>NC_073625.1:58663739-61163739 GCF_029407905.1 Bubalus kerabau
TTTTCCTGCACTCTCAGCTTCCATCTCACGATTTCTTGGATGAATATTTCCGGACTTTCTGGAAAATGAGTGTTTTTGTTCATATCATTCATTATTTTCTTCTGAAGTTGTCCTCTATTTTTCTCTGACACAGTTAAGATGAGTTTTCCATGAGTCACTTGGGAAAATTGAGCAAGTTGGCTCTTCTGTGCCTTTTGCAAAAAGTCCTCAGTGCTCAGAAATGATGACCTGTTCATCATTGCATTCAGTGTGGACAAGCACAAGGTTTGCAACCGGGGGGGACTGGCCTCCACCCCTGGTGGCCTGAGGGCTTCTTTAGCTCTTGTCATGGGTTCAGTATTCTCACTACATTCTCTGAAAATTGCCTTGTGGGCAGAACACGTTTTGTCCAGTGACTTCACACTTTTTAAAATGGTAAGTCCCTTTACTATCAAAACTAGTATCACAGTGCATACCAGGATTTCCCAGGAAATATCAGGAAGATCAGGAATGTGTCTCAAGCTTCCAGCAATCACCGGCAGAGCACTCTTCAGGTGCTCCATGACCAGCTAGAGAGTAGACCTGATGGCAATCAATAGTCCTTCATGGCTGTGTAGGGCTCCACAGCTCTGCCTCTGAGGACCAGTGTCCTGTACTCCTCAGCTGACCACTTAGAAGCTTACAGAGTGTTCTGTATCTGTGTTAACTGGTGCCTGACAATCTGGAATGTTCAGTTAGGCTGAGGGAGGGGAAGTCAGCCATGTTTTAGGAAACATTTCTCCCTAACTTTGCTTATAAAATAGAAAGACATGTCAGTTGTATAAGCTGTGGGAACATGGAAAGGACTTGTTGCAGCCTGGAGCTTGGCCATTCTAGGCCATGTCTGGCTCTACAGCAATATAAAGCTTCCAGGCAGAAGCAAGACATATTTCTTTTCCATGCACACAAATAAGTCAGGGCTGAGTGGTAAGGCCATGTCTCGATGGTGAGGTCCCTTCTTCTAATTTAACATTTCTTTCTGTTGTATAGAAACTGCCCAAGGTTCAGACCTCTCTGAGGCTACCTCTCTCCTTGAGTTTGATTACTATGGGCAGGCAAGGATCTATGGTGAATTTTAAGATATTCAATGTCTAAAATGGTATACTGTTGTGCTTGGCACAAAGCGTGTGCTTAATAAATGACAGCCATCCCTGGGATAAAGCCCACTTGGTCATGGTGTATGATCTTTTTAATGTGTTGTTGGATTCTGATTGCTAGAATTTTATTAAGAATTTTTGCATCTATGTTCATCAGTGATATTGGCCTGCACCAGTGGCGGATGCATGTTATGTATGGCAAAACCAATAAAATATTGTAAAGTAAAAATAATAATAATAATAATAATAAATTTTTTTAAATAAATAAATAAATGAAAGTCAATTTAATGTAATAAAATAAACAAGCAAAACTAGAAGAAATTGTAAGTTAACATCTATCTGAACAGGATATTAAAAGGAATAAAAGTAGTCCACAAAGACAGAGAAAAAATGATCAGATTTTGACCACATAAAAATTCAAATTGTACAGGGCATATTAAGAAATAATATACAAAATTAAACATAAGAATACTTTACATTATATATATATATATATATATATATATATACACACACACACACACACATATATACACTGCATAACTGGTTACCATTTATAATGTATATAGAAGAAAATGAAAAACTTAAATTCAAGGTTAAAAAGTACAAAGAATCAAGAATATCACTATGCACAAAAGTGAAATTAAAAATTAAAATTTTAATTATGAAACTACAAATAATTTGAAAATTATTTATACTAATTTTTCGTCATGATATTCTAAATTGAGTATTCTCGTTCTGCTGTTAGAAGAGCTAATTGGTACAAACACTCTGGAATGCTTCTGCTAAAGTTTATCAAGAACCTTAAAAGTCTTACATTTGACATAACTGAGCATAAGAACTCCAGTTAAAAGAAAACAGATGAAGTATATAATCAATATCTGGACCAAATTTGTTTTCTATTTGCTGCAAATATTGATGTTTATTGCAGAATAACTTGTAATAGCAGAAACCTGGAAACATCACTCAAAGTTTAAATATAAGGGAAAGATTTAACTCAGAGGTTAATTCATGATGATGCTACATAGGTTTGCAGAACAAGAGGATTTGGGGAAGGGGTAAATGACTTGATATTGCTTACTGTCAGGGAAACTTTTGCTTGGGGAGTTGGATTGAAGGGTGCTTATTACTTTATAAACAATGGAAGGAACAAGTGTGGGGGTTTGGGCAAAATAGGTGAAAGGAACTAAGAAGTACAAATTTACTGTTACAAAACAAATAAGTCAGGTATATAATATACAGCATAAAGAATACAGTGAATCATGCTCTAATAATTTGTATGATAACAGATAGTTACTAAAATTATAGTGCTTGCCATTTTATAATGTATTTAAATCATTATGTTGTACACCTAAATAAGATGACTTATAAACTATACTTCAAATCAAACAAAATGAAACAGGTATAAATGGTCAGAATACTTGAACAGACAAATTGCCAGCTAAGATATACAGCTCATAAAGTCATGACAAGATATTCAACATCATTATTCGTCAAGGAAATATACATTAAAATTACTCTGATATACTTATACACACCTCCTTGAATGGCCAGTTAAAAAATTAGCCTAACAAGTCTTTCAGAAAATATAGAGTATGTGGAAATTTCACACATTTCTTCTGGGAGTATAAAATGACACAACCACTTTGGAAAACTGAGTGTAAGTTTCTTGAAATTTAATTATATATCAACCCTATGACAAAGAAGTTGATAACTAGAAAATGAAAACACATGTCTACAAAAAACCTTGCACAAAAATATCAATAGCAGCTTTATCCATACCAGGGCCAAAGTATTCAAATGCCCTTGAACTAGTGAATGAATAGTAAATTTGTTGTATATCCATACAATGGAACATTGTTCAACAGCAAATAAGATCAAATTACTGAACACACAGTAATGATGAATGAATTTGAGAAGCATCAATCTGAGTGAAAGGAGTACACACACACACATACACAAGCACACAGCATTGCATATACATAAATGTATGAAACTGTAGATTATGAAAAATAATTTATGGTGTAGTCATAACAGGTTATTTCTTGGATTCTGAGAATTGATCAAGAAGGAACACAGAAGGAGCTTTCTAAATTAAGGACAACATTTATATAGCACTGATGTGTGAGTTATATGCAAACACTTATATGCATGATGTGTGAGTTATACATAGCTATATGCATCCTTCAGATGGGATCAAGGTAATTACTCAAGATCTGTGCATTTTACCATGTACACATGTAACTTCACATTTTAAAAAATGAGACAAAATAAAGGTCTTTCCATTTTAGAGTATGTAAAAATATGATGCAGCCCAAAAAACCCCAGAGCCTTTTGAAATATTGTTAGTAGCATGATGGGTGGGGAGGTTTATGATAGGATGCAAATTCTTTAAAGGCTATATTAAGTGTATACGGCAAGATCACACTTCTACAGAAAAAATGTATGTGTGAATAAATAGTGAAAGAAGTGCAAGAAAATGTCTCTGGTTGGTGGGATTGTGTGTAATTTTAATTTTCTTTCTTTACATTTTTCTATGTTATTCTATCCAGGGATTGACTATGCATTCTTTTTTAATCAGAAATAAACAGTGCTGTTCCTTTTTTAAAGTAATATTTTACAGCATATCTGTTCCTCTTATTCAAGTTGCATGGCTTTAGTTTTCTGTTGCTGTCATAAAAAATTGCCACAAATTTAAAGGCCTTAATTATATTCACTTAACATTTCACAGACCTATCTGCTCTACTAGTTTATCTGTTTTGGGTTCACAAAACTGGAAGCAAGGTATCAGTTGGGCTTCCACTGGGACAGACAGGGGAAAATCTGACCGCAATGTCATTCAAGTCCTTAGCCAAACCCAGTCCCCTGTGGTTGTAGAGATGAAGGCCTTTTTGCCTGCATATCAGCTGAATGCTGCCTTGAGATTCTATAAGTTTCTCTCTGATACTTGGGCATGACTCCTCATCTTAGAGACAGGAAAGTCAAGAGAAACCCTTCTCCATCTTCTGCTGCACATTATCTTTGCTTTCATCTGAAGAAAGTTTTCTTCTTTTAAAAATTCATGTGACTAGAGGGGATTTTTCCAGATAATCCAAGATAATCTCCTTATCTTAAAATTCATAATCTAAATCACACCTGCAAAATGTGTTTTGCCAAGTAACACAACACATTCATAGGTTCCAGGAATTAACACGTGATCTTTCCTTTGTGGAGGGGGGTGGTGGTGGTGGTGGTGTAGAGATTACTCTTCTGCCTCCCATTTGCATTTATTCTAAATTAGGAACAAAGTACATTGGTTGTACAGTCGAGTACATGCTATTGCACCCTGGGAGATTCTCAGTTGATGGAATGTTAATAAATAAAATGACACATGTTAAACTTTTAACCTATAGAACTGTAAAATAACAAATCTGTGTTGTTTACACCTATAAATTTGTGGCAAATTGTTACAGCATCATCAGGAATTAAGACAGATGCCCAAGATAACATCTCTATAAAGGCCAAAACAAAACAATACTTACCTAAATATCTATCAAAAAATAACAACATTTACAATGTCAAGTCTGGGTTTATGGAAATATAAAAGAAGAATATATCAGTGAGAAAAAAAAAAAAAAGGAGTAATCAAAGGCTTTAACAGAAGAAAGTCCTAGTGATCATATTACATTAATTATAGTATAGTGTTTTCAATAGATGTAAAAAAAATACATTTAAAAGGTTAGGTTAAAATCAAATAATGAAGCACTTTGGAAGATCACCTGGAGAAGGAAATGGCAACCCACTCCGGTACTCTTGCCTGGAAAATTCCATGGATGGAGAAGCCTGTGGGCTACAGTCTATGGTAGGCTACAGTCTATGGGGTTGCAAAGAGTCAGACAGGACTGAGCGACTTCACTTTAACTTTCTTTTGTATAATTCAGAAATTAATGATGACTTTCTCCAGGGCAGTATGAGTTAAAAAATAACTGACAATGATCCCAAAGCAATCAATCACTCTCTCTCTCAATCTCTTTCTTTCTCTCCCTCTCTGTCTCTCTCTTTCACATACACATACCTATATTTGCCTATTTGTTTATTGACCTGGATAAAACCTTTTTATCAATCAATGTATCTTAATAGAAAGGAAGATCCTAACAGATACCAGTGCAAAAAAGCATATGTAAAATTGAACTGCATTCAAAGTAATAGATGCCCTGAAGCTTTTAAAGACAGGATTATAATACAACAGAATGCATATCAATAACTGATATGTAAGGGAGAAGACAGAGAAAACCATTCCAGGATAAGAAAGGATATAATCAGCATGTATGTGTGTGTGTGTGCGTGTGTGTGTGTGTGTTTGGTCTCTAACAAAAAATGCAGATTCTTGCATAAAATCTTAGAAATTTTGAATCAGTAGGTCTAGGAGGAGTCAGTGATCCTGAATGTTTAAACAGCAGCAGATGTCTTTAATGCATGTGATCTATGAGCCACACTTTGACAAACACTGCTTTAGAATAAACTCAGATGTTGCCCTTTGGGGATGCCTATTATGGAGGAGCCTGGTAGGCTGCAGTCCATGGGGTCGCTAAGAGTCGGACACGACTGAGTGACTTCACTTTCACTTTTCACTTTCATGCATTGGAGAAGGAAATGGCAACCCACTCCAGTGTTCTTGCCTGGAGAATCCCAGGGACAGGGAAGCCTGGTGGGCTGCCGTCTATGGGGTCACACAGAGTCAGACACGACTGAAGTGACTTAGCAGCAGCATTATTACCTCACAAGCCTAGGTTGTGTACTTTTCTATTTCTGAATAGCTATTTATCATCTCTTTGGAGTTTTGATCACCCAAAAAATATAAATTTCTGTTTTCTGGAGCTCTCTTTCACTGACGATTAAAATCTTTTAGTAAAAAATTATATATTACAAGTCTTTGCTTATCCTGTTCCCAATTCATTTGTCATGTGGTAGATGGCTAAATTAATATTTGATAAAATAATGAATAAATGACTTAATGAACTTTTCAAGTTTAACATTTAGGGCTTAGTTACAAGCAACAGAGTTAACTCTCTCTAGCTAATGCAGAAAATAAATTTATTAAAGAGATGTTTGATAATATAACTAATCATTGGAAAAATCAGAGATTAAGATAGATTGAAGCTCAGATGCTTGAAGAAATAAACAGTCAAAAAATGCCAAAAGAATAACCTGATGCCAACGATACCCCTATTCTGTAACACTTATGGAATGAACCTTCAAGTGGAAACTAAGACCACCACTAATATACTTACCCTTATAACGACCATTTTTTCTGTCATATTCAGCCTCTTAACAGCTGCCAGGCACCTTTGCCATCATCTCCTCTAGCAAAACTTGTTACTGTAGAACTTGTTCTCTCATGTCATTAACTTTTAAAATAAAAGTCTCATTCAGATTGTAGGTCACATGTCCAAATTCTGGCTTCTAGAAAGCCTGAAAATTTGAATTCTTTCAAGTCAGAGGGCAGGACTGACCATGCCTATTATATCAGTCAAGGCATTTTCTGCTCCCTGTTCGTGGGGACATTGTGCCTGCTCTGAAGGTGAAGTTCCCTCCACCCAAAGACTTCAAGTTCCATTCAGTTCTGTTGTCACAAAACAAGTTAATGCAGCCAGTATGCTGCTAACATTTTTGAATACTTGGTATGGAATTGACACATTTGGATAATCATAAGAAAAATAACTTCTCCAAAATTTTGCTTCACTTCGGGAGATACATTTGAGGCATATACTGATCTACACAGATAAAACTCTTCATCACATGACAGTATTTTTCAAAGGTAAAAAATAAAACTAAGATGGCTTGGCAATAAAATTTTATTGCTAGAATGAAGTTATTGATATGAAAATGAAATTCAGATGAAAGCTACTTAAAATGAGTGAAAGTACAATTGCAAATCTTAATAAGGACAAGAAAGTGCCTAGAAATTCCACAAAAGGGTCATCCAAAATATTCACAGAAAATTTCTGACTAGAACTCAAAATGATGTTCTACGGCAAAAATGGACAATTATTTGCCTTCTATTTCTATTTTCAGTTCATATGCATAAATACATTATGCATACATTTATACTGAATATATTTTGAGTATCCTTGTCTCTTTTTATAGATTCACTTCGGTTAGAGCTTCCATAGAATATTGCTTAGTCAAATATATTTCATGCATGTGATATCTGCTCACCTTTTCTCTAGTGTCAAGGAAATATCTATATTAAAGTACACACTTTTTTACCAAGACAGATTGTTGGCATTTATTCTTGACATTGACTTATTTCTGTACATTCACATTAATTCATCACCTTGGCAAAATCACTTTATATTTAAAATATTTTTGGTCTTCCATTGCTACTCATCTTCATTAGCAAAAGTCTTTCTATTAATATCCTGTCCTTTTTCACATTTCCATCCTCCCAAATGTAACCTCCTTTTACTAGTAGGTTATTATGAAATTATTGATATATTAGCCTTCTGCTTAAAGTGTTCTAGGTACTTTAAAAAGATATAATTGAACTTTATACCAGTCCCACAGGGCTCCGATACTGCTGTCTTCATCCATTGCCACATCTGCTTCACTCACCCCACTTCCATCATACCGGCGTTTATTCAGTTCCTCAGATGCTGGAAATCCTTTCCCATTGTAGAGCCTTAGCCTAGGAATTTCACCTTGAAAGTTCTGATTTAATGTTTTATTCCTCAGAGAAGCATTCACACCTTCTCAAAGCTAGATTAATAGTCCTCATGCCTTTCTCTTCTCTCATAAATATGATAAAATTTCTTATTTTATACTCATATGTTTATTTAACTATCTCTTCCATTGAACTATAAACTCCATGTGGTCAGAGACCTTGTAGACTCTATTCATCACTATAGCTGTGCATTTACCACAGTAGCACAAATATACAGATGTGGTATATTTACCACAATACGACATCTGCTATTAGCAAATAGCAGATGCCCAGGACATTTAGCACTATTTGCTCTATCATTTGTGCTCTTTCTCTACAAATGTAAACACACATCCCCTCAAATGGTTAAGAAAATTACTGTATGTATTGTATATATGCATATGTAGATAAATATATATTGTACATACATCTGTGTGTCTATGTATATTATACATACTATATATTATATATACATATATTACTTTATTTTTCCTGAACCACTTGAGGATGACTTACTTACACAATAGTTTTTTTAGGGTTAAATATGTCATGGTTTTATATATATATATATATATATATATATATATTTAAGAATGAGGGTAATATTGTAAATAATCACAGTGTGAGCACCCTAAGTAACTTTTATCTTTATACAGTGCCTTTGTTGAATTTACTATTTGTATTCAAATATTTTCAATTATACTCATAAAGCCACTTAAGTTTTGCTTTTACTTCTTAAAGCAGTACTCAATCTGTAATAACATGATACATGAATTTTCATGTTATTTTTTTAAGTTTCATTTAAGGCAGAACAATTCTTACCCCCTTATTTGTAATTTATTGCATTATTTTTTTAAAGAATGTACTAAACTTTTATTTTAATGGAATGTTCTCCATTTTGAGTTTATCTGATATTCTCTCAAATACAATATAGATATAACTGGACTGCACTTCTTTTTAAGTTATTGGTTCTTCAATTGTATTCCTTGACAGAGTCATTCTAAAAGATATGTGAGAAAACAAGTTTTGGTTCATGCTCTACAAAAGTTCAGTTCTTCAGATGGTAGAGTTCCAAAAATGTTGGATCATTGTGAAGCTCCAGAGGAGAGTAAGCAAAGAATTCCAGTGAGAAAAATGTGATTGACTTCACTATATCCAAGCTGAAAATACTTGAATGAGATGACAATAGGAGCAATCTCAAATCCTTTGCCTTTCAAGACTTCAATCTCTCTAGCTCTACCAGAAACAATAAAGAAGTATTTTTCACCAGTCCAAGTGAACATTCTTTTTCCAAGTCTTTGAAATCTTTCCTAACACTATGAACAAATACTACTGCGTGTGTATATATGTATGTGTGTGTATATATATATATATATATATATATATATATATATATATATATAAATTAGGGAGAAGGAAAGGTAAATGGGTAAGTTTCACCAGTCAATACTAAAGGAAATCAGTCCTGAATATTCACTGGAAGGATTGATGCTGAAGCTGAAGCTCCAATACTTTAGCCACCTGGTGTGAAGAACTGATTCATTGAAAAAGAGCCTGATGCTGGAAAATATTGAAGGCAGGAGGAGAAGGGAATGGCAAAGGATAAGATGGCTGGAAGGCATCACCAACTCGATGGACATGAGTTTGATCAAGCCCCAGGAGTTGGTGATGGACAGGGAAGCCTGCCGTGCTGTAGTCATGGGGGCACAAAGAGTCAGACATGACTGAATAGCTGAACTGACTTCTCATGAGAGTGAAATAAGAAGTTTGATAAATGCATTGACTACAGTTTTCTTTAAAAAGTATTTTTCAATCTAAAATAACAAAGTTTATTATGATATAGTCACTTGAAAGAAATGCAACTGGAAAAATATATAATTAAATGTTATTTACTTTAAATATTAATATAAAATATATATCACAAAGGAGTGTTTATAGTAACATTGTAAATTACTATTAAGCTAACTGCTCTTACTTCCATTTGTCTTTTAGAATAATTTGCCTCAATTGCTATCTCTGGTGGAGTTTTTACCAGATGTGAACCAGATATGAGGTTGCTGGGGGTTAATTTCTGCTTCCATGGAAACTACTCAGGTGTGTGTTGGTTTTAAATGACTTCCTGCAGATTGACCCTTAGAGGCTCAAAAAACAGCTTTCTTAGAAATGAAGCCCCACACTGAGAGGAGAAAAGTCTTTTCATATTTAACTTCCTTTGTACTATATATGCCAGTTAATATTTCCAATATTTAGGAAACTACATTTTCAGAATATACTTCACCGTGACAAAAATGTGTCCATTTAAATGAACAGTGATGCTGAATGTTTAAGAACATTTCTTTTCACATGTCAGAGGTTAGGTTAGGTTGCTAAGGACATTCGTTGTAGTGATATCCTTTGATACCAGAATGTGGTAATTAAATAGGATAATTAGAAGTCAGAGGAAGAAAGACAAATACCACATGCATGGTATTTGTGGTAAGATCTACATGTACATGTGGGATCTAAAATATGATACAAATGAACTTACTTACAAAACAGAAACAGACTCACAGAGATGGAAAGCAAACATGATTACCAAAGGGGAAAAGGTTCAGAGGAGGGATAAATTAGGAGTTTAGGATTAGAATATAAAAAACTACTGCATATAAAATAGAGAATCAATAAGGCCCTACTGTATAGCATCAGATCAAATCAGTTGCTCAGTCATGTCCGACTCTTTGCAACCCCATGAATCGCATCATGCAAGGCCTCCCTGTCCATTACCAACTCCTGGAGTTCACTCAGACTCACGTCCATCAAGTCAGTGATGCCATCCAGCCATCTCATCCTCTGTCGCCCCCTTCTCCTCTTGCCCCCAATCCCTCCCAGCATCAGAGTCTTTTCCAATGAGTCAACACTTCGCATGAGGTGGCCAAAGTACTGGAGTTTCAGCTTTAGCATCATTCCTTCCAAAGAAACCCCAGGGCTGATCTTCTTCAGAAAGGACTGGTTGGATCTCCTTGCAGTCCAAGGGACTCTCAAGAGTTTTCTCCAACACCACAGCTCAAAAGCATCAATTCTTCGGCGCTCAGCCTTCTTCACAGTCCAACTCACATCCGTACATGACTACAGGAAAAACCATAGCCTTGACTAGATGAACCTTTGTTGGCAAAGTAATGTCTCTGCTTTTGAATATGCTATCTAGGTTGGTCATAATTTTCCTTCCAAGGAGTAAGCGTCTTTTAGTTTCATGGCTGCAGTCACCATCTGCAGTGATTTTGGAGCCCAGAAAAATAAAGTCTGACACTGTTTCCACTGTTTCCCCATCTATTTCCCATGAAGTGATGGGACAGGATGCCATGATCTTCGTCTTCTGAATGTTGAGCTTTAAGCCAACTTTTTCACTCTCCACTTTCACTTTCATCAAGAGTCTTTTGAGTTCCTCTTCACTTTCTGCCATAAGGGTGGTGTCATCTGCATATCTGAGGTTATTCATATTTCTCCCGGCAATCTTGATTCCAGTTTGTGTTTCTTCCAGTCCAGCATTTCTCATGATGTACTCTGCATATAAGTTAAATAAACGGTGACAATATACAGCCTTGACGTACTCCTTTTCCTATTTGGAACCAGTCTGTTGTCCCATGTCCAGTTCTAACTGTTGCTTCCTGACCTGCATACAAATTTCTCAAGATGCAGATCAGGTGGTCTGGTATTCCCATCTCTTTCGTAGGGGACCATATTCAACAGCCTATATAAACCATGATGGAAAGGAATATTAAAAAAAAATATGTATGTGTAACTGAACAGTGCACTTTGCTAGAAACTAGCAACCATTGTAAACCATCTATAGTTCAATAAAAATAAAAAGAAATTACCCATATATTTAAAAAAGAAATAGGATAATTAAGGCAGAATTGCTGGCCTGAAGGAACCTTCCACATAGCTGTAAACAGACGACAAACATAAAATTCTAAGACAAATGGCAATTGCTGTAAGCCATTATAAGTGTACAGGACATTATGGAAATGGGCAGAAAGCATACTCATGAAGAGCTACATGAAGTAGATGATGCTCGAACTGAATATACAGAGTGAAGTGAGAAACCTAATGGAGAGCGTGGAGAGAATGCACAGTAGAGTGGGAGTGGGAGGAAGATTTAATAAAAGCATAGAGAAGAGAGCAATGTGTTGCCTGAAGTAGCCAGGACTCATTTGAGGCTTTTGAAACATGAGACATAGGGGAGCAAGTGGCCAAAAGAGGAGGGGGACTCGAAGATATGGATAATGTGGAGGGCTTCTCAGTATGGCTCTTTATATCCTAGTACTTAGACTATATATTCTAGAAGGTGGAAGCTACAGTAAGATGTAGAGCACAGAAATGCATAGTTCAGTATGAGTTTTAGTACATGGTTTCAGTATAATCAGTGACTCCAGGGGGCCTGACACAAATAGATTTGAGGCCAAGGGGCAGTTGGACGTCTCCAGTGGACTAAGCAAGAAGTGATGAAGACCTAACAGAAAACATGCACCTTAATATAGACCGTATGTAATATGTAACCATATTACATAGACTGTATGTAATATGTAACCATATTACATAGACCGCATGTAATATAGACCATATGTAATTCCTGCAAGATTAGGAATTCTGCTGTTTAATGAGACTTTGGTAATGAGAGGAAGTAGAGAGTGGGCTCAACCTGATCTGCAAACTACAAGTTCTTATGTTTCTATTTAATGATCAAAAAATTCCATATGGTTAAAAAGTAGACATCATAAATTGACTCACATGCCTTATTTCTACATATTTCCTGCATCATTTGACTTAAATGTTTCTTTCTTAACTGTGTTACACATATATTTCTCACTTTGAAATGAGTGTTATAATGCATTAAAGTTTGACAGGGTTATGTTCATTTTCACAAATATTGGCCATACAGGTTAATGCTCTGTTCCAAATTTGACATTATTTAAATATGAAGAGGTTATGGTTTTCCTTTACAACCTTATTCATCATTTAAATTAAGTACCTTGACAGTTTCTGGATGTATGGAGAAAGTCTAGGGCCCTCTTGATTAAATTCTGATTATATATATATATATGACATATATATATATATATATATACATACACACACATCAGCATTTTACATATATAAATAATAGTATAAATACTATATATGTATATATAACTTTCTGGAAACTGAGAACACACAGAGTTGAGACATAATATTGAGCTAAAGGCTGTCACTGAACATTGCCAACATCTACTTTAAATAAAGCAATATTCACTCTCTCATGAAATTGTTGATTTTTTTCTTGCTTTGCCAACAGACTGCTTTTTTCCAACACACTGCTTTGCCAAGGTTTCAAGAAGATAATTTAATCTTCAAAAACTTTCATATATATATATATATATGTGTTCTAGGTGTGATTTTTACATTTACATATATATATGTCTTATATATATATATGTATAAATACTTTACACACATATATATATGGCTTCTTTAAACTGCACATTACTTCTCATTTAATTTTAATTGTGAATTTAAAAATATTTTTCTAATTTTACTTAGGAGTAGCATTAAAATTATAATAATGCTAATAGGTTTTGCAAAGAATGTGGAATGACAGTGAAATATGTTAAAAGCTTTTTCTTATACTCAGTGATTCAGAAGAAAAAAATGGCATATTTAGGGGTGAAAGTGACTTGAAATGATTAACAAAACATTTTATATATACTTATAGACAAAAAGTTAGCTAATTTTATGTTTAAATCAAATGAGGAGAAATGGGTTTCTAGCTTTTAAAAAGAAAAATCTGTCATATTAAAAAAGCCTTTACCAAGCCTTTTGGTATAGGCAAATATACCAATATAGCCCTTTTGGAAGGGCTATATTCCTTCAGTAAAGAGCATTTCTTTTTAAAATGGACACTAACTTTATTTCGATACAAACATTTTGAAATCTGTTAGAGACCTGAAGACAGTTATACTGACCAAAGACTTTTACCTCTTGGACATACCCAGTGTGATGGGAAGCTTGAATCCCTAAAGATGGAATTAAAATGTTAAAAGGCAATCTTTCGGCTTAGAATTTGCTTATTCTTTATCCTGCCTCAGTTCAGTGTGTTAACACAAGAAACCGATTGAAATTATTTAAAAATGCAGATAGAACATCTTGGAATTTGCAACACATATGTCCAAACTAGGACTGCGATCACCTCTATTCTGTCCAAGTACTATAAATAGAACTTGGAAATTTTACAGTGAAAGGGGAACAGAAAGAAGAAAACTATAAAAGAAAACTGGCATTCTCATATGTAGAGGGGAATGGCTGGTATAAGTATGGGGAAGTTGGAAAGGAAAATCTGAGGAAGTAAATGTCATTTCCTCTCTTCTTGCTGATATTGTTGTCTTCTCTTTTGGAGATACAGATAATGATGGATAGAGACAGATAGACAGATAGGTAGGTAGGTTAGTGACTTCAAATTTGATTCTTACCACAAAGCCCTGTGTTAGCCTTGACATATTGGCAAGTGGAGGTGGAAATCCACACTCTTTTACAGGACTGCAGTCATAGCAGACTCAAGTTGAGATTATGTTACTGTAAAATAGAGACAGCCTAAAGTCCTGAGTCATAACCATTATAAAATTGCCCTGGAAATCTGCCAACTAAATTTGGACTTGACAATAGAGAAAATTAGCATTTGTTGAGGTAGAGTTCAAGGTATATCTGTAACTACAGTAGTCTATCTTACCCTAAAATATTGACTATGCAAAAGCCTTTGACTGTGTGGATCACAGTAAACTGTGGAAAATTCTGAAAGAGATAGGAATACCAGACCACCTGATCTGCATCTTGAGAAATTTGTATGCAGGTCAGGAAGCAACAGTTAGAACTGGACATGGAACAACAGACTGGTTCCAAATAGGAAAAGGAGTACTTCAAGGCTGAATATTTTCACCCTGCTTATTTAACTTATATGCAGAGTACATCATGAGAAACTCTGGGCTGGATGAAGCACAGCTGGAATCAAGATTGCTGGGAGAAATATGAATAACCTCAGATATGCAGATGACACCACCCTTATGGCAGAAAGTGAAGAGGAACTCAAAAGACTCTTGATGAAAGTGAAAGTGGAGAGTGAAAAAGTTGGCTTAAAGTTCAACATTCAGAAGACGAAGATCATGGCATCCGGTCCCATCACTTCATGGGAAATAGATGGGGAAACAGTGGAAACAGTGTCAGACTTTATTTTTCTGGGCTCCAAAATCACTGCAGATGGTGACTTCAGCCATGAAATTAAAAGATGCTTACTCCTTGGAAGGAAAGTTATGACCAACCTAGATAGCATATTCAAAAGCAGAGACATTACTTTGCCAACAAAGGTCCGTCTAGTCAAGGCTATGGTTTTTCCTGTGGTCATATATGGATGTGAGTTGGACTGTGAAGCAGGCTGAGCCCCGAAGAATTGATGCTTTTGAACTGTGATGTTGGAGAAGACTCTTGAGAGTCCCTTGGACTGCAAGGAGATCCAACCAGTCCATTCTGAAGGAGATCAGCCCTGGGGTTTCTTTGGAAGGAATGATGCTAAAGCTGAAACTCCAGTACTTTGGCCACCTCATGCGAAGAGTTGAGGTGGAAAAGACTCTCATTGGAAAAGACTCTGATGCTGGGAGGGATTGAGGGCAAGAGGAGAAAGGGACGACAGAGGATGAGATGGCTGGATGGCATCACTGACTCGATGGACGTGAGTCTGAGTGAACTCCAGGAGTTGGTAATGGACAGGGAGGCCTGGCGTGATGCGATTCATGGGGTTGCAGAGTCAGACATGACTGAGCGACTGATCTGATATATATATATATATATATAAAGGAAAAAAAGGAGAACATTTTCTTGCTTTATACAAATAAGAGTGGACAGAAATACAATTCAAATGAACATGTGTTTAAGTAGGGTTGGTTTTCCACTCTGCTTTAGACACATTAACATAAAAACTAGTATCAAGTGGACATTGAAAAAGGTGGCCTTGATACTGACAAGAGTTCTTGACTTTCCCACTTCTGACAGCTGTTTTTTTTTTTTTTTTTTTTTTTTTTTGCGGAGGGACAGCTTTTGTATCTTGTTGTCCATAATTTGTCCCAATTGTGCATGCACACAGTTATTTTTTCCGATAAAGGTCCATCTAGTCAAAACTATGGTTTTTTCAGTACTCATGCATGGATGGGATAGTTGGGCCATAAAGAAAGCTGAGCACTCTAGAAATGATGCTTTTGAACTGTGGTGTTGGAGAAGATTCTTGAGAGTCCCTTGGACTGCAAGGAGATCCAGCCAGTCCATCCTAAAGGAGATCAGTCCTGGGACTGATGTTGAAGCTGAATGTCCAGTATTTGGCCACCTGATGAGAAGAGCCCAATCACTGGAAAAGATCCTGATACTGAGAAAGATAGAAGGCAAAAAGAAAAGAGTGTGACAGAGGAAGAAATGATTAGATAGCATTATCAACTCAATGGGCATGAAATTGAGCAAACTTCAGGAGATAGTGGAGGACAGAAGAGCCTGGTGAGCTGCAGCCCATGAGGTCACACAGTGGTACATAACTTAGCTGCTAAACAACAGCATACTTTGTATTTTGTTGCTTCCGGAGCTGTCTGTCCAAGTACAAACACTGCAACAAAGGGT
This sequence comes from Bubalus kerabau, assembly GCF_029407905.1. Taxonomy (NCBI): domain Eukaryota; kingdom Metazoa; phylum Chordata; class Mammalia; order Artiodactyla; family Bovidae; genus Bubalus; species Bubalus kerabau. The sequence goes on from NC_073625.1 coordinate 58,680,201, forward strand.
CCCAGGATCCAGATCATGGCCTGTCTCAACTTCTGAAGACTTTTTGAATCTTAAAGTTACCTGTGAAGAATATAATATGTTTTCTAAATTTTTTTTAAATGTTTAGATATATGTATCGAAAAAACAGGGTCATAGGTTTTCTCTTTAATGATTTGTTTTGCTTTTGTGAAAATTCGTGTGCATTAACACTTTGAATATCCCTGTTTGAAAATTAGAATTTGGGCAGATTACCAAGTAGTACAACTTGCAATTTGTTCTTCCTTGGTTCATGGATGTGTATGAACATATATGTCTACACACATACTCACACACAGATGACTTCTCTATTGGAATTCATTTTAAAATATTTTCCTGAAATAGATATTTAATTATAAGAAACACTTCAAGTGTTACTATTTCTGGAGAAAGAGTACCTGCCATGTGCTAAAACCAGGACTGAGTAAAATAGAGATAGAGATGTAGCATTTCTTCACCCTGAAAATATTACAACAAAAACTTATGTTTTAAAACTACTTTCCATTTCTGTTAGTAATATATTTTTAGATATGTTTTTAATAATTTATGAAAGTCCTTGTAATTAATCTTCACTACATTCTGTTTTTGCTTTTCTTCCCTGTCAAGTCATTAACTATTATAAAGAACCAGAAATCTACTCTCAACATATATCAGTGAAAATAGAAAGGGAAAGAAATGAAAAAAAAAAAGAAAAAAAAATGTCCCTTAAGTTGCCATTGAATCCCACTTTTGTTCTTACTATACAGGACATGTTTCCTAGGCCACCCTTTGAAGGAAAACATATAATAAATACCTTTTTCTATAGCAGTCTCATAACCCCCCAAAATGTAGCAGCCATCTTTTCCCAGAATACGATTCCTTTTTATTTAGTTAGACATTTTGCAAACCTTTTCTATTTATCTGAATCTCAATTTATCCTCACTCACTAACATATATTAATCGTGTGTATTCAAATCTTCTTTTGAATTTATTTACAGGTTTGAATTACCTTAATAACATTTAGACTACAATTTAAATAAAAGCTGCCAGGATTAATTTTAATATGAATCACTGTCAAATAACCCAAAAGCAATGGATTTTGGAACTATATAAAAATTGAAAATAGGATGAGAATGAAATAAAATTCAATTAAAGCTTTTGCAATCATAATATTTACCTAGAGTCTATTTAAAAGCATTAGAATAGGAAAACAGATGGATCTAAAAAAGAGGGGAGATTTGAGGGGAAAAAAGTCCTGTATATATATGTGTGGCAAAATATGCAGTTATGCAGTGACATTTATAAAGTATGATCCTTTATTTAACTTTTTAATTTTCCAGAAAAAATATATTAGAAACCAAAGAACTCAGAAAAAAATGTGATGATAATTCATTTTAAAGTTAAAAAGAGGTTAAGGTACTTATTACTCATTGAAAAATGAGATGGCAAGCTGATTATATTGAAAATAAAATCAAGGGAAAAACCCTGCACTACAATTATTTTCTATCTAGACATTCTTTTTTCCCACATCTCTACAATATCCTACTCAATTACGATATTAGCTCATTTTACATCACTGTTAATTCAACCTCAAGAAATAGGTTGAAGGGATATTTCATTATAGATTAATTAAAGGGGGATAATACAGAAAAGCATCATTGCATTCCTTGAAAATTGAAAGATTAAAGTGTAATGATTAGCTCAGGAAAGTCAGTTTGAAAAGATTAAACATCACAGATTCTTGATAAGCAATCATTTTCTTCCAAATCTCAGTCTTGCTGAGTTCTGACTCTTCTGATACTTCACTGTTTTACCATTTACATTTTTGTAAAGTAGCACAATTTTCATGGATCTATTCTCATTTTCTATTGTCTTTTATTCAGTTTATCTAAGGTTATAATGCTAGAGAAAAATTTTTGAAGCAGATTGAGTGCTGGATGTTTTTACAAGAACACTCTTGGGAATAACTCCTGTAAAAGAGTGATGGAAGCAGAAAGAGGGAGAAATTACATTGTGATGCAATTGACACAAAAGTTTCAACTGATCCCATGGGGCTGGGATGACCCATGAAATTTGTTCTAATTTGAGGTCAGTTGGTCAGGTATTTGCATCATTCCAGTAACAAGTTTTTGAATGAGGGAATAGATAGATAGATAATCTTGAAGTAACATAGAATTAATTTGTCTTGTAGTTGTAAGGTGCTTGTCTAGGTTCATTATTTTGAATAAGAATGTCCAACGCTTCCAGTACTGTTTATTGAGAAAACTGTCATCTTTGCATGAATTGTCTTTGTGCTATGGTTAAAATCAGCTGACTATGTTTAGGTGAGTCCATTCCCATGCACTGTATTTTATCCTTCAAAGGTGATCTTTCAATTTTGGAATGGCTTGTTTAAAAATAATCAGGTTCAATTATTAAAGTGTTGAGAAATAAAAAAAGATACTGAACATATAATAGATAACAGGAGAATCTGAACCATAGTAAGATGACATATATTTGGAATTAGAAAGAACTGAATTTGAAACCTTCCTTGTTGAATGTACATATATATGTGATATTATTAATTTACTTCTATAGCTGTAAAATGAATATAATAATTGCCGATTTTATTAGAATTTATATGCTTCCTAAGTTTCTTCAGTTATGTCTGATTTGTTGAGACCCTATGGACTATAGCCTAATGGGCACCCATATCAATGGGATTCTCCGGGCAAGAATACTGGAGCAGGTGGCCATGGTTTCCTCCAGGGGAACTTCCCAACCCAGGGACTAAGCACATGTCTCTGACATCTTACACAGGACTGGGGAGACAGACTCTTGGAGGTCCAGGAGACTTTGGCAGAGATGTGGATCGGTTGTGGCCTGCTACAGGGTTGGGGCCACTGAATGTAGCAGTGCATGCATGGGACATTTTGAAGGAGGTCCCTATTATCTTCATTACCTCTACTATAGTTTGGCCCCAGGTAAATAACAGGGAGGGAACACAGCCCCACCCATTAACACAGAATTGGATTAAAGATTTATTGAGCATGGCCCTGCCCATCAGAACAAGACCCAATTTCCCCCTCAGTCAGATTCTCCCATCAGGAAGCTTCCATAAGCCTCTTATCCTGCTCCATCAGAGAGCAGACAGACTGAAAACCACAACCACAGAAAACTAATCAATATGAACACATGGACCACAGTCTTGTCTAACTCAATGAAACTATGAGCCATGCCCTGTAGGGCCACCCAGATGGACAAGTCATGGTGGAGACTTCTGACATAATGTCATCCACTGGAGAAGGGGATAACAAACCATTTAAATATTCTTGCTTTGAGAACCCCATGAACAGTAGGAAAAGGCAAAAAGGTATGACAATGAATGATGAACTCCCCAGGTCAGTAGGTACCCAATATGCTACTGGAGAAGAGTGGAAAAAAACTCCAGAAAGAACAAAGAGATGGAGCCAAAGAAAAAGCAACATCAAGTTGTGGATGTGACTGGTGTTGGAAGTAAAGTCCAATGCTGTAAAGAGTAATATAGCATACAAACCTGGAATGTTAGGTCCATGAATCGAGGCAAACTGGAAGTGGTCAAACAGGAGAAGGAAATGACAACCTACTCCAGTATTCTTACCTGGAGAATCCCATGTATGGATTCTGCTAGGAGATCCTATGGAGAGTCTGCTAGGCTACAGTCCACGGGGTCACAAAGGGTAGGAAATGACTGAGTGAATTCACTTTCATTTTCAAACAGGAGATGGCAAGAGTGAATGTCAACATTTTAGGAATCAGCAAACTAAACTGGACTGGAATGGGTGAATTTAACTTAGATGACCATTATATCTACTACTGTGGGCAAGAATCCCTTAGAAGAAATGGAGTAGCCATCATAGTCAACAAGAGTTCAAAATGCAATACTTGGATGCAATCTCAAAAACAACAGAATGATCTCTGTTTGTTCCCAAGGCAAACCATTCAATATTACAGTAATCCAAGTCTATGCCCTGACCAGGAAGGCTGAAGAAGCTGAAGTTGAAAGGGTCTATGAAGAGGTACAAGACCTTCTAAAACTAACACCCCAAAGATATATCCTTTTCATTATAGGGGACTAGATTGCAAAGGTAGGGAGTCAAGAAATACCTGAGTAACAGGCAAATTTGGCCCTGGAGTACAGAATGAAGCAAGGCAAAGGCTAATAGAGTTTTGCCAAGAGAACACACTGGTCATAACAAACACCCTTTTCCAACAATACAAGAAAAGACTCTACGTATGGACATAACCAGATGGTCAACACCAAAATCAGATTGATTATAATCTTTGCAGCCAAAGATGGAGAAGCTCTATAGAGTCAGCAAAAACAAGACTGGGAGCTGACTGTGGCTCAGATCATGAACTCATTATTGTTGAATTCAGACTTAAAATGAAGAAAGTAGGGAAAACCACTAGACCATTCAAGTATGACATAAATCAAATACATTACAATTATACAGTGGAAGTGAGAAATATATAAAAGGAATTAGTTCTGATAGACAGAGTGCCTGAAGAACTATGGACACAGGTTCATGACATGTGAGGCAGTGATCAAGAACATCCTCAAGAAAAAGAAATGTAAAAATGCCAAATGGTTGTCTGAGGAGGCCTCACAAATAGCTGTGAAAAGAAGAGAAGGGAAAAGCAAAGGAGAAAGGGAGAGATATACCCATTTCAATGCAGAGTTCAAAAAATAGCAAGGACAGATAAGAAAGCCTTCCTCAGTGATCAGTGCAAAGAAATAGAAGAAAAGAATAGAATGGGGAAGACTAGAGATCTCTTCAAGAAAATTAGAGATACCAAAGGAACATTTCATGCAAAGATGGTCTCAATAAAGGACAGAAGTGGTATGGTCCTAACAGAAGCAGAAAGATATTAAGAAGAGGTTGCAAGAATACACAGAAGAACTGTACAAAAAAGATCTTCATGACCCAGATAATCACGATGGTGTGATCACTCACCTAGAGCCAGACATCCTGGAGTGTGAAGTCAAGTGGGCCTTAGGAAGCATCACTAAGAACAAAGCTAGTGGAAGTGATGGAATTCCAATTGAGCTATCTCAAATCCTGAAAGATGATTCTATGAAAGCACTGCATTCAATATGCCCACAAATTTAGAAAACTCAGCAGTGGCCACAGGACTGGAAAAGGTCAATTTTCTTTCCAATCCCAAAGAAAAGCAATGCCAAAGAATGCACAAACTACTACACAGTTGCACTCATCTCACAGGCTAGTAAAGTAATGCTTCAAAATTCTCCAAGCCAGGCTTCAAGAGTATGTAAACTGTGAACTTCCAGATGTTCAAGCTGGTTTTAGAAAAGGCAGAGGAACCAGAGATCAAATTGCCAACACCCAATGGATCATTGAAAAAGAAAGAGATTTCAAGACAAACATCTACTTCAGGTTTATTGATATACCAAAACCTTTGACTGTGTGGATCACAATACATTGTGGAAAATTCTGAAAGAGATGGACATACCAGACCACCTGACCTGCCTCTTGAGAAATCTATATGCAGATCAGGAAGCAATGGTTAGAAATGGACATGGAACAACAGACTGGTTCCAAATCAGGAAAGAAGTATGTCAAGGCTGTATATTGTCACCCTGCTTCTTTAACTTATATGCAGAGTACATCATGAGAAACGCTGGGCTGGATGAAGCACAGGCTGGAATCAAGATTGCCGGGAGAAATATGAATAACCTCAGATATGCAGATGACACCACCCTTATGGCAGAAAGTGAAAAAGAACTAAAGAGCCTTTTGATGAAAGTGAAAGAGGAGAGTGAAAAAGTTTTCCTAAAACTCAACATTCAGTAGACTAAAATCATGGCATCTGGTCCCCATTACTTCATGTCAAATAGATGGAGAAACAGTGGAAATAGTGAGAGACTTTATTTTGGGGAGCTCCAAAATTACTGCAGATGGTGACTGCAGCCATGAAATTAAAAGACGCTTGCTCCTTGGAAGAAAAGTTATGACCAACCTAGACAGCTTATTAAAAACCAGAGACATTACTTTGCCAACCAACGTCTGTCTAGTCAAGGCTATGGTTTTTCCAGTAGTCATGTATGGATGTGAGAGTTGGACTATAAAGAAGTTGAGTGCCAAAGAATAGATGTTTTTGAACCGTGCTATTGAATAAGACTCCTGAAAGTCCCTTGGACAGCAAGGGGATCCCACCAGTCCATCCTAAAGGAAATCATTCCTGAATATTCTTTGCAAGGATTGATGCTAAAGCTGAAACTCCAATACTTTGGCCACCTGATGCGAGGAACTGACTCATTGGAAAAGACCCTGATGTTGGGAAAAGTTGAAGGTGAGAGGAGAAGGGGACCACAGAGGGTGAAATGGTTGGATGACATTACTGTCTCAGTGGACTTGCGTTTGAGCAAACTCTGGGAGTTGGTGATGGACAGGGAGTCCTGGCGTGCTGTAGTCCATGGGGTCACAAAGATTGGGAAACAACTGAGTGATTGAACTGAACTGAACTGAACCCACTGCAGTATTCTTACCTGGAGAATCCCATAGACAAAGGATCTTAGCTGTAATCTTAGCTGTAATCCATGAGGTTGCAAAGAGTTGAGCATTAATATGCAAACAATGACTGTCTGATATATATATATATATATATATATATATATATATACACATGCACATATGTGATACATAGTCCTGCAAACTAAAAAAATAAATTAGAAAACTAAATATATAATTTATGTATTGCACTTTGAAAATCACCAGCAATGTAGTTTCATTACAATTGTCATAGATAATGCTAAATAACTGCTTTTAATTTAAATTTTGCTAACATTTATTATGTTTATTATTAATTAATATGCTTATTGTGGTTGCATTGGTGAATAAGGGCCATACAAATGAGGATTTTATTTTTTCCTTAATTTACATTTGTACATATTTAAATATTATGCTAAAAATATTTTCAATAAAAATGTTTCCAGATTTGTTAAACTAAATAACTTAAACTTTGTAACAAGTAATAATAGGAATAATACAGAATACATTTTGATCTTTAGAGCATACAACTTAGAAAACAATTATAATTAAAAGAGTTACTATTTTTTTGTTTATGGGTATTTAGGTGATGTTTATCTCTTTTCAAAACATATATCTCACCTACATTTTTATACATCAGGTTGTTTTTAAACCTAAGCTTCCAGAAATACATGCAGTAAAATTTAGCCTACATTATGCTAAGAAGGAGATATATTTCTTACCTTTTAAAGAGAATGAAAAATGTATAAATATATTGCAGTTGTCTTATTTTGTAAATAATTAGTAAGAGGAAAATTATTATTTATTAATACAATGATAGAGGCTGGAAGTTAGCAGGATAAATACAAGCTTGAGATAAATAAATGTGGATGGGGAGGGAAAGAGATTCTTATAAGAGACCAAGAAGCATTGGTGATAAAAAAAAAAAAAAAAAAGGACTGTGACAGAAAAAAAAAAAAAAAAGAATGTTGCCCAAGACATACCAAATAGAAAAACTGTAAAAGAGAAAGACATATAGGAAGAAGCAAGTTGTGTGTGGAATAGACAGAGGAAAGGAGTCATCCATTCAACCATATATACAAATAAGCACTAATTTAAGAGTTATTGAGCCCTTTAAGGTGCCTTGCTCTGTGCTAAATGCCAGGTATGTACTGGTGAATAAAACAGAATAAAAACAGTGAATATTTCTTACAGTCTAGTAGGGAACTAAGACAATGATCAATTTCAAAAAAGAAAAATAATTTTAATTGTATAATCAACTGTTCATTGTACAAAATCACAGTGCTAAACTATGAAGGAAAACAATATGAAGTACCTACTCTTTTATATCTCCTGATTTATAAAGAAACACAATTTACAAGGAAAATTTATAATCTCTTTCCTATTTCTTAGTTTTTATCCAGAAGAAAATAAATTCCTGGCTTAATTGAAAGTAAGCAAGCTCATCACATGCCAACATTCCCTTGAATTACTTTCCAAATATTCAGTAATTCTACAGTGGAGAATTCTGACATGGAGAATAAATATGTTTATTTTTATTTTAAAATATCCAAATTCATTGTTAAATTGCAATGCTATATTTTGACGAAATTAAAAAGGTTTTGTGTATCTAAGATTTAGCTTAGGCTTTAGATGTATTCCATACTTTGTGTTAAATATTTTTGTAGTTATGCTACAAAAATTCCAATACTAATAGTAATAACGAGAAGGAGGAAAATGTGTAGGAGCAGAAAAAAGAGAGGAGAACAAAAAGAAAAAATAAAACTGAAAGAAAAGCAATTTGATTTTGTTTTTAATGTGTCATCCGGAAATGTGTGAAAGTCATATCTGGGACCAACAATAATTTAACTTGTCTATTAACATTAGCAGTCAAATCAAAAGTAGTTTTACAGCACAGTGTAAGTTTAGGGTTTATTCTATACAATTTTGTTGTTGTTCAGTCGCCCAGTCGTGCCCAACTCATTGTGACCCCATGGACTGTAGCCCTCCAGGCTCCTCTGCCCATGGGATTTCCCAGGCAAGAATACTGGAGTGGGTTGTCATTTCCTTCTCCAGAGGGTCTTCCAGACCCAGGGATGGAACCTGTGTCTCCTGAATTGGCAGGCATATTCTTTACCACTGAACCACTTGGGAAGCCCCTAGAATTATGAAAGATTAGTGAAAACTCTTGATAAAAAAGAGATTGATTCTCTTTATAATTCCTTAGCTTTTTTTTTTAATCCTTTAGAATTGTTGTCAAACTTTGTTGGTTATGGATCACACTAGAGAATATAATGAAAATTATGGTCTCTATCCACAAAATTAAGCATGAACAATCTTTCTGGAAAAGTCCATATTGTGATAACCACCTTAAAGCCTGTTCATGAGCTATGGAAAATATTTTCCCCCTTAGGATAAACTTAGACTTCACTGAACTTAGACTTCACTGAACACCAACTGCACTGTACAATAAACACACTAGGTGAACTTTAAACAACTCGTGTTCCTAGTGGGTTCAGTTTTACTATATCATTCTTCTTAGGCTGCCATAATGACGTACCAATAGACTGGGTGGCTTAAACAACAGAAATTTATTTTCTCAGCATTCTGAAGGCTGAAATTTGAGATGCCAGTGTGGTCAGGTTTCTGATGCACTCTCTTTTCCTGGTTTCCAGATGGTCACCTTCTCACCTAGTCTTCACATAGCAGAAAGAGAGAGAGAGTTGTGTCTCTTACAGGTTTTCTAAGGAGCTAATCCCATCATTATTTCCCAAGAGTCCCATCTCTAAAGTCAGTTACATTGGGGGTTGGATTTCAACATACACTTTTTAAGAGGACAGAATTAAGTCCCTAACAACTGATAATCAGACCATCAACAAAAACAGTATGTCCTGAAAGGAATGCTGTAGGAGTAGAAGGGAGGGAGTGACTAAATTTGCAATGTGAGTTGGGGAAAGCTGAGTAGGAAACATGGACTAGACCATACAGTTTGGGAAGAAGCTTCATAGAGAAAAGAAGAATGTTTCAGATAGAAAAAGTTACATGAAAATAGGGACTAGAGAATCTATTATGTAGGTAATAAGATTAGTGAGCTCCTGTTTACTGGAGAATCAAGAGATTTGAATCAGGGCTAGATTGATGTTGTAGAGTTGGTTGGATCCAAGTTTAGAGATTGTATGGGTATCATGTTGTGGAATATAAAATTAATCCCATAGGGCACACTTTAGCTTAGTGGTTTATAAGAAATTAAAAGGACAAGATGCATAAAGATGATACTTTTCTTGCCATGGAGATGAACTTATTCCAGATTAGTTCCCTGCTAGCAATGAAATCAATCTATATGATTTGCTATGGAGTATATCTTCAGGGTAAACATCTATTTCTGCTTTAAAGACTATGCCAAAGCCCTTGACTGTGTGTATCACAATAAAATGTGGAAAATTCTGAAAGAGATGGGAATACCAGACCACCTGACATGCCTCTTGAGAAACCTATATGCAGGTCAGGAAGCAACAGTTTAGAACTGGACATGGAACAACAGACTGGTTCAAAATAGGAAAAGGAGTACGTCAAGGCTGTATATTGTCACCCTGCTTATTTAACTTCTATGCAGAGTACATCATGAGAAACGCTTGGCTGGAAGAAGCATAAGCTGGAATCAGGATTGCTGGGAAAAATATCAATAACCTCAGATATGCAGATGACACCACCCTTATGGCAGAAAGTGAAGAGGAACTCAAAAGCCTCTTGATGAAAGTGAAAATGGAGAGTGAAAAAGTTGGCTTAAAGCTCAACATTCAGAAAACGAAGATCATGGCATCTGGTCTCATCACTTCATGGGAAATAGATGTGGAAACAGTGTCAGACTTTATTTTTGGGGTCTCCAAAATCTCCAAAATCATACTGCAGATGGTGACTTCAGCCATGAAATTAAAAGATGCTTACTCCTTGGAAGGAAAGTTATGACCAACCTAGATAGCATATTCTAAAGGAGAGACATTACTTTGCCAACAAAGGTCTGTCTATTCAAGGCTATGGTTCTTCCAGTGGTCATGTATGGATGTGAGAGTTGGACTGTGAAGAAAGCTGAGTGCCAAAGAATTGATGCTTTTGAACTGTGGTGTTGGAGAAGACTCTTGAGAGTCCCTTGGACTGCAAAGAGATCCACCCAGTCCATTCTAAAGGAGATCAGTCCTGGGTGTTCTTTGGAAGGAATGATGCTAAAACTGAAACTCCAATAATTTGGCCACCTCATGCGAAGAGTTGACTCATTGGAAAAGACTCTGATGCTGGGAGGGATTGGGGGCAGGAGGAGAAGGGGAGGACAGAGGATGAGATGGCTAGATGGCATCACCAACTCGATGGATATGAGTTTGAGTGAACTCCAGAAGTTGGTGATGAACAGGGAAGCCTGGTGTGCTTCAATTCATGGGGTCGCAAAGAGTCTCACACGAGTGAGCTACTGAACTGAACTGAACTGAACTGAAACACCGGAAAAACAAAATAAAACAAAAAAACAGTTGTTTACTTAATAAAAAAGACTTGACACAGATACTGGCATTACTCTGGCTGAGTAACAATGTGGAAACACATAAAGTGTGAGAACATAAAAGACTGGATGTTATTGGTGGCATATATTATAATCTGCAATTACCTTTAACTTGAACTGATGAAACCAGAGCCAGAAAAGAGCTGAATTTTGTTTTCTAAACTACACATGGTACATTCCAGAAAAATTTAAACAGCTGAATTTTAAATTTATTTTTCCACTGAATGTAGTTTAAAGGTTACTACAAAATAATGAATTATTTCTGTGACTCACCATACTTAGGATATGCTGTTTGCTTATAATATGATCTCTTACAGTGAAAATTTAATGACTTTGCTGATAAGGTGCCTAATTGATTAGAAAATGAAAACATAAGGATTATAGTATATTGTTTAATACCTAATGTTTAATAATTGTCTATTATTAACATTATTTGGAGGTTTAATGTACCATCAAAAACAAAGATCTGTAGCTCTTTTGTTCTCTTCTGAAAACTTACTAAATCTTTACTTCAGTGTGATCTGAGTATCAAGATTCTCTAGCAGCTTATTGGAAATGAGGGTTCTTCAAATCTGTCTTAAAATTCTCTCAGGGTCTACCTTAGAGTATTGATGCATAGCCTGCATTTAACAAAATTTCTTATTGACTTTTGTGCACCTTCCATTGGAGAACTGGCTCACATATCATACTTGGGGGTTGCCAAAACTCAGTGTACAAATCACACTTGGATGTTAATGAGTCAGTGTTAATTAGTTCTCAGACAGCTTTCTCAAGGGTTAAGGTCATGAGGTCAAGCTTCCTGGTACTATATAAGTTATCTTGGATTCTCACAGTTACTATTACCTAATATCCAGTAATTATGTAAGCCCTGACTCACATCTTTTATTATCCTCAGTTTTATTGACTTAGTTTATGAATGCTTAACCTGGGATGTCATTTGTACATAATATGTAAAATAATATATTTTAAATAACTAATAAGACAAGGAGACTTTGTTTTAGGCCCAGGTATTTTAAAACTGCTCAGGACTTGATGTATTGTAATAATCCTTTCCCAAATTACTGACCCCTCTTACCAACTACTATTTTAAACTTAAATAAAGCAATTTAATCTACAACTTGGGGAAAATTATCAAGGCATAAATTACCTTGGAACCTTAAGTGGCTCACAGTTGTGGATTGTGTCTGAATTGTACTAGTTTCTGGATGATCTTGTCATTTCGATATAGGTTTAAGAATAATTAAAAATCATGTGGTATATCCTGTTAGCTGAACAAACTGGATTTAGAAAAGGCAAAGGAACCAGATATCAATTTGCTGACATTCCTTGGATCATAGAAAAGGCTACAGAATTCCAGAGAAAAATATCTACATTTGCTTCATTGACTATTTTAAAGTCTTTGACTGTGTAGATCACAACAAACTGTGGAAAATTCTTAAAGACATGGGAATATTGACCACCTTACCTGCCTCCTGTGAAACCTGTAGTCAAGAAACATCAGTCAGAACTAGAAATGGAACAATGGACTGTTTCCAAATTGGTAAAGAATATGTCAAGGCTGTATATTGTCACCCTGCTTATTTAGTGTATATGCAGAGTACATCATGCAAAATGCTGGGCTAGATGAAGCACAAGCTGGAATCAAGATTGCCAGGAGAAATATCAGTAACCTCATATATACAGATGATAACACTCTTCTGGCTGAAAGCAAAGAGGAACTAAAGAACCTCTTGATGAAGGTGAAAGAGAAGAGTGAAAAATCTGTCTTTAAACTTAACATTCAAAAAACTAAGATCATGACATCTGGTCCCATCACTTCGTGGCAATTAGACACAAAAACAATGGAAACTGTGACAGACTTTATCTTCTTGGGCTCACAAATAATTGTGGATGGTGACTGCAGCCATGAAATTAAAAGACAGTTGCCTCTTGGAACAAAAGCTATGACAAACATAGATAGCATATTGAAAAACAGAGACATCACTTTGATGATAAAGATCAGTATAATCAAACCTATGGTTTTTCCCATAGTCATGTATGGATGTGAAAATTGGACCATAAAGAAGGCTGTGCACCACATAATTGATGCTTTTGAATTGTGGTGTTGGGGAAGACTCTTGAAAGTCACTTGGACTGCAAGGAGATCAAACCAGTCAATTCTAAAGGAAATCAGTCCTGAATATTCATTGAAAGGATTGATGCTGAATCTCCAATCCTTTGGCCACCTGATGCCAAGAGCTGACTCATTGGAAAAGATCCTGATGCTGAGATATATTGAAAACAGAAGGAAAAGGGGATGACAGAGGATTAGATGGTTGGATGGTATCACTGACTCAATGGACATGAGCTTGAGCAAACTCTGGGAAATGATGAAGGACAGGTAAGCCTGGCACCCTGCAGCCCAAGGGATCACAGAGTTGGACATGACTGAGTGACTGAAAAAAAACAACAATCTTGTTACAAACCAAACTATGGTTGCTGCGGGGGAAGGTATACTAAATGATTTTCACCTGATCATGTACACACTGCTATATTTAAAATTGGGTAACCAACAGGGCTTAAAGTACTGGACATGGAACTCTGCTCAGTGTTATGTGGCAGCCTGGATGGGAGAGGGAGTTGGAGGAGATTGGATTGGGCTTCCCAGGTGGTGGAATGGTAAAGAATCCATTTACCAGTGCTGCGATGAACATTGGGGTACACATGTCTCTTTCAATTCTGGTTTCCTCAGTGTGTATGTGGGGAGGGAGGAGGGAGGAGAGTTCAGGATGGGGAACACATGTATACCTGTGGTGGATTCATTTTGATATATGGCAAAACCAATATAATATTGTAAAGTTAAAAAATAAAATAAAATTTAAAAAAAAGGAAAAAAAAAAAGAAGAATCCATCTACCAATGTGGGTGACACAAGTGATGCAGATTCAATCCCTGGTTTGGGAGGATGCTCTGGAGAAGTAAATGTCAACACACTCCAGTATTCTCGCCTGCAAAATTCCATAGACAGAAGAGCCTGGTGGTCTACAGTCCATGGAGTCACAAAAAGTCGAACACAATTCAACACATGTGGTGGACATGTGTATATGTATAACTGAGTTCCTTTGCTATTCACTTGAAACTGTCACACAACAGTGCTAATCAGCTATACCCCAATACAAAATTAAAAAAAAAAAATTAAAAAAAGCAATCCACTAAATGTTCATTTGAGAATTTTTTAAAAATTGAGATAAATAAGGTGGTTCATGTATTTTCCTTACAGTTTCCAAAGAGTCAAGCTGCAATGCAAGGGTACTTGGTAACCACATACTTGTAACTAGTGACTTTTGTAACTCTGAAAATTAATGCTTATTTTTTACCAATGGTACTTTGAAATAGATCCAAAAGAAAATGTGATAAACCTGTTTCTGCTTATTCTAAATTCATTGCACTTGCCCATCAATGTATCTCAGAAAAGAAACAATTATTTTTATATAAATTATGTTAATGCAGATATAAGTGTCTGGTTTGCTGGAAACATATCTCTGGCCCACTTTAATATTGGTTTTAACTTGGAATCAGAGTTTACTTTACATAAAAACAAACAAATTAACTTTAATGTCATGCATTTTTATGTGTTTTCTGAGCTTTACTTGACATTTGAATTATATACCACTGATATTATCAAAGAGAGAGCATTGAATTTTAAATGCTTCAAAATTTTATTAAGATTAAAATTTGCTCCTGGCTGTTTCTGACTAATATCATTTTTTGAATGAATATATTTTAATATTTTAAATCTAGCAATTGATTAGCACTTCAATTAAAAAAAAAGTTGGTGGTGAAAGGAGATTATTTTATTTACGTCTTTTAGTGTATTTGATTAACTGCATGCCTGTTTTCCAAAGATAAAATATAACTTCTTTCCTTTGGGCTATTTGGTCCATTGGTCATTTGCTACACCCATTTTGTATGCAATCCTATACATTGAACCAATACTGTGTCCAAGTGAGTAGCATGTGATGAATGATTTCAAGCAGTCAAACTGCCTTCTGAGTATAGGATAGAGAACTAAATAATATCGAGCTTCTGTAAAGCAGAAGTACTAAAAAGGATATTAGGTGGGCAATCTATGATATCTCCACACCTTTATAGAGAATTTAAAATAGATATCTGTATGTGTTCAGTCACTCGGTCATGTCTGACTCTCTGTGGTCTCATGAACTGTAGCCCACCAGGCTCCTATATCCATGGAATTTCCCAGGCAAAAATACTGGAGTGGGTTGCCATTTCGTACTCCAGGGGATCTTCCAGACCCAGGGAATGAACCTGCATCTCCTGTATTGACAGGTGGATACTTTACCACTAGTGCCACCTGGTAAGCCAATCTATCTATCTACACTTAAACTATATGTGTGTGTGTGTGTGTGTGTGTGCGTGTTTGTGCGTGTGTGTGTGCATATATGTGTGTATATGCTTATATGTCTATGTATGTGTACATATATCTTTAAAATGTAAATGGCTCATTTGTATGCCATTTTCTCAGTGCAAAAGATGCATAACACCTTTTCAATGCCAAGTATATATAGGTATTCTTGAAACTTCTATATTAACTCTGTATGATTTCTGTATCTTTTCATGTACAACAAAGTAGCATGTGTAATTTCACAATATTAGCACTCTAACCCATCAGCCTCAAATAAAAGGCCATATTATGAAAACATTTTAAGATAATCTTGAGATGTTCAGATATAGCTCTGTCATTCTGAAATTAGAAACACTTTAACATTTTACAGGTTTAATTTCCATGGCTAGGACTTCTTGGGATAATAACACCACTTCAGATTAATTGTGTCTCTAAGTGTTGTATATGATACTTGGGAGACAGTACAACACAATATACTAGAAAAATCCTGAGATATAAAATCTGACTGATTAGGATTTTGTATCTACTTTGTTATTTATTAGTTTGAGAAAATTTGACTAAACTGCATAACACATTAAGTAGGCTCAATTTCCATACGATGTAATCCATCCTTCATGGGTTTATTGAGGATTTTAAAAAGATAATATGTGCAAAGCACCTAGAACACTGCACAGCGAATAATAAGAGTTCAATAGATATAACTTCATTTCCCCTACATCCCTTCTAAAGTAAAAGTAATGAAATAAGTTTTACTGCCTTTATATACCTTTGAAAGCAATTGTAGCTAAAATAAAAAGCCTCAGATACCTCTTGCTGAATAGAGCTTTGTCAAATAAAAATGAGAGACTAAGTTAAATGAAAGCAGTGATGCCACTAAAAATGTGTAATTATTAGTTCCACTTCTATGTCTTTTCACCCTGTTCTCTGTTTAGAACCTTTTTTTTTTTGTCTAATTTAGTACACAGTTTTCTTTTTTACCACTTATGATTAGGTATTTATAGCAACATATGCTATTTAAAATTACCCCGGCTGACATTGAACTTTCTGCCTAATAGTGGTGGACTGCTAATTCAAAGTTCTCTTTCCAGAGACTGTAATACAAAATCATGAGCAAGTATCCTTCAAAAGGTGCATCCTGATCATGATAATGGTGTGCAGTAAACTTCCATTTACTAGAGTTTTAAACATCCATTAAACTTAAATGCCAATAATTTATTTTTAGTCTTTACCAGTGGCAAGTAGTTCCAATCACACAGGGAACACACTCCTATAACCTTTTCTTGCTACTCAAGGATCCACTTGTAACCACTTGTGGTCATTCTATACTGTGAAATTCATACCAGCATTTTTTTTTCCTTGCCACAGTTATGAAATCTGGTTCAGTACCAGGGCAATTTATTCCAGTATAAAAATAAACTTCCAAATATTTAATCTTGTGTGTGCATGCTCAGTCTCTTAGTCATGTCTGACTCTGTGACCCCATGGACTGTAGTCCACCAAGCTCCTCTGTCCAAGGAATTCTCTTGGCAAGAATATTGGAGCAGCTTGCCATTTTCCACTCCAAGGTATCTTCCTGACGCAGGAATCAAACCGGCATCTCCTGTGTCTCTTGAATTGGTAAGATAATTCTTTACCACTGTGCCACTTGGATTTTTGTTGATGTTAACATACTTTTAATTTTGCTTGGTTTTTCCATTTTCTGTTGTTTTGAACATCCACATCATATTGTTGAAAATTAATATTTTTAGTATGATTTTCTTCTTTATTCTTTCCAGTGGATCCCAGGATTTTCTGCCAATCATATGCATCAATAACATGAAAAGTCTGGAGGAGTCCCAGTTATTAAATACTAAAATTTAATATTCTAGATAAGACCAAGGTTACTGATCCTTGGTCTTTCTCCTATTGTGAGTTGTAGGGAGATCAATTGTTACCAGAGCCAAATGATACACATAATGTTTTGTATACATTTTTAATCATTCTTGATTAAATGATTAATTTTGGCATTTCCTTGTATATACACATAAATACACATACACATATTTTATATATTATACACACACACACACACACACACACACGGGGCTTCCCTGGTGGCTCAGTGGTAAAGAATCTGTCTAATAATACAGAAGACATGGGAGACGTGGGTTCAATCCCTGGATCGGGAAAATCCTCTGGAGAAGGAAATGGCAACGTAGTCTAATGTTCTAACCTGAAAAATCCCATAGACAGAGGAGGTTAGCAGGCTACAGTCCATGGGATTGCAAAGAGTTGAACATTGTTTAGCAACTAAACAACAACAACAACACACACACACACACACACACACACACACATATATATATATATATATACATAGACACAGACATTTAGACAGTATATTTTGTATAATTCTGTGGTGTTTAACATATTATGTGTTCAGCTAAATTTTCATTGAGGCTAAGTAGCTGGTGACTCTAGTTTTTATTTTAAAATGTTAATATGAAGTAACTTCAAAATTCTACCAGGTTACAGATATAAACCTGCATTATTTATTTTTGGTGGAAACCTGTGTTAACATGCATTAACAATATCATTTGGACTGCAGTTAAAGAAAAAGAAAATGACTCTAAGGAACAATGAGGTATTTTATAAGACAATGTTTAGTGTAACAAAACTACTCATGAGATGAAATGGTTTTTGAAATTCTGTATCATCTCAAATCACAAATTCCCACAATTTACAAAGGTTAGGATAATTAGAATCTTGACAGTTTGAAAAACTGGACAATTTGAAGTTTGAATAAGTGTATTTTCAAGATCTTTGAGTTATTGGACATTTGTTTATTTTAGTCAGCGATCTGTGAAAACTCTTGTGTCAATAGGAGAAAAATGGATAGAAATGATAAGCACAGTAGCAAGTTCTTCCCTGGCAACAATTTACTGATCTCTATTTTTAGAAATCTTATTTAAAATAATACATTCTTTGGTTTAGTAGTCAAACTTTATATACATCCTATTGTTTTGTAGCTAAAGAAGAATTTGACTATTAAAGTCAATTTCATCAGAAATTAACTATTTAATTTCTTTGAGTTTTTTATATCCATGTTTTATTATGTCATTTAAGTTTATAAAGTATATATATTTTATTTCTTAAAGTATAATTCTCCAATTATACCATTTATGAATCATTCTATAGATTCAAATTATGTTGCTTTACTGTTGAAAAGTGAGCATATATACTGGAAATAAAACCAAAGAAGATGATAAATTATTAAAAATATTTCATGCTATGATTGATTTTAAATACATGTATTTAGAAGATCCAGCTGAAAATGATATATGTACAAATATCAAACACTGCACAATTATATAAACTATAAAGTGTGTGTGTGTGCATGTATTTTCACATAACATTTGGTTGTTGATTAAACAATAACTCAACTAGGTGGTAGGAAATCCAAATCTGAATCTTGTTTACTCTAACTCTTCCATGTATAAATGGAGATTACTTTGTTTTTCTATTGTCAGAATTTTAAAATAAGAGCATTCTATTACTTTGCCAACAAAGGTCCATCTAGTCAAGGCTATGGTTTTTCCAGTGGTCATGTATGGATGTGAAAGTTGGACTATAAAGAAAGCTGAGTGCCAAAGAATTTATGCTTTTTTTTTAAATTTTTTAAAATTTTATTTTATTTAACTTTACAATATTGTATTGGTTTTGCCATATATCAAAATGAATCTGCCACAGGTATACATGTGTTCCCCATCCTGAACCCTCCTTCCTCCTCCCTCCCCATACCATCCCTCTGGGTCATCCCAGTGCACCAGCCCCAAGCATCCAGTATCGTGCATTGAACCTGGACTGGCCACTCATTTCATAGATGATGTTATACATATTTCAATGCCATTCTCCCAAATCATCCCACCTGAATTGATTCTTTTGAACTGTAGTGTTGGATTACTCTTGAGAGCCCCTTGGTCTGCAAGGAGATCAAACCAATCAATCCTAAAGGAAATTAATACTGAATATTCATTGGAAGAACTGATGATGAAGCTGGAGTGCCAATACTTTGACCATCTGTTGCAAAGAGTGGACTCAGTAGAAAAGATCCTGTATTTGGGAAAGATTGAAAGCAGGAGAAGAAGGGGATGAGGTGGCTGGATGGTACCACTGGCTCAATGGACATGAATTTGAGAAAGTTCTGGGAAATGGTGAAGGATAGGGAAGCTTAGTGTGCTACAATTCATGGGGTCACAAAGAATCAGATATGACTCAGTGACTGAACAACACGAAGTAACCTATTTGCTAGTTGCTCAGTCGTGTCTGACTCTTTGAGATCCCGTGGAAACCAGGCACCTCTGTCCATGCGATTTTCTACCTTGTGTACTAAACTGGGTTGCCATTTCCTTCTACAGGGGATCTTTCCCACCCAGGGATTGTACCTGGGTCTCCAGCATTGCAGGTAGATTCTTTACCTTCTGAGCCTCTAGGAAATCTCCTAAGATAAATGGGGTTTATGCACCAGATTTTCCTTGACAGTGGACCCTTTGCCTTTTGCTTCTGTAAGGGCTCTGGTTTTCAGGTTCTGGTCATGTCCCAGTACTTTGGTTCAGTGGAATGGGGTAAATTTTGGTTCTGGGTGTTATTTGAGGTCAAAGATTTCTCCTCTGGCCATTCTGCATGAACCTGGGGTTCTGTTGTTTTTGAAAAACAACTCAATGTATTGTTAGAAGCAGGATAGAGCCAGTTTGGATTGGTTCTGCAGTTACAATGTCATTTCTAGCTCTGCATTTCTCTGATTCTATTCTATAGTTACCTAAGTTAGAGACTCAAATAATTACATAAGGGGATTTAAATGAGTTGAACTGTTATAGTTTTTATGTTATATGTAAAATTCAGATAAAAAAAAAGTTTTTTCATTTTTTTATGAGAACTTCAATCTATTTATCTTATTTAAAAAGATGACAATGAAATGTGAACCACTGAATTTATTCACATCACACACTTAAAAGCAAGCAAGTAACCATTTTCTAAAACAGTTTACTATTAAAAATGTTTCTGATTGATTGAAACCATAGCCCCACTCAGGTTCAGATGAAATTCTCACAAAAGTTACACTTCTTGTGAAAATAAAGCAAAATGGGAAAAATCCTTTAAGCTGCAAAACACAGGATGAAATATTTCAAAAAGACAGGTAGGTGAATGTTTTCTTATGGTTCTATGACTTCGAGAACAGGAATAAGTATTCTGTATTATTTTCTATGAATAGAGTTGAAAGCCATAGTATAAGATTGTCTTTTATAAAAGTTTTACAAAACTTCTTTATTAAAAATGTTTGAGTTTATTTCAGAATTTATATTTGTATACCACACTTTGTATTTTCGTTAAAATTTATTATTGCCTTCATGTTCCAATATTTATTTTAGTGAGTTAACTGTATTTTTAAGTGCCAATTTCACTAAATTCAAGATTAGTATTGAAAATTCAATTCTGACACATATCTGCCTCTACATTTTCAGATAAC
Organism: Bubalus kerabau; assembly: GCF_029407905.1. Classification (NCBI taxonomy): domain Eukaryota; kingdom Metazoa; phylum Chordata; class Mammalia; order Artiodactyla; family Bovidae; genus Bubalus; species Bubalus kerabau. The sequence goes on from NC_073625.1 coordinate 58,701,160, forward strand.
TTTAGAAATATATGTGTAAACACTGGATTTTCTCCAATAGTGATCGATACTTGTGTGATACATTTTAACAGAATATAGGTTTTGGATATTTATTTCCATCATACGTTCAAAAGGAACTCATAAACTTAGAAGGTTGATTATCTTACTACTATATAGCCAGGAACAAATACATATATTTATTTTCAATAAAAGCTGCATTACCAAAGCTCTTGATGACATAGAGAATAATATTATTTGGAGAAACATGTCCTTGTCAAATCTGTGAAGAAAATGAATGGTTCTATAACTAATTTTTCATGATTCAGAGATTGACCAATACTTCTAAATTTTACAGTGAAAGGGGAACAGAAAGAAGAAAACTACAAAAGAAAACTAGCATTCACATATGTCTTTATCTACCTGGTTTTCCCAGTTTTGGATCAATGATATCTTCAATATCATATGAGGGGAAACGAAAACATCGTACATTGTGAGCATCTAACATATTAAAAAACGATGCAAAACTTTTGTGAAAATTTGCTGAGAAAATAAAACAAGATAAACTGACTTGAAAAGAAAATATGGACATTTTATAGATACAGTTCTTTATAGATTTAAATTACAAATTCCATGTTCACAATTACAATAAAAAAAATGTATTTAGGCCAACTTAACTTTATAATTTACCTTGTACTGATTTACACTGAACTACTCATAATACATCATGAAAACAAAACCCATTACCAGTTTATAGGTTTTTAACCTGGCATTATAGCACATGCGTGTGTTTGTGTGTTCAGTCCTGTCCAACTCTGTGAGCCCATGGACTGTAGTCTACCTTCCAGGGTCCTCATTCTCCAGGCAAGAATACTGGAGTGGGTTACCATTTCCTTCAGACCCTTCCATCACAATATAGAAAATTTATTTAAGTATTTAGCATTATCTAATGTTTAAACTGTTTCTGGCTTGAATATATTTTAAAGTCTAGGGTCAGGGCATTGAGTAAATTTCAGTATATACACAGAGACACAAATAAGTAGGAAATAAATTGCCTCAACAATTACATCTAATTGTATTTATAATTTTAAAAATATTTTAAACTGTTTTTCAACCTCTTATCCTGTATATTATGCAACCTACCTTACTACCAGTAATTTAAGTAGGTAAATTAAGCTTTAGAAACCATTCCACAAGCAAAATTGCTAATCCCTGTGGCATTTTCCTCTTAATTGATTTTAAAGTACCAATTTTCTTTACTTCTTCTTAGCTCCAAAAACTTACTCAATGTGCCAAGACTAATATAATACCACAGCTATCATCAAATTAAATAGAATTTAATTTCTTAAAAATATTGGGAAGAAACTACATCCAAAAGTATCTGTTAAAATATATGTGGCTATATTCGTAGAAAAGTACAAAGTAGCTTGAAACAGTCTGCATTTAAAATAATTTAACATGATTTCATGCATTTACCATATATGGTTAATTTTTATATCCATTTTGATTCTCCTATTCTCATTGAATTTCATTGATTTTTCTTACCTCAATTTCTGCCAAAAGTCTTCAGAGACCTGTAACTTACTATTTCATATTATATTGTGTTGTTTTCTAAATGAATAGGTGAATGGAGTCATGTACAAGTCTAGAGAACAGTGGATTAAAATTTGCTTCCATCCCTATTATCTATGGGCTTCCCTGGTGGCTCAGATGGTAAAGAATCCATTTGCAATGTGGGAAACCTAGGTTCAGTCCCTGGGTTGGGAAGATCCCCGGAGGAGGGCATACCAACCCACTCCAGTATTCTTGCCTAGAGAATCCCCATGGACAGAGAAGCCTGGTGGGCTGCAGTCCATGGGGTCACAGAGTTGGACATGACTGAGAAACTAAGCAAGAATGCTATCATCTATGCAATAATCATAATCATTTTTCTCTTAAAAACATAGTTAGTTCCTGGCTAATTCTCAGTTATACCCAGCCCCAAATTATTTCTGCTTGCTCTGCCCTGCCAGGAATCAATGCCAGCAAAGGTTACACATTGGTTTGACCAAAAGATTCATTGCATTTTTATGTAAGATGTAATGGAAAAAAAATCAAATGAATTGAGAAATGGCTGAGAAAATATTATCTTAATTTTATTTTTCTGATATATACAACACACGGTCCTACTATAAAATGAATACATGTACACAGGGAAAGATGAAGGACAGAATTATAAAACTACAACCAAGTAAAAATTATATAATCTTTCCTTATTTTTTGCTATCTCCTATTTTTTTTATCGATGTGTGGAAATTGTGTAAATTAATTTAGCATAGAGCATAGAAATATGACATGATATGAAGATCAGGTAGTCAAGAATGGTTTTTGAAAACTGTTTTCAAAATATCAAGTTTAGACATTGACACATACTACCAAAAATATTTAGTAGCAAATCACATTGGAAAGTGGAAAATGAAAGAATGTAGAAACTACTTGTTAAAATATATGTGCCTATATTCACAGTAAAGTACATGGTAGTTGAAATAATATGCTTTTAAAATAATTTTTTTTTTTCATTTCATCCTTTTTTTTCACTTTAGAAAAAAGATTGTAAAGAGAAAGATTTCTCTTTGGATTTATGTTTGGATTACTATGTGGCCTCATTATTCTAAGTTGTTATTGGATCAAGAACATTTCTCATTGGGCCTGTTGAGAGACAGGTGGAGTAAGTTGTCAGAAGTGAAAGAGTGACACTGACATTCAAATATCAAGTCGTTGAGATTCTAAAAGTTTTCTTCAGATAAAAAGAAGAAATGAGGAACGCATAGAGAAAAGGTATATGTAAGGATTAAGTAGAATTCTAGAAAGCATTTCAGTGATTGACAGAGGAACAGCAGATGTCATTGAAACGAAAGACAGAACAGACGTGATTCTCATTTTTGTAAGTTCAGGAAGTTAGCAGTTGAAGTAAGACAGAATATAGAAGTGGATCTAAAGTCCTGCTGAGTCATGGCCATGGTCAAAAGAGTATTTAAAATATGCTTTCTATATAATAGGCTCCAGTTTCATCCACCTCATTAGAACTGATTCAAATGTATTATACAGAGTGAAGTAAGCCAGAAAGAAAAACACCAATACAGTATACTAACACATATATATGGAATTTAGAAAGATGGTAACAATAACCCTGTGTACGAGACAGCAAAAGAGACACTGATGTATAGAACAGTCTTATGGACTCTGTGGGAGAGGGAGAGGGTGGGAAGATTTGGGTGGATTCATTTTGATATTTGGCAAATCTAATACAGTTATGTAAAGTTTAAAAATAAAATAAAATTAAAAAAAAAAAAAAAAAAGAACAGTCTTATGGACTCTGTGGGAGAGGGAGAGGGTGGGAAGATTTGGGAGAATGGCATTGAAACATGTAAAATATCATGTATGAAACGAGTTGCCAGCCCAGGTTCGATGCACGATACTGGATGCTTGGGGCTGGTGCACTGGGACGACCCAGAGGGATGGAATGGGGAGGGAGGAGGGAAGGGGGTTCAGGATGGGGAACACATGTATACCTGTGGTGGATTCATTTTGATATTTGGCAAAACTAATACAATTATGTAAAGTTTAAAAATAAAATTAAATAAAATTAAAAAAAAATAAAATATGCTTTCGGAGACTTATAAAGATGTGGGAAATTGTCTAATTTTTGTTGTGGGTAGTAACAGGCAATTCTCCAAGGGCTAGTATTTTCTTTGTATGTGTGCATGTTTAGTCTCTCAGTCATGTCAGACTCTGTGCCTCCATGAACTATAACCTGTAAGTCTTCCTCTGTCCCTGGGATTTCCCAGGAAAGAATACCGGAGTGGGTTGTCATTCCCTTCTCCAGGGGATCTTCCTGACACAGGGATCAAACCTAGGTCTCCTACATTGCATGCAGATTTTTCACCATCTGAGCCACCAGGGAAGCCCCATTTTCTTTCTTTGGGTATCCTTAACAATCCAAAGGGCAGGGAGGTAACTTTACACGCATGCTACACCTGCTTCTAATGGATAATATTGGCCAAATGGAATTTTATTTCTTTACATCTGCACACTGCCCAGATAAAATACTAGTAGCCTAGAGAGAGAGAACATATTGACTGTTTTTCAGGAAAAAAAAATATATATCTATATATCTATATATATATCTACTATAAACTAATAAAACAATTATTACCATTGTGAAATGTTTGAGAGAAAATTTCTTAGAAACTCTTGGTGGACAGTGAAGAGGGAAGGGTAGAAATAAGTTTGGGCAAAAAAGTGAGAAGAGCAAAAGGTGGGATTTGGAAAGAACTATGTCCTAGTATTGCAAGAGTAGACTTGGGTATTGGATAAGTAAGAGGCACCATTAAAGCACCGTCATCATTAGTTGTAGAGAGGAAAAGAATAGCAACAAAGAAGGAAATTCATTTATGATAACTCTTGTTTGGTTCAAAATTTTAATTCAGGCTCATCTTGTTTCAGATTATTCTATATGGGTTATGTTGTTTTTTAGTCGCTAAGTCATGTCTGACTCTTTTGCGACCCAAGACTTTATCCTGGCAGGCTCCTCTGCCTATGGGATTTCCCAGGAAAGAATACTGGAGTGGGTTGCCATTTCCTTCTGCAGGGGATCTTCCTGACCCAGGGATAAAACCCACGTCTCCTGCATTGGCAGATGGATTCTTTGCCACTGTAACACTTGGAAAGCCAATAAGTGATTAGACATGACCGATTTTAAATTAAACTTCATTTGCAACAATAGACAGAAAACCAGATTTCCCTGCAGATTTTATTTACAAGCCAAAGCATTATAACCTTGCAAATTATGATGTCAGAGTTTTGTTTAGTTTCCTCCACTTCAGAAAAATATCAGTGTTAAATGTCAGGCATTTGTTTAATGCAGAGTTTAGAGTTATACTTTTATGCATTTACCCTGCTATATGAAATTAATTAACATAGATGACCCCACCTAAGGAATATTTGAAAATGTATGAAGACATTTTTGTTGTCACAAGAATAGAAAGGCTCTACTAGGATAGAATGGGTGGGAGTGAGGATGATGAAAAACCACGAATGAATGGTAAATTCTGCAAAACCAAAATGTTTCCACATACAGTTATAAGAGTAATGCACAATGTGTTTTGGATGCTATCTCATCTGATAGAATAAACAAGATACATATGGGGACACAGGCTGAATTTGAAGCAAGTGGAAAGTTGGTGGGGATGGTACAGTGAAGTCCTTGGTGAGGGCAGGCCAAGATGGAGAATTTATTCATGGAAGCCCAAAGAAATAATTGTCTGTCTTTCCCATATGTGGTCAATGTCAGGGTCCATTTTATTTACTTACAATAAGAATGAATATGGATAGATTTTATAGTAACAACTATCTATATTACTTGTATTACCATCATTTTTGTTTGATTTTCCATAACAATCTATTAAAGGAAATGTTACTTTCTTTGCAGTATATTTCAACATTTTCAAGTAAATTCAGTTTGTTAGACAAGGGGGAAGTTAGACATTTAAGTCTGCAATATTCATTATTCTCCTGTAGCCATTATTTTAATAGATTAACTTATTGGTTCCATTTTCTCATACTTAGTGGCTAACTAGTTTATCAGCTAAAAGTAATAGTCATGCCAAATTACAGTAATGGAATATTGGTCATGTTACATAGACAATTTTTCATTATCATGCAGAATGAAGTTTCAACATTACAAGCTACTTAATCAGAATATGAATAAGTAGGACACCATCTTTATTGAAACAATTTCTCAAGATAAATTTTTCTCTAAGCATTTCAGTACAATAGACCTTTCCCAGCTTGGTCCAGAACAAAATTATTTCCTGTACTCTGAGACATCACAGTCTTTCAAAACCACTGAGAGATAGATAAAATTCACTTAATAAAAGTGTTGAACAACTACATACCTTTAAAAATGACTTTTTAATAATTGCAAGAGAATGGCAAGTACAAAGCATGAAAATATTTTTTAAATCATGCATTAGTACAAAATGTTATTATTATTTACAGAATGGATACATTTGAATATTTTATTTTATTCTTACCAATTTCCTCTTTTCCATTTATGTCTATAATATTGATTTAATGATTTGAATTTGGCTCTAAATTACTCAAAACAAAGTTTTGATAAAATGTATATAAAATATATAACTTACACCAGAGGAATTTTATTAAGGATTCAGGTCAGTTCAGTCACTCAGTCATGTTCAACTCTTTGCGACCCCATGGACTGCAGCACACCAGGCCTCCCTGTCCATCACCAACTACCAGAGTTTACTCCAACTCATATCCAATGAGTTGGTGATGCCATCCAGTCATCTTGTCCTCTGTTGTCACCTTCTCCTCCTGCCTTCAATCTATCTTTCCCAACATCACAGTCTTTTCCAGTAAGTCAGTTCTTCACATCAGGTGGCCAAAGTATTGGAATTTCAGCTTTAGCATCAGTCCTTCCAATGAATATTCAGGACTGATTTCATTTAGGATGGAATGGTTTGATCTCCTTGCTGTCTAAAGGACTCTCAAGTGTCTTCTCCAACACCACAGTTCAAAAGCATCAGTTTTTCAGTGCTCAGCTTTCTTTATGGTCCAACTCTCACATCCATACATGACTACTGGAAAAACCATAGCTTTGGCTAGATAGACCTTGGTCAGCAAAGTAATGTCTCTGCTTTTTAATATGCTGTCTAAGTAGGTCATAGCTTTTCTTCCAAGGAGCAAGTGTCTTTTAATTTCATGGCTGCACTCACCTTCCACTGTGATTTTGGTGCCCCCCAAAATAAAGTCTGTCACTTTATCCATTGTTTCCTCATCTATTTGCCATGAGGTGGTGGGACCAAATGCCATGATCTTTATTTTTTGAATGTTGAGTTTTAAGCCAACTTTTTCACTCTCTTCCTTCACTTTCATCTAGAGGCTTTTGTTCCTGTTCACTTTCTGCCATAAGTGTGATGTTATCTTCATATCTAAGGTTACTGATATTTCCCCCAGCAATTTTGATTCCTGTGCATTTCACATGATGTACTCTGCATATGATAAATAAGTGGGTTATTTTATTTAACCCACTTATTTAACTTCTATGTCTGGTTCTAACTGTTGCTTCTTGATCTGCATACAGATTCTCAGGAGGCAGGTAAGGTGGTCTGGTATTTCCACTTCTTGAAGAATTTTCCACGGTTTGTTGTGACCCATACAGTCAAAGGCTTTAGTGTAGTCAATGAAGCACAAGTAGATGTTTCTCTGGAATTCTCTTGCTTTTTCTATGCTCCGACAGATGTTGGCAATGTGATCTCTGGTTCCTCTGCTTTTTCTAAATCCAGCTTAATTATCCTTATTAAGGATATCATTAGCATAATTCTGAAAAAAGAGTTATTTAATCTTAAAATTTTTCAGATTTCCTATAAAAGAAGTAAGTGAACAAATTCTTCTCACAATATCTGTAATCACTAAAACATCTTTTACTTTTTCTTTTTCTGTATGCTTCAAGTGGATTTTTTTCTTCAGAATTTAATGGAAATATAACTTTGAATACAGAACATTAACTTGTAGTTAAAGTCAGACACATTAAATTGAAACAAAAGTGTACCTGCATACAAAGAAAGTGGTTCATATGATAATGTTTAATTAAATGAAATTAGTTGTAATAATAGCATACAGGTTAACTGATCTGTATTTAACATGGAATAAGTATTTAAGTACAAGGAAATGACAGTCAACAGGAAAAGTTCACAACAGTCATGTTGATCTTTTGCAGTATTTTAGAGCTGTGCAGTACTGCAAAGAACTGTGACGTGAGACTTAAATGTGGGTCACATATGTCTTTTATGACCTTATAATAAAAAGTAAAGTGAAGTCACTCAGTCGTGTCCAACTCTTTATGACCCCATGGGCTGTAGCCTACCAAGCTCCTCCTTCCAAGGGATTTTCCAGACAAGAGTACTGAAGCGTGTTGCCATTTCCTTCTCCAGAGGATATTCCCAACCCAGGGATCAAACCTGGGTTTCCCACATTGTAGGCAGAAGCTTTACCATCTGAGCCACCATGGAAGTCAGGTATAAAATCTTCATATAAAAAAAAACAATTTAAAAGGAGCAGAGAAAATTAATTTTAATAATAAAATGCCCCAAATATAATCACTTCCATATCTAATCAACATAATAATATTGAGACATTTTATAGTCTTTTTTTTTTTTCATACTAAGCCTTTGAAATCTGTTTGCATATTTTACATTTACAGCACTTCTCAATTTAGACTAAAGTACATTTCAAATACTATTTAGCCACTTGAGGCTAGTAGAGACCATGTTGGACAGAAGATTTCTAAAGTGTTTCAGTATACAAAGCCAGCTTTTAAAATGTTTTATCTTCACAAATTACTCTTACAGCCATCTCGACTGTGTTGTTTCTTTTGTCATACCAAAATAGTATAAAACTTTTCTAGTGATAATGCCACTGGCCATTATTAAGCCAACTATAGGAAATGATCCAATTATCTTTAACCAGTCATTATCATTAAAAATTGTTATTGTTGTTGTTCATTTGCCAATTAATGTCTGACTCTTTTGTAATTCCATGGATTGTAGCTGGCCGGGCTCCTCTGTCCATGGGATTCTACACACAAGAATAGTAGAGTGGGCTGCCATTTCCTTCTCCAGGGGATCTTCCCAACCCAAAGATCAAACCTGCATCTCCTGCATTGGTAGGTGGATTATTTACCACTGAGCCACTAGGAATGACACAACTAATTTTTAAAAATTTATATTAGAGTATTAAAAGTGGAAGCTATAATGAGCCTATGTATATATAATCTTTTATGTATTATATACTATGTCTATAATAATATATAATATAATGTAAACATTGTCCTGTTACATATGATTAAACTTGGTCTGTAGTTTGATTATATATATATGAAGGCATGATATCATCATTAAAATATATTATATTATATATATTATATTAATTAATTAATATATTATATTAATATAATCAGATTACAGATCAAGCTTAATCATGTGTATAGGACACTTTTGCATGAACTAGTCAACAATCTGAAATAATTATTTACTTTATTCTAAAATAAATAATTATAAATAGATAGTTCTAAATAAATTAAAAAATAAACTATTTCTGATTAGAAAGTATTTCAAAGTATTTTACAAAATAGATTCATAGGGTATGGCATTTCATTTTAGATAGTATAGGTTTGTTTAAGGAATTCGTTTTTATTCTTTCTTTTGTTGTGCTTGCTTTCCAATATTGACGTTGTGACATTTACTTAGGTCTTATTTTTACAATTATTTATTTTCTACAAAATAAAAATCTGCTGGTTAGTTGTTGTAATCTGCTGTAAAGTTGTTTTCCTTAGAGTGAAAAATCTGAAAGAGCTAACCTATTCAATAGTATGTAAATGCTGAAGGCAATAATCTAAAATCTAGATGTCATATCAATAACATCCACATCTTAGTTCAGATAATCTGTGCCTGCTCAGTCATGTCTTACTCTTTGTGACCCAATGGATTGTAGTCCATCAGTCCCCTCTGCCTATGGGATTTCTCAGGCAAGAAGACTGGAGTGGGTTACCATTTCCTCTTCCAGAGGATCTTCCTGATCCAGGATTGAACCCACGTCTCCTGTATCTCCTGCATTGGCAGGAAGATTCTTTACTACTGAGTAATCTGTACTTAATTCGGTACAGATGCTTAAAATCAGTTTGACAGGTAAGACTTTGATTGGCAAAATTCCTTCTTAGATTTCTCAGTTTTATTTTCTACTTTGTAGGAAACCATAAACTTTGTTTTTAAGAGTATAACATCATGTCAAAGCCTCAGTTTATATCACAGTGTGAGAACTAAGGGAGATCCACTGGGAAAAGATTGACTGGCAGAGAAAGCTGACTGATTAGAGGCTGCAGGATTTATAGGAAAACCAAGACTTAAATCCAGGGATTTCAGACAGGCTAAAAACCTGGGAGCTTTTTTCAGAAAGACCAGACCAAGTTGCTGACCTGAAATCAATGGATATGTAACACCATGAGAACACAATCAGAGATGTCAACATACAATTTAAAAGTTACCCGGATAATCCATACAGTGAATACATTTCCCAGGGTGGGTGAGAGTTTGCCATATCTGTTCATATTCAAAGCACTTCAGGCTACTTAAGCCTGTGTACACAGATTGCTTGTGTTGCTGTGAATGAGATTAAATGCTGTTAACTGAAAGGACTAATTTTTTTCCTTATATAAACAATGCACATATTTAAAGAAAATGATAATAAGTAATACTTATGTCTGCTTATTTTCTATGGTGAAATCCAAGATGGAAAATAATACAATTTAAATCATATATTTTTGCAATATTGTGTATATTCAGAGAAGGCAATGGCACCCCACTCCAGTACTCTTGCCTGGAAAATCCCATGGATGGAGGAGCCTGGTGGACTGCAGTCCATGGGGTCGCTAAGAGTCGGACACGACTGAGAGACTTCACTTTCACTTTTCACTTTCATGCATTGGAGAAGGAAATGGCAACCCACTCCAGTGTTCTTGCCTGGAGAATCCCCAGGGATGGGGAGCCTGGTGGGCTGCCATCTATGGGGTCGCACAGAGTCGGACACGACTGAAGCGACTTAGCAGCAGTAGCAGGATAACTAAAATTCTTCGTAAGACAGAGGTGAGAGATGTCTCAGGTTAAATATGCTTTCAATATTTTTAGTTAAAAAATAAGCTGGTAACAAAAAAAAAAATATAAGCTGGAATCAAGATTGCCGGGAGAAATATCAATAACCTCAGATATGCAGAGGACACCACCCTTACGGCAGAAGGCAAAGAGAATCTAAAGAGCCTCTTGATTAAAGTGAAAGAGGGGAGTGAAAAAGCTGGCTTAAAACACAACATTCAAAAACTAAGATCATGGCATCTGCTCCCATCCCTTTATGCAAAAAAGAAAAAAAGTAGAAATAGTGACAGACTTTATTTACTTGGCCTCAAAATCACTGCAGACTGCAGCTGTGAGTTTAAGATGCTTGCTCCTTGAAAGAAAAGCTATGACAAACCTAGACAGCATATGAAAAAGCAGATACATCACTTTGAGGACAAATGTTCATAGAGTCAAAGCTCTGGTTTTTCCAGTCATGTAAAGATGTGAGAGCTGGACTATAAAGAAGGCTGAGAGCTGAAGAATTGATACTTTTGAATTGTGATGCTGGAGAAGACCATTGAGAGTCCCTTGGACAGCAAGGAGATCAAGCCAATTAATCCTAAAGGAAATCAATCCTGAAATTGCATAGAAAAGGTTGATCCTGAACCTGAAGCTCTAATAGTTGGCACATGATACAAAGAGCCGACTCACTGGAAAAGACCCTGATGCTGGGAAAGATTGAAGGCAGGAGCAGAAGGGGGTGACAGAGGATGAGACGGTTGGATGGCATCACTGATTCAAAGAACATGAGTTTGAGCAAACTCCAGAAGACAGTGAAGGACAGGGAAGCCTGGAGTGCTGCCGTTCATGGGGTTGCAAAGGGTCAGATATGACTTTGCAATTGAACAAATATATATATATATATATATATATATTTATATGTATATGTATATGTATATATATATATTTATATGTATATGTATATATATATATGTATATGTATATGTATATGTATATATATATATATATACAGTCATAGATAAAATTATTAGAGGCATATCTACAGATCAACATGAAAAATTGTAATAATAAAATTGATACTAAACACTCAAGAAAAATAAGGTTAAAAAAAAAACAGATTTTACCTGAATAATCTGAATATTTCAGGCAAAAGCATTTAATTTCTTGTTTATTTAGGTCTATTCTAAAACTTCAAAGGTTAGTTCTGAGGAGTTACATATATTCCTCTTCTCTTTCAAAGGAAAAGCTGTTTCTTATATTACACTCATCTATTAGGAAGAATAGACTTTTTCCAAAATTTGCATTTTTCTCTCTTTTAGATGCAAGACTTCCCCACAAAAAGCTTCATATCAAGGTAATTTGTGGAGATAAAGAGCAGAAATTATATAAAATTTACTGAGAAAGTTTCCATATCCTGGGCTAATGTAGTATTAACATGGAAGAGAAGACATATTTTTGAGGATATTAAAAAATATTAGGGAAAAGATCTGAAATATCAACTAATGATTGAAATTTCATAAAGCTTCTATTAAAGTAGAAGTCATTCTGTTTCTAAGTTCTGGACACAAAGATTTTGATGTACTAACTCCTATAATGCTTATAAACACTTTCTGAAAATATAGGTTAGAACTTTAGCAAAAAGAAATAGCTCTTTAAATAGGGACAAAATTAGAGAAACAATCCAAAAATTCAGGATGATAAAAGCCATGGATGTTTAATATTATTTGACTTTCTGAAAAAAACGTTGTATACATTTTGAGTAGATAACATATTATATATATCAGTTCAGTTCAGTCACTCAGTTGTGTCTGACTCTTTGCGATCCCATGAATCGCAGCATGCCAGGCGTCCCTGTCCATCACCATCTCCTGCAGTTCATTCAAACTCACGTCCATCGAGTCAGTAATGCCATCCAGCCACCTCATCCTTTGTCGTCCCCTTCTCCTCCTGCCCCCAATCTCTCCCAGCATCAGAGTATTTTCCAATGATTCAACTCTTTGCATGAGGTGGCCAAAGTACTGGAGTTTTAGCTTTAGCATCATTCCTTCCAAAGAACACCCAGGGCTGATCTCCTTCAGAATATATATATATACATCTATACATTTATCTATATATATATTATTCACAATTCACTGACATTTTACTGAGATCAACTGTTTAGGCTGAAGGTGGGGAGCAAAAGTACATTCCCTTGAAAAGTGAAAAGGCAATATTTTAAGATAGATGAAATGTCATCAAATTATCAAAATAAGTAATAGAACAATGGCACTACACGTAGAAGATTTTCTTTGGAGTGGGATGACAGGTCCCATAAATGTCTGGTTTTCCTCATAATTTAATGTTTCTACATGATCCAAATGTAACTGAATTTTGTATAGAATCTTTTAGCTTCTGGCTTTAAAACCCAAAATTTCAGTTTAATATGCACATAAACCTAGCTAAAATAATTTTAATCTGGCAAATAATGACATGAAAAAATAAACATTGCATTTGGTTTGGTCAATGTGAAAGCTATAGTGTTACAGAGAGCATTTTGATAATCAGAAATTGTAGCTTCTTTTAAAGAAAATCTGACAATAGAAAACTGTGAAGAAAATATTTTTTGAAAAATTTGTTTCATTGACATAGTATATTGCAAATTCTTTCCCTTTTTATATAAAATAAATTAGAGGATACAGAGTATTGATGACCCTAGGAGTAAAATAAATTACATATTTGCTAACAAATTAAGTTGAGCAAAGGTCCAAAGGGTGATTCAGTTTAGCCATGCTCCTCTTTGATCTTAATTGATTACCTAAAGCCTATTTGAAATAGGAAAAATAAAATCATTCAACATTACACTTACTATTAATCTCATTGGATAAATCTGAAAATAAAGTCACTGAAATTCCCTACTTAAACTAAGTCTTTGCTCTCTCTCTAAAAAAAAATAAAAGTAACAATAATTGAGATATTTTGGGTTTTTAAATTCTGAGAGAATTCTTTGATTTCTTTGTGGAAGGGTATATAGCAAGCTAGCATAATAATGAACATGATTGATTCTAGGTATTTTCATAATGCACAAATATTATAATTTGCTTACTTGACACATATATAACAATGACTTAATGGTCATTTCAGTTATTAATGCAATAAGTGGATCTTTAAATTATCTTAGCATTATATATAATGATCTCAATTCAATTATACTTTTTCCTTTTATCTGAGTTATGTTATTTTCTAAAGAAATTAAATCAATAGTCTGAATGCATATAAATGATAAAAATAAATAATAAATATTCAAATGATTGTCTTATATGAATATCCTCATTTTTTTTTTGAGTCTTCTACTCAAAATCTTGTGTTGATGAATTTTTAGAATGAGAGTATTTTTAGAATAAGAGTATTTTTATAGCATGTTTGCCACTTTGATCTTCAGTATTTTTTTTTTCATATCCACCATTAATTTGGATGCTATTTACCTTCATGAGTACAAAACACTGTTAAAATAAATAAATGTTTTAAATGATTCAGGATTTTATTAAAAACTACAGATCATTATTCCTTAAAACATATTTCTTTCACTTGAAGCATATCTGGTATTTGAAATCCATATTTAAAATGCAAAAGACAGGACATTCTTGCTCAAGACAAAATTATTTACCCATAAACAGTGGAAACTATATTACATTTAAAATATAAAAAGCCCTTAATGTATACGACTACTATTCACACAAAAAAACTTCAACTTGATTCACTTGAATGGCATCTATTCTGTAGCATATGACACAAGTGTAATTACCAAATAAAGATATTTTATATTGAAAGCTGTATATTCTAAGCATACATCCATGAAACTTGTTGTTGATCAAAATAATTAGTACTTTAATTTCTCACTGAGTTGTGAACTTTCTGGAATTTCAAAGAATATATTTAGCCCTTTTCTGTTTGAGTTTTAGAAATCCAAAGATTCTACTATGTTTCAGAAACTCTTAAGCATCTTTAAAGATATTTAACTTCCTAATGACTTCTATTCATCACAGTTCAGATAGTTATTAATTATACTCTTTAATTGAATGCTATTTTTAAAGAACCTTTCATTCGTAAAAACCTGGCAAACTTTCATGTTATACTTCATCACTTATTTGCTCTATAATTTTGCTGTATGTAAAGCATTTTCATTATTCTAAATAAAACACTTTTTTTTAATTTCTAGGAGAAAACACCCATTGTTCATGTCATAGCAAGTAATATCATTTAATCCTCAAATTAACCTTGAGATAGTACTTTTTACATCTTAAAGACTAGGATATTGAGAATCAGTCAACGTCAAAAAGTGCTATGGGCCAGATCCTGAGTTTCAACATGCTTCTCTCTGATAGTAACATTTTATAAATGGCAACACCATGCCTGTCCATAAAACCCAAACACAAAAGATCTAGTTTAAAAATGAAATATGCAAAATCAGAAGAACTGATTACACATTTTCTTTATTTTATTTTATTTTATTTTTAAACTTTACATAATTGTATTAGTTTTGCCAAATATCAAAATGAATCCGCCACAGGTATACATGTGTTCCCCATCCTGATTACACATTTTCTTTTCTAATAGCTATAATATTAATTGAATGCTAAAAAAGTAATAAGAATGTTATATTTGCTTTTTAAATTTAATTATAACTTATGAAGGGACATAGTATCTCTATACTATTTAACATTTTGATTCTGAATACATATGACGCATCACAAAATAAATACATGCTCATGATCTTTGTAGATTCCAAATATTTTAAGATAAAAAGCATTGAAATATTCTCTTATTTAAATACCAAATATACATAATCATCAAAATCAAATTGAGCTATCAAAGATTTAAAGCAAATTCAGATCAGAATACCTGAGTGATAGGTTTTAGATTTTATTTTTCCATTCTAGAAGAGGGGCACTTACCAGACACGATCCTATATATTCTATTTTAGCCAAACTAATTTTTCACTTAACAGTAAAAAAAAAAAAAATCCATTTATTTAATGTACTCCATTCAGGTTTTCCAACTGTTACCAAAAGTGGGGTCTGGTTGCTCACCAACAAAGAGGCAAGGTTGGTGAAAAGGAAAGTTTGGTTTATTTCAGAGGTTGGCAAAGCAAGGTGTTTGAGATTGGGAATGATGGCAGAAGCAGGTGGAATTCACATCCAAAGGCAAGCTTTTATAAGTGGAGGGAGGGGCCTCATGTGGAAACAGCGCAGACAGCTCTGACAGTCATCTTGAAATTGGTCATCAGTGGTCTCATCTGTGTCATCTTGATTGTTTTAGATTGCTTTAGTTTGTCCTCAGTTCCAGAGTCAGTTTGTTCCCATTTCTTTGAGGCAAATTCTGGAAATTGCCGCAGTTTATGTTATGGCTACAGTCAAGTCATCATGTAGTTCTACCTAGTTCTTATAGCAGGCAGGTAGCTAGGTGTGAGGAGAGAAACGGGGCAGAGGCCAGGTGACAGGAAATCACCTCATCCATCTTGTAAGCAAGGGGGCCATAGACAGACAGAGGAAAGCAGGAACCTTTAGATGGATAGGAAATTGGTGATAAGAGTCTGAGCAGAAAACAAAGAAAGGTAGGGAAAGTAAGAATCCCCTGCATCCAAATGTAGCTGTTGCTATTGTGGTCTTCTTACAATAGAATTAGCCTTACAGATAAGAAGTACTCATCAGGCACCAAAAGACACTATGACACTTCTGATCAAAGCTAACTGGGGACAGAAACCCCTTCTCCTCGTGGGAACATGGAGCTGGAATGAAAAATCACAGAATATCACCCCCGAGCCTCTCCTTGCCCAGTCAATATTCCACCCCTTGCATGCCACTCATAATCAACTTGCCAAAGGAACCCAGGACAACAGCTCTTAACTGTCTGCCTGTTCTCCCTCTGAGAGTGTGAAAAATGTGTGTGAAATATTAGTTGCTCACTTGTGTCTGACTCTTCGTGATCCCATGGACCATATCCCACCAGGCTTCTCTGTCCATGAGATTGTCCAGACAAGAATACTGGAGTGGGTAGCCATTCCTTTTTCCAGGGGATCTTCCCAACTTAGGTATTGAACCTGGAACTCCTGCATTGCAGTCAGATTCTTTACCATCTGAGCCACCAGGTAAGTGTGTATCTTTGCTTAAATAAACTTTACTTTCTGAACATCCTTGCTTCATCTCTGAATTCTTTTGCATTGAAAAAGGAACATCAAGTTCATTGGCAACAGTGGACCTACAAAGCAGCTCAAAGGATATTACTCAGAGTATCACCTACAGTACTTGAAGAGGAACTAAAAGTGCTTGACTTTGTTTAATGACAAAACTATTATTAGTTTGTCCTGTTGGAATGTTTTCCTCTGTTTCTGCATTTTCTGCCTTATCTGATTAAATATGTTCTGTGACTAAAGTTTTTCCACAGACAAAAGTCAGGCAGAAGAAAGCTGGAGGAGAACCATGAAGCCCTGCTCCATTTTACAAACACATCTCCAAATAATGGAGAAGAAACAGGTTCTGTCCTTCCATACATGCACTCTACTATCAGGTCAGTTCAGTTCAGTCGCTCAGTCCTGTCCATCTCTTTGCAACCCCATGGACCACAGCACGCCAGGATTCCCTGTCTGTCACCAACTCCCAGAGATTGCTCAAACTTGTGTCTGTTGAGTTGGGATGCCATCCAACAATCTCATCCTCTGTCATCCCCTTCTCCTCCTGCCTTCAATCTTTCCCAGCATGAGGGTTTTTTATAGTGAGTCAATTCTTTGCATCAGGTGGCCAAAGTATTGGAGTTTCAGCTTCAACATCAGTCCTTCCAATGAATATTCAGGACTGATCTCCTTTAGGATAAATGATTTGATCTCCTGCAGTCCAAGGGACTCTCAAGAGTCTTCTCCAGCACCACAGTTCAAAAGCAACAATTCTTCAATGCTCGGCTTTCTTTATAGGGTCACTCTCACATCCATATGTGACTCCTGGAAAAACCATATCTTTGACTAGACAGAGCTTTGTTGGCAAAATAATGTCTCTGCTTTTTAATACACTGTCTAGGTTGATCATAGATTTTCTTCCAAGGAGCAAGCATCTTTTAATGTCATGGCTTCAATCACCATCTGAAGTGATTTAGGAGCCCCCCAAAATAAAGTTTGTCACTGTTTCTATTGCTTCCCCATCTATGCACCATGAAGTGATGGGACTGGATGCCATGGTCTTAGTTTTCCGACCATTAAGCTTTAAGGCAACATTTTCACTCTCTTCTTTTATTTTCATCAAGAGGCTCTTTAGTTCCTCTTCACTTTCTGCCATAAGGGTGGTGTCATCTGCACATCTGGGATTGTTAATATTTCTCTCGGCAATCTCGATTCCAGCTTGTGCTTCATCCAGCCTCACATTTTGCATGATGTACTCTGTGTATAAGTTAGATAAGCAGGGAGACAATATATAGCCTCAATGTACTCCTTTCCCGATTTGGAGCCAGTCTGTTGTTCTATGTCCAGTTCTAACTGTTGCCTCTTGACCCACACTCTACTATAGAAACTGAAAGAAAGAAAGTGAAGTCGCTCAGTAGTGTCCTACTCTTTGCGACCTCATGGACTGTAGCCTACCATGCTCCTCCATGCGTTGGATTCTCCAGGCAAGGATACTGGAGTGGGTTGCCATTTTCTTCTCCAGGAGATCTTCCCAACCCAGGGATCAAGCCCAGGTCTCCTGCATTGCAAGCACAAACTCTACTATACAACACCTTAAATGCAAATTGCCTGGAGATAGGAAGATCCCCTAGAGGAGGACATGGCAACTCACTCCAGTATTCGTGCCTGTATAATCCCATGGACAAAAGAACTTGGTGGGCTACAGTCCATAAGGTTGCAAAGAGTCAGACAAGACTGAAGTGACTTAGCATGCAGCCACACATGGTTCATGACTCTGATAGGTTCTGGCTTAATATGCTGAGGCAGAAAATTGCATCCTTAGTTTCAGAAGACATGATGATAATATCATTGGATATCTTAGAATATTTGCCAAAAAGTTTTATTAGAGAAATCATACTTTTCTATAGCTAAATAAAAGCTTCTTCATCTGTTTTAAACAAAGACTTTTCATTTTCAATGCAATTTTGGGAAAGAGAACATTGTTCTATCTTAGAGTATTTGAGACTATTTTTTTTTTTTTATCAGTCTCAATGAATTGACTTTTATTGAACTTAATTTCCTCTTTCAGCATGTATTATTCAAACAACATGGAGAAGGGAGTTATGTTCCTTGTTTATTTATTTATTTTTTAATTTTATTTTATTTTTAAATTTTACATAATTGTATTAGTTTTGCCAAATATCAAAATGAATCCGCCACAGGTATACATGTGTTCCCCATCCTGAACCCTCCTCCTTCCTCCCTCCCCATTCCATCCCTCTGGGTCATCCCAGTGCACCAGCCCCAAGCATCCAGTATCGTGCATCGAACCTGGACTGGCAACTCGTTTCATACATGATATTTTACATGTTTCAATGCCATTCTCCCAAATCTTCCCACCCTCTCCCTCTCTCACAGAGTCCATAAGACTGTTCTATACATGAGACTATTTTTTAAAAAATTATCTGCTTATTTCCTCGGTGTGTATTGATGTATGGCAAAACCAATACAATATTTTAAAGTAATTAGCCTCCAATTAAAATAAAAAAATTAAATTAAAAAATTCTGCTTAATAGTATTTTATGCTACTTTTACTTATCTTTAAAACGTTTTATTTGAATTTACATAAACTCTTTCCAAGATATTCATTTCCAAAATATTGTGGCAAATGAAATATAACTGCCTAGGATTCTTTTTAATTACAGTTTTTATAGGAAGAATATCTTTTGCATCTTAAATTATGACACTGAATACATAAGTTATCTTGAAAGGAATCACTTTGGAAATATCTTGTTTTAAAAGCTAAAACCAGGGGGGGAGGAGCCAAGATGGCGGAGGAGTAGGAAGGGGGGAACACTTTCTCCCCCACAAATTCATCAAAAGAGCATTTAAACGTCAGTTATGTAAAGTTTAAAAATAAAATAAAATTAAAATTAATTAAAAAAAAAAAAAAAAAAAAAAAAAAAGAAAACTAATACATGCAAAACTGAACAAGGAGTTTGGGACTTCTGACCATTATCTTCCTGTACTCCCAGCTTGGCGTCTGCAATAAATGCTGCACTTTCCTTCACCACAACCTGCTGTCAGTAGATTGGCTCTACGATGCACATGGACCAGAAGAGCCAAGTCTGGTTTGGTGACAGGACGAGACATTGGAGCTACATAGCCATTTGACTTTTCTGGACTACCTACAACTAAGTAACACTTAAATTCACGGAAATGTACCTGATATGGGACCCTCAGTTAACCAGAGATTTGGCATTGTTTCTATTCGGAGGAGAAAGAGATCTGTGCTGTGCTTAGTCAAAAAAAAAAAAAAAAAAAAAAAAAAAAAAAAAAAAAAAAAATTCCACAAAACAACTTCTAAATGCCGGCAGAGGACATCAGGCACCCAGAAAAGCAACCCAACTCTTCGAAAGGAGGTAGGAAAAAATATAAAAGACAAAAAAAGAGACAAAAGAGGGAGGGACGGAGTTCCATCCCGGGAAGGGAGTCTTAAAAAGAGAGAAGTTTCCAAACACCAGGAAACCTCACTGCCGAATCTGTGCTGAGCTTTGGAAGCACAGAGGGCAACATAAAAGGGAGAAAAAATAAATAAGTAAAAAATTAAAAACCGCAGATTGTGAGCCCTACGGTAACTCCCCCAGCGGAGAAGCAGCTCAGACGCCTGCACACGGCATTAGCAAGCGGGGGCTGGGCAGGGAAGTGCGGCGCGGGCTGTGTCCCTTAGAGTAAGAATCGGGCCTGAATGTCCTGAGTGCTATCTGAGCGAAATAATTTGGGCTAGCAAACCAGACTGTGGGATATCTACCAAGCGAAAAGCCAGCCCTAACCTAAGACACCACCAGGCCCGCGCACAGAACAAAGGACTGAACAGAGATAGCCGGCTGCAGACCTTCCCCCTCCGGTGACAGGCAGCCAGAGCCGGAAGGGGGCAATTGCAGCCCCAGAGTGACACTATCTATAAAACTGTAAGCAGGCTTCTTTGCTAACTAAAACTTCTTGGGGGTCTGGACGGTCAACATCTTGCCTGAGAAGGTGCGCCGGTTTTACACCCAGATAACCGAGTGGCGGGGAGGCGATAAGTCGCAGCATTGGCATTCACCAAACGCCTCATGACCTGAGCTGCTCGGATCTGGGAAGAACACAAAACGCAGGCCCAACCTAGTCTGCGCCTCTGAGGACTACCCGAGTGCCTGAACCTGAGCGGCTTGGACCTGGGAGCTCAGCCCAGGGCCGGCCTCTGATTGTTCCCGGCGGAACAACCTAGAGCCCGAGCAGTGTGGGCAGGGAGGCTACACGCGCCGTGAGCGGGGGCAGACCAAGTGTGGCTGAGGCACTGCGAGCATACGCCAGTGTTATCTGTTTGCAGCATCCCTCTCTCCCTCCCCACAGCGTGGCTGAACAAGTGAGCCTAAATAAAATAAAAAAAATAGTGTCCTCCACCTTCCCCTTTGTGTCAGGGCGGGAACCAGACACTGAAGAGACCAGCAAACAGAAGAAGCTATAACAGAGGGAAACGCCTTGGAAGCTACAGGCCATAGATGAAAACCCTGTGGTTACTACGGACTACATAGGAAGGGGCCTATAGATCTTGAGAAATATAAGTCAGACCAAGGAACTAGCCAAAAATGAACTGAACCCACAATACTCACAACAAAACCAGAGAAAGACCTAGATATATTTTTACTATTATTATGATCAATCTTTCTTTCTTTTTTTTTTTTAATTTTTTTTAAAATAAAATTTAAGTCCTCTATTGTCCTTTAATTTTCACTTTTATAACTATTACTTTGCAAAAAAAAAAAAAAAGACCCTGTTTTTTTTTTTTCTTCTTCTTCAGCAAACTTCATATATATATTTTATAATTTTTTGACCGTGTTTTTTTTTTTTTTTCCTTTTTCTTCTTTTCTTTAACATTGTATTTTTGAAATTCCAAACTCTACTCTAGATTTTTAATTTTAGCCTTTTGATATATGTTATCAATTTTGTACCTATATTTTTTTTCATAAATTCTGTGACTCTTTTTTTCCCTCTGTTTCTTTCTCTTCTTCTTTTATATAACATCGTATATCTGCAATTCCAAACTCTACTCAAGATTTTTAATTTATGCTTTTTGGTATTTGATATCAATTTTGTACCTGTATTTTCTTTATAATTTTTGCGACATTGTTTTTGTTGGTTTGTTTGTTTTCTCTCTTTATTTTTCTTCTTCTTCTTTTTAACATTGTATTTTTGAAATTCCAAACTCTACTCTAGATTTTCAATTTTTGCTTTTTGGTATTAGTTATCAATTTTGTACCTGTTGTTTCTTTATAATTTTTGCGACCTTGTTTGTTTTTCTTTGTTCATTTTTTCTCTCTTTCTTTTCCTTCTTCTTTTCTTTAACATTGTATTTTTGAAATTCCAAACTCTACTCTAGATTTTTAATTTTTGCTTTTATGTATTTGTTACCAATTTTGTACCTTTAAGAACCCAATCTTCAGGACCCATTTTTCACTAGGGTACGAGATTACTGGCTTGACTGCTCTCTCTCCCTTTGGACTCTCCGTTTTCTCCACCAGGTCGCCTGTATCTCCTCCCTAACCCCTCTCTACTCTACCCAACTCTGTGAATTTCTGTGTGTTCCAGACGGTGGAGAACACTTAGGGAACTGATTACTGGCTGGATCTGTCTCCCTCCTTTTCATTTCCCCCTTTTATCCTTCTGGACACATCTGTCTCCTGCCTCCTTCTTCTCTTCTCTGTATAACTCCGTGAACATCTCTGAGTGGTCCAGTTGTGGAATGCACATAAGGAAGTGACTACTGGCTAGCCCATTCTCTCCACTATTGATTCCACCTCATCTCATTTGGGTCACCTCTAACTCCCTCCTCTCTCTTCTCTTCTCCATGTAACGCTGTGAACCTCTCTGAGTGACCCTCACAGTAGAGAAACTTTTCATCTTTAACGTAGATGTTTTATCAATGGTGCTGTATAGAAGGAGAAGTTTTGAAACTACTGTAAAAATAAGACAGATAACTGGAAGTAGGAGGCTTAAGTCCAAACCCTGACTCCAGGGAACTCCTGATTCCAAGGAACATTAATTGACAGGAGCTCATCAAACGCCTCCATACCAACACTGAAACCAAGCACCACACAAGGGCCAACAAGTTCCAGGGCAAGACATACCAAGCAAATTCTCCAGCAACAAAGGAACACAGCCCTGAGCTCCAAGATACAGGCTGCCCAAAGTCACCCCAAAACCATAGACATCTCATAACACATTACTGGACATTTCATTACACTCCAGAGAGAAGAAATCCAGCTCCATCCACCAGAACATCGACACAAGCTTCCCTAACCAGGAATCCTTGACAAGCCACCTGTACAAACCCACACACAGTGAGGAAACGCCACAATAAAAAGAACTCCACAAACTGCCAGAATACAGAAAGGACACCCCAAACTCAGCAATTTAAACAAGATGAAGAGACAGAGGAATACCCAGCAGATAAAGGAACAGGATAAATGCCCACCAAACCAAACAAAAGAGGAAGAGATAGGGAATCTACCTGATAAAGAATTCCGAATAATAATAGTGAAATTGATCCAAAATCTTGAAATTAAAGTGGAATCACAGATAAATAGCCTGGAGGCAAGGATTGAGAAGATGCAAGAAAGGTTTAACAAGGACCTAGAAGAAATAAAAAAGAGTTAATATATAATGAATAATGCAATAAGTGAAATTAAAAACACTCTGGAGGCAACAAATAGTAGAATAACAGAGGCAGAAGATAGGATTAGTGAATTAGAAGATAGAATGATAGAAATAAATGAATCAGAAAGGATAAAAGAAAAACGAATTAAAAGAAATGAGGACAATCTCAGAGACCACCAGGACAATATTAAATGCTACAACATTAGAATCATAAGGGTCCCAGAAGAAGAAGACAAAAAGAAAGACCATGAGAAAATACTTGAGGAGATAATAGTTGAAAACTTCCCAAAAATGGGGAAGGAAATAATCACCCAAGTCCAAGAAACCCAGAGAGTCCCAAACAGGATAAACCCAAGGCGAAACACCCCAAGACACATAGTAATCAAATTAACAAAGATCAAACACAAAGAACAAATATTAAAAGCAGCAAGGGAAAAACAACAAATAACACACAAGGGAATACCCATAAGTATAACAGCTGATCTTTCAATAGAAACTCTTCAAGCCAGGAGGGAATGGCAAGACATGCTTAAAATGATGAAAGAAAATAACCTACAGCCCAGATTATTGTACCCAGCAACGATCTCATTCAAGTATGAAGGAGAAATCAAAAGCTTTTCAGACAAGCAAAAGCTGAGAGAATTCTGCACCACCAAACCAGCTCTCCAACAAATACTAAAGGATATTCTCTAGACAGGAAACACAAAAATGGTGTATAAATTCGAACCCAAAACAATAAAGTAAATGGCAACGGGATCATACTTATCAGTAATTACCTTAAAAGTAAATGGGTTGAATGCCCCAACCAAAAGACAAAGACTGGCTGAATGGATACAAAAACAAGACCCCTACATATATTGTCTACAAGAGACCCACCTCAAAACAGGGGACACATACAGACTGAAAGTGAAGGGCTGGAAAAAGATTTTCCATGCAAATAGGGACCAAAAGAAAGCAGGAGTAGCAATACTCATATCAGATAAAATAGACTTTAAAACAAAGACTGTGAAAAGAGACAAAGATGGTCACTACATAATGATCAAAGGATCAATCCAAGAAGAAGATATAACAATTATAAATATATATGCACCCAACACGGGAGCACCGCAGTATGTAAGACAAATGCTAACAAGTATGAAAGGAGAAATTAACAATAACACAATAATAGTGGGAGACTTTAATACCCCACTCACACCTATGGATAGATCAACTAAACAGAAAATTAACAAGGAAACACAAACTTTAAATGATAGAATAGACCAGTTAGACCTAATTGATATCTATAGGACATTTCATCCCAAAACAATGAATTTCACCTTCTTCTCAAGCGCACATGGAACCTTCTCCAGGATAGATCACATCCTGGGCCATAAAGCTAGCCTTGGTAAATTCAAAAAAATAGAAATCATTCCAAGCATCTTTTCTGACCACAATGCAGTAAGATTAGATCTCAATTACAAGAGAAAAACTATTAAAACTTCCAACATATGGAGGCTGAACAACACGCTGCTGAATAACCAACAAATCACAGAAGAAATCAAAAAAGAAATCAAAATTTGCATAGAAATGAATGAAAATGAAAACATAACAACCCAAAACCTGTGGGACATGGTAAAAGCAGTCCTAAGGGGAAAGTTCATAGCAATACAGGCACATCTCAAGAAACAAGAAAAAAGTCAAATAAATAACCTAACTCTACACCTAAAGCAACTAGAAAAGGAAGAAATGAAGAACCCCAGGGTTAGTAGAAGGAAAGAAATCTTAAAACTTAAAGCAGAAATAAATGCAAAAAAACACAAAAGAGATCATAGCAAAAATCAACAAAACCAAAAGCTGGTTTTTTGAAAGGATAAATAAAATTGACAAACCATTAGCCAGACTCATCAAGAAACAAAGGGAGAAAAATCAAATCAATAAAATTAGAAATGAAAATGGAGAGATCACAACAGACAACACAGAAATATAAATGATCATAAGAGACTACTATCAACAATTATATGCCAATAAAATGGACAATGTGGAAGAAATGGACAAATTCTTAGAAAAGTACAACTTTCCAAAACTGGACCAGGAAGAAATAGAAAATCTTAACAGACCCATCACAAGCACAGAAATTGAAACTGTAATCAAAAATCTTCCAGCAAACAAAAGCCCAGGTCCAGACGGCTTCACAGCTGAATTCTACCAAAAATTTAGAGAAGAGCTAACACCTATCCTGCTCAAACTCTTCCAGAAAATTGCAGAGGATGGTAAACTTCCAAACTCATTCTATGAGGCCACCATCACCCTAGTACCAAAACCTGACAAAGATCCCACAAAAAAAGAAAAACTACAGGCCAATATCACTGATGAACATAGATGCAAAAATCCTTAACAAAATTCTAGCAATCAGAATCCAACAACACATTTAAAAGATCATACACCATGACCAAGTGGGCTTTATCCCAGGGATGCAAGGATTCTTCAATATCCGCAAATCAATCAATGTAATACACCACATTAACAAATTGAAAAATAAAAACCATATGATTATCTCAATAGATGCAGAGAAAGCCTTTGACAAAATTCAACATCCATTTATGATCAAAACTCTCCAGAAAGCAGGAATAGAAGGAACATACCTCAACATAATAAAAGCTATATATGACAAACCCACAGCAAACATTATCCTCAATGGTGAAAAATTGAAAGCAGTTCCTCTAAAGTCAGGAACAAGACAAGGGTGCCCACTTTCACCATTACTATTCAACATAGTTTTGGAAGTTTTGGCCACAGCAATCAGAGCAGAAAAAGAAATAAAAGGAATCCAAATTGGAAAAGAAGAAGTAAAGCTCTCACTGTTTGCAGATGACATGATCCTCTACATAGAAAACCCTAAAGACTCCACCAGAAAATTACTAGAACTTATCAATGACTATAGTAAAGTTGCAGGATATAAAATCAACACCCAGAAATCCCTTGCATTCCTATACACTAATAATGAGAAAACAGAAAGAGAAATTAAGGAAACAATTCCATTCACCATTGCAACGGAAAGAATAAAATACTTAGGAATATATCTACCTAAAGAAACTAAAGACCTATATATAGAAAACTATAAAACACTGGTGAAAGAAATCAAAGAGGACACTAACAGATGGAGAAATATACCATGTTCATGGATTGGAAGAATCAATATAGTGAAAATGAGTATACTACCCAAAGCAATCTATAGATTCAATGCAATCCCTATCAAGCTACCAACAGCATTCTTCACAGAGCTAGAACAAATAATTTCCCAATTTGTATGGAAATACAAAAAACCTCGAATAGCCAAAGCAATCTTGAGAAAGAAGAATGGAACTGGAGGAATCAACCTACCTGACTTCAGGCTCTACTACAAAGCCACAGTTATCAAGACAGTATGGTACTGGCACAAAGACAGAAATATAGATCAATGGAACAAAATAGAAAGCCCAGAGATAAATCCACAAACATATGGACACCTTATCTTTGACAAAGGAGGCAAGAATATACAATGGATTAAAGACAATCTCTTTAACAAGTGGTGCTGGGAAATCTGGTCAACCACTTGGAAAAGAATGAAACTAGAACACTTTCTAACACCATACACAAAAATAAACTCAAAATGGATTAAAGATCTCAATGTAAGACCAGAAACTATAAAACTCCTAGAGGAGAACATAGCCAAAACACTCTCTGACATACATCATAAAAGGATCCTCTATGACCCACCTCCCAGAATATTGGAAATAAAAGCAAAAATAAACAAATGGAACCTAATTAACCTTAAAAGCTTCTGCACATCAAAGGAAACTATTAGCAAGGTGAAAAGACAGCCTTCAGAATGGGAGAAGATAATAGCAAATGAAGCAACTGACAAACAACTAATCTCGAGAATATACAAGCAACAACTACAGCTCAACTCCAGAAAAATAAATGACCCAATCAAAAAATGGGTCAAAGAACTAAATAGACATTTCTCCAAGAAGACATACAGATGGCTAACAAACACATGAAAAGATGCTCAACATCACTCATTATCAGAGAAATGCAAATCAAAACCACTATGAGGTACCATTTCACACCAGTCAGAATGGCTGTGATCCAAAAGTCTACAAGTAATAAGTGCTGGAGAGGGAGTGGAGAAAAGGGAACCCTCTTACACTGTTGGTGGGAATGCAAACTAGTACAGCCACTATGGAGAACAGTGTGGAGATTCCTTAAAAAACTGGAAATAGAACTGCCTTATGATCCAGCAATCCCACTGCTGGGCATACACACTGAGGAAACCAGGAGGGAAAGAGACACGTGTACCCCAATGTTCATTGCAGCACTGTTTATAATAGCCAGGACATGGAAGCAACCTAGATGTCCATCAGCAGATGAATGGCTAAGAAAGCAGTGGTACATATACACAATGGAGTATTACTCAGCCATTAAAAAGAATACATTTGATTCAGTTCTAATGAGGTGGATGAAACTGGAGCCTATTATACAGAGTCAAGTCAGCCAGAAAGAAAAACACCAATACAGTATACTAACGCATATATATGGAATTTAGAAAGATGGTAACAATAACCTTGTGTACGAGACAGCAAAAGAGACACTGATGTATAGAATAGTCTTATGGACTCTGTGAGAGAGGGAGAGGGTGGGAAGATTTGGGAGAATGGCATTGAAACATGTAAAATATCGTGTATGAAACGAGTTGCCAGTCCAGGTTTGATGAACGATACTGGATGCTTGGGGCTGATGCACTGGGACGACCCAGAGGGATGGTATGGGGAGGGAGGAGGGAGGAGGGTTCAGGATGGGGAACACATGTATACCTGTGGCGGATTCATTTTGATATTTGGCAAAACTAATACAATTATGTAAAGTTTAAAAATAAAATAAAATTAAAAAAAATAAAATAAATGCTAAAACCAAATACCCCTAATGCGTTTTTAAATTATTTTGGTTTATTACAGTATTTATTACAATTAGGCTTATCTAACATTTCCATTACAATTTAGCTTGAAATAGAAATCTTTAGAATCTTGAGTTTCAAAGCCCTAGAAACTGAATAACTATAAAGTCAACTTTTAATGTCTAATTGACACTAAAGTTTAAAAATTAGAAATTTGACACCTATAGTGTATGATATTGTATAATATGCAACTAAACTTCAGTAAAAACAAAATTAACTTAAGAAAGTAAGAAATATGAAGTGGGCACTTATAGCTCTTGAAACCTTCTAGCTATGCTTAATTTTCAGCAGCAAAAGATTAAAAATAGTTTTAAAAGTCAATAAGTTTACATTTAAAATATACTGGATGAAGTAGTGCTTACTACTATATTAGAATTTAATGTAATCCAATTTGTGGGAAATTATAAGAATTAAAAAGTATAATTCTTTACTTATGACATTCATTTGAGTTTGGTAAATCTTAACAAAATGCATGAAGAATAAATTACTGTTCCTAATTGCTCTCTTTAAGACTGTAATAATTTCCTCCAGTATTCAGAGAAGGAAAATGCATATTATACCTATGAAATTGCAGAACTGTGCTAATCACCTGCATAATGACAAAAGCAAGTTTCCATAATCTGTTAATAAGTTCTAAAATCTGTTTTCATAATCCTTTTGCTATTGATTAAGATCTTTATGGGCTGAATATGTTCCACACAAACCATAAAGCAGGACTTTTTCTCCATAAAGCCCTGAAATATATGAACATGCTTGAACTGCATCAGTTGAATAGGCCATCACATATGAATCAAGACACACTTGTATTACACAAATTTTGCTGCTGTCTAGAATAATTTTCTAATATATAATCATGCAACTTTTGCATTCTCCTAGATTTGCAATTTTTGAGACAGCAATATATACATTTTTAAAAGATTTTTTTTTAATGTGGACCATTTTTAAAGTCTTGATTGAATTTGTTACAACACTGCTTCTGTTTTATGTTTCCTGGCTCCAAGGCAAGTGGAATCTCAGCTCTCCAACCAGGGGTCGAATCTTCACTGTCTGTTTTGGAAGGTGAAGTCTTAACCACTGGACTGCAAGAGCAGTTATGAAATAGGCATATTTTCTGTCAAGAATTCTTTTGCTTTTCAGAATGCATTGTGTTCTGTTGAGTACTATTGAATACTGTTCTGTTGGATCACTGATTGAGGTTTGTGTTCACTAGCTCAATTTATGTAAAAATGGAGGAAACCTTGAAGAAAATGTTACTTGTACATAATAAATAATTATAGAAATATATTACATGAACTATGTTATGAATCTTAAGTAAAACAAAATGTTCTGTTATATTTTACAGTGTAAAATATGTAATCTCTGTGAGAGAATTTGTTGTCCTTGTTTTTAACTGTATCCTTGGCACTTAGAACAGTGCTTGGGACATAGTAAATATCTAATGATTCATGAGTGAAATACCTAGTTCCAGTCCAGAGTTTAGTTTTAGCAAAAGAAAACTGGTATTTTTTTTAGCATATATTTGTGAGTGTAAATTATATTTTGAAAAGAGTGGACTGTTCTATTTTTAAAAAGCGAGTTCTATAAATCTCTCCGTTGCTCTGTCAGTAATCCTAGTCATGAAAATTATAACTTACCTTTGAAAGTGAAAGTGTTAATCACTCAGTCATGTTTCGACTCTTTGCAACCACATGGACCATAGCCCACTGGGTTCCTCTGTCCATGGAATTCTCCAGGCAAGTACACTGGAGTGGGTGGCCATTCCCTTCTCCAGGGCATCTTCCCAACCCAGGGATTGAACCCGCATCTCCTGCATTGCAGGTGGATTCCTTACCACTGAGCCACCAGGGAAGCCCAACTTCCCTTTAACATAACCTTAAATTTTCAACAAGTGTTGCTTAATTATTACCATAGTTAGTTAGGTTGAAAAGCTGTGTTCTAAAAAAAAAAAAAAAAAAAAAAAAAACACACTAAAACTTAAATTTATAAGCACTAAAGGTTTCCTAACTATAAATATAAATCCAAAAAGTATAAAAGAAGATAAAACCAAATAAGAAAAAAAAATACTTTGAAATGCTTCAAATGAGACAGCTTTATATAAAAGAAGATCAATATGCTGAAGAAATGTTTTCCAGGTAACTGAATCTAAAACAAAAGAAAACAGCATTATACTTTGGCATTTGGTTTTTTACATTTAAATTGATAAAAGAGTTTGGTAAATTCTTTTTCTTTATCTTGATTTCCTTAAGTAACAACTATGTTGGAAAATAACTCTAAATTAAATCCAATTCTGCTTTAGTGATATCACTTATAATGTATCTTCTGGTTTCCCACCATATTTAGAGGAAAATCCTACTTATTTTATCATTGCTCTCATGCTCAGTCACTAAGTCACATCCTAGTCTTTGTGATATCATGCACTGTAGCCTGCCAGGTTCCTCTGCCCATTGGATTGTCTAGGCAAGAATACTAGAGTGGGTTGTCATTTCCTTCTCCAGGGTATCTTCTCCACCCAGGGATCAAACCCATGTCTTCTGCATTGGCAGGCATATTCTTTACTACAGAGCCACCTGGAAAGCCCTTATTTTTACCTTATTTAATCATAACATTTTCTGTGGTCTGTAAGTGGTCCTGTATGTATGATCAAGACCTTACTCAGACCTTAGATATTTCTCTAAGTCTCACCTCCTTCCTCTCTAACTCTGCGTGGACTCCCTCTTCCTGGATTATTGCTTGCCAACCTCTGCTTTGTACATATTAATACTTCCCCTGATTATGTGAATAATTTACTCTATTTCATTCAAGTTTCTGCTACACTGTCAGCTTTGCAGTGAGGCATTCTTTCATCACACTTGCTAAATGGATGCCCTCACCATCTTCTTGTTCTACTTTAGTTTTAAACTTAAGCATGACCTAACACACAGGGGCAAAAGACTGTGCCATTACGTGGTAAACTGCAGGAGTCCAAAAGCTTACCTGTTCATCGATAAATCCTCAGTGGTGAAGACTGTTTCAGGCACAAAATTTTCTAAAAGTGCTTGTTGAATTAAATAAATGGTTTGATTTCTTCTAATGGAGATGATCAAATACTAAGTATTGTGTATCAAAGTGCATATATACAAGCATACATACATGTAAGGTCTCCAAATTATGATGGTTTGACTTCACTTTGGGATTATGGGAAATTGATAAACATTAGTAGAAACCATACTTCAAATTTTGAGCCATAATCTTTTCCAGAGTAAATACTGGGCAGAGGCAGGCAACTGTAGCTCCCAGTCTACAACTGAATCATGAGAGTGAGTAATCAATACACTTACAATCATCTTTTATCCATGAAACCAGTCTTGTTTTCACTTTCAGTACAGTATTCAATAATTACAAGAGCTATTCACTGCTTTATTATAAAATAGGCCTTGTGTTAGATGACTTTATCCTATTATAGTCTAATTTCAGTGTTCTGAGCATATTTAAGGTAGGTGTGGCTAAGCTATGATGTTTGGTAGGTTAGGTTATTAAATGCAATACCTTCTGATGGGTTTATCACAATGTAACCCATCATAAGTCAAAGGAGATCGTATATATAGCTCATCTCTGTATTTCAAAGAGGATAAGTAACTCACCTAACAGAGCTTAGTCATTAAGAGATGGAGTCAATATGCTATACTTTCTCCTAAAAAAAAAAGTGAAGTCACTCACTAGTGTCCAACTCTTTGTGACTTCATGGGCTATAGCCTGCCAAGCTCCTCCATCCATGAAATTTTCTCCTAAGATCATGTTTAAAACTGTTTATTCACTGAGAGCCTATATTCAGAGTTAAGTGAGAATCATTGATCAGTGCTTAGAGAAAGGGAATCTGCTGTTTCCATTTTACCCCAAGAGAATTCATGAATTGGGAAAAATGTAGCAATAAGTTAAGAAATGTGGGTAATTTAAATAAATTTTAAACAAATTCAATACAGTTAATTGCCAAAGAACATTTGAGTTCAGTTCAGTTCAGTCACCCAGTCATGTCCGACTCTTTGCGACCCCATGAATCGCAGCACGCCAGGCCTCCCTGTCCATCACCAACTCCCAGAGTTTCCTCAAACTCATGTCCACTGAGTCGGTGATACCATCCAACCATCTCATCCTCTGTCATCTCCTTCTCCTCCCTTCTTCAATCTTTCCCAGCATCAGGGTCTTTTCCAATGGGTCAGTTCTTTGCATCAGGTGGCCAAAGTTTTGGAGTTTCAGCTTCAACATTAGTCCTTCCAGTGAACACTTAGGACTGATCTCCTTTAGGATGGAATGGTTGGATCCCCTTGCAGTCCAAGGGACTCTCAAGAGTCTTCTCTAACACCACACTTCAAAAGCATCATTTCTTAGGCCCTCAGCTTTCTTTATAGTTTCATAGCATTAATTATCACCAAATCTTGTTGAATTTATTTCTAGGGTCTCTAAAGAGCAGAGTATCTTAGATGATTGTATTGGAGGTTTAAAAACAATGACTAACACTATAACTTTATAGAATTACTGGAGTAACTAAGTATTTCATTCATTCATATTAAATAAAACAGAAATTTTAAGGATCCACCTATTGGACTATTGCTCCTAAAACTTACAGCCTCACTAGAGTAAGATGATTCATATCATGATGTTTTAAAGCAAGCTGCTGCTGCTGCTGCTAAGTCGCTTCAGTCATGTCTGACTCTGTGTGACCCCAGAGATGGAAACCCACCAGGCTCCCCCATCCCTGGGATTCTCCAGGCAAGAACACTGCAGTGGGTTGCCACTTCCTTCTCCAATACATGAAAGTGAAAAGTCAAAGGGAAGTCGCTCAGTCATGTCCAACTCTCAGCGACCCCATGGACTACAGCCCACCAGGCTCCTCCATCCATGGGATTTTCCAGGCAAGAGTGCTGGAGTGGGGTGCCATTGCCTTCTCCTAAAGCAAGCTATTATCACTCAAAACATACCAGTATAGACAACAAGTATGATTGGAGAAGTTAGCAGTTAGAATTTAGATTGTGCTTATGACAGGAAGAAAGAATATTTTTTAAAGGGGAATAATATAAACTAAGAATAGGATTTAAATGAGCAGAAAGTGAAAGAAAGTGAAAGTGAAGTCACTCAGTCGTGTCCAACTCTTTGCGACCCTGTGGACTGTAGCCCACCAGGTTCCTCTGTCCATGGGATTCTCCAGGCAAGAATACTGGAGTGGGTTGCCATTTCCTTCTCCAGGGGAATCTTCCCAACCCAGGGATCGAACCCAGGTCTCCTGCATTGCAGGCAGAGGCTTTAACCTCTGAGCCACCAGGGAAGCCTGAGTATTAAATATAGTGAGTGGACTAATTTGTCTGTGAATATAGACAAATGTTTATATAGTAAAATGTTTAGAGATATGGTTAAAACAAAAAGTATTTGAACTTGGTTTTATGGACTGTTTTTAAACATTTTCTTTTAATTTTATTTTATTTTTAAACTTTACATAAGCATTTTTATTATATACTCCTATTAATAAAAATCCTGGAGAATCCCCATGGACAGAGGAGCCTGGCATGCTATAGTCCATGGGGGTCACAAGAGTCAGATATGACTTAGTGACTAAACAACCACTACCATTAATGAAAATGTAAATATCATTTATTCAATATTAGTAAATTTGTTCATTTTAATGAATGTGAAAGTGAAAGTGTTAGTCACTAAGTCATGTCCAACTCTTTTTTGACTCCATGGACTGTAACTCTCTAGGCGTTTCGGCCAATGGGATTCTCCAGGCAAGAATACTGGAGTGGGTAGTCATTCCCTTCTCCAGGGAATCTTCCCAACCCAGGAACTGAACTCAGATCTCCTGCATTGCAGGTAGGTTCTTTACTGTCTGAGCCACCAGGAAAGTCTATTTTAATGAATATACATTTAAAATAATATGAAGATTATTTTTATGCCTTAGTGGGTAAACTTTCCCACCTCCCAAGGGATCCCCATCTGTTTTAAGAGTTCATTGTCCTATGCAATGCTGCAGGTGGGACAGAAACTGACAGGTATAAACACAACAGTGACAAGATCAAAACAGAATTCAAGTAGATCAACCATATAGGAATGCAGACACACATAGAAAGAGTGATACTGAGACAATAAGACAGGTAAAAAGATTATCTCTATGGTCCATACATGAAATAATGAGAAAGAGATCCAGCGTGGAGACAGTGTATGAAACCATTTCTGGTCCAGACAGCACACAGTGGTTCCCATTAACTAACTAAATAGTATTTTAAAAAAACAAACAAACTGATATTCCCTCATCCAGAAGTGTAAAGCTCTTGCAGAAATGTGATAAAGTCGTTTACTTCTTCTTTGCCTTTGAGGATGTGTCTAGAATAAAATAAAAAGTAGAGTTCATAATAATAATTTTAATGATCCAGGACAAGTTAAATTGTGTTTCACATGAAATGTAGAGACATACATTGATCATGATTTCAAATTATTTTGAAAAATAAAATTTTGAATATATAATATCTTCTCAAATTTGTCCT
The DNA here is from genome assembly GCF_029407905.1 of Bubalus kerabau. Lineage (NCBI taxonomy): Eukaryota > Metazoa > Chordata > Mammalia > Artiodactyla > Bovidae > Bubalus > Bubalus kerabau. The sequence continues at coordinate 58,736,131 of NC_073625.1, forward strand.
AGAGGAATTTCTCACAGCAAGAAAATACCTTTTCCAATCTGTGTTACCATATACATTGTATTTACATTAAAATGTGAACTGTTGAGATGTGAAGAGGTTTGGGCACTGAGGTAGTGTCTAGTATTCTAAATTTTTTTCTGATATCTTTTATTCATCATTGATACTGGAAACTATGAATAGTATAACCCATCTAAGTTAAATTTCCATAAAACCCATGAACTATTCATCTGTATTTTCCCACATTTTAAAACAAATCAACTCCATACTGTAATATGTTCAGTGTATTTATTTGTCTGACATAAAATTATGTACATGGATATGCCTGTTAATAGCTCTAATTATTAAAGCTATATAGCATATAATCTATTCCATTTTATAGCAAAGAATTCCATATTTATAGTAGATAGAATTCTATATGATTTTTCCCATTGGTTTCAGAAAATATGGGGAAGTTTCCAGAAGACAAAATTCTATTCAAAACTGACATTTTGTTCAGTTTCTCTAAGCTTAGCTCACTGTATAATTTTATCTATGAAGTTAAGTTCATTAGGATTTCAGTTAGAAATAACATTCTAATTTAACTATACAGTAGCTATTTATATGAACAAAAAGGAAACACAAGAAATCCATGGTTTGAAATTTGACATGTAATAAAATTTTACCATGTGTAAATCACATTTCTTTCAATGTAATATTTAAATATTTTAGCACACTATTAATAATTTAGTGACAATATTTGAATATTTTCCTCAAAACATTCAATGTAATAGGCTATAAATAATAAATAATAAAATTTTATAAATTTTATTATATACATAATAAAATTAAGCTATATTGGCAAATAGATGGGGAAACAGTGGCTCACTTTATTATTTTGGGCTCCAAAATCACTGCAGATGGTGACTGCAGCCATGAAATTAAAACACTTACTCCTTGGAAGAAAAGTTATGGCCAACTGTCAGGAGCCGTGTTAGGCATTACTGACAAAATGGAGGCACGGCCTCAACTCCTTATCCTTGTCCTGCATGCACGGACCCGGGATGAAGGAGCTAGGTCTTGTGATTCTGACTTGTTTTTTCCTTTCCTCAGCTGAGTTGACTGAAAAGAATATTAAGGTGCTTATTGTTCTTGAGAGGAGCATGAGAAGGCGCAAAGCCTTCTGCAGCTGTGCTCAGAGAATAATTCATAAAGTTAATCATTGACATTTGTTCAAGGATCTTTACAAAAGTGTGTTCCAGGATGAGCACGTAGGCAGCAGCTTGAGGCCATGGGAAGGATTATTATCTGAAACTTATTTGTGAAGGAAATGTTTACAGCAAAGGAGTTTACTGAATTTAGGGCTTAGGAATAATTACAAATAGAAGCTAAAGATTTAAGGGATGTTGTAATGCTAGCATATTTTACTATAGCTTATAGAGATTAGGAATTGTAGAGATATTAATAGCCAGAAGCCTTTTTAAGAGATAGTGAGATCAGGATACTAGGGGCAAGCAGGATTTAGAAATATAAGAAATAAACTGAGGTTTGTGGTATGCAGCCAGATATAAGCACGAGTTACAATGTAATCACAAGTTAAAGTAAACATAATTCTGAGAGAACCGCTAAACTCTGCTTGAAGGCCAACAATGATTTATGGAGACAATAAATCTGGGTGAGGGGAAATTGAAAATGTCAAACCTCTGACCTAATGCTTTTGTCAAAGTATAAAAGAGAACCTAAAGCTTGAAATAAACATGCAGTCCAAGAAAGGAATGAGAGGCTGCATTGTTACTCCCCGACACCACTCATCCCTTCAGGCTGATTCCCTGGCTGCTGGACTTGGACTCCGGCAACCAACCTAGACAGCATATTAAAAGGCAGAGACATTACTTTGTCAGCAAAAGTGTCTCTAGTCAAAGGCTATTATTTTTTCAGTGATCATGTATGAATGTGAGAATTGGACTATAAAGAAAGCTAAGCACTGAAGAATTGATGCTTTTGAACTGTGGTATTGGAGAAAACTCTTGAGAGTCCCTTGGACTGCAAGGAGATTCAACCAGTCCATCCTAAAGGACATCAGTCCTGGGTGTTCACTGGAAGGACTGATGTTGAAGCTGAAACTCCAATATTTTGGCCACCTGATGCGAAGACCTGACTCATTGCAAAAAGACCCTGATGCTGGGAAAGATTGAAAGCAGGAAGAGAAGGGGACAACAGAGGATGAGATGGTTGGATGGCATCACCGACTCAATGGACATGGGTTTGGGTAAACTCCGGGAGTTGGTGATGGACAGGGAGGCCTGGCGTGCTGTGGTTCATGGGGTCTCAAAGAGTAGGACATGACTGAGAGACTGAACTAAACTGAATTATATAAGTAAATGCACTCCTAATTTAACTGAATGTTCTTACCTTTAAAATTCACTCATTTAAGCAGCAGAAGTATTTAATCCCATACTCAATATCAATGCTATTTTGAAATAACTGAGCTATTCCTCCACCTGAGACAGAGTTGTTAAGGATTTAAACTGATAATACTGAGTGATAGCAGTTTTTGGGTAGAAGTTATTTTAGCAAGAATATTAAATGATATAAATAATTTAAGTATTTGATACTGAAAACAACCTAAGGAGTATTTACCAACAATATTATTTATTTACAGATGGAGAAAGTGAGGCTGAGCATTCACAGAGGGCAAAGTATATCTTGGAAGCAAAGTAACTTCTCCTAGATTGAGTAGTAAGATAATGGAGATGACTAAGATTCGAATCAGGTTCTTTCTTTTTGTTTTTCCATGTTTTTATTTATCTGTTCAGATTTTAGGATGATTTATTCTACTCATGCGAAGAGTTGACTCATTGGAAAAGACTCTGATGATGGGAGGAATTGGGGGCAGGAGGAGAAGGGGACGACAGAGGATGAGATGGCTGGATGGCATCACTAACTCGATGGACGTGAGTCTGAGTGAACTCCGGGAGTTGGTGATGGACAGGGAGGCCTGGTTTGCTGCAATTCATGGGGTCGCAAAGAGTCGGACACGACTGAGCGACTGATCTAATCTGATCATCTAGTGTATGTTTTTTTACTTGTCCCTATTATTCTATTGATCATGCCTTTTTTTTTTAATTTCAATGATTGCAATTTCAGTTATTTTTAGTTAGAATGACAGGATGAACTCCAATATAAAAATTAACTTAATAGATGATTCTCTTCCTTAGAAACCTGTCAATTAGTCGGGTAATACTTTTACCTGAACACTCTTCTCCAAGTACTATATGTTTAAATACAAATTTTTCAGTCTCAGCCAAAGCCTAATAATTGTTCTGATGATTGAAGTGATAGAAAATTATTAATATTCAAAATATGCTTAACTGCAAACACTTCATAAATCAACAACTTTAACTATAAAAGAGACATTTTGATGTATTTTGTACATCATCACAACTATAACAAAGGTTCTGGGTTGGGGCAACAGGACATTTACTTCACTTTGTCATCTTATATTTAATGAATGTGTATTTCACTCTGATTTCAGTACAGAGAAAATAATAATCTTACCAAACAGTTACTCTTATTTTAGTCCTTATAATGGAAATGACAATTTAATATTTTCTAGGTATAAATTTACTTTTTTAGGATATAGAAGTTTACTTTCAAAAAGGACATTTATTTTTTAATTTAAATTGGAAATGTTTGATCAGTTAAAATTCATACTTAGTTTATTCTCTTTATGAACATATAAAGTATTATGCCATTTGGTTTACCAAAAGCTTAGTTTCTGCTTAAAATAGAGTTATTATTTAATTCTGAAAACAAGAAAAGTATCAGTTTGAAAATGGTGAACACTGGTGAAAGTTGCTCAGTCATGTCCAACCTTTTACAACCCCATGGACTGTAGTCCATGGAATTCTCCATGCCAAAATAGTGAAGTGGATAGCCTTTCCCTTCTCCAGGGGATCTTCCTAACCCAGGGATCAAACCCAGGTGTCCCATATTGTGGGCAGATTTTTTACCTCCTGAGCCACAAGATATTATTTACCAGCTGAGCCCAAGAATACTGGACTGGATAGTCTATCCCTTCCCCAGCAGATCTTCTCTGCCCAGGAATTGAACCGGGGTCTTCTGCATTGCCAAATAGCTTATTATAAATGAAGTGTTAGTCACTCTGTCCTGTCTGACTCTTTGTGACCCCATAGTCTATAGCCCACCAAGCTCCTCTGTCCATGGAATTCTCCAAGGCAAGGATACTGGAGTGGGTTGCCATTTCCTTCTCCAATTATAAATGAAACCTGTTGTAAAATAAAAATTTGTAATACCTGCTATCCTTACTATTCAGGCTTCCCTGGTGACTCAGATGGAGACAGGGATTTGATCCCTGTGTTGAGAAGATCCTTTGAAGAAGAGAATGGCCACCCACTCCAGTATTCTTGCCTGGAGAATTCCATGGACAGAGCAGCCTGACAGGCTACAGTTCATGGGGTCGTCAAAAATCAGACATGAATGAGTGACTAACATACACATACACATTCTTATTATCTAAAGGATGCAACAATAAAATACAGTTTGGAAACAGTTTCTCAGTTAAATCTATGCAGTGGCTTCATGGGATATAATTACAATGTTTAAGTGTTAAAGTGCTAAGTTGCTTCAGTAGTGTTCGACTCTTTGCAAACCCATGGACTATAGCCTGACAGACTCCTCTGTCCGTGAGATTCTCCAGGCAAGAATATTGGAGTGGATTGCCATTTCTTTCTCCAGGGTATCTTCTTGACCCAGGGATCAAACCCCTGTCTTTTAGTTTTCCTGCATTAGCCGATGGGTTCTTTATTACTAGCAACACCTTGGATGCCTGTGTTAATATATAGATGGTAATTTGAGTATTACTGAGCTTAGTTTGTAAGCACTGTAATTAAGATCACATATCAGTTCAGTTCAGTTGCTCAGTCATGTCCTACTCTTTGTGACCCCATGGACCGCAGCATACCAGGCCTCCCTGTCCATCACCAACTCCTGGAGTTCATTCAAACTCATAACCACTGAGTCGGTGATGCCATCCAACCATCTGAGCCTCTGTCATTCCCTTCTCCTCCTGCCCTCAATCTTTCACAGCATCAGGGTCTTTTCAAAAGTCAGTTCTTTGCATCAGGTGGCCAAAGTATTGAAGTTTCAGCTTCAACATCAGTCCTTCCAATGAACACCTAGGACTGATCTCCTTTAGGATGGACTGGTTGGATCTTGGAGTGCAAGGGTCTCTCAAGAGTCTTCTCCAACAACACAGTTCAAAAGGATCAGTTCTTCGGTGCTTAGCTTTCTTTATAGTCCAACTCTCACATCCATACATGACTACTGGAAAAACCATAACCTTGACTAGATGGACCTTTGTTGACAAAGTAATGTCTCTGCTTTTTAATATGCTGTCTAGTTTGGTCATAACTTTTCTTCCAAGGAGTAAGCGTCTTTTAATTTCATGGTTGCAGGCATGTATAGACTCCATTATTATTTATGCTTCTAAAATCTTACATAAATTCTAATCTCAGCAAAAGCCATTATTTCAATTGCAGTTTGCATCAAATAAATTCATTTTTATATAGTAGAAGTAATTTTCAGTCTTATGAAAAAGCATGAATTTCTCAATTTTCACTCCACCGACATTTTTGTTACCATTGTTTACATTATTTTAGAGTGCTGGTTTGTAGTGACAAAATATGGTGATCCAATGTTAGCAAATTGATTTTAAATGGGAATGTGAAAAGCATGCTGTAGATAAAATTAAGAAATTTTATGTATACACAATATTTTGTGTATCTTCCTTATACCCAAAATTGCTGTACATCATCAATAAGCACAATCAGTACCAGAACAAATGAACTTTCTCCCAGTTTCTACTAACTACTATATTTTAGAAAACTTTTGAAAGCACGTGTTTCCTAGGATAACAACAGTAAAACAACAGGAAAACTACTCATACACTACATAACTTAGGAACAGGTTAGCAAAGGCACAGAGGTCTGAGTTGGTAGAACAAAACTCTAGAAACTGACCCAAATGTAGGCCTATCTAGACGGAACCAGATCATCACCTTAAAGAAACTATAGTGTCTTATTGAAAGAACATGTTAGATAGAAGGCACTTAAGGCTAACTTACATATATATCCAAATAATCAATTTTTGTTGTGACACAAGTACCCATTCACAGACAAATATGTGTGGTGATGCTTTAGTTCCTAAGTCGTGTCTGACTCAACCCTATGAACTGAAGCCTGCCAGGCTCATCTGTCCATGAGATTTCCCAGGCAAGAACACTGGAGTGGGCTGCCATTTCCCAACCCAGGTCTCCTGCATTGAAGGCTGATTTCTGCATTGCAGGCAGATTTTTAACTGACTGAGCTATGAAGGAAGTCCTACAAATATGTATAGCATATATAAAAATATTTACATTTTTAGTAACCAAGAACTTGGGTGAATTCAGTTTATTGGAAAATTCTGTGGTCATATAATAGGAATTTAAAACCTATACACAGAATTTAAACCCAATTTTTCCTCACCTTCATCTCTGAGGTACATTTTAACCTACCTGATTATCATATTTTCTCCAAAGCAAGTAATAGAGGTTATATTTGTGAAAGAGTGCAATTAAACCATTAAACCCTTTATTAAAATGAAGTCCTTGGAAGTATCTGCTCATGGGAATAATATGTGCTATTTTAAAGCGTTCTGGTGGATTCCTATATTGCTGACATGGATCACCTCTCCCACTTCAAAAAAGGCAATGGCTTCATTTCGATCCAGGGATCGAACCCAAGTCTCCCGCATTGTAGACAGACGCTTTACCGTCTGAGCCACCAGGGAAGTCTGGCTTCATTTAACAACTCCAAAACTCAAGAGACAAGCATTAAAGAAGCAAACAAACAAAACATGTTCTATATATCACTAGCCTCAGGATCAGAAATTCAGGAGGAGCTTGAATTGATGATTCTTCTCTTTCACATGACACCAGTAGAGGTCGCTCTTTAGAGTCATCTGGCAGATGGATAGGCTGGTTTAGGTGATGAGGTTTGCACCATGGCTGAAGGCTGGCAGTTGACAGTCTCTGGGTAATTAGAATTCATACATGTCAAGACACCAGGTGCAAGTAGCAAGAACCCGTTTGGCTCAGCCTTAGACTTCCTGAAATGCTTATTCCATACTTTCCTTTGGATAAATGAGTCCCAGGTACCTCAGTGGTAAAGAATCTGCCTGCAAGCATAGGAGACACACGAGACTCAGGTTCAATCCCTGGATTGGGGAGACATCCTGGAGGAGGAAATGGCAATCCACTCCAGTATTCTTGCCTGGGAAATTCCATGGACTGAGGAGCCTGGCAAGCTACAGTCTATAGGGTAGCAAAGAGTTGGACACTACTGAGATATTGAATATGATCTTCCCAGATACAAGAGGAGAAACATTTTATTCTACCTCTCAGTTAGAGAAGTAATGGCATTTACAACATCTGTGATCTGCCATGCTTTTGAAACTGAGAAGTTTGAAACAAAATTTTCTTTTTTTCATTTTAATATTTTGTCTTCATATTAGCTAGAGCCAAACAGTCTGTTTCAATTTCTGCCCAGTTCAATCCTTATGATTATCACACTAGGCATGAAATATAAATATAGTTTCTGGGCTTAGAATCAATTATAACAAAGTAGCCTTTTTTTTTGGATCAGCCCTTTACATTTGATAGGGTAAGGATATAAGCAAGGTGATAAAACAAGTTGCTAAATAAGAAGTAAAATATGTGTTCCTCTGTAAATAAGACATTATTCTAATTTACATTATAAGCTTTTTTTTTTTGCTTTGACTCTCTTTTTATATTAAAAACATTAAATCTTAACTCATTCCATACATGCAGATTCTACTATAACAAGTTTTATCTTAAATCAAGGCACATTAAAAAAAATAAAATTACCTCAGTATTGAATTGTAATGAATTTACTATACTTTAATTTATATTCCTGTAAATTTTCAAGGTACCTGGAATTTCTAAATACCTATTTCATCATTCAGGAAAAATTTCATTTTGGACTCTTACCTCCATACAGAGATGAATATAGGTGTAATTAAGTGCTAGTTGCTCAGTCATGTCTGGCCTTTTATGATACCATAGACTATGAGAGTCTCCCGAGAGGAGGCAGTCTCCTCTGTCCATGGGATTTTCCAGGGCAAGAGTACTGGAGTAGGTTGCTATTTCCTTCTTCAGGGGATCTTCCCAACTGAGGGATTGAATCTGGGTCTTCTGTATTGCAGGCAGAGTCTTTGCTGTCTGAGCCACGAAGGAAGCATGAACGTAGGTGTAGGGAAGTCATCGGAGAAAAATATAAATAAGGCCAGTTTGATGTTTCATATCATGATTTGTTATCTCATAACTGGTAAATTTGGGACTTCCCAGGCAGCACTTCAATATGGGTTTCAACAGTACTTGAACTGAGAACTTCCAGATAAATAACATGGGTTTAGAAAAGGCAAAGGAACCAGAGATCAAATTGCCAACATCAATTGGATCATAGATAAATCAAGGGAATTCCAGAAAAACACCTACTTCTGCTTCATTGACTACACTAAAGCCTTGGGCTGTGGAAAATTCTTAAGGAGATGGGAATACTAGACCACCTTACCCGCCTCCTGAGAATTCTTCTATGCAGGTCAAGAAGCAACAGTTAGAACCAGACATGGAACAATAGACTGGTTCAAAATTGCAAAAAGAGTACATCAAGGTTATATATTGTCACCCTGCTTATTTAATTTATATGCAGAGTACATCATGCAAAATGCCAGGCTGGATGAAACAAAAACTGAAATCAAAACTGCAGGGAGAAATATCAATAGCCTCAGATATACAGAGGATGTCACCCTAATGGCAGAAAGTGAAGAGGAACAAATGAGCCTGTTGATGAAAGTGAAAGATGAGAGTGACAAATCTAGCTTAAAACTCAATATTCAAAAGGCTAAGATCAAAGCATCCAGTCCCATCACTTCATGATACATAGATGGTGAAAACATAGAAACAGTGGCAGATTTTATTTTCTTGGTCTCCAAAATCACTATGGATGGTTACTGTAGCTATGAAATTAGAAGACTCTTGCTTCTTGGAGGAAAAGTTATGACCAACCTAGACAGCATATTAAAAGCAGAGACATCACTTTGCCAAGAAAGTTCTGTGTAGTCAAAGCTATGATTTTCTTCCAGTAGTCATATACAGATATGAGAATTGAACCATAAACAAAGCTGAGAAGAATTGATTCTTTTGAATTGTGGTACTGGAGAAGACTCTTGAGGGTCCCTTGGACTTCAAGGAGATCCAACCAGTCAATCCTAAAAGAAGTCAACTCTGAATATTCATTGAAAGTACTGCTGCTGAGGTTGAAACTCTGATACTTTGCCCACCTGATGTAAAGAACCAACTCAATGGAAAAGACCTTGATTCTGGGAAAGACTGAGGGTGGGGAAAGAAGGGGTGACAGAGAATGAGATGGTTGAATGGCATCAATGATTCAATAGACATGAGTTTGAGCAAACTCTGGGAGATGGTGAAACACAAGGAAGCCTGGAGTGCTGCAGTCTTTGGGTTGCAAAAAGTCAAATACTACTTAGCGACTGAGAAAAAATCAACAGCAGGTGGTGCTAATGGTAAAGAACCTACCTGCCAATTCCAATGTAGGAGACATAGGAGATGCAGGTTTGAATGGAAACACACTCCAGTATTCTTGTCTGGAAAACTTCATGTATCCTGGCAGGCTACATTCCATGAGGATGCAAAGAATAAAATAAGATTGAACATATGCACACACGTCCACCGTAGGGAGCCTGAGTTCTTCCCTGATTGGGAAACTAAATCCCCCATGCCATGTGGTGTGGCCAAAAGAAAAAAAAGGCAAATTAATGCTATGTTTGAGTTGCTGATGCAAAAACGTGTTGAGTCAAGAGCCAAAAAATAAAACTAGAAAATATAGTTTCACAATAAATGTAATCAATATATTTGTAAGTTTGAATATTCTATAGTCAACAATTGTTGGCTTTCCGTGGCCTGTTTATATGATATTACCAATGGTTTTATTACTAATGTAAATGTGTCACTAATTAAATGTGCATCAGATCACCTAATGGTCCAGGCTTCAAATAAAAGGAAAACGTATATCAGAAAAGATCAGTTTTTATCTCTGTCCTTTTGTACAGTTTCCAACTAGAATTTCCTCTAATTCCCAACCTAAATGCAGATTAAAAAAAAAGTCATGTTTCAACTGTTAAGATATAATGACACTAATTTGCAAAACAATAGCTGAATCAGAGGAGATAGGCTAAATTTTAAAAAGCATGCTTTAAAATCATGATTAAGACTTTATATACTGAAGTGTATTCAGTGCAGTATTTCAAAATACTTCCGAGTGGTATACATTAAAATTCTAAATTTAAAATATGCAAATTTTTAAATTCTTTCTTCAAATGAAAAATAAACTACATTTACATCTGAAAAAGTTGTGTTTGATAACTGTATTCCTTTTCCATTAATATATAAACCTATTTCTCTTATTTTTCTTTTACATTGGGGTTAACAATGTTGTGGTAGTTTCAGGTACACCTCAAAGGGACACAGCCATATATACATATGTATCTACTATCTTCCAATATCTATTTCTGCTTTATTGACTATACAAAGCATTTGACTGTGTGGATCATAATAAACTGTGGCAAATCCTGAAAGAGATGGGAATACCAGACCACCTGATCTGCCCTCTTGAGAAACCTATATGCAGGTCAGGAAGCAACAGTTAGAACTGGACATGGAACAATAGACTGGTTCCAAATAGGTAAAGGAGTATGTCAAGGCTGTATATTGTCACCCTGCTTATTTAACTTATATGCAGAGTACATCATGAGAAACGCTGGGCTGGAAGAAGTACAAGCTGGAATCAAGATTGCTGAAGTATCAATAATCTCAGACATGCAGATGACACAGCCCTTATGGCAAAAAGTGAAGAAGAACTAAAGAGACTTTTGATGAAAGTGAAAGAAGATAGTGAAAAAGTTGGCTTAAATATGAACATTCAGAAAACTAAGATCATGGCATCTGGTTCCATTATTTCATGGCAAATAGATGGAGAAACAGTGGAAATAGTGACAGACTTTATTTTTCTGGGGTCCAAATCACTGCAGATGGTGACTGCAGCCATGAAATAAAAAGAAACTTACTACTTGGAAGAAAAATTATGACCAACCTAGACAGCATACTAAAAAGAAGAGACATTACTTTGTCAAAAAAGGTCCCTCTAGTCAAGGCTATGGTTTTTCCAGTGGTCATGTATGGATGTGAGAGTTGGACTATAAAGAAAGCTGAGCACCAAAGAATTGATGCTTTTGTTTTTTTTTTTTTTTTTTTTTTTTTAATTTTATTTTATTTTTAAACTTTACATAACTGTATTAGATTTGCCAAATATCAAAATGAATCCACCACAGGTATACATGGATGCTTTTGAACTGTGGTGTTGGAGAAGACTCTCGAGAGTCCCTTGGACTGCAAGGAGATCAAACCAGTCTATCCTAAAGGAATCAATCCTGAATATTTAATGGAAGGAATGATTCCTAAGCTGAAACTCCAATACTTTGGCCATCTCATATGAAACAAACAAACAAACTGTTTCCCCATCTATTTCCCATGAAGTAATGGGACCAGGTGCCATGATCTTCGTTTTCTGAATGTTGAGCTTTAAGCCAACTTTTTCACTCTCCTCTTTCACTTTCATCAAGAAGCTTTTGAGTTCCTCTTCACTTTCTGCCATAAGGGTAGTGTCATCTGCATATCTGAGGTTATTCATATTTCTCCCGGCAATCTTGATTCCAGCCTGTGCTCCTTCCAGCCCAGAGGTTCTCATGATGTACTCTGCATATAAGTTAAATAAGCAGGGTGACAATATACAGACTTGACATACTCCTTTTCCTATTTGGAACCAGTCTGTTGTTCCATGTCCAGTTCTAACTGTTGCTTCCTGACCTGCATACAGGTTTCTCAAGAGGCAGGTCAGGTGGTCTGGTATTCCCATCTTTTCAGAATTTTCCACGGTTTATTATGATCCACACCGTCAAAGGCTTTGGCATAGTCAATAAAGCAGAAATAGATGTTTTTCTAGAACTCTCTTACTTTTTCCATGATCCAGTGGATGTTGGCAATTTGATCTTTGGTTCCTCTGCCTTTTCTAAAACTAGCTTGAACATCTGGAAGTTCATGGTTCACGTATTGCTGAAGCCTGGCTTGGAGAATTTTGAGCATTACTTTACTAGCATGTGAGATGAGTGCAATTGTGTGGTAGTTTGAGCATTCTTTGGCATTGCCTTGGTTTGGGATTGGAATTAAAACTGACCTTTTCCAGTCCTGTGTCCACTGCTGAGTTTTCCAAATTTGCTGACATATTGAGTGCAGCACTTTCACCACATCATCTTTCAGGATTTGAAATAGCTCAACTGGAATTCCATCACCTCCACTAGCTTTCTGTGCAGTGATGCTTCCAGAAGCCCACTTGAATTCACATTCCAGGATGTCTAGCTGTAGGTGAGTGTGAGTGATCATACTATTGTGATTATCTGGGTTGTGAAGATCTTTTTTGTATAGTTCTTCTGTGTATTCTTGCCACCTCTTCTTAATATCTCCTGCTTCTGTTAGGTCCATACTATTTCTGTCCTTTATTGAGCCCATCTTTGCATGAAATATCCCCTTGGTATCTCTAATTTTCTTGAAGAGATCTCTAGTCTTTCCCATTCTCTTGTTTTCCTCTATTTCTTTGCATTGATCGCTGAGAAAGGCTTCCCTATCTCTCTTTGCTATTCTTTGGAACTCTGCATACAAATGCTTATATATTCCCTTTTCTCCTTTGCTTTTCACTTCTCTTCTTTTTCACAGCTATTTGTAAGGCCTCCCCAGACAGCCTTTTTGCTTTTTTGCCTTTCTTTTCCATGGGGGTGGTCTTGATCCCTGTCTCCTGTACAATGTCATGAACCCCTGTCCATAGTACATCAGGCACTCTAACTATCAGATCTAGTCCCTTAAATCTATTTCTCACTTCCACTGTGTAATTATAAGGGATTTGATTTAGGTCATACCTGAATGGTCTAGTGGTTTTCTCCACTTTCTACAATTTAAGTCTGAATTTGGCAATAAGGAGTTCATGATCTGAGCCACAGTCAGCTCCAGGTCTTGTTTTTGCTGACTGTATAGAGCTTCTCCATTTTTGGCTGCAAAAAATATAATCAGTCTGATTTCGGTGTCGACCGTTTGGTGATGTCCATGTGTAGAGTCTTCCCTTGTGTTATTGGAAGAGGGTGTTTGCTATGACCAGTGCTTTCTTATGGCAAAACTCTATTAGCCTTTGCCCTGCTTCATTCCGTATTCCAAGGCCAAATTTGCCTGTTACTCCAGGTGTTTCTTGACTTCCTACTTTTGCATTCCAGTCCCCTATAATGAAAAGGACAACTTTTGGGGGTGTTAGTTCTAGCAGGTCTTGTAGGTCTTCATAGAACTGTTCAACTTCTGCTTCTTCAGCATTACTGGTTGGGGCATAGACTTGGATTACCATGATATTGAATAATTTGCCTTGGAAATGAACAGAGATCATTCTGTCATTTTTGAGATTGCATCCTAGTACTGCATTTTGGACTCTTTTGTTGACTATTGGAGTATTACTCAGCTATAAAACGAATGAAATTTTTCCATTTACAACAGCATGGATGGACCTGAAGCATATTGTGCTTGATGAATTAAATAAATCAAAGACAAATACTGTATGTTGTCATGTATATGTAGAATCTAAAAATAAAAGAATATAACAAAATAGAAATAGAATCACAGATCCAGAGAACAGACTAACTCGGGGATACTAATTAACAGTAATGGAGGAGAAGCAATACAGAACTAGGAGATTAAAACATATAAATTATTATTTATAAAATAAATAAGATATAAGGATGCTTTGTATAATTCAAGGAATCATCCAACATTTTATAACAATTTAAAGGGAATAAAGTCTTTACCAATATTAAAATCACTATTTGTATTCCTGAAACTAATATAATATTGCTAATCTACCATAATTTAATAAAAAGTAACATCTAGAAAGTGTAGATTTTAATGTACCTAATACTTCAGTGTAAAAACATCTATATGCAAGAATGAAAAAAAAATCCAGTGTTCTGGTTCGTGTTCTATGGGTCGGACATACTTTTTTTTAAATTTATATTTATTTATTTTAATTGGAGGCTAATTACTTTACAATATTGTATTGGTTTTGCCATACATCAACATGAATCCGCCACGGGTGTACACGTGTTCCCCATCCTGAACCCCTCTCCCACCTTGGGTTGGACATACTTGGATTTTGAAATTTAAAATACTTTAGAATGCTTGGGTGTGAACAGACTCTGCTATTCTGCTGCCTTAACTCACTTTTATACATAAAGAACTCAGATCCCAGGAAACAAAAATGACTTTTCTTAAGGTGGCTGACTAACTAAATTAATGCCATAGGAGAGAATAGAGTCAAGTGGCTTACCATGTGGAAGGCCACCTTAGCAGGAAACTGCAATTTATCGCAAACCTTATTGGAAACTGATAGGGCAAACAATATAAAAGGAAAAATAACTTTTAATCAGTTTGCTTTCTTTTTTAGCTTCTCTGAACACAATGTTCCCTCTCACTGCCTGGATCCAGGGAAGCCTGCCACTAAGACCACGCCTCCCTTTATCTAAGACTGTTCCAATCATATTCTTATTCTGTTCTTATACAAGCAATAACATGGATTGTTTCTCATAGGCTTTCTTCTTTCTAAGTGTTTAAAGATTTGCCCATATATCAAATAACTTGAAAAATATTCCCAAAGCACAAGAAGAAATTACAACATAAGTATAAATTTGTAAGATGCAGCAATTTCACAAGAAAAGGTTATTGAAGAACTCACAAGACACCAAGGGGCTACTCAGGTATAACTTTAATAAAGATAAAGGTCAGGTTATAGCACAAGAAAGAAAACACTGGCAAACATCAGAGACACCCAAGATTTCCAGCCCAGGCTCACAGAGTCCATTCTGAGTAGCAGAGGGCATGCTTCATTTGGCAGTTATGAATCACCAAGATACGCAAGGGAGTTAAGTCATAAGTTTACTTATTTATTCACATAGCTGAAACCAGGCTTGTATTACCCTACAAATCAGGTGTAACCCATCTGTCTATATAGTTTTAATAATTTATAGGCAAACATGTACATAATGCTTCCAGAGGATTTTTGACATTAATCAATGCATTTTAAATCACCAAAAAGAAAATTTCATTTATCTTTGGCAATAGATCAATAGTAAATTTTCAGGCAGCCCTAGTGATGAGCATAAAATGACCGCCAAAGAACTGCAGGTTAACTCTGTTCTTAGTCAATCGCCTGTCCTTTGGTTTTGCTTTTTTAATTATGCTTGCCTCAGTGTTATTATTCTTTACTTAGCATCTTTTAATACACATATAAAACAGAAAAAGCAGAAACATTAGCACCAAAACATTAATTATGTGTACCATCTGGTAAGAGCTAGGTACGATAATGCTTCTTTAAGAGGCATTTTACTTTACCAAATACGTCAATGCAAAGTTGTTTACAAGCTTAACGCTTTTACTTTTCAGTGGTGAAATTTCATTAATCAATGCATTTTAAATCACCAAAAAGAAAATTTCATTTATCTTTGGCAATAGATCAATAGTAAATTTTCAGGCAGCCCTAGTGATGAGCATAAAATGACTGCCAAAGAACTGCAGGTTAACTCTGTTCTTAGTCAATCGCCTGTCCTTTGGTTTTGCTTTTTTAATTATGCTTGCCTCAGTGTTATTATTCTTTACTTAGCATCTTTTAATACACATATAAAACAGAAAAAGCAGAAACATTAGCACCAAAACATTAATTATGTGTACCATCTGGTAAGAGTTAGGTATGATAATGCTTCTTTAAGAGGCATTTTACTTTACCAAATACGTCAATGCAAAGTTGTTTACAAGCTTAACGCTTTTACTTTTCAGTGGTGAAATTTGAAATATATAAAAAGTATAAGTATATGGATTTAATATAATAATTATTAGGTATATCTACATTTTCTTTGATGGGTCATCTTCTATTGGAAACGTATTTTGTCAAGCTGCCTATTCAATCCCCCCATATATTTTGTCATTAATATCAACACTGTCATATATGTTGTTAGATCATCCAAATGGCCAGTTCTCAGTTAACTGCAGATTTTCAGTTTCATACTTTCTGTTTCATATTGCAAGTTTACATTGACATAGGTTCCCAATAGGCATTTTCCTTAAGTAATCCCCGATTTATCTCCTCTGGTAAAAATCCTAGACAAGTTTTAAAGTGTGAGCACTGATTAATTAATTGCACAATTGGGCACATTTGCTTTTTAAATGTATTCATGGTGCTCTGATAGTTAAAAAAAAAACATTTATGCAAAAGATAGTCTCTATAAGTATACTCCTGTAGCATATGGGGGTGAGAAGTTTTCCACAGGTTCAGCCCTTGTGCTTTCTTCTGCCAAAGTCAAAGACCATTTCCCTTGAGCCACTTTCATCTGGAGGAGTACGAGTAAATATCTGTTATTGGATTAGTGTCTGTGCTATTTCATAAGTGTGTCTCTAAGATTACTGACAATCTATTGAATTTTTAAACCCATTTTTATAAAGTCATCGTCTCTATACAGACCAACTGGCCTCCTTTGCCTTCTAAAATAGCATTTATTTATAAACAGCAATATAAATTAATGTAGATTTCCTCAGTACATCTCTCTTCATTAGAAGTGAATTTGGTTTATTCTATGACTCTTAGACTTGAGCCAATTTCACTCAAGTCTCTCTTAGAAAAATTTAAGCAATTTTGTCATATCCACCAAAAATGTCATTGCCACTGAACTTGCTGTTTGTGTTTAAAATATATCTTGCAACCAAAACTGTTGACATCCTCAGCAAAATGTGTGGCTAATTGTCACTCCCAAACAGTTTATTTGGAGTATGCCAAAGAATTCCCCTTGGGTATGCTATTGGGCACCTACTCTATCTTCCCAAAATTAGAATTGTTTTTAGCTTACTGAATATCCTTTGCCTTGATTATGGCCTCAACCCTTAAAAATCTTGAGACAGAGAATACTACATTAAATTGAGCACAGAAGATACGCTGTCTATTGTATCTAGGCACTTTTTTCAATATATTATAATTTAAGTCAATAGTTACATAATGGCTCATTGCTCTGTTATTGAGCAAAATCTTTGAAGGTATATACCTAATGTTTTAAGAGGTAAGAGGTTCTATATTTTATTTCTCAAAAGCTGTCAGTGTGAGCAGCATAACTAGTAAAATGGGAAACGAAGGAAAACCAATCTTATATTTTTTTCCAAGTATTCATCTGCACAGTGTTATTAAAATCATTGAGATGCATCATCACATAGATAATCCCAGAAATATTTGCTAAATCCACCCGAAACCATCCTGAATCTTCAGATTTAAACACAGAGGAAGGTTCTGACAAGAAGTGGCATCACTCTCGTGGGCATCTGCAAATAGATATAAGAGGTGGTATGATTTTCTTGTTCTCAAAAGCAGCAGAGTAATGTTAGCTTTTCTTCTGTGCATTACCAATTTCTTGCTCATGCTCAGTCAGTAATCATTTCCACTTTTTCCATTTATAATAAAATTCACCCCGTTGCTCCCACTGGGGTAGGACTGTCAAGTACAGCAAGGGTACTGACTCATGGAGCTGCAGTAATATGAAACTGATCAGTGTCTCCTTCTTCATCCACTCCCAGGGATACTGTGCAGGGCTGGAAAAGTGCACGCTTTTGAAACTGTACATCCACTAGGTAGCAAAGAGGCAGAATAATTCATCTTAACTTGACAGGTGACAGGAAGGAAGAACCATTGCATAATTTTTTTCTTTAAGTTCTCAAGTACTTAGTATCTAGAATTGTCATGGTGTCATATTTAGAAGCTGATTCTTCTCTAGAACCAGTAAATGGAAACTAGGTCCCAGAGTGGTTCAACTGGGTAGAGAACAAGGGGGAAAAAGTAGGAAACAAATTTATGTGTGTCCATTCATACCTCAGGCTCCATCTTCTATTCCATATATTTTCCTTATTATCTCATCAATTCATCCAATGGTAAATCCTGTTTACTTTCACATGTTAAATTTTAGCACATAAATTATCTTTCATGCAAGGCATCCTTTCAGTCTCAAGAGAAAGCATGCAAGCTAAGTTGCTTCAGTTGTGTCTGCCTCTTTGCAACCCTGTGGACTGCAACGAGCTGGGCTCCTCTGTCCATAGGATTCTTCAGGCAAGAATACAGGAGTGGGTTGCCATGTTCTCCTACGGAGGATCTTCCCCACAAAGGGATCAAACCTGTACCTCTTATGTCCCCAGCATTGGCAGGTGGATTCTTGACCAATACCACCACATGGGAAGCCCCTTCAGCCTCTAACCAACAAACAGTTTAATAACCAGTACTTTAAACAACTCCCTCCAAATTTTAAATAGTCCTCTACTTTGTGTTGCCAGGTTTATAAATAGTCCGTTGCAGGTGGTATCTCCTCGTTGCACTCCACGTACTATAAAATGGGTTTCTTATGGCTTCTCCAGTAGTCATGTATGAATGTGAGAGTTCAGATCAGTGGTTCATTTGTGTCTGACTCTTTGGGACCTGTGAACTGCACCACGCCAGGCTTGCCTGTCCATTACCAACTCCCAGAGCTTGCTCAAACTCATGTCCATTGAGTTGGTGATGCCATCCAACCATCTCATCCTCTGTTGTCCCCTTCTCCTCCTGCTTTCAAGCTTTCCCAGCATCATGATCTTTTTCAATGTGTCAGTTCTTCGCATTAGGTGGCCAAAGTATTGGCGCTTCAGCTTCAACATCAGTCCTTCCATTGAATATTCAAGACTGGTTTAGGATGGAATGGTTGGATCTCCTTGCAGTCCAAGGGACTCTCAAGAGTCTTCCCCAACACCACAGTTCAAAGCATCAATTCTTTAGTGCTCAGCTTTCCTTATGGTCCAACTCTCACATCCATACCTGACTACTGGAAAAACCATAGCTTTGACTAGCTAGGCCTTTATTGGCAAAGTAATGTCTCTGCTTTTTAATATGCTGTCTAGGTTAGTCGTAGCTTTCCTTCCAAGGAACAAGAGTCTTTTAATTTCATGGCTGCCATCACCATCTGCAGTGATTTTGGAGCCCAAGAAAATAAAGTCTGTCACTGTTTCCCCATCTATTTTCCATGAAGTGATGGGGCTAGATGCCATGATCTTAGTTTTTTCAATGTTGAATTTTAAGCCAGCTTTTTCCCTCTCCTCTTTCACTTTCATCAAGAGGCTCTTTAAATCCACTTCACTTTTGGCCATAAGGGTGAGAGTTGGACCATAAAGAAAGCTGGTTGGATGGCATCACTGACTCAATGGACATGAGTTTGAACCAGCTCTGGGAGTTGGAGATGGACTGGCAGTGTGGCAATCCATGGGGTCACAAAGATTCAGACATGAATGAGTGGATGAACTGAAAAAGTGGCATATTAAAAATTGCTTATTTTCAGTTGCAGGCAATAGTGTTAAAGATGCTTGATTTAGTTACTAAGTATGCAATTTCAAATCCAAAGTATTTATCTAGCCAAGACCCACACTTGGGCTAGCATAACTTGCTAATATTATCCATTTGTTAGCTACAGGTCAGGTCAGATCCCCTGAGGATGCTTTTAGGCCATCTACCTTCTGAGGATAACATTTCTCCATTTGGATAGAATATTTAATACTCACATTTTTGAATTTCTGAGGATGGTGGGATATATCTTTTTTCTGCCATTTTTTTATTCCTGATTGTCTTCTTGATTACTCATCCATGTACTCAGTTGATCATTTCCAAACAGGGGAAAAGAACACCAACTTTTTGGATCCAGTTTCATTCTGAAGTGTGCATGTACATTTATGTATGTGTATATGTGTGTGTGTGTGTGTATATATATATATATATATATATATATATATTTGTGTTTGTGTGTGTGAGGATGTGTGTATACTTGCACAGTATAAAAAATTAAACAAGCTTCAATTAAAAGAGTCAAGAGGCCAGAAAGGGGAGTTATGCTTACAATGAAAGCAGAGCAGAATAGAAAGAAGAAAGATTTTCTCTTTTTTGCTTAGCCAAAGCTCAGCCAGTGAGAAACTGTCACCACTCAGCCAATGAAAAACCGCTACACATTCAACTCTTAGAATTCCCTGGTGGTCCAGTGGGTAAGACTGCACTTTCAACACAGAGGGCACAGGTTTGATCCATGGTATGGGAACTAAGATCCCACAAGCTGTGTGGTGCAGTGGAAACATTAAAAAGAAAAAAAAAAAAGGTCATGAGTTTGAGTAAACTCTGGTCAAGAATTTCAGTAAATTCTGGGAGATAGTGAAAGAGAGGGAAGTATGTTGTGCTAATCTATGGAGTCCCAAAATGTTGGACATGACAGAGTGACTGAACAACAACAATCCACTTCTCAATTTCTCCAATGGATTCTTTCTTGACTATAGCCCTCTCAGCTTCCCTTTCCCCTCAAAGGAGTCCTCCTCTCCTTGTTTAGCAAGAATTGCATGTGGCTTGCCATGTTTGCAGACCCCAAATTGCAATTCTTTGCTGATCCCAAGTAAACTTGCTTTTGCTGGAGAAATGACCAGATGTCTATTTGTCTAAGTCAACAACAACAACAACACACACACACACACTTCACTACATACAACTTTGATTTCTCATCTTCAGAACCACATAATGATAGTGTCCCATACTGGGGTTCCTTTTATCCTCTAATAATTTTAGTCTCATTTTCTGAACCACAGGAAATTCTTAGGCTACTGACTAAGAGTTGGCACAAATCTCTAGCCTTTTGCTAGTTTTATCTAGTTCCTCTGATGTAATGAGAAACACTGTTCCTAATTCAGCTTGCTTCGTGGTTTTATTTTTTAACACATTTTTCAAAGCTTAGCCATTGACCAAATATGATATAGCTGCATTGACTGAGCATCGTTTGAGGTACCATGTACAAATGCTGTGGCTTGTTTATTGATCTTAGGGACTTGCTTATTCAGCTATGTTAGGTAATTCCTCAGATGCATTTATCATAGAATCCAAAGGTATGAAAGCCACCTGTTGATGTATGAGATGGGTACAGCTGTAGCATATTTTTTAATATATCATTCCCAACTCTTCTTCTTGTTTTCCTCTCTATTGGAATATTGTTTTGACATAACACATGACAATGAGAGGTATTTCTTGTCTCAAAACAATTTTATGTCCTTCTATAACAGATACAGTTTCATTAGAGGCTCAGTAACACACCAAAAATTTTCCTTCAAAGAAAATGTATATGACAACAGCTTCTGGCAACTTTTTATTCCAAAATCCTAGCACTTATTGCTGGGTTGCAAACATGAGCTTTTGCAAAATGCTCTCAACAGCCTGAGTGCAAGTGACTGACACTTCTTATCATTTGAGCATTGGAGTTTTACCACCCCAAAGAATAAACTGAGTAAGCTATTAGACATAAGTGTTTGAAACTTCTTGAGTGTCTTCTGTTGTACAGAACATCATTAAAATTCATCCATTCCCCTAGTACGTTTGTAAAAAGGGACTAGTAAAATTCTCAGCTGTGACTTTTCCAGAAACCAACAACTCAATCAGTCTTCATTCTATTTTCATTTTGGAGCTGGCCAAGAAAATAACTTACTTTTGGTTGTTTGAGGTACATCTTTTGTCTCCGGTCCAGGTAGTTTTTAAGAATCTTATCATTTATACCTGTCTCTGCAGTTCAGCTGGGTTAATCTACAACCCTCTGGTCCTAAGATTAACCAGCATTTAGTTCAGTCCACTTGACCTTCAGAATTTGTCAACATCATATTATTGGTATGTTAAATGTTTTCATATTTTTCTTCATTTAATCAAATTTAAGTATCTTCATGGCAAATTTTGCCAATACTCAACAAGACCTCTGTCTGTGTGAGTAGACAGTAAGTTTGTTTGGGGCTCCATTCCTCATATACTACATAAATTAGTTTGGCTTCCTTTAGAAAAAGGAATTGGGAAAAATAACCAAGTTGTCCACATCATGCTGATTTCTTTTAGCATGCTGCACAGTTTGAACTATGACCATGTTGAATGCAGGCTTCTATTAAGAAAACACCTTATTTTATCCTTTATAGCCAGAGATTAAACTCTAAGATTCATCAGCTTTCGCCACATATAATGCTGAAATATTAAACAAGAGTTTTGGGGGTACTAATGCAAGTGGACCTGAAATCTTCTTAAATAAAGTCAGATTTTCTTGCTGATACCCAAATATCCTATACTGTTTATCCACTTGAGCAGATTCAGATAATTTTAAAGCCTTCCATTCAGCACACCACATTAAAATAAGTGAACAGGTTGCCAGGTCTTTCTTTTTCTTAATGTTTTAGGTATGGAAAAAATATTCCTCATTCAGACATCAGATCCATTCCTACAATACTTTCTGGTAGAGTTAATACATTAGTGTACCATACTTCCATTTATTAATTTCCACTGAGTTGTATTGTTATATGTGAAGCCTTCCAGAGTTTCATCAACATATCCTCTAACATAACATATCCCTTAATATACATCATCCTTTAACTTTAATTAACAATTTCATTAGCAAACTTGGGTATCAAAGGACATTGTGCACTAACATCTGATAGTTATCTTATGACTATCAGGCCATTTGACCCATATCCATGAAAATGTTCTCCAGCCCCTCTTCCTCCTAGTTCCTCAAGAGACCTTGACAAACCCGTTTCTCAGAATCATAAGTCTCTCTTTTTTTTCCACACCATTTTAATCAGGACTTGTTCTGAAGAGACCAAAGTTTTCATATTTGCATCACTATTGCATTTTAAAATTCACTTAGGCTAGGAAAAGTTAAGTGAATCTGTTCTCTTCTGTTATTTTTGTAGTCCAAGGAGTTGATAGACCAGCCAGACCCCCTAGCACTTACTGTAATCTATTAAAACTTTTACAACTATTTCATCTATCTCCAATTTTATTGCATTTTAAATAAACTATGCAAATCCTCCCACTGGTTTAATTGCATCAAGGTTATTCAGTGTTTTGTTTTCTCATTCTAAAATAATTTTACCTATTTCTTATAATATAATTAACCTCATTTGGGGTACCAGAATTAACCATCCTCTCAAATTATCCTGCCTTACAATAAGTGGTTCAGCAAGAGCCCAAGCACTTAGATTTCCTTTTGTCAGAGCTTGAACAACACTGAACCAAATGTATAAAATTAGAGGATGCTTTGGTGACATCACACAATGAATCTAAACATACTAGTATGTTTAAAACTTTTTGCAGCCTTAGAAGAATTCCACTAAGTATCAAGAGGTAGTGTATCTTCCTGACTCCCCTTTGGAAGCATATTTCTGCAATTTTTAGAATATCTCTGGCAATCATTGATTTTTTTAAATGTCTTTAATTTTCCCTAAAACAGCCAAATAAATTAAAAATACAGAATTCTTGATCAATTTCAGCTTTTAAAAAGCTAATTTAGCTCTTTTTAGATCTACTAGTTTCATCAGTCGGAGAAGGCACTGGCGACCCACTCCAGTACTCTTGCCTGGAAAATCACATGGACGGAGGAGCCTGGTAGGCTGCAGTCCATGGGGTCGCTAAGAGTCGGACACGACTGAGTGACTTCACTTTCACTTTTCACTTTCATGCATTGGAGAAGGAAATGGCAACCCACTTCTGTGTTTTTGCCTGGAGAATCCCAGGGATGGGAGAGCCTTGTGGGCTGCCATCTATGCGGTCGCACAGAGTTGGACATGACTGACGCGACTTAGCAGCAGCAGTTTCATCAGTGTGTTCTCTTCTCATCAGCTTATGTGATCTCAAACCAGGATTGGCCTAGGAGCCAAATTTGCATCAAAGGACAATTTCATTTCTCCTTCCCACAGTACCAACTGAAGCTATTACACATGTTTGGCTATGGAAAGGACTCATCAGTTCAGTTCTGTTCAGTCGCTCAGTCGTGTCCGACTCTTTGCCACCCCATGAATCTCAGCACGCCCAGGACTCCCTGTCCATCACCAACTCCCGGAGTTCACCCAGACTTACGTCCATTGAGTCACTGATGGCATCCAGCCATCTCATCCTCTGTCGTCCCTTTCTCCTCCTGCCCCCAATCCCTCCCAGCATCAGAGTCTTTTCCAATGAGTCAACTCTTCACATGAGATGGCCAAAGTACTGGACTTTCAGCTTTAGCATCATTCCTTCCAAAGAAATCCCAGGGCTGATCTCCTTCAGAATGGACTGGTTGGATCTCCTTGCAGTCCAAGGGACTCTCAAGAGTCTTCTCCAACACCACAGTTCAAAAGCATCAATTCTCGGTGCTCAGCCTTCTTGACAGTCCAACTCTCACATCCATACATGACCACTGGAAAAACCATAGCCTTGACTAGATGGACCTTTGTTGGCGAAGTAATGTCTCTGCTTTTGAATATGCTATCTAGGTTGGTCATAACTTTTCTTCCAAGGAGTAAGTGTCTTTTAATTTCATGGCTGCAGTCACCATCTGCCGCGATTTTGGAGCCCCCCAAAAATAAAGTCTGACACTGTTTCCACTGTTTCCCCATCTATTTCCCATGAAGTGATGGGACCAGATGCCATGATCTTCGTTTTCTGAATGTTGAGCTTTAAGCCAACTTTTCCACTCTCCACTTTCACTTTCATCAAGAGGGTTTTTAGTTCCTCTTCACTTTCTGCCATAAGGGTGGTGTCATCTGCATATCTGAGGTTATTGATATTTCTCCCAGCAATCTTGATTCCAGCTTGTGCTTCCTCCAGCCCAGCGTTTCTCATGATGCACTCTGCATATAAGTTAAATAAGCAGGGTGACAACATACAGCCTTGACGTACTCCTTTTCCTATTTGGAACCAGTCTGTTGTTCCATGTCCAGTTCTAACTGTTGCTTCCTGACCTGCATACAAATTTCTCGAGAGGCAGATCAGGTGGTCTGCTATTCCCATCTCTTTCAGAATTTTCCACAGTTTATTGTGATCCACACAGTCAAAGGCTTTAGAACCACATAAAGGTGAAGCAGTGTACTGAGAAGTACCATCAAAATACATGTGAAATACTAAGTTTGCAGCTAAACCAGTCTATATAAACTAAAAAAAAAAAAAGTCAATATATGCATTTTAATAACAAATATAGACAATCTAGTATATGGTGGGCTCTAAATATTAATAGAAGGCCATCCATCCTACTATTTAGTATACTTAATTCTTTTGGTAAAGTTTGCTACCATGATTCCAGACTTCCCAGTTGATAAGGCTAAACAGTCACAGACAAACTAGAAAGAAACTTTATATTTATGTGTAAGAGCATATGTTACATATATCATTATGTGAAGACTATGAGTGAAATCTTGGAAGTTTATAAACATTTATTTTCCAGCTTGTTCACTATAATTTTGTCACCAGAACACAGATGTGAAATCACCACTAAATCTAAGCTAAAATGGAAAGAAACAGATTCATATCAACATCATTATCATTGGACATGTAGATTCTGGCAAGCCTACCACAGCTGGCCATCTGATCTGCAGATGTGGTAGATCAACAAAAGAAGCATCAAAATGTTTGAGAAGGATGCTGCTGAGATGGAAATGACTCCTTCAATGATTCCTGCTTCTTGGAAAAATGGAAGGCTGAAAGTGAGTGTTATATAACCATGGATAGCTCCCTGTGGAAATCTGAGACCAGTAAAAGTATTATTTGAACATCACTGATGATCCAGGACACAGAGACTAACAAAAATATGATCACAAGCACATCACAGACTTGTTGTACCATTTTGATTATTGTTGCTGGTGCTAGTAAATTTGAAGACATTTCCTCTAGGAACAAGCAGACCTGGAAGCACGCCATACTATCTTACATACTGGGATTGGAAAAACTAAATGTTGGTGTTAACAAATAGATTTCCTTCAGCTAGAAGATATACAAGGGAATTGTAAAGAAAGTCAGCACCTACATTAAGAAAACTGGCTCAACCCAAACACAGTAGCATTTGGGGTTGGCTTGATGACAAAGCACTGATGCCAAATGCAAAACTATTTTAGTTCAAGGGGTGGAAATTCAACCATAAAGATGGCAATGCCCATGGAACAACAATGCTTGAAACTCTTGATCACATCCTGCCACCAACTCATCCAACTGATGAGCACTTTGGCTAGCCTTCCAGGACATCTACAAAAACACTCGTGTTGGTATTATCCTTGTGAACCAAATGAAGACTGTTATTCTCATATTAGGCATGGTGGTCACCTTTGCTCCAATCAGTGTTACAGCAGAAGTCAAGTTTGTTAAAATGCACTATGAAGCTTTGAGTAGAGGTCTTCCCAGGTGGGCTTCAGTGTCAAGTATGTATCTCTCAAAGATATTCATTGTGGCAATGTGGCTGGTGACAGAAAAGATGACCTAACAATGGAAGCAGCTGGCTTCACTACCCAGGTGATTACATTGAACCATCCAGGCCAAATCAATGCTGGCTATGAACCTGCAGGATGGTTATGCAACTCAGATTACTTGCAAGTTTGCTGAGCTGAAAGAGACTGACTGCCATTTTGGAAAGAAACTAGAAAATGGGCCCAGATTTTGGAGACCTTCTGTTGCTGCCACCATTGAAACAGTGTCTGGAAACCCCATGTGAGTTGAGAGTTTCTCTGATGATCTTTCTCTGGGTTGCTTTGCAGTTCATGACATGAGATGGGTAGTCGCTGTGGCTGTCCTCAGAATAGTGGAAAAGGAGGCTGCTGGAGCTTTCAAGGTCACCATGTCTGCCCAGAAAGCAAGAATGAATATAATTTGTGATACCTGTCACCCTAATCTTCACCAGTATTAGAAGATCCATCTCAGAACTCTATCAACTGGCCACTGAAGTTTAGTAGTAAATGCCTGGTTACTGCTTGCCAATGCAGGAGATAAAGAAGACATGGGTTCCATCTCTGGGTCAGGAAGATCCCTTGGTGGAGGAAACGGCAACCCACTTCATATTCTTGCCTGGAAAATGACATGGACATAAGAAACTTGTGTCCATGAGGTCACAAAGAGTTGGACACAACTGAACACACATACACACACACAATGAAATGATAATATGCTGTAAAACCTTCAGAAGGAAAGGAAAATGCTTTGCTAATTATCTCTCTGTGTATGTGGTGTGTGTGTGTGTGGTGGTGGTTTTAAGTTATTCATTTTGAAAATCAATACTTTTTAATAAAAACTTGACCAAGAATACATCATCGAGTTTTGAGACCAACTGAAATAGTTTAATGAGGAACTTGTGTCTTCTTTTGGCCAGCACCGAAACTTCCTCTTAAAAGAAAGAAAGTGAAATTGCTCAGTCGTGTCTGACTCTTTGTGACTCCATGGACTGTAGCCCACCAGGCTCCTCCCTCCATGGGAGTCCTCACTCCAGGAGATGCTTTAACCTCTGAGCCACCAGGGAAGCATGAGTTAATTAGGGGAATGACTTAAGAGTTGCCCATAATCCATTTCTGGTGTCCCATCTGCCTAAACTTCAGGATTTGATACTTCTGAGTTAGCATTTTTTTCCCTAGGTCAGAACTTCAGGTTTCTTCACCTTTCATAAAGGGAGGAAGCACATATGAAAAATTGTGAATGAGGTCTAAGGGTTACAAAAATTTATAGGTCAGGACAGATAAGCAGAGGGAATTTTTTATGTGTAAGCTGCTTTATAAAAAGGCCACAAACTCTAATGTTAATGGCCATGTGTAGCACATAAAATTTTTTGCATTTACATCAATACTGAGTAAATTTGTTGGTATAGTTTTTTTTTTAATTTCTTTTCAAATAGCTGTGTTTTTTGTATAAGTAATATTTTGAAATCCTGAAACTATGTCATTTATATACATTTATTTCATCTATATATAAAGCACAAATTCATAAATATTATAAATGGATTTTCTATTTAAAACATCACACCTAAATTATAAAGTGTGAACTACATATTAATAAAACTTACAAGTCTGCCATTAATAAACATATCTTTGACCTGATTGTTGTTCAGTAGCTAAGTTGTGTCCAACTCTTTGGGACCCCATGAACTGCAGCACACCAGGCTTCTCTGTCTTTTATTATTTCCCAGAGTTTGCTCAAACTCATGTCCATTGACTTGATGATTAATAAATATTTATATTTTTGTTTATTAGTTTTATTATTTATTAGTTAAGAAAGAAGTAAACTGTCCATCTTGGAATAACCCAACTATTCTATGGAAGTTCAGTAAATCATATAAATGATATATGAAAGAATTAAAGTCCCCTTCATTATTAAGTAGCCCTTTCTAATTCTATTTCTGTTTGGGGAATTATAGAATTTACAAGTATTTACATATGTATGTTTTTTTAAAAAATTTGCTTTTTGAAGAGATTTTCAAATAATTATATGTATATTTTATTTCATATTTCAATTAACTCTCCTATCAATTCATTCACACCAGGAATTCTTCAACAGATAAGTTTTGTCAATGAAGTATGATTTTTTCCCCCTAATGTGACTGTTTAAAGAAAGCTATCAAGATGTTGTCTTGAGGTAGGTCGTGAAAGTGTCTTACCTATTGACAAAAATTATTCGGATCACTGCCAGTGCACAAACTGTTTTTTAATTGCTCAATGACAAACAAAACAAAACAAAACAATGAATTCCCAAGTCCAGATCTTAGAAGTGAAAACCTTTTATTTAACCCTCGGAACATTTTCAGTTTACTAGGTACATGGGAAATAAGGAAATGAAAGAATCATCTTAGAGGCTTGTCTTTGATCATGGTCAATACAAATATCATTTAATTCTTGGATTACACAGAAAAAAAAATCACATGCAATTGTGACTTAATTGTTGACCATGTATAATAATTGAGGCTTTGCAGGTGGCACAGTGGTAAAGAATTTGCCTGCCAATGCAGGAGACGAAAAAGTCACAATTGGATCCCTGAGTCAGGAAGATTCCCTGAAGAAGGAAATGGCAACCTACTCTGGTATTCCTGTCTGGGAAATTCCATGGACAGAGGAACCTGGTGGGCTACAGTCCATAATGCCACAAAGAGTTGGATACAACAGAGCAGGCAAGCATACCATATATAATAAATAATAAAGCAAGCCACTTAACAATTTACATATTATTTAAAATGGTGTTCTCCTTCCCCCTTTCCTGCCTTGTTTATAAAATATTAAAGAGGATTTTAATTTCACTTAATTTTTCAATGATTCTAAGAAGGGTTTTTGTTACATTAGAAAGAAGAGTTTTTATTTTTTTAATTACTGTATAAACTATCATATTCAGCCCAAATTTAAGTACTTTAATTGAATTTAGAATAAATGCAGCCCTGAGTCTAGTCACTGAATACTATTTTTAACTACATGACATTTCCTAAGTCATAGAAGATTTTGTGCAGAAGTCACCAACCTCCCATTTATTTTCCAAGGACATTTGCGAACTCCCCTGAGTACTTATTATTGTTGAGCAGGAGGTGCTGGAGAAATTGTTAATTTACATTGCCTGATTTGTGTGAACTCTGGACATTTTCCCTCAGTGTAGGTCTGAAAAACTGAAGCATTATTTCTCACAGTAATGAGTTTCTTTTTTCCAGGCAGGCATTTTGATGAATAGCATTGGGCTGCCGAACATCTATATTATTCTCCTAGGTTCAATTCTGGTCATACCAGTGAGTAGAGATAAGGACATAAATGACATGTTGGCAATTTGTACTATGATCTGCCAACCGTGTGAGGGAAAAATAAACTCAATGTTTTTATGTATAGATCTATTACATTTAGGAGCAGTTACAGAGAACAGCCAAAAAATTCCATCTCAAAGATCAGCTCTTGTCCAGAAGACATGGAATAGAAGGCCCTACCATTCATTCACTTTATGAAACATTGAAAATTTCCTAGAAATTTGACTATTTTTAGAAACGACAGGATGGCAAACATAAATATAAGAATTTAGGCCACAGGCAAAATAGCATCTGACAAGCAGTTTTGTCATTTTTTAAGAATAGGAATGAATTTCTGAAGTCACTATATTTTGAGGGCATTGACTTCTCGTCTGATGACCAAGGTTTGTCTAGAAAAGGTGAGTTACTGATAAAGGTTTTCAGTTGTTCAGTCGCTAAGCTTTGTCTGATGCTTTGCAATCCCATGGACTGCAGCATGCCAGCCTTCCCTGTCCTTCATTATCTCCCAGGAGTTTGCTCAAAGTCACATGTCCTTTGAGTCAGTGATGCCATCCAACCATTTCATCCTCTGTCATCCCCTCCTCCTCCTGCCTGTTTTCATACATGAACTTACATATGTACTTTCGAAGACTTACCTGATCGTTCAGCGTTTAAGAATTTGTCTGCAAATGCAGGGGACATGAGTTTGATCCCTAGTCCTGGAAGATTCCAGCATGCCAAGGGGCAACTAAACCTGCCTGCCACAATTACTGAAGCCCACAAGTCCTAGAGCCCATGTTCTACAACAAGAGAAGTCACCACAAAGAGAAGCCTGTGCCCTGAAACTAGAGAGCAGCCTCCACTCACAGCAACTAGAGAAAGTTCATGAGCAACAATGAAGACCAAACACTGTCAATGATAAATAAATCAGTAAATGAGTAAAACAAATGTATGTTCCTGAATCCCATGATCTGAATGAAATTTGACTATCACCTAAACACTTCAAATTATTTATGATCAACCTACAAAACTTCATTAACAGAAATTATTATGTCTAAGGCTGAGCCTGTGTTTCGGCATGCAGTGTCTCCCGCATCATATAACTGATTTTACATAGATTTCAAATGACACCATTGAAAATATGAAACTAAATGACTAGCAGAGGTGAAAATATTATCTCCCTCAGAAGAGATAAGCTCTGGATAGAGAACTATGGAAGTTAAGCCCCTTAAGTTAGTTTTGAAGACAGATCCCGAAGGGCCCTGACTTCAGTGACAGACTTAGGATGCTCTTTATTTTGCTGTGGGAAACAAGTATTCTTAGGAAGGACATTTAAATGACTTTAAACACTTTGTCAAAAAAGTCTGAAGAAGCAGAGACAAAAAAGAGGCAATGATTGGGGGAATGCTGAGAACAAAGCTTTTAATTAAGAATCTATTTCAGCTGTCAGGGCTTTGCCAAAAGTTTAACTCTCATATCTGTTTCACATATCTGTGATGGTTCTCTGAAAAAAGATTGCAACTGAAGACAATAGTATTAAATAAAACCGAAACACTAGAGGGGATTATAATCTATTCAGAACTAGAAGAAGATATCATATACAGTATTCTCAATCAGACATGAGGATATTGAGAAAGATCTGGAGAAAAATGAAAGCTAATCTATTTATTTGGCTTTAAAAAGAAGTTCCCTTAGGAGACTGGGCATAGGGAAAATTCTATTTCAGAAATTAATATCAGAAATTTTCCAACATGTACCATAATAATAACCTTAACCAGATTCCTCCTGGAGCCATTAAAAACCAGTGGTACTAAAGTCTGGTGTCCCTTTAACCACAGCCTAAAGCTTCTGTGTTAGTTCACATCACATCACTTGTTCACAGCATATCTTCCCAACCCAACCTTGATATGCATATGAGAGAGACTGAGAGCAAGAAAGAGACATAAATATTTGAAGGATTACACTGTTGGCTTTGAAGATGGAGAAAGAGGCTATTGCCCAAGTAATGTAGGCAGCTGTAGTAGTTGGAAAAGGCAAACCAAAGGATTCTCTACTAGAGTTTCTGAAGGCAATACATTGTGATACTAAATTTCTGGCCTTTAAAAGTGTAAGATTATGAATGTGTGTTGTGCTAAGACATAAAGTTATTGGTAATTTGTTACAACAGCAAAAGAACACCGGTACATTCAGGAAGAAAACTATGAGCTACTCTGCTTCCAGAACTCTTGGCTCATTTCCTTGAATGCTCACTGGAAGCATCTTGATTTTAAAAATTTTTGCATGACAAAGCCAGCAACCTCATACTGAGAAACATATACAACATACAATTCACCCTACAATTGCTGAGTTCACCGATGCTTTGGCCAGAGGAAATGGAAATTCATACATCCCGAGGGAAGGCTTGGATGGTCTGTTAGATATCTTTCAATGCTACAATTCTATAATAATCATAAAATCTAAGAATTAGGATACTGGTGAAGTCAATGATGGATATAGGAAGACATGAAGAGAAGATGTTATTATCGTGAAGTAATTGGTAGAGGAGACAGGCATATGAGGGCTTCTCAGGTGGTGCCAGTGTAAAGGACCTGCCTGCCAATGCAGGAGACATAAAAGATGCAGGTTTGATCCCCGGCTCTGGAAGATCCCCTGGAGGAGGGTGTCGCAACTCACTGAATATTCTTGCCTTGAGAATCTCATGGACAGAGGAGCCTGGCAGACTATGGTTCATAGAGACACAAAGAGTCAAACATGATACGCATGTACGTGGGTTCATGAGAAATCATTTTTCTTTTAAACATGATTCATATGAGGTAGTTAGAGTCTCCATGAGGAGATGCTGACTGGATCATTAAAAGCCCACAAGTGGCCTTTGGGCAAGTGTTTAGAGCTCTTGAGATGATATCTGTGGGTATTAATCAACAACTGTTTGGCATCAGTTGTAATCTCTATGGGAATAGGTTCAAAACAAAGCATGAAGATAAAAAATAAGAATGGTGGAGAATACACATTCCATATTTATAGGGTTAAGGAATGAAGGTGAAAAAGAAATAGAGAATAAACAGAGAAGTAGGTGGTATCACATGAACCAACTGAAAAACAATTCATTAAAAATTTCGTGAATATCTCATGTGAAGTAATTTTAATATATAATAATTAAAGTTGCTCAGTCGTGTCCGACTCTTTGCAGCCTGCCAGGTTCTTCCATTCATGGAATTTCCAGGCAAGAGTACTGGAGTGGCTTGCCATTTCCTCCTCCAGGGGATCTTCCCAACCCAGGGATTGAACATGTGTCTCCCAAACTGCAGGCAGACTCTTTGCCATCTGACTACCTGGGAAGTAATTTTACCCTTAGCCTATTATTGTTACAGAGACTGGAGATTGGACTCTATAAATTAAAATAAACAAATCTACTTAGCTATGAAGGTGATGTTGACATTATAAGAGGGTAGAATGAATTTAGAGAGAAACTGAAGTCAAGGAAGCTAGAAAGTCAGGGAATCATGGAAAAATATTTAACATCTTAAAAATCTAGCAGAAAAGCTAGCTTAAAATCTAAATTTCTGCTTTATTTTCTTTTGGTGATGAATGCTATATTTTTTGAAAAATATGATTTGGTTGTGTTTTTGGTAACTTAACATATTCTGTCTATAGAATTCAGTAAAATGTGTTACAATGAAAATCAATGTCACATCCAGATAATAAAAGATGCTTTGTGGGGAAAAAATGAAAAGACATGGAAAATGTGAGTAAACAAAATTTATAGTATTTTTTTAAACAACAAAGGCTGTCTTTTTGGATAATTGTTCCTGGTAAGAAAATGAGAAAGAACATTATTCTTCATCCTTGAGAAGATGACAGTAGGAAGAATAGCTTCTAAAATGAGTTTTCCTTAAGGCTCCATAACTTATGTCCATTTCAGATGCTTTTAAGTATCTGCCAACTTCATACACAACTTTGTAGAATATTCTTTATAGCAGAAATGTTGATACTTAAAATGATTTATTTGGAGCCCTGTTTAGAGTGAAGAAAACAAGAAAATTTATGAAAGCACAATATTAGGATATCCAAAAGATAAATGGAAAGATTTGAGAATATTTAGACAATCACATTTATTTTAAGAAGAAAGGGAAAAATGAAAAAGAAATGGCTAAATATGAACTGGTAGTATTAAATCTTAAAATGAAGCCACTGATTTATCAAAATATTTGGAAAGTGAACTCATTAGGATACCAGAAAATTCTGACATGCTGATTGACACCTTGTAAGTCTCTTTTTAAAGACACAAAAGTATATAAAATAATTTATGTGGGGAAACCGAGGCTTAATTGTTTAAATTATGGTAGGTCATAAATCTAATAAGTGGTAGAAATGGGAAATTGGAATTGAACCACTGCCTCTAATAGGACTGTTGTAGTAGGGGTAAGACTAGTAATGGTACAGAAGCAATGGTGTTGGCGTTGGTAGAAACTTCTAGAAAGTACTCATTACTTTCCAGGTATTCTTCTGAGTGCTTTACATGTTTCAATTCATTTGTTTATTTGACAGTTATCTGAAATAGATCTCATTCTTATTCTATTTTACAGATGCGACATAAGATGTAAAAAAAATAAAATACATTAAAAAAAAAGAAAACTAACCTTAAAAACACACACCCAAGCTATAACAAAATGAAACCCCAGAGTTTACTAGAAAAAGCAAAATGAATTAGTCAATAGGCTAGGTCAATCTTTGGTAGCAAACAGCTCAAAAGGTGTCAATGGCTTAAAAAGTTAAGATTTATTTCTACCTCACACTCATCTATTGCAAGGCACCTTTGCATGTTTTTGTTGTTGTTTGTCTTTTATTTTATTTTAATTTATTCTCATTCCATACCTATTTGAACCCCTATCATTTCTTAGTCTTGTTGAAGAGAAATATATATATATATATATATATATATATATATATATATATAATATGTATATATGTATATGTGTGTGTGTGTGTGTGTATATATATATATATATATATATATATATATATATATATATGCACAGTTGTGTCTGAGTCTTGTGACACCATGGACTATGTAGTTCATGGAATTCTCCAAGCCAGAATACTGGAGTGGGTAGACTTTCCCTTCTCAAGGGGATCTTCCCAACCCACGAATCAAACACAGATCTCCTGCACTGCAGGTGGATTCTTTACCAGCTGAGCCACAATATATATATATAAACTGTAATAGTGAATATATATATATATATATATAACATATACTGAATATCAGTATATGTTATATATATATAATATATGTAATATAATATATATATATATATTATGTAAAGTGTAATAGTGAAACTGTGATAGCTTTTAAAATGTTTTTTCAAGGATCTGTCCTATCACTTTCTCTTGTATTTTAGTAGCTATAGTAAGCTGTATGACCAAATACAACCAAGCGTGGTTTTGATGGTTGGGAAGTACAATATTTCCATATAAAGGAGCTTGAGAATATAAGATATATAATGTTGGCCATAAAGTGTTTGAACTATATTACACTTTACTACATAGAGATACCATAGTTGTATTTTTTTTTATTGTTTTCATTTTACTTTCTCCTGAGCCTGGACTTTGGCTACCCAGGTGGAGTGTGATCTCGGCTTGAAAAGTGAAATAGATCCGAAGGATGATAACAGCACTCACTGAAGTTGAGGAGCAGGTTCTTTGTTAAAGAATTACCTACCTTTGGAAGGTAATCAGTGGATAGTTTGACTTAGTTTCATACTAAAATGCTAATGTTATCATCCTAAAGGTTGATTCTTGGTTTCTCAATATTAAACAAGTAATTATGCCAGTGAATTAAAACTAGTTATTTGATAGAACTGACTATTTCTAGAACTAGTAGGAGTACACTGTATCTAAACTGGAGAAAGAGAACTCTGACATGAGACAAAAACCAGGCAGAACAGAGCAGCACAGGAGAATGAATGTATGTAAGTGTGTATGCTAACTCGCTTCAGTTGTGTCTGACTCTGTGTGACCCTGTGGACTGTAGCCCACCATGCTCCTCTGTCCATGGGATTCTCCAGGCAAGAATATTGGAATGAGTTGGCATGCCCTCCTCCAGGGGATCTTCCCCATCCACGGATCAAACCCGTGTCTCTTTTTGTCTTGTGCATCGGCAGGCGGGTTCTTTACCAATAGCACCACATAGGAAGCCTTGAGTGAACATACAATGCACCAAATCATACAGGACAGAAGTCAAAGCTCACCTGGTGTGTGCCAGAGTGTGTGCCACTGGGATTTTTCTTTAACAAAGAACCTGCTCCTCAACTTCAGTGAGTGCTGTTATCATCCTCTGGATCTATTTCACTTTTCAAGCCGAGATCACACTCCACCTGGGAAGCCAAAGTCCAGGCTCAGTATGGTGAAGGTAATGGTCCAGCCATTTTTATTCAATGCAGCACTCCTCTAATGGGTAATCTTTGCTTTGGAGTTCCTAACTGGGTTGTTTGTACTTTGTCAGAGCTGTATCACAGTCTGAGCATCTTTCTGCACAATCGTCTTCATCCCTCTTCCTTTCACAGGTTTCTGATCTCTGATGAAGTATGGTAACCTTCTCTGGTCCATTCTTCCTGCTCCTTCCAACTCTCTCAAGTGAACATCTAACTTCTTTTCAATATTTGCTTTCTAGGACCCCAAGTGACACATCAGGTGTTAGAGCTTTTAAGAAAGGATAGGTAAATTTATGAGATAAGAAAACATAAATTAAAGATGGCTGAAGTAAACATTGAGATTGCTTAACTTATTGTATGAAGACCACTTCATAAGTGGGTGACCCACATCCTGATCTGGCTGATATGAAATGGTCCTATGTTGAGTTGACTGGAGAAAACTCTAAAAACAGTTGCGTATTAGATATAATTCTGAAATAGTTGGAAGGGAGGACCAGAATGACCATATATATAACATTAGGACTGGACCATGTTCTTTAGAAGTTAAGATCTGGAAAATAATTAGCAAGAGAAAGTGAACAGTAAGGGAGACATTATAGGAGTGAATGTGAAAATGTTAGTCGCTCAGTCATGTCCACCTCTTTGTGACCCCCATGGACTGTAGTTTGCCAGCCTCCTCTGTTTACGGCATTTCTTAGGCAAGAATGCTGGAGTGGGTTTCCATTTCCTTCTCCAGGGGATCTTCCTGACCTAGCAATTGAACCCAAGTCTCCTGCATTGTGGTCAGATTCTTTACCATCAAGAAGCCTTTACCAATGAAGCCTCAGTTATAGACCAGGTAACATAAATCCAGGTGGCCTGATTTAGTCCAATGACATAGATAATTGAGAGGATGAATAGTGTTTATGAGATGTTTGAAAGCCAGAAATGGCAAATCTTGGAGATTTAATGTAATGGGGGAGATAGTAGAGTAAAGGAAAGAAGACCAATGATTTCTTGATGACATCCTTCAATCACTAAATCAAAGTGTTTTATTGAATTTTATAAAAATAATCAATGTATATGTCCTTATGAAAAATATAAATGTTAAATATTAGTTTGGAAATATTCTGTTGTTTATGGAAATTATTTCTTCAAACCTAGAGAGTAACCTGTATTTATGTAGCTTCTGCAGTAAAAGCTATCAGCATGAATAATGCAGTAAATGTCATAAACACTAAGAATGAATCTGTATAAAGTTAATTTCTGTAAAGTAAACTATAATGAAGTCTAGCACTAGGATAAACATTGACTCTGTTAGAAGATGCTTACATAAGGTCTCAGTGGAATCAGGCAGCTTCCAAAGTCTGGAGATTGGACTGGCTCCAAAGCTTCTGGCTGAACAAAGCAGCTACCAAAAAAACAAAACAAAACAAAACAAAAAAACCAAAAAAAAACACAAACAAATGCTGGAGGCATTAGGCATTTGATGTAGGTGAAGACAGAAAATTCTCAGGCAAAGCTGATTGCTTTTGGAGAAGGATAAGAAAGGAAAGATAACTCCTTAGAAGGCTTTCAATAGAGAATCTTGGTGAAGACAGAAAAGTATACTGAGGTTTTATTAAATTGTGCTATTGGGATATGTGTTACCAAGTACTCTTTTATCCTCTCCTGATAATTTTCAGTAATATCTAAGAGCACACATAGGCCCGTGCATGCACGTGCACGCGCATGCACATGTGCACACACACACACACACACACATACACACACACACTCAGAATGTTGAAAGTGCCTGAAGTTGCTCTCCCTAACTGTGGTAGGGTTGAGACTTGTTTATCTTTTGGCATAAAGTAGAGAACTCTAAAAGAAGGAAAAACTTAGAAGCTGAATTACAGAGGAAGTTTAAACAGTGCTCGGCTAACACGTTTCCTTAGGTTAAGTCTATTTATCTTAATGTTATTTGATGTATTATATATCTTCACTGTCTTTTAAATGATAATTTTAAAAAGAGATCATAATCATGAATATCACACAAATATAAAATAAACATGTTAATGATTTTATTTAACTTGCCAAAAGCACTGAAGATGGTGACTACAGCCATGAAATTAAAAGACGCTTGCTCCTTGGAAGAAAAGGTATGGCCAACCTGGACAGCATATTAAAAAGCAGAGACATTAGTTTGACAGCAAAGGTCCAACTAGTCAAAGCTATCGTTTTTCTTGTAGTCATGTACAGATGTAAGAGTTGGACTATAAAGAAAGCTGAGCGCTGAAGAATCTATGCTTTTGAACTATGGTGTTGGAGAACTCTTGAGAGTCCCTCGGAGAGCAAGGAGATCTAACCAGTCCATCCTAAAGAAAATCAGTTTTGAATGTTCATTGGCAGGACTGATGTTGAAGCTGAAACGCCGATACTTTGACTACCTGATGCGAAGAACCGATTCATTGGAAAAGATCTTGATATTGGGAAAGATTGAAGGCGAGAGGAGAAAGGGACAACAGAGGATGAGATGGCATCACTGACGCAACGGACATGAGTTTGAGCATGCTCCGGGAGTTGGTGATGGACAGAGAGGCCTGGTGTGCTGTAGTCCATGGGGTCACAAAGAGGCAGACACGACTGAATGACTGAACTGACTGGTTGATGCATTAATAGAGAAACCAGTAGGTTTTACAGCTAGGTCAAACACAATTTTAAAATTCCCACATTTGTATGCAGTAAGGAATGCTGAAATGACAATTTACAAATACGTGCAAAAATCCGTCTATCCACAAGGCAATTATAGATGCATTCCACTAGACACAACTGCCTAGAATTTCTGTGAACAAAACTTATTTGTAAATTAAGTTTTCTACACTGTACAGAATTGTAAAATAGCTCTAAGACCTAACAGGCACAAATTATCTGAATATGTGACACAGACAGTACACCAATTAATCTCTTTTTAAAAATATTTTTGTCCAGTTTAAAGTCTTCTTAACACTTCAAGTTTTTAAGTAGCAGGATTTAAAAGATCAACAAGAACCAGGAGTCAGAACTCCAAGGTGATGAGTAATAATTATATGAGCGAAAATCTCAACTCCTGGTCTAAATATGATACCATAAAATTAAGTAGATTTGTTTTCTTCTGTATTACTTTTCTGTCAATATTAGTAACAAAGATACTGACTTTAAATGCTACATCTTTGACCCTTTTTTCCCCTTCTGTGAAAACAATATAAAATTAATTTATGGCCAACAGCAGGTTAGATAAGTCGCAATAAAACTTGAACAGAGACTGAAAGGAGGAATGGACATATGAAAATGATTAATATCTTAAGGGATTAAAAAAATAATAGTTGGGAAATTGGCCACTTACAGTATCATGCACTTAAAATGGAAAATGTGATTTTAGGCTGTGAATGCCTTGATACAATATCACATTGTGAAATATGAAAAAACCATTCACCTCAGAGATTTTGAGCATGAAAATCAAATAGCTGACTGAAAGTGAATGCAATCTAAAAGGAAGTGGAGCTTATAGGACTACAAGGATAGACTTAGAGATAAGTATATCAATGTAAAAAAATTTTAAAGTATCCCAATGAAATGTACATTGAAGAAGCATGAGAAAGTAAGAGCACGAGACAAAAGGGGTAATGTAGGATCTGAACTGCTCTTTTTTTTTTTTTTTTCACTATCAAAGGCATTTCAGACAGAGTCAATATATTTTCCTGCTTTTAAAAAAAATACTCATGATTAGATGATAAAATACTTGAAACATCTCTCTGTGGCCAAATTCATTGAGTGCCAAGTTTAAAAATGAAAGAACTTGGAAAAAACTTATTTTCTTTAACATAACTACATATAATAGATTCCTTTCACATATAGATTATAGAATATGGAGCTGCACAATTTTTATTTCTGTGTATAATCCTCATCTACATCCATTTCAGAAATTTAAAAATCATTTTTAGTAAGTTTACATCAAAGGACATGGATTGTAATTTGTTAGATTAACACTAGTTAAGTAGATCCCAGCGGTGTCCTAGGGTAAGCCACCTTTCACCAGAAAAATAGGCAAGTTTATTACTCATAGAATCTGAAAAGCTCATTAGTCATAGAATCTGGCACACAGCAGGGGTCACACAGGTGGGTGTGTGTGACTGTGAAAGGCAGAGAGCACAGCACAGCACAGGGAACCTGCCTTTCTAAGTGTCCACAGGTTGACAGCTTTGGGGTTCCCAAGCTAAAGCCAGATTGGTCAATTCAAGCTTAAACAGTGATTGCATTCAAATTAAATTTCCTGTTTTTATAAATACATCAGTTAAATTAGATGTTTTAAATTGTTTTAAATTAGGACATATTAAATTAGAAGCCACCCTAATTTTTCATTTAAGCATGATCATCTCTGTTAAGGTCCTGCCTCCAGATAAGTTTACATTCTGAGATACTGGGGATTAGGACTCCAGCAAACCTTTGTTTGGTGGGGGGTGCACATTAACAAATAATATCTGCATGTAGCTTAGTGCCAAGTGTTGTCTACATTTAAATCAACAAGTTGAATAATATTGTGTCATGCTGGTACACATTTTTACACATAAATTAAACTCTATACTAAGCAAAATTAGGTATGCAGTGAAATGGAAAATGGCATATTTTCATCAATTATTAAATTAACTTTATAATTTTTAATCTGTTAATCAAATCATTCTGAATCTAACTCAAACATCACTTTGAATAAGAGGTGGCTCAGATGGTAAAGAATCTGCCTCAATGCAAGAGACCCTGGTTCAATCCCTGGGGTGAGGAGATCCCCTGAAATAGAAAATGGCAACCCACTCCAGTATTCTTGCTGGAGAATTCTATGGACAGAGGGGCCTGGTAAGCTACAGTCCGCAGGGGAGGAAAGAGTCAGACATGATTGAGCAATTATCACTAAACACTTTAATAATTCTTTGGCTAAATATGTGTATTATTTTACCTATTAACACATTATAATCAAATTAATAAAAGTCCTAGCAAAAATGAGAACTTTGTGCATTTAACTATAAAAGTTTAGTGAGTCAAGATTTCTGTACTGAATTATATTACAGAGAAGATTTTATAGTTTTGGTTTCTTGATCCCCTAAATAAATTTTGTAGTATATCTCCTAAAGAAAAAATTAGTATCAGGAACTAATTCTTTAATGACATTTCCTTTTCCTTGGAAAAAGTCAAGATTGTTTTAAATTGTTCTATATTCCAGCATATTTTTCTATCATATATGTAAAGATGATTTATATAAATCGTCTCCTGGGCATGAAGCATACTTTGCTAAAGAAAAAAAATCATATATATATATATATATATATATAACTGAATCATTGTTTTGCAGTACATTTGAAACTAACACAATGTAAATCCACTATACCACAATAAAACTTTTGTTTTAAATTTACTTTTTGTCTTTTTATTTTTATTACAATATGTAGAAAGTCCTCCCTTATCCCATGATTTTAAATAAAATATACTTTCTCCTTAAACAGTATGACCAGAAGTTCTGGAAGTCTAAGTAACTATGCATAATAAAAGATTAAAAAGACAAAAAGTTCACACTGGACAAGATGAGTGCACTTCCCTGGTAGCTCAAATGGTAAAGAATCTGCCTACAATACATGAGACCTGGGTTTGATACTTGGGTCAGGAAGATCCCCTGGAAAAGGAAATGGGATCCCACTCCAGTATTCTTGCCTGGAGAATTCTATGGACAGAGGAGCCTGGAAGGCTACAGTCCATGGAGTCCCAAAGAATCAGACATGACTAGCCTACACACACACATCAAAGAGGCAGAGAGAATTGACAAGTTTTCTAAAGTAAAAGCTCTAAGAAAAGGGAAGTCAGGGGCCTACGGGCTGGAAGAATCTATCGAAACATATTCAAGTGGAGGGGAACATTAAGTCATCATGGTCAACTCTAAATAAATATTTCTTGAATGAAGGAGTACATGAATACAATAATGAATTAATATTGTACAAGCAGGGTATTAAGAACAGTGAGTGTTGGGAATTCCTTGGCAGCCAGTGGATAGGACTCTGCACTCTCACCACCCACTGCCAAGGGCCCAGGTTTGATCCATGGTGGAGGAATTAAGTCTCACCAGCATAGTGGTGTGGCCAAAAAAAGAAAAACAAAAAAAACAAAAAACTGCAAAATAACAATGGCTGACATGAAAAAGTAAGATCTAGAGACACATTGTTCAGTGAAAAATTTTAAATATTGCCTATATTTTCAATTGCAATGATATTGGTTGCATTCTTTAAGATTTTTGAGAAAAATATTATCTTTCATACACTTTAACTGTTTTTGTAGCAAATGGATCTACTTTTATCAACTGTAGAATAAATGTATAGCTACATATTTTAGTTTTAATCATCAGAAAAGGTAACTTGAACAATTGTTTTTGAAAAAAAGATGCAGTTACTTTTGAAGACATATTTATTTATTACTTACAAGGAGCCAGCTACTATTGCAGGCTAACCAGAATTAGAAAAAGTCCTTGCTCACAGACAGCTTCCATTCTAGACAGGCAAATATCTATTTTTTGCCCAGCTTTATCTATTGTTATCATTTGGTCCCATGTGTTTATCAGTAACCACTTCTCTCTTGCTTTCTTGGAAAGTAAAGGCATTAGTATATATATCTATAAACATAGATATAGATTACAGATATAGGTACACATACAGATACTTTTTCTGAACTATTCGAGATTAACTGCATTAATTTATTTACTTACTCATGAGTGTGTTAGTTTAAGGAAATGACACTAAGAGGCAAAATGTTCAAAATACTTCTGTTAAAAAATCTACCCCCCGGTATACTAAATAATGTCTATAAATAATACAGAAAACCCACACGATGGCAGGAGCACCCCATAGGTGTAAGTTTCTTCATTATTTTACTTTTTATCATCTCATCCATTCTTCATCTAGTGTAATTTCACATTTACTGCTTTGTTAGCTTAAAATATAATTTAAGACACTTAAAGATGTTTGATAATTAAATAGCTAAAAGAGCTTAAGAAAAAAAAAATGGTAAAAATTCCCAAGTGGAGAATCACAATAGGAAACCATTCAAACTTTTGTTGTTGTTCTGTTACTCAGTCGTGTCCAGCTCTTTGTGACACCATGGACTGCAGCCTTCCCTGTGCTTTACCATCTCTGGGAGCTTGCTCAAACTCCTGTCCATCAAGTTGGTGATGCCATCCAACCATCTCATCCTCTGTCGTCCCCTTTTCCTCCTCCCTTCAATCTTTCCCAGCATCAGGGTC
The DNA here is from genome assembly GCF_029407905.1 of Bubalus kerabau. Classification (NCBI taxonomy): domain Eukaryota; kingdom Metazoa; phylum Chordata; class Mammalia; order Artiodactyla; family Bovidae; genus Bubalus; species Bubalus kerabau. Next base: position 58,779,640 of record NC_073625.1, read on the forward strand.
TTTTCCATTGAGTCTGCTCTTTGCATTATGTAGCCAGAATATTGGAGCTTGAGCTTCAGCTTCAGTATTAGTCCTTCCAATGAATATTCAGGACTGATTTCTCCTAGGATTGACTGGTTTGATCTCTTTGCTGTCCAAAGGACTCAGTTCTTTGGTGCTCAGCCTCTTTTACTGTCCAACCCTCATATCCATACAGGACTACTAGAAAAACCATAGCGTTAACTGTATGGGCCTTTGTAGGCTAAGTAATGTCTCTGGTTTTTAATATACTGTCTAGGTTTGTCATTGCTTTTCTTCCAAGGACCAAGTGTTTTTTGACTGCTGCAGTCACCATCCACCGTGATTTTGGAACCCAGGAAAGTAAAGTCTGCCATTTTCCATTGTTTATCCATCTATTTGACATGAAGGGATGGGACCAGAGGCCATAATGTTAGTCTTTTGAATGTTGAGTTTTAAGCTAACATTTCCACTCTCCTTTTTCACCTTCATCAAGAGGCTTTTAAATTCTTTGTTTTCTGGTGGTTCAGATGGTAAAGAATCCTCCTGCAAAAGAAGGAGACGTGGGTTCAATCCCTGGGTCAGGAAGATCTCCTGGAGATGGGAATGGCAACCCACTCTAGTATTCTTGCCTGGAGAATTCCATGGTCAAAGGAGCCGGGTGGGCTACAGTCCATGGAGTCACAAAGAGTTAGAAATGACTGAACGACATTCAATTTCACTTTTTGCCATAAGGATGGAACCCAGGTATCCCACATTGCAGGAGGATTCTTTACCATCTGAGCCACCAGGGAAGCCCATTCAAAATTGAATCCATTAAATATATATTGTGTTTAGATTAAGTAAAAATGTGTACAAGTAACAACACTATATATCAGGAGGTCAGGAAGCTGTTGTAAGAACAATCCTTTTTAGTGTACAATATAAGCTGAGTTTATAGAAATGCAACCATAAAACATGGGTTTTGAAAATATAACTTTAACATATTGTATGTGTATTATATAATAGATAATATATAATAATATATACCTATATACATTATGTATACATATATTAATATTCTATCTATAAAACCATGCCTTATGATTATAAGTTTAAGAAATGTATTCATATCAATTCCCTAAGGAACAATTGCATCTTTGCTTTCAAAAAGACAAAAACTGTAATAGTAATTTTATTTGCAGAAATTCTACTTGTAGTGGGCTGTAGTTTAACGTAACAAGAGTTATTAATTTTACAGACTTTGAATCCAAGTTCCATCTCTTACTTGATGAATAACTCTTATTTCTGAGTTTCAGCTATAAGATGGAAATGATTATACCCTTCTCATGGGATTTGTTATGTCACATCACATGTAAACCATCTCATGTGTAATAATGAGAAGAAATTCCTCCTGACATTCACATATTTTTTGTTTGTTTTTTTAGGTTTCCATCAAAATGTGCTCAGTTAACACTTTCAGTTTTCCCCTTCCAGAGCCAGTGGTATTCTTATAGGCATTCTGGATATCTGGAACAAATTTAGACAGGATCTCAGAAAACCATATCCTTAAGTCCTCCAGAGAAGGCCATTTGGATTTCAGTTTGAGCACTGAGCTTAGCTTATTTTTCTTTCCTGTATTCCAGAGCCCGTTTGAAAAGGTTATGAGAGTCCAGTGGTAGCATTTAAAGAGTTAACCATGGGAGTCCCTTGGGTTCAAGGAGAAGGAACCAGTCAATCCTAATGGAAATGAATTCTGATTATTTATTTTGAGGACTAATGCTGAAGCTCCAATACTTTGGCCACCAGATGTGAAGAGCTGATTCATTGGATAAGACCTTGATGCTGGGAAAGATTGAGGGAAGGAAAAGATGGATGAGATAGGCAGCATCACCGACTCAATGGACATGAATTTGAGCAGACTCCTGGAGATGGTGGAGGACAGAGGAGCCTGGCATGCTACAGTCCATGGGGTCACAAAGAGTCTGACACTGCTTAGCAACTGAACAACAACAAGATCCTTTTTAAGTGACTTTCTTGGGAAGATAACTTCTGTTTTCCCAGATTTAGAGTCCACTTCCAAGTGATGCACTTGGAATTTAATTTAAAAAAGAATGAGTTTTGCAATTATCCCATTTAGTTTCATAGAGGAAGGAGATGCACCATATCTTGTATGAGGATTGGTAGTACTTACTACCCATTTCTTTCCTTTTCTTTTCTTTCTTTTTGAGCTAAATAAACTGGACTTCATTTTCTTAGAATTTGTATTTTCAATGCATTCACTATTTTTGTCTGATTCTTAGAATCTTTGATTTCCTGCTTACTTTTGAAAAATTGAGGCATTGTCGATGTACACTATTATATAATTTTCAGATGTACACCACAAAGTTTCACAATTTTTAAAGGGAATACACCTTTAATGCTGTTACCAGTTGTGATCCCCACAGAAATCTTTGTTCACTGTTTTGAAATCCTTCTCTTTTGTTATAAAACCTAATGGTCATTGTAGAGGCTAAGTTTCATCATATGTGTTTAATTATGTATTTATTGTATTAGGCATATGGTAGTATGCAATATATATTAGGGAAAAAGGGGAATAAAGAAGGTGTTTTATCAGAAAGCAATATGTCCTCTTATAATTGCATATAATTTATTAAAGAGCTGACAAAGTCACAGCATCAGTTGCCTCTCACTGTATTCCTCTGCAGTGAAGAGACTGACACTGAGACTGTGCTTTCTAACTTTGCTCCAAATGTGAAATTTATCGGGTGATAAACAGATTACTTGTGGCTAAGAGGTTAAAGAGTCTGCCTCCAATGCAGGAGGCCCAGGTTCGATCCCTGGGTCGGAAAGATGCCCTGGAGAAGGAAATGGTAACCGACTCCAGTATTCTTGCCTGGAGAATCCCATGGATGGAGGAGCCTGGTAGGCTACAGTCCTCGGGGTCACAAAGAGTCGGACACAACTGAGCAACTTCACTTTCACTTTCATACAGATTACTTATTAGCACACCAGGAAGGCATAAGATTACCTACATTAATACAGGCTCCAAGGGTGTATGGTCTGGACAAAGTCTGGTAGCAAAGATGCCGCAAGAGTGCTCAAACACCAAATCAGTTCAGTTCAGTTGCTCACTCGTGTCCAACTCTTTGGGATCCCATGAATTGCAGCACGCCAGGCCTCCCTGTCCATCACCAACACCCAGAATTCACACAGACTCATGTTCATCAAGTCAGTGATGCCATCCAGCCATCTCCTCCTCTGTCATCCCCTTCTCCTCCTGCCCCCAATCCCTCCCAGCATCAGAGTCTTTTCCAATGAGTCAACTCTTTGCATGAAGTGGCCAAAGTACTGGAGTTTCTGCTTTAGCATTATTCCTTCCAAAGAAATCCCAGGGCTGATCTCCTTCAGAATGGACTGGTTGGATCTACTTGCAGTCCAAGGGACTCTCAAGAGTCTTCTCCAGCACCACAGTTCAAAAGCATCAATTCTTCAGCACTCAGCTTTCTTCACAGTCCAACTCTCACATCCATACATGACCACAGGAAAAACCATAGCCTTGATTAGATGGACCTTTGTTGGCAAAGTAATATCTCTGCTTTTGAATATGCTATCTAGGTTGATCATAACTTTCCTTCCAAGTAGTAAGCATCTTTTAATTTCATGGCTGCAGTCACCATCTGCAGTGATTTTGGAGCCCAGAAAAATAAAGTCTGCCACTGTTTCCCCATCTATTTCCCATGAAGTGGTGGGACCAGATGCCATGATCTTCGTTTTCTGAATGTTGACTTTTAAGCCAACTTTTTCACTTTCCTCTTTCACCATCATCTAGAGGCTTTTTAGTTCCTCTTCACTTTCTGCCATAAGGGTGGTGTCATCTGCATATCCAAGATTATTGACATTTCTCCCTGCAATCTTGATTCCAACTTGTGTTTCTTCCAGCCCAGTGTTTCTCATGATGTACTCTGCATATAAGTTAAATAAGCAGGGTGACAATATACAGCCTTGATGTACTCCTTTTCCTATTTGGAACCAGTCTGTTGTTCCATGTCCAGTTCTAACTGTTGCTTTCTGACCTGCATACAGGTTTCTCAAGAGGCAGGTGGTCTGTTATTCCCATCTCTTTCAGAATTTTCCACATTTTATTGTGATCCACACAGTCAAAGGCTTGGCGTAGTCAATAAAGCAGAAATAGATGCTTTTCTGGAACTCCCTTGCTTTTTCCATGATCCAGCAGATGTTGGCAATTAGATCTCTGGTCCCTCTGCCTTTTCTAAAATCAGCTTGAACATCTGGAAGTTCACGGTTCATGTATTGCTGAAGCCTGACTTGAAGAATTTTGAGCATTATTTTACTAGCGTGTGAGATGAGTGCAATTGTGCGGTAGTTTGAGCATTCTTTGGCATTGTCTTTCTTTGGGATTGGAATGAAAACTGATCTTTTTCAGTCCTATGGCCACTGCTGAGTTTTCCAAATTTGCTGGCATATTGAGTGCAGCACTTTCACAGCATCATCTTTCAGGATTTGAAATAGCTCAACTGGTACCCCACATCTGAGGTCAGGGGTGGCGGCCAAGAGGAGCTACCCCGTGTCTGAGGCCAGGGGCAGCGCCCGGGAGGACCTACTCCACGCCTGAGGCCAGGGGCTGCAGCCGGGGGGAGCAACCCCACCTCCAAGGAGAGGTGGCTGCACGGGCGCCTGAGGGCCTAGAGGAGCTATTCCACATTCAAGGTTGGGAGGGGCGGCTGTGAGTAGATACCCCTTGTTCAAGGTAAGGAGCAGTGGCTGCACTTTGCTGGAGCAGCCGTGAAGAGACACCCCACGTCCAAGGTAAGAGAAACCCAAGTAAGATGGTAGGTGTTGCAAGAGGGCATCAGAGGGCAGACACTGAAACAATACTCACAGAAAACAAAAACCAAATAGGTAAGCACTATTATGGCTTCAGAATCATCTACACTTGATTTCAAGAAAGAAATATATAGATACACTTGAAGAACATGGTGGAAGTGGGATGGGAATAGAAATAATAAAGAAAAGTGAGTATTATAGTAAAGACAGGAATATCATCGGCACATGAGTTTTGGAAAATAGATGAATAAATAAAAGAAATAATGCTCAGAAGAGTAATACATTTTATGAAGGTTAAAAGAGGATAGAGTGCAAAAAGGAAAATAATCCAAGAATATACTACAGAAAAAAAACTGTCTGCATGTGTTAAAGGGAAGTAATGTTAATAAAATATGATTTAGCTCTAAGTACATTTTATTTATTTTTTAAAACTTTATTTTATTTTTAAACTTTACAATATTGATTAGTTCTGCCATATATTGAAATGAATCCACCACAGGCATACACGTGTTCCCCATACTGAACCCTCCTCCCTCCTCCCTCCCCATTTCATCCCTCTGGGTCGTCCCAGTGCACCAGCCCAAGCATCCAGTATCGTGCATCGAACCTGGACTGGCAACTCATTTTGTATATGATATTATACATATTTCAATGCCATTCTCCCAAATCATCTCACCCTCTCCCTCTCCCACAGAGTCCAAAAGACTGTTCTATACATCAGTGTCTCTTTTGCAGTCTCGTATACAGGGTTATTGTTACCATCTTTCTAAATTCCATATATATGCGTTAGTATACTGTATTGGTGTTTTTCTTTCTGGCTTACTTCACTCTGTATAATAGACTCCAGTTTCATCCACCTCATTAGAACTGATTCAAATGCATTCTTTTTAATGGCTGCGTAGCACTCCATTGTGTATATGTACCATAGCTTTCTTATCCATTCATCTGCTGATGGACATCTAGGTTGCTTCCATGTCCTGGCTATTATAAACAATTTTAAAAGGAACATTTTTGGTCTCATGAATATTAAACCACAAAGGGATTTCATGCATAATTTAATTGGTTACTTGTTCATTTGGTTTCAGTAACCCAACAGACTTAGGAATTTTAGGGCTCTTTAATCTCAACTGACAAATTCAATTTCCCTATACTCAAGTCATCTTTTAAGTATAGAAATTCATGTAAGGTGATAAAAGTATAGATGTTCTTAAGATGCATCATCTTGCTATTAAAGTTGATTTAGTACTTCTAAAGAACGGTATATATTGTTCATCTTCAAAGCCCTTTGAATACCAATAATGGCTTAAAAATATTACTTTTGATTTTCCATTTCTTATTTACAACTCTGTTCAGTCATGCTTGGTGAGATGATCTGTTTATTCATACACATTGAGTTAGGCTGAACTACTTGCTGGAACTGTCTACATGGAACATGTAAAGAAAAGGTGACTAAGGTTCAAGGCTTAAGACTAATAGAAGGAGTCATTGAGGAGGTGGGAACAAGGATACAAAGCTGGGGACCTTTTAAGAGGGCCAGAATATAGAAACCAAGTTCCAAAAGAATTCATCATATTCAGTCAAGACATGCAGAATCACTGGTCAGCTAATAATCTGGAAAGTGGGGTTCTGAATATGTAGGTCAAGAAAGGTGTATGTTTTATGTGGAGTCTCAGGTCAGTTTAGCTTATTCCAGGAATTTCACAGAAGCAAGGGTAAATGAAAATGAAGGTTCATAAAAACAAATGAGCTAAAAAGTTGAGATGATCAAGTCCAAGCCCCAAGTATAATAGTCTGGCATGTGTGTGTGCTCAGCCATGTCTGAAAATTTGGGACCCCATGGACTGTAGTGTGCCAGGCTCCTCTGTTCATGTAATTTGCCAGGCAAGAATACTGGAGTGTATTGCCATTTCCTTCTTGAATAATAGTCCAGACTATAACATAAAACAGGTCCTCTGCAATGATAGGATTATGAAGTAGGTTATTTGGATATCAGATACCCAAGAGACACAAGCAAGGGTTAAATTGGGCAAACTGGAAATACCTCAAGTGAGATAGATTCCTAGCTCAGCACAGAAATAACAGGTTCATCTGTGCTTCAGCACACACACACACACACACACTTTCTCCCATATTTAAATGATGAACTATGTAATTTTTTAAACTCTAAGATTTAATTTTCTTGGTTTAGGAGAAGTGTTGGACAGACTAGAGATAATTCAGACCTTAGTTTGATCAGATAGATGGGGTCAGGTGGATGAGGCCCTGATAAGGCTTCTATAATCCTATTGATGCTGTGGTTCAGGAGATTCATATCCACAGTTTCTGATGACTTTGAAAAGGACAACCCAGGCAATAATTCATATTTGCTTTTCTTAAAAGTCCCTCAAACATATTTAAGTTCTTAGTTCAAGGTAAATCTTATTAAAATTTACCTTCTTTGCCAATCTCTAAGTGTTCCAATGCTGAAGCTGAAATTCCAACACTTTGGCCACCTGATGTGAAGAACTGACTCCTTGGAAAAGACCCTAATGCTGGGAATGATTGAAGGCACGAGGAGAAGGGGACGACAGAGGATGAGATGGTTGGATGGCATCACTGACTCAATGGACAGGAGTTTGAGCAAGCTGGGGGAGTTGGTGATGGACAGAGCAGCCTGGCATGCTGAAGTCCATAGGGTCACAAGGAGTCGGACACGACTGAGAGACTGAACTGAACTGAGGTGTTCTGAACTCCTGAGAATAAATGTATAGCTTCCTTACCCATTCACTTCAGTCTCAGCCTTCACCTCATCTCATCTGTATATCACTCTTATGCTCACCCATGACATAGAGTCTTTGTGGCTCCCACAATTTGAAGTAATCTTAACAGTGTTATTTGCTTTGTTTGATGGCTTTTCTCAAAGATAAAACCTCCATGACTTTTGTGGAGTTGTTTGTTTGTTTGTTTCTATTCCTTCATTGTCCCATTTATCATAGGAACAAATCTTTCTAGTCTAAAAGTAGCACAGGGTTCTTCAGTAGGATGGAAGGGGCACAGCAAGCAAAGTCAAGGCCCATTTTCCTAAGGAAAAGGAGACACATGGAGAGGAGGTCCATTTATTTATTTTTGTCTTATATCTCATTTATAAACATTAATTTTAACCTTTATCTTAAAGTTACTTCTTCCAGTTACAAGTCTTCATTTTGAATAAAATACAATTCCATGCAGGGTATCCAACTATCCAATTAATAATTTCCTAACCTCATAAAGGGAGGAAATGGCAACCCACTCCAGTGTTCTTTCCTGGAGAATCCCATGGACAGAGAAGCCTGGTAGGCTGCAGTCCATGGGGTCGCACAGAGTCGGACATGGCTGAAGCGACTCAGCAGCAACAGCAGCAACCTCATAAAATCATTTTCAAATAGAATCAATGTTAACATTAATAGGGCTTCCCTTGTAGCTCAGTGGGTAAATAATCTGCCTGCAGTGTAGGAGACCCGTGTTCAATCCCTGGGTTGGGAAGATCCCCTGAAGAAGGAAATGGCAACCCACTCCAGTATGCTTGGCCTGGAAAATCTCATGGACAGAGGAACCTGTTGGGCTGCAGTTCATGGGGTCGCAAAGAGTTGGGCATGACTGAGCAGGTAACACTTAACATTAATTAGCTACAAAAGTTTTCTCACTTTGATATTAAAACTCCGATTAAAAATCTTAATTTATCTACTTAAAAATAATTGTAATACACAGAGGAACTACATGTAACCTTGTTCTGTGTTTTCCAAGTCTCTTGTAAATATGTTATCATACTTTTGTATCAAAAAAATAAAAATAAAAGTTTTCTCAACATTCAGAGTTTTAAGAATCCACTTTCTCTAAAGTGTCTGCCTTCTTGTGATTTCTATCTCCATTCCTTTCACCTGGATTTCCAACTCAATTCCTTTCATGGAGGTTTTACTTTCTTTCATAATATTTATTTTCCGAAATTAACCTTCTGTGATGAGGAGAACAACTTTTGACAAAAATGACTTTTGTTTTCTTGGGTTGTTATCTAGCCATTTTATAGTGTGATAACCCTACTCACACCCAGAATCTGGAGATTCAGATAAATATGTGAATTTAGGATATCAGCCATAAGTGCCCACTTTATTTTTCTTAGGGCATCTTTTAAGATAGTTACATAGAGTTAAGCCCATATATGGTCATTGATTTCTGCTTCAACCACCTTAGAAGTCATAAATGCTTTGTTGTTATTGCTGTTTAGTCTTTGTGTCTGATTCTTTTGTGACCCAATGGACTGTAGCCTGCCAGGCTCCTCTGTCCATATGATTTTCCAGGGAGGAATATTGGAGCAGGTTGTCATTTCCTTCTCCAGGGCATTTTCCTGCCTCTGGGTCAAACCCATGTCTCATGCATTGACAGAGGGATCCTTTACCACTGAGCTACCCTGCTGTCTCCAGAAGGCTGGTGACCTGGTCATAGTCACAGGTAATGGAATGGAGGACTGGCTTTTCCCCTGGCTCTCTGGGCTTTCTTGCTTCTAGAATCTCTAAGTCTTGTGACTCTACTTCCTTTTGGGGAAGTAGAGTGTGAAATTGCATCTTCATTTAAAAACACTTGTGGAATTCATTTCCCCAAAATGGGAGCTACAGTGCTGAAGGAGCTAGTGGGGGCTCCCAATGTGGACGGCTGGGGCTTCTGCATTCAGTCCATTACAACCTGCATATTCTAAATTCAATGAACCAGGTCCATCTTCCTTGCACACGTTCTTCCTTCGATTCACTTTCTTAAAGTTTAGTTTTTCCTTTAAGTTGAAGATAATCTCCATTCAGTTCAATTCTGTTCAGTCACTGAGTCCTGTCTGACTCTGCGATCCCATGAACTGCAGCACGCCAAGCCTCCCTATCCAACACCAGCTCCCGGAGATTACTCAAACTCATGTCCACTGAGTCAGTGATGTCATCCAACAATTTCATCCTCTGTCCTCCCCTTCTCATCCTGCCCTCAATTTTTCCCAGCATCAGGGTCTTTTCAAGGGAGTCAGCTTTTTGCATCAAATGCCCAAAGTACTGGAGTTTCAGCTTCAACATCAGTCCTTCCAATGAACACCCAGGACTGATCTCCTTTCAGATGGACTGGTTGGTTCTCTTTGCAGTCCAAGGACTCTAAAGAGGCTTCTCCAACACCACAGTTCAAAAGCATCAATTCTTTGGTGCTCAGCTTTCTTTATGGCCCAACTCTCACATCCATACATGACTACTGGAAAAAATCACAGCCTTGACTAAACAGACCTTTGTTAACAAAGTAATGTCTCTGCTTTTTAATATGCTGTCTAGGTTGGTCATAACTTTCCTTCCAAGGAGCAAGCATCTTTTAAATTCATGGCTGCACTCACCATCTGCAGTGATTTTGGATCCCCCAAAAATAAAGTCTGTCACTATTTTTACTGTTTCTCCATCTATTTTCCATGAAGTGTTGGGTCCAGATGCCACGATCTTAGTTTTCTCAATGTTGAGCTTTAAGCCAACTTTTTCACTCTCCTTTTTCACTTTCATCAAGAGGCTCTTTAGTTCTTCTTCACTCTCTGCCATAAGGGTGGTGTCATCTGCATATCTGAGGTTATTGATATTTCTCCCAGCAATCTTGATTCCAGTTTGTGCTTCATCCAGCCCAGCTTTTCTCATGATGTACTCTGTATATAAGTTAAATAAGCTGGGTGACAACATACAACCTTGACATATTCCTTTTCCTGTTTGGAACCAGTCTGTTGTTCCATGTCCAGTTCTAACTGTTGCTTCCTGACCTGCATATGGATTTCTCAAGAGGCAGGTCAGGGTGTCTGGTATTCCCATCTCTTTCAGAATTTTCCACAGTTTATTGTGATCCATACAGTCAAAGGCTTTGGCATAGTCAATAAAGCAGAAACAGATGTTTTCCTGGAACTCTCTTGCTTTTTCCATGATCCAGTGGATGTTAACAATTTGATCTCTGGTTCCTCTGCCTTTTCTCAAGCCAGCTTGAACATCTGGAAGTTCGTGGTTCATGTATTGCTGAAGCCTGGCTTGGAGAATTTTGGGCATTACTTTACTAGCGTGTGAGATGAGTGCAATTGTGTGGTAGTTTGAGCATTCTTTGGCATTGCCTTTCTTTGGGACTGGAATGAAAACTGACCTTTTCCAGTCCTGTGGCCCTTGCTGAGTTTTCCAAATTTGCTGGCACATTGAGAGTAGCACTTTCATAGAATCATCTTTTAGGATTTAAAATAGCTCAACTGGAATTCCATCACCTCCACTAGTTTTGTTCATAATGATGCTTCCTAAGACCCAGTTGACTTCACATTCCAGTATGTCTGACTCTACATGAGAGATCACACCATTGTGATTATCTGGGTCATGAAGATCTTTTTTGTACAGTTCTTCTGTGTATTCTTGCTACCTCTTCTTAATATCTTCTGCTTCTGTTAGATCCATACCGTTTCTGTCCTTTATTGAGCCCATCTTTGCATGAAATGTTCCCTTGGTATCTCTAATCTCCATTAATGACAGTTATATATTTGTCGTTCTGTATTGTGCTCCAAACTCCTAACATAGTCCCTGCTATATATAGTTCCCTCTATTTAGTTCTTGATAAATAAATATTTATGGAGTAAGTAAGTTAATCTCTATTATGGGAAGATTCCCTGAAGAAGGAAATTGCAACCCACTCCAGCATTCTTGCTGGAAATCCTTTTGGACAGAGGAGCCTGGTGGGCTACAGCCCATGGGGTTGCAGAGTCAGACACGATTTAGAGACTGAACAACAAAGTAAATTATTGTGAGATTAAATATCTCCATTTTTTTGTATATCATAAAAAGATTGTATAGTATTTATATACTCTTTTTTTTTTTTTTTTTAAGAAAAAATTTGGACTGGACTCGAGTTGTGGGGGCGGCGCTGGGCTTATGCTGTGCCCCCCGATGGCTCGGGCTCCTCGAAATCTGCACATTGACCCTCTCAGGAGCCAGATGCTGCAGGCTCCAAGGAGCACTCAAACTCTATACTCTTTTATAGTATTATTAAATACCTAATATTAGCTTAGTACTTACACCTTAGCCATACTATATGTTTTGACTCTAATCTCACAAAAGTTCTAAAAGTTATGCACCATCATTATAATTCTAATTTCACATATGTGTAATTTGAGATTTAGACAATTAAGATACTTGTCCAGAATCATGGCGCTAATGGGTAATATAACTAGTGTTGCTGTTGTCTTAGTCATTAAGTCATGTCTGCCACTTTGCGACTTCAAGGACTGAGCCCTGCCAGGCTCCTCCCTCCTCTCTCTCCTCTCTTCTCTCATTTCCTTTCTTCTGCAGTGGAAATTCGGGACCCAGGGATTGAACATGCATTCCCTGCCTTGGCAAACAGATTCTTTACCACCAAGCCACCAGGGATGACAATGTAATTAATATTTAAGTCTAAATCTTTTGGAGTCCAAGTCTATCTCAATTTTCTGAAATACCAAGTCTTTCCAGATGGCTTAAGTGGTAAAAAATTGTTCTACCTATGCAGGAGCTACAGGAGACTCAGTTTGGCCCTCCAGTCAGGAAGATCCCCTGGAGGAGGAAATGGCAACCCACTCCAGTATTCTTGGTGAGACAATTCCAGGGACAGAGGAGCCTGCCAGGCTACAGTCCATGTGGCTCAAAGAGCCTGACATGACTGAGCCTGCAAGCAAAAAAAAAAAAAAAAAAAAAAAAAAGACTTTAATTTTCTGTATTAATTTGCCAGGGCAACTATAAAAAGTATCACAACTTGATTAACTTGAAACAATATTTATTATGTCACAGTTTTAGAAGCTAAAAGGACTTCCCTGGTAGCTCAGATGGTAAAGCGTCTGCCTACAATGCGGGATACCCAGCTTTGATTCCTGGGTAGGGAAGATCCTCTGGAGAAGGAAATGGCAACCCACTCCAGTACTCTTGCCTGGAAAATCCCATGGATGGAGGAGCATGGTAGGCTACAGTCCATGGGATCGCAAAGAGTCGAACACGCCTGAGTGACTTCACTTTCACTTTAGAGGCTAAAAGTCCAGGAGTGTATGAACCCTTAGGAAGGCTCTGAAGGAGAATCTCATGCCTCCATCCAGTCTTCTGAACTCCTCGGGATTTTGTGTCTTTTAGATGTATTACTCTAATCTTTGCTTCTATCTTCATGTGGTAGTCTTCCTTTATCTCTATATTTTCAGATAGCTGAGTTCATATAAAGACATCAGTATATTGGATGAGGGGCCCCACTTGATTCCAGTATAAGTTCATTTCAATTTGATTTTGTATACACCCCCATACTTCCAAATTAGGTCATATTCACAGGTACTGACAGCTAGGAATCAATTTAACTTTTTTTTGGAGGGGGCACAATTTGATCCATAGAACTTTCTAAAACTGTAAGTTGCATCCATGATACCTCTGTCTCTATCACTACAAAAGATAACGAGGTGAACCATATATCATAGCAACATCTCTAGAACATCAGTGTAAGTTTGAACATTGTGCTGGTCTAATAGCTAGCTTGTTAGAATGAAGGTAACACTACAGGTTTTCCAGGAGTGGAATTCAACTCTATAATAACCTCGGATATTCAGATGACACCACCCTTAAGGCAGAAAGTGAAGAGGAATTCAAAAGCCTCTTGATGAAAGTGAAAGTGGAGAGTGAAAAAGTTGGCTTAAAGCTCAACATTCAGAAAACGAATATCATGGCATCTGGTCCCACCACTTCATGGGAAATAGATGGGGAAACAGTGTCAGACTTTATTTTTTTGGGCTCCCAAATCACTGCTGATGGTGACTGCAGCCATGAAATTAAAAGACGCTTACTCCTTGGAAGGAAAGTTATGACCAACCTAGATAGCATATTCAAAAGCAGAGACATTACTTTGCCAACAAAGGTTCGTCTAGTCAAGGCTATGGTTTTTCCTGCGGTCATGTGTGGATGTGAGAGTTGGACTGTGAAGAAGGCTGAGTGCCGAAGAATTGATGCTTTTGAACTGTGGTGTTGGAGAAGACTCTTGAGAGTCCCTTGGACTGCAAGGAGATCCAACCAGTCCATTCTGAAGGAGATCAGCCCTGGGATTTCTTTGGAAGGAATGATGCTAAAGCTGAATCTCCAGTACTTTGGCCACCTGATGCGAAGAGTTGACTCACTGGAAAAGACTCTGATGCTGGGAGGGATTGGGGGCAGGAGGAGAAGGGGAGGACAGAGGATGAGATGGCTGGATGGCATCAAAGACTCAATGGACGTGAGTTTGAGTGAACTCCGGGAGTTGATGGACAGGGAGGCCTGGAGTGCTGCGATTCATGGGGTCGCAAAGAGTCGGACAGGGCTGAGCGACTGATCTGATCTGATCTGAGGAACGTTAGTTTCCTAGAATTGTTTATACAGAGGTCAGATAACTACTTGCAAACCATGTTATGGAAGAGATTCTTTTCCTAGGAACTTGGCTATACTGGATGATCTTGACTTTCTTGTATTGGAAGTTTTTGCTCATTCAAAGCAGTGCTTTCTAATTGTATTTTTCAGAGTATTAGGTTTCCACCTAGCATGGTCCAGGTTAGAGCTGCTGCTGCTGCTGCTGCTAAGTCGCTTCAGTCGTGTCCAACTCTGTGAGACCCCATAGACTGCTGGGAGCCGGCATATTGCATATTGAGTGCAGCACTTTCCACAGCATCATCTTTCAGGATCTGGAATAGCTCAACTAGAATTCTATCGCTGCTGGGAGCCAGCCTGAGGCACTCCGCCCATGGCAAAGGTCATGAGGAAGGAGGCTCGGCACACGCAAAGGCGGGATCGAGCCTCAGGAGTCCCCCTGGAAATTCTCGAGCATCTACCCCCAAACCAGAGTCTGCCTACTTTCTGCTTTGTGCTCTCACCTACACCTCTGACTTTATGGGGGCTGTCCCCCACTACCTCTCTCTGAAAAAAGAGTTAGCTTACAGCTCCAGTTAATAATTCCTGGGTGTGACAGTGTTTCAACCTACAAATTCCTTTGGAAGTCCTCTAGCCTGCCTGAATAGGTTTTTCCGGCCACATGTGATTGTTCAGAGCCTCCCAACTGTGAGAGGCAGGAGATGTTCTAAACTGTCTAAACACAGATTCTTTTGAGTAGTTAAAAGATTGATTAGAAATTGTGTTGGTGAAGGGTTTTTTCACTTGATCCAAAGTTTGCTGTTAAGTCTCCATACTCCTTATCTACTGTGTCCTTGGCAGTATATTGATTGATATAATGGGTGTATAGAAATGTAAGTAGTAGCCTCAATGTTTGTAACATTGGACCCTAGAGTTAATTATTTTCTTGATTGAGCCCACCTCACCTTTGCCCTATAGGAATGCAGCTTTGTCCAATGCTTTTTTGGAGGCTGGTGATTACTTTGGAATAATCACCTTTAGAGAAAGATAAGTTTCTTAAAATGTTAACAGGCCTCCTGGCCAGAAGATGATGTAATTCACCTGAACTTTTGCATATGATAAGTTTGAAAGCCTGGCTTCGATTAGGACCAGGAACTGCTGTCCTTGCAAGACTCCACCCCTTCCCCCATTATCCGCTATGCACAACTTAAGGTATAAAAACTACTTTGGAAAATAAAGTGCGGGCCTTGTTCACTGATACTTGGTCACCCCATGTCGCTCTCTCTCTCAAATTCTGGCTGAGTCTCCATCTGTAGTGCGGAACCCGCCATGCTTGCTAATTATGCCTGGGCTTCTAAGATCCGACCGGGGGAGGCCTCAGTGTCTCCTCTCCTTCTGGAGAACGGAAGGACGCCTGCGGCCTACGTAAGTGTTGCAAACTTCTTGTCTTGAAGTTTTATTGGTCTCCCGCGTAAACCAAGCTACTCAGCCTCTTTTCTCCACTGAATTTTCCTACTGAGCTATCCTCATTCTATTACTCTTTATATCTTTAATTAATTGAAGCTATTATATCCTTATCCTCGCCGACGCTGTCCCCCCTTCAAATACCCTGGATCAGCCGGGGCTGGACCCCGGCAATAGATGGCAGCCCATCAGGCTCCGCCGTCCCTGGGATTCTCCAGGCAAGAACACTGGAGTGGGTTGCCATTTCCTTCTCCAATGCATGAAAATGAAAAGTGAAAGTGAAGTCGTTCAGTTGTGTCTGACTCTTCGCAACCCCATGGACTGCAGCCCACCAGGCTCCTCTGTCCATGGGATTTTCCAGGCAAGAGTACTGGAGTGAGGTGCCATTGCCTTCTCCGAGGTTAGAGCTAGCCCTTTCCAATTTAAACTGAGTAGCTCCACCTTATTGCTTTACACATTAGACTTATAGGTGATTTTTTTTTTTTTTTAATGAAAGTGTTCCAAAGGCAAATACTTTAGAAAGCCTTTGCTTTTGTGAGAATGCCCCAGTGAACAGTAAATAACATGGGGTTTTCTTTTTATATTATAAGCAGAATTGGTATTTGTATATGATTTGTATGCTCAGTTGTGTCTGACTCTTGTGACCCCACTAACTAGCCTGCCAGGCTCCTCTGTCCATGGAATTCTCCAGAAAAGAATACAGGAGTGGGTAGCCATTCTTTTATCCTGGGGACCTTCCCAATCCAGGGACTAAACCCATGTCTCCTGCATTGCATTAGGATTCTTTACCACTGGGCCACCAGGGAAGTCAATGTGAAGATTTACCCTTTTCTTAATCAAGTAGTAGCTCGAAGCACAGATATTATGCTGAATGAGGGATTTTTACTGGAAAAGATCAATATAACCTCTGGCATTTAGTAATTAGTCTAGTGAATTCTTACATAGCAACATTAGTAAGGGAAATCAAAAGCAGTTTGAATTTACATGGGAATACCATAGTCTATTTTTCTGTCTTGCTCCAGGGCTGTGTTAAGATTCCTGCTTCTTGTAAAAATATAGTCTAAAGGGATTTCTGACATTTTGAGATTCTGTATAACATCACAGTGATCAACTCTATTGATGACATCTTGCTAACTAGGCATGGTAAGCATTAATTGATATGTAGTCTAAATACCTAATAAGATGCCACATATATGCCAGAACATAGGAGACAGAATTCTGTGAAGTTTCAGAGTGATGTTTAGAGAATTATATTATTTCAGAGCATGCCATTCCTTAAGAGAATGAATATATTGTTCTTCATTTATTCTCTACCATTAATTAAGTGGCATACTATTTGGGTTTTTAAGACAGTATGCACTACCCTACATTTTTATTCTTTTATCATGTTTAGATAGCAACTAGTTTTGAGTGTAGAATGTGGTGCAATTTCCTGAGTTTAGTAGGCCATAAGACCTGGTGGGTAAAGATGCTTGCTGTGTGGAGTCTCTGACAAGTTCTAATAAGAACGCCAAAGCAGACACCTTTTGGGTTCTGGAGCAGTGTTATGAATTTTATAGTGTGAACTATTTGACATTTGAAAAATGACTCCCAGTGTGTAAGTGGGTCTCAGTGGAAATGGAATGCTTGGACATGGCACACCAAATAACTACGAGACTTGAGTCTCCCACTGAGTCATATTCTTTTTGAGGAGTAGAGTACAATAGCAATCCATTGTACTATTGATTCATGACTGGACCCGAGAAAATCCAAAAAGCACAAGTAAGTTATGTACACAGTGACCTAGACTACAATGGCACCCATGTATTTGCGCTGGTGACTCACCATCCATTCATATCTGTAGCTTCCTGGAAGGTTCCTAACCCACAGATGGACAAAAAAATGAGGGCCTGGTTCACAGCTAATCAAAAATCTCATGATGCTGCACTATAGCCCCTGTCAGAAGTGATCTCAAAACACATGGTGAAGGAAAAATCTTCCCCAAGAGCAGAGTAGAACACTAGAAACTAACATAACTACTAAATCATAGCACATATTTAGTCCCCATTATTTTGAAATGTCACCATTAACTTAGTTCAGTGATATCTTTGAAAGCTAATCATACCTCTGTGAATGTAAAATATCTTGTACCTGCTTTATGATATGTAGTAGTGACCGTGCTTTATCAGATCTGTTTTTAATGACGTTATTCTAGAATGTTTTCTTTCCAGATGATGATTGAGAAACGTAATTAAAAAAAAAAAAAGTGGTGCCAGGTACCACAACAGTAACAGAACTTTGCTGTTTTCTGAGGTTTTGTTTTTTTTTACTTTTTTTTTTTTTTAATGGAGTGTGCTGGATGTCTCTATAATTTTGTTCAGATGACTGCAGAACTTGGAAAAGCTGTTGCTGCTATTGATGCATAACATACTGCTATTGGTCTTTTTATATAAATAAATAAATCTATATATATATATACAAAAAAAAAAAAAGAAAGCTAAATATCCAGATTTTGTTAAAGGCTAGAGTTTTGATATCAAGGTAATATAATGATTGATTTCAAAACCAGAGATTACCTTCAGCTGTTACTTGAAGTAACTATGAATCCAAGAATAAAAGGCCAAAGAAAACAAAAAAGGTGAATTCAAAAAGATACTACTCAATACTCATATTAACATTAATTACAATAGTCAAGATATATAAACAACATAAGTCCATCAATAGGTGTATCTAGATAAAGAATATGTGGTATGTACACTTCAGTTCAGTTGTTCAGTCGTGTCGGAATTTCTGCGACCCCATGGACTGTAGCACGGCAGGCTTCCCTGTCCATCACCAACACCTAGAGCCTACTCAAACTCATGTCCATCGTGTCCATGATGCCATCTAACCATCCCACCCTCTGTCGTCCCCTTCTTCTCCTGTCTTCACCCTTTCCAAGGGTCTTTTCCAATGAGTCACTTCATCGCATCAGGTGACCAAAGTAATGGAGTTTCAGCTTCAGCATCAGTCCTTCCAATGAATATTCAGGACTGATTTCCTTTAGGATGGACTAGTTGGATTTACTTGCAGGCCAAGGGACTCTCAAGAGTCTTCTCCAACACCACAGTTCAAAAGCATCAATTCTTCAGCGCTCAGCTCTCTTTATAGTCCAACTCTCACATCCATACATGAATCATGGAAAAACCATAGCTTTGACTAGATGGACCTTTGTTGGTAATGTCTCTGGTTTTTAATATGCTGTCCAGGTTGGTCATAACTTTTCATCCAAAGGGCAAGTGTCTTTTCATTTCATCACTGCAGTCACCATCTGCAGTGATTTTGGAGCCCACAAAAAGAAAGTCTGTCACTGTTTCCCCATCGATTTGCCATGAAGTGGTGGGATGGGATGCCAGGAGCTTAGTTTTCTGAAAGTTGAGTTTCAAGCCAGCTTTTTCACTCTCCTCTTTCACTTTCATCAAGAGGTTCTTTAGTTCTTCTTCACTTTCTACCATAAGAGTGGTGCCATCTGCATATCTGAGGTTATTGGTATTTCTCCCAGCAATCTTGATTCCAGCTTGTGATTCATCCAGCCCAGCATTTCTCTTGATGTACTCTGCATATAAGTTAAATAAACAGGGTGACAATATACAACCTTGACATACTCCTTTCCAATTAGGAGCCACTCTGTTGTTCGATGCCCAGTTCTAACTGTTGCTTCTTGACCTGCATACAGATTTCTCAGGAGGCAGGTCAGGTGATCTGGTATTCCCATCTCTTGAAGAATTTTTCAGTTTTTTGTGATCCACACCGTCAAAGGCTTTGGCATAGTCAATAAAGCAGAAGTGGATTTTTTTTTTTGGGGGGGAACTCTCCTGCTTTTTCAATGATCCAATAAATGTTGGCAATTTAATCTCTGGTTCCTCTGCATTTTCTAAATCCAGCTTGAACATCTGGAAGTTCACGGACCATGCACTGTTGAAGCCTGGCTTGGAGAATTTTGAGCATTACTTTACTAGCCTGTGAGATGAGTGCAATTGTGTGGTAGTTTGAGCATTCTTTGGCATCACCTTTCTTAGGGATTGGAATGAAAACTGACCTTTTCCAGTCCTGTGGCCACTA
Organism: Bubalus kerabau; assembly: GCF_029407905.1. NCBI lineage: Eukaryota > Metazoa > Chordata > Mammalia > Artiodactyla > Bovidae > Bubalus > Bubalus kerabau. The sequence continues at coordinate 58,799,373 of NC_073625.1, forward strand.
CTGAATTTTCCAGATTTGCTGGCATATTGAGTAGAGCACTATCACAGTATCATCTTTTAGGATTTGAAATAGCTCAACTGTACTTCCATCAACTCCACTAGCTTTGTTCATAGTGATGCTTCCTAAGGCCCACTTGACTTCACATTCCAGGATGTCTGGTCTAAGTAAATGATCACACCATCATGGTTATCTGAGTCATGATCTTTTTGTATAGTTTTTCTGTGTATTCTTTCCACTTCTTCTTAATATCTTCTGCTTCTGTTAGGTCCATACCATTTTTGTCCTTTATTGTGCTCATCTATGATCAAAATGTTCCCCTGGTATCTCTGATTTTTTTGAAGAGATCTCTAGTCTTCCCCATTCAGTTGTTTTCCTCTATTTTTTCCATTGATCACTGAGGAAGGTTTTTTTTTTAATCTCTCCTTGCTGTTCTTTGGAACTCTACGTTCAAATGGGTATATTTTTCCTTTTCACCTTTGCCTTCCACTTCTCTTCTTTTCTCAGCTATTTATAAATAACAGACAACCATTTTGCCTTTTTTCATTTCTTTTTCTTGGAGATAGTCTTGATCACTGCCTCTTGTACAATGTTACAAAGCTCTATCTACTTCAGGCACTCTGTCTATCAGATTAATCCCTTGAATCTATTTGTCTCTTCCACTTTATGATTGTAAGAGATTTGGTTTCGGTCATACCTGAATGGTCAAGTGTTTTTCCCTACTCTTTAATTTACGTCTGAATTTGGCAATAAAGAGTTCATGATCTGAGCAATAGTCAGCTCCCGGTCTTGTTTTTGCTGACTGTAAAACAAGCAAAAGACTGTAAAACACAGCCAAAGAATATAATAAAAAAAATATATATATATATATATATATATATATATATAGTCAATCTGATTTCAGTATTGGCCATCTGGTGATGTCCATGTGTAAAGTCTTCTCCTGTGTTGTTGGAAGAGGGTGTGATTTCTCACCAGTGCGTTCTCTTGGCAAAACTCTGTTAGCCTTTGACCTGCTTTGTTTTGTACTCCAAGGCCAAATTTCTCTGTTACTGCAGGTATTTCTTGACTTCCTACTTTTTCATTCCAGTCCCCTATAATGAAGAGGACTTTGGGTGTTATTTCTAGAAGGTCTTATAGGTCTTCATAAAACCATTCAACTTCAGCTTCATCAGCATTACTGGTCAGGGCATAGATTTGGGTTACTGTGATATTAAATGGTTTGCCTTGGAAACGAACAGAGATCATTCTGTCATTTTTGAGATTGCATCCAAGTACTGCATTCTGGACTCTTTTGTTGACTACAATGGCTACTCCATTTCTTTTACAGTTTCTTACCACAGTTAATAGATATAATGCTCATCTGAATTAAATTCACCCATTCCAGTCCATTTTAGTTCACTGATTCCTGAAAGATCGATCTTCACTCTTACTATCTCCTGTTTGACCGTTTCCAATTTGCCTTCATTCACGGACCAAACATTCCAGGATCCTATGAAATATTGCTCTTTATAGCATCAGACTTTACTTGTATCACTCATCACATCCACAACTGGGTGTTGTTTTTGCTTTGGCTCCATCTCTTCATTCTTTCCGGAGTTATTTCTCTGTTCTCCTGTAGCATATTGGGCACCTACCAACCTGGAGAGTTCATCATCCAGTGTCATACCTTTTTGCCTTTTCATACTGTTCATGGGGTTCTCAAGGTGAGAATACTGAAGTAGTTTGCCATTCCCTTCTCCAGTGGAACACGTTTTGTCAGAATTCTGCATAATGACCTGTCCATCTTGGGTGGCCCTACACAGTATGGCTCATAGTTTCATTGATCTGGTTGATATTGATGTGTGTGTGTGTGTGTGTGTGTGTGTGTTTGTGTGTGTGCTTAGTTGTTTAGTTATTTCTGACTCTTTGAGACATAGCCCACCATTTTCCTTTGTCCATAGCATTATGCAGAGAAGAATACTGGAGTGGGTAGCCATTCTCTTCCACAGGGGATCTTTGGGACTCAGGGATTGAACCCGGTCTCCTGCATTTCAGGTGGATTCCTTACTGTCTGAGCCACCAGGGACACCCTATGTTTATATATATATATATATTGTATACATAGATGTGGTACCTATTACACATATAAGTACCACACCTTTTTCTGTTATATTTTATTGTATATTTGATTATATACTCAGCTATATAAAAGAATAAATTTTTCCATTTGCAGCAACATGAATGGACCTAAAATGTGTGGTATTATTCTTAGTGAAATAAGCCAGAGAAAGACATATACTGTATGTTATCACTTACATGTGGAATCTAAAAAATAAAATGAATGAACATAGCAAAGCAGAAACAGACTGACAAGACACAGAGAACAAACTAATTGTTACAAGTGGGGAACAGAAAGGAGGGAGGAGCAAGACAGAGGTGGTATATTAAGAGATACAAGCTACTGTGTGCATAAACAAGTTACAAGGATATATTAGCTTATGCTGCCAATATTTTATATTTAGGAGTATAATCTATAAAAACACTGAATCACTACGTTGTACACTTGAAACTTATACAATAGTGGAAATCAACTATATTTTAAAAAACTTGATAGACAAAATGGAGTGTCATTTTCTTACAGTTTCAACTTATTAAATTTTATTCAACCAAGGTTTGAATAGGTAGTTTATGAATGCAGACCCAAGGATTGTTTCCTTCTCTTTATTTACTTATTTATTTTGGGACCCTTCTATTAGGAGGCATGTGTTAGTCTTGAAATCTCACCCTGAAATTCACTAGCTGTGTGACTTTGGGCAATTCATTATAGCCTTTCTGAGCCCAAGTTTTCCATATTTCTCAAGTGAGCATTAAATGACTACCTATGTCAGAGTGTTGCTGTGAGTATGAAATCATGTACGTATTAACAAAATTACTTATAAAGAGAGAAGTGTCATCCACCACTAAGTCATAGTGTTTCTTCTACTTCTAGGGAAAAATAAGGGTCTCCATTGCATGGAGTGAAAATTACATATTGAAAAGTCACTTTCCTATTCCTGTTTCTCTGCCTACATTACTCATCTCAGTCCCTTGTGGAGAGCAACGCCTTCTAACTGTGCATGGCTTTACACCTCAGTAGCAACTGTGAAGAAAATGAACTTAATATAAGCTGCAGCATGTGTTGAGAAATAAATGGAACATGATGAGAAAAATGCCAATTCTGCCTTGATCCTAGTGAAATCCAAGATGAGAGAGTGATGCCTGTAGCTGAGGCCAAATGAAGAGTTAACAGCCCCAGGAACTGGGAACTTCGTGGGAACTACTCAAAGTCCACACTCTAGAAATTTACAGAAGTACTGAAGAAGATGGAAAGATATTCAAAATCCAAGACATATAAAATAATTAATGTTTCTCTATAGTTAAATAGCATTGGATCCAAAGGCTGTTTGCTCTGTGAGTCTTTACATTGTATATTTAATGGTAAGCTGTGCTGGGCTGTGCTTAGTCACTTGCCATGTCCCACTCTTTGTGATCCCATCGACTGTAGCCCAACAGTCTCTTCTGTCCATGGGGATTCTCCAGGCAAGAATACTGGAGTGGGTTTCCATGCCCTCCTCCAGGGTATCTTCCCAACCCAGGGATCAAACCCAGGTCTGAATTTAAGATATTTTACTGTCTGAGCTATCAGGGAAGCCCAAGAAAACTTGAGTGGGTATCCTATCCCTTCTCTAGGGGATCTTCCCAACAGAGAGGTTTCTTGCATTGCAAGCAGATACTTTTAACAACTGAGCTTCCAGAGAAGCCTTCTTTAATGATAGGCACCTAGGGTATTTAGGATATGAAGAGAAAGCAGGATAAAATACAGAACAATCACAATGGTAAAAATATAAATGCAAACAAAGGAAAATATTGACAATCAAAAATAATAGGGAAGAATTGTCTGTTTGCCACTAATTTGGAAGCTAACACACCAAATTCATCAACCTCTCATTTACTTCCACAAAAAGCATCTCTCCCACCTAAATATTCTTTCATTCTTCATTAACCCATTAAAAATAGAGTTCTTCTATGTGACATGTACAGAGCTAGAAGCTTATGCAAATGTCACTAACAATCCTCACATTTGCTATTTTCAACAGGTACAGCATTTCTATTCTACCTGTAAAATTGACATGTAACTAGCATGTAAATCATGATACATGAATCGTAAATGGGATATGCACTTTTTAAACTCAAAACTCAAATTTCCTTTCTATGGCTTTTTGTCATACACTTAATTTGTTACAGTGACTTGAACTGAAAAAGTTTAAATATTTTAATAATATCTTAAAAGACTTTGCATCCCTATTTTATAACCTGAATTGAGAGAGGTGGTAACAGTCAATTCTGTCTTTGCATTTGGGCCCTCAGAGAACATTTTATTAGATTATACATGGCTCTTCTTGCCAAGTTGGAGATAGCTTTTGTCAATTCTTTTGACTCATGTTTTTCCCCCTAAATCACACTTCCTTCCTTTCTTTCTTCACATTTTTTTTTTTTTTTTCCTTTCTGACCACCTACGTAGCTTATAGGATCTCAGTTCCTCAACCAGGGACTGAACCTGGATCACAACAATGAAAACCTGGAATCCTAACCATTAGGCAACCTGGAAACTCCCTAAACCATAGGATCTTATCAGAAATCTCCATTAGAATTATCTTGAATTCTTTAAAATACACATTCTTAGGTCACTACAGACTAGATCAGAAACTTTTGGGTTGAGCCAGAGAAGCTATATTTTTAAGAAACAGACCTAGGGAATTCCCTGGTGGTCCAGTGGTTAGGACTCTGAACTCCCACTACCAAGGGCCCTGTTCACCCTCTGTTTGGGGAAATGAGATCTACAGGCTGTGTGTCCTGGACCCAAAACAGAAGCAGAGCTATACTTTCTGACATCTGCTCAAGTTTGAGAACCACTGTTCTAGATGATTCTCTACACAAAACCCATTCAGAGTGGTTGCTGGCAGAATGGTTGACCTGTTCAGAGTCTTCAGAATTCACTTAACAACTTCTGAAGTTCCAACAGTAGCCACTCTCTGTCACCAAGCACATCACATTAAGTGGCATTGCACCAAAACCCATCTATCCTGAGCACATTCCATGATACCTCCCAGTTCACCCAAGTCCCCACTCTGATCCTGAGTTTTGGCTTCCAAGGACACTGGGAGCTCTAACACACTTCTTGCATGAATACTAAGTCACTTTATTTGTGTCCAACTCTGTGCAAACTTATTATGGACTGTAGCTCTCCAGGCTCCTCTGTCCATAGGATTCTCCAGGCAAGAATACTGGAGTGGGTTGCCATGCCCTCCTCCGGGGGACCTTTATGGCCCAAGGATCAAACCCGTGTTGCTTACCTCTCCTGCATTGTTGGGTGGGTTCTTTACCACTAGCACCACCTCGGAAGCCCAATATACTTCTTCCTATGCTGGGTTGTCCTTAGTCTCTCAGTTGTGTTCAACTCTTTGCGACCCCATGAACTGTAGCCCACCAGGCTCTTCTGTCCATGGGGATTCTCTAGGCAAGAATACTGGAGCGGGTTGTGATGCTCTTTTCCAGGGGATCGTCCCAACCCAGGGATCGTACCCAGGTCTCCTGCATTGCAGGTAGATTCTTTACCATCTGAGCCTCCATGGGGAGCCCATGAATACTGGAGTGGGTAGTCTATCCCTTCTCCAGGGGATCTTCCCAACCCAGGAATGGAACTGGGGTCTTCTGCACTGCAGTGGATTCTTTACCATCTGAGCTACCAGGAAAGCCCAATACACTTCTTACTGAGTTAATTAGAATTGTGGTTTCTGCTTCTTTAACTTAATACCTAGTCCTGTGCTAAGTGCCTGATGCCAGATCTAGATTTTTCTCTGGTTGGTCTCATGCTACTTCACTATAAGAAATCTTTTACACCAGAATGAATAAAATCATCTCTTTATCTTGATTCATTGACTGAAATTACACATGTGGAATATGTATCTCTTTACGTGTTTCATGATGACTTAATATCATGCAGGAGTCAGGACTAAATATACACCTCTAAATTTGGTTGTCATAATGACTCTGCTAATAGGAAGACTGATCAGGTGAAATCAGTGGTTGAGTTGAACTTTGTCATTAGAAGTTTAAGAATTGTATGTTTGAATGAATGAGTGGTCAAAGCACATAGGATGGCTTTCTCTTGCTCTCAGTACATTTCTTGCCTGCTCCAGGCCTGGCTTCCCCTTACCTTCCATGGATGATAGCTTCTCATCCAAAACTGAAAGTTTAATCAGAAACTACTTACATGATCACTGCCTCCCCACTCCCCCCTCGGATAATGATTGTTCTAGTCTAGGGACCAGAAGGACTCCAGTATGTTGGATCATCAGAGAAAACAGCAGCTCTTGCAGTAGCTGCTAACTCAAACAATGATGGGGGGAGGGCTTTCCGATTGTCCCCCTGGCAATTGAGGAACCCTTCTGACATCATGTCCCTCATAATGGATGGCCTCCTCCTCCCCTGTGGGGCTGAGATTTCTTCTGTGTCCTGTTTGCTATTTATGTGCTAGTGTGTGGTTCCAGGACCTCTGCCTCTGACTTGTAAATTCTTCATCCAATAAATTTCTGATGTCTCTGTCACTGTTTCTGTGTTCTTTCTTCTGTCTCATGCCTAGACAGTTGCACGGATTGCAGGACTGTGGAGCAGAGATGAGCAAAGACAACACAATGAGGGGGAGAGGAGGAAAGACTTGAATGCCTCTCTGAAATGTGTAAAATGAATCCAAGAAAATAATTTGCACTAGTTAAGCAAAATACAGGGCTTCTGGGGCTGCTCAGATGGTAAAGAATCTGCCTGTAATGCAGAAGACTTTGGTTCAATCGCTGGGTGAGGAAATCCCATGGAGAAGGGTATAGCAATCCAATCCAGTATTCTTGCCTGGGAAATCCTATAGACAGAGGAGTCTGGCAGACTACAGTCCATGGGTTGTAAAGAGTGGAACACGGTTGAGCAACTTACACTTTCACTTTTTCCAAGCAAAAGATAATGAAACTTCTTAAAATGCCTGTTATTTCATGTGATACAAAACAATCTTAATAACTGACCTTTGGAAACCAAAGATTTTAGTACTGCATGTGTAAAATACAGTACTACATGTGTAAAATATTAGCTGAAACATGTCTCTCCTTTTTACATACTTTGAATGGTAAAAAGTATTGTGGGCAACAGGAAATGTGAGGGTAAGTGCAACCACCCAGGATATCCTTCTTGAATCAAAAACTATTCTACTGCTCAATAGATCTCAGGAGAAGTTCAGCAGTTGTAAAAGCTCCTTTTGTTTCTTCATCTAGAGTGGGGGCGGGTTGGTTTTCCTCACCTGTTTTTGTTTCAATCTTTATTTTGCTCCCAACAGAAATAGCAAGACTAGTAAATTATATCCTGGAGAATCAAAGCGGACAAGTCTGACTCTAGGCTCACTTCTGAAAGTTGGCAAAACAATGTTTAACCATCAATCACCTATTTCAGTATGGTACTTTGATCCAAGTGGAATAAGCAGAAACTTTATGGTTAAAGTTGGGTTTGAATCTTGACTCAAATGTTTGCCAACTCTCAGATTTAGAAAAAGAATTAAGCTTTGGGCTTCAGTCTTCTTTTGACATGGTGATTTCTCAGTCTAAACAAACCTTGCCCTTTATTACCTGCCTCTTTGTAGAGGACAGAGGTTCTTATGCTTTAAGAATCAACTAAGCTGGGCACATACTTTCTATTTTTTCTGATACCCATAGTTATAGACCCATAGTTTTATTAGGTTAATGCTTCCCAAAATAATGTGGTGAAGTAATTGTTACTTTGTTTAAATCTCAGTCTATCATGGAATGAAACTTTTGTGAAGTAAAATAAGAATGAACAATCATAATTATCAGAATGACCTCAAAAGTGATTAGGCTTTTTGATATCATGGCAAAATGGTTAGAAAAGTTTCTTTGTGCTTAATCTCAATGTCTATACTTTACAGATCAGTTGACAATTTATGGTCTGGGGAACACATATTTATTGAGAAACATACTGCATTATATGGCATTTCTTGCCTGTGTTTCATCCCTCTCATGGCTTTCTGAGATGTCTCTCTTTGATCTCATCCCTTTTTCTATGAACATCTTGAGGGCAAGTTATCTTTTTCATCCTTCCATTGAGGTGATTAACTCACAGTGAATCATATAGTAAATGCTTACAAAAATATGTTTTGGGGTGAATGGTTTTGTAAAAATAGAAGAAATTTCTGATCAAATTTCTGATTCTAAGGCTTGAAGGATATAATATTTGTGAAGTTACTGGTATCATAGCAGGGGTTCAATAAATGGTAGCTTGCTTCTCCGCAGGAGCCCTCTGAATTATTTTCCTAACTCTGCTCTGATCACCAGTTTTATGAGCCAAGTCTCCCCAGTGTTTCTCTGAACTTCACACCACTTTTGGAAAAGCTATCTGGTGCAACAATCCAACTAAGGATTTAGAGTCTACTTAGGGGAATAACATTCCTAGGGATTCTGTATGTTGAATTTTGCCTCAGTTTAAGATGCCTTATGAGATACAATATGGCTTTTGTCACTCTGAGATGGGCAACTAAATGAGCTAGAAGCACTTTAAGCCTCTTTCGGAGCAAACTAACTTGACACTTAGGATCTAAAAACAAGGCTGTGCTCCTTCCCTGGGAGTGTCCTTTTTTTCATAGCTTGGGATGTATCTTACAAGGCAGTGTATATATGGGACCTAATGGATTCATACAAACTGAATACTTACTCTGAAAGGTGAAGGAAAGCGTATGCAAGGTTGTAATTGCAGAAGTCCTTGTCAACTAACAGGGCTGGCCATCTCCATCAACAAAAATAAAGAGATTGGTATATTTTACCATGTATATTATTTAAAAAATAATGACTATAGATAGAAACATTTATGAATATTATTTCTAAATTCATCCAGAGGAAAATTCTTTTTTTTTTTTTTTTTTTACAAAAGATGCTATACATATGGAACATCTCTCTCAAAATTTACTGAATATAAAATAGAAAATAGAGACAGTATAGTTAAATAGCCGACCACATTGTTTTATCTAGGTTAGTTTCATAATCAAGGCTAAGTAACAGGATGTTCTGGGAGACTTCTCTGTTCAGTGGAGGCTCCCTGTTTCACGATCTTTAACCAATCACAATGTAGACATCATAGGAGCATGGGCTATTTTGGAAAATAGTAAACTGGTTAATTGATAATTTCAATATATGTTGTAAAAAGCAATCATCAGATGATAAGGAATGTTGTGCCATTGCTGCATTGTCTGTGCTGACAGAGCCTGTTAAGACAATGTCAGAACAGAAGGACGTGACCCTACTTTGAGTCTAATAGGCTCAAATTCTCTGGCTAATTATGGGATGTATGTTAGATTTTATGAAAAATCAGTACAGCATGTCAATACATGATGAGCTTTGTTTCCATCGTTAAAGCAGGGGAAAGAGCCCCTTTAATAAGGACCAACTTGGGTTAAAGTACCTAACACCCTCCTTGAGATCAAGAATTGGGAAAGTCAGTGCATGCCTTGGTTCTTGCTATAGCCTGGCTTTGTGATGTCAGAGGTTGAAGCTGACTCTGTTTTTGATCTCTGCCTGAGAGAATCAGCTCAGAGTGTCAGCCTTCCCTGGGGTGAACAGAGGTTTCAAAGATAAAGCCTTGTCACGGCTCATGGGAATGGGCTGCCAAAGACATTCATTCATTCTGCACAGGCCATTTGTTCAGAGGTCTCTAATTTGTATACAAGCAGTAGGAATGTTGTGGCAGCAATACTGACTGGCTCAGAAAACAAAATTTCACATTTTTGAGAGCAGAAAAAAGGATTTTATAAAGCTGTAAGAAAATCTTTCTCACTCTTTGGAGTATGTCAGATTAGTGTTTGTGTTCTCAAGAAAAATACAAGCCATGGGAAGTATAAAAGAGATTTTATCCCAAATTGGTATGCTATGTAAGACACTTGTTCTTTTTGTTTATAAATCCTCAACTCAAATTAGTTTTTGAAAATTAGTGTAAGAAATAAAAATAAACAGCTGATTAATTGCATTTTCTGATGAACATTGATTAGATACTAATTTTCTAGTTTTGTTTATCTTGTGATTTGTCATTAAGTAAAATAATAATATATTACAAATAAACTTGAAATAATTCATCTTTTTTATTGTTTTACCTTTCTCTATATATTTATATACATATACACACATAATATCGGAGAAGGCAATGACAACCCATTCCAGTACTCTTGCCTGGAAAATCCCATGGATGGAGGAGCCTAGTAGGCTGCAGCCCATGGGGTCACTAAGAGTCGGACACGATTGAGCAACTTCACTTTCACTTTTCACTTTCATGCAACTTCACTTTCACTTTTCACTTTCATGCTTTGGAGAAGGAAATGGCAACCCACTCCAGTGTTCTTGCCTGGAGAATCCCAGGGAAGGGGGAGCCTGGTGGGCGGCCGTCTCTGGGGTCGCACAAGGTTGGACATGACTGAAGTGACTTAGCAGCAAAACACATAATATAGTGTGCCATATATATGTTGGAGATATATATTGATATATGGTTTTTTACAAGGTTCTAATTGATACTGTAGTTGATGATGATGAAGGTGATACTGTTGTCATAATCCATTGTGGAACAATATTTTTATGAAGAGAAAAAAATATTAAAATTGAAATTTAAAATTACACAAAGGGCTTCTCTTGTGGCTTAGCTGGTAAATAATCTGCCTCCAATGTGGGAGACCTGGGTTCAATCCCTGGGTTGGAAAGATCCTCTGGAGAAAGTAAAGGCTGCCCACTCCAGGATTCTAACATACAGAATCCCATGGACTATATAGTCCATGGGGTTGCAGAGTCGGACATGACCGAACGGCTTTCACTTTCAAAGGATATTGTAATGTTATATATATATATATATATATATATATATATATATATATACACACACACACACACACACATACATATATATATATGTTCCCATTTGTATGAATAAGGCATCAGTTCAGTTCAGTCTCTCAGTCGTGTCTGACTCTTTCTGACCCCATGGACTGCAGCATGCCAGGCTTCCCTGTCCATCACCAACTCCCAGAGTTTACTCAAACTCATGTCCATCGAGTCAGTGATGCCATCCAACCATCTCATCCTCTATCATCCCCTTCTCGTCTCACCTTCAATCTTTTCCAGCATCAGGGTCTTTTCAAATGAGTCAGCTCTTCGCATCAGGTGGCCAAAGTATTGGAGTTTCAGCTTCAACATCAGTCATATACTGCTATATCTATGAAGATTAATGTTGAGAGTAATAATACATTTTATTACTAGTAGCAATATTTTTTGATATACCTCTAATTGCACTTCTAGTGGTGATAAAAGCTTATTATAAAATGCAATATAAAATGATACAATATCATTATATTTTTCCCATAGATTTTACTATTAATGAAAAGAGAGACTTAGAATTACATGTTAATTGAATTCTAGTAACACTTTCATTATACTGGAATTCAGGTTTTCTTGTATAAACATAAGAGAAAAACGCTTTGTGCTGAACCCAAAATGAGGCTTCTACTGTTTTTCCTCAACTTACAGCCAAAACATGTCTGCCACCTTCCTTCAATCTCTTTAGTTCTGAATTTCTGTTGCAGAAGCTATTGTTTGTCATTTATATGAATATTTAGAACTTACAAAAATAAGGTTATAGAACAAATGCATAGATCAGGTCTCAATTATTAATATATTTCTATAATATATAGAATAGTTATATGATTACATCAAAGTTTTCCAGATGAGTGCAAAGAAAAGGTACAGAGGGGAGAGAGGTTAACACAGTGCTATTCAAACACTGGGTCCACAAATGCATTTGTTCGCAATTGGTTTACTATTATGACAAGAAAAATACAGAAAATGGGAATAAATGTGTATAACATGCTATGGAAATTGAAAATACTTTACCTGTGGAAACTAATAATAGTACATTAATGATTTGTATCTTTGATGTCTTTATTGTGTTAGTTGCTCAGTCTTCTTTTCAACCCCATGGATCCCTGGAGCCCACCAGGATCCCCTGTCCATGGAATTCTCCAGGGAAGAATACTGGAGTGACTGGCCATTCCCTTCTCCAGAGGATCTTCCCAACCCAGGGATCAAACCCAGGTTTCTTGCATTGCAGGCATATTCTTTAGCATCTGAGCCACTAGGGAAGCCCTTTGGATATTTTTTAATTTCAATTTTAATGTTTTTTTCATTTTATAAAAATATTGTTCCACAACGGATTATGACTACACCATCACCTTCATCGTCATCAACAGCTGCCGTATCTTTTATCATAGATCATTTGATAAGCACTAGTTCATTGTGATTTGCAGTCATATTATTGAATTTATAAGCCATAGGATCTAAATCAATGATAGAATAAACAAAGGAGTGAATCGATGGAACGAGTGATGACAGGGACCAGAGGTTCTCAGAAGAGCAGGGCTTGAATATTCATGGCTGTAGTCAGAAAGCACAAAGCATGAGATAGTGATTTTGAAGGAGAAGGAGTTAAGACCATGACTGTAGCTGGCTCAGCTAGAAGGATGAAAAAATTCTTTAATGATAATGAGATGAAGGAACTGAGAGGCCATTGTTTGAGATAAAACTTTCATGGAACATGTACAAGTTACCAAGGATGACTGCATTACCCAGCAGTGATAGGAAGGCTTTTATTCAGGTGGCCATGGAGGGGAGATGGCAGTTCTATAGGGAGACAGAAAGCAAGAGAGATAAAGAAAAGTGCAGATTCTGTTTGTGACAAAAGACCCTTCAACTGCATAGTTCGACTGTTAGATGAAAGACAGTTTGTGTAAGATAAATGGCCTATGAAGGGGAAGATAAATGGGACATGAATAAACACATACAACAATAAAAATTTGAAAATTCCCTATAGAAATTGACGTTATCTCATCTCCTGCCTCATTTAGCTCCTGAGTTCTCACTGTGGCCTGAAGAATAGATCCAGTTTCCACAAACATTTATTTTGTCTCAAAATAAATTTTGAGTTTTCAAAATTGAGAGTCAACGTGAGAACTACCAGAATCAGACTGATGATATTTTTTCCAGCCAAAGGTGGAAAAGTTCTATACAGTCAGGAAAAACAAGACTGGGAGCTGACTGAGGCTCAGATCATGAACTCCTTATTGCCAAACTCAGACTTAAATTGAAGAATGTAGGGGAAACCACTTTACCATTCAGGTATGACCTATATTAAATCCTTTATGATTATACAGTAGAAGTGACAAATAGATTCAAGGGATTAGGTCTGATAGACAGAGTGCCTGAAGAACTATTGATAGAGGTTCATGACATTGTACAGGAAGCAGGGATCAACAACATCCCCAAGAAAAAGAAATGCAAAAAGAAAAAATGATTGTCTGAGGAGGCCTTACAAACAGCTATGAAAAGAAGAGAAGTAAAAGACAGAAGAAAAAGAGAAAGATATACTCACATGAATGCAGGGTTCCAAAGAATAGCCAGGAGAGATAAGAGAGCCTTCCTCAGCGATCAATGCAAAGAGATAGAGAAAAACAGTAAAATGGGAAAGACTAGAGAAAGATCTCTTCAAGAAAATTAGAGATACAAAGGGAACATTTCATGCAAAAATGGGCTCAATAAAGAATAGAAATGGTATGGACCTAACAGAAGCAGAAGATATTAAGTAGTGGCAAGAATATACAGAAGAACTATACAAAAAGATCTTCAGGACCCAAACATCCTGGAATGTCCGGTGTGATCACTCACCTAGAGCCAGAGATCCTGGAATGTGAAGTCAAGTGGGCCTTAGAAAGTATCACCACAAACAAAGCTATTGGAGGTGACAGAATTCCAGTTGAGCTATTTCAATCCTAAAAGATGATTCTGTGAAAATGCTGCACTCAATATGCCAGCAAATTTTGAAAGCTCAGCAGTGGCCCCAGGACTGGAAAAAAGCAGTTTTCATTCCAATCTCAAAAAAGGCAATATCAAAGAATGTTGAAACTACCACACAATTGCACTCATTTCACATGCTAGCAAATTAATGCTCAAAATTTTTCAAGCCAGGCTTCAACAGTACATGAACCAAGAACTTCCAGATGTTCAAGCTGGTTTTAGAAAAGGCAGAGAAACCAGAGTTCGAATTGCCAACATCCACTGGATCACTGAAAAAGCAAGAGAAGTCCAGAAAAACATCTACTTTTGCTTTGTTGACTGTGCCAAAGTCTTTGACTGTGTGGATCACAATAAACTGTGGACAATTCTTCAGGAGATAGGAATACCAGATCACCTGACCTGCCTCCTGATAAACCTGTATACAGGTCAAGAAGCAACAGTTGGAGCTGGACATGGAATAGCAGACTGGTTCCAAATTGGGAAAGGAGTAGGTCAAGACTGTATATTTTCACCCTACTTATTATCTTCTATGCAGAGTACATCATGCAAAATGCCAGGCTGGATGGAGCACAAGCTGGAATCAAGATTGCCAGGAGAAATATCAATAACCTCAGAAATGCAGATGACACCAATCTTATGGCAGAAAGAGAAGAAGAACTAAAGAGTCTCCCAATGAAAGTGAAAGAGGAGAGTGAAAAAGTTGTCTTAAAACTCAAGATTCAGAAAACTAAGATCATGGCATTTGATCACAGCATATATATGGCTATGCTCGTTGTGCAGCATGGACTCTAGGACATGCAGGCTTTAGTGGTTGTGGCCTGTGGGTTCAGTAGTTGGGGCCCATGCCCACTTACTCTTCTGTTTAAAAGTTTTATATCCTACTATGGAGTGGTCTCTTTCTCTCTCTTTTTTTATTTTTTTATTTATTTATTTTTTAAATTTAATTTTATTTTATTTTTAAACTTTACATAATTGTATTAGTTTTGCCAAATATCAAAATGAATCCACCACAGGTATACATGTGTTCCCCATCCTGAACCCTCCTCCCTCCTCCCTCCCCATACCATCCCTCTGGGTCGTTCCAGTGCACCAGCCCCAAGCATCCAGTATCGTGCATTGAACCTGGACTGGCAACTCGTTTCATACATGATATTTTACATGTTTCAATGCCATTCTCCCAAATCTTCCCACCCTCTCCCTCTCCCACAGAGTCCATAAGACTGTTCTATACATCAGTGTCTCTTTTGCTGTCTCGTACACAGGGTTATTGTCTCTTTTTTTAAAATCCTTGATTCATTCTAGAGATTTTTCTTTTTAATCAGGTATGTCTAAAGTAGCTTACTATGGCTGAGAAGTAATTAGGGATCCGAATCTTGAACTTTCCTGAGGAAATAGGTCACCAAATGGAGTTCAAAATTCACCAATCTCTCTGTTTAAGTACTTGGAGAAACTTTGAATATTGCAGATTTTTTATTATTTATTAATTTACCCTTGAGGTGAGATGCAAAATGATTTTGCTTATATTTACCTTGGATGAATTATTTAAGAAATCTGGTAATAGTTCATTCTAGCATTAGCAGCCTGACATCTGGGAGTTTATAGATAATCTGTCCTTTCTAAGCAACTCAATGTTACACTTGCTTCTTATATAATAAGTAGACATTTTGAGATTTGAAAGCTAAGTTGAGGGAAGCACCACTAGATCTCTTTAAGAAATAATGTTTGAAATTTATTTGAATTTCTCCTTTTGATGACATTTCAGTTCATGCTCCCAGAACAAATTGTATTATAACTATTTTTAAGAATGCAGGTGAATTCATGCACTACATTTTCGCTATTTTTTAATCATGTTGTTGACCTTTGCAAGGTTTTCCTGTTTGATTTTTGTTATCTTTAGTCAACTGTACGTACACACTTAATAGAAACAACGTGGATAGGGTCAAATGCTGTGACTCTTATGCAATTTTACTGTTTGGTGGTTCTCAACTAGCTGGCACCACCACCACATTTCACAAAGTCAAGACACAATTTTGTCTGTTATTACTGGGATGGGTGGTCGAGATATGCTATGGGTATATAGTGAAAAGAAATGAGGGACACTGCTAATCATACTACCATTCACAGGACAGAAGCTTGCAATGAAGAAGAGCTCTGAGGTTGAGAAACACTAGACTAGTTGAACAAAAGACAATCTTGATGCTTTTGCATAAAGACCAAATAATTGCGGTATTGCTCCATCACTGCAATGAATGGGTACTATGTGGTGAGATATTTCTGAGTCTTCAGTATTTCACCTGCAAGTTTCAAGTTCTCTGATGTTGGCATAGCAACTAAATCTTTCCGAACATAATCTTACTTTTAATAAAATTGACTCAACACTACCTTCATCCTATGGTTGCCAGAAGGTTTAAATTAGATGTATATATAAAACATTTAGCAGTGTGTTTGAGATGTATTAGACTCTCAAGAGTGTTCCTCCATCTCCCATAATGTTATAATACATTTCAGCAATTTCCAAAAGATTACTTCTTAGTTTAACATTTTAGTCAGAAGAAGATATACCTATATATTTTTAATCAAGAAAATAAGAGAGGGAGTATTTAGTATTGGCTTGATAGCTCTATTTTTTTTTTTCTTTTGTTGTTGTTCATTAAACTTTTCATCATCTACTTCATCAGGAAATATTTTTTTAATTTTAATTTAATTTTATTTTTTAATTTTATAATACTGTATTGGTTTTGCCATATATCAAAATGAATCTGCCACAGGTATACATGTGTTCCCCATCCTGAACCCTCCTCCCTCCTCCCTCCCCATACCTTCCCTCTGGGTCTTCCCAGTGCACCAGCCCCAAGCATCCAATATCATGCATCTAACCTGGACTGGCAAGAAATATTTTAACACCTTGTGCATGATCTATCGGATAAGGCAATGTCACCCTACTCAAGTACTCTTGTCTGGAAAATCCCATGGACAGAGGAGCCTGGTAGGCTGCAGTCCATGGGGTCGCTAAGAGTCAGCCACGACTGAACGACTTCACTTTCCCTTTTCACTTTCATGCATTGGAGAAGGAAATGGCAACCCACTCCAGTGTTCTTGGCTGGAGAATCTCAGGGATGGGGGAGCCTGGTGGGCTGCTGTCTATGGGGTTGCACAGTCGGATACGACTGAAGCGACGCAGCAGCAGCAGCATGATCTATCAGTGAGAAATCTTGAGCAACGTAGCATTAGGTCAGAAAGTAAATCTACATACTTCTTTTAGTTACCTTAAGGAAAAAAAAAATAATAAAAGTTTTAATTATTTGAATTTAAGTATTTTCTTGAATAAAAAGAGACAGACATGTGTGTGTGCATGCTAAGTCGCTTCAGTTGTATCCAACTCTTTGTGATCTTATGGACTGTTGCCCACCAGACTCCTCTTTTCATGGGATTCTCCAGATAAGAATACTGAAGTGGGTTGTCATGCCCTGCTGCTGCTGCTGCTGCTAAGTCGCTTTAGTCGTGTCCGACTCTGTGTGACCCCATAAACAGCAGCCCACCAGGCTCCCCCATCCCTGGGGTTCTCAAGGCAAGAACACTGGAGTGGGTTGCCATTTCCTTCTCCAATGCATGAAAGTGAAAAAGTGAAAGTGAAGTCGCTCCATCGTGTCCGACTCTTAGCGACCCCATGGACTACAGCCCACCAGGCTCCTCCATCCATGGGATTTTCCAGGCAAGAGTACTGGAGTGGGGTGCCATTGCCTTCTCCGTCAGGAAGCCTGGAGACTGGCATATCTGTATATATAAATTATATAAATTTAAATGGAGAAGGAAATGGCAACCCACTCCAGTATTCTTGCCTGGAGAATCCCAGGACCAGAGGTGCCTGGTGGGCTTCCGTCTACGAGGTCGCACAGAGTCGGACACGACTGATGAGACTTAGCAGCAGCAGCAGCAGCAGAATACATTTACATAGATTTCAGGATACTCTTGGAAGTTTCTTTAAAAATAGCACACACAGTTTGCTCTTTTAACTATATATTTCCACTTATTTTTCTCCCTGAAATAAAGAATAAAATGTCCAGGCTATGATTGCCTACAAATATGACATGGAAAACTTGTATCGCTTAGACATTTGTGACTGCAGATTTATGGAAATGCAGTCAAATGAGTGAATGCCTATATTCTGGGTATTCATACATAATGTAACCTTGAATCCTGATTTTTTGGCAAGAAAGAGATCAAAAGTTTTCATGCGAGTCAAACATTTCAATATGCATACACTTTCCTCCATTTCTTTACTTTCCCCAGGCAAGCACAAAACTTTCAAATAAAATTTCCTGTTTAGTAGTTTTCATTTCTTTCTAGAATCCTTCAGAAAATGTTAAAAATTTCTCTGACAAGGTTAGCTCCTTTTCAGCAAACATAATAAATCCAGGATTTAAGTAGTCATGTACTTTTACAATGCATATAAAAACAGCCTTGCCTTGAATTTATTGCCTTGAATTTATGAATTTTCTATTTCATGTAATACTTGAGAGATTATATATATATATATATACACACACACACATATATATATTACTTTTTGACAATGTGTGATCCAAATTTATAATTTATACTAGGATAAGACCTGAGTGTTCTTTTGACAAAGTGAAAGTAATGGTAACAATGTAAGGAAACTCAAGTATGTATAAGATTTTCCACTGAGGTGTAGGAAGAAAACTACAGCCTTTCTAGTTATATTATTATTTTAGAATAAAGAAATTTATTTTAAAATAAATAAAGTCAAGTTTCTGAATGTAGGACACAAGAACTTACTGGATCCCATACATAGTAGTGAGGTGTTGGTTGGGATACTCATCATGTCTGAGGACTCTCAAGAAACCCTAAACATTACAGAGTTCCGTAGAGTTGCTTTCACTTCTCATTTCAGAGTAATGTCGTAAACTACAATCTCACTTTGCCGGTTTAAGTAAAACTTTCTATAGCATAGCACAGTCATAGCATAAACATTCATCCCAAATGGACAAGTGTTTATAACATGCCCTAGTAGAAACTAGTTCAAAGAGAGTACTGACACACAAGAAACAAACAGTAAGAAAATGGCAGAACTACCTTTTATCCAATTACTAGTAGGAGATCTTTTGAAGCACCATTTTGAGAGAAGACAGTGATGACCTAATGACATATGAAAATAAATTAGTTAAAAATTAATATTGGCATCTTATTGAAATATAAATGTATGCCACTGTTATAACAATGAACCATGTCCTAAGTGTGTGTGTGTGTCAGTCTATATGTAATGGAAATTGCAACTTCTTGAGGTATCATTTTAACTTCAGGCTAACAATTATATAAAACTAAATCAATTTAGTACCAGACTTTTGAATATCTGTATCCTTCATTGCTAAGCCAGTTTTTTAAGGAGAAATCAAAATCAACAATGTAATTCACACTACTATTATTGCTATTAAATGTCAATAATATAGACAATATAGCTTTAATCATACTGTAGATACTATATTAACTATACTCTTATTATACAATAACCAAACTTTTAACAATATGCAGTGAGAAAAAAGAATTTCTCTATCCCTAATAAAGAAAAGATAAAAATGTTTTTAATTGTCATTAAATTTTATATTATCAGTTTTAAATGTATTATTTAATTTATATTTATTATTATAAGTATACAATATACTGATATATATATTCATATTAAATATAAATCCCTTTATATATATATATATATGCATATGTACATGTATTTATACACATACCACAAAGGACAATTTTTTACTTATGGAGATGCACTAACAAAAATGCTTGAAGAATGCTGCTGTAATGTTACAAGTAGAAATTTATTATATTCTTGCCTTTAAAGAACCTACAAATATAAGAAAATAATAAAGCAAATAGCAATATTTTATGTTCCTTTTGTAATTTAAAAGCAGTACAAATAGAACTATTGATTATGAAATATATTGAAAGGATTATGGTAAATTTTTTAAACCATTTAATCAATAAATAGCAACATATGCAATTTAATTCTTTTATTTTAGAAATTTAAAGAAAATTATTAAAAGTATCAGTATTTTATACAATGTTCTATATGAGCTTATGTGGCTTTTTGACATTACAGGATGCTTTCATGTACTTTACCATGTTTGAATTTTGACAAATGAAGCAGCTTGTGAATGGCTTAGATTGTATGTGTTTTGTTACACTTTAGAAGAAAAATCTGGGGTTCAGAGAGGCCATTCACTGTCACACACATAAGAGACCTGAAGACATGAATTTTCTCCCCTCTGTTTTCCCTGTTGACTTCATAATCTTCTCTAGCTCACACTAATGCTGTTTTCATAAATATTTTCCAAGTATTTAAAACTGAGAGGCTAATACTGCTTTTTTCTTTTCCCCCTCAAAAGGCATATTTGACGACAAAGGACTGACAGTGAGTTAGGGGTCATCAATGTTTTAGCTGCTCTTAAATGGATTCACACTTTTTTAGAAACTTACTTTGCCATGATACCATCACTATTACTTTGTTGATGTCTGTGGTGGAGATGACTGTCCATCAAAATCCTCTTCCTGGATACAGGACAAGATGACATTTTCTAGCCTCTCTTCAGTCAGTGTAGTCATTTGACTGAGTTCTTCTTAAGGAGATAAGAGTAGAGAGGGCGTGTGCTGCCTTCATGTTTGAACCTCTGCCTGGCTACCTGTGCTTCCTCCATGTCTGTTCTTCCTCCTGTCACCAATCCCTGAGCATGACAGACCAGTTTTTATGACGTGGACAGTGACAAGACCCTAAAGAACACCAGTATTGTAGAAGGGAAGGGGCAGGAACTCTGGATCTCTGTGTGGTGTGGAGGAGAGTTGCTCTTCAGCCAGGAACACCTGTCTAGACTACAGAAGGACAAAGAGCTAGGAACCCCTTATGGGTCATTTTGTGTGAAGTAGCTCAGTCGTGTCTGACTCTTTGGGACCCCATGGACTGTAGCCTACCAGGCTCCTCCGTCCATGGAATTCTCCAGGCAAGAATACTGGAGTGGGTTGCCATTTCCTTCTCCAGGGGATCTTCCTGACCCAGGGATTGAACCTGGGTCTCCCACATTGTAGGCAGACGCTTCACAGTCTGAGCCACCAGGGAAGTCCAAAGTACTTTACAGTAGGCTTTAATATAATATTTTACATTTAATTTTTAAATACATTATTTTGCTTTTCACAATATACCATGTGTGGCTCAGACAGTAAAGAATCTGCAATGCAGGAGAACCAGGTTTGATACCTGGGTGGGGAAGATCCCCTGGGGAAGGGAATGGCTACCCACTCCAATATTCTTGCCTGAAGAATCCTTTAGACATAGAAGCCTGGCGGGCCACAGTCCCTGGGGTCACAAAGATTCAGACAAGACTGAACAACTAACACTGTCACTTTGAAAGTTTTCGGGACATTTTTTCTTCCCTTCTTGGCTTCTCTGAATTCTCAGGCCTGTACAGAGAGCCCAATCGTTATTTAAAACTTATTTCCGATTATAATTTGATAGCAAAACCTCTTTCAGATTTTCTGTTCACCTCTCAGGCTTTTCTGTTAGGCTTGCTTAATGTGCTGATTAGCACAGCAAGATGAACTTTAGCTCACATTTTAAACTGCAAAACTTATATTGTGATGCATAGAGCAAAAGTTGTGAAGAAGCAAAAATAACACAAAATGTGTCAATTTTCCCCACCCTTGCATTGTAAAGACTCTCCTAAGACCTTGAAATGCCAAAATGAAGGAAGTGCTCATGTGACGTTCTTTTCTTACATACAACACATAACCCATTAGATGCCCTTACCTGAAGAAATCACATGCTGTACAGAAGTCATTTTAGAAAATACTTATGTATAGTTGACTACATTAGTAACAATTTTATATTCTGCTTTGGAGTCTCTGCTGTTATCGAGTCTTATGGAGTGACTGTAATAGTTGGAAACTATTGAAGAATAGTTCATTCTGGGGTGTCTGCTATACAACCCACTTTCTAGCCTCTCAGATGTCTAATTCAAGGCTAATTTCCAAGGTTTAGAGACTTTTATTATAGTGATTAGACTGGGAATTCCAGCATTTACATAGACCAAAATATACTCGGTAAATTCTTCATAATCCCCTGATGACTCTCATCTGTGAGGAATTACAAATAACACTTGGTTTGATGCTAGAAGTCTAGTATATTCTGTACAACCAGGGTTCTGCTCATTTATCTGTCCTTTAGTTAATCAACATTGTTGTTCAAACTCTAAGCTGTGTCCAACTCTTTGTGACCCCATGGACTGTATCATACTAGGTTTCCCTGTCCATCACCATCTCCTGGAGCTTGCTCAAACTCATGTCCATTGAGTCAGTGATGCCATCCAACCATCTCATCCTCTGTCACCCCCTTCTCCTCCTGCCTTCAATCTTTCCCAGCATCAGGGTCTTTTCCAATGAGTCAGCACTTCACATATGGTAGCCACATTATTGGTGCTTCAGCAACAGTCCTTCCAGTGAATATCCAGGGTTGATTTCTTTTAGGATTGTCTGCTCTGATCTCTTTGCAGTTCAAGAGACTACCGAGAGTCTTCTCTAACAGCATAATTCGAAAACATCAATTCTTTGGTGCTCAGCCTTCTTTATGTCCAAATCTTATATCCATACATGACTAATGGAAAAACTTTAGCTTTGACTTTTTGGGCCTTTGTCAGCAAAGTGATGTCTCTATTTTTTAATACTCTGTGTAGATTTATCATAGCTTTCCTTCCAAGGAGCAAGCATCTTTTAATTTTGTTGCTACAGTCCCTGTTGCAGTGATTTTGGAGCTGAAGAAAATTTCATAATAAACTACAGTGCAGTTTACTATAACTCTAAAGACTGATGCTGGGAGGGATTGGGGGCAGGAGGAGAAGGGGACGACAGAGGATGAGATGGCTGGATGGCATCATTGACTTGATGGACATGAGTCTGGGTGAACTCCGGGAGTTGGTGATGGACAGGGAGACCTGGCGTGCTGTGATTCATGGGGTCGCAAAGAGTCGGACATAACTGAGCGACTGAACTGAACTGAACTGAAAGACATAAAGAATTAAAGAAATAATGTTCTAAATAATTGGGAAGCCAATAAAGTTTTGTATGTATATAGCCAACAATCAACCATAAGTAAGAAATATGAAATATATAAATAATCCATATATATATATTTTTTTTAATTCCAAGACTGTAGAAACTTTTCCTAAAGCCCTTCAAATCAGGGCACACTTTCTTCTGCTCATCTTTCCTAGTTGTCTCTTTAATCAGTTACATCAAAAATTCAACATTTTTTATAGCATTCTACTCTTACACTAATTATATTGATGATGTGACTTATGGTAACATAGTGATGATGCAAAGGGGAGTCATTGAGACTGTTTCTATGTATATATAAGTTCGTGAAGTGGTTAGTAGTATTGTTTTACAAAATGCACATAAGAAGAAAAAAATATATCTCCTCTGTCTGATTAACTTTAAGCCTGTAGATTAAGAAACTGTACCAGACTGCTTTTATAACAAGATATATATGTATATGTCTGTGTGTGTGTAGGATGTGCACATTATTTTCAACTTTAAATACAACTTTAGATATATTTTCACTTGTAAAATGTTCTATGCTTAATTAGTTTAAACTCTACTGAGTTGTAGGTAGTATTCTATAATTTGGAGTCAGGGATGGTACAGAAATTGAAGAACCTACTTCAAGGGGGCTCATATGTTCTGTGTTCTTTCCTAATTGTGAATATTAAAAATCTTTTAGGTTCTGTTGCTTATGATTCTTATAAAAACTCCATAGATGTGGGCACACTGGTGACTAGAGAAGTTCTGTGGTTTTCTCAGTAGGGGGTAGAAAAGAGAGATACAGGGGGGATTTCTTCTTCCTGGCCCAGTTACCTTAGTCTCTATGGCATATGCCCATTTTTCTCCTTCCCTTCTAACAGCATTGTTTTCCTCTTGTCCTCTTCTCACTACTTAAAAGTAATGCAACTTAATAGAAGCAGTTTCTCCCAGGGATATTTTTTAGAGGGGCAGTCTGGGGATTTTGCAAGACTAACATGAACTTTTTGCCTTTAGCATGGTTGAAAGGTCTTTGGTCCCACCAAGGGTGCTGCTGAATGATCCACAGTCTTAACGCATGGGTCTCTTCACCAGCCTAGGCAGCCATGGGAGGTTTATCTAGAAAGTGTGGTTGTGAGAAAGTAGTTTCCCGAAAAGAAAGACTTACTTTATCTTCTTAGTATCCTCTTAAGGCTGAGAACTGTAGTTCTTCATGCAATAATAAAAATAATAACAAGGACCAAAAAAAAAAAAAGCATTGTACTTAAGATCCAAATATTAACATAAAGATTAAAATATTTCAATGAGAAAATAAATGGTAGATATATTTACTTTTTAATATTTAATGCAAAGTAATTTTAATAAACTCTTACTTTTAAAAAAAACCTATAAAAAAGATTTTAGTTATACTTATCTATTAACTAATTCAATTACTTTAATTTAGTCTAAGAATACACACACATTGTTTTCTAAGATTGGTCTCCCATGAGGAGACTGTTCTGATATGTATATTTTTAAAAGGCATTGTCATGGATGAGGCAAAACTGGATTCTGCATAAATAGTAAAGCTTTACCTTAAAGGGTACCTAGTACTGTCTTCTTTAAAGAATTATGGTAATTGAGGTCAAAGACATATTCTCACACAATTTTTATTTCCTCTAGAGTACCCTGCAGAGTTCGAGGGACTTGCTGGATTTGAATAAATATTTGTTAAACAAAGATGAGGGCTTCCCTGGTGGTTCAGGGGTAAAAAGTCCACCTGCAATGCAGGAGATGCAGGTTCAGTCCCTGCATTGGGAAGATCCCCTGGAGGAGGAAATGGCAACCCTCTCCAATATTCTTGCCTGGGAAATCCCTGGGACAGAGGGGCCTGGGAGGCTACAGTTCATAGGGTTGCAAAGACTCAGATATGACTCAGAGACTAAACAACAACAACAACAAAAATACAAGTCAGCAGTTCATTTAAGAATCTTTATCACTTAGCTATTTCTGTCTAACCAACACTTGTAACTTATTGACCGGAGTTGGGGGGTTGTGGGTTTTTGCAGAAACTAAAGACTGTGGCCAGTGATTTGTCATGTAAGTGAATAAAAGACACATTGATACCTCTTCAGTCAATAAATTGTTTAAGATAATTGGAACTACAGCCATTTTAATCTGTCTCAAGGTGATGAGTCTTTGGGAAGTTCTGCAGATCTAGGTCATACTTGACTGATCTTGGTGTAATCAGGGGGTGACTCAGCTGGGAGCTGGCTGGTCATACACTGCCTCAATTAGGGTGGGTCTCTCTGTTCAGGGTACTCTCTCACCCGACAGCTGGCCAGTCCAACTTATTCTCAAGGTAAATGAGCAAAGTTCCAAGAGAGTGCGGTATAAATGGCCTCCAGAGCCCTATACTCAGGATGCCCCGCTATGACAACTCTGCACTCTATAGGCCAAAGGACAAGAACAGCTATGATTCCAGGGGTAGAGAAAGACACTTCACTTCTAGCTGGGAAGAGCTGCCATATCTCACATAAACAACATGTATATAGGTAGGAGTGGTGAGTAGGGGCCGTTTTTACCACCAGTATGTGAAATATTGAAGTGAAAAAAGAAAGAAATCAGAATATACTCAAGGCTCAACATTTCTGCATGATGAATTTGTTAGTAGTCACGTTTTTCCCCCTGTCAGAAGCTCTGAATGACAGGGGGAAAAAATCCACAATTGGTGGCAGCAGAATAAGCTTTTCAAATAGTTTATGTTATTTGTCAAAACAGCATAGTTATTCACACAAACGACATAGCTGTGCATTTGTCAAAGCCCTAATTTTCATGATCTGATCATTGCTATTTATAGCACAGTGCTTCTCTATGTGGGCCTTTCGATTTCTCTGGTTATTTTTTTTTAACCTTTCTGCACTATTTCCTATTTAAATTTATATAGGTTGCTACAAAATTCCCTTTTTATTGCAAAGAATGATTGGTTTAGTTGCTCTGATAATCTTTCCTTTTTTTTCCTTCCTAAAGTAATGCACAGAATAGCACAACCTTTTGATAAACACACTGCATGGTTATTCATCTTTAATTGTCAAACTTTACTTTTTTAGGACAGTTTTATGTTCACGCAAAACCAGAGCAGAAAATACAGGTTTCCCCATACACCTTCTCTCCCCAAACACACACATTCCCTCACTGACATCCCCTACTAGAGCCATACATTTGTTACAATGATTCTACATTGACATATCATAATCACCCAAATGTATGATTTTTATTGGAATTTACACTAGTTGCACATTCTATGGGTCTGAACAAATGTAGAATGACATGTATCCATCATTATATACCATATGGAGTATGGTCACTGTTCCCCAAATTTTCCATACTCTGCATATTTATCCTTCCCCTGCCCTACCCTTCACAACTGTTGATATTTCCACTGCTTTTAGTTTTGCTTCTTCCAGAATAAAATATCATACAGTTGGAATAATATATATATATATATATATATATATATATATATATATATATATATATAGCTTTTTCACATTGGTTTCTTTTACTTTAAAAAAATGTATTTCTCATTCTTCTGTCTTTAAATTGCTTGACAGCACATTTCTTTCCAGCACTGCATAATGTCCCATTGTGTGGATTATCGGTTTGTTTATCCTTCCACCTGTTGAAGAATATCTTGCTTGCTTTCAAGTTTTGGCAACTGTGAATGAAGCTGATACAAACATTTGCTTACAGGTTATTGTCTGGACATATGTTTTCAATTACTTTGTATAAATACCAAGAATTAAATTTGCTGGATGTCGTGGCAAGAGTATGATTAGTGTTGTAAAAAACAACTAAACTACTAAAGAGGCTGTACCACTGTGTATTCTCACAAGAAGTGAATAAGAGTTCCTTGGAGGGTTGCTTCTCATCCTCACCAGTGTTTGATGCTCTCAGTGTCCTGCATTATGAAATTATTAGGTTCTAAGCAATATATCTTTAAATTCCTTACCACCTTTACAGTTTTCACTTGTGGTTAGAGAATAGCTTAAAACTTACTTAATTATGATTTACATAAAACTGTAAAGTGTATACATTTTAAAAACTAACATTAATCACGAATAAAAATGTGATTTTCTTGTTTCACCAGGCTTACTATATTTATTATTATACAATATCCATGCAAAAGATGTTAATATTAATGGAAACACTTTGAGAATAAAAGAGGCAGTGATCCAAGATGAGAGCCTGATGCTCCTCTTTGTGGAACTCCTAGGTTCAAGGGTGACCAGGATTCAAAAGGTTTGGCAAGGGGCTGAGTTATCTAGGGTCTTGCTATAGTTGGAGCTTGACCTACTCAGAATAACTGGGGCCTCATTCATTCTTCTCAGGATCTTGCCACCTGTTGTGTTTCTAGAATGGCATGTTTAAGTTAATTTCTAAAAACTCTCTTTGATCTACAGTGATCCAGAAATTTTAGTTAAAATCAATGATACATTCCTTTCTTCTATGTCTTCTTTTTCTTCTGCCCTCCCTCTTGCTCCTCCCTTTCCTACTTTCCCCATCCCCATTTTTCCCCCTCTCTTCTTTTTTTCTCTTTCTGGTCCTTCTCCTCCTCCTTTGTTCTTCTTCATCTTTTTCCACTTCCTCTGATTGATTACTAACTACTTAATTTACAGTCTTAGAGACAGCACTGTTTCTCTAACCTTATTCAGCTTCATCAAGGGAATGATGCAAGATACGGGAGCCAGAACCATAGCAGAGTAAAGGACAGTGAGAGTTGGACCATAAAGAAGGCTGAGTATCCAATAATCTATGCTTTCCAACTGTGGTGCTGGAGAAAACTTTTCAGAGTCCCTTGGACAGGAAGGAGATCAAACCAGTCAATCCTAAAGGAAATCTACTCTGAATAGTCATTGAAGGACTAATGCTGAAGCTGAAGCCCCAATACTTTGGCCACTTGAAACAAAGAGTTGAATCACTGGAAAAAAACCCTGATGCTGGGAAAGATTGAGAACAGGAGGAAAAAGGGGTGACAGAGGATAAGATGATTGAATCGCATCACTGACACAATGGACATGAGTTTGAGCAAACTTTGGGAGATAGTGAAGGACAGAGAATCCTGGAGTGCTACAGTCCATGTGGTCACAAAGAGTCAGACATGATTTGGTGACTGAGCAACAAAAATCCACATGAAGTCAAATCTGTACTAAATGAGATCAGTGAATATTATACACATCCTAGAGCCAACAGGGGTTGCCTACATTGCAGGTGGATTCTTTACCAATTAAGCTATCAGGGAAGCCCTGCAAAGCTGAAGAGGGGCCTATACTTCAGAAATGTAATGTTTTTACTATAATTATTTGTTGTAAGATTTTCCTGATAGTCTATTTAGAAAATGGGTCATTAGGAAATTTAATTGCTTAAAAATGAAACCTAAGTGCTAATAATGCCTTGAAATAACATAAAATAAATTATTAAAATTAATATATGCATTTAGTTTAAGCAGCATTTGGGGGAGAAAAGATTCAAGTTTAGTTCGTTCTAAAAGAGATCTAATGTAAGCGTACCTGCTATAAGCAATGCATGTATACTTCTGCCTTTGCTCAGAAAGAAAAAAAAAATACTCTTCAAATTTCTATTGTATGAAGGAAGACCCTCTCTCTGGAGCACTGAAATTAACTTAAAGCTTCAAGATAAGGCATACTTTACCATAAATCACACCTGGTTAATATCATCACAGCATTCTCAATTTCTTGAATTTATAATGGTTTTCCTTAACCTTGGCAAAACAAAACAACAACAATAAATAAAAGTAAATTATGTTAGTAAGTACCAATAAACACTAGTTTAAATTCAAACATTCCAGTCAAATGTCTCATTTTTTTTTTCATTCCTCACCAAGAATATCAAAACTGATGTAACTGCAAAATAGCAACTAATGTTTATTTTACTTTTTTATTATCCTAACTGCAGAATAGCAGCTAATTTTTATTTTGCTTTTTATTATCCTGTTACTAGGTTTCCAAGGTGACTCACAGTAAAGAATCTGCCCATAGTGCAGAAAACCCAGGTTCTATCCCTGGGTTGCGAAGATCCCATGAAGAAGAGAGTGGCAACCCACTCCATTATTCTTACCCGGAGAATTCCATGAACAGAGGAGCCTGGCAGGCTATAGTCCATGAGGTGGCAAAGAGTCAGACCTGACTGAGCAACTAAACACCCACACACACACACACACGCACGCATGCACGCATGCACACAGGCACGCATGCACACACACATTATGTTTGTAGTCTGTGAGTAAGCAGTATGAACCTATTAGTAGTGGAAATCATGTCTCTGTTCTATAAATTTGAGCATCCTCATTACTTAGTATCATCCTGATATTTGGCGGATATCATCCAGATATATCTGTTGAATGAATCAATGAATCAATGTGTGTACGCGTGCTCAGCTGTGTCTAACTTTGTTACCTGATGGACTGTAGTCAGGCTCCTCTGTCCATGGGACTTATCAGGTAAGAATACTGAAGTGGATTTCCACTTCCTTCTCACAATGAATCAATATGAATGAATGAATGTTAAGTCCAAGAATGCAGATTAGATTGCTTGTTTGCCCAAAGAGGGAAGATTTATAGACAGGAAAATCCAAGAATACTCAGAATCTGTTAAAACATGAAGTACTTCGTTGTCACTGTTGTTTGGGTAATTATTTATTTTCTGTCACTTTAATCAGCATTCAACATAGTGTTATGTAAGCAAAATGACTCATTGGAAAATCTGGGCTCAGGTGCCCTTGAGCCTCTAAATGTACAAAATCATTAAACCTTCTCATTCCCCCCAACACTACAACAACAACATCACTATACCTTCATCAAAAAAGATCTTACCTGTCAAATACTCAGCATCTAATTTATACTTCATTGGCCTTACTTTTTGCTTCATTAACTTAACTGACAAAGGAACCACTTGTTTTGAAAGAGGTAATAATAAGGTAATAATAAGCTACCCTAAGAGATGTAGGGAAAGTGATATTTAGACCTGGTAAAAATACTGCATGGTTTAATTTTCTTATTAACTTGTCAACTTTTTCTGTATGGTATGTAGCTTTGACTTACTTTTCTTAAAGCCATGACCAAATGTTTTAAGTTGGTAAATATTTACCAAAATTACTGTCCTTATATATCTTATCTAAACAAATTCATTTGCAATAAACATTGCCAAGCCTCTTGCTTCACATCTTTATCCCTAACCATCTGCAAAAATTTAAAATAAATAAATACAAAACTGATGTTAAGGGAAGAGTGAGATTTGATCTCAATTATTTAGATATCACAATTCTGGGGTGTCTATACTGTTTAAAATTACCAGATTCTTTCTCAAACCTCTGCTTCTGTTTGCCTGTGTAAACACAGTGTATTTTTTTTTTTTTTTGGATAAGATTTTATGAGGAGGGATTACTAGCACTTCAGAGAATAGCTCAAGCATTTTATTGATGTTTGCACAAAACCTTAACTTAGATGGAGGGTCTTCCTATTTACACCTTTTGCCAAAGAAAAGTAGCTCTGAACTGTCTCAAGAGAAATATTGTATTTCTCAAATGAATAGCATATACTTAGATCAGATGTTTTGTCTTACAAAATTCAATATTTCCAAAAAAAATTCAATATTTCCTTTCTTTCAGAGAAGAAATAATGACTTAACAATGCTTTGCAGCAAGCAACACTTAAAGTGTAATAAATGCATGCATTCTAGGAGTCCATTTTGCAAATGCCTTCTAGTATTCCAGACAATTTTTTTTTCTATTTATACAGCTTTTCAGGGAAATACTTATGAGAACAAAACTAATTCCACAGCGTTTTTTTCTCATTATCATATTGCACTTTTTGAGTGGATGTGCAATTTTTTTTAAGATTATCTAAAACTTATCTTTTAATTTTGATCATACTCCTGATATGTTATTCTGCTTTTATAAGTTCAGAGGTTGATGGAGAAAAGGTCAAGAAAGTTCTTTGAAAACATTCAAATCTCTGTATTCCAAGACCACAAGTAGAACCTCTTGGCCTGGCCCCTGGTGGTTACTGGCCAAGAAGTGAGAGAGAGGTTCCGTGGTGACAGTCCATTCCCCATAGTGCCGCTAATAGTGCATTGGGTTTTCCAATTATCAAAAAGCATGTGTGGAATTTTGTCTATCATGTGCCTAATTCAAACCAAATCTTTACTCTCTGTGTGCCAGATAAAAACCAGTAGGAAATAAAGAGTTCATGTAAACCTGGCACTTATAGTCAAATATTAGTATTGTTGTTAGAGGTGTAGTCAGAGTTTAGGTTGACCATCAGGAAACAGCAAAGTGCTTAGGACTGCAACCAGCAAGGACATTTCACAAGTTACAGAAATCAGAAAGAAAAGCTATATGGTGAGAGGACCTCCTTTAGGAGTTGGGACTTTCTGTGGAGGGATGCAGCTGTCCCAGGGTGAATTAACGGAAAAGTAGCTAGGGTGAATGCATATCAGAATCTCTTTTTCCTCTCGTCCTCTTGATCTCTTTCTAGAGTCACTGGTTGGTCAAACACAGCTGAAAACAGTACATACATCAACTCACCGTGGCTATTAACACAATTCAGCCTCTGCATGCACAGAACAGGAGAGAGAGGCTAGAGAATAGTTACAAAGGGGCAAACCCTGTCACTTGGCTCAGTCTATGAAGTCCTATGTGATCTGGCCGTGATGGTGCCCACCATTTCCACTGCATGCCATTCCTTAATGCATAACCTACCGCATGCTTTCCTCTGACCACCACAGCCTTCTTTCTCCCTCTCAATGAAGCAACTATACATTCATCATCTCCTCATCGACACCTTCCACAACCACCCAATTGAAAGAGTCTCTGTCATTTAGTCACTCAACACATTATCTTTTTTTGTTCCTCATATCAAATACAACCCCATGAAAACACCTTGCACTTTTATTTGTTGCCTTATTCATTGATGTGGAAAAGGAAATGGCCACACTCTCCAGTATTCTTGACTGGAGAATCCCATGGACAGAGGAGCCTTGTGGGCTACAGTCCATAGGGTTTAAAAGAGTTGGACACAACTGAAGTGACTCAGCATGCATTCATTGATGATAATTTAGAGTTCTAATATAAGGACATCATCTGGCTTATTGATTACAATGTGTCCAGTGCTTGGAAGAGTCAGTGGCCCAAATATAATTTCACTCACATATCCAACCTACGTTTTTAGTGGAGAAGAAACCTGTGGTACACGTGTGTCCCAAGTCATAGATCATGTGAGATTAAAGGAAAAGCTTGTTGTTTAGTCCCTAAGTAGTGGCTGACTTTTTTGGGACCCCATGGACTGTAGTCCACTAGTCTCCTCAGTGAGGGATTTCCCAGGCAAGAATACTGGAGTGGGATGCCATTTCTTCTCCAGGAGGTTTTCTTCACCCAGGGATTGAACCTCCAACTCTTGCATTGCAGATAGATTAGTTACTGCTGAGCCACGACGGAAGTCCAAAGGAAAAGCTTAGTTATCTCTAATTCCACTAAGTATCACCATAAATTATGCTGCTTCTCAATGTTGCAATTCAAAACACAGTAGGGCTTTTTTTTTTCCTGTTCTGTTAGAGTTAGTGAAACATTAGAAACTGACTCATTTGAGAATGAGTCCTTAATTTATGGATTTGTAAAATTCTGAGTCAGTGTTAGTTATAAAGTGGAGAAGAGAACTCAAAATATAAACTCCATGTCAGAAAGTCTATATAATTATCATTTACATTTATGCCTTTAACTTTCTAACATCAAGCCCAAAGAAAATATTTATTGCTCATTCATTTTTGACTCTGTGACCCCATGGACTGTAGTCCACCAGGCTCCTTTGTCCAGTGGGTTATTCCAAGTCCATTCTTGACTTGAAATTATCCAGTCAAGAATGCTCCAGTGGGTAGCCAGCCATTCCATTCTCCAGGGATCTTCCTGACCCAGGGATCGAACCCAAGTTTCCTGCACTGCAGGTAGATTCTTTATCACTAGCACCACATGGAAAGCCCTCAAATCAACCATATTTCTATCTATGACACCTGGACAAAATCAGAAATTACTTATTTAGTGAAATGCTTCCTGTTTTGTTAAAAAAATTTATTTTCAACCCTTGTCAAATAGAAACTAAACAAGTTATATTCCCCCTTCATTTTACATTTCAATCAAGTGTCATCCTTCCCCTTTCTTTCTTTCCCTTCTGAATCATAGCCAGTTGGGATATGGAGAGTGATGTCACCTTTGGAAAAAAATGTGAACTTTTTAATCCTTTTATAGTCATTCCCACTATTCTTCCTTAGCTTTTGTTACACATAATGAAAGCCAAAGCTGATAGAGACGTTTTTATGAAAGGTTAAATGAGTTGTAGTAGAAATGAGGAAAGAAGAATGGGAAAGAAAAATAGAATATTTTTTTAAGGATTTACAATAGCAATGTTTCCACAATTCCTATTCTTGTATATTTCCACTGGGAGAAATGCTTCTGCTTGGTGTCCTTTCTTTTCTTGCTCTACACAATTCTCTCTCACACCCACTGCTGCTTATTTTACAAAATAAAGCTATATGCAGAGGGGAAGATAAGCCCCAGATTTATTTCTTAATACTTTGTCAAACATTTTATTCATTTCAGTCATTTTATAATTTGTGTCTTTGTTAGCATGGGAAATGAGGCAATGTTTTCTATTTCATTTTTTCATTATATTTGTCTTTGCTTTCCAAATGGCCTAGCTTATTCTATGTACCAGCCTTGTATTCCTTTTACCAACCCAGGCTGAGCACCAGGGAAGCCAGATATTTTCATTCTCATGGTGGAGAAGGAGACAAGGAGAGCTCCAAAATTCTATCACAATGATTCATTTTGTTGAAAGTCCTAAAACTCTTCCTTAGAGAATTCCACCCTGTCACCTAACAACTGCTCATATTTTTGCGGTTAAACTATGCTCTCAAACTGGACTTCAGCATCTTTTTTGTTTGTTTGTTTTGAGTTGTTATTTAAAAATATGGCTGACATAACAACATTATGCCTCTGTTCAGCAAATAATGCAGGGATGTTGGGAAAAAAACGTAGATCCAAAAATTGCTTAAATTTTAAAACACAACTGTTTAAAACCTTTTCTCATAGGAGGAAGCAAGACTAGAAGATCCTTTTGCCAAATGGTAGTATATACAAATTTCTCTACTGGGACATCAATATTTATAATCTTTCACATGTTGAACTGCCTTGCATGTTTTGTTTATATACAAAATAGATTAGTTTGAAATAGGATATGAAACTTTTATTCTTGTTTTATTAGAACTATAATATGAAGGAAATTGTTAGTAATCTTACCTTCAGTGTCTTCAAATGGCAACTAATTTCAATTGTACAAAATGTTTTATTCCTTTATTGATTGTGAGGTATTTTGCATTGTTTTATTTTCATCTTTATGTTGCTGTTGTCATTCAGTCACTAAGTCATGTCTGACTTTTTGTGACATCATGGATTACAGCATGCCAGGCCTCTCTGTCCTCCACTATGTCCTAGAATTTGCTCAGATTCTGGTCCATTGAGTCACAGATCCTATCTAATCATCTTTTCCTCTGCTGCCCCTTTCTCCTTTTGCTTTCAGTCTTTCTCAGAATCAGGGTCTTTTCCATTGAGTAGGCTCATCACATCAGGTGGCCAAAGTATGGGAGCATCAACTTTAGCATCAATCCTTTTAATGAACATTCATGGTTGATTTCCTTTAGAATTGACTGGTTTGATCTTCTTTCTAAGTGACCCTCAGGGATTTTCTCAAGCACCACAATTTAAAAGCAGCAATTCTTTGGTGCTCAGCCTTCTTTATGGTCCAACTCTCACATCCATACATGACTACTGGAAAACCGTAACTTTGATTACACAGACCTTTGTTGGCAAAGTGATGTCTCTGCTTTTTAACATGTTGTCTAGGTCTGTCTTACCTTTCCTTCCAAGGAGCAAGTGTCTTTTAATTTCATGGCTGCAGTCACCACTCTCAATGATTTTGGAACCCAAGAAAATAAAATCTGTCATTGTTTCTACTTTTTACCCATCTATTTGCC
This sequence comes from Bubalus kerabau, assembly GCF_029407905.1. Taxonomy (NCBI): domain Eukaryota; kingdom Metazoa; phylum Chordata; class Mammalia; order Artiodactyla; family Bovidae; genus Bubalus; species Bubalus kerabau. The sequence continues at coordinate 58,834,489 of NC_073625.1, forward strand.
ATGAAATGTTGGGACCAGATGCCCTGGTCCTAATTTTTGGAATGTTGAATTGTAAGCCAGAATTTTCACTCTCCTCTTTCACCCTCATCAAGAGGCTGTTTAGTTCCTCTTCACTTTCTGCCATTAGAGTGGTATCATCTGCATATTGGAGGTTGTTTATATTTCTTCTGGAAATCTTGATTCCAGCTTGTGATTCATTCAACCTGGCATTTCCCTTGATATATTATGCATACAGGTTTATTCAGGAGAGTGACAATATACAACCTTGTACACCTTTCCCAATTTTCAACCAGTTTGTTCCATGTATGGTTCTAATGGCTGTTTCTTGACTCACATACAGATTTCTCAGGAGACATGTAAGGTTTCTGATATGTCCATCTCTTTAAGCATTTTCCATAGTTTGTTGTGATCCACAGTTGAGCATAGTCAATGAGGCAGAAATAGGTGCTTTTCTGGAATTCTTTTGTTTTCTCCATGATCCAATGGATATTGACAATTTGGTCTCTGGTTCCTCTGCCTTTTCTAAATCCAGCTTAAACATCTAGAAGTTCTCAGTTAGTATACTGCTGGAGGATTGTGAGTATAACTTTACTAGCATGTGAAATGAGAGCAATTGTATGGTAGTTTGAGTATTCTTTGACATTTCCCTTATTTGGGATTGAAATGAAAACTAACTTTTCCCAGTCCTGTGGCCACTATTGAGTTTTCCAAATTTGCTGACATATTGAGTGGAGCACTTTCACAGCATCAACTTTTAGGATTTGAAATAGCTCAGCTGGAATTCTGTCACCTCCATTAGCTTTGTTCATAGTAATGCTTCCTAAAGCCCGCTTGACTTCACATTCCAGGATGTGTAGCTCTAGGTGTGTGACCCCACCATGGTGATTATATGGTTCATTAAGATCTTTTTTTTTATGTAGTTCTGTGTATTCTTGCCACCTCTTTTTAATATCTTCTGATTCTCTTATGTCCTTTCTGTTTCTCTCCTTATTACTTCTGTCCTTTATTGTGCCCATCATTGCATGAAATGTTTCCTTGATGTCTCCAATTTTCTTAAAGAGACCTCTAGCCTTTCCCATTCTTTTGTTTTCCTCTTTTTCTTTACATTGTTCATTGAATAAGGTCTCCTTATCTCTCCTTGCAAGTCTCTGGAACTCTGTTTTCAGTTGGATATATCGTTCCCTTTCTCCTGTGCCTTTCATTACTTTTCTTTCCTTAGCTAACTGTAAGGCTTCCTCAATCACTTTGCCTTCTTGCATTTCTTTTTCTTTGGGATGATTTTAGTCACTGCCTCCCGTGTGATGTTATGAACTTCCATCATTAATTCTTCAGGCACATTGTCTACCAGACTTAATCACTTAAGTCTATTTGTTGCCTCCACTGTATAATCATAAGAGATTTGATTTAGGTCATACCTGAATGCCAACAAAGGTCCATCTAGTCAAAGCTATGGTTTTTCCTATGGTCATGTATGGATGTGAGAGTTGGACTGTGAAGAAAGCTGAGCACCGAAGAACTGATGCTTTTGAACTGTGGTGTTGGAAAAGACTCTTGAGAGTCCCTGGGACTTCAAGGAGATCCAACCAGTCCATTCTGAAGGAGATCAGCCCTGGGATTTCTTTGGAAGGAATGATGCTAAAGCTGAAACTCCAGTACTTTGACCACCTCATGAGAAGAGTTGACTCATTGGAAAAGACTCTGATGCCGGGAGGGATTGGGGGTAGGAGGAGAAGGGGACGACAGAGGATGAGATGGCTGGATGGCATCATGGACTCAATGGATGTGAGTTTGAGTGAACTTCGGGAGTTGGTGATGGACAGGGAGGCCTGGCGTACTATGATTCATGGGGTCGCAAAAAGTCAGACACGACTGAGCAACTGAACTGAACTGAATGGACTAATGGTTTTCTCTACTTTCTTCAATTTAAGTTTGAATTTTGCAATAACGAGCTCATGATATGAGTCACTGTCAGCTCCCAGTCTTGTTTTTCTGAATGTGTAGAGCTTCTCCCAGAGAAGGCAATGGCACCCTACTCCAGTACTCTTGCCTGGAAAATCCCATGGATGGAGGAGCCCGGTAGGCTGCAGTCCATGGGGTCGCTCAGAGTCGGACAGGACTGAGCGACTGCACTTTCACTTTTCACCTTCATGCATTGGAGAAGGAAATGGCAACCCACTCCAGCATTCTTGCCTGGAGAATCCCAGGGACAGGGGAGCCTGGTGGGCTGCTGTCTATGGGGTCCCAAAGAGTCGGACATGACTGAAGTGACTTAGCAGCAGCAGTAGAGCGTCTCCATCTTTGGCTGCAAAGGACATAATCGATCTGATTTCGGTATTGACCATCTGTTGATGTTCAAGTTAGTCATCTTTTGGTTAAGAAAAGCTTAATTAAGTCATCTCATGCTTAAAAAAGGCTAATTAAGTAAAAGTATGAATTTGCAAAGATTAAGACAAATTGTAATATTCATATCTTGATTCCCAACCCAGTATAAAGCTCTACACATATGTGAGGAATTGTTATTATGATAGCTGTGTCATCATTCGATGGAATATGTGATATACAACTTTTCAAATTTTTCAATAAACCTTTTTTATTTTTTTTTCTTTGATTGCACTTCTTTGCATGCAAGGTCTTAGTTCCCTGACCAGGGATTAGATCCATGTTCCCTGCAGTAGAAGTGCAATGTCTTAACCACTGGACTGCAAGGTAAGTCCCTATAAGATTTTTTAAATGTCTGAGATATATTGATATTGGTTTATTGATTACATTCTTTGCTATTAGAGCTAGTTTGTTACATTAGTATTCAAAATATTCATTTGGTTGGTAAGATGACACTTTTTGCACTTTTATTCCATGATTTTCTGGGGTCCCAGAAATAGAGTTCTTTCCATGACTCATCCATACCTGCCATGGTAAATGTTATGAAGAAGATTTCTATGGTTGGTAGAATTCTAAAGATGGCTACAAGCCCCCCTGCCCCCAAGTTTCTCATTTCTAGGTTATTCAATCATGCACTAATGTAGATTCAACTTTGAAGTGATTTTGAACATGTAATTACAATTGCAAATTGGGTGACCTTTTGACTAATTCAAAAGCAGAGTTTTCACTCACTGATCACAGAAAACAGAAGGGGAAGTCAGAGAAATTCAAAGTTTGACAAAGTTGGAGGTGGCACATGGAGAGAGAAATGTAGGCAGCTGCTAGGATGCCCCCCAGCTCAGAGCCAAAAAGAAACAGGGACCTCAGTCAATACTACTACAATAAAGAACTGAATTTGTCTAAAACTCTGTATTATCTTGGAAGCTGATCCCAATCCCCTACCCAGAGCTTCTATATAAGACTGTGGTCCTTCCAATACCTTGATTTCAGCCTTATGAGACCCAGAGCAGAGAATCCAGCCAAGCTCACTCTAACTTCTGATGTACAGAACTTTGAGATAAAGCATGGAAGTTATTTTAGCTGCTAAATCTCTGGTTCATTGCTATGTGGTGATAGAAAGCTAATATACCTGACATAAATCATGTGGGAGAAATGCAAGTACCATCCCAGCTTCTTAGAGGATTTTAGAGTTTGACTTTACAAGATTTTTCAAGGCTGTGAAGTCAGCAAATGCTGGTCTGTATGATGATGAACCTGAGACCCCTCTGACTAGAGAGCAGGAATGTCTTCAGAGTTTGAAATAAAACCCCATGAATGTTGTATTGAATGGCATTTAACTTGTTATAATTGCATATTATTTCTTTGAAATAAAATTTAACCTACAGTGACGTGTGAGGTCTTAAGTGCACAACTTGATTACTGCTGATAAACATACTATAGTTATTATAGTATAATATATATTTAGTGCAGTATTTAATATATTACTATATAATTATATATGCTGCTAATTCACTTCAGGCAGAATCTTTACCATCTGAGACACCAGGGAAGCCCATGTAAAGTGATAGAAGCATCCAGATTTTCTTAATATGTCATAATTTCATTTCATTTGCATTTTTAATTCCTTTGTAATTTCATCTTTGATGCATGGATCCTTCAAAAATGTATGTGTATAAGTCCTCCTGGGTCCCTATAACAAAACATCACAGACTGGGAAGCTTATAAGCAACAAAAATGTTTATCTCAACCATTCTGGGAATGGAAAGTTTAGTATCAGAGTGCCATTATGGTCAAGTGGGGGTCTTTCAGATCACAAACTTCTTCATTGTATCTATACTTGGCAGAAAGAGTTAGGGAACTCTATGGGATGTCTTATCTGAGCAGTGATCTCAATCATGAGGACTCACCTGACCTAATTGCCTCTGAAAGGCCCTAGCTCCTAATGTCATCACCATGGGGTGTAGGTTTTCAACATATGCATTTTGGGAGGAACAAGCATTCTGACCATAGCATAGTGTGTGTGTGTGTGTGTGTGTGTGTGTGTGTAATTTCCAGATATTTGGATCTTTTCTAATTTATTGACTCTATTGATTCTAATGGAGAAGGCAATGGCACCCCACTCCAGTACTCTTGCCTGGAAAATCCCATGGATGGAGGAGCCTGGTAGGCTGCAGTCCATGGGGTCGCGAAGAGTCGGACATGACTGAGCGACTTCACTTTCACTTTTCACTTTCATGCATTGGAGAAGGAAATGGCAGCCCATTCCAGCGTTCCTGCCTGGAGAATCCCAGGGACAGAGTAGCCTGGTGGGCTGCCGTGTCTGGGGTTGCACAGAGTCAGACACGACTGATGCAACTTAGCAGTAGCATTGATTCTAAATTAATCCATGTGGTCAAAGAACATACTCTGTACTATTTCTTTTTCCTTCTCTCTCTCTTTTTTAAAGGCATATTATAGTTCAACATTTTGTCTATGTTGGTGAAATTCTGAGAAGTTGGGTGCAGAATTCTATAAATTTCAATTGAGGTAAGTTTCAAGATAATGCTTAAATATTCTAAGTGCTTGTTAATATTTTTACCCAGTTTTATCAATTATAGATAATGTGATTTAAATATTCATTTATGAGAGTAAAGTTGTCTAATTATCCCTTTAGCTGTACCCATTTTGGTTTCAAGTACTGTAAAGCCCTGATTTTCAGTACAAGCACATCCCATAATGGAATATCTTCCTAGTAAAATTAGCCTTTTATCCATATAAAGAGTTCCTCTTCATGACTGGTAATACTCTGTCTTGAAATGTATATCATCTGTTACAACTATAGCCACACTTGCTTTCTTATTCTTACTGTGTGCATGGCTTTTTTCTATCCTAACATTGTTAATCCATCTGATTTTTTATATGTATATATTTTCCTATGAGACCTCATATTCTTTAGCCTTTTATTTAAAAACCTAGCCAAGTATGAGATTTGAAATTAAGATCGAATATTTAAGTGATGTCTTGACATTTAGTAACATTAGGAAGGTCTCAGATAGCATACTCACAAAGTTGCCTCCCACCTTGGCTGCTGAAAATAAGGTTTCCTTGCCAAACAAGCCCCTTTATCTCAGAGACCAGGCACAGAGCCTACTAATGCCCAGTAGCAAGCCTCAGTTTCTTGCCAGCATGTGGAATTATTTAAATTAGCTAATTAAGTCTTTCCTCAGAAAACCAGGGTCACCCCACCCTCTCATTACTCCAGAGCCTCCCTCTCACTGCCTCTGCTTATCCACGGTTCCTAAGTTCAGCCCTGTGTGGCCCTGCACTATGTGCGGCGTCCTCCTCCCCACTTGGCAGAAAGTCTGCCAAGTCTTTCTGAGTCTCTGTGACTATGAATTGTGGTTTATTTCATCTGTCCAGTGGCAGGCAATATTTGTTCAGGCATTTCACATAACTTAAAGGAGGAGATCCTTTCCTCATCAACAAGGTAAATAGAAATGATTAAAAAAAATCTGTGCTTGAATTAGATTGTCTCTTTATTTAATGCAAATATTATGATGTAGGTCTAGAATTTGTTGCAGTCTCTTTATCTTCTAGTTATTTTTTTTTTTTTTCTCTTCTGTAACTGCTTTTCATTCTTGGGTATATTGAGTATGCAGTTATTCTATTTTAATTCCTCTATTGGCTTTTTAGCTCTACCATTTTACATTATTTTTCATTGATGTGAATGACTGTTCAGGGGATTATGATATTATTCCTTGTTATCAAAGTCTAATAATTAAATATTTTCATAAAATTAAAAATCATTGCATCAATATAATTCAACATGTCCCTTTCCTTTGTGTTATTTTTGTAAGGATTTTTGCATTAAACTAGTAAGCTTATATTTTTTCATGCTATCAATAGCTAATACCCATTTAATTCCCATCTTGTGTTGCTTCTTTTCAGTTGAAAATTTCTTTTGGCGATTCCTATAGTACATGTCTCCTAGTGAAAAGTTGTCTCATCTTGAACTGATCTGAAAAAAAAACAAAAAAACAAAAAAACAAAAAACTATTTTCCATTAATTTTTCATTAATTTATGTGTATATTTATGGGTTGAAACATTTTATCTAAACACTTTAATAATTATTTTTCTATTGTTTTCTTGCAGCCATCCCCACCAATCCCCGCCCTGAGAACATATAGGCATATGGGCTGTATTTAGCATTCAGTATGGTTGTTCCATTATAGACAATCTAACATTTTTATCTAGTGGCTTATTATTTTTTTTTAGTTATTTTTTTTTAATCAAAGAATAATTGATGTACAGAATTTTGTTATTTTCTGTCAAAACTCAACATGAATCAGCCATAGATATACATGTATCCCCTTCCGTTTGAACCTCCCTCCCATCTTCCTCCCTATCCCAATCCTCTAGGTTGATACTGAGCCCCTGTTTCACTTTCCTGAGACACACAGCTAATCGCAGTTGGCTATCTATTTTACATATGCTAATGCAAGTTTCCATGTTACTTTCAACATACATCTCACCCTCTCCTCTCCTCTCCCCGTTTCCATAAATCTATTATCTATGTCTGTTTCTCCATTGCTGCCCTGCAAATAAATTTGTCAGTAACACTTTTCTGCTGCTGCTGCTAAGTCGCTTCAGTCGTGTCCGACTCTGTGCGACCCCATAGATGGCAGCCCACCAGGCCTTGCCGTCCCTGGGATTCTCCAGGCAAGAACACTGGAGTGCGTTGCCATTTCCTCTTCCAATGCATGAAAGTGAAAAGTGAAAGTGAAGTTGCTCAGTCGTGTCCGACTCTTAGCGACCCCATGGACTGCAGCCCACCAGGCTCCTCCATCCTTGGGATTTTCCAGGCAAGAGTACTGGAGTGGGTTGCCATTGCCTTCTCCAAACACTTTTCTAGACTCCATATATATGCATTAGTATACGATATTTCTCTTTCTCTTTCTGATTTACTTCACTCTGTTTAATAGGCTCTAGGTTCATCCACCTCATTAAACTGACTCAAATGCATTTCTTTTTATGACTGACTAATATTCCATTGTGTATATATACCACAACTTTTTTATCCATTCATCTATTAATGGACATCTAGGTTGCTTCTATATTCTAGCTATTGTAAATAGTGCTGCAATGAACAATGAGATACATGTCTCTTTTTTTCTATTTGGTTTCCTTAGGATATATGCCTAGGAGTGGGATTGCTGGGTCATACTGTGGTTTTATTTCTAGTCTTTTAAGGAATCTCCATACCATTTTCCATATTGGTTGTATCAATTTACATTCCCACCAACAGTGTAAGAACATTCCCTTTTCTCCACTTCCTCCCCACCTATTACTGTTTGTAGATTTTTAAATGATGGTAATTTTGATCGGTGTGAGGTGATATCTCATTGTAATTTTGATTTGCATTTCTCTAATAATGAGTTATGTTGAGCATCTTTTCATGTGTTTGTTAGCCATCTGTATGCCTTCTTTGGAGTATTGTCTATTAAGGTCTTTTTCCCACTTTTTGATTGGACTGTTTATTTTTTTGGTATTGAGTTGTATGAGCTGCTTGTATAATTTGGAAATTAATCATTTGTCACTTGTTTCATTTGCTATTATTTTCTCCCATTCTGAGTGTTGTCTTTTCACCTTGCTTATAGTTTCTCTTGCTGTGAAAAAGCTTCTAAATTTAATCAGGTCCCACTTGTTTATTTTTGTTTTTATTTCCATTACTCTAGGAGGTGGGTCATAGAGGATCTTGCTTTGATTTATGTCATTGAGTGTTCTGCCTGTTTTCCTCTAAGAGTTTTATAGTTTCTTGTCTTACAGTAGGTCTTTAATCCATTTTAAATTTATCCTTGTGTATGGTGTTAGGAAGTGTTCTAATTTCATTCTTTTACATGTAGCTGTCCAGTTTTCTCAGCACTATTTATTGAAGAAGCTGCCTTCACTTTATTGTATATTCTTGCCTCCTTTGTCAAAAATAAGGTACCCATAGATGCATGGGTTTACTTCTGGGCTTTTTATCTTGTTCCATTGATCTGAATTTCTGTTTCTGTGCCAGTCCCATATAGTCTTGATGACTGTAGCTTTGTAGTATAATCTTAAGTCAGGAAGGTTGATTCCTCCAGCTCCATTCTTCTTTATCAAGACTGCTTTGGCTATTCAGGGTTTTTTTGTGTGTGTTTCCATATGAATTGTGAATTTTTTTTGTTCTAGTTCTGTGAAAAATGCCATTGGTAATTTGATAGGGATCACATTGAATATGTAGATTGTGTTTGGTAGTATATTCTCTCCATCTGTTTATGTTGCCTTGTTTCTTTCATCAGTGTTTTATAATTTTTTGTGTACAGTTCTTTTGTCACCTTTAGATAAGTTTATTTCTAAATATTTAATTATTTTTGTTCCAGTGGTGAGTGGGATTAATTCCTTAACTTCTCTTTCTGATTTTTCATTGTTAATGTAGAGAAATGAAAGTGATTTCTGTGTATGGATTTTGTGTTCTGCAACTTGCTAAATTCACTTATTAACTTTAGTTATTCTCTGATACTATCTTTAGGATTTTCTATGTACAGTATCATGTCATCTACAAAGAGTGAGAGCTTTGCTTTGTCTTTTCTGATCTGGATTCCTTTTATTTCTTTTTCTTCTCTGATTACTGTAGTTAGGACTTCCAAAACCATGTTGAATAATAGTGGTGAAAGAGGACACCCTTGTCTTGTTCTCAATCTTCGAGAGAATTCTTTCAGTTTTTCACCATTGAGAATAATGTTTGTTGTAGGCTTATCACAAATGGCCTTTAGTATGTTAAGGTAGGTTCCTTCTATGTCCATTTTCTGAGGAGTTTTAATAATAAATGGGTGCTAAATTTTGTCAAAGGCTTTTTTCTGCATCTATTGATATTATCATATGGTTTTTATCTTTCAATTTGTTAATATGGTGTATCACATTGATTGACTTATGTGTATTGAAGAATCCTTGGATACCTGGAATAAACCTAACTTGATCACCATGTATAAGCATTTTGATGTGTTGCTGAATTCTGTTTGCTAAAATTTCATTAAGGATTTTTGCACCTATGTTCATCAGAGATATTGGCCTGTAGATTTCTTTTTTGTATTGTCTTTGTCTGGTTTTGCAATCTGGATGATGGTGGTCTTGTAGAATGAGTTTCAAAGTGTTCCTTCCTCTGTAATTTTTTGAGAGTTTTAGAAAGACAGACATTAGCTCTTCTCCAAATGTTTGATAGAATATTCCTGTGAAGCCATCTGGTCCTGGGCTTTTGTTTTTGGGAAGATTTTTGATCACAACTTCAATTTCAGTGCTGGTAGCTGGGTTGTTCATAATTTCTATTTCTTCCTGGTCCAGTCTTGGAAGATTGAACTTTTCTAAGAATCTGTCCATTTCTTCCAGTTTATCCATTTTATTGCCATATGGTTGTTCATGATGGTCTCTTATAATCCTTCATATTTCTGCATTGTATGTTGTAATCTCTCCTTTTCCATTTATAATTTTATTGATTTGATTCTTCTCTCTTTTTTCCTTGATGAGTCTTACTAAAGTTTGTCTATTTTGCTTATCTTCTCAAAGAACCAGCTTTTAGTTTTATTAATCTTTACTATTGTTTCTTTCATTTCTTTTTCATTTATTTCTGCTCAGATCTTTATGATTTCTTTCCTTCTACTAATTTTTTTTTTTTTGGTTCTTCTTTTTCCAGTTGTTTTAGATGTAAAGTTAGGTTGTCTCTTCAATGTTTTTCTTGTTTCTCGAGGTAGGATTCTATTGCTAGAAACTTCCCTCTTAGAACTGCTTTTGCTGCATCCTATAGGTTTTGAGTTGTCGTGTTTTCATTGTCATTTGTTTCTAGAATTTTAAAATTTCCCTTTAGATTTTTTCAGTTTCCTGTTGATTATTTGGAAACATATTGTTCAATCTCCATGAGTTTGTGTGTTTTTTTACATTTTTTCTTGTAATTGATATCTAGTCTCATAGCATTGTGGTCAGAGAAGAGGCTTGATACAATTTCAATTTTCTTAAATATACTGAGGTTTATTTGTGACCCAAGATGTGATCTATCCTGAAGAATGTTCCATGTGCACTTGAGAAGAAGGGGCATTCTTCTACATTTGGGTGGAATGTCCTGAAGATATCAATGAAAGCCATCTCATCTAATATATAATTTAAGACTTGTGTTTCTTTATTAATTTTGTTTTGATGATCTGTCTACTGGTGTTAGTGGCGTGTTAAAGTCTCCTACTATTGTTGTGTTACTGTCAATTCCTCCTTTTATGTATGTTAGTGTTTGTTTTATGTATTAAGGTGCTCCTTTGTTGGGTGCATAGATATTTACAATTGTTATGTCTTCCTCTTGGATTGATCCCTTGATCAAGTGTCCTTCCTTTATTTCTTGTAATCTTCTTTATTTTGATGTCTCTTTTGTCTGATATGAGGATTGCTACTCTAGCTTTCTTTTGCTTCTCATTTACATGGAATATATTTTTCTATCCTCTCACTTTCAGTCTATATTTCTCTTTAGGTCTGAAGTGTATTTCTTGTAGACAGCATATAAATGGGTCTTATTTTTGTATCCATTCAGCCAGTCTGTGCCTTTGGTTGGAGCATTTAATCCATTCACATTTAAAGTAATCATTGATATATATGTTCCTATTTCCATTTTCTTAATTGTTTGGGGTTTGATTTTGCAGATATTTTTCTTCTCTTGTATTTTGTGACTGTATAAGTCCCTTTAACTTTATTGTAAAGCTCATTTGGTGGTGCTGAATTCTCTTAACTTTTGCTTGTCTGAAAAGTTTTTGATTTCTCCATTGATTTTGAATGAGATCTTTGCTGGGTATAGTAATCTTGGTTCTAGGTTTTTCCCTTTCAGAACTTTAAATGTATCTGTCATTCCCTTCTGGCTTGCAGAGTTTCTGCTGAAAGATCATCTATTAGATGTATGGGGTTTCACTTGTATGTTACTTGTTGTTTTTGCCTTGCTGCATTTAATATTCTTTCTTTGGGTTTAATCTTTGTTAGTTTGATTAGTATGTGTCTTGGTGTGTTTCTTGTTGGGTTTATGGAACTCTGTACCTCTTGGACTTTATTGACAATTTCCTTTTCTATGTTGGGGAAATTTTCAACTATAATCTCTTCAAAAGTTTTCTCATACCCTTTCTTTTCCTCTTCTTCTGTGACCCCTATAATCCGAATGTTGGTGTGTTTGATATTCTCCCAGAGGTCTTTGAGGCTATCCTCAGCTCTTTTCATTCTTTTTGCTTTATCATGCTCTTCAGTAGTTATTTCTACCATTTTATCTTCCAGCTTACTGATTCATTCTTCTGCTTCAGATATTCTGCTATTGATATCTTCTAGAGTATTGTTAATTTCTGTAATTATGTTGTTTGTCTCTGTATGTTTTTTAATTCTTCTAGGTCTTTGTTAATTGAGTCTTGCATTTTCTTCATTCTGTTTTCAAGGTTTTTGATCATGTTTACTATCCTTATTCTGAATTCTCTCTCAGGTAGTTTGCCTATTTACTCTTCATTTATTTGAACTTCTGTATTTATAGTTTGCTCCTTCATTTGTGTAGTATTTCTCTGCCTTTTCATTGTTATTACTATTATTTTTTAATATATTGTATTCGATGTCTCCTTTTTTCAGACTGAAAGGTTTAATTCTTTCTTCCTTTTGGTTTCTGTCCTCCTAAGATTGGTCCAGTGGCTTGTGTAAGCTTCATATAGGGTGAGATTTGTGCTGGATTTTTTTTCTTTGTTTTTCCTCTAATGTACAAAACTGAGTAAGGATGTAATCTTGTCTGCTGATGACTAGGTTTGTATTTTTGCTTTGTTGTTTAGATGAGGCATCCTGTACAGGCTACTACTGGTGGTTGTGTGATGCCAGGCCCTGTGTTCAAGTGGCTTCCTTTGTGTGAGTTCTCACTATTTGATAATCCCTAGAGTTAGCTCTCTGATAATCTAGGGTCTTGGAGTCAGTGCTTCCACTCCAAAGGCTCAGAGCTTGATCTCTGGTCAGGAATGAATATTCCACAAGTGTTTTTTAATGGCATTAAGTGAGATTAAAACAAATACCCAACAAGACAAAACAAAGATGAACCCCAGACAAACAGTATTTACAAAAACAGGCAAATAATAATTAAGTAATGGCATATACATATACACCCATAACAAAATCAAAACAGCCCAACAAAAATAAAGTACAATATATTGACCCAGTGAACAAAGGAAATAAAAAAATTTTATCTACCAGTTAAGAGAAAAACTAACTAAAGAACAAACTGGAAAACAAAACTAAAGCAAGGTGCCAAATGGTGAATAAAGTAATGGAAAAAACCTAACAAATATGTTGAGAGGGCAGGAAAGAAAGAAAAGAAAGAAAGAATAGCTATACAGATAAATAGAGGTAGATAAACAAGATTTATCTACATTAAAGATTTACTACAAGGGGAGAAGAACAGTAGGAAAAGCAAACAAAGGAATAAATGTAAAAAAGTGAATAATAGGTTTAAAACTTTTAAATTTTTTTAAAAAGTGAAAAAAGAAGAATACATTTTTAAAAAAGGAAAAAAAAAGGAAAAGGAAAACTCCACAGAACTGCAAAAACCCAAAGTAGAGGCAGAGGTTTATAAAAAAAAAAAAAAAAAAAAAAATGAGACTGAGGGAGGGGAAAAAAAAAAAAGCTCAAAACTTTACTGGATTTCATAATCTGGATAAAATCAGCAACTAAAATGGTGGGGGTGGGGAGACATGAGAAAAAGAAAAAAGTGAAAAAAAAATCCAAAAGAATCTGCAGAACAAGTGAAAACATAAGAATAATAAATGCTTTTCTTGAGTCACTGCTGTTAGAGTCCTTTCCCTTGCTTAGAGTCACAGTCCATCTCACCCGCCTAGGGTGTTCTCCAATACTGTGCTGATCTCTGGACCTGCTGTGACAACAGCTCAGATTCTAATCTGGTCCTACTCCTATGTGTTTCTGCCTCCAATGTCCACAGCTATCAGAACTAGTGCATTTTCTTTTGTAGGTCATTGTCCTTTTATATATTCCATAGACACAAAGTCTGCCTAGTTGATCATGAGGATTTAATATTCAGCTTGCACAGCTGGTGGGAAAGTTTTGGGCCTTTTTCCTTAGCCACACTGCTTCTGGGTTTCCATTGTGGTTTTATTTCCACCTCTGCATGTGGGTCGTCCACTGGGGTTTGCTCCTGAAGGACTTGAACTGCCCCAGTGAGGGCTAGGTGTGGAGGTGGTGCAGCTGCTTGGGTTGCAGGAGTTTTGGCTGCACCAGGTACTCAGGGGAGTTAGCAGCTAGGGGAGCAGTAAATATATTACTCTAGAAGGGTATGGCAACTGGTATTGGCCAATACACTCCAGTATTCTTGCCTGGAGAAACCCCCTGACAGAGAAGACTTGCAGGCCTCAGTCCACATGGTCGCAAAGAGTTGGACATGACTGAAGCAACCCTCCGTGCATAGGCACAAGATTTTTTTCCGCCAGTGACAGTTCTGCCCATGAGGGTTGACCATGAAGGTGGCACAACTCTTGGGTTACTGGGACCCTGGTGGTGCCAAGTGTTCAGGGACATGCACTGCCTCTGGCTCAGGAGTTATGGACCTTTCAGAGTCTTTCTCTGAACCTTTGGTAGCTGGCAATCAGAAGACCTCTTTGGCCAGTCTTTCTCTGTGGATCTGCCCATTTATGCACTTAGAGGGCTCCCTCGCCTGGGGTCCTTCTCTGTTGTTCTGTGGCTCAGCACAAAGAAGGGCTCCCCTGGCTGGGGTCAAATGCTGTAGATTGGTGTTTTAGGCACTTAAAGGGGCACCCTGGGTGGAGTCTACTCTGTAGTTTGGTGCATCAGGTGCTTGATGGGCCAGACTTTCTATTGTTCAGCTGCCAATGCTGGCATGTGGGGAGAGAGAGGCTTTGATGATGGCTCCACCCCATACGTGTGATTCAGCGGTATTGCCCTGCTTCCATTGCTGCCTGGCTTTCCTCCACAGGCATTTGCCACCGCAATCTCCTCCCTCACATCCTCTGGATCCATCTCTCCACAGTGAACAGCAACCCTCACCCTGGGATTGATCCACAATTTCTAAACTCCATCTCCCAGCCTCTGTGCCTTCTAGGGGACCTGTGTCTATGTACGTGCTATGTATGACTGAAGGGAGGACTGTCTGATTCTCATTCCATTTAGGCTGCCACAGATCAGCTCTTATACTTTCAGCCTTAAATGTTTCTCCTCTGACTCAGACAATTGCCCTGATGTGAGGATTGGACCCCTGGTTCAGTTCCCCCACCCGCTGAGGGCAGGTCCAGTGCTACTAACACTCCTGTTTTCCCCCATAGTTCCTTCATCCTACTGAGTTTTGTATGATGCTATATATTCTTCTCCATTGGTCAGGTATTCCTGTCTGCTCTCAGCTGATATTCTGCATGCACTTCTGGGTCTGAAGGTGTATTCCTGATGTATCCATGGAGAGAAATGTACTCCAGGTCCACCTACTCCTCCGCCATCTTGTTCTCTAGTTGGCTTAAAGTTTTTATCTCATTTCTTGACTTGCAAAAGTCTGAATATTATGTGATCAAGGGTTTTTTGTTTTACTTTATAATATATATGTTGCTTGAGATTTACTTATATTGAGTTGTTCATCAAATGTGCACATGTGTTTGCATTTATTTATCCAAACATTCTTTCGCTCTGCTCAGTCTGTTTCCTCTCCTCAAAATACTCTGTTTACCCTTATAGTAGAAAATTCAGTGTTCCATATAGGTAACATAATACCTCTTCTCTTTTTCAGAATTATTTCTCTCTGGTCTTCAAATTAGATAACGTCTTTGAGCTTTCCTCTGGTTCATTGGCTACCCACTCTGTTAATGCTTTTATTGCAGATATTCTATTTTTAAATCTAGAATACTGATTTATTTATATTTCCTCTTTAGTGCTGGTGTGTACACATGTGTTAATTGCTCAGTCATGTCTGGCTCTTTCTGACCCCATGGACTGAAGCCCACCAGGCTCTTCAGTCCATGGAATTATCCAGTCTAGAATACTGGAGTGCATTGCTACTCCATTCTCCAGGGGATCTTCCTGACCCTAGAATTGGACCCAGGTGTCCTGCACTGTAGGCAGATTCTTTACTGTCTGAGCCATGAGGGAAGCCCTGTGCTGGTATGCTGTTGCTGCTGCTGCTAAGTCACTTCAGTCGTGTCCAACTCTGTGCGACCCCATAGATGGCAGCCCACCAGGCTCCCCCATCCCTGTGATTCTCTGGTATACCATGTAGTTAATCATTATGATTCTTTTTTCTTTTTGCCTTGAAGTTCTTGAACATACTTAAAAATAGATGTTTTTTAATTTCAGCATCTGGTTATCTAAGTGTCTTTTTCTATTGACAGGTTTTGGTCCTAAAAATGTGTTACATTTTCTTTCTTGCCACTTCTAGTGATTTGTTTAAAACTTATTATATATTAGCTATTGTGCACAATGTGTTTCAGTTGGTTTGGATTTAACTACATTCTTCTAAAGAGTGTTCATTCATTTCATCTGGCAAATGCATTACTAGCTGTTTATAATAGTATTTTGTAGGCTTGGTTTTACAATTTGCATAGCAGAATAATTCTATTTGCCCTGAGCCAAAGGATCAATCACTTTGCTGTCAAACAGTGTTTGGCCCTAAAATATAGTAATTCTTAGGTTTGAATGGAAAGGCTTAGCTCTTTACTAAATCTGTTTAAGTTGGTATGATTTCTCTGCAAACTGTTTCTCTGTGTTGATCAGTATTTGATCACTACTTTAGGCCCTCTAGTTCTGACTTTCCACTGGGCTCTTTAATGCCCCCTATCTGCATCTGTAAAAGTGAAAGTCACTCAGTCATGTTTGACTCTTTGTGACTCCAGGGACTGGAATTCTCCAAGCCAAAATACTGGAGTGGGTAGCTGTTTCCTTCTCTGGGGAATCTTCCCAACCCAGGGATCAAACCCAGGTCTCCCACATTACAGGAGAATTATTTACCAGCTGAGCCACAAGGGAAGCCCTATATGCCTCCATACTTCAGACTATAATGAATGTTTTCAAGAGCATTTATATACAGGCAAGTACCTCCACTCTGTGACTTTTTCATTTATGTGTTTTCCCTCCTCAACTTGCAGCTGCTTTTGAAGATCTGAAATCTGTCCTGGAAAGTCTAGAGCCAATAAAATCATCTTCTTTAGCTTTAGCCCTAGCTGTCCCACACTGTGCAAATTATTGAGTTTCCTCAGGGAAAAGATAGCTAAATGGAGATCTCACCCATTCATGACTCTCTTATTTCAGGTTCAGATGTCCTCAAATCTCCATTTTTTTATCTTTTTCTCTTTTAACACTACCCTCAACTTCTCCTCCCACCAACACACACACAATATTAGGTGGGGAGGAACTCTCCTCATTCAGTTTTCAACCTGAAGTATTAAACTTAAAATGAAAACAAATAATCCTGGATGAAAAAAATAGTAAGTGACTAATATAGATGTAGTACAATAAAAATGGGTAAAAGCAGAAAATACAACCGAGTTAAAGTAATATCCTTTCTTAATATTGGATGTAGTCTGGTATATGGCAGTACTTTTAAAAATTGAAGAAAGATATCTCTTTACTGGTTCTCCCTCAAATTTTGTACAATATTTCACACCCATTATTTTTGCTTATGAGTTTTTAAGGTTTTTAAAGTTTTTATCCCAAAAGTGTTGGAAGATGTCAGATATAGCTCTGCTGTTCTAGTAAAACAATATTTGCATTCATATATTGTATCTATTCTGTTGTCAAAGCTGTGGAGTCCTATCCCAAGATGACAGGTGTGACGCCAAAAGCTGCCTGATTCTTTACAGACAGCTTCCTAACCCCATATTAGCAAAAATGCCCACCCTATGCTCACCCTATAGTGCCCTAGCCAATCATCGAATTCTAACCGCCCAGTAGGAATTTTCTTTGTCTTGAGGCTATAAAGATTGGTTGTGTGTGTGTGTGTGTGTGTGTGTGTGTGTGTGTTTAGTCACTCAGTCATCATATCTGACTCTTTGTGACCTCATGAACTGTAGCCTGCTAGGCTCCTCTGTCCATAAGGATTCTCCAGGCAAGAATACTAGAGTGAGTTGCCATGCCCTCCTCCTCCAAGGGATCTTTCCAACCCAGGGATCAAACCCAGGGTTCTGCATTGCAGGTGGGTTATTTATCATCTGAGCCACCAGGAAAACCCATAATAAAGATTCGCTACTAACACATCAGTCCATCCTAAAGGAGATCAGTCCTGGGTGTTCATTGGAAGGACTAATGTTGAAGCTGAGGCTCCAATATTTTGGCCACCTGATAACAAAGAGCTGATTCATTTGAAAAGACCCTGATGCTGAGAAAGATTGAGGGCAGGAGGATAAGAGGATGACAGAGGATGAGATGGTTGGATGGCATCACCGACTCAATGGACATGAGTTTGGGTAAACTCCAGGTGTTGGTGATGGACAAGGAGGCCTGGTGTACTGCAATTCATAGGGTCGCAAAGAATCGGACATGACTGAGCGACTGAACTGAACTGAACTAACACACAGAAAGCATCTACTCTCCCTGGTCTGTCAGGAAATATTGCCACACTGCACTCACAGTGCCCACATTATCTCTGCTTTTTGTTCCTAGTAAACTCACTCCTTTCTGAAATGCTCTGTGTCTGGAAATTCTTTTCCAATCTGCGTTCAGTCTGCCTTGACAAAAGCCATATGGACAAATTAGGCTTCCTTAATTTTAGAACATATAAGTGCCCTTCTGCCCCTCTCCATTGAATTTTCTTTTCTGTTTTTTTTTTCTTTTTTTTTAAATAAGAAGGTTATTTAATAAATAACACACAGTATCAGGGTTACAAAATGGTTTTCTAATATAACACTCCTCACTGGTGGCTTCCCAGTGGCTCAGACTGTAAAGAATCTGCATTCCAAAGCAGGATACACAGGAAACTTGGGTTCAGTCCTAGTTGGGGAGATCCCCTGGAGAAAGAAATGCCAGCCCACTCCACTGTTCTTGCTTGGGACATCTCCTGGACAGAGCAGCCTGGAGGGCTACAGTCCTAGGATCTCAAAGAGTCAAATGGGACCGAGCAACTAACACTTACTTTCAAGTTCTCTATTGTCATCAGGTGATTTCACTTTTCTAGGTTCTTCAGATTTTAATTGCCAGAAAGATGTTTTAAGCTATGACCACTCGGTAGATGCAGTGTCTTATTGTCACTAGGCAGCAAAATGAATACATGAATGAGTAAAAAAAAAAAAGAAAAGAAACCAATACATGGATAAAGATCACAGGATAACATAAAAGTTTTCGACATAGAGAGAATCGCCTCTGCAGATATTTTGAAAGACAGAAACCTAACACTAACCCCTGATAAGCTGAACCAGAGTTTTCTTCTTCTTGAGGGTGGCAGTGTTACTTTATAATGATCCACAGTTCATTCTGGCTCATTCCCGTGAACACTGAGATTCAGTATATCAGAAACACTTTATGGTGTTTGGGAACAAAGAAGTTGAAGGTCAAGCATCCAGGGACTTTAGACTGAACTTGACCATTGCTGAACTGTGACACTGGAAGTTCAGGGTGGGTCAGAAACCCTGGCTTTCTTGCTCATCCCTATATCTTCAAGGCTGGGCCAGTGTCTGACATATGGTGGGGTTTCAGTATGTGTTTGTTAAGTGAATTAACAAATAAAGGAATGGACTGCTTTCTTCAAGAGAAGAAACTCTAAGAAATAACGAGGGCTGTCTGTTACCACTTTTTCCTGGAAAGGACACATATTTGATCGATTTAATCAAGACCACATTCTTGAAGGTCGGACTGTCCATTAAATTCTGTATGAAGATAGGCATTCAGAGTGTCAAGTAGGAGTGTATTCAGGTCTCTAGTGAGCATTACAAAGAAGGCTGTAGGAGGATTTGTAAGGAGATGATTACTTCCCCTCGATACCTTAGAAGGAGAGTTCAAAAAGAAATTGACTTTGATTTTCTTGATTTCTTGAGGATATACTGTAAGACCTTCCCCCCTCTAGGGCAGCAAAATGAGGTTGCAGGGGTCAAAGACAATGATTTATGGACATGGTCCTAGAACTGGGTGTCTTGAAATAAAAAAATTAAAAAGTACTGCACTTCATGGTCTTTCCTGATAAACTACAGAAAGAAGTGCTACAAATTCAATGCCGTACATGCCGTACGTTCTGATGGAGTGTTGCTGGGACAAATTATGTTCCAGCAGTCTTAACCATGTTCTGAAAATTACCAGCATTCACCTTCTGTTTTTTTGTTTGCTTTTGTTTTTGAGGTTACAGCAGTAGAATGAGGTTATTTATAGGAGAATGTGTTTCTTAGTTATTCTTCCTGGATACAGTGAGCTTTATAGTCAGATTTTGTGATTGATTGTCAACATGAAAGATTTTTCTCTAATTTATGTAGTTACTGTGGTAGGATTTGAAAAATAATTAAATATTGCATTTCTCTTAAGAAGAAATAATAGCTTTAGGTAAAAATACTCTGAGAGTAATTTAGACAACTTTTATTTGAGGTAAATCTATCATTTAGTAAAAAGTAAAGTTCTCAATAAACTGATCATTTGCTAATAAGTGGCTATCATATGATGTATAAATACAGAATCTGAGTTAGTAATCATATTTTCCACCTTGTTTATGGCTTAGAGTTCTATTATGAGCCAAAATAGAATAGGCTGCATTTTATTGGAAAACAATACTTGCACATGATCAACTGAATTGTGCAGGAATACCATTGACTGTATCTTAAACACTTTATCTTGACTCAAAATCCTATGGTGAACTCAGTTTGTATATCAGAGAATTTGATGACCTGCTCACCACAGGTAGTAACACATATTTGCTCTGTATATGTGCTCAGCTAAAATTAAACTGTAGCCCTTGCTGCAGATTTGTGAAGCTTGTCAGAAAAGCAGTAATTCAGGCCTGTCCTCAGATCTACAGAATTAGAACCAGCATTTGACATTAAACCTAGTTGAATAATCGGATGCAGCCTGAATTTGATAGCACTGTTTCAGGCTTTTAGAATGTAAAATAAGGCATCCACTGCATAGAAAATCTAATTCACAGACAAGACCATCTTCATTATTGTAGGATTAGACCCTAAGAAGCAATATTGGTCTTGGGTTTCTCTATTAACAATTTTAAATCTGTTAGAGCATCTAAATGAATATAATCAAATACACTATAATCATATCATATCATACTTTTACATCAGAATTGTTTCAGAATTTCAGAAAGTGAATGCCAGTTTCTCCTTCTACAGATAAAGAATCTGAGAACTTGAGAGGTAAAATGCATACCTGAGCTTCCATAGCTGGTAAGTGGCAGAGTTCTGACTACTGTGAAGATTTCTGGAATCCAATTCAGGACTCAGAAAAAATAGATGCTTTTTTCTTTCTACAAATTCATTAAATATCTTTATCCAGTTTTTATTTTAAATTTGAAAAATGTATGCCTGTCTTCCATATGGAAAAATATCCCTGTGTGTATATATATATATATATATATATATATATATATATATATGTATGTAAATAATACATAACACACCAGTAGTTAATGATGGCTATATAGAAGAAAAGAAGCAAGGGTTATTTCAATATGTATGACAAGCAAAGATGCACAAGAAAATATTTGCAACTATCATATAATAAAAGATTATGGTGTGGAACTTATGATGAGGGATGTGACTTGTGTGTGTTTATGTGTTTTTGTGTGTGGTGGAGAGATTAACTCTTCTCTTCCATTATAGTAACTCAACAGAAAATGGATAATTTGATAAAAAATGGGTGAGAAAGAGAGAGGGAAATGGAATAATGAGCATATTACTTAGAAATATAAAGGTAGATTTCAAAGGTGCCACTAGAAAATATGGGCTATATTGCCTCTGGGACCATGGGTGGTGAAGGATGTGTTAATGGCTGGCCCTTTTCCATTGAAAGCCCGTATTGTGATAGATCTACCTGTCATCTACCAAAACCTTATAATAACTTTTAAAGATATGTTTTAACTTTCAAAATGAGAGTAAAAAGAAAATACATCACTGATTGACCTACTGGCTCAGAAACAGCTTAAGAAAACACATGCGTATCAACTGATTCTGAAAATAGTGCATTGTGTCTAACTGGTGATTTCAGCTGGGTTGCAGGACTCTGTCTAGACGTATTATCTGAACTCACTGCTATTCAGCAACTTGGTGAAGCTCAGATCATTTTATTGGAGGATTACCAGAAAATATCATAACAGACAAACATTTATATAAAAAGAATATGAGAAAATATAGTTAATATAAAACATTTTTGAGTACCAGTAGGGGGCACTAAGATTCCACTGAAAGGAAAATAATAACCCTGAAGCAGTCATAAATTATTTGTTTTCTTACCTTAATGGGAAAACATCATAAACTCTATACTTTTTTAATTTCTGTGTAGTTAGTGGAAATACTTTTTTCTCTAACCCTTTTAACAAGAAGATGGATTTAACTATTTAACTGGAAATTTATTTTTTCTCTTATTTCCACCTCTGTCAGGTTTGCCTCTTATTCAGCATTAAAATGCAATTTTAGTTTGCTCACTTTGTCAAAAATAGAGCAATTAGGATTTTTCACAGATAAGTAACTTCCTAATAAATAGCCTTCTACAAGAAGGACCTTTAAAATGAAGCAAGGGTGTGTTAACTGCAACTTGGATCCAAGAAGGAAACTGCATAAACAAAAACAAGTTTTGTACAAGCCAACCTCCTTACCCATCCTCAAAATAATTTTAAAAATACCATTTATCAACTAGGACCACACTAAAAATAATTCTAGATATGAGAAGAAACTAAAACTTTTAACATGTTTTCAATGACCATTGAATGTTAATCTCACAGTTAAAAAAAAGACATCTGTTTTTAATTTTTATTTTTTTAATATAAATTTTTTTATTTTAATTGGAGGTTAATTACTTTACAATATTGTATTGGTTTTGCCATAAAATGAAAAGACATCTTATATCCTCAAAGACTTAACTCGTTGGATAAAACCTTGATGCTGGGAAAGACTGAAGCCAATGGAGAAGGGGTCAGCAAAGAATGAGATGGTTAGGTAGCATCACAAACTCAATGGACATGAATTTGAGCAAGTTCCCGGAAATACTGAACTAAGTCCCAGAAACGACTTAGTAACTAAACACACACACACACACACACACACACACACACACCCCTCAGAGGAAATTAGTGCAATATAGGAAAAAAAAATCAGTATTGGTAAACTAGGAAAAGGTGAAATCATATTAGTGGGTGTTCATGTTTTCTTCAATGCTGGTTCCTTTAGGTATTAAGAAAAGGTAAAAACTCTAAATTGTCGTCCTAAATTAGAAATAAATCCTGGGGCAGGGGGGAGGGGGAATCATGGATATCTGGAAGCAAAAGAACAGTTTTATTGTGCCCAAGGTTTGAAAACCAGGGATACAAAGTCACCAACTGTAACTGAAAGTGCATTGTGTTTCCCTATTTTTCACCACTTGAATAGGGTGGCAGATTTTTAAAAACAAAAACCTCAGAAACCACAGTTGGGAGACGAGTAAAGCGGCTGGATGGTAAGTACAGCTTGACCAAAAGTTTTTGCAACCCAACCTCAAGTTTTTGATGGCTGGCTTTCTTTCTCCTTAGGCACTTTCCCACCCACTGCCCTTAGCAGCAGCATCAGAAGTCTTTGCAAATTTTGCTTGTGATTTTTCTAACGGTCTGAAGCCCAGGTTTGTCATCACTGCCTGGCTCCATGTGGAGTCTCTGTTGGCCACACAGGGTCAATTTTCTATGTTCTCTCCCTTAGGGCATTTCTCTCATTCATATATATATATATATACACACATATATACATATATATACTTTTTTAAGGGGATTTTATTTTTACAAGCTAAAATATTTTTGAAATATATTGTTAAAGGTGTTGGATGTAATATTTTGAATCTGGTTGTATATATTTTTTTCTGTATACTTTGTGTGTGTGTGTATTTGTAGCTACCAAAAAATGAATAAAAACAAAAACAACAAAAAACAAAACTTAAAAAGGAGGCTTTGGTTTTGATCATACTGACCATCGTTTTAGGTAATTTGTGGATTCCTAATGTTTCCAGTGGTCTTGTATGGATGTGAGAGTTGGACTGTGAAGAAAGCTGAGCACCGAAGAATTGATGCTTTTGAACTGTGGTGTTGGAGAAGACTCTTGAGAGTCCCTGGGACTTCAAGGAGATCCAACCAGTCCATTCTGAAGGAGATCAGTCCTGGGTGTTCTTTGGAAGGAATGATGCTAAAGCTGAAACTCCAGTACTTTGGCCACCTCATGCGAAGAGTTGACTCATTGGAAAAGACTCTGATGCTGAGAGGGATTGGGGGCAGGAGGAGAGGGGGAGGACAGAGGATGAGATGGCTGGATGGCATCACTGACTCGATGGACGTGAGTTTGAGTGAACTCCAGGAGATGGTGATGGACAGGGAGGCCTGGCGTGCTGCGATTCATGGGGTCACAAAGAGTCGGACACGACTGAGCGACTGAACTGAACTGAACTGAATGAATAACATGAGAAATGATGTTACTAATGGATTCATGCAGATTTTGCTTATTGCATGCATACTAAGTCGCTTCAGTAGTGTCTGACTCTTTGAGACCCAATGGACTGTAACCCTCCTGGGTCCTCTGTCCATGGGACTCTCCAGAAGGCAAGAATACTGGAGCAGGTTGTTATGCCTTCCTCCAGGGTATCTTCTCTACCCAAGGATCAGACCCTCATCTCTTAAGTCTCCTGCATTTGCATGGGGATTCTTTACCACTGAGGCCACCTGGGAAGTCCTAATAATAAACCAGGCTCAGATCAAAGACTAGTAGAGCTGTGAAGAACTCTCTCAACAACCTTTTTATTTTACAAATGAGAAATATTTAAGTACAGAAAGTGTTCACCCAGAAAAAACAAGGAAATTATTTTCCATAGTAGCAAAACTGACAAAAATTTCCAGGTCTCCTGACTTCCATCCAGGGTTACTTCTCCATGCTATGCTGCCTTTCTGTTCAAAGAATAATTGATTCACTCTCCAGGTAACAGATTTCTTTAGCAACGATTTGGAAAACAACATGGACCCTAAGGAAAACAAGTGACAATCTTATCTGCATTTGGATAAACAGCCTTGTTCTTAGAGGTGGAGGATATTCTACATTGATAGAGAAAAATGGATTTCTAGGACCACTACAAAACGACCCAAAAGAAAGAGCATGCCACTTATTGAATTCTTCTGTTGGTTTTGCCTGTGAGTACAACTGAAGTACTGTTCCAAAGAAGCCGTATCAGAAATGAAGCAAGATCTCCAGCAAGGATAGATACTTTTAAATAAACCTGATATTGCTTTGTGTCAGAACACTTAAGGATGACACACAGATGAAAACCACAGCTCTAACCTAAAGCATATTACACTCCACTGGTAACACAATTTGAGTCGTGAGTCTTGCATTTGGCTGACTGTACTTGTTCAACCCATTTTTGCCCTCCTTCTCTTCAATATAATTAAATCAAATTTATATGCTGAGTCTGTGATGACTCAGTGTGGCTGTTAGCTGCCAGGAAAATGTTTTGCTCTCTACATTTCATGCTGGTTCTCTTTCTATTAACAAAAATGGATTTTCTCAGGCTTCATTACAAGATTAAACTTCTGATAGAATTAAAGATTGTTGATCCTCTCTGACCAAACCAATTTTCCTCCTGGGACCTACCACCCTGAGAACTAGAATCCCGAACAACAATTTCTCTAGGGATTCACTTTTTTTTTCCTGCTCATTGGGGAATAGCTCAATAGTATGTCATCAAACCTGGCAGAATAGTTAAACAATGTAAAATGAAATGAATGAAAAATTCTAATATAATTATGTGTATGAGTACATCAAAATATTTATGAGACATGCTGCACTGCTTAACCTGTAACTTTAGAGATAAAGTTGTTTAAGAGTTTTTTTTTTAATAACATAGAAAGCTATCTAAGATTTTAAAAAATTATTTTTTTCTTCTTTTTCCTTTTGACAGTGAAAATGCACTGTAAATTTTCAAGATGCTAAAACACTGTTGTCTTCTATGTCAATGTAAATATGCTGTCGTTAAGTCACTGAGTCATGCCTCTTTGTGACCCTATGGACAGCAGCATGCCAGGTTTCCCTGTCCTTCATCGTCTGCAAGAGGCTGCTCAAATTCATGTCCATTGAGTCAGAGATGCCATCAACCATCTCATCCTCTGTTGTCCCCTTCTCCTCCTGCCTTCAGTTTTTCACAGCATCAGGTTTTTTTCTAATCAGTCAATCCTTCAAATCAAGTGACCAAAGTATTGGAGCTTCAGCTTCAGCCTCAGTCCTTCCAATACATATTTTGGATTGATTTCCTTTAGAATTGACTGGTTTGATCTCCTTGTAATCCAAGGGAATCTCGAGTCTTCTCCAACACCACTGTTCAAAAGCATCAATTCTTTGTTGCTCAGCCTTCTTTATGGTCCAACTCTCACATCCTTACACGACTACTGAAAAAACCATAGCTTTAACTAGATGGACCATTGATGACAAATTTTGTCTTAGCTTTTCTTGCAAGGAGCAAGTGTCTTTTAATTTCATGGCTGCAGTCACCATTTGCAGTGATTTTTGAGCCCAAGAAAATAAAGTCAGTTATAGTTTCCATTGTTTCCCCATCTATTTGCCATGAAGTGATGGGACTGGATGCCTTGATCTTAAATTGAAAAAGCAAATATGCTACATCGTGTTATTTTTCCAGTTCACATAAGAATTAAAGTACTTTTAAATTAAACTGTTACCTGTTTTATTTAGATACCCTTAAATAAAACTGCAACCATGAAATTAAAAGATGCTTACTCCTTGGAAGGAAAGTTATGACCAACCTAGATAGCATACTAAAAAGCAGAGATATTACTTTGCCCATCTAGTCAAGGATATGGTTTTTCCAGTGGTCATGTATGGATGTGAGAGTTGGACTGTGAAGAAAGTTGAGCGCCGAAGAATTGATGCTTTTGAACTGTGGTGTTGGAGAAGATTCTTACAAGTCCCTTGGACTACAAGGACATCCAACCAGTCCATTCTAAAGGAGACCAGTCCTGGGTGTTCTTTGGAAGGACTGATGCTGAGGCTGAAACTCCAATATTTTGACCACCTCACGTGAAGAGTTGACTCATTGGAAAAGACCCTGATGCTGGAGGGATTGGGGACAGGAGGAGAAGGGGATGGCAGAGGATGCGATGGCTGGATGGCATCACTGACTCGATGCACATGAGTTTGGGTGAACGCTCGGTGTTGATGATGGACAGGGAGGCCTGGCGTGCTGCGATTCATGGGGTCGCAAAGAGTCGGACATGACTGAGCGACTGAACTGAACTGAACTGAAATAAAACTAAGTTTCCAGTCAATTATTTTTTATCAACAACAGCCAGGTTTGAACCCTGGGTTGGAAAGATCCCCTGGAGGAGGGCATGACAATTGACTCTAGTATTCTTGACTGAGAATCCCAGAGACAGAGGAACCTGTCAGGCTACAGTCCATAGGATTAGAAAGAGTTGGACACAACTGAAGCGACTTAGCAAGCACGTCACTAAAACATTTATATGCCATTGCAATAAAATATTTCCATTATTTATTGTCTGCCTCAAAAACAAAAAATAATTGAAACTTTACTTGAGGCTAGTAGCATGGCAAGGGCTGCCTCTTGACCTGTGTGACACTAGAGATATACAGAAAACTCTAAACAATTATTATCCCCCTGGGGCTTGGCAGTGCTGGCCGCAGTTCATCGCTCAGATTTGGCAGCATCTGTCATGCTCTCCCTCTAATGCAGGGTCTTATTGGTTTTCCTTGCATTTGCTTTCTGGTACTGCTGTCTCTGTGCTGTGAGTGAGCAGAAGAATGTTACTGGGTTAAAGACGGACACACTGAGCTGGCTTGGAAGAAAGTTGAGCTATAAACATTCTTGGAATCATGAAGAGTTTAGTACTGAGGCCTTAAAGATAATAATGAGAGAGAGATGAGAGAGTCAGGAGAAAGTGAAACTTGTCTCCGGGAAGCATAATGAGAAGGCAGGTAGGAAGGGTAGAGAATCCAGGATTGGGAACTACATTATTAACTCAAATATTTACTGGATATGCATCTCTGATTTTGAAGGCTAAGAAGATGAAAATAAATTTCACTAAAACACTATCAATGCATGCTATGATCAAACAGATTAATGATCTCTCTCCCTTAAAAAAATAGTGTTTCTCTCATTGCATGTCCCAGGGATTTAAGTGGTGTGGCTTCAACATCTCCCAGCTATCAATGTTTGTAATGGCGTAGTAAATGAAATTTTTTTTTTTTTTAGTTTGTTAGCTTTCTTTAAGCTGAAATGAGCAATGGAATTTGAATTCTAAAATCATGTACTTCTGTTCCACACAGTAAGTTAATTTTCAAGTTCATCAGTTGTGTATTTATATGGTGATTGTATCTGTCACATAAACATGTTGTCAATCACTATCTTCCTTCTGTTCTGATACACTATAAGTTCCATCTAAAATGTGATGAATGTTTTGCTTGTTCTAAGTAAAAATTAATTGTGGCAATGACAAGTGTTTTGCCAAATTGCATACACTCTATCATAATATTGTGCTAACCAAAGCAGTCATTGAAGTTTGAAGTTTTAAATTAAAAAAAATCTAGATCAAAATTAAATCATGAAATGATTTTGCTTTTTCCCTTTAAATTATTTTATCTTTTGAATAAATCTTTGCCTAAAATGACTAAAAAGACATAAACTAGCCCACGATCTTAGATTGAAAAACCAATCAGAATGTGTGAAATAGCGATAGAATCTAATGAATAAATCAATTTATTTTCCTTTTTTTTTTTTTTGTACTGGCATTTTGTTTGGTTATACTGGGTATAAAAGAGAAGATCTTTTGCTTTTAAAAGATAATGGCATGTCACACTTTGCAGTCGTCACAGTAAATTTCCAATTAAATTGTAAAAATTTAAAAAATCACCAATGAAATATAAAATTAGAGAGCAAAAGATTAGGTGAAATCACATTATTTACATAGTCTCAAAGTATGTCCACTTAAGGGCTTATTAATTGAAAGTTTGAAAAAAGTGTTAGTCGCTCAGTTGTGTCTGACTCTTAACAACCCTATGGACCATAGCCTGCCAGGCACCTCTGTCCATGGAATTCTCCAGACAAGAATAACTGGAGTGGGTAGACATTCC
Source organism: Bubalus kerabau (assembly GCF_029407905.1). Classification (NCBI taxonomy): domain Eukaryota; kingdom Metazoa; phylum Chordata; class Mammalia; order Artiodactyla; family Bovidae; genus Bubalus; species Bubalus kerabau. Next base: position 58,863,166 of record NC_073625.1, read on the forward strand.
CATATTAATTACAAGGGGTATAAATATTAACTTTACAGTGAAGAAAGCTGCCAGGCAAAACTTTATACAAGTAATCAAAATTAACATCAGTTTTATAGGACATATTAATATTATGTCCCTCTCAACTTGATACACTGAGAGGAACTTCCATTATTTCTAGATATTATTGCCAAAAGTATATAATCTGAATCTCTATATATAAAAGTATATATCTGAGAAGTATACAATCTGAAAAAAAATCAGACAAGTGTACACGAAGGCACATTGTACAAAGCAACTAGGTTTAATTCTTCATAAGTGCTAAGACAAAAGCAAGCCTGAGGACCAGTTCTATACTTAACAGACCTGGAATTATATGTGTGTGATGCAATATTGGATCATGAACAGAAAAAGATATCAATATGCAATTTTATAACTTTGATCATCATATATTTTATATGAGAGAATATATTTTGTTTCAGAAAATATAAATTGAAGTATTTAGAGTTAAAAGGGCATGTCTCTGAAAATTAGATTCAAGAGACATGTGTACCCCAATGTTCATCGCAGCACTGTTTATAATAGCCAGGACATGGATGCAACCTACATGTCCATCAGCAGATGAATGGATAAGAAAGCTGTGGTACATATACACAATGGAGTATTACTCAGCCATTAAAAAGAATACATTTGAATCAGTTCTAATGAGGTGGATGAAACTGGAGCCTATTATACAGAGTGAAGTAAGCCAGAAAGAAAAACACCGATACAGTATACTAACGCATATATATGGAATTTAGAAAGATGGTAACAATGACCCTGTGTACGAGACAGCAAAAGAGACACTGATGTATAGAACAGTCTTATGGATTCTGTGGGAGAGGGAGAGGGTGGGAAGATTTGGGAGAATGGCATTGAAACATGTAAAATATCATGTATGAAACGAGTTGCCAGTCCAGGTTCGATGCACGATACTGGATGCTTGGGGCTGGTGCACTGGGACGACCCAGAGGGATGGAATGGGGAGGGAGGAGGGAGGAGGGTTCAGGATGGGAAACACATGTATATCTGTGGTGGATTCATTTTGATATTTGGCAAAACTAATACAATTATCTAAAGTTTAAAAAGAAAATAAAATTAAAAAGAAAATAAACTAAAAAAAAATTTTAGGAAAAAATAGAGAAAGGAAGAGAATAAACTAAGTGTGCAAAATGAACATATGCGAGAATTTGAGAAAACTATATGAGGATTTCTTGTAATGTTTTTACAGCTTTTCTTATAAGTCAGTTATTACTACAAAATGTTTAAAAAATAGAATAATGGCAAAAAGATTGAGTAGGAACTTTGTTGTTGCGGTTCAGTCACTAAGTTATGTCCAATTCTTTGGGACGTCATAAACCGCAGCACATCAGGCTGCTCGGTCCATCGCTATCTCCCCGAGTTTATTCAAAAGCAAGTCCATTGAATCAGTGATGGCATCCAAACATTTCACCTCTGTTGCCCCCTTCTCCTCTTGCCCTCAATTTTTCCCAGTATCAGGGCCATTTCAAAGGATTCAGCTCTTTTCATCAATTCAGTTCAGTTCAGTTGCTCAGTACTATCCATCTCTTTGCGACCCCATGGACTATATAGTCCATGGAATTCTCCAGGACAGAATACTGGAATAGGTAGCCTTTCCCTTCTCCAGGGGATCTTCCTAACCCAGCAATTGAACCCAGGTCTCCCACATTGCAGGTGGATTCTTTACCAGCTGAGCCACAAGGGAAGCCCAAGAATACTGGAGTGAGTAGCCTATCCCTTCTCCTGTGGATTTTCCTGACCCAGGAATCAAACCAGGATCTCCTGCATTGCTTGCGGATTCTTTACCAACTGAGCTATGAGGGAAGCCCATCAGGTGGCCAAATTATTGGAGCTTCAGCTTCAGCATCAGTCTTTCCAATGAATATTCCAGACTGATTTCCTTTAGGATTTACTGGTTTGATCTCCTTGCTGCCAAAGGCTGCCCAAAGGACTGGTTTGATCTTGCTGTCCAAGAGACTCTCAAGAGTCTTCTCCAGCACCACAGTTTGAAAGCATCAATTTTTCAGTGCTACACCTTTGCTATGATCCAACTCTCACACCCACATGTGACTACTGGAAAAATCATAGTTTTTGACTAGACTAGATCTTTGTTCTCAAAATGATGTCTCTGCTTTTTAATATGCTGTCAAGGTTTGTCATAGCTATACTTCCAAGGAGAAAGTGTCTTTTAATTTCATGGCTGAAGTCACCATCTGCATTGATTTTGGAGCCCAAGAAAATGAAATCTGACACTGTTTCCACATTTTTCGCATATATTTGCCATGAAGCAATAAGATCAGACACTGTGATCTTCAGTTTTTGAATGTTGAGTTTTAAGCCAGCTTTTTCAATCTCTTCTTTCACCTTCATCAAGAGGTTCTTTAGGTCCTCTTCACTTTCTGTCATTAAAGTGGTATCATCTGCATATCTGAGGTTGTGGATATTTCTCCCAGAACTTTGAGATGTTATCAAAGGGGAGATTAATAATTTAAAAATTCCCATAAAGAAAAGTCCAAGCCCAGCCAGTTTTACTGGGGAATTTTCCCGGATATATAAGGAAGAACTAAAACCGATCCTCCACAAGCACTTCCAAAAATAAAAATAAGAAATGTTTCCTAAAGCATTCTATCAGTCCATTGTAACCCTGATAGCAAAACCATAAAAAGACGTAACAAGAATACTACAGAACATTTCTTTGAATATAGATACCAAAACTTCCAGCACAGCAGTAGTAAGCCACATCCAGTAACATATAAAAAAATTATACACAATGACTGAGTTGAGACTTATTCTGGAATGTAACATTGGTTCATGATACAAAAAGTAATCACTTATTATATTATATTAACATAATACAGAAGAAATACACATAATCATCACAGTAGATGCAAGAAAAATAGCTGACAAAATTCAATGCCTTTACAGGATAAAACCTAACAAGCTAGGAATAGAAGAAGACTTCCTTACCTTGATAAAAAGAATCTACAAAAATCATTGCTAATTTCTTTTTATGGTAAAATATTCAATATTTTTAATCAAGGTAAGGAACAAGACAATTTTGTTCTTGCCACTTTTACTCAGTATAGAGTTTATAGACAGGTTAATTAGGGAAGAAATTGAAGTGAAAGACTCTCAGCTTGGAAAAAAATAGCAAAACTATCTCTATCTGCAGATGACAAGATGTTGTATATGGAAGATTCTAAGGAATACACACACACATATGAGGATTAAATGAATTCAGCAAGGTTGCATGATATGAAATAAATATACAATAATTAATAGCAATTAACAAGTGGAAAGTAAAAAAACACTTTCATATAACAAAAACTAATTTAAAAAGAAAGAGTAGCATTAAAACATATATTTCCATATGTAAAATTAGATAGCTGGTGGAAAACTGCTGAATGATGCAGGGAGATCAAATCCTACCTATGTGATAATCTAGAGAGGTGGGGTGGGGTGGGAGGTGGAAGAGAGGTCCAAGGAGGGGACACATGGATACCTATGGTGAATTCATGTTGATATGTGGCAGGAAAGCAATTACTCTCCAATTAAAAATAATAAGTTAAGATAACAAAAAATGGATTTAACAAAAGAAATGCAACACTTGTACACTGAAAACTATAAAACATTGGTGAGGAAAATTAGAGATGACCTGTATAAATAAAAGATATCTTGTGTTCATGAATTGGAAGACTTGATATTGTTAAGATGATGTTCAGTTCAGTTCAGATGATGTCAATACTTTACAAATTGCTCTTCTGATTTGATGTCATATAAAATCATAGCTATTTTTTGTGGCAATAATTGGTAAGCTGATTCTAAAATTCATATGGAAATTCAAAAGGTTCAGAAGAGCCAAAACAAGGTTGAATCAGAAAATGAATTGGAAGACTCGTATTTCTCAATTTTAAAAATTACTATGAAGCTATTGTAATCAATACAATGTAGTGCTGGCATAAGGATAGACATATTAAACCATTTGACAGAATCAGGAGTCTATAAATAAACATAATCGTTTATGACCAATTGACTTTCAACAGGATGTCAAGACAACAAACCATGGGAGAAATGATCGTTTTAACAAAAGACACTGGGGCATCTGTATATCCCCATGCAAAAGAAAGACATTAGACCTCAATCTTACAACATTTAAAAAAGGTAGATCAAGATGGATCAAAGAATTAAGTGTAAGTGATAATACTATAAAAAAAATAGGTGCAAACCTTTGTGACATGGGATTAGATGACAGTTTCTTGAGTACAATTAACATATATATATATATATATATCTGTATCAAACTTAAACAAACTGTATCAAAATTAAACACTTCTGTGTTTCAAAGGATACTATCAAAAAACTTAAAAGTCAACCTGCATAATGTATTACTACTATCCAGAATAGAATAAGTAAATAAATAACTTTTTCAATTTAACAGTAAAAAGATAACCCAGTTTTGTTATTTTATTGTTGATTTGTAAGAGTTCATTTCATATTTCTGAAGACAATAACTAGTGGCCTTAAGCATCTTTTGTGTGCTTATTAGCCATCTGTATATCTTTATTGAATAAATATCTATTCAAATACTATAATTAAAAAATAGATATAGATGTGAATTAAAATTTCTCCAAGGAATACATCTATTTATAAATATATCTGCATCTATATCTACATAGCTTATGAGCATGTGTAAAAGAGTTCAGGATCATTAACCAGTAAGAGAATGCAAAACAAAACCACAAAGACATACCACTTCATAGTAGCTAGGATAGCTGTAATCAAGCATTAAGTGTGATGATGTTGTGTAGACATAGGAATACTCATAAAATGTAAAATGATTTAGCCTCTATAGAAAAGAGTTGGTCAGTTCCTAATAAAGTTAAACATGAAGGCATGATATGGCTCAGAATGTCTATACTAGTTGATATACACCCAAAATAAACAAACTCTCATAAAATATGATAATGAATAATCACAACAGCATTAATCATAATAGCAAATAACAATGAAAACAGCATAAATATAAATCAACTGATAACTGGATAAACAAAATGTAATATAGCATGCAATGGAATGTTACCCATGAAAAGAAATGGAATATTGATACATGCTACACTATAGATGAATGACGAAACATTATGCTAAGTGAAAGAAGACATATACAAAAGGCCACTTACTATGTGAGTTCACTTATAAAATATTCAGAATAATATTCAAGAAGAAATAAAATAAAAAAAAAAAAAGAAAGAAAGACAATAGATGAGTGATTCAACCTTGCCACTAGGAAGAGTTTCCCCTCTTTATAGGAAATAAAAGCTATCAAGTATTTTTCTTTTTTTTATTACAGGTGGTGAAAATATTTTAAAATTAGTGATTATTGCATAATATCATGAATATACTATAAACCATAAATGATACATTTTAAAAGAGTAAATTGTGTAGTATGCAAATTATCAGTTCAGTTCAGTAGTTCAGTCACATCCAAATATTTGTGACCCAATGGACTGCAGCGGTCCAGGCTTCCCTTTCCATTACCAACTCCCAGAGCTTACTCAGACTCATGTCCATCGAGTCAGTGATACCATCGAACCATTTCGTCCTCTGTTGTCCCCTGCTCCTCCTGCCTTCAATCTTTCTCAGCGTCAAGGTCTTTTCCAATGAATCAGTTCTTAGAATCAGGTGGCCAAAGTAATGGAGTTTCAGCTTCAACATTAGCCCTTCCAATGAATATTCAGGACTGATCTCCTTTAGGATGGACTGGCTGGATCTCCTTGCAATCCAAGGGACTCTCAAGAGTCTTCTCCAACATCACAGTTTAAAAGCATCAGTTATTTGGTGCTCAGCTTTCTTTATAGTCCAACTCTCACATACGTATATGACTACTGGAAAAACCATAGCTTTGACTAGATGAAACTTTGTCAGCAAAGTAATATCTTTGCATTTTAATATGTTGTCTATGTTGGTCATAGCTTTTCTTCCAAGGAGCATCTTTTAATTTCATGAAAATTATATATCAATACAAAAATTAATAATAAAATAAAATGAAACCAGCCTCTCTCTCTGGAGTAATGAGCCACCAAGTTAATCCAAATGGAGAGTGCAGTGTGTCACAGGGTGGAAAGACCTCAGAGTGGGAGATGAGCAGGACTCTCTTGATGGGTCAGACAGCCTACCTACATGTGACTTTCTACATGATCTTGATATTGAAAGAAAAGATGTGTAGACTAATGTTCCACATTTTTTTTTGAATAAGAAATGTTCACTACTCTGATATGCTTCAATGCTACACTCTCAATTTGTCCCACACTCTCCAAGTTTTTAAAATGTTTCCAGGTGACAATGAAGGGTGAAAAGTAGAGCAAATTTTACAAACAAATTTGTAAAAAAAATTTTCAGATATATTTGAAAGACAGGATGCATCTTGGACACGTAGACCTCTGTAGACCTCTGCTCTGCAGTGTAGAACATAGTTGTTTATTGGGGTGTCAGTGGAGGAGCAGATTGTTCTTATAAACTTTTTGGTGATGACCATTAATGAGTGTGTATGTCTCATATGGTTGTGGGAACATAACTTTATGTTAATATTTTAAGAGTATATACCTAATAATGGATTTTCTTAGAAGCATTCAACAAAGTAAAAATAGACTCTATGAAGTTACGTAATGGCTTTTTCAGTTAGCAGTTTGACTCCCTGGAAGAAAGAGTAGATAGAGAAGTAATAGCCACCAGATGATGTTAGTGAGATGACCTATTCAAATACCTATTCAAAATAAACCCAGACATAAGTAGACAATCTATGCATAAGACATGGAGCAGAGTATGTGAAGGTGATAGAAATCACATAATAATTTCTTACACAGAGTACACAATTCCACCACAATGTCTCATCACACCATAAGCATTACCAAATTTTTTATGGTATTTCTAATTTTAATGTAACTTTATCAAAAGGTAAATACACATATATTATTGATCCAGTTACACAAAGCATCAGAAGTGCTTGGAAAGTATATGCAGTAAGTTTTTAATTATTCATATGCAGACATAGGCAGCATATGCAGACATGCCAAGATTTCTTAGAAAAATGAAACTGTAAAATTTAGAGGTGATATTCGGCAAAACTAATACAATTATGTAAAGTTTAAAAAAAAATAAAATAAAATGAAAAAAAAAAGAAAAAAAATTTAGAGGTGAATTTAATAAAAATCAGCTCATAATGAAGTAGGGCACTCAAAGTTGGTGCTCTGGGACAACCCAAAGGGATGGGGTGGACAGGAAGGTGAGAGGGGAGTTCAGGATGGGGGTGACATGTACACCTGTTGCTGATTCATTTGTGCTGCAAAAAACAGCACAATATTGTAATTATCCTCCCATAAAAATAAGTAAATTAACTTAAGAAAATCAACGTATAATGTACAAAACCAGGTGGCAAGGCAATGAGCAATAGCCCCTACCTTGCACACTGCTGTGAGATTCCCTGATATTACAATGTTTGTCCTTATGGGGAACAATGAGATTAATTGATCGCATTCATTGTTTTCATAATTAAGAAAAGTGTGCTTGGTCTTTCCACAAAATAAGTTATGTACCTGAAAGAAAGGAGAACCAAAAGTCCTGTCTGTAGACCAGGATAGCATTTGTTTGTTTAGAATTAAAATTTTATGCCCCTCACCTGCCACCAGTGGAATCTTTTGAAAGCTTCAGCACCCCTTCCAATTACAGACTCAAAGGAGGCAAGGGGACTACTTTGTCAATGATTTCTGTTTTGAATACAGTAAGAATATAAGGAAACCCAGCTTCACTCTTTGTTGGAAGCAATAGCTTATTGGCTTCAATCCTCACCATAAGCAAAGCCAGCTCTGAGTTTAGTGATATTATCTACTTAGGGATGTTGTCTGACTTAAGAAGAGATCCAAGCATTGCTTGACACTGCATCTGGTATGGAATTATGTATTTAAAATTCTTAATCTCACTTTAGCTACATCTCAGTTTCATGTTTTCCTGAAATTTCTGATATATTCCAATTGACTAAAAAGAACAAAATTAAGTATATTTTGATAACAAAATTAAGTATGTCTAAGTAACAGAATGCCAAATAACTTATTTTTAGCTCATGGCACATGAATTAACTTCAACATATCTTTCAATTACTTTAAAGAATATGCAAAATGTTTGTGCTTGTATTAAGTCTGTTGGGCTTCCCAAGTGGCACTATGGTAAAGGATCCTCCTGCCAATGTAGGAGATGCAAGAGATGTAAGAGATGTGAGTTTAAACCCTGGGTCGAGAATATTCCCTGGAGAAGGAAATGGCAATCCACTCCAGTATTCTTGCCTGGAAAATTCCATGGACAGATGAGACTGGCAGGCTACAGTCCTTGGGGTCTCATAAAGGTCATACAAGATGAGCAACTGAGCATGGACAAGCAATATGTTTGTTATTCTAGAGAAAAGGCAAATAAAAGATTCAAGATAAAAGGAAACTGTACTTAAGTGGTCAGTGACAGGAAATTTATAAAATAAATAAGCAAAATATATAATTGATTGTACTGTTCTCTGAGAAAATTTTTGATGCTGTTCTTGAAAGTAGAATTGAAAATGCATAACTGATCAGTAGATACCTAGCAGGTCCAGAAGAAAGCAGACTAACTCAAGAACTCAAAAATCTATTTATAAATGGTTGCATAAGCTGTTTGTATTATGATACTAGCTTGTAGACCATCAACTTAATTTTTGCCCTTTGGTGTCAGTACTTAACAAAATTTTTTTTATATATTCCATTTGATTAAAATAATGCAAAATAAGTCATGAAAATAGTAATACAATTCATGAAAAATTTAGAGTACATATAAAATATGTAGCCCATGTACTGTATTTTCATTATATCTGACTATATTTGAATGTAGTTATCTGTCTCTCTGAAGAACATACAGCCTCTAGTGTTTAAAGATTCCTAGTAAACTATTGTTGTTTAGTTGCTAAGTCTTGTCCTACTCTTTGGGATCCCATGGTCTGTAGCCTGCTAGGCTCCTCTGTTCATGGGATTTCCCAAGCAAGAATACTACTGGAGTGGGTTGCCATTTCCTTCTCCAGAAGATCTTCTCGACCTAGGGATCAAACCCTTGCCTCCTGCATTGCAGGCAGATTCTTTACCACTGAGCCACCTGGGAAGCTCTCCTAGTAACTTAATCTAAATTTAACAGAGTAAAAACTTTTATCTACTCTGAAATTTCTCAAGATTCAACAGTCGATATTTATGAAGAATTGTCAAAATCTCTAAGACTCTATAAAATCTTGATTTTATGTATATTCTGTATATAGAGAGACTCATCTCAAGTGGCACTACTGGTAAAGAACTGTGCCTGTCAATGCAGGGGGTGTAAGAGACAGTTTAGATCTCTGTGTCAGGAAGATCCCCTGGAGAAGGCAACGGCAACCTACTCCAGTATTCTTGCCTGGAGAATCCCAAGGACAGAAAAGCCTGGTGGGCTACAGTCCATGGGGCTGCACAGAGTCAGACATGACTGAAGTTAACTTAACACTCAGGCATGCATATATAGAGAGATATATAAATAGAAGGAATATAAACTTCAGCTGAATTCCCAGAGTTTTCAAAGTTATTTGAATAAACAAATAAATAAAAATGCTCCCTGCAGTAGTAGAATTTAGTATCCAATTTTCTCATGTGCAGATAACAAAGTAGAATAAAGCTCAAGCAAGTACACATGGGACAGCAAGTAGAGTGTCATGACTAAGACAGTATTAACATAGGATAAATTAGTGCCCTTTCTGGTAGATGCCATCTTAAAGTATGTGAAGTGTTCAAGAAAAATACATTTCTATTTTAATGTGATCATGATAGAACACATATCTCTTAGATTTAAAGGAGAAAGTATCTCAAACCCAGTCTCTGTGATTTCCTCAGAATTTTCCTATTTCCCAGATTTTGATTACATCAGTTTGGTTAACATAATGAACAATACATCGAGGGAACCATTTTAACAATAAATACGCAAATAAAAATCCAGCATGGATTTCTTAGGAAACATTTCCTTAATCCTTTCTTATTTCTCAATGTTCCACTTTTATTTATATATTTGTTTAAATTTGAAAAAGAGATACAATAATGATACAAAAATGACCAATAAGATAAAAATTATATGGCAAATAATGGACTTTATTACAACACTGCCATTACTTGGAAAAATCAATTATTTCCTATTCTCCATACATTTGCAATACTGTCTAGTTATTCTTGGTGGTAGTGGTTTAGTCACTAAGTCGTGTCCAACTTTTGCCTGTAGGATAAAAGTAACCTGTAGCCTGCCAGGCTCCTCTGTCCATGGGATTCTCCAGGCAAGAATACTGGATTGGGTTGCCATTTCCTTCTCCAAGGGATCTTCCTGACTCACGAATTGAACCCGGATCTCCTGTACTGCAGGCAGATTCTTTACTGACCTAGCTGCTGCTGCTGCTGCTAAGTCACTTCAGTCGTGTCCGACTCTGTGTGACCCCATAGACAGCAGCCCACCAGGCTCCCCCATCCCTGGGATTCTCCAGGCAAGAACACTGGAGTGGCTTGCCATTTCCTTCTCCAATGCATGAAAGTGAAAAGTGAAAGGGAAGTCGCTCAGTCGTGTCCAACTCTTCGCCACCCCATGGACTGCAGCCCACCAGGCTCTTCCATCCATGGGATTTTCCAGGCAAGAGTACTGGAGTGGGGTGCCATCGCCTTCTCCAACTGACTGAGCTACATCGTGACAATTGCTATTAGTAACTATTATCCATACATAAGTATAAAAAAATCCAACTCATGCTAATTTGATATCATTATATTTAAAATAAGTCATAGAAGAATAAAAATTATATAGGTATTTCATATCATATGCTGTTGCCTATTTTAATTGTTCAAAACTTAAAGTTGGGTTCCTAAAACATATTTATTGGGAGCACCTGAGAATTAGCTATTTGGAGAGCCTTTTTAAAATTAGCATGAAGGCCTTTGATGTTTGGCAAAACTAATACAGTGTTTCAGGTTTAAAAATAAAATAAGAAAAAAAGAAAAAATAAAAAAGAAATAGCTTCTGTGGTGTTTGGGTTAGAGAAGACTCTTCTGTAAAGCTTCCGAAAGATAATGTTATCAGTTTCTGAGTGGCAGCAAAGGGAAAAAAGTTTTTATTATGTGGATATAAAATAAATCACACTCAGGGCATGATCCAACTTGAGAAGGGTTAAGGAAATCAATGTTAGCTAAGTCCAACACCTGGTAATTTCCTGGCTGCTTCTTTCGTTCTGAAGTTGAGTTTCATTCTCTGTGTTGGAATCAGTAGTAATAAGATCATTAGCCATGTGAAAGAATAATTATTTCCTGAAATAATAGATGAATAAAATGTGCAAAGGAAATGAGACTGTAACCTGGACATATTTATTAGGTCATTTCCCATATGCTAAACCAAGTCATTAACTCAATTATTCAACAGACACCTCTTGAGATCTGATTATACAAACGGTTCACAGTCCTTGAGTTATCAATATCTAGTGGATAAGTTCAAGAAATTCCCATTTTTCAATGGCTAGTATGTTATCTCATGCAGTTTTATTGATTATAATGATAAAAACTAGTGATGATAATTGGAAGCATTAAAAATAATGATTTTCTTTGTCCATAATGTAAAATGAAATAGAAAAGACTGAAAAATAGATATCAATTTTATATCATTTATCAACAAAGGAAATAATCATGGACAACTGGTAGATCATTTGTAAGAGTGGAAATCTTTTACGTCAGCATTCAGAAGTTTTGGAAAGCCCAACATATCTTGTTGATGTGTCCACCATATGTGGTTCTATTTATGTGCTTTTCTAAGTATTTGGGCATAAGTTTCTTGCATATGTGCGAGGTCACCTTTCTACATTTGGTTCTCTTCCAAGGGTTTTCTCCTATTTTCAGCTGACATGCTACCAACACACACAATTTTTGTGTTCTTATTTCAGATAAGCCAGTTATTAGTACAGCTTAGCTTTACACTCTAACTAAAAAGAAATATCTTGCCATGTACCACTGCTATATGTACATTTTGAGACAGAAGATTTATATTAAAGATTCAGTTAAGAGCTCATGGCTCTTTGTTAAGATTATCACTTGGGCAATTTAATTATGATTTCAAAAATTAAATCTGTAACTTTTTGTTCAAAGAACATCTTCTGATACAAATGTTCTTCAAAATTTAAACATGGCCTGATTTTAAATGACTAGTTGTTTGATTCTATATATATTTTTTTAACCTAAGCTTCTTTCTTTAATGTTCTAGTTCACTGAGAAGGACTTCAGAAATTTAAACTCAAAATTGGCAGGATTCTGACAACAAATTGGAAAGAAAAATCACCAGAATTCTTATCACATTAAACAGCACACTGTGAAAGATAATTATGACAGGCTGGCTCAGGAAGCAGCAGAGTTTGGCTGTAGCATTCTAATAAGAGAAAGAGAAGATAACTCTGACAAAGTAAACTTGTATCAACAAAGGCTTTTGAAAATTTTTTTTTCTATATTTGTAAAATCACAGATGCTGATATACAGAAGCTATGGAGACAGGGGGAAAAGCCAAATATATAATTTTAATCTAGTTTTGGAGATCAAGAACCTCAAAATATTTTCAGTTGCATCCCACATAACCATATTCTATCACAGAGAAAGCAGGCAGCATTGACATAGGAGCTTCACATCACATCACACACAGGAATGGAGAATATGAAGGCCACTGAGCACTGAATTTTCCATTGTACTGCAATTACAGGAACACCTGTGCTACCTAGCTGTGCACAGAGCCCTGTGAAATGCAATGTTCCAGAGCTGTCAAAATGTCTCATTTCTTGTCTCTAATGCAGAGGCTTAATTATACTGAATTTGGCTCTTTGGTTAGGCTGTGTTTTAGTTACAAGCATAAAGCAGAAGGTCTAATGATTTTTAATTTAACCAGAGACACAGTTTTAAACGTTCAGCTTTGTATCATTCTTTAAACAATGCTTCTGCTATATTTACAAAGAAAAATACAGGAGTTGCTGTGATATAAAAATGACACAAATCATGAAAATGTTTTAACAGAACTGTTTTTCTGTATTCATCTGAGATGCCTTTCAGCTCTTAACATTTGAGTGAGTTATGTAGTTTTAGCTCCGTGTTAACAAGAATTAAGCAGCTTGGAAATTGGACTTCTTTTACTACCTGATGCTCACACTGATGCATCAATAAACTGATATATTGAAGAAGTTGCTTACTTAAACAATATAGAGAGGTAGAAAATAATTATATTATGTCTTTAATATTTTATTATTATATGTGTGTTCAGTTGCTAAGTCATGTCAAACTCTTTGTGACCCTATAGACTGCAGCATGACAGGCTTCCTTGTCCTTCACTATATCCCAGAGTTTGCTCTAACTAATGTCCATTGAGCTGGTGATGCTTTCTGACCATCTCAAGCTCTACCTCACCCTTCTTTAGCCTTCAATCTTTCCCAGCATCAGGGTTTTTTCCCATGAATCTGCTCTTCCATTCAGGTGGCTGAAATATTGGAGCTCAGTTTTGACATAAGTTCTTGCAATGAATTTTCAGAACTGATTTCCTTTAAGATTGACTGGTTTGATCTCATTGCAGTACATGTGACTCTTAAGTGTCTTCTCCAGAACCACAATTTGAAAGCACCAATTCTTTGGTGCTCAGCCTCATTTATGGTTAATTAATTCAGTCAAAAAGAAAAAAAAAAAAAAACAGTATTTCTGAGACTAGACACTTCCTTAAAAGTTCCCCTAGTAACAGAATATATGTTTTCCAAGTTTACATGTCTCTTGAAAAAAGATATAAAAGGTATAAATTGGTACCTGTGGCAGTAACTTTGTTTTGAAAAAATCTTTCATTTTGGGGAAGTTAATTGTATAAGAGATTGAACTCTCACTCTTAGAGTCGTATAAAATAAATTCTGCCTTTCTATAGTGTCTTATGCTTGACATAAAACTCTACTTGGCCTATTTAAAGTCATTAACTATGTTAATTGTATCTATGCTCAGCACTCGTCTGAAAATGTTAATGAATAATCTCTTCATGTAAGGTGACTTCCCATTTGGGGTTGCCCAAACACTCTGATAGAGCAAAGCCTTACAAATGAATTCTGGGCTTTATAATATAGAAAATTGGTTATTTTCTGCATATGCTACAACTTTTTTGCCCCCTAACTTTTCTTGGCTTCCCTGGTGGCTCAGAGGTAAAGAATACACCTGCCAGTGCAGGAAACATGGATTGGATCCCTGGGTCAGGAAGAGCCCCTGGAGAAGGAAATGGCAATGCATTCCAGTATTCTTGCTGGGAAATCTCATGGACAGAGGAGTTTTGTGGGCTACAGTCCATGGGGTAAAGAGTCAGACACAACTTAGCGAGTAAACAACAAAAACAATCTTACTTACCTCGATGGGATATAAATTCTCTAGAGTTCCAGAGGGAAAAATCATATCTCAACAATATATTGCTACAGTATTTGATCCTATATTGGAAGGTCAGCTTAAATCTTGTGTATTTAAAGGGGACAAGTAGCTCAAGATATGTGACCTTTTTATAATTTTCTAAGGTTTACAATAGAACTATCCTATACAAACACTGTAGCTGTAAGATTCTAAAACAATATCTCTTATTTTTGTATTGAATCATATTGTACAAAATCTTAGGTTTGTTATGTTTACAGAAAAAGACATATCCAGATTTAACAATCAAGAAAGCAATGGGAAGTGTCAGAAAACAAAAACTTGGAAGTAAACTCAGTATGTATTCAATGATATTTTATAAGAACTGAAACTGTTGCCACTTAAAGAAAAAAAAATTCCCATTGGCAATCATTGCTTAAAGTGTACAAGACAGTCCACACTGAAGACTACTTAGTAAATTTAGCATAGTTATGTGATAATTAATATTTTTAGTGGAATAAAATCACTGGACTACTGTGGCCTGGGATACCACTAGACTAGACATATATATTGAACAGTTGAGTGATTTCTGGACTGTGCTTTAAAAAACATAGAAATTTTAAGGAGTGTTAATAAATATTTTGGGAATAAAGTAGTTCTTCACAAGTCAGATTATGAAATATTACAGGCTAAATTTCTCTGAATAATCCAGAGTAAGCATTAGCAATGTGAGACTTCCTGAGGTTAAAAAAAAAATTAAGTGTTTAACAGTATTTCCCAAACTCCTTATATATTATTTACAATTTTATTGAAATATTGTTGATTTAAAATGTGTTGAATTTCCACTGTAGAGCAATAGTTCATATATATATATATATATACTTTTTCATAGCTTTTGTCTTTATCACAGAATATTTACTATATTTCACTGTGCTATACAATAGGACCTTGTGGTTTTATCCATCCTACGTATACTAGTCTGCATTTGCTAATCCCGAACTCCCAACTGTATTTCAATACTTTTATATTTAAATAGAAGTGTTTAAAAGTTTAGAGCTTTGCAAGTTATTTAAAGGCAAACACTCTTTAACAACTATTAGGTCAGAAAATATGATTCCCTAGTGGCTCAGATGGTAAAGAATCCGCCTGCAATGCAGGAGACGGGAGTTCAATCCCTGGGTTGGGAAGATCCCCTGGAGAAAGGAATGTCTACCCACTCCAGTATTCTTGCCTGGAGAATTCCATTGACAGAGAAGCCTGGTGGGCTACAGTTCATGGGGTCACAAAGAGACACAACTGAGTCAATAACACTTTTCTGGTTAGAAAATAGAAGTTCTACATATGCATTCTACTATCTCCTTCTGATTACATCCTGGCTTTTATGATAAGCACTATAATGTTATGCAAAATGATTATTCCATAGCTTTCCTTCTTTTCAATTAATATTTTTTAATCCATCTGTGCCCTCTTGTTCTCTTTTATTGTTTAAGTTACTACTTCCTTGTCTAAGAAGCTAATTTTTGTGTGAAATTTCCCACAATCTGGGTTTTGCTGGTTGGACTTGATGTTACAATTTTATACGTGTCTGTCACTTGTAATTTTTTTCATTGATAATCATTAATTAGAGTTAAGGTGTAATTAGATTTAATGTCAATGTTTTGGAAAGGTTACTTCATAGATAACATGTTTACTTCAATTGGGAAGAATGTAGTATTTGTCTTTCATGTTGCAATGTCTGCTTCACATGAGGTTCAGTGGTAATGAATCCATTTGCCAATTTAGGAGACACAGGTTCAATCCCTGGGTTGGGAAGATCCCCTGGAGAAGAAAATGATAGCCCACTTCTTGCCTGGGAAATCCCTTGAACAGAGGAGCCTGGTAGACTACAACACATGTTGTCACAAAGAGTTGGACACCACTGATCACACACATGCACGCATGTTGTGATACTAGCCATCATGAATTTTCTATTCTTTAGAGATTTGAATGAATGGATTTGCTCTCATTCTAAAATTTCTTCTTCATAAAACTATAATATATTTTTTAAAAATATAATTTATTTCATCCATGTCTTAGTTACCAGGAAACACAGTTAAGAGGAAAGGCAGAATAGAGTCTCTCAACTCTTTATCAACTGTTACAGAATAAATTTTCTAGAATCTGTAAAGGACAAAAAAATTAGTTTTCTTTAGTTAAAAATGAAAATTAGTTTCATTTTGAACTGGTGAAATTAAATATATTTGATTTGGTTTGATGTATTGTACTTATTGGGCTTTCCTGGTGGCTCAGATGGGAAATAATCTGCCTGCAAAGCAGACATGGGTTCAGTTCTTGGCTTGGGAAGATCTTCTGGAAAAGAGGACGAATACTCACTCCAGTGTTCTTGCCTGGAAAATTCCATGAAAAGAGGAGAATGGTCCGCTACAGCCTGGTCTGTTAGTTGACTGAGCAACTAGCACTTCTACTTCCACTTCCATTGTATTTATTATTCTCACTGATGTCAAAAATGTTCTATCTTTGGTTATTTTCCATTTGAACTGGAATCAGATAGAAGCAGGTATTTCACTCAATTATTTCTTTTAGTGGGAAATTGTATTCCAAGACCTCAATCTGGTTATTATGAGTGGTCATTGTTTTTAAGAAATATGAATACAAGTCCCCATGAATTGTTACTGAGAGATCTTTTCCTACTTTAATCTCTGTATAAATGCTAAATGAATTATTTTGTACTTTGTACTACACAGACACAAGCAGAGACATCACTTCACCAACAAAGATCTGTATAGTCAAAGCTATGGTCTTTCCAATAGTCATGTACGGATGTGAGACTTGGACCATGAAGAAGGCTGAGTGCCAAAGAACTGATGCTTTCAGATTGTTGTGTTGGAGAAGACCCTCAAGAGTCCCTTGGACTACAGGAAGCTCACACTAGTCAATCCTAAGGGAAATCAACCCTGGATATTCATTGGAAGGACTTATGCTAAAGCTGAAGCTCCAATCTTTTGGCCACCTGATGTGAAGAGCCAACTCATTGGAAAAGACCCTGATGCTGGGAAGGATTGAGGACAGAAGGAAAAGGGAACATCAGAGGATGAGACGGCATTACCAACTCAATGGACATGAGTTTGAGCAAACTATGGGAGATAGTGAAGGAGAGGGAAGCCTGGTGTGCTTCCCCTAGTTAGTAACTGAACAACACAGACACAAGTAGTAGAACAAAGAATATTCTTCTTTTAACCTATGTTCACTTATTTGGGTGACTTAATTATAAAATTAGTTGAAATTATTATTTGAGGATATATAGTGTTCATTCATGGAGAAGGCAATGGCAACTCATTCCAGTACTCTTGCCTGGAAAATCCCTGGTAGGTTACGGTCCATGGGGTTGCTAGGAGTCAGACACGACTGAAGTGACTTAGCAGCAGCAGCAGCAGTGTTCATTCATAAATATACCAAACACACGTTGAGTCTTTACTCTGAGTTAAGACACTTTCAAAGTGATTCTATTGATGTGTTTGCTTATATCAGTAATTCTAATCCTTATTATTAGGATTTGTTACTGTTGTTTAGTAGCTAAGTCACGTCTGACTCTTTGTGACCCCATGGGCTGCAGCACTCCAGGCTTCTCTGTTCTCCAGGATGTTAACAGGATAGAACATAATATATGTTAATTACTAGTTCTATGATTGGTTCTATTCTAGGAAATTTCGTGTCTTTTATTTATTTATTTTTTCTTCCATTCTCAAGACCTTTTATTTATGTTTTCAATCCTTTGTTTCATTCTAAAAATTATTTAAGACTCTATGTGAAAACATATGTGCAGTATAATCGAAAGACAACAAAATCAGAGACAAGATTAACGCACAAGATCCTTGAAATATATTCCCTGAAGAGGATCCAGATTTGGGTCTGAACTTCCAGTATTTATAGCAGCTCAGTAGAGATGCAGTATTATTTACTATCTAATTTAAGGAATTAGAAGCTTATGAAGCCAATAAATCTTACTGGTTGGAAGAACACAGATAGCATACAAAATCCAGGCTTTCTAGCAATGATATGCATGTTCATACTTTAACTCTCTTGCTGCAGTATAACTTTTTTTTCTCTGCCTTTATTTTGTCATGGTAGTTATCATTAATTCTTCAGACAAGGAAAAGTGCTTATGATCAGTATTAGTTAGCTATTCCTGTGATAATGTAGAATAACAAAATAATCCCAATATCTCAGTGACTATTAAGAACACACATTCACTTTTTGTTCTTGTGTTTATAGTTTGTCCAGAGGTCGCTCCCATCCATACTGCATGTTGAGTTCTTTACCAAAATATATCTCTCATTTCAAAGTCAGGTTTAGGAACTTGAGGCTACCTAGGCCAAATGGAGTGGACAATGGCAGGGTAGGATGGGTATATATATATATCCAAATATATACTATATATATATATATTAGTATTTAAATATAGATACATTTAAATATATATATTTAAATATAGATACATTTATTTATATTACATTTAATATGTAATATATATCACAAATTATAATGATATATAATACATTATACATATATATATAATCCTGTCAGTTCTACACATATATTAATTGAATATTTAGCATCCACTAGGAATAATGCCAAGTCATTTAAATAGAGATTCTCATAACAAACTCATACAGTGGAAAATAATCTTTATCCTTCTTTCTGTCATTCTTTCTTCTTCTTTTCTTTCTTTCTTAATAAAAGGGAATTGAGGTTCAGAGGTATTACATAGCTTCCTCAAGTTCATGCGATTACTGAATAATAAGCTGGGATATAAATACAGTAAAGATGGAGAACTTGATAACTCAGAAGACAAGGAGGAATAATTACAGAAGCAGAGTACTTCAGTGAACGGAATGGGATAAATCCAGTCTCTTGAACTACAAGGAGATCAAACCAGTCAATCCTAAAGGAAATCAACTCTGAATATTCTTTGGAAGAACTGATGCTGAAGCTGAAGTTGTAATACTTTGGCTACCTGATTTAAATGGCCAACTCATTGGAAAAGACTCTGAAGCTGGGGAAGACTGAAGGCAAAAGACAAAGGTGGTAGCAGAGGAAGAGATGGTTAGATAGTATCACCAACTTAATGGCCATGAATCTGAGCAAACTCTGGAAGATAGTGAAGGACAGAGAAGCATGGTGAGTGGCAGTCCATGGAGTCACAGAGTTGGACACGACTTGACAACTGAACAACAGTAAAAAATAAAGGGACTCAATTTAGACGTGAACACAGGCAGTTTATATTTTTAAAAATGAAGTGAAGAAAGAGCCTACATATGTACAGATGCAGGTAAGTTGTAACATTTAATGTGAAATTTCTCTGATTGCTCCTATTAAGCAAGCTCATCAACTAAGTGAAGAGCTGGGGAAGGAGGTGGGACTTTAAAGAGAGAATTAAAGATGTAAAATTATTTAGGAAGGTAAAGACTAAATTAACTTTAAAAAAATCAGGTTTGTAAGGCAGGACTAAGAGCTTGCCATTGTGTGTTTTCTCCTGTCATACTCAACACAGTTAAAAGTAGAGAGTAGGTAGGATATTAGATTTCAACAGCATTTTGTTTTTGCCTAGAGAGTGAAGTAAGGAGAAAATCACAAAGAAAGAGAAAAAAAAATGTGAGTAAAGGAAATATCATTGGTGACTGCTCTTAGAGTCAAAGCTAGGTATGAAGAAAAGAAAAAAAAAATTAATCGTGGAATTTAAACCAAGTAGGAATAGAAAAAAGCATAAGCTTTCAGAGTCAGAGAAATATGAAGGGACAAATGCACTGGAGTTCTTGATGAGTTAGAGGAATTTGGGAGCTGAGAGGAACTGAAAAAGAAAGTGAAATTATTAGGATAGGGTGTGGGAGGCTAACATGCTAGAAACTGAGATGATGGAGAGTGCACTTCTAGGCACTTTGGATTAGGATGTACTCAGACTCCTTTTCCATGGATCTTATGCCACCTTTTCTGAAATACCCTATTTAATTCTCTTTTTTATCTCCCAGTCTGATCCTATATCTCCTCAATGCACAGTTCAAATTTTCCTCTACCAAACCATTAATTATAACATATTCTACAGTGATTCTTATCTGCCTGAAAGCATTTTTGCAATGAAAGTTGTTGCCACACAATGCAGTCCTACAATAAATAAACTGATATGTCTGGATTTTCTTTGGTAGTTGTATGATTGCAATATTATTTCTTTATGCATGTATCCCCATCACTCTTATAGAATATTTAATGAAGTCTTGTCAAGGAATAAAATTAACCAGTGATAAACTATCCTGATTTCATATGTCTCATTTAATAAAGTGTCCTTTGCAAAGCCATATCTTGTGGCCATTTACTAGGTATGTGATCCTAGATTTATTTCTGAACTTCTGTAAGACTAAGGATACAGTTCACATAAGATAATTGATAGTTAACTAGATATAATATATGGCAACAGTGAACACCCTAAATAAGTTTCATTGGGCCTAAGAGAAGCAATGCATGTATTAGTAAGAGAAAAGAAGAATCATTTATGTCTTACTCTATTTTAATATAGAAGAAGATCTTAAAGCCAATCAATCATTCTTACTTGAAAGTTATGTTATACCCAATAATGAATAGCTTTTCAAAGCAACCATTGAGCATGGTGCACATTTGTTTCTCATAATATGTAAGAAGAAATTTCTAAATGTCTCTATTGGTCCTGATCATTACACAGGGTATCATTAAAGCTATAAAATGTTAACCTACTGTGTAATCATATTCAGATGCATTCCATCATACACTTCACAGAATGTTAAAGATAAATTTAGCAAAAGGTAGGAATTTGTGATTTTAAATCACTAAACACTAAAATAAAGCACCTTGATCTTCTAAAATTGAAAGCCTAGTATAACTAAATCACATATATATATAATATTTTTATGATATTACTACTTGAATAATCAATATTACGTTGGTATAGTCATTCTGGTGTGTCTGACTCTTTGTGACCCCGTGGACTATGGCTTGCCAGGCTCCTCTGTCCAGCTGGATTCTCCAGGGAAGAATATTGGAGGATTGCCATGCCCCCCTCCAAGGGATCTTCCTAACCCGGGGATTGAACTCAGGTTTCCCACATTGCAGGCAGATTTTTTACCATCTGAGCCTCCAGGAGAAGCCACAATATATAACACGTTCTGTCAAAATCCTGGGTCAATAGCAATAATATCAATGTAGTATCAATCAGGACCAATAGAGACACTAAGGAATTTCATCTTATGTATTATGAGAAACAAATGGGCAGAGTGAAAACATCGCCAAGGTCAGTGATTGCTTCGAAAAGCTATTCATTACTGGGCATAGCATAACTTTCAAGTAAGAATTGCTGATTGGCTTTAAGATCTTCCTCTATGTAAAAAGAGAGTAAGGCATAAATGATTCTTCTTTTCTCTTGTTAATGCATGCGTTACTTCTCTTAGGCCCAATGAAAGTTATTTAAGGCATTCATTATCTTTATTAAAATTTGACAGATATCCATCATATGAGACAAATATTTATTCCCCTGAAGTCTCAACGGGGCTTTCTGGTATGAAGGTGTTTTATTGAATTATTGATAATAAGTCAATAATTCTGACCTGGAAAGTGAATTTATTTAAGAATACTATAGTGGTTGTTCCAGTAGTTAGCACTTTGCTCCTTAAACAAGATATCTGAGGAATTCTGCTCTTGCATTTTCCATTCTGCAATTCTCCCACTAATATGGACATTAGCGATCAATGCTAAGACCCTCTTGCTTAAATTGTTTTAAAATACTAACTGTGGTAAAATATGATTCTATCTTCTAGGCCTGGATTATGTGTCCTTACCCACTGAGTTCCCACTTTCTTAACCTTACTTCATAGCTGTCCAGTACCTTTTACCTTCCACATTCCCAAACTATAATTTTCAGTTTATTCTTGCTTGTCAATTTCTACAGACTAAAGTGATTAAAAATAAAATATGCCATGACTCATGAATGCAAAATACTTGATATGCAAGGGGAAAAGAGTTAAACACAAGTAGCATGTATTCAATTCACAGTTGTTATGGTACAGTTGGTAAGTTACATATGACTCTTTGAGACCCCCATGAACTACTGCACACCAGACTTTCTCGTCCTTCACTATCTCCTGGAGTTTTCTGATTCATGTCCACTGAGTCAATGATGCTATCTAACCATCTCATCCTCTGATACCCTCTTATCCTTTTGCCTTCAATCTTTCCAAGTGTCAAGGTTTTTTCCTAATGAGTCAGCTCTTCACAAGTGGCCAAAGTATTGGATCTTTAGCGTCATCATCAGTCTTTCCAATGAATATTCAGAGTTGATTTCCATTAGGATTGGTCTAATCTTATTGCAGTCCCATAGAAGAAAGAAATTTAATAACTGTCTACTTAATAGCCAATGACTGAAGTAAGACTTCCTACCAAAATGGCTTATAGCAAAACAAATGAAATTAGAAGTGTCCTTAATATGGCATTGCTGGGAGAGTAAAACCTTGTGGAGCTTGTTGGGTTTCTTTCTTTTATTTGAAGGGGTAAAACATTAATTTTAAGCGTCCCATATAGAATTTGGTAAGTATATTTCAATACCAGAAATAAGCACTAAAATAGTATACTAAGAGATATGGTCATGTCAGTAAAAAAATTAAAATTAAATTTGGAAAATTCAAATAATCCAAAATAACTCACTACCCCTGACATCCACAAAGGAAAATAAAGAGAATATTGGCAAAGCAATTTTGAAAGAATTAATCGTTCAAATTTAATCAGATTTTCTCTAAGTGTTGGCACATATGCTGATGCTTTCTGCTATGGGCTGAATGTTCAGTGTCACAAATTCACAATTTGAAGATTTGATGCCAAATTTTTCTCTAGACAAATACATTTATTATAAAGAATTGGCTCCTGCAATTGTAGGGGCAGGAAAGTCCTAAATTTTTAGGGAAGGCCACAAAGCTGAAAATTCTGAAAATAATTGTAGTCTTAAACCTGAAGACAGTTTGGAGTCAGATTTCCTGCCTTAATGGGGACCTCAATCTTTTCTAGTAAGGAGTTCAACTGATAATACACATCGTGGAGGTTAATTTGCTTCACTAAAAGTCTACTGTTTTTAATGTTATCACATCTAAAAAAATGCCTTTTCAGCAACATCCAGACTGGTGTTCTACCGAACAAATGGGTACCATAGCCTGGCCAGGTTGAAATATAAAATTAGCCATTATAATAAGAAATATTTTTAGAGATTTTTTAAATTGAATTTTAGATTCAGCATTTTCGATGTTAGTGTAATCGGGTTAAGTTCCATATATAATAATGTATGGATATGGAATGGGACAGTACTGAAATAAATCTTTGATGAAACCATATATGTTGCTCTTGGATTAATGTATAACTCATATTTGATATTGGGATTAAATGTAAACAACACCTCTGCATTAAAGCTCATGAGCTGATAATATAGACAGAGAGCATACTGTTGCTATCTAGCTGTTGTTTATATATGCATCTTTATCTGATATGTACTTGTCATTGGAAAATTCCATAGTTCCCTACAAATGCAATACTTGCTACTCTTCATTAATTAGTGAGGGAACTGAACACTTAGATAAAAGTTTTCAAGGCTATATAATCATGATGTTTGTGTGATATTTTCCATAAACTCAAAACTAGATTCAATTCCAAAGGTCATTGTGAAAACCATATTCTAATCAGATGGTTTGGGGAAATATAATTTGAAGAACTAAGAAAACACATAGTTAATGAACTATGTGAGATAGTATTATGGATATTCTCTTTTTACACTCTAGCCTTTAATGTCTATTTGTTGAGCTCCAATTAGAATGATCACGGAAACACAAAAGCACAAATCCTTGGTATTCTAAAGTACTGAAAGCCAATCTCTTATTGTTTTTATCCTCCCTCACCTATAAATTGCTTTTCTTACTTGTTTTCCACTTATATTTGTGAAACAATGTCCTTGATACACTGTTTGTTTGATGGATGTTTATCACTGTGCAAAATAACTTGAAAATTATTGTATTGTTAGATGACTTTGCTGTAGTTTTGCTTTTAATTGAGATGCAGATGTTAAGCCTATGAAGGAACTAATAGTTCCATTATATTCCAAGAATGAGAAAAATAAGAACTTGTTATATAATGTTGCATATAAAAATAAAACTAAGATTATTTGTAAGAGACTAATATGTGTATGCATATAGACATATCTGTGCATACACACATATGTGTGTGCATATATATATATGTATATATACACACATATATTTAAATAGCTATTTTGGCATTTTACACTATGATGGCTCTTAAAATTTCTGTGACAAGAGTTCTTAGGGGCTACATTAGAAGTTCCTCTATGTACTTTTTTATTCTTGCTTATGTTATGTTAGTATCTTATCAATACTAAGATCTACTATATACATTTTTGTGAAATATAATTTGCTTCCTGAATTTATCCCTCAATCTTTTAAGTACATTCAAATACATGAATAAAAGATTGGATTCAAACTCTTATTTTAGCTTCTGATATAGCAATATCTTCTGAAGAGACTTTGTCCAAGTTTGCATTGGTGCATCTTAATAGTTTTCACCTTGATCTACCTAGGCCTTTAGCCTCTATTTTTTACCGAGAGTCTTTTCTAACCTATGAAATGGACACATATGTTAGAAACCACATTAGCATGCACATTAGTGAACTCAGACATTAAAACAGTTAACCCTCATGAAGCCATCACTGACCTGTTAGGGATATTTGTTGGGTGGATAAATCTTCCTCCTTCCATGCTCCAGACATGGGTTCCATGCCATCTCTAAGACCAACAGCTATCTCATCCCAACCTTTGGAAAGAGACTGTGTTTACCAAACCTCCCCATCCAGGAATTCTCTGACCATCTTGTGAAGACCCATACCACCTTTTCCTTGTAGGCAACCTATGCTCCAGCTGTAGCCACTACACATTTCTTATACAATAAAAAAGTAAAGCAAGCTTGTTTAAAAATAATAAAACATCACCCCCATTTGTCACTATGCTAACTCTAAAAAGAAGTGGGTTAAGATGAGTTAACATTATGTTATTATTGTTGAATATTAAATGGGTGTTGTCTTCAATATTCTGTAATAATCTATATGGTAAAATAATCTGAAAAAGAATGAAAATATATATATATATATATATATATATATATATATATATATATAACTGAATCACTTCACTGTGCACCTGAAACTAACACAATATTGTAAATCAACTATAATCCAATATAAAAATAAAAAATAAATAAATAAATAAAAAAGTCATGTCATAAACAAAAGAAATCAAAACATTTTAAAAATGAGTGTGGCATTTTGTTCACCATATTTAGGCAGGGATATGATGCAAAATGACAAAAATATAAAATAAATTGTTTATACATAAAACCAATGAATGCTTGGCAGACTAGTAAGTTTAAGCTACTGGAGATAGAAATTAAAATTTTAAATCATGGTGAGTGGAATCTAATTTATTGTAAAACAATAATCAAAATTGGATTTCTGGGCCTCTAGGACTGATCTCAAATTTGTTGTCATCTCCAACACTGTTTAACCATATTTTTCATGTGTTTAGGCAGTGAAACTTGGCAAAAAATTGAGAGTAGGTGTGCTTAATTTTAAGGAGCTATATGACAGTATACCAACAATTTTAGCTCCAATAAATGGAATTTAAATATGAAATAATGGACTTTTTACTCGGTGGATATTAATCCTTTTTCAAATGAGTTAATTTTAGGGAAGTTTTTTTTAATATATCTGTTAATCTTCTGGATGTTATCTACAGCATTTTATATATAATAAGGATTTTGATAGTAATATAAAACCCCTCACATTAGAAATCTTTTAAATATAGACTGTTAATGCTAGATTCCAAAATAATAGAAATTGTACTTTTACAGGTATTCCCTTGCTTATAAGAGACTTCTATCATACAGAAATCTCTAACAAAACACAATTTTGATGTGTGTAAAATATCTTTATTCTTCCCCCATCTCCATTGCTGCTCACACATATGATACAGGTTTGCACAGAAATTACTATATACCATTTCTAATTTGGGTAGCTCAGATGGTAAGGAAACTGCTTGCAATGCAGGAAATCTGGGTTTAATCCTTGAGTCAGGAAGATCCCCTAGCAAAGGGAATGGCAACCCACTTCAGTATTCTTGCCTGGAGAATTCCATGCACAGAGAAGCTTGGTGAGTCCATGAGGTTGCAAAGAGTTGAACATGAATGAGTGACTATCATTTGAAAAGACCCTGATGCTGGGAAAGATTGAGGGTGGGAGGAGAAGGGGATGACAGAGGATGAGATGGTTGGAGGGCATCACCGACTCAATAGACATGGGTTTGGGTGGACTCTGGGAGTTGGTGATGGACAGGGAGGCCTGGAGTGATGCAGTACATGGGGTCACAAAGAGTCAGACATGACTGAGAGAGTGAACTGAACTGAACTGAGCAGGAATTTGTTTGTATTGCTTTTTTTGTAAAATAAATTTCCTTATTTAAATATAAGATAGATTCTCTCTTAAAGCCTCAAACATCCATTTAACTAAAATGTGCATCTTAATAACTTATATTTCTGATGTATAGGACTGAACTTAAAACCATAGGCTGTAATCAAAGTCTTCTGAGAATTCAAATTGAGTACTTTTATCTTTACACTGATGAAGTAATTCCATAATATCTATATCTAATTAAACATTTGCCATGAAAATGCCTCTCCTATGAATAAGATGCAAAGATTATTTCAAACATAGATTCCAGTTTAAAAATGAAATATTAGCACAATAAATGTAGATTCTTATTTCTATATAATTCATAACCATTAATTTTTAAAGTTGTCATAATTAGAGCAACAGTGGAGACAATATATATTACATAAGCTTATTACTGTGTGGTAGGCAGTGGGTTACATGTTTTACATCTTTATGTTTTAAACCCTACATTTTCCTCTGAGTAAATTCCTATCATTCTTATTTTACAGATGAGGAAATTAGAATTCAGTGTTCAGTTGAGCTTGCTAGTCATTTCAGTCAAGTCTGACTCTTTGTGACCCCATGGACTATAGCCCACCAGGCTCCTCTGCCCATGGGATTCTCCAGGCAAGAATACTAGAGTGGGTTGCCATACCCTTCTCAACTGAACATGGTTACAAATCAATAAATGATGGAGCTAAAAGTTGAACCAGTGCTTAAATTGTCAAAACTTATGTGCTCAAGTTCTACTGCCTTCCTGTTAGAAATCTTTATGGAAGCAAATAGCTTAAAAGTATGATGAAATAAAATACATTTTAGAATATGGTAGATAAAGGTAGAAAACAAAAGGATAAAACATCAGGCAGGTTGGTAAAATTTGGTTGGGTAAGCTGTTGGGGAAGAAAGCGAACACTTATTGGCATCCTCTTACAGCACAGATGGTAGGGAGCCAATTGTAGTCATGTTGATTTGCTGGTTCAGTAATTTTCCTAGTGAATTAACTTGAAATAACTTCCTACACAGTCTTGAAAGAACCAATACCCAATTGTTTCTTGCAAAACACATAAGCTAAAAACATGCAATTTTAAATATTAAAGAAAATGACATATATAACAACAGTGTATTCAAAAACTCTTTAGAAAATTAATAGTATAGTGAATGTCTTTTAATTTTGATCTAGGCAACATAAATTAAATAATTACTAGGCTCATTTTATTTTTCTTTGATATTTTAGAATTACTTCTAAGCTGAAGAATATGTTATGTTTTCCTACATAAATTCAAAAATTAAAGATTGTATTTTTCATGCATGACTAATACAGTATATTTAAAGAAATCAGAAAAATAAAACTAAAAGTGGCATGGCTTAGAGAAGAAAGGTCAAGATGTCAAGGTACTGACAATAACAATACAGTAATAGAATGAGTGACGTATACCATCCTCTTGGCAAGTGCAGTTATCTCAAATTGTCAAGATAACCAACTGAATTACTGTCCAGGCTCCCAGCATATTATTTAACCACTAGAAACCCCACAATAATTCTGTTTTCTGTTAAGTATTAGAAAAGAGTACCATGCAATTTTTGATAATGTGAGGAAACTGGCCCCACACACATACACACAACCTTATGTATCTAGAATGGATTGAATTTGGATAGACTGAAGCCAATCAAAGGAGGGAATCTTAAATTCAATATGAAATCTCTAAAATATGGAGAGAAGCAAGATGATGTTTCCTGATTTATCCGTGTTTTGAAGCAAACTCATATAAGGGTGTTGATAAAGAGGTGTTGGGAAGCATGTGCACTATCTCACTAGGGTCGGGGCTGGTACATTTGTAAAATTTTAATGTTGCACTGTTTGCTGGCATTTCTAGGTCACAAATTTCCTTATCTTCCACCCTGGCTTCCCCAGCCTGCTTCTGCAGGTATTCACACACACACACACACATACACACTATATATATATATATATATATATATATATATATATATATATATATAAAGAGAGAATGTTGGCAAAACTTTTTTTGGATAGAATTGGTCATTCAAGTGTGATCAGATTTTCTATAAAAATTGGCAGTTATGTGAATGCTTCCTGCTGTGGGCTGAAAGTTCATGTCCTAGTTCTCCCCCACAAATTCTCATACTGAAGAAACGTGATCCTGTCTGGAGGTCTACCCTTAGAAGGTGATTAAGTTTATGGGGGGTCATGGAAATAGAGTCTTCAGAATAGGATTACTTCCTGTATAGGATGAGGAAGAAATAAGAACCCTCTGTCTCTCTCATGTGAGGGTATAGCAAGAAGGCAGCCACATACAAGTCCAGCAGGCTCTTGTAGGCACACAATCTGCTGGAACTTGAAACTTAGGCTTCCCAGCTTCCTGTGCCATGAAAAATAAGTGACTTTTAGTTCAGTTCAGTTGCTCAGTCATGTCCGACTCTTTGCAACTACATGAACCACAGAACTTCAGGCCTCCCTGTCCACCACCAACTCCAGGAGTTCGTCCAAACCCATGTCCATTGTGTTGGTGATGCCATCCAACCATCTCATCCTCTGTCATCCCCTTCTCCTCCTGCCCTCGATCTCTCCAGCTTCAGGGTCTTTTCAAATGAGTCAGCTCTTCGCATGAGGTGGCCAAAGTACTGGAATTTCAGCTTCAACATCAGCACCTCCAATGAATACCCAGGACTGATCTTTAGGATGGACTGGTTGGATCTCCTTGCAGTCCAAGGGACTCTCAAGAGTCTTCTCCAACACCACAGTGCAAAAGCATCAATTCTTCTGCACTCAGCTTTCTTTTCAGTCTAACTCTCACATTCATACATACTACTGGAAAAACCATAGCCTTAACTAGATGGATCTTTATTGGCCAAGTAATGTCTCTGCTTTTTAATATGCTGTCTAATCTATGTTTATTTTGTTGTAGCAGCATCATATATGGTTAGTTCTGTAAATAAGTCTCTCTATAAATAGATATGTAAATACCTTGAAATTGTAAACTACTAATATTTGGCTGAATAAAATTGCCTAGAAATATCCTTATATGTAGTCTATTAGATGACAAGAGACTGTACACATTTATGTAGTATTTAAAATTTCCCAAAATGCTTTTCTATATTTAACCTCATTTTGCACCTTTACACTATCATTTTGAAAATCTTTAACATATCTAATTTCCTGATAAAAACAACTGAGTCTAGAGAAGATAAGAAAGTAAAGTCATAAAGAAATTTACATTTGAAATTTTTCACACATTGAATATTCATATATACCTTTTCTACCTTAAGCCTGACTCCAAAATCACTGCAGATGGTGATTGCATCCATGAAATTAAAAGATGCTTACTCCTAGGTTATGACCAACCTAGATAGCATATTCAAAAACAGAGACATTACTTTGCCAACAAAGGTCCATCTAGTCAAGGCTATGGTTTTTCCAATGGTCATGTATGGATGTGAGAGTTGGACTGTGAAGAAAGCTGATCACCAAAGAATTGTTGCTTTTGAACTGTGGTGTTGGAGAAGACTCGTGAGAGTCCCTTGGATTGCAAGGAGTTCCAACTAGTCCATTCTAAAGGAGATCAGTCCTGGGTGTTCTTTAGAAGGAATGATGCTAAAGCTGAAACTCCAGTACTTTGGCCACCTCACACAAAGGGTTGACTCAATGGAAAAGACTGTGATACTGGGAGGGATTGTGGGCAGGAGGAGAAGGGGACAACAGAGGATGAGATGGCTAGATGGTACCACTGACTCAATGGACGTGAGTTTGAGTGAATTCCGGGAGTTGGCAATGGACAGGGAGGCCTGGTGCAGTGCAGTTCATGGGGTCACAAAGAGTCGGACACGACTGAGTGACTAAACTGAACTGAACTGAAACATATCTTAAATATATTATTTTCCTTTTTTAGATGCTGGAAAGGAAAGATAAGGCATCTCTGAAGAATACATTTAAATTATGAATTATGTATACTATATATAAAACTACTGGAAGTGATGGAATTCCATTTGAGCTATTTCAAATCCTAAAAGATGATGCTGAGAAAGTGCTGTACTCAGTATGTCAGCAAATTTGGAAAACTCAGCAAGGGCCATAGGACTGGAAAAAGGTCAGTTTTCATTCCAATCCCAAAGAAAGGCAATGCCAAAGAATGCTTAAACTACCATGCAATTGCACTCATTTCATACACTAGTAAAGTAATGCTCAAAATTCTCCAAGCCAGGTTTCAGCAATATATGAACCATGAACTTCTAGATGTTCAAGCTGATTTCAGAAAGGGCAGAGAAACACGAGGTCAAATTGTCAACATCCGCTGGATCATTGAAAAGGCAAGAGAGTTCCAGAAAATCATCTATTTCTGCTTTATTGAGTGTGCCAAAACCTTTGACTGTGAGGATCAAAATAAACTGTGGAAAATTCTAAAAGAGTTGGGAATACCAGACCACCTGACCTGCCTCTTGAGAAACCTATATGCAGGTCAAGAAGCAACAGTTAGAACTGGACATGGAACAACAGACTGGTGCCAAATAAGAAAAGGAGTGCATCAAGGCTGTATATTGTCACCCTGCTTATTTAACTTCTATGCAGAGTACATCATGAGAAACGCTGGGCTGGAAGAAGCTCAAGCTGGAATCAAGATTTCTGGGAGAAATATCAATAACCTCAGATATGCAAATGACACCACCCTTATGGCAGAAAGTGAAGAAGAACTAAAGAGCTTCTTGATGAAAGTGAAAGGAGAGAGTGAAAAAATTGGCTTAAAACTCAACATTCAGAAAACTAAGATCATGGCATCCGGTCCCATCACTTCATGGGAAATAGAAGGGGAAACAGTGGCTGACATTTTTTTGGACTCCAAAATCACTGCAGATGGTAATTGCAGCCATGAAGTTAAAAGATGCTTACTCCTTGGAAGGAAAGTGATGACCAAGCTAGACAGCATATTAAAAAGCAGTGAAATTACTTTTCCAAGAAAGATTCGTCTAGTCAAGGCTATGGTTTTTCCAGTGGTCATGTATAGATGTGACAGTTGGACTATAAAGAAAGCTGAGTGCCAAAAAATTGATGCTTTTGAACTGTGATGTTGGAGAAGTCTCTTGAGAGTCCCTTGCACTGCAAGGAGATCCAAGCAGTCCATCCTAAAGGAGATCAGTCCTGGGTGTTCATTGGAAGGACTGATGTTGAAGCTGAAACTCCAATATTTGGCCATCTGATGTGAAGAGATGACTCATTTGAAAAGACCCTGATGCTGGGAAAGATTGAGGGCATGGGGAGAAGGGGATGACAGAGGAAGAGATGGTTGTTTGGCATCACTGACTTAATGGGCATGAATTTGAGTGAACTCCAGGAGATGGTGATGGACAGGGAGGCCTGCTGTGCTGCAATTCATGGGGTCACAAAGAGTCGGACACGCCTGAGTGACTGAACTGAATGTATACTCTGGTCTCAAACTTTGGTTTGACTTCCCTTATCTTCAGTAATGTTAGTTTCGAGAATTTTTCTAGATGTGAGTAAAAGATAATGAAGAGGTCATTAAAACTGTACTGTCTACAGAACAGTTTTTATGGATCAGGAGATCCATACATTTACTAGAAAAATTATGTGTCTGATATTTTTATCTAACTTGATGTAATACATCTAGTTCCTAGTTTGCCTAATAATGATTTACATTTCCAATAAATTAACATCAACTTTTCTTCCCAGAATAGTGTCTAACATCCAAACTTGGATGGCAAAGGGGGTTGGCAAAAGGGCTCTACCCAGTTCTCTGTAATCTGTTCTTGCTAGAATTCTCTGAAACATTCATGGCCCAGCCAAGTTTTGATCATTTGTCCATGCATATCACCAGTGTAGCCCTCTTCTCCATTTTTAATGACTTTCACTACTACTTGTGGATACATCGACATCATTCTGCTTTTTCCTTACCAACACACTGGGGTAAAGGAAATTTTAAGATATTATTTAAAGGTTCTGCTGCTGCTGCTGCTGCATTGCTTCAGTCGTGTCCAACTCTGTGTGACCCCATAGACAGCAGCCCACCAGGCTCCCGTGTCCCTGGGATTCTCCAGGCAAGAAACCTGGAGTGGGTTGCCATTTCTTTCTCCAATACGTGAAAAGTGAAAGTGAAATCGCTCAGTTGTGTCCAACTTTTAGCGACCCCCTGGACTGCAGCCTACCAGGCTCCTCTGTCCATGGGATTTTCCAGGCAAGAGTACTGGAGTGGGGTGCCATCGCCTTCTCTGAAAGGTTCTGCTAGTTCCATGCTATACTCAGTGGCTTGAGAAACTTTTTTTTTTTTTTTTCAAGGCCATATTGGAGAATGAAGAATTGGTGAAAACATCTCAGGGACACCTGAATTTCCACTCAGGAAAAAGGGACAAACAGAGAAATATGCTCTCTATCTGTAAATACTCTAAATTTTATATGGCCTTTTTAATCTCTCTGTTTTATCCCTTCTTAGGAAGCAGTCCCCTTTGTCAGAGACCTTTGTCATTTTTTTGTTTCTGTCCTAACTTTCCACTTTGACAGCCTAGCAAACAATGATCAAGTGTATAAGGTTCAGAAGTTTTCTCTTAATTGCTCACATAGTGTCTTACTTTTATATATTCTTCAGGCACAAGAGTCCTTTTAAGGTTTTTCTTGTGCTTGGACTTTTGGTATGTGAAAGCAAGAAAAAAAAATTTATTCTTTCTTGTAATATCATCTTTTTCCTGAGACAAAAGTAAACCTAGTAATTTCCTAAAAAGATGGAATATACACAAGACAAAAATAATTTTATAAAATAATCACTACAGCAAAATATATTGGTTAATATTTTTGAAAGTGAAAGAAAGTGAAAATTTCTCAGTTGTGCCTGACTCTTTGCAACTACATGGAATTCTCTAGGCCAGAATACCAGAGTGGGTAGCCTTTCCCTTCTCCAGGGGATTATTCCAAACCCAGGGATCGAACCCAGGTCTCCTGAATTGCAGGCAGATTCTTTACCAGCTGAGCCACAAGGGAAGCCCAAGAATACTGGAGTGGTTAGCCTATCCCTTCTCCAGTGAATCTTCCCGACCCAGGAATTTAACCGAGGTCTCCCGCATTACAGGTGGATTCTTTACCAATTTAGTTATCAGGGAAGCCCAATATTTTTGA
This sequence comes from Bubalus kerabau, assembly GCF_029407905.1. Lineage (NCBI taxonomy): Eukaryota > Metazoa > Chordata > Mammalia > Artiodactyla > Bovidae > Bubalus > Bubalus kerabau. The sequence goes on from NC_073625.1 coordinate 58,897,343, forward strand.
AATATCATGCTGTTCCCTAGGACAAGCTGTTTATTTGAATTTAAGCACATGTCTGATAATAAATTAGTGTATATGTGTGGGAGAAGGAAAGAATGACTCCAGAAATTTGGTACTCACTGTGAAGGAAAAGGGTAAGTTGTGATCCCTGATTGAAGGCTGCAGTTTTGAAATACTTAGAACATTGAATCTCCCTTTACTTCTTTTGTCTTCACACTTTTAGTTAGTTACCAGGAAAGAAGTGCTGAGGTAGAATGCTGTTCCTCTTACCACGTAGAGTCCCATGAACAAGGATTGCAAAGTGTGGACCCAGAATGATGAGGAATCACATTGTTAACGAGGCCCTGAAGAAATGAAGATAATAAGCTTGAAATGAAGCCTGTGTTGCTGCTGGTCATTACACAAGTGTGGAAAGCTAGCCCTACAGCCATACTGTCAAACTCCATGGTGGCAGTGGTTCAGTTGCTAAGTTGTGTCCGACTCTTGCATCCCCATGAAATGTAACGTCAGGCTCCTCTGTCCATAGGATTTCCCAGGCAAGAATACAAGAGTGGGTAGCCATTTCCTTCTCTAAGATATCTTCATAACCCAGGGATAGAACCCAGGTCTTCTGCACTGCAGGCAGATGCTTTATAATCTGAGCCACCAGAGAAGCACTTAGATGTTCAATATCTGGTTTAAAAAAAAAGAAGAAAAAAGAGACTATGAAATAAATTCAGTGCTGACATAGAAGTTCTAATATAGTATACTCAGGAAGAATGATGGTAAAGTCTTTGAAAATTATAAAAGGAAGTCACAAGAGAAAACTCAATTAAGTTGGGCTTTGAAATTAATATAAGTCTATCAGAAGAACATTTAAAAAAGACTTTCAGTCTTTGGTAATAGAATGTGCAACGACTGATTTTTTTTTTTTTTTTTTTACTTTATATAGTCAATAAGCTTAAAATGACATCTACATTGAAAGATTGTCTTAGCATTAAATTTAATTCTTATGTGAAGAGACCTTATAACTTATAAAGCACTGTACTTAAGGTATTATTAATTCTTTGGCTTTTTAATTAAGTTTTCAATGTTTTGCAAGTTTTCTGTCTCAGATTTTGATGATCTGTATCACTTCAAAGTGATTCACTTAGAACTTATTTTATTTCTATGTAAAGTTATAAAAGATGATGTCAAAAAAACTAAAATTTTTCATTCTACAATCAAAATATGCTAACAATTAAATGTTCTGTTTATAGAAATGTTTTGATAGACTAAAAATTATATATAAAATATCATGTTTCAACACTTTAAAATATAATTATTTTTCTTCTTTTTTTGGCCATACTGCGTGGCATGTGGGATCTTAGTTCTTTGGCCAGGGATTGAATCTGTGATCTCTGCTTTGGAAGTATGGAGTCTCGACCACTGGACCTCCAGGGAATTCCTTAAAGCATAATTCTTTATAAAAATTGAAAGTTAGGATACTCTACTATTTAAAGGTAATGATGTATTTATATTTGTATTACATATTCATTCATTACCAAATAAAGTAGAGCTAGACATTTTAAATTCCTATTTTTCTAAGCTGTTATAAATTGACTAGATATGAACCCAGAGGTTATCTTATTCAATTCTCTTCTCATTTAAGGAGTCCATCATTTGTATATATGGTCAGAATATGATTATTCATCTTCCACTTAAAATATGCAATAAATTGTCTGTGGTGATAATGACATTGTGGTATTTTTCTTCATCAAAAGAGAATAAAAGTCTACATTTTCAATGTTTTTCAAGTTACATTTACTATATTACTGAAGAAATTATTGAAATCTGTTGTTTTTGTACAGATATTGGGGCCACTCTGAAAGTACAAATAATGGCAAATGGATGGGGAACAATGGAAACAGTGAGAAACTTTATTTTCTTGGGCTCCAAAATCACTGCAGATGGTGACTGCAGCCATGAAATTAAAGATGCTTGCTCCTTGGAAGAAAAGCTAAGACAAACCTAGGCAGCATACTAAAAAGCAGAGATGTTACCTTGCCAACAAAGATCTGTATAGTCAAAGCTATGGTTTCTCCATTAGTTATGAATGGATGTGAGAGTTGGACTATAAATAAAACTGAGCACTGAAGAATTTACACTTTTGAACTGTGGTTTTGGAGAAGACTCTTGAGAGTCCCTTGGATTGCAAGGAGATCATATCAGTCAATCCTAAAGGAAATCAACCCTGAATATTCATGGAAGGACTGATGCTGAAGCTGAAACTCCAATATTTTGGCCACCTGATGTAAAGAGTTGACTCATTAGGAAAGACCATGATGCTGGGAAAAATTGAAGGCAAGAGAAGGGTATGACAGAGGGCAAGATAGTTGGATGGCAGCATCAACTCAACGAACATGAGTTTGAACAAGCTCTGGGAGATAGTGAAGGACAGGGAAGCCTGGCATGCTGCAGTCCATGGGGTTGCAAAGAGTCAGACATGACTGAATGACTGAACAAGAACAACTGACAGTGCATAATTTTTTCCATTTTAAATTTTTGGAACTGATCAGTCACAATTATATATTTAGCATATGATATGTCATTTACCATGAAGTGCTTTTTTTTACCTAAGGAAGAAAAATTATAACTAGGGTGAATCTTAATATAGTGGTAAGGAGCATGGAGTCTACTGATAATTTGCCTACAAATTTTTGAGACTGTGTACTGTAAAATATTTAACAAAGAGAAACCTCAATTAAATAGAGATGAGAGGCCAGAGAGTGAGCACTCAAGCTTTGTAACAGTAGCAGAGTCCAACAAAAAAAGAGAAACTTCTATTCTTTCTTGCAAGGACAACCAGGAAGAGCCATAGACTCTAAGGGAGGGTCATAGTCTACTCTAGAATTAGTTAATATGGCAGAGCATCTTCTTCACACTCTTAATGAGTCACCTAAAAGGAAGACAACCAAGATTCTTAATCTTCAACCCCAGCAAATGAAGTCTCCTAAACAAAACTAAAACTCTTTTAGTCTCTGCAGTTGTTGCAAAGAGCCAGGGCATTGGAGAAGAGATTCCTACCCATGTAAGCCCTTAAGTCTCCTTCAGTCCTCTAACCAGCCTTTCTAACATCCCCCTCATTCTCAATAGTGGGACTATGCTCTATATTGTCACCCTGCTTATTTAACTTATATGCAGAATACATCATGAGAAACTCTGGGCTGGAAGAAGCACAAGCTGGAATCAAGATTGCCAGGAGAAATATCAATAACCTCAGGTATGAAGATGACACCACCCTTATGGCAGAAAGTGAAGAGGGACTAAAAAGCCTCTTGAAGAAAGTGAAAGAGGAGAGTGAAAAAGTTGGCTTAAATCTCAACATTCAGAAAACGAAGATCATGGCATCTGGTCCCATCACTTCATGGGAAATAGATGGGGAAACAGTGGAAACAGTGTCAGCCTTTATTTTTCTGGGCTCCAAAATCACTACAGATGGTGATTGCAACCATGAAATTAAAAGATGCTTACTCCTTGGAAGGAAAGTTATGACCAACCTAGATAGCATATTCAAAAGCAGAGACATTACTTTGCCAACAATGGTCCATCTAGTCAAGGCTATGGTTTTTCCAGTGGTCATGTGTACATGTGAGAGTTGGACTGTGAAGAAAGGTGAGCACTGAAGAATGGATGCTTTTGAACTGTGGTGTTGGAGAAGACTCTTGAGAGTCCCTTGGACTGCAAGGAGAGCCAACCAGTCCATTCTGAAGGAGATCAGTCCTGGATGTTCTTTGGAAGGAATGATGCTAAAGCTAAAACTCCAGTACTTTGGCCACCTCATGTGAAGAGCTGACTCATTGGAAAAGACTCTGATGCTGGGAGGGATTGGGGGCAGGAGGAGAAGGGGACGACAGAGGATGAGATGGCTGGATGGCATCACTGACTCAATGGACATGAGTCTGAGTGAACTCCGGGAGTTGGTGATGGACAGGGAGGCCTGGCGTGCTGTGATTCATGGAGTCGCAAAGAGTCGGACATGACTGAGCAACTGAACTGAACTGAACTGAAAGAGCTAGAGAAGCTCTTTCCAGTCTTTTCTCTTAACTGGCTTGAGAAAACCCTCTGGATTTGGGAGGGATTTCTCCCTGTCGTATTTGACACTGAAGTCACGCTCTTGGTGCTCAACCCCACTACTATAAAACAGCCCCTGCCCTTGAATACTGAAAGAGTTCAGATAGTGAGGCTTTCTAACTAATATCAAAAGATTCCTGTCTCTGAACCTATTCCCTTTTGTTCAGGCCCTTTGAGAGATACACACTGCTCTTCCTAATTCTTCCACCCCCATCCATTTATTAGGTCAAGACATTTTAGAGAAATATCATGCTGGAATTTCTTTCTCCCAAAAGAGAAAAATAATTCTAGAATTTGTCAGTAGTCACTAAAATGGCTCCAGTGAATTAAATGGCCTTCAAAATTTGTCATTTTTTCTGTCTCTGATAGTGAGTGTACGTGTGTGTGTGCATACACAGTCATGTCTTGTCCAACTCTGCTACCCTGTGGACTGTAGCCTACCAGAGTCCTCTGTCTATGTCTCTAGGCAAGAACAGTGCATGTGTCACCATTTCCTTTTCCAGGGAATCTTCCCAACTGTGGGATGGAACCGGGTCTCCCATATCTTCCATATTGGCAGGCAGATTGTTTGCTGCTGAATTACGGGAGAAGCCCAATTCTGGAACTACTGATCAATAGTACCTATTGAATCAGTGACCACCTTTCTTATGGGCAACATCTCCAACTGATGTCAGCAAAATTCACAACAAACCTTCCATTAGATTCAAGTGAAAATCTATTCCTCAAAACCTCTTCCCAAAATTGATAATTTATCCAGTGAATAAAGAAGGCCTTCAAGACACCAACTTAAGAAAAGAAGACTGCATAAGTTCAGTACCTCATTATCTCTTTCCTCAGTCTTAGTAATTTCCTCTTTTATCAGTGAGAAAACCTAACGATTGAGGATAGAATTTTATGCATGTCATCAGAGCAATAAAAAGCACTGCTATTTCTCAACACCCTGTTCTTCATAACTTAACATATTGCTAATACCCATTCTTAACAAAAGTAGCTTATTTACTGTTATTGATTTATACAGCATGGTCTTTAGCATTCTGGTTGATGAATATCCTGTTGTCTTCAGTCGGGACAAAAAACAATTCACCTGGACAGTAAGCCTCATAAGAAATAAGAGTGTACTTATTTCTCACAAATCCTAAAGGCTGATCCAAATGATATAAAGTTCTGTTGCTGTTCTACTGTGTTGCAGTATGTGAATAATTTTCTTCTTTGCTTTTCTTCTCAAGCCTCCTCATGGCGGGGAGGGAAATCCACTTGATAGGATTTTAGATTTAAAGGGACATAAGTATTCCCCAAAATAAAGGAAATAAATTGTAGTTTACTCAAACCCAAATTTGATATTTAGGGCATCAGATATCAAAACAAGGGCTACAGCAATATCCAAATAGATTTCATGGTGTTCCATGTTTCCTAAAACCAAAAGTTGCTGTGAAAATCAACTGTGAGTTTTCTCAAGCTAAATAGTTATTGCCCAAACTGACTTCCAAAGTTCTCTCATGTCCAAGTCTCTGCGTGTTTTGCTAAACAATAGCAATTCTCATCCTATTTTACAGGAAAACATAGGCCTTCAAAGCCTAAAAACGCAGGATGAAGAACCTACCTGCTCTTGGGCATCAAAGTTATCAGATTTCTGCTTAATTTGTGTCCTGAAGTTTTAATTCCTTGCCGTAATATAACTGTTCCTTGACCATTCTTGCTATGGCTTGATTTCTCTTTGCCTCTGTGGATTTTTTTTTTTTTTTTTTTTAAGACCCACAAAGAAAAGAACAATGCAATAGACTGCAGGAATTTTTTTTTTTTAATCTTAATTGTGGGGCTTTGCCTCTTCCAGGTCATTCTAAGGGATTGTGTATCTGTTTCTTCAAATGTTAGTAGGTATTTACCAATCTCTAGTTTTTAAAATCTTGAGTTCTAAGGAGAGAGTTCCTTTGCTGAATTGATAAAATAGGCTCTACTCTCTCAATTATGCTGTTTCTTAAATTCATTAAAGAAGAGAAAACAATTTCTGCCCCCTTCCTTGGGTTAAAGAAGGGGACTTTTAGGGGTGTGGGCCCTGAAACAGGACAATGTGTGTTCTCTGGCTTAGGGTTACTTAGGATCTAGTACGAAAGCAACATTTGGGACTTCTCTGGTGGCTCACATAATAAAGAATCTGCCTCCAAAACAGGGAACCAGTATTCTTACCTGGAGAATCTCATAGTCAGAGGAGTCTGATGGGCTAGTCCATGGTGTTACAAAGAGTCAGACATTACTGGGAGACTAAGAACAAGGTCTAGTATAAGGAAGCCTGGTTAACTCTGTCTGAAAGAGTCAATCAGAGAGAGAGAGAGAGAGAGAGAGAGGGAGAAAACATTTCTACTAATGAGGAAGCAAAAATCCAGGTTTTCTCTCTACTACGTAGGCTAGCCCATGCTGGATGGAGCTGTCTGCAAGGGCATTCCATGTAGGAAAACTGCCTAAGGAATGAAATGGCCTGGCAGTAAAGGAAGTCTCCAGAAACACAGGGACTGAAGAATAGTAGAATGCAGTTAGTGGAGTGAGTACCATCAACCTCATGAGAATTGCAATTGATAGTTGCCAATAAGAAAATCTAGGAGAAACTCACAAAGGCATTCTAGCTCAGTGCTTTCTAAATGATATTGTGCATACAAACCATCAGAAGATCTTATTAAAATGTAAGATTTGAATCAGTAAGCTGTAGCAAAATCCAAGGTGAGGCTGAGGAAAAGGCTGATAAAAGAAAGAGCTAGCTTTAAGTATCCACAACACCTAGCAGACATCCACACCAGATCCTGCTTCATAAAGCGTATGCATCTCTTTCTGCTGTCCTCTATCCCCCAGTAAGAAATTCAAGTTGTTGAAAGATATGAAAGAAAAATAAAGAGAGAGAAAAGATGACCATTGACAATATTTGTCTGCAGAGGAACCAGAGATGAAATTGCCAACATCTGTTGGATCATCAAAAATCAAGAGAGTTTCAGAAAAACATCAACTTTTGCTTTATTGACTATGCCAAAGCTTTTGACTGTGTGGATCACATCAAACTGTGGAAAATTCTTAAAGATATGAGAATACCAGACCACCTGACCTGTCTCCTGAGAAATCTGTATGCAGGTCAAGAAACAAAAGTTAGAGCTGGACGTGGAACAACAGACTGGTTCCAAATCAGGAAAGGAGTACATCAAGGCTGTATATTGTCACCCTGATTATTTAACTTATATGCAGAATACATCATGTGAAATGCTGGGCTGGATGAAGCACAAGCTGGAATCAAGATTGCTGGGAGAAATATCATTAACCTCTGATATGCAGATGACACCACCCTCATGGCAGAAAGCGAAGAACTAAAGAGCCTCTTGATGAAAGTGAAAGAGGAGAGTCAAAAAGTTGGTTCAAAACTCAGCATTCAGAAAACTAAGATCATGGTACCCAGTCCCATCACTTCAAGGCAAATAGATGGGGAAACAATGGAAACAGTGAAAGACTTTATTTTGGGGGGCTCCAAAATCACTGCAGATGGTGACTGCAGCCATGAAGTTAAAAGATGCTTCCTTCTTGGAAGAAAGGCTATGACCAACATAGACAGCATATTAAAAAGCAGAGACATTACTTTGCAAACAAATGTCCATCTAGTCAAAGCTACAGTTTTTTCAATATTACTGTATGGATGTGAGAGTGGGCTATAAAGAAAGCTGAGCACTAAATAATTGATGCTTTTGAACTGTGGTGTTGGAGAAGACTCTTGAGAGTCCCTTGGATTGCAAGGAGATCCATCCAGTCAATCCTAAAGGAAATCAACCCTGAATATTCATTGGAAGGACTGGTGCTAAAGCTGAAACTACAATACTTTGGCCACCCAATGCAAAGAACCAACTCACTGGAAAAGACCATGATGTTGGGAAAGATTGAAGGCAGGGGAAGGGGACGACAGAAGATGAGATAGTTGGATGGCATCACTGATCCGATGGACATGAGTTTGAGTAGGCTCCAGGAATTTGATGGACAGGGAAGCCTGGCATGCTGCAGTCCATGAGGTCTCAAAGAGCCGGACATGACTGAGCCACTGAACTGACTGATATTTTACTGAATACACAAAGAGACAAGGGCCAGCCCACATATAACAATTGACCTCTGACCCACAGTAGAAGCCCAGGAAACCAAAGCACAGTCTTTGCAGCAGTGTGTTCATATGCTCAGGACTTGGTTAGTGACTATAGACCTCGTTTTTTTGTTCCCATTTCTAGCCAGGACCAACCAGACAAAGCCAATTTTTTTTCTAAATCAATCACATAAGTTGATCTGTTTCTAGTTAGGCTGCCTCACACTCCCCCACAACTACAAACTCCAATCAGAACATATGAAAATTTCTTATATTTGTGTCAAGTATTGTGACTAATAAGAATAAAATATAAGGGAAGTTTTAGTACCTGCTATCTAAATAATAATTATTAAATTTATTTCTCCAGAATCAGACTTGGATTTGAGTCCCAGGTGCTCCAAACATTTCCTGTTCTCTTCTGGACAAAGCATTTCACCTCTTTGAGATTCAGTTTTAGTTATGACAAAATGGAATAAATGATAGATTTACCTTATAGGGCTATTTTGTGTGCCTGTGTATGTATTTAGTCGTGTCCGACTCTGGAACCCATGAACTACAATCTGCTAGGCTCCTATGTCTATGGAATATTTCAGGCTATTATGAGGATTAAATAAGAGAATGACTATAAAGTCGCTGTTGCTGCTAAGTCGCTTCAGTCGTGTCTGACTCTGTGCGAACCCAGAGACGGCCGCCCACCAGGCTTCCCCTTCCTTGGGATTCTCCAGGCAAGAACACTGGAGTGGGTTGCCATTTCCTTCTCTAATACATGAGAGTGAAAAATGAAAGTGAAGTCACCGAGTTGTGTCCGACTCTTCGCGACCCCATGGATTGCAGCCTAGTAGGCTCCTCTGCCCATGGGATTTTCCAGAGTACTGGAGTGGGTTGCCATTGCCTTCTCCCTATAAAGTTGCTAGCATGTAGTAAACATACAAAGAATATTTGCTATTGTTTATATAATATTAAATAATTTAGCAAGTTACTCAATTGAAATAATAGTGTTTATTCAAATTTATGTTAAAAAGATAGCATTTTTTTAACACGAAGTCCATCTCAAATATTAGTAAATCAATATTATCAAAAGCAGTGGATTCTATATTAAATGCAAATTAATTGATTGCTCTGAAGAAATATATAGCAAAAACAATTTCTTGGTATGTGTTTCACAAATCAAAAAGTGTGTGACCTAATGAATTAGGTCACATTTTGACCTATATGTCAAAATAAGACAATTAATGAGTTTTAATTAAATCAAATAACTCTTAAACACACTGGCTAAAATGCAACAGGATTTCAATGACTACATGGAAAGAAAAAATGCATCATTACTGAATTTTTATTCATGACATAAAATCTTAAAGTCTGAACTATTATGTATTCATTACTGGTAATTCCTTGTTTAATAGATGATTTCAAACAAGATTAAAGTGAATTAAATCCTCCTTGCTTTTAGAGTTTTACATTATTTACAATAATTTCATTCATTTTCCATATGTTTACACACTTAAAATTGTACAAAATATACATATTTTAACCAAGATAATATCACAAGCATTTTATGTTTCAGCATATATTGTAATGTTTATTTTTAATTATGAAAAATAACCATATTAAAGGAGACAGAAAATAATGGGAAAGAAACTGACCATATTTCTTCAATTCTACAACTACTGTAACCATTCAATGTTATGACTTTTAATAGAATTTCTAATCTTCCCTCGTGTGTGTGTGTGTATGCATGCTTATTTTGTTTTAGTAAAATTATGTTGTTAGAGAAGCCGGAATATAGCCTATTTTATCCAATTGATATTATGCTAGGTGTATTGCTAGAAAGCATGTTGACATAATTTTTCTAGCAATATATAATTTTTATCCCATCTTATCCAAGCATGACACATTCTCTACATTTTCTTAAACAAAATGTGAACAAATAAGTAGACAAGTAAATGGTCATCCAATTCTACTTTAATTTTATCTTTTTAAATTACTGATGAAATTAGCATTATTCAGTTTTCGTGTTTAAATCTTCATTTATTATTTTGTATACTCATTATCTACCCATTTATGTATTATGATTTAGAATTACCAAAGATTTTTGATATCTCAGTCTTTGGAGGTATCTCTACATTGAAAGAATAATTGTATTTAAAGATTAAACATTTCTTTTGAGGATATCTTGATTACAATCCTCAGAATTGCTTTCTAAAAATTTCCTATAACTTTTACCTTAGAATAATTTTCTGAAATTAATATAATATACAAAAGATGGATGCTCATCTCAAAGGATAATTCAACTTGTTTATATTAGTATCTACAATTGATAGAAATGGCAATGAAGCCTTATTTAAATTCTTAGCATGATTATCTTAAACTATGGAACTTTAAATATCAGCTAGATAAAAGTTATCTGTAAAATTTTTCCAGATAAATCCTTCATAGCACATAAAGCTGGAGAAGTACTAGACTAGACATTTCTTTTAGTTTTAAAATTCTTATGATACCTCAAGCTACTCTTGACATGAAGAGTAGAATGAGAAACTGCAACGATTTTAAATTCACAGAGTGCCTAGGGCAAAGATAGAACTTAGGTCAACTGGTTCTATTATTCATAGAAGACAAAGCTAAAAATTGAAGCTATATTTTTCTTATAGTGCATTAACTTTTCTTGATAAAAAAATTCTAACTGTGGAAACATACTTCATCCGTTTTTTACTCTCTGCTGTAGGTGTTATAGAATATTAATGATAAACCAAATCTTAACAGAAAATATGTGTGTGCATGCTAAGTTGCTTCAGTCATGTCTGACTCTGTGAAATCCTATGGACTCTAGCCTTCCAGGTTCCTCTTTCCTTGGGATTCTCCAGGCAAGAATACTGGAATGGCTTGCCAGTTCCTTCTCCAAGGAACAGAAAATACATGGTCTCCCAATTTAGATTAAAAATTGAGACTATATTTCATTTTTTTTTTCTTTTTTTTTTTTTTTAAATTTTATTTTATTTTTAAACTTTACATAACTGTATTAGATTTGCCAAATATCAAAATGAATCCGCCACAGGTATACATGTGTTCATTTTTAATAACCACTTCTGAGTATGGGCAGTAGAATATAGATTGTAAAAAGCCCATGATTTCAATAATAATGAGATTATTCATATTTCAAAGTTGCAAAGAAACAGAATTTTAAAGATATTAAATAATGATAGAAGTCAATTAAATAATAGGAAAGTCAGGTGAAAATATTACAGGTATATCTTAATGAAGTCTTTGAAACTCAGAGTTCTACCAGAATGGCATTTAGACAGTAAGGGCCATTAACATGTCATAAGGAACTACTTTCAAGAAATCATTATGTTAAGACATGTACTTGCACTCCCAATTTGCTCTTTTATCAACATAAATGTAGAAACATTGGGCACATATAAGTGAGGTAGTTTGTTTCTTTCATGTGATGATGAGTTCCCAGAGCCTGGAGTTCTAGGTCATCTGGGCTGCAACATCCGTGCCTCTCCACTCACAACTTTTCCAACATGAAGTGCTCTGCACAAGTTTAACTCTACAGTGCACAGTCTGTAAATATAACAATCAAGTCTTCAGTTCCATTCTTAAACTTTATCTTACTTTTTAAAGCTCAATTCAGTTCAGTTGCTCAGTTGTGTCTGACTCTTTGCAACCCCATGGGCTGCATCATGCCAGGTCTCCCTGTCCATCACCAGCTCCCAGAATTTACTCAAACTCATGTCCATTGAGACAGTGATGCCATTCAACCATCTTGAACTCACCGTGCTATTTATAAGTCCTGAATATTCATTGGAAGGACTGATGCTGAAGCTGAAACTCTAATACTTTGGCAACCTGATGTGAAGAATTGACTCATTGGAAAAGACCCTGATGCTGGGAAAGATTGAAGGTGGGAGGAGAAGGGGATGACAGAGGGTGAGACAGTTGGATGACATCATCCACTCAATGGACATGAGTTTGAGTAAGCGCCAGACATTGGTGATGGACAGGGAAGCCTGGTGTGTGGCAGTCCATGGGGTCGCAAAGACTTGGTGAACTGAACTGACACAGCTCTACCAAATAATAAATACATAAATTGCTTTCTTTTCAGCTTTCCCCCTCATTTACCCCTGTGTCTCTTTTAGTAACAAAATTTCCATTCAACTCCTGACATTCCAACTCTTGTTTCTCTGCATTTTGACATGGACCTACATTATGAAAACACACTTTCCTTCATTGGCTTCAAGATGTTACTTTTCTACTTAAGTAAATAAATTGTAAATACTTCTTAATTAAATATATATTTTTATTTTTTTTTCTTTTTTTTCTTTTTTAATTTTATTTTATTTTTAAACTTTACATAATTGTATTAGTTTTGCCAAATATCAAAATGAATCCGCCACAGGTATACATGTGTTCCCCATCCTGAACCCTCCTCCCTCCTCCCTCCCCATACCATCCCTCTGGGTCATCCCAGTGCACCAGCCCCAAGCATCCAGTATCGTGCATCGAACCTGGACTGGCAACTCATTTCATACATGATATTTTACATGTTTCAAAACTAATGCAATTATGTAAAGTTTAAAAATAAAATAAAATTAAAAAAAAAATAAATAAATCTCTCAGTGCTTCTTTAAATGCTTAATTTTAAAGACTTATCTTACCAAACAGATAAAATTAAGCATTCAAAGAAACACTGAAAAATCCAGACATGAAACAATTCAAACAGCAAATAATACCTACTTAAGCAGTTATTATTGTAGCAGAAATAAATAATGATGTGCCTACTTTAATATCAGTCCAGTGTAAGAACTGATTAAAGCCATCCTACATGGTTTAATAAATGTTTACTGGTAGAAATTAGAAAAATACTGAAGGCAGAGATTAGTAAAATTTACTGAAGGCAAATTTTACTGCTTTATATGAGGTTTTAAAGAACTCCTAGTCATTTAACTCTCTCTTAGTCATTTTGTTTTAAAAGCCTAATATATAGGTTTAAAATATTAGGTTCAATTTTCTTCTTAAAGTTTAAATTTTGTTTGATGTTCTCAGAGTCTTCTCAGGAGGCAATGTTCTCCTTCATAAAAGACTTTGACTCTCTGAACTTTTCCTCCTTCAGGTAGCAGGAAAAAAAAACTAATTCAGAGAATAGGAATGAGTCTTGCCGTTTCTCCTCAATTCTCTGACTGCAAAATTTATTTTTCCCTCTCTTTGCAAGGGAGGATTAAAAAAGACCCTACTACTTGGAAATATAAAGTCTTAAAATCTAAGTTTCTTTCCATTATCAATGTTTCACCTGCATAATATTATCTTTGTATCTTTGCTCAATTTTTCCTTCTCAAGAAGCCACTTTTTTATATCAAGAGTATTTGATTTGAAATTGTTTCCCATTTTAAAATTATCTGTTAGCCAACTTTGCATGCCCTTGGCAACATCGTTGGCAACATCAGATAAAAACTACCTAACCCATTCTTCAGAATCTTACAAACCTAATTCAAAAGCACAAAATAGAGAAGTGAAACAATTTAAACAGCAAGTAATACCTATTTAAGCAGTTATCATTGTAGCAGAAATAAATACTGATGTGCTGACTTTAACATCAGTCCAGTGTAAGAACTGATTAGGGCCATCCTGCATGGTTACATGCACATTTACTGGTAGAAATTAGGAAAATGCCATGCATAAATTCTATATTCAAACTTGAAATATGTATATAGGGAGGTAGTAAGCTACTTGCAAGTCAGTTCAAACAGGCTTAAAACTGGAAGGATATTTTCATGCATACTTATAATAATAGAGGAGATATAACTGACAGGCAGTGGTGTTGAGGACAAATGTTCCATTTAACATGTCGTGTTTCAACAAAGCCACAAAGGTTAGAGAGGGATGAGCCATGACAAGAGATTTTCATAGTATTGTTGACAATGAACAACAAGTGTCTAAGTTGTTACAGAAATCTAGAGTACATTAAATATACATAATGGTATAGATCTAACAGAAGCAGATGATATTAAGAAGAGGTGGCAGGAATACACAGAAGAACTGAACAAAAAAAAATCTCATGACCAAGATAATCACAATGGTGTGATCACTCACCTAGAGCCAGACATCCTGGAATGTGAAGTCAAGTAGGCCTTAGAACACATCACTACGAACAAAGCTAGTGGAGGTGATGGAATTCCAGTTGAGCTATTTCAAATCCTGAAAGATGATGCTGTGAAAGTGCTGTACTCAATATGCCAGCCTGGGATTTCTTTGGAAGGAATGATGCTAAAGCTGAAACTCCAGTACTCTGGCCTCCTCATGCGAAGAGTTGACTCATTGGAAAAGACCCTGATGCTGGGAGGGATTGGGGGCAGGAGGAGAAGGGGACGACAGAGGATGAGATGGCTGAATGGCATCACCAACTCGACGGACATGAGTTTGGGTGAGCTCTGGGAGTTGGTGATGGACAGGGAGGCCTGGCGTGTTGCAATTAATAGGGTCGCAAAGAGTCGGACACGACTGAGCAACTGAAATGAACTGAACTGAACTGATATATACATATGCATGTGTGTGTGAATATATATATATATATATATATATATATATATATATATATATTTGGAGAGATGTATTTTATGTACATGAGGCCTCCCAGGTGGCTCACTGGAAAAGAACCTGTCAGTGCAGGAGATTCAAGAGACACAGATTTGATCCCAGTCAGTAAGATCCTCTGGAGAAGGAAATATTTACCCATTCCAGTATTCTTGCCTGGAAAATCTCATGGATATAGGAACCTGGCAGGCTACAGTTCATGAGGTTACAAAGATTCAGGCACAACTGAACGACTGAGTGCACACTCAAGCATTGCATTCACTGTATGAGTGTCAGTTCAGTCTCTCAGTCGTGTCCGACTCTTTGCGACCCCATGAATCACAGCACTCCAGGCCTCCCTGTCCATCACCAACTCCCGCAGTTCACTCAGACTCACATCCATCGAGTCGGTGATGCCATCCAGCCATCTCATCCTCTTTCGTCCCCTACTCCTCATGCCCGCAATCCCTCCCAGCATCAGAGTCTTTTGCATTGAGTCAACTCTTTGCATAAGATGTATGTACATACATTAAAGTATATACTACTGATAATATTTACATAGTCACACATGCATTTACACATAAACCTGTACACATACTATATGCACACATGAGAAACAGGCACTTTTAAGATCAAGGTTAATGCACTATATTGTGAATCATTCTCAAATTACTGGTAAATCCACTAAAATGCATCTTTGAGAAGGAACTAAAAGTATCAAATTTTGTGTTTTCTTCTGGTGAGAAAAAGGAAACCAAATACTGTGGACACACAGAAGCAGGGGAAAAAATGATGAAATAGATGCCACTAAATAAATTACAAAAGTTATGTTTGTATTTTTTTATACAGTCATAAAAATGTAAAAAAAAAAAAAAGTGCTGCGCTGGACACAGTAAATGTCTGATACATGATAAACCCTGCATATGTGAAAATGAAAACCAAATCTGGGACTGAAGGAGGAAGGAAGCCTTCAAAATTTTAATGTACTTAAACTGGAGTGTGTATATCATCAGCAAAGTTTCCAGTTCTGGAGCATACTTTTGGAGGGAGGAGCTTGTCAAAGCAGGCTGCAGAGGTCAAGTAATGCACTTCTTCCCCTCACACAAAGCTTTGATCTAGGGTTTGATGAGAAAATATTCATCTTACCTTCTGGACACCCAGCCCCAGTCAATGCATTACAGGACCCTAGTTAGAAAATATAGCATGGGTGATGGATTTGTAACAGATGGAAGCATTTCAAGACCCCTAAAGCTTTGCTTGTCTCTGTGTTAACAGATGAGAGTGAAGGAACAGATGCCAGAAACAACCAAACAGTTTTCAGGGCACGAAAATAAACACTAAAGGAAAACTGTAGCTTGCCAGAACAGATGATCAAGAAATTAAAACATCTGACGATAAAAGCTAGGTCCAGATGGCATTTATCTCTGACTTCTCAAGAAAAAAGAATAATGATTGGTAGAAAATATATATATATAATTCCTAGAGATAATCTGATTCCCTATGAAATCATAAGAAGTAGACATTACAGAAAAATAGAAAAAAAATAGTTAGATTAGGAAATCATATAAAAATCTTAGGAATGATAGAATATTGTAGCATAAATTGTGCACATATTTATTTTGTGTTTCTAACAGATGGGGTAACAGCCAAAGTTTAATCATCTCCCCAAAGTTACAGAACAAGTACAACCTAGGGTTCAAATGCCTGTTTGATTCCAAAGCTCGGTTTTGCTTTCGCTACCATTGTTTTCATCACTGAGAACCACTGCCGTGGTTCCCAAACTGAAAGGTGCATCACAGTCCCCTGAAAGCTGAAGAAATAGAAATCTGGGGCCTGCATCTCTAGGTTTCTTACTCAGTAGAACTGGGATGGAAACTGAATATTTGTAATTCTAACAGGTTTCTAGAAATATATTTGCCAGAGAGCTCTGCTTTGAGATCTTCCATTCTAGTGAATGAAGATATAAACATCAGGACTTCCCAGGTGGCTCAATGGTAAAGAATCCACCTACCAATACAGAAGACGCCAATTCCATTCACAGGTTGGGAAGATCCCCTGGAGGAGGAAATGACAACCCACTCTATTATTCTTGCCTGAGAAATCCCGTGGACAGAGGAGCCTGGCAGGCTACATGGGATCGCAAAGAGAATGAATAAACACACTGAAAAAACTCATTATGCAAGTAATGCAAACTTACTCCTATTATAAGACATACTTAAGTATCAGAAAAAATAAACAAGTAATAGATTTACTTCAGTATCTCAGGCAGAATACAATATCCCAACAATTTATTTGAAGGATTTGGGAGAAATTATGAGGAAAACCATAACAGGAACTTTTCTGTGGTGTCTGTAGAGATTAGGAAAGAAACAACAACAACAACAGAAGGAGAGAATGTCAAAAACGAGGAACTGAAAAGCAAAGTTAAAAGATTAGTAGTTTAACCATGTACTACTTCTTGCTTATATTTTTCTTTCTTCCTACCATTATATATAATTTTCAGTGTCACATTTGAAAAATATTAAAATTCAAATCAGTGAATAAATGTAAAAGCAAATAGTGTTCCTTTAAGTCTCTCTCTTTAAAACCATTTGTGCCCTTTATTTATTTAATTATTTATTTAATAAATATTTCTTTAGTGCCAACTGAGTGCAAAATACTCTTTTCAATGACAGAAGATAGGAGAAAACAGAGCATATAAATGCTCTTCCCTCACATAGAAAGTTAAAAGAGTTTGTCTTTCATTTTCACCATGTTCTTTTTTAAAACTTCCTTTCACATTAATTTTAGCCTCTTGTACTTTTCTTCATGTCTTTGTCATAGTTTAACTACACAACTTTTTGTTTTTTTCACCAAAGATCCAATTGCTACTTTGTTTCAGTCTAGGTTCTCCAGAGAAACAGAATCAATAACATTATCTATCTATTTATCTAATCTATCTAGATATATAGCTATCTCTCTAGAAAGAGATAGAGAAAGAGAGAGAGAGGGAGAAATGTATAAAAGGAGATTTGCCCTAGGAATTAGCTCAGATGGTTATGGAGGTTGAGAAATCCCATGATCTACTCTGTTCAAGCAGAGAATCATAAAGCCTGTAGTACAATTCAGTCCAAGTCCAAAGAACCAATGGTATAAGTCTGGGAATGCAAAGACACACAAGCCAGAAGCTCTGAAATCCATGGCAGGAGAGATGGATGTCCCAGCTCAGGAAGAGAGAGCAAGAAGTCACATTTCTTCTGCCATTTTTGTTCTATTTGGGTCCCCAGTGTATTAGATGATGCTTCCCTGGTGGCTTCAGTACAATTCAGTCGCTCAGTTGTGTCCCACTCTTTGTGACCCCACGGACTGCGGTATGCTGGGTTTCCCTGTCCATCACCAACTCCCAGAGCCTACTCAAACTCATGTCCATCGAGTCGGTGATGCCATCCAACCATCTCGTCCACTGTTGTCCCCTTCTCCTCCTGCCTTCAATCTTTCCCAGCCTCAGGGTCTTTTCCAAAGAGTCAATTCTTCACATGAGGTGGTCAAAGTATTCGAGTTTCAGCTTCAGCATCAGTCCTTCCAATGAATATTCAGGACTCATTTCCTTTAGGATTCACAGGTTGGATCTCCTTGCAGTCCAAGGGACTCTCAAGATTCTTCTCCAATGCCATGGTGAAAAAAGATCAATTCTTCAGTGCTTTGCTTTCTTTATAGTCCAACTCTCACAATCATACATGACTACTGGAAAAACCATACTTTGACTAGACTGGCTTTTGTCTGCAAAGTAACTTCTCTGCTTTTAAATATGCTGTCTAGGTTTGTCACAGAAAAGGCAAAGGCAACCTACTCCAGTACCCTTGCCTGGAAAATCCCATGGATGGAGGAGCCTGGTAGGCTCCAGTCCATGGGGTTGCAAAGAGTTGGAGACAACTCAGTGACTTCACTTTCACTTTTCACTTTCATGCATTGGAGGAGGAAATGGCAACCCACTCCAGTATTTTTGCCTGGAGAATCCCAGGGATGGGGTAACCTGGTGGGCTGCCATCTATGGGGTCTCACAGAGCCAGACACGACTGAAACAACTTAGCAGTAGCAGCTAGGTTTGTCATAGCTTTTCTTGAAAGGAGCAAGTGTCTTTTAATTTCATGGCTGCTGCAGTGATTTTGGAGCCCACGAAAATAAAGTCTGTCACTGCTTCCATTATTTCACAGTCTATTTACCATGAATTGATGGGACCTGATGCCATGATCTTCATTTTTTGAATGTTAAGTTGTAAGCCAGATTTTTCACTCTCCTCTTTCACTTTCATCAACAGACTCTTCAGTTCTTCTTCATTTTCTGCCATAAGGGTGGTGTCATCTGTGTATCTGAGGTTATTGATATTTCTCCCAGCAATCTTGATTTCAGCTTGTGCTTCATCCAGCCTGGCATTTCACATGATGTACTCTCCATACAAGTTAAATAAGCAGGGTGACAATATATAGCCTTGACGTACTCCTTCCCCAATTTAGAACCAGTCCATTTTTTTATATCTGGTTCTAACTGTTGCTTCTTGATCTATATTCAGATTTCTCAGGAGGCAGGTGAAGTGGTCTGGTATTTCCATTTCTTGAAGAATTTTCTACAGTTTGCTCTGATCCACACAGTCAAAGGCTTTGTGTAGTCAATAAAGCAGAAGTAGATGTTTTTCTGGAACTCTCTTGCTTTTTCAGTGATCCAACGGATGTTGGCAATTTGATCTCTGGTTCCTCTGCCTTTTCTAATTCCAGCTTAAACATTTGGAAGTTCTCATTTCATGAACTGCTGAAGCCTTGGTTGGAGAATTTTGAGCATTACTTTGCTAGCATGTGAGATGAGTTCAATTGTATCTGGTGGCTTAGATGGTAAAGAATCTGCCTGTGGCATTCTCTGGTTTAATTCCTGGGTTGGCAAGAGCCCATGGAGAAGTGAATGACAATCTATTCCATATTCTTGCCTGCAAAATCCCATGGACAGAGAAGAATGGAGGGCTACAGTCCATGGGCTGCAAAGAGTAGGACACGACTGAATGACTAAGCACAGCACATTACAACTTTACTGAGAGTAATCTTTGCTCAGTCTACTGATTCAAATGCCAATTTCTTCTGAAATCACCCTCACAGAAACACCCAGATATAATATTTTGCAAAGTATCTAAACACCCATTAGCCTAGACAAACTAACACAGAGTAACAATGACAGTTTTCATCATTAACATGATTATTTCTGTCTTTGACTGTTTTTTTTTTAATCTGTTCTTCATCTAATTTTTATTTTTTAAGTGCTTAGTGCTTATCTCACCTGCCATCTATGTCTTCTATTTGTAATAGAAGTAATGCAATCTATTACTTACATTAAGTTGTAGCATGCACATATTGATGATATATAGTGATTTTGTTTTTATTATATATATATATATATATATATATATATATATATATATTTGTACAGAGAAGCTGTTCGCTCTACAAATATCTTTACCTAAAAAGGGCACTTGTGCTTCTGCCTGAAAAATGTACAGAAATGTGAGAAGCCCATAGAGAATTTCCTTTCAGTTGCAGATAGATATGGAATAGTGGGTTTGGCTATTTACATAGAGTACTTTACATACATTATTCTAAATTTTGTTTTTCTAATGGGAAAACTTTCGAAACAAAAGTCCTACAGGACAGGACTTTGTCCCACTGCTGACCTCACAGGCTAACACCCATTCACTTATTCACTGAGTTTTGGCCCTCATGACTACCCTATGGGACTTGAAACATTCATGTTTATTTCTCAGAATCATTTCATTAGCAGTTCCCATTTCTTGGAATGTTTCTGAACCTTAATTCCTTGCTTAAATGTTGCTATTCAATCAGGCCCACTATGCTTTACATTTCAATCTCCCCTTGACAATCTCTATCAGCCTCTCTATCTCTCATCATCATCATCCCTTTAACATATCATATCATTTATTTTTTAAATGTATTTTGTTAATTATACCATGCAAGTTCCTTAACTTCAGGAATTTTTTGTTGCCATTATTCTTGCAGAATATAGGTCTTTTACTTGAAGACTTTTTTTTCTTTTTTTCCTTCTGTTGAGCTGGTAAGAATCCAGCTCTTGTTTTTAAGAATCACTGTCTTTTACTAAGCTGCAGAGAATGAAAAAGAGAAAAGAAAGAACAGATGTGCACAGACAAAGGGCAAGGTACAGTGACACAATAAGGCTGCTCCAACAGCTACTCTTCCTCTTTGCTCACGGAATTTGCCAAAGAATGGAAAACTTTCAAAAGAAAAATTCTTTTTCTCAAAATAAGTTTCTTTCCCCTTTCTTGGAAATCCCTGTGGGCAATAGCATCAAAACAGGACACCAAAGGAAGTTCTATGTGACGCTGCAGTAATTGACTTAGACTGCTGTTAAAGAATTATCTTTTGTTCGTGCTTTTCTCTCTGCAGTGACACATAAGCCTGCTGAAATAATGTGAAGCTTTGTGAGGATTTTATCTCCAGGGCCTTTCCTTATTATACAAGACTTCATGGCTTACATTGTGTGTCATCAGTAAACATCCTCTGCCTATTACTGAGAGATTCAGTTTCTCAAAAACAGGTAAAATACTGTATGGAGAGATGCTAGTATAATAATTCAAATGGAACTAGAGTAAATTCTTTCCTGTTTTTCCAGAAATCATATGAAGGTTTGGTTTTGTTCTTGAAGATAGTGTATAAAACTATAGATATAGTGGATTAATTTGGGACAGTTGGGTTAGGTGTTTTCTGAAAAGATGGAGGTATAGTAACCAAATTTTATTTTAAAAATTTCTGGAAAGTACTGCCTTAGAGTCCAAGTTAATTTTGCAGGTTATAAACTTGGTATTACAATAATATCATATTATGTTATTTCAAAACAATGATGTAGACTACTCCTACTTTTCTTTCTAATACCATAGGAAAAATGTGTAAGTATCTGTGCTTCAAAAGTATTATTTCATGACATAATATTTATTTTGAAGACTTTGTAGCCCATATATTTATAAATGCATTGACAAGGGACAAATTTTTCAAATTATAGTCTCAGGTCATGTGATATGACCTTAGATTTAAATTTTAATAAACTAGTAATGCTTATTTTAATCAAAGATAGCTAAAAGGGCAAAATCTGTGAATTCAGCATAGTCAGACCCTTTTTTGTTCATATCTTAGAAAAGGGCACTCTTTCCTCAAGAAATAATTTTGAGTTAAAACTTTCACATATGAAATGCATTTGCTTTTGTATTTTTAAGAATGTGAAACTTCAAATATATGAGATTGGGGATGTATTGTTCTTATTAGAAAGTAGTGATTATATGTAAGGTAGTGGCCCCTTTGCAAAAACAGAAAAGCTGCCTGAGATTTAAAATATTTCTTTAAGCCGTTTTTTTGGGGGGTGGATGGGGGTGGCGGCAAGAATAGTGGAATGGGTTGCCATTCCCTTCTCCAGGAGATCTGTGGCAAGGGTTAACTTCAAGCGTTAACTCATGCACATGGTAAAGAATCCACCTGCAAAGCAGGAAATCCAGGTTCCATCCCTGGGTCAAGACAATCCCCTGGAATAGGAAATGGCAACCCACTCCTGGGAAATCCCTTGGACAGAGGAGCCTGGAGGGTATAGTCCATGGGGTTGCAAAGAGTCATACACAACTGAGTGTCTTTCAGCTTATCTTATGCCTAAGTCAAAGACAAGAGAACAATGTGGCCTACTTTATCATTAATCAGTGGATTGATTAACTGCTCAATGTTTATTGATAATTTTGATTTTGGAGGGTTTTAAAATGAACAAAGTAAAAATCTGAGAGCTCAAGCAACATCTGTTTGAATAGTAGGGTATGATAAATACTTTCAAAATGTACATGGTTTGCCCAGTTAACTATGCTCTTGTAAACAATGAACATTGGTATCAAGTTCACTTTTCTGAAGACATGGAATAGGCATGAAAAACTATCCTTTTGGCAAAACTAATACAATTATGTAAAGTTTAAAAATAAAATAAAATTAAAGACAAAAAAAGAAAGAAAACCTCCTGTTTATAGTTTCCTTTGTTGTGTAGAAGCTTTTAATTTTAATTAGGTCCCTTTTTTTATTTTTGCTTTTATTTCTAATATTCTGGGAGGTGGGTCATAGAGGATCCTGCTGTGATGTATGTCAGAGAGTGTTTTGCCTATGTTCTCCTCTAGGAGTTGTATAGTTTCTGGTCTTACATTTAGATCTTTAATCCATTTTGAGTTTATTTTTGTCTGTAGTGATAGAAAGTGTTCTACTTTCATTTTTTTACAAGTGGTTGACCAGTTTTCCCAGCACCACTTGTTAAAGAGATTGTCTTTTCTCCATTGTATATTCTTGTCTCCTTTGTCAAATATAAGGTGTCCATAGGTGTGTGGATTTATCTCTGGGCTTTCTATTTTGTTCCATTGGTCTATATTTCTGTCTTTGTGCCAGTACTATACTGTCTTGTTGACTATGGCTTTGTAGTAGAGCCTGAAGTCAGGCAGGTTGATTCTTCCAGTTCCATTTTTCTTTCTCAAGATTGCTTTGGGTATTCGAGGTTTTTTGTATTTCCATACAAATTGTGAAATTATTTGTTCTAGCTCTGTGAAAAATACCATTGGTAGCTTCATAGGGATTGCATTGAATGTATAGATTGCTTTGGGTAGTATACTCATTTTCACTGTATTGATTCTTCCAATCCATGAACATGGTATATTTATCCATCTATTAGTGTCCTCTTTGATTTCTTTCACCAGTGTCTTATAGTTTTCTATATATAGGTCTTCAGTTTCTTTAGATAGATATATTCCTAAGTATTTTATTCTTTTCATTGCGATGGTGAATGGAAACAAAGGGAACTATAAGCAAGGCGAAAAGACAGCCTTCAGAATGGGAGAAAATAATAGCAAATGAACCAACTGACAAAGAGCTAATCTCAAAAATATACAAGCAACTCCTGCAGCTCAATTCCAGAAAAATAAATGACCCAATCAAAAAATGAGCCAAAGAACTAAATAGACATTTCTCCAAAGAAGACATACAGATGAGTAACAAACACATGAAAGGATGCTCAACATCACTCATTATCAGAGAAATGCAAATCAAAACCACTATGAGGTACCATTTCACGCCAGTCAGAATGGCTGTGATTCAAAAGTCTACAAGCAATTAATGCTGGAGCGGGTGTGGAGAAAAGGGAACCCTATTACACTGTTGGTGGGAATGCAAACTAGTACAGCCACTATAGAGAACTGTGTGGAGATTCCTTAAAAAATTGGAAATAGAACTGCCTTATGACCCAGCAATCCCACTGCTGGGCATACACACCGAGGAAACCAGAATTGAAAGAGACACGTGTACCCCAATGTTCATCGCAGCACTGTTTATAATAGCCAGGACGTGGAAGCAACCTAGATGTCCATCAGCAGATGAATGGATAAGAAAGCTGTGGTACATATACACAATGGAGTATTACTCAGCCATTAAAAAGAATACATTTGAATCAGTTCTAATGAGGTGGATGAAACTGGAGCCTATTATACAGAGTGAAGTAAGCCAAAAAGAAAAACACCAATACAGTATACTAACTCATATACATGTAATTTAGAAAGATGATAATGATAACGCTCTATGTGAGACTGCAAAAGAGATACAGGTGTATAGAGCAGTCATTTGGACTCTGTGGGAGAGGGAGAGGGTGGGATGATTTGGGAGAATGACATTGAAACAGATATAATATCATATAATAAACGAATCGCCAGCCCAGGTTCGATGCATGATACAGGATGCTTGGAGCTGGTGCACTGGGATGACTCAGAGGGATGGTATGGGGAGGGAGGTGGGAGGGGGGTTCAGGATGGGGAGCACATGTACACCTGTGGTGGATTCATGTTGATTTATGGCAAAACCAATATAATATTGTAAAGTAATTAGCCTCCAATTAGAATAAATAAATTAAAAAAATTAGGATTGGTAACAACTAAAATAAATAAATAAATAAAATAAAGAAAACCTTCTGTTTTCATAAAGCTTGTTTGTGTGTGTGTTAGTTGTTTATTCATGTCCAACTCTTTGCAACCCCATAGACTGTAGCCCACCAGGCCCCTCTGTCCATGGGATTCTCCAGGCAAGAACACTGGAATGGGCTGCCATTTCCTTCTCCAAAACGAACTATAGAAAGGAGGAAAGTGAAGTCTCTCATACGTGTCTGACTCTGCAACCCATGGACTGCAGCCTACCAGGCTCCTCCATCCATGGAATTTTCCAGGCAAGAGTACTGGAGTGGGTTGCCATTTCCTTCTCCCTTGGTGTAGCTTATGACTCATGGATAATTTTTACATTTGTTATTGGTTCAATTTCAAATGGTTATTTAAGTATCCACATACTAGATTTCACCTCTTGTCTCACAAAGCCTAAAATATTTATTTTAATGCTCTGTAAGAACAAGTTTTCCAACCCTGATATAGAATATAAACATGTATTTGATTCTCTTGATTCTTCCTGTATAGATGATGATATCTGGCTTTATGTTTATATATAATTACACATACAAATATGCATATATGTATATAACATATATAAATGTACGTGCATGACTGTGCTTGTGTGTTCAGCTATCTTTCTTTCTCTCTCTTTGAGAGAGAAATGTAGGAAATATTCTCTAGTGGCTCAGTGATAAAGAACCCGCCTGCAATGCAGTAGCTGCAGGAGACGCAGTTCGATCCCTGAGTCAGGAAGATTCCCTGGAGGAGGATACAGCAAAACACTCCAGCAGTCTTGCCTGGAGAATCACATGTATAAAGGAGCCTGGTGGGCTACAGTCCATAGGGTTGCAAAGAGTCTACACCACTAAAGCAATTTAGCACACAAAGGGGATTACCCTAGATTATATTGAGAAGCCTGAGTCAATCAGTAGAATGGATTTAATAGCAGAATTAAGGTTTCAGTGAAGAAATTCTGCTGTGAATTGCTGATCTCTGAGGACAGGGCACCACCTGACTCAAGCGGATGACTGAGGGACGCTTGACAGACTCACATGAGTCTGTGACTCCGTCTTCTCAGGAGGATAAGGTCAGCTGGGGCATTCCTTCTCTGGAGGTGAATCTGGTTCTGGATTAGAAAAAATATCAGCAAAACTGCTGCTTTGGGAACCAACAGCTCTTTCCCCAGTAAGGAACTCTTGCTGGATTAATGCGGTCAGGAGCATGAGACAACAAGAAACTCCGTCTCAAGATATGTTACCTACTGACAAAGCTCCACAAGGACTGGCTGGAAAAAGAAATGAACTTTGCAGAGTCCCAGCTTGGGAATCATGGTTCATTTCAGTTCAGTCCCTCAGTCTGACTCTTTGTGACCCCATGGAATACAGCACACCAGGCCGCACTGTCCCTCACCAACTCCCAGAGCTTGCTCCAACTCATGTTCATTGAGTCAGTGATGCCATCCAGTTGTCTCATCCTCTATTGTGCCCTTCTCCTCCAGCCTTTAATCTTTCCCAACATCAGGGTCTTTTTTAATGAGTCAACTCTTTGCACCAGGTGGCCAAAGTATTGGAGTTTCAGTTTCAGCATCAATCCTTCCAATGAGTATTCAGGACTGATTTCCATTAGGATTGACTGGTTTAATCTCCTTGCTGTCCTAGGGACTCTCAAGAGTCTTCTCCAATACCACAGTTCAAAAGCATTGATTCTTCTGTGGTCAGCTTTCTTTATGGTCCAACTCTCACATCAACACATGACTACTGGTCCATTGGAAGCTGAGAGTCAGTATCTAATTACAAACACACTGGTCATTGTTTCACAGTAAGTGTTAAAAAAGCAGGTATAAATTGGGCTCCTGGAAAATAAAGCTGCCTTCAGAAAATATTTATATTTATCTCCAAGTTTGGCTGTTTCAAATACTATTTATTCATTAACGGGTATCTCATCATAGCTAACTTGTAACTTCAGTTCAACTTACCAAATATGTATTTATCATAATTATGAAGCAGGTTAGATGTAGTGACATAACCTTGTTGGTATAGGGATAGTCATTTTGGGGCCCTTCATTCAGCTTTATTTTCCACTTGCTAAAAAGAAAATCCTAATGCTTGAGACTATATCATGTATGTTCTCCAACTACTAGTTTCCTGTAGATGAAGAATATGCTCTACAAGGACTGGCTGGAAAAAGAAATGAACTTTGCAGAGTCCCAGCTGCAAATTCTTGCAGAAGAATTTGCAGAAGAAGAAGGGCATATTCTTCTTGATGAGAATAGAAATTTATGCTTCTTCTATAAAATCTGTATTGTAGCAAATACAACTTAAAATTTGAGGAAAAAAATTATGATTTCTATGTGAGAAAAAATTAGAAATTTTACTAAATTTTTGACCATTTAATATTATTTAGAAGCTGAAATATGTGTAAGGGTTTTGTAAAAATCACTTTGAATCAGTATGAAGGTCTATGGATGTAACTGTGAGAATATAATGAGTGTTCAATGTTGGTTAATTTTAAGAAACTCCATATTTGATTTAAGAGATAGAAAAGAATGAGGTGGATGAAACTGGAGCCTATTATACAGAGTGAAGTAAGCCAGAAAGAAAAACACCAATACAGTATACTAACGCATATATATGGAATTTAGAAAGATGGTAACAATAACCCTGTGTACGAGACAGCAAAAGAGACACTGATGTATAGAACAGTCTTATGGACTCTGTGGGAGAGGGAGAGGGTGGGAAGATTTGGGAGAATGGCATTGAAACATGTAAAATATCATGTATGAAATGAGTTGCCAGTCCAGGTTCGATGCACGATACTGCATGCTTGGGGGCTGGTGCACTGGGACGACCCAGAGGGATGGAATGGGGAGGGAGGAGGGAGGAGGGTTCAGGATGGGGAACACATGTATACCTGTAGCGGATTCATTTTGATATTTGGCAATTCTAATACAGTTATGTTAAGTTTAAAAATAAAGAAAACAATTAAAAAAAAAAAAAGAAGAAAAGAAATATAATTTCAAAAGTATAAGCCAAAGGGCATGTGTCTTGAGCCATTTTTCAGGTGAATCTGAAAGTTCCTCAGCAGATTCAGTGGAATCAAAAACACAGATAAATGAATTCTGAGATATATTTATATTTCTATCAGATGTGATACTCAAGTCTCACTTATAGAAGTGAAAGGTGGTTATAATGATATGTAATAAATATTTCATTTTGAAATAACAGTATGGAAGTCTCACAACATCAGAGTTCTTTTCAGGAAATACATGGCCAGAGAGACATTGTTAGACATAAAGCAGCTCTATGGAACATTCCTTGTCATTACTACCGTCCAGGTGATAGTTGACAGCTAAAGAGGAGAACAAACTGATGACTATCCCTTTCTCTTGCAGGAACTTTTGCTTTAGGAGAGTATTTACCTACTTATTGTACTGAGTTCCAAATACTCTTCTTTTCCAAAATATGGTTTTGTTATGTGCCCTATCAGACAGAAGACACTTTTAATCCATTTTTTAATTGGATATGCATATTTAATGATGTATTTAGATTAATGGCATATAACTCTTTAACATGGAAATAAATATCTTGAGTTTAAAATATTCTTTTAACCAGGAGAAGTTTCTTGTATCTCCCCAATTAGTTTTTATCATGGTCTTTGTAGAAGCATTATATCTAGATGTAACAAGAAATTGATTAATAACCTACATATCAAGTAAATTAATTAACACATCTACTTTAATTTTTAAATAATGCTCAGAAACTGTAAAAGATGGGAAAATCATTGTCCTTCTTCCACTATTTTTGTTATTTGGACTTCCCAGGTGGCGATAAGTGGTAAAGAATCCACACGCCAATGCAGATTTAAGAGATGCATGTACAATACCTGGGTCGGGATGATCTCATGGAGAAGGAAGTTGCAACCCACTCCAGTATTCTTGGGCTTCCCTGGTGGCTCAGTTGGTAAGGAATTTGCCTGCAATGCATGGGACCTGGGTTCGATCCCTGGGTTGGGAAGATCTCCTGGAGAAGGGAAAGGCTACCCACTCCAGTATTCTGGCCTGGAGAATTCCATAGACTGTTCAGTCCATGGGGTGGCAAAGAGGTGGACACAACTGAATGACTATCAGATCACCAGTATTCTAACCTGGAGAATCCCATGGACAGAGGAGCCTGGAGGGCTAAGGTCTATAGGGTCACAAAGAGTCAGGCACGACATATGCATTTGTTATACCACTGTATCATTGCCAACATTGAGGGTATTGTATCTTCTAACCAGGAAAAAGTGAAACTGTTAAAAAGCTTGCAAATTAAGCCATCATTTTTTCTTCTTCTTTTTATTTTTCTTGTAGAAAACATTGCTTCCCTTTAAATTCTACCTCTGAAGACATTTGCAAGTGAGTAGTAGGAAAGGCTGACACACAAATTAAAAAATTTGGTACAGTTCTATCATAAACAGTATTTTTTTTTGAGAGTAAGTGGAATTAATATCAAAAAGAAGTTAGGGATTAACAGGAAGGTGATAAAGACTCTGGAAAAATAATAAAAAATAAAGGCAGCAAATTCAAATTAACCTGTTAAAGAGAAACTATCATTTCTTTTTCTCCCCAAAGCATTTAGCATCTCATAACACTACGCTTTTGAATTGTAGTGTTGGAGAAGACTCTTGAGAGTCCCTTGGACTGCAAGGAGATCCAATCAGTCCATCGTAAACGAAACCAGTCCTGGGTGTTTATTGGAGGAACTAATGTTGAAGCTGAAACTCCAATATTTTGTCCACCTGATGCAAAGAGCTGACTCATTTGAAAAGAGCCTGATACTTGGAAAGATTGAGGGCAGGAAGAGAGGGGACGATGGAGGATAAGATGGTTGGATGGCATCACTGACTCAATGGTCATGGGTTTGGGTGGACTTCAAGAGTTGGTGATGGACAGGGAGTCTTGGCGTGCTGTGGCTTATGGGGTCGCAAAGAGTTGAACACAACTGAGTGAGTGAACTGAACTGAAAGGAAATCAATCCTGAATATTCTTTGGAAGGACTAATCCTGAAGCTGAAGCTCCAATACTTTGGCCAACTGATATGAAGAGCTGACACACTGGAAAAGACCCTGATGTTGAGAAAGTTTTAAGGCAAAAGAAGAAGGGGGTTGCAGAGGATTAGATAGATAGCATCACCGAATCAATGGACATGGATTTGTGCAAACTCTGGGAGATAGTAGACGACAGGGAAGCTTGGCATGCTACAACCCATGAGGTTGCAAACAGTTGGACAATACTTAGGAACTGAACAACAACCAACACTAGCCTAAACAAAATCTCAGAGCTTTTCTTTTCTTATCTGTAAGAAACAGGGATAATAAATCAAATACAGTCATTTTGAGAATTAAGTGAGCTAGTGCATGTAAAAAAGTTGGGTTAAACCTCAACATTCAGAAAATGAAGATCATGGCATCTGGTCCCATCACTTCATGGGAAATAGATGGGGAAACAGTGGAAACAGTGTCAGACTTTATTTTTTTGGGCTCCAAAATCACTGCAGATGGTGACTGCAGCCCTGAAATTAAAAGACGCTTACTCTTTGGAAGGAAAGTTATGACCAACCTAGATAGCATATTCAAAAGCAGAGACATTACTTTGCCAACAAAGGTCCGTCTAGTCAAGGCTATGTTTTTTTCTGTGGTCATGTATGGATGCGAGAGTTGGACTGTGAAGGCTGAATGCCGAAGAATTGATGGTCTTGAACTGTGGTGTTGGAGAAGACCCTTGAGAGTCCCTTGGACTGCAAGGAGATCCAACTAGTCCATTCTAAAGGAGATCAGCCCTGGGATTTCTTTGGAAAGAATGATGCTAAAGCTGAAACTCCAGTACTTTGGCCACCTCATGTGAAGAGTTGACTCATTGGAAAAGACTCTGATGCTGGGAGGGATTGGGAGCAGGAGGAGAAGAGGACGACAGAGGATGAGATGGCTGGATGGCATCATTGACTCGATGGACGTGAGTCTGAGTGAACTCCGGGAGTTGGTGATGGACAGGGAGGCCTGGCATGCTTCAATTCATGGGGTTGCAAAGAGTCGGACATGACTGAGCGACTGAACTGAACTGAACTGAGCACATGTGAGCTTGCCTATTATAATATGTCAAAAATCGTATGTTCTAAATTTCAAAAACTTCAACTGGATAAGTATATTCTGAACCTACTGCCCTCAACTTGTATTTTTACCTTCACTTAAGAAAGAAAAGTAGAGAGATAAAGAAATAGAACAAGGGACTTCCCTGAGAGACCAGTGCTTAAATCCTCGCCTTACAATGCAGGAAGTGAGGATTCATTCCCTGGTCAGAGAGCTAAAATCCCACATGCCTTGCGCCCCAAAAATTAAAACATAAAATAGAAGCAATATGGTAACAAATTAAATAATGACTCTAAAATTGATTCCCATTAAAAATCTTAAAAAAAAAAAAAAAAGAAGAAGTGGAGGGAAGGAAGGAATGAGACATGGAGAAAAGGAGGAAAGCAGGTTGGTGGACCACAGGAACCTTTCATCCCTTTATCTCTATACTCTGAACAATCATATATGGCCATACCCATACCCTCTATCAGAAAGTTATGTTAGGTGTTGGGTTTATTTTTAATTATTCCTCTCCCTCATTTGAGCTTATTACAGTCGATTTTATGTTTTAAAAAATCTGAAAAAGGTCAAATTTATTTCATAAAGTATAGAAGCTAATGATGTTCAGTTTCTTGTATTTTTCAATCAGCTATTTTTTTTTTTTCTTCTTCAAAGCTCATAAAAGAGCATCAGAATAAGGCAGTGGAGTGAACACAGAGACTTGCAGGAATATCCTGTCTTGAGTGCTCCTAATTGATCTCATTTCATCCTATACTTTCTGATTTGTGTCCTTGGGGCAAGTTGGGTCGGTGCTACTGGAGAAAGATTAGATTATCCTTTTCATTCTACAAAGAATATAACACTAAAGATAATAGCCATTTATCACCACCCCCCACAAGGTATAGGCAAGCAGCAGTTTCTCTCTACCTATTCTTTAATTCAGGTGTATAAACGGGGGAAAAGTAGTTCAGTAAAGAAAGGACTTAGGATTGATTAGTTTTCTGTCTGAGAAGCATCACGTAAAAACATATGAATATCTGAATTAGAAATTGGTTTAACCCTTCTCCCTCCTTCCTCCCCGTATATGGCAAAACCAATACAATATTGTAAAGTTAAAAAATAAAATAAAATAAACAAAATAGAAAAAAAAAATAAAGAAATAATGACAGGAAAAAAAAAAAAAAAATTGGCTTAAGCTGAAGCCATTGCTCTCAGCATCTGAGAAGCCAGGTAGTTAAAGAGCTTGATGCACTCAACTGTAGCCATGCCTAGGCATTCAGCTTTGTCAATTTCCAACCCACACAAGTGACTCTTGTACCATAATGGAAAAAATGCAGGTGTGTCTTTGTATGTGCCTAAATTCAATCCCAAGTTGAGCTTTAGATGCCCAAACAAGCATCTGTGAAAAACTGTTTTTATTTATTTTTCTATTTTCATTCACCATACTTAAAAACAGAACACTGACATCCATGTATTTTATATAGAGATTTTGAAAAAGGAAGCATCAAAATTTGCTATAATTCCATGGCATCTAATAAGTTGCTCATGCAGGTACAAATAATAAAATATGATTAAATATTTTATTTATATTAAACTAAAATCTCCTTTTAAAGTTTATTTTGAAAGTTATTGAAAACTGAAATGAAATATCCCATGGTTCACTGAAATGAACATGTTAGAGTAAGCTTATTCAAAATATTTGTTCTGGTTAGACTGAATACTCCACTTTTCCCCTCAAAAGTCCATTTAAAAAGTATAAGATGACATGGCTATATTTCATTTTGATTACCCAAAGATGTTATTTACCATACATAGAGCAATGATTCAGAAACTGATTCAGGGATTATATACCCACCCTCCTGAACATGAGGCATAAGTTCAATCCCTGGATCAAGAAGATCCCCTGGAGAAGGGCATGGCAACCCATTCCAGAACTCTTGCTTGTAAAATCCTATGGACAGAGGAGCCTGGCAGGCGATAGTCTATAAGGGTCGCAAAGAGTTGGATACGACTCAAGCAACTTAGCATGGCACAGACACAATCCACTGTCAGTCCCTATAGCCTGGATGGGGCTCCATCCCAATCTCCAGGGCATTGCCAATGAAAATTCAAGCCAAAGTCACTTTGGATATGGGGTGAGCACATAAATGACCTAAGCATGGATCACACGTCATGTGTGGAAGCTACCAGAATATCAGATTCTTGCTTATGTTCTTGCACAGAAATTGGGGAGCATTCATCTTGTAACCATAAAGAAAGGATCTGTTTGACAGTGAGGAGTAGACATAAGCTATTGAGCAAGCCAATAATCAGCAAATCAGTTAATAATAAATCTTGGTCATTATTTTACAAATTATACTGTTGATCTTTAATGTTGAAGAACCACATTATCTCTAGAGTATTTTAGACACAGAAATTTTCAACTTTGAAACATCTGTTTATTATGCATATCCTCTATTCCTCTAATTTTATCAATTAGAATGAGTTATGTTTTTAGATTAAAAAAATTCAAAATAGTATATGACAGTACAACTTTTATTAATCTGATATATCAAGAGATCTACAAAGAGCAAAGATCACCATCTTTGGTGGGTGATCCCAATACTGGGATAAGTATTTCTTAAAAATAGGGCTGTACTGACTGATGATTTAGGGCAACCCGACTGAGAGAGATGAAGGCAAAGCCATATTTGTAAAAGAATAGGAGTTCAGTTGCATAATATGATGAAAATTTCTGTTCTGTACCTAAAATTATTGAGCTATTGGGAAGAATTGCATCTGAATCTATGTCTATACTTATGTTTATTTATATTTACATGCATCTATCCATGTGCATCTCTACCTAAAAACTCAAGGTAACATTGAAATGTGTTCCTTCCTTCCTTCCCTTTTATTTTCTTTTAATATATCCATGGAAAAATGTTCCTTCTATTCTACTTTTTCATCTGAATACTCTAATTTTTATTATTGTAAGTCATTTAAATTTCCTTAGAAAAATTTTGAGTTTAAAGTCTAAGACATTATTGAAAACATGTAGGAATTTAAGATTAATTGCTTTAAGGCAATTAATGAAAAATTTTCAAATTGATAACAAAGTTATGAGATAATTCACATTGAATCTTATAAACCAATTTAAGGAAAGAATAGGTTTAGAATAAGATTTAGTTTAAAGATCTTAAGTCTTTAGATAATTTCAACTTTCTTAGATAATTTCATCTTCTTAAATAATTTCAGCTTTCTATTATTTTTGAATTGATATCATTGGCATATAATATTGTGAAAGTTTAAGGTATTCAGTGTGTTGATTTGATAAATATACATATTGAATACCATTACCACTATAATGTTAATTAATACCTTCTTCGTTAGGTCACATAGCAATCATTTCTTTTTCATGATGAGAACATTTAAGATCCAGTCTCAGCAACTTTGAAGCATATAATACAATATTGTTGACTCTAATCACAATGCTGTGCACTGGATCTGCAGAACTTATTCATCTTCTAATTGCAAATTTGCCCTTTAACCCACTTTTCTCAATTCAACTTTAATAAATGGAAACTGATTCATTCTGTTTGACATAGCCAGAATTTCAAAAGATAAGTAGAATCCATTGCAAGATAAGAAAATTGTGTTCGTTAATTATGGTAAGAAAACTATCCTCATCTGTTTGCTCAATGACCTTACAGTCACTTTAATGGGAACAATAATTAAATGCATTTAAAATTTGAATTTTAATCAAAATTAACAATTTCTTGCTCACCACGGAGCATATGATCTTTTTCAAAAGGACCACTTCTGAATGACATGACAAGAAATAGTTGCTCTTATAGAATAGTAAATTTGCTTTTACCCTACCTTTAGGTTGGTAAAGCAAGTGAAAAAAAATTGAGCATTTATTTCTTGTATTAATGCACAAGTGAGGCAAAAGCTCACTAGAGCTGTTGACTTATCTGCATATAAAATGTTGAGTGCTATCCAGGAGAGAGTACTAAATGTTTCACAGTCTTGCAAATTTGCATAATGAAGAAGAGCATGCACTTAATTTACCATTAACTTGTTAAACCTCTCTGTAATACTTTCTCTCTGTAATTTATTTTTATATGCATTACAAGGTAATTGAAACCAAAACTGCAATAGGTTAATGTAGTAAAAGGAAACAAAAAAGGAAACTATGAACTAGGTTTGCCCTTAGAATATTATCATAAAGAGCCAGGATGTTAGAATCTATAAGTGTGGAAGGCTATTCATTGAAGTTTGATATTGGACTTTGAGATGGTAAGTAAAGCACTTTTAATCAATTTTATTTACACCTTCTATAGAGATTGTGCATTAGCAAGCAAAAAGTATAATGCACTATGGAGTACTACCTTACATTTTTCATGATGCCTATAATAACTGAAAATTCTGAAAAGAAAGATGGGTGAACCAGACAAATTGGAAATAAGCTTGTGGGCAATGGCTTTTCATCCTCAGTACTCCTTCGAGGTTGATTTAAAAATATTAAGAAAGCATGTGTTTGGTAAGTATGGAGATGACTCAGAAATATCAGAGTGGCAATAAAAAGCAAAAAGGATATGTTTTAACATAATCTTCATTATAAACATCAGTCAGTCAGTTCAATCGCTCAGTCGTGACTGACTCTTTGCGACCCCATGAACTGCAGCACGCCAGGCCTCCCTGTCCATCACCATCTCCCAGAGATCACTCAAACTCATGTCCATCGAGTCAGTGATGCCATCCAGCCATCTCATCCTCTGTTGTCCCCTTCTCCTCCTGCCCCCAATCATGCTGCTAAGTCACTTCAGTAGTGTCCGACTCTGTGCAACGCCATAGACAGCAGCCAACCAGGCTCCCCCATCCCTGGGATTCTCCAGGCAAGAACACTGGAATGGGTTGCCATTTCCTTCTCCAATGCATGAAAGTGAAAAGTGAAAGTGAAGTCGCTCAGTCGTGTCCGACTCTTCGAGACCCCATGGACTGCAGCCTACCAGGCTCCTCTGCCCATGGGATTTTCCAGGCAAGAGTACTGGAGTGGGGTGCCATTGCCTTCTCTGGCCTCCAATCATAGTTCTCATCAAATTCATTCCTGTAAATGAGAATAGATCTAATACTTTTCTTTACACTCTGTCCATGACATTAAACATCATCTTTGAAGATAGAATTTTCAGAAAATGCCTTTGAACAATAGCTCAACAGAGATCATACATACACTCATTCCTTCACATTTAAAGGATGACACTTTTAGTATTTCCAAATGTTATCTGAAAACATACATATTTTAATGTGTTATTACATAAATATATTTTTACTTGTAATTAAGCCAACCTGAACTAACACGGTAAACACTGTAGTGCAGGACCCTTAAATCCAGGAGCATTTCTTTTGCCAAATATTCCCAAGTATAATTTTTCCTGTGCCTAAAACAGCATTTATTAACTAAAACTACCTTCTAAACTTATTGGAATGTCCATAATTTTAGGAGACATCTCTTTTCCATTTCATCCAATTGTCCCTCAGCCTCTTCTTCATCTGGTTAGTGCTTCATTTATCTCTCAGCAACATTTTTTTTTTTAAATTGGAGCATAATTGCTTTAACTGGTGGCTCAAATGGTAAAGAATCACCTGCAATGTGGGAGATCTGGGTTCCATCACTGGGTTGGGAAGATCCCCTAGAGGAGGGCATAGCAACCCACTCCAGTATTCTTGCCTAGAGAATCCCCATGGACAGAGGAGCCTGGAGGGCTACAGTTCATGGGGTCACAAGAATTGGACATGACTGAGCAACTAAGCACAGTACATAATTACTTTACAATGTTGTGTTAGTTTCTGCTGTACAATGAAGTGAATCAGCTATATGTATCCATATATCCTCTCTTGAACCTTCCTCTCACCCAACCCCATCTGTAAAGATGTGGATGGACCTAGAGTCTGTCATACAGAGTGAAGTAAATAAGAAAGAGGAAAACAAATATTGTATATTAAAACATACATGTAGAACTTCCCATTGACATTTATCCAGTGAATTTCAGCCCCCCAAAGAAAATTAGATATTCATGTATGAAAATGGCTTCCTAAATTCTGGAAACATTTTTAAATAATTTGTTTGGAAAATGGCATGTTAATTTAAAGAACTTACTTGTGCACAAAGCCTCCTTTAGTCCAAAGCATGTCTTTATACAAATTATCAACAGCTGCTCCCATTCACCTCCCCAGGTAAAGTACAGAAAACCTGTGGTTGCACAGATGGATACTGACTGGCTGATGTGGCAAAGTGAACAATGTGTAGAGCTTCATTCTATTTGGTATTATGCAGCACATTTTAAAAATAAAATTTATATTTTTTAATATAGTAAACACAATGTCATCCTCTGTAACATATAAACCATAAAATCATCATAGACCTGAAAAACAGAAAAAAAGGATGAAGGAAAGAAGGGACCTGTCTATTCCTAGAGTTAGCTATTGTTGAAATGTCATTTTGTGCTCTTTTTTTTTTTCACTTAAGTTTAAATAATGAACATTTATTATGCCATTCAAAATTTAACAAATTATAATTATCATTTTAATGATCACCTTAATTTGCTAATCATTATCCTATGTTTGCTATGCTATGCTAAGTCACTTCAGTTGTGTCCTACTCTGTGCGACCCCATAGATGGCAGCCCACCAGACTCCCCTGTTCCTGGGATTCTCCAGGCAAGAACACTGGAGTGGGCTGCCATTTCCTTCTCCAATGCATGAAAGTGAAAAGTGAAAGTGAAGTCGCTTAGTCCTGTCCGACTCTTAGCCACCCCATGGATTGCAGCCTAACAGGCTCCTCCATCCATGGGATTTTCCAAGCAAGAGTACTGGAGTGGGGTGCCATTGCATTCTCCGATCCTATGTTTAAAGTAAAATAAAACATCTTTTAAATATTTAAATAATGATTATATGTTTTGTACTGAAATAATTTTTCCCAACACAAAGAAGATAACAATATGAGAGAACTGACTTTCTGCCAACATCTGTTGGATCATCAAAAAAGTGAGAGAGTTCCAGAAAAATATCTAATTCTGCTTTATTGACTATGCCAAAGGCTTTGACTGTATGAATCACAACAAACTGTGGAAAAGTCTTAAAGAGATGGGAATACCAGACCACCTGACCTGCCTCTTGAGAAATTTGTATGCAGGTCAGGAAGCAACAGTTAGAACTGGACGTGGAACAGCAGACTGGTTCCAAATCAGGAAAGGAGTATGTCAAGGCTGTATATTTTCACCCTGCAGGTTTAAATTATATTTAGAGTACATCATGTGAAATGCTGGGCTGGATGAAGCACAAGCTGGAATCAATAGTGCCAGAAGAACTATCAATAAACTCAGATATGCAGATGATATCACTCTTATGGCAGAAAGCAAAGAAGAACTAAAGAGTGTCTGATGAAAGTGAAAGAGGAGAGTGAAAAAGTTGGCTTAAAGTTCAACATTCAGAAAACTAAGATCATGGCATCTGGTCCCATCATTTCATGGAAAATCGATGGGAAAACAGTGACAGACTTTATTCTTGGGGGCTCCAAAATCACTGCAGATATTGACTGCAGCCACGAAATTAAAAGATG
Organism: Bubalus kerabau; assembly: GCF_029407905.1. Classification (NCBI taxonomy): domain Eukaryota; kingdom Metazoa; phylum Chordata; class Mammalia; order Artiodactyla; family Bovidae; genus Bubalus; species Bubalus kerabau. Next base: position 58,935,791 of record NC_073625.1, read on the forward strand.
TTTGCTCCTAGGAAGAAAAGTTATGACAACCTAGACAGCATATTAAAAAGCAGAGGCATTACTTAGCCAAGAAAAAGTCTGACTAGTCAAAGCTACTGGTTTTTCCAGTAGTCATGTATGTATGAGAGTTGGACTATAAAGAAAGCTGAGTGTGAAAGAATTGATGTTTTTGAACTGTGGTGTTGGAAAAGACTCTTGAGAATCCCTTGAACTGCCAGGAGATCCAACTAGTCAATCCTAAAGGAAATCAGTCCTGAATATTCACTGGAAGGACTGATGCTGAAGCTGAAACTCCAATACTTTGGCCACGTGATGAGAAGAACTGACTCTTTAAAAAAAAAAAAAAAAAATCCTGATGCTGGGAAAGATTGAAGGTGGGAGGAGAAGGGGACGACAGAGGATGAGATGTTTGGATGGCATCACCGACTCAATGGACATGAGTTTGAGTAAACTCCGGGAGTTGGTGATGGACAAGGAGGCCTGGCATGCTGCAGTTCATGGGGTTGAAAAGTCAGACATGACTGAACAACTGAACTGACTGACTTCTTTAGGTCAGTGATGCTTTATTGTTATCATCTTTATTATGCCACATTGCTATGGGGGACTGACATTTTATTATGAAACTTAGTGTCTGATTTCAAGCAAGGATTTTTCTGTCCTCCCATAGCAAATACAAATGCTATAATATATCAAGGTTGTGTTTACTATTCTAAGAAATCAAATATATAAATAACTAGAAAATATACTATATTATCTAATCTCATCAGAATTTAATGATTGTTGAGACGAGGTCATAAAAACGTTTTGTTTGTGTGTGTGTATGTGTGTGTGTAGGGGTGCTCAGTCACTCAGTCATGCCTGACTCTTTGCAACTTTGTGGACTATAGCGCTCCAAGCTCCTCTTTCCTGGGAATTTTCCAGGCAATCATACTGGAACAGGTTGCCATTTCCTACTCGAGGGTATCTTCCTTACCCAGCAATCCAACCCATGTCTCTTGTTTCCTGCAGTAGCAAGCAGATTCTTTACCACTGCACCACCTGGGAAGTCCCTGTAGAAATATTACTTGATCGAAAATATTCCTATACAGAAATCTGTAAAAGCAAAACACTATTGCCAATACTATTTTAATTATAGCATCTCCTTGTTTGTAAAGGACTCCTTTCTAAAAGAATTATTTGTAACATTGAGTTTTGTATTCACAGCATAGGCAAAAACAATGAGCCACTTCATCAAAGAAAAATAAATCAAATCCATTTCCCGCTTACTAGTTAATACTGTGGTTGCAAAAACAGTTTAAAATCTTTAAATGTAGTTTTTTTTTGTTTGTTTGTTTTTTGTTTTTAACAAGAGGTCCTATCTTTTGACTTTCTAAGGTCCTTCTGGGTTTCCCAGGTGTTGCTAGTGGTAAAGAACCCACCAGGCAATGCCGGTAGACATAACAGATGTGGGTTCAATCCCTAGGTTGGGAAGATCCCCTGGAGAAGGGCACAGCAACCCACTCCAGTATTCTTGAATGGAGAATTCCATGGGCAGAGAAACCTAGTGGCTACAGTCCACAGGCTAGCAAAGAGTTGGATATGACTAAAGCGACTTAGAACACACTCAAGTTTCTTCTACCCAAATTCAAGTTCAGCCACTATTTTCAAGGAAAATTATCCATAGAGCATTGCAATTATTATCCAACAGAAACTCTCTAATCGATAACCACAAGTGAGTTTACATATTTCCACAAAATTAGGAACAGAGTGACAGATGGAGCTCAATTTTCTCACAGTCCTCAAAATCTGCTGCTGCTGCTACTGCTAAGTCACTGCGGTCGTGTCCGATTCTGTGCGACCACATAGATGGCAGCCCACCAGGCTCCTCCATCCATGGGATTTTCCAGGCAAGAGTACTGAAGTGGGGTGCCATCGCCTTCAGACCAATACTTGCCATTGAAAACTTTATTGGTTACTTTTGTTGTAGCCACGTGTTCCAGGAAGCAAACTCACTCAGAAGGACAAAGCAGATAGTGGAGTGCAGTTTATTACACTGGTGGGCCCAAGGCAGAGTCTCCTTTTAGCCAAGGACCCTGGCCAGTTTTTATGAAAACCTTATATACCCTAAGTGTATGTGCCCAAACCTACCTCCCCAAATTCCCTGAAAATAGTCTGAAGAAAGGAAAAGAAAGATACAATCAAAGTTAACCAGTGATTCATATGCCTTAAGCCTAGGTAGTTAACAGTGGACCATTATCAATAGACCTGTGGTCATACCCCAATAAGCATAATAGAGCTTATGATTCCATTTGCTTATACAGATGATTAAGGTATTCTTTTAGGCTACGGAGAGTCTAGGTACAAACCCTGGGGCTCTTCCATCCAGGGAGTCTGGTTTTTCAGTTGGTATGTCCTTTCCATAGATACTGGGCATATAGCTCAAAGTCCACAGTCCAGCCCAAATGGAGTCCTGCTTTCAAGATGGAGCCTGTTCTGTCTGTTTCCTCCTTCATTTTGACCAATGTTATGGTGACTAATTCCATCCAGAGTACAGTGTCATTAAATAAAGTGCTTTTAACACTGAATTATTATCTCTTATTGCAAATAATGTACACTGTGAAATTGACTCATTTTCTGTACTGTAATGGCAGGAACAGTCAGGTAAATGCTATATTCATCTTACTGCTTTCCTTAGCTGAGTAATCTTTGTATCACTACTCACTTCTCTTCAACTATCTTTTATTTTATGGTTTTGATTCAACTTCAACTGGAGTAGGTGGTTATCTCCAAGTTGTGCCCAACTCTTTGCGTTCCCATGGACTGCAGCACACCAGGCTTCCCTGTCCTTCACTGTCTCATGGAGTTTGTTCAAACTCATGTCCATTGAGTCAATGATGCCATCCAACTATCTCATTCTCTGTTGTCCCCTTCTCTTCCTGCCTTCAGTCTTTCTCAGCATCAGGCTCTTTTCCAATGAGCCAGTTGGTCAAAATATTGGAGTTTCAGCTTCCACATGAGTCCTTCCTATGAATATTCAGGGTTGATTACCTTTAGAGTTGGGAGTATGGATCTTGTTTATCTGTGTTTTCTTTGTAGGCTAATCAAAGTCTATTTGCAAAGTATGTGTTTCTTTCTATAGTCCTCCCCTTCTGTTTCCCGTATCTTTGTATTTACAATTAAAAGTGGTGCAAAGAGTAAACACATGGGCTTCCCAGGTGACTCAGTAGTAAAAAGTATACCTGCCAATTCAGGAAACACAGGAGACTTGTGTTTAGTCACTGGGTGGGGAAGATTCCCTGAGGGAGGAAATGGTAACCCACTCCACTATTCTTGCCTGGAGAATCCCATGGACTGAGGAATCTAGTAGGCTACAGTCCTTAGAGTTGACAAGAGTCAGGACTAAGTGACTGAATGTATACACACAAAGAATAAACACATATATTAACTGTTTTCCCTTTGACACAATAAAATATCAAGATTATCTTTATATGGAAGAAATGTATTAGATGAAACACAGTGAAATAATACTTTAAAATTGTTGTAATACTCAATTTCAGAAAGCTCATTCTTGTTTTATTGTAGCAACACTACCTGAGTCAGCTAGAATATCCACTAAGAGTAAGACCTTTGGAAATTTCTGTCTTCTCTGGGATAAAATGATGGCATCAGACTTCATGATTTGTCATCAGCATTATGAGAAGATTTTTTGTTTCTGTAAGAAAACTGTCTTTGACAATGCACAACATGCAGTGTGGGAGCTTTCAGCATTCTGGGACTTGTCTCCCATAGTGCTCTCAGAACACATCATGTAAAACAAGGTGATTCACTCTGCACACGTAGTTAATCCAGATCTTCAGTATCAGAAGAGAAAAAAGAGAACAATAATGTGCAAACAAAATATATTTAAGAATGAATGGCCATATCAAAAATTTCAATTATTAGAATCAAAACCTATGGATGAATAAAATCAGTAATTAGCATTGACTAAAAAAAAATATAATGGAAGTTTCAAAATAAGAGCAAATCATGTAAGCAAGGTAACAAGCAGATTTATAATTATTCGTTTTGGAGCAAATGCACACAGGAATGTACACACACAGAGAGTTTTTTCATTATATGTTTGAAAAACTGTCTAAGACTTAATTGAAACACAATTCATATTTCAAGGTATTGAATAATCTGAAGATGAAAATAGGCAAATCAGCTATACTCTTGAAAAAATATGATGGTAAAATATTAGCTAGAGAGGAAGCAACTTGAGGAACTGTTATTGGGATAAATGGACTTGAGAATGTTTGTGATCTGTTTGTTACTGAAATGGCGGATACTAAGATCACTAACGAGAATGTATATGTAGAAGAAATGTCAATTGGGGGAAGTATGATCAAGGAATATATAAGGAAAATGTGGAATAAATGTTAATTTATTTTTATTCTTGTGAGGAGATCCCAAAGAGTATAGTGAAAGAAGCAATCAAACCAACTGACATGGGAAACTATGGAATATGTTGTTTGTGGGTAGAGACATGGAGTACTTTGAAAGTGGGATGATATGATTCCAGAAGTGGTACTTAGTATGCCTGTGGTAGGTACAGGAGACAGGACTCTGGATGATGATATGACCTGGTAACCAGATGACAGTACTGATTAGATTGAAATATGTGGTAAAAATGTTATCTCTCATCAAATGCGTGCATATGTGTATGTTCAGTCATGTCTGACTCTGGGACCACATGGGCTATAGCCCACCAAGCTTCTCTGTCCATGGGTTTCCCAGGCAAGAATACTAGAGTCTGTTGCCATTGCCTTCTCCAGAAAATCTTACCAACATAGGGATTGAACCTGTGTCTCCTGTGTCTCCTGAGTTGGCAGGTGGTTTCCTTACTGCTGTGCCACTGGAAAGCCCCTCATCAAATGGCTTGGGTTTTATTAGAAAATTGGTATAACATGATGAGGTCTGAATACCTCTGTCACAAATTGCCACTAGTAGGGTAGATAGGCTATAGAATGACTGTTCCACACACATTGTGGATTTTTAGAAAACTTGGAGTGTTTTTTAATCTGGATTGGGGCTTCATGTTTGAGGACTGACGTATGAAGATGTTTGGTAAACAATCTTGAAAGGGGTTATTTGTCATATACAGATGTTAGTGAGTGAAGGAAGAGCTTAGGGACAAAAAGAAACCTACAGAGTCAATCCAAAAGTGACCCATTTACTTTAGCTTTGGTGTGATTTTAATTCTACCCTGAGACATGTTCTCTGAGCATCCAGAAAAAATAAAAAAGAAAGAGCCTGCATGCTAAAAAAAAGTGGGGCAATATATTCCAGAGAGAGAAAGAGAGGGAAAAGATAAAGTAAGAAGACTTAGAAAGAAAACAGAACAAGTATTTTAAAACTGCTTCTGCTACAAACTCAGTGGGATGCATTGTTCAACCTCTCTGGACCTCTATTTTTTATCTTCCCAAAAAATGGTTGAGAATCATAATATATTGAGCCTATTCCAAATCAAATTTTAAGGTTTCAAAAGGAATTTAACAATATTTTAATCTAATAATTTCTGATTTTGGAGATTATTTTGCATCTGCAGGGCATTTACATTCCCATATCTGGAAATGACACTTTTGAGAAACAAGAAGCTTCATCAAGGTTCAAATGTCCACATTTCATAGCTGTGATTTTGGGCAAGCTGTTGTTGAGTCACTCATTCGTGTCCAACTCTTTGTGACCCCATGAACTGCAGCAATGCCAGGCTTTCCCTGTCTTTCGCTATCTCCCAGAATTTGCTCAAAGTCATGTCCATTGAGTCGGTGATGCCATCTAATTGTCTCATCCTCTGTTGCCCCCTTCTCCTCCTACTCTCAATCTTGCCCAGCATCAGGGCCTTTTCCAATGAGTCAGCTCCTCGCATCTGGTGGCAAGTAGTGACTTAACCTTTTAAAATCTCTTTTTCACTTGATGAGTAATGATAATAGTGTGTACCTCAAAATGTTTTTGAATATCAACTGTGAAATTAAATGCTTATATCTTTTCCATACATTTTGCTCTATCCAAGGTTCAGAGGCAAAAAAGAGGTGATCTCAACTAGTCAGAGGTTCCAGAGAATCAATCCTCTGTAAAATAAGTAATTACAAAATATAAGGTTATGCTAGCTCAGGACAGCCTGTGTCTTTATTGAAGAGCCAGAGAGATTTAGACTTGCCAGCTGGGGAGCTAGTTGCCAAGGGGTAGTCAAAAGTCACTGCCTCTCAACAGGCCAAGTGGAGATCCAGATGGATCATTTTTTCATATGTTAGGATGCAAAATCCAGATTTTGGCAGCCAGAGAGTTTTTCATAATAAATATAGAACATGTGCCATCTCAAAAATCTAAAATCATTGGGTGCGAGGCCAAACTGTGAATTTAGGTTGGATCTGAGGCAAGGGCCATGCCAAGACCTTTGTGGATAAGTATAACTGGATTATTTTTTTAGTGTTAATCTTTGGTGGCTCTTTTACATCAAATTTCGCTCTCCAGCTCTAGCCCTTCACTAGCCTGCTTTCAGAATGGTGACAGAGAATAAAGAGGCTTGCAGGTTTAAGAGGAAGTAGCTCAGCTTTTCAAACCATTCCTGTGGTTTGGGATGGATAAAAAGAGGATTCTCAAATTTTCAGTTACAAAGTAAATGAGCCACATAAATGAAAATATACAGATGGGGAATGGAGTCAATAATAATGTGATAACTGTGTATGGTGATAGAGGTGGCCAAAAGTTACACATTTCAAGTTGTAAGATAAATGCATTGTTGTTGCTGTTCAGTAGCTAAGCCCTGTCCCACTCTTTGCAGCCCCATGGACTACAGCATGCCAAGTTCCTCTATTCTACACTATCTTACAGTTTGCTCAAATTCATGTCCACTGTCAGTGATGCTAACCAACTCATCCTCTGTTGCCCTCTTCTTCTTTTTCCTTAAATCTTTCCCAGCCTCAGGGTCTTTTCCAAGGAGTCAGCTCTTCACATCAGGTGGCCAGAGTATTGGAGCTTTGTCAGGTGACGTTCAACTTTAAGGGATCCAATATGTTCTTCTTTTGTGTGCTGTTTTTCAAGGACTTTCTATGCTTTATCAGTTCCTGGAAAACAGGAGTGAGCAGAGCTGCACGCAGTTCTCAGGACTGAGATCATGGGAAGGGGCACCTGCTTGGATTCCTTTCAGTGACTCTCTTCAGTGACCTTTTATTTAAAGGTAATCTATTCACATATGCCCCTCTTACTCAGGATATGGAATGCTTTCTGGCCCTTTAAAAATTGTTATTTGTTTGGCTTTGTTTTTGCTGTTTTTTTTTTTTTTTTTTTTTTTTTACTGCCTAAAGCTGCCTTGTATGAAGATATATAAATGTGTGTTTCTGTAAATAAAGCACCCTTGTTTCATTCGAGACTTGGGTCCCCTGCATCCTTCTTCTTGTTGACTCCAGTCCCCAGGTCCCAGTCTATAAAGACCATGACAGAGCTTCAATTTCAGCATCAGTTCTTCCAAAGAATATTCAGGGTTGATTTCCTTTAGGATTGACTAGTCTGATCTTACAGTCTAAGGGACTCTCAAGAGTCTTTTTCCAGCACTGCAATTTGAAAGTATCAGCTCTTCAGTACTCAGTCTTCTTTGCGATCAAACTCTCAAATTCAAACATGACTACTGGAAAAACCATAGTTTTCGCTATACATAAATAAGTACTAAGGATATAATGTATAATATGATTAATTTGATTAAAACTACTGTATACTCTATAGCATATGAAAGCTGTTGAGAGTAAATCCTGAGAGTTCTCATAACAATTAAAAGGTATTTTCTTCTGTTGTTTTTATTTTGTATCTATCTGAGATGATGGATGCTCACTAAATTTATTGTGATGATGATTTCATGAGCTATATAAGTCAAATCATTATGCTGTACACCTTAAATTTGTACAATGCTGTTATAAGAAATGCAGTATAAGAAAAAAAATAGAATAAAAGGAAGTTCTATAATGGGAAATATACAGAGGGAAATTTACCAAAATATTAAGTGGAAGAGGTACAAGGCTTAGAATGAGGTATTTAATTTTTTGATTGTACAGGATCTTTTCGAACAGAGCCAGTGTTTCTGGTTGAACAACTAATGGTGTGAGAAGCTCAACATCAATGCCATGAAGACACTTGTGTGTTCAGAGAGAACCTGGAACAATCTCTGAAATGTCAGGAGCAGTCCAAAGCCCAATAGAAATGACCTCAGGCTGAAGAAAGGCCTTCTTTTTTTTTTTTTTTCTTTCTTTTTCCAAATTGATGTGTTTTTGATGTATAGCATTATATTAGTTTCAGGTATACAACATAATGATCCATATTTTTATATATTATGAAATGGCCATCATGATACATCTAGCTGACATTTATCACCACACAAATTTTTTTTAAATTTTAAGTTTAATTGTTTTTCCTGTGATAATTTTTAGATCTAATTTCTTAACAACTTTTAAACATATAATAAAGTATTTCTAACTATAGCCACCATGCTGTACATTACACCTCTGGGCTTATTCATTTTATAACTGAAACTTTGTATCTATTAGCAGCATACACACCAAGCATTCAGATTTGGGTTTCTAATACCATTCTCCAGTAAAAGGAAACTGGGCTTCTTGAGGAAAAAGCTGGTCCTAGGGCTGGACCGTAACATGCCCAAAGATGACCCTGGAGCATTTGCAGTTTGAGCAAATAACAAAGTGCTTAAACAACACAAAAAATGAAAAAACTCACACATATTGATAGGAGTATGTCAGAGGAACACAGGGACCATTGCTTAACTCTTTTGATTCCTCATATCTATAAACTAAAAAATATTTTGAAAATTAGCCACAGCAATCCCTGTGTGCTAGTTATTGGAAAGGATCAGAAGAAATGATAATTGTTATTTTGTTCACTTGAATTAGCATCAAAATATTCTACCAACAGAGGATGACAAAGATTTTCATTTTTTTTTTTTTCTTCTTTTTTCAGTGTGATCTTCTGGCAGAAGTGATTCTGGGACTTCTATTCTGGGCCAGATGCTCATTTGCTTGTTTCTTCTCATCTGGAAGGGCTTCTCAGGTGGTGCTATTGGTAAAGAATTTGCCTGCCAATGCAGGAGACACAAGAGACACGGATTCAACCCCTGGGTTGGGAAGATTCTCTGGAGAAGGAAATGGTAGCCCACGCCAGTTTTCTAGCCTGGGAAATCCCATGCTCATTTAAGCCTGGCAGGCTGCAGTCCATGAAGTCCCAAAAGAGTAAGACACTAAGAGTAGGACTTAGTATCTCAAAAACAACCCCATTAGGAATGTAAGTTCCTTCAAGAAGTAAATAAATAATCACTTAGTCCAATGATTCTCAAACGTAAGTGTTTCTCAGGTTCCATTGTAGGGACAGTTGAAACACACACACTGCTAATTCCACCTTCAGTAGATCTAGGCTGGGGTCAGAAAGTCAGCATCTCTCATAAGTTCCCAGATGATGCTGATGATAAGAGTTGTTAGATAAAAATAAAGTCATTTATGTGAAGAACAGAAGATCTCTAGCCAGTATCAACCCTTACTGTTATAGGCTGAAGTAATAAATGTAATTTAAATAATTTTACTAAATACCACATATTTTATCTTTTCTTGAAAAAGCACTTATGTGACAGTTGTTACATAAAGACTCTTTTGTGATGAATCTAGTTTTTTTGGTATAATATCAGAATTTTTAGATCCAAGGAAAACTCGTTGAGGGAAAGTGTTTCTTTAAGTACATTCATTATTTTTTTGCAGATTTGGCTCTTTGATATTATGTAATCCTCTGTCCTGGCAATGGACAGGCCATTTAGAAAGATGGCTAACCACTCCTTATAAATATTTGTAATGTACCAATAACTAATAATTAGGTGGGCTTATAATAACAACAGACACAGCAAGCCCTTTGTTTATTGCAATTAGTCCTTTAAAAGACCTTGGAAATTGAAATAATTATCATTAACAGTTAACAAAGGGGGAGAAGTTGAATAAGTCAGCATGCTTCCTCCACAAAATTCAATCCAAGTCACAGTTAGAAATGAATTTCATTTTTGTTTATGGAGGTACAAAATATGGAGATGCAACATATTAAATTTCAGGGACCAGAAATGCTTCATCACTTACTTTGTCACCTTTTGATTATTTACAACAGCAAGACATCCGCTACCTCTTAGGAGTGATAATGATTGTCAAGGTCATTTGAGGTCATAGGCTAATAGGCATGCAAACAGTAGAAAGGGCTTTTCATATGTGTTGGTTTCTCTGCTTTTCTTTGAATCACTATGCTATTCTTTGCTCTTTAAATCAAAGTTTAAAAAAAAAAAAAAACAAACAACTTACTAGATACATTATAAGCTTCCCTCGTAGCTCAGTAGGTAAAGAATCTGCCTGCAAGGCAGGAGATCTGGATTCCATGCCTGGGTCAGGAAGATTCCCTGGAGATGGAAATGGCAACCCAGTCTAGTATTCTTTCCTGGAGAATTCCATGGTCAGAGGAGCCCAGCAGACTCTCAAGAGTCAGACACAACTTAGCCACCAAAACACCAGATACATTATAAGAACATGTAGAAATATGTGCACTCACACAGCAGATTTCCTTTCAATATAATGTGTAGTATAGCATTTAATTTATACAAAGGTAATATCTGGGGTAACCTTAGATAAATGTCATAGAGAAGAATGAATGGGCTGTGTGCACATGTATGACTCTGTGCCCTTAAGTGACATCTCTTAAACACATGCTTTACTCTCTATGATTTTTTTCTAAATTGTGACTGAAACAAAATGCCTTGGTAATCAGAGATTTATTAAAATTCAACTAGTTAAAGTTCTCTGAATAATGACATTAATTGTAGTTCTATTTTTTTCCCATTGAAACGCCTATTTGCTCATGCAGGCTATTTTATTAAATTATTGCCTTTGTCATGTAATAGCTACAAAAACAATACACTGGCACAGTATCAGAACTTATAGTTTACTAAGCAGTCAGATTCAAACTCAGTGTGTAAAACATTACATTATCCCAACATAAAATCATAACTAACTACATTTCCATAGAAGGAAAATCATATCTATAGAAAAATCCATAAAGGTTTTAGGAAATATTAAATATACAAATTTCATATTAAGAGAATGGAAAAAAATAATGAAAGACAACAATAAAGTGAGTTTGGGGAGAGAAAGAAATGATGGTTAATTTTAAGTGTCAACTTAACTGGGTTAAATGGTGCCCAGATAGCTGGTAAAACATTATTTCTGGGTGTGTCTTTGAAGGTGTTTGGGGAAGAAATTAGTGGGTTGATTCAGTTGACTGAGGAAAGATCATTCCTTACCAATGTGAACAAGCATCAGCCAATCAGTGGAGGGAATAAATGCAACAGAAAAGCAGAGGCAGGGCAAATTCCCTCTCTCTCTTCTTGGCCTGGGATGCTCATTTTGGGGGCTCTGGGAGAACAGAGCTCCTGATTTTTTCACCTTAGGACTCTAGGTCTTTCAGCAGGGGCTCCCAGGTTTTCAGATCTTTAACCCTGGATTGAATTATACCACTTTCCTGCATCTCAAGCTTGCAGGTGGCAGATTGTCACTTATTGGCCTTTATAACTGTGTGAGCCAAATCCTACAATTAACACACATACACACAGAGAGAGATAGAGAGATAGAGAAATAGATATTAATATATGTAGACACATGTGTGTGTGTGAATATAATTTATTCTGTTTTTCTGAAAAACCCAGACTAATACAGGAGATATTCCATGTACATGGAGAAGGCAATGGCACCCCACTTCAGTACTCTTGCCTGGAAAATCCCATGGACAGAGGACCCTGGTAGGCTGCAGTCCACGGGTCGCTAAGAGGCGGACACGACTGAGTGACTTCACTTTCACTTTTCACTTTCATGTATTGGAGGAGGAAATGGCATCCCACTCCAGTGATCTTGCCTGGAGAATCCCAGGGACAAGGGAGCCTGGTGGGCTGCCGTCTATGGGGTCGCATAGAGTCAGACATGACTGAAGTGACTTAGCAGCAGCAACCATGTACATGACAACTGCTGCTGCTGCTGCTAAGTCATTTCAGTCGTGTCTGAGTCTGTGCGACCCCATAGACGGCAGCCCACCAGGCTCCCCAGTCCCTGGGATTCTCCAGGCAAGAACACTGGAGTGGGTTGCCATTTCCATGTGCATGGCTAGAAGTACTTTAAATTGTGAGCAGATCAATATTCTCCCTATTAAACTAGATGTTCAAATAGATCATACACAAAATCCCAACTGAAATCTAATAGACCTTGTTACAATACTGTAAGGAGAAAAAATATGTAAGGAGAAGAAAACTGGCAAAAATTATCAAGATTACATTTTTATTGATATATAACTGACATATAACATTGTTGATAGCTAAGGTGCGAGAACTACTTTGAGAAAGAAATTAGTAAGAATGTCTTTGATCAGATATGACAGCATACTACAAATCACAGTTACTAAACAAACTGATATGAATTAATCAATGTAGCAAATGAGTACTATATAGTTGTGAACTGTTCAGTGTATATATTTTTGGTAATTTTCTATTCTCTCAAATACAAGCAGCACCTATTTCATATAGTACACAAATATAAACTTCAGAATGGTTGATATATACTTGCATAAATATACAAAAATTAGGACAAGTAACATATTAAATACAAAAGCATATACTACCTGCATCTCCAAAAAGAGACAGGAGAAAATATAAACAAAAACCACTTGAAGGAATGATATAGCTATTTCAGCTGGAGGTGGATTTCTAAATAAAATATTGATTTAATACACATCAGTTCAGTTCAGATCAGTTCAGTCTCTCAGTCGTGTCCGACTCTTTGCGACCCCATGAATCGCAGCATGCCAGGCATCCCCGTCCATCACTAACTCCCAGAGTTCACCCAAACTCACGTCCATTGAGTCAGTGATGCCAACCAGCCATCTCATCCTCTGTCCTTCCCTTTTCCTCCTGCCCACAATCTCTCCCAGCATCAGAGTCTTTTCCAGTGAGTCAACTCTTCGCATGAGGTGGCCAAAGTATTGGAGTTTCAGCTTTAGTATCATTCCTTCCAAAGAACATCCAGGACTAATCTTTAGAATAAACTAATTGGATCTCCTTGCAGTCCAAGGGACTCTCAAGAGTCGTCCCCAACATCACAGCTCAAACGCATCAATTCTTCAGAGCTCAGCTTTCTTCACAGTCCAACTCTCACATCCATATATGATTTCCGGAAAAAACATAGCCTTGACTAGATGGACCTTTGTTTGCAAAGTAATGTCTCTGCTTTTTAATATGCTGTCTAGGTTGGTCATAACTTTCCTTCCAAGGAGTAAGCATCTTTTAATTTCATGGCTGCAATCACTATCTGCAGTGATTTTGGAGCCCAAAAAAATAAAGTCTGACACTTTTTGTACTGTTTCCCCATCTATTTCCCATGAAGTGATGGGACCAGATGCCATGATCTTCATTTTCTGAATGTTGAGCTTTAAGCCAACTTTTTCACCCTCCTCTTTCACTTTCATCAAGAGGCTTTTTAGTTCCTCTTCACTTTCTGCCATAAAGGTGGTGTCATCTGCATATCTGAGGTTCTTGATACTTCTCCCGGCAATCTTGATTCCAGCTTGTGCTTCTTCCAGCCCTGCGTTTCTCATGATGTACTCTGCATATAAGTTAAATAAGCAGGGTAACAATATACAGCTTTGACATACTCCTTTTCCTATTTGGAACCAGTCTGTTGTTCCATGTCCAGTTCTGTTGCTTCCTGACCTGCATATAGGTTTCTCAAGAGGCAGGTCAGGTGATTTGGTATTCCCATCTCTTTCAGAATTGTCCACAGTTTATTGTGATCCACACAGTCAAAGGCTTTGGCATAGTCAATAAAGCAGAAATAAATGTTTGTTTTTTTTTTTTTTTTTTTTTTTTTCTGGAACTCTCTTGCTTTTTTGATGATCCAGTGGATGTTGACAATTTGATCTCTGGTTCCTCTGACTTTTTTAAAACCAGCTTGAACATCAGGAAGTTCATGGTTCACATATTGCTGAAGCCTGGCTTGGAGAATTTTGAGCATTACTTTACTGGCGTGTGAGATGAGTGCAATTGTGTGTTAGTTTGAGCATTCTTTGGCATTGCCTTTCTTTGGGATTGGAATGAAAACTGACCTTTTCCAATCCTGTGGCCACTGCTGAGTTTTCCAAATTTGCTGGCATATTGAGTACAGCATTTTCACAGCATCATCTTTCAGGGTTTGAAGTATCTCAACTGGAATTCCATCACCTCCACTAGCTTTGTTCGTAGTGATGCTTTCTAAGGCCCACTAGGCTTCACATTCCAGGATGTCTGGCTCTAGGTGAGTGATCACACCATTGTGATTATCTTGGTCATGAAGATATTTTTTATACAGTTCTTCTGCGTATTTTTGCCACCTCTTCTTAATATCTTCTGCTTCTGTTAGGTCCATAACATTTCTGTCCTTTATCGAGCCCATCTTTGCATGAAATGTTCCCTTGGTATCTCTAATTTTCTTGAAGAGATCTCTAGTCTCTCCCATTCTGTTGTTTTCCTCTATTTGTTTGCATTGATCGCTGAGGAAGGCTTTCTTATCTCTTCTTGCTATTCTTTGGAACTCTGCATTCAGATGCTTATATCTTTCCATTTCTCCTTTGCTTTTCTCTTCTCTTCTTTTCACAGCTATTTGTAAGGCCTCCCCATAGACAACTTTAATTATATAAAATTAAAAACACGACAGGATTCTGCAACAGGTTTAATTTGAAGAGGAAAATTGCAACATAATGTTTACATTTGGAAGACTTGAAATTTGAAGATGGACATTGCTAGAGGAAAAAAGCATCACTTGCTAGGTAAAAGTATAATATGGTTTCAAAAGTGACTCAGTATTATAAGAATATCCTGGTTATTGTTTTGATATCACATTTTTTGACAATTAAAGGATAAATATTTATGAACTTATTGACTAAAAGTTACTTTGTTCTTCTGCCTTCATAGACTGTTTTGTGTCTAACTGGCCCCAAAATGCAGCTTAATCAGAACCCAGTCCTCATTTTCCGTGACTACCATGGCCTTCTTCTTGACAATCTCCTATATGGGAACCAAGGCTAGTGAAGCATTCAGAAGACAAACATCTGAAGTATCTGAAACTTGACTTTATTGAAAATTTGTAGCAAATTCCTGGCCAGAAAAAAGCAAAGCTAATCAAGAGCAAGAAACATAAATATTTCATGACATTATAGAGTGCAACAATAGAGACTATATTTATTCTACAATCAGGTGGTTGGGCTTAGAAATAAAAGAAGAAAATGTAGTAGAGCTAGACTCGGGACTCTCATTTTAGTACATCTTGTTTTATCTCTATGTTTTGACATTTGAAGAGTAGAATGACAGTGAATTTTAACCAATATGGTATTTTTGTTAATTGAAAAAACTGTCAGAATACACAGAGTAATGCATTAGGAAGGTCTATGAGAAAGAGAAATACACTATATGGGAGATGTAGCTGAGAATGTGGTTTACAGTAGAACTGCTAACGTTGCAAATGAATGCATCTCCAGCTTTCTGCATTTTGGGAAGTTTATCTCTCCTTTCATGCCCTGGAGAAAGCTTTTAGAAGGCGATTGCTTTAAACTCTCTTTAGTGAACCCTGAATATTCATTGGAAGGATTAATGCTGAACCTGAAGCTCCAATACTTTGGCCACCTGAAGTGAAGAGCCGACTCATCAGAAAAGACCCTGATGCTGGGAAAGATTGAGGGCAGGAGAAGGGAATGACAGAAGATGAGATGGTTGAATGGCATCACCGACTCAATGGATGTTAGTTTGAGCAAACTTCAGGAGATGGCGAAGGACAGGAAGTCTGGCATGCTGGCTGTAGTCCATGGGGTTGTAAAGAGTCAGACACTACTTAGCTACAGAACACCAGTCTCAGATTTCCTGTCACATTCCAGTCTGATAATTGCCAGCTCAAGTGCATAGGACTCTGAAGATTTTCTCCGACATTTTTTGCCTGATCTTTAAGCTTTAACTGCTGTTTAGAAATTTGTTTTAAAAATTTTATATGATGTTTTACACAAAAATAAACTCAAAATGGATTAAAGATCTAAACGTAAGACCAGAAACTATAAAACTCCTAGAGGAGAACATAGGCAAAACACTCTCTGACATACATCACAGCAGGATCCTCTATGACCCACCTCCCAGAATATTGGAAATAAAAGCAAAAATAAACAAATGGGACCTAATTAACCTTAAAAGCTTCTGCACATCAAAGGAAACTATTAGCAAGGTGAAAAGACAGCCTTCAGAATGGGAGAAGATAATAGCAAATGAAGCAACTGACAAACAACTAATCTCGAGAATATACAAGCAACTCCTACAGCTCAACTCCAGAAAAATAAATGACCCAATCAAAAAATGGGCCAAAGAACTAAATAGACATTTCTCCAAAGAAGACATAAAGATGGCTAACAAACACATGAAAAGATGCTCAACATCACTCATTATCAGAGAAATGCAAATCAAAACCACTATGAGGTACCATTTCACACCAGTCAGAATGGCTGCAATCCAAAAGTCTACAAGTAATAAATGCTGGAGAGGGTGTGGAGAAAAGGGAACCCTCTTCCACTGTTGGTGGGAATGCAAACTAGTGCAGCCACTATGGAGAACAGTGTGGAGATTCCTTAAAAAACTGGAAATAGAACTGCCTTATGATCCAGCAATCCCACTGCTGGGCATACACACTGAGAAAACCAGAAGGGAAAGAGACACGAGTACCCCAATGTTCATCGCAGCACTGTTTATAATAGCCAGGACATGGAAGCAACCTAGATGTCCATCAGCAGATGAATGGATAAGAAAGCTGTGGTACATATACACAATGGAGTATTATTCAGCCATTAAAAAGAATACATTTGAATCAGTTCTAATGAGGTGGATGAAACTGGAGCCTATTATACAGAGTGAAGTAAGCCAGAAAGAAAAACACCAATACAGTATACTAACGCATATATATGGAATTTAGAAAGATGGTAACAATAACCCTGTGTACGAGACAGCAAAAGAGACACTGATGTATAGAACAGTCTTATGGACTCTGTGGGAGAGGGAGAGGGTGGGAAGATTTGGGAGAATGGCATTGAAACATGTAAATATCATGTATGAAATGAGTTGCCAGTCCAGGTTCGATGCACGATACTGGATGCTTGGGGCTGGTGCACTGGGACGACCCAGAGGGATGGAATGGGGAGGGAGGAGGGAGGAGGGTTCAGGATGGGGAACACATGTATACCTGTGGCGGATTCATTTTGATATTAGGCAAATCTAATACAGTTATGTAAAGTTTAAAAATAAAATAAAATTAAAAAAAAAAAAATTTTATATGATGTTTATCTGGATTGTAATCTTTTTTAATATCATGAAATTATTCCTTTTCCACAACTATGGGTGATATGAACAGCAGAACATCATCTGACAGTTTTAAAGCATAGACTCTGAATTAGAGTAATAGACTCTAATATTTATATTATTATTGCTATTAACTATTATTATCATTGATATTATTAGTCATCTAAATCATTTACAATAAACCCAGAAAGGAAAATTTCTGTCATATTTCTTTTGTCTTCCTATTTCTTACTTCCACTTTACAATCAATAGTCTGTTTCAGCATGTGGTTTCACTCTACCTTGATCTAAGTAAGCCTATTGCTGGTGGTAATAATGATTTCCTTGATCAGTAATAGCTCTGATCTCACCCTTAGATCTAAACCTGTTAACCATAGTAGGCACGATCCCACATGCTCTGATCTGTGTTTATGCCTGTCTCTTCATCTCTTATTGCTCTCTTGCTTGCTCATTTACTTTCATCAGTGCTAGCTTTATTGATGGTCCTTAAACACAAGAAATCTCTCTCTATTTGAGGACTTATCTATTTCATCTCCCTATGAAACCTTGGCATGGATTTTATCTTCATATCGTTCAAGACTCTGGAAAAATAATACTGCACAGAGTTCCCTTACCACCTTATAAAAATTACCTACTTCCACTTTCCTCTCTAATATTATGTGACTCAATCCTATTTCTAGAACTCATACCTACTTGAAAATTATTTATATGTTTCAGTTCAGTTCACTCGCTTAGTTGTGTCCTATTCTTTGCAACCCCATGGACTGCAGCATCCCAGTCCTCTCTGTCCATCACCAACTCGCAGAGTTTATTCAAACTCACATCCATCGAGTCGGTGATGACATCCAACCATCCCATCCTCTGTCATCCCCTTCTCCTCCCACCTGCATTATTTCCCAGCATCAGGGTCTTTTCCAATGAGTCAGTTCTTCTCATCAGGTGCCCAAAGTATTGGAGTTTCAGCTTCAGCATCAGTTCCTCCAATGTATATTCATAACAGTTTTCCATTAGGATGGACTTGTTGGATTTCCCTGCTGTCCAAGGACGTCCTCATTTTGCATTCCAGTAGTCCCCTATAACGAAAAGGACATTTTTTTTTTTTTTTTGGTTTAGTTCTAGAAGGTCTTGTAGGTCTTCTTAGAAACGTTCAACTTCAGCATTATTGGTCGGGGCATAGACTTTGATTACTGTGATATTGATTGGTTTGCCTTGGAAATGAACAGAGATCATTCTGTCGCTTTTGAGATTGCATCCAAGTACTGTATCTCAGACTCTTTTGTTGACTATGAGGGCTACTCCATTTCTTCTAAGGGATTCTTGCCCACAGTAGTAGATATAATGGTCATCTGAGTTAAATTCACCCATTCCAGTCTATTTTAGTTCACTGATTCCTAAAATGTCAATGTTCACTCTTGCCATCATCTGTTTGATCACTTCCAATTTGCCTTAATTCATGGACCTAACATTCCACGTTCCTATGCAATATTGCTCTTACAGCATCTGACTTGACCTCCATCACCAGTGACATCCACAACTGGGTGTTGTTTTTACTTTGACTCCATCTCTTCATTTTTTCTGGAGTTAGTTTACCCCTGAATTCCAGTAGCATATTAGACACCTACTGATCTGGGGAGTTCATCTTTCAGTGTCCTATCTTTTTACCTTTTCATACTGTTCATGGGTTCTTAGGGCAAGAGTACTGAAATAGTTTGCCATTCCCTTCTCTAGAGGACCATGTTTTGTCAGAAATCTCCACCATGACCCGTCCATCTTAGGGGTCATATTTTCATCAAGTTAGTGTGGTAGATTTGGGTATGGAATAAACTGTCTTGGAAGAAGTCACCAGTAACCCACCATAGAGCCGCCAGAACTTAAAGATGACTGGGGAAACAGACTCTTATTTCAGTTCAGTTCAGTAGCTTTTCATGCCCGACTCTTTGTGAGCCCATGAGCTGCAGCATGTCAGGCCTCCCTGTCCATCACCAACTCCCGGAGTCCACCCAAACTCATGTCCATTGAGTTGGTGATGCCATCCAGCCATCTCATTTTCTGGCATCCTCTTCTCCTCCCAGCCTCAAT
The DNA here is from genome assembly GCF_029407905.1 of Bubalus kerabau. Classification (NCBI taxonomy): domain Eukaryota; kingdom Metazoa; phylum Chordata; class Mammalia; order Artiodactyla; family Bovidae; genus Bubalus; species Bubalus kerabau. The sequence goes on from NC_073625.1 coordinate 58,955,315, forward strand.
CTTTCCCAGCATCAGGGCATTTTCTAATTCGTCAGTTCTTTGCATCAGTTGGCCAAAGTATTGGAGTTTCAGATTCAACATCAGTTCTTCCAATGAACATTCAGGATTTATTTTCTTTAGGATGGACTGGTTGGATCTCCTTGCTGTCCAAGGGACTCTCAAGAGTCTTCTCCAACAACACAGTTCAAAAGCATCAATTCTTCTGCTCTCAGCTTTCTTTATAGTCTCACTCTCACATCTATACATGACTACTAGAAAAACCATAGATTTGACTAGATGGAACTTTGTCGGCAAAGTAATGTCTTTGCTTTTTAATATGCTGTCTAGGTTGTCAGACTCTGGGAGGGCACAAACAGAATCTTGTATACATCAGGACCCAGGAGAAAGGAGCGATCACCCCACAAGAGACTGACCTATACTTGCCCGTGAGTGTCCAGGAGTCTCTGGCAGAGGTGTGTGTTGGCGGTGACCTGTTGCAAGGTTGGGGGCACTGAGTCTAGCAGTGGGTGCACGGGACCTTTTGAAGGAAGTTGCCATTATCCTCATTACCTTTACCATTGTTTGGCCTCAAGTCAAATAACAGGGAGAAAACACAGCCTTGCCCTTCGAGAGAAAATTGGATTAAAGATTTACTGAGCCTAGCCTAGCCATTCATAACAAGACCCATCTTCCCCCTCAGTCTGTCTCTCCTATCCAGAAGATTCCATAAGCCTCTTATCCTTCTCCATCAGACGGCAGACAGACTGAAAAATACAATCACAGAAAATTTATATGTTTGCCTGTTTATTATTTTATCTTTCCTACTAGAGTGTAAGCTCTAATGAACAGGTAATCTGTTTTATTAAATAAGTCTCTTTCAACATTCTGTTATACTGTCTGGTACAATGAAGATGCTTAATCAATATCCCTAGGGTGTGTGTAACCATAGACATGGCTTATTGAATAGGTGCCTAGACTTTGTGCTGAAGTTGTCCTGGGCTTCATGCTATTTGTCAACTAAATAATTTTAGCTGGGTTTCCATTTTAAGCTTCAGTAATATTTATCAATAAACTGTTATAAAAACTATATCAGATAATACAAGTGAATAGCCCAATGAACAGTATACATTGTTATAGTATTTCCATTAATGTTAACTTATCATCCACACAAAACTATAAGTTTTATGTGGGTAAGGGCAATGGCTTTCTTGCCAATATGATTTCTCCAATGCCTGGCCCATACTAATAGTTCAATAAGTATTTGCTGAGTGAATAACAGTAAATAAATTAATGCTTGAAGCAAAAAGAATGCTTGTATAAATATGTATACATACATATGTATACATATTTTTATATATTATACTACTCTGTTTATACAGTAACATACAACATCCATAGCAAATACTATGAAGTATAGAATTTATATGATAATTGTAATGGTAATTGATGTTTTGATATGCCCTGTTGGTATTACTCAAAGCAAATTCACCATATTTTATAAGATAATCATGTATGCATGTGTCTTAGAACTGTCCAACTCTTTGTGACCACATGATCTACAGCCCACCAGACTCCTCTGTTTGTGGGACCCTCTAGGCAAAAACACTGGACTGGATTGCCATTTACTCCTCCAAGAGAACTTCATGACCCAGGTATCAAACCTGCATCTCTTGCATTGATAAGCAGGTTTTTTAACACTGAGCCACCTGGGAAGTTCAAGATAATCTTAGGCATTTTATTATTTTAGACATTTCTTAAAATAGTAGGTCTTTGATGTGCTAGGATTTCTTGACCTCATATAGTTATATGAAATTTCAGATGTTAAAATTTCAGTAGATAATGAGTCATATCTTACAAAGCAAAAAACTTTTGGTATTTGCAAAATTAGCAGTTTCTTAGAATGTTAGGTTGTAATCATTTTACTAAATGTGAGACTATGTCTGGCATATTTGATAAATAGGAAATTCTGGAGTTCTGTGAAGAGACTGTAAATTCTTTTAACTCAAAGGAAGTATCTGACACAGTTCAGTCTTTGGCACTGACACTCCACGTATGCTCCTTGGATGAGGTTTCATTTATAGGTGCAGTGACTTCTGGAATCAACTTTTAAAAGCAAAGCTCTGAGAAAACTTTTTAGAAAACCCAAATCTCACCATTTGCTAACTTAGACCAGATCACATAGTCTAAAATTACTCTTAACTTGCTTTTCATTGTCAATAGTCTGTCTGGTCTACAATCAGTGTAGTTTTAATGTGATGTGAAAAGATCAATAATAACTTTGAAGCTTTCATTTCAGTGCAAAAGAAACTTATTTTCTTCCTCTTGACTTTTGCCAAGGAAAATATTGTTTAAAGATAATGTAATTATTTTTTAAAGATAATGTTGTTATAATACATGTATTTGACAACTCTGATTAAAAAGATTTCAAAATAATCTTTTGAAGTATATCTTTAAGATCACTGTAGAATTTGATTTTTCCCTTACACTTGCATTTCAGCAGACAAAGGAATGGTGCTATACACCTTTAAGCCAAAAAAGGGCCATTTTGTTAATATTTATTAAAAATTACTAAAAATCATTACAGAAAATAATCTTATTATAAACTTTATAGATATTGCATGTCTGATCTTCCACAGTTGTCAAATACTTCATTAAAAATGTATTTTATGGAGATATTAATTTACAAATGCTTGATATTATTTGCAAATAAACTACTAAAACTCAAGATAAATCTCATTAACAAGTATTTTGGAGTAAATTACAAAATAGAATTTAAATTTATCTGTGAAATTAAATTTTAAATCTTTGCTTTAAAAATAGTAAATTATACTCATAGCATTGTAAAATGAAGCAATGTGGTTTATGATAAGTCTTATTTGAAAGTGTGGAAATTAAATCCTACAGCTGTGTGTTTGAATGTATTTAGTACACTTATATCAAATGTTTAGAATACATATGTGCATATATCTGTGCACATATATGTGTATGGAACATCTGATTGCTTGAAGATTGAGAAAGGAGCACGACGGGACTGTCTGCTGTCACCCAGTTTGCTTAAGCTCTATGCTGAGCATGTCATGAGAAATGCTGAGCTGGATGAGTTACAGGCTGGAATCAAGATAGGGAGGAGAAACATTAACAACCTCAGATATGTGTATGATACCACTCTAATGGCAGAAAGGGAAGAGGAACTAAAGAGCTTCTTGATGAGGGTGAAGGAGCAGAGTGAAAGAGCCAACTTAAAACTAAATACAGAAATATAGATCAATGGAACAAAATAGAAAGCCCAGAGATAAATCCACGCACATATGGACACCTTATCTTCGACAAAGGAGGCAAGAATATACAATGGATTAAAGACAATCTCTTTAACAAGTGGTGCTGGGAACTCTGGTCAACCACTTGTAAAAGAATGAAACTAGAACACTTTCTAACACCATACACAAAAATAAACTCAAAATGGATTAAAGATCTAAACGTAAGACCAGAAACTATAAAACTCCTAGAGGAGAACATAGGCAAAACACTCTCTGACATACATCACAGCAGGATCCTCTATGACCCACCTCCCAGAATATTGGAAATAAAAGCAAAAATAAACAAATGGGACCTAATTAACCTTAAAAGCTTCTGCACATCAAAGGAAACTATTAGCAAGGTGAAAAGACAGCCTTCAGAATGGGAGAAGATAATAGCAAATGAAGCAACTGACAAACAACTAATCTCGAGAATATACAAGCAACTCCTACAACTCAACTCCAGAAAAATAAATGACCCAATCAAAAAATGGGCCAAAGAACTAAATAGACATTTCTCCAAAGAAGACATCCAGATGGCTAACAAACACATGAAAAGATGCTCAACATCACTCATTATCAGAGAAATGCAAATCAAAACCACTATGAGGTACCATTTCACACCAGTCAGAATGGCTGTGATCCAAAAGTCTACAAGTAATAAATGCTGGAGAGGGTGTGGAGAAAAGGGAACCCTCTTACACTGTTGGTGGGAATGCAAACTAGTACAGCCACTATGGAGAACAGTGTGGAGATTCCTTAAAAAACTGGAAATAGAACTGCCTTATGATCCAGCAATCCCACTGCTGGGCATACACACTGAGAAAACCAGAAGGGAAAGAGACACGAGTACCCCAATGTTCATCGCAGCACTGTTTATAATAGCCAGGACATGGAAGCAACCTAGATGTCCATCAGCAGATGAATGGATAAGAAAGCTGTGGTACATATACACAATGGAGTATTATTCAGCCATTAAAAAGAATACATTTGAATCAGTTCTAATGAGGTGGATGAAACTGGAGCCTATTATACAGAGTGAAGTAAGCCAGAAAGAAAAACACCAATACAGTATACTAACGCATATATATGGAATTTAGAAAGAGGGTAACAATAACCCTGTGTACGAGACAGCAAAAGAGACACTGATGTATAGAACAGTCTTATGGACTCTGTGGGAGAGGGAGAGGGTGGGAAGATTTGGGAGAATGGCATTGAAACATGTAAAATATCATGTATGAAATGAGATGCCAGTCCAGGTTCGATGCACGATACTGGATGCTTGGGGCTGGTGCACTGGGACGACCCAGAGGGATGGAATGGGGAGGGAGGAGGGAGGAGGGTTCAGGATGGGGAACACATGTATACCTGTGGCAGATTTATTTTGATATTTGGCAAATCTAATACAGTTATGTAAAGTTTAAAAATAAAATAAAATTAAAAAAAAAAAAAACTAAATTATTAGATACAAAAAAAAAAAAACACCTAAATATTAAAAACAAAAACAAAAACAAAAACTAAGAACATGGCATCAGGCCCCATGACTTCATGGCAAATAGAAGGGGAAAAGGTGGAACTAGTGGCAGATTTCCTCTTCTTGGGCTCTAACTTCACTGTGGATGATGACTGTAGACATGAAATAAGATGATTGCTTCTTGGCAGGAAGGCTATGAAAAACCTAGACAGTGTGTTGAAAAGCAGAGACATTACTCTGCTAACAAAGGTCCATATAGCCAAGGCTATGGTGAGAACTAGACCATAAAGAAGGCAGAAAGTGAAATAATTGATGCCTTTGAACTGTGGTGCTGGAGAAGACACCTAAAAGACCCTTGGATAACAAGGAGACCAAACCAGTCAATCTTAAGGGAACTTAATCCTGAATACTCATTGGAAGAATTGATATTGAAGCTGAAGCTCCAGTATTTTGGTCATTTGATGTGAACAGCCGACTCATTGGAAAAGTCCCTGATGCTTGTAAAGACTGAAGGCAGAAGGAGAAGAGGGCTTCAGAGGATGATATGGCCGGACAGCGTCACCGATGCAATGAACAAGAACTTGGTGAGGGACAGGGAGGCCTGACATGCTGCAGTCTATGGGGTCACAAAGTCAACCATGACTGGGTGACTGAACAGCAGTGTGCATATACATGTATGCACATATGTATTTGTATCTTGTGTTTAATACATATATATTTTTATTTAGTAAATACATGTTTATATTTGGAATACACACCCATAAATAATATAAAGCAAACAAGTCTATATTTTTGTGCCTCAGAATAAGTTCCCTTATACTGAGTTTATTGGCAAGCACTCTGGCAAACGCACTCATAAGAAAGTTGGGAAGACAGAAAAAGATGGGAGGAAGAGAAGGTTATTTTCAATGAGTTGAAAACAAAGACTCATTTTACAGGGAGGTCTGGAGTTGTCATTACCCTTCAGTTTTGTCCCAAACTTATTAAAAGCAGCCTGGCCCCTGGAGTGCCACATTGGCTGCCATTTACTGAGGACCATCCTAGGAAGGGTTATAACTCTGGTTGAGTCAGCTTTCTGGGCTTTCCAGGTGGCACAGCAGTAAAGAATCCACTTACTAACACAGGAGATGCAGGAGATATGGTTTTGATCCCTGGGTTTGGAAGCTCCTCTGGAAGAAAATATGGCAACCCACCCAGTATTCTTGCCTGGATAATTCCATGGACACAGGAGTCTGGCAGACTACATATAGTCAGTCCATGGGGTAACCAAGAGTCAGACATGACTGAACACACACACATGAGTCAGTTACTGTGCAATTCCAGTGATCAATGCAACTGATATTCTTAACAGCTAGAGAATGAACTACCTTGGCCATGAAGAGGATATCTGGGCAGAGAACCAGAGTATCCAGTAAAATCCACCCCTTGTACCATGTTAAAAATATATAAAACTTAGACCCATAACTTTGTGTAGCAAATAGAGTAGAAAATAGTCAAGCCTGCAGTAAAAATAGCCCTGGATCTTAAGCCATGCAACCCTCTAGGCTTTAGGTTACTAGAATGTCCTACAACTGAAAAAGATATGTGAAGCTTATGGCAAGGCCTAAATTAAAATGTGTAAAAGTGTTAGTTGTTCAGTCTTGTCTAACTCTTTGCAACCCCACAGACTATAGCCCACCAGGTTCCTCTGTCCATAGAATTCTCTAGGCAAGATTACTGGAGTGGGTAGATGTTCCTTTCTCTGGGGAATCTTTCCAACCCAGGAATTAAACCCAGGTCTCCTGCATTGCAGGTGGATTCTTTGCTGTGTGACCCACCAGGGTAGCACAAATTTAGATGTAGTTCCCTTAGAATTCTGGAGCAAGGCCATACTATCTACAGAAAACAATTATGTAGCATGTGAAGATTAGCACTTAGAATGTGAGCTCTGGTCAGATGGAGGACCTGACAATTAATTATTAAAAGCTGTGCACCCAGAGAATGCCATTTGAGCTGAAGCCGAATAGACCCACTAAGGCATAGGTTAAGTGGGTGTTTGCTAGGATGTTAAATCCTATTTAAGGCTGAATTCCAATACATATCCCCTATGAAATATTTTCTAGGCATCTTGCCTCCTTTCTCATTTGGAATGAATTACTCTCTATTCAAAGGAGTATGCTCCCATATTAATGGGCTATTCTTTGTTAAGCTGTTAATATTTGTAGTTCCTCAGAAAAGAATTTTACTTAGTTCAAATATCCGAGTCTTTTATATACTCTTTTAAATATACAGACCTTAAAGATAATTTCCTCTTTGTAGTGGTTTAACACACCTTGGAACCAAATAGAAGTAACAGATGGTTTTCCCAGAATCATACTTATTTATTGTCATGGCAATATGTAAAAATTATGACTTTGAAAGGTGTTTTAATCTCAGATATAGTCCCAGGTTTCAATTGTTCCCTCATTTTTCACCCAGAGTTACTTGCCAATGACAAAGATCAATAGCCCACTGGAACTGAAAAGCAAAAGTAATTAGAAACTTGACACTAAGCTACTTGCCTGGAATATAGAGTACAGCAGGGTATTTAAAAAAAAAAAATGTTAAAACATATAAATGACAACACAGTTGTAAGAGTTCTGTCTAAAGCAAAGGAAATGGCTTATCTATAGATAATGATGTCTGCTGACCTGACAGTCTTTTCAATGAAATCCAGGCCAATATTTCGATTTATAAAAAAATCTTTTTTTTTTTCTCTTGCATTCGAGGGAGATAAAATAATGCATGAAAAAGACAAAAGAGAATATTGTAGATGAAAACTGAAAGAAATTGCAATCTAAATCTTTGGATTTGTAGTTTATGTTTTTCAGGATTCTCTCTTTCCTTTATGATCCTAATCCATGTAAAGATGCAGTTTCTGATTTATGCCATAGTGGTCATATAAGGCAAGCTGATATATGAAAAAAGTGGATTTCACAACTGCTATAAGAAATAATATCAGCAAAAACAGGGGTTTCCATGTTGCTTATGTCTCTAGGAAATACTGGTAAACTGAAAGAGGTAGGTAGCTACCTGAATTTCTTCATTTTCTTCTAACTTTAACATCTTCTTTAAAGCAAATCTTGAATGAAAACCTTCAGGGGTTACCCTTGTCTTTATAACCTGTATAATATGGATCATAGCTTGGGTTGTCTCTCTGTGTGATGGCTTTGAGACCCTGATTTTTATAGCGTCCTGTCCTTGGTAACTGTGTATAGTCTCAAGAATGATTATATCTGTAACACATTCATCCTCTGTAACTTTTTCTCATCTCTTGCCTGACACGCCTACGCTGAGCATTTCTTTTTGTTTATTTTTTTATTTTTTTTAATTTTATTTTTAAACTTTACATAATTGTATTAGTTTTGCCAAATATCAAAATGAAGCAGTGTCCTTATGCACATCTCACTACATCACGAAGTCACAACTTGAATCCTTCTCCCCTAACACTCTTTTGTAGGGACACACACATATACACATAAGAATATCCAGGATAAGAATGTTGGATTTAAAAACATAAATAAAAATAAACAACTTGTTGAAAAATTGGAAATATTAGAATGAAACTAAAATGCTTTTGAATTGTGGTGCTGAAGAAGGCTCTAGAGAGTCCCTTGGACTGCAAGGAGATCAAATCAGTCAAAACTAAAGGAAATCTGCCCTGAATTTTCATTGGAAGGACTGATGCTGAGCTGAAGCTACAATACTTTGGCCACCTGATACAAAGAGTTGACTTACTGGAAAGGACCCTGATGCTGGGAAAAATTGAAGGCAAAAGGAAAAGGGGGTGGCAGAGGATGAGATGGTTAGATAGCATCACCAACTCAATGAGCATGACTCTAAACAAACTCCAGGATAGTGGAGGGTAGAAGAACCTGGTGGGAGAGGGAAATGGCAATCCACTCCAGTATTCTTGCCTAGAGTATCCCTTGGACAGAGGAGCCTGGTGGGCTGCTGTCTATGGGGTCCCACAGAGTCAAACACAACTGAAGTGACGCAGCAGCAGCAGCAGAAGAAGAACCTGGCACGCTGCAGTCCATGCTGCAGTCCAAGGTGTGGAACACAGCTTAGCTACTGAACAACAATATGCAAAAAATAAAATACAAGCACCTCACACATGCACACAAACTGGTTACTAGGTTTTACTGTTCCTTCTCTATCAGGATTCTTCTCAGACTTTGCTCCACTGATTGGTCACCTTCCTCCACCCACCCACGGTTTCTCAAAGGTTGGCTTTCACTTTTCAGGAGTCCAATTCAAATATTTTTCCCTCTCAAGAGTGCAGGCTCCATCCCTTGGACTTCGAGGGAAACTAAGCCCTATTCCCAGATTAAGTCAAGTGTCTCGAGTTACCCTGAATGATTGATCTCTGATACACCACTTCCTTCAGGGGAAACCACTACTCTGATTCCTGAATATTTTATGTGGCATGGGGCCTGGATAGGTCATCACAAAACAAGCTGTATCTTTCTCAAACACCAGTAAAGCTTCCTGGGGAAGGTACTGCCAGCTTGAATAAGCTCATCAATGGGTCCATCCCTCTTAAAGCATCTGCCTGCAGTGCGGGAGACCTGGGTTCAATTCTTGGGTCAGGAAGCTCCCCTGGAGAAGGAAATGGCAACCCACTCCAGTATTCTTGCCTGAAGAATCCCATGGACAGAGGAGCCTGGTGGGCTGCAGTCATGGGATCTCAAGAGTTGGAAACGACTTAGGGCTATCTTTCTTTCTTGTCTTTCTTTCTTAATTGAGGGAGGATCTGTCTGGAGACAAACTTCAACTTCCACGCAGGAAGGTAGAAGGTGCATTTTTACTGACCATTTATTTGTTCTTGTTGTTGTTGTTGCTACTGTTGTTTATTTTTACAGCTGCAAATTGTGAAGTCAAGGATTTGTCCCTAACAACAGAAGTAATCATTGATAACTTACAGCTTGCCCTGCTGCAGTGTGTGTGTGTGTGTGTGTGTGTGTGCTCAGTCACTCAGTCCTGTCCAGCTCCTCTTTGCAGCCCTATGGATCAATCCATCTGTAGCCTGCCAGGCTCCTCTGTACATGAAATTTTCCAGGCAAGAATACTGGAGTGGGTTGCTACTGCATTCTCCAAAGGATCTTCCTAACCCAAGGACTGAACCAGCATCTCTTACCTCTCCTGCATTGGAAGATGGGTTCTTTACCACTACAAAGTGGGCTGGATGTTAATGCTGTCTTTTTGATGTTGTTGATTTTCAGTGGCTGTTTAATCAGTATGTAGTCAGTTTTAAAAATATTCTTCTTGAAAAATATCATATCAGTTATAAAGTTGGGTTAAATCAGTGGAAATGAGTGATTTTCTTATGCATTTTTATGTTTGGATTTTATTTTAATGTATATTTAGAGGACATATTGTATTATAGTTGGCAGGTGATTTTGTGACAGAAATAATTAAGAATGGATAGAATTGAAAGGCAAAGTATATATATATATATATATATATATATATAGTCTATCTGAAGATGAAAATAAGTACTACTTACAGTTATTCTTTAGAGATGTCAAGTAAAGAATTAACTAGCAAGTATTACTAAGAAGAATTCACATTCTAGACCAAGCCCTAGGCCATGTGCTGTGGGTTAAATACTATTTAAATTTTAGAGAAGCCTTTGGTATTAAAAAGCTTCAGTCACTTTTTTCTTTTGAGATGTATTGCTCATAAACTTGAAAGTGCACTTTTGAAAATCCTAAATTTAAAAGGTTTTAAAAAAAGGTAGATTAATTTCTTTGAAACTCTACTTCCTGAAACATATATACCCTGTAGTCATGTCTTGGTAAACAAGTGTTATTTTACTTGCTTTCTGCAATGAAGAATGTAAATATGTCTGTTTGGTAAAATAGTTTAAAAGTCTTCTTGTATCAAATTAATCTTATTTATTTAATTCCACTGATCTCAGGTTAACAGCACACTTGTTTAGTGACTTTACTATATTTTAGTGGACTAAAACATCATGTTCAATTATTTATTTCATATTCTAATGAGATATAACCTGATCATTTCTACCCAATTTCAATCATTGTAAATTCCCCCCTCTCCCAGATCTACCACAGTTACACACTCTCCTTAGGTGTGTTTCGCCCGGAAGAATAACTGTTCTCTGTCTTCACAACAGAATCTATCAAATGGGCTGTGCATTATGGCCCATCCAGAGAAGGTTATTCAAGAAAAACTGCTGATTGAAAATAATGCGTGGAACCACTGTTGATCGTTGCTCTGATAAATCTTTCTTTTTAGTTGCAAAGGGCCACTTGGTAACTGTATAAAAATACTCATATCCACAGAACTGTAGTTTGTAATATAGCTTTTTCCAAATGGTTCCTTGGAGGTCTCATGCTGAGTTTTGAAAATATTTTTGAAGAGAACATGGACATCTGATGATAAATAAAATTATGATTGTATGGAAATAGTGAAAATTCAGGTTGCTATATAACATCTTACCAGAGCTCTTTAAACATTATTCTTTTTCAAAATAATTTTTAGATCAACTTTGAGAAATGTGACTTGATTTTGACAATTCTAAATACCAAGGTCCCTCAGTTATAATAGTATATCAGTTGGTGATTTGAAGGAGGTTTTTTTTTTATAGTTGTGGCCTCTTAATCCTGAGAGTTCTCATCTTCTGGACAATACTTTGTTTTCTCTATTTCCATTAAAAATTAGGGTATCTTAATATTTTGGTATAAAGACTGCCTCTATATCAATTGTAAGCTAGAAGAGTGTGAGGTGGAAATGTTTAGAAATTAGGATATAGCTAAAATTTGTTTTAAATGAAATTGAAAGGATAGTAGAACACTTTAATACAAACCTGTAACTAGCAAGTATATTTTACCAGAAAAATCACCCTTATTTTTATTATTTTTACTAGGTGGTGGTCTTTTATAATATCATACTGTTTTCACCATGTCACTAATATGAATATGTATGTGGAGATTATTGACTTATGTGACATGTATACTAACTCCTGGTATATTGAAGGAGCATTTTTCCAGCTTTATTGAGATATAATTGACATATGATTCTTTGTAAGTTTAGTGATGATATGATACACATATATATTGAAACCAATTAGCATTTTCACAGTGATGTTTTATCTGTGGATAGTGGCTTATTGGTCTTGTGAGGAGCAGTGAAGTCAGGAATGACTTATGACATGATCTTAACAGCATCACTTATTTTGTTTTTAACTAAGCTTTATATTACCACCCTGCTTATTTAACTTATATGCAGAGTACATCATGAGAAACGCTGGGCTGGAAGAAGCACAAGCTAGAATCAAGTTTGCTGGGAGAAATACAAATAACCTCAGATATGCAGATGACACCATGCTTATGGCAGAAAGTGAAGAGGAACTAAAAAGCCTCTTGTTGAAAGTGAAAGAGGAGAGTTAAAAAGTTGGCTTCAGGCTCAACATTCAGAAAACTAAGATCATGGCATCTGGTCCCATCACTTCATGGGAAATAGATGGGGAAACAGTGGAAACAGTGTCAGACTTTACTTTTTTTGGCTCCAAAATCACTGCAGATGTTGATTGCAGCCATGAAATTAAAAGACGTTTATTCCTTGGAAGGAAAGTTATGACCAACCTAGATAGCATATTCAAAAGCAGAGACATTACTTTGCCAATAAAGGTCTGTCTAGTCAAGGCCAGGGTTTTTCCAGTGGTCATATATGGATGTGAGAGTTGGACTGTGAAGAAAGCTGAGCGCCGAAGAATTGATGCTTTTGAACTGTGGCGTTGGAGAAGACTCTTGAGAGTCCCTTGGAATACCAGGAGATCCAACCAGTCCTTCCTAAAGGAGATCAGTCCTGGGTGTTCATTGGAAGGACTGATGCTGAAACTCCAATATTTTGGCCACCTCATGAGAAGAGTTAACTCATTGGAAAAGACCCTGATGCTGGGAGGGATTGGGGGCAGGACGAGAAGGGGACGACAGAGGATGAGAGGCTGGATGGCATCACTAACTCGATGGACATGAGTTTGAGTGAACTCTGGGATTTGGTGATGGACAGGGAGGCCTGGCATGCTGCAATTCGTGGGGTCACAAAGAGTTGGACACGACTGAGCGACTGAACTGAACTGAAGATTAAGTGTGGTATGTGAGTGTGACAGAGAGAGAGAGGGGAGAGAAAGATGTTTATGTCCTTATCAAAGAAGAGAAATCACGTGTATCAGTCCTAGCTAATTAAGAACTGAGATTTTTTCCCACAAATCTGCTATCAAATTCTTTCTCACTTTATAAAACAAAATACAGATGGTGAAATGCTTGCATGCTGTCACTTGGAAAAATGCTTATGTTGCTTTTCCATAAACATAAACAATTAAATTGGACAAAATATTTTATTATATAGCATTTAACATCACAATTATTTTGGTTTATGTGTTTCTGCAATAACATTACTTTGAGGCAGTTCTTCTTAAGTTGCAGGTGTGCAGTCCATGAGTGCTTCAACCTATGTTTGCTTTTCTGCATTTTCCTTCAGCTACATGGAGATTTGTATTAAATATCTTTCTGTACTGACCGCATGCACAATTGTATTAAAAAATGGTTAAACAGCAAAGCCAGGAGCTGTGGAAGCTAGGGATAAAATTAGTCAAGGCAGAAGAGGAAATCAGTATTGACTTTTCAAAAAAATGGGGACCTGGATGTTAATCTTTTGTGTCTCTATTCAATATAGTCATAACCATCTGTTCTTCACACCTTTCTACCTAGCCTTTATAAAAACCCCATTACCCCATCAGTGTGAAAGAAGAAAACATTGTCTGGAATTTGGATGTGATTCCAGTAGGCCCACACTGAGGAGAGTGGACTTCCTTACATGCTTTCTCAGGCACACTAGAATACAAACTCCACAAGAGCAAAGTGTTTTCTCCACTCATGTCTCCCCAGTACCTTTTATAGAGATGGCGCATAGAAGGTCCTCTAAAAATATCCATTACTCAAATAAAGGTAAATTATAAGTAATATTCAGTTCAGTTCAGTTCAGTTCAGTTGCTCAGTCATGCCCGACTCTGTGTGACCCTATGAACTGCAGCACGCCAGGCCTCCCTGTCCATCACCAACTCCCAGAGTTCACCCAAACTCATGTCCATCGAGTCCATGAGATGCCATCCAGCCATCTCATCCTCTGTCATCCCCTTCTCCTCCTGCCCCCAATCCCTCCCAGCATCAGAGTCTTTTCCAATGAGTCAACTCTTCGCATGAGGTGGCCAAAGTATTGGAGTCTCAGCTTCAGCATCAGTCTTTCCAAAGAACACCCAGGACTGATCTCTTTTAGAATGGACTGATTGAATCTCCTTGCAGTCCAAGGGACTCTCAAGAGTCTTCTCCAACACCACAGTTCAAAAGCACCAATTCTTTGGTGCTCAGCTTTCTTCACAGTCCAACTCTCACATCCATGCATGACCACTGGAAAAACCATGGCCTTGACTACATGGACCTTTGTTGGCAAAGTAATGTCTCTGCTTTTCATGCTACCTAGGTTGGTCATAACTTTCCTTCTAAGGAGTAAGTAATATTAGTTAATAAAAAATTCTGCATTTGAAATTCTGAACCTTAGGGAATATAAACAAAATGGCAGAATTTTCCATGGATGGATTTTTCTTCCTGATACATGTTAAGAGATCATATCAATAACAACTAAATTTCAGCTCAAAAATTCAAAGCAGGATAACATAATTACAAGAGCATAACAGAATCAAGTTTAAAATAAGAAGTGGCTTATTCTCAGAGGAGGCTGAAAACACTGTCCTAAACCTTATGTGATACACACTTGCACACACACAGACATACAATATTTTTTATATTGCATTTATGTAGTTAGTAAACAATTTGCTATATTATGGTTTCAATCATTCCCTTTATTGGTTTTCAGTGTTTAGTCTCTCAGTCGTGTCTGACTCTTTGAGACCCCATGGACTATAGCCTGCCATGCTCCTCTATCCATGGGATTTCCCAGGGAAGAACACTGGAGTGGCTTGCCATTTCCTCCTCCAGTGGTCCTTCCTGAGCCTGGGATCAAGCTCAAGTCTCCTGCATCTCCTGCTTAGCAGGCAAATTCTTTACCGCTGAAGCCCTAAAGAAGTTCTTTAAAACAGTAGTTTTCAAATAAGGAATTTTTCTCCCTAGGAGATACTTGGAAATTTCTTGACATATTTTTGATTGTCACCAATGGAAGGTTGCTATTATCATCTAGTAAGCAGAGGCCAAGGATGCTGCTAAACATCCTACAATACATAGACCAGGCATCCACAACAAAGAAAAATATAGTCTAGAAAAATCAATAGCACTGAGATTGAGAAATTTTGCAATGAGGAGCATTTATCATATTTTGCAGAGAACTTTTGATATGTAGAATGAAGACAATTGTTAAATAGGACTCTCATACTCAGGTTGGGTAATCCAGGTAGGGAGAAGCTGCAAAGACATAGTTCTATTTACACACTTCATGGTTATACCTAAATGAACTACATACACAAATACAAATTAAAAATAAATTTAAAAATGATCCTGGGAATTTTCTGTCTTTACGGATAAATTTGAAAGTGAGAGTGAAAGTGTTAGTCACTTGGTCGTGTCTGACTCTTTGTGACTCCATGGATTATAGCCCATCAGGTTCCTCTGTCCATGAGATTTTCCAGGCAAGAATACTGGAATGGGTAGCCATTCCCTTCTCCAAAGGATATTCCCAACCCAGGGAACAAATGTGGGTCTCCTACATTGTAGGCAGATTCTTTATCATCTGAGCTACCAGGGAAGCCCACAGATACATTTGACTATCATAAAAATCAAAGTTAAAAATTTCTATCAAGGCAATAATTCCCACTAGGAAACCCTGTGATTTAGGCAAAGGGACTTGTTTGAGAGATGATGTTTTGTCCACATCTAACATATATGAAGACCATACAAGTTATCAAGTATACAAATATTTAAATATATGAAACACAGTGCTTGATCTTCTTTGAATCACATAGGATAATATTAAGGCATAATCATTCATCCAGTTGATATCAAGAATGACATATTGAAAATGACATGTTAGTTGAGTGCCTTCTAGAAGCCAAATCAGACATGGAATTAGAAAAACATGAGATTTACTGGGGAAAATGCCTATTCAATGGACTTCCCAGGTGGTGCTACTGGTAAAGAACACATCTGCCAATGCAGGAGATGTAAGACATGCAGCCTCAGTCTCTGGGTGGGGAAGATCCTCTGGAGGAGACATGGTAAAACACTCCAGTATTCTTTCTGAGAGAATCCCAGGGACAGAGGAGACTGGCGGGCTACAATCTATAGGATCACAAAGAGTCAGACTGAAGTAACTTAGCAAGCATGCATGCAGGTCCGTTCAATATGCTGAGACAGAGTCATAGAAGAAGAAAAAAGCAACGAGATGGAGCTGCTGTTCTCATACCTGTGAAGGAGAGAGGAACACAGAAGAGCCCTCTAAGAAGTGTCTTAAACCCCAGCACAGTTCCGAGAAAGGCTTGATCAGGCTAATGAGAAATCCTCACGTCCCAAACTCCCATGTGAGGAGCTCCGGGTCTTTCAGGAACAGGGATACATTAAGGTCTTCACTGTGCAGAGTTATCAACTAGGGGCAATGCACAAAATGTTGACCTCATCATGAATGAGATGGCTGGGCTAGAGAAGCATCAGGGCACTATCTATCAGTCTGTTCCGTGTATCAAGAAGTGTCAATAGTGCTTTTTTATAGTGGTTACATCATTGAAGACAGGATGGTATCATGTTCTCTAATCTGTTTCCACACACAAGACATCAGAATTTCTGAGAATATTAAATAAAATCAGAAATGAGAATCTGTATCACCCTTTCCATTTTTGGTAATATTTTATAACTTAAATCTTAAACACAGAATTACAATGTGGTTTTCATATCAATTACAGATAATGCATATTTTCAAAATCATGAATTGATATGAGGAGCCAGTGTGCACTGATAAATACAGAGCACTGACCAAAGTTTTAGAAAGAGTAATTAGAAGTGTACTTGACAAGTGAAGGCTGATACAGAATAGATCTAATAATGCACCTGATATGTGAATATTTGCTTATACTACAGTTTCTGATTGAAGGGTTTATAAACTTCTTCAACATTTTTTTATAACTGGAGGAAATTTTAGAAATGGTTTTAATATAGCAATATGGACATTTAAACCTTGACTCTAATGATAACCCTAAAACTTAGAGTTAGATATAAAGCTACAAGTTTTATATGGTGGTTTGAAACAAATTGGTTTAGACTTGAACTTGACAGTAGAAATGGCTCTCATACTTCATATTTTTCTATTATGTACCTCTTAACTTCTTCCATGAGTATCATTTATTATTCTTGCAATAGCATTACACAAATCATCATGAATGTTGTCTTTGTGTTGATTGCCAGTCTGAATCAAAATATGCTATTAATTAGATTAACTAAGGTTTGATTTAGTGACTTAATCTCTCTTTGATATTCATCTCAAAATAACCCTAATTTAGCTTTATCTTTTGAACCAGTGCTTCTTATAATTAGAGTGGACAATGTCATTATTTCTACTGGGTAAGAGATTTATGCTGGATAAAAATGAAGTGGACCACTACCTTAGGGCACAGTGAAAAGAGCACCACTGTGACAGCCTTGTAAAATTAATTCCCATCCCTACCATTTATGGTCGATTTCCGTCGTTTCTGCTCTTAAATTTATGCTGTTTCAAATACCATGTTTTGTCTGCCTTTATTCTAACTTACTTAATAACTAATAGGCACATTTTAAAAGGAGAGTAAAAGAAGCTCAGAAATTTTGTGTGCACTATTTTAAGACTGCAGCTGTGCTTATTACTTGAGTTCTCTAAAGTGTTCAGGTTATTTTTACCTAATTTTTCTAAGAAGGTGTTAGCCTTTGTGCTTTCATACCTTATTCTATCCCCAACTGTCTATATCTACCAAAGCAAAGAAGAAAAAAGATAATCAAAGCACAGTTTAGAAAAAAAAAAAAAATTGGACTTATCCTAGTTTATTTCCATAAACCATAAGTTGCAATAATGTAGTAAGTACTGTGCCATCTCTAGGGCTATAGATTCATTGTGGCTTACTGTACAAAACTCTTCAGCTTATTTCACATCTTTCTGTAGGACAGATTCTGAGAATCTTTCTGTGTTCCATTATTGCCATATTTCCTTTGTACTGATCTTTCTGTTCTTTCCCATATACAGTATTGTATTTTTATTCTTTCTTTTTGGCACAAAAAGAATAGGAGGTTGTTGAGTATGTTAACCAAAAATAGAACATTTAAAATTCTGTCTTGTTGTTAGTGTCAGGCACTCTTCTAAATATTATCTATATATAGTTACTAAAGCAAACTTGAGTCTGCTTATGAAAGCACAGTAAAGCCCATCTATTGACATCAGCTTGTGGTGAAGGAAAGGACAGCTTTTACTGAAGGGGACCAAACAAGGAGAGGGCTTCCCTGATGGTTCAGTGGTAAAGAATCCACCTGTCAATGCAGGAGACCGAGGTTTGATCCCTGGGTATGGAAGATCCACTAGAGAAGGGAATGATTTTCCACTCTAATATTCTTGCCTGAAGAAGTCCATGGACAAAGAAGCCTGGTGGGCTACAGTCCATGGGGTCACAAAGAGTAGAACATGATTTGGCAACTGAACAGCAAAAACAAAGCAAGGAGAACAGGCAGTGTGTGCTCCAAAGATCCAAATTCCGCGATGGCTTTCAGGGAAGGAGTTTTAAAGGCAGTGGGAGGGAGGGGTCTGCAGGGTGCATGATGAGCTTATGCACGATTCTCAGGTTGGCTGGCACCAAGGTTAAGTTTCAAGCATCTCTAATCTTCTGGTTTCAACTGGTCTGAGATATGTGTTTCTAGTCAGTGGTTTTCATCTGGTTGCAATACTCCAACCTCTGAAAACAGCTTAAGAATGTGTGCCAGGCCTTTATCTCTATCTTTCAGGGAACAGAGAGTTCGATGATTCTGCTATGTGGTTGCTGTATAGTGTATATTGTTATTAGTTTCTTGGCCCACCAGTAATTCTTTTTTTCTAAAACTTCACATTTCCTTAATCATTAGCTCCTCAGGTAACCTTTTTGAGATCCAGGGGAGGTCTGGGAGACTAAAGCAAAAACCTTTTACCACAAAGGACAAAGACACAGGAGGCTTGTGAATGATTTCAGTGTCCCCTTTTCCTTGACATTCTTCAATCTTGAGAGTAACAGGTTCAGGACAAGAAACAGAATAAAGTTTTGAATGAAGAGGATAATCATAAACTCGGTAGAAGAACTTGGTTTTAGGTGGATTTAGGTAGTTTCAAAATTATCTCATTTAATCCTCCCAAGAACATGTTTGCATAGAAAACATTGAAATTCTCATTTTACTCATCAAAAATTTGGTACCCACATAAATTTATGGACCTTCCCAAGGTAACATAGTTAATAAGTGACAGTGTAGGACTTGACACAAGTAAATCAGTCTTAAAACCTATGACTCAAACACTTATATAATGTTGTCTCCCTGAAGTGACAGTCGGCCAATGGTGTGGACTCAGAGAGTAAATGTATTTATTAATAATAAAAAAAAATGGGCTTCCTTGATGGCTCAGATGATAAAGAATCTGCCTGGAATTCAGGAGAGTTGGCTTCAATCCCTGGGTTGGGAAGATCCCCTGTAGAAGGCAATGACTACCCACTCCAGTATTCTTGCCTGGAGAGTCCTATGGACAGAGGAGCCTGGCGAGCTACAGTCCATGGGATCACAAAGAGTCAGACAGAACTGAGTGACTAACACTTTCACTTTCTTCATGACATTACTTCAAGATAAAAGCAATTTTCATTGCTAATAAATTCTGTTATATATTAATATGTAATGATTTATCCCTGGAAACTAGATAATATTTAATAGCTAGTATTTGAGAATTATTCACATGGCTTTCCTGGTTCTTTATGACCTTGATTATCAGAACAAGCAATACACAATATTTTAATAAAGTAGTGGTTAGCTAACAACTGAAGATTTCATAGCTTAATTTAGATAAAGATTGAACTAGAAATCCCTAAAGAATGGGAAGACTAGTGTTTCACTATTTTTCAATGTAAAATATTTCACAACTGTGTGTTAGCAAGTCCTTGAAATCAGTCATATTAAGTTAAATTATGAGGGGACATAGTAACTTGGTTGAGATTAACATAGTCTTTGGATTTCAAACCATCAGGAGATAAGATTAGTAGTCTTTCTTGCAATAGTCTCCCCTGAGTGAATTTGCCTGTGATCTCACAATGATGGCAGAACACCCCATCTTTATAAATGAATCAGTAGGAAATTCTAAGAATTTCTTTGTATAGCACATTTGCATTTCTCTTGAACCTTGACCAGTGCTTGTTTGAAACGTGAGTTCTGTGCTAGGAGCAAGAAAGACATGAATGTGACTGGACATTTTAACATTCCCTTATCTTGGTCAAATCTTTGATTATGTAGTTCACAGAAAAACCTGATGCTGCTGTCTACACCATTCATGTAAAAATATTGTTTGGTTACAACAATCAATTGTCATTAAAGTAATGGAATCTTATGTTCAGAAATATGGGAAACAACAACCTAGAAATAGCATCACACTTAACTAGCTTAGAATCCATGGTGTTTCATGGGAATTGAAAGGATACAAATTGAGAGACAGTATAATTTAATTATACTATCACCTCAATGGATAGAATTTATTTATCTTCATTCTGCTTTTCACTCATAATCATGACTTAACTCTTCTCTGTCTAGGAGTCTCTTTGCCTTTCATTTTCCAAATAAGAATATCTCAATTCTAGCTTATTCTAATCTCTTAGAGATAGTCCAAGTGATATAAGTTAGACATCATTATCTCTGATATGTTGAGGATTTAGGGCTCTAGATTACTAGGCAACATATAAATGTGATGTCCTTGGGTCTGGCATCCATCTATATTCCAAACACCAGCTGTGTAAAGCAAGTGTAATTCACAGTGGTTCATACTAACAGAAAATTTCAGACCCTTTGCCTCTATACAGATACTGTGTGGACAAGAAACAGCTGCTGTAATCTTGGAAGGTATCAGGTTTTGCTTGGTGATCTCAATAACTATAATGAATAGAGTCTTGAGGCACAGAATATAGAACAGAATCAGTTAGCTGCACATTGCATTTGCAGCTTTTGAATCAAATTTGCTCTTTAAGTGATACAGATTGTTTACTATTGACCATTTCAATCAAGAAATCCATGAAAGTTTGACCAAAACTAATAATGTTGTTTTCTTCAATTAGACTAATTAGAAAATGAGATTTGCATCTTGAAGGCACTCTTTTTTCTGATAGCAAAGCTATGTTATGGATGAAATAGAAGGTACATTTTTTTTTTCTTTGACAAGAAGTTAGGTTTCTTGTTCATTGAAAATATGCTTCAGTGTATTCAGGCAGAAGTTAAAAATGTAGTAAGGACTCAGAAAAAGCCTTTATGCTACTTGATGTGAAACTGTGGTCTGATGGTGTTTGCTTCCCTACTGTGTCAGGGAAATATCATCCTTTGAAAAGCCTTTACTTCTATGCTGAACTTGTGTTGCTCAACCCAGTAGTGGTTTCAACCAAAAAGCATTCAAAGCTGCCAGTTGCTCAGTAAGTGCTGCAACATGTTCACCAGTCAAGAGAAGAGACATTTGGAAAGCAGAGTAACTTAAGGCATTTCTCCATATGTATTCTGAATTCTGCAAGAATATCTGTTCACTATATTTACAAAGTTATTCACTTGTGTTTCTCAGCAACTTCCATTGAATGAAGAACCCAAAATCCCATACCTTTCACCTGCTTTAGTATGCAAGAGAAAAAGTCACCTAGTAGTATAAAAGTCTTGCAAGAAAAAAGAAACATCTTTTAAAAATCAAATTTGCCACTCCCTGCCTTGAGGGTGCTTTCACTTTTCACTTTTGTGCATTGGAGAAGGAAATGCCAACCCACTCCAGTGTTCTTGCCTGGAGAATCCCGGGGAAGGGGAAGCCTGGTGGGCTGCCATCTATGGGGTCGCACAGAGTCGGACATGACTGAAGTGACTTAGCATCTTAGCAGCAGCCTTGAGGGTGGGTTACACTTATTGACTGAATTGCATAGGTAGCAAAGGAAAAAAGTCACTTTTAACAGTGGAGAAACATGGCCAAGGTTTGAGGTTAACCTTAATGAACCTTCATCATTGGTGAACAATCGGACTGACTGCAACTACAGCTGATATGATGTGACCAGGACATTTTATCTCTGGGACATTTGCTCCCCACACCCATAACACCAGTATGACCATTGAAGAAATGTCAGAAGAATCCAAATTGAAGAATCTTCTGCAAAACGCACTGACTAGGAATCCTCAAAACTGAAAATCAAGGAAATTCTGAGAAAGTACAGACCAGGGGAGCATGAGGAGACATGACTACTGCATGTGACGTTGAATAGGATCCGAGAATAAAATCATCATGTACTAGTCACTCAATCATGTCTGACTCTTTGTGACCACATGGACTGGGGCTCACCAAGCTCCTCTGTCCATGGAGGTTTCCAGGCAAGAATGCTGAAGTGGGTTGCCATTCCCCTCTCCAAGGTATCTTCCCAACCCAGGGACTGAACCTGGGTCTCCTGCACTGCAGATAGATTCTTTACCATCTGAGCCACCAGGAAAGCTCATTCTTAGGGGACAATTAGGGAAATGGTAGAAAAGCAAATTACGTGTAAACGTTAGTTAATAGTGTTTTTACTCAAGTTGGGCTCTTAGGTATAATAAATGTTTAGTTATAATAAATGTTAAATGTCTTACCCATCTAATCTTACATTTCAGTCTTCAAAATCAAACCAATCTAAACAGGGGAGCTATTTTGCTAATCATGATGTTGGAGTAGAGAAGGGTGGAGTACAGGGATATGTTTTCCCTTTTGAAACCCTATATTATTTTTGGCTTCTATTTAGCATAAAATTTTGTCCTCCAGTTTTAATAACAAGAAGATGAAAAAAAAAGTCATGTCCAGGTTCTCATGCCATCAGTTTAGGGCTATCATCAGCATTATGGGTTAAATTTGGCCTCCTTCAAAATTCATATGTTGCAATATTAACCCTTAATACCTGAGATAGGGTTGTTACAGAGGTTCGGAAGTTGAGGTTAAATCATTAACGTGGGTTCATGTGCAGTATGACTGGTCTCCTCATACAAAGGGAAGTCTGGACACAGAGACACAGACAAAGGAATGCGGAGTTACAGGGAAGAGACAGCCATTAACAAGCCAACGAATAAGACCTGGAGCAGATCCCTTCCCTCACAGTTGTTAAACTAATTCTGCTACCACCCCACCAACAGCCCCTGGTTTTGGATTTCTAGCCTCTGGAATGGTAAAGCAATAAACTTCTGTTTTGTAAGCAATCCAATCTGTGTCGCTGTGTTAAAGTAGTCCTATTAAAGTTACAGAGTCAGTTACTAATGACTGAAAGGAACATATTTGGTGTCTCAGTGGAGATAGCTTTAAGTGCTATGCAGAGTATCAGGGCACAGCCAAGGAAGTCACATTTGGGGAAGGGCTCCAGGACCCAGAATCTGTGGGGGGTTCTCAGCAGGGGGAAATGGTCTATATTGTTATAGGGGTAGAGTCATTAAATAGGATTCTTGTTCCTAGGCTTATTTCGCAGTAACCCAGAAATAAAATATCAATCTGTGAAATGGAGTATTTCGTGCCATATAAGCAAAAAAGGATGTCACAAACATCAGCTATTTTAGGCTTCCAAATGTGAATTTCTGAGCCTCAATGCACCCAAAGTGGAAAACAATGCTTGCAATCCAGCAGCTGTCAGCTGCCTCCTAAGAAGCTAAGAAGAAGAATTTTGGCCCCAGATAGCTGAGATGCACATGAAAGAAATGATTTCCATAAGCCCAGACATTTGCATCTTCCCATGCATAGAGAAGCACTAAATTCCTTGAAATATCTGGCTTTTCTTAATTAACAATAATCTTTTTATGTTTAGACTACCTGCCCCTTGTTGCAAACTTCTATATAACCTGACTCCTACCCCCGCCTCCTTGAAAAAGTTCTCTCAGGGTCATTTGAGATGCTGTTTCCCAGGCTTGAGGTCCTAAAACTTCCCACCAAATAAAACATAACTCTCAATTTCTAGGTTGTGACTATTTTTCAAGCTAAAAAGTCATAGAGAAAAAATCAAGACTCAGCCAGATGTTTGGTGTCCAAAACATTAGCAGGGAGCTGAACTATTTCTGGCTGGGCACCTGCCTAGTGGACCATTGCTAAGGTTTGTGCCTTAAGACAACTCACAATGACCTGGAACAAAATGAATGAAAATGGATTGCAGCTAAAAATATTGACCTGAAGGAATAAAAACAGATTTCAAGTTTTAAATGAAACCAAGGGTCTTGATTCACCATAAGGAGTGAAGAGAATCAGACATACAGATTCACAAAGACTGAGGGTGGGAGGGCATGCCTCCACTATATGCCACTTGAGAAGGGTTATTGATAAATAAATGTCCCTAGTTCTAATCTGCTTGCATGACCATTCTTGTAAGCCTTGCTGTCAATTCTCATGTAAATACGTTAAAGGAACATCCATTATTTTATTATTACTGAAATTATTGGCTTAATACATTATGTGGAGGGTAATAGCAAAAGAGAAATCACAGTCTCTTCAATTTTTTTTTCCACTTTATTCATCTTGGGGCAGTGGTAGGAACTGTAGTTAAATATCAACCATGTATAATAAACTATGTTAAAAACTACACAGTTCAGGGAATTCCCTGGTGGTCTAATGGTTAAGACTCAGCACTTTCACTGTCATGGCTTTGTTTCTTTCATTCCCTGGTTGGAAAAGTATAATCATGTAAACCCCCAAAAATAAAGCAATTGATTAAATTAAAAATTTGCACTGTGTAAAGTAACAAGATTCAAGGGATTCTACAATCTTGGTTGTAAATAATCTATAAAGATTTATAACAGACTATTAATATTCATAAACTTAGTAACTTAGTAAATTGAACTAAATAAATAATTTAACTTTTATTTTTGGTGTGTGTGTGTGTGTGTGTTTTGAGCAAAAGGAACTTGATCTATTACATAGAAAACTTATGATGAGAACAACTTCCGTCTCTAACAGGGAATAACACACATTTAAACTAACATATTGACTGTGTGGATCACAATAAACTGTGGAAAATTCTGAAAGAGATGGGAATACCAGACCATCTGACCTGCCTCTTGAGAAACCTATATGCAGGTCAGGAAGCAACAGTTAGAACAGGACA
Source organism: Bubalus kerabau (assembly GCF_029407905.1). NCBI lineage: Eukaryota > Metazoa > Chordata > Mammalia > Artiodactyla > Bovidae > Bubalus > Bubalus kerabau. Next base: position 58,980,408 of record NC_073625.1, read on the forward strand.
TGGAACAACAGACTGGTTCCAAATAGGAAAAGGAGTACGTCAAGGCTGTGTATTATCACTCTGCTTATTTAACTTATATGCAGAGTACATCGTGAGAAACGCTGGGCTGGAAGAAGCACAAGCTGGAATCAAGATTGCTGGGAGAAATATCAATAACCTCAGATATGCAGATGACACCATCCTTATGGCAGAAAGTGAAGAGGAACTAAAAAGCCTCTTGATGAAGGTGAAAAAGGAGAGTGAAAAAGTTGGCTTAAAGCTCAACATTCAGAAAAGAAGATCATGGCATCTGGTCCCATCACTTCATGGGAAATAGATGGGGAAACAGTGGAAACAGTGTCAGACTTTATTTTTTTGGACTCCAGAATCACTGCAGATGGTGACTGCAGCCATGAAATTAAAAGACACTTATTCCTTGGAAGAAAAGTTATGACCAACCTATATAGAATATTGAAAAGCAGAGACATTACTTTGCCAACAAAGGTCCATCTAGTCAAGGCTATGGTTTTTCCAGTGTTCATGTATGGATGTGAGAGTTGGACTGTGAAGAAAGCTGAGAGCCGAAGAATTGATGCTTTTAAACTGTGGTGTTGGAGAAGACTCTTGATAGTCCCTTGGACTGCAAGGAGATCCAACCAGTGCATTCTGAAGGAGATCAGCCCTGGGGTTTCTTTGGAAGGAATGATACTAAAGCTGAAACTCCAGTACTTTGAGCACCTCATGCGAAGAGTTGACTCATTGGAAAAGACTCTGATGCTGGGAGGGATTGGGGGCAGGAGGAGAAGGGGACGACAGGATGAGATGGCTGGATGGCATCACTGACTCCATGGACGTGAGTCTGAGTGAACTCCGGGAGTTGGTGATGGATAGGGAGGCCTGGCGTGCTGCGATTCATGGGGTTGCAAAAAGTCAGACATGACTGAGCAACTCAAATGAACTGAACTGAACTGATTCTAAATAATGCTTTAGAAATCACTTTACATGTATAGAATGACACAAATTATACTGTTTAAAAATTAATTAGATGAAGATTAAAAAAATCTATCCAAAAATGGAATGAACTAAAAGTCCAAACCCAAACTAAAAGCACAAATGTTTCCAGTGTTATAGACACATAACATATTATATAATACCTCAAATTTGATGACCATTATTTATCACTGCTCACAAATCCACAGATCTGCTGGTCAGTTCTCTTGACCTGGAATAGACTTACATGATCTTGGCTGGGCTGGTGGTTAGTTGGTGAACAGAGAAAGAACTGATAAATCAATAGAGCTTAACTGGAATACCTGCCAGTTGGTTGGTGATCTGCAATGGTGAAGAGGTTAACTGGGCCACCTGTCCCTTGACATTCAGCAGGTGGGTGGCTTTTGTTCAAGAAGGAGAGAAGTTTCCAGAGAGAGAAGAGGGCACAAGATTTCAGGAGGCCTAGACTGAGAACTGGCATACAGTCATCTCCGGTGTGCACTATCAGCCAAGGCAAGGCGGGCGGCCTTACAGATTCAAGGTAGGGAAATACACCTTCTACCTGTTAATGGAAGAGGTATCAATGGGTGTGGACACAGGAAGGAATGAAGGATTGCATCCATTTTTGCAGTTTCCCATAACTGTTAACCAAAATGTTCTGCATTGCCAGAACATTTAAACAAGTTGTCTGGAAAAGTCTTCTTCGCTTAAATCCTCAACTTTAACAAAGTTTTCTAAACTTTTTTTTCATATATGCATTGACTATAAGCACAAAATATATCAAAATCAGTACAGATATTTCATCTTTTTTTTAGGAAAGAAATGGATTTTCAGCTATTTCCAGAAATACTGTTTCTGTAAAAGGTGAGAAAAAGACAAGAAACACCTTGTGTATTAGTCTCCTAGGACATCCACACCAAGTGCCACAGGCTGAGTGGCTTCCACAATACAAATTTACTTTCTCATAGTTCTGGTGGCTTAAAGTCTGAGATTAAGGTACTGGCAAGGTTGGTTTCATTCTGAGACCTCTCTCTTAGGTGTGGCAGTGACCATCTTTTTGCTGTGACCTCACACTGTCATGTTTAAATCTGTGTTTTTCTGTACTCTAATCTGTACTTTTAAGAACAGGAGTCCTATGGGTTTAGAGCTCAGCCATAGATCTCAATTTATCATAATTGCCTGTATAACAAGTTCATTCTTCAAATACAGTCACATTCTGAGGTACCAGGGTTTAGGACTTCAAGATAAGAATTTGGTGGAGCACATGATTCTAATATAGCACCTTCTATACAAATGAAGAGATTTTCCCAGGTGGTGTTAGTGGTAAAGGAACTGCCTGCCAATGCAGGAAACGTAAGAACTGCAGGTCCAATCACTGGGTTGGGAAGATCCCATGGAGAAGGGAATGGCAACCCACTCCAGTATTCTTGCCTGTAAAATTCTATGGATGGAGGAGCTTAGTGGGCTACATACAGTCCATGGGGTTGCAAAGAGTAGAATTCTACTGAGCAACTTTTACTTTTATCTTTTCACTTTCTTATTTAACTCTTATGCCCATTAACATTTCTCTAATATCACTCTATAATATGCCTTCCTCCCTAAATGTGATATTTGGATGTGTTTTGTTTTTGTTCTTGTCTTTTTTTTTTTTTTTTTTTAATTGGAATGTAGAAGCTTTACACTGCTATGTCAGTTCCTGCCATACAGAGAAGTGAATCAGCCATACTTATACATATATGCCCCCTTTTTAGACTTCCTTCCCATTTAGGTCACCACAGAGCATTGAGTGGAGTTCCCTGTTCTAGACATTATAGCGTTCTTGATGTAGAATCTGTACTGTTGTTAACATTGCTTCCACAATTCTGTTCACACACTCCTTTGCAGAGAACACTGGGAATGAATATTATTCTCTGCTTACTCTCTTGAAGATTATCTGTGCTCTACTTTAATACACAAGATTTCTTTCCATGCTTTTTGAATAAACTTTTATGGTTAATAAATACACACATTTATAGAATACCTCAGTGAGTAGAATTTGAAAATTTTGGAGAAACTCGAATTTTTGGATGGATTTTGGCATCAATCTTTTATCTTCATTTCAGCACAATCTCAGGTAAAGATATCAAAGCAGGTGAAGATCTTTTAAACATGATGGCTTTTTAATACATATTACATGTATTACATGTAATACATAATACATGTTACATGTATGCATTTATTATGTGTTTATTATGTTCATCTTTAGTCCCCTTGAAGGAGGTGGATATACTGTAATTCCTATTTTCTGTGTGTGTGCATATGTCTGTGTTTATGTACAAATAGATTTTTAACAGTTCTGAAGATGCAGTTAATACAGGGAGTGAAATAAAAAAAGCTAGACTCTCCAGTCTTTATTTCACTTCTATTTCCATTCTGTAACTAATTAAGAAACTGCAGTTGCCTTGCTCTGAAGAAATCTACATTCATCAGAGAATAGAAGGCTATTTCAACAGAATTTTTTTTTCTATACCAAGGCATAGTCACAGACTTCACTATGTGGAAACAAATTAAATACTCCAGAAGCAACTATTTATCTCAATAATTGTATTGCTTTCTTCTACAAAGTTAAGATTATTCTTTAATTAATGGGTAATTGCACATCAGGTTTGAAAATGTTTCCTAAAAGACAGCTACTTCTTAGTCTTGAGAGACTGGGTAAACAAAACAAAATACTCTTGTACAAGTACACCGACAACTAGACCCCTGGGATTTTACCAGAGTTACTCTATAAGTAAATGAATCTCTGAATCTATTATTCACTCAAGGACATGTGACTTGTACACAAAAATATTCTTTTTATATAATTTCACAAAATAAAAAAGTATAAGAGGGACTTCCTTGGCAGTCCAGTGGTTAAACTCTACACTTCCAATGCAAGAATTCCTTTCCTGGTCAGGAAACTGAGATCCCCCATGCCATGAAATATGGCCAAAAAAAAAAAAAAAAATTAAGAAAACAATATACAAGTTTATGTGATTATAAATGAGTCATAGAACATTTCTATATTTTATTTTTGCATTTATTTATTAAAAAAACTTTTTGAAGTATAGTTGATTTACAATGTGTTAGTTGGTGTAAACCAACTCAGTTTTATATATATATATATATACATATATATACCTTTATCATATTCTTTTCCATTGTAGGTTAGTGCAAGATATTGAATAGAGCTCCCTGTGCTATATAGTAGGACCTCATTGTGTATCTATTTTATATACAGTAGCTTGCATCTGTTAATCCCAAACTCCTAATTCATCCCTCCTCATTCTTTTCCCCTTTGGTGCATACATGCATGCTCAGTCACTCTGTCATATCCGACTCTTTGTAACCACATGGACTGCAGCCCATCAGGCTTCTCCATCCATGGGATTCTCCAGACAAGAATACTGGAGTGGGTTGCTATGTCCTCCTTCAGGGGATCTTCCTGAACCAGGGATCAAACCCATACCTCCTGCGGCTCCTGCAAGGGTTCTTTACCATTGAGCTACCTGGAAAGTCCTCCACTTTGGTAACCTTAAGTTCTAAATCTGTGAGTCTGTTTCTGTTTTGTAAATAAATTCATTTTTATATCATATTTCACTCTATGTTTTCAAAAAGGGATCCTAAGTAGATTTTTTTTTTTCTTGCGAAGTTCAGCACATTTGTTGGCAATTTTGGAACTAGAATTCAAATCCAGATCTTTCTGGCACTTAAACATGTGCTCTTTTTACTATGTCATATTGCATAGTATAAGCTAAACTTGTTCATGTTACTTTTCTGCCTTAATTATCTTGGTTTAGAAATTCAACTTGAAGACAGATAACCATCTCCACTTAAACACAGAGAGCAAATGTTTCTAGTTATACAGATATGTGACTTCTACAGCTCAATCAGGTGGACATTTGGAATGTTTTTCTCTAATTGCAAGACCCCTGATAGATGCCTGACATTTTTTTCAAAACTTTCAACAAAAATTCTTCATATTATTCTGAGAATGTTGTGTCACAAATAGGTGGAAACCCATGAACCTTGACCACTCTTGTTCTTGCTGTTGTTCCATCACTCAGTCAAGTATGACTCTTTGAGACCCCATGGACTGCAGCATGTCAGTCTTCCCTGTCCTTCACCATCTCCCAGAGCTTGATCAGACTCATGCCCATTGAGTCAGTGATGCCATCCAACTATCTCGTTCTCTGTTGTCCACTCACATACTGCCTTCCATCTTCCCCAGCATCAGGATCTTTTCTAATAAGTTGCCTCTTCACATCAGGTGGCCAAAGTATTGGAGCTTCAGCTTCAGGATCAGTTCTTCCAATGACCATTCTTATCTCTTGACAAATTGGCATTGTGGATATTACCTTGCTCCACTTAAACTCTGGTTTTTTTTTTTTTTTTTTTTTTTCCTAGATCATCTCTAAACTTTAATGACTTCAGTTGAATTTCTCACAGTTATCTGATCCACAGCCTCTCTCCCAGAATCTGCTGATTAGACATCTCAGTCTTGTGCCTCCCTTTATTATTATTTGGGTCCCCAGGACAATGACTATCTAATATTAGGACAACGTGATCCTGATAAGCTTTAAATTTGAGGTGGCGTGCTTTGTTGAAGTTATCCATATGCCAATATTAACAAGAAAGTTTGGGATTTTGGACAAAATAATTAAGAAATGGTACTATGTAGGATATATATTTATTTTACTTTTCTCTGGCTAATTTCTCTCCAATGCTCTGAGGCATTCCCAATTGGTAGAAAAATACTGTATTATTTTTCTGAACTGGGTAGGATATAACATATTTTGCTACATTACACGCATGCCTGCTAAGTCGCTTTAGTCATGCCCAACTCTTCATAACCCTATGGACTGTAGCCCACCAGGCTCCTCTGCCCATGGGGCAAATTCTCCAGGCAACAATACTGGAGTAGGTTCCCATGCCCTCCTCCACAGGATCTTCCAGAGCCAGGGATCTAACCTGGGTCACCAGCGTCTCATGTCTCCTGCATTTTCAGGCAGATTCTTTACTACTAGCACTGCCTGGGAAGACTTTGTAGTTGTATCTAACTTAATTGATAAATTACATTAAAAAATAGCTGAAAAAATGTTAAATCCTCTTCTGAACCTTTCAGTACCCTTCTTTTCAGAAAAGTTACTGTAGCAAGGCTGTTTTTTTAAACCTTGTTGTTACTTTGATTTTTGACTCTGGCTCTTGCTATCCTTTGGCTAGATGGCTAGCTTGTTTTGTCTCTTCTCTGTGGATCACCAGAGGATGGCTTTTCTCTGACAGGGACTCTTCCCTCAGTGGGAATTTGGAGTTGTTTATGTTTTTGTTCTTTTGCAGTCAATCTGTAGATGTTTTGCTTACTCACATTCTTGATTAACTTGAAGATTTTTATCATTCATCTCACACCCTTTCAGTATACTTCTCTGCTGGCCTCCTTTTTTTGCCTGTAAATGTACATTCTTCTATTGTCCTGGTCCAATTTCAATGTATTCCTTTACTGAATTTTTTTTTTCCTCTGAATTTTATTTGTTTGTTTGCTTTCCTAATGTCTTTGGTCTGTTTTACTAATAGAAGATTCTGGGTTGGTTTGTTGTAGATGGTATTCTATGGGCATGAAGACATATGGCTAGAAAGGCTAGGCTCTTTTTCATTATCTATTTTGAATTGGGAAAAAAAAAGTCAGTCTTGATCTCACAAGAATTCTGTTTGAAGCATCCTGGAAGAAGGCTTGAAAGTGCTATTCCTTTGCCGTGCACACACCATTGAAAAATGCAGGGGTCTAAGTGTCCTGTCATTTATGGAGATTTCTTTGAGATCCCTCCCCCATTTATATGCACACTTTTGTATTCCTCTAAATAGATCTTAAACTACAGAAAATGTAAATAACTTCCCGGTACATTGTGTTCTGCAGCCAGTAAAGTCATAGATTCTTCCTGGATTTGTTTCTTGGCTACATCTATAAAACAACCTTTAAAAGACTATTTACATGAGAGACCTCCTGCATCAGTTTCCTGTTCACATGCTGGTCTGCTCAGTGCATTTAAATTACTACATAACTCCTTCAGCTCAATTGCTTTTGGAAATAGGAAACCCACTGTGGTTTCTTGAAATCTGTATGTGAAACATTCATCAACATTTTTTTTTTTCTTTTTACTTATTCTAGAAATTCAATCTGCTAGGAGAAACTGGGTGTAAAGCGGTAAAAGCAAGGTGTCAGAAGTCATCCATAACATTTTCTTATTTAATTATTCATTTAACAACATGGATCTGAAATGCTGCTCTAAAATCAGCAGCCAACGTGTCATTTCATTTACATACACATCCACCCTCACTTCTCTTTGCTCTCTCTTCCTATCTCATTGTCATTAGCTCTAAGAAGATTTCAAAGAAATTTGAAGCAATTTCGTCTTCTTGGGGAGATGTTGGAAAAAACATGTTAAAGGCTGAGATGATAGATGTGGATTATTTTCCTGGACAGAGTAATATGGCAAGGCCAGTATCTTAGAAGTCTCAATTTTCATCAGCCTAAGTAAGCAATTCCATTGAGACTTGACCAATGATTTTGCTTATGAATATTCTTTCTTTAGCTCCTGTCTGGTCCTTTAAAAGCCCAAGTTGCATGAAAATGGAGGGTTTTTGAAGCTACCTCTGTTAAATAGAAAGTATAAAGTTTTTTGTATTGTTCTGTAGGCAGATATTATTAATGCTGTGATGACACCAAAGAGTATTAAATGCAAATTTGCAAAGCTCTGAAGAGCTTTATTAAGCGAAGCAACATTTTACTGTGTCAATTCAGTAGCTATTTTAATGAAAATCTGGCTAAATAAATCTCAGTGGAAGCCACCACAGATGTTGTGTCTTGCATTCTGGGGAATAAGCAACTAAATTTGGCAGAGAGGTGAGAGAAGCTGTAAGAGGAAAGGGAAGATTGGAAGGGGTGAAGGATAGGGCTAAAATCTAGATTTTAGAATAATCCCCTCCATTTTATTCCTTGAAATTACAATTGGGTACCATACAAACCAATTATCTGTCTTTTGGTACTAGTTGGCATCTCCTTTTCTAAATAAATGAATGGTATTTCTAACTTTTCTAAGAAATGAGCATGTAAAATTGAAAAAGAGGTAGGAAGAAAGGAGGAATTTAGAAAAGAGGAAAAAATCAGGAAGGAAACAAAGGTACAAAGGAGGGAGGGAAAGAGGAAGAAAGGAAGGGAGGATGAAAGGAAGGATGGAGGGAGGGAAAGCAAGGCAGTATTTTTGAATGGGGGCACTGACTTGTTTCAACTTGATTAATTTTGATGGGCTTCTTCCTAACTATGCTGACCTCATCTTCCTTTGCTTAGAGCATTTACTTTAAAAAACCTACAATTGTGATTTCTATCTCTGCTCCTCTGAGAAATAAATCTAACGCCTGGAAAGTATTTTTCAAGGACCTGAAGGTCATCTTTTGATATGTAATTTGAAAGTAGAGGTGTCTATCTCATAGTTTCTGCCAGGGGTTGAGGTAAGGAGAACCTGACTTCTATAAACTAAGGTTATGTGATGGCCTCATCCCATCAGCCAAACTTCTTCCTAGTGTTTTCCAGTACTTTTCCATTAGCCCAAGCTGAAGTCTAAAATTCCTCTCACCATGGGTTTCAGCAGATTTGAGTTCAGTCTGTCTCCCCTACTGTAGGTCTTGACTCCTATTGCAAATACATTAAATAAAGTCTTCTTTTTACTGTTCTTAGTGTGTCTGATATAATATATCTTGCACAGAAGGATCACTAATGTGCAAAACAAGAGTCCTATGTTCTGGTCTTGAAATGTGCAATTGAGTCAGCATGTAACCTTTTACAAGTCTTTTAAGATTTCTGGATATCAGCTTTTTCATCTTTCACTTGAGACTATAAGTGTGTTTCAGCAGGTGTACTATTACTATTTTGAAGGAATCTTGATTAAATGATTCTGACACCATACATTGTTCAAAGATCAGTACCCTTGGCACTTGTCCACCAAATACAAATAGTGCTCAGGGATTATGATAATAAAAACTCTATTACCTTGTTACTCAAAGTTAAAGTGAAAGTGCTAGTCGTTGTCATGTTTGACTCTTTACAACCCCATGGACTGTAGCACTCCAGGCTCTTCTGTCCATGGAATTCTCCAAGCAAGAATTCTGGAGTGGGTTTCCATTCCCTTCACCAAGGGATCTTCCTGACCCAAAGATGGAACCTGGGTCTCCTGTATTGCAAGCGGATTCTTTATCATCTGAGCCACCAGGAAAGTGGACCTGTTACTCAAAGGTGGACCTCAAACCAAAATCATAATTACCAGAAAACTGTTAGAAATGCAAAATCTCAAGCCCTAAATTAGACCTACTGAATCAGATCAGAAATAAGCTGATTTTGGAGGTTTCTTTCATCTTTGATTTAGTTGTTTTTTAATACCTTTCAATAATATTTTATAATTTTCTGTCTAGTAGTCTTGAAAAGTTTTGTTAGATTTATTCATAGTTATTTTATATGTTATTGCATATAATTATGTGTGTATATTTAAATTTTTGTAACTCTTTATCCAGTTTACTCAAGTTTGTTTTCTCTCTGAATCATTTTTTGAACCAAATCATTGTGTTCACTGAAGAGTTTTAATAATGTGCTTGACTTATTTTAAAATTTTTCAATATTTTCTGAGAATGACATTTTTATTACTTTTCAATCCCTTCTATCTTTATTTTTTTTCTAAGACTGTTTAGAAATGATCATATTAGACATGTTTCTTTTTTCTTTTTTTTTTACTTTTTTTTTAAAATTTTATTTTATTTTTAGACTTTACATAACTGTATTAGTTTTGCCAAATATCAAAATGAATACACCACAGGTGTACACGTGTTCCCCATCCTGAACCCTCCTCCCTCCTCCCTCCCCATTCCATCCCTCTGGGTCGTCCCAGTGCACCAGCCCCAAGCATCCAGTATCGTGCATCGAACCTGGACTGGAAACTCATTTCATACATGATATTTTACATGTTTCAATGCCATTCTCCCAAATCTTCCCACCCTTTCCCTCTCCCACAGAGTCCAAAAGACTGTTCTATATATCAGTGTCTCTTTTGCTGTCTCGTACACAGAGTTATTGTTACCATCTTTCTAAATTCCATATATGTGCATTAGTATACTGTATTGGTGTTTTTCTTTCTGGCTTACTTCACTCTGTATAATAGGCTCCGGTTTCATCCACCTCATTAGAACTGCTTCAAATGTATTCTTTTTAATGGCTGAATAATACTCCATTGTGTATATGTACCACAGCTTTCTTATCCATTCATCTGCTGGTGGACATCTAGGTTGCTTCCATGTCCTGGCTATTATAAACAGTGCTGCGATGAACATTGGGGTACTCGTGTCTCTTTCCCTTCTGGTTTCCTCAGTGTGTATGCCCAGCAGTGGGATTACTGGATCATAAGGCAGGTCTATTTCCAGTTTTTTAAGGAATCTCCACACTGTTCTCCATAGTGGTTGTACTAGTTTGCATTTCCACCAACAGTGTAAGAGGGTTCCCTTTTCTCCACACCCTCTCCAGCATTTATTGCTTGTAGACTTTTGGATCACAGCCATTCTGACTGGTGTGAAATGGCACCTCATAGTGGTTTTGATTTGCATTTCTCTGATAATGAGTGATGTTGAGCATCTTTTCATGTGTTTGTTAGCCATCTGTATGTCTTCTTTGGAGAAATGTCTATTTAGTTCTTTGGCCCATTTTTTGATTGGGTCATTTATTTTTCTGGAGTTGAGCTGTAGGAGTTGCTTGTATATTCTCGAGATGAGTTGTTTGTCAGTTGTTTCATTTGCTATTATCTTCTCCCATTCTGAAGGCTGTCTTTTCACCTTGCTAATAGTTTCCTTTGATGTGCAGAAGCTTTTAAGGTTAATTAGGTCCCATTTGTTTATTTTTGCTTTTATTTCCAATATTCTGGGAGGTGGGTCATAGAGGATCCTGCTGTGATGTATGTCCGAGAGTGTTTTGCCTATGTTCTCCTCTAGGAGTTTTATAGTTTCTGGTCTTACGTTGAGATCTTGAATCCATTTTGAGTTTATTTTTGTGTATGGTGTTAGAAAGTGTTCTAGTTTCATTCTTTTACAAGTGGTTGACCAGAGTTCCCAGCACCACTTGTTAAAGAGATTGTCTTTAATCCATTGTATATTCTTGCCTCCTTTGTCAAAGATAAGGTGTCCATATGTGCGTGGATTTATCTCTGGGCTTTCTATTTTGTTCCATTGATCTATATTTCTGTCTTTGTGCCAGTACCATACGGTCTTGATAACTGTGGCTTTGTAGTAGAGCCTGAAGTCAGGTAGGTTGATTCCTCCAGTTCCATTCTTCTTTCTCAAGATCGCTTTTGCTATTCGAGGTTTTTCATTTTTCCATACAAATTGTGAAATTATTTGTTCTAGCTCTGTGAAGAATGCTGTTGGTAGCTTGATAGGGATTGCATTGAATCTATAGATTGCTTTGGGTAGTATACTCATTTTCACTATATTGATTCTTCCAATCCATGAACATGGTATATTTCTCCATCTGTTAGTGTCCTCTTTGATTTCTTTCACCAGATCATACACCATGACCAAGTGGGCTTTATCCCAGGGATGCAAGGATTCTTCAATATCTGCAAATCAATCAATGTAATACACCACATTAACAAATTGAAAAATAAAAACCGTATGATTATCTCAATAGATGCAGAGAAAGCCTTTGACAAAATTCAACATCCATTTATGATAAAAACTCTCCAGAAAGCAGGAATAGAAGGAACATACCTCAACATATTAAAAGCTATATATGACAAACCCACAGCAAACATTATCCTCAATGGTGAAAAATTGAAAGCATTTCCTCTAAAGTCAGGAACAAGACAAGGGTGCCCACTTTCACCATTACTATTCAACATAGTTTTGGAAGTTTTGGCCACAGCAATAGACATGTTTCTTTCACTTCAGTTTTAAGAGTAAATTTTTGTCATTTTGCCATTGAATTTACTAAATCAAGGAGGATTCCTTAAATTTCTAGTTTGCTAGATATTTGTCATCACTGTTTTTGATAGATTCATTTATACATTTTCTCAATTCATTAAGATGAATTATAACATTTTTCCTTTAAGTTTGTGAATAAAATGATTCATTCTTAAGTGTTAAATATGCTCTACATTCCCATAATAAATCCAATATAGTTGTAATCTATTTTTCTTTATATATATTGATGAATTGCTTTGCTAATATTTGCTTTGAATTTCTGGTAAATGTAATCTCTGATTTTTCTCTCTTAACAAGTCCTTATATGTTTTATTTTCAGGAAGTCACTGATCATAAAACTAGTTGTGGAGTAGTTTTAGAGTCTATAGAAAAACTTTTGGAATATTAGACTTTCCAAATTGTTTTTTTTTTCTAGAGTAGAAATCATCTATAAAGATAACTGTAGCTAGTATGTTTTTGGTGAGAAGTATTTCATTCTACATTTAGTTTAATATCTATTAACTATCAAGCTTTTCTATTTATTATTTCATTTTAGTAAATTTTGTTTTAATAAGACTTTGTCCATTTGTCTTGTATTTCACATTTTTTCAAAAAATATATTATTGATATATAATAGTATTTTATTATTAATATGTATTAAACTTTATTTTGCATTATCTTATGTATTTAACTTAATATTTTTTATTTTTATATTTATGGAGGCTGAGGAACTTGTCAAAATTTCCAGTTTTTATTACTGAGAATGGTTATTTGTTACTGCTTTTTATCTTGATGAGTCTCAGAATAATCTACTATTTGTATTAATCTTTTAAAAGCCTTAATATGTGGCTGTTTTGTTCCTTCTTTTATGAACTTAATTCCTATTTTATTAATCTCTACTTTATCTTTTCTCTTCTGTATAATCTCTTAAATTAATTTATTTTTTTCCTGACTCTTTGAGATAGCTATTAGCTCATACTTTTCAACTTATTTTTGTTTTTCATTTTTAAATGCTGTATGTTCCCTGTGTGCATGTGTGCTCGGTCACTCACTTGTGACCAACTCTTTGTGACCCCATGGACCCATGGACCATAGCCCTCCAGGCTCCTCTGCATGGAATTCTGCAGGCAAGAATACTGGAGTGGTTTGCCATTTCCTGCTTCCCTGGTGGATCAGTCGGTAAAGCGTCTGTCTGTAATGTGGGAGACCTGGGTTCGCTCCCTCGGTCGGGAAGCCCTGGAGAAGGAAATGGCAACCCACTCCAGTACCCTTGCCTAGAAAACCCCATGGACGGAGGAGCCTGGTGTCCATGGGGTCGCAAAGGGTCGGACACGACTAAGCAACTTCACTTTCACTTTCACTCCAATAATATCTATGTATTTTCTTCTAAATATAGTTTCAGTTGTATCCCACAATTTATGGTATGTATTATCACAGTGATCAAGCCAGTTTACATTACTGTTAGCAATGCAAGGAAATTCTCCTTCCCTATCCCACTTCACATGCCCCTCTCCCCGCAAAACCAAAATGCATTATCAAACTATTTCTAACGTTTGCTATGATAGAAATGAAGTAACAGCTCCACATTACAGATTTTGTTTGAAAAATATTTGAGAAAATTTACATATGTTTAAAAGCCATTCCATTTGTATTTTCTTTACTACTAGCGCTCAGTTCATTTACTTTTTCTATATGCCATTCTGGAGAAGGAACTGGCAACCCACTCCAGTATTCTTGCCTGGAGAATCCCCATGGACAGAGGAGCCTGGCAGGCTACAGTCCATGGGATCGCAAGAGTCGGACATGATTTAGCGACTAAACCACTATATGTCATTAAGATTTTTGTTCTTATGCTCTTTATCTGTTAGATAAACTGTAACTCTTTTTGTGATATTAGTTGCAAAGATTTGTACCAGTTTATTATAGACCTGGGTTCTATCTCTGGTTTGGGAAGATCCCCTGGAAAAGAGAACAGCTACCCACTCCAGTATTTGAGCCTGGAGAATTCCATGCACTGTATAGTCCATGAAGGCAGACTGTGCCTCAGATGGCAAAGCATCTGCCTGCAATGTGGGAAACCTGGGTTTGACCCCTGGTTTGGGAAGATCCCCTGGAGAAGGAAATGGCAACACACTCCATTACTAGAAAATCCCATGGATGGAGAAGCCTGGTGCAGGCTACAGTTCATGGGGTTCAAAGAGTTGGACATGACTGAGCGACTTCACTTTCACCTTTATGATTTTTTTCTTCCAGAAATGATCAGTATTTAATGTAGAGGGTTTTTTTCTTTTTTAATTTTGCAGCTTTTTACTTTATTTTATATATTATGTGTTCTGTATTCTGATAAAATAATAATAATTTTTTCATTCTTTCCTCTTGTACTGCTAATATTTCTTGTTTTGCTGTGTTTAAATCATTTGTCAATCTAATTATTTTGGTTGTCATTTCCTTCTTCAGGGGATCGACCCACCCGAAGGATTGAACCTAGGTGTCCAACATTGCAGGAAAATTCTTTACCACTTGAGGCAACAGGAAAGCCTAATTATTTGGGGACAAAATTGAAATACAGTGTGATATTTTCCAAACAACTTTTCAGTTGTTCCAGTGCTCTTTAATAAGTAATTTATCTTTTCCTCATTTATTTGAAATAAGTGGATTACTATTGTTTTCAATGGCCTCTTCTCTTATGATCTGTTTGATCCATCTCTTAAAGTACCAGTGCATACCTGCCTTATATCTCCTTGTAACACTGAAATCTATGATTGAAAGACCAAAATATCCATTTAAATTTCACTTTGAATCCAATAATATGATTTCCCTTCTTATCAGGAAAATCTGGATTTTGGAGGATTTTTTGTTTCATTTTTATTTTTTAACCATTTTTATTTAATACCTGCCTAGCAACAAAGTTAAAGCAATTTTATACATTTATAACTCTAACTTAAGACAAGGCTTGTTTGAGGTGGACCAACCCTTCCTGTTTTGGCAAATCATAAGTATACCTAACTATATGTAATAAAAACTGGCCACAAACTGGAAACTCTAAGGGAATCTGACAAAGGAATATGTATAATTCTTTTGGGTCAAGTGAAAGACTGTGGAAAACAGCTAACTTTTTGACTGAGGTTAAAATTCTAGGTCTGCCACTCACTAATTGTGTGAATTTGGGGAAGTTACTTAAACTGAGTTCCATTTTTACAATTATTAAAAGAAAATTATAATATTAGACATTTCATAGAATCCTCTGGGGATTAAAATTAATATTTTATACAGGATAGAAAATTTCTCATAACATATTATAATGGAGTTTATATGTCCATTGTGAAAATGTTAAGCATTTCTGAAATATGTTGATTATATTATGTTGATTCAGTTATACATTTATATATTCTTTTACATATCCTTTTCCATTACAGTTTATCATGGGCTATTAAACATAGTTGTCTGTCCTATAGAGTTGGATCCTCCTGCTTCACAACCACCAATCTGTTCTCTATGTTTGTGGGTCTGTTTTGTAGATAAGTTCATTTGCATCATACTTTAGATTCCGTGGGCTTCCCTGGTGGCTCAGACAGTAAAGAATCTGCCTGCGATGCCAGAGACCCAGATTTGATCCCTGGGTCAGGACGATCCACTGGAGAAGGAAATGACACTCACTAGAAAATTCTTGCCTGGAGAATTCCATGGACAGACAGCTTGGTAGCCTACAGTCCATGGGGTCACAAAGAGTTGGACATAACTGAGCAACTTACACTTTAACACTTTAGATTCCATATTTAAGTGATACCATATGATATTTGTCTTTCTCTTTTTTGACTTACTCACTTAAATGATAACCTCTAGTTTCATCCAGGTTGCTGCAATTGGCATAAATTTGTTCTTTTTTATAATTGAGTAATATTGTATTCTATATATATACCACATTTTCTTTATTAATCACTCTGTTGATAGACATATAGGGTACTTCTATGTTCTGGCTATTGTGAAAAGTGTGGCTATGAAAACCGGGGAGCATGTGTTTTTTTTCAATCACGGTTTGTCTGGATTTATGCCCAGAAATGGGATTTCTGGATTATAAAGCAATTCTGTTTTTAGTTTACCAAGGAACCATCATACTGTTCTCCATAGTGTCTGCACCCATTTACATTCCCACCAACAGTTTAAGAGGGTTTCCTTTTCTCCACACCCTCTCCAGAATTTGTTATTTGCAGACTTTTAAATAATGGCCATTATGATTCATGTGAAGCGGTACCTAAATGTAATTCTGATTTGCTTTTATCTAATAATCACTGATGTTGAGCATCTTACAGCTACAAATACATGACATTTTTCCAAAAAATGAAATTATCACCACATATTTATGTGCTTTAATAATTTTATTAAATAATACATACAATTTCTGCCTCCACATATATATATAGTCATTTTTGTATTATTAGTTGCAATATTATCTGATTTGTCCTTCATTCTGCTAGATGACAAAATATTACATGAAGGTATAGATTGAATGTAGAATTGAGTTCTATATCTTTCTGAGGCTTCTTGTTTTTTATGTAGTCCTCATAGAACTAAATCCCATCAGAGGTATATTGAGACAGAAGTTTCCTAATTTCTCTCATTTAAGAAGAATCATGATGAAGCAAAAGCCTGAGATTTAGGGTCAGAGTAAGACCTAGATTTTTTAATGACGGGTGTGACCTTAAGTGCATTTCCTCAACAGTAACAAGAACAACAATTACTTGAATCAAATGGTTTTGAGAATAAGTTTTAGAACCACGTGCGTGTGTGTGTGTGTGTGTGTGTGTGTTCTCAGACATGTCTGACTCTTTGCAACCCCTGGTAGACTGTAGTCTACCAGGCTCCTCTGTCCATGGGATTTTCCAGGCCAGAATAGTGGAGTGGGTTTCCATTTCCTCTTCCAAGGGATCTTTTCTACCCAGTTATCAAACCCATGTCTCTTGTGTCTCCTGCATTGACAGGCAGATTCCTTACCAGTGTGCCACCTGGGGAGCCCACATAGATGCTCATTAAATGCTAATTATGCATGCTTCTTATCTGGACCCATTACACCCAGAAAGTTTACATGTGCCCTTAAAACTAAGAAAATAAATGAATATTACTGAGCCATAATTGGCTTATTGCAAATTGCTACTTCATTTCTACATAAGTGCTATTATAATTGAGAGCACATTGTTGCTTGAGATGTATTCAAGGTGATTTATAAGGGAATAGTTGAAGCTCTTAAATATTCCTTTTTATTTTGTGTTTTTAACCCAGGCAGCTTCTTTTGGAAGGGATGCTTTGTTGAGGTTATGGATGAATTTGTGGATGAAATTATATTCACTAGTGTCATACTAGGTCATGAACCCCAAGAGATGTGTTATAAAGTTTGAGGCTAAATCCAAAAGACTATAATTTTTTCCCTATTGGTATTTGTCATGGTAGTGAAATAAGCACTGAAGATGGAAACATATTTTTTGTTGCCATTCAAGTAAATTCAGAGAAATCAGATTATAGCTGGTGTAATTTAGATGTTTGGAGGTGGGGGATTTTCTGATAGCAAAATCTAATATATTTGGCTCCCAAAATGGAAAGCCTCTCTCAGAGGGATGACCTGCATCAGGGAATTTATTTTTCAATATGGTGAGGCTGATATCAACTTTAAAACTGATTTTTTTTTTCCTGGTTGGATATGACTCAAATTTTGTTCTCAGCCTTAGCCGAAATTGCAACTTCAGGAAGAAGACATCATTTCTTTATAGACCTCACTACTTCTGGTCTGGTTCAATACTTTTACATACTTTTTCTATTTGTTAATGGTTAATATGCGATGGCACCAGGATAAACACATGGACACTTGTGTATTTTATTGGTATTCCACATGGTGAAGTGGGGGCTTCCCAGACGGCACTAGTGATAAGAACAAGCCTGCCAGTGCTGGAGACCTAAAAGGTGTAGGTTCAATCCCTGGATAGGGAAGATTCCCTGGAGGAGGGCATAGCAACCCACTCCAGTATTAATGTCTGTGAAATTCCATGGACAGAGGACCCTGGTGGGCTACAGTCCATGGGGTTTCAAGGAGTCAGACATGACGGAAGTGATTTAGAAGGCATGCACACATACATGGTGAAGTATATATTATACGATTCATTTTCTGGAAAAGTGTCTGAGACTCACAAAGTATAAATCATTTATCACAGGTTACATGGTTTAAAGAGGGTGATAGCAGCTATCAATAAAGGTATCTGACTCTAGAGTTCATATTTGAATCATTATGTTTTAAGGCCAAATTGTAGCAGTCATTGTGTGTTATACATACTCCTTAGTCTCCAAAATGTCATGGCTAGCTTCTCTGTACTTTGTCTTCTGTCTTCACAGAACACAGCTAGTGTCTTAATGTTTTCTGAATTCAATTTGCAACAACCAGAAATCTCTAAACTCTACTTTGGAAAGAGTGAGGGTTTACAACCTCGACAGCATATTAAACCTAGATAGCATATTAAAAAGCAGAGACATTACTTTGCCAACAAAGGTACATCTAGTAAAAGCTATGGTTTTTCCATGTATGGATGTGCGAGTTGTACCATAAATAAGGCTGGGCGCTGAGGAATTGATGCTTTTGAACTGTGGTGTTGGAGAAGACACTTGAGTTCCTTGGACTGCAAGGAGATCAAACCAGTAAATTCTAAAGAAAATCAGTCCTGAATATTCATTGGAAGGACTGTTGTTGAAGCTGAAACTCCAATACTTTGGGCACCTGATGCAAACAACTGACTCATTTGAAAAAACCCTGATGCAGGGAAAGATTAAAGGTGGGAGGAGAAAGGGATGACAGAGGATGAGATGGTTGGATGTCATCACCAACTCAATGGACATGAGTTTGAGCAAACTCTGGGAGTTGGTGATGGACAGGGAAGCCTGGTGTGCTGCAGTCCATGGGGTGGCAAAGAGTCAGACACAACTGAGCGACTGAACTGACTGAGAGCTTACATTTTAGTTATTGACTTCTCAAAGTGAAATGACCGCTGATAGATCAGCTGTTTTCAATCACTGTGCACTCATGTGCACCCTTTCTTTAGAGCACTAAGCTCCAATTCCTTCCTTAAGTTCCACATCTAGGAAAGGGAAGACTTAAGAGAATGATAGTAACTGGTATTCATTAAATTTTATGTAAATTGTTAAGGCTTTGGCAAACAGAACATAACCCTTTAATCAATTTTGGGTGAAAAATGCATTAAATTTGTTATACTTGCCTATTGCTAATTTGGTTTGGATACACGTATCCTGGACACAACCCATCACAACAGGTGCAATTCGATAAAAACATCAACTTATATAATTGCAATCTCAAGCGTAGATATAGCATGTGCAGTTTCAAAAAAGCTTCTAACTTCTACTGTTTGATATGAAGAGTTACATATTTTGTCAGTTTTTAAGATTTATCTTGGGGAAAAGTCTTTCACCTCTATCCTAAATTGTTCATTACCCCACCCACTACTGTAGAACTGTGTAATCTTTTCCACAAAGTTCTCATGAGAAACTCTTAGGCACTACCTCCTTTAGAAACATATGTTCTCAGTACACTTATTTTATCATTTAAGAGGCAGAAAAAGCTTACAATAAAATTCTAAATATATTCACTGCACATTTTAGACAATCCCCCACCTCATCCTTTTAGGATTTATTTCTCTAATTGGTTTTCTTCTCAATCTCCACACAGCTATTTCCAACTTTCTGAATTTTCCTTGAATTTCAGATCTATTTTTCCTTCCACCTTATTTTTATCAGATGAGCTCATCTTCCTCTTAGGGGGGATAAAAAAGTTACAGTAAAATAGAAATTATCAGAAAATAACTCCCTCAACCTCCTATCCCTGAAGTTACAAATTTATAGGAACCTTCACTTGATCTTTTCTTTCTTATTTTCTATTAGAAAGAATCATTTTCCCCTTGAGCTGCAGAAAGTTCATTTTTTTTTTTTTTTCCTGCTGATGCTCTTCATTCCTTGCTTCCCACATTTTCAGGGGCAAATCAATTATTTCCTTTATGTGTATTTAACCTCTCACTCTTCACATGTCTCTTCCTTCCCTTAAGCTCTTATATAGCTTATATCTTTGTCTTCTAAAAATTAGATTTAAAATTTAATGAAAAAAAAAAAAAACTTTTAAAAATGTTTTCCCAAAGTTGACAGCCTATGCTCACTATTTCTGCTTCTGCATTTTGCAGTCTTTGGAAATCAGAATTACTTTTTGTGACTCTACTCATACTGATCTGATTGCATCAAAATCACCTGCCTGTTGCTAAAGCTAATACAACTCTATTAATCCATATCATTTCTGACTCTAAGCAACATCTACCAATGTTGATCTCTCTCTCTTGAAAAAAAAATCTCATCTTTGGCTTCCAGGAGACCAGCTCCTCTTGGATTTCCTCCTATGCTTCCTGTCCCTTTGTATAAAGTATGTCTTTTTATTCTGATGTTTTAATATCTAGGGCTTTACTGATCCTGGGCAGACTGACCCTATCTGGGCTAGCCAGTGTCTTGAGATATATAGTAAAGGACTCACCAGAAAGCATGAGTTTTATGTAAACCAACAAATTCAGAACAATATCATCATGCTCACCTCCTCCCTCAGGCTCCAACACTCTTCCCAAACCACCCCAGATCCATCTACCAGATAATTGAAGATAGCCCTCACACCCCAGACTCCACTGAAATGTTTCAAACTAGCCAGTCCTAAACCTGCTTATTCTTCTTCACCCGTTTCTTCCCATGGAAACTACAATAAAGGCTCTTACCCACATTTTCCTCCCATCCCTTATGCCTTCTC
Organism: Bubalus kerabau; assembly: GCF_029407905.1. Taxonomy (NCBI): domain Eukaryota; kingdom Metazoa; phylum Chordata; class Mammalia; order Artiodactyla; family Bovidae; genus Bubalus; species Bubalus kerabau. Next base: position 59,001,211 of record NC_073625.1, read on the forward strand.
ATTGACCCTGTTTATTTTTTTTGCTGTGGGACCTTCTATCAGTCTGATGGCTGCTAGAATGCAAGTATTCCTTCTGTCCTGAGTTACCTCAGGACTCACCAGCTCAACATTGTTGATGACTGCAATTGCTGATGATTGTGAAAGGCATCAGGAAGTATTACATTTCTCAAGGTAAGTTACATAAGGGCCTTTCATAATTTTTTTTTGTCCTGCATGCCAGCTAAGTAGCATCAGTTCAGTTCAGTCACTCAGTCATGTCCGACTCTTTGCGACCCCATGAATCGCAGCATATCAGGCCTCCCTGTCCATCACCAACTCCTGGAGTTCACTGACTCACATCCATCGAGTCAATGATGCCATCCAGCCACCTCATCTTCTGTATTCCCCTTCTCCTCCTGCCCCCAATACCTCCCAGCATCAGAGTCTTTTCCAATGATCCAACTCTTCGCATGAGGTGGCCAAAGTACTGGAGCTTCAGCTTTAGCATCATTCCTTCCAAAGAAATCCCAGGGCTGATCTCCTTCAGAATGGACTGGTTGGATCTCCTTGCAGTCCCAGGGACTCTCAAAAGGGACTCTTAAGAGTCTTCTCCAACACTACAGTTCAACAGCATCAATACTTCAGCATTCAGCTTTCTTCACAGTCCAACTCTCACATCCATACATGACCACTGGAAAAACCATAGCCTTGACTAGCCAGACCTTTGTTGGCAAAGTGATGTCTCTGCTCTTCAATATGCTATCTAGGTTGGTCATAACTTCTCTTCCAAGGAGTAAGTGTCTTTTAATTTCATGGCTGCAGTCACCATCAGCAGTGATTTTGGAGCCCCAAAAAATAAAGTCTGACACTGTTTCCACTTTTCCCCCATCTATTTCCCATGAAGTGACGGGACCAGATGTCATGATCTTCATTTTCTGAATGTTGAGCTTTAAGCCAACTTTTTCACTCTCCTCTTTCACCTTCATCAGGAGGCTTTTTAGTTTCTCTTCACTTTCTGCCATACGGGTGGTGTCATCTGCATATCTGAGGTTATTGATATTTCTCCTGGCAGTCTTGATTCCAGCTTGTGCTTCTTCCAGCCCAGCATTTCTCATGATGTATTCTGCATATAAGTTAAATGAGCAGGGTGACAATATACAGCCTTGACGTACTCCTTTTCCTATTTGGAACCAGTGTGTTGTTCCATGTCCTGTTCTAATTATTGCTTCCTGACCTGCATACAAATTTCTCAAGAGGCACGTCAGGTGGTCTGGTATTCCCATCTCTTTCAGAATTTTCTACAGTTTATTGTGATCTGCACAGTCAAGGCTTTGGCATACTCAATAAAGCAGCAATAGATGCTTTTCTGGAACTCTCTTGCTTTTTCAATGATCCATATGCACGTACAAATTTCCTTACTTCTATTTCTCCTTTTCCAAAGGATAGAATGTTCTTTGTAATACTTAAGGCAGACTGATCTTGATCCTTATCATCACCTATATGATAGCTGCATCTAATTCTGTTTTCTTCAACACCACACTCAACTGTGTACCTGCTTTCTTCCTTATTCTTTGATTCCTCTTCCTTCCTATCGTTTCCCATCTCCTCGAGTCATCTGCATCTTCCTCTTTTCTTTTCTTTGCACTTTCTCTCTGTCTCTGTCTGTCTGTACCTCTCTGGATAAACACACAGATTTCTAATTTCTCTCATCTTGCAACAGCAGGGAAAAAAATAACAACACAAAACACAAACATTTCTTCACTTACCGTGTTGCTCTTCCAGATAAAAATATCTCTCCTACTAGATTCTTAGGAAACAGACTAGTCACTGTTTTTCCTGCCACACCATGCACTGACACCTCAACTTACTGTAACCTAGAACCAACATTTATTGTTCTATTAAAGTTATTTTAGATAAAGTTGACAGTGTCTTCTTGGGTGCTAAATATAAAAGGTGCACTTCAGGCCTTTCTTCCCTAATTTCTCTGCATCTTCTGGTACCATTGACTAAGTTTTTCTTTTTGACACCAAGCTTCATTTTCACTTTCCTGCTTATTTTGCATGACTCAAGTTAGTGGAGTCATGCAATATTTGTCCTTTTGTGACTTATCTCATTTAGTATAATGTCTTTCAGGTTTATCTATGTTGTCACAAGTAATAGAATTTCCTTTCTTTATAAGGCTAAATAATATTTGATTGTGTGTGCATACTGTGTTTTGTTTATCCATCCTTTGTTGATGAACATGTGAGGTGTTTTCAAATCTTGGCTTGTGATTAGCACTATAATAAACATGGAGGTACAGACATCTCTTTGAGATACTAATTTCAATTATTTTGGATATGTATTATGGAGCAGAAATTATTAAAAGTTACTGTCACTAGAAGTTTTAAACTAATAGAAGGAAAGATAGAACAGAATAAAATTATGGCACATTTGTGAGGTTAAATATGATCATTATTGTATTCCTAATAAATAAAATGAATAGGTTTGTTCATTAACATGAAATGGTATAAATAAGAGCTAGAGACATAATTTACATTGACTTCAGGAAAAGAAAAATAAGAAGTTGATAGCTGAATTGGTTAAAAGAGCAGTGTGCATATATTCTCAATCATGTTTGACTCTTTGCCACTCTATGGATTTTAGTCTGTCGGGCTCACCTCTCCGTGGGATTCTCCAGGTAAGAATAATGGAGTGGATTTCCACATACTCCTCCAGGGGATCTTCCTGACCCAAGGACCGAACCCCACTCTCTTATGTCTCCTGCTTTGACAGGTGAGTTCTCTACCACAAACACCACTTGGGAAAACAGCAGCATTGTTCACTATAGACAAGATATGGCAACATCCTAAATGTCCATGGATAGATTAGTGGATTAAAAAAAATGCAGTAATTGCATATTCAAATGTTTGAAAAATATTCAAACTTGCAATATGTACCAACAGGGATGAACTTTGAGAATATTATGCTAGGTGAGATGTCAGTCACAGAAAGATAAATACAGCATGAAGTGAAGTGAAGTGAAGTGCAGTGGCTCAGTCGTGTCCGACTCTTTGTGACCCCATGGACTATAGCCTACCGGGCTCCTCCGTCCATGGGATTTCCCAGGCAAGAATACTCCAGTGGATTGCCATTTCCTTCTCCAGGGGAACTTCCAGACCCAGGGATCAAACCCGGGTCTCCTGCATTGTAGGCAGATGCTTTACCATCTGAGCCACAAGGGAAGCAAATACAGCATGACTGCACTTAAATGAAGTATTGCTAATGGTAACATATTTATAGACTCAAAGAGTAGAATGGTGGTTTCCAGGGGAAGAGGGAAGAGAAAAATGGGAAGTTAATAGCAATAAGCATAAAGTTTTAGTTAAACAAGATGAATAAATTCTAGAGATCTGCAGTACAACATTGGATTCATCCTCTACGATACTGTATTGCACATTTAAAAATGTATTAAGAAACTATATTTCATGTTCAGTGTTTGTATCAGGATAAAAGTAATTTTTATAAAGGAAAATAATGAAAAAAAGAGTCTTAAAAATTAGAAGGAATTCATGATATAGACTTGGTAGTTACAGGAAAACATTTTCCAATTTGTAAGAAAAAGAAAGTTAATAAAAGCAAGAAAAGATAATGAAAAATGCGTACAATTTCTCTAAAGATCATGAAGAGAGACCTGACTTCAAGAATCGTCAGTTCATATGATGGAAGAATACATATTTTGCTTTGTGATATTCAGTCAGTTCACTTCAGTTCAGTTCAGTCACTCAGTCGTGTCTGACTCTTTGCAACCCTATGGACCACAGCATGCCAGGACACCCTGTCCATCACCACTCCTGGAGTTTACTAAAACTCATGTCCATTGAGTTAGTGATGCCATCCAACCATCTCACCTTCTGTCATCCCCTTTTCCTCCTTCCTTTAATCTTTGCTAGCAACAGGATCTTTTCAAATGAGTTAGTTTCTTGCATCAGGTGGCCAAATATTGGAGTTTCAGCTTTAGCATCAGTCCTTCCATTTAATATTCAGGACTGATTTCCTTTAGGATGGACCAGTTGGGTCTCTTGAAGTCCAAGGGACTCTCAAGAGTCTTTTCCAACACGACAATTCAAAAGCATCAATTCTTTGGCACTCAGCTTTCTTTATAGTCCAAATCCCACATCCATACATGATTATTGGAAAAAACATAGGCTTGACTAGATGGACCTTTGTTGACAAAGTAATGTCTCTGCTTTTTATTTTATTTTATTTATTTTTTTTTAATTTTATTTTATTTTTAAACTTTACATAACTGTATTAGTTTTGCCAAATATCAAAATGAATCCGCTACAGGTATACATGTGTTCCCCATCCTGAACCCTCCTCCTTCCTCCCTCCCCATACCATCCCTCTGGGTCGTCCCAGTGCACTAGCCCCAAGCATCCAGTATCGTGCATTGAACCTGAACTGGCAACTTGTTTCAAACATGATGTTTTACATGTTTCAATGCCATTCTCCCAAATCTTCCCACCCTCTACCTCTCCCACAGAGTCCACAAGACTGTTCTATACATCAGTGTCTCTTTTGCTGTCTCATACACAGGGTTATTGTTACCCTCTTTCTAAATTCCATATATATGTGTTAGTATACTGTATTGGTGTTTTTCTTTCTGGCTTACTTCACTCTGTATAATAGGCTCCAGTTTCATCCACCTCATTAGAACTGACTCAAATGTATTCTTTTTAATGGCTGAGTAATACTCCATTGTGTATATGTACCATCGCTTTCTTATCCATTCATCTGCTGATGGACATCTAGGTTGCTTTCATGTCCTGGCTATTATAAACAGTGCTGCGATGAACATTGGGGTACACGTGTCTCTTTCCCTTCTGGTTTCCTCAGTGTGTATGCCCAGCAGTGGGATTGCTGGATCACAAGGCAGTTCTATTTCCAGTTTCTTAAGGAATCTCCACACTGTTCTCCATAGTGGCTGTACGAGTTTGCATTCCCACCAACAGTTTAAGAGGGTTCCCTTTTCTCCACACCCTCTCAAGCATTTATTACTTGTAGACTTTTGGATCACAGCCATTCTGACTGGTGTGAAATGGGACCTCATAGTGGTTTTGATTTGCATTTCTCTGATAATGAGTGCTTTTTAATATGCTGTCTAGGTTGGTCATAACTTTCCTTTCAAGGAGCGTCTTTTAATTTCATGGCTGCAACTAATACCTACAGTGATTTTGGAGCCCCCCAAAATAAAGTCAGCCACTGTTTTGACTGTTTCCCCATCTTTTGCCATGAAGTGATGGGACTGGATGCCATGATCTTAGTTTTCTGAATGTTGAGTTTTAAGCCAACTTTTTCACTCTCCTCTTTTGCTTTCATCAAGAGGCTCTTTAGTTCTTCATTTTCTACCATAAGGGTGTTGTCATCTGCATACCTGGGGTTGCTGATATTTCTCCCAGCAATCTTGATACCAGCTTGAGTTTCATCCAACCCAGCATTTCTCATAATGTACTATGCATATAAGTTAAATAAGCAGGGTGACAATATACAAGCTTGAAGTACTCATTTTCCTAATTGGAACCAGTCTGTTTTTCCATGTCCAGTTGTACTGTTGCTTCCTGACCTGCATACAGATTTCTCAAAAGGCAGGTCAGGTGGTCTGGTATTTCCATTTCTTTAAGAATTTTCCAGGGTTTGTTGTGATCCAAACAGTCAAAGGCTTTGGCATGGTCAATAAAGCAGAAGTAGATATTTTTCTGGAACTCTCTTGCTTTTTTGATGATCCAGTGGATGTTGGCAATTTGATCTCTGGCTCCTCTGCCTTTTCTAAATCCAACTTGAACATCTGGAAGTTCATGGTTCACGTACTGTTGAAGCCTGGCTTGGAGAATTTTGAGCATTTCTTTGCTAGCATGTGAGATGAGTTCAATTGTGCAGTAGTTTGAACATTCTTTGGCATTGCCTTTCTTTGGGACTGGAATGAAAGCTGACCTTTTCCAGTCCTGTGGCCACTGCTGAGTTTTCCATATTTGCTGGCATATTGTGTGCAGCACTTTCACAACACCATCTTTTAGGATTTGAAACAGCTCAACTGGAGTTCTATCACATCCACTAGCTTTGTTTGTAGGGATTCTTTCAAAGGCCCACTTGACTTCGCATTCTAGGATGTCTGGCTCTAGGTTGGTGATCACACCATCCTGATTATCTGGGTCGTGAAGATCTTTTTTGCATAGTTCTTCTGTGTATTTTTGCCACCACTTCTTAATATCTTCTGTTTCTGTTAGGTCTATACCATTTCTGTTCTTTATTGAACCCATCTTTGCATGAAATGTTCCCTTGGTATCTTTAATTTTCTTGAAGATATCTCCAGACTTTCCCATTCTATTGTTTTCCTCTTTTTCTTTGCATTGATCACTGAGGAAGGCTTTCTTTCTTATGTCTCCTTGTTATTCTTTGGAACTCTGCATTCAAATGGGTATATCTTTCCTTTTTTCCTTTCCCTTTCATGTCTCTTCTATTCACAGCTATTTGTAAGGTCTCCTCAGACAACCATTTTACCTTTTTGCATTACTTTCTCTTGGAGATTGTCTTGATCACTGCCTCCTGTACAATGTCACAAACCTCCATCCATAGATTTCAGGCCCTGAGTCTATCAGATCTAATCCCTTGAATCTATTTCTCATTTCCACTGTATAATAGTAAGGGATTTTATTTAAGTCATACCTGAATGGTCTAGTGGTTTTCCCTACTTTCTTCAATTTAAGTCTGAATTTGGCAATAAGGGGTTCATGGTCTGTGCCACAGTCAGCTCCTGGTCCTGTTTTTGCTGGCTGTATAGAGATTCTCTATCTTTGCTGCAAAAAATATAGTCGATGTGATTTTGATATTGACCATCTGGTGATGTCCATGTCTTCTCTTGTGTTGTTTGAAGAGGGCGTTTGCTATGACCAGTGAGTTCTCCTTTGGAAAACTCTATTAGCATTTGCCTTGCTTCATTGTGTACTCCAAGGCCAAATTTGCCTATTACTCTAGGTATTTCTTGACTCCCTACTTTTGCATTTCAATCGCCTCTAATGAAAATGACATTTTTTGGGGTGTTACTTCTCAAAGGTCTTCTAGGTCTTCATAGAACCATTCACCTTCAGCTTCCTCAGCATTACTGGTCAGGGCATAGACTTTGATTACAGTGATATTGAATGGTTTTCCTTGGAAACAAACAGAGATCATTCTGTTGTTTTTAAGATTGCATCCAAGTACTGCATTTCAGACTCTTTTGTTGACTATGATGGCTACTTCATTTTTTCCAAGGGATTCTTACCCACAGTAGTAAATATAATGGTCATCTGAGTTAAATTCACCCATCCCAGCCCATTTTAGTTTACTGATTCCTAAAATGTCAATGCCACTCTTGCCATCACCTGTTTGAGAACTTCTAATTTGCCTTGATTTATGGACCTAACATTCCACATTCCTATGCAATATTTCTCTTTACAGCATTGGACCTTAGTTCCATCACCAGTCATATCCACAACTGTGTGTTGTTTTTACTTTGGCTCCATCTCTTCATTGTTTCTGGAGTTATTTCTCCACTGATCTCCAGTATTATACTGGTCACCTACTGACTCGGGGAGTTCATCTTTCAATGTCCTATCTTTTTGCCTTTTTATACTGTTCAAGGGGTGCTCAAGGCAAGAATACTGAAGTGATTTGTCATATTACTTGTTCTGAAATAAAAACAATAAAATGGATTTATGGAAAATGAAATGCATTTGTGGAGAGAAGACAAGACTAGATCATCTTAACACTACTTTAAAGACTTCTCCCATGGCTTGTTGGGTAAATAATCCACCTGTAATAGAGGAAACACAAGAGAAGGGGATTGGATCCCTGAATTGGAAGGATACTCTGGAGAAAGAAATGGTAGCCACTCAAGTATTATTGCCTGGATAATCCCATGAACAGAGAAGCTTGGCATGCTACAGTCCTTAAGATTGCAAAGAGCTGGACAGAACAAAGTATGAATGCATGCAAAAACTTTTGGGTATAGCAGAAAGGTCTCATAAGGGAGAATTAGGGTGTTAAGTAGACATAGGATATATATAATATAACTGTAAATTTTTTTATGAATTATATTGTTTAAATTTTGGTTTTAAAGTATGGCTTTATTGATTTAATAAATGTTTAGTTCTTACTTGACTTCTGGGGAAGTAGGAAAATACATAAGTTGAACCATAATGCTTAAAAGTTTTGGAAGTCCATCAATATAAAATTACTGACTTTGGAATTATAATAATTAAAGGCATGTTTGTTAAAATCTTGTGAAATAACTGAAAAGAGAAAGGCCTTGTGAAATTTTTATAAATAAATCTAAGGAGAGCAGTAGTTGGTAAACAAACTAGAACTTGTATGACGGTGTGGAAAAAAAGAGATCCAGTACTACAGTGAAAGAAATGAAAATAAAGCCAAACCAGAACAGGAAACAAAAGGCAAGTCGCTGCTGGGTTTACACAAAGCAGAAACAGATTATGTGGTTATTCATTATCCTCTTACTAATAAAATTTTAAAAAATCATTAAATGTGCTTTCAGGCTTAAGTGTGTTTGGAATACTGACAAGTTTGCATGCTATTTCAGTAGCTGACAGTATGATGAAGAAAAAAAAACACACAGATGATGTGCAAATGAGGAAATATTAGATTAGGAAGCATTTTGAAAGCCAGAGATGATGTGAAAGTTATAAAAGAACAGATCATGGGAGGATAACGCTGCTTTATTGGTCAATCTGTGGATGCACTTTCATTTTTAATTATCAAAAAGTAATATTTAGCTTAATTCTTTTCAGAACTCTAAATATTTAAACCTTAAGCAACTTTCCAACAGGTGCTCAGAAATCACTCTGTGCCTCTAAAGTTCTAAATTTTGGCATTCAGCCTAAGCCATATGGAAGGTGTTGATTCGGTCTTCCACTAATATTTACAGAGTTTCTCTGTGTGCTAGATGAGAAGTATATTGGTGAAAAGATACAGATACTGTCCCTCCTTCATGGAACTTTGAGGATAGTTTCAGAATCATATATTATTCCAGAGAAGGCAATGGCACCCCACTCCAGTACTCTTGCCTGGAAAATCCCATGGTCGGAGAAGCCTGGGGTTGCGAAGAGTCGAATATGACTGAGTGACTTCACTTTCACTTTTCACTTTCATGCATTGGAGAAGGAATGGCCACCCACTCCAGTGTTCTTGCCTGGAGAATCCCAGGGACAGCAGAGCCTGGTGAGCTGCCATATATGGGGTCACACAGAGTCAGACACGACTGCAACAACTTAGCAGCAGCAGCAGCATATATTACTCATATATTATAGAAAAATTATAGAAAAGATTGAAGGCAGGAGAAGAAGGGTGCGATAGAGGGCGAGATGGTTGGATGGCATCACTAACACGATGGACATGCGTTTGAGTAAGCTCTAGGAGTTGGTTATGGACTGGGAAGCCTAGTGTGCTGCAGTCCCTGGGGCTGCAAAGAGTCAGACATGACTGAGCAACTAAACTGACATAAATACAGGAGAGGAATAGTATTGGTTAAAAAAAAAAATCTTGATGGTTTATTGAGAGTAAATTCAGTGCTAGACAATGGAAAGTCATTGTGATAATGTGAATCATCATATGTCATCCTGCTGAGAAGTCTTTTTGATCTTGGTGACACTGACAGGCATATAAAATGAGGAATGTGATACACGAGCACAGAAGATGGGAAATGATAGTACCCTGCCTGTAGTTGGTTGAATCTAAGTTTGTCCAACCCAAAACCCCAGACTCTAAGAAAGATATTGACAAAGTAGAAGACATTCAGAGCCAAGGAGATGGGAATTTTGAAGGGAATTGACAATATAATAGATGAAGCCTCCTTAAAGCATGTGTGGATATTGAATCTGTAGAAGAGAAGACTCAAGGGGAACTTGAGAACCCCTTTTAAATAAACCCAAGGCTTTCCTGAGCAAGAAGCATCTGACTTGTTCCTTGTGGCCCTGCAGTTTCAAACTGGAATGAAAAACTGGAAACTCCAGGGAGTATAATTTTTGCTAAATATAAAAAGGAATTTTGTACCAGTCACAGCTATCCAAAGACACCTCAGACATCCTCTAGTGAGGCAAGACCTCAGGCGATAATATTTTCTGCATCACCGAAAGTACTCAGACACAGGCTGGACCAGCACACGTCTGGCAGTCTGTTGGATGGGACATTCAATATCAAATGAAAACTGAAATAGAGGCCCCCTAAAGATCTCTTATCCCTTACCACTCTGAGAGTCTAGTCAATGTACATTTTTATTCTTCTGGCTAGTGAGCATCGGCATTCATCCACTTAGCTTCTTTACCCCCATAGTGAAGTTTTTGACTTTTTTTCTCTTTACACATTTAATTTAAAACATTAAAATATTTTGGAGTAACTTCCCTGGCAGCCCAGTAGATAAGATTTCACCTTCTAATGCAGGTGGTGAGTGTCCAATCCCTGGTTGGGAAGCTAAGATTCCACATGCCTTGTGCCCCCAACTCCAAACACAACAAAACATAAAACAGAAGCAATATTGTAACAAATTCAATAGATATTTAAAAAATATGTTTTGGAGGTAAGAGGAGTGACTTTGGACGTCTACTTCTGCTCAGCTCAGAGGCTGTCTAGACCAAGACCTTGCAAGTTTGTTTTTCTCTCCATCTGGACTCAAGATCTCTGTCACTACCATGCTCTGCCAAATTAGCAGTCTGTTCAGAAATTTTAGCTTGCTCTCCTTTTTCCTATTTATTGGAGCAGGAGGTGCTGGAGCAGCACTGTATATCTTATGATGGGCATCATTCAGTCCAGTCAAGGTAAGACCAAAAGGATAATTCAGAACCTTGGAATAAACTGGGTCCCAGTGTTCAGCACAAGTTCTATTAGTGACTGTAGCTTATAGCAAACTGAAGAAAGAAGGTTCAGACTTCTAAAAGAAATGGTTCACTCTAAAGCTGCTTGGAATGAAGGTCTTCCAGGAGACATCCATACAATTTTTCACTTAAGCAGGAAGTATTTCCCCTCTAAATTCATGGACCACTCCAAAAAGGAAATCAGTCCTGAATATTCATTGGAAGGACTGATACTGAAGCTGAAACTCCAATATTTTGGCCACCTGATGTGAAGAACTGACTCATTGAAAATGACCCTGATCCTGGGAAAGATTGAAGGCAGGAGGAGAAGCGGCTGACAGAGGATGAGATGGTTGGATGGCATCACCGACTCAGTGGACATGAGTTTGAGTAAGCTCTGAGAGTTGTTGATGGACAGGGAAGCCTGGTGTGCTGAAGTCCATGAGGTCACAGAGTCGGACACGACTGAATGACTGAACTGAAATGCACGAAATCATGTTGGTGCATTGTTTTGGGGTTTACACTCATTAATGAATAGTCTTAAACTTGAAATAAACAGTCTTTTTGTTTAGCAAAGTTACCTAAGGAAAACTCTGATATCTGTCTCTCTTTCACTCTAGCTAGCTATACATATCTATATATCTATATCTATCTACAGATATATTTATGTGTGTTTGTGCTAAGTTGCTTCAGTAATGTCTGACTCTTTGTGACACCATGTACCATAGCTCTCCAGACTCCTCTATCCACGGGATTCTCCAGGCAAGAATACTGGAGTGGGTTGCTATGCTCTCCTCCAGTAGATCTTCCCAACCCAGTTATCAAACCTGAGCCTCTACGTTTCCTGTATTGGCAGGCAGGTTCCTTACTTTTAGTTCCAGCTGGGAAACACTACATATGTATGTGTGTATCCCTTTAAAACATAACCAAACTTAGTTCATAAAAAGTTAATGAATTTTAAATATGACTAACTGGATGTCAAATATTTTGATTTTAGCAATATTAGCAAAAAAAGGAAACATCAAACTATTTTACATAATGCAAGACATTTTATCTCCCCAAGTATTTTATCCCCAATTATAGAGCTAAGTGGACTTCCCTCATAGCAGAGTAGGTAAAAAATCCACCTGCAGTGCAAGAGACCTGGGTTTGATTCCTGGGTCGGAAAGCTCCTGGAGAAGGAAATGGCAAACCACTCCAGTATTCTTGCCTGGAGAATCCCATGGACAGAGGAGCCTGGCAGGGTACAGTCCGTGGAGTCGCAAGAGTTGGACACAACTTTAGTGATTAACCCACCACCAACACCAACATAGAGCTAGGTGAGCTTGTAGCAAAGTTGAATCTTAGTGGTTGTCTCTGATTTTTACACCTCAAAACTTGGGGCCTCAGGCACGACAGTGACAGAAAGACTTATGCAGGAGCCCACACCAGCCAGAAAGGATGTCATTATTGGGGTTTCTTGTTTCAATACTTCTCAGTGCTGCTGTGTGGGCTCCTCCTGCATCTTCTGGCAATGTGACCCAGAGCCCTCAGGACAGGTCCCACTACCAGCAGCTTTACATGGACTGAAGATCAAGACAAGCCTCCATGAATCCTGGCGACTTTTCTCAAGACTGTGGTGTATTTATGTCTTCTTTTCACAGAAACCTTCCTACATGTAGGCAGGGCCTAGATCTCCACCATTCCCAGAAAACTCACATCTCCAGCTTGTTCATCTGAAGAATCCCCATTTTTACTGTTGGCATCAAACTCTTCCATTTGCCTCAAACCCTTCTACCTACCAATCCAGCCAGATTAATATTCATCAGTGGACCTAAAAATTAATTGATATCTATTACCCCTTTGCAAGTAAAGATGGTGGTTAAGGGTTAATGCCTATATACTGGTTTTAGAAAAACAATGGCTGAATTCCATCCTTTCTTTTTCATTTTTCCTTTCTTTTAAGTTGGAGGATATTTGTTTTATAATATTGTGTTGTTTTCCACTTCATAACAATGAGAACCAGACATAAGCATTACTGTACATATATTCCCTCCCCTGGAGCCTCTCTCCTACCCCCCCCCCCCCGCCCCCATCTCACCCACCCTGGGTCATCACAGAGCACTGAACTGAGCTTTCTGTACCTCAGGCAACACCAAAGGACTCATAAGCAGGTGCCAAGGTATCCAGACTCACTGGCTGTAAACAGACATATGGCTGGTCCTCCTCTACTTCTTTGTGTGTTGAAGAGATTATCTCTTTGACCTAACGCTAATCAAGCACTACTGAGGCCTCTTCTGGACTCAGCCTCAACCTTGGCCTATAAACATTTGAACAAACAACTTAAAACGTCATCCTTGAGATGGTCCTAATCCCTCTTACAGTGTTTGCCTGTGAAAACTCAAGTCAACCATTTGCTATTTGTTCCAGGCAACATCTGCAGAAGATGCCCCTCTCTCCCAGTCTCTGGGATTGCAAGAGCCTAATTTTGGTAACAGTCAGTTAACAAACCCAGATGGATTTCACAGGGAACAACTCCTTCCCAAACTTCCTGCTTTCTGTACTTTTCACTTCCTCAACTGCGCTAAAGTTTCAAACATTCCCATGCTTTCTATACTCTCATTTTCTCTTAAAACAACAGTTTGCTGCTAAGTCGCTTCAGTAGTGTCCGACTCTGTGCGACCCCATAGACGGCAGCCCATCAGGCTCCCCTGTCCCTGGGATTCTCCAGGCAAGAATATTGGAGTGGGTTGACATTTCCTTCTCCAAAACAACAGTTTACATCAGCTCAAATAGAAGCTGAGTTCAGTTCACACTGGACCTTCTTCCTTATTGTGAAAATAAATTATCAGTTAATATCTGCCCTTACCATTTTACCTAGTGTTCCACTTTACTTATCTTTGATAGTGTCTAAGGAATGCATGTGATGATAATCATTTTTTTTTTTAACTCATCCCCTTTAACCATCAATCTCATCATCTCTTGCCACAGTCATGATTGACTCTTCATGACCCTAGGGACTGTAGCCCACCAGGCTCCCCTGTCCATAGGATTTCCCACGCAAGAATACTATAGTGGGTTGTCATTTCCTGCCCCAGAGGATCTTCCCAACCCAGGGATTGAAACCGTGTCTCTTATGTCTCTTGCATTGGCAAGCAAGTTCTTTACCACTAGTGCCACCATATATGTGTGTAATTATATAAATAATTAAATAGAAAATTTTTGCAATAATAGAATAATGCTCTAAATATTGTACATAAACTGTGCCCCCTACTAGATCATACAGCTAATGCTATATTTCTATATAAATTGTATTAAAATTCTTTAGCAATTTCTTCTAAGATTTAGTTAACATACTTTTTCTCATTACTTGGTAGGCCTCATGTTTTGCACTGAAAAAGGCTATCCTTATAGAGTCTAATATTAATCCTCTTCAGCATGCTATTATGAAAATAAAAAGATAATCAACTAGGTGTAATACTTATACCAGAGAAGGCAATGGCACCCCACTCCAGTACTCTTGCCTGGAAAATTCCATGGACGGAGGAGCCTGGTGGGCTGCAGTCCATGGGATCGCTAGGAATCAGACACGACTGAGCGACTTCACTTTCACTTTCATACATTGGCGAAGGAAATGGCAACCCACTCCAGTGTTCTTGCCTGGAGAATCCCAGGGATGGGGGAGCCTGGTGGGCTGCCGTCTATGGGGTCGCACAGAGTCGGACATGACTGAAGTGTGACATACCTTATAATACTTATACAGGGCTCAGAACACACAGAATTTTCCATCAAAATCTAAACAAACTATATAAAAGGATATGAATTTGATTTTGTTGCCAAGTTAACTTCCTGAATTGATTTGGTATATAGTTCAATTTTTAATTCATGAAACATGACCATAATAATTTTTTTCTAAATTCTCATTTCCATACTTACATTTCCCTCATATTTTCTCACACTGAAGAAGCTTTATATGATTTTCTAATTTGAAAATTCTGTTTTTATGTACTGAATCTTCTTTAATATATGAATCTCTCAGTACTTTTCAGTACCACCTCTAAAATTGTATACTCATGCCTCACAGAAATATCTCATTGCCATTTTTGGAAAAGTAAATCCCCTCCATGTGGCTGATGACTTAGTGTAAGACTTTTCAAAAATGCACCTGACTTGACTTCATGTTATTTTAAATTAATACTCCATCAACATAGCTTGGCCATAGATGTGAAAACTGAAAGCATAAGTACAAAGTAACAGATTTTTGCCAAATGGCTTTGCCAGAGAAACTCTGGTGGAATATGTGTGTGTGTGTGTGTGCGTGTGTGTGTTTTCACTCTCAACAACAATTTTACTACTTATCAAGATGTTTTAAACTTTTATGATGAATAGTTTAATGATCTAAAGCAAAAATGATCATTTTATTCTATTGTTAAATAGGAAACATGTTAAAAAGACAATTCTCTTTTTTGAACTCTTTATATATATATATATATATATATATATATATATGTATTTTATGCAAAACAACAAAAAATATAAATTGGCAATGTTTTGTCGATATTCATAGAGATAAAGTTTTAAATCATCAAGTGCATTTGCTGAGAAGATAACGCTGAATCTTCATCTGAAGATACAGAATTTCAAACGTGAGCCAACTATGGCAAAACCAATACAATATTGTAAAGTTAAAAAATAAAATAAATTAAAAAAAAAAAAGAAAACAATAATGATTGTAAGGAGATGCTTCATCAGTGTAAGCTTGATCATGGTCTGCCAATTAACAGATATAAAAGGTCCAGAAATAAGGAACTAAAAGGGAAGGAGGGAGTTCAAATGAAAAGCTTAATTAAATCATACACATTATCCTTATGTTCCATTTCCATTGAACAACCAGTCTATTCAGTGGCCATGGCCATGGACATGTTATGTTTAAGTGAAGCAGAGCTAAATGATCATGACTTATGAAGAAAGAAAACAGCTTTACTATTCATAAGTGCAGAAAGGAAACAGAATATTTAGCTTTCTTAAAATACCATGAGCTCCCCAGGTGGCACTAGTGGTAAAGAACTGGCCTGCCAATGCAGGAGACATAATAGATGCAAGTTCAGTCCCTGGGTTGGGAAGATCCCCTGGAAGAGGGCATGGAAACCCACTCCAATTATTTTCCCCTGGAGAATCCCATGGACAGAGGGGCCTGGTGGGCTAAGTCCATAGGGTCACACAAAATCGGACACGACTGAAGAAAATTAGCACACATGCACATATACCATCCCTGGAAACTCAAAATCAGAAAGGAAAAAGAGAAGTCACGTTAGAAGGTTTAGAGGAAATCAGCTCTTAGTGGAAACCTAAGTTTCCACTTGGACTAGGTTGGAAGATTCCATAAAGTCTAAAACTGGCATGTTCCCTTAAAGTTATTTTTTTTTATGAAGTTTTAAGAGGCATCCCTTCTGTCAGATGAGCTGTGATTATGTTACTACTTGTAGGCTGTTTCTGAATACATCGCAGTCTCCTAACAATTCATTTTTTTCTTATTACCTTGGCTTTTGCTCATCCTTTTTCTAATGTATCAAGAACACTGATAGGTTGTCAGGTTATAGAATTTATACTTTGAAGGAATTAGAAAAGAAATAATTTATGAAATAATTTTGAGTTTCATTTGGCCACATGGGTTAGAATAGATGAATCTGTTTCCTTCTAGGACTGAACTCATATTTCAAAATACTTAAACTGCAGCTTCCTACTTTTGTATTCCAGTCCCCTATGATGAAAAGGACATCTTTTTTGGATGTTAGTTCTAAAAGGTCTTTTAGGTCATCATGCTGCTGCTGCTACTGCTAAGTCACTTCAGTTGTGTCCAACTCTGTGTGACCCCATAAACAACAGCCCACAAGGCTCCCCCATCCCTGGGATTCTCCAGGTACAAGTACAGGAGTAGGTTGCCATTTCCTCCTCCAATGCATGAAAGTGAAAAGAGAAAGTGAAGACGCACAGTCATGTCCGACTCGTAGCGCCCCCTAAGACTGCAGCCTACCAGTCTCCTCCGTCCATGGGATTTTCCAGGCAAGAGTACTGGAGTTGGGTGCCATTGCCTTCTCCCTTAGGTCATCATAGAACCATTCAAATTCAGCATCTTCAGCATTACTGGTTGGGGCAAAGACTTGGATTATTGTCATATTGAATGCTTTGCCTTGAAAACGAACAGAGATCATTTTGTCTTTTTTTGAGACTGCACTCAAGTACCGAATTTCAGACTCTTGTTGACTGTGAGTACTACTCCATTTCTTGTAAGGGTTCTTGCCCACAGTAGAAGATATAATGGTCATCTGAATTAAATTTGCCCTTTACAGTCCATATTAGTTCACTGATTCCTAAAATGTTGATGTTCACTCTTGTCATCTCCTGTTTGACCATTTTTACCTTGATTCATGGGCCTAATATTCCAGGTTCCTATGCAATATTGCTCTTTACTGCATTGGATTTTACTTCCATGATCAGTCACATCCACAACTGGGCGTTGTTTTCACTTTTGCTTCTGTCCTTTTCATTATAGGGTACTGGAATGCGAAAGTAGGAAGTCAAGAGACACTTGGCATAATAGCCAAATATTTGGCCTTGGAGTACAAAATGGAAGCAGGACAAAGGCTAGTAGAGTTTTGCCAATGAAATGCACTAGCAAACACCCTCTTCAAAAAACACAAGAGAAGACTCTACACATGGACATCACCAGATGGTCAAAACTGAAATTAGATTGATTATATTTTTCTGCAGCCAAAGATGGAGAAACTCTATACAGTCAGCAAAAACAAGACCAGGAGCTGACTGTGGCTCAGATCATGAATTCATTATCGCCAAACTGATACTTAAATTGGAGAAAGTAGGGAAAACCACTAGACCATTCAGATATGATCTAAATCAAACCCTTATGATTATACAGCAGAAGTGACAAATAGATTCAAGGTATTAGATCTGATAGACAGAGGGCCTGAAAAACTATGGATGGAGGTTTGCGACATTGGAGAGGAAGCAGTGATCAAGACTATTCCCAAGAAAAAGAAGTGCAAAGAAGCAAAATGGTTGTCTGAGGAGACCTTACAAATAGCTCAGAAAAGAAGAGAAACGAAACAGAAAGGAGGAAAGGAAAGATATACCCATCTGAATGAGGAGTTCCAAAGAATAATAAGGAGAGATAAGAAAGCCTTCCTCAGGGATCTATGCAAAGAAATAGAGAAAAACAATACAAAGGGATAGACTAGAGACTTCTTCAAGAAAATTAGAGATACCAAGGGAACATTTCATGCAAAGATGTGCACAATAAAGGACAGAAATGGTATGGACCTAACAGAAGCAGAAGATATTAAGAAGAGGTGGAAGGAATACACAGAACTCTGCAAAATATAACTTCATGACCAAAATAACCACAGTGGTGTGATCACTCACCTAGAGCCAGACATCCTAGAATGCAAAGTCAAGTGGGCTTTAGGAATCATCACTACTAACAAAGCTAGTGGAGGTGATGGAATTCCAGTTGAGCTATTTCTAATCCTAAAAGAGGATGCTGTGAAAGTGTTGCACTCAAAATACCAGCAAATTTGGAAAACTCAGCAGTGGTCATAGGCCTGGAAAAGATGTTTTCCTTCCAATCCCAAACAAGGATGAAGTCAAAGAATATTCAAATTATCATAAAATTGCACTTATCTCACACACTACCAGAGTAATACTCAAAATTCTCCAAGCCAGGCTTCAAAACTACATGAACTGCAAACTTCCAGATGTTCAAGTTGGATGTAGAAAAGACAGATAAACCAGAGATCAAATTGCCAACATCGTTTGATCATAGAAAAAGCAAGAGAATTTAAAAAAGTAAATAAATAAACTACTTCTGTTTTATTGATTGCACGAATGCCTTTGACTGTGTAAATCACAGAGACTATCAAAAATTCTTCAAGAGATGGAAATGCCAGACCACCTTACCTGCCTCATGACAAATCTGCACACAGATCAAAAGTAACAGTTAGAACCAGACATGGAACAACAGACTGGTTCCAAATTGGAAAAGGAATATGTCAAGGTTTATATTGACATTCTGCTTATTTGACTTATATTCACAGCACATCGTGCTAAATGCTGGGCTGGATGAAGTGCAAGATGGAATCAAGATTGCCAGGAGAAATAACAGTAACCTCAGATATGCAGATGACACCATGCTTATGGCAGAAAATGAAGAACTAAAGAGCCTCTTGATGAAAGTGAAAGAGGAGAATGAAAATGTTGACTTAAAATTCAACATTCAAAAAACTATGATCATGGTATCTGATCCCATCACCTCATGGTAAATAGATGGGGAAACAATGGAAAGAGTGACATACTTTAACTTTGGGGGCTCCAAAATCACTGCTGATGGTGACTGAAGCCATGAAATTAAAAGACACTTGCTTCTTAGAAGAAAAGCTATGACCAAACTACATATTAAATATGACCAACAGCATATTAAAAACTAAAGACATTACTTTGCTAAGAAAGGTCAGTCTAGTCAAAGCTATGTTTTTTTCCAGTCAGTCAGTTCACTCGCTCACTCGTATCCAACTCTTTGCGACCCCATGAATCGCAGCATGCCAGGCCTCCCAGTCCATCACCAAATCTCGGAGTTCATTCAGACTCACATCCATCGACTCAGTGATGCAATCCAGCCATCTCAGCCTCTGTCATCCCCTTCTCCTCCTGCCCCCAATTCCTCCCAGCATCAGAGTCTTTTCCAATGAGTCAACTCTTCGCATGAGGTGGCCAAAGTACTGGAGTTTCAGCTTTAGCATCATTCCTTCCAAAGAAATCCCAGGGCTGATCTCCTTCAGAATAGACTGGCTGGATCTTGCAGTCCAAGGGACTCTCAAGAGTCTTCTCCAACACCACGGTTCAAAAGCATCAATTCTTCAGTGCTCAGCTTTCTTCAAAGTCCAACTCTCACATTCATACATGACCACAGGAAAAACCATAGCCTTGACTAGATGGACCTTTTTTGGCAAAGTAATGTCTCTGCTTTTGAATATGCTATCTAGGTTGGTAATAACTTTCCTTCCAAGGAGTAAGCATCTTTTAATTTCATGGCTGCAGTCACCATCAGCAGTGATTTTGGAGCCCAAAAAACAAAGTCTGACACTGTTTCCACTGTTTCCCCATCTGTTTCCCATGAAGTGATGGGGCCAGATGCAATGATCTTCTTTTTCTGAATGTTGAGCTTTAAGCCAACTTTTTCACTCTCCACTGTTACTTTCATCAAGAGGCTTTTGAGTTCCTCTTCACTTTCTGCCATATGGGTGGTGTGATCTGCATACCTGAGGTTATTGATATTTCTCCCGGCAATCTCGATTCCAGCTTGTGCTTCTTCCAGCCCAGCGTTTCTCATGCTGTACTCTTCATATAAGTTAAATCAGCAGGGTGACAATATACAGCCTTGACGTACTCCTTTTCCTCTTTAGAATCCTTCTGTTGTTCCATGTCGAGTTCTAACTGTTGCTTCCTGATCTGCATATACATTTCTCAAGAGGCAGGTCCGGGGGTCTGGTATTCCCATCTCTTTCAGAATTTTCCACAGTTTATTGTGATCCACACAGTCAAAGGTTTTGGCACAGTCAATAAAGCAGAAATAGATGTTTTTTTCTCAAACTCTCTTGCTTTTTTGATGATCCAGCAGATGTTGGAAATTTGATATCTGGTTCCTCTGCCTTTTCTAAAACCAGCTTGCATATCTGAAAGTTCACAGTTCATGTATTGCTGAAGCCTGGCTTGGAGAATTTTGAGCATTACTTTACTAGCGTGTGAGATGAGTGCAATTGTGCGGTAGTTTGAGCATTCTTTGGCATTGCCTTTCTTTGGGACTAGAATGAAAACTGACCTTTTCCAGTCCTGTGGCCACTGCTGAGTTTTCCAAATTTGCTGGCATTTTGGGCACAGCACTTTCACAGTTCAGGTTTTGAAATAGCTCAACTGGAATTCCATCACCTCCACTAGCTTTGTTTCTAGTGATGTTTTCTAAGGCCCGCTTGACTTCACATTGCAGGATGTCTGGCTCTAGGTGAGTGATCACACCATAGTTATTATCTTGGTTGTGAAGATCTTTTTTGTACAGTTCTTCTGTGTATTCCAGCCACCTCTTCTTAATATATTCTGCTTCTGTTAGGTCCATACCATTTCTGTCCTTTATCAAGCCCATCTTTGCATGAAATTTTCGATTGCTATCTCTAATTGTCTTGAAGAGATCTCTAGTCTCATTCTGTTGTTTTCTTCTATTTCTTTGCATTTGAGTGGTAAGGAAGGCTTTTTTATCTCTTCTTGCTCTTCTTTGGAACTCTGCATTCAGATGCTTATATCTTTTCTTTTCTCCTTTGCTTTTCGCTTCTCTTCTTTTCACAGCTATTTGTAAGGCCTCTGCAGACAGCCATTTTGCTTTTTTGAATTTCTTTTCCATGGGGATGGTCCTGATCCTTGTCTCCTGTACAATGTCACAGACCTCATTCCATAGTTCATCAGGCACTCTATCTATCAGATCTAGGCCCTTAAATCTATTTCTCACTTCCACTGTATAATCATAATGGATTTGATTTAGGTCATACCTGAATGGTCTAGTGGTTTTCCCTACTTTCTTAAATTTCAGTATGAATTTGGCAATAAGGAGTTCATGGTCTGAGCCACAGTCAGCTCCTGGTCTTGTTTTGGTTGACTGTATAGAGCTTCTCCATCTTTGGCTGCAAAGAATATAATAGGTAGAGTCTTCTCTTGTGTTGTTGGAAGAGGGTGTTTGCTATGACCAGTGCATTTTCTTGGCAAAACTCTATTAGTCTTTGCCCTGCTTCATTCCGTATTCCAAGGCCAAATTTGCCTGTTACTCCAGGTGTTTCTTGACTTCCTGCTTTTGCATTCCAGTCCCCTATAATGAAAAGGACATCTTTTTTGGGTGTTAGTTTTAAAAGGTCTTGCAGGTCTTCGTAGAACTGCTCAACTTCAGCTTCTTCAGCATTACTGGTTGGGGTATAGACTTGGATTACTGTGATATTGAATGGTTTGCCTTGGAAACGAACAGAGATCATTCTGTTGTTTTTGAGATTGCATCCAAGTACTGCATTTCAGACTCTTTTGTTGACCATGATGGCTACTCCACTTTTTCTGAGGGATTCCTGCCAGCAGTAGCAGATATAATGGTCATCTGAGTTATATTCACCCATTTCAGTCCATTTTAGTTCACTGATTGCTAGAATGTTGATGTTCACTCTTGCCATCTCCCGTTAGACCACTTTCAATTTGCCTTGGTTCATGGACCTGACATTCCAGGTTCCTATGCAATATTGCTCTATACAGCATGGGACTTTGCTTCTATCACCAGTCACACCCACAAGTGTTGTTTTTACTTTGGCTGCATCCCTTCATTCTTTCTGGAGTTATTTCTCCACTGATCTCCAGTAGCATATTGGGCACCAACTGACCTGGGGAGTTCCTCTTTCAGTATCCTATCATTTTGCCTTTTCGTATTGTTCATAGGGTTCTCAAGGCAAGAATACTAAAGTGGTTTGCCATTCCCTTCTCCAGTAGACCACATTCTGTCAGCCCTCTCCACCATGACCCGCCCATCTTGGGTGGCCCCACAGGCATGGCTTAGTTTCATTGAGTTAGACAAGGCTGTGGTCCTAGTGTGATTAGATTGATTAGTTTTCTGTAATTATGCTTTCAGTGTGTCTGCCCTCTGATGCCCTCTTGCAACATCTACCATCTTACTTGGGTTTCTCTTACCTTGGAGGTGGGGTATCTCTTCACGGCTTGTCTAGGAATGTGCAGCCGCTGCTCCATACCTTGGACAAGGGTATCTCTTCACCACTGCCCCTCCTGGCCTTCTCTCGGCCCTCTTGCACCATGCAGCACTGCTTCTTGTATGTGTTGTTGCTCCTTCCTGCCGCCGCCCCTGACCTAGGACATGGGGTAGCCCGTCTCGGCTGTTCCTGCGCCGTTGCAGCCTGACACTCTTGGCCTTGCTATGTGTAGCCGCCCACACTATGTGGGCCACAAATGTGTGAGTTTGACTATAAAGAAAGTTGAGTGCCAAAGAATCAATGCTTTTGAACTGTTGTGTTGGAGAGGACTCTTGAGAATCCGTTGGAGTGCAAGAAAATCCAACCAGTCAATCCTAAAGGAAATCAGACCCGAATATTCATTGGAAGGACTGTTACCGAAGCTGAAACTCTAATACTTTGGCCACCGGATGTGAAGAACTGACTCACTCGGAAAGACCCTGATGCTGGGAAAGATTGAAGGCAGAAGGGGATGACAGAGGATGAGATGGTTGTATGGCATCACTGACTCGATGGATATGAGTTTGAGCAAGCTCCAGGAATTTGTGATGGACAGGGAAGCCTGGCATGCTGCAGTCCATAGGGTTGTAAAGAGTAGGACATGACTGAGCCACTGAACTGAACTGAAACTACAGCTGTCAAAATCTCTCATGCATCTGTGTTTTCTCAGACTCAACTACAGGGTTTACATGCAAGAGCAAACGTACAAACAAAGCAAACAAACATGGATAGTAACGTAGCATTTCAAAGAGCAAATTTGGGGAATAAAATGCAAAGACCTTTTTCAATAAAATATTTAACAAAAGAGCTGGCAATAAAATTTTGGGCAAATAATTTAAATATGTACAAAAAATTAATATTGTTATAGCAGACTTGCTGCCTGAAAGATATACAGAAAGTCAGTTTTAGGGAATTTTCCTGATTGAATGTAGATTCTATTATATTATATATATAGCTGCATTGCACCCTTATTACCATTTGGGCATGTAAATGATCATTATTATGTTATAAAAACTTGAAATGGCTAAAACAATTGTAGTATCTTTAAAGGAAATCCATATCCACGGGGCTGAATTTATCCAGTAGAAAAAGTCTTTAATACTTAATTCTGTACAGAGCAGAAATTGACAGGGAATAAAACAAGAAGCTTGAATTATTTAAGCCTGTTTTTCTAATAGGGAAACTCAGAAACAGAAACAATAAAATGAACTCTACTGTAGGACTTTCATCTGTCTGTGTGGTAACCAGGAACCACCTGACTCCTGTGTAAGCTTATATCTGCCATTGTAAATGTCATGATTTCCTTTTCAAAAGTCCTTTTCAGCTGTCTCCTTCTCTAGCTTCAAAATGATATGTTACATGCTATCATAGTCAAAATAAATCCCCTATCTGTGTGATGATAATTGAAGAAACTCACCAAGACACAATCATGGCAGATTGGTTATTCTACTGCATTGTTTTGGAGGATGGAGATGGGGGGTGTTTAACACAGAATTAGTAACATTTATTTTTATTCACATCTGAGGTATGGTGTTACCTATTCTGCTTTTGCAGCAGCATTTCAACTTCCATAGTTGCTATGGAACTATGATTGAACTGTTAGGTTGCTGGATCTTGGGTTTTACTCCTAGGTTTGTTTATTATCAATGTGTGAAGAAAAACCACTTAATCATCAAGGAATCATTTCTGCTTTCCAAATATAAATTGGGTATAAAAATATCTGTCTTTTTCACTTCATAAAATTAGTCTGGAAGTCCAATGAAATGATGGGGAGTTAAGATTTGGATAGAATTTAGTCATATCTACTAAAGTTGGTGGAACTTGATATGTATTTGTATGTGCTGTTGTTCAGTCACTAAGTCATGTCCAACCCTTGGCAAATCCATGGACTACAGCATGCCAGGCTTTTCTGCCTGGAAAGGTTTCCTTTCACTGTCTCCCGGAATTTGGTCAAACCCATGTCTACTGAGTTGGTGATGCCATCCAACTATCTCATCCTCTGTTGCTCCCATCTCCTCTTGCCCTCAATCGTTCCTAGCATCAGGTCTTTTCCATTGAGTTAGTTCTTCACATCCGGTGGATAGGTCTGTGATATTATTTTGGAATGTCCATAGAATATCCTCCCAAGCCTAAATAGAATCAGTCACCTGACCTTCATTTGTAACATATCTCATTAGGTATGATGTACTATGTTTATCATAAGAAATTAAAGTCCCCTGATTTAGTCAAGGCACAAGGATATAATTTATTTAAAATACTTCCAGTTCTTCCCATTAAAAAAGAAATAGAAACAGAAAAAGAAAATTATTCCTTATTTATTGTTAAATGAAGGTTTTCCCCATTATACCTATTTTTTTTTTCTCTAGTTAATCCTTTGTCCACACTTTTGATACTCTTCCTGAATTCCATAGAATAGTGACCAAGAATTTAAAGAACATATACATAGGTACTTTTTTTTTAAGATGGACATTATTTTTAGAACAATTTTAGTTTTAGAGAAGTATTGAGAAGATAGTATAAAATTACCATATGCACTCCCTACCCCTTTCTGTACTCAGTTTCCCTTTAGTATTACATGTTTACATTAGTATGGTATATTTGTTAAAATTAATGATCAGTCACTGATACTTTATTATTTAATAAAGTCCAGTTTATTCACATTTGTCTAGTTTTAACATAATGCAAATTTTCTATTCCAAGATGCCATCCAAGATATTACATTACATTTACTTGTCATGTTTCCTTAGGCTCAACTTGGCTGTGACAGTCTCTTAACCTTTCCTGTTTTTCATGTCCTTGAGAGTTCTGGGCAGTACTGGCTAGGTATATTATAGGATCTTCTCCCTTGAAATTTGTCTAATGTTCTTCTCATATTAGACTGATTGTGGGGAATGGGGAAGAAGAACATAGAAATAACATGCCATGTTGTTATTGTCAGCATGACTTAATGTTGACCTTGAACACCTAACTGAAATAGTGGTTGTCAGTTTTCTCCACGTTTATAGTTTCACAAAGTTACTCTTCTGTTTTTTCACCTCCTTTCATCCTGTAATCATTGGGTGGAATTCACAGACCACACCCCACACTTAAGTAGTGGCAGTTTTACTTGCCTCCTTGATGGTAGAATATCTGTAATTCTACTGCGTGGGAGATCTAGCATTTTCTCTTCTCTCTCATCGATTTGTTTACTCAATCACTTATAGCAACTTAAATGGATGTTTATTCTATACTTTGCATTGTAATGTAATATAATTTATTTACTTTATTGCTCAAGTTGTTCTAGCTCTGACCAGTGGAAACCCTTGCCTCTGGCTCTGGTCCCTTCCATCCCCCTTACATCAATGTGAATCTTATCTTCTTTTGGTTTTGTTTTAAGAACTTCTTTACTTTAAGGCAATACAATATATTTCAGACTCACCCTGTATATTTTCTGGCTTAGTTCTATATTTAGCCATTTCTCCAAGGAATACTGGTTCTTTTTATTGGATAATGATATAAAAAATTATTGTGACATAGAAAATAATCTTCTGGTTATCAAAGGGGAAAGAGTGGGGGGGGGATAAATTAGCAGGTTCTGATTAACATATACACACTGGTATACATAAAATAGATAACCAGTAAGAACCTGTTGCATATTGCACGGAACTATACTCAAAATTTTGCAATAAATATAAGGGGAAAGAACCTGAAAAAGGATATGTATATCTATCTATCTATGTATCTATATCTATATCTATATCTATCACTATGCAGTACACCTGAAAATAACCCAACATTGTACATTAATTATATTTCAATTTAAAATTTTTAAATTAAAAAAATTGCAATCCAAAGGCAGATGTTGACAGAATGGAATAAAAACAAACATAGTATCATGATGTTTGCAGAAGTCTGAGCTCATTGAATTGTACACATTAAATACTTGCATGATTTTGTATACTATTTATAGTTCAATAAAGCT
This sequence comes from Bubalus kerabau, assembly GCF_029407905.1. Classification (NCBI taxonomy): domain Eukaryota; kingdom Metazoa; phylum Chordata; class Mammalia; order Artiodactyla; family Bovidae; genus Bubalus; species Bubalus kerabau. The sequence continues at coordinate 59,027,847 of NC_073625.1, forward strand.
GCTAAATATGCTTTTAAAATAATGTAATAGTCTTTATTACCCAGAAAAAAACATGCTATGGATACTATTAATAGTTGTATCCAGTGTTAATAAGGTATCATATTTATAGACACTTTTAGACAAATTAAATATATGTATGTACACCAATCCTTGTATGTTCACATATCTGTAAATGTTTCTATGTGTAACCATGCTTATTTATATTAAGTTGAACATGAGTTATTACTAATGTCTCCAATTTGAAACTATTGCCTATAGATCATTTTAACCTTTCATTGCCTTTCTGTAAAATCTTGCTTAATTCTGTGAAAAACGTGGCTCCTACCAACTGCTATTCATTGTCTTAAGTGTTCAATCCCGATAACATGTACAACTGTATCTCTGGGGGAGCTGTCGAGGTTCCCCTTACAGTTAATCATAGAAGGGAATTATTATTCAACTAATAATGTTCAGTTAATTTTGCCTTTGATCTTACAGACTGCACTAATTTCCAAAGTTATTTTACTTAGGTCAACACCTTGTACACCTTCATCATTTGGGAAGTTTTTTTCATATATTTTAAATAAAACTATATTCTCTTGGCATGGTCTATAACTCCTGGAATCTTTCCATATCGTAAAAATTAATTTTTTTGCATATATTAAGGCCCAGTATGCTATAAAATTCTATGGATGTGAAAAATGCATAGCACCTATAATTATCATTACAATATTTTATAGAATAGTTTTGACATCCTAAAAGAGCCCCATATATTTCACCTATTCAACCTTTTGTCCTTCCCACTGAACTCCTGATAGCAACTGATCCTTTCACTGTCTCTATACTTTTGTGTTTTCCTGAATGACATATAACTGGATTCATATAGTACATTGTCTTTTCAGACTGCATCATTCATTAGCAATCACCTTTTATTTATTTATTTTTGCCTAAGGTAACAACTCATTTCTTTTTTTTTAATTTAATTTTATTTTTAAATTTTACAATATTGTATTGGTTTGGCCATATATCAACATGAATCCACCACAGGTATACACGTGCTGCCCATCCTGAACCCTCCTCCCTCCTCCCTCCCCGTACCATCCCTCTGGGTCATCCCAGTGCACCAGCCCCAAGCATCCAGTATCGTGCATCAAACCTGGACTGGCGACTCATTTCATATATGATATTATACGTGTTTCAGTGCCATTCTCCAAAAATGTCCCTTCACATATGTGCACCATTTTCTTTATCCATTCACCTATGCAAAGATATCTTGGTTCATTCTAGTTTTTGGAGATTATACACTGTTAGACACATTCATATGCATATATTTATGCAATTATGTTTTCAGATCAACCAGACCAACCTAGGGACAACACCGATAGATCATATGTTTGGACTATGTTCAGTTTTGTAAGAAAATTCTTAAAACCCTATCTCAAAGAGTGGCTGCATCATTTTACCTTCCAATCATCAATGAATGATAGTTCCTGTTACTGCACATCCTTACCAGCATTCTGTATTGATATTTTTTCAGTCTTTATCCATTATGATGGGTATATACTGGCATCTCTTTTGCTTGAATTAGTAATTTTTGATGACAGATAAGGCAAACTTTCAGTTCAGTTCAGTCACTCAGTCCTGTCTGACTCTTTGTGACCCCATGAACTGCAGCACACCAGGCTTCTCTGTCCATCACTACCTCCTGGTACTTGCTCAAACTCATGTCCATCAAGTCGGCGATGCCATCCAACCACCTCATTTTCTGTTGCCCCTTCTCCTTCTGCCTTCAATCTTGTCCACAATCAAGGTCTATTCTAATGAGTCAGTTCTTCGCATCAGGTGGCCAAAGAATTGGAGCTTCAGCTTCAACATCAGTCCTTCCATTGAATACTCAGGACTGATTTTGTTTAGGATTGATTGGTTTGATCTCCTTGCAGTCCAAGGGACTCTCAAGAGTCTTGTCCAACACCACAATACAAAAACATTAATTCTTTGGTGCTCAGTTTTTGTTATAGTCCAGCTCTCACATCCGTACACAGCTACTGGAAAATCATAGCTCTGAGTAGATGGACCTCTCAGTAAAGTAATATCTTTGCTTTTTATTTTTTATTTTTTTTAATTTTATTTTATTTTTAAACTTTACATAACTGTATTAGTTTTGCCAAATATCAAAATGAATATCTTTGCTTTTTAATATGCTGTCTAGGTTGGTAAATAGCTTTTCTTCCAAGGAGCAAGCATCTTTTAATTTCATGGCTGCAGTCACCATCTGCAGTGATTTTGTAGCCCATGGAAATAAAGTCTGTCACTGTTTCCATTGTTTCCCCATCTATTTGCCATGAAGTGATGGGATCAGATGCAATGATCCTAGTTTTTTGAATGTTGAGTTTTAAGTCAACATTTTTACTCTCCTCTTTCACTTTCATCAAGAGGCTCTTTAGTTCTTAGCTTTCTGCCATAAGGGTGGTGTCATCTGCATATCTGAGGTTATTTATATTTCTCCTGGCAATCTTGATTCCAGCTTGTGCTTCATCCAGCCCAATATTTCATATGATATACTCTGCATATAAGTTAAATCAGCAGGGTGACAATATACAGCCTTGACGTACTCTTTTATCAATTTTGAACCAGTCCATTGTTCCATGTCCAGTTCTAACTGTTGCTTCTTGACCTCCATACAGATTTCTCAGGAGAAATGTTAAATATAATTTCATGCTTATTTGATATCCATGTGTGAGTGAGTTATCTAGTGAGTTATATGTTATATCTTTTGCTGATATAAATATTTTTCTGTTTTGTTTTCTTATTGCTTTCATACTACGTGTCCCTCATTTTCACACTTGCCCCCTGACCATTTACCCTTGGAAGAAGTTGGAGGTTTCTGTGGGCTCTTTCTGTTTGGCCTCAATGGGAGCTTTCTTCTCTGACACAAGGGCCAGAGCAAGGAAGGAATGTGGATAAGGGCCATTCTTACTGTCTCCCCTCCCTAGAAACTGCACATAAAGGATGAATTTATATTTAACCTTCCTTTGAGGAAAGATGAGAAGGGTGTCTCATTGATGCCCGAGAACCACTGTAGAAAAAGAATTCTATGTATGTCCCCTGTACCTCTAGCCGGAGAGATGCCAAAGCTGTCTCACCTGAACTCCCCGCCAGCTTATTAGTTCTCTTCAATCTATTTTTGCTACTTGACTCTAGAAGATCTGCTTGTCCCTCAGAGTTATATATCCTCCTTCACTGGGAAGGCATGTAAGTCTCAACTAATGGGTTTGCCACTCTGTTACTACATGAAGAGTTAAGCAATCCAATGATAGTAAGTCATAACATGGAGTCGTCCCAGCATCACCCATTCTAGTGGTGATGGAGGACATATTTTGTTACAGGTTTTCATTCTTTTTATAGGACTAAGACATCCAAAGGCTTCTCTTAAGGAGCCCACTTTGGAGCCAAAATGTCACCATATATGCACATTTCTGATCTAGGGGGTTGGTCTATTAGATTCCTTATGTATCATCATTTGGGAATTTCATGGGATAAAGACATGGTAGTATCTCTCCAAATAGCCTATCTCTCACTTTCACCTCTGTTTCTTTAAGAAAGGTAGATGTTGCTAATGTTTTTTTTTTGCATAAAGTAGAATTTATTAGCTCTATTTTCTCATATCATTCCTCTCTGATCCAGTAATCTAGTACATGTCTATGTGTAAATCTCTAGGAATAATATATTTGTAAATATTTTCTGCATCTCAAGGCCTATATTTCTCATATTTTCTTCTCCTTCACCCCTCTCCCTTCTTTATTCTGTGTCTTATCTACATATGTATTCATTTGATAAAAATTCAGAGTAGTCTATTTCTTCTCCATCAATCAATTCAGTTGCTCAGGCGTGTCCAACTCTTTTCGACCCCATGAACCACAGCACACCAGGCCTCCCTGTCCATCACCAACTCCCAGAGTCCACCCAAACACATGTCCACTGAGTCGGTGATGCCATGCAAACATTTTATCCTCTGTCATCCCCTTCTCCTCCTGCCCTCAATCCATCACAGCATCACGGTCTTTTCAAATGAGTCAGCTCTTCACATAAGGTAGCCAAAGTACTGGAGTTTCAGCTTCAACATCAGTCCTTCCAATGAACATCCAGGACTGATCTGCTTTGGATGGACTGCTTGGATCTACTTGCAGTCCAAGGGACTCTCAAGAGTCTTCTCCAACACCACAGTTCAAAAGCATCAATTCTTCGGTGTTCAGCTTTCTTCACAGTCCAACTCTCAGATCCATACATGACCACTGGAAAAACCATAGCCTTGACTAGACGGACCTTTGTTGGCAAAGTAATGTCTCTGCTTTTCAATATGCTATCTAGTTTGGTCATAACTTTCCTTCCAAGGAGTAAGCGTATTTTAATTTCATGGCTGCAGTCACCATCTGCAGTGGTTTTGGAGTCCCAAAAGATACAGTCTGACACTGTTTCCACTGTTTCCCCATTTCCCATGCAGTGATGGGACCAGATGCCATGATCTTCGTTTTCGGAATGTTGAGCTTTAAGCCAGCTTTTTCACTCTCCTCTTTCACTTTCATCAAGAAGCTTTTTAGTTCCTCTTCACTTTCTGCCATAAGGGTGGTGTCATGTGCATATCTGAGGTTATTGATATTTCTCCCGGCAATCTTGATTCCAGCTTGTGCTTCTTTCAGCCCAGCATTTCTCATGATGTACTCTGCATATATGTTAAATAAGCAGGGTGACAATATATAGCCTTGACATACTCCTTTTCCTGTCTTGAACCAGTCTGTTGTTCCATGTCCAGTTCTAACTGTTGATTCCTGACCTGCATATAGGTTTCTCAAGAGGCAGGTCAGGTGGTCTGGTATTCCCATCTCTTTCAGAATTTTCCACAGTTTACATGGGGTTGCAAAAAGTGGGACATGACTTAGCAACTGATCAACAATAACAAGTATTATAGAAAGGAGGAAGAAAATTTATTTTTAAGGAGATCATTTTTTTAATAAGTGAATCTAATATTTAATATTTATTTGAGCTCTTCTTTTAAAAATATTTTTATTGGAGTATAGTTGATTTACAATATTGCATTTGCTTCTGTTATACAGCAAAGTAAATCAGTTATCCATAAGAGTAAGTTAGTGATAGTTGCTTAGTAGTGAGCAACTCTTTGCAAACACATGGTCTGTAGCCTGCCAGGCTTCTCTGTCCATGGAATTCTCCAGGCAAGAACGCTGGAGTGGGTTGCTATTTTCTTCTCCAAGTTATCCATATAACCACTCTTTTTTAGATTCTTTTCCCATATAAGCCATTACAGAGTACTGAGTAGAGTTCTCTGCACTTGAGCTCTTTTCTTAATTGAACAGTTCATTGGAAGCTAAAGATTTTGTACTTTTCATTTCCTCTTCATTCTTCAATGAAGGGAGAAATTTTCAGTTTTCAGATCACAAAAAAGCAGGTGTGATACAAAACATGTAAAATCACCCGTTTTATCTCCAGGAAATGTGTTTAGGGAAAATGCATTTGTTTTCCTGGAAATGATACTGAGGACTCAGAAAACTTGTCAACTCTAGCAGTACTGTTGTAATGTCAGTTATCAGTCTACCTATGAGTAGGAGGGCTCTACTGAGAAAACGTAAACAATTTGATAGCATAATGTGCTTTGGTGAAACAAAATCTATGAAAAAAAAATGGATAATATATAAGTGAAGGCAAGTAATTATAACAGATTTATAAAATTAGAAATATAAAGGAAGGAAATAAAAAATAGTGATAACAGATGACGTTTAAAGCAAAATCCATCACTCTAGTGATTTTTTTAATATTTTATATGCATTATATTAGAAGCTAATATTTTTTTAATTTTATTTTATTTTTAAACTTTACAAAATTGTATTAGTTTTGCCAAATATCAAAATGAATCCGCCACAGGTATACATGTGTTCCCCATCCTGAACCCTCCTCCCTCCTCCCTCCCCATACCATCCCTCTGGGTCGTCCCAGTGCACTAGCCCCAAGCATCCAGTATCGTGCATCAAACCTGGACTGGCAACTCATTTCATACATGATATTTTACATGTTTCAATGCCATTAGCTTCTAAGGCAGAAGCTAATATTTTTAAAATTCAATTTGTTATGCATAATTAATAAAATTTTTTGGAGGAAAATGGATAAATTTTTATTTAAAGGGAATGATTTATGTGAGGTATATAGTAATTTTTTAGTTTATTTATCTTTATATCCTATGTCTTACTAGACTTCATTTTCAAAAAATGACATGCCCATGGTTCACAGCAGCTGAAATCCATTAGACTAATTCCTAAGATTGCCTTAGGAATTGTCTGTTGTATTACAAAATCAAATGTAAACCCTAGAGTGAAAAATCTTGACATTATTAAATGTAAGAAACACAGTGTGTTCAGGAAGATGTTATTAAAAAGGATTTAGGACATTTGACTAATATACCAGAAAGTAATATGATGTTTAGGCCAAAATAGAAGCTACTTGTGTGTTCTTGTTATGCTCTAGTAGAGCAATTTACACTGCCAGTCTTTGCCTAACAATGTTCAATATAAAAAATATGTTCTAATTGATTATCCACTTTACCTATCAAACAATATGCACAGGTTGTGTGCACATATATTTTATTATTACTCAAAATAGTACCTTGTGCAATTGTTTTTATTCATCCATTTGGAAATAACAACTACCATGCCACTGACAAAATATTGAATGCCTTGTCTATACCCAGTATTGGAAAGATGCATTGCTTAGTGACATGAGCAGACCCAAAAGTAGCTTTCAAAAATATTATCTTATGCTACCACTGTCATAACTACAACAGAAATATTCTTACCTTTTGTTCACATTCTAAGATTCCTTTAGGTGTCTATGACTCACTTTTATCACATGACATCAACATTTCTGATCAAGATCAGATTCTCAAGGAGCAGCTTTGGCAAAACTAATACAATTTTGTAAAGTTTAAAAATAAAATAAAATTAAAAAAAAAAAAAAGACTGCACTTTGACACTCTCAAGTTCAGTTTTGAAACAAGGGGAAAGGTAAGAGAAAATTTTGTTGTCCTTCAAGCCCCACCCTCCACCCAAGGAGGGTCAATAGGAAACACCCGTCCAGTGAGCTGAAAGCCACCTGCTAACCAGTAAAATTAGTGTAGCATCAGATTTTTAGAAAAGGGCTTTTATTCAATCAAACTCCTAAAAGGAAAGAACGATTCAGTATTGTTGTTGTTGCAGAGGAGTGTTGAGGTACCTTGATCAACTCTTTAAACTTACAGAAATGTTAGAGCTCCAGAAGCTCATTGGTGCCTGAGCTGCTGCTGTGCCTGAGCTAACAGTGATATTAACTATTAGAACTGTATCCTACCCTTTAAACATTCAACTTCACTTTACATATTTAGTTATTCTTCCACGTGGAGAAAGAAATGGCAACGCTCTTCAGTATTCTTGCCTGGAGAATTCCATAGATGGAGGAGCCTGGTGGGCTATAGTCCATGGGGTCACAAAGAGTCAGGCATGACTGAGTGACTAACACAACAACAACAATTCTACCACAGGATAGTTTCTTTCCCTGTAAATTGATCTAAATCATTGTTAAGAACTGAATGATCCTGTCCTCCCAAAATTCATATCCTGAATATTTACTCCCAAGGTGATGTTATTAGAAGGTAAAACCTTTCAAATTTATTGGATTTAAATGCGGTCATTGGGTTGGAGCCCCTGTGATAGGATTGGTATCCTTATATAAGATAAACCAGGACTACAATGAGAAGTTCAATCAGAAAAGGGGGGATACAATCAGAAAATGAATATGCTGACACCTTGATCTTGGACTTCCAAGCCTCCAGACCTGAGAAAAACAAATGTCTGGTTTTAAAGCACCCAGTGAGTGGAATTTTATTATAGCAGCCCAAGCTGACTAAAATAATCATTTATATTTAGAAACAAAAATGAATATTGACATATGCTTAGATACTTAAAGTTTAATTTTCAGGCTTAATATTAACATGATCAAACTTCAGAAATGAGAAAGAAATGACTGATTCTGAAATATAAATCCTGTAAAGATGCAGGGAAACAAGAAAAAAGTTCTAATAAGTTAGACATAAAGGTCACCAGAAAATTATGAACAACAATGAACCAGGAGGTAACATTTAAAATGATACTAAGCTAAGGATAAAAATGAAGCAGGTTTTATGGGCTGTTTCTTCATCTAAGTATCTTGAAAATGAATTATACTATGTTAAGATTTGATGCCAGAGAAGGCAATGGCAACCCACTCCAGTACTCTTGCCTGGAAAATCCCATGCACGAAGGAGCCTGGTAGGCTGCAGTCCATGGGGTCGCTAAGAGTCAGATATGCCTGAGCAACTTCATTTTCACTTTTCACTTCCATCCATTGGAGAAGGAAATGGCAACCCACTCCTTTGTTCTTGCCTGGAGAATCCCAGGGATGGGGGAGCCTGGTGGGCTGCCGTCTATGGGGTCACACACAGTCAGACACGACTGAAGTGACCTAGCAGCAGCAGCAGCAGCAGAAGCAGGGTTTGATGCTCTTTCTAGGAGAAAGCTGTCATTTAAAAATTTAAAGTACTGTTGTCTTTCTGAATTTTTATCCCCTCTCCCCACCACCCCTGCCACACATTCAATCCATTCACTTATTATTATTATATTCTTTATTCTAACAATATTTATTTTTCTCTGACCATATGCTTATAATTTAGTTTGGAAGACAAACTCATGCATTCAACAGGCATTTATCCAATGTCTTTGATGTACCAATTGTATATGGACATACTAGGTAAATAAGAAAAATAACTGAAACACTGAAGTATGGCATATAATCCCAAGAAAAATAGGGGACTTATAGATTCAGTAACTTGAATAAGAATTACTGGGATTGATTTAAATATAAAAGGAATTTAGGAGAATTAGGTTTAAATAAGAATAGCAAAGAGAAAAGCCTGTGCAACTAACATACTAGGGTGAAAAGTAGGTACTGATCAAGAAAGTAAAGTGAACATTGACATTAAAGGGCAGAAAAGCGTCTAGAAAAATATGGGTGTAGTGTAAACAGGAACTTAGTTACATATTAACCCAACACATATACTAAAAATGCATTTCTAAGTATTTATATCCAAGGAAAATGTATATGTGTATTCAGTTCACTTCAGTCGCTCAGTCGTGTCTGACTTTTTGCGACCCCATGGACTGCAGCATACCAGGCCTCCCTGTCCATCACCAATGCCTGGAGTTTCAGTTCAGTTCAGTCGCTCAGTCGTGTTTGACTCTTTGTGACCCAATGAATTGCAGCTTGCCAGGCCTCCTTGTCCATTACCAACTCCCGGAGTTCACTCAAACTCATGTGCATGGAGTCAGTGATGCCATCCAGCCATCTCATCCTCTGTCATCCCCTTCTCCTCCTGCCCCCAATCCCTCCCAACATCAGGGTCTTTTCTGGACTGGTCGGATCTCCTTGTAGTCCAAGGGACTCTCAAGAGTCTTCTCCAACACCACAGTTCAAAAGCATCAGTTCTTTGGTGCTCAGCTTTCTTTGCAGTCCAACTCTCACATCCTTACATGACCACTAATTATATGGAATAATAGGTGTATTATTCCATACAATTCCAGATACTTAATAGAGTCTAATGACAGTAAAGAATAGAAACTATAAATTTCATTTAAGAAAATTCTTACTCAAGTGTTTGGAATGGAGAAAATTCTGGGTGGAAATACATAGATGTGGCAAGAACCTTGAAAAAGTACTCTATTCACTTCTTATTTTAATGGGTAAAGATGCTAAGCTGGGGAATATGAGTGCAGATCCTATTCTTGACTACTACATCCTGGGAATGTAACAAAAGAGTGAAGTGTTTTGGAACTTGGCCAAGTCTATGGTTGTTTGCCAGCTTTTTTCTTTTTCCCCCCCTTCCATATGGATTATGTCTCATCGGATCCTTATCTATTGTCAGATTGTGTTAACTAGCTTGACATTTTGTGACTTAACTTGGAAGCATATTATCCAGCCCAGCTTGAGTGTCTCAGCTGATGTCATGTGGAATAAAACCAACCTATTCCCATGTAGTCTCAAGTTATATATCATAAACAAAATAAATGATTATCAGTTTTGTAGTCCACTATTTTTTATGGGGTCATTTTATACAAAAATAGGTGATTAGAACAGAATTTGGTGTAAGAAATGGGATGAATTAATAATAAAACACTAAACTTGTGGTATTGCCTTGGGAATAGGCAGTAGGCATTACCAGAAGATCCCCTAGAAAATGAAAAATTGTTATCAAAGATTGGAAAGAAAGATGACTAATTTGCCTACCAATGCAAGAGAAGAGGGATGGGAAGATCCCCTGGAGTAGGAAATGGCAACCCACTCCAGTATTCTTGCCTGGAGAATCCCATGGCCAGAGGAGTCTGGCAGGCTACAGTTCCTGAGGTCATAAAGAGTCGAACACAACTGAAGCGAATGAGCACCTATCGAATGATATATATTGTCAGATATTGTGACTGTCACCTGTGCTGTGATATATACAAATTTCACGTAACCAACTATTGCATCTGACTATGTGGATTTCTGCAGGGCCTCCCTAGTGGCTCAGATGATAAAGAATATGCCTGCAAAGCAGAAAACCCACGTTCAACCCCTGGGTCAGGAAGATACTCAAGAGAAGGGAATGACAACCCACCACAACATTCTTTCCTGGGAAATCCAATGGACAGAGAAGCCTGGTGGGCTACAGTCCATGGGGTTGCAAAGAGTCAAACATGGCTGATCAACTAACACATAAGACATGGGGATTTCTATACAAGTGATTCCAAATTATTTCACTAAACTGATGCAGCAAAAAATAAATAAATAAATAAAGAGAGAGAGATTAAAGAAGGGACTGGTATATTTTTAAGAAGAATTGACAGAAAGTTAAAAAGAACAAGAAATAGTTGGGTTCAAACATAAAATTAGTTCCCATCGTCAATCCATTGCAGCAAGAGTTCATCAAATTAAGAAATGCAAAACTAATACAGTTATGTAAAGTTTAAAAATAAAATAAAATTTAAAAAAAAAAAAAAAAAAAGAAATGCATTATGGCAAAGGTTAGGGCCACTGTCAGTAGAGTGTATTCTCAGGAAAAAGATATCAAAGAAATATCTGTTAGATCTTTTATCCCTTTCATTCATCCTCAACCCAAGTTGAAAAGGCCTGGAAAACAATGTGTTTTGTGATTTTGAACTATGGATTTAATTTTAACCTTAACCATAGCCCAGAGACTGTTTGTGTAATATGTGTTTGAATTACAATGACAGAAATGGTACAAAAAAGGAAGACTGTGGGCTCCCAAACTTCTGTTGATAGAATAGGAGAAAGCACCCTATCTGTAAACACAGGCTATTTCTCATATAAACACAAAATGATTCAGAGAGAGTATCTAGACCACAGACAATCATTTGAAAGGAGCATAGCTGGAACAAGCATTGCATTTTTGTCTTAAATTGGAAATTCTATGAAACTGTGAGTTATTTGGGCTTCCCATCCTTCTATTTAAATAGGTGTTTCCATGTCCTGGCTATTATAAACAGTGCTGTGATGAATGCACATGAATGGATAAGAAAGCTGTGGTACATATACACAATGGAGTATTACTCAGCCATTAAAAAGAATGCATTTGAATCAGTTCTAACGAGGTGGATGAAACTGGAGCAGATTATACAGAGTGAAGTAAGCCAGAAAGAAAAACACCAATACAGTATACTAATGCATATATATGGAATTTAGAAAGATGGTAATGGTAACTCTGTATGCAAGTCAGCAAAAGAGACACAAATGTATAGAACAGTCTTTTTGACTCTGTGGGAGAGGGAGAGGGTGGGATCATTTGGGAGAATGGCATTGAAACATGTATAATATCATATAAGAAACGAATCACCAGTCCAGGTTCGATGCAGGATACAGGATGCTTGGGGCTGGTGCACTGGGATGACCCAGAGGGATGGTACGGGGAGGGAGGTGGGAGGGGGGCTCAGGATGGGGAACACATGGCAGATTCATGTTGATGTATGACAAAACCAATACAATATTGTAAAGTAATTAGCCTCCAATTAAAATAAATTTATAAATAAATTTATAAAATAAATAAATAGGCGTTTCTTCTTGAGTTATCTTACACCTGTCATGTTTGTGTATGTTGGGAGTGTGGTTTAATGAATAACTTTTTTCTGTATGTCATGGGTCTTTGGATTATGAGACACTTGGCATATGTGTGCATCTGAAAAATAATCAGAGTTTCACCCTTATTTAAATTTGATTAGATGATGACTGCATAATGGGAAGAAGTTTATAATGCCTTGGGACAGGGAATTTTTCAGGCATTTTTCATATGGGTTACTGAAAATAATTTGTGGTCAATAGGTTCCCTGTGTTTTAAGTCCTACCTTGTGTGGTGATTTGCTAGGCAGGATTAAATAATCAGAATGTAAAATCAGCTAAAATTAAGGATGAGAGTAATTTTCAAGGTTTGAGGAAAGAGCAAAAAGTATAATTGTCATCTAGACAAAATGGGCTATAAAATTTGGTATGATTGCCAGTCAGCACTAAAGTTCTGATTAGGAATAACAATTATGAATCATGATTTTACTTAATGTATCATGAATCATAATTTAACAATCATAATTTAACACCAAAGGATGCTGTTTTAAGCCACTAAGACTGTGTAAATCTGCTGCATTTTGCCTTTATATTCCAATCTTTAACGTAAGCCTTTAATGACGATTTGGTATGATTTTTCCCTTTGCATAAATAGTGTATGATATAAACTAGAAATTCATTTTTATTTTTCCACATAGATGACCAGTTGTTATAGAATTATTTACTATCCATACTTAACCTAGCAAATTAAGTAAGTAAGGGTTAGTCATTCAGTCGTGTCTGACACTGCAACTGCAAGATATGTAGCCCACCTGGCTCCTTTGTTCATGGAGTTCTCCAGGCAAGAACACTTAAATGGGTAGCCATTCCCTCTTCAAGGGGAGTTTCACAACCCAGGAATTGAACCTGTTACAGGCAGATTCTGTACCATTTGAGCCCAGGACAGCCCTAGCAGACTCCATATTTAATCAACATTAAAATTCCCTCCAATAATAAAGGACCTTATCATCCTTTTATTCTCATAATCTTTGCTTTGACATGTTATCATCTCCAGCATTTTTATTTTAGTTAAAAAGATTAACTATTGGTATTATTATGAAGATGTTGTTTTCATGATGATGATGATGATGATAACAGTATTTTTAATCTTAAATCAACAGGTCTTTATATCTCTCTATAAGCTTGTATTTTTCCCCACATCATTCCTATTCATTTCTTTCATTACATCTTGAGCCTCCTTTCTGAGATTTTTTATATTATTTCTGAAGTCCCTGTAGCAAAGTGGTATTGGTTGGATACCTTAGGGGTTTCCAGTATTTAATATTAAGGTAGCAACATTCAAAGACCAGCTCTGATGGTGTCATTTTACAAATGAGGAAAGGAAGCTGTAATTTTCCTAAGCCCACAAGGAAACTCGGCAGGGAAAATAATAATATTTCTAGACTTCAGCTTTACATAGTCTATCATTCTCTCCACCGTTCACTCCATAGTCATCCCTCTCCTGTTCATTTACACTGCATCTTCCTATAATAACATCTTGTTTGATGAAGATGGCTGAGGGAATGCAGCATTGAAAATGCTCTTTTTGAATGTCTCAGCTTGATAACAACAGTGAATCTTTCTAATAATATCTAGCTGTGGTTCCAAAATTTAAACCAGTGTTATGGTAATTTGAAAGATAAAGTAATAATTCCTGCTCTAGTATACTGTTGTTAGTACCTATGAAATAAAATTATTCATTATAATTCATTTATAGATGAAACCAATTTCTAATTATTTCCTTGAACATCAAGAGTATTTCAGTTTGTTTAATTGATTGATACACATGTGAAAGGTAAAATTATCAAAAGGATATTTCATAACAATCACACATTTTATTTGAAACTAATATATTTAAAGTGCATTGTTTAAGAAAATATAAATGATGCTTTTCATAAAAGCATCTCACTACTGTTGGAAAGAAGAAAGTTTGTTTTTCTAAACAATTCATAATTCATCAGTTTTAAAATAGAATATGGCTTATTATTTTACTTTTTGCCGTTAACTGTATGTCCATTGTTTGGTGCAACAAACAATTATTTATTCTGCATTTTGTATTATCAAAACAACCTTATAAACTGTTAGAGAATCAAGTAAACTTAATTGATTAAATGTTCACTCAAATTTATGAGTCTGATTTAGCAATGAGTGTTTTGCATGCAAATCACTTTGCGCTGCTTGGATCCATTTAAAGAATCACTGTGAATTTTATAAATGGGTATTGACATTTCAATACTGCAGCATTTTGCTAGCACATTATCTGATAACAACATAAATAAAGTAGTTTTAAAAAAGGAAGGCCAATTAATTTTGCAAATAAAACAGTTCAGTCTTTGTCCACTATGTAAGACTGAAGAGATGAATCTTTGGTGGAAGCCTCATGGAGAAACTGTGGGAAAATCATCTGCCTTGTTATAGCCATCAGCAAGCTTCTTATTCTTCTACTGAGACAGCATTTATGGTGGCTAAATTCTGAAATCATACATTCTTATGAGGAAATAGAAGACTATGAAGGTGAAAGAAGAAACTGAGAAAGCTGGCTTAAAACTCAGGCAAAAAACTAAGATCAAGGCATCCTGCCCCATCACTTAATGGCAAATAGATGGGGAAAAAAGTGGAAATTGACAGATTTTATTTTCTTGGGCTCCAAAAGGACTGAGAACAGTGACTGCAGGATGACCCAGAGGGATGGTATGGGGAGGGAGGTGGGAGTGGGGTTCAGGATGGGGAACATATGTACACCCGTGGCGGATGCATGGTGATGTATGGCAAAACCAATACAATATTGTAAAGTAAAAATAATAATAATAATAATAAATTAAAAAAAAAAAGAGATGCTTGCTCCTTGGAAGAAAATCTGACAAACCTAAACAATATATTACAAAGCAGAGACATAATTTTGTGAACAAAAGTCTATATAGTCAAAGCTATGGTTTTTTCTAGGAGTCATGTATGGATGTGAGAGTTGGACCATAAAGAAGGCTGAGGGCCAAAGAATTGATTTCTTCAAATTGGGGTGCTGGAGACGACTCCTGAGAGGCCCTTAGACAGCAACGAAATAAAAACCAATCAATCTTAAAGGAAGTCAGCCCTGAATATTCATTGTAAAGACTGATGCTGAATCTCCAACACTTTGGCCATCAGATGCAAAGAGCTGGCTCATTGGAAAAGACTGTGATGCTGGGAAAGACTGAGAGCAGGAGGAGAAGGGGGCAGCAGAGGATGAGATGGTTGAATGGCATCACAGACTCAATGGACATGAGTTTGAGCAAACTCTGGGAGATAGTGAAGGACAGGGAAGCCTGGTGTACTGCAGTCCATGGGATCGCAAGGAGTTGGACAAGACTTAGCAACTGAACAACAATGAGAAAATAATAAAACACAGTTGCTTCAATACCAAGTACTGAATCAGTGAGTAAAAAGGGAGGAACAGTCTTGCCCATAAAGTGATATTTTTTCTTATGTAAGAATTTTCTTATAATGGGATAATTCATCTTAAGTACATTACAGAGCTGCTAGTATTATGCCTACTTCCACCATGGCCCCTTTCTCTCTTCTCTCAGCTCTTCCTTGGACAGTATTTGCTTTTTATAAATTGATCTCTGTAACTCTGATATTCATATCCAACTGACATGATGTTTATCCTATGGCCACTTCTTTCAGGAAATAGTGATGCAGGAACATTCAAACATTCTTTTATAACTTTCTTGGTTAATTACAGAAAATTCTGTAGACACAAAAATTACAAATGCATATTCTGAATAATTAAGAATAACTGGAGAGAATTTTGAGATAGATACAGCTTGAAAGTCAGAGATAAGCATATTGTTCCAGTAGTTCAAGGGAAACCCCCCCCACCCCCCCCCCCCCACACACACAGGAACTATAAAACCTCATCAGGAGGATCTTTAGCCTTAATCCCTATTTTGTGATTTTCTGTTGTCCCTCTAATTTCTAAGAGTCTCATTCTTCAATCATTTCAAAGATTTTTTCTAATTTATCTTGTAAACTTATGCACTGCCACAGGAATTGTTCTCACTTGACGATCCACTTTTTACTACTACCAATAATCCAACAATAAAAAAGCTCATCTCAGTAAATATTAGAAGTAAGAACTACAGTCAACAATAAAACCATGTAGGACTATACAAGTGTTCTATTCTTTCTGAAATAAATGTTTGGACCCAATATACATGTCCACACACACACACACAGAAAAATACACACAAACTCAAACTTTAAAAACTATTAATATGATTCACCATGATAGAAGTACTCTAATTTAATATTAAATAAATATTTTAATTTAAATATTACATAAAATTCTCAGATCTCCTTAGCCTGAAGATTATATATATATACATATATATATATATATATACATATATATATATATATATATGTGTATGTATATATATTACCATTTCCCTTCTGGTTTCCAGCAATATCAAAAGTCACTCATTAGTTATGAAAAATGCAGTTCCTCTTAAAATGTCTTAGCAGACTATAGCAGTTCTGATGGACCATACTTAATTTTGCAAAGACTTGCAGAAGATTTGAATTATTGTACACTATTTTATTTTATTGTTGGATAGGTCAAATTCTTGTGTATACCAGCTCTCCTCACTGATCTCTAAAACTGAAAAAGATATACAATGTGATTTTTTTAAACTTTTCCTCCGGGGGGGAACATTCATTTTTCAGGCACTCAAGGACTGATGGTAATACTTTTTATGTAATTATATAGCCATGGAACTCCACTATTCTTGCCTGGGAAATCCCATGGACAGAGGAGTCTGGCATGCTGCAGTCCATAGGGTTACAAAGAGTCAGACATGACTTGGTGACTAAACAGTAACAACACAGCAGTAGAAAGGAAATCAGCAAAAGCAATCTCACACTGAAAATGTTGTTGAGTTGATGGGATATGTGAGTAAAAAGCAATATATTAGGAAATCATAATCCTCAACTCTTGACAAGCTACTAGATAGCTGCAGAGGTTAGAATGAGAGCTCTTCATGTTAAGACCTTGGATTTAGTACTTGCCAAGCCTCTCTCCTGTAACTGGCTAGATACTCTAATGTTTGCATTGCTGGCTACCATGAGTCTTGGTTCTGAATAAATAGAATCTCTTATTACATCAGATAAAGCAAATTAAGTTTCATGCTCAAAGGCTAGTGTTGATTGGAACTGCTCATTCAAATGAGATACAGCAACTAATTTCCAATTAGAAGAAAAATATTTTAACTAATATTTAATATCCATATCCTTTCCCTATGAGCTAATTGTCAGTAATCCACAGCTGGACTTTGTTTGAAAGATTTGTTTATACAAAGCTGAAATGTATTTTTAAAATAAAGAACAGCTCATTCTTTCAAAATCATATTTTGGGCATTGGTGTAGTTGTGGTTATGATTGCTTAATTAAATTTCTTTCCAGCCATCAAAAATTCAGCTCTGGTCAATGTAACATAAAATGTAGCAGGAGTATTCAGTTCAGATGCTCAGTCATGTCTAACTCTTTGTGACCCCATGGACTGCAGCACCGCAGGCCTCCCTGTCCATCACCAACTCCTGGAGTCCACCCAAACTCATGTTCATTGAGTCTGTGATGCCATCCAACCATCTCATCCTGTGTCGTCCCCTTCTCCTCCTGCCCTCAATCTTTCCCAGCATCAGGGTCATTTCAAATGAGTCAGCTCTTCACGTCAGGTGGCCAAAGGATTGGAGTTTCAGCTTCAACATCAGTCCTTCCAATGAACACCCAGGACTGATCTCCTTTAGGATGGTAGAGTTATCAAATTGACTGAAGTGATTTTCGTACCTAGGAGAATTTAACTATCAATTTAAAAAATAATATGGATAATTAAACATTAATTGTTGATTTGGATCTAAGAAATAATTAGTAAATTGCTTACTTAATTGGTAATATCAATTAATATACTAAACAGAGAATGAAAATTTGCATGGCAGATGGACTTCCTTTAGATGCCCACCTTGGTCAAGTTTACATGGTCAGTGCATTCTCCTTAGAATTATTCCAGTAAATGGGAAGCCCAGAAGGAAGCCAGTGAATACTGCTTGACCAGAGATTAGAAAATGTCATTTTTTAAAACATATCTCAATCCACTGCTGTGTTTATCTTCCCACTGAAACAAACTGACACCAAGAACATTTTGAAAGAAGGCTGAACTTGAAATACATGTTTACTTTAGTAGGTCAATTATATTTTTATTAAAGAAAATCAAATTTATGGAAATTGACATACTATTTTCAAAAATATATGTAATTGAGATTATATATACATTTTCCAGTTATTAATGGAGCTTAACTTAGAAACAAATTCAATGCCTATAATAGTTTATAGTCTATCTCTGTTGTTTGCCAAACAATAAAACACTGCTTTTTATATTCAATAAAAAATAATAAGCATTTACATGGTTGGACAAACTGGGAGATGGTTCATTGAAATCTTGTTCATATTTACAACTGAGATATAGTGAAAGATTGGTGAGATGAATTTCTTATGAAGGCTGGTTAGGTAATGAAGTTTACCAATACACATGACTGCTGCTGCTAAGTCGCTTCAGTCATGTCTGACTCTGTGTGACCCCAGAGACGGCAGCCCAACACCCTCCCCGGTCCCTGGGATTCTCCAGGCAAGAATACTGGAGTGGGTTGCCATTTCCTTCTCCAGTACACATGACAGTCCATTAAAAAATCAGAAATTTATTACACGAGGTGGAGATAAAGCACAAAGTCTAAGTGAATAACAGTGGAAAGTAAAGTTTAAGTGTAAAGTAGAAAAAGCTCTTATTTTTAAGCACTGGACTTTGGATTTGATATGGCTGAATGCAGTTTTAAGATGAAAATCATATCCAACAAAATGTTCTTGGAACTTGGTATATGAAGACATGTAATATGAATCTCATAAGTTACATTTTCAAGTTTAAATTATCACTGGACCAAAAAAAAAAAAGGAAAATCTTTATAAAACACCATTTTCAGTACCAAAACAGAGAAACATACACACTATTAAAAGCTTTAAAAACATTGTAAAATTTTATGAACATATAATTAGGCCTTTGATGGTGTGGATACAACAAACTGGAACATTCTTAAGAGATGGGAATACCGGACCACCTTACCTGTCTCCTGAGAAATCTGTATGCAGGGCAAGAAGTAATAGTTAGAACCAGACATGGAACAAATGAATGGTTCAAAATTGGTAAAGGAGTGTGTCAAGGCTACATATTGCCACTCTGCTTATTTAACTTATATGCAGAATACATCATGAGAAATGCTGAGCTGGAAGACCCACAAACTGGAATCAAGATTTCTGGGAGAAATATCCAATAATTTCAGATATGAAGATAGTACCACCCTAATGGCAGAAAGTGAAGAGGAACAACAGAGCCTCTTGATGAGGGAGAAAGAAGAGAATGAAAAAGTTGGCTTAAAACTCAACATTTAACTTCACAATTCATGTAGAAACACAAAAGATCCTGAATAGCTAAAGCAGTCTTTGAGAAAGAAGAATGGAACTGGAGGAATCAAGCTTCCTGACTTCAGGCTATACTACAAAGCTACAGTCATCAAGACAGTATGCTACTGGCACAAAGACAGAAACAAAGACTAATGGAACAAGATACAAAGTCCAGATATAAACCCATGCACCTATGAGTACCTTATTTTTGACAAAGGAGGCAAGACTATACAATAGGGCAAAGACAGTCTCTTCAATAAATGGTGCTGGGAAAACTGGACAGCTACATGTAAAAGAGTGACATTAGAACACTTGCTAACACCATACAAAAAGATAAAATGGATTAAAGACCTAAACTTAAGACTAGAAACTATAAAACTCTTAGAGGAAAACATAGGCAGAACACTTGATGACATAAATCAAACCAAGATCCTCTATGACTCACCTCCTAGAGTAATGAAAATAAAAATAAAAGTAAATAAGTGGGACCTGATTAAACTTAAAAGCTTTTGCACAGCAAAGGGAACTATAAGCAAGGTGAAAAGACAACCCTTAGAATGGGAGAAAATAATAGCAAATGAAACAACTGACAAAGGATTAATTTCCAAAATATACAAGCAGCTCCTACAACTCAATACTAGAAAAACAAACAACCCAATCAAAAAGTGGGGAAAAGACTTAAACAGACATTTCCCCAAAGAAGACATACAGATGGCTAACAAACACATGAAAAAATGCTCAATATCACTCATTATTAGAAAAATTTTAATCAAAACTACAATGAGATATCACCTCACACCGGTCAGAACGGCCCTCATCAAAAGTTTACAAACAATAAATGCTGGAAAGGGTACGGAGACAAGGAACACTGTTGCACTGTTGGTGGGAATGTTAATTGACACAGCCACTATGTAAGATGGTATGGAGAT
This sequence comes from Bubalus kerabau, assembly GCF_029407905.1. Taxonomy (NCBI): domain Eukaryota; kingdom Metazoa; phylum Chordata; class Mammalia; order Artiodactyla; family Bovidae; genus Bubalus; species Bubalus kerabau. Next base: position 59,048,456 of record NC_073625.1, read on the forward strand.
TCCTTAAGAAACTAGGAATAAAACCACCATATGACCCAGCATTTCCATTCCTAGGCATATCCCCTGAGGAAACCAAAATTGAAAGAGACACATGTATCCCATTGTTCATTGCAGCACTATTTACAATAGCTAGAACATGGAACCAACTTAGATGTCCATAGACAGATGAATGGATAAAGAAGTTGTAATACATATACACAATGCAATATTACTCAGCCATAAAAGGGAAGACATTTGAGTCAGTTCTAATGAGGTGGATGAACCTAGAACCTATTAGACAGAGTGAAGTGAGTCAGAAAGAGAAAGATTAGTACAGTATTCTAACACATATATACGGAATCTAGAAAAATAGTACTGAAGAATTTATTTTCAGGGCAACAATGGAGAAACAGACATAGAGAATAGACTTATAGACATGGAGAGAGGGGAGGAGAGGGTGAGATGTATGTAAAGAGTAACATGGAAACTTATATTACCATATGTAAAATAGATAGCCAATGGGAATTTGCTGTATGGCTCAGGAAACTCAAACAGGGACTCTGTATCAACCTATAGGGGTAGGATGGGGAGGGAGATGGGAAGGAGATTCAAAATGGAGGGGATATATGTATACCTATGGCTTTTGAACTGTGGTGTTGGAGAAGACTCTTGAGAGTCCCTTGGACTTCAAGGAGATCCAACCAGTCCATTCTGAAGGAGATCAGCCCTGGGATTTCTTTGGAAGGAATGATGTTAAAGCTGAAACTCCAGTACTTTGGCCACCTCATGCGAAGAGTTGACTCATTGGAAAAGACTCTGATGCTGGGAGGGATTGGGGGCAAGAGGAGAAGGGGACGACAGAGGATGAGATGGCTGGATGGCATCACTAACTCGATGGAAGTGAGTCTGAGTGAACTCTGGGAGTTGGTGATGGACAGGGAGGCCTGGCGTGCTGCAATTCATGGGGTCGCAAAGAGTCCGACACGACTGAGTGACTGATCTGATCTGATCTGATCTGATGGCTGATTCATGTTGAGGTTTGACAGAAAACAGCAAAATTCCGTAAAGCAATTATCCTACAATAAAAAGTAAATAAATTTAAATAAAGACAAAACTCAACATTCAAAAAACTAAGATCATGGCATCCAGTCCCAGGAAACTACAACAAACAGATTTTATTTTATTGGGCTCCAAAATCACTGTGGATGGTGACTGCAGCCACGAAATTCAAAGGCACTTGCTCCTTGAAGGAGAAGCTATGACAAACCTATCTGTACTAAGTCACTGCAGTCCTGTCAAATTCTCTGTGACTCTTTGGACTGTAGCCCTCCAGGCTCCTCTGTCCATGAGATTCTCCAGGCAAAAATATTGGAGTAATATGCCATGCCCACATCCAGGGGATCTTTCCTGACCCAGGTAGCAAACTTGAGTCTCCTGTGACTCCTGCATTGGCAGGTGGGTTCTTTACCACTAGCACCTGGGAAGCCAAAAAATTGAGAACAAGAGAAGGGGCCACAGAGGATGAGATGGTTGGATAGCATCATGGACTCAACAGACATGAGTTTGAGCAAACACTGGGAGATAGTGAAGGACAGTGAAGCCTGGTGTGCTGCAGTTCATGGGGTCATAAAGAGTTGGACAGGACTTAGTAACTAAACAATTCTGAATTATAAATAAGAAATATCTTGTTTTTATTTTGCTTTTTATTAACTTATCAGTGTACCCTGGAGGTCAAACTTAGGTAGTATATAGAGATATTTTTACTCCACTTTTTAGACGTACAGTACTCCATTATGTGCTTTTGCCATAATTTAACAATCAGTTCCCTATCTATCAATATTTGAGTTATTTCCAGGCTTTTGCTTTAACAATCGGTGCTTCAGTGAGTAGTCTGTGGTAATTGTCCTTTTGTGTTTTAGTTACCTAAAAGTGAGATTGCTGGATCAAAGGGAAAAATATATATGTAAATTTTCTAGGTATCACCAAATTCCAATAATAGGGATTGAACCATTTACATTCCTGCCAATAAGTAGATACAAAAGTATTTCTCTTACAGCCTTACCAATGGTGCATAATGAAAACGTTTGGAATTTTGTCAAGGCAATATTTGAAAACAAAAATAGTATTTTAAAATGTTAAGAATCTCTCTTTTGCCCCATGCTATAAATCAGTATGCTTTTATAAAAATCACACATTTAAAACTTTATGCATTTTTTCTTCCCCTCCAACTTTTTTAACAGAATTAAAAAAAAAAAAAGTCATACTAATTTTCTTAATCAGAATCTGAGAATATTAAATTAGGCAGACATGGATACATAACATAAACAAATACCATATCTGCCTATTTTAAATTTAAAAAGAAGGAGTTACAAATGCAAACGATGGTCTTCAAGGAATAGTATTTTGAGATAAGGGCCATATGGTTGTTATTTTTCTACAACAAATATGGCCGATTTAAATGCAAGCAGCGCTCAGCATTGCTCTCCTATATCCCAACTCACATGCTTTGGAGGATATATATTCAACTTTGGGGTGTGATCAGCACTTTGAAAACACTTTGTTATCTTACAAGTCTATAGATGCCATAGATAGCTGAAGTCATTTTAAAGCTTTCATTCTAAATGATGGCTTTAGAAGCTTTTTAGAACCACTATTTTTATTCCCTTTACATAATTTAGAATGGTGGTTTTCTCCCTTGTGTGTGATTGGCTGGTGGAGAAATTACTATTTTATTTTGAGTTGATAACACAAATTCTTACTGCCAAGAAACCTATTTCTTTTAAAACCTGATTGCTTTATAACAACTAAAATATATGAAATAAATGGTGGCATTGTATTTACATGACATATAGGGCAAATAGAGCTTTACCCAGAGTGGTCATAAAGTCTTAGTGCTTTCAATAGATTGGTATTGTTTTCCTTGGGCTTTAGTATAATTCAAGTTTGCTGAGAACATGAAGGTATATTTTCTATTTAAGACTCTTTGGTCTCTTTCTCCATTATAAGAGAGTCTATAACTTTCCAAGTGTTTTATAGGTTCTCATTGGGAGAGAGTCCACAATAGATATTCTATTCTTTTGTCAAAAAGCTTATGTAGAAATTAAAATCTCTATTTCTAATCTGGCTTTATTTTCACTTTAAAAGGAGGACAAAACAAATTTGCTAGTTAATTTTATTGATGTATGTATTCATCATTTTTTGTCTACCAAATGCCAGCTGTTTTACATGTATTATTTCTGTTTCACAAAATATTGGAATATATTATTACACATTTTGTAGGTGAAAAAATGAAAGTTTGAAAATTAAATAACTTGTAAAGTAAAAAAAAAATAATAAAAAATTAAAAAAAAAAAAAGAAAATTAAATAACTTACTCATCGCCATACTGCTATTTGGTCTGTGGTCTTCAAACTCAGTTCCTGAAGTTGTTTTTTACTGCACGGGATCACTCTTTCCAGTGAAGTTATGATCTAATTCTTGAGCATTTTTACATTTATTCCCCTGGGAGATAGAAATGTAAGGTTTGTGTGCTTGTCATTTTATTGTGACCATGGTATTTATCAATTATACTGTGACCCCATGGACTGTAGCCCACCAGGTTCCTAGGCCCATGAGGATTCTCTAGGCAAGACTACTGGAGTGGATTGCCATGCCCTCCTCCTGGGGATCTTCCCAACCCAGGGATTGAACCCAGGTCTCCCTCATTGCAGTCAGATTCTTTACCATCTGAGCCACCACGGAAGCCCAAGACTATAATTCAGTTCAGTTCAGTTCAGTTCAGTCACTTAGTCGTGTCCGACTCTGCAATCCCAAAAAATACAGGACTGCATTTACATGAAAGCAAATAATTTGTCAGTAGGAAATACAAAGTTTCTATACTTGTAGGCACAAAATATTATGTTGTTTATTCATAGTGTTAAAATTCATAGACTCTAGCGTGGAGCTGCTTGTGTTCCAATCCTAGATTAGTTATTAGCTATGTAGTCTTGGATAAGTCATTTACTCTTTCATGCTTAAATTTCTACAACTACTAAATTAGTGTAATAATGCTATATAATTTATTGGGTTAAGATAAAGACTATCATATATGTTCACACATATACATTTATATTCACACAGATATGCACACATATACATACATACATATTATAGAAAAGTAATCATGGATCTGCTTAATAAATGTCAAAATTAATTACAATTATTTCTGAAAACAAGCAGAAAAAACACTCTTCAATATTTTCTGTTACAAACAATTTCCAATTAATCGACTGGCAATTTGTTGCTTATGCTCATATTTGTAGAGAAAAATCTTTCCTTGACTATGGTTTGGTCCAAATTTTATTCTTCCCTTTGGACAGACATTAGCAAATTTGTGAAACAGATAAAGAGTGAGTTCATTCTCCCTCCAGCCTTTTAATATTTTTGCCCTATTTCCTGCATTTTTTTACTCCCATATTTCAAGAATCTTTTATTTTTTCCTGATTTCCTTTTCCTATGTGTTCACACACTTACAGTAAAATAATTGAGAGTTTACCATGATACTCTTAGATGTGCATTTAAATTAGGACTCTGGACTGCAGAAAAGGGAATGCTAACTACATAATTATAAGTATCTCACTCTGGAATTTTAAGAATTTTGGAAAAAAAAAGTTGTTATAGAATTTGTTCTTTGCAAGTATATCTAATATCAGAGTAGGTAAATATCTTTCTTAAATCTGTAAAACTAGCCTTGCTCACCACATGCTATTTTGGTCCCATATTTATCATCAATTAACTGAATAGATTAGATTCTATGACTCTGAATGAATTTCTCCAGATCCTTTTTCCAACACATTTTTCAGTTCTACTGAAATATATTTGGTAATTCACTTCTCCTGGGTCTCTGCTCAATGTAGTCCTTGGATCAACTCTAACTGTTTAATCCAATGTTTAGGAAATTCTTCTGGGGTCAGCAGGAGGCCTGAGATTTAATTCAGGACAGTGTAGCAAAGCCAGGATCACTTAAATTGTCCCTTTAGTCACCTGACTCTCCCATTTTTCTCCTCCAGAAGTCACAGATGCTCATATAAAATACCAGAGGGAAACAGGAAGGGGGCTAGGGAAAAAAGGAAAACTACAGAAGAAGGGTGAGTAGAAAATTACTGACAATGGTTTGGTAATGTGGCTGTAGACATGATACTGTGGCAGCATGGTATTTTCTTGTGCAAAAACTCAGTGCAGGGGCTGGAGCCATCTTTAGGGATCCTTAGTGCAGGCAGAATCCAGGCTAAGGGTTGGCTGAGTTCCCTTAACATGGTGCTAGGGTCAATCCTTTGTGCCATGTGCGAGCTCAACATTCACACCAAAAAAGCTTACGTGATCTATCTCTCCACTTCCGTAACCACTCCATCTTCTCACCACTGTGTTCCAGCCACACTTGCCTTCTTTTTATTCATCAACCACACCAAGCACACAGATTCCTCAAAGCCCTTGGATTTGCTGGTCCTGTGGTGGGCAGTCTTATCATCCATTCACCCGATATGACATGTGCTCTAACTTTTTTATGTCTCTGCTCAAGGAGGATCTAACAGCCCTCAACAAAAGCACTCCCAATCACTACACTGTTCTTCTTTGTTGTGTTCTGATTCATTACTATTTAGAGCACTTGCATCATATAATTGCATGCAAATTATATATCTATGTGTTTTTGTATATTGCTTCTGACACAGACTTTAATACCTGGAGAATGTAAGCATAATGGGAGTAAGATAATTATATTTGTTTATTGCTGGCATTCAGGTTCTTGAACAGTACTTTTTTAAAAATAATAATTTTATTTATTTATTTTTGGCTGTGCTGAGTCCTCGTTGCTGTGCGGGCTTTTCTCTAGTTGTGGCAGGTGGAACCTACTCTTTATTATGGTGCACAGGCTTCTCATTGCATTGGCTTCTCTTGTTTAGGAACACCAGTTCTAGGGTGCTCAGGCTTCAGTAGTTGGCTCCCAGACTCTAGAGCACAGGCTCAATAGTTGTGGCACACAGGCTTAGCTGCTTTATGGCATGGGGGATCTTCCCAGATCAGGGGTCAAACCTGTGTCTGTTGCATTAGCAGGTGGATATTTACCATTGAGGCACTGGTGAAATCTTAGAACAGTTCTTCATAGTAGGTAAAACTAAGTAAAATTGTAAGGTAACCTCTTCTAGGTCACCCTATTATTAAACAGAAATACCTATAGCATTTTCTTATCTCACCACCGTACCCATACACTAGTAGGGAGTAGCTGAGAATTAAATTATGCCTTCTTGATTGACACTCTAATATATTTTCTAACTCATGTTCACTGTATGCTTAGGATGTTAAAGCTAGAATCCAGAGATCATCATGAATCTTGCTTGTGTAAAGAATTTAAAATCCAGAATAAGAACAATAATATCAATAAATATATTTCACCATAATTCCCCAGTAATTGCAGCCAAAGGGGTGGGAAAATGTTTTTGTCAAAATATTTATAAGCAACAATAGTCAAATTGTTGAAATAGCTATCAATATCTTAGGTACATTAAGGACCAAATGAATCATGTAATAGACTGAAGTGAATGGTATCCTCTGCACTGAGACTTGGATTACAAGGGCTTCAGAAATAGTTCAGTTCAGTTCAGTTCAGTTGCTCAGTCATGTCCAACTCTTTGCGACCCCATGAATCACAGCACACCAGGCCTCCCTGTCCATCACCAACTCCCGGAGTTCACTCAAACTCACGACCATCGAGTTGGTGATGCCATCCAGCCATCTCATCCTCTGGCGTCCCCTTTTCCTCCTGCCCCCAATCCCTCCCAGCATCAGAGTCTTTTCCAATGAGTCAACTCTTCACATCAGGTGGCCAAAGTACTGGAGTTTCAGCTTTAGCATCATTCCTTCCAAAGAACACCCAGGGCTGATCTCCTTCAGAATGGACTGGTTGGATCGCCTTTCAGTCCCAGGGACTCTCAAGAGTCTTCTCCAACACCACAGTTCAAAAGCATCAATTCTTCAGCGCTCAGCTTTCTTCCCAGTCCAACTCTCACATCCATACATGACCTGGAATTTGACATATTTAATATGCATATGTACACATGATCATTTAGGAACACTTTCTTATCTCTCCGTCTATTCTTTGGAACTCTACATTCAGATGGTTATATCTTTCCTTTGCTCCTTTGCCTTTTGCTTCTCTTAATTTCTGAGCTATTTGTAAGGCCTTCTCAAATAACCATTTTGCTTTTGTATTTCCTTTTCTTGGGGATGGTTTTGAGCACAGCCTCCTGTACAATGTTATGAACCTCCATCCATAGTTCTTCAGGGACTCTGTCAGATCTAATCCCTTGAATCTATTTGTTACTTCCACTGTATAATCATAAGGGATTTGATTTAGGGCATACCTGAATGGTCTAGTGGTTTTCCCTGCTTTCTTCAATTTAAGTCTGAATTTTGCAGTAAAGAGTTAAAGATCTGAGCCACAGTCAGCTCCCAGTCTTGCTTTTGTTGACTGTATAGAACTTCTCCCTCTTCTGCTGCAAAGAATATAATTAATCTGATTTCAGCATTGACCATCTGGTGATGTCCATGTGTACAGTCATCTCTTCTGTTGTTTGCTATGACCAGTGCATTCTTTTGGCAAAACTTTGTTAGCCTTTGCCCTGCTTTATATTCTTTGGCTCCAAAACAACTGCACATGGTGACTGCAGCCATGAAATTAAAAGACTCCAGCTCCTTGTAAGAAAAGCTATGACCAACCTAGACAGCATATTAAAAAGCAGAGACATTGCTTGGCTGACAAAGGCCTGTATAGTCAAAGCTATGGTTTTCCCAGTATCCTGCGTTGATGTAAGAATTGGACCATAAAGAAAACAAAGCACTGAATAATTGATGCTTTTGAACTTTGGTGTTTGAGAAGATTGTTGAGAATTCCTTGGATTGCAAGGATATCAAACCAGTCAATCCTAAAGAAAATGAGTCTTGGGCATTCATTGGAAGGACTGATGCTAAAGCTATAATATTCTGGCCACCTGATGCAAAAACTGGCTCATTGGAAAAGACCCTGATGCTGGGAATGATTGAAGACAAAAGGAGAAGGGGACAACAGAGAATTAGATGGTTGGATGGCATCACTGACTAGATGAACATGAGTTTGAGCAAGCTCTGGTAGTTATTGATGGACAGGGAAGCCTGATATGCTGCAATCCATGGGGTCTTAAAGAGTTGGACATGACTGAGTGACTGAATTGATGACACATGATAAATAATGTTTCTAAAGTGTTGAAAAAATAGAACCATAGAACGTGTGTGCTAAGTTGCTCAGTTGTGTTCAACGCTTTGCTACCCTATGGACTGTAGACCACCTGTAAATCACATTAATATTATATAGTTTAAAAAACAATAATACAAATTAATTTATTTCTTATTGCCTGCTTTTTATAAAAAGGTTAGACCATCTTTTAGATATTAATCGCTCTCAGCAACTAACCTGATGACATGGAGCAGAATATTTATATTGCTGCTGCTGCTAAGTTACTTCAGTCGTGTCCGACTCTGTGTGACCCCATAGACAGCAGCCCACCAGGCTTCCCTGCCCCTGGGATCCTCCAGGCAAGAACACTGGAGTGGGTTGCCATTTCCTTCTCCAATGCATGAAAGTGAAAAGTGAAAGTGAAGTCACTCAGTCGTGTCTGATTCTTAGCGACCCCATGGATTGCAGCCTACCAGGCTCCTCCATCCATGGGATTTTCCAGGCAAGAGAACTGGCGTGGGGTGCCATTAGGTCTATTATTTTTAAGTAGTCTGTTTTATATCACATTTTTTTTTCTGAAAAGTATGTATTTACTTTCCTCCATGCATATAATGAAATTGGCAATGGTATAAAAAATGTATTCATTCCAAAGTGGTGAAACAGGATGTTCATCCAACACATGCCCTGATTGAAGTCCAGTTTTAGAGTACCTATACATCCAATGAATTATGTTTCTCTACAACCAAATATGTGTCTTAATTCTGGATGTAGACCTTAGGCAATTATTAATCTTCACTTGCAGAAAAACCCAAGCCTGATCTTTTTTATATTCCCTCATTATTCCTGTTCACAAATGAAAATTTAATTTCTGTTTTGGCATTTCATGCAGTCAACTGTAAGGTTATTAATATAAAACTGTTATTAATTCCTGGGAATGATAGTTTAATAATGTTCAATCTCTTTTCCACATTCTACCATCCTTTTAACCATATGTCTGTTTTTCTGCTTGCTTTTATTTTATTTGCAAACAAGCATAGCAGCAAAAGTTGTAATTCCAACTTGGCTGGTGTTATGAGATCTTGCTCATAATCAACACTGAATATTCAGAAGAAAAGAACTGAGGGATGGAAGTCAACTTTGCTCTTTATACCAGCTGCAACCTTGAACCTACAATCTTAAGCCTTGCTTGATGTTTAATCTGTCCACAGCTTCTTACTGGTGCTTTAAGCTTTTGGTAATCAATTTTGAAGAATTTTCAGATGGATTGCTCTGAATATCACAAGATACATGACTTCTTCAGTAGAGTTATGCTCCAGGAGTCTTGATTAACAAGAACCTGTAGTTTTGTAGAACTTCTATACATGGCAACAACTTGGGGCAACTCATTCCTAAGCTTTTGATAATTTGTTTTGTTAAGGGGTTTGTCTCAGGAATATTAGAGCATTGTCACCTTAGTATTTTTCTTCTTAAGCTGAGGGACTCAAGGTCAAATATTCCTTGGCTAGTGTCCCTTCTCCATATATAGTCCTGAATTACTCACTCCTGTATCTCTTTTATGTTATATTTATGCATAATAAAATAGAGCTAAATAGAGACAACCTGTAATTTTTCATCCTCTCTTTGCGTTAGAACATTTCAATTTTCTTATTTGATGTATTACATACATACATAGGCCTCTTTCTTTCACTCAGTGTGGACATAGAATAGAACCTGAAAAGAAGAGTATTGGGGCCAACATATTGGGAATATTAGATTCTTTAGGTCTTTGTCATAGCTCTCATGCTGCATTGCAACTCACATTCATGACTAGAACAGACAAATCTTATTAAAAGTTGCCTACACACATCTAGATTTCAGGAGAGATTCTGGGAATTAAAGTCAATATCTCTTCCCTTGTTCAAAAATATGTTTTGATTCAGCACTGGCCAAGTTGTCAAACACAAAAAGTTGTCAAAACATATCATATCAGTGAGAAAGACAATGAATTATTTATTACAAAACATTATGATAAGAACTGTGAATAAACAGAACATGAGGAGAAGAGGTAATCTAGAGAAGGTGGGTTTAACCTAAAGGATCCATGCACAGAAGTTAGGGGTCTGCGGTCTTGAAGGGAAAAACTCTCATGTTATTTTCACTAATCTCTCAAAACTATCATTCCCTTCAGTTTATTGATATAGACAATATATCAGAGTAGCGTCTCTGTTTTAACAGTATCTCTGTTTTGTCACCAACATGGATCACAGGCCCTTTCATATCACATAAAATTTTGAAATATTATTGGGGCATTTTCTTATTTTTATTTTATTTTTAAAATATAAATTTATTCATTTTAATTGGGGGTTAATTACGTTACAATATTGTATTGGTTTTGCCATACATCAACATGAATCCACCACAGGTATACACGTGTTCCCCATCCCGAACCCCCCTCCTTCCTCCCTCCCAGTACCATCCCTCTGGGTCATCGCAGTGAACCAGCCCTAAGCAATTAGTATCATGCATCAAACTTGGACTGGCAATTCATTTCATATATGATATTATATATGATTCAATGCCATTCTCCAAAATCATCCCACCCTCTCCCTCTCCCACAGAGTCAAAAGACTGTTCTATACATCTGTGTCTCTTTTGCTGTCTCACATACAGGGTTATCGTTACTATCTTTCTAAATTCCATATATATGTGTTAGTATACTGTATTGGTGTTTTTCTTTCTGGCTTACTTCACTCTGTATAATAGGCTCCAGTTTCATCCACCTCATTAGAACTAATTCAAATGTATTCTTTTTAATGGTTCCATTGTGTATATGTACCACAGCTTTCTTATCCATTCATCTGCTGATGGACATCTAGGTTGCTTCCATGTCCTATTATAAATAGTGCTGCGATGAACATTGGGGTACACGTGTCTCTTTCAATTCTGGTTTCCTTGGTATGTATGACAAGCAGTGGGATTGCTGGGTCATAAGGCAGTTCTATTTCCAGTTTTTTAAGCAATATTCACAGTGTTCTCCATAGTGGCTGTACTAGTTTGCATTCCCACCAACAGTGTAAGAGCCTTCCCTTTTCTCTACAGCCTCTACAGCATTTATTGCTTGTAGAATTTTGGATCGCAGCCATTCTGACTGGCGTGAAATGGTACCTCATTGTGGTTTTGATTTGCATTTCTCTGATAATGAGTGAAGTTGAGCATCTTTTCATATGTTTGTTAGTCATCTGTATGTCTTCTTTGGAGAAATGTCTATTTAGTTCTTTGGCCCATTTTTTGATTGGGTCATTTATTTTTCTGGAATTGAGCTGTAGGAGTTGCTTGTATATTTTTGAGATTAGTTGCTTGTCAGTTGCTTAATTTACTATTATTTTCTACCATTCTTAAGATTGTCTTTTCACCTTGCTTAGAGTTTCCTTTGTTGGGCAGAATCTTTTAAGTTTGATTGAGTCCCATTTGTTTATTTTTGCTTTTATTTCCAATATTCTGGGAGGTGGGTCATAAAGGATCCTGCTGTGATTTATGTTGGAAAGTATTTCGCCTATGTTCTTCTCTAGGAGTTTTATAGTTTCTGGTCTTACATTTAGATCTTTAATCCATTTTGAGTTCATTTTTGTGTATTGTGTTAGAAAGCATTCTAGTTTCATTCTTTTACAAGTGGTTGACCAGTTTTCCCAGCACCACTTGTTAAAGAGATTGTTTTTAATCCGTTGTATATTCTGGCCTCCTTTGTCAAAGATAAGGTGTCCATATGTGCATGGATTTATCTCTGGGCTTTCTATTTTGTTCCATTGATCTATATTTTTGTCTTTGTGCCAGTACCATACTGTCTTGATGACTGTGGCTTTGTAGTAGAGCCTGGAGTCAGGCAGGTTGATTCCTCCAGTTCCATTCTTCTTTCTCAAGATTGCTTTGGCTATTCAAGGTTTTTTGTATTTCCATACAAATTGTGAAATTATTTGTTCTAGCTCTGTGAAAAATACTGTTGGTAGCTTGATAGGGATTGCATTGAATCTATAGATTGCTTTGGGTAGTATACTCATTTTCACTACTTTGATTCTTCTGATCCATGAACATGGTATATTTCTCCATCTATTAGTGTCCTCTTTGATTTCTTTCACCAGTGTTTTATAGTTTTCTATATATAGGTCTTTAGTTTCTCTAGGTAGATATATTCCTAAGAATTTTATTCTTTTCATTGCAATGGTGAATGGAATTGTTTCCTTAATTTCTCTTTCTATTTTCTCATTATTAGTGTATAGGAATGCAAGGGATTTCTGTGTGTTGATTTTATATCCTGCAACTTTACTATATTCATTGATTAGTTCTAGTAATTTTCTGGTGGAGTCTTTAGGGTTTTCTATGTAGAGGATCATGTCATCTGCAAACAGTGAGAGTTTTACTTCTTCTTTTCCAATTTGAATTCCATTTATTTCTTTTTCTGCTCTGATTGCTGTGGCCAAAACTTCCAAACTATGTTGAATAGTAGTGGAGAAAGTGGGCACCCTGTCTTATTCCTGACTTTAGGGGAAATGCTTTCAATTTTTCACCACTGAGGATAATGTTTGCTGTGGGTTTGTCATATATAGCTTTTATTATGTTGAGGTATGTTCCTTCTATTCCTGCTTTCTGGAGAGTTTTTATCATAAATGGATGTTGAATTTTATCAAAGGTTTCTCTGCATCTATTGAGATAATCATATGGCTTTTATTTTTCAATTTGTTAATGTGGTGTATTACATTGATTGATTTGCGGATATTGAGGAATCCTTGCATCCCTGGGATAAAGCCCACTTGGTCATGGTGTATGATTTTTTTTAATGTGTTGTTGGATTCTGATTGCTAGAATTTTTTTAAGGATTTTTTGCATCTATGTTCATCAGTGATATTGGCCTGTAATTTTCTTTATTTGTGGCATCTTTGTCAGATTTTGGTATTAGGGTGATGGTGGCCTCATAGGATGAGTTTGGAAGTTTACCTTCCTCTGCAATTTTCTGGAAGAGTTTGAGTAGGATAGGTGTTAGCTCTTCTCTAAATTTTTGGTAGAATTCAGCTGTGAAGCCGTCTGGACCTGGGCTTTTGTTTGCAGGAAGATTTCTGATTATAGTTTCAATTTCTGTGCTTGTGATGGGTCTGTTAAGATTTTCTATTTCTTCCTGGCTCAGTTTTGGAAAGTTGTACTTTTCTAAGAATTTGTCCATTTCTTCCACGTTGTCCATTTTAATGGCATATAATTGCTGATAGTAGTCTCTTATGATCCTTTGTATTTCTGTGTTGTCTTTTGTAATCTCTCCATTTTCATTTCTAATTTTATTGATTTGATTTTTCTCCCTGTTTCTTGATGAGTCTGGCTAATTGTTTGTCAATTTTATTTATCCTTTCAGAGAACCAGCTTTTTTGGCTTTGTTGATTTTTGCTATGGTCTCTTTTGTTTCTTTTGCATTTATTTATGCCCTAATTTTTAAGATTTTCTTCCTTCTACTAACCCTGGGGTTCTTCATTTTTTCCTTTTCTAGTTGCTTTAGGTGTATAGTTAGGTTATTTATTTGACTTTTTTCTTGTTTCTTGAGGTATTCCTGTATTGCTATGAATTTTTCCCTTAGCACTGCTTTTACAGTGTCCCACAGGTTTGGGGTTGTTTTGTTTTCATTTTCATTCATTTCTATGCATATTTTAATTTATTTTTTGATTTCTTCTGTGATTTGTTGATTATTCAGCAGAGTGTTGTTTAGCCTCCATATGTTGGAATTTTTAATAGTTTTTCTCCTGTAATTGAGATCTAATTTCACTGCATTGTGGTCAGAAAAGATGCTTGGAATGATTTCAATTTTTTTGAATTTACCAAGGCTAGATTTATGGCCCAGGATGTGATCTATCCTGGAGAAGGTTCCATGTGCACTTTAGAAAAAGGTGATATTCATTTCTTGGGGTGAAATGTCCTATAGATATCAATTAGGTCTAACTGGTCTATTGTATCATTTAAAGTTTGTGTTTCCTTGTTAATTTTCTGTTTAGTTGATCTATCCATAGGTGTGAGTGGGGTATTATAGTCTCCCATTATTATTGTGTTATTGTTAATTTCCCCTTTAATACTTGTTAACATTTGTCTTACATATTGTGGTGCTCCTATGTTGGATGCATATATATTTATAATTGTCATATATTCTTGGATTGATCCTTTGATTATTATGTAGAGTCCTTCTTTGTCTCTTTTCACAGCCTTTGTTTTAAAGTCTATTTTATCTGATATGAATATTGCTACTCCTGCTTTCTTTCTTTTGTGCTCTATTAGCATGGAATAACTTTTTCCATCCCTTCACTTTCAGTCTGTATGTGTCCCTGTTTTGAGGTGGGTCTCTTGTAGACAACATATATAGTGGTTTTATTTTTGTATCCATTCAGCCAGACTTTGTCTTTTGGTTGGGGCATTCAACCCATTTACATTTAAGGTAATTATTGATGATAAGTATGATCCCGTTGCCATTTACTTTATTGTTTTGGGTTTGAGTTTATACACTCTTTTTGTGTTTCCTATCTAGAGAATCTCCTTTAGCATTTGTTGGAAAGCTGGTTTGGTGGTGCTGAGCTCTCTCAGCTTTTGCTTGTCTGTAAAGCTTTTGATTTCCCTTTCATATTTGAATGAGATCCTTGCTGGGTACAGTATTCTCGGCTGTAGGTTCTTTTCTTTCATCATTTTAAGTATGTCTTGCCATTCCCTCCTGGCCTGAAGAGTTTCTATTGAATGATCAGCTGTTATCCTTATGGGAATCCCCTTGTGTGTTATTTGTTGTTTTTCCCTTGCTGCTTTTAATATTTGTTCTTTGTGTTTGGTCTTTGTTAATTTGATTAATATGTGTCTTGGGGTGTTTTGCCTTGGGTTTATCCTGTTTGGGACTCTGTGGGTTTCTTGGACTTGGATGATTATTTCCTTCCCCATTTTAGGGAAGTTTTCAATGATTATCTCCTCAAGTATTTTTCTCATGGTCTTTCTTTTTGTCTTCTTCTTCTGGGACTCCTATGATTCGAATGTTGGGGAGTTTAACACTGTTCTGGAGGTCTCTGAGATTGTCCTCAGTTCTTTTAATTCATTTTTCTTTTTTCCTCTCTGTTTCATTTATTTCTACCATTCTATCTTCTAATTCACTAATCCAATCTTCTGCCTCTGTTATTCTACTATTTGTTGCCTCCAGAGTGTTTTTGATCTCATTTATTGCATTATTCATTATATATTGACTCTTTTTTATTTCTTCTAGGTCCTTGTTAAACCTTTCTTGCATCTTCTCAATCCTTGTCTCCAGGCTATTTATTTGTGATTCCATTTTGATTTCATGATTTTTGACCATTTTCACTATCATTATTTGGAATTCTTTATTAGGTCTTTATCTCTATCTCTTCCTCTTTTGTTTGGTTTGGTGGGCATTTATCCTGTTCCTTTACCTGCTGGGTATTCCTCTGTCTCTTCATCTTGTTTATATTGCTGAGTTTGGGGTGGCCTTTCTGTATTCTGGCACTTTGTGGAGTTCTCTTTATTGTAGAGTTTCCTCACTGTGCGTGGGGTTGTACAGGTGGCTTGTCAAGGTTTCTTGGTTAGGGAAGCTTGTGTTGGTATTCTGGTGGGTGGAGCTGGATTTCTTCTCTCTGGAGTACAATGAAGTGTCCAGTAATGAGTTATGAGATGTGAATGGTTTTGGAGCTTTGGGCAGCTTGTATATTGGAGCTAAGAGCTGTGTTCCTGTGTTGCTGGAGAATTTGGGTAGTATGTCTTGCTCTGGAATGTGTTGGCCCTTGGGTGGTGCTTGGTTTCAGTGTAGGTATGGAGGCATTTGATGAGCTCCTGTCAATTAATGTTCCCTGGAGTCAGGAGTTCTCTGGTATTCTCAGGGTTTGGACTTAAGCCTCCTGATCTGGTTTTCAGTCTTATTTTTACAGTATTCTCAAGACTTCTCCTTCTATACAGCACCACTGATAAAACATCTAGGTTAAAGATGAATAGTTTCTCCACAGTAAGGCACACCCAGAAAGGTTCACAGCATTACATGGAGAAGAGAAGAGGGAGGAGGGAGTTAGAGGTGACCCGAATGAGATGAGGTGGAATCAATAGAAGAGAGAGGAAGCTAGCCAGTAATCACTTCCTTATATGCACTCCACAACTGGACCGCTCAGAGATGTTCATGGACTTATACAGAGAAGAGAAGAGGGAGGAAGGAGGCAGAGGTGGCCAGGAGGATAAAAGGGGGGAATCAAAAGGAGAGAGACAGATCCAGCTAGTAATCAGTTTCCTAAGTGTTCTCCACCATCTGGAACACACAGAGATTCACAGAGTTGGGTAGAGAAGAGAGTGGGTAGGGAGGAGACAGAGGCAACCTGGTGGAGAAAAAGGAGAGTCCAAAGGGGAAGAGACCAGTCAAGCCAGTAATCTCGCTCCCAAGTAAAAATGGGTACTGAAGATTGGGTTCTTAAAGATACAAAATTGATAACAAATACCCAAAAGCACAGATTAAAAATCTAGAGTAGAGTTTGGAATTTCAAAACTACACTATTGAAGAAAAGAAAAAAAAAAAGAAATAAAGAAAAAAAGTCACAAAAATTATAAAATATAAAAATATATATATATGTATATATATATATATGAAGTTTGCTTTTAAAAAATAGGGTCTTTTTTTTTTTTTTTTGCAAAGTAATAGTAGGTTATAGAAGTGAAAATTAAAGGAGTAATAGAGGACTTAAAAAAAAAGAATGATTGTAAAAATAGTAAAAATATATCTAGGACTTTTTCTGATGTTGTTGTGGGTATTGTGGGGTCAGTTCACTTTCAGAGAGTTCCTTGGCCCGGCTTATATTTCTCAAGATCTATAGGCCCCTTCCCATGTATTCGGTACTAACGACAGGGTTTTAATCTATTGCACCTGTCACTTCCAAGGTGGTTCCCTCTGTTTTAGCTTCTTCTGTTTGCTGGTCTCTTCAGTGTCTGATTTCCACCCTGACACAAAGAGGGCAGTGGTGGATACTTTTTTTTAGCCTCACTTGTTCAGTTGCACTGTGGGGAGGGAAGGACGCTACCAACAAATAACACTGGTGTGTGGTCACAGTTCCTCAGCGACACTGGGCCTGCCCCCACTCACAGCGCGTGTGCCCTCCCTGTCCACACTGCTCAGGCTCTCGGTTGCTCTGTCGGGAACTGTCTGAGGCCAGTTCTGGGCTGCATGCACCTCCCAGGTCTAAACTGTTCAGGTTCAGGCACTCAGGTAGTCCTCAGAGGTGCAGACTTGGTTGGGCCTGCATTTTGTGCCCTTCCCAGGCCCGAGCAGCTCAGGTGATGAGGTGTTTGGTGCGTGTGGTCACTGAGATTTATCACCTCCCTCGTCCCTGATGCTCAGTTTTCTGGGTGTACAACCGGTGCACCTTTTCAGGCTGATGTTGACTGTCCAGAACTCCAAGAAGTCTTAGCAAAGAAGCCTGCTTGCAGTTTGGTAGATAATGTCTCTCTGGGGCTGCAATTGCCCCCTTCCGGCTCTGGCTGCCTGTCACCAGAGGGGGATGATCTGCAGCCAGTTATCTCTGTTCAGTCCTTTGTTCTGTGCACGGGCCTGGTGGTGTCTTAGGTTAGGGCTGGCTTTGCGCATGGTAACTATCCTGCAGTCTGGTTTGCTAGCACAAGTTAGTTCCCTCAGATTGCCCTCGGGGCATTCAGGTCCGGTCCTTACTCTAAGCCATGCAGCCCGCGCCTCCCTGCCCAGCCCCCACTTGCTAGTGGTGGTTGAAGGTGTCTGTGATGCTTCTCTGCTGGGGGAGTTACCAATGGGCTTGTAATCTGTGGGTTTTAATTATTTATTTATTTTTCCTCCTTGTTATGTTGCCCTCTGTGCTTCCAAGGCTTGCCACAGACTCGGCAGTGAGAGTGTTTCCTGGTGTTTGGAAACTTTTTTCTTTTTAAGACTCCCTTCCCAGGACGGAGCTCCATCCCTACCGCTTTTGTCTCTATTTTTTTGTCTTTTATATTTTTTTCCTACCTCCTTTTGAAGACAATGGGCTGCTTTTCTGGGTGCCTGATGTCCTCTGCTGACATTCAGAAATTGTTTTGTGGAATTTACTCAGCGTTTAAATGTTCTTTTGATGAATTTGTAGGGGAGAAAGTGGTCTCCCTGTCCTATTCCTCAGCCATCTTAGGACCACCCCCATATCCTTATTTTTAAATGATGGTACTTATTAGACCACCTTCCGAGTGGCTCAGGGGGCTTCACTAGTGGCTCAGATGGTAAAGAATTTTCCTGCACCAGATTTGATCCTTGGATTGGGAACCTTCCCTGGAGAAGGGAATAGCTACCCTCTCCAGTATTCTTGCCTGGAGAATTTGATGGACAGAGGAGCCTGGTTGGCTACAGTCTTTGGAGTCACAAAGATTCAGACATGACTAATTGATTAACAGATGGTTCCGTTGTAAAGAATCCTCCTACCAATGCAGGAGATGCAGGAGACATGGGTTCAGTCCCTGGGTCAGGAAGATCCCCTGGAAGAGGAAATGAAAACCCACTCCAGTATTCTTTCCTGGAAAATTTCCTGGACAGAAGAGTCTGGCAGGCTATGATCTATGGGGTTGCAAAGAGTCAGATATGCTTAATGACTGAGCACACACACTTTTAGATCTATCTCTAGATCTTTTGATTTATCTTAATAAAGTATTAAAAATTATTTGGAATTAAGTTTGAATGATTCCCTGTACTATATTTTGTATTTTATTTAAGTATTAAAAATTCATTCTTAGAAAGGATTCATAGGGTACACAAGACTGCCAAACAGGTACCTGATATAATAATCAAGAATTTTTGGTCTATTAATATCTTTAAATTGGAGATGAGCAGAAAATCAGGCACAAAACTTTCAAGATCACAACAAAAGTTAAGGAATAGACAAGAGAATAAGAAAAAAAAGAAAGAAAAAAAGAAAGAAAATCTGTTAGCCGTCAAAGGAGAAATGAGAGAGGAGTGTTATAAACCAAAAGAAAATTCAAGAGAAGATAATTTCCAGAGAAGCTTTTAAGAATGAGGGCCTGATCAAAAAAAGCAAAACGTAGAGAGAAACCAACATGTGTGCAAAAAGAGGAACGGTTATTAGATTTGATGATTTGCACAGAGGAGGAGATCCTACTGTCTACTGAGCTGTCCACAGTTAGGTGGTATTAGGTGACACATGTATACCTGTGGTGGATTCATTTTGATATTTGGCAAATCTAATACAGTTATGTAAAGTTTAAAAATAAAATAAAATTAAAAAAAAAAAAAACATTTAAAGATCATGTTCTATTCCTTAGTTCACACTCATCTAAAGGAATAAAACTGAAAAATCTGCTTGAGCCTGAATGATTGAATTTGGTGTATGTCCAAGAATATTTTCTTGTTAAGATATAATTTCCCACACACATTATTTTTTTTCCTATGGGAATGATTTGCTTTACTCAAACAAAGCATCATGTAAGATGCTGTATTAGTTTCGATGATAGCAGCCATTTCTTATTACAACTGATACTCAGGCCAACCTCCAAAATATCTCCAATTAAAAAAGTGCCACAGGGTCTGGCAAACATTTCTTATAGGTCCTCCTTATGATTAATTCGTCCATGAGAAATCGTTTTAAAATAGAAAAAAAAAAAAATCTCTGAATATCAAGTTAATTCTTCTCAATGTCTTAATTGGAGTTTTTTCACTAGATTTTTGTTTTTTATTCATAGGAGTAAATGTAGCATACAAATGACACTGAATGTTTTGAATATAAAGAGAATCTGAAAGAGAACCTTAAGGCAAGAGAGAAAAAATTGCTTCACCTTTACTATGCACTTAAAAGATACATCTAAAATTAAAAGCAAGTAAGTTCAAAACTTAAGAATATATATATGACATATATGGGCTTCCCTGGTAGCTCAGTTGGTAAAGAATCTGCTTGCAATGCAAGAGACCCCTGTTTGATTCCTCGGTTGGGAAGATCTGCTGAAGAAGTGATAGGTTACCCACTCCAGTATTCTTGGGCTTCCCTTGTGACTCAGCTGGTAAAGAATCCGTCTGCAATGTGGGAGACCTGGGTTTGATCCCTGGGTTGGGAAGATCCCTTGGAGAAGGGAAAGGCTGCTCACTCCAGTATTCCGGCCTGGAGAATGCCATGGACTAGGGTTGCAAAGAGTCGGACATGACTGAGCAACATTCACTTTCACTTTCTTTCACTTTCGTAGGACATATAACATATATTTTTGTATTTAACTTTGTAAACATGTATTGTCAAATATATGACTCAAAATAAAAATTGAAAATATATTTTGTTGTGTTTAAGATTAGTATGATAGATTACTCTGGAGACTTTGAATAATTTATATTAATCATATTAACTCTTAAAATCACATCAGTGGGCAATAAAAATCATCCTCAAATATATCAAAGAAGCCATTGTTTCCATGATAACATCTGCTGCTGCTGCTGCTAAGTCGCTTCAGTCGTGTCCCACTCTGTGCAACCCCATAGACGGCAGCCCATCAGGCTCCACTGTCCCTGGGATTCCCCAGGCAAGAACACTGGAGTGGGTTGCCATTTCCTTCTCCAATGCATGAAAGTGAAAAGTGAAAGTCAAGTCGCTCAGTCGTGTCCGACTCTTAGCGACCCCCTGGACTGCAGCCTACCAGGCTCCTCCGTCCATGGGATTTTCCAGGCAAGAGGACTGGAGTGGGGTGCCATTGCTCTACATTAGCAGAAAAAGTTACGTATGTGTGTGTGTGTGTACATATATATATCTACAAATGAATAAGTTATAATGAATCTTTTAAAAAGTTTTGCAAATTTCAGATGTTTTCAGGATTTCCCATTCTTTAAAAATTGCAAGAATGATAGTACTGATGAACCTATTTGCAGAGAAGCAATGGAGACATAGGCATAGACAACAGACTTCTGGACACAGTGGGGAAAGGAGAGGGTGGAACAAATTGAGAGAGTAGCATTGAAACATATACATCACCATTTGCAAAATAGATAGCTAGTGCAAATTTGCCATATGATGCAGGGAGCTCAAAACCAATGGTCTGGGACAACTTAGAGGGGTGGGATGGGGTGGGAGACAATAGAGATTTCCTGGATGGGGGTGACATGTGTATACTTACAGCTGATTCATGTTGATATATGACAGCAACCATCACAATATTATAAAGCAATTATCCTCCAATTAAAATAAATAAATAAAAACAACTCAAGAATAATAACATATTTCTACCAAGGACAAAAATAGTTATAACTATTACATAGAAGGGGTCTCTTGCAATGTTGTGCATACATGCTCAGTCATGTCTGACTCTCTGTGGCCTCATGGACTGCAGCCCCCCCAGGCACCTCTGTCCATGGAATTTTCAAGGCAAGAATCCTGGATAGGTTGCCATTTCCTTTTCCATTGCCATGCTGATAGACATTAAAGATTAACACAGATCCCAGCAGAGTTTTACCTCAAAGCACCTTTTGGATTAAAATTAGCATGGCAGTCCCATTCTGTATAATTTACCAAATTATATCTCTTCTTGAGAAGTATGACTATTAACTGTGAAGGAAAACTGTATTCAAAGATTTGTTGAAAAGAAGATGATATCACCATACTAAAGATTACAAAAGTAAATACATCTAAGTAATTAAAAAATAATGAAGAGATGAATTTAAAATTAAATAAAGCATCTTTATAATACAAATTTTGATTAGGTTGACATTATAATCTTTGTTATAAATCATAATGGTGCTAGTAATAAGAAACCTACTTGTCAATGCAAGAGACATTAAGAGATGCAGATTCAATTCCTGGGTTAGGAAGGTCCCCTGGGATAGGAAATGGCAATACACTTCAGTATTCTTGTCTAGAGAATCCTATGGTCAGAGGAGCCTGGCAGGCTACAGTCCATAAGTTCAAACAGTGAGACACAACTGAAGTTGTGATTCAAACAGTCATACACAACTGAAGATATATGATTTAATCATATATCCTTTTATGGAATAGAGAAAAACAAAACATAACTCTCAGACTTCTGAACAAATCAATACTTACAGACTTGTCCAGAATTGTTCACTTTGGAGCTTAGAGCTATGATTTTTTTGAGTACACATATTTCTGTGTACAGACTGTGTATGATTTGCTTTTGTGCTCTCTCTCTCTTTTCTTCTCTTGTCCCCTGACTGCAAAAAGAATGGTTCTAAAAATATCAATATTTGAATTAGCATAAGGAATAAGCAAAATCTCAACTGCCGGGAGCAAAAGAAACAAGAGTGTGCTTGCTATGTAAACAAATCTGCTTTGTAGGGCTCGGAACAATGTCTACATCATAAGTTTGTTTTGAATGTGTATCACTTTGTATATATCAGGGACAGACAAAATCCACAGAGAGGAAAATGCAACTAACTTTATTAAACTCTTCTAAAATCAATCATGATTTTATTTCCCGAGACAGCTCAAGCATGACATTGACATAAGTACTGATAGGAAAAAAAAAAAAAAAATCAAATGTTGAAACTGGAAGAAACTATATGCTCTTAACTTTAAGAGTGGTTGAACCTCAACATACAACTGACCTAAGCATTCTTTAAAGTGATACTGTTGCTCAAATATACACATTTTTCCCATATGAGTAATTTGATAGGTCTGCTTGACCTATTAATTTCAAATAATAGAACGGTTATGGACCAAAATGGCTCAAACATTCTCTGAAGTCTGATTCATTGCAAGATATTTGTTTCTATAAATCCACACATGTGGAGGGCTTAGACCATGGCTTGCTGTTTACTAAAAACTTTATAAATACAATTCACCATGATTATTATTATTGTTATTATTACCATTAGTAAACTAAGAATCATTAATGTCAAGGAATTCAACAAGTCATGGAACATTTGTGTTGAGAAACCTCATTTACAGGTGGCTGCCTTCTCCTTGGATTCCCTGGTAGCTCAGTGGTAAAGAATCTGTCTGCCAATGCAGGAGACAGAAAAGACGTGGGTTTGAACCCAGGGTTGAGAAGATCTCCTGGAGGAGGAAATGGCAACTCACTCCAATATTTTTGCCTGGGAAATCCCATGGACAGAGGAGCCTGGCAGGCTAAGGTCCATGGTGTGGCAAAGAGTCAGACATGAATTAGCAACTGAGCATATATATACACATGCACATGGCTTCTCCTTGAATTAGCAAGTTTCTCAAAATTAAACTTAGTGCTACTGCACATTTTCTCCAGATAAAAAGAGGAGCAAATAGGAAAAAAAAAAAAAAAAAGAGGCCTGAGAGAAATATCCAAAGGAAAAAAAACTTTAAAATGAAGGCTTTAAAAAAAAAATACATGTCAAAGTGTACTTTGTATGATTTAAGATAACAACATTACAAAAAGGGTATAATATCCCATAAATTATCTTATCAACTGAGGTATCTACTTCCTGTTATTTCAGGCAAGAAAAACAGCATTAGCTAATCATTAGCTGTACCTGTTCTAGCTGATTCTTTCTCAGATGCTGAGATTGAATTTAGTGACAAGAAAAGTACTGCAAATCAATGTTGCCATATGAACCAAGTAAATAAAAAGAAAAGGACCAAAAAACACACTCATGAAAATAACCCACATTAAAGAAATGCAATAGCTAAACTTTGGAATTTAGTTGTCACTAATATATATAAGTAATGTCATTAATACCTAGTGCCTTATTTTGGTAAGAACAATCAGTGAGTATGTCAGGCAGGATAATCAACAAATTCATTAAATAGCATCATACTTTCTTATTTGCTGTCAATAGCAGTAATGTGTTTCACTGAATTAGTTTCATCTTACTTCATTACTGCCTTCAAATTCTTAGTAATAGTAAAATCATGACTGAATTTTACATAGGTGTGTGACATTTTTCATTTCCTCTCTGTCTTAATACAAGTTAACTGAAAATTTTCACATAACTTTTTAAGTAAATTCATAAATTGCTAATTGACCTATTATGCTAGTAGGTTTATTTTTCTTTCACAAAAGTCAACACATCTGGGAACTTTCAGATAAATTTGATGATTATTCTTTTATATATATATATTTGCCTTTCATATATAATTTATAACTGTGTGCTATATAAATGGTTATATCTATCTTTTAAAATATATTTATTTTAATTTTTGAAAAATAAAACAGAAGGGAAAAAGCCATTTGAAAATACTAGACATTTTGTCATAATTTTAGGGAACTTTTTTGAAATGAATGCAGGAATATATATCAAAGGGAAAGGTCTGTATTAATTGAAAAGATAAATCTAAGAGGGGCTATAATTACTGTAGGTATTTGTAGAATCATTATATTCATTATATACTTAATTTTTCTATATGGTTCTAGGTCCTGTAAATATAATTTTAAAAGAGGGAACTTAGCACAAGAATGGACTTCCTTCATTCCTTCCTCTTTCTCACCTTCCTTCCTCTTCTGCTGCTTTCTTCCTTCTCTTGTCTATTTCTCGCTTTCATCTTTCTTACATCCTACCTCCCTCTTTATCTAACTTCCCTTCATTCTTTACTTCTTCCTTTCATTCTAAACTTAAATTCATTTGAGGAGATTTGATAACTTAATAAACACACAGAAAACAAGTAATTGTAATAATCCCAACACATAAATATCAAGCACAACTATTACAATATTCATATTGATTTTCAGAGGGAAAATTGTTATTAAATAACATGGAATGAGTGACTAGCAGTAGTAAATAGATTCCATTTCTCATCGTGTTTTTCAAATTACCTGTAAATGACCACATGCAAGTTTGAAAGGTGATTCCTGCACCCAAAGACAATTGGACACGTTACCTCTAAGGTACTTTTAAATTCTAAGATTTCATGTGCTAAGAATTCCTGTGGTACCACATTAAAATCTTCCTAAAACTCTCCAAAAATAGAATGAACCAGCAACTTTTATAAATTCATTTTTATGCCTCTGTGAATCCTATCCATTGTTTTCTATACATAGTTTCTAGTTCTTTGGGAACACATTATCTCACAATATTTTTGGTAGTTGTTTTACTAGTACTGTGCTTTGAACTTATCCTTTTGCTAAAAGTCTAACTCAATGCATGTTTTTGTATAATCAAACCAACCAGCTTATGAAAAATTATTCAACTAACACACTTTATTCATTCCATTGCTCAGTATTTCAATAAATATTTTAATCATGTAAAACATTACAGACCTGCTTTGCCAACTTAGATTAGAACTAAATTTGTGCCCCACTACCTTACCAGGCCATCCAGTTCACAGACTAGTGGGAAAAAGTAGACAGTATAAGTGATTTTAAGCGAGTGTGAAAAGAGGTGTGAAAGAAGTTATAAACACTGAGGAAACCAGAAGGGAAAGAGATACGTGTACCCCAATGTTCATTGCAGCACTGTTTATAATAGCCAGGACATGGAAGCAACCTAGATGCCCATCAGCAGATGAATGGATAGGAAAGCTGTGGTACATTTACACAATGGAGTATTATCCAGCCATTAAAAAGAATACATTTGAATCAGTTCTAATGAGGTGGATGAAACTGGAACCTATTATACAGAGTGAAGTAAGCCAGAAAGAAAAACACCAATACAGTATACTAACGCATATATATGGAATTTAGAAAGATGATAACAATAACCCTGTGTACGAGACAGCAAAAGAGACACTGATGTATAGATCAGTCTTTTGGACTCTGTGGGAGAGGGAGAGGGTGGGGAGATTTGGGAGAATGACATTGAAACATGTAAAATATCATGTATGAAACGAGTCACCAGTCCAGGTTTGATGCACGATACTGGATCCTTGGGGCTGGTGCAATGGGACGACCCAGAGGGATGGTATGGGGAGGGAGGAGGGAGGAGGGTTCAGGATGGGGAACACAGGTATACCTGTGGCGGATTCATTTTGATATTTGGCAAAACTAATACAATATTGTAAAGTTTAAAAATAAAATAAAATTAAAAAAAAAGAATAAATCATATTGCCGGAGTTAAGCTGATACTTTTAAAGTGAACAAAATAATTCTAACAAGAGCAGATAATTGACTTTAGAATAGTATAAGAGGTATAAATAAATCTTTGTAAATAGATCTAAATCAGGAATTAAAGGATATACAAATGATGGATGAGACTAGAATGTATACATACACCAGAGCCTGGATGGATTTATATATTTTTATAAGAAATGTGAATTTTGTCAATGATATAAGAAATTACTAAAGTATTTTTAAGTAGAGAAATGACATAATTGCATTCTAATTTAAAGTTATTTAAAGTAGTATGAAGGAGAAGGCAATGGCACCCCACTCCAGTACTCTTACCTGGAAAATCCCATGGACGGAGAAGCCTGGTAGGCTGCAGTCCATGGGGCCGCTAAGAGTCAGACAGGAATGAGCGACTTCACTTTCACTTTTCACTTTCATGCATTGGAGAAGGAAATGGCCACCCACTCCAGTGTTCTTGCCTGGAGAATCCGAGGGATGGAGGAGCCTGCTGGGCTGCCCTCTATGGGGTCACACAGAGTCGGACACAACTGACGCGACTTAGTGGTACTAGTAGTAGTAGTAGAGTAGTATGATAAAGCATGAGATATCAGACAGGGGACAGTGTAGCCAAAGTTCTCTTGCAGTAATTCAGGTCAGAGCTGATGAAGTCTAGATTGAGACAGAAACAGTAGCAGCAGAGACTTGGGGCATCTGGACAGTGAGCTTTTCCAATTTGCTGGGTAGAGGGAGTGAAGGATAAGGAGGAATCCATAGTACCTTTTCAAGTTCCCTTATGGGGGATGAATAAATGATAGCATCATTCACAAAGAACCCCCTTCTTAGTGAGTGAGGTAGATGAGGAGAGGACAATAAAGTGTTGTACAAGGAGCTTCTGAGATGCCCATGGATTACATATGATGGTGGAGGAGGGATATTCAACATGTCAGTGAAAGGGAGTGTTTGGAATGCAGTAGGGAGACAAAGCACAGATAAATATTTAATATTTGAGCTGTGGAGTCTGGAAGGAGCTCTTTCAGCGGAAGCATATAGCTAAAGAAAAGAAAAGGTCCAAGCAGAGAGAGCACTCTAAAACCTGTGACATCTACCAGTGAGCAGATAAAGTTCTGGGCAGGAGATGGACAAGCCTCAGGAAAATACAAATCTATTATAATAGCAACACATAGCAGGTGCTCCACCTCTCAATTTCCTTGAAAATAATAAGAATTCTGTATACCTTTGATGCATTGTGTATGTTATATTTCATATAATCACGGTTAGGAAGATGATTTACCGGATTTCAGAAAGAAAAGAAATATGGAATCCAGAGACCTATCAAATGGAGTAATTCCTTTGCCCTTATGTTGGTAGCATCTGGAGAAGGGAAAGGCTACCCACTCTAGTATTCTGGCCTGGAAAATTCCATGGACTGTGTAGTCCATGTAGTCACAAAGAGTCAGACACGAATGAGCAACTTTTACTATGGTGGTAACATAAGGGGTTGGGAAGATCCCCTGGAAAAGGGAATGACTACACACTCCAGTATTCTGGCCTGGAGAATTCCATGGACAGAGGAGCCTGGTGGGCTACAGTCTATGAAGTCACAAAGAGTTGGACATGACTGAGTGACTACATTTACTTACTTCCTTATGGTGGTAGCATACCACCTACAAAAAGGCAGACAGTAGGTGACCTAGATATTAGGAGTTTAGGAGTTCAGAATAAACTCATTATATTTCACATGTTTTCCAAGAGAATACTAATAGTATTATTGATAATAAAGATAATAGCAATCTTAATGAAAAAACACTTCAGTTCAGTTCAGTCTCTCAGTCGTGTCCGACTCTTTGCTACCCCATGAATCACAGCGCTCCAGGCCTCCCTGTCCCTCACCAACTCCCCGAGTTCACTCAGACTCACGTCCATCAAGTCAGTGATGCCATCCAGCCATCTCATCCTCCGTTGTCTCCTTCTCCTCCTGCCCCCAATACCTCCCAGCATCAGAGTCTTTTCCAATGAGTCAACTCTTCACATGAGGTGGCCAAAATACTGGAGTTTCAGCTTCAGCATCATTCCCTCAAAAGAAATCCCATGCCAAAGAATGCTCAAACTACCTTACAATTGCACTCATCTCACATGCTAGTAAAGTAATCCTCAAAATTCTCCAAGCCAGGCTTCAGCAATACGTGAACTGTGAACTTCCTGATGTTCAAGCTGGTTTTAGAAAAGGCAGAGGAACCAGAGATCAAATTGCCAACATCCGCTGGATCATGGAAAAAGCAAGAGAGTTCCAGAAAAACATCTATTTCTGCTTTATTGACTAGTCCAAAGCCTTTGACTGTGTGGATCACAATAAACTGTGGAAAATTCTGAAAGAGATGGGAATACCAGACCACCTGATCTGCCTCTTGAGAAATCTGTATGCAGGTCTGGAAGCAACAGTTAGAAAAAACACTTAGATAGTGCTTTTTATTTGTTAGATATCATGGCAAGCACTTTATATATTTCAACTCATAAAATTTCATAATAATTCCATGAGAGAGGAACTATATATTTTCAATTTACTTGATTAGAAAGCTGAATCAGGAGATGATAAAAATGTTTTACCAAGTTTATACTGTAAGTTAGCCAGTGACATGGAAATTAAACCTGAGCAGTTGATCCACAAAGGCCATGTCCTTAACCACTTTACATATAACCTCTTATTAATCAATTTATAAACTAAAAATTTCCCTCTAGTGTTTGCAATTTGTATGTCTTCATTAATTACATAATTATGATGCAATTATTGCACCAATATAAAATTGTATAATAATAATGACAATAGCAAGGTTGACAGCAACCCTATAACTTCCATATATTACTAACACTTATTGAGGTGGCTCAGACAGTAAAGAATCTGCCTGCAATGGGGGAGACCTGGGTTCAATCCCTGGATTGGGAAGATTCCATGGAGAAAGGAACAGCTACCCACTCCAGTATTCTTGCCTGGAGAATTCCATGAACAGAGGAGCCTTGCAGGCTACAGTAATGGGGTCGCAAAGAGTTGGACACAACTGTGACTTTCACTTCACATACCCACACTGAGTACGATATACCAACTTCTCCACTAAGGTTTGCCTATGTTACAAAAATTTGCTAAGTAAGTACTCGTATTACTAATTTTTTATCAATAAGTAAAACTTGTTTGAAGTATTGTAAATGAAGACTTTTAAGTGGCAGAGCCATGGTTGAACTCATGCCTTAAAGCCTCAGTTGGCTTGCCTGGTGGCACAGATGGTAAAGAATCTGCCTGCAATGCAGGAGACCCTAGTTTGATCCCTGGGTTGGGAAGATACCCTGAAGGAAGAAATGGCAATTCACTCACTATGCTTGCCCAGAAAATTCCATGGATAGAGGAGTCTGGTAGGCTGCAGTCCATGAGGTCGCAAAGAGCCAGACCACAAACTGAACAAATAACACTTCACTTTCACTTCTTAGTAGTGCATGCTACCCTGAAGTAATCAGCAAATGCCACACACAGGGCTGTGTCTTAGTTTTGACGTGTAAATTACAGATATAAAAGCAGAATTTGATGGAAGAAAATACTGCACACCTAAAAGGAGGTAATCAGTGGTAATTTAGAGCAAACAGTGATTGAAGTACCTGACACTCTACACAGACTTCATCAAATAGCACCATACTGAGTGGCTGGAAAGGTAGATGACACAGGGCAGTAACCCTCTATCTTTACACTTACCTCATCATGCTGTCATTGCCTGTTTAAATGTCTCTCTCCTATGGTCCAGGGTGCAAATTCTAGATATCAAGGATCATATTTTTGCCAAAGGTTAGGGTAGGGCCAGCACATAAGAGGGACTTTGCAATGAATTAAAACATTGCCTAGATAATGCATTAGCTATATGATTTTATTTTGTAGTGATTTTTATGCAAAACATTACTAATGTCACTTAAAGTTGTACTTATAAAAAGTCAATGTAAAATAATATATTTATGATCTCTTATTTCCTTAGCAAATAAATATATTTTAAAAAAGTGATTCATTTCTTTAAAATTATTTTGGCAATATATTTTCCTTTCACTTGGTGTATTTTCCCTTCTTCTCTTTCATGTCCTTTATGTTTTGTAGTTACAGCATCTTAAATGCAATTATGATGAAGTAAATAATATTATTTAATAGTTACATAGAGTTCAATCAAGTTCACATTTTTTCAGTGACCACCTTGAATGTCAAAATCAATAAGATAAAATAACATTAAGAAAACCAAATAATTAGAACAATATCCAGTCAATATTTGTAAAGATGTTTCTTGAGAGTAAAAATTTATCTTGTGAAAATACATAAAAATATTAAAAGATGAGAAATGGAAGTAAATGTAAAATGAATAGAAAACAGCCTATATGGCTAAATTTGTTTGGAAGGGAGCTTTTTCAGTTCTTTTATCCAAGTGTTGCATGAATCCAGATTCCTGAATTTGTTATTGTTGTTCAGCCTCTAAGTCATGTCCGACTCTGAGACCTTACGGACTGCAGCATGCCAGGCTTCCCTGTCCTTCACTATCTCCTAGAGTTTGCTTAAACGCATGTTCATTGTGCTCGTGATGCTATCCAACCATCTCATTGTTTGTTACCCCTTTCTCTTCCTGCCCTCAATCTTTCCCGCCTCAGGGTCTTTTCCAATGAATCTGCTCTTTGCATCATGTGACCAAAGTATTGGAGCTTCAGCTTCAGCATCAGTCCTTCCAATGTATATTCAGGGTTGATTACCCTTAGGATTGGTTGGTTTGATCTTCTTGTAGTCCAAAGGACTCTCAAGATTTCTGAATAGGTTCTATATAAAGGTGAGCTAACGCCAGATACATGCAAAGTGGGACACAGATATTGATTAGCTAGTTAGTGCAAATCTTGTGCTGGGAATGAACCACTTTCAGTGTAGTTAATTTATTTAGCAAATTTTACAAACATCATAGAGTACAATTAACATGAA
This sequence comes from Bubalus kerabau, assembly GCF_029407905.1. Taxonomy (NCBI): domain Eukaryota; kingdom Metazoa; phylum Chordata; class Mammalia; order Artiodactyla; family Bovidae; genus Bubalus; species Bubalus kerabau. The sequence goes on from NC_073625.1 coordinate 59,079,642, forward strand.
AATTCCCATAAAATAAGAATACAGACTTAAGCTATTCTCATACACATCAGAATTCCATACTTCAAATGCCACATACTATACCTTTAGGGTTTTTCAAATTATGGAGTAAAAAATGTAAGACACCTAGCATGCCTTAGGAAAGTACATGCTATAAATGAAAAATTATAAAATTCACTAAAACACTTGAAGTAAAAATCCCGTCTTTATATTATGAATTAATATTTTAATCATAATAGAAAAGTATTGCAATATAAGATGCTTGCTGATGTTTAAATATTTGTTACATTCATATTATGAATTTGAAATTAATGACTGAATGCAAATACATATATATTTTTCATTACTATATAATAACATGCAATCATATGTATCATCTATGACATTAAACAATTTTAAATATGATTTATATATTGTATACACTTATTAACTATTAATAATCTATTTCTATTTTATATATTTTATAAAGTTTCTTACAATCAACTTTGGGCTCAAAAGTTCTTGAATTATATTGTTACTGCATTATTATTATATATAATTCAATATATTCATTAACATATATACACTTATATTTGTACACATAGACAATTACATACAGGTACTTATAATATATGAGCCTGACAAATAATAAGAGAGCTGTGAAACATAATGGCTTTTAAAATTTTGCTGGTCATTGATGTACATCACTTACACTTTTCATTGGCAAAGCAAACCACACGGTCAACCTAACAACAATTGCAGAACAATATTTTCTGTATGGTAAAATATTATTAAGAGGTCATAACTTTTAAAATCATTTTGATAAGGAATAATTAAAAAAATAACTGGTTTACTGTGAAATAAATTATTTAATTTGATACTTTAATGAAGTTTTGCCCCTTTGTGTTTTCTAAAGTGTTCTATTGGGCTTCCCAGGTTGCACCAGTGGTAAAAAACCTGCCTGCTAATGCAGAAACACAAGAGACTTGAGTTTGATCCCTAGATTGGGAAGTTCCCCTGGAGAAGGAAACGGCTACCCACTCCTGTATTCTTGCTTGGGAAATTCCATGGACAGAGGAGCCTGCTGGGCTATAGTTCATGGGGTTACAAAGAGCTGGACACGACTGAACATTTACACACTCTAGCATAGCATGCTGTACAGAAAAACTCTAGTATTTTAAAAATGTGGTAAAAATATCAAGTAGAAATGATATAACTTTAAGGAAATTATGTGATTACAGTTTCTTGAAAAGGTAAAGTTGTGGTCTGGAGAAGGCTCTTGAGACTACCTTGGACTGCAAGGAGGTCAAATCAATCAATCCTGAGTATTCACTGGAAGGACTGTTGCTGAAATTTAAGCTCCTATACCTTAGCCACCTCATTTGAAGACTCGGACGCTGGAAAGATTGAAGGCAAAAGGAGAAGGAAGAGTGAGCAACTGAAAAACAGGACCAATGCCTGGTCAAACAAGTGGGTTTCTATAGTTGCTTGATAATAAGTATTCCTTTGCTGGTGGGCCTTCCCTTGTGGCTTACATGGTAAAGAATCTGCCTGAAATGTGGGAAACCCAGATTCGATCCCAGGATCAGGAAGATCTCCTGGAGAAAGGCATGACTACCCATGCCAGTATTCTTGCCTGGAGAATTCCATGGACAAAGGAGTCTGGCAGTCTGCAGTCCATGGGATCATGAAGAGTCCGACATGACTGAGTGACTAACACTTTCACTTTCACTTGCTGGTGAAATCTTTATAGCATCTCTGCCAGCCATCCACCCTCTATTTTTCTCAATCTTTCACATTTTATTCTTAAACAGATATTCCTTATTTATTACCTCTATTCCTGCTCCTGTTTCCATCACTATTGCTACAATAGTTCAGAAAAATTCCTGGAAAAAAAAAAAAAAGAAAATATGGATCCAAGTGGATCCAAGTATAGCATTTTATTAATGTACAGGCTATTAGTTTCACTTTTCTGAGCAAATTCTATTGAGTATTTCTGATTTATGTGTGTGTGTATAATGGAATAATATGTTTATGCATATATTAATGGAAAATATACACATAAAAGCCTAGCAATTATCAGCTATTCATTAGGGTCCAATAAGTTATAAAAGTTGAATATTCACAAAATAATAAGGATCTGAAGGAAAACATTGCTTATCAAAGACTGCTGATCAATAATTTGCTTTAGTTTAATAATTTATAAAATGATTAAATATATTTCATTGTTAGAAATGATATAAAATATTTCTCCATATGTTTTCAAGTTAGAAAATGTGATAGATTGACAAGTCTCTACTTAATTTAGAATTTGACTATTTCATCCATCTAATGATTTCCATAGCTTCCACATTAATGCAGTTTCTTAAATGCAATGCTTGTTAACTGAATTGTCCATGTATCTTGACAGGAGGAAATTAAAATTAGAATTTCCTAAAGGTTAGTTAATGATGGATAATAAATTTTGTTATGCAAATATGAACTCCACCAAAATATTTAATTTTCCAACAACCTTTACTGAGCTAGTAAATTAAAATGCACCTTCTATTTACAGTGTTAAATTGTCAGTCAAATTGAGTTTTTAATAAGAAAGACATATGAGTTTTTACACATATACTTAATCTTTTCCATTTGGAAGCCTCTAGGGATCTAATTTTAGTTTTTTGAGGTATCTTTTTAGAGTTTAGATACAAATATAAAATATATTTTACCCTGAACTAAATTTTTCTAATGCTTAAGGTAAGCAAGTGAGTTAGTGATAGTCGCTTCATGGTATCCAACTCTTTGGGACCCCATGGACTGTGACATTCCAGGATTCTCTGTCTATGGAATTCTCCAGGCAAGAATACTGGAGTGGGTTGCCATTTCCTTCTCAAAGGCTCAGGAATAAATGTGACATTCTGGAGATTTATACTAACTGATACAATCCACAAACTTTCTCCTTGTTATCTATAGAAACTGACTCAATTTATTCATTTTAATTTTTATTCTAGTTCTTCTAACACAATAATGATAGAAAAATCAACTGATAGGATATGAATTAGTCACATTTTAAGGTCATGCATAGTAGGGATATTACACTAAAATATCTTTCTGTTCCTCTTTCCATCCAAATGATTCAAAATTTTTAATTTTCTTTCATTATTTTTCCTTTCTCCTTATGCCTCACATACCTCTCAGAATTTATCCCCTTCTGACTCAGTCTAAAGGGGGCTAGAGATAACTTATTACAAAGCCAGACTATTTAAATAGCAAACATAAAAACAAAGGGAACAAAAAACAACCTAGAGAAATAGTGTAATAAGTCACCAAACATCTAGGAACCTTTGATCATAACATTATTGTCGTCAAATACTCAACATTCAAAAAACTAAGATTGTGGCATCCGATCCCAACACTTTATGGCAAATAATAGGGAAACAATGTAAATAACGACAGTCATTATTTTCCTGGGCTCTAAAATCTCTGCAGGTGGTGACTGTAGCCATGAAATTAAAAGATGCTTGTGTCTTGGAAGAAAAGTTACCATCAACCTAGACAGCGTATTAATAAGTAAAGACATTACTTTGCAGACAAAGGTCCATCTAGTCAAAGCTATAGTTTTTTTGGTAGTCATGTATGGATGTGAGAGTTGTGTTATAAAGAAGGCTGAGTGCCAAAGAATTGATGGTTTTGAACTGTCGTATTGGAGAAGGCTCTTGCGGGTCCCTTGGACAGCAAGGAGATCAAAACAGTCAATCCTAAAGAAAATTAACCCTGAAAATTCAATGGAAAGACTGATGCTGAAGTTGTAGCTCCAATACTTTGGCCACCTGATGTGATGAGCAGACTCATTGGAAAGAACCTTGATGCTGGGAAAGATTGAAGGCAGGAGAAGAAAGGGATGACAGAGGATAAGATGGTTGGATGGCATCACGGACTCAAAGGACATGAGTTTGAGCAAACTCAGGGAGATGGTGAGGGACAAGAAAGCCTGGCATGCTCCAGTTCATGGGGTCATGAAGAGTCAGGCACAACTTAGTAACTAAATAACAACAATATTAAATTTAAGTCTGAGTTCCCCAGGACTACAATCACACCCATATACACATTTCTCCCTCTGCTCCCCAGAAAACATGATGATTATGTTTTATTTTATTAGAAAGTTCACTTTTACTTTAGTCCTTTCAGTACCCCAAATGGGAGATGCTTTCTCCAACAGCTTTGCACAACATGCAGAGGACACCTTGATCTATTAGTCAATACTTTCTTTTATCACTATTTTCAGGGCTTCAAAAGTTAATATATAACCTTTAAGTTTTTTAAATTGCCAAAGGATCTAAATTATGAGAAGTCAAACTCTTTATACAAACTACTCATACTTTGCTAAATTTGTAAATTTTGAAACTTTACCCTGTGTTGTTATAATTAATAATCTTTCCTTTTATATGATGATTTAAAAGTTCAAATCATGAATTTGCAGGTATAGTACTCCTTTTTTTGTAAATGAGCTACAGGATTATTTAATAGTTGCTTTTATAAATGTATCTATGCCAGTAACTTTGTCACATAAGGCAAAATTTAGTATCTAAGAGAACACATAGTCAGAGAATAGAATTACAATATGAGATTTGCTAGTGATTTCTTTGTAAAGTCAAATAATTAATTTTAAGAAATAAAGAACAAAACTTTTCCTTAGCTTTCCACATCATGCCTATACTAGGACAGAGGTAAGCATGACAAGGCTATTTACTTCCTTAGAGGCTATTAAGTATATTTTCACCTCCATTATGTAGATTTTCTCTTCCATTGTCCTCTTTTTATATAGTCTGTATTCTCTGAAAAATATTTTACTTCTCTCTCTCTTTTTTTTTTTTTTTGGAATGGCTTTGTGTAGGTTTATTTCTTATTTTTGTTCTCTTCTTTTTTTTAATCTTTGCTTTCCCTGCCCTCTCAACTTACTTAATACTTAGGTCCCACAATTGTACATGCCTTTTGTATTAATAACTTACACCAGCAACACTTAAGCAACTTCATACTTTCAACTTTAATAAGTTATTTTTCCTAACATTTTCAGATACTTTTAAAATGAACCTCAAGCAAATGCTATCATAGAACAGAGATTATCATAGGAATTTTACCCATGTATATTAAAGTCCTTTATATTAATATCAATTTCATTTCACATGAGAAGAAACATTTCCTCAAATATTCTGTTAATGGGGTTGTTGGGGTCTTAATCTCAGGTGTATTTGATTTCAGGCCCCAGAATTTTTTATTAAATAAACTTTAGATCATTAGTCTGAATGATACAACTAAGAGTCATATATGCGTCCTCATATCAGGTCTCATGTGTCCTATTTTTGTATCTGCCCCACTGAAACTCTAACAGAAAATCTATGCAAAGGAATTAAGTGGTTTTGCAAAGTTCTTCAGTTACATCACCTTGGCCAGTTTGGTTTTGGTTCCCTGAAATTATAAAATGTGGATAGAAATCTGTGTCTATGTAGAGCCAGTAGATCTTTTCACCTCCTCACAGTAAGTCAGAGCACGATCGACTGAGATCCAGTTTCAGCACATCTATTCCTGAAGTGAGTATGGAAAAGAATTATTAAAGAAATACCTAGGGTAATCTTGTGGTACCTCAACTGTTTAACTCCAGTCCATGGGCTTCAAGATACATTTTATCAAGAGTTTTACAACAATATGCACTATCCAATGATTTAGCCAGGCCTTTGAATTAGTAATAAAGGTACTACCAGAGAAATCAAAGAAATAGGAGGCAACAGACACAGGAGATCCTAAAAGTAAATACAGGAATCCGGTATTTTAACAGCAACTACTAAAGGTCATCAAGGTAGCACTGGACTTTTATATCTAAACAATGTCACAATTATATTACTATCACCACCTCACACCAATCGGAATGACCATCATCAAAAATTTTGTAAACAATAAATGCTGGAGTTGGTACGGTGCAAATGGAAACCTCCTAGACTGTTGGTTGGAATGTAAATTAGTACAGCTACTGTGATTGAAGCCATGAAAGTAAAAGATGCTTGCTCCTTGGAAGAAAAGTTATGAACAACCTAGACAGCCTATTAAAAAGCAGAGACAGTACTTTGCCAACAAAGATCTGTCTAGTCAAAGCAATAGTTTTTACAGTAGTCATGTATGGGTGTGAGAGTTGAACTATAAAGAAAGGTGAGCGCCGAAGAATTGATGTTTTTGAATGGTGGTGTTGGAGGAGACTCTTGAGAGTCCCTTGGACTGCAAGGAGATCCAATCAGTCCATCCTACAGGAAATCAGTCCTGAATATTCATTGGAAGGACTAATGCTAAAGCTGAAACTCCAATACTTTGGCCACCTGATGTGAAGAACTTACTCATTGGAAAAGACTCTGATGGTGGGAAAGTTTGAAGGCTGGAGGAGAAGGGGATGACAGAGGATGAGATGGTTGGTTGCCATCATCAACTCAATGGACATGAGTTTCAGTGAGTTCCGGGAGTTGGTGATGGACAGGGAGGCCTGACGTGCTGCAGTCGATGGAATCCCAAAGAGTCGGACATGACTGAGCAATTTAACTGACTGACTGATGGTGATTACTTAAAAACTAAATACAAAGCTACCATATGATCCAGCAGTCCCACTCTTGAGCATATATTTGGATTAGAAATATGGCTCAAAAAGATGCATGCACCCCAATGTTCATTACAGCACTGTGTATAATAGTCAAGACAAGGAAGAAAAATAAATGTCCATCAACAGATGAATGGATAAAAGAGATATAGTACATATACCACATGGAATATTACTCAGTCATTGGAAACAATGAAATAATGCAATTTGCAACATGAATGGACCTGGAAATTATCATACTAAGCGAAGTAAGTCAGAGAGAGAAAAGCAAATATATAATATCCCTTCTATGCAGAATCTTAAAAAATGATACAAATGAATGTATTTATAAAACAGAAATAGACTTATAGACTTAGAGGATGAACTTGTGGTTTACCAATGGAGGAAGGGGGAGGGGGAGGGATAGATAGTTTGGGATTGACACGCACTGACACGCAGTGCTATATTTTAAATAAAATGCGTTTCCAGGAAAAAAAGAAATAACATAAACAAAATAGGTCTCTCATTTAAGCCTTTCCTTTTGTCTATAACATTCACTGTGACATTCTTATTAACTAGGAGATTCCATATATTTTGACATCAAGTAAAATTCTAGGTATTAGCAAATGTTCATGAAATGCTTGATAAAATAACACTTTTGAATGAAAAGATATACCACAGAAAAGAGAATAAAGATCCATGTCAGGAACTGGGGATTCTGGAAGTATTTGTGGAGTGTCTTTCATAAATTGTCACATTGGGGAATTTATTTCCTTGAGGTCTTATTGCTTTTCTTCAAAACTTTATATCTGAATGCACTATAACTATCATGATAATTAAAAGCAAAGTTGATGGAACTTGCAATCATCTTCTCCACTGAAGGAAGGGGAAAATAATTTTTATATTCTGATAGATAGGAGATTCAAATATTCTATGTGTAACTGGAGTTATTACTTGACATCTGATTTTTATATTCTGTGTGGAAATTACACAACAAAATAGAGCGAAATAAAAATAAGGTAAATAGAGTTATTTGGCCACCTGATGTGAACAGCAGACTCATTATAGAAGACTCTGATGTTGGGAGAGACTGAAGGCAGGAAAAGAAGGGGGTGACAGGATGAAATGGTTGGATGGCATCACCGACTTGATGAACATGAGTTTGAGCAAGCTCCAGAAGTTGGTCATGGACAGGGAAGCCTGGTATGCTGCAGTCCAGATGTTCAAGCTTGTTTTAGAAAAGGCAGAGGAACCAGAGATCAAATTGCCAACATCTGCTGGATCATAGAAAAAGCAAGAGAGTTCCAGAAAAAACATCTATTTCTGCTTTATTGACTATGCCGAAGCCTTTGACTGTGTGGATCACAATAAAACGTGGAAAATTCTTCAAGAGATGGGAATACCAGACCACCTGAACTGCCTCTTGAGAAATCTGTATGCAGGTCAGGAAGCAACAGTTAGAACTGGACATGGAACAACAGACTGGTTCCAAATAGGAAAAGGAGTATGTCAAGGCTGTATATTGTCACCCTGCTTATTTAACTTCTATGCAGAGTACATCATGAGAAACGCTGGGCTGGAAGAAGCACAAGCTGGAATCAAGATTGCCAGGAGAAATATCAATAACCTCAGATATGCAGATGACACCACCCTTATGGCAGAAAGTGAAGAGGAACTCAAAAGCCTCTTGATGAAAGTGAAAGAGGAGAGTGAAAAAGTTGGCTTAAAGCTCAACATTCAGAAAACGAAGATCATGGCATCTGGTCCCATCACTTCATGGGAAATAGATGGGTAAACAGTGGAGACAGTGTCAGACTTTATTTTCTTGGGCTCCAAAATCACTACAGATGGTGAGTGCAGCCATGAAATTCAAAGACACTTACTCCTTGGAAGGAAAGTTATGATCAACCTAGATAACATAGTGAAAAGCAGAGACATTGCCAACAAAGGTCCATCTAGTCAAGGCTATGGTTTTTCTGGTGGTCATGTATGGATGTGAGAGTTGGACTGTGAAGAAAGTTGAGTGCCGAAAAATTGATGCTTTTGAACTGTGGTGTTGGAGAAGACTCTTGAGAGTCCCTTGGACTGCAAGGAGATTCAAGGATGACAGAGGATGAGATGGCTGGATGGCATCACTGCCTTGATGGATGTGAGTTTGAGTGAACTCTGGGAGATGGTGATGGACAGGGACGCCTGGCGTGCTGCGATTCATGGGGTCGCAAAGAGTCAGACAAGACAGAGACTAAACTGTACTGAACTGATGGGGTCATATACAAAGATTGTATATGACAGAGACTAAACTGAACTTGAATAGAGTTCATCTGAATTCTCTGGAAAATATCCAATAAAAAGTTAGCAGTGATTACTTCTAGGGAGATTAACTCAGTGATTGAGAGCAAGTGTTAGAAGGGAGACTATTTTTTACTATAGAGTTTTTATAACTGAAATATTTTAGCATCTAGCTTTATTTCTGCTAACAATGGGTTCAATAATTTACACAATTTGCAAATAATATTCTATCAAAGACTAGCAATAGACTCAGGTATAAATTAATATGTGACCTTAAAAAGATTTAAATATAATCAACATTCACTTTATGCCTTATTTTTTTCCTATACAAATGTCATTAAAGTCTTTCTTTGTGTGTTATCTTTTAAGAGCTGTATTATTTCATGCAATCCTTATCAAAATATTCATGACATTTTTTTCAGAATGGGAACAAATAATCCTAAATTGTATATGTAAACACCAAACACCCTGTATTGTCAAAGCAATCTTAAAGAGAAAAAGGACAGAGCAGGAGGAATCGTGCCCCTTGATTTCAGACTGAACTACAAAGCTACGGGAATCAAAGCAGCTTAGTACTGATACAAAAACAGCCACACAGATCAATGGAACAAAATAGATTTCACAGAAATATACCCACACACCTATAGAATTAAAGTCTGGGAAAAAAGGCAAGAACACAATGGAGAAAGGTGGTCTCTTCAATAAATCATGTTGGATAAACTGGACAGCCATATGTAAAAGAACAATATTAAAACATTAGAGCATTTTGCCCACTACAAAAAAATATAACCTCAAAGTAGATTAAGACCTACATGTAAGACCTGAAACCATAAAACTCCTGGGACAGAACATAGTCAGTCACAGCACTCTTTGGTATAAACCCTGGCACTATTTTTTGGATCTGTTTCATAAGGAGGCGGGGGGGGGAAGGAAAAATAATAAATGGCACCTAATTTAACTTAAAAGTTTTTGTAGACCAAAGGAAACCATCAGTAAAAGAAAAAGACAACCTACTGAATGGAAGTAAATATTTGTACATGATACAATCTATAAAGGGTGCTTTTTTTTTTTTTTTTTTTTTTTAATTTTATTTTATTTTTAAACTTTACATAACTGTATTAGATTTGCCAAATATCAAAATGAATCCGCCACAGGTATACATGTGTTCCCCATCCTGAACCCTCCTCCCTCCTCCCTCCCCATACCATCCCTCTGGGTCGTCCCAGTGCACCAGCCCCAAGCATCCAGTATCGTGCATCGAACCTGGACTGGCAACTCATTTCATACATGATATTTTACATGTTTCAATTTTTAACTGTAGTGTTGGAGAAGACTCTTGAGAGTCTCTTGGACTGCAAGGAGATCCAACCAGTCCATCCTGAAGGAAATCAGTCCTGAATATTCTTTGAAAGGGCTGATGCTGAAGCTGAAACTCCAAAAGTTTGGCCAGCTCATGGGAAGAACTGACTCATTTGAAAAGACCCTGATGTTGGGAAAGATTGAAGGCAGGAAGAGAAGGGGATGACAGAGGATGCAATATATATATATATATATATATATATATATATATATATAAATTAAAAACTGGCAGAAGATATGAATATGTCTTTGGAATAATTTGTCTAAAGAAGATATACAGATGGTCAATAGGCACTTTAAAAGATGCTCAACATTGTTTACAATCAGATAAATACAAACCAAAATCACGGTGAGGTGTCACTTCACAGTTCTCAGAATGCCTATCATCAAAAAGAAAAGAAATAACAAGAGTTATCAAGGATGTTGAGAAAAGGGAACCCTTTACACCATTGATAAGAATATAATTCATGAATCGACTGTGGAGAACAAACATACAAAAAAAATGGTGGAAAAAGATAAAAGAAACAGAAGCAGAGATTATCAGTAAAGAGAGGGAGGGAGACAGGGGCATACTAAGGGAATATGATTAAGAAATAGAAACTACTATGTACCAGTAGAGGAGCAATAAAAACATACTGTGCAGCATCAACAAATATAGCTATTGCTCTGCAATAACTTTAAAGGCAATATAATCAGTAAAAATGTTGAATCACTATGTTGTACAGCTAAAGTTAATATAATACTGTGAATCAGCTAAACCTCAGTAAAATTTTTAAATGTTTTTTGAAAAAAGATTTACTATTTCACTTTTTGTATTTAGTCCTATACTGTATCTGACATTTTTTGTGTGTGTATGGTGTAAGGAAGAGGTTAAGGACACTTTCTCATTTTATATCAATACCCAAAAATCTACTTGGCTTATTCATCTATCCAGCATTATTACTGACAGTTCCATCATTCCTCTACTGCACTGCCATATATATATGACAGTCCTGTTTCACGACTGTTTATTCGGTTAAACTCTATTTATTGTCTTTTTGCCCCTATCACATTGCTTTAATAACTACAGACTTATACTAAGTCTTGGCATCTGGTAAACTAAGTCCTTTAACTTTAATATGTGTGTGTTTGTGTATGTGTGTCTAGAATATATATCAAAATGTATAAATAATTCATGAAAGTAAATAACTAAAGACAGGCAATGAATTTTTAAATTAGAAATCAGAATGGGCATTTCACACAAAAGTGATATCAGAAAGTCTAATAAGCCCATACAGTTGAATCAAAGAAGATATATGTATGAACAATACATACCTATACTTTAAATCTCTATAAAGTTTGAAACAGATGATGCTAATCTATGCTAGTATATTTGTTGGGGGAGAAGGCAGAAATTGAGACACAGAAGTCTCAGTTAATGCAAATATTTTAATATGGGTCATAGTTACAATGTTGTATTTATTTCATATTAATTCATTCAGCAAGAATATTTGGATTGCAGTTTATGTATGCTACATCTAAAGAAAATCTTTCAACATATCAACGGTAGTGTTTATATTAATTCCATTTATCCCTTTCTTCCCAAACACCATCTGATTTGGGGAGCTTCCTTCCACATCTCTGAAGTAAAATTTATGATTAATATTTACTGAATGTACTTTTCAAGCTCTTTGGGTGTATCTTCATTTTTATATTTCAGAAAATCCATGCTGCAGATAAAGAGACAGAGACTTAGGGAGGTTAAGTGACTGTCCCAGGGCATGAGGACTGGTTCATGTTGGAGTTAGGTCTTAGAGGAACCTATACAGCTTCAGCCTATACAACAACTGGCGCTAATGGTAAAGAACCCAACGGCCAGTGCAGGAGACATAAGAGACAAAGTTCCATCCCTGGGTAGGGAAGATCCCCTGGAGAAGGAATTGGCAACCCACTCCAGTATTCTTCCCTGGAAAATCCCATGGGCACAGGAGCCTGGCAGGTTACAGTCCATGGGGTCACAGAGTCAGACACAACTGAAGTGACTTAGCAGGCATGCAGAACAGAAACATAACTGAAAGCTTGGGATTTTCTGCATCCCTAGCTCATTATCTTTCTCTGCCTTTTTTTCCTAGAATAATTTTCCTGACAGCCTTTCATCCTCTTAAAGTCAGGAAAGCCCTGATATAAAACTGTAGTAAAAGATCAGTGATATATTATTTTATACTTTACTGTCTAACAATCAAATTCAAGTCCTTGGCCCAGTACAGTATTTAAGATGGGGTCATAAAAGAGAATCTTTTCTTTAGTTCTACTTCGTGACATGATCTTAATTTAGAGGAAAAACAATAACAACAAACCCGCTGGATCTGCTGACAGATGCAAAATTTTATATTTTCTATGGAAATTGTCCTCATGCAAGCACATTTCCTGATAAAGAAAGCATATTTTTGTAATAGTTTATTTTATAACTTACCATATCTAATTTGTTTGATGTCATGCCTTCAATTTGCAGAAATATAAACAGGTTTATTCAGTCAAAATTCAGTTATATTTGATAGCATCTGAACTCTATTATGTTTAGCTCTGATATTCTTATGTAATTTTAAAATCTGCCCTAAAATTTTCTACATAGAAACTTTAAAGCTGTAATTTTTTAAAACCAAATATGTGTACTGCCTGCTGACACTTACTCCTTTATATCTTTGAAATGTATTACTTTGTCTCAATTCCTTATTACTAATTTTAGCCTGTGTTAATAACATAATTATGATTTTAAGTGTTTATATTACTCTAATATATCTATACATATACACATACATGCATATATAGAGACTATTATAGCATATATAAGTGTATATATATATATACACATAAAGCATTTTAAGGAATAAAATATTTAATAACTTATGCAGTTAGAGTTCTTTCTCTGGAATCCTCTGATGTGCCACAAACCAAACATAACAAACTTTTTTTTTTTCTGAGGAAACCATTATCCTAATTTTTGTGGTTACTTCTTCTTCTTTTCAATTTTATGATTTACTTCTAAACAATTTTGTCTAATCACTGCATCTAGTGAATTGGAATTAAATCATTTTGCACATCACATATTTCCAGTTGTTTGTTTTCAATATAATTGGAAGAAATAATTGATTTTTCAATGAAATAAGCATTATGAATAATTTTTCCCAATATAGCACTGCATGATATTTGGTTTTCTGTTGAATAATATTTCACAGTGAATCTCAACCCATTCATATGCATTTATTTATATTAAACAAATATAAATTGAAATTAGGAATAGACAGTTTTGGAGCCTGTCTCATTTAAGAAATAAATTATAACTAAATAAGGCAGTAGTTGAAGGGTGTGACAGGGGATGAGATGGCTGGATGGCACCACTGACTCAATGGACGTGAGTTTGAGCAAACTCTGGGAGATAAGTGAATAACAGAAATGCCTGGTGTGCTGCAGCTCATGGGTTTGCAAAGAGTTGGACACAACTTAGTGACTGAACAACAGCAAATACAAGGCTAAATGAACTATTGAGAATTAAAACCCATTATACCCATTTATAAGTGGTATAAATTTGCATTGCTTTAAAATCAGTAATATATTTATGTTAGATCAATAGCCTTTATTTTTTTATTGATAATACTTTTATTTATTTTTAACCATTTATAATTTCTTTATTATTATTATTGTTTACTTTACAATATTGTATTGGTTTTGCCATGCATCAACATGAATCTGCCACAGTTGCACACGTGTTCCCCTTCCTGAACCCCCCCTCACCTCCCTCGCAGTACTATCCCTCTGGGTCATGCCAGTGCACCAGCCCCAAGCATCCTGTATCCTGCATCGAACCTGGACTGGTGATTCGTTTTTTATATGATATAATACATGTTTCAGTGCCATTCTCCCAAATCATCCCACCCTCTCCCTCTCCCACAGAGTCCAAAAGACTGTTCTATACATCTGTGTCTCTTTCACTCTCAATAGCCTTTAATAACAACTAAAATAATACTCCAAACCAGGGTAATGTTTTTAATAGAAACTTCACAGTGACAAAAGTTAAAAATGATAAAACCCTGCTGCATATATATATATATATATATATATATACATAGCAAATTAATATTATAGAATCATTACCAAAAATAACTGCAATTATGAAATATTTCACATTGATATAAAATTTTCTAAAAGAAGTAGGATGGAAACATGAGATCCAGAAGAAAGATCAATGTAAAACTTCCAGCTTTAGAAAAGTCTATTTCATTGTGTTTTCAAAAACAAATGGTTTTTGGTAGCTTTTTGATACACATTGGCAAATTAATTTCTTGATATAAATAGATAGTATGAACATATTTATTATGTAAAGTCATTATTTGCAATATGCTAAATGCTAGGTAATATTTATTTGCAACTTTTAAAACTTAGAGCAGTTCATTTTAGATATCACCTTAAAATGTGTAAGAAGCTCCATAGGCTTCAAAAAGTATTAAGAGGAATATGTAAATATAAAATCATAAGACCCACTAATCTAATAATGTGGATCAGGCACATAGAAGTAACATTTCTCTTTTCAATTAATCTGGTCCAATTTTTAATTTTGACATTGCTGCTTTAAAATTTCAGAAAATCTTTTTCATATCTTAATTTTAATTACTTAAATTCTTAGCAAATTTGGCTTGAATGAAAGTCAATTTCTTCTCTCATTTCAACTCAAAATGGAGACCCCCTATTCTGGACTTTTAGCTTGCTCTTCTTTCAGTTTCCTGATCTTCTCAAGTTAGTAGTAAATTGCTTTATCTGCTCAAGTTTTGCATTCTAGTGTTTTTCAAGTAATTAATGTCTCTCATACAATGGAAAAGCAGGTAAAGATAACAAAGCATAGTTATAGCTATAGATATTGAAGGCTGAACAAGCAAGCAAACCCCTGATTTCTGTGATGAAACTCCATTCAACGCCCTAGCCTCTCTGCCCCACCCAACTTCCTAGTATCTACTCACCTGTGAACCCCACCAGTGGAAGGGAAGTTTCTAATAAACTGTGCACTCATGGAAGTACCTCGTCTCATAGATCTAATCTATTTTAATTTGACCAAGGTCAACAGAATTCAGTAGTTACAGAGATCTCAGGAGTTATAACCCCTTACTAAGCAAAATCTCAGGTTTTTCTTTCAAGCAACAAGTTTGGAGACAAGTCCTCTGAACTGTCATGGAAGCCTAGAGATCTACATGTTTTCTATGAATAAATCATCATGTTATCTGTAATCTATGGTGAGATCCCTACATAACCTATTGTCAGTGACAAACCAAAGGGGATGCGATTGTTGTTATCACTTTAAATACTGTTAGTGGTGAGAAGAAACGATAGATGTATGTTCAAGTCCCTCTATATGTCCTTATGCTATGTTAACTGTACCTAAACTTAGAAATATGGACTACTTCTCAGTTCCATTTATAAAAGTAATATAAATTTATTACAATTATAAAATATATTTAAGTTTAAACTGCAAACCAATTTACCTATGAATTGAGATAGACAAATTCTCATTAAAGTATTACAGATCTGATTTCAGCAAAGTACCTAAAAAACAGAACACAAGCTAAAACAGATCTGATCGTCTAATTATAATGACACAAATCAAAGTACTTCCCCTACAAGCTTTACTAATGATGATACGGTTACAAGCAAAAAGTGCAAAGTGAAGACATCCCACTGGCTGCACAAGTTGTCCCTTCCCAAGCCTTCACATGTTTTCCAGCCCTGAGTAAATGAGATCTTTAAATGAGGATTGTAGGTTAGCCCACACAATAGAAAAATTTAAGTTATTAAACATCTTCTTCTTTTTTTAATCCTAGAAAGTCATGGTATTCTTAAAAAAAGTTATATTTCATAAATTCACATATTATAGAGTTCCATATCATAAACAATCCAAATCAAATCTGCTCAAAATATTCCATAGATAGTAATATTCTTCTAGCAAACTTCATTGGTCCAGGTATGTTCAGAAGTTCAGTTATCATTTTTGCAGGACTATCAGACTGCAACATTTGCCTTCTTTTTTTCCCTAAAGAACCCAGCTCATAGTAATTGAAGAAGAAATCAATCATAGCCTAGTCTTTTTTCCAGTTCACCCTCTAATACAAGTAAATACCTTATTGCCCATATCACTGGTTAACATTTGACTTAGTTCACTTTTATACAATTCCTTATACTAAGAATTAGCCTACCAATATTTCAATGATCACCAATATATGGAACATCTGATTGAGGAAGAAAAATTTCCTGTACAGTGCATTTGGCCAACATAATATATTTTATCAGGTCTGTATTATTTTAAAATACAGATTCTTATTTTTTCCTATCATCAACTTGTATTTGGACTATTTTATTAGTATTAATGAAGGCATTTAATTGAGTGTATATTTTTTTCTAAGACTAAATTTATTCTCTTCCTTAGCCAATTGGTTTAGGTGGGGGGCTTTAACTCAATTTCCCAAAATATTTTCTCATACTGAAAAACACTGCTTATAACAAATGAACTTTCAAATGCTTTGTAATAACGTATAACTATGGAAGCGATATCAGAGAAGGCAACGGCACCCCACTCCAGTCCTCTTGCCTGGAATATCCCATGGATGCAGGAGCCTGGTAGGCTGCAGTCCATGGGGTCGCTAAGAGTCGGACACGATTGAGCGACTTCACTTTCACTTTTCACTTTCATGCATTGGAGAAGGAAATAGCAACCCACTCCAGTGTTCTTGCCTGGAGAATCCCCAGGGACGGGGTAGCCTGGTAGGCTGCTGTCTATGGGGTTGCACAGAGTCAGACACAACTGAAGCGACTTAGCAGCAGCAGTAGCATGGAAGCGATATAAGGGAATACTATTAAAGTAATATATGACACGCTGCTATTGCTACTGCTAAGTTGCTTCAGTCGTGTCTGACTCTGTGCGACCTCATAGATGGCAGCCCACCAGTCTCCCCCATCCTTGGGAATCTCCAGTCAAGAACACTGGAGTGGGTTGCTATTTCCTTCTCCAATGCATGAAAGTGAAGTGTGAAAGTGAAGTCGTTCACCCTTGCCCGACTCTTAGTGGCCCCATGGACTGCAGCCTACCAGGCTCCTGCATCCATGGGATTTTCCAAGCAAGAGGACTGGAGTGAGGTGCCATTGCCTTCTCCAATATTTGACATAGTGAACATCAATTTAAATTACAGTAAAATCTGCTAAGATACTATATTTTCTTATGTTTTATGCAGTCCCAATAATTAAAGTAGCAATAATAGACCTTTATGTTTTACAAGGTCTCAGTGGTTAAGGTAGTGACCATAGGCTCCTATCCAGCAAACACGGCTCCATCTGCTATGTGAATGTAAGAAAGAATTTGAATGTTTTTGATGCTTGACAAGAAGCCTTTTAAAGCTCATCTCTTCCCTTTTTCTATTTTGTCCCATACCTGGAACACTTTATAAGAAAATGTGTGTACTCTATTAACAAGTACAAATAACACAAACTGCTATGAGGAAGCCCTTACCCTAGCTAGCAGCCTATAACCACAGTCCACAGACACTAAGTTATTGGAGGTGTCTTCATTAAAAAGGGATGAGTTTATAACAAGCTCTAGTATATACACACTATGCAGGGTCCTGGCATTCTAGTGCAAGGTCATGTCATCAGTAGACATATTTCATTAAAAAAATATCGCCTTCTTTGACATTGATCCTGGCAAAGATAAATGACTTAACCATGGAACATGGAGTCATCATGTATTTGGAACTGCCAAACATGAAAACTGGCTTCTGTTGGATACAAGTTAAAAAGTTGAGCAGATTTAGTTGCAAACAATTGGAGTCTGAAAATTACATTTCCCGGGCCAAGCGAGAGCATTCCTAATAGATATATGCAGGTTGCCTAGAAATTTGACAAGATTTTAAAATCAAGGATAATGAGTTCTGGGCTAAAGATATGTAGATGAATATATGAGAGAATGTACAAAATGTAGGAATCTCTGTCTTTCATACTAAAGGCCACCAGAAAATATAAAATAGTTTACAAGTTGATGCTAGCAATTTTTTTTAGATTTTTTTATTGAAGTATATTTGATTTACAATGTTGCATTTTAGGTATACAAAAATATGATTCAGTTACATATATATAAATATATGGGGCTTCCCCCATAGCTCAGTTAGTAAAGAACCTTTCTGTGATGCAGGAGACCCCAGTTCGATTCCTGGGTCAGAAAGATCCACTGGAGAAGGGATAAGCTTCCCGCTCTAGTATTCTTGGGCTTCCCTTGTGGCTCAGATGGTAAAGAATCCTCCTGCAATGCGGGAAACCTAGGTTTGATCCCTGGGTTGGGAAGATCCTCTGGAGAAGAGAAAGGCTACCCTACTCCAGCATTCTGGCCTGGAGAATTCCATGGACTAATCCAAGGGTTTGCAAAGAGTCAGACACGACTGACCAACTTTCACTTTCACTATATATGTATATACATACACCACATCTTCCTTATCACTTCATCTGTCACTAGACATTTAGGTTGCTTCCATGTCTTGGCTTTTGCAAATAGTGCTGCAATAAACATTGGGATACATGTATCTTTTTGATTTACAGTTTTGTCTGGATGTATCCCCAGAAGTGGGACTCATGGATCATATTTTAACTCTAATTTATTTATTTAAGAAACCCTCATACTATTCTACATAGTGGCTATACCAGTTTACTTTCCCAGCAACACTATAGTAGGGTTCCTTTTTCTCCACACTCTTATTAGCATTTTTTATTTGCAGACTTTTTGAAGACAGCTATTCTGACTGGTATGAGGTGATAGCTCAGTGATTTTGACTTGCATTTCTCTAATGATTAGCATTGTTGACAATCTGCTCATGTGCCAGTATGTCCACTTTGGAGAAATGTCTGTTTAGGTCTTCTGCTTATTTTTTGATTTGGTTGTTTGTTTCTTTGATATTGAGCTATATGAACTATTTGTTTAGTTTGGAAATCAATCCCTTGTCAGTCACTTTGATTGCAAATGTGTACAAGTGTGCTCAGTCACTCAGTCCAACAGTTTGTGACCCCATGGACTGTAGCCTGCCAGGCTCTTCAGGCCTTGGGATTCTCCCGGCAGGAATACTGAAGTGAATCGCCATTTCCTCCACCAAGGGATAGTCCCAACTCAGGGACTTGAATCTGAGTTTCCTTTGTCTCCTGCATTGCAGGTAAATTCTTTACTGGGTGGGCCATCGGGCAAGCTCTCGTTTGCAAATATTTTCCCCTATCTCACAGGTTGCCTTTTTGCTTTGTTTAGGGTATATTGTGTTCTCAGTCACTTAGTCCTGTTGGTCTCTTGTAATCCCAATGGCTATAGCCTACTAGGTTCCTCCATCCAAGTACTTTCCCAAGCAAGAATACAGGAATGGGTCATCATATCCTTCTCCAGGGGATATTCCCAACCCAGGGACCATATCTTCATTGGTAAGCAGGTTCTTTACCATTGAGCCAACAGGGAAGCCAAAGTTAAGCTAAAGATGAAACTTCTAGCATGCATTCTCCATTATCAAGTCCATCTAGTTACTGTCAGTTTGAATATTCAATTTTCCAATAAGAATAAGTCTGAGGTCCTAATCTGGTACAATTCTTCCAGGAAATTGACTATTTGGTGGCAAGTTAACTACATTGTTCTTCTTTTATGCTGCAAGGAGTAACGGGTTTTTTCCTCAAGGATAGGCAACTCTTTAGGTTTGTATTTGCTTTTCTTTCCCCAGAGTTAGGATAGGGATTATGGTTTATTAAATCCATATATCATGATAGAGTCTTTATCCAGAGAACTGACTTTTCAGGAATAAAGTATTGGAGTAGACTCTGACCATAGGCTCTATTGTGTTGTTGTTCAGTTGCTCGGTTATGTCTGACTTTTTGCGACCTCATGAACTGAAGCACACTAGGCTTCTCTGCTTTTTACCACCTCCTGGAGCTTCCTCAAACTCATGTCCATTGAGTCAATGATGCCATCCAACCATCTTATCCTCTGCCATTGTCCCTTCTTCTCCTGCCTTCTCTCTTTCCCAGCATCAGGGTTTTTTTTTCCAATGAGTTGGCTCTTAGCATCAGGGGGCCAAAGTATTGAAACTTCAGCTTCAGCATCAGTCCTTCCAATCAAGATTCAGGATTGATTTCTTTTAGGACTGACTGATTTTATTTCCGTTCAGTCCATGGAGTCCCAAGAGTCTTCTCCAACATCTCAGTTTAAAAGCGTCAATTACAGCTGTTTTAAAATCACACTCCCCAAAAACTACTGGTTTGATAGAGAGTTTAAAAAGACATGATGAAAACAGCTGATTCAGGCAACCTGCATTACCTTGCACAGAAGGGAAACAGAAGCTCAGATGGCTGTGGTGGGAGGAGTCTGCAAAGTGTGTAGGGAAGCAATCTGATTATATATATGTGAATGCCTCTCAATTTCTATTTTGACATGCTCTCCATTATCCTTTTCCAATTTATGAGTTAGCTGAATTGTATGTTGCCCCCTTCCCAGGTTAAATGTCTATTTTGCATCACAAGAGGTATTATACTGCTGGCCTCTTATTAAACATTTGATGATTGCCAGTAACAAATTAACACTTTGTTTTTTAAATATGCTTTAATGGGCATCTACCTCAGATGATTTCCAGTCCCAAACTTGGGAGATCACCACTTAATCCCCATATTTGCTTGCTACCAAAGAATCCAGGATGCTCTTCTCTTCTCTTCTCCATATACTTCTAATATTATCCAAGCAACTGTAACATGATGCTTCTAAGATTAGGATGGCTTGCATCACTGTCAAGCTTATTTCTGGTCAGGTATCCACTTAAATTCAGTTTTTGCTTTGACTTTAAAAAGGTATTGTCTTGTGCATAATAAAAATTGAATAGTAAGCAAAATTATTTTGACTGACATCCATAATTCCATTCCTCCTCCAAGTAACTGCATTAGAAAGTATGATGTGAGGAGGAGCCAAGATGGCGGAGGAGTAGGACGGGGAGAACACTTTCTCCCCCACAAATTCATCAAAAGAGCATTTAAACGTCGAGTAAATTCCACAAAAGAACTTCTGAATGCCGGCAGAGGACATCAGGCACCCAGAAAAGCAGCCCAACTCTTCGAAAGGAGGTAGGAAAAAATATAAAAGACAAAAAAAGAGACAAAAGAGGGAGGGACGGAGTTCCGTCCCGGGAAGGGAGTCTTAAAAAGAGAGAAGTTTCCAAACACCAGGAAACCCTCTCACTGCCGAATCTGTGCCGAGCTTTGGAAGCACAGAGGGCAACATAAAAGGGAGGGGAAAAAAAATAAACAATTAAAAATCGTGGATTGTGAGCCCTATGGTAACTCCCCCAGTGGAGAAGCCGCACAGACGCCGCACACGGCATTAGCAAGCGGGGGCTGGGCAGGGAAGCGCGGCGCGGGCTGTGTCCCTTAGAGTAAGAATCGGGCCGAATGTCCTGAGCGCTATCTGAGCAAAATAATTTGGGCTAGCAAACCAGACTGTGGGATATCTACCACGCGAAAAGCCAGCCCTAACCTAAGACACCGCCAGGCCCGCGCACAGAACAAAGGACTGAACAGAGATAGCCGGCTGCAGACCTTCCCCCTCCGGTGACAGGCAGCCAGAGCCGGAAGGGGGCAATCGCAGCCCCAGAGAGACACTATCTATAAAACTGTAAGCAGGCTTCTTTGCTAACTAAAACTTCTTGGGGGTCTGGACGGTCAACAGCTGCCTGAGAAGGTGCGCCGGTTTTACACCCAGATAACCGAGTGGCGGGGAGGCGATAAGTCGCAGCATTGGCGCCCGCCAAACACCTCATCACCTGAGCTGCTCGGATCTGGGAAGAACACAAAACACAGGCCCAACCGAGTCTGCGCCTCTGAGGACTACACGAGTGCCTGAACCTGAGCGGCTTGGACCTGGGAGCTCAGCCCAGGGCCGGCCTCTGATTGTTCCCGGCGGAACAACCTAGAGCCCGAGCAGTGTGGGCAGGGAGGCTACACGCGCCGTGAGTGGGGGCAGACCCAGTGTGGCTGAGGCACTGCGAGCGCATGCCAGTGTTATCTGTTTGCAGCGTCCCTCCCTCCCTCCCCACAGCGCGGCTGAACAAGTGAGCCTAAATTAAAAAAAAAAAAAAAAAAAAAAATAGTGTCCTCAACCATCGCCTTTGTGTCAGGGCGGGAACCAGACACTGAAGAGACCAGCAAACAGAAGAAGCTATAACAGAGGGAAACGCCTTGGAAGCTACAGGCCATAGATTAAAACCCTGTGGTTACTACGGATTACATAGGAAGGGGCCTATAGATCTTGAGAAATATAAGTCGGACTAAGGAACTGCCAAAAATGAACTGAACCCACAATACTCACAACAAAACCAGAGAAAGACCTAGATATATTTTTACTATTTTTACGATCAATCTTTCTTTTTTTTTTAATTAAAAAAAATTTTTAAGTCCTCTATTGTCTTTTAATTTTCACTTTTATAACTATTACTTTGCAAAAAAAAAAAGACCCTATTTTTTTTCTTTCTTCTTCAGCAAACTTCATATATATATTTTATAATTTTTTGACCGTGGTTTTTTTTTTTTTTTCTTTTTTCTTTTTCTTCTTTTCTTTAACATTGTATTTTTGAAATTCCAAACTCTACTCTAGATTTTTAATTTTAGCCTTTTGATATAGGTTATCAATTTTGTACCTATAGTTTTTTTCATAATTTCTGTGACTTTTTTTTCCCTCTGTTTCTTTCTCTTCTTCTTTTATATAACATCGTATATCTGTAATTCCAAACTCTACTCAAGATTTTTAATTTATGCTTTTTGGTATTTGATATCAATTTTGTACCTGTATTTTCTTTATAACTTTTGCGACATTGTTTTTGTTGGTTTGTTTGTTTTCTCTCTTTATTTTTCTTCTTCTTTTTTTTTTTTTTTAACGTTGTATTTTTCAAATTCCAAACTCTACTCTAGCTTTTTAATTTTTGCTTTTTGGTATTAGTTATCAATTTTGTACCTGTAGTTTCTTTATAATTTTCACGACCTTGTTTTTCTTTGTTCGTTTTTTCTCTCTTTCTTTTCCTTCTTCTTTTCATTAACATCGCATTTTTGAAATTCCAAACTCTACTCTAGATTTCTAATTTTTGCTTTTATGTATTTGTTACCAATTTTGTACCTTTAAGAACCCAATCTTCAGGACCCATTTTTTACTAGTGTACGAGATTACAGGCTTGACTGCTCTCTCTCCCTTTGGACTCTCCATTTTCTCCACCAGGTCACCTGTATCTCCTCCCTAACCCCTCTCTACTCTACCCAACTCTGTCAATTTCTGTGTGTTCCAGACGGTGGAGAACACTTAAGGAACTGATTACTGGCTGGATCTGTCTCCCTCCTTTTCATTTCCCCCTTTTATCCTTCTGGCCACCTCTGTCTCCTGCCTCCTTCTTCTCTTCCCTGTATAACTCCGTGAACATCTCTGAGCGGTCCAGTTGTGGAGTGCACATAAGGAAGTGACTACTGGCTAGCCCACTCTCTCCACTATTGATTCCACCTCATCTCATTTGGGTCACCTCTAACTCCCTCCTCCCTCTTCTCTTCTCCATGTAACGCTGTGAACCTCTCTGAGTGACCCTCACAGTAGAGAAACTTTTCATCTTTAACGTAGATGTTTTATCAATGGTGCTGTATAGAAGGAGAAGTTTTGAAACTATTGTAAAATTAAGACCGATAACTGGAAGTAGGAGGCTTAAGTCCAAACCCTGACTCCAGGGAACTCCTGACTCCAAGGAACATTAATTGACAGGAGCTCATCAAACGCCTCCATACCGACACTGAAACCAAGCACCACACAAGGGCCAACAAGTTCCAGGGAAAGACATACCAAGCAAATTCTCCAGCAACAAAGGAACACAGCCCTGAGCTCCAAGATACAGGCTGCCCAAAGTCACCCCCAAACCATAGACATCTCATAACACATTATTGGACATTTCATTACACTCCAGAGAGAAGAAATACAGCTCCATCCACCAGAACATCGACACAAGCTTCCCTAACCAGGAAACCTTGACAAGCTACCTGTACAAACCCACAAACAGCGAGGAAACGCCACAATAAAGAGAACTCTACAAACTGCCAGAATACAGAAAGGACACCCCAAACTCAGCAATTTAAACAAGATGAAGAGACAGAGGAATACCCAGCAGATAAAGGAACAGGATAAATGCCCACCAAACCAAACAAAAGAGGAAGAGATAGGGAATCTACCTGATAAAGAATTCCGAATAATGATAGTGAAATTGATCCAAAATCTTGAAATGAAAATGGAATCACAGATAAATAGCCTGGAGGCAAGGATTGAGAAGATGCAAGAAAGGTTTAACAAGGACTTAGAAGAAATAAAAAAGAGTCAATATATAATGAATAATGCAATAAGTGAAATTAAAAACAGGCAACAAATAGTAGAATTTGGAGGCAACAAATAGTAGAATAACAGAGGCAGAAGATAGGATTAGTGAATTAGAAGATAGAATGGTAGAAATAAATGAATCAGAGAGGATAAAAGAAAAACAAATTAAAAGAAATGCGGACAATCTCAGAGACCTCCAGGACAATATTAAACGCTACAACATTCGAATCATAGGGGTCCCAGAAGAAGAAGACAAAAAGAAAGACCATGAGAAAATACTTGAGGAGATAATAGTTGAAAACTTCCCAAAAATGGGGAAGGAAATAATCACCCAAGTCCAAGAAACCCAGAGAGTCCCAAACAGGATAAACCCAAGGCGAAACACCCCAAGACACATAGTAATCAAATTAACAAAGATCAAACACAAAGAACAAATATTAAAAGCAGCAAGGGAAAAACAACAAATAACACACAAGGGAATACCCATAAGGATAACAGCTGATCTTTCAATAGAAACTCTTCAAGCCAGGAGGGAATGGCAAGACATACTTAAAATGATGAAAGAAAATAACCTACAGCCCAGATTATTGTACCCAGCAAGGATCTCATTCAAGTATGAAGGAGAAATCAAAAGCTTTTCAGACAAGCAAAAGCTGAGAGAATTCTGCACCACCAAACCAGCTCTCCAACAAATACTAAAGGATATTCTCTAGACAGGAAACACAAAAATTGTTTATAAATTCGAACCCAAAACAATAAAGTAAATGGCAACGGGGTCATACTTATCAGTAATTACCTTAAACGTAAATGGGTTGAATGCCCCAACCAAAAGACAAAGACTGGCTGAATGGATACAAAAACAAGACCCCTACATATGTTGTCTACAAGAGACCCACCTCAAAACAGGGGACACATACAGGCTGAAAGTGAAGGGCTGGAAAAAGATTTTCCATGCAAATAGGGACCAAAAGAAAGCAGGAGTAGCAATACTCATATCAGATAAAATAGACTTTAAAACAAAGACTGTGAAAAGAGACAAAGATGGTCACTACATAATGATCAAAGGATCAATCCAAGAAGAAGATATAACAATTATAAATATATATGCACCCAACACGGGAGCACCGCAGTATGTAAGACAAATGCTAACAAGTATGAAAGAAGAAATTAACAATAACACAATAATAGTGGGAGACTTTAATACCCCACTCACACCTATGGATAGATCAACTAAACAGAAAATTAACAAGGAAACACAAACTTTAAACGATACAATAGACCAGTTAGACCTAATTGATATCTATAGGACATTTCATCCCAAAACAATGAATTTCACCTTCTTCTCAAGCGCACATGGAACCTTCTCCAGGATAGATCACATCCTGGGCCATAAAGCTAGCCTTGGTAAATTCAAAAAAATAGAAATCATTCCAAGCATCTTTTCTGACCACAATGCAGTAAGATTAGATCTCAATTACAAGAGAAAAACTATTAAAAAATCCAACATATGGAGGCTGAACAACACGGTGCTGAATAACCAACAAATCACAGAAGAAATCAAAAAAGAAATCAAAATTTTCATAGAAATGAATGAAAATGAAAACACAACAACCCAAAACCTGTGGGACATGGTAAAAGCAGTCCTAAGGGGAAAGTTCATAGCAATACAGGCACACCTCAAGAAACAAGAAAAAAGTCAAATAAATAACCTAACTCTACACCTAAAGCAACTAGAAAAGGAAGAAATGAAGAACCCCAGGGTTAGTAGAAGGAAAGAAATCTTAAAAATTAGAGCAGAAATAAATGCAAAAGAAACAAAAGAGACCATAGCAAAAATCAACAAAACCAAAAGCTGGTTCTTTGAAAGGATAAATAAAATTGACAAACCATTAGCCAGACTCATCAAGAAACAAAGGGAGAAAAATCAAATCAATAAAATTAGAAATGAAAATGGAGAGATCACAACAGACAACACAGAAATACAAAGGATCATAAGAGACTACTATCAACAATTATATGCCAATAAAATGGACAACGAGGAAGAAATGGACAAATTCTTAGAAAAGTACAACTTTCCAAAACTCGATCAGGAAGAAATAGAAAATCTTAACAGACCCATCACAAGCACGGAAATTGAAACTGTAATCAAAAATCTTCCAGCAAACAAAAGCCCAGGTCCAGATGGCTTCACAGCTGAATTCTACCAAAAATGTAGAGAAGAGCTAACACCTATCCTGCTCAAACTCTTCCAGAAAATTGCAGAGGATGGTAAACTTCCAAACTCATTCTATGAGGCCACTATCACCCTAATACCAAAACCTGACAAAGATCCCACAAACAAAGAAAACTACAGGCCAATATCACTGATGAACATAGATGCAAAAATCCTTAACAAAATTCTAGCAATCAGAATGCAACAACACATTAAAAAGATCATACACCATGACCAAGTGGGCTTTATCCCAGGGATGCAAGGATTCTTCAATATCCTCAAATCAATCAATGTAATACACCACATTAACAAATTGAAAAATAAAAACCATATGATTATCTCAATAGATGCAGAGAAAGCCTTTGACAAAATTCAACATCCATTTATGATCAAAACTCTCCAGAAAGCAGGAATAGAAGGAACATACCTCAACATAATAAAAGCTATATATGACAAACCCACAGCAAACATTATCCTCAATGGTGAAAAATTGAAAGCATTTCCTCTAAAGTCAGGAACAAGACAAGGGTGCCCACTTTCACCATTACTATTCAACATAGTTTTGGAAGTTTTGGCCACAGCAATCAGAGCAGAAAAAGAAATAAAAGGAATCCAAATTGGAAAAGAAGAAGTAAAGCTCTCACTGTTTACAGATGACATGATCCTCTACATAGAAAACCCTAAAGACTCCACCGAAAATTACTAGAACTAATCAATGACTATAGTACAGTTGCAGGATATAAAATCAACACACAGAAATCCCTTGCATTCCTATACACTAATAATGAGAAAACAGAAAGAGAAATTAAGGAAACAATTCCATTCACCATTGCAATGGAAAGAATAAAATACTTAGGAATATATCTACCTAAAGAAACTAAAGACCTATATATAGAAAACTATAAAACACTGGTGAAAGAAATCAAAGAGGACACTAACAGATGGAGAAATATACCATGTTCATGGATTGGAAGAATCAATATAGTGAAAATGTTCATACTACCCAAAGCAATCTATAGATTCAATGCAATCCCTATCAAGCTACCAACAGCATTCTTCACAGAGCTAGAACAAATAATTACACAATTTGTATGGAAAAACAAAAAACCTCGAATAGCCAAAGCGATCTTGAGAAAGAAGAATGGAACTGGAGGAATCAACCTACCTGACTTCAGGCTCTACTACAAAGCCACAGTTATCAAGACAGTATGGTACTGGCACAAAGACAGAAATATAGATCAATGGAACAAAATAGAAAGCCCAGAGATAAATCCACGCACATATGGACACCTTATCTTTGACAAAGGAGGCAAGAATATACAAGGGATTAAAGACAATCTCTTTAACAAGTGGTGCTGGGAACTCTGGTCAACCACTTGTAAAAGAATGAAACTAGAACACTTTCTAACACCATACACAAAAATAAACTTAAAATGGATTAAAGATCTAAATGTAAGACCAGAAACTATAAAACTCCTAGAGGAGAACATAGGCAAAACACTCTCTGACATACATCACAGCAGGATCCTCTATGACCCACCTCCCAGAATATTGGAAATAAAAGCAAAAATAAACAAATGGGACCTAATTAACCTTAAAAGCTTCTGCACATCAAAGGAAACTATTAGCAAGGTGAAAAGACAGCCTTCAGAATGGGAGAAGATAATAGCAAATGAAGCAACTGATAACTAATCTCGAGAATATACAAGCAACTCCTACAACTCAACTCCAGAAAAATAAATGACCCAATCAAAAAATGGGCCAAAGAACTAAATAGACATTTCTCCAAAGAAAACATCCAGATGGCTAACAAACACATGAAAAGATGCTCAACATCACTCATTATCAGAGAAATGCAAATCAAAACCACTATGAGGTCCCATTGCACACCAGTCAGAATGGCTGCGATCCAAAAGTCTACAAGTAATAAATGCTGGAGAGGGTGTGGAGAAAAGGGAACCCTCTTACACTGTTGGTGGGAATGCAAACTAGTACAGCCACTATGGAGAACAGTGTGGAGATTCCTTAAAAAACTGGAAATAGACCTGCCTTATGATCCAGCAATCCCACTGCTGGGCATACACACTGAGGAAACCAGAAGGGAAAGAGACACAAGTACCCCCAATGTTCATCGCAGCACTGTTTATAATAGCCAGGACATGAAAGCAACCTAGATGTCCATCAGCAGATGAATGGATAAGAAAGCTGTGGTACATATACACAATGGAGTATTACTCAGCCATTAAAAAGAATACATTTGAATCAGTTCTAATGAGGTGGATGAAACTGGAGCCTATTATACAGAATGAAGTAAGCCAAAAAGAAAAACACCAATATAATATACTAATGCATATATATGGAATTTAGAAAGATGGTAACAATAACCCTGTGTACGAGA
This sequence comes from Bubalus kerabau, assembly GCF_029407905.1. Classification (NCBI taxonomy): domain Eukaryota; kingdom Metazoa; phylum Chordata; class Mammalia; order Artiodactyla; family Bovidae; genus Bubalus; species Bubalus kerabau. Next base: position 59,108,887 of record NC_073625.1, read on the forward strand.
CAGCAAAAGAGACACTGATGTATAGAACAGTCTTATGGACTCTGTGGGAGAGGGAGAGGGTGGGAAGATTTGGGAGAATGGCATTGAAACATGTAAAATATCATGTATGAAATGAGTTGCCAGTCCAGGTTCGATGCACGATACTGGATGCTTGGGGCTGGTGCACTGGGACGACGCAGAGGGATGGAATGGGAAGGGAGGAGGGAGGAGGGTTCAGGATGGGGAACACATGTATACCTGTGGCGGATTATGTAAAGTTTAAAAATAAAATAAAATTTAAAATCTTCAAAAAAAAAGAAAGTATGATGTATGTGTGTGTTTCCACTTTGATAAGAAATGGCAAAGACTCTGAGGCAAATTATTAGGGAGAATTCTGATTGAATTTGGGTAAAATAGGATTTGAATTAAAGAAAACTATAATAATACTTTAAAGTATAAATCATTCCTACAAAAATTCACATTAAAAGATTCTCTATTTAATAAAACTTTAAAAGTTAAATAGTCCTGACGATTCAAATATCTATTAGAAACAAAGGATTGGCTAAGAATTATGCTAGAATTGGCTCAATGCTCATAGGTTTAGTTCAAAAGGGGAGTAGGAATCAGAGGCCATAAAAGGATCTCATGGAACAGGAAAACATGAAGTTGTATGAAAATTGGAAACTCTTCCAAAAAAGGTGAGTTTTTACACGTGGGTTAGTTAACCAGCTTTCCAATCCGACTGAAATTTTGCTTGCTTCAAAATGTTTAGAGCCTCCACTTGAAGAAAAAATTGAATTTAAAAAATAGCAGTCACAATAACTACGTATGTAAAGCAAAAAGCTCAGCTACAAAGTACTTCATCTCTTTTCACTGCTCTTTTTTTTTTTTTTTAGAATCTGTATCTTTTGTCATGGTCCATGCATGGGTTGGAAAATAATTTACAGACATGACAGAGAACTGTCTGGTTTAGATCCAGAGTCTCATGGAAACAGTTGCTATAGCATTTGGTCAGTTCCAGAGATTATTTATCCTGTAACCTTGATACAGAGTTGTACACCTGTAACCTTGGTATAGGGCTCAACGCAAACCCTAACTTTTCCACATTTATATATTTTTAAAAGCAGGCAATGTTAAATCTGCTTTCATGAGGAGTGAGTTTGATATGTTCTTTTGTTACATTCTGTAGTAATATGTTATTATAGTAATGAAAGCAAGTGAAGTATTGAGGAAACTTTAGTCATCTGCATAACAATGATCTCCGCACACACCAAAGAAATTATATAAAATATAATTCATTTGCTGATGTATAGAACAGTCTTTTGGACTCTGTGGGAGAGGGAGAAGGTGGGATGATTTGGGAGAATGGCATTGAAATATGTATAATATCGTATATGAAACAAGTTGCCAGTCCAGATTCGATGCACGATACTGGATGCTTGGGGCTGGTGCACTGGGACGACCCAGAGGGATGGTATGGGGAGGGAGGAGTGAGGAGGGTTCAGGATGGGGAACACATGTATGCCTGTGGAGGATTCATTTCGATATATGGCAGAACCAATACAATATTGTAAAGTTTAAAAATAAAATTAAATTTAAAAGAAAGTATAATTCATTTGCTGTCCATCTACCATTATACATTTCATCAGTATTTTCATAGAAATGGATATATTTGATTACATTCTATTGAGTTTTAGCAGTATAAGAGAATATCAATGTAATAAAAGAACTTGTTTTCCTGGTTTATTGTGCATAAAACTGCATGGTAATTAATATAATCATAGGTCAAAGTTGATATTCCTTGTTAAATTGTACTTCTTCAGTTATAATAGTTGACTTATAGTAAAAGTGTAATACATTCTCTTTAGACCTATCCAAAGATAATTTTTTTTTGGATATGGGATATTTATTATGATTACAAAATCTAAAGTGGTTTGCAAGGTTTATTAAAAAGATTACTGGCCAATTAATATTGATGAAAGTAATCTTAAAGTGTCTTTAATATCTATTATACTTAGAAATATCTAAAATAATTTTAGTCTAATATAAGTGATGTGAATTTTAATCTAGAGATGGGTACACATATGTGACTGCACAGAAAACAGTTATGGCCTTTTTTTTTATTTAAATGTATTTATTTTATTTGGAGGCTAATTACTTTACAATATTGTATTGGTTTTGCCCTGTATGCGAGACAGCAAAAGAGACACAGATGTATAGAACAGTTATGGCCATTTTTAATGGTCAGTGTTTATGTCACTTATCTATATATTATTTAGTTTTTCTTCCTGATGTTTTAAATAAAGCTTTTCAGCAGTCATTTCTGCTTACCTGTTCACATTGCTGTTTATGTAATGGAATGTCTGATTTTTCATTACTTATTAATATTAAACCTCAGCAAAGAACACTGTGTATTCCTCAGTTAGTATTGTAGCTATATACAGGTGGTAAAATGTAACACTAAACTTCCTACCCTAAAGCTGTAATGTTCTATGTTGTCTAGTAATAAAATCGAGATTGTCAACAGATAAGAATCACATTCTAATTTATTTGTATTTTCTGAAAATCATTCCATATTTGTCAGAATTAAAAACAATAAACAATTGGCTCAATGGTAAAGAATCTGCCTGCAATGCAGCAGATGAGGATTCAATCTCTGGATTGGGAAGATCCTCTTCAGAAGGAAATGACATCCTACTCCAGTATTCTTGCCTGGAAAATCCCATGGACAGAGAAACCTGGTGAGCTACACTTCATGGGGCTGCAGTAGAGTCAGACATGACTTAGTAACTGAAAAATAACAAACAGGTACAGCGTACTTACTGTATTTCAGGCCTCTTAAGTTTTTTTTTTTTTTAATAATATTTATGCTCACCTAATGGCAACCCACTCCAGTACTCTTGCCTGGAAAATCCCATGGACAGAAGAGCCTGGTGGGCTGCAGTACATGGGGTTGCGACTGAGTGACTTCACTTTCACTTTCCACTTTCATGCATTGGAGAAGGAAATGGCAACCCACTCCTGTGTTCTTGCCTGGAGAATCCCAGGGACAGCCAAGCCTGGTGGGCTGCCATCTGTGGGTTGGACAGAGTCGGACACGGCTGAAGTGATTTAGCAGCAGTAGCAGCAGCAATGTACACAATAATACTTTATGAATTAGCTTCTTAGGGCTACTGTAACAAAGTGCCTCAAACTTAGTGGTTTAAAAACAACAGAGATTTATTCTCATGGTTCTGGAAGGTAGAATTCTGAAATTGAAGCCAAAGCAAGTCAAGCTGTCTCTGAAACTCTGGGCAAACTGCTCCCTTTCCTCTTCCTAGCTACTGGTCATCAATCCTTAGCCTTCAGGCTTGAGAGGCATTACTCCATTCTCTATCTCTGTTATCATATGTGATTCTCCTATGCATCTCTTCAAATGGCTCCTCCTCTTATAAGGACACCAGACATATAGGATTAGGGCCCACTCTAATTAATTCATCTTCAACTGATAGTGTTTTCAAAGGTTCTGTTTCCAGATGAGGATACATTCACAGGTACTCAAAGTTATAACATCTACAGGTCTTTATGGAGGGCACAATATAACACTTTATGATGTAGATATTGGTTTTACTTTAAATCTACCTACCAACAGATAAACAAATGTGAGTATACTCAGTATACTAGAGTATACTAGACTTCAGTGTGCTCTGTGACTCTTCCCAACTTCTATTGGTAGAGAAACTCTTGAACTTGCCATTAGTTTCAAAACTCTTGGGAACACCTTAGCAATCCGGAGGATGACGCCATTTGCCCTGTAGTTTGGTGAATTCCAGGTAACAGCTCACATAACAAACTCAATTTGCTGAACTAAACTATTTATAGAAACTGTACACTAAAGTAGCAATTCCTAAGGTGTCAATGGAAGTCAATGTCAGTATGCAAATTTCCTTAAATAGCTGCTTCATGAGTACCAAATAAAATGTATTTTATAAGGCTGTAGGGTCCTCTTAAATAAATAGATCTGTTAAGCTAATAAGACATTGGCATAATAAACCTATTTAAAATAGATTTCTGCTGTATTTTGCTAAATTTACAATCACATTGTTAGAAGAATTCTAAAATGCAATGATTTGAATAGTCATCAAGGATAATTAAATTTTATTTTTTATTAAATACAACACTCCAAAAGTGACTCTGTGAGAATTTTTTTTTTTTTTTCTGAGATAAAATTTGAAGCACGGGTCTTAAGTATTCAGATCTCAACCCTTAAGTCCTGAGAATTGGTCACTTCTATACCATGCTTATAAACTTGTTGGTTTGGATATTTAAGTAAGAAATTTATTTTTTACTAAACAGAAGATTTTGTTCTCACAGACTTCAATCAGTTTCATTTGTTACAATCTAGCTATAAAATTACAGCGAATTTCCTATAGTGATATTAATTCTTTTCAAATTTGTAATTGGCAATTAATGGCTTTTGTGCGGCTTCTGTCAAGAGTTTCAAATAGAAGAAAGAGCAATTTTTTTACATTCTGTTTCAGTTTTCTTTTTCCAGAATAACTGTTTGCTGAAAGACAGTACTTTCAGTAAACAGTAACTTTAGGGTTTCTTTAAAAATGCAACGTGCAAATTAGCATTCACATGCTATTATAGGAAATATTTAAGGACAGACTTAGTTGGTAACAATGTCCTGAATTAATTTATAATCAATTAGTTTTAATGTGATTACTATTAATCTGTGAAAATGAACTTTAAAGGAAAACATTTCATCTTCCAAATATCTGCAGAAAAATATTCATATTAAATATCAATAAGTCTTTGGTCTGTTTAATTCACTTCATAATGAGAGTTGGTTTTGAAACATTTGCTGGATTTAGGCTGGTCTACAAAATTACTTTTGGACTGTTGTTCATTCACTCATGCTTTGTCTAGAGGATGTGAGAGGATGTTAAAACATATTTATGCTTGGTTTCTATTTTTACATTCTCTAATCATGGGAAGTTGTATTGGAATAGGCTTTCTTCTCTTCAATGTTACATATTTTCCCATAAAATATGATCAAAATTTATTGAATCTTAGGATATTCTGGTTGCACATGGTAGATTAAAAGCATGGACAAGCCTCCCTTAATACTTACACTTAGATGACAACAAGAATAAAGCAAATATATGAATTTAAAAGATGAATACATCTAGGAAAAGAGAGAAGACAGAAGATGTCAAGATTTTTTTTTAATGATAGGAAAGTAAGTAAGTGATTTGTTCAACAGAAGCATTAAAGATGTTTTGTATTGTTTTTTCTGACCTCAAATTTCCCTGAAAAGCCTGGTTTCTTGAATTAGCAACTCATAAGAAATATGTAAGACTAACCAACCAAGATAAATGAGAAGTTTTGCTGAAGCTATCTTCCAAAATATTGTTGTTGCTATTTTAACTGAATAACCTATAATCATTGAAAAATCTGTGTGTGCACTGGCACTAGAGATTTGGTAACAAGTCATCTAAATGTGAAGGAGATAGGAAGACAAGTGATTAAAATGTGCAGAAAAGCTGAAGAGATTAAGAATTCAAATTTTTCCTAAACTGGGTTTTTCTATATTTCTCTAGCTTATCTCACAAAAGCATGTATACCATAGTTCAGAATAACTTTTGAATTAATACATCAGAAGTTGCACCCAGGAAGAGCCACGAACCCTCCACTATTTTATTCTGCTTTTACCATATTTTCCTAAAAGGTGAATAAATGTGGAATCAGTAAAGCTTATTGCATCTCTTGAGATTTACTGCCAATTTGAGCATAAGCTAAAGCAAAGAAGAAAAGGAACGATATACCCATCTGAATGCAGAGTGCCAAAATATAGCAAGGAGAGATAAGAAGGCCTTCCTCACTGATCAGTGCAAAGAACTAGAGGAAAACAATAGAATGGGAAAGTCTAGAGATCTCTTCAAGAAAATTAGAGATACCAAGGGAACATTTCATGCAAATATGGGCAAAATAAAGGATAGAAATAGTATGGACCTAATGGAAGCAGAAGATATTAAGAAGAGGTGGCAAGACTACACAGAAGAACTATACAAAAAAGATCTGAATGAACCAGATAACCATGATGGTGTGATCACTCACCAAAAGACAGACATCCTGGAGTCTGAAGTTAAGTGGGCCTTAGGAAGAATCATGATAAACAAAGCTACTGGAGGTGATGGATTTCCAGTTGAGCTAGTTCTAATCCTAAAAGACGATGCTGGTAAAGTGCTGCACTCAATATGTCAGCAAATTTGGAAAATTCAACAGTGGCCACAGGACCAGAAAAGGTGATTTCATTCCAAACCCTAAGAAAGGCAATGCCAAAGAACGTTCAAACTACCACATCATTGAACTCATCTCACATGCTAGCAAAGTAATGCTCAAAATTATCCAAGCCAGGCTTCAAGAGTATGTGAACCATGAACTTCCAAATGTTCAATCTAGATTTAGAAAAGACAGAGGAACTAGGGATCAAATTGCCAACATCTGTTGGATCATCAAAAAACCAAAAGCAAGAGAGTTCCAGAAAAACATCTACTTCTGCTTTATTGATTACACCAAAGCCTTTGATTGTGTGGATCACAACAAACTGTGGAAAAATCTTAAAGAGATGGCAATACCAGACCATCTGACCTGCCTCTTGAGAAATCTGTATACAGGTCAAGAAGCAACAGTTAGAACTGGACATGGAACAAACGACTGGTTCCAAATTGGGAAAGGAGTACATCAAGACTGTATACAGTCACCCTGCCTATTTATCTTATATGCAGAATACATCATGTGAAATGCCTGGCTGGATGAAACACAAACAGGAATCAAGGTTGCTGGGCGAAATAGAAATAACCTCAGATAGGCAGATGACACAACCCTCATGGCAGAAAGTGAAGAGGAACTAAAAAGCCTCTTGAGGAAAGTGAAGGAGGAGAGTGAAAAAGCTGGCTTAAAACTCAACATTCAAAAAACTAAGATCATGGCATCTTGTCCCATCAATTCATGGCAATAGATGGGGAAACACTGAAAACAGTGACAGACTTTAATTTCTTGGGCTCCAATATCACTGCAGATGGTGACTGCAGTCATGAAATTAAAAGACTCTTGCTCCTTGAAAGGAAAACTATGACAAGCCTAGACACCATATTAAAAAGCAGCGACTTTGCTTTGCTGAGAAAGGTCTTTCTAATCAAAGCTATGTTTTTTTCCAGTACTCATGTATGTATGTGAGAGTTGGACCATAAAGAAAGCTGAGTGCTGAAGAATTGATGCTTTTGAACTGTGTCATTGGAGAAGACGTCCAGTCCCTTGGACTGGAAGGATGTCAAACCAGTCAATTTTAAAGGTTATTAGCCCAGAATATTGTAGGGACTGAGGCTGAAGCTAAAGGTCCAATAGTTTGGTCACCTGATGTGAAGAACTGACTCATTGGAAAACCCCTGATGCTGGTAACGATTGAAAGCAAGAGGAGAAGGGGACAACAGAGGATGAGATGGCTGGATGGCATCACCAACTCGATGGGCATGAGTTTGTGCAAGCTCCAGATGTTGGTGATGGACAGGAAAGCCTGGTCTGCTGCAGTCAATGGGGTCACAAAGAGTCGGATATGACTGAGAGACTGAAATGAACATCAGACCACTGCTTCTAGTTGAGCAGAGCATATTCAAAAGCAGAGACATTATTTTGCCAACAAAGGTCCATCTAGTCAAGGCTATGGTTTTTCCTGTGGTCATGTATGGATGTGAGAGTTGGACTCTGAAGAAGGCTGAGCACCGAAGAATTGATGCTTTTGAACTGTAGTTTTGGAGAAGACTCTTGAGAGTCCCTTGGACTGCAAGGAGATCCAACCAGTCCATTCTGAAGGAGATCAGCCCTGGGATTTCTTTGGAAGGAATGATGCTAAAGCTGAAACTCCAGTACTTTGGCCACCTCATGCGAAGAGTTGACTCATTGGAAAAGACTCTGATGATGGGAGGGATTGGGGGCAGGAGGAGAAGGGGACGATAGAGGATGAAATGGCTTGATGGTATCACTGACTTGATGCACGTGAGTCTGAGTGAACTCCAGGAGTTGGTGATGGACAGGGAGGCCTGGCGTGCTGCGATTCATGGGGTCGCAAAGAGTCGGACACAACTGAGCGTCTGATCTGATGTGATCTGAACTGGAAACTAACTCAGCTGGGTAGCATGCAACATACAGAAACATAGGAAAGGGGAAAAAAAAAACAAAAAAGGAAAGCAGTTTGCTTTGAGGCAATTGGCAGTCTCAGGATTCCTGTAATAAGACACAGCAGGTGTGTAGGTACTTAGCTGTGGTTCAACAATTAAAAGGTAGTAAGAATTTATATATAGAGAAGTTCTATCTCCTTGTGTTCTCTTTTATCCCACAAGCAAGGCTATTGTTTCTTTTTTATATTTATTTTATTTTTTAACTTTACAATATTGTATTGGTTTTTCCATATATTAACATGAATCCGCCACAGGTATACACGTGTTCCCCATCCATACTATATCCCCATACATAGACTTGTGGCTACTCTTCTGAGAAAAATGGAACAAGCAACTACCTGCACACTGAGACCTCGAAGACCATAAAAACCAAAAATGTAACTAAGGTCTTAAAGAATTCAACTGCTGACGTCTGTCTATTAAGCAGGACTCCCTAGTTACCCACCTCAATTTGCTCCAGAGGTCATCCACCCAGAGTATACAACCCCCCTTCTACTTTCATCACAAAAATAAGAAAATTAGAAATAATATTGAATAAGAAAAACTGGTCCCAAAGATAATACATGAATCATACTAACACTTCATTCATGAATGAAGCACATGATGATGTATGATATATATATTGAAGTGCTCTAGTTGACAATTTTTCTCTTGCTCTTAGATCATTCATTCACAATGAGTTTATTTTGCAATGTGAATAGACTTCCTATTTTCTCCAGATATTTGAAAAAGAAATAAAATTCAAAAAAGAAGCCAAAGCAACATGCAAATACCTTGAGAAAATCAGAGAAAACTGAATTAACACAGTCAAAAATCCCACTGTAGGAAAAATAATTTTAAATGACAAAAATGATAATTAACTAATATCTTCCACTAAAAAAAAAAAAGTTATTCTACCCACAAAACTAAAATAGGATCTAAAAATCATACCAGAAAACAAATAGGAGCTTTGACATTAAAAATGAGATAAGATAAATTGATTGTTGAAATCTACCAGAGATAAGAACAAAGGTAGATGGAAACTGGAGCCTATTATACAGAGGGAAGTAAGCCAGAAAGAAAAACACCAATACAGTATACTAATGCATATATATGGAATTTAGAAAGATGGTAACAATAACCCTGTGTACGAGACAGCAAAAGAGACACTGATGTATAGAAGTCTTATGGACTCTGTGGGAGAGGGAGAGGGTGGGAAGATTTGGGAGAATGGCATTGAAACATGTAAAATATCATGTTTGAAACGAGTTGGCAGTCCAGGTTCGATGCACGATACTGGATGCTTGGGGCTAGTGCGCTGGGATGACCCAGAGGGATGGTATGGGGAGGGAGGAGGGTTCAGGATGGGGAACACATGTATACCTGTGGTGGATTCATTTTGATATTTGGCAAAACTAATACAATTATGTAAAGTTTAAAAATAAAATAAAATTAAAAAATATGAACAAGAAATAAAATTATAAAATGTTAAGTGATTAATCCAGGAGATTCATTAATAAACTATGAAGAGTTCCAAGAAAAAAAATGATAAAGAAAATATTCAAATATAACAAGAACATTGCCCTTCATTGAAGGACATGGCCTCCAATTGCAAAGTTTAAACAGGTAACCTGGGCAATCAATTTATTCCCTCTCATTTTTTGCCAAACGTTCTGAACACTTATCCACTGAAGCATATGTCTGTGAAATTATGAAATACCAAAAAAAGGAGGAAATCCTAAATTATTTGAGAAAGATAAAAATGAAAACAAAACAATATAGACGACTAAAAGATCACAGAAAACAATCAGGAAAAAGAAATACCTGTACTTTCCAAATAGTAACAACAAGAGCTTACATAAAATAGAGTGATGCATTCTGATTTCCGAAAGAAACTGATTTCTAGCCTAAAAAACTAATAAAGCCACACTTTTAATCCAAGATCATAAGAATTAGAGATATTTTCAGATACTTGAGGCTTAAAAAGCTCACTTTCCTGTCTTTAGGAAGCTACTAGAAAATATGCTCATCAAAAGGAAAGAGCAAATGAGGGAGAAAGAAGGATCTAAAAGGGGATGAAGAATTCAGATTGGAAGAGGAGGAAAAGATAGCTTGAGATCTGACCAGGGGAAGAGATATTCCAGATTGGAACAAGAGGGTACCAGGAGGACTTTCCTTGATTAGTGATTAGAAGTGATCAATTATCCATGGAACTGATTGTGTAGAAAACAGCACTGGGAGGTGTATAGGATCTCTACATGTGATAATTATAAAAACATATGCAAGTGCAAAACAAGTAGCAATTATTAATTTCAGAAAAAAAAATAAAGATGTAAAAGAATTGGGACAGTCATAAGCACCATACTTGTAAGTATTCATAAATTCACTTCAAGGTCTGTTTTGCACAGAAGCCTAAAACTGTGTTTTATATAATCTCTTTACACAGATAAAGAGTAAGGAGAGGTCTTAATATCAGGACAGGATTGAAGTCCACCAGCTTTCAGGTGAGGTACCAGTGAATCACCAGTTCTTCTACTGACTGATATAGTTCTGTGACCAAGTAAAGTCCTGCTGCCCAACCACATAGGAAACAGAATTATGAGACCAGCTTTTGAGAAAATAAAGAGCTTTATTTTAATATCAGTAAGCATGGAGACAAGAGGCTGGGATCAAATCTGTCTTCTGGATCTGAGGTTCAGGGTGAAACTTCAAGGTTAGGGGAATTTCAAACTTGGAAGCTGAGTGGTTAGTCTCAAATAAATCCATATACAGTAATCAAGCTACTTCTACTGTTGAAAGCTAGATTTTCTCTACTGAAGGACTTTTGGCTCAGTAAAGGACTGCATGGCAACATTTGTATTCCTTTGAGTCCCATAGACAAGATTCTTGATTTTGGGATCACTTGAAGACATGGGTCCCTGTCCTACATGTGTGTATTGTTGTCTCTATAAAGTAAATCCAGGTTGGATTAACCAACAGTCTATTTGAAGGAAGCAAAACAAGTTTAAGCTGGTCAATATTTTATATCCTGTTTCAGTCAGATGGAAGATTTCTAAAGTTGCTTGAGGTTTTTGGTGGCCTTACAAAGAGTCCTTGAAAACTAGTCACTTCCCTCTTGCAGGACAATATATTTTTAGTCCACTTTCCAAACTGTTAATATTCAGACTAACAATTATACAAGCCTTGGATTCCTTGTATTAAAACATTGAGATGGAATATGTAGACTGGATTCAAATACAAGGTATGTATGCAAGATAGACATAAATTTGATATGAAACTGCTAAAAGCATTATATCTGGGGGAGAATGGATCTTTCCTTCTGAAAGATCACTATTTTTTAATAACTATTAAGAATCGACTTGTCAAGCTATATGTAAGTATCATTATCTACAAGTATTGACTTTAAAAAAGTGGCTGAGCTTTAAGCTGGATAAGACTTTGGGGTTGAGGGCCAAGTGATTCAAGGGGTAGAGGCTGTCCCATCAGAAGCACCAAGTTCATAGTTTCAGGATTATATAATATCCTCTCCTAAAAATGAGCTGTGTATAGTGTTAATAGTTTTCATTGAAATGTCTGCATTACTTTTATACTCGAGCCTTACCATGCAGATGAAGTCCAAATATTTGTTTGAATAAAGGATTATTTTTGTGTAATTTTCATTACTTTTGATTGCACAATGCCCTTACTATGTTATTTATTTAGAAAGAAATATTACTTTTTGTAAAAAGGCACACCAATTATATTTCTCCCTAGATGGTGGCATGAGCAGACTTTTCTTTTTCACTGAAATTGATGGAAATATACTACCCCAGTTTCTAGTGAGTAAAAAAAAAAAAAAAAATCCTAAACAACTTATGACTGAAGTCTCAGCTGTACAAATAGGGGAAGACAAGCCCTTAGAACATGTGGGGTTATTTGCATGCAGCTTATGTTGTAATTCTTAGCAATACACTTGGCTCTTTGCACTCTCTGATGGTAGTAAATTTTATTCCTGCTGACAGCAAAAGTAATTGCTTTGAACATTATAACAGGGATTGCTGAAAAAGTTTAACAAGATTTTCTTACCCTACTTCTGTAGTCTCTTTTTTTTTTTCTCTTTTTTTTACATAAATAAAAGGGAAAAGGCAGAGACAACCCTGGTAGTTGAAAAATGAAGTATTGGTATAAGCAGTGATGGGGCTCTTTTATATGAGGATAAATTTTGATCAGTATTTCCTCTTTTGAATTACAAAAAATTTAAGCAAGTTTTATAAACAGTGCATAGATCACCCTTTACTCACTAATTCCTGACATTTTGAAAGTCTGCTCAGGAACATTAAAATTACATAAAAATCCACTAAAAAAAAAAAAAAGAACAAAGAAAACCCACCAGTGATTTTGTAATACAGACAATCCCGGGTTCTATTTGAAATATCTCTAGCATAAAATGATTTCCAACATATACATTCATCCTTCCTTTGCATCTCTATATACATATCTTCTACTTGTAGGTAGCGTCAACCATATTCTGGTCTCCAAACTCAGTCTTCATTCAGTTGTGATGAGTTTTATGAGACTAGAATCTATACCTTGGGAAATAGTATTTAGCCATCTCATCTGCCTCTGTAATTTTGCAGTTTCTGTGCTATTAGCAGAGACTTCCTTCCCCAGTTCCTCCTGGATCAAACCTATACTTCCAGACTCAGGTCCCATAAGATTCTCCATTGCCCTTGATCATTCTTCTAAGTTAATTGTTCTTCTGTGATCTCCTTATCTTCAGTCCTCACTTGTGCCATGGAATTTATATCATGATCATTTACTTCCCTGAATAGAAATCTGTGAAATATATAAAGGCAAGGACCATTGTATTCTTCTTTGCATTTTCAATTCTAAGGAAAACATTGGTATATTGTAAAAGCTTAAGTGCGGCTATTAAAAAAAAATACACAATTGAAGTTTTCTACAGATTCAGTAAAGGGACAGGGGAGCGAAGAATGTCTTGTTGAGTTAAAAGGCATTCTTAACATTGTATTTCCTTAGCTATATGGTTCTTACAGAAAGGCATGCATGCTAAGTCATTTCATTGTGTCTGGCTCTTTGAGTCCCATGGACTGTAGCTTGGTGTAGGGTTTCCCTGGTAGCTGAGTGGTGAAGAATCCACTTGCAGTGCAGGAGCCACAGTAGACTCAGGTTCGATCCCTTGGTCGGGAAGATCCCTTGGAGGAGGGCATGGCAAGCCCACTCCAGTATTCTTGTCTGGAGAATCCCATGGGCAGAGGAGCCTGGAAGGTTACAGTCCATAGGATCGCACAGAATCTGACATGACTAAAGTGACTTAGCATGAAATTGGATAGATGGTAAATATCTTAGAAAGGGATCTTGCAAATTCAAACCCAAATCAATAGAAGTGAAATAAAGAAGTCTGGGTTTGTGTTTAGAGTTCTGGATTAAGCTTCTATGTGTCAGCATTCTCAAGCAACTTAAATCATCTTTCTGTACCTGCATTTTCTCATGCACAAAACAGGACCATGAAGTATCTCTGTTCTTTTTCTCTGGGATTTTTGGAGCAATATAATAAGATAGTTGAGAGCTAAACAAGTATAGCTATGCCATTATTATCTACCAAGGCATTTTACCTATTCTTTTGTTGGATTCTCTCATTAAATGACAGAAAGAAATAATTAGCTCCTATTACCCATGCAGCAATAAATCAATCTCTGTACAGAATCTCTCTGTAGCAAAGTTATACATAACTGCCTCCATTTAAGTCTGAATAGCACATATATTCATGGGCTCAAGGCAAAACTATTTTGCAATAAACTATGCACAAAGAGAAAACAGTGTTCAGTATACTAGTTAGTATACTTGATTTCTTCTTGATTAAGCAGAACGATTTTGATCACAGACACCCACTCATTCATTGTATTAATTGTGATTCAGTTATAAAATTAAAAATAATTGTTTCTTTTCTGAGACAATTTTATTCCACCATTTGTTAGTTGTGTGGCTTTAGTGTGTTCTTTGCTTTTCTGTCTAGGGTCTCTCAAGCTTTTTCTGGAATTATCTCTCTCTATCTTCTATCCCACAATCCCACAATCCTTAACTTCTGTCCAGTACTTTATCCATCACAGAGGAGAGCTTGGGTATCATATCTTTTATGAAAGCAAGCGTTGAAAATTTCTTACAACACATCTCAATTTCCCAGTTGAGATTGGGCAAAAATCTGATCCTTGGTATTTTCATGCCTTTTTTTTTTTTAAATTTAATTTTAGGTATTTTCATACTTTTACCCTGTGTGTTCATCCTCAATTGGACTAGTTACATGGTGGGGTTTGTTACTGATTGTTTCTATTTCTTCAACATTCATATATTAAAATTCTATACACCAATGGGATGGTAGTAGGAGGTGAGGCCTTTGGGAGGGAACTGTTACACAAGGATGGAGTACTTATGAATGAGATTAGTGCCCTTATAAAAGAGTCCCAGGAGAACCCTCTTATACCCTTTCTGCTATGGAGGACACAGCAGGAAGAGTGTCTATGAACCAGTAATTGGGTGCTCATAAGAAGCTGTGTCCTGACATTGAACCCGAAAAGCACAAAGAGAAGTAAAGTTTGTTGTCTAAGTTACCCAGTCTATGGTATTTTTGTTGTACTAACCTGAACTGACTAAGATGTTTTTGAAATTATATCAACACATAAGTTCCTCCCTTCAGTAGAGTCTATGTTCCGTGGGCTAAAAGAATATCATCTATTATTAATTTTGTTCTTATGGAGAGTACATAATGCATGTCAAGTACCTAGAACTTGTCCACTTGATAATATGAAAGTGAAAGCTTTAGTCTCTTAGCCATGTCTGACTCTTTGCAACCCCATGCACTGCAGTCCACCAGGCTCCTCTGTTCATGGAATTCTCCATTCAAGAATACTGAAGTGGGTTTCTATTCCCTTCTCTAGGGGATCTTCCCCACCCAGAGATCAAACCCAGGTCTTTCATGTTGCAAGCAGATTGCTTACCATCTGAGCTACCAGGAAGCCCTCTAATTGATAATAGGCATCACTAAAAAGTCATATAAGTAATCTAATTTGTTTATTCACATTTGTAGAACAGTGCCTTAAATCTGATAATCATTAAATATATATTTGTTGAGTTAGACAGAATATGTAAAGTTCTTTTGATGATAATTTTGAATGTGTGCTATACATCCTGAATTGAAACCCTATTCTAGATATATTTTCTGTGTATCTCCAGAAGCTTCCTCTTCTCATATTTCTATGGGCAGCTCTCATGTATTTTGTGAAGTTATTCAAATCTTTCAAGCAGAATGAATTATCTGTACTCTTGTATGCTACACTAACATCTTCTGTATAGCTCTCAGGTGGTATTCATCACATTATACTGTACTGAGGTCATGAGGGTAACCTGACACTGAGATGCAATCACTTCAAGGGTAGGAAGAAGTTCATTAGTTTTCTATCTTAAGTAGTTCAGAAAGTTACTGAATTTTAATTATATTTAATTAATTTTGCTAAAATAATGTTAGAAAAATACCACGAGTGTGCTATCAAATATTTTACATTAAAGACAGATTAAAATAGTATCTTTTAAAATTTGAAGTTTTGCCTTGCCAAATGGTATTGGGCGAATTTCACCTAGGATATAAAGGTCACTGAGTGAGTACTCACAACTTACTGATGCTTGAAGAAAGTAAATTGAGTCTTCAGAATTTGTTGGATTTTTACAGTTTGCAAAATTCATCAGTTCAGTTGAGTTCAGTCACTCAGTCATGTCTGACTCTTTGCAACTCCATGGACTGCAGTACTCCAGGCTTCCCTGTCCATGAACAATGCCCAGAGCTTAGGAGCTTACTCAAACTCATGTCCATAGAGTTGGTGATGTCATCCAGTCATCTCAGCTTCTGTCATCCCCTCCTCCTCCCACCTTTAATTTTTCCCAGCATCAGAGTCTTTTCCAATGAGTCAGTTCTTCCCATGAGGTGATCGAAGTATTGGAGTTTCAGCTTCAGCATCAGTCCTTCCAGTGAATATTCTGGACTAATTTCCTTTAGGATTGACTGGTGTAATCTCCTTGTAGTCCAAGGGATTCTCAAAAGTCTTCTCCAAGACTTTTGAACCACAGTTCAAAAGCATCAAATCTTTGATGCTCAACTTGCTTTAAATGCCAACTCTCACATCCATACAAGACTACTGGAAAAACCATAGCTTTCACTAGACAGACCTTTGTTGGCAAAGTAATGTCTCTGCTTTTTAGTAATCTATCTAGACTGGGTATAGCTTTTCTTCCAAGGAGAAAATGTCTTTTAATTTAATGGCTTCATTCACCATCTGAAGTGATTTTGGAGCCCGAAAAAATAAAGTCTCTCACTGCTTCCCCATCTATTTGCCATGAAGTGATGGGACCAGATGCCATGATCTTAGTTTTCTGAATGTTGAGCTTTAAGCCATCTTTCTCACTCTCCTCTTTCACTTTCATCAAAAAGCTCTTTAGTTCTTCTTTGCTTTCTGCCATAATGGTGGTGTCATCTGTGTTTCTGAGGTTATTGATATTTCTCCTGGCAACCTTGATTCCTGTTTGTGCTTTATCCATCCCAGTATTTCACATGATGTACTCTGCATATAAGTGAAATAAACAGGGTAAACAGGAGTCTTCACGTACTCCTTTCCGTATTTGGAACCAGTCTTTTTTTCCATGTCCAGTTCTGGCTGTTGCTTCTTGACCTGCTTACAGATTTCTCAGGAGACAGGTCAGGTGATCTAGTATTCCGATCCCTTTAAGAATTTTTCAGTTTGCTGTTATCCACATACTCAAAAGCTTTGGCGTACTTGATATAGCAGACGCAGTTGCTTTTCTGGAATGCTTTTGGTTTTTCAATGATCCAAAGGATGTTGACAATTTAATCTCTGGTTCCTCTGCTTTTTTTTTTAAATTTATTTATTTATTTTTATTTTTTTTAATTTTATTTTATTTTTAAACTTTACATAATTGTATTAGTATTGCCAAATATCAAAATGAATCCACCACAGGTATACATGTGTTCCCCAATCAAAAAATGGGCCAAAGAACTAAATAGACATTTCTCCAAAAAAGACATACAGATGGCTAACAAACACATGAAAAGATGCTCAACATCACTCATTATCAGAGAAATGAAAATCCTCTGCTTTTTTAAACTTCAGCTTGAACATCTAAAAGTTCACAGTTCACGTACTGTTGAAGCCTGACTTGGAGAATTTTGAGCATTACTTTGCTAGTGTATGAGATGAGTGCAATTGTGCAATAGTTTGAGCATTCTGTGGCATTGCCTTTCTTTGGGATTAGAATTAAAACTAACATTTTCCAGTCCTTTGGCCACTGCTGAGTTTTCCAAATTTGCTGGCATACTGAGTGCAGCACTTTCACGGCATCATCTTTTAGTGTCTGAAATAGTTCAACTGGAATTCCATTATCTCCACTAGCTTTGTTCATAGTGATGTTTCCTAAGGCCCATTTGACTTCACTTTTCAGGATGTCTGGCTCTAGGTGAGTTATCACAACATCGTGGTTATCTGGGTCATGATCTTTTTTGTATAATTCTTGTGTATTCTTGCCACCTCTTCTTAATATCTTCTGCTTCTGTTAAGCACATACAATTTCTGTCCTTTATTGTGCCCATCTTTGTATGAAATGTTCCCTTGGTATCTCTCATTTTCTTGAAGAGATCTCTAGTCTTTCCCATTCTATTGTTTTCCTCTATTTCTTTGCATTGATCACTGAGGAAGGCTTTCTTATCTCTCCTTGATATTCTTTGGAACTCTGCATTCAAATGGTTATATTTTTGCTTTTCTCCTTTGCCTTTAGCTTCTCTTCTTTTCATAGCTATTTTTAAGGCCTCCTCTGACAACCATTTTGCCTCTTTTTGTTTCTTGTTCTTGGGGATGCTTTTGATCACTGCCTCGTGTACAATGTCATGGCCCTCCATCCATAGTTCTTCAGGCACTCTATCAGAGCTAATCCCTTGAATCTATTTGTCACTTCCACTGTATAATCATAAGGATTTGATTTAGTTCATACTTGAATGTTCTAGTGGATTTCCCTTCTTTCTTCAATTTCAGTCTGAATTTGGTAATAAGGAGTTCATGATATGATCCACAGTTAGTTACTGGTCTTGTTTTTGCTGACTGTATAGAGCTTCTCCACCTTTGAGTGGAAAGAATATAATAAATCTGATTTAGGTATTGACCATCTGGTGATGTCCAGGTGTAGAGTTTTCTCTTGTGTTGTTGGAGGAAGGTGTTTATGATGATCAGTGTGCTCTTTTGGCAAAACTCTGTTAGCCTTTCCCTGCTTCATTTTGTATTCCAAGGCCAAATTTTCCTGTTACTCTAGGTATGTCTTGATTTCCTACTTTTGCATTTCAGTCCCCTAAAATGAAAAGGACACCTTTTTTGGGTGTTAATTCTAGAAAGTCTTGTAGGTCTTCATAGAACCATTCAAATTCAGTTTCTTCAGCATTACTGGTGGGCATAGAGTGGGATTACTGTGATAGTGAATGGTTTGCTTGGAAATGGACAGAGATCATTCTGCTGTTTTTGAGATTGCATCCAAGTACTGCATTTCAAACTCTTGTTTACTATGAAGGCTACTACCTTTATTCTAAGGGATTCTTGCCCACAGTAGTAGACATAATGATCATCTGAGTTAAATTCACCCATTCCAGTTCATTTTAGGTAACTGATTCTTAAAATATCTATGTTAACTCTTGCCATCTGATAATTTTGCCATCCTGCATAATTTTTAAATACCTTAATTGATAAATTTTCTTTGTCCTTTCATTTCATAGAATTAAATTCAAACCCCACTAACTAATTTGGAACTGAAGACAAACAAAAAAAAAAAAATAAGAAATATGCTTAATGCTGCTGCTAAGTGGAGAAGGTGATGGCACCCTACTCCAGTACTCTTGCCTGTAAAATCCCATGGGTGGAGGAGCCTGGTAGGCTGTAGTCCATGGGGTTGCTAAGAGTCAGACACAACTGAGTGACTTCACTTTCACTTTTCCCTTTCATGCATTGGAGAAGGAAATGGCAACCCACTCCAGTGTTCTTGCCTGGAGAATCCCAGGGTTGGGGGAGCCTGGTGGGCTGCCATCTATGGGGTGCTTAATGCTATACTGAATAAATTTTCTAATATAAAGCAAATGTTTCTATTGGAAATAATTTTGTACATTAAGGAAAAAATATTTTATTTTAACCAGATTAATTTAAAAAATGAATATACAAGTCTAGTGTCTAAATGTTTACATGCCTACCTATCATTCTTCTCTTTCTTAATCTTATAAAGTTCTACCTTAATTCCAAATTACAAATATCATCCATGTTAACTCTGGTATTTCACAGATCTTTGTGTCTGCCCAAATCAAGCTGTGTTTCTCTGACATATATTGATAAAGATTATTAACTTTTTCCCTTGAAGACCAGGAGACTGTACATCCTGAATCAGTGTTACAATTATGAGACATTTATTGACAGAACAGATACCCCAATTTGTATATATGAATTACAGAGATTTGACACATCCAGTATTCCAAAAGTAACCTGAAAAATAAAGTGCATGAAAGGATTTTAGGTTATTTTATTGCAGAATATTGTATTTGTATTGAATTGAAGTAAAAGTCACTCAGTCACACCCAACTCTTTGTGACTTCATGGACTACACAGTCTATGGAACTCGCCAGGCCAGAATACTGGAGGGGGTAGGGTAGCCTTTCTCTTTTCCAGGGGATCTTCCCAACCCAGGGATTGAACCCAGGTCTCTCGCATTGCAAGTGGATTCTTTACCAGCTGAGCCACAAGGAAAACCCCAGAATACTGGTGTCATTAGTCTATCCCTTCTCCAGGGGTTCTTCCCAACCCGAGAATCGAAGCAGGGTCTCCTGCATTGCAGGCAGATTCTTTACCAACTGAGCTATCAGGGAAGCACCTAAAAGATTTAATTAAATTATTCTGAAAGGTGTCACAATTTTGACTTTTATTGAGTCTGAAAGTAAAAGTGAAAATATTAGTCAGTTGTGTCCAACTCTTTGCAACCCCATGGACTCTGCCAGGCTCCTTTGTCCATGGAATTCTCCAACAAGAATACTGGAGTGGGCTGCCATTTCTACCCCAGGGGATCTTCCCAAACCAGGATGGAGCCTGGGTCTCTTGCATTGTGGGCTGATTCTTTATCATCTGAGCCACCATGGAAGCCCTTTACTGAGTATGCTCTAGATTAAATTTTTAAATTCTATTTTTGTTCTTTTTTTTTTTTTTCTTATACACAGTATTGCCAAGATTTATACTCACACAATGGTATGTTTGGGGGGCTGAAATTCAATAATTATTTATGCCTATAAGGTGGCTTACAGTTATTAAAACACTTTGGATTTTAACTCTGTCTTTCACAGTATTCACTATTTCCTCAGCTGTGTGCGTACCATCAACTGAGGAGCAGGCTCTTCATATTTTCGTTGTGATTATTAATGAACAGATTGAACTGGACAGGTCCAAGGAAAGGTCCCTGTGTCCTTGCAGGGACACAGGCCTCCAGTGAGCTGACATCTTCCTCTGTGACATAATAAATTAGAGAGTTCAGTCCAGAGTGTCGGATCTGTTTTCATCTAGGCATGGGTTAGATAAATGAGGGAAAGTTGCACAGTCTAAAGAGATGGCTCAGGCCCCTGCCCCTGCCCCTGCCTGTGAAAGTTTCTAAACAGGTTCAATGCCTTTGACATGACTGCACAGGAGATACAATGATCTATGTACATACTCAAAATTCTGGGGCCAGTTTGACTGATGATGTCTTGACTCATCCTTCATATCTCTTCTCAGAAATGAATTTTTTCTAAGTCTGTCTTATCCAGTAGAAAAAAGGGTTTGGTTAAGTGTCTCATCTAGGCACTCCGCTCATATAGGAAGTCTTACAGTTCATTTTAGTGTCATGTTTTTAATGTCTACATTTTCTGTGTCAGTATGGTGATATTCTGAGAAACAGGGCTTTCTTTTTTATCCACCAGTTGTATTTCTGGTTGTTAGAACTGTGCCTGTATATATTCAATAAATGTAAAGTGATATCATAGATTCATTCACACAACCCTCAAATCAATTAAAAAAAAAGTATGACTTTATTCTTATGACTTATCTGATGTCCTATAGGAGTTAATATTCTACCAGCTGACAGCCAGGTTTAAATCTGTATTTGAAGAATTTCTCAAGCATTTTTCAAGTGGAAATCATCAATCTGTTTTGTACACAATGCCCTCTCAGGGCTGGTTTGAATGAAGATTTTCAACTGATTCATTATCTTCATTCACACACATTATATTTTATCATCTCCATCCTAAAAAGGTGGCTAAATGTGAAAAGAGTTTCAGGCCCTGTAGGCCCTTGAAGGCACTCTTCCAGACTATAAGGGTGAAATTTAGTGCCCATTCTTCTCATAATAGTGATCTAAACCACTTCCCAAGCTGGCTGACATAGATAAAGTTGGTCTTAAAATGTCCAGAGAACTGATAAGTTTGCTCCCTCAGCTAAGTCCATGGACTCAGCTATTTGCTCCTAGTTCAAAGGCCTTATTGATGATGTCCTCTTCATCATGATCCCAGGCCTCTGATTTTAAGTCTTCTTAGAAACCTGTGTACTTTCACTTGAATACTCAGGTATGGGTAGGCTTTCTGAAATCCCTAGGGAAACCAGGGCACTTCCTGAAGCTCCTCTATTTTATTGTCTCCAATAATTCTATCATTCTATAATGCATTATGTTTTTGCTGTGGTACTGTTGCTTCAGGCCTGACTGACTCTTTGAAATTCAATGGACTGTAACCTGCCAGGCTCCCTTACTCATGGGATTCTGAGGCAAGAATACTAGAGTGGGTTGCCATTCCCTCTTCCAGGGGATCTTCCCAATCTAGGGATCAAATCAGAGTCTCTTATCTTTTACATTGGCAGGTGGGTTCTTTGCCAAAAGCACCAACTTCAGGTCAGTTGTTCAGTCGTGTCTGACTCTTTGCGACCCCATGGACTGCAACACGCCAGCCTTCCCTGTCCATCACCAACACCTAGAGCTTACTCAAACTCATGTCCACAGAGTTGGTGATGAAATCTAATCATCCAACCTCTGTAGTCCCCTCTTCCTACTTCCTTCAATCTTTCCCAGCATCAAGGTCTTTTCCAATGAGTCAGTTTTTCGCATCAGGTGGCCAAAGAATTGCAGTTTCAGCTTCAACATCAGTCCTTCCAATGAATATTCAGGACTGATTTCCTTTAGAATTGACTAGTTGGATCTCCTTGCAGTCCAAGGGATTCTCAAGAGTCTTCTCCAACACCACAGTACAAAAGCAAAAATTCTTTGGTGCTGTTTTCTTTATAGTCCAACTACTACATCTGAACACGACTGCTGGAAAAAAATCATAGCTTTGACTATATGCTTTCTGGTGAAAGGGTAGTGTCATCTACATAGCTTATTGACATTTATCTTGCCAATCTTGATTCTAGCTTGTGTTTCATCCAGATCAGCATTCACATGATGTACTATGCATATAAGTTAAATACAGAGGGTAACAATAAACAGCCTAGACATACTCTTTTCCAATTTGGAACCAGTCTGTTGTCCCATGTCCAGTAATAACTGTTGCTGAAGTAGATGTTTTTCTGGAACTCTCTTGTTTTTTGGTGGTCCAAGGGATGTTGGCAATTTGATTTCTGGTTCCTCTGCCTTTTCTAAATTCAACTTGAACATCTGGAATTTCACAGATCACGTACTGCTGAAGCCTGGCTTGGAGAATTTTGAGTATTACTTTGCTAGCATGTGAGATGAGTGCAATTGTGTGACAATTAGAACATTCTTGGGCATTGCCTTTCTGCAGAATTGGAATAAAAACGGATCTTTTCCAGTCCTGGGGCCACTGATGAGTTTTCCAAATTTGCTGACATATTCAATACAACAGTATCACAGCGTCATCTTCTAGGGTTTGAAATATCTCAATTGGAATTCCAAAACGTACACTAGCTTTGTTCATAATGATGCTTCCTAAGGCCAGCTTGACTTCACATTCCAGCATGTCTGGCTCTAGGTGAGTGATCATACCATCATGGTTATCTGGGTCATGAAGACCTTTTTTGAACAGTTTTTCTGTGTATGTTTAACACCTCTTCTTAATATCTTCTGCTTTTGTTAGGTCCATACCATATCTGTCCTTTATTGTGCCCATCTTTGAAAAAAATTTTCCACCGGTATCTCTAATTTTCTTGAGGAGATCTCTAGTCTTTCCCATTCTATTGTTTTCCTCTATTTCTTTGCATTGATCACTGAGGAAATCTTTCTTATCTCTGCTATTCTGTAGAACTCTGCATTCAGATGAGTACATTTTTCCTTTTTTCCTTTGCCTTTTACATCTCTTCTTTTCACAGCTATTTTTAAGGCCTCCTCAGACAACCATTTTGTCTTTTTGCATTTCTTTTTCTTGGGAATGCTCTTGATCACAGCCTGTTGTACAATATCAGGAACCTCCATCCATCCTGAAGAACCTCTTCAGGTACTCTGTCAATCAGATCTAATCACTTGAATCATTTGTCACTTCCACTGTATATTTGAAAGGAATTTGACTTAGGTCATACCTGAATGGTCTAATGGCTTTCCTATTTTCTCAAATTTCAGCCTGAATTTGCCAATAAGGAGTTCATGGTCTGAGCCACAGTCAGCTCACTGTCTTGTTTTGCTGACTGTATAGAGCTTTTCCATCTTTGGTTGCAAAGAAAATAATCAATCTGATTTCGGTATTGACCATCTGGTGATCTATTTCAAAACCTGAAAGATGATGCTGTGAAAGGGCTGCACTGAATATGTCAGCAAATTTGGAAACCTCAGCAGTGGCCACAGGACTGGAAAAGGTCCGTTTTCATTCCAATCCCAAAGAAAGGCAATGCCACAGAATGCTCAAACTACCACACAATTGCACTCATCTCACACGTTAGCAAAGTAATGCTCAAAATTCTCCAAGCCAGGCTTCGGTAATACGTGAACCGTGAACTTCCAGATGTTCAAGCTCGTTTTAGAAAAGGCAGAGGACCAGGAGATCAAATTGCCAACATCTGCTGGATCATCGAGAAAGCTAGAGAGTTCCAGAAAAACATCTATTTCTGCTTTATTGACTATGCCAAAGCCTTTGACTGTGTGGATCACAATAAACTGTGGAAAGTTCTGAAAGAGATGGGGATACTAGACTGCTTGACCTTACTCTTGAGAAACCTGCATGCAAGTCAGGAAGCAACAATTAGAACTGGACATGGAACAACAGACTGGTTCCAAATAGGAAAAGGAGTATGTCACGGCTGTATATTGTCACCGTGCTTATTTAACTTCTATGCAAAGTACACCATGAGAAACACTGGGCAGAGGAAGCACAAGCTGGAATCAAGATTGCTGGGAGAAATATCAGTAACCTCAGATACGCAGATGACACCACCTTTATGGCTGAAAGTGAAGAGGAACTAAAGGGGCTCTTGATGAAAGTAAAAGAGGAGAGTGAAAAAGTTGGCTTAAAGCTCAATATTCAGAAAACTAAGTTCATGGCTACTGGTCCCATCACTTCATGGCAAACAGTTGGGGAACAGTGGAAACAGTAGCTGATTTTATTTTTCTGGGCTCCAAAATCACTGCAGATGGTGACTGCAGCCATGAAATTAAAAGACACTTACTCCTTGGAAGAAAGGTTATGACCAACCTAGACAGCATATTAAAAAGCAGAGACATTACATTGTCAACAAAGGTCCATCTAGTCAAGGCTATCGTTTTTCCAGTGGTTATGTATGGATGTGAGAGTTGGACTATAAAGAAAGCTGAGCACTGAAGAATTGATGCTTTTGAGCTGTGGTGTTGGAGACTCTTGAGAGTCCTTTGGACTGTAAGGAGATCCAACCGGTCCATTCTAAAGGAGATCAGTCCTGGGTGTTCATTGGAAGGACTGATATTGAAGCTGAAACTCCAGTACTTTGTCCAACTAATGAGAAGAGCTGACACATTTGAAAAGACCCTGATGCTGGAAAAGATTGAGGGAGGGAGGAGAAGTGGGCAACAGAGGATGAGATCATTGGATGGCATCACTGACTCAATGGAAATGGGTTTGAGTGGACTCTGGGAGTTGGTGATGGACAGGGAGGCCTGGTATGCTGAAGTGCATCAGGTCACAAAGAGTCGGACACGAGTGAGAGACTGAACTGAACTGAACTGATGCCATATTGCTCTTATAGAATCAGACTTTTCTTCCATCACCAGTCACATCCACAACTGTGTGTTGTTTTTGCTTTGGCTCCATTTATTCATTCTTTCTAGGGTTATTACCTCACTGATCTACAGTAGCATATTGGGCACTTACTGATCTTGCAAGTTAATCTTTCAATGTCCTATATTTTTGAACTCATGCTGTTCATGGGGTTTTCGAAGAAAGAATACTGAAGTGGTTTGCCATTCCCTTCTCCAGTGGACCACATTTTGTCAGAGCTCTTCATTATAAGCCATCAGTCTTGGGTGGCCCTACATGAAATGGCTCATAGTTTCATTGAGTTAGAAAAGGCAGTGATCCATGTGATCAGTTAGATTAGTTTTCTGGTACTGTGGTTTTCCTACTGTTCATGGGGATCTCAAGGGAAGAATACTGAAGTGAGTTGCCATTCCTTTCTCCAGTGAACTCCCAAGTTCTGTAGGTGCACAATATGCTACAGGAGATCAGTGGAGAAATAACTCCAGAAAGAATGAAGGGAAAGAGCCAAAGCAAAAACAATATCCGTTGTGGATGTCACTGGTGATAGAAGCAAGGTCCAATGCTGTAAAGAGCAATATTGCATAGGAACCTGGAATATTAGGTCCATGAATCGAGGCAAATTGAAAGTGGTCAAACAGGAAATGGCAAGGGTGAACGTCTATATTCCAGGAATCAGCAAACTAAAATGAACTGGAAGGGGTGAATTTAACTCAGATGATCATTATATCTACTACTGTGGGCAGGAATCCCTTAGAAGAAATGGAGTAGTCACCATGGTCAACAAAAGTCTGAAATGCAGTAATGTATGCAATCTCAAAAAAGACAGAATGATCTCTGTTTGTTTCCAAAGGAGACCATTCAATATCATGGTGATCCAAGCCTATGCCCCAACCAGTAACACTGAAGAAGCTAAAGTTGAATGGTTCTATGAAGACTTACAAGACCTTTTAGAACACCTGAAAAAGACGTTCTTTTCATTATAGGGGACTAGAATGCAAAAGTAGGAAGTCAAGAAACATCTGTGGTAACAAGCAAATATGGGCTTTTAATACGGAATGAAACAGGGCAAAGACTAATAGAGTTTTGCCAAGGGAATGCACTGGTCATAGCAAACACCCTCTTACAACAACAAAAGAGAAGACTCTACACATGGACATCACTAGATGGTCAACACCGAAATGAGATTGATTATATTTTTTGCAGCCAAAGATGGAGAAGCTCTATACAGTCAGCAAAAACAAGACTGGGAGCTGACTGTGGCTCAGATCATGAACCCCTTATTGCCAAATTCAGAAGTAAATTGAAGAAAGTAGGGGAAACCACTAGACCATTCAGGTATGGCCTAAATCAAATCCCTTGTGATTATTCCGTGGAAGTGAGAAATATATTTAAGGGACTAGATCAGATAGACAGAGTGCCTGATGAACTATTGATGGAGGTTCGTGACACTGTACAGGAGACAGGGATCAAGACCATCCTCATGGATAAGAAATGCAAAAAATGCAAAACAGCTGTCTGAGGAGGCCTTACAAATAGCTGTGAAAAGAAGAGAAGTGAAAAGCAAGGGAGAAAAGGAAAGATATAGCAAGCATCTGAATGCAGAGTTCCAAAGAATAGCAAGAAGGGATAAGAAAGCCTTCCTCAGTGATCAATGCAAAGAAATAGAAGAAAACAACAAAATGGGAAAGACTAGAGATCTCTTCAAGAAAATTAGAGATACCAAGGGAACATTTCATGCAAAGATGGGGTCGATAAAGGACAGAAATGGTATGGACCTAACAGAAGCAGAAGATATTAAGAAGAGGCGGCAGGAATACACAGAAGAACTGTAGAAAAAAGATCTTCATGACCCATATGTACATGTTGGTGTGATCACTCACCTACAGCCAGACATCCTGGAATGGGAAGTCAAGTGGGCCTTAGAAAGAATCACTGCGAACAAAGCTAGTTGAGGTGATGGAATTCCAGTTGAGCTATTTCAAATCCTGAAAGATGATGCTGTGAAAGTGCTGCACCCAATATGCCAGCAAATTTGGAAAATTTCAGCAGTGTCCACAGGACTGGAAAATGTCAGTTTTCATTCCAGTCCCAAAGAAAGGCAATGCCAAAGACTGCTCAAACTACTGCATGATTGCACTCATCTCACAAGCTAGTAAAATAATGCTCAAAATACTCCAAGCCAGGCTTCAGCAATATGTGAACCGTGAATGTCCAGATCTTCAAGCTTATTTAAGGAAAGACAAAGGAACCAGAGATCAAATTGCCAACATTCGCTGGATCATTGAGAAAGCAAAAGAGTTCCAGAAAATCATTTATTTCTGCTTTATTGACTATGCCAAAATCTTTGACTGTGTGGATCACAATAAACTGTGGAAAATTCTTCAAGAGATGGAAACACCAGACCACCTGACCTGCCTCTTGAAAAACCTATATGCAGGTCAGGAAGCAACAGTTAGAACTGGACATGGAACAACAGACTGGTTCCAAAGAAGAATAGGAGTATGTCAAGGCTGTACATTGTCACTCTGCTTATTTAACTTATATGCAGAGGACATCATGAGAAATGCTGGGCTGGAAGAAGCACAAGCTGGAATCAAGATCACTGGGAGAAATATTAATAACCTCAGATATGCAGATGACACCACCCTTATGGCAGAAAGTGAAGAGGAACTAAAAAGCCTCTTGATGAAAGTGAAAGAGCAGAGTAAAAATGTTGGCTTAATGTTCAACATTCAGAAAACGAAGATCATGGCTACCAGTCCCATCACTTCTTGGGAAATAGATGGGGAAACAGTGGAAACAGTGTCAGACTTTATTTTTGGGGCTCCAAAATCACTGCAGATGGTGACTGCAGCCATGAAATTAAAAGACACTTACTCCTTGGAAGGAAAGTTATGACCAACCTAGATAGCATATTGAAAAGCAGAGACATTACTTTGCCAACAAGGGTCGGTCTAGTCAAGGCTATGGTTTTTCCAGTGGTCATGTATGGATGTGAGAGTTGGACTGCGAAGAAAGCTGAGCGCCAAAGAATTGATGCTTTTGAACTGTGGTGTTGGAGAAGACTCTTGCGAGTCCCTTGGACTGCTAGGAGATCCATCCAGTCCATCCTAAAGGAGACCAGTCCTGAGTGTTCATTGGAAGGACTGATGCTGAGGCTGAAACTCCAATACTTTGGCCACCTCATGCAAAGAGTTGACTCATTTGAAAAGACCCTTATTCTGGGAGGGATTGCAGACAGGAGGAGAAGGGGACGACAGAGGATGAAATGGCTGGATGGCATCACTGACTCAATGCACATGAATTTGGGTGAACTCCGGGTGTTGGTGATGGACAGGGAAGCCTGGCCTGTTGGTATTCATGGGGTCACAAAGAGTCGGACATTAATGAGCGACTGAATTGAACTGAAATGATTATTGTTTTCATTCTGTCTGCCTTCTGCTGGATAAGGATAAAAGACTCATGGAAGCATCCTGATTTTAGAGACTAACTGAAGGCGAGTGAGTGAGTGAGTGAGTGAGTGATTGAAGTCACTCAGTAATGTCGGTCTCTTTGTGACCCCATGGACTATAGCCTACCAGGCTCCTCCATCCATGGAATTTTCCAGGCAAGAGTACTGGAATGGGTTGCCATTTTCTTCTCCAGGGGATTTTCCTGACCCAGGGATTGAACCCAGCTCTCCTGCATTGCACGCAGACACTTACCATCTGAGCCACGAGGGAAGTTCTTCTTAATAAAGTTTTATTAAAGTATAAATGAGATAGAGAAAGCTTCTGACATAGACATCAGAAGGGTGTAGAAAGAGTACTGAATGGGAAACTGGGTCTTATTCTGATGGGTGGTACAATGCTCAATCTACTTTAATACTATTTTCTGTTTATGGGTGGTGTTGTGTTCCCTCCCCATTGTTTGACCTAAGGCCAAACTATGGTGGAGGTAATGAAGATAATGAAGTTAATGGCAGCTTACTTCAAAAGGTCATATGCATGCACTGCTACATGCAGTGCCTCTGACCCTTCAGCCGGCCATCATTGACACACAACTCTGCTGAAGACTCCTTGACACTCACGGCAAGTCTGGGTCAATCTCTTGTGGGGTCACTGCTCCTTTCTCCAGGTTCCTGGTGTGCACAAGGCTCTGCTTGTGCCCTCCAAGAGTCTGTTTCCCTAGTCCTGTATAAGTTTTGATGACTCTATGGTGTATTGAATGGTGACCTCCTCCTAGAGGGTTATGCCATACCCAGGTATGCTGCATCCAGAGACCCTGCACCTGTGCAGGACTCTGCTGACCTGTAGCTTCACTGGAGGCACTCAAACACAGTTCTGTGTCAGTCTCTGTGGGGTCTCTGGGTCTTGGTGTGCACAAGATATTTTTGAGCCCTCTGAGTGTCTGTTGGGTAAGTGGTTTGATTCTAAACATGATTTCACCCCTCCTAACATCTTGCTGGGTCTTCTCCTTTGTCTTTGGATGTAGGGTATCTTTCTTTGGTGGGATCCAACATTCTCCAGTCAACAGTTGTTCAACAGTGAGTTGTAGTTTTGCAGTTCTCACAGAAGAAGATGAGCACAGTCCTTCTACTCCACCATCTTATGTCACAAATGCTATTTGGCATTATATGCACATAAAAATATGGTGGTTTTTTCCTTTAAATCTCTAGAAGACATGACTCCAGGTGTTCTTTCCCTACTTATTGTTTCCAGAGTGCCTCACAGACATCTATAGGGACATTTCAGATAACTTACCTCTTGAAGTCTAACCCCAAATATGGCTGTGTGTGGAGGACTCATAATATTGGATCTTATTTCTACCTCATTCAACCTTCTTTCTCTCTCTCCTGGGTATATAGTAATACTACTAATTCATTTCTTGAGGTTTCTATTGATGTGTTACCTTAAGTAAATCTCCCTTCCCTTCTCTCCCCATAAAACTTTATTTTCAATGCTACCATCTTGCTGAAGAGATCAGAAATGTCTCCTTTGAGGCTCAAAAGTGACCTATGACAAATATTTTGAAGCAGACCATCCTTCTCCTTTCATCTAGAGGGAAATAAACCTCAGCTTCAGAAAAAGGACATTGAAAAGAAATGTAATTAAAGAAGATACATGCTTGCATGTTCAATCCTATCTGACTCTTTGTGACCCCATGAACTACAGCTTGCCAGGCTCCTCTGTCCATAGGATTTTTCAGACAAGAAAACTGGAGTAGGTTACCATTTCCTCCTCCAAGGGATCTTCCCAACTCAGGGATCCAACTCGTGTCTCCTTTGTCTCTGCATTGGTAGGCAGAAACTATATCACTGAGCCCTCTAGGAAGCCCGCATTTAAATGTATGTATATACACACACACATACACATACACACACACAAGTGTATTTGACAAGGAATTGCATTACAAATGAATAGATAAATGAGTAGTGTATTTTGAAGATCGTGTCACCTCCTCTGTGGAGATCTCTATGAATTCTAAGGAAGGGGAACTTCTTCCTCTGTGCTCCACAACATTGTTCCAAGGCATGGCTCTATTGTAGAGTATCTCCCTTTGATGTATTTGCATCTAGATCTAGATCCTAAATGAAACTACAAGACCCTGGGTGATAGGAAATTCATTTAATGCATCTTTGGATATGTAAAAGATAAGAAGGACAGTATCTGACATATAGTAATGATTGATAAATATTTTACAATGGAAGTGTGAATTTGAATGATTAAAGGAATTCTTTTTTTGATTTCGTTGTGATGATAGAAAATTTTACTTCCAAAGACATTTGGCCAGTTAAATGAACTGACACATTAGACATCTGGGTATGCAAAGCTCAAATTAACATAATTAGATTGAAATGATAACATTAAGTGGACTTACCTAGAGATCAATCAGGTTATATTTATAATTTATTTTTTATAATCAGAGGAGGATTCTTTCTTTGTCTACCATTCTTTGTTATATATTCTTTATAGGCATTTTTTTTTCTTTTTAATAAGGAACTCCACCTAACCTAAACATAATGGTGTACTGTCAAAACCCAATCTTAGAGACTAAATGCATTATCTCTATCAAACACATGTGTTCAAGCTGCCAATTTAAAGCTTAAGGGAAGCACTCAATTATAGCAGGCATGCCTCTAAGTGAGCTGAAGCCAATCAGCCAGTTTAAAGTGATTTAAAGATAATTTATTGTCATCCAATTCAGAATTTATCAGTGTTACCAAGATCCAGTTGTCCAGAACGGTGGTGAATCTTCATTTGCTCAGCTCCAAATGACAGATTCATATTCTTAGAAGCTGTGCTGAAAGATAATTAGAATAAACTGGCTGCATGATGAAAAGAACACACAGTGTTGTGTCAAGAAATTAATGGGAAAACAGACTCAGCTGGTACAGTTTACAGATCGGAAACATATATTTTCAAGCTACATCTACTCAGTGATGTTCCAAGGAATACATGTGATATCAAGTAATCTCCCTACTCTCAAAATAGAGATATGAAAGAAAGAGGGATTAGAATATCTGATTTATTTCATTCTTCCTAATGTTATCTTCAGTGGATTAAAGATGACTGCTCCCAATACACTGAAACAGCTAGTTTAGATGAAGTTATTCTTGACTCAGAGAGATGAGTGATGTCTCCAGCTGCGTACTGGGAAAATACTGATGATACTGTGCTCTGGGTTTAGAAATGTTCATTCTGATATACTCCATATATACTTGAATAATGCAGGAAAGAGAAAAGCTGTGTGAAGTCCGTAGTAAATGTCACATTTGAAATGTCAATTTGGCGTTTTCATGAATACACTTCTAACTTGGAAATGAAAAAAATTAAAAAAGGACGAAATATACACTAAAGCTTCCTCCCCTAGACTGTGTCTACATGTATTGAAAGCTTTCACTACTTTTTCCATAAATGAAATATATTTTTACACCCCCCACTTGGCTATCATGCTGCACAGTGAGTCTTTCAACAGAAACTACTTGTGGCAGAAAACGACTGACTCACTGCAGTGGTAGTGCCACCACACTGCTGCTGCTGCTGCTAAGTCGTTTCAGTCGCGTCCGACTCTGTGCGACCCCATAGACGGCAGCCCACCAGGCTCCCCCGTCCCTGGGATTCTCCAGGCAAGAACACTGGAGTGGGTTGCCATTTCCTTCTCCAATGCATGAAAGAGAAAAGTGGAAGTGAAGTCGCTCAGTCGTGCCTGACTCTTAGCGACCCCATGGACTGCAGGCTACCAGGCTTCTCCGTCCATAGAATTTTCCAGGCAAGAGTACTGGTGTGGGGTGCCATTGCCTTCTCCACACAGGGAAACCCAAAACCAGCTTTGTAACTTTGATAAAAATGAAGAGTGTAGAGAGTCTGCGTCTTCAGGTCTTAGCAAAGTGTCTTGTGACAAGTGTCTCGTTATTGTGTATAATTAAAAGTGTCTAGTCAATGTGTATAATTGTTTCCTGAATTAAACTGTAAACACAATTATGAAGATCCAGCAAATAAAAGGTTGCAATTTGTTAAAAAAAATAATGAAAATTGTGTTGTTGTTTGGAATTTAGATTATACTCTTGAACAAGGCTTTGATTTTTTTCCAACATTAAGCACTTGTTATTATTATTATTATTTTAATTAAATGACCTTTTGCAAGGTGAGTTTTCTTTGGGGGCTGTTCTATGTTCAAATGGGCTAAGCTTTTAGCAACTAAGCCATGGTGATGTGACCTCAATTCCATAGTTCAGTTTCTATATGACAGATCCCCTCAAAAAGACCACTATAGTGTGTCTTAGCAATTCAGTTGAATAGTAAATGTCCATTAGGTTGATATATTGCCTTTATCTTTTAGTAACCAGGAAAAATGAGCTCCCTTAAATAATTAGTATAAGCTCCTTTTATCAGATGAGAATTATATAATCTATCATGTTTCCATTTTTATTCAGGCTTCCAGAATGCAATTAACTAAATATAACGGAAAGCATGGTAACTATTTCAGCATGTATTAATGTATTTTTTAAAATTTTTCTTTAATAAAATTTTATTTTTCCATCTACTATTCTTCTAGCAAACTAAGAATTTTAAAGTATATATTTCAATTATGTTCTGAATAGTTAGTTAGATGCTGATATGATATTTTTCTGGATGAGGGCAGAACTCAGTCTTCTTGAGTAGATACCTAAGCCTTGAAGGAAGTCTTGATGGTTGGTTCAAGAAGAGATTATCTATATAGATCAGTGTCCTAGAGAGAGTCAAGATGTTTACCTTGATTTGTAGGTGAGCTCTGTAAATAGCATATCAAAGATATTCTCCATGGAAAACTATTTGTGAAGACATCTTAGTAACATAAATAGAATTGTGAAGGACAAAACTGAAATAAGCAATGTTGCAAAAAGTCAAAACAGTCTGCTGGTCAAGTCTCTACATTATTCACTTTACTCCTCTACTGCAATTTACCTTTATTGTTACCTTAAATCTTCAGGTCAAGATACTACCAAAATCTCCCTTTCCCACATTTAGATTCATAAGAAATACTTTTTTAAAAATATAAAAATGTATGATCTAGATATATACAATTAATTAAGACACACTTTTTTCATCAAAAAGTAGATGTAGGATGCCATGTGCAATTCGCTAATCTAACTATTTGTAAGTATTCAAAATTATATGTAAGGAATTTCTCTTTAGTAAGATATATTTTAAAATGTCAGACCATGAAATTGAGATATTTTCTTCAGATTCTTAATTATGGGCTTTTTGGTATAACATTTTAATAATATGTTATAAGCAGTAAAATGTCATTTTACACAAAGAAATTTTGTAATTTTCTTGTTCAATAAGAAATTAACTTAATTAAAGTTCCTGCTATGTTGAAGTTAGCATCAAAAGGGGTCACTGGACACATAGTGTTTGGAGAATACACACTACTTATAAAATGAACAAAAATTAGCCTAAGTCAAACCTCTGCAGAAGAAAGCAGTTAGGAAAAAAAAACTGGATATTTTGAACATAATTCTTTGGATAAGACAATGTGCTTTGGAGTCTTGTACTATCCAAAGACCATAAAAGTTATTACTTTGATATATTTTCCAAGAATCAAAATATAAGACATATGTTTAAAAAATAATAAGAAAAAGCACATTGGTTTACATCTCTTAAGTGAAAGACTCTTTTCCAAGATATTCATCCTTATTAAGAGGAACATATTTCTAAAGCTTATGAGTTTGTACACATAAAATACATACAGTTTGTTGCATGCTATTATACTCCAATAAATCATTAGAATAATTCACAAACACACACAGCAGTTAAGGAAAATCTAAGCCCTTAGAGCCAATCAACCAATTAAACAAACAAATCCAAACTATTCTTTATTGACCTCTTAGAACAATTCAGTTCAGTTCAGTTCAGTTGCTCAGTCGTGTCTTAGAACAATAGTAAATCAATTAAATGCACTTTTATATTTTATCAATATACCATTTTAAAATTAGTTGCTATATTCAAATGTTATGTTCCACCTCACCAGAAGTTTTTACATTGTCCTCAGGAATCTCTAATGGCAATTCAGAATATCAATAGCAGGTCAAGTGCTGTGTAGTCACATGCTGCTGCTGCTGCTGCTGCTGCGTCCCTTCAGTCGTGTCCAACTCTGTGCAACCCCATAGACGGCAGCCCACCAGGCTCCCCCGTCCCTGGGATTCTCCAGGCAAGAACACTGGAGTGGGCTGCCATTTCCTTCTCCAATGCATGAAAGTGAAAAGTGAAAGTGAAGTCGCTCAGTCATGTCCGACTGTTTGCGACCCCATGGACTGCAACCCACCAGGCTCCTCCGTCCATGGGATTTTCCAGGTAAGAGTACTGGAGTGGGGTGCCATTGCCTTCTCCTATACCACTGTTTAAAGTCCATTATTCAGCTGTGATTTGTCTAATGATTGATGAATCCTAAATTTGTATCCTCGTACTTGAGATGTTTGAGAAATATCATCACTGATTTAGAATTACTAGGTTCATTTATCCCCCCCTTAGTGACTTTCAGTTAAGTTCAGTTGCTCACTCATGTCTGACTCTTTGTGACCTCAAGGACTGCAGCATGCCAGGCCTCCCTGTCCATCACCAACTCCTGGAGAGTACTCAAACTCATGCCCATTGAGTTGGTGACACCATCCAACCATCTAATCCTGTCAGCCCCTTCTACTACTGTCTTCAAACTTTCCCAGAATCAGGGTCTTTTCCAAAGAGTCAGTTCTTCACACCAGGTGGCCAAAGAATTGGAGTTTCAGCTTCAGCATTAGTCCTTCCAATGAGTATTCAGGACTTATTTCCCTTAGGATGGACTGGTTGGATCTCCTGCTGTTCAAGGGACTCTCAAGAGTCTTCTCCAACACCACAGTTCAAAAGCATCAATTCTTTGATGCTTAGCTTTCTTTATAGTCCAACTCTCACATCCATACATGAATACTGGAAAAACCATAGCCTTGACTAGATGGACCTTTTTTAGCAAAATAATGTCTCTGCTTTTTAATTAGCTGTCTAGGTTGCTCATAACTTTTCTTCCAAGGAACAAGCATTTTCTAATTTCATGGCTCCCAAAATTAAGTCTGTCACTGCTTCCACTGTTTCCCCATCTATTTCCCATGAACTGATGGGGCCAGATGCCATGATCTTAGTTTTCTGAATGTTGAGCTTTAAGCCAACTTTTTCACTCTGCTCTTTCACTTTCATCAAGAGGCTCTTTAGTTCTTCTTTTATTTCTGCCATAAGGGTGGTGTCATCTGCATAGCTGAGGTTATTGATATTTCTCCTGGCAATCTTAATTCCATATTGTGCTTCATCCACTCCAGCATTTCTCATGATGTACTCTGCATATAAGTTGAACAAGCAGGGTGACAATATATAGCCTTGACATATTCCTTTCCTGATTTGAAACCAGTCTGTTTTTCCATTTCCAGTTCTATTTGTTGCTTCTTGACCTGCATACAGATTTCTCACGAGGCAGGTCAGGTGTTCTGGAATTCCCATTTCTTTAAGAATTTTTCACAGTTTGTTGTGATCCACACAGTCAAAGGCTTTGTCATAGTCAATAAAGCAGAAATAGATGTTTTTCTGGAACTCTCTTCCTTTTTTGATGATCTAGTGGATGTTGGCAATTTGATCTCTGGTTTCTCTGCCTTTTCTAAATCCAGCTTGAACATCTGGATGTTCATGGTTCATGTACTGTTGAAGTCTGGCTTGGAGAATTTTGAGCATTACTTTACTAACATGTGAGATGAGAGCAATTGTGTTGTAGCTTGAGCATTCTTTGGCATTGCCTTTCTTTGGGATTGGAATGAAAACTGAACTTTTCCAGAACTGTGGCCACAGCTAAGTTTTCCAAATTTGCTGGCATATTGAGTGCAGCACCTTTATAGCATCATCTTTTAGGATTTGAAATAGCTCAACTGGAATTCTATCACCACTAGCTTTGTTTATAGTGATGCTTCCTAAGGCCCACTTGATGTCACTTTCCAGGATATCTGGCTCTAGGTGAGTGATCACACCATTGTGATTATCTGGGTTGTGACGATCTTTTTTGTTGGTGACTTTAATTCATTTCAAAAAACTGTTTCATTAGCCATTGTTCCTTATCCCTTACATCTTGTTCTAAACCCATGATTCCTGGCATGTTTTCCTCTATAGCTTTGGATATTCTCCTCATGTTGCATGGACCCCTTTCTCCACACCACATTTCCACCTGTTAGGAATATTATTTATCTTGCATGGTAATTTGTGGCTGTAAGATTGTCATCTTTCAAATCATGTCTCTATGCTCCATTAGTGTGGCTTGCTTGTCTACATCTGTACAAATCACATTTTTTAAAGGTATATTTTAATTTGAATATAACCAGTTAACTATGCTGTATTTGTGATAGTTTCAAGTGTACAGCAAAGATACTCAGCCATGTATGTACATATATCCATTCTTCCCCAAACTCCACTCCTATCCAGGCTGCCACATAATATTGAACAGAGTTTCTTTTGCTATTCAGTAAGTCCTTGTTGGTTATCCATTCTAAATGGCCATACCATGCAGCCTGTGGGATCTTAGTTCCCTGACCAGGGACTGAAAGTGTGCCCCCTGCTGTGGAAACATGGAGTCTCAACCACTGAACTTCCAGGGAAATCAACCCTGCATATTTATTGGAAGGACTGGTGTGCTAAAGCTGAAGCTCAAATACTTTGGCCACCTGATGCCAAAAGCTGAAATATTGGAAAAGACTCTGATGCTAGGAAAGATTGAAGACAGGAGGACAAGGGGGTGACAGAAGATGAGATAGTTGGATGGCATCACTGACTCAATGGACACAATTTTGTGCACATTCCAGGAGATAGTGAATGATGGGGAAGACTAGTGTGCTGCAGTCCATGGCATCACAAAGAGTGGGGCATGACTTAGTTACTGAAAAACAACAAATAACATATCCCATAATAGAACGTGATATTACCAGGGTACAGAACATATCTTTTCATTTCATCTTCTTGTTTCCAGAGAACAGTGTAAATGTTTACATATTTAGATACAAAAAGGACATCACTATTAACTTGAAGGTTCTGGAAATATCTCACAGTGGAAGTTGTATTTAAAATTATCTTAACATTTGAGGATGAAAAGAATTTGTATTGGAAAAGATGAAGTGCAAAGGAAATCTTAGGCAGAGAAAATGGTATCCATATAAGCCAGAGGTCCTTGTTAGTGTGTTCTGTGGACCTCAGTATGATCCCCAAAATTCTTCCAGGGAGTTTGCAAAGTAAGCATTGCTTTCATAATAATGCTAAACTCTGATATGTTCTCATTCTGTTGACCTTTATCATGATGGTGCTAAATCACTAGTGGGTATAACAGCTTGTGATATAGCACAGGTTAGGGGAGGGACACCACAAAGTGCTCATTGTCACTGTATCTTTCACTACCACACAATTAAAATTAAAACAGAACAAAATTGAATTTCAAAATGACCAAATTAAAAAAGCAAAAGATAAATATGGGTATAAAAGTTTTCTACATGTAGATTGTATTTAAAAAGGTGAGGCTGTTTTAAATGATGATATTACCTTAAGAGTGAAACAGAGAAGAAAAGAGGTCAAAAATTGATTTCAAAGTCTCCTCAAAGTTGAATATTCACTGTCATTTAAAAAAAAAATTAACACTCGTGCAATTAATTAAAGTAAAATTTTGAAACAAAAATTCATCTTTTAGGTTTGTATGTGTCCCCATGACTTTGACACATAAAGATAATTTTGATAATATTGGTGATAATATTAATGATTATGAGTCTTTTATATATTTAAGAAGGCATATAATAACATATTCAGGCTATTCATAACTTAATGAACCCAGATTTTCCTAATGAATAATGCATGATGGCACAAAATCATGTGTGGCAAAAAGTACTTTCAAGGTATAAGAGAAACCAATGGATTTTTAGTAGAATAGAGCTTAAAAATGATATTGTTTCATATCTTATATTGCAAATTGTAATCTTTTGAAGTAGAATCAAAGATGAATACTCACAATTATCTGAAAAAAAGTAAATTCTTCCTCCTTTTCTAATATTTCTCTGTGTAATGCCTCCTTTTCATTATATGCTTTCTCCAAAACAATATATTACAACTTGAATGCAAGAGATATTAGCAAGTATCTGTCTTCAGTTGAATTAGACTTTGAAGAGGTTTGCAAAAATGTAATCTCCTCTGCTAGTTATATTTGAAAACAGTTATTTTGATAAATATGTTTTATTAAAATTTAATAAATTTATTATTCCTATGCTTAAAAGAAATACTCAAAGTATTGTTTCAATTTAATTTTACACATAGTGCTAATAGATTCATCCTACATAAATAAAGATTTTGGAGGATTCTCAATGATTTTTAATAGATGGACTTCCTTGGTAGCTCAGCTGGTAAAGATCCACCTGTAATGCAGGAGTCTGCAGTTGGATTCCTAGGTCAGAAAGATCCCTTGCAGAAAGGTTAGGCTACCCACTCCAATATTCTTTGGCTTCCCTGGTTACTCAGATGGTAAAGAATCTGCCTGCAATGCGGGAGACCTGGGTTTGATCCCTGGGTTAGAGAAAATCCCCTGGTTTAGGGTATGGCAACCCACTCCAGTATTCTTGCTGGAGAATCTGCATGGACAGAGGAGCCTGGCAGGCTACAGTCCATGAGGTCACAGAGAGTCAGACACGACTGAGCGACTAAGCTCAACACAGTGTGTATATATATGTGTGTGTGTGTGTGTGTGTGTGTATCCTCTCTCTATATATCCTCTCTATATATCCTCTGAGGCCAAAATTTTTGAGAATGGAAGATAGAGGTAATATCAAGAAGGATGGAAAACACAGAAGGCATGCTGGAGAACAACAGCAAGGATCCAATTGGCTTAGGGTACTGACTATGTGAACAGGCTCATTATAGGGTAAAACTACACATGTGATTGAGTCTTATTATTGTGGAGATTTAGAGAAGGAAATGGCAAACCACTCCAGCATTCTTGCCTGGGAAATCCCATAGACAAAAGAATTTGGAGGGCTATAGTTCATGGGGCCACAAAGAGTCAAACATGACTGAGCACACAACACACATGATGGAGATTGAGTTCAAGGCTGTAGATGTTACAATCACTTTAGAATGTGTGTACATATATGAGTCCATAAGGCATTAATATCTAAACACTCTTTGAAAAGTCAGTGGCATGCTATATTTTTCTCAGAAAGTAGATAATATATTGAGACTTCAGCATATTAATGAACCATATTCATGTGCATAATAGAAAATTAATAGCTTAAAATATTTTATATAATGGAAACAATGAGCAAAGTGAAAAGAATCATGTATATGAAGCATAATCTGGGAAAACTGCCAAGAAATTACTAAGGTGATATAAGAATCCACACTTGTTATAAGGTGTTTTTAACTTAGGTTAATTTAGGTTACAGGACAAGCAATTTCCTGAGATCTCTGCCCTCTTTTAAAGTTTTGATATGCACCAATACCCTTGTCTATAACACATCTATCTATATTCTGATAATCTTTCTGTCTTTAACTTAACATCATTAAAATATTAAAAATTGAAAAAAAAAATTGGCCTATTAAATACATCATAGATTTTTAAAATTTAATTTTATGCCACTTTTGAGATTTCAGTGAATTAGTTTTAAATGTCTTACCCAGTTTATTGACTTTAAGCTCCATCTTTTTATTTTCATCAGCAAATTCATTTTCCAAGAGCCTCTTGATGTTTAAGATGTCTTCAGAGCAGTATTCTTGATATTTAAGATGTCTTCAGAGCAGTATTCTTGGACAGAGAAGCTTGGCAGGTTACAGTTCATGGGGTCGCAAATAGTCAGACACGACTGAGTGACTAAACTCACACACACACACACACATGCACGCTCATACACACAGAACTATTATACTATTCTTTATCCCCTAAATATAAACTTTTAAAGAAACATAGATGCTGAATGAATGAATTTCCAAAGAGAAAGAAACAATCAGGTAGAAGATATTCAGTTATGCATGCCAGAAATAGCTTATTTAATAGAACAATCATAAGTGATAAATTATTTTGTTTCCAAATTAAAGTTGTCCTCATTTTTCTCATTCTTTTCACCATTCCCTTTACTTTAATTCCATTTTTTACATCAGAACTACTGAGTAGGAAAGACTTTACTCCTCACAGATCACAGAGCTCAGTCAGTAGACACTCCTAAAAAATCTGCCATCTTCTCAAAAAGTATAAGTAGGGCATAATGAAATAGAAATGCTTCTCTCAGTCTGATGGGAGTAGGGACTCAAATAACCTTTTAACATGTGTACAGATCAATCAATTATTTTCATCTCCTTATGATAACTTGGAAGAAATGGACAAATTCTTAGAAAAGTACAACTTTCCAAAACTGAACCAAGAAGAAATAGAAAATCTTAACAGACCCATTAGTCATGGAAATTAAAACTAATCAGAAATCTTCCAGCAAACAAAAGCCCAGGTTCAGACGGCTGCACAGCTGAATTCTACCAAAAATTTAGAGAAGAGCTAACACCTATCCTACTCAAACTCTTCCAGAAAATTGCAGGGGAAGATAAACTTTCAAACTCATTTATGAGGCCACCATCACCTTAATACCAAAACCTGACAAAGATGCCACACAAAAAAACCCACAGGCCAATATCACTGATGAACATAGATGCAAAAATCCTTAACAAAATTCTATTAATCAGAATCCAATAACACATTAAAAAGATCACAC
The DNA here is from genome assembly GCF_029407905.1 of Bubalus kerabau. Classification (NCBI taxonomy): domain Eukaryota; kingdom Metazoa; phylum Chordata; class Mammalia; order Artiodactyla; family Bovidae; genus Bubalus; species Bubalus kerabau. Next base: position 59,150,594 of record NC_073625.1, read on the forward strand.
ACCACGGCCAAGTGGGCTTTACCCCAGGGATACAAGAATTCTTCCATATTCACAAATCAATCTATATAATACACCACATTAACAACTTGAAAAATAAAAACCATATGATTATCTCAATAGATGCAGAGAAACCTTTGATAAAATTCAACATCGATTTATGATAAAAAACTCTCCAGAAAGCAGGAATAGAAGGAACATACCTCAACATAATAAAAGCTATATATGACAAACCCACAGCAAACATTATCCTCAATGGTGAAAAATTGAAAGCATTTCCTCTAAAGTCAGGAACAAGACAAGGGTGCCCACTTTCACCACTACTATTCAACATAGTTTTGGAAGTTTTGGCCACAGCAATCAGAGCAGAAAAAGAAATAACAGGAATCCAAATTAGAAAAGAAGAAGTAAAACTCTCACTGTTTGCAGATGACAAGATCCTCTACATAGAAAACCCTAAAGACTCCACCAGAAAATTACTAGAACTAATCAATGAATATAGTAAAGTTGCAAGATATAAAATCAACACCCAGAAATCCCTTGCATTCCTATACACTAATAATAAGAAAATAGAAAGAGAAATTAAGGAAACAATTCCATTCACCATTGCAACGGAAAGAATAAAATACTTAGGAATATATCTGCCTAAAGAAACTAAAGACCTATATATAGAAAACTATAAAACACTGGTGAAAGAAATCAAAGAGGACACTAATAGATGGAGAAATATACCATGCTCATGGATTGGAAGAATCAATATAGTGAAAATGAGTATGCTACCCAAAGCAATCTATAGATTCAATGCAATCCCTATCAAGCTACCAACGGTAATTTTCACAGAGTTAGAACAAATAATTTCACAATTTGTATGGAAATACAAAAAACTTCAAAAAGCCAAAGCAATCTTGAGAAAGAAGAATGGAACTGGAGGAATCAACCTGCCTGACTTCAGGCTCTACTACAAAGCCACAGTCATCAAGACAGTATGGTACTGGCAAAATGACAGAAATATAGGCCAATGGAACAAAATGGAAAGCCCAGAGATATCCTGCACCTATGGATACCTTATCTTTGACAAAGGAGGCAAGAATATACAATGGAGAAAAGACAACCTCTTTAACAAGTGGTGCTGGGAAAACTGGTCAACCACTTGTAAAACAATGAAATTAGAACACTTTCTAACACCATACACAAAAATAACCTCAAAATGGATTAAAAATCTAGATGTAACACTAGAAACTATACAGCTCCTAGAGGAGAACATAGGCAAAACACTCTCTGACATACATCACAGCAGGATCCTCTATGACCCACCTCCCAGAATATTGGAAATAAAAGCAAAAATAAACAAATGGGATCTAATTAAACTTAAAAGTTTCTGCACAACAAAGGAAACTACAAACAAGGTGAAAAGACAGCCTTCAGAATGGGAGAAAATAATAGCAAATGAGGCAACTGACAAAAAACTAATCTCAAAAATATACAAGCAACTCCTGCAGCTCAAGTCCAGAAAAATAAACGATCCAATCAAAAATGGGCCCAAGAACTAAACAGACGTTTATCCAAAGAAGACATACAGATGGCTAACAAACACATGAAAAGATGCTCAGCATCATTCATTATCAGAGAAATCCAAATCAAAACCACAATGAGGTACCATTTCACACCAATCAGAAAGGCTGCTATCCAAAAGTCTACAAGCAATTAGTGCTGGAGAGGCTGTGGAGAAAAGGGAAGGCTCTTACACTGTTGGTTGGAATGCAAACTAGTATAGCCACTATGGAGAACAGTGTGGAGATTCCTTAAAAAACTGGAAATAGAACTGCCTTATGGCCCAGCAACCTCACGACTGGGCATACACACTGAGGAAACCAGAATTGAAAGAGACACGTGTACCCCAATGTTCATCGCAGCACTGTTTATAGTAGCCAAGACATGGAAGCAACCTAGATGTCCGTCAGCAGATGCATGGATAAGAAAGTTGTAGTACATATACACAATGGAATATTACTCAGTCATTAAAAAGAATACACTTGAATCAGTTCTAATGAGGTGGATGAAACTGGAGCCTATTATACAGAGTGAAGTAAACCAGAAAGAAAAACACCAATACAGTATACTAATACATATTTATGGAATTTAGAAAGATGGTAATGATAATGCTGTATGTGAGACAGCAAAAGAGACACAGATGTATAAAACAGTCTTTTGGACTCTGTGGGAGAGGGTAAGGGTAGGATGATTTGGGAGAATGGCATTGAAACATGTATAAAATCATATATGAAATGAATCGCCAGTCCAGGTTTGATGCATGACACAGGATGCTTGGGGCTGATGCACTGGGATGACCCAGAGGGATGGTACAGGGAGGGAGGTGGGAGGGGCGTTCAGGATGGGGAACGTGTATACCCATGGCGGATTCATGTTGATGTGTGGCAGAACCAATACAATATTGTAAAGTAAAAGAAAAAAAAATTAAAAAGTTAAAAAAAATTACCTATGTATGTTGATAGAAGTGTGATACTTTGAATATAGTGGAACTATATGTAATCTTGTTCTGTATTTTCCAAAGATTCCTGTAAATGTGTTATTATACTTTCATAATTAAAAAAAATGAAAAGAAAAAGAGAGAAAACAAAAATTCCTTTGAAACATGGATTCCCAGAAACCAAGTTTTAGAAAGTTTAGCTAAAATTGTGTCTGTGTGTGTATGGTGTGTGTGTGTGTGTGTGTGTGACTGGATGTTGAGGATGTTGAGTACAAGTGGATGATAGGGCTTGGTGGAGACCTAAACCATTATTTTAGTAAGTAAATTTCCCAACTCAACTTTTTAGTTCTAGTTACAGATACGTACCATGTGAAACTAAAAAAAAAACAAAAATAGAGAAAGATTGAATCTCCAGGTACTATTCTCTTACAACTTATTAATCTTATTTACAAATTATTTTCTGAAAGAGATATCTCTCTGCTTGTTTGACCCACTCTATGACATTCCTTTTTCCTAGGTTCAGAAAAAAGTCCTACATTAGAGAGAATGTAAACAACCTATCTTCTTTTTGGCTCTATTGCCTAGTTTTCAAGGGAATAAATAATTTATGCATGTACATATATATAATAGCTCTAAGAAAATGTTGCACTGAATACTAAAGTAGCATAATGCCCTTTCAAAGATAGAAGACCTATTTTTCCCATCTTAATTTAGGTGAAATGTGAATTTTAATAAAATCTGATAAAATTATAAGATCAACAAAGAAGGAAATATGTATTATATCTTGATATTTTGAATATCAGAGTGTTTTTTTTTTTAATTCTTACCTCAGTAGTTAATGCCTACATCACTTAACATAATGAACTTTTGTCACTGAGCAAATAACAAAGAGGTAAATATTGGTATTGATAGGAGGGTAGTGATGAGGTAGAAATTAATTTAATTTAATTTAATTTTCTCTGATATTAGGGAAATTAGGTAGTCATTAAAATAAATACAATTATTTAAAAAATGTATTTTAAGATTTAAAAATAAATATATACCCATTTTACCATGATTTACTGAATGTTTCATTCTGGAAAATATTCACTTTTTTGTTACTTTGTAAGTGGAACAAATGCTATTGATACCCTCTATACCTCTATAGTCTCTGATGTTTTGTGAAGTACATGTAATTTACTTTTTAATCATGACTATTGGCAGCTGTTGTTCCATGTCCAGTTCTAACTCTTGCTTCCTGACCTGCATATAGGTTTCTCAAGAGGCAGGTCAGGTGGACTGGTTTTCTCATCTCTTTCAGAATTTTCCTCAGTTTACTGTGATCCACACAGTCAAAGGCTTTGGCATAGTAAATAAAGCAGAAATAGATATTTTTCTGGAACTCTCTTGCTTTTTCCATGATCCAGCGGATGTTGGCAATTAGATCTCTGGCTCCTCTGCCTTTTCTAAATCCAGCTTGAACATCTGGAAGTTCACAGTTCATGTTCCAAATAGGAAAAGGAGTACGTCAAGGCTCTATATTGTCACCCTGCTTATTTAACTTCTATGCAGAGTACATCATGAGAAATGCTGGGCTGGAGGAACCACAAGCAGGAATCAAGATTGCTGGGAGTATCACTAACCTCAGACATGCAGATGACACCACCCTTATGGCAAAAAGTGAAGAGGAACTAAAAAGACTCTTGATGAAAGTGAAAAAGGAGAGTGAAAAAGTTTGCTTAAAGCTCAACATTCAGAAAACGAAGATCATGGCATCTGGTCCCATCACTTCATGGCAGTTAGATGGGGAAACAGTGGAAACAGTGTCAGACTTTATTTTTATGGGCTCAAAAATCACTGCAGATGGTGACTGCAGCCATGAAATTAAAAGATGCTTACTCCTTGGAAGAAAAGTTATGACCAACCCAGATAGCATATTGAAAAGCAGCGACATTACTTTGCCAACAAAGGTCCGTCTAGTTTAGGCTATGGTTTTTCCAGTGGTCATGTATGGATGTGAGAGTTGGACTGTGAAGAAGGCTGAGTGCTGAAGAACTGATGCTTTTGAACTGTGGAGAAGACTCTTGAGAGTCCCTTGGACTGCAAGGAGATCCAACCAGTCCATTGTGAAGGAGATCAGCCCTGGGATTTCTTTGGAAGGAATGATGCTAAAGCTGAAACTCCAGTACTTTGGCCACCTCATGCGAAGAGTTAACTCATTGGAAAAAACTCTGATGCTGGGAGGGATTGGGGGCAGGAGGAAAAGGGGACGACAGAGGATGAGATGGCTGGATGGCATCACTGACTCAATGGACGTGAGTCTGAATGAACTTCTGGAGTTGGTGATAGACAGGGAGGCCTGGCGTGCTGTGATTCATGGGGTCGCAAAGAGTCGGACACAACTGAGCGATTGAACTGAACTGGTAGCTGGGAAGTGAGTGGACAGCAGCATTATTGCTAGCATATTGCACCCTTTGTGAGTGTAAAATTTACATAGAAAGAACTAAAATTTAACCTCTACTTGGACCCTATATCTCCTTAAGTCCAGCATATTACATGAAACAAAGAAACAGATAAGATTTTTTTCATAGTGTTCCCCATATTACAGAAGTCTCTCATTAGAAAATTTTTACTACAGCACTGAATATATTAGCATGAAGTCAGGGAGAAAAAATATATCCTTTGGTGGGATTTTCAGAGAGAATAACAGACATATTCAATCAAATATTTTATGCATATTTAACTTTTTTTGTGTAATTACATCCTGCCTCAGATAAACTTACATTTCAGTGAAGTGACACCAAGCTACTGCCTAGATACCTAGATATCTAGATTGGAGCAAATAACTATGAATAGATGAAATAAATGCAAATAGCATGTTATCAGATGAAATATAAAGTAGCAATTAAATATCCTGTTCTTGAAAATCTATGACATAAAAACATTTTAGTTTAAATAATATTTTTTTAAGTCAAGAAATACAGCAGCTATAATAAGAACAGAAGCAATGAATATATTAACTAATCTTTATGCAGTAGTATTCCAGTGCCAGGCACTGCTACAATTTTATTATCAAACACCAACTTATGTGATTCTCTCATAGGATAACTGAGACACAAAAAATTCTGTGTGTTTGTCTATTTAACACAGACCAAAAAAAAAAAAAAAAAAAAATGTGTACCTGTGATTGTAATGTAATTTGTTTGATTACAAAGTCTGCCCTGTACATACTTGTAAGAACTTTAGGATTTTACCCTGAACAAGAAGGAAAGCCATTGGCAGGGTGTGAGCAGGAAAGTGCTATGAACCAACTTGCTTTAGAAAGGACCAAACATGCTCTCAGTTGTTCAGTTGTGTGTTGGGACAAGGATACAATATACAGGGCCCACTTTGATGGCTCAGAAGTGAAGGATTATTGTAGTTTGGATTATGCTGTTAGCAATGGGATCAGGGAGAAGTAATCAGACTCTGAATGTATTTAGAATGAAAAACCGAAAGAATGTGATGATGGAATATGTGAAGTATGTAAAAGAAATTCAAGAGTCAAAGATGATTGCATTTGGCTCAAGCTCCTGAAGGGATACTTGAGTTTATCTGCAAACTTCCAGCCTTACATAAAAATGTGGAACTATATGTTGAAGACACTTTTGTGATGCTTACTTGAAGATATTGCCTTAGAATTAATTGATCACTGCATCATGTAATTTCTCCAAGAAGTAGAATACATAGCCATGGAAATCAAGGGATAGGAGTGGAAGTGTTTGATTCATCAGCACACCAGGCCTCCCTGCCCATCACCAGCTCCTGGAGTTTACTCAAACTCATGTCCATTGAGTCAGTGATGCCATCCAGCCATCTTATCCTCTGTCATCCCCTTCTCCTTCTGCCTTCAATCTTTCCCAGCATCAGGGTCTTTTCCAAAGACTCAGCTCTTCACATCAGGTGGCCAAAGTATTGGAGTTCGCTCGTGTGACCCTATAGACAGTAGCCTGCCAGGCTCCTCCATTCATGGGATTGTCCAGGAAAGAATACTGGGGTGGGTTCCAGTTCCTTCTCCAGGCAATCTTCTAGACCCAGGGATTGAACCTGGGTCTCCCACATTGCAGCCAGATGCTTTACCATCTGAGCTATCAGGGAAGCCCCCTGTGAAATCAGGTGACATCTAATCTTCAGTTGAGACAATGTCAACATTTAGTATCCTCTCCCCCACCTTGATCTTACTCTTACATCTGAAAGTATTCCCTCAGTATATTCTAGGCTCTGTTTCTAGTGAACCCAACAATTAATGTTAATGGCCAGATGTAGGAGAAATCCATTTGACAGCCATTGACCAAGCAAGCATCAAGAATGGTATCAGCTCTGCCCTTTAGTATGGAGCAGAGTCAAAGCCAACATACATTCCCAAAGGAAACATCTGATAAATATTTGAAAAAGGTATAAATGAAGATCAGTATTACAGTAGAATTAAAAATATCATTCTTGATTGTGTGAGACAAGGAGGAGATGAGGTTCCAACTGCATCTGGACAAATGGGAAACATCCATTGGTAATGGAGGCAGCAATGCATTCTGGGATGAAGGAATCCCATGAGTAATACTGGAAGGCCTTTAGGCCCAAGACGAAGATTTGGAATCATCTTAGGCAAGAAAAAATCTCAGATAGCTTTTGAACAGGACTATTCTACTTATATATCATGTATGCAGACATTGATCTGACCATTTTTGAGTATAATGAATTGGATAAAGAGTAACTAGAAAAAAATGGACTTATTTCAGTAGTCCTGTTAACATATAATAACAGATTAACCTTAATGATGTTTATAGGAATGGAAACAAAGGGAAAACATAACTGGTATTTTAAATGCAAAAGTACAAAGTAATTGCCTAAAAAGGAAAAGGACAGAAAAACTCAAGACAGAGAATGATCCAAATCTTCCTCTAGAAGAATCACGATGTTATAACCAAAACAAGATCAATCACTGAGAAAATTTAGTTTGGTTGAAGCACAAACTTGGCCACATCAAATTTGATTTACTTTTAAAACACATACTAGAGAGCCAGCCATTCAGATTGAGAATTTTCAAAGAACTTGAAGCTATATTTAAGAGGAGTCTACTTCCATCAATGTGAAGAAAATTTTGATGGAGAGTGAATCAATGCAAATAAGACAGGGGCATAGCCAATATTTTAGGATTAAGAGGCTCTCAGCCAAAGACAACAAGGTGAATTTGAGCTGACGTAGTGGTGAGGGCCTACACGCACATCTTTTAATATATTTCAAAGCTGAAAATTTAAGATAGAAGCTTAGTCAGTTCTGTAGCATATAACCATGTTGTAGGCTTTACATCAAACATATTAGTGGAGAAAATGCTTTCTTGGAGTCAGGCAATCTGAGTTTGTGGTATCCAGGCTGTGTTATTTAATATTTCTATTATGCATCTTTCTCTCTGTTGTTGCTGTTCCCTAAGTCATGTCTGACTTTGTAACTGCATGAACTGCAGCATGCCAGGCTTCCCTATCCTTCGCTATCTCCCAGAGTTTGCTCAAATTCATGTCCCTGGTGGCTCAGACATAAAGACTCTACCTGTAATGCAGGAGACTGAGTTCAAGCCCTAGGTTGGGAAGATCCCTTGGAATAGGGCATGGCTACCCACTCCAGTATTCTTGCCTGGAGAATCCCATGGACAGAGGAGCCAGGTGGCCTAGAGTCCATAGGGTTGCAAAGAGTCAGACATGATTGAGAGACTGAACATTCATGCACACATGCACAGTGTCAGGACCCCAGTTAAGGTTAAATAAATACATCCCTATCATCTCAGCCTCCCTTCCTGTTTCTCTTCTCTCTTGGACTGCTGGACCCTAACATACGTTTTCATCTTCTTTGCTGCTGCTGCTGCTAAGTCGCTTCAGTCGTGTCCAACTCTGTGTGACCCCATGGACTGCAGCCTACCAGGCTTCTCCAACCATGGGATTCTTCCAGGCAAGAACACTGGAGTGTGTTGCCATTTCCTTCTCCAATGCATGAAAGTGGAAAGTGAAAGTGAAGTTGTTCAGTTGTGTCTGACTCTTAGCGACCCCATGGACTGCAGCCTACCAGGCTCCTCCATCCATGGGATTTTCTGGGCAACAGTACTGGAGTGGGTTGCCATTGCCTTCTCCCTCATCTTCTTTACATCCTCCTTAAACCATTTGCTTATAGCCATATTCCCACCACTTTTGGACACAATATCTTAGATGAGTGTGTGTGTTAATATGTGTTTATGTGATAGTCATGTGTGAGCCTTTGTGTTTGATTGTAATAGATTTTCTTTTTTTGAGTTTTAAAGAAAAGAGACTAAAATATCATCTTTGCCATAATACTGTGAATAAATAACACCATCTTCAATAAAAAGCCCATGACAGACTTTGACACACTTATGCAAATTCTGACATGTAGTTTCCCAGTGCTTTGTAAATGTTAAAATCCTGTCACAGATTTTATTTGTCTATTTTCTTGTTGGTGACATCCAAGTATTCTCTACTCTCTTACTTTTGATTACTTGCATCACAGACTTTAACACCAGGGACAATTTAATTCTGAAGCAACGAAACAGAATGAAAATTGCCCATGAATTTGAGAGATGCTTAATCACAATGGGATTAAGAGTGACAAAGAAAGAAATTAACAAATCAACAAAGGCTGTCTTGAAATAAATAAAAGTGAGAGGAGAACCAATAGCTAGCTATCAGACTATTGCAGCCCTGCAGAGAGAGATGAAGAAATCCCTACAATGTAAGTACACTCTCTCAGTCCTCTCAGGGAATTGATTCTAGGATTCCTCACAGATACCAACATTTGTGGATGCTCAAATCTCTTCTATCAATGGCCTAGTAGAGTCGGCACATGGTACCTGGGGATGTGCAACTTGTGGATACGGAGGACCGCCTCAAGTCTTTGTTGAATAAATAAGTAAAATAAATGTGATTTTAAAATTTACTTTGATGTTAATTTATTAGCATGTTTTTGGTATTTCTTGGCTTCCCTGGTGGCTCAGAGGGTAAAGCGTCTACCCACAGTGCGGGAGACCTGGATTCGATCCCTGGGTTCCCGGAGACCTGGGTTGGGAAGATACCCTGGAGAAGGAAATGGCAACCCACTCAAGTATTCTTATTACTTGTTAAGACTTCTCTGATGGCTCAGTGGTAAAGAATCCACCTGCAAGGCAGGAAACTTGGTTTTAGTCCCTGGGTTGGGAAAATCCTCTGGAGAAGGAAATGGCAACCCACTCAAGTATTCTTGCCTGGAGAATCCTCATGGACAGAGGAGCCTGTCAGGTCCATGTGGTCACAAAGAGTCAGATAAGACTTAGGGACTGAGAATGTGCATCTAATTGTCACTTCCTTTAAAGTATGCTGCAACTTCTGTTACCCAGTTTGAGGTGACATTAGAGCATCTGGTATCCAGTAGATGGGAGAAGTGAAATATAAAGGCAAACCTTTTGGGGCAATGCAGAACATTTTAATGAACAATATTTGTTTAAGAGCTACCTGCTAATTGGGCAAACATTTGTCATTCTGTAACATAGTGCAACTTTTTTTTTGTCTAATCTCACTTCCTTTGCTGACTTTTTACACATGTTTATCTTTAAAAAATGTCTCTTCTTAACCCCTTTTATTGTAGAATTCCACCTGCTACAAATACCTCATACTTAACAGGTACTTGGTAACTGTTGTCTGAATGGTAAAATAAAACACTGTTATTGACCATATGTGCTTGCTGGAGATCTAGCCTGTTCTGCACATGGTGCATGAGAAATTACTGGTTGTGCAGCATCCTCATACAACAGAACCCCAAAGTAATTTATAGGTAGTCTAGGATAACGCATAGTATGATTCATTTCAGAGATATTGGATAAACTGTTTTCTCAAAATACTTTCTTTTATTCTATGGTGAATGAGTATCTTCTCTCAGGCTGAAAAAGCAAAGTTCATTGTAAAATTATGGTTTTAAATTGAAATAACCCATACAGGTGTAGCTTTTATATTTTCACTATGTCATTTCCCTCTTCTCATGACACCTTGATCACACCTTTATCTGAATGAAGTTGAGCTTATTGACTCTCCATTAAAGGGGAGCACACATTTTAAGGGACTCCAGGGCATCTCAGATGTAAGGAATGACTTATTATAAGATTTGAGCATTTGATGGGATAGTTTGACTATTTAGCCTCAAATAGTCTATATGAATTACAGTTTTAATGTATTTGATGCTGTCAGAAATGGAAGAAATTACGTACATGATTTTGAAAATATTCATTTATTGGAAAGACTGATGCTAAAGCTGGACTTCCAATTCTTTGGTCATCTGATGCAAAAAGCCGACTCATTGGAAAAGATCCTTAAGTTGGGAACCACTGAGGGGAGGAGGATAAGTGGGCAACAGAGGATGAGATCATTGGATGGCATCCCAGACTCAAAGGACTTGAGTTCAAGCAAACTCTGGGAGATAGTGAAGGATAGGGAAGACTGGAGTGCTGCGATCCAAGAGTACACAAAGAATCTGACATGGCTGAGCAACTGAACAACAAAACTGATTTTTCAAGAAGGAGCAGTTTCTCATGTTAGCCAGAAGAGGGATCAATTTGGTCACTTTTGCTTGAGTGTGAGACCAATATAATTACAGAGTGGTCTTTGTGTCTTGATTATCATCAGCACTCAGTGGCTTTGTCTAACACTGGTAGTCTGTAATATTGTTTATGTTCAACAGGAGAACATATGATCCTGTTAATAGCCTATTTTATCTGCTTCTGTCTGACATTAGCCAGACAGTGCTTTATTTCCTCTCTAAAGATATTCATAATTGAGATCAGACCTTTGCCTGATAGTAATTTTATTAAAAGGAATGACTAGAGGACAAAGATACTGAGCACCCAAAAGTGTTAAGATAGCAACAACAACTCCTGTTGACTTTACTGTATTGCTTAGGGCTGAGCCATGTCACAGGTACTTGGGAGCATGTGAATCAATGAAGCAGACTGCTGTTCACTCACATGTTTGGAGGTCAGAATGAAGACTGCACTGAAAAATGTCTCCATAGGAAATTTCTACATGTCTTCATTTATAATTACCACTTTGGAAACTGCCTGTGACCATCAAAGTAAATGAGCATATTACTTCAGGGGAATAATTCTAAAAAAATCAAGTTAGACTGAACTCACAGGTCCTATCTTTTAAACATACTTGCAGCCATAATGATATATGACTAAGAATAAGTAATTTAGCATCTCTAGGTTTCTGACTGGGGGAACCCTGAGGTCCATTAGAACTCCCCAGATCTCTGATCCTGTATCCCATAATTAGCACCTTAACTAGGAACTCTGTCTCAATTAGGGACATGGATGAATAGAACTTTGGAAAATCTGATTTTCCTCATAACAAGGGCTGTCTCAGTTAAAATAGAGTATTGAGAAAAAGCCCTTTATATTGAGGAGGCAACATTCCAGAACTTGGGAAAGGTAAGATGTGATTGCATTGCATTTGGTAGGTAATGCCTGCCCAGGAGGCTTTCGATAGTCAGTGTTTCTGGCCAGCTGCAGAGACAAGAAGCCAAAATGGGTTAAGCCAAGATTAAAAAAGCACAGTTACTGGAGCATTCAAGCCAGAATGATTAACCCTAGGCCTCAAGGTGAAATCCAAGACATGGGACCAGGAATATTGGAATGGGTTGTTCTTTTCTTCCCCAGGGAATCTTCTGGACCCAGGACTCAAACCTTCATCTCCTGTGTTGCAGACAGATTCTTTACTGAGCCACCAGAGAAACCTTTGTGTTCCGTTCATCAATAAGTTTAGAAGCATCCACATATCGTTTCAGACCAATATCAAAGGGTTACTAAAGTGAGAAGAGTGTGATAACAGGACATGAAAAATTTATCAGTGAATGAATAAATGTTTCCCTTATTTTTAAGGTGACTTCTGCTTATGAGAATTGAATGATAATGTATAAAATATTACCTCAATATATGCAAAGATATTTAAACTTTGTAAATTCCAGAGATCATATATTTCTCGAAAAGTGACTACCACACTTTTTAGCTAATATAGCTACTGAAACTCAACATGATATTTCTTTTCAGATGAATTGAAGGAGAGGGAGAAACACTGAGAAGCAATTACAACCACTAAAAATAGAATCACTAAAGCATGCCATATCAGTTCACAAAAAAGCTATGGGGAAGCATTCCCCTTAACTATCCTCACAATAATCACAGCTCAGAAAATGTATTTCAGACAACCAAATGCTCCAACTTGTGCAAACTCTCAACTTAAAGTTAAGGGGGAAAGTAATTCTAATTTTGGAGACAGGCATGGCAACCCACTCTAGCATTTTTGCCTGGAAAATTCCATGGACAGAGAAGCCTGGCAGACTACACTCCATTGGATCACACAGAGTTGGGCACTGCTGAGTGTGGAAGCACAGCAATTACAATTTAATCCATAGAGTAGATGTGGAAACTGAAAATCCTTCAAAAGAATACTCTTTTAGTTATCCAAATTCATGGTTAAGAATTGTCATGGGGTTAAGAAGTCATCTTGTCTTGCTGAGCCCTTCTGAAATCAGAGCTTCACGGTCTTGGTATGAACCCAGTTGGCCCTCTGATCATACAGGTGCTCAGATGAACACTCAGGTTCAAGCTCTTTGAGACTCAAGCTGTGTTCTTGCAATGACTTGGAAGCTAGTTTCTGGCATGGGTAAAGAGCCAACATGTTTCATGCGTGTTGCCATTTTTTGTTTTTGTTTTTCTCTCTCTCTCTCTTCTCTGTTCTCAGGAACCCATGAACAAGCCTTTATCTGTTCAAAGACCAGCTTCATACATTTTTCTTACTGAAGAAGCAGCTTTACTATGGTTTACATTCCAACCTATTTATTCTTCTCCATGATGCATAATAAAAAACATTCTGTAATCCACTACTTTTTGTGTCTAGACCTGAAAAGTGAAAGAAATCCACTCCCTTTCAACAGCTTTTTGCACAATGTTGACCATAGAGTTGACATTCAAATATTTTTAGTGAATGAATAAAGCAATAATCTTAGAGATAAAATTCAAACAATGATATGTTTTAATATGTTGTTTCTCCATATCTACTTATTGCTTTATTCTTAAGTGAGCCTTGCTGCTTTGCAGAGCTAGGAAACAAACAGACAAAAACTGCATTTTCCCACTCAGCACAAAACATTGAGGCTCACATCTGACCTTCTGGGGCTCTGTGTCGAGATTGTGGCTGCTTGCCTTGCCTTCACTATTTTGTCCAGTTAAAGCTTTATGAGATGCCTATGGAGCTACAGAGTATGAGAGAACAATAATGTAAAGAAAGCTTCCAAAACACAGCAGTTTTTATCAAAGCTGGCTAACATCCTCATCTTCTCTGTTAGTATGAATTACCACAAAAAGCCCTATGGCTACATTTTTTTACCTAAAAAAAAACCCTTAGATTATTGATTTTAAAAATGATTTATCCACAATAAAGATACAGCTTTAAACCCAACCTATGAAATATTATTGAACAATAATTCAGACAATTGGAGATTGTCACAACTGGATAAATTAGAGGAATAAACATAGGTATTAAATAAATTGAAAGAATTTTATGAACATATTTAAGAACACTTTTATAAAGGAGAGGCAATATTTACAGGTGAGAATGCTAGGAAAGAGCTCAATTTCTAAGTAGGAAATGTTTGGTGGGATCACTTAATATTTTTATCATTTTATTTTCACAAATTCATAAGCTAGTTTTAGGGAACATTAGGAAGTCCAACCGAGGTGAGGGGCAGAAGCCAGGAGGTCCCCATGCCTGAGGGGTGGCGGCAAAGAGGAGTTACCCCATGTTCGAGGTCAAGGGCAGCAACCGAGAGTGCCAGGGTGTGACAGTGAAGGAATGGCCAAGAGGAGCTACCCCACGTCCGAGGTCAGGGACGGCATCCAGGAGAAGCTACCCCCTACCCAAGGCCAGGGGCGATGGCCAGGAAGAGCTACCCCACGTCCAAGTAGCAGTGGCTGCATGGGTGCAGGAGGGCCTAGAGGAACTATTCCACGTTCAAGGTCAGGAGGGGTGGCGGTGAGGAGATACCCTCGTCCAAGGTAAGGAGCAGCGGCTGTGCTTTGCTGGACCAGCCGTGAAGAGATAACCCACCTGCAAGTTAAGAGAAACCCAAGAAAGACAGTAGGTGTTGCAAGAGGGCATCAGAGGGCAGACGCACTAAAATAATAATCACAGAAAACTAGTCAATGTAATCACACTAGGACCACAGCCTTGTCTAAATCAATGAAACTAAGCCATGCCTGTGGGGCCACCCAAGATGGGCGGGTCATGCTGGAGAGGGCTGACAGAATGTGGTCCACTGGAGAAGGGAATGGCAAACCACTTCAGTATTCTTGCCTTGAGAACCCCATGACAGTATGAAAAGGCAAAATGATAAAATACTGAAAAAGGAACTCCCCAGGTCAGTAGGTGCCCAATATGCTACTGGAGATCAGTGGAGAAAAAACTCCAGAAAGAATGAAGGGATGGAGCCAAAGCAAAAACAATACCCAGCTGTGGATGTGACTGGTGATAGAAGCAAGGTCCGATGCTGTAAGAGCAATACTGCATAGGAACCTGGAATGTCAGGTCCATGAACCAAGGCAAATTGGAAGTGGTCAAACAGGAGATGGCAAGAGTGAATGTCAACATTCTAGGAGTCAGGGAACTAAAATGGACTGGAATGGGTGAATTTAACTCAGATGGCCATTATATCTATTAATGCAGGCAGGAATCCCTTAGAAGAAGTGGAGTAGCCATCATGGTCAACAAAAGAGTCCAAAATGCAGTACTTGGATGCAATCTCAGAAATGACAGAATGATCTCTGTTCATTTCCAAGGCAAACCATTCAATATCACAGTAATCCAAGTCTATGCCCCAACCAGTAATGCTGAAGAAGCTGAAGTTAAGTGGTTCTATGAAGACCTAAAAGGCCTTTTAGAACTAATACCCAAAAAAGATGTCCATTTCATTATAGGGGACTGGAATGCAAAAGTAGGAAGTCAAGAAACACCTGGAGTAACAAGCAAATTTGGCCTTGGAATACAGAATGAAGCAGGGCAAAGACTAATAGAGTTTTGCCAAGAGAATGCACTGGTCATAACAAACACCCTCTTCCAACAACACAAGAGAAGACTCTACACATGGACATCACCAGATGGTCAACACCGAAATCAGATTGATTATATTCTTTGCAGCCAAAGATGGAGAAGCTCTCTACAGTCAACCAAAACAAGACCAGGAGCTGACTGTGGCTCAGGTCATGAGCTCCTTATTGCCAAATTCAGACTGAAATTGAATAAAGTAGGGAAAACCACTAGACCATTCAGGTATGACCTAAATCAAATCCCTTATGATTATACAGTGAAAGTGAGAAATAGATTTAAGGGACTAGATCTGATAGACTCAGTGCCTGATGAACTATGGATGGAGGTTCGTGACATTATACAGGAGACAGAAATCAAGACCATCTCCATGGAAAAGAAATGCAAAAAAGCAAAATGGCTGTTTGAGGAGGGCTTACAAATAGCTGTGAAAGAAGAGAAGTGAAAAGCAAAGCAGAAAAGGAAAGATATAAGCATCTAAATGCAGAGTTCCAAAGAAAAGCAAGGAGAGATAAGAAAGCCTTCCTCAGCGATCATTGCAAAAAAATAGAGGAAAACAACAGAATGGGAAAGACTAGCGATCTCTTCAAGAAAATTAGAGATACCAAGGGAATACTTCATGCAAAGATGGGCTCGATAAAGGACAGAAATGGTATGGACCTAACAGAAGCAGAAGATATTAAGAAGAGGTGGCAGGAATACACAGAAGAACTGCACAAAAAAGACACCTTCACAACCCAGATAATCACAATGGTATGATCACTGACCTAGAGCCAGACGTACTGGAATGAGAAGTCAAGTGGGCCTTATAAAGAATCACTATGAACAAAGCTAGTGGAGGTGATGGAATTCCACTTGAGTTATTTCAAATCCTGAAAGATGATGCTATGAAAGTGCTACACCCAATATGCCATCAAATTTGGAAAATTCAGCAGTGTCCACAGGACTGGAAAAGGTCAATTTTCATTCCAATCCCAAAGAAAGGCAATGCCAAAGAATGCTCAAGCTACTGCAAAATTGCACTCATCTCACAAGCTAGTAAAGCAATGCTCAAAATTCTCCAAGCCAGGCTTCAGCAATATGTGAACCATCAACTTCCAGATGTTCAAGCAGGTTTTAGAAAAGGCAGGGGGCCAGAGATCTAATTGCCAACATCTGCTGGATCATGGAAAAAGCAAGGGAGTTCCAGAAAAACATCTTTCTGCTTTATTGACAATGCCAAACCTTTGACTGTATGGATCACAATAAACTGTGGAAAATTCTGAAAGAGATGGGAATACCAGACCACCTGACCTGCCTCTTGAGAAGCCTATATGCAGGTCAGAAAACAACAGTTAGAATTGGACATGGAACAACAGACTTGTTCCAAATAGGAAAAGGATTATGTCAAGGCTGTATATTGTCACCCTGCTTATTTAACTTATATGCAGAGTACATCATGAGAAACGCAGTGCTGGAAGAAGCACCAGCTGGAATCAAGATTGCCAGGAGAAATATCAATAACCTCAGATATGCAGATGACACCACCCTTATGGCAGAAAGTGAAGAGGAACTAAAAAGCCTCTTGATGAAAGAGAAAGAGGAGAGTGAAAATGTTGGCTTAAAGCTCAACGTTCAGAAAACGAAGATCATGGCATCTGGTCACATCACTTCATGGGATGGGGAAACAGTGTCAGACTTTTTTTGGGGGGTGGGCTCCAAAATCACTGCAGATGGTGACTGCAGCCATGAAATTAAAAGACACTTACTCCTTGGAAGGAAAGTTATGACCAACCTAGATAGCATATTCAAAAGCAGAGACATTACTGTGCCAACAAATGTCCATCTAGTCAAGGCTATGGTTTTTCCTGTGGTCATGTGTGGACGTGAGAGTTGGGCTGAGAAGAAAGCTGAGCAGTGAAGAATTGATGCCTTTGAACTATGGTTTTGGAGAAGACTTTTGAGAGTCCCTTGGACTGCAAGGAGATCTAACCAGTCCATTCTGAAGGAGATCAGCCCTGGGATTTCTTTGGAAGGAATGATGCTAAAGCTGAAACTCCAGTACTTTGGCCACCTCATGCGAAGAGCTGACTCATTGGAAAAGACTCTGATGCTGGGAGAGATTGAGGGCAGGAGGAGAAGGGGACGACAAAGGATGAGATGGCTGGATGGCATCACTGATTCGATGGACGTGAGTCTGAGTGAACTCCGGGAGTTGGTGATGGACAGGGAGGCATGGCATGCTGTGATTCATGGGGTCACAAATAGTCGGACATAACTGAGTGACTGAACTGAACTGACTGATGAATTTCAACCATGCTTCCATTTTATTTTAATTTATAAATTCCAGTTCATGTACTTCTACATTTATAATTATGAGTCTGATTCATAAATAATGTACATTTATTATAGAAAATTATGCTATAATACATACATGCTTCAAATACATGTACTTTTACACTTATAATTATGACTCCTGATCACATAAAGAATGTCATTATAAAAAATAAAGAAACCTCCAGATTGTAAAGAAAGGAAGTTTCATTTTTTGGCAGGGCTAAATTTGAGTTACTCAACTCCAGAGTTTCAACTTTAACTTTCATATGAAACTTACTCACAGTATTTATCTACTAACCTGCTTCTCTCTTTCTCAAGCACTCTCCATAAATACACATATATGAATATATATAATATTGTTGTATATCTTAAGTATATAAGTTGTACAGAAATATTAGTTCCTAATTATTTTAGGAAACAATGTTCTGCAGTTAAGATATCACCATGCTATCATGTATAATTTTACTTAATAATTTGTTTTATAACTTGCTTTGAGGCTTCCCAGATGGCTCAAGTGATGAAAAAATCTCCTGCCAATGTAGAAGATGCAGAAGATGCAGAAGATGCAGTTTTGATCCCTGAGTCTGAATGATCCCCTGGAGAAGCAAATGGCAATCCACTCCAGTATTTGTGCCTGGAAAATTCCACGTACAGAGAAGTCTGGTGAGCTACAGTCTATGGGGACACAAAAAGTCAGACACAACTGAGCATATCCACATGCATTTGGTGAATGTACACTAAATTCTAAGAACTATGATTCTAAGAACTATGTCCTACTGAGTAATGATTAATCAGATGTTAATAGGCTTTTTGAATGATTTGGTGACTATGATACCAAATACACTCAGGAAATGGAGGTTTGATTTTATTTTTACAGCATGACTTTTCAGTCTTTAATAGATTCACGTGTATTATGACTTTCCAAAGAGTGGTGCCTATATTTAACCTGGTTCCCTAATTTTGATATACCTTGAAAAAATGTCAACTTAACAAAATATTTTGAAGAATTTTTAATTTCTACATGTCCATTCATTTGATTACTTGTGATATATTTCATCACATCCCACTGAAACAAAATTTACCTATTTCCAAGATTTTTACTGTTGTAAATTCTGGTCCCATCACTTCATGGGAAATAGATGGGGAAATAGTGGAAACAATGGCAGACTTTATTTTTTTGGGGTCCAAAATCATGGCAGATGGTGACTGCAGCCATGAAATTAAAAGACACTTACTCCTTGGAAGGAAAGTTATGACCAACCTAGATAGCATATTGAAAACAGAGACATTACTTTGCCAACAAAGGTCTGTCTAATCAAGGCTATGGTTTTTCCTGTGGTCATGTATGGATGTGAGAGTTGGACTGTGAAGAAGGCTGAGTGCCAAAGAATTGATGCTTTTGAACTGTGGTGTGGAGAAGACTCTTGAGAGTCCCTGGGACTGCACGGAGATCCAACCAGTCCATTGTGAAGGAGATCAGCCCTGGGATTTCTTTGGAAGGAAAGATGCTAAAGCTGAAACTCCAGTACTTTGGCCACCTCATGCGCAGAGTTGACTCATTGGAAAAAACTCTGATGCTGGGAGGGACTGGGGGCAGGAGGAGAAGGGGACGACAGAGGATGAGATGGCTGGATGGCATCACCAACTCTATGGACGTGAGTCTGTCCGGGAGTTGGTGATGGACAGGGAGGCCTGGTGTGCTGTGATGCATGGGCTCGCAAAGTGTCAGACAGGACTGAGCGACTGAACTGAACTGAACTGAAATTTTGTTTTAATTCATGATAATATATATCAATATTTGTCAACATCCATGATCCCTCCTCCCTTAGGTAAGATTTATAGAACATGATTTATTGTAGGAATAATAAGCACAATAGAAATAACTGTAATGACTTTTATATTACATTGATAAAATGGCTACTAGAAAATTTGTATCTATTTAGAGTGCATTGAAAAATCTGAGACTAGTGGTTTCTCCATATTTCATTTCCTTTTCCATATTTTTATTGGACTTTTTTATGCTTTAAATTGAAATATGGCAGTTGCAATTGAGTTTTCTCTAAATAATATAATTTTTTGTTTGTCTTCTTTATGCTTGCCAATTTTATAATCTAACATTGAGGTAATAATACTATTTATGTCAAAATGTCCTTGTAAGACCCTTTCTCTTGATGATAGGTAGGTTGCATTTTCAGTACCAATATCTCACTCTATAGTCTCACCCTTTGCTGAGTGACATTGCGGTTTTATCCCCCCAACACTGCAGATTATATTTCTCCACCCTGTGCTTGCTATTCAGTCATGTTACCTGTTTCAGACAATAGATTTAAGCAGATCTAAGGCTGTGACAGTTCCAAGCCTAAGACATTGGAGGCCTTTCATGATTTTCATTGTTCAGTTTTGCTTCTGATAGAGCAATGAGAAGAATATTCAGAGATGAGTGTGATGATTCCAGGAAGATAAGAGACCCTTGGAACAGAGCCAGACTTGTGTCCCACTTCAACCTCCTCACTTTCATCTATAGTCTAGCAAGGTTCAGCCTAGATCAGTTAAACCTCTAACAGTAACTTACAGACTCATGAGTTTCCATACATGATTTAAATTTTAAACCAGTGCTTGTTTATGGTCTTGATATACAGCAACAGTTAACCAGCATGTTCAACTTGATAAAACATATATCTTTGCATTTTCTTTTCTGTTTTTAGAATATTTTAAGTCCATCTATGGGACTCCTCTGGTGGCTCAGCAGTAAAGAATCTGCCTGCAATTCAGGAGATTTGTGTGGACCCCTGGATCAGAAAGATCCCCTGGGGAAGGAAATGACAACCTACTCCAATATTGTTGCCTGGGAAATATCATGGACAGAGCAGTCTGGTGGGCTGTAGTCCAGGAGATCACAAAACAGTCAGACACAATTTAGAAAACAAACAATAACAAAACCAACAGAGTAAGTCCATCTATAGGAAATAGTGTCTGAAATGGATTCTACTAACTCACATAATATTTAAAATGATTGAACTCTTAGTATGGACCACTCACTCCTCTAAATAGTTTAAAATAGTACTTGATAAAATATTTTCAACAAGAATTTGGATTAGTAGTAGTATTTCCATTTCCAAAATGAGTTAACTACTATGAAAGGGATTTTAACAATTTCTCCCAAAATAGAGAACTAGTGAATTACAAAGACAAATTGCAAAAATTAGGCACGGAATGGAGAGTTTCTTTTCTAAACTGCTGTACAATTCTGCCTGTCAAGACCTAACTAATTTTTCCTTTACTGTTATTGAGTATCATCACCCCCTCTGCCATGTGAAAGCACAAGTTTTGGGTCTATTCTTGGGTATTTTATCTTATTACATCAATCTAATATTTATCAGTCTACTTGTGTCTTTCCCAATTAACAGTCAAGAAGGAAAAGCTAGGCCATATCTCATCTTATTCATGCTTCCCATAAAAGTTTACTTTTTATAAATGTGTATATATGGAGAGAGGATAAGAATAATAAGGAAGGGAAAACAATGAATCTAGTCTAAATAGCTCTCCTCCAAAGATCCACACTACACCACTGGAATTATCATATAGAGAAAATGTTTTATGTGTTATTACCATATCAAAGTTTATATTAGTATGTCCTTCTGGATCTGGGGTCAAAAATTAAGCCAGATGAAAGGACTAGTACCCTGAGAATATAAGAATAAATCTAAGTTTTTCTTTAAGAGAAGATTTGTCTGGAAACTATCACTGAATTGCTTAAGAATTTTTATTTGAAGTTACCTGTTGGTAATATATTATATATGACTGAGCTCAGTGTCAAAAATCTTTTTGCTTCCTTCTCTGTTTTTGATAGTCTTGCAAGGAGGTGAATTTTACCAGCATTCTCCTGGCTCATATATGTGCCTAAAACAATTGCTTTCTCAAATCCTCATTTAACATTTGATCCACTGCCAGCTTCTCTAAATTTAGACAAGAAAGCTGCTTAAGAATCTGCAAGTACATCAAACTACTGTTTTATCATATAGTTACAACTTTTTCCCCTTTAAATTTAAAAGCTCTATTCATATTCAGATGTCAATGCTTTAGTATTAGAAATTGTTTTATCTTCACACACTTATGTAGTGTGAAACTGAAAGTATTGGAAACAAATCCTGCTCAGAAAAATAATTCAAAAATCTTAAAAAGATGACTATAGTCATGGTTATTACTACTAGCTGATTACCATTTTTTCTCTAATAGGATAGTACTTTTTTTCATTCACAAGAACAGTTGCTTTAGTTTTCAGGTTTTGATGAAGAGAAAAAGCATATTGATATAAAATAAACTATGTATGTGTGTGTGTGTGTGTGTATGTCATATATAGATGTGACACATATTTTTTGTGAACAAAATTTTACAATACACTGGATAATTTTAAGTAAAGTGGTATGATGCTAAATATTTCTAGAGAATTTTAGCTAAAAAATATGCTGTTTTAGTTATCTATACACTGTTATAAATTATCTAGAACATAGTAACTAAAAATAAGAAATCTTCGTTATTTCTCTGAGTTGCTGTGTCAGGAACCCAAGTGTAGCCTTTGCTGTGCCTCTGATTTAGGATTTCTCTGGAGGCTGAAGTACAGATTTGGAGGAATGAATGCAGCATGCCCAAGTTCAGCTAAGGCAGGATGGGTTTCTGAGCTCACTCAGGAGGCTATTGTTTATTCTCAGGTCCACACTGACTGATGGGTAAAGGAAGACATCAGTTCACTGTCCCGTGACCCTCTCCAAAGGGCTTCTCCCAGAGCCAGAGCAGAGAGAGAGAGAGAGGAAGAGCACTGGAAGTCACAATAATCTTATCTTGGGAGTGACTTCCCATGACTTTTGATGTGCTTTATTTGTTAGCAGTGAGTCACTGGATCCAGTAATGCTCAAGGAGAGAGACTATCTAAGGGTTTGAATATAACAGGGTTGGGCGGGGGCACTTTAGCTGCTTGGACAAATCAATTATTTTATATTGTTTTTGTTGGTGTTCAGTCACTCAGTCATGTCTGACTCTTTTCAACCCCATGGACTGCAGCATTCCAAGCTTCTCTGTCCTTGACTGTCTCCCAGAGTTTGCTCAAACTCATATCCATTGAGTTGGCGATGCCACTCAACCATCTCATCCTCTGCCACCCCCTTTTCCTCCTGCCCTCAATCTTTCCTAGCATCAGAATCTTTTCCAGTGAGTCAGCTCTTCACATCAGGTGGTCAAAATATTGGAGCTTCATCTTCAGCATCAGTCCTTTCAATGAATATTCACTGGTTGCTTTACTTTAGGATTGACTGGTTTGATGCGTTTGTTCACTTCCCCTCACTCTCTGGTAAGTGTACTCTCTCTAGTTCAACATTTAGATATATACAATATGCATTGAATTTGACCTGTAAACTCTTTATATTTTTCTTTTTTCTGCAACAAAATAAAAGAAAGTAAAACAAACTTATTGCAGGAGTGTCATTCCTGCAGCATGCTAGTGTAACATTTTGAAATCTACTTTGGATTCTGGGCTGTCATTGTACTATTACAACAACCAAACTGCATTCATTTAAGGTACACTGTGTGTGCTTGATTCTGTCTTCTGGGTTTGTTCATGCCCCGTGTGATTATTTTTTTATTGAATTAAGAGTGCTTTTCCCCTGGCATAGTTTGAAACTATTGTGTGCATTGTTCCTATTTTTAAAATTCATTTGGGGAATGCTGTTTAATTTCTCTTCTTTGGAATTTAGCTTCATGTTTATATTTATTGTTCATGTATTCTGTTCTCTATACAGTTTCTTTATGGCCAAAATGTCATTTTAGCAGCAATGTTAACAAAAATGTAGTATTGTTTTAAAGTTTGGAAATTACTCTGACATGCTATATTTATGTTAAAATTTTTAGCAATCCAAATGTAACATGTTTTAATAATGTTTTATAACATAATACGGTTTTTTGATTTCTTGATGATATAATAAGCTAAAAAAAGAGATATAGGTTAGTTGTATTCTGTTCAATATTTACAGATGAATAAACTTAATCTGTGATGATGAATAATTGAAGGATTAAAAAAAAAAACTAGTGGAGATCACAGGGTAGGCTTGGAACTGAGTCCTGAAATTAAGTATACCAGTGTCTTCTTTAATCAGTTCTTAAATACGCATTTTACTTTTATGTTATTTTCATTATGGACAATGTATGCAACCATTTTAGGGTTTCACTGTTTTCACTAAAAGCTTCCCTGGTGGCTCAGTGGTAAATAATTTGCCTGCCAATGCAGAAGACACAGGCGATACAGGTTCTATCTCTGGGTTGGGAAGATCCCCTGGAGAAGGAAACAACCCACTCCAGTATTCTTGCTTGGAAAATCCCATGGACAGAGGAGCCTGTTGGGCTACAGTCTGTGGGGTCACGAAGAGTTGAACAGAACTGAGCACACATGACACACAGTACATTCTCTTGGCTTTCAAAACAAAATCCAAATTCTTGACTCTATTAATTTAGGCAATTGTAAAGTACCTAAATGTAATAGATATGTATCAAAGTTGCAGTAGTATATGTTGACTAAAAAGATGAACAAAGTGAGTTGCAAGTTAAGTTTTATTTGGGGCAAATGAGGACTTCAGTCCAGAAGATAGTACTTCAGACAGCTCTGAGAGACTGCTCCAAAGAGGCAGTTGGTAAAGGTCAATATACAAGATTTTGGTAAAAGGGCAGTTCAATGCAATCAAGCCTTTACTTTACAAAAGGTTTTCTGCTAATCACGAGGAGCTGATGTCACCATAAATAGATTAAGTGATTTTACACATGTATACCTGTGACAGATTCATTTTGATATTTGGCAAAACTAATACAATTATGTAAAGTTTAAAAATAAAATAAAATTTAAAAAATAAAATAAAAGATAAAAGGTCAAAAAATAAAAATAAAAGAGGCAAGGATTGGAATCATGAAATCACGTCCTGAAAATATCGGGAGGAATTGGGGGCAGAAGGAGAAGAGGACGACAGAGGATGAGATGGCTGGATGGCATCACTGACTCGATGGACGTGAGTCTGAGTGAATTCCGGCAGTTGGTGATACAGGGAGGCCTGGTGTGCTGTGATTCATGGGGTCGGACATGATTGAGCAACTGAACTGAACTGAACTGAACTGAAAGATCTGTTCTACCAGTTTCCCTGGAGCACAGAGTGCCTCATTCTCCAAGCTGAATTCCCCTCACAGGGTGTTGAAGGTCAGTAGCTACAGCAGCACAGAGTTCAGTCTCTGCAGAGGCTGATGGCAAACACCCTTGCTGTTGTTATTCAGTCACTAGCAAATGTTCTTGGCAAGTGCCATTTGTCATTGACACATAGTGCAGGAAATTTTGGGGGCTTCTCTGGAGGCTCAGATAGTAAAGAATCTACCTGCAGTGTGGGAAATCTACTTTTTATCCCTGAGTTGGGAAGATCCCCTGAGGAGGGTATGACAACCCACTCCAGTATTCTTGTCTGGAGTATCCCCATGGACTGAGGTACCTGGTAGGTTGCAGTCCATTGGGTCACAAAAAGTTGAACACGACTGAGAGACTAAGCACACAATCACACATTTGAAATGCTTATTTTTGGCTTATATAAAATCTAAAACCCATTTTCCTGATTATATTATCGTTTCCTTCTAATTGTAATTAAGTAGTCCAAGCCCTCTGAAAACCTAGTTCTTCCAGCTTTAACAGGCAGCTTTCAAAGGTGCCATTGCTTGCTTCTATTTAGTCTGTAGAAAGAAAGAAAAAAAAAAAGTTGATCAGATTTGACATGGCAGGGATGTGTTTCTTGAACATTTAAGTTCACCCCTATCTCTTTTGTTTGGCTTTGTCCTCTATTTAACACAAGCTGAATCCTTTCTAAAATTCATATTCTTCAGAAAGAACATGAAAATTCCAATTCTTCAGAAAGCCCTTTCATAACAATGGAATACTACATCTTCCAATCATTTTATTTCAGAGCCCTAATTCATTCCAACATTATCTCAATCTGAAAACATATACATTTATTTTGTTTTTTATTCATTTGTTGTTTCTCTCTCTGCACTGCCTGAAGGTTCCCTAGGAATGGAGCCTTGATTCTCGTGTTCAAGCCTGCACTTAGATGGACCTACATCTCATAGGCACTTAACTAAAAGCATTTTTGAATGAATGGATCAGTGTGCATACAAACTTCTTATCATTCCTACTGAAAAAAAAATCATAAATTTAAGACTTCTAAGGCTTTTCTGTGGATGAAATTAGAGAAAAGGAGCATAATAAAACATTAAGGAAAATCTCAAAATCTGCATAGTGTTTCAGAGGTTGACAGAAAATAGAAACCGGAGCTTCAGATACCTTAGCTAGGCTTTGTTTCAGAACTGTGCAGCAGTTCTAATTAGCAATCAAACATTTCCATATATAATATGCTCTAATTTCTCTAGAGACATGTATACATGGGTTCTTAAAAGATTTAACTATCCTTCCTCATTAACTTCCTATCCCCATTATTTTGCTATACTGGAGGACTATTAGTTCAAAGGCAAGAGTGACTTTGAAGTTTAATATGAAAAACACTGTTTGTAATCTTTAATGTAAATTCATTTTTTCCATTTTATTTTCTCAATCTTCCTTTCTGTATAGCTTCTAGTCAGAGCAGCAATGAAAACAGAAGCTTAGTTGGTTGATGATTCACAGTGGAATGTTTTCATTTCAGTGTTTCATTATTTCATCTTTTGTGCAGTAAAATAATACCTATTTGTAAAAGAATATTCTGTGGAGTTGTACTTAGTTACAGAATGTCAACCATTAAAACAATTAAAAATAAAAATACGTCTTATCCTCAAAAAATAAGTGCATTAACATTAATCCCACATATATTTACTCAAAAGTCTAATTTGAGGTTTGAATTTAAAGGAAAAAAGAAAGTGTTATCATAATAAAGCATGACAACTGTTACTAGCTTCAGGAAACACTATAAACAAATCAAACCACATTAAAATGAAGATCTCTAACAGTTCTCTCAAGGTCTTGCTAATCATTCCTTTATTCAATACAGTGACATTCTGCTCTAGTAAAATGATATGAATAGCCTCAATAATTTGGCTAGTCTCTTAGACTTTATGTAATTGGATTGTAAATCCTTCTAATGAGATTTGCCCTCTGTAAATCTTGATCCAGCCTTTTCCTTATTTTGCCTCTCTTTTGGTTCATATATTTTAGGAACAGGATCCAAGGTATCAAAAAGTGATGTGGTTTCTAGAGAATGGGTTCTCTGCAGAAAACATCTAACTGACCTTCATGTCGCAATGACTCAGGTAGTATTTAATTTTCAAATCTTGCAACACATTGAATTTTGGCAATGATATTTTGCATAAGCTAAGAAATAAAAGCCACTTATAATGTGGCAAGAATAATACTCTGAAAAAATATAAAAAGTAAAGCTCATGTGTCAAGACTCTTTTATCAGTTTCAGCTAAGTTGACCTAAATTTTAAGTAAGGAATTCAAGAGCTATATTTCACATACAGTTGGAAAAAAAACAGTAGACTGTAGAAGTGATAAGTTAGAGAATTTCCATGCAAACTATCCATGAAAGGAAAGCAACAGGTTCAGGTAAGAAGTCAGTAAAATCGAGTGAATGTCTTGATCGTTAAGTGAGTTCCTAGGAAAAGTGGTAGAATGTCTGGTAGTAGTTGAAAAAGAGAATTCTAGAATAAGAGAGAACTCTATTCAAATCCTAACTCATGTCATTTTCCTAGCTGTGTGTCTTGAGACAAGTTACTTAATCTCTCTGAATCCTGTTTTCTTATATGAGATGGAATTAATTAAACATAAGTCAAATAATTATTGATAATATTAAATTAACATAGTGTATGAAGTGATTTAGGGCATAATGACTGTGATATGTTGATGGTGGTGATGATCCCTAACGTAGAGTCATGTGCAGTCAGTATATTTAGTTCTGTCATTCTACATATCATTATAATAAATACTGATACAACTTTCCCCTGGCATCAGGCATATTTTGGAATGTGTATGACAGTATAACTTATATTGAGTGAACACTGTGAGTGATATTGATTAGAATATAAACTAGCTTTCATGTATATCATTTACATATAATCATGTATCCAATAACAATTCCCTATTATTTTTTACTGAATATTTTTAAAATTGTATTTTATATATCTTAACTTGATTATGTAGAAAGACAAATCAAATATCAAATTACAGCTAAAGAATGTTTTTTTATTGTTAGCTGACACCATATTTGTTCAAAATCCATCTATCTTCTTAAAATTGAGATCAAGATAAATCATTCTATGTGGCCAATTAGCCCATGAAAACTACAATAAAATGTATCTTCTGGAGAATTACCAAATTATAAGGTATTTCAAATTTTGGTTTTATCTGTTGTCTGGATTATACCTTTAATATATGTATGTACATAAAGATATACATATATGGAT
This sequence comes from Bubalus kerabau, assembly GCF_029407905.1. Taxonomy (NCBI): domain Eukaryota; kingdom Metazoa; phylum Chordata; class Mammalia; order Artiodactyla; family Bovidae; genus Bubalus; species Bubalus kerabau. The sequence goes on from NC_073625.1 coordinate 59,179,006, forward strand.
ATATATAAAGATATATATATATATATATATATAAAGATATATGTATCTTTAATACATATAACAGAGACAACTGAGTTTTGCATGCTTGCTGTGCTAATTACAAAAAACATGAATGTGATTGATTAATTTTCTTTGATGATCAGTGGCTCAATGAACTTTAAAACTGAACCCAATGGAACAGGTACCTTGGGCTTCAGTTCAGTTCAGTCACTCAGTCATGTCCGATTCTTTGCGACCCCATGAACTGCAGCATGCCAGGCCTCCTTGTCCATCACCAACTCCCAGAGTTCACTCAGACTCACGTCCATTGAGTCGGTGATGCCATCCAGCCATCTCATCCTCTGTCGTCCCCTTCTCCTCCTGTCCCCCATCCCTTCCAGCATCAGAGTCTTTTCCAATTAATCAACTCTTCGCATGAGGTGGCCAAAGTACTGGAGTTTCAGCTTTAGCATCATTCCTTCCAAAGAAATCCCAGGGCTGATCTCCTTCAGAATGGTCTGGCTGGATATCCTAACAGTCCAAGGGACTCTAAAGAGTCTTCTCCAACACCACAGTTCAAAAGCATCAATTCAACAGTGCTCAGCTTTCTTCACAGTCCAACTCTCAAATACATACATGACTACTGGAAAAACCATAGCCTTGACTAGACAGACCTTTGTTGGCAAAGTAATGTCTCTGCTTATGAATATGCTATCTAGGTTAGTCATAACTTTCCTTTCAAGGAGTAAGCTTCTTTTAATTTCATGGCTGCAATCACCATCTGGAGTGATTTTGGAGCCCCCCAAAATAAAGTCTGACACTGTTTCCACTGTTTTCCCATCTTGGGATTTCAGTTCAGTTCTGTTCAGTTGCTCAGTCATGTCCGACTCTTTGCGACCCCATGAATTGCAGCACGCAAGGCCTCCCTGTCCATCACCAACTCCCGGAGTTCACTCAAACTCACGTCCATTGAGTCGGTGATGCCATCCAGCCATCTCATCCTCTGTCGTCCCCTTCTCCTCCTGCCCCCCCATCCCTTCCAGCATCAGAGTCTTTTCCAATGAGTCAACACTTCGCATGAGGTGTCCAAAGTACTGGAGTTTCAGCTTTAGCATCATTCCTTCCAAAGAACACCCAGGACTGATCTCCTTTAGAATGGACTGGTTGGATTTCTGTCAAATTTCCATGTGAAATCCTCTAGCATCTGTCCTTTGTGCTCTCTTGAGAGTCAGAAGAGTGAGTTGTGCACAGTTCACCTGTGAAAAAGAATGAGAGCTGAGCTAAGATGGGGAGATAAAGGGTCTGTGGGAGAGGATGTCAAGAGACTGACACTTGATGGAGAAAGCACAAGCAGCCTCAGGTGAGACACACTAAGAAAACCTGGATCAGCAAGATAGGTGTTTTTTCTCATTGATCCATGGATTCCCTCATCCATTTGTTCTTCAACATACATCCATTATCATCATTTCAATTTTTTGCCCTTTATTAATGTTTTAAATTGCCTATGACTGCAAATCCAAATGACTCTGGTGCCACTCAGCCCTAACACTAAACATTACCCACTGTTTTAAAAGAAAAAACTCAAAATCTCACAAAAAATATCAAAGCTGAAAAAAAATACTTTTTTTTATAAAAACAAACACTGCTTTTCTCTGTTGTCTGACACTACTCAAAGTCTCCAGTAATTAATCAGCAAATGAAGTGATTAAAAAAAAAAAAAAAGCCAAAGCACTTATCTTTCAAACTTTGGTGATTACTTACATTTAAAATGTGTGACTCTTGTTATACTAGGGTCTATAAGTACTTCATTTCCAGCTAAGGTAATAACATCATTGGAAAGGAAATGTGGTAAAATCATTGTTAATTTAGTGGCTTTGAGAGGGGAAATTCGGAACCTACAATAAAATGTGTAGTTCCCTGAATAAATGAGTAAGCATGCTGTAAGGACCAACATGTACATGAGATTTACTGTAATTTCTTGCTTAGAACACTCTCACTTCTTTGATTAGAGTTAAAACTGCCTTGAAGTACACAATACATTCATCACTATAGAAATGAACACTCAACTATGTAAGGAACAGAGGGGACAAAATATGAGAGTTTGTCAAAAAAAATCAGTTCCATCTATCATCATACCTTAGAAAGTACTAAAAGTGGTCTCTTTTTTAAAAAAGTTGTGTCCCTCATTTTTACTGGATTATTTATATGTTTCAAGAAAACTGAGCACTGAAAACTTCCATGTTGTTTTAAATATATTATAAATATATATTTTTAAATGTGTTGGAAAATATAGAGGAAAGAGTAGCAGAGATAGGATATGATTTGACGTGAGTACATCTATGTTTCTTCTTGATTGTTCTTTATTCCTCTGCATTTCCTCTGGCATAGGAGTGGAATTTGATTATATATAGATAGATACAGATATACTATAGCTATATACAGCTATAATTATATATATAGAGATATGGATATAGACATATTCTTTCCTGGAAAATTCAATAGTCAGAGGAGCCTGGAGGACTACAGTCCATGGAGTCACAAAAAGTTGGACATGCCTGAGCACACATGCATTTATATAGATATAGTATAGATATAGATATAGATATAGATGACATAGATGTAGACATAGACATAGACATAGACATAGATATATTTCACCTGATCTGGAGAAGTAGAACTTGTTCAACTTGGGAAAACTAGGCAGAATTGTATAGCATCCTTAATTAATAAAGGCATTTTCAGTGAAAAATCACATATCAGTTGGTTCTAAAATTAGGATTACAATTTCAATGTAAAGCACATTTGTGCCTTTCTATGCTTGAACATTTTCCCAGTTTTCTTTCATTTCACCTTTCTCTCAGATTCTCAGCACTTTTACAGGTTTATGTCAGAATTTGCTTGCTCAAAAGTCACTTTCCAATTCTCTTCTATTTAGTATATGTGGCATTTATAAATAGAATATATGGTATTTATGTTTTTAAAATATACAACAATTAAAACTTAGCTATGCATTCCATTCCTCAGTCTCCTTTCATTGGTTAATTGGAATTTATCTCATTTGTGGTCCTGCAGGATGGTCATCTTGTATTATGTTCTACATGACAACAAAGTTGAACATTTGAACCAGGTTAGGCCAATTATCACACTGCATCCCTGAGAAAAGAGTGGTGGATGTAAAGGTGGGCACTAGGAACCAGGGAGACCAATGAGAATTTTCCTATGACTTCTCCTGCTGGGAATTGAGAGAGTCAATTCCTAGGCAGCTTGAGAAGAAGTCCAGGACCCCTGAGAAGGGGAAAGGGATCTGGGGCTCTCAAGGAGGAGATAGGGGTCTGGAAATCTAAAGGAAGAGGAAAAGACAATTTTTTTCCCTACATTCCTTAGTAAGGATTATATAACAATAACATATCCTACCTAAGGACAGGTTTCTCCTTCCTGAAAACCTTCTAACTAATCCTGCCACCTTAAAATGTATATTATGGGTGTGGGTATAGTAAGATCTTTACAATATTGAGACATTCTTTTGATTTATTGTAATAAACAATTAATAAGTATATAATTCCCTTGCTAAGACTAGGGATTAGGGCATTCTCCATCCCTTTCTGAGGTCTTTGTCAGAAGCTTTCTCTGTCTCTTTTATTACTTTGGTAAAACTCTATTACACAAAATTTCTGAGCTATCAAGCCTCATCACTGGCCCCAGATTGATTTCTTCTCCTCTAGAGGCCAAGAATCCCAGCATATTTCATGATTCAGCAACAACCTTTCATCTTGGGGGGTTGTCTGGGAGTCTTCAGGACAAGGTAAGGACTCTTGGAGCTCTAGTTCTTTGCTCTCCTACCAAACATGTTTTCTGCTGTACTTTACTAACTCTACGGTGTGTTTGTGTATGTTATCGATTAAAAGAGACACATGTGTGAACCAAGGGCTGTGTCTAATGTACGGTTCTGAGGTGACCTCATATGGTTTATGGCAGAAACCCTGTTGGGGAATTATAACAACCTGCTAATGTCACAGGACACTCAAAGTCTCCTTTGGGGAATGGCCAGAGATGGATGAAGTGTGTGGACCGAACTCTATTTTCTCACACAAACTTTTAAGGTTCTTTGACCATTTCATCACTTCTTGGGAAATAGAGCAAAATCAAGACCAGGAGCTGACTGTGGCTTAGATCATGAAGTCTTTATTGCCAAATTTAGACTTAAATTGAAGACAGTAGGGAAAACCAATAGACCATTCAGGTACGACCAAAATCAAATCCCTTATGATTATACAGTGGAAGTGAGAAATAGATTTAAGTGTCTAGATCTGATAGATAGAGTGCCTGATGGACTATGGAATGAGATTCATGACATTGTACAGGAGACAGGGATCAAGATCATCCCCATGGAAAAGAAATACAAAAAAGCAAAATGGCTGTCTGGGGATGGCTTACAAATAGCTGTGAAAAGAAGAGAAGCAAAAATCAAAGGAGAAAAGGAAAGTAAAACATCTGAATGCAGAGTTCCAACGAATAGCAAGAAGAGATAAGAAAGCCTTCCTCAGTGATCAATGCAAAGAAATAGAGGAAAACAATAGAATGGTAAAGAATAGAGATCTCTTCAAGAAAATTAGAGATACCAAGGGAACATTTCATACAAAGATGGGCTCAATAAAGGACAGAAATGGTATGCACCTAACAGAAGCAGAAGATATTAAGAAGAGGTGGCAAGAATACACAGAAGAACTGTACAAAAAAGATCTTCATGACCAAGATAATCATGATGGTGTGATCACTCACCTAGAGCCAGACATCCTGGAATGTCAAGTCAAGTGGGCCCTAGAAAACATCACTACAAACAAAGCTAGTGGAGCTGATGGAATTCCAGTTGAGTTATTTCAAATCCTGAAAGATGATGCTGTGAAAGTGCTACACTCAATATGCCACCAAATTTGGAAAACTCAGCAGTGACCACAGAACTGGAAAAGGTCAGTTTTCATTCTAATCCCAAAGAAAGGCTATGCCAAAGAATGCTCAAACTACCACACAATTGCACTCATCTCACACACTAGTAAAGTAATGCTCAAAATTCTCCAAGCCAGGCTTCAGCAATACGTGAATATGAACTTCCTGATGTTCAAGCTGGTTTTAGAAAAGGCAGGCAGAGGAAGCAGAGATCAAATTGCCAACATCCTCTGGATCATTGAAAAAGCAAGAGAGTTCCAGAAAAAAAAAAAAATCTATTTCTGCTTTATTGACTATGACAATAGTGGACCACAGTAAACTGTGAAAAATTCTGAAAGAGATGGAAATACCAGACCACCTGACCTGCCTCTTGAGAAACCTATATGCAGGTCAGGAAACAACAGTTAGAAATGGACATGGAACAGCAGACTGGTTCCAAATAGGAAAAGGAGTGCAGCAAGGCTGTATATTGTCACAGAGTACATTATGAGACATGCTGGACTGGAAGAAACACAAGCTGGAATCAAGATTGCCGGGAGAAATATCAATAACCTCAGATATGCAGATTACACCATCCTTATGGCAGAAAGTGAAGAGGAACTAAAAAGCCTCTTGATGAAAGAAAAAGAGGAGAGTGAAAATGTTGGCTTAAAGCTCAACATTCAGAAAACGAAGATCATGGCATCCGGTCCCATCACTTCGTGGGAAATAGGTGAGGAAACCATGGAAACACTGTCAGACTTTATTTTTTGGGCTCCAAAATCACTGCAGATGGTGCTGCAGCCATGAAATTAAAAGACATTTGCTCCTTGGAATGAGAGTTATGATTAACCTAGATAGCATGTTGAAAAGCAGAGACATTACTTTACCAACAAAGGTCCAGCTATGTTTTTTCCTGTGGTCATGTATGAACGTGAAAATTCATACATGAAAGTTCATATGTGAAAGTTCGGCTGAGCACAGAAGAATTGATGCTTTTGAACTGTGGTGTTGGAGAAGACTCTTGAGTGTCCCTTGGACTGCATGGAGATCCAACCAGTCCATTCTAAAGGAGATCAGTCCTGGGCGTTCTTTGGAAGGACTGATGCTAAAGCTGAAACTCCAGTACTTGGCCACCTCATGCAAAGAGTTGACTCATTGGAAAAGACCCTGATGCTGGGAGGGATTGGGGACAGGAGGAGAAGGGGATGACAGAGGATAAGATGGCTGGATGGCATCACCGACTCGATAGACGTGAGTCTGAGTGAACCCTGGGAGATGGCGATGGACAGGGAGGCCTGGCGTGCTGCAGTTCATGGGATATCGAATAGTCGAACATGACTGAGTGACTGAACTGAACTGAAGCTAATCTGTCAGATCATAGTCTTCCAAGGGACTTGTGACCTATGCTCTTACTGTGTACTGTTACTTAGGTCCAAAACTTAGATTGGTAGTCAGGAAGTGCCCAGCCTTGCTAGGAGTTGAAAGTTTGGAAGCTAGGTGGAGATCTAGCTCCAAGAACATCTCTCTGGTTAAATATCATTCAGATGGGAAGTACAGCGGTCTTCTTCCTTTGGTAACGTTAGCTCTTAGTGAACTAGAGGAGATTTTCCAGTGGCTTTTGTCCCAACTCCTTAGATATTCTTTCTGTGGAACCTGTTGGAATGAACTGGAAGGACTGGCCATAATAACTCAAGGAAAAAAATCACTTTTTCCTCACCTGCCAGCCCTTCACCATCTCTTTTGCTATCTCTTATGCTGGTGTGGTGATCCTCAGAAAGAACATACTGGTTTTGTTTGTACCGGTCTTACTGTGGCCAGGAATAGACTCAGAGTCATGAACAGGCAATCAGGAGACAAATGATTCCCCCAGCGGTCTTAGCTTCAGAGACATTCCAGAAAGTTACTCTGATTGCATCCTGGGTGGCATCAGAGGCAAGCAAGGTTTTAACAATGAGAAACTGGGCATTAGTCTGGGATGTCATCAAGTCTACCCTTGGTGCATCTCCACCCTGCCTCAGCAATAGAGCCAAGCTGGACGAGTAGGGCACCTACATTGGTAAGGGGAAAGACTAAGTCTGACCAGGGAAGGAAAGCTTCAGTTTAAAGTCTGTCTAGACTTACACCCCATCTAGAGCAAGGAGGAACTCTTCTGGTAGAAAGATGGCGCTGGTCTCTTTTTTTCTTTCTTAAAGATAGGAACTAGCAATTCCAGCCTCACTCCTTTGAACTGTATCCTGAAAAACTGGGATAGATTTGACCCCAGAACTTAAAGAAGACACGCCTGATCTTCTTATGCAATACTGCATGACCATGACATCCATTGGAGGATGGCAAATGGTGGCCAGTTGAAGGGTCTCTTTATTGTGATACTGTTTTACAACTATACCTGTTCTATAGAAAACAAGAGAAATGGGTAGAAGTGACATAAGTGTTGTTCTTTATTTCTCTATGAGACATGCCAGACTTGTGTCCTAAGGGTACAGAATTGGATGTGAAACCTTCAGCTCCCTCTTGTCCTCTTACTTTGCCCTTGTATCTGGGGCTCCCAACTGAACAGGTTGAGAGTCAGGGCACCCTTCCAGGAAGGGTTGCCTCAGTCTTGGTAGAAATCCAAACAATACCAGTTGTGGTCAGGACTATCTAGAAGATCCATAAAAAGTACATAGAAGCCATTATGGGACTAATTCTTTACTTCATGACCCTACTTGGAGAGATGTAATGCATGTCTTGGGACAGATGCTGAGTCCTGACTCAAGAGCTTGAGTTTTGGGGAAGCTACTACTTTCAGAGATGAATGGCTTGAACATGAGACAAGGGGAAAGAGGTAACATGAAATAACCTTACTCCCTACTGGGAGCCAAACAGTCCCCATAACAGAGCCACTTTGTCATATGTATTCTTGAAGGACTCAAGCTAGTGCATGCTAAGGCTTTATGATAAGTTGGCTAACATAGAACAGGGAGAGAAGGAAGCTCCTGGTAAATTCCTAGATAGACTGAGGGAAGCCCTTCACAGATTCACTGAGATTGATCCCGAAAGTGAAGAGGGAAGAGTGATTTTAAAATATAGATTTCTCACTCAATTGGCTCCAGATATCCGGCATAAGCTATTAAAACAGGCATATGGACGAAATCAGTATTTAGATAATCTGTTGCAACTGGCTCAGACAGTCTATTATGCCAAGGAATATGAGGAAAAGAAAGAAAGGCAGAAAAAGACAAAGGGATAGGCAGAAGCCCTTGTAATGGCTGTCAGAACTGTTCTTAAACAGACTGAGAAAAATTCCTAGAGAGACCAAGGTGAAAAGGGATGGGCTTGTTATTACTGTGGAAAGGAGAGGCACCCCAAGCTCCCATCCTAATTACACCTGAGGAATTCCAGGATTAATACTTGTCGGGGGCCAATCCTTTGATATCCTTTTAGACACTGGGACAACTTTGTGTTTATTGAAGCCCCTGGCCCATTTTCTCCCTGAGCTACTTCTGTAATAGGACTGTCTGGACAAGCCAAACTTTATTATTTCAGTTGTTCTCCAAGTTGCAACTGGGACTCTGTGCTATTTTCATAGGAGTTTCTGATCATACCAGTTTCCCTCACCCCTTTTGGGGAGGGATATGCTGAGCAAGGTCCATGCCTGTGTTTTCATGAATATGGAGCCCTCTTTTTCTCTCCCTTTAATTGAACAAAATGTAAATCCTAAAGTTAGGGCTGACGGAAAAACTGGGTCAAGCACAAAATGCTGTTCCTGTACTTATGAAGCTTAAAGACCCTCACCTATTTCCTCATCGAAAACAGTATCCACTAAAGCCTGAGGTTAATCAATGGGCAAAATCTTACTGTACTGACTTCTCATGATGCAAATGTGATATTAAACTCTAAAGTTCAGAGCAACAGTGGCTCCACTTTTAAAGCTGCTGTAACTCAAGGGGTGTCAAAAGCTTCAGAAATAGAATATCACTTACACTGCTCCTGGAAACCCCAATCTTCAGGAAATTTGAAAAGATTAATGACATTAAGAGGCATCTGCATAAGCTAACTCAGAAACACAAGACAGTTGGTTTAAAGATTTACCATTTCTTTAATGAGGGCTTGAACTGCCCCCTCCCCCAAATGGGATTATCTCAATGACAGAGCTTTTTTGTGCACAGATATTGTCATAGATCCTAAAGACTTAGAACTAGCTATGTGATTGAGCTTTTAGCTTTTCAGTGGACATTATGAGATGTCTGGGATATGACCCCTGACCCAGACTCCACAGTCGATATAATTGCTTGGTCTGCACAGTGCTCCTTTTCCTCATCAGTTGAAGACTTCCCACGGTAGGTTACTCCAACTCAAGGAAAGGACTTTCTTCAACCCTGTGCATGTCTTCACCAAAAACAATTGTATGTGATACCTCTCCTTGATCTGATGGCATCTAACAATCCTAAGATGAACTGATTGTGCCTTAACTATGAACATAATGTGACTTTTAATTTTGATTAGGTTTTAACTTGATTTAATAACTATTTTGCTTACCTCCATAACTGTAAAACGGGGTTTGTTTCTGTCTGAAAGCTATTAAATTACAGATGGTTGTCCAGGCTCCTACTAGTGCCACAGCCTCCTCCAACTGTCACTTGGGGGCCCTGGATCAGAGACCCTCAATATGAGGGTTCAGTTCAGTTCAGTCACTGAGTCATGTCCGACCATTGGAGACCCCATGAATCGCAGCATGTCAAGTCTCTCTGTCCATCACCAATTCCCAGAGTTCACTCAGACTCAGGTCCATTGAGTTAGTGATGTCATCCAGCCATCTCATTGTCTGTCGTCCCCTTTTCCTACTGCCCCCAATCCCTCCCAGAATCAAGGTCTTTTCAATTGAGTCAACACTTCGCATGAGGTAGCCAAAGCACAGGAGTTTCAGCTTTAGCATCATTCCTTCCAAGGAACACCCAGGGCTGATCTCCTTCAGAATGGACTGGTTGGATCTCCTTACAGTCCAAGGGACTCTCAGGAGTCTTCTCCAACACCACAGTACAAAAACATCAATTCTTTGGTGCTCAGCTTTCTTCACAGTCCAACTCTCACATCCATACATGACTACTGGAAAAACCATAGCCTTGATTAGACGGACCTTTGTTGACAAAGTAATGTCTCTGCTTCTGAATATGCTATCTAGATTGGTCATAACTTTCCTTCCAAAGAGTAAGCATTTTTTAATTCCATGGCTGCAGCCACCATCTGCAGTGATTTGGAGCCCCCCCCCCCAAAAAAAAAAATAAAGTCTGATACTGTTTCCACTGGTTTCCCCATCTATTTCCCATGAAGTGATGGGACCAGATGCCATGATATTCGTTTTCTGAACTTTGAGCTTTAAGCCAACATTTTCACTCTCCTCTTTCTCTTTCATCAAGAGGCTTTTTAGTTCCTCTTCACTTTCTGTCATAAGGGTGGTGTCATCTTCATATCTGAGGTTATTGATATTTCTCCCGGCAATCTTGATTCCAGCTTGTGCTTCTTCCAGCAAGCGTTTCTCATGATGTACCCTGAATATAAGTTAAATAAGCAGGGTGAGAATATATAGCCTTGACGTACCCCTTTTCCTATCTGGAACCGGTCTGTTGTTCCATGTCCAGTTCTAACTGTTGCTTCCTGACTTGCATATCGGTTTCTCAAGAGGCAGGACAGGTGGTCTGGTATTCACACCTCTTTAAGAAAATAGATGTTTTGGGGGAACTCTCTTGCTTTTTCCATGATCCAGCGGATGTTGGCAATTTGATCTCTGGTTCCTCTGCCTTTTTAAAAACCAGCTTTAAGATCTGGAAGTTTACGGTTCACACATTGCTGAAGCCTGGCTTGGAGAATTTTGAGCATTACTTTACTAGAGTGTGAGATGAGTGCAATTGTGGGGTAGTCTGAGCATTCTTTGCATTGCCTTTCTTTGGGATTGGAATGAAGACTGACCTTTTCCAGTCCTGTAGCCACTGCTGAGTTTTCCAAATTTGCTGGCATATTGAGTGTAGAACTTTCACATTATCATCTTTCAGGATTTGAAATAACTCAACTGGAATTCCATCACCTCCACTAGCTTTGTTCGTAGTGATGCTTTCTAAGGCCCACTTGACTTCACATTCCAGATGTCTGGCTCTAGGTGAGTGATCATACCATCATGATTATCTTGGTCATGAAGCTCTTTTTTGTACAGTTCTGTGCATTCTTGCCACCTCCTCTTAATATCTTATGCTTCTTTAGGTTCCTACCTTTTTTGTCCTTTATTGAGCCCATCTTTGCATGAAATGTTCCCTTGGTATCTCTAATTTTCTTGAAGAGATCTCTAGTCTTCCCCCTTCTGTTGTTTTCCTCTATTTCTTTGCATTGATCACTGAGGAAGGTTTTCTTATCTCTTCTTGCTGTTCTTTGGAACTCTGCATTCAGATGCTTATATCTTTCCTTTTCTCCTTTAGGAGAATATGTTGCCTCAACAATTTAGGGACAATGCCCCTTGATAGCAGAAAATCGTTACAGAATGAAAACAATGTCCCTTTCTCTTGGCAACATAATTCTTGTAAAAGAAAAGGGGGAAAGAGAGAGTCAATTCCTAGGTAGGTTGAAAAGAAGTCAAGGGTCTCCAAGGAGGAGAAAGGGGTCTGGGACTCTCAAGGAGGAGATAGGGGTCTGAAATTCTCAAGGAGGAGGAAAGGACAAACTTTTTTTTTCTACATTCTTTAATAAGGATTATATAACAACGTATCATGCTTGAGGACATGCTTCTCTTTCCTGAAAACCTTCTAACTAATCCTGTTACCTTAAAATGTATATTATGGGAGTGGGTCTAGTAAGATCTTTACAACCTTGAGACTTTTTTGATTCATTGTAATAATAATTAAAAAGTATATAATTCCCTTTCTAAGACTATGGATTGGGGCATTCTCTGTCCCCTTCTGATTTCTATGCCAGAAGCTTTCACTGTCCCTTTTATTGGTTTAATAAAACTTTGTTAAAAAAAATAAATAAATAAAACTCTGTTACACAAAAATCTCTGCATGATCAAGCCTTGCCACTGGCCCTGGATTGAATTCCTCTCCTCTGGAGGCCAAGAATCCCAGCGTCTTTCATGACTCAGCAACAACATTTCAGAATGATGGGGAATATTCTCTTCAATTTGTATTATTAGCTGTAAACACATACAGTATGATTTACAGGAATCCTCCTTCGTGGTTGTGCAAGAAGTTTATTTGCAGTAGAATAAAAAATTAAATATGAAAATAGAAGCACAGATAATAATTTGAACTGAGAAACAGAGGCAGAGTCCTGGCAATATCTCTTTGCTGCTGCTGCTGCTAAGTCGCTTTAGTCGTGTCCGACTCTGTGCGACCCCATAGACGGCAGCCCATCAGGATCCCCCATCCCTGGGATTCTCCAGGCAAGAACACTGGAGTGGGCTGCCATTTCCTTCTCCAATGCATGAAAGTGAAAAGTGAAAGTGAAGTCGCTCCGCCCTGTCCGACTCTTAGCGAGCCCATGGACTGCAGCCTACCAGGCTCCTCCTTCCATGGGATTTTCCAGGCAATATCTCTTTAACCCTGAATATATCCACACCTGAAACCAATCTCTTTGTTATATGAACTAAATATTTTAAGTGAGAGTTGCGATTTTATAATAAATATGAGTGAATGAGTTTACCCAAAATGAAACATTTATATTGTTAGCCAAATAACTTGCATAATTTGTCAGAATATAAAAGTTTATATAAGTTTTCAGGTATTTTGCAAGTATTTGTTCATTATATTGTCACAATTAGTTTTGGATTTAATACAAGTATTAACTAGTTTAGTTTTGACCACAGTCACATAGCTAGTAAATATTCATGGAAGATTATAACTAAGGTGTATTAATGTCTACTTTGGGACTTGAGATTTTTCCTCAACACTAAATTCTTCTTTCCATTCTGTCACTCATTTTCTACTCTGACTTTTCTTAATTTTGACCACTCCTATTTCACTGATCTGCTAATATTGAATAATGTGAGGACATAAGTTTCTATTATATTCCCCAATCCCCTTTTCCAACTTCTTCCCATGCAAACAAACCCATTGTTTTACATAGAATTATCTCTACCACAGAAAGTATGAGTCAAAGAGTCAGACAGGACTGAAGTAATTTAACATGCATGTACACATATGAAAGGAGCAGGATTATACAGCCATGCTAAACCTTCTTCTTTCCCACATATAGAGGCCAGAACTCTTTGTTATTCAATTACAACAGTTGATTAAATAAACCAAAGTATCACTTCCCTTATGAAGATGCAGACATTTAAAGGATGAATGGAATCCAAAAATACCTGCTTCTTCTCTCTCTCCCCTACTGATTCAAAAACAGTACCAAAATTTTGGGAACGTTCTGTTTTCACTGGTAGTATCAAGGAGGAAGATATATTTCCTGGTATCACAGGATTGGAATATGGGATACCTTTTGGGACATGAGTAGAGAAATAGAAATAAAAGTTCAAGAAAAAAAGTAGGTATTTATATCTTGGTGAGAAATATCAGAACAGATTTCAAAGTGGATTTTAAGTTCTTTAAGAAAGGCAACACATTCAGTTGTTGACTCATTTGTTTTTCTGTATCATACCTAGAATATTCCCCTGATGACAAAGGAGAATGAGTTTCTCAAGTCTCCTGCTACAGAAGCAAAACTGACATACAGTCCTAACTGCTTTGTTTTGAATTTCATTCCTAAAAGCACCCCAAGGCATTTCCTGCCACAAGCTGTACCCTGTTAATAACTGTGTGTTGCAAGGCAGACCCTTTCCTGAGAAACATGTCAGCTGACCTCAGCTCAGAAAATCTTTGACATATCTGCCGAACATTCATTAGACTACATGGCTATCTAGGCTATTTTCTAAAATTCGTTTATTTTTAATTGAAAGATAATTGCTTTACAATATTGTGTTCGTTTCTGTCATACATCAACATGAATCAACCATAGGTTTATGTATGTCCCCTACCTCTTGAGCATCCCTCCCACCTCTTTCCCCATCCCACCCCTCTAGCTTGGTACAGAGTCCTGGTTTGATTTCCCTGAGTCATACAGCAAATTCCCATTGGCTATCTGCTTTACATACAGTAGTATCTGTGTTTCCATGCTACTCTCTCCATTTGCCCTACCCTCTCCTTACTCTAGGATATTTTTGCCTGACTTTCTCTTTCTCTCTTCTTCGTTAGGGATCAGATTTGCTTTGGGGTCTGAGGTTCTCCCAACTTTTCCTAAGTCTTTATTTTCCTTCACACCATGATTTCCCTAAGAAAATTCTTACATGTTTAATTTCATATTAACATCTGCTTCTAAGAGGATTTGTAGTCACACACAGGGGTGCCCAGTAAATATTAGCTTCTGATTTTAGTATGTCCAAAATGTCAATATAGACCTCATCATATATTTAGCTTTGGAAATTTCAAGTCAGAATAATTTATTTTTTATGACCCTGGCCCCTAAATTTTCATATGATTCATAAATAATTATTTTAATTCTCAGTTTGAAGCAAAAACACTTTATGTTTCTTACTCTAATACCTGATGATAATTTGTCACAAGAGGTTTTTGATAATATGAATGTCAGAATGCATATTTATTTCCTTAAAAAAAAACTTTATATGCATATGTTTTATTTCATAAAAATGTCAGTGATTTCTATGCTGGCAAAAAAATTCATCTACACCTAATGCCAGCATTTCAAAACACTTTCATTACTAAAGATTTGAAACCTGTGAATTTTGCAACTATAGGAAATGTTAAAGCTAAAATGAAGCAAGCACTATAAATGAATAAATTAAAAAAGCCATGCTCTACTAAATGGAGTTCACATGAGGATGGAGTGGTTCATAATTAAAGGATTACAATCGTCTTTAATTGATAATGTGACTTTACCAGTAGGCCACAATTTTAGCCTCATAGATGTGCTCAATCAGAATGTTGTGATGAGATTCACAGCTTTAAATGTCCTGCTAATTATCTTAGAAGATGAAAAAAAACACATTTTTTTTTCCCCCCAACTTGCTTCCATGGGTTTTCATCACAGGCGATAGTCAATCTCCTAAGCAAAACTGTTTGGTAGCTTTAAAGCATGCAACACTTGCATCACAATAGGAATATCTGAAGGTCAGTATGTTACCAAACTAGTTCTGCTTTTTGGTTGATGGGGTAGTGCATGACGAATATAAGATGAAAGAAAAATTGTGTATCAGTATTATCCCAAACCATGAGCTTTCCTTACTAGAAACAGTACAATCATTCCTATTGGTTTTACACAACTGCTTTACCCCCTCTGTCAATGTCTACATGATTTCTCTTTTTGAAGCAGTTCTTTCTCCCAATAGAGTTGACAACAATTTAATGAGGTGTAGGGTCAGGAGAAAGCGATGGCACCCCACTCCAGTACTTTTGCCTGGAAAATCCGATGGATGGAGGAGCCTGGTGGGTTGCAGTCCATGGGGTCGTGAAGAGTCGGACACAACTGAGGGACTTCACTTTCACTTTTTACTTTCATGCATTGGAGAAGGAAATGGCAACCCACTCCAGTATTCTTGCCTGGAGAATCCCAGGAATCGGGGAGCCTGGTGGGCTGTCATCTCTGGGGTCGCACAGAGTCGGACACAACTGAAGCAACTTAGCAGCAGCAGGGTCTGTTGGGGTTTCCCTGGTGACTCAGGTGGTGAAGAATCTGCTGCAACACATGAGACCCAGGTTCAGTCACTGGATTGGAAAGATCCCCTGGAGCAGGGAATAGTTTACCCATTCCAGTATTCTTGCCTGGAGAATTCCATGGAGAGAGGAGCCTTGTGGGCGATAGTCCATGGGGTCACAAAGAGTCAGATATGACTGAAATGACTTAGCAGCATTAGGGTCTGTGGGGTAAAATGAGACAAGATAGCTGGTCTGACTTTGTCTCTTCCTTCAGCAGCAAAAACTTTGCAAATGGAAAGATAAGACCTCCTGAAGCTCTGTCAAGTCACTCTTCAGAGAGCAACTAATGACTGCACATAAACACTACAAAATAAGTTCCTCCAACTCTAATGCCATTTCTTGATGTTTGAAGGCAGATATCCACAGGATTTAAAAAAAAAAAAAAAAAGATCTTTCACTTTGAAGTACAATTATAATAGGACAGCAAGGCCATCTCCTAAGGAGGCCACTATAGGCAACTGAATACCTCTGCTGCTTTAGCAACCCCTTTTTATTCTGCTCAGAAAAGACTCCTGGATACTCATAGTTAATTAAAACCTATTTAAACAAGATAATTTTTTCCTTCCAGGATTCTGGAAAGTTACTTTTCAGAGATATTATAAGGTGTAATTGTCTTCTCAGACTTCCTTAGGCAATTTATGCTGGGCTTTGCACACCTTCTCTGATGAACATCCCTTTCTAATAGTCCTAGGCAAATTTCATGGCAGCCATTATAGGGCCTCTGCCTGAGTCATAAAACCCTTCTTGTTTCTGAAGAGCCAGTGTTTAATTTTAGGCAGTCCCCCTGGAAAGTGAGACATATTTATACAAATGTGGGAGGATGGTAATGAACATTTTTATGACCCATATAATCAGATCTCCTTCTCACCATTGCTTGCTATTTGCTTTCTCAGATTGAGGCCATCCAGGTTCCTTTTTTCTTTCCCCAAATCCATTAAATAACAAGCTACCCAGGCTATGGCACTGTTTGAAATGTAAAAATGCTGTACTGTTAGGAGATAATTAAGCTTTGCTTTTGTTTCAACAGGACACCAAATTGTTATTTCTGGGTTCTCATTACTTGCCTCTGCCCTTCTCCAATTCAAGAATTACAGAGTAAAATAATCATACTCTTTTCAGGAAAAAAACAAAAAACAAAAAACAAAAACAAAAACTGAGTGAACTAAGTGAGTAAAATGAGTCAACCATCAAGTATATGCCACATAAGCAATTAAGTGTTTAGTCACTTCAGTCGTGTCCAACTCTTTGCGACCCTATGGACTGTAGATCGCCAGGCTCCTCTCTCCATGGGATTCTCCACGAAAGAGTATTGGAGTGGGTTGTCATGCCCTTCTCAAATACAATTAAGCATTTAAATTAAAAAAAAAAAAAGAAAGAAAATGAAAGTCTAATGCATTAACATCTTAAAAACTATTTGTTATTATTTTTATTACTTGCATTTTTCTTTACACAAATCAGTAAAGGTATTTTTGTCTTTATAGTTTGTTTTGGCCTGGAATTATTCTATTATATCTGTCCATAGTGGAAAAAAAGAATGGAAATCTCCCATTCCTGAATATCTAAAGGCAACTATATTCTCCATAGTATTTGTGATTTTTTTCTCCCTAAAAAAAATGTAATTCAGCCTGACACTAACAAACTCTCATTAAGGAAGGAAATGAGTGTCTGGATTCCTAAGAAAAATAAATCCTACCAGTTGGCAAGATACCTCCATGAGGAGAGAAAGCTGACTCTTAGCTCATTTACTTTTTTTTTCAACCATATATCATTCATTTACTCATTTCTGTCTTCATGTTTTGTGTCCATGTGACTTGCTTTTTTTTTTTATCAAACTCTTGGTAACTTGAACATAAATACTTAGATAAGTTCCTATGCCCTACTCCACCTACTCTTGTCACCTTTTAAAAAAATACCTCCTTGAGTAACCCTCTCTAAGCAATCTAACCCTGAAAATCTGACCATATGGTCTCTAATGAGTGAAAGTGTCCGTTTTTACTGCATCAGCAGATATGTGTGTTCAGAATTTTTGTTTTAGATTATTTTTGTTCCAGGGAAACACACTTTCTAAGCAATTGTTAATAGCTACCTATTTTTTTTTTTTTAAGATAGTGCATTGTTGCATCTGCGTGTATCTCCTCTCTTTTACTTTCTTCCCCTCTTCCTCTTCCTCCTCCTTCTGCTTCTAACCATACTTTCTTTTCTCTTTTTTTAAATCTATATTTGTTCCAAAGAGAATCTAAGATCTCTTTCATGCCTTTAAAAAATGATATGTCTAATTTTTAAGATATTCTCATGTTAGTATATACAGATATGTGGATTATTCAATTCTATTAATGAAACATCATTAACTTAACTTGGTAAGTGCTTTAATTTAACTTGGTAGATGTTTAGGTGGCATACAATACTCAGCTGTTGAGATCAATGCAGAACTTAACATCCTGGTATATGCATATATATTTCTTGAGGTAGATTCATAGAAGTGTAGTCTCTGCATTCAAGGGTATGTATATTTTGAATACTAATGAATATTTTGAGAAACTTAACTTTTTATCCCACAATATTGGATGTCTTTTCTTTTACTTTGAATATTGTCACAAAAATGAATGTTTTGTCTATTTTCATAGAATAATACAAAATTGCATTTTGTTTTCATTTCTAAGTGATTATTGACTTTTTTGCCTGGTAGGCTGCAGTCCATGGGGTCGCTAAGAGTCAGACACAACTGAGTGACTTCACTTTCACTTTTCACTTTCATGCATTGGAGAAGGAAATGGCAACCTACTCCAGTGTTCTTGCCTGGAGAATCCCAGGGACAGGGAAGCCTGGTGGGCTGCTGTCTCTGGGGTCTCACAGAGTCGGACATGACTGAAGCGACTTAGCAGCAGCAGCAGCAGCAGCATATATTCATTTATTTATAGTTATTTATAATTCTTATCAAGTAAATTTCTACATTAACCATTTAAAACACATCTTATGGTTGACTTTGTTGTTGCCTTAGGAAACTATATAGTAAAAATAAGCTTTTATTTGTGGCATCTATAGTTTCCTGGGCTTCCCAGGTAACACTAGTGGTAAAGAACTCACCTGCAAATGCAGAAGATATAAAGAGATGCAGGTTCGATCCCTAGATCAGGAAGATCCCCTGGAAGAGGGCATGGAAACCTACCCCAGTATTCTTGTCTGGAGAATCCCCTGGACATAGGAGGCTAACAGACCACAGTCCATAAGGTTACAAAGAGTGGGATATGACTGAAGTGACTTACACACACACACACACACACACACACACACACACTTGCCTAATCTGTGGCAGAGACAATTGTTCATTGTGCCTTTTGTTGTAAATGCTGAAATTATTTAGTGCTTTACTTGTACCTCTGTGTTTTGCTTCGTGAATGTCACGCATTCTTTTTTTTTGTATGTATTTTTCACTTTTCTTCAGTGCATTCTAAATAATTATTTTAGATAAATAAATTTGGAAGGAGAGACTTTAATTGAAAAAAAAAAAAAAAAAAGTCTGTCCTAACAACACTGTATTAACAACACCAAACTTGAGGTTATAACAAAAGACTCCGCTTGTAAAGTTCAATCTTTCTGTGTCTTGGAAGAAAAGAAAGGGCTTGGCCAAGCAGTCTGTGTTGTGGAAGCACACAGTGGAAGGAAAGAGAATTTGCTCACGGATGTGACAGAGTTCGAAGACAGAGACAATATTGATATTGTCTTATGAGAGAAACCGATGGATCAAAGTGTAGATAAGAATCAAGATTTTAGGTGCAAAGAGTAGAGGTAGTAATAAAACAAGAAGACAGGAACAATAGTAATAATTAGTGAGGTAGGCAGAATTCTGAGATGACTCCAAGATGTTCATTCTTCCAGTATACACATCTGTATAATCCTTAAGCTCAGTATGGTGAAATGCACTTGCATGATTAGTCTATATTAAGCTATTAGTATATTATAGGGCAAAGTTAACCTTAAGAGAGGAAGATTATGCAGGTGGATTCGACTTATTAAATACCTTTCTAAAAGCATAGCCTTTTCTCCTGCTGGCTGCAGAAGTCAATGTTTGAAAGCAGGTAAAGGATTAGGCAAGCTATTGCTGGCTTGAAGATGAAGGGGATAATACATCATGATCTGTCAGTTGCCTCTAGGAGCTGAATGACGCATGCAGTTTGCAGCAAGCATAGAAATGGACAATATAGGCCTATAACTTGCAAGGGATTGTATTCTGCTAACAAGAAGAAGCTTGGATGTACATTTTCCCATGTAGCTTCCAAATGGAAATTCAGTCTGGCTGACTCTTTGATTTTAATCTCATGACACCCTGAGCAGAAAACAAATTCATACAATGCTTAGACTTCTGACCTGTCCATGAACTAATAAATGGGTATTGTTTTCAGGTGCTAAGTTTGTGGTATATTTTTCTGTCGGAGCAGAAAACTAACACACATAGGTCAGAGAGTAACAGCAGCCAGCTCTCAAAGCTAGGCATGTGTGTAACTACAGCAGTATTATTACATGAGTGAGAGTTCAGAGAAAATTCTAATTATGAGTTTACCCAAGATTCTTATTGTTTCCTAGACATTTTTATTTTGATGTAGAGTTATAATCTTAGACTCAGTCTATTTGAAAGCTTCTCTGTCTCCTTTGCTAATCTTCATTGACTGAATTGTAAGTTGCCTGTGAGAGACAGAAGAATAGACTCTTCTATAATTGTGTCCACAAGCTAATCCCTTGAACTTTTTATTATGTCATGGTACGTCCTATGGGACAATTTAAGGTTGCAAATGTAATTAAGACTGATAATCAGTTTATCTTAAAATACAGAGACTCTATTCTCACATCCATTACTATATAACATTATTGGGATAGGTATTCATAATTTCTTAACTGGGTCATTCATTTTTTACCACCAGAGATCACTCCATCTGTCAAGTTGATATTAGTGTTATTTTCTAAAGCTGCAGATATGTTCAAGTCATGCCCCTGGGTCACAAACTAACAACAAAAATACCCTTGCAATGATTTTCATAATATGCAAGTTTCATACAGCTTATTGTACAACCAGAAAAACTATTCCTATCTTGAAGAGCTTTTGGAAAATCTAAATGCTCATTTTTATAACACTTACCTTTTGAAATGCTAAATACAATGATTCTTTTTATTATAAATTTTAAGTTTTATTATTCTAACTGTTCTTTATTCAAATAATACCATTTCTGCTCTCAAATGAAATTTTTGTGTCAGTTACAATTAGTTTTCCCAGTTAGTGTGGAGAAAATATTTTTATATTGTTTCAACATATTTGTTGAAATTCAAAGAAGGAACCATAAAATTTAGTCTTGCTAAACCCATATTTATTGATATTTCTGAAAATATAAAAATTATTTGTACAGCATTAACTGGTATCATGACACTGAATTTTCTCTACCAAATATCACTATTAAATTGGTGAACCATCAGATTTTTAAAGATATTATATTAGTCTTTATTTTCACATTCACATTTCCTTTGACATTATTAAAATATTCATTTCAAGTTTGTGAAGTTTTCTTAAAGATATGGATAATTCTATTTTTTCACCAGTATAGATGAATTAAAACAATCACAGGACTGAAACAGCCTTGACTGTGTTCTGGTTTCTGGACATCAAATATGAACATGCCCTACAGAAAATGGTGATGATGCTATTTCAGTGGTCTGGAGTATCCTCCACCCACGATCTCCACCAATATCTTGATTTGATTAAAAGTTATGTTGTATAAATGATTACTCCTGTCTTCTAGTAATTGTTATGTTTTATTATATTAACCCGAGCTATAGTTCTAAAATCTATGGATTCTATATTAAACTGTTTGAGGTAAAGATTAGAGTCATATCTCCTTCTATTAATTTACTCGAATCATTTGAAATTGTTAGTATTTGATTATTTTTGACTGATAAGATTCTCTATTTCAGAATGTTAAATCTAACCTTTAGTTTACAAACTTGTCCTTATAATTGCAGATACTCACTTTCTAATATCCTAAAGTCTAAGCTCTTTAGTCTTCATAACTTTTTTGTACACTGTAGACTTTTTAATTGAGCAATCTAAATTAAATTAAATTCTGAATTTTCTATAGTGTTTTATCCTAAAGGAAATCAGTCCTGAATATTCATTGGAAGGATTGATACTGAAGCTGAAATTCCAGTACTTTGGCCACCTGATGCAAATAACTGACTTGTTGGAAAAGACCCTGATGCTGGGAAAGATTGAAGGTGGGCGGAGGAGGGGATGATAGAGGATGAATTGGTTGGATGGCATCACCAACTTAATGGACATGCGTTTGAGCAAGTTCCAGCAGTTGGTGATGGATGGGGAAGCTTGACATGCTGCAATCCACAGGGTCGCAAAAGTCAGACACGACTGAGCAACTGAACTGAAGAGATCATGTTTCATATTTTCAGATCAACATATAATACCTTGAGATAATATGAAGTAGAGGATGGATATTAGCACAAATAGAAGAAAATTGAGGTCCCTCACACAAAACACTCAGACCTTCCCAGGTGGTGCTAGTGGTAAAGAACCCTCCTGTCAAGGCAGGGAACATGCAAGACACTGGTACTATTCCTGGGTCAGGAAGATCCTCTGGAGGAGGGCATGGCAATCCACTCCAGTATTCTTGCCTGAGAATCCCATGGACAGAGGAGCCTGGTGGGCTACAGTCCACAGGGTTACAAAGACTTGGACACAACTGAAGTGACTTAACACACATGCACACAAAACACTCAGAAATACACAGAAAATTATTATGTTTCAATCTCTGATCCTCACAGACTTCAAATATTCATCATTCCTGAAGTCAAGGTATTCAGTTTCTTTGTTAATTTATTCCATTCCAACCCTCTCTACCCAGTACTGATTGCTCAAACATCACACAAAGTCAACGATCTAAATAAATTGAAATCTCTTTCAGGGATTTGGGCAACCTTGGAAGAAACTGATTGGTAGAATGGAAATCTAAGACTGTGACACAAAACCCACTTTAAATCATTAGGATCAGTCTTAAAAATTGAATTAAACAAAAAGTACACTGAAATCATGTAGCCAGAAAACAAAAGGCTGTTTTCTCTAAGAGATATGTGAGGATTGCTGGTCACGTGTTGCCACTTTGCATCTCATACACACATATTTACTGATTTCTGGCAGTGATCTGTCTTTGAACATCTAAAATGATCACACAAACCAGTGGCCACACAGAAGTCAAGCTCTTTTTTTTTTTTTTTTTTTTTTTAAGAATAGAATGAAGCTGCCTTTAATTTTTCTTCTGTGGTTCTTATGGATAAGGACACTTCAATACACTGACACTCATTGACTTGTCTTTGTTTGTATTCTTTAGAAGAAATAATTCCTGTCCTGGGTTTTAAAACATGATTTCTGATGGAGAAGGAAATGGCAATCCACTCCAGTAGTCACGCCTGGAAAATCCCATGGACTGAGGAGCCTAGTAGGCTATAGTCCTTGGGGTCACAAAGAGTCAGACATGACTGAGCAACTTCACTTTCACTTTCTGATGTGTTTCTGAAAATGCTACTAATCATAAAATGTAAATCTTATCCAGATATGTTACTTAAGGAAAAAAAAAACGTTAAAAGTGACTTTAAAGATGCCTCTTGCAATCTTGTTCAGATATAGAGATTTTTTACAATATTCTGTGTTCTTTTTTTTTTTTTTTTTTTCCCTCTGCCTTTGAGAAAGTGGTAATGGGTGAAAGTTGTTTGACTTGAAAATACATTTTTCTAGATATCAAGGTGCTGCAGATATATTTTTTCTTAGCTAAATAATGAATCTAAAATAAGTATTACTCTTGTTAGTTACATCTCTTGTCTTAATTTTGAAATCTATGATCCACATGCAGATTAAAATATATACATATATATTCAGTCTGAAAATTATATTTAAAAAATATTCCTGTTTCTCTATCTTTTCTTCTAGTGAATAAGTGACTGGAGAAGTTTCCACTATCAAGCTTATATTTGCAAAGATGTAGATAAATGTGGAGGTTAATTAATGGTGTAAAAAGAGAAAACTGCTTATTTTTATTCCGAGGATACTAGTAACACATAATTGCTACGAACACTTGCCACCTGTTTCTGTCACTGTCACTTGTCTCATTCTGAATCCTTCCTTTTCTCTCCATTGTTTGAATGGATATTCAAAGGTTTTGGATAATTAATCACACAGAACTGTTTTAAACATGTCTTTGCCTCTCAAATAATTAGCCTCTTTGGAAGTGCTCAAAGATGTAGTGCATTATACCAAGATAGTAAAATCTCCAAATTATTTGCTTCTTTTTTGCAGATTTATATTAACCCAATCTTTCAATTCTTTATACCCAGTTGTTGGAAAAAACATTAACAGAAGATGGCACTGTTTATTCATTGCTTTAAAAAATGTCAGTAAATAGTCTTTACACGTTGAACAAAAACGAAGTTTTAAAAGCCATCTCAAAGAAAAAGAGAGAGTTTTATCAGAAAATGGAGGTGAGATGCATGGCATAAAGCATAATGTATTCAAAAATTGGAATAAAAAGCAATTTAAAATTAAACATGAAAAAATAAATCTTAAAATATAATTACTTTTAAAGAAAATTGCAAGAAAAGATCATAACACAGTGTTAGTTACATATGAAAAATATCATATGCCATATGTAATATAAAGGGATTGGAAGGCTGAGAAAATTTAGTTTGTAACTCATGTTTGATCTTTACTTTTATAAATCATGAGACTCTGCATAAGTTACTTCTATCTGAATTAAATGGTCTTGGTTTATAAATGAAAGTAATATCTATTCTATATTTGGAGGTTTAAGTTAAAATACGGAAAGTTCAATTGATATTGCTTTATCATCCCACAATATAAATATTGTGTAGGGCAAAGAAGATGTCTGCTTTTATCATTATATTATCAACACATAACACTATATCTGACATTTAGTACAAGTATGACAAATTTGCTTTCGTGGAAGAAATAACAGAGCTTCAATGGATTGTGTATTAGTTTTAAATGACTTTTCAAACAAGGGCTGTAAAAATGATACTCAAGTTTTCAGAAGCAATTATTATATAAAAACAAATTTTTTAAGAGGTAGAAAAAAATTTTACCTTTTCTTTTTTCTTTTAAGTATGTAGCTCCTAACTCTATTGCATATAAATAGATGAGTGTTTGAAAATAAAACAAAGAAGAAAACTTTGTCTGTATAAGATTACCCAAATTTAGAGGCAAGACACGTTCCTTGAGTTCAGTCTACACTGATTAAATTTCTGCATTTAAAATCATCACAGAGAGAAATGATGAGCTTACTTCTTATGTTTGAATTTAACTCCAGGCAAACTTAAACCTGAAAAACAAATATCGCAAATACATGTTTAGAAAGAGTTGCATATTTAAATATTCATCCTCTTAATCCCCAACCAGTAGAAATTGCTAGTATTTAGTAAAAGAAAATAATTTTCTCTTCTTGGTATAGAGCTAGCCTGTATTTCCCACTCACTGCGTGTGCATACACAAAGGAATATGAATTAAAATCCTACATGTTATTATGTGAAGGTTTTTAAAAATAGATGTCCCTCTAGTGGGGTACTAAGGGTAGGCTGGTTGGCTTCTCTGGTGCCTCAGTGGTAAAGAATCTGCCTACATTGCAGAAGACCCAGATATGATTCTTGGGTGAGGAAGATCCCCTGGAGAAGGGAATGATAACCCACTCCAGTATTTTTGCCTGGAGGATTCCATGGACAGAGGAGCCTGACAGGCTACAGTCCATGGGATCACAAAGTCTGACAACTGACAACTAATACACTTTTAGAAATGCATGTCCCTCTAGTGAAGTAATAAGGATAGGCTGGTGGGCTGCCCTTCCTGAGTGGTGGGCTCAGTAGTAAAGAATTCCATTCACCATTGCAACGGAAAGAATAAAATACTTAGGAATATATCTACCTAAAGAAACTAAAGACCTATATATAGAAAACTATAAAACACTGGTGAAAGAAATCAAAGAGGACACTAACAGATGGAGAAATATACCATGTTCATGGATTGGAAGAATCAATATAGTGAAAATGAGTATACTACCCAAAGCAATCTATAGATTCAATGCAATCCCTATCAAGCTACCAACGGTAATTTTCACAGAGTTAGAACAAATAATTTCACAATTTGTATGGAAATACAAAAAACCTCGAATAGCCAAAGCCATCTTGAGAAAGAAGAATGGAACTGGAGGAATCAACCTACCTGACTTCAGGCTCTACTACAAAGCCACAGTTATCAAGACAGTATGGTACTGGCACAAAGACAGAAATATAGATCAATGGAACAAAATAGAAAGCCCAGAGATAAATCCACACACATATGGACACCTTATCTTCGACAAAGGAGGCAAGAATATACAATGGATTAAAGACAATCTATTTAACAAGTGGTGCTGGGAACTCTGGTCAACCACTTGTAAAAGAATGAAACTAGAACACTTTCTAACACCATACACAAAAATAAACTCAAAATGGATTAAAGATCTAAACGTAAGACCAGAAACTATAAAACTCCTAGAGGAGAACATAGGCAAAACACTCTCTGACATACATCACAGCAGGATCCTCTATGACCCACCTCCCAGAATATTGGAAATAAAAGCAAAAATAAACAAATGGGACCTAATTAACCTTAAAAGCTTCTGCACATCAAAGAAAACTATTAGCAAGGTGAAAAGACAGCCTTCGGAATAGGAGAAGATAATAGCAAATGAAGCAACTGACAAACAACTAATCTCGAGAATATACAAGCAACTCCTACAGCTCAACTCCAGAAAAATAAATGACCCAATCAAAAAATGGGCCAAAGAACTAAATAGACATTTCTCCAAAGAAGACATACAGATGGCTAACAAACACATGAAAAGATGCTCAACATCGCTCATTACCAGAGAAATGCAAATCAAAACCAGTATGAGGTACCATTTCACAGCAGTCAGAATGGCTGCGATCCAAAAGTCTACAAGTAATAAATGCTGGAGAGGGTGTGGAGAAAAGGGAAGCCTCTTACACTGTTGGTGGGAATGCAAACTAGTACAGCCACTATGGAGAACAGTGTGGAGATTCCTTAACAAACTGGAAATAGACCTGCCTTATGATCCAGCAATCCCACTGCTGGGCATACACACTGAGGAAACCAGAAGGGAAAGAGACACGTGTACCCCAATGTTCATCGCAGCACTGTTTATAATAGCCTGGACATGGAAGCCACCTAGATGTCCATCAGCAGATGAATGGATAAGAAAGCTGTGGTACATATACACAATGGAGTATTACTCAGCCATTAAAAAGAATACATTTGAATCAGTTCTAATGAGGTGGATGAAACTGGAGCCTATTATACAGAGTGAAGTAAGCCAGAAAGAAAAACACCGATACAGTATACTAACGCATATATATGGAATTTAGAAAGATGGTAATAATAACCCTGTGTACGAGACAGCAAAAGAGACACTGATGTATAGAACAGTCTTATGGACTCTGTGAGAGAGGGAGAGGGTGGGAAGATTTGGGAGAATGGCATTGAAACATGTAAAATATCATGTATGAAACGAGTTGCCAGTCCAGGTTCGATGCACGATACTGGATGCTTGGGGCTGGTGCTCTGGGACGACCCAGAGGGATGGAATGTGGAGGGAGGAGGGAGGAGAGTTCAGGATGGGGAACACATGTATACCTGTGGCGGATTCATTTTGATATTTGGCAAAACTAATACAATTATGTAAAGTTTAAAAATAAAATAAAATTAAAAAAAAAAAAAAAAAAAAAAGAATCTGCCTACAATGCAGGAGATGCATGCAGGAGATGTAGGTTTCATCCTTGGGTCAGTAAGATTCCCTGGAAGGGGAAATGGCAATCCACTTCAGTATTCTTGACTGGGAAATCCCATGGACAAAGCAGCCTAGTGGGCTACAGTCCATGGGGTTGCAAGAGTCAGTCATGACTTAGTGACTAAACAACAACAGCCAAGAAAAATATATTTTATCACTAATATGTTTAAGAATTGATAAACCTCTCTCATTTCTTTTAATATCAAGATGCAGATGAATGAAAGCTCCTTTCTCTATCTACGGGTCTAAATAAATTACCCTTGTCCATGATTCTAGCTCTCTCTAGTCTCTATTAACACCATCTTCTTCCCTCACTCATTTAGGTCTAAGGGTGGTTTATCATAACAACTGCCCAGCAGCTTCCCTAGAACCTGGTGATATCTATTCAGGTTACTAAATACTTTCTCTTAAACTGAACATGTTCAAGTAGATTTCTGTTTCTTGCCAGGACATGACTAATATACCATGAGTGTTAGAGAACAGAGACAGAGTTCAGTGTTTGGTTTGATGTTTCTTATTTGACAAGTCTCTAAAAGTAGCATTGAGATAATCGAAGGGCTTAGTTCACTTAAAATGTTGATATCATTTTGAATATATAAAACATTCAGGGATCATTGGGTGCTTCTCTAGTGTTACTTCCTTTTTGTTAAAATACATGAATATAATCAAAATTTGGATGGCTATAAACATTTTGTCAATGTTTTCAAATACTAGAAATAATCAAATATATGAATTATCCATTTATTTTTATCTCAAGCAGCTACTCAACTTTGGACATCTAACCTTCCCACCTCTGTCATGTTTGCATGTAAGGTTTCTTCAACAGAAAGGAGAAAATGAAAACAGCCACAAGTGCTTAAACCCAGATAAGATGTCATCCATCAGAAGAGAATTGAACTGCCTGAGAATTTTGAGAAAAATTAGGGCCATTCAATGACACTATAGGGGCAAAACTTTAAAATAAATCAAACATTAGGGAAAAAATAAAATGATAAGGAAATCTCACCAAAAATCTGAATAACACAATTCTAAAAATCAACTAGAATTTTAATTTATTGAAGATACTTTATTGAAAGAAACATTCATGAAGAGGCCTTGTTCCCTTATCATTATATCACCACCATGGCTGAGCCTCCTGACTGAATCATCTAGAAAAATACTGTAAGCATCTTGCAAGTGCAATGTATAGAGTAAAACATCCATTAAATTGAATTCCTCAGTAGTGTAAATGCATTAATATGCATACAGTAACAGATAAACTAAGGCAGTGCACAAAGACAGTGAGAGAAACATGAGTCATTTTAAGATTATAGCTGTGAGGAAAAGAAAGCTGACATGGAACAATGGTTTTGTGTTTAAAAAAAAGCAAAATCAGGCACTCTTGTCAAACTACTTTTTTTAATGATGTAATTAGCAATCACAGATTCATCTTAAAGGAAAAATCATTTGTTCCACAGATATGTTTTATTTTTTGTAGAAATACCCAGAGGAGATAGTGCATATTTGTTTACTCCTTCCCACTCCTGAAATCATCTTTTGATGTTTTCTGTGGCATTACCCCCATTCACATATCTTAATCACTGCCTTTTTATTTTATTTTTTTTTTTAGTTTTTACTCCCTTCCTGATAAATGCTAAACTCTTGTATCTTAAGTCTAACTCCTGATGATAGAGAATAGATCAAAGATTACCTCTTAGGATTGGGGACCAACTGGAAACTAGTGAATAGTATGAAGAAACTTTCCAAAATGAAAATATTTCATAACTTATTTTGGGTTGATATTTACATGGGGCATATAAGTCAACATTCACCACAATGTATATTTAAGACCTGGAGATTTTTTTCATATATTTTCTCAGCAAAAACATATAAGATTACTTAGAAAGATATATAAAGTAAATATTTCTTCCAATTCTTTGTATGTCTGAAGGTAAAAAATTAAACTTAAAGACTGAAAATAGTATAAAATGAACATTATTATTTTTTTTAATTTTATTTTATTTTTAAAACTTTACAATATTGTATTGGTTTTGTCAAATATTGAAATGAATCCGCCACAGGTATACATGTGTTCCCCATCCTGAACCCTCCTCCCTCCTCCCTCCCCATACCATCCCTCTGGGTCGTCCCAGTGCACCAGCCCCAAGCATCCAGTATTGTGCATCGAACCTGGACTGGTGACTTGTTTCATATATGATATTATACATGTTTCAATGCCATTCTCCCAAATCATTCCACCCTATTTTGAATGGAGAGAACTAAAAAGAGACCTGATGATTTTTAAGATATTTAAACTCTTATTATATTTTGAAAAACGGTTAGGCAGTCTTTCTGGCCAAGATCAAGAAGGTAAAATTAATAGATGAGGATCAGTGTTCCACTTTAGGAAGATCTCTAAACATGGGAGGATTTTCATAATTGCAATGAGCTGAGTTAGAGAGTATTCTGATGCTGAAAGTTCTAACTAGAGTAGTGGCCAGGGATATTTGGAGATATTTCTACAGAAAATGAGATTTGGCTAGAAGCCATTTGAAGCTTACCAGGTGGCACAGTGGCAAAGAATCTGCCTGCCAATGCAGGAGACATGGGTTCGATCCCTGGATTGTGAAGATGCCCTGGAGGAGGAGGGCTTCCATGGCAGCTCAGTTGGTAAAAAATCCATCTGCAGTGCAGGAGATCCTGGTTTGATTTCTGGGCCTGGAAGATCCCCTGGAGAAGGGATAGGCTACCCACTCCAGTAGTCTTGGGCTTCCCTCATGGCTCAGCTGGTAAAGAATCCACCTGCAATGCAGGATGTGTGGATTCGATCTCTGGATTGGGTAGACCCCCTGGAGAGGAGAGTGGACTACCTTTGCCAGTATTCTGGCATGGAGAATTCCACGGACTCTATAGTCCATGGGGTCACAAAGAGTTGGACACGACTAAGCGACTTTCACTTTCCTGGAAGAGGAAATTATTATCCACTCCAGTATCCTTGCCTGGGAAATCCTCATGGACAGAGGAGCCTAGCAGACTACAGTCCATGGGGTTGCAAAGAGCCCAACATAATTATGCACACACACCCACTCAGAGGGCCTTTGAGATTTTTACTAACAAAGATCTTAGGATTCTAAATTTTATATTTTAACATACAAAAAATGATATCTTAATTTATTCGTGTGCAGCTATTGTATGTATTTGAAGGCTGCAGTTATACTGTTCATCATCCTTCACTGTCTATCACATTTAACACATTAGCTATCACGTTTAAAACCATGTGCTTATAAATGTGTATGGAGTATGTCTCATTATATCTTGAGCTTCTTTTAACTTTATGAGTTTACTTCAATCTTGTTCCAAGCCTTATTTCCTGTTTCAAACTCTATGCATTATGAACTTTATAAAGGAACTGAACTAAATCACTTTTTCACATTTACTACTTAAGGCAGAATACTATTAAAAACATTATGTCAGTTGCTCAGTCATGTCTGACTCTTTACAACCCCTGTGGACTGTAGCCCACCAGACTCCTCTGTCCATGGGATTAACCAGGCAAGAATACTGGAGTGGGTTGCCATTACCTTCTCAAGGATATCTTCCCAACACAGGGAATGAACCCAGGTGTTCTGCATTGCAGGCAGATTCTTTACCAACTGAGTTATCAGAGGAGCTCTTTACCAGACACCAAAATGTTATACACACACACACACACACACACACACACACACATATAACACACAAACACATATATATATATACATATATATATATAATCAGTTCAGTTCAGTTTTGTCGCTCAGTCGTGTCCGACTCTTTGCGACCCCATGAATTGCATCATGCCAGGCCTCCCTGTCCATCACCAACTCCTGGAGTTCACCCAAACCCATGTTCATCGAGTCGGTGATGCCATCCATCCATCTAATCCTGTTGTCCCCTTCTCCTCCTGCCCCCAATCCCTCCCAGCATCAGAGTCTTTTCCAATGAGTCAACAATTCGCATGAGGTGGCCAAAGTATTGGAGTTTCAGCTTTAGCATCAGTCCTTCCAAAGAATACCCAGGACTGATCTCCTTTAGAATGGACTGGTTGGATCTCCTTGCAGTACAAGGGACTCTCAAGAGTCTTCTCCAAAACCACAGTTCAAAAGCATCAATTCTTTGGCGCTCAGCTTTCTTCACAGTCCAACTTTCACTTCCATACATGAAAGGATTTCCAAGGCTACTGGAAAAACCATAGCCTTGACTAGATGGACCTTTGTTGGCAAAGTAATGTCTCTGCTTTTGAATATGCTATCTAGGTTGGTCATAACTTTCCTTCCAAAGAGTAAGCATCTTTTAATTTAATGGCTGCAATCACCATCTGCAGTGATTTTGGAGCCCCAAAAAATAAAGTCTGACACTGTTTCCACTGTTTCCCCATCTATTTCCCATGAAGTGATGGGACCAGATGCCATGATCTTCATTTTCTGAATGTTGAGCCTTAAGCCAACTTTTTCACTCTCTTTCACTTTCATCAAGAGGCTTTTTAGTTTCTCTTCACTTTCTGCCATAAGGGTGGTGTCATCTACATATCTGAGGTTTTTGATCTTTCTCCCGGCAATCTTGATTCCAGCTTGTGCTTCTTCCAGCCCAGCGTTTCTCATGATGCACTCTGCATATAAGTTAAATAAGCAGGGTGGCAATATACAGCCTTGTCGTACTCCTTTTCCTATTTAGAACCAGTCTGGTGTTCCATGTCCAGTTCTAACTGCTGCTTCCTGATCTGCATAAAGGTTTCTCAAAAGGCAAGTCAGGTGGTCTGGTATTCCCACCTCTTCCAGAATTTTCCACAGTTTATTGTGATCTACACAGCCAAAGACTTTGGCATAGTCATTAAAGCAGAAATAGATGTTTTTCTGGAACTTTCTTCCTTTTTCCATGATCAAGCAGATGTTAAGATTGTATCTATCTCTATAGATAGATATAATCTTTTAAAATAAGATAAATTGCTTTGCTTAGTAGATGAAAACCTCAGTTAACATTTTGTTGAGGAGAATCAGTTTGTGAAGTAACAAAATAATCTATTTGTCATCTGATTTTTGGATTTACTGAACTTAAGATTTTAATAAATGAAAATAAAAGCATAAATTCAGAATTAACATATATTAATTAATTAAATTTAGAGATAATTGACCTAGTGTTGTCAAATTCTTGTTATGATAAGTACGCTGCATTAAAGAACTACAGAAAACAACTAAAATTCTAATATTTCAATTTTTTAGAGAAAACAAAAGGACCTTTATAGACTCCCAAAAGTATATCAAAGCTAGGAAGGATATTCACAATATTTATCTGTATGATGCAAGCAACTGACTAGTCACAATAGACTTGGCTGATACAAATTATGTTTCACACTCAATTTGTGATTCGATGAGCATAATGTTAAAATGAAAGCAAAACAAGATTGTTAAATTTATTATATTTCATAAAAATCATTACATTGGCCTCATGTTCTTCTGTTGTCTTGAATTATAAAATTTTTGTTATGTATGTGGAAGTGTTCTTAGAGAAAAAGTTTGGGAATGCTGACCTTCAAAGTTCTGAACCCCTAAGTTTACCATCACAAAGAGGGGGGTAGGTTTATTCTCTGTGTTCCTGAACTACAAATATTAAATTCAAATATGCAGAAAAGCTCTCTAAGCTCTGTGGAGGAAGCAAGTGATCCTCCAGGACTGTCTTTTGTTGAGAATGGATGTAAGTTATTGCAACAACAGACTACATATGATATGATCTTATTTTCTTAAGGGCTTTTCAATCCAGCTATAGTAGCAAGATGCATATACCTAAAATAAAATTATTTTAAATTGATGCATTTAAGTATACAATAATATTGCCTAGATGTATCCTAGTAAGATAACCCATGTGAGAGTACTAATTAGACAGAAGAAAATTTAATCTCAAGGAGATTTTCAAATGAAATGGATTCTATTTTTATGTGGGGATCTATAGGAATTTTAAATATCTCATAAATAAACCAGCAAGGCCTGCAACTCTATATATAGATATTATACTCTAAAGAGTGAAAATGGACTAATTTAGGTGTGAAATACCCATGTGTATCCCTACTTCATCCTCCACAAGAAGTCTAGAGCTCCCTACCTATTGTTGTTGCTGTTCCTTCGCTCAGTCATGTCCAACTCTTTGTGACACCATGGACCTACACTTAGCCCCTTAATTCAATACACTAACTCTGTTCTCAAAATACTTTTTTAGGTACTGTAGATTGACAAAATTTAATTATTCCATGAAATCCTGCTTCAGAAACTGAAGGCCATATAGAGTGTAGTAATGATGACCCCTCTAGATATCCTGGTCCCAGGCCCTGGAAACTGTGAATGTTGTCTTAAGTGTCCTACTAAGAGGAATCAGAGTAGTATGTGAATAGAGAAGAGGAGGAAGACAATGTGAGGTAAAGACCTGAGATTGGAGTGAAGTGGTTAATAGGGAAGGTATGCCAGGTGCCAGATAGCAGGGTGTGGGTACTTCCCTGGAGCCTCCAGAAAGGGTCAGGCCTGTTGAAACTTAGACTTTAGTATTTTTGGACACATTTTGTACTTCTCACACTCAGAACTAAATAAAATAAACTGTGTAAGACGATAAGTTTGTTGCAAATTCTTACAATGGCAACATGAAACTGATGAATATAATGTAGCTTTTCTTACATTTCTAATTTCATAGTCAGATGGTTCTCAGTACCTTCTTAACAGGCAGCTTCATTAACTCTGTACTGTTTTTTTTTTTTTTTTTTACGTCTTTTTTGTTTGTTTTAATGGTGTTGTCCCATTGCCAAACTGCTTATATTTAAAGAGAAGTCTTATTTAGTATTCTCTCTGAAGCAGCTTATTAGAAGCTATTAAAAAATTGATCTTATCCTCATGAGAAACCTGTATGCAGGTTAAGAAGCAACAGTTAGAACTGGCCATGGAACAAAAGACTGGTTCCAAATAGGAAAAGGAGTATGTCAAGGCTGTTTCTTGTCATCCTGCTTATTTAACTTCTATGCAGAGTACATCATGAGAAACATTGGGCTGGAAGAAGCACAAGCTGGAATCAAGATCTTGGGAGAAATATCAATAAACTCAGATATGCAGATGACACCACCTTTATGGCAGAAAGTGAAGAACTAAAGAGTTTCTTGATGAAAGTGAAAAAGGAGAGTGAAAATGTTGGCTTAAAGCTCAACATTCAGAAAATGAAGATCATGGCATCAGGTCCCATCACTTCATGGTAAATAGATGGGGAAACAGTGGAAACAGTGGCTGAATTTATTTTGGGGTCTCCAAAATCACTGCAGATAGTGATTGCAGCCATGAAATTAAAAGATGCTTACTCTTTGGAAGGAAAGTTATGACCAACCTAGATAGCATATTAAAAAGCAAAGCCATTACTTTGCCAACAAAGGTCTGTCTAGTCAAGGCTATGGTTTTTCCAGCAGTAATGTATGGATGTGAGAGTTGGGCTGTCAAGAAAGCTGAGCACTGAAGAATTAATGCTTTTGTACTGTGGTGTTGGAGAAGACTCTTGAGAGCCCCTTTTACTGCAAGGAGATCCAACCAGTCCATCCTAAAGGAGATCAGTCCTGGGTGTTCATTGGAAAGACTGATGCTTAAGCTGAAACTCTAATACTTTAGCCACCTGATGCGAAGAGCTGACTCATTTGAAAAGACCCTGATGCTGGGAAAGATTGAGGGCAGGAGGAGAAGGATACAACACAGGATGAGATGGCTGGATGGCATCACTGACTCAATGGACATGAGTTTGGGTAAACTCTGGGGGTTGGTGATGGACAGGGAGGCCTGGCATGCTGCGGTTCATGGGGT
The DNA here is from genome assembly GCF_029407905.1 of Bubalus kerabau. Taxonomy (NCBI): domain Eukaryota; kingdom Metazoa; phylum Chordata; class Mammalia; order Artiodactyla; family Bovidae; genus Bubalus; species Bubalus kerabau. Next base: position 59,214,376 of record NC_073625.1, read on the forward strand.
TGCAAAGAGTCGGACGCGACTGAGTGACTGAACTCAACTGATCTTCTGTTGGAATCTACATAGCTCATAAAATTTCACATAACAAGGTTCTATTTGATTGATCAATACATTTTTTCTTTCAATCAAATAAACTATGAAATATCATATAATGAGACAGTTTACATGCTCTTTACAGTTTAAATGTAAAAAAAATATCATATTCTATTTTATATATGTTCACAGTAGATTATTAATAATAAAATTATAAAGACATAAAATTGAATTATTTAAAAAATTCTAAGCTATAAATTAGGGCTTCTCGGGTGGCGTTAGTGGTAAACAATCCACCTGCCAATGCAGGAGATAAAAGAGATGGAGGTTCAGCCCCTGGGTTGGGAATATCCCATGGAGGAAGGCACGGCGACCCACTCTAGTACTCTTGCCTGGAAAATCCCATAGACAGAGGAGCCTGGAGGTCTCTAGTCCATAGGGTCACAAAGAGTAAGTCACAACTGAAGCAACTTATCATGCACACACACATGCAAGCTACACATTGTAAGGTAAATCTTTCCCAGAGCACCAACTTTTCAATGAACTGTTTATCAAAATGTAGAAATAATAGCATAAATGGGGAAATCACTATGGGAATAGTGGAATCTTAAAAACATGGAGGATGTGGCATGAATGTAATACCAGTTGAAATGTGTTGTAGGAAAGTCAAACTAAAATAATGTTGGACACTTTCATGGACTCAATTGCTCTCCCTAAAGGAATGGGGAGGGAGGAGGGAGGAGGGTTCAGGATGGGGAACACATGTATACCTGTGGTGGATTCATTTTGATATTTAGCAAAACTAATACAGTTATGTAAAGTTTAAAAATAAAATAAAATTAAAAAAAATAAAAAATAAAAAGCAAAAAAAAAAAAAAAAAGTTCAAGTAAAAAAGTCCTATTCCAGTACCACAGAATGTCATTGGATTGAGATAAAGGATTTTAAAGAGGTAAATAGGGTAAAATGAGGTCTAAGTTGGGCTCCAATCCAATATGATTGGTTTCCTTATAATAAAGGAGAATATAGACATAGAAATGTACTGAGGAAAAACCTTGTAAAGACTCAGAGAGAAGACAGACACAATCCGTCCACAAGTCAAAGAAAGAGGACTCAGAAGAAACCAGGCCTTCTGACGTCTTGTTCTTGGGCTTATGGCCTCAAGAACTGGAGTAAAATAAATTTACATTTAGCCAGCATTGTCCAGTTTGTGGTACTTTGTTATGACAGCCATCCCAAACTAATAAAGACTCAGCCAATACTAAGTACGTATTAGACTAGTCATATTAAAAGTAAGATTCTTAGGCATTAGTGAAAGTGAGTGAAAGTTGCTCAATCTTGTCTGACTCTTTGCAACCCCATGGAGTATACAGCCTATGGAATTCTCCAGGCCAGAATACTGGAGTGGGTAGCCTTTTGCTTCTTCAGGAGACCTTCCCAACCCAGGGATCAAACCCAGGTCTCCCACATTGCAGGTGGATTCTTTACCAGCTGAGTCACAAGGGAAGCCCTCTTAGTCATTGGTTTAACAACAACAACAACAAAAAATCAAAAATATTTGGGCATCTTGACATTTAAATAAGTAAGACATGTAATTTTTTGAACTTCAGAAGCATTTTATCCATTGTATTTTATATGCTTATGTGATATGCACTGGGGATATTTGGTACAAAATTACATTTTTTGTTTTCCTTTTTGAACCCCTTATTCAAACTTACATGAATCCTATATTCATGTAAGTTTCATTCATGTATTCATGCCACAAACTAGTATTTGATTCTAGCAAAAATAAAATTTAATGAATGTATACAGACTCTTTATTTTGTATCTATGTGTTAGCCAAATATTTGGGGGGCATTTTAAAATTAAAGTGCTCAATTTTTTTTTATTTTCATGAAACAAAATTTATAAATGACAATTTAAAAAAATATTTACCAAAATGGTGAATAAGAAAATTGCAATAAAAAATATATAGCATTGCTTTGGGACTTATTTAATCCAAGCATTTTTGAGACAGTTATCCAATGAAAAGGATATAAGTATTTGTCATTATTTGTTTGATATTATGGTTATAATGAGAAATTTAACACATGGTTATGTTTTAAGTGAAGAATAAAATTATATATAATAAGTTTAAAACTTTTTTTTTAATTATTGGTAGCTAGAAAAGCTAAAGCAATTTAAATATAGTTAATTTCAAATATCCAGGAGCTATAGCAAATGCTGACCATTTGTTAAAAGGTTTTGAATTGTGATGCTGGAGAAGGCTTTTGAGAGTCCCTTGGACAGGAAGTATATCAAACAAGCCAAACTTAAAGGAAATCAATCCAGAATATTCACTGGAAGGACTAATGCTGAAGTTGAAGTTCCAATACTTTGGCCACCTGATGCAAAGAGCCAACTCATTGGAAAACACCCTAATGCTGGGAAAGATTGAAGGCAGGAGAAGAAGGGAACAAGAGAGGATGAGATGGTTGGATGGCATCACTAACTCAATGGATATGAGTTTGAGCAAACTCTGGGAGATAGTGAAGGGCAGGGAAGCCTGGCGTGCTGCAGTTCACAGGGACAGAAAAAGTTAGACACAACTTAGTGACTGAACTGAACTGAACTAAAACCTAGAAACAAGTGATATTGAAAGCATACCTTTATTTTAGAATCAAAATGATAGAATAGAAAGAAAGAGTTGAATGACATTTAAATGCCTTACTTAAGTCAAGTTTTCAGTATTTGTGTGAGCTTTCAATTTGCTGTAGAATTTCTCCCATTTTCCTGTATTTCTGAAAAGGAGATTTTACTAGATGTGAAACTATTTTTGTTTTTACTGGTATTGTAGCTGTTGTTTCAACTTTAATAGCTATAGCAATATTTTAAATTATTTGTGTTAATTAGTGATAACAACTACATTCTTAGTCTTTCTCCTCACATATCAGAAATTCCAAATTTTATAAATAAGAAGAGTTTTATATTTCTGCTCCTAAATAAAGTGTGGTTTTCTCTAAATTCTCATGAGATTTCATGTTGCAATTTATAGTATGATTTCCCAAAAAACCTTCTTACCAGTTGCAGTAACTCTGTAGTATTTATCCGAAATCTGTTGGTGATACTCTGTATCTTATTAGCGAAATAGTGCACCAGGCCTCTCTATCAAGTTTATTAGTTAAAGTTTTTATTTTCATAGTTGTAGGTTTTCCCACATTTCTAAGAAACAACACGGAGAGATTCCTTGCAGCTTTTACCCAATTTCTCTTAATTACTATACAATATCACAACCAGAAAGTGGACATTGATATGATCCATCCATCTTGTACAGATTTCCCAGTTTTACTTGTCTTCATACATGTATGTGTATGTGTGTTTAGTTCTATGCATCTTTTTCTCATGGGCAGATACATTTGACTTCCACCACTTCTTTCGAGATACAGAACAGTTGCACAATCTCAAGGATTCCTTGTGTTGGTATTTTAGAATCACACCCAATTTCCTTTCACTCCTCCACATGTCTACCAATAAGTATTGTGTTCACCACTTCTATATGAAATGTCATTTCAAGACCAAATGAGGAGAGTACATTCCATAGAGGGCTGGGGCTCACAGCTTCTCTGTTACTCAATGAGTCATGAGACAAGGGGCTGTGTGAGCTGGGTTGAGGGCCCACGAGCTATTATAGTGGGATATCAAAGTGAAAGTTGGACGTTGGGAATAGCTGCAAAGCATAACCTCAGGAAGGTCTCCCTGGTGGCTCCAACAGTAAAGAATCCTCCTTCAATGCAAGAGAAACAGGTCCAATTCCTGGATCAGAAAGATTCCCTGGAGAAGAGAATGGCTACCCACTCTAGTATTCTTGCTGGAGAATTCCATGGACAGAGGAACCTGATGGGTTACAGTCCATGGGTTCTCAAAGAGTTGGACATGACTGACAGACTAACACAATAACATCAGGAAACAAACAGTAACTAAACGAAATGTGGAAAATAATTGTCATTTTGAAGTAGGCAACTAAGGAGATCCTTTGGATATCCTTGATCCAGACTTAAAAAGCTTTTGACTTCAGATAAGATTAATAGTAAAATCAAGGTGTGGTTTAGAAGAAAGGAAGCACAATATTTTAATGTTGGAAGTGTATTTCCTCTAGACGATAAAACAAACAGCGATCTGTACTATGTCTATTTTGTTAAGATGGTCTTTCAAAATGCAACACACAGAAATTGTTTGCACTTCCTTTTTTCCAAAAACAAAAATATACTTTACTTCTTGATTTCATTGTGGAAAATACAGTCATGAATAGTCCAATTTTTTGTTTTAATGTAAAAAATGTTCATTACCCTGCATAGACACAAAAAACCTTTAAAATCATATCCGCTGTTAATCTATATTAATTCAGATTGTGTAAATAATACTTATGATTTTAGGCTCTTGAAAAATAGAAACTTCATCCTCACTGCCCAGAAAATTGCAAATCTGATTTTTTTCCTCAGATATAATGGTGAGTTCCATGAGGAGAAAAGATGAGAGTAACCCTATTCATGCAGGAATAAGTCAGGAAGCAGTTCATGGGTTGGTCTTAATGAAATTTCTGAAGAATTGTACTTTTCATAGACTATTGCAAGAAAAAATATCACAGTGGGATTTAATAGCATCAGAGGTTAGTAATAGAAGGAACATTATGGGAAAATAAAAATAAAATAAAATCTACTCCATAAAGTGTACCCTTCCCACTAAAATTACTAGCATATTATATATGAAGCTGCAGTAAAAGGGGGAAAGCACATAAAAATTATGATTATATTTTTGCCTTTAAAAATGAATTTTTTTTTCTTTACCTGTTAAAACCTGAGTTCAGGGATCAGTTCTTCTACAAGTGATCATGGATTCTGAAATGATCAGAGGGCTCTGTTCTTCACTGTGCTTTCAATATTAGATAAAACCTGGAGACAGAGAAGAAACTTGCGGGAATAAAAAGGCTGAGCTTTCAACCATAAATTACTAGAAAATTATTTTGAGGTAGTGGTTATACTTTTCTCTCTATGGACTTATTAGAATGAGACATTTTATGATCTCTTGCTTAAAAAATAATGTCTAGTTGGATTGTTGCTTCTCCTGTCAAAAGAAAAAACAAACAAAAAAAATATCCTGCAAGTGTGAATAAAAATAATATACGTTTGGAATAACACTGAAAAATAAAACAAAGCAGATTATTATGGGGTTTAAAACAGCAAAAGCTCAAGGAAATATTACAGAAGGCCTATTTTTAAAGCCTAAAAGTCAAGATAGGAGTTTAAAAAACATAGAAAAGAATATATTCTGTCTTTTTGTTTTTGTGTGCATTTGTATTGGTGGAGAAGTGACAATAAAATAAATAGCATCTGAGTGTTTACGGAAGGATAATATTAGCTACACTGCAAAAGATTTTGGAAAAAAAAAAAAGTGAGGGGGAGGGAGTGCTTCTGAAACAATATTGCAGCAAAATATTTCTCCTAACCCATCTGTTCACTAAGAATAAAAGGGATCTTTGAGCCAAGAGTGAATTATACTCAATTAGGATACCCCAAACAATCTGCTGCATGGTCATTTTTTCTCCATCTTTTAATGTTTTGAGATGAAGAAACATCTTGAAAGGATATGGTTAGAGTTCTTATTGTTGTTAGCATTCATGTTGAGAAACAAATAATATCCTCTCATCATTTTATGTCATCTATATGCTGTTTCGATGTAGCATTACAATTATTGTGATATTTCAGGAAAAATAAAAGGAGAGATCAGTATGGATATGAAATGTCAGGGAAGCCATCACAGAGAATAGGTCTGATAGATTTGGCAAAAATAATAGTTCCATCAAAATGAGACAAGAGTAAGACCATGAAAGTGGAGATGAAATTGTGGGGAGATGAGCCTTATAATTTTGTTCAATATATTAAAACTTTGATTTAAATAGTTTCAAGGCACAGGGATGCAAAGACCAAGTAACTAGTTTGGTAAAGTAATTAAAAATTTAGCCAGTATTAAATTATGGCCATGCACCTAAAACAAACAACATACATATATTTGAACATTTATAATTGATAAATCAGGAGGGAAATGCAGTAAATTAAGGAGAAGAAACAGAGGATTTAACTCTGAGATTACTCAGTGACATTAACAGGTTAAAAATTATTTTTAAAAATTGTGTTCAGAATTAATTGAGGCTTTTAGGTAGATTACAATGGAGAATAGAAAGGCATTGAGAATCCTTTCTGATAAAAATGAGGTCCTGGAAAGTGCAGTTGATCTAAAAGTTCTGTTGTTGTTTTGTCACTATGTTCTGTCCAACTCTTGCAACCCCATGGGCTATAGCCAGCCAGGCTCCCCTGTCCATGGAATTCTCCAGGCAAGAATACTAGAGTGGGGTGCCATTTCCTTCTCCAGTGTATCTTCTCCACCTGGGGATCCAACCCACATCTCCTGCTTTGGCAAGATAATTATTTACCACTGAGCCACCTGGAAAGCCCTAACCAAGAAGTTTGTCAGCCCTTATTCTTCATCCTCTCCTGCAACAGAGGAGCTGCCATCTTACAAATCTTGTCATTATTACCTCTGAACTAACTCAGATATAATTTGAAATTTTGTGTGTGTGTGTGTATAAGAGGCTTGAATATTTTGTATAATTTTTAATTAAAATTTTTTCTGCTGAGAAAATGAAGTTTGTCACCCTCTAAATAATATTTAAAATTATTCTTTTAAACACTTAATTATGAATTATTATATATTAAAGAGTGATATGTATGTTATAAATTTGAGTGTGTATATTTGATTATGTCTATCTGTTACTTATACTTAATAAGTTTAAAAATTGAGGCAGGAAGGAAATGGGACCCCCAGGGTAAAGCTATTTGAGATTCATTACCTTGATCAGCAAGGAGATCAAAAGAGTCAATCTTAAATGAAACCAACTCTGAATATTCACTGGAAGGACTGATGCTGAAGCTGAAACTCCAATACTTTGGCCACCTGATATGAAGAGCTGACTCGTTGTAAAAGACCCTGATGCTGGGAAAGATTGGATGTAGGAGGGGAAGCAGAGAACAGAAGGTGAGACATTTGGATGGTATCACTGACTCAATGGACATGAGTTTGAGCAAACTCTGGCAAAGGACAGGGAAGCCTGGTGTACTGCAGTGCACACCGTCACAGAGAGTCAGACACGACTGAGTGACTGAACAACAACATCTCTGTGGACTAAAACTCCAAAATATCAGCAGCAGGATGAAAGAGAGAAGAGACTGGGCTCTGCCCAGAAAGAAGATGAGAGATCACATATTTTTCATTCTTGAAGTCCAGTGACCTCCCTGACTACACATGTACAGGAAGGTTCCTTGGAGTTCAAAGAGGAGTAATGCTAAGTGATGCTCTACCTTTAGGCCTCTTCAGTAGAATCCATCTTGGCTAAGAGATGCATACTTACACATGAGAGGATCATGAGATATACCAAATATGGAGCCTGAACCCAGTAAATTAAAATGATTGGTCAAAGGAAACCCAGAAGAGAAATCCCACAAAAGTAATTCAAATTAACTTGAGGGAGTGATTCGGGGACTCTCTGAGCTTGCCCATGTGTCTACCCACATGTACTGCACTCTTTTTTCCCTTCTAACAAAGACATGTTTCACTATCTTCCATCTTTGTGGGAATTCTTTTCCTGCAAAGCCAAAGGGCCAGTGCCTTTTCTCTGACCACTGGTCCAGTGCCTAGAATTTTGTACTCTCACTGCCATGACTTGACCTCAATCTCTGGCCAGGAACTGAAGCCCTGCTTCAAGCCATGGCAAACCAAGGCTACCTCAGATCAAAATAATGAAACTAACACCCATGAACAAACCAGTCACTTAATAATTCTAACATTTTTAAATAGCTGAAGAAAATACAGCTTCCTAAAAATCATGTTTGACTATAAAAATTTATCTTGGATGATCTTGTGGGGAGGGGGATATGATGATATTGGACGGGGGAAAAACTGATGGATAAATGTCCTAACACCAGGCAACAGAGGATTGAAATTAGTGTCCAAACAGGTGTTGGACATAGGCATGAGTAGGAATAATTTATCTGTGATAACAGGCAGATAAATGTGACATAAATGGTAAGACCAAAAGTGGTGAGCATGTGTGTGTTTGTGATGGTGTAAATCTGTGGTGTTTTCTGCTAGTTGCTTGATTTTTTCAGAGAAGTGGAATGAAGTTAATTAGCTTAAATTCAAAATGAAGAGGAGACTTGAAAAACGGGGAAAGGTATTAAGTGGTTGAGTGAAAAAGTGAAGGAGTTAAGGCAAAGGCAAGATATTCTAACAACACCAAGAGCATCCTTCAGTTTTGTGACTGTGGCTTTAGTGATTTGAATTACCATGGTGGTGTTTCTTTCTCCAGGTTTGCTGGCATATGTGCAGGTTCAAAATAAAAAACAAAGTGATTTTTCTAAGCAAATCAAATAAAACAAGGAAAGGAAAGGGGGTCCAGGGAATGGAGTAAGAATATCCCAGATAGTAAGGAACAGTGGAGGAGGTGGTAGGATCAGGAGACCAGAGCTTCTAATGAAGATGCAGAATTACTGAAATCCATGTTCTAGATGAAGTGAGCCAGAATACAGAAATTGGTGTACAGTGAATCCCCATCATTTGGAGCAAAGAAGAATTGTAGAATTGGTCATTTTTAAATAAACACAGGAGGATTTTCCTGGTGGTCCAGTGGTTCGAACATCACCTACCAATGCAGGGCTTGTGGGTTCAGACTCTGATGGAGGAGCTATACTACTACATGCTTCACAACCAAAAAACCGAAACATAAAATATAAGCAATATTGTAAAAATTTCAAAAAAGACTTTGAAAATGGTCTACATAAAAACTTTTTTTAAAATAAAAACACACTACTGCTAATACCAAAATTAATGATCAGAGGAGTGAGCAGATGGCATAATTTTGAGATTGAAATAAATCTTGGGGGAAAATCAAAAGATTCAGGAACACTGAAAACATTTTATAGGTGATTTCATAATGATTATAATTAAAACCAGTTATATTGGGGAGATTGCCGATTGGAGGCTGAAGTTGTCAAAAATAAAGGAAAACAATCGGATGTCAAGGGTCCAAGATGGTGGAGTAGAAAGGTGTGCGCTCATCCTATCCTGTGAGAACTCCAAAATTACAACTTGCTGCTGAAAAACCATTGATAAGAGAATGTTGGAACACACCAAAAAAGATACCCCATGTTCAAGGGCGAAGGAGAAGCCCCAGCAAGATGGTAGGAGGGATGAAATTGCATTTAGAATCAAACCCCATACTAGCCATAGATACTTGGTGGGCTCAAACAAACCTTGTGCTCACCAGGACCTGGAAACTCCACAGAGACTGAATGAGAACTGTATTTGAGTGTCTCCTGCGGAGGTATGTGTCAGCAATGGACTGCTGCAGGGGCAGGGGCTTTGGGTGCAACAGACCCAGGTATGGGATATTAGCTCCACCATAGAGCCACCAGAATTTATGCAGGACTGGGGAAACGGACTCTTGAAGAGCACAAAAAAGCTTGTGTGTACCATGACCCAGGAGAAAGGAGCAGTGATCCCACAAGAGACTGACCTAGACTTGACAGTGAGTGTCCAGGAGTCCCCCAGAGGAGGCGTGGGTCAGCGGTAGTCTGCTGCAGGGTTAGGGCACTGAGTGCACAGTGGGTGCAGAGAACCTTTTGAAGGAAGTCATCATTATCTTCATTACCTCCACCATAGTTTGGCCTCAGGTCAAACAACAGGGAGGGAATGCAGCCCCACCCATGAAGAGAAAACTGAATTAAAGATTTACTGAGCATGGCCCAGCCCATTAGAACAAGACCCAGTTTCCCCTTCAGTCAGTCTCTGCCATCAAGAAGCTTCCATGAGCCTCTTATCCTTCTCCATCAGAGGGCAGACAAAATGAAAACCACAATCACAGAAAACTAACCAATCTGATCACATGGAAAACTGCCTTGTCTAACTCAATGAAACTATGAGCCATGCTGTGTAGGGGCACTGAAGAGGGATGGGTCATGGTGGAGAGTTCTGACAAAAGGTGGTCCATTGGAGAAGGGAATGGCAAACCACACCCGTATTTTGGCCTTTAAAACCCCATGAACAGTATGAAAAGGGAGAAAGATATGACTCTAAAAGATGAACTCTTCAGGTCAGTAGGTGCCCACTATGATACTGGAGATCAGTGGAGAAATGACTCCAGAGAGAATGAAGAGATGGAGCCAAAGCAAAAATGACACTCAGTTGAGGATATGACAGGTGATGGAAGTAAAGTCTGATGCTGTAAAGAGTAATGCTACATAGGTACCTGGAATGTTAGGTCCATGAATCAAGACAAGTTGGAAGTGGTGAAACAGGAGATGTTAAGAGTGAACATGGACATTTTACAAATCAGCGAACTAAAAAGCATTGGAATGGGTAAATTTAGCTTAGATTACCATTATATCTACTGCTGTGGACAAGAATCCCATAGAAGAAATGGAGTAACCATCATAGTGAACAAAAGAGTCTGAGATGCAGTACTTGGATGCGATCTCAAAATCAACAGAAAGATCACTGTTTGTTTCCAAGGTAAGTCATTCAATACCACAGTAATCCAAGTCTATGACCAAATCAGTTATGCTGAAGAAGCTGAACTTGAATGGTTCTATGAAGACCTACAAGAACTTCTAGAACTAACACCCAGAAAAAAGATGCCATTTTAATTATAGGGGAATGGAATGTAAAAGTAGGAAGTCAAAAGATACCTGGAGTAACAGGCAAATTTGCCCTTGGAGTACAAAATGAAGCAGGGCAAAGGCTAGCAGAGTTTTGCCAAGGAACACACTGGTCATAGCAAACAGCCTCTTCCAATAACTCAAAAGAAGACTCTACACATGGACATCAGCAAATGGTCAATACCCAAATCAGATTGATTATACTCTTTGAAGCCAAAGATGGAGAAGTTATATACAGTCAGCAAAAAAAAGACCAAGAGTTGACTGTGGCTCAGCTCATGAACTCCATATTTCCAAATTCAGACTTAAATGGAAGACAGTATGGAAAACCACTAGACTACTCAGGTATTACCTAAATCAAATCCCTTAAGATGACACAGTGGAAGTGACAAATAGATTCAAGGGATTAGATCTGATAGACAGAGTGCCTGAAAAATTACAGACCGAGGTTAACTGACATTGTAAAGGAGACAAGGATCAAGATCATTCCCAAGAAAAAGAAATGCAAAGAGTCACAATAGTTGTCTGCAGAGGCCTTATAGAAAGCCAAGAAAAGAAAAGGTGAAAAAGGCAAAGGAGAAAAAGAATGATATACCCATATGGATGCAGAGTTTCAAGAATAGCAAGGAGAGATAAGATAACCTGCCTCAATGATCAATGCAAAGAAATAGAGGAAAACAATAGGATGGGAAAGACTAGAGCTAGAGCGCTCTTCTAGAAAATTAGAGATACCAAGGGAAAATTTCATGCAAAGATGGGTTCAATAAAGGACAGAAATTGTATGGACATATGAGAAGCAGAAGATATTAATGAGAGGTGGCAAGAATACACAGAAGCACTGTACAAAAAAAAATCCTCATAACCCATATAACCATGATGCTGTAATCACTCACCTAGAGCCAGACATCCTGGAATGCAAAGTAAAGTGGACCTTAGGAAGCATAACAACTAAGAAAGCTAGTGGAAGTGATGGAATTCCATCTGAGATATTTCAAATCCTAAAAGATGATACTATTAAAGTGCTACACACAGTTCAGTTCAGTAGCTCAGTCATTTCTATGGACTGCAGCACGCCAGGCCTCCCTGTCCATCAGCAGCTCCCGGAGACTACTCAAACTGATGTCCATTGAATCGGTGATGCCATCCAACCATCTCATCCTCTGTCATACCCTTCTTCTCTCACTTTCAATCTTTCCCAGTATCAGGGTATTTTCAAACGAGTCAGTTCTTTGCATCAGGTGGCCAAAGTATTGGAGTTTCAGCTACAGCATGAGTCCCTCCAATGAATATTCAGAACTAATTTCCTTCAGATGGACTGTTTGGATCTCCTTGCAGTCCAAGGGACTCTCAACAGTCTTCTCCAACACCACAGTTCAAAAGCATCCATTCTTCAGCGCTCTGCTTTCTTTAGAGTTCAATCCTCACATCCATACATGACTACTGGAAAAACCATAGCTTTGACTAGATGGACATTTTTTGGCAAATAATGTCTCTGCTTTTTAATATGCTGTTTAGGTTGGTCATAACCTTCTTCCAAGGAATAAGCATGTTTTAATTTCATGGCTGCTGTCACCATCTGCAGTGATTTTGGAGCCCCCCAAAATAAAGTTTGTCTGTCTTTCCACTGTTTCCCCATCTATTTGCCATGAAGTGATGGGAACATAACTGATCACCAAAGAACTGGTGCTTTTGAACTTTGATGTTGGATAAGACTCTTGAGAGTCCCTTGCAGCAAGGGGCTGCAGGGAGATCCAACCAGTCCATCCTAAAGGAAATCGTTCCTGATTATTCAATGGAAGGACAGACGGTGATGCTGGAACTCTAATGCTTTGGCCACCTATTTTGCAGAACTGTCATTTGAAAAGACCTTAATGCTGGAAAGATTGAAGGCAGGAGGAGAAGAGGATGACAGAAGATGAGATGGTTGGATGGCATCACCGACTCAATGGACATGAGTTTGAGTAAACTCTGAGAGTTGGTGATGGACAGGGAGGCCTGACTTGCTGCAGTCCAAAAGGTCACAAATATTCAGACACAACTGATCGACTGAACTGAACTGAACAGAACTGATGGGACCAGATACCATAGTCCTAGTTTTCTGAATGTTGAGCTTTAAGCAAAATTTTTCACTCTCCTCTTTCACTTTCATCAAGAGGCTCTTTAGTTCTTTGCTTTCTGCTATAAGGTTGGTGTCATCTGCATATCTGAGGTTATTGATATTTCTCCCAGTAATCTTGATTCCAGCTTGTGGTTCATCAACCCCAGCGTTTCTCATGATGTATTCTGCATATAATTTAAATAAGCAGGATGACAATATACAGCCTTGATGTACTCCTTTCCCTATTAGGAACCAGTCTGTTGTTTCATGTCCAGTTCTAACGGTTGCTTCTTGACCTGCATACAGGTTTCTCAAGAGGCAGGTCAGGTGGTCTGGTATTCCCATTTCTTTCAGAATTTTCCACAGTTTATTGTGATCCACACAGTCAAAACTTTGGCATAGTCAATAAAACAGAAACAAATGTTTTTTCTGTAACTCTCTTATTCTTTCAATAATCCAACGAATGTTGGCAATTTGATCTCTACTTCCTATGCCTTTTCTAAAACCAGCTTGAACAACTGGAAGTTCATGGTTCATGTACTGTTGAAGCCTTGCTTGGAGAATTTTGAGCATTAATTTGCTAGTGTGTGAGATGAGTGCAATTGTGCAGTAATTTGAGCATTCTTTGGCTTTGACTTTCTTGGGATTGGAATGAAAACACACTTTCCAGCCCTGTGGCCACTACTGAGTATTCCAAATTTGCTGCAATATTGAATATAGTGCTTTCACAGCATCATCTTTTAGGATTTGAAATAACTCTACTGGAGTTCCATCACCTCCCCTAGCTTTGTTTGTAGTGATGCTTTCTAAGGCCCACTTGACTTCATATTCCAGGATGTCTGGCTCTAAGTGAGTGATCACACCATTGTGATTATCTGGGTCGTGAAGGTCTATTTTATATAGGTCTTCTGTGTATTCTTACCACCTCCTCTTAATATCGTCTGCTTCTATTAGGTCAATCTCATTTCTGTCCTTTATTGAGCCCACCTTTGCATGAAATGTTCCCTTGGTATTTCTGATTTTATTGAAGAGATCTCTGGTCTTTCCCATTCTATTGTTTTCCTCTATTTCTTTGCATTGATCATGGAGAAACACTTTCTTATCTCTCTTTGCGATTCTTTGGAACTCTTTGTTCAAATGGGTATATCTTTCCTTTTCTCCTTTGCATTTCACTTCTTTTCTTTTCACAGCTACATGTAAGGCCTCCTCTGACAACCATTTTGCTTTTTTGTATTTCCTTTTCTTGGGGATAATCTTGATCCCTGTCTCCTATACAATGTCACGAATCTCTGTCCATAGTTCATCAGACACTCTGTCTATCAGATCTAATCCCTTGAATCTATTTCTGTGCTCACTATGCCAGCATATTTGGAAAACTCAGCAGTGGCCACAGGACTCAAAAAGGTCCGTTTTCATTCCAATCCCAAAGAAAGGCAATGCCAAAGAGTGCTCAAACTACCACAAAATTGTACCCATCTCACACATTAGCAAGTAATGCTCAAAATTTTCCAAGTCAGACTTCAACAGTACATGAACCATGAAATTCCACTTTTTCAAGCAGGTTTTAGAAAAGGCAGAGGAATCAGAGATCAAATTGCCAATATCTGCTGGATTATTGAAAAAGCAAGAGTTCTAGAAAAACATCTACTTCTGCTTTATTGACTTTGCTAAAGCCTTTGACTGTTTGGATCACAGAAAACTGTGGAAAATTATTAACTAAATGGGAATACCAGTCCACCTGACCTTACTCCTGAGAAAACTGTATGCAAGTCAAAAAGCAACAGTTAGAACTGGACATGAAACAACAGATGTTTCCAAATCGGAAAAGGAGTACCTCAAGGCTGCGTATTTTCTCCCTGCTTATGATGCTGGGAGGGATTGGGGGCAGGAAGAAAAGGGGACAATAGAGGATGAGATGGCTGGATGGCATCACCAACTTGATGCACATGAGTTTGAGTAAGCTCCAGGAGTTGGTGATGAACAAGGAAGCCTGGCGTGCTTCATTCCATGGGGTCTCAAATATTTGGACACAACTGAGCAACTGAAATGACCTGAATTGAATGTCAGCCAATGACAGCAATAATGAAGTATTCCTGGTGGCATGGTCTGATAAAGTGCGATTTAATGCTGAGATTGTACGGAGCCAGGAAGGAGTTATTAGAATTGGGTAGTAAGGAACAATGATGCTTCTAGCTCAAGTCCTAGTGGGAATTGAACCATGGTGGTATAAAGTAGCCATTTGTTTAGAGATGCAGCGAAGTTAACATCTGCAGGCAAAAGTCAAATTTCAGTCAGATGAAAAAAATTAAAAGTTAGAAAAGTTTGAAGATATACGACGTTTTGCTGAAGACTGATTATGGAGTAAAATGCTGGAGGAATCAGTCATTGTAACTTTTATTCCACATTCCTGGGAACATCCCCTGAAAATATAACAGGTGGAAGCAATTGGGTTTCTCAAGAATAAGGAACATAAGGTGAGCACCAGCTGTAACATCGGTACCAATGGTCATGACAATGAAATTAAAATAGGATAATGTAATGGACACTTAGCATGAGGTAGAAGAAACAAACGTTTTGCCTTTTCTCTGCTTGTAATTTGTTCAAGAAATACTAAAATATTTAATGCCAAGTTTGTATTTTAACTGCATTCTTCGGCCTATAGATACACAGCCCTTTTTATCATTTTTTTCCCATATTCCACACATCTTAGTATTATAGTTTAAATTATATAATGGTCATATAGCTTTTTCCCAACTTAATTAGAATGGACCATTATGTCACTTATCATAGATAACTACACAATTTAATCTTTTAAATTATTTTAAAAGATTGTTATTTCAGGAAATCAGATGTTATACTGTGTTTATAAAATAGATGAGAGATATAAATGATGAGAGAGTTAATATAACTTAGCAGGTTTTATTGTATTGAGCTGAATCTTCTGTTCTCTTATTATTCAAAAGAAGCAAGGGTGAATTCATCTAAGACAGTTCATAAACTGGATGCTTTTAGCCCTCTATAATCTTTCAGATCTGTTTCAATATAAAACAAATCTACCATGCAGGTAAAATCACGTTGTAGAAGGAAAATATAGGAGACAATAAGCTTCAGGACTGAAACACATAGTTTTAAGTACTGCTTTATATTGGTTGGTGCTGCAATGAAAAGGGATGAACCATTTCTCAAATATGCTTCCTGCTGTTTAGAAACACCCTAAGGTGGATCCACAGGACATATGGATATCATGAGGAATGGCTGAGTGTGCTTTACCTACACTACTCTACAGATGGTTTATTACTTAAATAATAGGGTAGCTTTAATTTTGTTGCTCTAACGGGATTGGTTTGATTAAAAAAAATAGTTTATGGCCTAAAATCTTGGAATATTGTAGCTAAATGTCTGCTGTACTTATCTCTTACTTGCTATGCACAGTGGTTCTGATCTGATTATAGGGTGCCTTCTAAGTAGATGACTGGCTTTGATTGTGTGTTGGAAGCTTGTTGATTTTCAGGGTAACCACTGTTTATACTAATTAATCACTTGCTTGCTTTATTCAGGAAGAGATTGCTGATGTGTCTAGGAATAGGAAATTAAAAAAAAAAAAAGAAAAGAAAACTGAACATTCTTTATTTTCTGAGCCTGTTTATAGACTGTTATTTCAAGTGTCATTATCAATTTTGAGGAATGAATTTGTTGTAGAAAATAAATGAAGAAGGAAAACAGAAGATGAAAAGAAAGTAAATTAAATTTATTTTCACTTTTTCTCATATTTTCCTTTAACTTACATTTTATTTACTTTTTTAAATATGTAAAGGTGCATATTAATCAGATCAGATCAGATCAGATCAGTCACTCGGTCGCGTCCGACTCTTTGCCACCCCATGAATCACAGCATACCAGGCCTCCCTGTCCATCACCAACTCCCGGAGTTCACTCAGACTCACATCCATTGAGTCAGTGATGCCAGCCAGCCATCTCATCCTCTGGCGTCCCCTTCTCCTCTTGCCCCCAATCCCTCCCAGCATCAGAGTCTTTTCCAGTGAGTCAACTCTTCCCATGAGGTGGCCAAAGTACTGGAGTTTCAGCTTTAGCATCATTCCTTCCAAAGAAATCCCAGGGCTGATCTCCTTCAGAATGGACTGGTTGGATCTCCTTGCAGTCCAAGGGACTCACAAGAGTCTTCTCTAACACCAAAGTTAAAAAGCATCAATTCTTCGGCACTCAGCCTTCTTCACAGTCCAACTCTCAAATCCATACATGACCACAGGAAAAACCATAGCCTTGACTAGACAAACCTTCGTTGGCAAAGTAATGTCTCTGCTTTTCAATATGCTATCTAGGTTGGTCATAACTTTCCTTCCAAGGAGTAAGCGTCTTTTAATTTCATGGCTGCAGTCACCAACTGCAGTGATTTTGAAGCCCAGAAAAATGAAGTCTGACACTGTTTCCACTGTTTCCCCATCTATTTCCCATGAAGTGATGGGACCGGATGCCATGATCTTCGTTTTCTGAATGTTGAGCTTTAAGCCAACTTTTCCATTCTCCTCTTTCACTTTCATCAAGAAGCTCTTTAGTTCCTCTTCACTTTCTGCCATAAGGGTGGTGTCATCTGCATATCTGAGGTTATTGAGATTTCTCCCGGTAATCTTGATTCCAGCTTATGTTTCTTCCAGTCTTTTGAGCATTTCTTTACTAGCGTGTGAGATGAGTGCAATTGTGCCATAGTTTGAGCATTCATTGGCATTGCCTTTCTTTGAGACTGAAATGAAAACTGACCTTTTCCAGTCCTGTGGCCACTGCTGAGGTTTCCAAATTTGCTGGCATATTGAGTGCAGCACTTTCACAGCATCATCTGTCAGGATTTGAAATAGCTCAACTGGAATTCTATCACCTCCACTAGCTTTGTTCATATGATGCTTTCTAGGGCCCACTTGACTTCACACTCCAGGATGTCTGGCTCTAGGTCAGTGATCACACCATCGTGATTATCTGGGTCGTGAAGATCTTTTTTGTACAGTTCTTCTGTGTATTCTTGTCATCTCTTCTTAATATCTTCTGCTTCTGTTAGGTCCATACCATTTCTGTCCTTTATCGAGCCCATCTTTGCATGAAATGTTCCTTTGTTATCTCTGATTTTCTTGAAGAGATCTCTAGTCTTTCCCATTCTGTTGTTTTCCTCTATTTCTTTGCATTGATCACTGAAGAAGGCTTTCTTATCTCTTCTTGCTATTCTTTGGAACTCTGCATTCAGATGTTCATATCTTTCCTTTTCTCCTTTGCTTTTCGCTTCTTTTCTTTTCACAGCTATTTGTAAGGCCTCCCCAGACAGCCATTTTGCTTTTTTGCATTTCTTTTCTATGGGAATGGTCTTGATCCCTGTCTCCTGTACAATGTTATGAGCCTCATTCCATAGGTTCTGTGTATTAATAAGCTAGGGTAAAAGAATTATGCTCTTATCTTCTGTAAAAACAAAGTGCTAAACTGTGACTTCTCTCCTTAGGGATTTTCTTTACAAGAAACAGAGATTGTGTGGAGAATCCAAAGAAATAAGAGGCTAGAGGTACTGGTTAGCAGACAACAATTTTACTGCTTTCAAAGAAATGCTAAAATTACAGTTCTCTGAAGCTAATGTTCCTCTAACGCTTTTCAAAAAATATAATAAACGTATATAAACCATGATCATTAAATGAACTATAAGAGAAATAATAAATTAAAAGAAAATTAATTCACTTTAATATTCTAGCAGTATGCAACTTTTTTCTTCCATGTAAAAATGCTTAAGCAAAGTTAGTCATGAATAAAAGACATTTAATAAAGAAATTTGTTCACAGTTGCATATAAATGAAGGGAATAAACAGTCAAAGGATGAATTTCCTAGGGAGGTAACTAATCTGTTGATAATGCCAACCACAATCATTTATTATATCCTGACTCCAGCTGGATTTTTTGTTTGTTTACAATGTAACAGTCACTGAAGTAGAGGCTGAATATAAAATAATGAACAAAACCCGATGTTTTCCTCAAATAAACAAAATGTTTTTCTTCAAATAAAAACAAAATTTTTACACATTCTAGAGATAAAAATTATTAATGTTTAAATTAATTTTTATTTATAAAATATACCTGAATTGGTTTAATTTAGTATGATTTCATATAAATCTTAATAATTCTTATTTGTGAATTGTATTTTCTATGGTTTGTTTATTTAGTAACCATTATTCAAATTTGAAGTAATTCATCAATTTTGTTTTTGTTATTGATAATGATGCTGATATTAAACAGTGATAAAGTTCAATGCACCTGATTTTTTAAAATAAAGTAAAAATTTTTGGAAACATGGTTTTGAGAACAAACATTTTGTTATCCCATAGTAAGAGTTCCATAGATGTCTATAGAAGTTTAATACTATATTAATAAAATTCAATAAAAAGTCAATAAACAAAAATTTAATAAATCTGGATCTCTGTAAATTTCAAAATGAAGAGGAGCAAGAATAAAATTATAGCCATAGTGCACCATTTATTAGAATGAAAATAAAAGAAAAATTAGACAAATTACAGAATTGAAAGACAAAAGTCTAAAAGTCTTATAGAAAATTGTACACAGCATTATGTAAACTAATAGAGATTAATAATATATTTTACATTTTACATCTTCCAAATTCCTGTTCATCATTATGAGTCAACAAATAAGTTATTCATTTAATCAATCATTTCTTTATTCTTTAACAGATATTGAATTTTTAATTATGCTGGTTACAAAGAACTAATTAGACACAATCTCTAGCACTGAATAGATAGCTATTTCTAAAACACAAATGAAAACGTCTAATGTAAAAAAATAGAAAAACTGAGATAAGATCGCACAAAGAAGGATAACATATTCTGTCCATTTCTGACTGTAGACTTAACTTTGTCATGTGATATTGTAGCTCTACATTAAGAGATAGATTATGGTGTATAATTTGTTTTAGCCAATATGACATTAACAAATATTATATAAGAAAAGGGTTAAGAAATTCTTGAACACTGGGACTTATCCTGCTTGTGCTATTGAAACATTGAAACAATCATGTGAAAAAATGCCTGAGCTACCTTACTCATTGGAAAAGACCCCGAGGCTGGGAAAGATTGAAAGAAAAGGGAGAAAAGGACAGCAGAGGATGAGATGGTTAGATAGCATCACCAACTCAATGGACATTGATCTGAACAAACTCTGGGCGATAATGAAAGGCAGGGAAGCCTGGTGTGTTGCAGTCCATGGGGTTGTAAAGAGTTGGGACATGACTCAGACTGAAAAACAGCAACAAAGCTTCCTGGAGGATGAGAGGACACTTGGCAGCAAACTAAGATGCCCCAGCCATGAGATATAATCATCTAACTGCTAGATAACACTTCAGTTGACATAAGAAATCCCAACAGAAAGATCAGCTAGGTAGGGCCATACCATCAACAACTGAACCAAAGAATTATAAAAAAGTAAACAGTTTAAGGCAATATATTTTGGATTGCTTGTTATATGAGAGTAATAGAGTATTTTTATGAAAGTATTCAAATTTTGTTTATTAAATTTTATAGCATTAAGAAAGGAAAGATTCATCCAATACAAATTATTCTTTTTAATTCTAAAGTGAGTTCAAATTTATTGAAAAGTTCTCAAAACTGATCATAGTGTATGTGTATCCTTCATTCAGCTTACTATAGCAGTAACAACTTAGGTATGCATAGTACTATTAACAAAACCATAAAATTAGAATGGGCACAATACTATTAATTGTTTATACAGATTCCTTTCATAATTTTCTCTGAATTCCCTTTTAAAATTTTAGATAAGTATTTCCTTGTCTTTCCCCAGCATGATAATTTAAAAGAGTTCTGGTCAGTAATATGGATCTTAATTTGGGGTTTGTCTGATGTCTTTTTCAGGGTTATATTGAGATTATGCATTTTTTCATAATGTCAAAATATTATTGTGATCTACTTGGTACCTCATCAAAGGGGAGCATGATATGTCTTGTTATTTATGTTGTTAACTTGGAATATTTTATTACATGGGTGTATCCATACTACTCCACTTGTTAAGCTCTAAGTAAAATAAAATATTGAATTTTAAATATACCAAACTTATGTTGGTATTAGAATACATTTTATAGCGGTGAATCACAATGAAATACCCAGGGAATTCTCAGTTGTTCAAAGTTCATTGGAAAAGTTATAGTTTTAATGAGAAAATGTGGTGACAAAGCAGTATGTATTTTCAAAAGGATATCTGTGATGATGCCATTCTACCACATTAAAGCATTTAATATTTTGAGTATATCAGTTACTTGCTTGTTAAAAAAACACACTTTTCTTGTGGGGATTTAGTATGCAGTAGTTAAAGTTGGTAAGTTAAGCTTCATTAAATAAACCTCTTGGGACAGCCACTCTAAAATCCCATTGTCTACAATAATATTTCTCAACTTTTATTCCTTACCATTCTCATTAGAAGAAACATTAAATTAAATTTAAATTATTTATATCCATAATGAATGTGTTACAAACACACATTTATTTTTCCTTTAGCAGCAGTGGGTTGTTTGTGTTTCTACTCAAATGACTTATTCTGGAGCCCAAATTGAAGGAGTAGACCTTATTTGTTACAACCTGTTGCTGAATCAAAAAGGATGAGAAGTTGTAAAAGTACTTGATGATTCTTAAACTGTATGCTTAGGCTGTTGAGAGCCACTTGGCCAGAGCAAGTTAAATGGCCAAGCACAAACAGATGAGATGGGGAAAAATCTCCTTCCCATAGAAAATCTACACAAGTCATGATGATGGGATGAGGGTAAGGAATCATGACAAGGATGATGGGCAAGTGAAAAAAACAGAAACATGAGTACCATCCACACGAAAGCAGGGATGTTGAAAGCAGGCCAACAATGTTTGATTTCTGTTTCCTTAACTAGCTGGATGACCTATAAAAACACTTAACTCCTTTATAATTGATTTCCCTCCTCTGCAGAAAGGGAAAACTAAAGGTTCTTATACAATAGGAGAGTTGGGAATACACAGAAGAACTTCAAAAAAGATCTTCACGACCCAGATAATCATAATGATGTGATCACTCACCTAGAGCCAGACATCTTGGAATGTGAAGCCAAGTGGGCCTTAGGAAGCATCACTATGAACAAAGTAAGTGGAGGTAATAGAATTGCAGTTGAGCCATTTCAAATCCTGAAAGATGATGCTGTAAATGTGCTGCACTCAATATGCTAACAAATGTGGAAAACTCAGCAGTGGCCACAGGACTGGAAAAGGTCAGTTTTCATTCCAATCCTAAAGAAAGGCAATGCCAAAGAATGCTCAAACTAGTGCACAATTGTACTGATCTCACATGCTAGTAAAATAATGCTCAAAATTCTCCAAGCCAGACTTCAGCAATAAATGAATCGTGAACTTCCAGATGTTCAAACTGGTTTTAGAAAGGGCAGAGGAACCAGAGATCAATTGCCAACATCCACTGGATCATGGAAAAAGTAAGGGAGTTCCAGAAGAAACATCTATTTCTGCTTTATTGACTATGCCAAAGCCTTTTGATTGTGTGGATCACAATAAACTGTGGAAAATTCTGAAAGAGATGGGAATACCAGACCACCTGACCTGCCTCTTGAGAAATCTGTATGCAGGTCAGGAAGCAACAGTTAGAACTGGACATGGAACAACAGACTGGCTCCAAATAGGAAAAGGAGTATGTCAAGGCTGTATATTGTCACCCTGTTTATTTAACATATACTCAGAGTACATCATGAGAAATGCAGGGGTGGATGAAGCACAAGCTGGAATCAAGATTACTGGGAGAAATATCAATAACTTCAGATATTCAGATGACACCACCCCTATGGCAGAAAGTGAAGAAGAGCTACAGAGCCTCTTGATGAAAGTGAAAGAGGAGAGTTAAAAAGTTGGCTTAAACATCAACATTCAGAAAATTAGAAAAAAAAAAGAAAGAAAATTAGGATCATGGCATCCATCCCATCATTTCATGGCAAATAAATGGGGAAACAGTGGAAACAGTGGCTGACTTTATTTTGGGGGGCTCCAAAATCACTGCAGATTGTGACTGCAGCCATGAAATGAAAAGACACTTACTCCTTGGAAGAAAAGTTATGACCAACCTAGACAGCATATTAAAAAGCAGAGACATTACTTTGCCAACAAAGGTCCGTCTAGTCAAGGCTATGGTTTTTCCAGTAGTCATGTGTTGATGTGAGAGTTGGACTATAAAGAAAGCTGAGTGCAGAGGAATTGATGCTTTTGAACTGTGATGTTGGAGAGGACTCTTGAGAGTCCCTTGGTCTGAAAGGAGATCCAACCAGTCCATCCTGAAGGAGATCAGTAATGAATATTCATTGGAAGGACTGATTGAAGCTGAAACTCCAATACTGTGGCCACCTGATGTGAAGAGCTGACTCATTTGAAAAGGTCCTGATGCTGGAAAAGATTGCAGGCAGGGGGACAAGGGAATGACAGAGGATGAGATGGTTGGATAGCATTTCCAACTCAATGGACATGAGTTTGGGTAAAATCTAGGAATTGGTGATGGACAAGGAGGCCTGGCAGGCTGTGGTCCATGGGGTCACAAAGAGATGAATAGGACTGATTGACTGTATGAACTGAACTGATACCGTAGAGGGTTTCTTGAGAATTAACTAGTTAAATTAAATAAAGCAAGTAGATTACTTTCTTGAATAGTAGAATTCTATATGCAAGTGTTTGTTAGATAAATCATATAGACACACAAATATACACTAAATACACAGTTGACTAGCTTCTTTTAGCAGTAATTTCAATTATTTTAGTGGAACTGTCAGCCTCTCAATTTTTGCATTAACTTATAAAAATAATTTGTTCTCTTGGTTTTATCTGATTGAAGTATCCATAAAACCAACCCCATATTAATTTCAAAAGCTCTAAGATAATTTACTTTCCAAGGTGTCATAAAATTACTACTGTTTGCAAGAAAATTGCAAAATTGAATTTCACATTATTTCCATATTCTTTCATCAAAGCATTATGCCCACATTTCAGTACATAAGTTTCTATAGAAAGCAAAACTTATATTACCCTATATTAGGCTATTGACAGATAAGGATATTATTCTGGCTATGATCTCTCTTCTGAACACAGTCAACTACCCACATGATATCTCCCCTTGGATATCTGCCAGCCACTTCACACTGAATGTGACCAAGATTGAACATTCAATATTCTTCCCCAAACACGATCATGATTCAGAGCTCTCTAATTCAGTGAAGAATACAATCATCCTTCTAGCTGTATAAGAGTTAACTTGTTCTAGATTTTTACAAACATGAAAATGTTTTATATCTCCCTTTTTCTGCTGTTTTCTAGGCTTTCCTTGTGGCTAAGCTTGTGGTAAAGAATCTTTCCTTGTGGTAAAGAATCTGCCTGCAATGCAGGGGACTCGGGTTTGATCCGTGGGTTGGGAAGATTCCCCTGGAGAAAGGAAAGGCTACCAATTCCAGTATTCTGGGCTGGAGAATTCCATGGACTGTATAGTCCATGGGGTTGCAAGAGTCAGACAAGACTGAGCAACTTTCACTTTCACTTTCACTTTTCTGCTGTTAGATCTCTCTTACTTCTAGGCCCTATCATTTTTTTTTTTTTTTCCTTTACAACATCTAAAGTCCATCCATTCTCCATTGTATTTAGGCCTTGTCAAGCTAAGCATCATCTCAAGCTTCAGTTCAGTTCAATTGCTCAGTCATGTAGAACTGCACTCTAATCTTAACTAACTGGCTCTGTGATAGCCTTAGTTCAGTTCAGTTCAGTTCAGTCGCTCAGTAGTATCTGACTATTTGCGATCCCATGGACTGTCACACACCAGGCTTCTCTGTCCATCACCAACTCCCAGAGCTTGCTAAAATGCATGTCCATCCAATTATCTCATCCTCTGCTGTCCCCTTCTTCTCCTGCCTTTAATCTTTCCCAGCATCAGGGTTTTTCACAAGGAGTCAGTTCTTCACATCAGGTGGACAAATACTGGAGTTTCAGCCTCAGCATCAGTTCTTCCAATGAATATTAAGGACTAATTTCCTTTAGGATTGACTGATTGGATCTCCTTGCAGTCCAAGGGACTCTCAAAAGTATTCTCCAACACCATAGTTAAAAAGCATCAGTTCTTCAGCACTCATCTTTCTTTATAGTCCAACTCTCACATCCATATATAGTCCAATCTCACACATAGGTGACTGTGATATTTAATGACTGGTATTCCCACTTCACTACTAGATATCTATGTATACAATATGCTCAAATAATTCAAACACTAAATCCAGCCTATTTTTTTCAAATTTATATTTAGTTATCTGTTCTAATTTCAAATCACTGTTAGCATGGCCAATAATGATATGGCCTACATATCCGCATTTATTTCCTATCATGTTCCTTCCAAACCTATCAATGTCAACCAGACCAATCTTATTAATCTCACTACAAGTGCCAAGCCAGGTGCTACACCCCACCTCCATTCTCTACTTCCCATCAACCTTACACCTCAATTCCATTACACTTACCTCAGACTTTTAAGACCTTCATGATTAGGTCAGATCCCTAATTATTGTCTTTTATATGGTCATTAATTTCACAAAACTTGTCAAGGTGATGACTTTATTAGTACCTGTATTTAGTGCCAATTTCAAGCTTTGCAAGCATAGGAGTTTGGCTTGTATGTTGTTGTTGACCTTTATTCCCCCACATCAAGCATAAGGACTATTGCATTGTAGGCAGTTAATGAATATTTAATCAGTTACTAATCAATAGCCAAAATTTTAAGAGTGTCATTTAAATTATAAAATATACAGAAAAAGAATCAGTAAAAAGCTACTTGTAGGCTGGCCATTAGTAGTGCAATTTATTATTGAGGATATTTGAAATTCATAAGATCATGCATTCATGAATAATGAATCATGCATCCAGTTCTAGAAGAGAATACAAGTGAAAAATGTCAAAAGAATGTGCAGCAACAGGATACCTAGATATGTTTAAGCTACCCCATTTATTACTCTTTGCTACAGTCATCCAAAGGGGCAATCTATTCATAAAGCAGGAAATAAAATTACTGGAGTTGATAGAGACCCAATCTATATGCTACTTACAAAGATGAAAATCAAATGTAAGAAGATTAAAGATGTCTAGTTTCAAGCTCTAAAAATCATGGTGAGATTAATCTAAAAGGAAATTTTACTCTTTGCTATGAATTTTACCAAACTATTTATCACATGTCTTCTTTGAAGTATTTACTCAAAGAAGATATTTGTGAGACACTTTAACATCATGAAAAAAATTCTGTTTTTCTATATATAATATGAAAATAAACAGTACACAGTTATTTTATTAAAATGGTGTGTTAGATAGTTAATAATATGTTCTTGATTTTTAATTGATTTCCACATCCTTACTTAGACTCTCAGCTCACTAAAAATATAATATTAGGTTTCTTCTCCCAAACAGCCTTTTTCATCTGAAAAAAATCTCATATAGTATGCTATATCTTTGATTAATGCTTTTGAGTCATTTACTCTCTTCTTGCACTGAAAATGTATTAAGTTTTGACTGCTTGTCAAAATATATGAATTTTATTCTAACAGAAATTTATATAGATATTTTCCATGAAAGTGCTGAAAAATATGCTAGAATAATTACTAGAACTGTTGACTTAGATTATTTAACATAGGCAATGTATGATACCACTGTTATTTCATAATAGAAATAGTAGAGAGTAGCAACAATAAATCACCTTTGGAATGGTATGTATTGCCAAAAATATGTGTCTGGAAAAACAAATAATATGCTTGTTTATACATATCAATATATGGTGAGATGTAGGCATTTTCATCATTATTTAGTGAGTGAAATTACAAGAAAATATCTTAACAAGGATAGCACTGAATATGGGGTATGCAGTTTTTAGAAAGGACTTCTCCATGGTTTTTTTTTTAGGCATTTAGGAAGAGTGGTTGAATATTTTTACCAAGTCAAAAAGAATGTGCTACAAATAAAGACAAAAATTTAAAACACAAAATTGGTGAGCTACCTTTGAATGAAAAGAGATAAACTGCTGAATCATTTCTGTAGAACTGCATTCTAATGTTAGCTAACTGGTATTATGATAGCCTCAGTTCAATTCAGTACAGTGGCTCAGTCGTGTCCACTCATTGTGACCTCATGGACTGCAGCACACCAGGCTTCCCTGTGCATCACCAAATCCTTGCTCAAACTCATGTCCATTGAGTTGGTGATGCCATCCAGTCATCTCATCCCCTGTCATCCCCTTCTCCTCCTGACTTAGATTATTTTCCCTAGCATCAGGGTCTTTTCCAATGAGTTGGTTCTCACATGAGGTGGCCAAAGTATAAGAGGTTCAGCTTCAGCATCAGTCCTTTCAATGAATATTATCGATTTCCTTTAGGATTGATTGGTTTGACTCCTTGCTGTCCAAGGGACTCTCACGAGCCTTCTCCAACAGCACAGTTCAAAAGCATCAATTCTTCAGCGCTCTGCTTTCTTTATAGTCCAATTTTCACATCCATACATGACTACTGGAAAAACCATAGCTCTGACTAGATGGACCTTTCTCAGCAAAGTTATATCTCTGCTTTTTAATATGCTGTCTAGGTTGGTCATAGCTTTTCTTTCAAGGAATATTTTTTTTAATTTTATGGCTTCACTAACCATCTGCATTGATATTGGATCTCAAGATAATAAAGTCTGTCACTGTTCCCCATCTATTTGCCATGAAGTGACTGGACAGGATGCCATGATCTCAGTTTATTGAATGTTGAGTTTTAAGCCAACTTTTTCACTCTCGTCTCACTTTCATGAAGAGGCTCTACATTTCCTCTTCATTTTTCTGCCATAAGGGTGGTATCATCTGCGTATCTGAGTTTATTGATATTTCTCCTGGCAATTCTGATTGTAGCTTATACTTTATCCAGCCCAGCATTTCGCATGATGTACTCTGCATATGAGTCAAATAAGCAGGGTGACATTTTACAACCTTGATGTTCTCCTTTCCCAATTTGGAACCAAAGTGTTCTTCCATGGTCGGTTCTAACTGTTGTTTCTTGACCTGCATACAACTTCCTCAGGAAGCAGGTAAGGTGCTCTGGTGTTCTCATCTCTTTAAATTTTTTCCAAAACTTGTTGTGATCTACACAGTCAAAGGCTTTGGAATAATAATAATAATAAAAAAAAAAAAAGCAGGAGATATTTTTCTGAAACTATTGTACTTCTTCAATGATCCAACAGATGTTGGCAATTTGACCTCTGGTTGCTCTGCCTTTTCTAAATACAGCTTGAACGTCTGGAAGTTCATGGTTCACATATTGCTGAAGCCTGGCTTGGAGAATTTTGAGCATTACTTTACTAGAGTATATAGCATATTTAAAGCATATTTCCGCTTTATTAACTATGCCAAAGCCTTTGACTGTGTGGATCACAATAAACTGTGGAAAATTCTGAAAGAGATGGGAATACCAGACCAGCTGACCTGCCTCTTGAAAAATCTGTATGCAGGTGAGGAAAAAACAGTTAGAACTGGACATGGAACAACAGACTGGCTCCAAATAGGAAAAGGAGTCATCAAGGCTGTATATTGTCACCCTGCTTATTTAACTTATATGCAGAGTACATCATGAGAAATGCTGGACTGGAAGAAACACAAGCTGGAATCAAGATTGCCTGGAGAAATCTCAAAAACCTCAGCTATGCAGATGATACCACCCTTATGTCAGAAAGTGAAGAGGAACT
Organism: Bubalus kerabau; assembly: GCF_029407905.1. Classification (NCBI taxonomy): domain Eukaryota; kingdom Metazoa; phylum Chordata; class Mammalia; order Artiodactyla; family Bovidae; genus Bubalus; species Bubalus kerabau. Next base: position 59,243,059 of record NC_073625.1, read on the forward strand.
AAAAAGCCTCTTGATGAAGGTGAAAGTGAAGAGTGAAAAAGTTGGCTTAAAGCTCAACATTCAGAAAATGAAGATCATGGCATCCGGTCCCATCACTTCATGGGAAATAGATGGGGAAACAGTGGAAACAGTGTCAGACTTTCTTTTTTGGGGCTCCAAAATCACTGTAGATGGTGACTGCAGCCATGAAATTAAAAGACGCTTACTCCTTGGAAGGAAAGTTATGACCAACCTAGAAAGCATATTCAAAAGCAGAGACATTACTTTGCCAACAAAGATCCGTCTAGTCAAGGCTATGGTTTTTCCTGTGGTCATGTATGGATGTGAGAGTTGGACCGTGAAGAAGGCTGAGTGCGAAGAATTGATGCTTTTGAACTGTGGTGTTGGAGAAGACTCTTGAGAGTCCTTTGGACTGCAAGGAGATCCAACCAGTCCATTCTGAAGAAGATCAGCCCTGGGATTTCTTTGGAAGGACTGATGCTAAAGCTGAAACTCTAGTACTTTGGCCACCTCATGCAAAATGTTGACTCATTGGAAAAGACTCTGATGCTGGGAGGGATTGGGGGCAGGAGGAGAAGGGGACGACAGAGGATGAGATGGCTGGATGGCATCATTGACTTGATGGACGTGATTCTGAGTGAACTCCAGGAGTTGGTGATGGACAGGGAGGCCTGGCGTGCTGCACTTCATGGGGTCGCAAAGAGTCGGACATGACTGAGTGACTGAACTAACTTACTAGCGTGTGAGATGAATGCAACTATGGGGTAGTTTGAACATTCTTTGAAGAAGGAAATGTTAACCCACTCCAGTACTCTTGCCTTGAAAATCCGATGGACAGAGGAACTTGTTGCAGGCTACTGTCTATGGGGTCTCAAAGAGTCAGGCATGACTGAGGGACTTCACTTTCACTTTCACTTTGAACATTCTTTGGCATTGCCCTTCTTTGGGATTGGAATGAAAACTGACGTTTTCAAGTCTTGTGGCCACTGTTAAGTTTTCCAATTTTTTTTCCAGGAGAAAAGAGCAGTGATCCACAAGAGACTGACCCAGATTCACCTGTGAGTGTCCAGGAGTTTCCAGCAGAGGCATGGGTCAAAAGTGGCCTGCTACATGGTCGGAGGCCCTGAGTGCAGCTGTGTGTACACAGGACATTTTAAGGAGGCCTCCATTATCTTCATTACCTCAACCATAGTTTGGTCTTAGGTCAAACAACATTGAGGGAACACAGCCGCACGGATCAACAGAAAGTTGAATTTACTGAGCATGGCCCTATCCATCAGAACAAGACCTAGTTTCTCTCACAGTCAGTATCTCCCATCAGGAAGCTTCCATAAGTCTGCTATCCTTCAGAGGGCAGACAGAATGAAAACCATGATCACATAAAAGTAATAAAACTCATAACAAGGACCAAAGCCTTGTCTAAATGAATGAAAGAAACTATGAGCCATGCCATGTAGGGCCCTTAAGAAGGACGGGTCTAGTGGAGAATTCTGACAAACGTGGACCACTGGAGAAGAGAATGGCAAACCACTTTAGTACTCTTGCTTTGAGAACCCCATGAACATTATGAAAAGGTTAAAAGATATGACACTGAAAGATGAACTCCTGGTAAGTGCCCAATATGCTACTGGAGATCAGTGGAGAAATAACTCCAGAATGAATAAAGAGACAGAGCCAAAGTGAAAACAATGCCCAGTTGTGGATGTGACAGGTGATGGAAGTGAAGTCCAATATTGTAACAGGTAATAGTGCATGGGAACCTGGATTGATAGGTCCACGAATCAAGGTAAATTAGAAGTGGTCAACCAGGAGATGGTAAGAGTAAACATCAACACCACAGTTCAAAAGCATCAATTCTTCGGTGCTGAGCTTTCTTTAGTCCAACTCTCACATCCATACATGACTACTGGAGAAGCTCTATAAAGTTAGCAAAAAAAAAAAAAAAAAGACTGGGAGCTGACTGGGGCTCAGCTCATGAACTCCTTATTGCCAAATTCAGACTTAAATTGAAGAAAGTAGGGGACACCACTAGACCATTCAGGTATGATCTAAATCAAATCCCTTAGGATTACTCAGTGAAAGTGAGAAATAGATTCACGGGATTAGATCTGATAGACAGAGTGAGTGCCAGAAGAACTATGGACAGAGGTTCATGATATTGTACAGGAGGCTGTGATCAAGACCATCTCCAAGAAAAAGAAACACAAAAAGGGAAAATTATTGTCTGAAGAAGCCTTACAAACAGTTGAGAAAAGAAGATAAGGTAAAGGCAAAGGAAAAAAGGAAAAATATATCCATTTGAATACAGAGTTCCAAAAAATAGCAAGGAGAGATAGGAAAGCCTTCCTCAGTGATCAATGCAAAGAAATAGAGGAAAACAATAAAGTGGGAAAGACTAGAGATTTCTTCAAGAAAATTAGAGTTACCAAGGGAACATTTCATGCACAGATGGGCACAATAAAAGGCAGAAATGTTATGGACCTGACAGAAGCAGATGATATTAAGAAGAGGTGTCAAGAATACACAGAATAACTAAAAAAAAAAAAAAAAATCTTCATAACTCAGATAACCACGTTGGTGTGATCACTCCCCTAGAGCCATACATCCTGGAATGTAAAATCAAGGTGGTCTTAGGAAGCACACTATAAATAAAGTTAGTGCAGGTGATGGAATTCTAGCTGAGCTGTTTCAGATCCTAAAAGGTGATGTGATAACCTACCATCAAACATTAAAATACATGCATGTGGGATATCTCTGTGAAGTTCAAATGGAACCCCCAGCATTTTAAAGTATAATAAATGCAATATGTGGAGACATAAATCTCAAGTTTAAGCCCTCTGCTAGTTATTCCCAGTCTAATTTTAGAGAATTTCACACCATAGGTTATTTTTCTTTCTCTTCAAAATGAAAACTAATCAGCATTTGACATACAGAACTATGAAAAACTAAACTGACAGATCATGTACATATGAACTATGAAAATTGTGAGAAGGTTTGCAAATTATCTCAAGTGGTCATTGTTTTTTTTTTTTTTTCATTAAAAAATTTTTACTATCACTATTTGCTTTATTATCTTTCTAGGGTAAAAATGGGCATACCTGGGATATATTATCAGTTTTATTTCATACCACCACAATAAAGTATTATAATTAAGTGAATCACACAATTTTTGTTTTCCTAATGCATATAAAAGTTATTTTTAGGCTAAATCGTACTCTGTTAAATGTGCAAAAACATTATGCCAAAAAGAAAGCACATTAAACATTTTAAAATACTTTTGGTGGCTTTTCTGGCAGTTCAGTGGTTTAGCCTTTGCAGGGGGCATGAGTTCAACCCCTGTTCAGGAAACTAAGACTCCACATGCCATAGCGCACTGAAAATACATAAATAAATAAAATGAGCTTCTTATAAAAAAAAAAGTAGTTTTTTTAAGTTAAAATAAAGTATAAAATTAAAATACAAAATAAAAATGCTAAAATACTTCATTGCTAAAAGATGCTAAATATTATTTGAGCCTTCAGGGAGATGGAATCTTTCTGCTGGTGGAGGGTCTTGCCTCCATGTCCATGTCTGCCGAATAATCAGGGTGGTGGCTGCAGAAACATGGGTAGCAATTTTTAAATAAGATAACATTGATAATTGTTCAATCTATTGTCTCTTTCAGGGATGATTTCTTTGTAGCATGCACTGCTGTCTGTTAGCATTTTACTCATAGTAGAAATTCTTTCAAAATTGGAATAAATTCTCTCAAATCCTGCCACTGATTTATCAACTAAGTGTACATAATATTCTGAATCATTTGCTGTGATTTCAATAACGTTCATAGCATCTTTACCAGGAGTAGCTTCCAAGTTAAAAAAAACTACTTTCTTTGCCCATCCATGAGAAACAAGTCCTCACTTGTTAAATTTGACAGTGAATCAGTCACATATTCAGGCTCCACTTCTCATTCCAGCTCTTTAGCTTTTTCCATCATGTCTTCAGTTATTTCCTCCACTGTAATCTTGAGTTTTTCAAAGTCATCCATGAGGATTGAAATTGACTTCTTCTGAACTCCTGTGAATATTTGGTTTTGACCTCCTCCTTTGTATTATGAACATTCTTAATGACATCTAGAATGGCAAATTCCTTCCAGAAACTTTTCAATTCACTCTGTCAAGATCTATCAGAGGAATGACTCTCTATGACACATATAGCCTTACAAAATGTATTTCTTAAACAACAAAACTTGAAAGTCACAATTGCTCCTCTACTAATGGGCTGCAGAATGAACATTGTGTTAGCAGGCATGAAAACAGCATTAATCTCATTGTGCATCTCCCTTAGAGCTTTTGGTTGACTAGGTACATTCTCAGTAAGAAATAACATTTTGAAAAGAATCTTTTTCAGAGCAGTGAGTTTTGAAGTGAAAGTGTTAGTCCCTCAGTCATGTCCAACTTTTTGTGACCACCATGGTCTGTAGCCCACCAGGTTCCTCTGTCCATGGAATTCTCCAGGCAAGAATACTGGAGTGGGTTGTCATTCTCTTCTCAAGGGGATCTTCCCTACCTAGGGACTGAGCCCAGGTCTCCTGCATTGCAAGCAGATTCTTTATAGTCTGAGCCACCAGGGAGACACAATAGATTTTCAGAGTGAGCTTAAAATATTCAGTAAACCATCTTATAAACAAATGTACTGTCATCTAGGTTTTGTTGTTCTGTATATGCAGCACAGGCATGGTAGAGTTAGAATAACTCTTAAGGACCCTAGGATTTTCAGAATGGTAAATAAGTATTGACTTCAGCTTGAAATCATCACCTGCATAAGTCCCTAACAAGAGAGTATGCCTGTCCTTTGACGCTTTGAAATCAGACGTTGATAGTTTTTGTTTTTGTTTTTGTTTTTGTTTTTTTTTCCCCTCTTCTGGAAGTTCTAGGTGGCATCTTCTTCCAATATAAGGTTGTTTCCTCTACACTGAAAATCTCTTGTTTAGGCTATATGCATGTGTGCTGAGTTGTTTCAGTCATGTTTGACTCTTTGCAACCTTATGGACTGTAGCCCACCAGGCTCCTCTGTCCATGGGATCTTCCAGGCAAGAATACTGGAGTGGGTTGCCATGTCCTTCTCCAGGTTTAGTGTAGCCACCTTCATTAATTTGTCTTCCCTGGTGGCTCAGGTGGTAAAGAATCTGCCTGCAGTGTGGGAGACCTGGGTTTTACTCCTGGGTTGGGAAAACCCTGTCTTATTAATAGCTCAGTATTCCAGATAATTTGTTGCAGTTTCTACATTAACCTTTGCTGTCTCACCTTGTACTTTTTCTTTTTTAAACCTTATGAACCCACCTCTGCTGGCTTCAATCTTTTCTTCTGCAGCTTCCTCACCTACCTCAGCCTTCATAGAACTAAAGAGATTTAGGGCCTTTCTCTGATTTAGACTTTGGCTCGAGACAGTGTTATGTCATGGCTAGTTTGATCCTCTATCCAGGTCACTAAAACATTCTCCACATCTGCCGTAAGGCTGTTTCCCATTTCTGTGTTCATTGGGGTAGTGCTTCTTATTTCCTTCATGAACTTTTGCTTCCCATTCACAATTAGGTGAACTGATACAGGATGCTTAGCTTTCAGCCTATGTTGATTTTGAACATGCCTCCCTCACTGCATAATCTAGCTTTTGATGTAAACTGAGCAATATGCAACTCTTCCTTTTCCTTGAACACTTAGAAGCCATTGAAGAATTATTTGTTATTGTTGTTCAGTCAGTAATCATGTCTGACTCTTTGTGATCTCATGTGCCGCAGCAGGCAAGGCTCCTCTGTCCTTCACTATCTCCCAGAGTTTGCTCAAAGTCATGGCCATTGAGTCTATGATGCTATCTAACCATCTCATCCTCTGTCATTCCCTTCTCATTTTTCCTTCAATCTTTCCAGTGAGTCAGCTCTTTACATCAGGTGGCCAAAGTATTGGAGCTTTAGCTTCAGAATCAGTCTTTCCAATGAATATTCAGTGATGGCTTACTTTAGGATTGACTGGCTTGATCTCCTTGTTATCCAAGGGACTGTCAAGAGTCTTTTCCAACACCACAATTTGAAAATATCAGTTCTTCAGCACTCAGCTTTCTTTATGGTCCAACTCTCATATCTGTGCATGAATACTGGAAAAACCATAGCTTTGACTATATGGACTTTGGTTCACAAAGTGATGTCTCTACTTTTCAATATGCTGTCTAGCTTTGTTATAGCATTCCTTCCAAGGAGCAGGTTTCTTTTAATTTCATGGCTACAATGTCCCTCAGCAGTGAATTTGGAGCCCTAGAAAAGAAAATATTTCACTATTTCCACTTTTTCCTCTTCTATTTGTCATGAAATGGTGGGACTGGATGCCATGATCTTAGGTTTATTTATTTATTTGTAATGTTGAGTTTTAAGACAGTTCTTTCACTATCTTTTACCTTCATCAAGAGGCTCTTTAGTTACTCTTCACTTTCTGCCATTAGGATAGTACTGCATATCTGAGGTTATTGGTATTCTCCAAGCAGTCTTTATTCCAGCTTGTGACTCATCCATGAGGTCTAATTTCAATATTGCTGTGTCTCAGGGAATAAGGAGGCTTGAGGTGATGGAGAGAGACAGGGAATGGACTATCACTGGAGCAGTCAGAACACACACAATGTTTACTGATTAAGATTATGTCCTTTTACATGGGCAAAAATTGTGCCTCCCTAATAGTAATATGAAACTCAAGATTCCCTGGATTTGATAAATTTGATTGACCTTATATTTTCACATTTTGCAAAAACAATTTTTTAAGAAATTACAGTTTCTTGCAGAAAGCAAAGAAGAACTAAAGAGCCTATTGATGAAAGTAAAAGAGGAGAGTGAAAAAGTTGACTTAAAACTCAACACTCAGAAAACTAAGATTGTGGCATCTGGTCCCATCACTTCATGGCAAATAGATGGGGAAACAATGAAAACAGTGACAGACTTTATTTTGGGGAGCTCCAAAATGACTGCAGATGGTGACTGCAACCATGAAATTAAAAAATGCTTCTTCCTTGGAAGAAAAGCTTTGACCAACCTAGACAGCATACTAAAAAGCAAAGACATTACTTTGCCAACAAAGGTCCATCTAGTCAAAGCTATGGTTTTCCACTAGTTATGTAAGGATGTGAGAGTTGGGCCATAAAAAAATCTGACCACTGAAGAATTTATACTTTTGAACTGTGATGGTGAAGAAGACTCTTGATGGTCTCTTGGACTGCAAGGAGATCCAACCAATCAATCCTAAAGGAAATCAGTTCTGAATATTCATTGGAAGGGCTGATGCTGAAGCTGAAATGCCAATACTTTGGCCACCTGATGGGAAGAACTGACTCATTGGAAAAGACCTTGATGCTGGGAAAGATTGAAAACAAAAGGAGAAGGGGACAACAGAGAATGGGATGGTTGGATGGCATCACTGACTTGATGGACATGAGTTTGAGTAAGCTCCAGGAGTTGGTGATGAGCAGGTAAGCCTGGCATACTTCAGTCCATGGGATCGTGAAGAATTGGACATGACAATGATTGAACTGACTGAACTGGACCCAGAATGCAAATCCCAGTAATGCAAAAAATAAGCAAAGATTACTATCATGAAAGCAAATATGAAGTCCATCATTACAATAAGGCATTACTAGTCTGAAGAGACTAGAAAATGCATTGCTGTGAATAATCACTGTCTCCTTGAGGAAGTATATTGTCCATATTATAATAATTAATGAATTTGACATATGCATGCTACTGAATAATAAAATAGCAACTGAACTTTCAAGAAAGATATACTTATTACACAGTGGAACATTGAAAACTCTAATTTTTTCCTGCAGAACTGCCAGCAAATAATCATCTACCAACTAACACTGTTGTCAGGTATTTTGATTTTTAATGTTACAAGTCTAATGAAAATATAACTAGTTTTAACTTTCAGCTTTTAAGTATTCTTCATAAGTAAGATTAGATCACTAAATGGCTATTTTTGACTTGCTTCATCATGGGCTTGTAATATGGATCTGAAGCAGTTAAAATTATCCTAGCATCTCACTATGCTAAAAGATTGGCAAGTATTATTTTATCTGAGAAATGATATAGAAGAACAATGTGACTTCTTTTATTCATTCCATAAACAAAGTATCCATAATTGACAGAGATTTCTCTCTTAGAATCTTTATACAAGTGTTCACTTATTACTGACATATGTTGGCATTTTGCCAGGTTTTCTCTGTTTGGTGTTTATTCCTAAGGCATCAGAATTGCTTAGCTATATGATATGTGAGAGTTTAAATATTATATAACTGGATACCTTGGCTTATGTACAGTCACACTTGCCAAATTTTATAGCAGCTTCTCCACTATTTTTACTTAATCATCAAGAAAAATGGCTGTTGCTCCATTTACTTTTGAACTGATATCACTGGTCATTGTTTTCCAACACTTTCACTCATTTGGTTCCTGTACTATCTTTCTTATTCTCTTTCTTGGCAATTTTATTTTGAAAGACTAGGATTTATTATATGGAGAAATAAACTAAAATCCTGAGATTTATGTATTAAGTAATTGCAATTTCAATAAAGGAAGGTTGATTTTCTTAATTAAATGTTGATCAACTAGAATTAGCTTCTTCTGGGTAGACTGGCAGCGGACAAGATTGTATAAGAATATGCCATGTGAATTAATATAATACTTGTGATTAAAAATAAAAGGCAGGCAATACACAGAACTGATAATATCAATAGAAAAACAGGTTGGCTAACTTTGGAGAGGTCTAAAAGCAATATTCTAAGACACCCAGGTCTTTGTTTGAAACTCTTTTTTCTAAATCTTATATTCTAAATCTTTCCATCAAATTTAACATATTTTTATATTTTCTTGTTAATTGAAAAAACATATTATGACATTAACAAATCTTATTGACAGGAGATTTCATAAGTGTGATATCAACAGTATTAGTATATTGCTGTTTCCACTGTTTCCCCATCTATTTGCCATGAAGTGATGGGACCAGATGCCATGATCTTAGTTTTCTGAATGTTGAGCTTTAGGTGAACTTTTCACTCTCCTCTTTCTCTTTCATCAAGAGGCTTTTTAGTTCCTCTTCAGTTTCTGCCTTAAGGGTGGTGCCATCTGCATATCTGAGGTTATCGATATTTCTCCTGGCAATCTTGATTCCAGCTTGTGCCTCTTCCAGCCCAGCGTTTCTCATGATGTACTCTGCATATAAGTTAAATAAACAGGGTGACAATATACAGCCTTGACATACTCCTTTTCCTATTTGGAACCAGTCTGTTGTTCCATGTCCAATTCTAGCTGCTGCTTCCTGATCTGCTTATAGGTTTCTCAAGAGGCAGGTCAGGTGGTCTGGTGTTCCCATCTCTTTCAGAATTTTCCACAGTCCATTGTGATCCACACAGTCAAAGGCTTTGGCATAGTCAAGAACACAGAAAAAGATGTTTTTCTGGAACTCTCTTGCTTTTTCCATGATCCAGAGGATGTTGGCAATTTGATCTCTGGTTCCTCTGCCTTTTCTAAAACCAGCTTGAACATCTGGAAGTTCACAGTTCACATATTGCTGAAGCCTGGCTTGGACAATTTTGAGCATTACTTTACTAGCGTGTGAGATGAGTGCAATTGTGCGGTAGTTTGAACATTCTTTGGCATTGCCTTTCTTTGGAATTGGAATGAAAACTGACCTTTTCCAGTAATGTGGCCACTGATGTGTTTTCCAAATTTGGTAGCATGTTGAGTGCAGCACTTTCAAAGCATCATCTTTCAGGATTTGAAATAGCTCAACTTCATGGCAAATAGATGGGGGAAACAGTGGAAACAGTGTCAGACTTTATTTTTTTGGGGCTCCAAAAACACTATGCATGGTGATTGCAGCCATGAAATTAAAAGATGCTTACTCCTTGGAAGGAAAGTTATGACCAACCTAGATAGCATATTCAAAAGCAGAGACATTACTTTGCCAACAAAGTTCCGTCTAGTCAAGGCTATGATTTTTCCAGTGGTCATGTATGGATGTAAGAGTTGGACTGTGAAGAAAGCTGAGTGATGAAGAATTGACACTTTTGAACTGTGGTGTAGGAGAAGACTCTTGAGTGTCCCTTGGACTGAAAGGAGATCCAACTGGTCCATTCTAAAGGAGATCAGTCCTGGGTGTTCATTCGAAGAACTGATGCTAAAGCTGAAACTCCAATACTTGACCCATCTCATGCAAAGAGTTGACTCATTAGAGAAGACTCTGATGCTGGGAGGGATTGGTGGCAGGAGGAAAAGGGGATGGCAGAGGATGAGATGGCTGGATGGCATCACTGACTCTATAGACATGAGTTTGAGTAAACTCCGGGAGTTAGTGATGGACAGGGAGGCCTGGCGTGCTGCGATTCATGGGGTCTCAAGAGTCAGACACGACTGAGCGACTGAACTGAACTGAACTGAATATATTGTTATGCAGACCAAATATGCCAGAATATCTGGAAAACTCAGCAGTGACCACAGGACTAGAAAAGGCCAGGATGATACTGGAAGGGAAGAGGGAGGAGTGTTCAGGATGGGGAACATGTGTATACCTGTGGTGGATTCAAGTTGATATATTGCAAACCCAATACAATATTGTAAAGTTAAAAAATAAAATAAAATAATAATTAAAAAAAGAAAAGGAAAGGTCAGTTTTCACTCCAATGCACAAGAAAGGCAAAGCCAAAGAATGTTCAAATTACCACACAGTTCCATTCATCTCACATGCTAGCAAAGTAAGGCTTAAAATTCTCCAAGCCATGCTTCAACAGTAGGTGAAGGAACCAAAGATCAAATTGCCAACATCTGTTGGATCATCAAAAAAGCAAGAGAGATCCAGAAAAAAATTTACTTCTGGTTTATTCACTACACCAAAGCCTTTGACTCTTTGGATCACAACAAACTATGGAAAATTCTTAAAGATGTGGAAATACCAGGTCACCTGACCTGTCTCCTGAGAAATCTGTATGCAGATCAAGAAGCAACAGTTAGAACTGGGCATCAAACAACAAACTGGTTCCAAATTAGGAAAGGAGTACATCAAGGCTGTATATTGTCACCTTACTTATTTAACTTGTATGCAGAGTACATTTTGTGAAATGCTGGGCTGGATGAAGCACAAGCTAGAATCAAGATTGCCAGAATAAATATCAATAACCTCAGATATGCAGATGACATTATTCTTATGGCAGAAAGCAAAGAAAAACTAAAGAGTCTCTTGATGAAAGTGAAAGAAGACAGTGAAATATTTGGCTTAAAACTCAACATTCAGAAAAGTAAGGTCATGGCATCTGGTCCCATCACTTCATGGCAAATAGATAGGGAAACAATGGAAACAGTGAGAGACTTTTGACGGGAGCTGCAAAATCACTGCAGATGTTGATTGCATCCATGAAATTAAAAGACGCCTGATCCTTGGAAGAAAAACTTTGACCAACCTGAAGTGAAGTGAAGTGAAGTGAATTCACTCAGTTGTGTCTGACTCTTTGCAACTCCATGGCTGTAGCCTACCAGGCTCCTCTATCCTTGGGATTTTCCAGGCAAGTGTACTGGAGTGGAGTGCCATTTCCTTCTCCAGGGTATCTTCCCAATCCTTGGATTGAACCCAGGACTCCTGCATTGCAGGCAGATGCTTTACCATCTGAGCTACCAGGAAAGCCCTAGACAGCATATTAAAAAGCAAAGACATTACTTTGCCAACAAAGTTCTGTCTAGTCAAAGCTATGGTGTTTCCAATGTTCATGTATGGAAATGAGAGTTGGATTATAAAGAAAGCGGAGCACTGAAGAATTGATGCTTTTGAACTTTAGTATTGAAGTAGAGTCTTGAGAGTCCCTTGGACTGCAAGGAGAGCTGACCAGTCAATCCTAAAGAAAATCAGTCCTGAATATTCGTTGGAAGGACTGATGCTGAAGTTGAAACTCCAATTCTTTGGCTACCTGATGAGAAGAACTTACTCATTGGAAAGGAACTTGATGCTGGGAAATACTGAAAGCAGGAGGAAAAGGGACAACAGAGGATGAGATGATTGGATGGCATCACTGACTGGATTTATATGAGTTTAAGTAAGCTCTGGGTTTGGTGATGGATAGGGAAGCCTGGCATGCTGCAGTCCATGGGATCACAGGGATTTGGACAGGACTGAGCGACTGAATTGCCTGAATGATGCAGGCCAAAAATCATTAAGGCAAGCATACACTAATTGTCTGTTAAATGTATCAATTATTTGTTTGTTTGTTTGTTTTCCACAATTATTCAAACATTTTGGGGTTTACAACAAAGATTTAGAATATAAGTTTTGACAAAGCATACAATTTAAATTTTTATTTCTTTGAAGAGGGAACAAAATATTGAATGTGCCTTTACTTTTGATTTTCTTCATACATATGTAATGTCTGATCTTGATATTAATATGGTGGTGATGGTTTAGTTGTTAAGTCATGTCCAACTATTTGAGATCAAACAAACTGTTGCCCACAAGGCTCCTCTGTCCATGAGATTTCCTAGGCAAGAATACTGATTCCTTCTCCAGGGGATATTCCTGACCCAAGTGTTGAACCTGCATCTCCTGCATTGGCAAACAGGTTCATTACCAGTGAGCCACTGGGAAGTCCACTGATATTAAAATAAAAGCCAAAGTTGTAGCTTGAAGTTGAAATAAGAAGTAATATAAATAAATGTTAAAAGAAAGTTAGAAGTAGATATAAAACCTTTAAAGTCAATAAGATGTATAAGATATTCATAAAAGCACAGGGAGATAAGGACAGAATGTCCATATGATCACAGACAAAATACAGACACACAAACACACACATCATGACACTTTTAAGAGTTCAGTTCAGTTCAGTTCAGTCACTCAGTTGTGTCTGACTCTTTGCGACTCCATGAACCGCAGCACACCAGGCCTCCCTGTCCATCACCAACTCCCAGAGTTCACCCAAACTCATATCCATTGAATCGGTGATGCCATCCAGCCATCTCATCCTCTGTCGTTCCCTTCTCCTCCTGCCTTCAATCTTTCCCAGCATCAGGGTCTTTTCCAATGAATCAGCTCTTCACATCAGGTGGCCAAAGTATTGGAGTTTTCGCTTCAGCATCAGTCCTTCCAATGAACACTCAGGACTGATCTCTTTTAGGATGGACTGGTTGGATCTCCTTGCAGTCCAAGGGACACTCAAGAGTCTTCTCCAACACCACAGTTCAAAAAAGCATCAATTCTTCGGCTCTCAGCTTTCTTCACAGTCCAACTCTCACATCCATACATGACTACTGGAAAAATCATAGTCTTGACTAGATGGACCTTTGTTGGCAAAGTAATGTCTCTGCTTTTGAATATGCTGTCTAGGTTTGTCATAACTTCCCTTCCAAAGAGTAAGCAGTAGCCTCTCACAAAGACAGAGGAGAAGTGAGAAGTGGAAGTAAATATTTTCTTGATGTAGTGAACTTTTTTCATGTTAGAGAATATGTCCACTAGCCTTGAGACAAGGCTCGTTTTTATTACATTTTTAATCTTGCTATGCTTTGGGAGAGGATGACAAGGATGAGATTTGTTGGCCTTCATTAGAAGAAACTACTCTGTAAAGGCATATTTACTTCAACTACTTAGAATGACAAAGTCTACAGTTTTAGTGTGCTATAGGTATGATTATTTCAATAAAATAAACATGTTCAAATTCTCCTCTTTCCTCCCCCATCACTGAATTTCCTGCTCCACTACCATCTCCTAACTTCTTAGGATTTGGATAGTCACCTCTGAACTTGAATCATAAATGGGTCATTGCATGTTTGTACAATTCAGAGTGGCAGGAGAAACCCCGATGTTCAAAATAATTTCCTCATAATCAGACTTTCAAACAAACTAAATTTCATTAAATGAGGTAATTTGTTTTTTCTCCTTTTGTTATTGTCAGATGAAGTTAATTCTAAGAGGGTAACTTATAAAACAACTTTATATACAAGGTGGATCCTGACAGAGAATATATCTAGGAAGGGATGCTCTAAACAAGGGTTTCTTGGGAAAAATGTGGAAGAAGAGGAAATATTGGCTTCTTTATTTGGGTTGGTTTTTCTACCACTTTTCTAGAACCAAATAAAATAATAAATTATCTTTTAAAAATATGAACCTTAACCAAGTATGATGTATTAATATAAACAGAAGCATAAGAATTCTGGGTATGCTTCATCAGTACTTCAAGCACTGTGAGGAGTTCAGCAAAGGAGTCAATTTTTTAAGAGAAACTTTTCATCCATTTCGTTCCCAGTTTTGTAAATTAAGGATGTTCATTAATCAAAACAACAATTCAGGCACAGGATACATTAAAACAAATTTCCAAAGTTAGAATTTTGATCTTTCTAAATATACTTGGTACCCTCTCCCTTTTGGATCTCTGAGTCAAATTTGTATTTTTCTTCCCATGTTTTCATCTTCCACCAGGAGAAAATAATACAAAATGTGAATCTCTAACCCCAAGACATTCCAGAAGCTCATTCAGTTCTGTTTTCCCTTGGCCATGAGATTTCCCCACTCACTTTTAGGAATAAACAGCTTTAGAAGGGAATCTTGTAGCTTTAATGGCTCCTGGCATTCACAGTCTCTCAAGATCAAGCCTCTCTTTAAAGTTTCCTTGTTCAAACACTTGAGGATTCCAGATTCTGTCATTCAGCGTTTTCAAGCCTCCTGGGTTTGCTGCCACCTTTTTACCTTGTTATGGTTTCCTTTAACTGGATTCATTTGAACCTGCCCTATGTTAATCTTTTGAGCAAAATAAGCACCTGAAATATTTTCAATCTAGTTTTGGAATGCATGAATAATTTTTACAGTTCTCATAAAAGACTTCTTTTTTCTTTCTTTTTTTTTTTTTTTGCCTGAACATTGGTTTGCAATATCTTTATCTGTATATAATATATTACACATTTAAAATCTTAAGTCAAAAGGCTTCTTTTGATAAAGGGAGCTGATATGTCCTTTATAATTTCTTAGAAAGTATGCCTTTTTTCTTTCTTTCTTTCTTTTTTTTAAGAGAATTCTGTTATAGGAGCAATTTAAAGTGATTTCCTGAAATCACTCCAGAGCTGTGAAGTCTAATATAGTATCCATTGGACACATATGGTTAATGAATATTTGAAACATTGCTAATCCTAATAGAGATGTGCTCTAAGTATAAAGTAGAAAACATATTTTGATTTCCAAGGCTTACACTGAAAAAATAATGTAAAGTATGTCCTAATACCTTTTATAGTAATCACACATTGAAATAATATTTGGCTAACAACAGAATGATCTCTGTTCATTTCCAAGGCAAACCATTCAATATCACAGTAATCCAAGTCTATGCCCCAACCAGTAACGCTGAAGAAGCTGAAGTTGATCGGTTCTATGAAGACCTACAAGACCTTTTAGAACTAACACCCCAAAAAGATGTCCTTTTCACTATAGGGGACTGGAATGCAAAAGTAGGAAGTCAAGAAACACCTGGAGTAACAGGAAAATTTGGCCTTGGAATATGGAATTAAGCAGGACAAAGACTAATAGAGTTTTGCCAAGAAAATGCACTGGTCATAGCAAACACCCTCTTCCAAAAACACAAGAGAAGACTCCGCATATGGACATCACCAGATGGTCAACACCGAAATCAGATTGATTATATTCTTTGCAGCCAAAGATGGAGAAGCTCTATACAGTCAGCAAAAACAAGACCAGGAGCTGACTGTGGCTCAGACCATGAACTCCTTATTGCCAAATTCAGACTTAAATTGAAGAAAGTAGGGACAACCACTAGACCATTCAGGTATGACCTAAATCAAATCCCTTATGATTATACAGTGGAAGTGAGAAATAGATTTAAGGGCCTAGATCTGATAGATAGAGTGCCTGATGAACTATGGAGTGAGGTTCATGACATTGTACAGGAGACAGGGATCAAGATCATCCCCATGCAAAAGAAATGCAAAAAAGCAAAATGGCTGTCTGTGGAGGCCTTACAAATAGCTGTGAAAAGAAGAGAAGTGAAAAGCAAAGGAGAAAAGGAAAGATATAAACATCTGAATGCAGAGTTCCAAAGAATAGCAAGAAGAGATAAGAAAGACTTCTTTAGCGATCAATGCAAAGAAATAGAGGAAAGCAACAGAATGGGAAAGACTAGGGATCTCTTCAAGAAAATCAGAGATACCAAAGGGACATTTAATGCAAAGATGAGCTCTATAAAGGACAGAAATGGTATGGACCTAACAGAAGCAGAAAATGATAAGAAGAGGTGGCAGGAATACACGGAAGAACTGCACAAAAAAGATCTTCACGACCCAGATAATCACGATGGTGTGATCACTGACCTAGAGCCAGACATCCTGGAATGTGAAGTCAAGTGGGCCTTAGAAAGCATTACTATGAACAAAGCTAGTGGAGGTGATGGAATTCCAGTTGAGCTATTCCAAATCCTGAAAGATGATGCTGTGAAAGTGCTGCACTCAATATGCCAGCAAATTTGGAAAACTCAGCAGTGGCCACAGGACTGGAAAAGGTCAGTTTTCACTCCAATCCCAAAGAAAGGCAATGCCAAAGAAGGATCAAACTACCGCACAATTGCACTCATCTCACACACTAGTAAAGTAATGCTCAAAATTCTCCAAGCCAGGCTTCAGCAATATGTGAACCGTGAACTTCCTGATGTTCAAGCTGGTTTTAGAAAAGGCAGAGGAACCAGAGATCAAATTGCCAACATCCACTGGATCATAGAAAAAGCAAGAGAGTTCCAGAAAAACATCTATTTCTGCTTTATTTACTATGCCAGAGCCTTTGACTGTGTGGATCACAATCAATTGTGGAAAATTCTGAAAGAGATGGGAATACCAGACCACCTGATCTACCTCTTGAGAAATTTGTATGAAGATGAGGAAGCAACAGTTAGAACTGGACATGGAACAACAGACTGGTTCCAAATAAATAGGAAAAGGAGTTCGTCAAGGCTGTATATTGTCACCCTGTTTATTTAACATATATGCAGAGTGCATCATGAGAAACGCTGGGCTGGAAGAAGCACAAGCTGGAATCAAGATTGTGGGGAGAAATATCAATAACCTCAGATATGCAGATTACACCACCCTTATGGCAGAAAGTGAAGAGGAACTAAAAAGCCTCTTGATGAAAGTAAAAGAGCAGGGTGAAAAAGTTGGCTTAAAGCTCAACATTCAGAAAACGAAGATCATGGCATCCGGTCCCATCACTTCATGGGAAATAGATGGGGAAACAGTGGAAACAGTGTCAGACTTTATTTTGGGTGGCTCCAAAATCACTACAGATGGTGACTGCAGCCATGAAATTAAAAGACGCTTACTCCTTGGAAGGAAAGTTATGACCAACCTAGATAGCATATTGAAAAGCAGAGACATTACTTTTCCAACAAAGGTCTGTCTAGTCAAGGCTATGGTTTTTCCTGTGGTCATGTATGGATGTGAGAGTTGGACTGTGAAGAAGGCTGAGCACCAAAGAATTCATGCTTTTGAACTGTGGTGTTGGAGAAGACTCTTGAGAGTCCCTTGGACTGCAAGGACATCCAATCAGTCCATTCTGAAGGAGATCAGTCCTGTTTGTTCTTTGGAAGGAATGATGCTAAAGCTGAAACTCCAGTACTTTGGCCACCTCATGCAAAGAGTTGACTCATTGGAAAAAACTCTGATGCTGGGAGGGATTGGGGGCAAGAGGAGAAGGGGATGACAGAGGATGAGATGGCTGGATGGCATCACTGACTCGATGGACGTGAGTCTGAGTGACCTCCGGGAGTTGGTGATGGACAGGGAGGCTTGGCATGCTGCGATTCATGGGGTCGCAAATAGTAGGACATGACTGAGTGACTGATCTGATCTGATAGTGAATTTAAACAAAATATGGTGATGCTTCATTTTTAATTTCACCTTTTACTTTTTATATTTGAGTGTGACTACTGAAAACATTTTAATTTGTTAATGTGATTTGCATTTACTATTTGCTTTATACACTGTAGAATAATGAAAGATGACATTTAGGCAGAATAAGTTAGCTAATAATTTGGGCTGTGTGTGAATAAATGAAAGACAAATATATATGTATACACACAAATATATTTTCACATATATACATTAATATTAATACAGACACATGCAGGCTTTTTTGCATGCTCTGTGGAAAAGAGCACACACTTTCATTATGACTACTACAACACTTGCTCTGGAAATTGTATTTATGTGCTTTTTTTCTTTTTTACCATGTCATGGTATTCTTCCTAATTATTGCTTCAGCTATGTAGAACATGTCAGTGAGTGCTTCCAATCTATTTATATTTTTACTGAAAAATATAGATCTGGACTGGTTAATAGGAAGATAGATACATAAGTTACATACATCTTTTTGTTATTTTCTAATCATTTGCTTAGAAAATATATAAATCACTCCATTGCTTGAAATAAATCAGAATTACCTTAATAAGGTTTGAGATTGCTATTTGGAAGTATACTCTTTGCTATTCTAGAAATATAGTCACATGTTTTATATGGACTACACATTTGATACCATGAGCATGAAAGCATTTTTTGGTCATGTTGTTGCTTACTCGCTAAGTCACATCCAACTCTTTTGAGACCCTGTGGACTGTAGCCCACCAGGCTTCTCTGTCCATTGGATTTCCCAGTCAAGAATTCAGGAGTGGGCTGCCATTTCCTTTTCCAGGAGATCTTCCTGACCCGAGGATAGAACCTGTTTCTCCTAAATTGCAGATAGATTCTTTACCACTGAGCCACCAGGAAGAACCCTTGTTTGGTACATACAGAGATAAAAATCAGAAAGGAACTATAGAAGTTTGATAATATAAACCTTTAAGCACATTGTCTAAAGCATAGTATTTTTGTGATTTACATGCTGTTATATCACCATTTAACATAAAATAGTTGATATTCTTTTACAACATTTTTATTGCTATATCTTATTAGACATTGTACTTAACAAAATTATCTATATGTTATCAAAGAAATAGAGGAAAACAAAATTGGAAAGACTAGAGATCTCCTCAAGAAAATTAGAGATATCAGTTCAGTTCAGTCACTCAGTCGTGTCAGACTTTTTGCCACCCCATGAATCACAGCATGCCAGGCTTCCCTGTCCATAACCAACTCCTGGAGTTTACTCAAACTCATGTCCATTGAGTCAGTGATGCCATCCAACCATCTCATCCTCTGTTGTCCCCTTCTCCTCCTGCCCCCAATCCCTCCCAGCATCAGGGTCTTTTCCAATGAGTCAACTCTTCACATCAGGTGGCCAAAGTATTGGAGTTTCAGCTTCAGCATCAGTCCTTGAAATGTACACCCAGGACTGATCTGCTTTAGGATGGACTGGTTGGATCTTCTTGCAGTCCAAGGGACTCTTGCAGTCCAAGAGTCTTCTCCAACACCAGAATTCAAAAGCATCAATTTTTCGGTGTTCAGCTTTCTTCACAGTCCAACTCTCACATCCATACATGACTACTGGGAAAACCATAGCCTTGACTAGACAGACCTTTTTTGACAAAGTAATGTCTGTGCTTTTGAATATGCTATCTAGATTGGTCATAACTTTCCTTCCAAGGAGTAAGCGTCTTTTAATTTCGTGGCTGCAGTCACCATCTGCAATGATTTTGGAGACCCAAAAAATAAAGTCTGACACTGTTTCCACTGTTTCCCCATCTATTTCCCATGAAGTGATGGGACCAGATGCCATGATCTTCGTTTTCTGAATGTTGAGCTTTAGGTCAGCTTTTTCACTCTCTTCTTTCACTTTCATCAAGAGGCATTTTAGTTCCTCTTCACTTTTGGCCAAAAGCGTGGTGTCATTTACATATCTGAGGTTATTTATATTTCTCCTGGCAATCTTGATTTCAGCTTGTGCTTTTTCCAGCCCAATTTTTCTCATGATGTACTCTGCATATAAGTTAAATAAGCAGGGTGACAATATACAGACTTGACGTACTCCTTTTCCTATTTGGAACTGGTGTGTTGTTCCATGTGTAGTTCTAACTGTTGCTTCCAAGGGAACATTTTATGCAAAGATGAGCTCAATAAAGGACAGAAATGCATGGACCTAATAGAAGCAGAAGGTATAAGAAGAGTTAATAAGAATACACAGAACTAAACAAAACAGATCTTCATGACCCAGATAACCACGATGATGTGATACAAGCTGGACATCCTGGAGTACAAAGTCAAGTGGGCCTTAGGAAGCATCACTATGAACAAAGCTAGTGGAGGTTATGGAATTCCAGGTGAGCTGTTTCAAGTCCTAAAAGATGATGTTGTTAAAGAGCTATACTCAATATGCTAGCAAATTTGGAAACCTCAACAATGAAAAGGTCAGTTTTCATTCCAATCCCAAAGAAAGACAATGCCAAAGAATATTCAAACTACCACATAGCTGCACTTATCTCACATGCTAGCAAAGTAATGCTCAAAATTCTCCAAGCAAGACTTCAACAATACATGAACTTAGAACTTCCAAATGTGCAAGCTGGATTTACAAAAAGCAGAGGAACAGAGATCAAATTGCCAGCATCCATCGGATCATATAAAATGGAAGAGAATTCCCGAAAAAAAAAAAAGAAAAAAACTACTTATGCTTTATTCACTACACCAAAGCCTTTGACTGTGTGGATCACAATAAACTGTGGAAAATTCTTCAACTGATGGGAATACCAGACCACCTTACCTGCCTCCTGAGAAATCTATATGTATATTAAGAAGCAACAGTTAAAAATGGACATGAAACAAGAGACTGGTTCCAAATTGGAAAAGGAGTATATCAAGGCTGCATATTGTCACCCTGCATATTTAACTTATATGCAGAATACATGATGAGGAATTCCAGTCTGGATGAAGCACAAGGTGGAATCAGGATTGCTGGGAGAACTGTCAATAACCTCAAATATGCAGATGACCTCACCCTTATGGCAGAAAGCAAATAGGAATTAAAGAGCCTCTTGATGAAAGTGAAAGTGGACACTGAAAAAGTTGGCTTAAAAGTCATTCAAAAAATTGAAATCATGGCATCCTATCCCATGACTTCATGGCAAAGTGATGGGAAAATACTGGAAATACTGACACACTTTATTTTCTTGGGCTCCAAAATTATGGCAGATGGTGACTGCAGCCATGAAATTAAAAGACAGTTGCTCCTTGGAAGAAAATCTATGACTAACCTAGACAGCATATTAAAAAGCAGAGACATTACTTTGCCAAAAAATGTCGATGTAGTCAAGGCTATGGTTTTTCTTGTAGTCATATATGGATGTGAAATTTGGACCATAAAGAAAGCTGAGCACAGAAGAATTAATGCTTTTGAACTGTGGTGTTGGAGAGACTCTTGAGGGTCCCTTGGACTGCAAGGAGGTCCAACCAGTCAATCCTGAAGGAAATAAGTTCTGAATATCTGTTGAAAGGATTGTTGCTGAAACTCCAAAACCTTGACCACCTAATGGGAAGAACTGACATATTGGAATAGACCCTGATGCTAGGAAAGATTGAGGCAGGAAGAGAAGGGGATGACAGAGGATGAGATATTTGGATGGCATCATGGCCTAGATGGACATGAGTTTGAGCAAGCTTCAGATGTTGGTGATGGACAGGAAAGCCTGGTGTGCTGCGGTCCATGGGGTCTCCAAGAGTCAGACACAACTTAGTGACAGAAATAACTTCTACTCAAAATCTCTGCAGTGTAATTATACAAGGCAAACTGTTTCAAATGAGTTTTACTTAAGTTTTGAGCATTTTAATGTGTATAATATTTCATTTCCTTTCTTAATACCAATAGTTCTGTTTTATTCCTACCAATTCCTCTCGATTTTTACAGACTAGTACTTATTTTGATGAAAATTGTTGTCACAATATCTTCATAACTTAGCAGAAACTTTATGAGTTCAAAAATAATTCAAGGAAAACTAGATAAAAATTTAGAAACAGATACTCATTTTTAATACATTTAATATAAGTGAAACGAAGAGAAAGCAATCTAAGGAAGTAAATATAATTAATATATCTAAGTGTAGAAAAGTTTGAAAAACTGTATTAATGGTAGTTTATACAAATGAGAAGATTATGAATGAAAAATTGCAATTTTTGAATATAGGAATTGTTGTCTCTGTTATATTGAAATCTAAAGTTATATATTAGTGTGTGCTAAGTTGCTTCAGTCCTGTTTGACTCTTTTCAATCCTATGGACTATAGCCTGCCAGGCTCTTCTGTCCATAAGGTTTTCCTGGCAAGAATACCGAAGTGGGTAACTATTTCCTCCTCCCGGTATCTTTCCATCCCAGGTATCAAACCTACCCTTCTTATGTCTCCAACATTGACAGTTTTTTTTTTGTTTTGTTTTGTTTTTTTTGGTTTTTTACACCAAAGGTCTCCTAAAAAAGAGATTTAAACAAAATTAATTTCTTGGTATTGTATACAAGGATGAAAATCAGTGAGAGTTCTAAAAATATGGAGGCCATGTTAGCTTTTAGAAATATAGATTTCTTTAATGAACTACTAGAATTCTACTTTTTCATATAAAGGCTATAATTTCATTTCAGATTTCCTACAGCAAGTAGTGTAGTGACTGTATTTGGTCTTTCTGCTTTCCCTCTCATTCTCTATGATCTAATGTTACTCAGGCATCAAAGTAATCTTTGAATAACTTGTCATGTTATCTCATTCTATTAATCAAACCACTTTGATGGACTTCCATTTCACATATATTAAGCACCAATGTTTATACAATAGGTATGAGTTGCTAAGTGATTTGTCCTCTACAAGGAGCCAATTCACAAAGTTATAATGAGAACTCTTGGGGTCCATTCTATTAGGAAATTCAAAGTATATGCACAAGTCCTAAGTCACTTCAGTCCTGCCAAACTCTTTGCAACACTATGGAGCACAGCCTTCCAGGCTCCTCTGTCCATGGGATTCTCCAGACCAGAAAACTGGAGTGGTTTGCTATGCCCTCCTCTGAGGAATTTTCCTGACCCAGTCTCCTGCGTTGGCAGGCATGTTTTATACCACTATTGCCAGCTGGGACGTCCTCAAAGTACATCACTTCAATTCAGTCACTCAGTTATGTCCAACGCTTTGCGACTTCATGAACTGCAGCACACCGGGCTTCCCTGTCCAACATCAACTCCCAGAGCTAGCTCAGACTCATGTCCATTGCATTGAGGATACCATCCAACCGTATCACCCTCTGTTGTCCCCTTTTCCTCCTGCCTTCAATCTTTCCCATCATTAGGGACTTTTCAAATGAATCAGTTCTTCACATCAGATGTCCAAAGTATTGGAATTTCAGCTTCAACGTCAGTCCCTCGAATGTATGCTCAGGACTGATTTCCTTTAGGATTGACTGGTTTGATCTCCTTGACATCCAAGGGACTCTCAAGAGTCTTCTCCAACACCATAGTTCAAAATCATCAATTCTTCAGAGCTCAGCTTTCTTTGTAGTCCAACTCCCACACCCATACATGACTACTGGAAAAAAAACAAAAAGCAAAAATCATAGCTTTGACTAGATGGACCTTTGTCAGCAAAGTAACGTCTCTGCTTTTTAATATACTGTCTAGGTTGGTAAAAGCTTTTCTTCCAAGGAGCAAGCATCTTTTAATTCCATGGCTGCAGTCACCATCTGCAGTGATTTTGGAGCCCAAGAAAATAAAATCTGTCACTGTTTTCATGGAAGTTTCCCTATCTATTTGCCGTGAAGTGGTGGGACTGGATGCCATAATCTTAGTTTTTGGAATGTTGAATTTTAAACCACCTTTTTCACTCTTCTGTTTTACTTTCATCAATAGCTTTTTTAGTCTCAAATTACATACTATATTATTATTTACTGTAGTCACCTTGCTGTATATTGTCTATTTATTTTATAACTGAAGGTCTGAAACCTCTGAACAACAGTTTCACCTTTTCCCAACAAAACTTTTTGTATGCTATGTATATTTATACACATATTAAATAATACAATGGATATTGTTTTCTTTCTAGATTAGAGTTTGTCTCAACAAATAATTTTCATTACACTTATGATTTTCAAGTTAGACAGTTCTTCCAAATGTTTATGTGTGCATAAACATTTTATTGAGCATGGTCTTACAGTCATACCATTTTTCTTTGTTTGGAATACATTTACATTTATTAATTTTATCCCTGAATGTATGCTAATTCAGAATTTTAAAAGAAATAGATATAGTGATATAATTTCAGTTTTAATGTAAAAATTTCACAAATAAGCAATGATTCCTAATGCAAACCAAACTTTGACGGAAAGCTTATATATGCATATTTATATGGGCTTCCCTGGTGGCTCAGATGGTAAAGAATCCAATTGCAATGCAGAAGTCTCAGGTTCAATTCCTGGGCCAGGAAGATATTCTGGAAAAGGAAGTGGCAACCCACTCCACTATTCTTGCATGGAGAACCCCTATGGACAAAGGAACGTGGTGGTCTACAGTCCATGGAGTCACAAAGAGTCACATACAACTGAGCGTCTAACACTTCACTTCATTTATATATATATATATACTTATCAGCAGTCATACCAGAAAACTCTGGATAGCTTTCCCAGGCTGAATCCAGTGATGATTATAAACATTCCTTCCTTCCTTTATTTATTTTTTTATGATATTATACATGTTTTAATGCCATTCTCCCAAATCATCCCCCCTCCCTCTCCCACAGAGTCCAAAAGACTGTTCTATACATCTGTGTCTCTTTTGCTGTCTCGCATACAGGGCTGTCGTTACCATCTTTCTAAATTCCATATATATGTGTTACTATACTGTATTGGTGTTTTTCTTTTTGGCTTACTTCACATTCCTTCCTTTAAATGAAAAGGAAATCTTCATAGAAAAGAAAAAAAAAAAAAGTTGTTTGTTACTAGCTCAGCAGTTAGCATTCAGTTATTTTGATTTTTTTTTCTTGTAAATAGACCTAGAATTGAGTGTCTGATTACTAATCATGGAACATGAATCATGTAACTTCATGACAAAAAATTAATGGTACCTGTTAACTTCCTTTCTCACATAAACCTGCTGTGTTTTGAAACCTATTGGGAAAAAAAAATAATTTACTATTTGCCGTCTTTAGTATTTTCCTTGATCATGTTAGATAATATATATATAATTGAAACAGAACAGAATGTTCTTATGTGTGTTGTTAAAATTTGAGTTTATTTCGCTCTCCTTCTTTCTACTTAGATTTCTTCAGACAACTGAAACCCGATGTTTGAATTATAGTTGACAAAACGTTATTTTATAAAGCTAAAAGATTGTTGTTAGAGTACAAAAATTACAAAGCTCAACATCTTAACTACTTAATAAACATTCATTTCCACAAATGGATATACATTTGTCCAAAGCTCTCAATTCTATAGTATGTCTCAAGCACAGATGTATCAAAATATGTAAATTCCCTTTTTTCCTTTAAGTTATAAATGACTATAGGAAGTCAAATTATAATTTTAAAACTTGTAACTGAATGCTAACTTAAACATGTAGCAGCACAAAACTAGCCCACTATCAAATTATTAAACATAAGTACTTTAAAAGAAAATTTCTTCTCCAAATATATAACAAGAAATACTTATTTTTCCAGAACTTATGCTTCTCAAAAAATAAATAAATAAAAATTGATCAAATAACTGTATAAATAACAAAATATGCTTCAAAAGGATGTTTTCAGGCAGCAAGATATCCCAAAATAGCTTTCAAGTTAGAAATTACTGTGTTGTGCCATGCTTAGTTACTCAATTGTGTCTGATTCTGCAACCCTCTGGACTGTAGCCCGCTAGGCTTCCTCTGTTCATGGGATTCTCCAGGCTAGAATCCTTAGTGGATTGCCATGTCTTTCTCCAGGGACTCTTTCAGGGATCAAACTTGCATCCCCTGCGTTAGCAGGCAGATCCTTTACCACTGATCCACCGGGGAAGACCACGCAGAGAATGTCAGGCATGTGTAAGTCAATAAGTTATTTTACTCCTCTTTAGCATCATGCTCCATCCCCAATCACCATGTTCATTATTGAACTTTAATCACAGCTCTTTGATATTTTCAAAAGCTAATATTTTTATGGTACCCAGTTTTATCTTTTTTCTCAAAAGGCTTCCTCTAGACCAAGCTACCAATTCATACTCAGTACCATAAGTCAGATTTATACTTACATGAAAGATGATTAGTCTCCAGAAAAAAAAAAATAATAAATAAACCTGAGAAAGTAAGCATTTGGAATAGTTATGAAAAGAAACCATCCTCAGGTTTTGTAACCCATAGGAAAATGCAATATCTTCAAAAAAAGAGGGAGATACTGCTTTCAGAATAAGTTTGTAAAAGTATTAGGCCCCTCAGAGAAAAGGCAGAGGAACCAGAGATCAAATTGCTAACATCCACTGGATCATCAAAAAAGCAAGAGAGTTCCAGAAAAACATCTATTTCTGCTTTATTGACTATGCCAAAGCCTTTGACTATGTGGATCACAATAAACTCTGGAAAATTCTGAAAGAGATGGGAATACCAGACAACTTGACCTGCTTCCTGAGAAATCGGTATGCAGGTCAGGAAGCAACAGTTAGAACTGGACATGGAAAAACAGACTGGTTCCACATTGGGAAAAAATATGTCAAGGCTGTATATTGTCACCCTGCTTATTTAACTTATATGCAGAGTACATCATGAGAAATGTTGGGCTGGGTGAAGCACAAGCTGGAGTCAAGATTGCTTGTAGAAATATCAATAGCCTCAGATATGCAGATGACACCACCCTTATGGCAGAAAGTGAAGAAGAACTAAAGAGCCTCTTGACGAAAGTGAAAGAGGAGAGTGAAAATGTTGGCTTACAGCTCAACATTCAGAAAACTAAGATCATGGTATCCAGTCTATCACTTTATGGAAAATAGATGGGGAAACAGTGGAAACAGTGTCAGACTTTATTTTTGGGGGGCTCCAAAATCACTGCAGATTGCAACTGCAGCCATGAAATTAAAAAACGCTTGCTCCTTGGGAGGAAAGCTATGACCAACCTAGACAACATATTAAAAAGCGAAGGCTTTACTTTGCCAAAAAAGTTTTGTCTAGTCAGGGCTATGGTTGTTCCAGCAGTCATGTATGTATGTGCCGGGAACCGGCTAAAGACATTCCACTCGTGACAAAGGTCATGAGGAAGGAGGCTGGGCATAGGCAAAGGCGGGATCGAGCCTCGGAAGTTCCCCCGGATATTCTTGAGCATCTACCCCCCAAAACCAGAGTCTGCCTATTTTATTGCTTTGTGCTCTCACCTCTGACTTTACTGGAGGCTGTCCCCCACCACCATCTCGCTCTCTCTGTCAAAGAGTTAACTTACAGCTCCAATTAATAAAGTTCCTGGGCAATTAGGAGTGTTTAAATCCAAACCCCTCAGATGGGTCTCTAACTCACCTGACAAGTTTACCCGGACACCTACAGCTATGCGTATGATTGTTTACAGTCTCCCAGCCTCGAGAGGCAAGGGAAGCTTAAGATATTCAAATAGCTTAGAGCCTCTCAGAGAGTTAGAAACTGTCTGAATAAAACTAGTAAAAGATTTCATTGATGAGCCAATGCTTGCTGCCAAGTTTTCACATCCCCTGAATTGTATCCTTGAACGTGTATTAATTCATATAGTTGGTATGTAGAAAAAATAAGTAGTGGCCTTCATGTTATTAACTTTAATTCCTTAAGGTAATAAATTCTTTCCATTGTAAACCCATTACACATCCGCCCTATAGGAATGCAATTTTATCTTTGAAAGATGGCACCAAACCTTAAAATAATTACTCTTAGAGAAAATAAGTCTTTGTTGATAAGTCTTTGTCAAGAGTCATAAAATGTTAATAGGCCTTCTGGCCAGAAGATGATGTAAATCACCTAAACCATTTGTATATGATAAATTTACAGGAAAGAAACCCTGGTTTTTGATAAGGATCAAAGACTGCTGACTTTGCATCCCCTATTATCCTCTATGTGTAACTTAGGATATATAAGCCCCTGTTGAAAATAAAGCTATGGGCCTTGCTCACCAACACTTGGTGTCCCCATGTCATTCTTCCCCTCAATTTTCAGCTGAGTGTCCATCTGGAGTGCAGATATCCTCTGCGACCATTTATTTGCCTGGGCTTCTAAGACCCACTCGAGAAGGTGTCTAAGGTGGGGCACCTTCCGCTATTCGAGAGGGTGCCTGCGGCCTCCGTGGTCAGAGCTAACCTGGTGTCACGGGTTATATTGATTTTCCGCATAAACCAAGCCACTCAGCTTCTTTTCTCCACTGATTTTTCCTACTGAGCTATCCTCTTTCTATTACTCTTTACATCTCTAATTAACATTTGAATAGGTCGCCTAAGCCGTCTCTCCTTCGAATACCCTGGATCAGCAGGAGCTGGACCTCGGCATGTATGTATGTGAGAGTTGGACTATAAGGAAAGCTGAGCACTGAAGAATTGGAGA
Organism: Bubalus kerabau; assembly: GCF_029407905.1. Classification (NCBI taxonomy): domain Eukaryota; kingdom Metazoa; phylum Chordata; class Mammalia; order Artiodactyla; family Bovidae; genus Bubalus; species Bubalus kerabau. The sequence continues at coordinate 59,271,557 of NC_073625.1, forward strand.
AGACTCTTGAGAGTGCCTTGAACTGCGAGTAGATCTAACCAGTCCATCCTAAAGGAAATCTGTCCTGAATATTCATTGGAAGGATGATGTTGAAGCTGAAACTCCAAAATTTTGGCCACCTGGTGTGAAGAACTGACTCATTTGAAAAGACCCTGATGCTGATAAAGATTGAAGGCAAGTCGAGAAGGGGATGACAGAAGATGAGATGGTTGGATGGCATCACTGACTCAATGCACATGAGTTTGCATGAACTCCGGGAGTTGGGGATGGACAGGGAGGCCTGCTGCAGTCCATGGGGCTGCAAAGAGTCGGACATGACTGAGCGACTGAACTGAACTGAACTGAACTGAGAGGAGGAAGTTTGAATTCAACATTTCTCAGTTTTCTCCTATGATGTTTTTGATAAGATTATATCTATTTTTTTCTTAAGCAGATTTATGTGACACAATTTTTTTTATATCCATTGAAAATAAATATTTATTTCCCACATACTTTTTTATATTGCCTGGTTACTTTGTTAAACCAAAGGACATAAAATCTATTAAATAATCAAAGTCATGACTTATGAACTATATTTCAATAAAATAGAATCATGCTTATAACTTCTACATTATAATGAATGTAAACTGAAAATTTTTCACAGTTATGAGGAAAAGAAGGAAAGTTATAGATAAATGAAGTCACAAAGCTCATAATGTCTGGGAAATGTATCATTAGTTTACAAAAAAAAGGCAAACTTTTTGTTTTGCAGTTTGTATCTGTCTGGGAAAATAATATATTTTCACATATTTCCCATGTGAAAATTGTCATAAAAATACTAAAGAAGAATTCATCTCATCGTCTTTTTTAGTTATTCCTTAAAATCACTTTATTTGCATTGAGTTATGCAACATGTTACTTTTACATACAAACTTTTTTCTTCCTTTCATTATGTGTCACTTTATACTTTCTACATTGTTTCATCCCTATTCCTCACCCATCCAAGTAATATAAGTTAAAAGTTATGTTTTAACAAAAACAATCCAGTCAGTAAATGGACAGAAGACATAAATAGATGTTTCTCCAAAGACATACAGATGCCCAGTTGGTATATGACATGAAATTTAACATTACTAATTATTAGAGGAATGCAAAACAAAACTATAAAAAGCTATCACCTGATACCACCAATCATATGGCCACATCACTAAAATATATATACACAATAAATACTTTTGAGAGAATGTAGAGAAAAGGGAATCTTCCTACATTGTTGTTGGAATGTAAATTAGTGTAACCACTATGGAGAATAATATAGAGGTCTCTTAAAAAATAAAAATAGAATTATCATATAATTATGCAGATCCATTTTGGTATTTTATACAGAAAAGATGAAAACTCTCATTTGAAAACATACATGCACCCCAATGTTCATAGTAGCTGTATTTACAATAAGCAAGACATGAAGCAACCTAAAAGTCCACAGACAGATGAATGCATAAAAAAGAGATGGCTTATGTATAAGGATTGTTGTTGTTCAGTTGTTTCTGGTTCTTTGTGACCCCATGGACTGCAGCATGCAAGACTTCCCTGTCCTTCACTATTTCCCAGAGTTTGCTCAAACTCATGTCCATTGAGTCAGTGATGCCAAACAAACTATCTTATCCTCTGTCGCTTCCTTTTCCTCCTGCCTTCAATCTTTCCCTTCATTAGGGTCTTTTCCATTGAATTAGCTTTTCACATCAGGTATCCAAAGTATAGGAGCTTCAACATCAGTCCTTCCAAAGAATATTCAGGGTAATTTCCTTTAGGATTAATTAGTTTGATCACTTTGCTGTCCAAGGGACTCTCAGGAATCTTGTCCAGTACCACAATTCAGAAGCATCAATTCTTCGGCATTCAACCTTCATTATGGTCCAACTCTCACATCCATACACGAATACTGGAAAAAAAAACATAACTTTGACTATACAGACGTTTATTGGCAAAATTATGTCTCTGATTTTTAATACACTGTCTAGGTTTGTCATAACTTTTCTTCCAAGCAGAAAGCATCTTTATTTTCATGGCTACAGTCACTATCCACAGTGATTTCGCAGGCCAAGAAAATAAAGACTATCACTGTTTCTCTTTTTCCCCATATATTTGCCATGAAGTGATGGGACCAGATGCCATGATCTTAGTTTTTTGAAAGTTGAGTTTTAAGCCAAATTTTTCACTCTCCTCTTTCACCCTCATCAAGAGGCTGTTTAGTTCTTCTTTGCTTTCTGCCATAAGGATGGTATCATCTGCATATCTGACTTCATTGCTATTTATCCCAGAAATCTTGACTCCAGCTTGAGCTTCATCCAGCCAGGCATTTTGCATGATGTACTCTGCATAGAAGCTAAATAAACAGAATGACAATATACAGCCTTGTCATACTCGTTTCCCAATTTTGAACCTGTTTTTTGTTCCATGACCTGTTCTAACCATTGCTTCTTGACCTGCATATAGATTTCTCAGAAGGCAGGTAAGGTGGCCTGGTATTCCCATCTCTTTAAGAATTTTTCACCATTTTTTGTGATTCACATGGTCAAAGGCTTTAGTGTAGTCAATGAAGCAGAAGTGGATGTTTTTCTGGAATTCCCCTGCTTTTTCTATGATTCAATGGATGTTGGCAATTTCATCTCTGATTCCCCTGCCTATTCTAAACCCAGCTTTTTCATCTGGAAGTTCTTGGTTCACATACTGTTGAAACCTGACTTGCACGATTTCAAGTGTGACCTTGCTAGCATGTAAATTGAGTGCAACATTCTTTGGCATTGCCTTCTTTGGGATTGGAATGAAAACTGATCTTTTCCAGTCCTGTAGTCACTGCTGAGCTTTCCAAATATGCTGTTATACTGAGTGCAGGACTTTAACAGTATCACCTTTTAGGACGGAAATAGCTCAGCTGGAAATCCATTACCTCTGCTAGCTTTGTTTGAAGTCATGCTTCCTAAGGCCCACTTGATTTCACGCTCCAGGATGTCTGGCTCTAGGTGAGTAATCAAGGATGTACCCATCGATGATGACATTAAGTGAAGTAAGTCAGAGGGAGAAAGAGAAATATCATATGATGCCATTGATATGTGGACTCTAAAAAATGATAATGCACTTGTTTACAAAACAGAAATAGACTCACAGACATAGAAAACAAGCTTATGGTTATCAAAGGAGAAATGGAGTGGAGCCTGCAGGCAGTTGGGTGGAGCTGGGTCTTGGTGTCCAGAGGATGCTTGCTCAGGCCTGGGAGAAGTATGACAGCCACAACTGGTATCTACTTGAAGTGCCTGTGGTGGCAGACACCAGCAGGCAGAGGCCCGTTCTGGTGCCACATTTTTTTTTTTTTTTTAATTTTGTTGCTTACTGGGACTGCTTGTCAGTGTATAAAATGGCTTTGTACATAAATAATATTATCATACAAATGCCATCTATTTCTGGATTATTTCTTCTGTCTCACTGATCAAACTATTTATTTCTACTGAAATATAACATTGAATTGATTTTAGTGTCTTTATAGCCCTTCTGTATGTGAAATTTTTCCCATTAGTAGTCTTCTTTTTAAACATCCTGCAGATATCTCTCTTTCTATAAAAATTTCAGGTAATTTGTTCAAATAAAAATGCTGGTGTGATTCTAATTAAATGTCAATATTTTCATATCAGAGATAATTACTAATTTCAGAGGACTGATATTTTTATCATTTTAAAATTTACATGCCAAATTTTTACATGTCATGTTTCTTTTTTTGTTTTATTCCAGTTTTACACATCTGATCACTCTGTTACTACCACTTATTTTTTTTCTATCTCATTTTCATTGTTTGTTCACCCAGCTTAAAATCCATGGCTAATCATTTTAATCACTCTAATGCATTTAATTTCTGTTCTATCTCTGTCTACTCGGCCATTATCTCATTTCCTTATTCCCCTTGGCATAACCTCCAGCCTGATTGCATCTATCTCTCCACTTTATCTGACCCTGTATTGTTACTGTTGTCTGGTACAGGAAGAAAAAGGACATTCATACCAATGGTTCTCTATATAAATTTGATGACCTCCATGAATAACAAGAAGGCTTTTGATATTCTCAGGCAATCATATACCATACTCTTTTTTTTTTTTTTCCCTGAGTCATTCCTTGCAATTCTGAGTAAAAATGTCTTCCCACTTACTCAGAGTAAATGAGTGCAAAGTCCTTGCAATAGCCTCCAAGATTCTGCTTCATTTCTGAACTCATCCTCTAAAGCATTCCCTCTTTACACACTCTGATCCAGAAAATCAGACCTCTCTACTGTTCCTCAAACACACTGCTCCATGCATACTTGACTATTCTGTCAAGCTTGAGTAGCATTCATCAAGATATTTGCTTGATTAGCTTCTTCAATCAGAGAAGGCAATGGCAACCCACTCCAGTACTCTTGCCTGGCAAATCCCATGGACGGAGGAGCCTGGTAGGCTGCAGTCCATGGGGTCGCTAGGAGTCGGACACGACTGAGCGACTTCACTTGCACTTTTCACTTCCATGCGTTGGAGAAGGAAGTGGCAACCCACTCCAGTGTTCTTGCCTGGAGAATCCCAGGGACAGGGGAGCCTGGTGGGCTGCCCTCTCTGGGGTCGCACAGAGTCAGACACGACTGAAGCGACTTAGCAGCAGCAGCAGCTTCTTCAATTGTGCTGACATTTTGTACACATTTAAGCCTGATCTTGCTATTCAGTTTTGAAAAGTATTCTCTACAGGTAATATGCAGAATTCTAAGATGGTACCCCAGAGTTCTTTCTCCCTTATGTACATTGCCTCTATTGTCTCTTCATCTTGAGTATAGACCAGACTTTTTAATATGATTTTTCGCCTGTGATTGAAGTGAAGCATTAGTAGCTCAGTCTTGTCCAACTCTTTGTGACCCTATGGACTGTAACCAAGCAGGCTCCTCTGTCCATGGGGTTAAGTTAGATTAAACAGCAGTGGTAAAGGAATTTTGTAGATGTAATTAAATTTTATATCCAGTTAGCATCAGATGAATCAATGGTGGGATTATAGTGTATAGAACCAATCTAGTCTTGTGAGCTCTTTAAACTGAGTCTAATCTTTCTCTCTGGGGCCTCCCTGGTGGCTCAGATGGTAAAGAATCTTCCTGCAATCCAGGAGACCTGGGTTTGATCCCTGGGTCTGATCCCTGGGTCATGAAGTTCACCTGGAGAAGGAAATAGAAAGCCATTCCAGTATTCTTGCCTGGAAAATCCCATGGACAGAGAAAACTGGCAGGCTACAGTCCATGGGGTCCCAAAGAGTCAGACACAATTAACGACTAATGCTTTCATTTTCAATCTTTCTTTGAAGAGAGAGATTTGAAACCATAGATAATCTAGTGAAACTAAATAACACTTCCACGTTGTAGAAAAAGATATTTGGACCTAAAGTCCTCACTCTTAAAAATTGCTGAGAACTGAACCAGGCCAATAATTAAGGAGCTTGGAAGAGAAACCAAGTTTCAAATGACACTGCAGCCCAACTGACACCTTGGATGTAGTCTTCTATGACTGTGATCAGATGACCCAGCTAAGCCATATTCACAATCAAAATGTTTGTGCTGTTTTTAGCCACTAAATTTATGGTATTTTGTTATTTGTCAACAGAAAACTAATACAGTATCACTTCCATTTCTCCTTAATTTCATATAGTCTTCCATAGCACTTAACACATTTTCCACACTGAGTTTTGAATTCTTGAATAAATTAGCCCAAAATTATTTCTAAGTAGAATGAATTTCTAAGTAGGTGCAAGTTCTATCATAACTTAATTATTTTCCAATTATATTGTATTATGATAACAGAATATAGTTCATAACATCTTTAAATATTTGGTTTAAGTTTTTTTTTTTTTCCTAGCAAAGGGTATCACTAATTTTTATAAGTATATCATGCACAGTGAGAAAATATAACATATGGATGGTAGATTTTTGTGGGGTTTTTTGTTTGTTTGTTTTGGGTTGGCTTGTTTTATTTCTCCTCTGTATTGAAGCCTTTTTTGTGTGTTAATGTAAGATGATAAAATAGCTTTTTCTTTGATTTTTTTGTGTATGTGAAATCAAATTAGTAAGATTTTTTCAACTATAATTACTAATCACTTAAACCTACTCTTTTGTGAGGTAATTCTCTGTTACTATTGCGAACTGAGTCAGGCTATACACCCACATAGAAAAATTTAAGCTTATGGAATCAGGAGACAACTAAGATTATTTGTCCAATAATTTCCCAATTCTGGCTGCACATTGAAACAACCATCTGAATCATATCTCTGTGTGTGTGTCAATCTCAGGGTTTGCTCCAGATAACTCTGGGTGAAGATTGAGAATCAGTGAAATAATCAACCTCCTATATATAACAGTTCAGGAAACAGATATCTAGAGATTAAAATTTCACTCACTGTTACCCAGTAAGTAAAAAGCATATCTATAACTAAAGCTAAATTTCTCTGAAATCACAATAAAACCTGAAGAAATAAAACAGGAATATAAAGCTTGATGGTACAGTTCATGTCTGAAAAGATTTCACTTTACAAGCTAACCTTCTGAAGTATTTTTATTTTGTTTCCAAATTAACTGAGTAATATAAATATGCTGGTCCTTGTTCAGCAAGGAGTTAAAATTATTTTCTAGAATTGGCACTGAGCAAATGAGTGGGTGTGTGTAATTATGCAACATATGGAATTACTGAATCCATTCTTGACTGTGTTACTTTGTATTCCTTGTAATGCTACTCATTATTCTATGTGACTTTAATTGTATTCTTAGGTGGATATATTAAAGATTAATGATGCATTTAGCTTAAGTCAAGACTTACAGAGATGTGAAAAAAAAATAGGGTAGAAGCTATAATAGTTAAAGATTTTTCTTTTTCCCTTTGGAGGGACTATATCCTGAGTATTTTATGTGAAAAAATTAAGTGGTTATAGTCAGTCTCTTAGTGGTGTGTTATTATCCAATATTATTGCCATATAACTGACATTATAACTCTGCCATCCTACTTGGAAATATATAGTGAGCCAGTGTACAATGAGAGCCATTATCCAACTCAATAGGTAGGGTGTGCACATAATATTTTCATTGCCTTAGTAGGAAAAAATACATCTCCCTATTTCATATCAAATAAGATGTTAATCTTTTCATAAAGAAATATGAACTTAAGTCAAAAGACTTTTTTACATAACTGATTAAAATATATTGACAGGCTTTAGATAAACAGGTGGCTACAATTTAACTAATGAAGGGAATAGCTAAATTACTGAGTGGAGATCAGATACTATTTTCATGGGTTAAACAAATTAGGTTGGACTTATAACACCAATAATTATAATGATGATAAATACTTTTATTGCATTGCTTGTAGTGTTGCTAAAATAATGACACCAGGAGCAGAAGCAAATATACCTGGCAAGAATATGCCAGGCATTCTTGTCAGTTCTTTATATATACTTATCAGTCTATTTAAATGTTCAATATAATCCTATATAGTAAGTCATCACTATTTTTTGTACCCATTTTACAAGACTATGAAATTGTGACACAGGAGATTAAATAACTTTGAAACTGAAAGTGAAGTCACTCAGTGGTGTCCAACTCTTTGGGACCCCATGGACTGTCTGTAGCCTACCAGGCTCCTCAGTCCATGGAATTTTCCAGGCAAGAGTACTGGAGTACGTTGCCATTTCCTTCTCAGGGGGATCTTCCCAACCCAGGGATTGAGCCGGGGTCTCCTGCATTGCAGGCAAACGCTCTACCATCTGAGCCACCAGGGAAGAAAGATCATAATCTGGTAAACTGAACATTTGGAACTTAAATAACACATTGAGGCTAAAGAATCTTTAGCATTGTGTGTGTGTTTACAGTTTAACTGAACTAAAATTAATATACCAAACCACTCACTCATTTAATTTGTACAAATTCATGTTTTTAGTGTATTTACAAAATTTACATATATTGCCACAATCAATTTTAGAACATTTTCATCACCCCCCCAAAAAAAAGTAACTCCACACCATTTAATAGTCATCTCTCCTTTTCTCCAAACTGTTAGGCTGTAAACAATCACAATCAATTTTAGAACATTTTCATCACCCCCCCCAAAAAAGTAACTCCACACCATTTAATAGTCATCTCTCCTTTTCTCCAAACTGTTAGGCTGTAAACAATCTCTAATCTAATTTCTGACTCTTAAAACTTTGCTTATTTTGAAATTTCAAATAAATGTTATAATATGTGGTCTTTTTCAACTGTTTTATTTTACTTAGCATAATGTTATCAAGATCTATCTATATTGTAGAATAAGTTGATACTTCACTCATTTTTATTTATGCGTAATATTCCATTGGGCTTCCCAGGAGGGGCTAATGGTAAAGAAACTGCTTACCAATTCAGGGGCCATAAGAAACACAGATTCGATCCCTGGGTCAGGGAAATTTCCTGGAGGAGAACATGACAATCCACTCCAGTATTCTTGCCTGGAGAATCCCATGGAGAGAGGGGCCTGGCAGGCTCCAGTCCATGGAGTTGCAAAGAGTTAGGTATGACTGAAGTGACTGAGCACAATATATTCCATTGTATGACTATACTATGTTGTATTTATCCATCCATCAGTGTAAAAATATTTGGTTTATTTGCACTTTTGACTATGACAAATAATGTTGCTATGAATTAATATTCATAATGCCATAGTCTTTAAAGCCCTAACAATATTGTCTAGCGTTTATATACCATTTAAGTTAGATAGGAGGATTACTTTTCTGATTCACTGTTTTATGGAAAAAAAATGCAATTCAAAGTTGTGGGTGGGACTACAATATCAGACAAGTCAACAAACTTTTGCTATTAACTTTCTTCTCTGAAAAGGGGAGATTCTACTAAACAATTCTACTCAGAATGATTCTATATGTGGGTAAAGAAGCAACAGTTAGAACTAAACAAGGAAAAACTGACTGCTACAAAGTTGGGAAAAGAGTACAACAAGGCTATATTTTGTCACTCTGCTTATTTTTATTCAATGCAGAGTACATCATGGGAAATGCTAGACTGGGATGAATCACAAGCTAGAATCAAGATTGTGGGGAGAAATATCAACAACCTCAGATATGCAGATGATACCACTCTAAAAGCAGAAAGTAAAGAGGAACTAAACAGTCTCTTGATGAAGGTGAAAGAGGAAAGTGTAAAAGCTGTTTTTTTTTTTTTAATAATATAAATGTATTTATTTTAATTGGAGGCTAATTACTTTAAATACTTTAAATTTGATTACTTTAATTTAATAATTTAATTAATTAAATTGGAGGCTAATTATTTATATGCAGAGTACATCATGAGAAACGCTGGACTGGAAGAAACACAAGCTGGAATCAAGATTGCTGGGAGAAATATCAATATGCAGATGACACCACCTTTATGGCAGAAAGTGAAGAGGAACTAAAAAGCCTCTTGATGAAGGTGAAAGTGGAGAGTGAAAAAGTTGGCTTAAAGCTCAACATTCAGAAAACTAAGATCATGGCATCTGGTCCCATCACTTCATGGGAAATAGATGGGGAAACAGGGGAAACAGTGTCAGACTTTATTTTTCTGGGCTCCAAAATCACTACAGATGGTGACTGCAGCCACGAAATTAAAAGACGCTTACTCCTTGGAAGGAAAGTTATGACCAACCTAGATAGCATATTCAAAAGCACAGACATTACTTTGCCAACAAAGGTCCATCTAGTCAAGGCTATGGTTTTTCCAGTGGTCATGTATACATGTGAGAGTTGGATTGTGAAGAAGGCTGAGCGCCAAAGAATTGATGCTTTTGAACTGTGGTGTTGGAGAAGACTCTTGCGAGTCCCTTGGACTGCAAGGAGATCCAACCAGTCCATTCTGAAGGAGATCAGCCCTGGGATTTCTTTGGAAGGAATGATGCTGAAGCTGAAACTCCAGCACTTTGGCCACCTCATGTGAAGAGTTGACTCTTTGGAAAAGCCTTTGACACTGGGAGAGATTGGGAGCAAGAGGAGAAGGGGACGACAGAGGACGAGATGGCTGAATGGCATCACTGACTCGATGGACATGAGTCTGAGTAAACTCCGGGAGTTGGTGATGGACAGGGAGGCCTGGCGTCCTGTGATTCATGGGGTCACAAAGAGTCGGACACGACTGAGCGACTGATCTGATCTAATCTGATCTGAATTACTTTACAATATTGTATTGGTTTTGCCAGACGTCGAGATGAATCTTTTAAAACTCAACATTTAAAAAGCTAATATCATGGCATCTGGTCCCATACTTCATGGAAAATAGAAGGAGAAAAAGGGGAAGCAGTGGCAGATTTTCTTTTCTTGGAGTCTAAAATTAATGCAGATGGTGAATGCAGCCATAAAATTAAAAGACACTGGCTCCTTGGAAGGAAAGCTATGACACAGCATATGAAAAAGCAGAGAGATCACTTTACTGACAAAAGTCCCTGTAGTCAAAGCTATGGTTTTTCCAATGGTCATATACAGATGTGAGAGTTAGACAGTAAAGAAGACTGATCAGCAAAGATGATGTTTTTGACTTTGGGTGCTGGAGAAGACTCTTGAGGACAGCAAGGCAATCAAATTAGTCAATTTTAAAGAAAATCAACCCTAAATCTTCTTTGGAAAGCCAGTTTCTGAAACTGTGATACTTTGATCACCTGAGTGAAGAACTAACTCCTTGGAAAAGACACTGATGATGGGAAGGATTAAAGGCAAAAAGATAAAATGATGTCAGAAGATAAGATGGTTATATAGCATCTATGACTCAATAGACATGAATCTGAGCAGACACTGGGAGATAGTAGAGGACAGAAGAGGCTGGAGTGCTACAGTCCATTAGGTCTTAAAGAGTTGAACACAACTTAACAACTGAACAACAACAGAACGGTTCTAACTTTACAGAAAATTGACTAAGTTTTATCATTTTTTTCTCCATAAATCTGTACAGAGTCTAGAATATATTGGATGCTCAATGAATTTTTGCTAAATAAACAAATTGATTAATTGAAAATACATTTACTAGCATAAATAAATTAATTTCTCATCAAGAATTAATAAATATTCTTCAATTTCATCCTTTTCTGGATGATATGCTCTCCCCCCTCCCCCCCGCCCTGCCATTAGACTTTATAGAAGACAACAAAGACCATAGGCTAGCTATAGAAACTACACCTATCACATATAGAAGCATTATGTTTTGAAGATGCCCTTTCCCTGAAGTGAGCAAGTTAAGAACTCTATGATGGCAAGTATCTGAATGACTTGAGTTTTCTATATAACATTTGAATTTGTTCTGATCACACGGACCACAGCCTTGTCTAACTCAATGAAACTAAGTCATGATGTGTAGGACCACCCAAGACAGACTGGTTATGGTGGAGAGGTCTGACAAAATGTGGTCCACTGGAGAAGGGAAAGGCAAACCACTTCAGTATTCTTGCCTTGAGAACCCCATGACCAGTATGAAAAAGCAACATGATAGGATACTGAAAGAGGAACTCCCCAGGTGAGTAAATGCCCAATATGTTACTGGAGATCAGTGGAGAAATAACTCCAGAAGGAATGAAGGGATGGAGCCAAAGCAAAAATAATACCCAACTGTGGATATGACTGGTGATAGAAGTAAGATCTGATGCTGTAAAGAGCAATATTGCATAGGAAACTGGAATGTTAGGTCCATGAATCAAGGCAAATTGGAAGTGGTCAAACAAGAGATGGCAAGAGTGAATGTTGACATTCTAGGACTCAGCGAACTAAAATGGACTGGAATGGATAAATTTAACTCAGATGATCATTATATCTAATACTGTGGGCAAGAATATTTTAGAAGAAATGGAGTAGCCATTATGGTCAAAAAAGAGTCTGAAATGCAGTACTTGGATGCAATCTCAAAAGCGACAGAATGATCTCTGTTCATTTTCAAGGCAAACGATTCAAAATCAAGGTAATCCAAGCCCATGCCCCAACCAGTAATGCTGAAGAAGCTGAAGTTGAATGGTTCTATAGAGACCTACAAGACTTTCAGAACTAACACCCAAAAAAGATGTCCTTTTAATTATAGGGGACTGGAATGAAAAAGTAGGAAGTCCATACACATCTGGAGTAACAGGAAAACTTGGCCTTGGAGTACGGAATGAAGCAAGGCAAAGGCCAATAGAGTTTTGCCAAGAGAACGCACTGGTAATAGCAAAAAACCTCTTCCAACAACACAAGAGAAGACTCTAGACATGGGCATCACCAGATGGCCAACACAAAAATTAGACTGATTATATTCTTTGCAGCCAAAAATGGAGAAGCTCTATAGAGTCAGCAAAAACAAGACTGGGAGCTGACTGTCTCAGATCATGAATCTCTTATTGCCAAATTCAGACTGAAATTGAAGAAAGTAGGGAAAACCACTAGATCATTCAGGTATGACCTAAATCAAATCCCTTATGATTATACACTGGAAGTGAGAAATAGATTTAAGGTACTAGATCTGATAGACAGAGTGCCGGATGAACTATGGATGAAGGTTTGTGACATTGTACAAAAGACAGGGATCAAGACAATCCCCATGGAAAAGAAATGCAAAAAAGCAAAATGGCTGTCTGGGGAGGCCTTACAAATAGCTGTGAAAAGAAGAGAAGTGAAAAGCAAAGGAGAAAAGGAAAGATATAAGCATCTGAATGCAGAGTTTCAAAGAATAGCAAGAAGAGATAAGAAAGCCTTCTTCAGCGATCAATGCAAAGAAATAGAGGAAAACAACAGAATGGGAAAGACTAGAGATCACTTCAAGAAAATCAGAGATACCCAGGGAACATTTCTTGCAAAGATAGGCTCGATAAAGAACAGACATGGTACGGACCTGACAGAAGCAGAAGATATTAAGAAGAGGTGGCAAGAATACACAGAAAAACTGTACAAAAAAGAGCTTCATGACCCAGATAATCACGATGGTGTGATCACTCATCTAGAGCCAGACATCCAGGAATGTGAAGTCAAATGGGTCTTAGAAAGCATCACTGTGAACAAAGCTAGTGAGGTGATGGAATTCCAGTTGAGCTATTTCAAATGCTGAAATATGATGTTGTGAAAGTGTTGTACTCAATATACCAGCAAATTTGGAAAACTCAGCTGTGGCCACAAGACTGGAAAAGGTTGGTTTTCATTTGAATACCAAAGAAAGGCAATGCCAAAGAATGCTCAAAGTACTGCACAATTACACTCATCTCACATGCTAGTATGCTCAAATGCTCAAAATTCTCCCAGCCAGGCTTCAGCAAATGTGAAGTGTGAACTTTGAGATGTTAAAGCTGGTTTTAGAAAAGCAGAAGAACCAGAGATCAAATTGCCAACGTCCGCTGGATCATTGAAAAAGCAAGAGAGTTCCAGGAAAACATCTGTTTCTGCTTTATTGACTATGCCAAAGTCTTTTGATTGTGTGAATCACAATAAACTGTGGAAAATTCTGAAAGAGATGGGAATACCAGACCATCTGACCGCCCTCTTGAGAAAGCTGTATGCAAGTCAGGAAGCAACAGTTAGTACTGGACATGGAACAACAGACTGGTTCCAAATATGAAAAGGAGTATGTCAAGGCTGCATAATGTCACCCTGCTTATTTAACTTATACTCAGAGTACATCATGAGAAATGCTGGTCTTGAAGAAGCACAAGCTGGAATCAAGATTGCTGGGAGAAATATCAATAACCTCAGATATGCATATGTCACCACCTTTATGGCAGAAAGTGAAAAAGAACTAAAGAGCCTCTTGACGAAAGTGAAAGAAGAGAGTCAAAAAGTTGGCTTAAAGCTCAGTATTCAGAAAACTAAGATCATGGCATCTGGCCCCATCACTCCATAAAAAATAGATGGGGAAACAATAGAAATAGTGCCAGACTTTATTTCTTGGGGGTTCAAAATCACTGCAGATGGTGATTGTAGCCATGAAATTAAAAGATGCTTACTCCTTGGAAGGAAAGTTATGACCAACCTAGACAGCATATTAAAAAGCAGAGACATTACTTTGCCAACAAAGTTTTGTCTAGTCAAGGCTATGGTTTTTCCAGTAGTCATGTATGGATGTGTGAGTTGGACTATAAAGAAAGTTGAGAGCCGGATAATTGAAGCTTTTGAACTGCGGTGCTGCAGAAGACTCTTAAGAGTCCCTTGGACTGCAAGGAGATCCAACCAGTCCATCCTAAAGGAGATCAGCCCTGGGTGTTCATCAGAATGACTGATACTGAAACTGAAACTTTGGCCATCTCATGTGAAGAGTTGACTCATTGGAAAAGACCCTGATGCTGGGAGGGATTTGGGGCAGGAGGAGAAGGGGTTGACAGAGGGTGAGATGGCTGTATTGTATCACCAACTCGATGGACATGAGTTTAGGTTAACTCCGCGAGTTGGTAATGGTAGGGAGGCCTGGCACGCTGTGATTCATGGGATCACAAATAGTCGGACACACCTGAGTGACTGAACTGAACTGTACTGAAGAGGGTTTGCAATGCTTCAGATTGTCCTCCACTTAGGACTATAGACTTTCAATGGACTCATCCATTTCCGTACCAGATGGGCATTGTTCAGACAGGGTGTTAGAAACTCCACCTGATCCTAGAATTTGTCTAAGACTCCAAATTCCAGTTTCCTATGGCTATGGGTGGACTTGGGCATCTATACGCTCAGTAACATTATAAAAGAGATCTCACCTTGGTTTCTGATGGAACATTTCAGTTTTCTGCTACCTCTTTAACTTTTTTTTTTTTCTTTCCTGTAGCCCAGATCCCTTGCTTGAATCTGTGATAGTCTCCTAGATCTTATCACCTTCATTTCTCTGAAAATATTTCTAGGACTTTCTCTTTCCCACACACTAAATGAAACTAAGACCTTCTCTTTTCATGACACCATGCCCTCTGCTGCTTTATATTTATATGCCTTCACTCCTGGGGAGTCCTCCTGCCATTCCACCAGACAAGAAAAGATTAGACAAAGTTGGCATGCATCATGCAACTTCTCTTCTCTGGAAGAGTGTATTGTACACACTTGTGTTAACTTTAATCTGTTCCCACTCATTCCTCAGTGAATTGCTTCTCTTCCATGTTATGTGATTTAAGTTCTGCCATTCTTCTCAGCTGAGTCAGTACAAGTGTTCGTACATTTTTTCTTTATTTCCAATCAAATGGATGGATGAAAGTCTCACTCATATTCAGGACTCTATTCCAAAATATATTTTATATTCCATAAGACATATCTAAAAAATATCTAGCTGGATTTTTAGGCTATTTCACTATAGGATCATTAAGCACTCTTATTTGTTCATATATTTGCCACAAAAAATATTGTTTATTAAGAAAATATCATTAAATATTTTATTATATTTAATATCCCATATTTGACAGTGAAACATTATCTCAAACTTGAGAATTTTATCCTGAGCATTCTTCTTAAGAGTACTGGTAATATCATCAGTAGTTACTTTTACAAATATAAAAAATTCTATTTAAATCAAAGAAATTATTTTCTTTTTAGTTATGTGATTTTCAACTCTTGGAGTCTCAGATTCCTCATCAGAAAGAGAGGAAAACAAACAAACAAACAAACTTAAAATGAGTTAATGTGACAATTCAAGTGAGTGCATGTAAGTAACTAGCATAATTTTTGAAAATAAATAGTATACAATCTGTATCATTAATATATGAGGATATTTTATTAAGATATAAATTACAACATTATTTTCTAACTCAGTGTTACTCAGTAAAAGTGTCAAGTGAGAATTATTTACTTAAAATTTTTAATTTAATTTTAAACTACTCACCTCCAGTCATTTGCATACTCCTTCTTTCAAAAGAACAAAATACAAACAATGCTTATATATTGTGCTCTGAAAGTGATGTTCCAGGTGGTACCGTTTTTTAGTTGCTTTATTTTTTTCCTGCCCTCTTGTAAGATATAAAGCCTGCCCTTCTATAATGTCTGTAGATTATTAATTTAAAACTGATTTATTCACACTGTTCAAAGTTCTGCGCCTTACAAATGTACACAATAAACTTTAAGTCTACCTGGTGATATTTTCAATGCAATCTTCATAACGATATAAAGAAAAAGAAGCAAGCCAAGCAGGCAGAAGTTCTATGGGAAAGAAATCAAAAGCAGTGTTTCTAAGCTCTGACAGGTTTCAGCATATATCTCACAGCTCTTGTTGTAATTTTGAAGCACCATGGTGCCAAAATATGCTTCCAATTTTTGAAAAGCTACTATGCAGAAATATATTGAACTAATGGCATAGAAGATTTGTATCTCACTGTACACACTCTGTTCTCCTTGGCTGTTAAGTGGTGCTGAGACTCCAGGGTTGTATATTTTTCAAATAAATTGACAGAGCTATTGTGGCAATGGGATTTGACAGAACAACACATTCATTACTTTGCTGATTCAAGTTGCATTGTTGTGCTAAGCTGGTTTTCTTGAACTCTTTCACTGGGTCAGTAAGATTATAAAGTCAATAGAAATAACCTAATAAAGATGGTTTAGTATATTCAAAAGGGCTAAAAAAAATAATCTCATATGAATTTTTTTCTTTTTTTTTTTTTCTTTCAAGATAGAGATGCCTGTGTTCAAAACTGCTATTGACTAGCCAAAAGTACAAATTTGTCACCCTGGATTCCTTCCTCCTGTGATGTTATTAGATCTTCAGAAGGCTTTCTGACCTTCTCACTTGATTCAGTCTTTATTTTCAAGTGTTAGAAATACAAGTTTCTCAGGGTTACTTCTAAAGTAGCAAAGCCAGATTAACAAATTCTCAAGAATTTAAGGGGGATATAAATGTTGACTTGTTTCAGCACTTTGATATTTTAATTTTTTTCTCTTTGATTTCTTGATTCTATATTACAAAGAGAAGTCATCTTGAAATTGGTCATGCAGTGCTCTCATCAGCTTCATAGTGATTCTTTTCAGCACAGTTAAACTTCAGTTCCAGGGTCAATTTGTTCCCATTTCTCAAGGAAATGGGAATATTTCAGAAGACTTATGGTAGTTTATGTTCGGAGAAGGCAATGGCACTCCACTCCAGTACTCTTGCCTGGAAAATCCCATGGATGGAGGAGCCTGGAAGGCTGCAGTCCATGGGGTCTCTGAAGGTCGGACACAACTGAACGACTTCACTTTCGCTTTTCACTTTCATGCATTGGAGAAGGAAATGGCAACCCACTCCAGTGTTCTTGCCTGGAGAATCCCAGGGATGGGGAAGCCTAGTGGGCTGCTGTCTATGGGGTCACACAGAGTTGGACACGACTGAAGTGACTTAGAAATAGCAATGGCAGTTTATGTTATGGCTGCAATGCACGAGACCCCAGTTCAATTCCTGGATCAGAAAGATCCGCTGGAGAAGGGATAGGCTACCTACTCCAGTATTCTTGGGCTTCCTTTGTGGCTCAGCTTGTGAAGAATCCACCTGCATTGCAGGAGACCTGGGTTCAGTCCCTGGGTTGGGAAGATCACTTGTAGAAGGGAAAGGCTACCCACCTCAGTATTCTGGCCTGAAGAATTCCATGGACTCCATAGTCCATGGGGTCATAAAAAGTCAGACACGACTGAGTGACTTTGACTTACTTACTTATGTTATGGTTACAATGTATTATAGTTGTATATAATCATCATGTATTATAGTTGACCTCTCTACCCAGTGGGGGTTTTAGTGTCTAAACAATAGCTCAAAGGATATGGCTCAGAATATTATCTAGAGTCCATGAGGAGGAACTAAATTTCTTTGAATTTTATTTAATGATTAAACTATTTTGGAGCTTCCCAGATGGCTCAGTCAGTAAAGAATCTGCCTGCAATGCAGGAGAACTGGGTTCAATCCCTGGGTCAGGAGGATCCCCTGGAGAAGGGAATGACAACCCACTCCAGTATTCTTGTCTGGAGAACTCCATGGACAGAGGAGCCTGGTGGCCTACAGTGCATGAGGTCGCAAAGAGTCAGACAGACTGAGCAATTAACACTTTGATTTTTTCACTTTAATTATTATTTTCTCCTATTTGACTGCTTTTTATTTGTCCCTGCTCTTTTTCACTTCTCTGATTAAACTTATTCTTTAATTGAGTTTTTTCTTTTTTTTCCCCCACAGAGAAGATGTAGGCAGAGGACATGGGTGGGGGTGTCCTGGGAAGACCCTATAGGTCCTGCTCCATTTCGTCATTAGTCTATCTGTTTTTTTCCCAGAGAAGGCTGAGGAGATGAGAATAAGCTATTAAGTGACATCCCACATTTAATCCTTATCTCTTCAAAAATCATTTGCAATGTGAGCACCTCATCTAATATGGCTAAAAAGTTCATATCATGATGGTGTGTGTGTGTGTTTGCTCATGAAGTGAAGTGAAGTGAAAGTCTTTCAGTCATGTCCAACTCTTTGCAACCCCATGGACTATAGAGTTCATGGAATTCTCCAGGCTGGAAAACTGGAGTGGGTAGCCTTTCCCCTCTACAGGGGATCTTCCCAACCCAGGGATGGAACCCAGGTCTCCCACATTGCAGGTGGATTCTTTACCA
Source organism: Bubalus kerabau (assembly GCF_029407905.1). NCBI lineage: Eukaryota > Metazoa > Chordata > Mammalia > Artiodactyla > Bovidae > Bubalus > Bubalus kerabau. Next base: position 59,290,121 of record NC_073625.1, read on the forward strand.
GCTGAGCCACAAGGGAAACCCAACATTCATATCATGATGGTGTGTGTGTTTGCTCATACTTTCGTTGAAAGTTAAAGTGAGCAAAATTCAATAAACCTAGGTTAGAGGCATGAAATATCTGCTTCTTTCAAGAAAATAATAATTAGTTCACTGAAAAACATTTGTCTGTGTTAGTTGCTCAGTTGTGTCTGACTTTTTGTGACCCCACGGATTGCAGCCCACCAGATTCCCCTGTCCATGGGATTGCCAAGCAAGAATACTGAAGTGGGCTGCCATTCAGTTAACCAGAGGATCTTCCTGACTAGGGATTCAACACAGGCCTCTGGCATTATAGGCAGACTCTTTACAGTATGAGCTACAGAGAAGTCCCTTATTTATGTAAAGTGCACAATTAATGAAGCTATGGTAACAAATATAAGCAAGAATATTCCAGAAAAAAGAACACAATTTCATTCCAGTTATAAAGAATATTAAAACAAATCTACAAAGCATTGGCTGAGATATGCTGCTCAGCAATTAGGAAAATCACTTCTATTTCCAGCAAACAGCTGTGCAGTATTTGGAATATATTTAAACACTCTAAGCTTCTGTCTCCTCATCTGAAAATTGTTATTAATAATTATATATATCACATGATATTGTTATAAGGATCTATAAGTTAAAACGACTTCAGCTCAGTTCAGTCACTCAGTCGAGTCCAACTGTTTGTGGCCCCATGAACTGCAGCACTCCAGGCCTCCCTATCTATTACTAACTCCCAGAGTTTACCCAAACTCATGACCATTGAGTCGGTGATGCCTTCCAACCGTCTCATCCTCTCTCGTCGCCTACTCCTCCTGCCCTCAATCTTTCCCAGCATGAGAGTCTTTTCAAATGAGTCAGCTCTTCACATCAGGTGGCCAAAATATTAGAGTTTCAGTTTCAACATCAGACCTTCTAATGACTATCCAGGACTGATCTCCTTCAGAATGGACTCGTTGGATCTCCTTGCAGTCCAAGGGACTCTCTTATGAGTCTTCTCCAACACCACAGTTCAAAAGCACCAATTCTCAGGTGCTCAGCTTTCTTTATAGTCTAACTCTCGCATAAATACATGACCACTGGAAAAACCATAGCCTTGACTAGACAGAACTTTGGTAACAAAGTAATGTCTCTGCTTTTTAATATGCTATCTAGGTTGGTCATAACTTTCCTTCCAAGGAGAAAGCATCTTTTCATTTCATGGCTGCAGTCACCATCTGCAGTGATTTTGGAGCCCCCCAAAATAAAGTCTGACACTGTTTCCAATGTTTTCCCATCTATTTCCCATTAAGTGATGGAACCGGATGCCATGATCTTAGTTTTATGAATGTTGAGTTTTAAGCCAACTTTTTCACTCTCCTCTTTCACATTCATCAAGAGGCTCTTTAGTTCTTCTTCACTTTCTGCCATAAGGGTAGTGCCATCTGCATATCTGAGGTTATTGATATTTCTCCCAGCAATCTTGATTCCAGCTTGTGCTTTTTCCAACCCAGCATTTCTCATGATGTACTCTGCATATAAGTTAAATAAGCAGGGTGACAATATACAGCCTTGACATACTCCTTTCCTGATTGGAACCAGCCTGTTGTTCCATGTCCAGTTCTAACTGTTGCTTCCTGACCTGCATACAGGTTTCTCAAGAGGCAGGTCTGGTGGTCTGGTATTTCCATATCTTTCAGAATTTTCCACAGTTTATTGTGATCTACACAGTCAAAGGCTTTGGCATAGTCAATAAAGCAGAAATAGATGCTTTTCTGGAACTCTCTTGCTTTTTCTATGATCCAGCGGATGTTGGCAATTCTATCTGTGGTTCCTCTGACTTTTCTAAAACCAGCTTGAACATCTAGAAGCTCATAGTTTGCATTTGCTGAAGCTTGGCTTGGAGAATTTTGAGCATGACTTTACTAGTGTGTGAGATGAGTGCAATTGTGCAGTAGTTTGAGGATTCTTTGGCATTTCTTTTCTTTGGTATGGAATGAAAACTGACTTTTCCAGTCCTGTGGCCCCTGCTGAGTTTTCCAAATTTGCTGACATATTCAGTGCAGCACTTGCACAGCATTATCTTTTAGGATTTAAAATAGCTCAACTGGAATTCCATCACCTCCAGTAGCTTTGTTCTTAGTGATGATTCCTAAGGCCCATTTGACTTCACATTCCAGGATGTCTGGCTCTACGTAAGTGATCACACCATCGTGATTATCTGGGTCATGAAAATCTTTTTTTTTTTTTTTTTTTTTTGTACAGTTCTTCTGTGTATTCTTGTCACCTCTTCTTAATATCGTCTGCTTCTGTTAGGTCCATACAATTTCTGTCCTTTATTGAGCCTATCTTTGCATGAAATATTCCCTTGGTATCTCTAATTTTCTTGAAGAAATCTCTAGTCTTTCCCATTCTATTGTTTTCCTCTATTTCTTTGCACTGATTGCTAAGGAAGGGTTTCTTATCTCTCCTTGCTATTCTCTGGAACTCTGCATTCAAATGAGTATATCTTTTCTTTTCTCCTTTGTTTTCACTTCTCTTCTTTGCACAGCTATTTGTAAGGCCTCCTCAGACAGCCATTTTGCTTTTTTGCATTTCTTTTTCTTGGGGATGGTCTTGCTCCCTGTCTCCTGTACAGTGTCATGAACCTCTGTCCATTAATCATAAGGGATTTGATTTAGGTTATACCTGAATGGTCTAGTGATTTTCCCCACTTTCTTCAATTTAAGTCTGATTTTGGCAATAATGAGTTCATAATCTGAGCCACAGTAAGCTCCTGGTATGGTTTTTTGCTGACTATATACAGCTTTTTCATCTTTGGCTGCAAAGAATGTAATCAATCTGGTTTTGGTGATGGCCATCTGGTGATGTCCATGTGTAGAGTCTTTTCTTGTGTTTTTGGAAGAGGGTGTTTGCTATGACCAGTGCGTTCTCTTGGCAAAAGTCTATTAGCCTTTGCCCTGCTTCATTCTGTACTCCAAAGCCAAATTTGCCTGTTAGTCTAGGTGTTTCTTGGCTTTCTATTTTTGCTTTCCAGTACCCTATAATGAAAAGGACATCTTTCTTAGGTGTTAGTTTTAAAAGATCTTGTAGGTCTTCATAGAACCATTCACCTTCAGCTTCTTCAGCATTGCTGCTTAGGGCGTAGACTTGGATTCCCGTGATATTAAATGGTTTGCTTTGGAAACGAACAGATATCATTCTGTCATTTTGAATATTGCATCCAAGTACTACATTTTGGACTCTTTTTACTACGATGGCTACTCCATTTCTTCTAAGGGATTCTTGCCCACAGTAGTAGATACAATGGTCATCTGAGTTAAATTCACCCATTCCAGTCCATTTTGGTTTACTGATTCCTAGAATGTTGACGTTCACACTTGCCAGCTTCTATTTGACCGTTTTCAATTTGCCTTGATTCATGGACCTAATATTCCAAGTCTCTATGCAATATTGCTCTTTACAGCATTGGACCTTGCTTCCATCACCGGTCCCATCCACTACTGGGTGCTGTTGCTTTGGCTCCATACCTTCATTCTTTCTGGAGTTATTTCTCCACTGATCTCCATTAGCATATTGAGCACCTACCGACCTGGGAATATTCTTACCTTGAGAACCCCATGAAAAGTATGAAAAATAAAAGGTCTTACAGGTGGAAGAATCTGCCTGCCAATGCAGGAAACACAGAAGGCACAGTTTCCTTGACCAGGAAAAGCCCTTGGAAAGGGAAATGGCAGCCCATTCCAGTATTCTTGCTTGGAAAATTCCATGGACAGAGTTGCCTGGTGAGCTACAGTCCATGGGGTTGCCAACAGCCAGACACAAATGCACATAAGGTAAAAGATGTAAGTAGTTTTTTGTCGTTGTTGTTGTTGTTGTTTGGTCTTTAAGTGTCTGAATCTTTCGTGATCCTATGGACTGTAGCCTGCCAGGCTCCTCTGTCCATGGGATTTCCCAGGCAAGAAAACCAGAGTGGGTTGCCACATCCTTCTTCAGAGAATCCTCCTGAGCCTATGATCAAACCTGCTTCACCTGCAGTGGTAGGCAGCTTCTTTACCATTGAGCCACCAGGAAAAATTTAAATATTTTAGCTTAATGTTTTATGAGTATTATGTAATCAAGCAAGGTCATAAGTTAAATATCTCATGATATTCTTCATATATAAAATTCCAACTACGAGGCTTCCCTGGTGGTTGGTGGTCCAGTGGTTAAAAATCTGCCTTGCAATTCAAGTGATGTGGGTTTGATCCTTGGCTGTGTAACCAGGATCCCACATGCCCCAGGGCAATTAAGCCCATGTGCCACAACTACGGAGCATATGTGCCACAACTACTGAAGCCCATATGCTCTAGAGCCTATGCTGCACAACAGAAGCCCACACCACAAGAAGCCCTCACGCCATTGCTAGAGAGAAGTCGCTGCATACTGCAATGAAGACCCAGCACAACCAAATAAATAATAAGAAAATAAATTCTAAAAATACCAATTGTATTATAAAAACAATTGGCTAAAACTCAGAGGCAATTTTTTTATCACACTTTCAATAAAAGTAGATTTTAAGTAATTGCCTAAATAGATAAACATAAAATGCATATGTTAATAAAACCGATTTTGATACTGATGCTTTAAATTATGTAAAAGGAAAAATAATCTCAGTTGTTTAAGAAGTAGTAATATTAGAACTATTAATTAATACTTTCCTCATATTTATCTTGTGTCAGACAATGTGGAAAGTGCTTTATAAGAACTTAACCCTATAATTTTCTTCACAACACAATTGGCTACTGTTACTGAAAGGAAAATGAGAAACAGAATTTGTTCAAGGTCACATAAGTATATGGCTGCAAACAGATTGAATGCAGAAAGTCTGATGCCAGAGTCTGTGTCCTTTGTGGGCTATACTATCTCTCAATATAAAAGAAATGAAAGCACAATTGCTTGGGTAAAGTGAGCCATGTTAATATTTGCTGGAGTTATTTTAAATGAAAATTTTCAATGGAAATTTGTGAGTAAAATATTATTGTAACTAACATTTAAGAATATAAAGTAATTGATTATTAAAACATGGTGAAGAATTTTAAAAAGTTAGTGATATTATCCCAAATTAGAACAAAAAGCTCCAATTAGACAAACAGACATTTTAAGTGCAAGAAATGCAGACACAGTATGAAAGAATGACTAACACTGAGCTGTAAAATCACTAATTAGTGATTGTTATGAAATCACTAATTCAGTTTTAAAAATAATATACTTTTGTGGCATCATAATTTATATAAATTTTATTCAAAATATTGTCATTTTGACTTAGCAACTTAACATATGTGACAATATATAAGTTATAAAGATGTTGAGCAGTTCTTTGGATTCTGCTCAGTATGAACATAGATAGGAGGGATTTTAAAAATTGAAAAACATATTATCAGTATGATTATATGAATATTGAAATAACTAAAAATATAAATTTCAAGTAGAGCATAAAACATAGCATTACTACAACACAGTGGTGCTACAATATAGAAAAACATACCTACAAATATGTAAAGTTATTAAAGCTTTTGCTTTGCAAAATATAAATTCCTAAAATTGTACAAGGCTAATAATTATTAAGACTTTTTTTTCTCCATATTACTTACCAATATAGTATGAAGAAAGTTTTGCAACAGATTCAGATTCAGATCAGATTCAGATCAGTCCCTCAGTCGTGTCTGACTCTTTGCAACCCCATGAATCGCAGCATGCCAGGCCTCCCTGTCCATCACCAACTCCAGGAGTTCACTGAAACTCACATCCATCGAGTCAGTGATGCCATCCAGCCATCTCATCCTCTATTGTCCCCTTCTCCTCTTGCCCCCAATCCCTCCCAGCATCAGAGTCTTTTCCAATGAGTCAACTCTTCGCATGAGGTGGCCAAAGTACTGGAGTTTCAGCTTTAGCATCATTCCTCCCAAAGAAAACCCAGGGCTGATCTCCTTCAGAATGGACTGGTTGGATCTCCTTGCAGTCCAAGGGACTCTCAAGAGTCTTCTCCAACACCACAGTTCAAAAGCATCAATTCTTCAGTGCTCAGCCTTCTTCACATTCCAACTCTCACATCCATACATGACCACAGGAAAAACCATAGCCTTGACTAGACAAACCTTTGTTAGCAAAGTAATGTCTCTGCTTTTTAATATGCTGTCTAGGTTGGTCATAACTTTCCTTCCAATATAAATTGAAGGCATAATGATTAACACTATTGTGTTTATCATTTATCTGCTTTTGTTCTCTGATCAGAGATGCGAATGTCTCGTGACAAGTTATTTTCACATGGCTCCCTTGTCAACTGTCTTCCATTTAAGGACAAGTTTTGGGACACATTGGTAGGAAATTGCAGAGTAGAAGGACTAACACTCCAGTGTTTCCACCCCCTCTCTTTCTTTGAGAGACATAGGAAAGCCAAATGGCATCTGAGGGGTCTCCCTTGTAGTCCAAGAACCCACTGGGCAGGTCATTATGAATGAATTATATTCCTGTTGGGTGACTGAATTTTGGGATCTAATAATTTTGGTTCCACTCCAAGATAAAAGTAAACACTATTATTATACATACTACAGGCTAAACTCAACCCTTGATTTTACCGTTACTGTAAAATCAGGAAAGTGTGAAGCTAAAACATACAACAGGATTTTCTGTGGATAGTTGGTATTTTATAAACTGAGTAATAGTGATAAAAAAAGGAAACAAGAATTCAAGCTGACAATGGTCAATATAGTCAAAGCTATGGTTTTCCCAGTAGTCATGTAAGGTTGTGAGAGTTGGACCATAAAGAAGGCTGAGCACTGAATAATTGATGCTTTCAAGCAGTGGAGCTGGAGAAGACTCTTGAAAGTCCCTTGTACAGCAAGGAAATCAAACCAGTCAATTCTAAAGGAAATCAACATTGAATATTCATTGGAAGGACTGATGCTGAAGCTCCAACACGCTGGCCACCTGACATGAAGAGTCAACTCACTGCAAAAGACCCTGATGCTGGGAATGACCGAGGGCAAGAGGCAAAGGGGGTGACAGTGGATGAGATGGTTTGATGGCATCACTGCTTCAATGGACATGAGTTTGAGCAGTCCACATGGTCACAAAGTGTCAGACACAACTTACCAACTGAGCAATGGCAACAACAGAATCAAGTATCCGTCATTTTATTGAAAACTGCAGTTCTACAATTTTAATTTTAGTTCCTGAGGTAACCCTGTACTGGAAGAATTATTTATTTAGCTGCACCAGGTCTTAGTTGTGGCATGCGGGGTCATTTTTTAATTATTGTTGTTTAATAGTTGTGGCATTCTGAAGCTTTAGTTGTGGCATGAGAGATCTAGTTTCAGACAAGTGACAGGACCCAGGGCCCCATCACTTAGAGGATAGCCTTAGCCACTAAACCACAAGGAATTAAGCTATAATAGTAGTTCTAATAAAGGTTTCCATTTTTTTTTTATTTTTTACATTCAGAAACACATCTAGGGATGTAAAGTTTTGAAAACACTTAAAACCATGGAGAAAATTAAATAAAACTGGGAAAAAAAGTAAAAATGACAATTTTTTCTAAAGCAATAATTATTCGAATTTGTTCATGTAGTTAAACAATAGAAAGGGAAAAACTGGAGATCTCTTCAAGAAAATTAGAGATACCAAGTGAAAAGCAAAGATGGGCACAATAAAGGAGAGAAATGGTATGGATCTAACTGAAAAAGATATTAAGAAGACATGGCAAGAACACACAGAAGAACTATACAAAAAAGATCTTCATGACTCAGATAATCACGATGGTATGATCACTCACTTAGAGCCAGCCATCCTGGAATGAGAAGACAAGTGGGCCTTAGGAAGAATCACTAAGAACAAAGCAGATGGAGGTGATGGAATTCCAGTTGAGCTATTTCAAATCTTAAAATATGATGCTATGAAAATGCTGCATTCAATATGTCAACAAATCCGGAAAACTCAACAGTGGTTTACAGGACTGGAAAACGTAAGTTTTCATTCCAATTCCAAAGGCAATGTCAGAGAATGCTCAAACTACCACACTATTGAACTCATCTCACAAGCTAGTAAAGTAATGCTCAAAATTCTCTAAGCCAGGCATCAACAGTACATGAACTGCGAACTTGCAGATGTTCAAGCTGGATTTAGAAAAGACAGAGCAACCAGAAATCAATTGCAAATATCTGTTGGATCATCAAAAAAGCAAGAGAGTTCCAGAAAAACAATTACTTCTGCTTTATTGACTAAGCCAAAGCCTTTGACTCTGTTGACTTCAGTTCAGTTCAGTGGCTCAGTCATGTCCGACTCTTTGTGACCCCATGAATCACAGCATGCCAGGCCTCCCTGTCCATCACCAACTCCCAGAGTTCACTCAAACTTATATCCATCAAGTCGGTGATGCCATCCACCCATCTCATCCTCTGTCGTCCCCTTCCCCTCATGCCCCCAATCTCTCCCAGCATCAGAGTCTTTTCCAATGAGTCAACTCTTTGCATGAGGTGGCCAAAGTAAAGGAGTTTCAGCTTTAGCATCATTCCTTCCAAAAAATACCCAGGGCTGATCTCCTTTAGAATGAACTGGTTGGATCTCCTTGCAGTCCAAGGGACTCTCAAGAATCTTCTCCAACACCACAGTTCAAAAGCATCAATTCTTCAGTGCTCAGCCTTCTTCACATTCCAACTCTCACATCCATACATGACCACTGGAAAAACCATAGCCTTGACTAGATGGACCTTTGTTGGCAAAGTAATGTCTCTGCTTTTGAATATGCTATCTAGGTTGGTCATAACTTGCCTTCCAAGGAGTAAGCGTCTTTTAATTTCATGGCTGCAATCACCATCTGCAGTGATTTTGGAGCCCAGAAAAATAAAGTCCGACACTGTTTCCACTGTTTCCCCATCTATTTCCCATGAAGTGATGGGACCATTTGCCATGATCTTCATTTTCTGAATGTTGCACTTTAAGCCAACCGTTTCACTCTCCTCTTTCACTTTCATCAATAGGCTTTTTAGTTCCTCTTCACTTTCTGCCATAAGGGTGGTGTCATCTGCATATCTGAGGTTATTGATGTTTCTCCCGGGAGTCTTGATTCCAGCTTGTGTTTCTTCCAACCCAGCATTTCTCATGATGTACTCTGCAAACAAGTTAAATAAGCAGGGTGAAAATATGAAGCCTTGAGGTACTCCTTTCCCAATTTGGAATCAGTGTGTTTTTCCATGTATATTTCTAACTGTTGCTTCTTGACCTACATACAGATTTTTCAAGAGGCAGGTCAGGTGGTCTGGTATTCCCATCTCTTGAAGTATTATCCACAATTTGTTGTGATCCAACCAGTCAAAGGCTTTCAGGTAGTCAATAAAGCATAATTTTATGTTTTGGGGGGAACTCTCTTCCTTTTTCTATGCTCCAATGGCTGTTGGCAATTTGATCTCTGGTTTCTCTGCCTTTTCTAAAACCAGCTTGAACATCTTGAAGTTCACGATTCACGTACTGCTGAAGCCTGGCTTGGAGAATTTTGAGCATTGCTTTGCCAGCATATGAGATGAGTGAAACTGTGCAGTAGTTTACACATTCTTTGGCATTGCCTTTCTATGAGATTGGAACGAAAACTGACTTTTTCCAGTCCTGTGGCTACTGCTGAGTTTTCCAAATTTGTTGACATATTGAGTGGAATACTTTCACCACATCCTCTTTCAGGATTTGAAATAGCTTAACTGGAATTCCATCACCTCCACTAGTTTTACTTGTAGTGATGCTATGTAAGGCCCACTAGACTTCACCCACATTCGAGGATGTCTGGTTTCAGGTGAGGGATCACACCATCATAGTTATCTGGGTCATGAAGGTCTTTTTTGTATGTCTATTTTGTGTATTCTTGACACTTATATTTAATATCTTCTGCTTCTGTTAGGCCTACCATTAATGCCTTTTATTGTGCCCATCTTTGCATGAAATGTTCCCTTGGTATCTCTAATTTTCTTGAAGAAATCTCTAGTCTTTCCTATTCTATTGTTTTCCTCTATTTCTTTGCATGATTGCTAAGGAAGGTTTTCTTATCTCTCCTTGCTGTTCTTTGGAACTCTGCATTCAAATGGCTATATTTTTTATTTTCTCCTTTGCCTTTCACATCTTTTCTTTTCTCAGCTATTGGTAAGACTCCCTCAAACAACCATTTTCCTTTTTTCCAGAGGATGGTCTTGATCACTACCTCCTGTACAATGTCAGGAACTTCCATCCATAGTTCTTCAGACACTCTATCAGATCTAATCCCTTGAATCTATTTGTCACTTTCACTGTATAATCATAAGAGATTTGATTTAGGTCATAGTGGAAAGTTATGTTATTTAGGTCATACCTGAAAGGTAGGTCATACTTGAAAGTTATTTTATTTAGGTCATACCTGAAAGTTATGTTATTTATGTCATATCTGAAAGGTAGGTCATACCTGAAAGTAGTGGTTTTCCCTACTTTATTCCATTTAAGTCTGAACTTGGCAATAAGGAGTTTGTGATCTGAGCCACAGTCAGCTCCTGGTCTTGTTTTTTGCTGACTCTATATAGCTTCTCCATCTTTGGCTGCAAATAATATAATCAATCTGATTTCAGTATTGACCATCTGGTGATGTCCATGTATAGTCTTCTTTCGTGTTTTTGGAAGAGAGTTGACTATGACCAGTGCATTTTCTTGGCAACACTCTATTAGCCTTTGCCCTGCTTCATTTTATACTCCAAGGCCAAATTTGCCTGTTACTCCAGGTATCTCTTGATTTCCTAATTTTGCATTCCAGTCTCTTATATTGAAAATGACAACTTTTGCAGTGTTAATTGTAGAAGGCTTTGTAGGTCTTCATAGAACTGTTCAACTTCATCTTCTTCTACTCCATTTCTTCTAAGGGATTCTTGCTCACCGTAGTGTATACAATGGTCATCTAAATTAAATTTGCCCATTCCAGTCCCTTTTATTTTGGTCATTCCTAAAATGTTGATGTTCACTCTTGCCATCTCCTATTTGACCACTTATCCTTTGCTTTGATTCATGGACCTAACAGCCCATGTTCCTATGCAAGCATTGCTCTTTACAGCATCAGACTTTACTTTCATCACCAATCATATCCACAACTGAGTGCTGTTTTTTCTTTGGCTCCCTCTCTTCATTCATTCTTGAGTTATTTCTCCACTGATCTCCAGTAGCATATTGGGCACCTAGCAACCTGGGAAATTCATCTTTCAGTGTCCTATATTTTTGCCTTTTCATACTGTTCATGAGGTTCTCAAGGCAAGAATACTGTAGGGGTATCGCCATTCCCTTCTCCAGTGGACCATGTTTTGTCAGAACTCTCCACCATAACCAGTCTGTCTTGGGTGGCCCTACACAGCATGGCCCATAGTTTAATTGAGTTAGACAAGGCTGTGGTCCTTGTGATCAGATTGGTTAGTTTTCTGTGATTGTGGTTTTCATTCTCTCTGCCCTCTGATGGATGAGGATAAGAAACTTATGGAAGCTTCCTTATGGGAGAGACTGATTTGGGTGGAAACTGGGTCTTATTCTGATGGGCGGGGGCATGCTCAGTAAATCTTTATTCCAGTTTTCTGTTGATGGGTGGGGCTGTGTTCCCTCCCTTTTGTTTGACCTGAGGTCAAACTATGGTAGAAGTAGTGAAGATAATGGAGACCTCCTTCAAAAGGCCCCATGCATGCACTGCTGCAACTCAGTGTCCCCAAGCCTGCAGCAGGCCATCACCAATGCACACTTCTGCCAGAGACTCCTGGACATTCACGGGCAAGTCTGAGTCAGTCTCTTGTGTGGTCACTGTTCCTTTCTCCCTTGGTCCTGGTGCATATAAAATTTTGTTTGTGTCCTTCAACAGTCTGTTTCCCCAGTCCTGTGTAAATTCTAGTGGCTCTATGTAGGGGTTAATGGTGCCTCCTCCAAGAGGGCTTATGCCTCCTCCTAGAGAGCTTATGCCATACCCAGGTCTGCTGCACTCAGAAACCCTGCCCCTGCTGTATTCCACTGTTGACCAGTACCTCTGCAGCAGACAGTCAGACACAGTTCTGGCTCAGTATCTGTGGGGTCTCTGGGTCCTGGTCGCACAAGGTTTGTCTGAGCCCTCCAATCATCTCTGGAGGGTATGGAGTTTGATTCTAAATGTGATTTTGCCCCTCCTACTGTCTTCCTGGGGCTTCTTCTTTGCCCTTTGACACGGGGTATCTTTTTTTGGGGGGACTCAACGTTCACCTGTTGATTGCTCAGCAGAAGGCTCTAAGTTTGGAGTTCTTGCAAAAGATGAGTGCACGTACTTCTACTCTGCTATCTTGAAGAGCAAAGTGCAATTACAGAGTGCAATCTCAGAAACAACACAACGGTCTTTGTTTATTTCCAAGGCAAACCATTCAATTTTACTGTAATCCAAGTCTATGCCTCAACCACTAATGCTGAAGAATCTGAATGTTTCCATGAAGGCCTATAAGACCATCTAGACTTAACTAACAACAACAACAACAACAAAGATATTCTTTTCATCATATGGGAATATGGGACTGGAATGCAAAAGTAGGAAGTCAAGACATACCTGGAGTAACAGGCAAGTTTTGCCTTGGAGTACAAAATGAAGCAAAGCAAAGACTAACAGTGGTTTGCCAAGAGAACACACTGGGCCTAGCAAACACCATCACTGAACAACACAAGAGACATCTCTACACAGGGACATCACCAGATGGTCAATGTCAAAATCACATTGATTATATTCTTTGCAGCTGAAGATGGAGAAGCTCTATAGAGTCAGCAAAATAAGACCAGGAGCAGACTGTGGCTCAGACCATGAACTCCTTATCACAAAACTCAGACTTAAATTGAAGAAAGTAGGGAAAACCATTAGACCATTCAGGAATACCTTAATCAAATCCCTTATGAATATATACAGGAAGTCAAAAATAAATTCAAGGGATTAGAAAAGATAGAATACCTGAAGACCTATGGATGGAGGTTTGTAGCATTGTACAGAACACGTTGACCAAAAGAATCCCCAAGAAAAATAAATGCAAAAGGGCAAAATGTCTGTCTGAGGATTCCTTACAAATAGCAGAGGAAAGAAGAAAAATGAAACGCAAAGGAGAAAAGGAAAGATATATCCATCTGAATGTAGAGTTCCAAAGAATAGCAAAGAGAGATAAGAAAGCCTTTCTAGGAGAACATGTAAAGAAATGAAAGCAATAGAATGGGAAAGACTAACGATCTCTTCAAGAAAATTAGGTATACTAAGAGACATTTCATGTAAAGATGGACACAAAGGAAAGAAATGGTATGGAGCTAACAGAAGCAGAAGACATTAGGAAGAGGCAACAAGAATACACAGAAGAAACACACAAAAAAATCTTGACTTGACTAGCCACGATAGTTTGATCACTCACCTAGAGCTAGGCAGCCTGCACTGTGAAGTCAAGAGGGCCGTAGGAAGCATCACCACGAACAAAGCCAGTGGAGGTGATGGAATTCCAGCTAAGCTATCTCAAATCCTAAAATATAATGCGGCTGAAGTGAAGTGCTCAATATGCCAGCAATTTGGAAAAATCAACAGTGGCCACAAGACTGGAAAAATTCAGTTTTCATTTCAATCCTAACGAACATCAATGCCAAAGAATGTTCAAACTACCACATAATTGAACTCATTTCACATGTTAGCAAGGTAATGCTCAAAATCCTTCAAGATAGACTTCAGCAGTATGTGAACTGTACACTCCAGATGTACAAGACAGTTTTAGAAAAGGCAGTGGAATCAGAGATTAAGTTGCCAACATCCACTGGATCATAGACAAAGCAAGAGAATTCCAGAGAAAATCTACTTCTCCTTCATTGACAACACTAATGCCTTTGACTGTGTAGCTCACAACAAACTGTGGAAACTTATTAAAGAGATGGAAATACCAGAACACTGTACCTGCCTCTGAGAAAACTGTATGCAGGTTAAGAAGCAATAGTTAGAACCAAATGTAGAACAATGGACTAGTTCAAATTTGGAAAGGAGTATGTCAAGGGTGTATATTGTCACCTTGCTTATTTAACTTATATGCAGAGTACATCATGTGAAATGCTAGGTTTGATGAAGTGCAATCTGGAATCAAGATTGTTGGGAGAAATATCAATAACCTCAGATATGCAGATGATGCCACCTTAATACAGAAAGCAAAGCACCAACAAAGAACATCTTAATGAAGGTGAAAGAGGAAAGTGAAAAATCTGGCTTAAAACTCAACATTCAAAAGCTAAGAACATGGCATCTGGCCCTATCATGCCATGGCAAATAGATGGGGAAACAACAGAAACAGTAATGGATTTTATTTTCCTGGGCTCCAAAATCACTTTGGATGGTGACTATAGCCATGAAAGAAAAATTATGTTCCTTGGAAGCATAACTTGGAAGAAAAGTTATGACTAACCTAGACAGAATATTAAAAAACAGAGACATTACTTCCCAACAAAGGTCCATCTAGTCAAGGCTATGGTTTACCCAGTACTTATGTATGGATGTGAGAGTTGGACTATAAAGAAAGCTGAGCACCGAAGAACTGATGCTTTTGAACTGTGGTGTTGGAGAAGACTCTTGAGAGTTCCTTGGACTGCAAGGAGATCCAACCAGTCCATTCTAAAGGACATAACTCCTGAGTATTCATTGGAAGGACTGATGTTGAAGCTGAAATTCCAATATTTTGGCCACCTGATATGAAGAACTGACTCGTTTGAAAAGACCCTGATGCTGGGAGAGATTGAAGGTGAGTGGAGAAGGGGATGACAGAGGATGAGATGGCTGGATGGCATCACCGACTCAATGGACATGAACTTGAGCGAACTTCTGGAATTGGTGGTGGACAAGGAGGGCTGTAATGCTGCTATTCATGGGGTTGCAAATAGACAGACATGATTGAGTGACTAAACAACAAATGTAGTTAATCCTTGAAACAAATTTATAAAGCTATAAACTACATAAAGTAAAGAAAAAATAAAGACTCTTGGCAGTCGCCTTTCAAAAATCTGTAAAGAAAGAATATATGAGAATAGAAGTAGTTAAATCCCTTAATTTGAAGCCTACCTGCTTCAGTTACTTTTTAATACATATTCAACTTTAATAACTATATTACCAGTTTGTGAGAATCAAGAGAGAAATAAGGAAATGACTTTCTGAACATAAAATTTCATTTATAGATAGAATTAAAAAAGCAATAATAATAATTTATAAACTTCATAGAGTTCTGTGCAGTGCTTCCCAAACAGTATTTTTCTGTATTCTTATGAGTACTATGGTGTTATTCACCACATGTTTAAATGAGGAAACCACTGTTTCCAAAATGTTAAAATATCCAAGATCAACAAGCAGTATAGATGCAGCAGAACCAGAATTCAAAACTGGGTTGAGGATCATAGCTCAGTTGGTAAAGAATCCACCTGAAATGCAGGAGGCCCTGGTGTGATTCCTGGGTCAGGAAGATCCCCTGGAGAAAGGATAATCTACCCACTAGAGTATTCTTAGCCTTCCCTTGTATCTCAGTTGGTAACGAATTGGCCTGCAACATGGGAGATCTGGGTTTGACCCCTGGGTTGTGAAAATCCCCTGCAGAAGGGAAAGGCTACCCACTCCAAAAACCTGGCCTGGAGAATTCCATGGACTGTATAGTCTGTGTGGTCACCAAGAGTTGGACATGACTGAGTGACTTCTGTTTGTTTTGTTATGAGAATCTCTACCTCAGTCAGTTCAGTCACTCAGTGGTGTCTGACTCTTTGCAACCCCATGGGCTGCAGCATGCCAGGCCTCCCTGTCCATCACGAACTCCGGGAGTTTATTCAAACTCATGTCCATTGAGTTGGTGATGGCATCCAACCATCTCATACTCTGTCGTCCCCTTCTCCACTCGCCTTCAATCTTTCCCAGCATCAGGGTCTTTTCGAATGTTCAGCTCTTCCCATCAGGTGGCCAAAGTATTGGAGTTTCAGCTTCAAAATCAATCCTTCCAATGAACATTCAGGACTGACTTCCTCTAGTATGGACTGGTTGGAACTCCTTTCAGTCCAAAGGACTCTCAAGAGTCTTCTCTGCCAGGGTCCAGCCCCGGCTGATCCAGGGTATTCGAAGCGGGGACGGCGTCGGCGACCTATTTAATTATTTATTCATCAAAGATATAAAGAGTAATAGAATGAGGATAGCTCAGTGAGGAAATTCAGTGGAGAAAAGTGGCTGAAATAAGGATAGCTCAGTAGGAAAATTCAGTGGAGAAAAGAAGCTGAGTGGCTTGGTTTACGCGGAAAATCAATATAACCCGTGACACCAGGTTAGCTCTGACCACAGAGGCCGCAGGCGCCCTCTCGAATAGCGGAAGGTGCCCCACCTTAGACACCTTCTCGAGTGGGTCTTAGAAGCCCAGGCAAATAAATGGTCGCAGAGGACATCCGCGCTCCAGATGGACGCTCAGCTGGAAGTTAAAGGGAAGAATGACATGGGGAGACCAAGCATTGGTGAGCAAGGCCCGCAGTTTATTTTCCAAAGTAGTTTTTATACCTTAAGTTATGCATAGAGGATAATGGGGGAAGGGGTAGAGTCATGCAGCAAGCCAGGCTTTTTTCCTGTAAACTTATCATATGCAAAAGTTCAGGTGATAGACATCATCTTCTGGCCAGGAGGCCTGTTAACATTTTAAGAAACTTATCTTTCTCTAAAGGTGATTATTCCAAAGTCAGGCACCAGCCTTCCAAAAAGCATTGGACAAAGCTGCATTTTACATTTCTATACACCCATTATATCAATCAATACACTGCCAAGGACACAGTAGGTAAGGAGTATGGAGACTTAGCAGCAAACATTGGCCCAACAAGTGAAAAACCCTTCACCAATACAATTTCTAATCAATCTTTTAACTACTCAAAGGAATCTGTGTTTAGGCAGTTTAGAACATCTCCTGCCTCTCACAGTTGGGAGGCTCTGAGCAATCACATGTGGCCGGAAAAACCCATTCAGGCAGGCTAGAGGATTTCCAAAGGAGTTTGTAGGTTGAAACACTGTCACATCCAAGAATTATTAACTGGAGCTGTAAGCTAACTCTTTTTTCAGAGAGAGGTAGTGGGAGACAGCCCCCTGTAAAGTCAGAGGTGTAGGTGAAAGCACAAAGCAGAAAGTAGGCAGACTCTGGTTTTGGGGGTAGATGCTCGAGAATTTCCAGGGGGACTCCTGAGGCTCGATCCCGCCTTTGCGTATGCCGAGCCTCCTTCCTCATGACCTTTGTCATGGGCGGAGTGCCTCACGCTGGCTCCCGGCAGTGATAGAATTCCAGTTGAGCTATTCCAGATCCTCACTCAATATGCAATATGCCGGCTCCTGGCACTTCTCCAACACTACAGTTCAAAAGCATCAATTCTTTGCTGCCCAGCTTTCTTTATAGTCCAGCACTCACATCCATACATGACTATGGAAAAACCATAGCCTTGACTAGTCAGAACTTTGTTGTCAAAGTAATGTCTCTGCTTTTTAATATGCTGTCTAGGTTGGTCATAACTTTTCTTCCAAGGAGTAAGTGTCTTTTAATTTCATGGCTGCAGTCACCATCTGCAGTGATTATGGAGCTCAAAAAATAAAGTCTGCCACTGTTTCCACTGTTTCTCCATCTATTTGCCATGAGGTGATGGGGCTGAGTACCATGATCTTTGTTTTCTGAATGGTGAGCTTTAATTCAACTTTTTCGTTCTCCTACTTCACTTTCATCCAGAGGCTCTTTAGTTACTATTCACTTTCTGCCATAAGGGAGCACGTAATTCTAACTTTTATACTATACTATGCAAAGTAAACTTCCCATTTCAAATATGGTAGGCCAAATTTCTAAGTATCCCCCTAGCTAAAGATGTTGTTTTTTAGTCGCTAATTTATATCTAATTATCTTATGATCCCTTGGAACTGTAGCAACCAGGGAAGTCCACTGGAGAAGGGAATGGCAAACCACTTCAGTGTTCTTGCTTTGAGAACCCCATGAACAGTATGAAAAGGTAAAGAGATAGGACACTGAAAGATGAACTCCCCAGGTTGGTAGGTGCCCAATATGCTACTAAAGATCAGTGGAGAAATAACTCCAGAAAGAATGAAGGGATGGATTTAAAGCAAAAACAATACCCAGTTGTAGATGGGACTGGTGATAGAAGCAAGATCCAATGCTATAAGGAGCAATATTGCTTAGGAACCTGGAATGTTAGGTCCATGAATCAAGGCAAATTGGAAGTGGTCAAACAGGAGATGACAAGAGTGAACGTCTACATTCTAGGAATCAGCGAACTAAAATAGACTGGAATGGGTGAATTTAACTCAGATGACCACTATATCTACCACTGTGGGCAGGAATCCCTTAGAAGAAATGGAGTAGCCATCATCGTCAACAAAAGAGTCCAAAATGCAGTACTTGGATGCAATCTCAAAAACGACAGAATGATCTCTGTTCGTTTACAAGGCAAACCATTCAATATCACAGGAATACAACTCTATGCCCTGACCAGTAACACTGAAGAAGCTGAAATAGAATAATTTTATGAAGACCTACAAGTTGTTTTAGAACTAACACCCAAAAAAGACGTCCTTTTCATATAGGGGACTGGAATGTAAATGTAGGAAGTGAAGAAACACCTGGACTAACAGGCAAATTTTGCCTTGGAATGCAGAATGAAGCAGGGCAAAGTCTAATAGAGTTTTGCAAAGAAAACACACTGGGCATAGCAAACACCCTCTTCCAACAACACAAGAGAAGACTCTACACGTGAATATCACCAGATGGTCAACACCAAAATCAGATTGATTATATTCTTTGCAGCCAAAGATGGCATAGCTCTATACAGTCAACAAAAACAAGACCAGGAGCTGACTGTGGCTCAGATCATAAACCCCATAAGGACAAATTCAGATTTAAATTAAAGAAAGTGGGGAAAACCACTAGACCATTCATGTATGACCTAAATCAAATCCATTATGTCTATACAGTGAAAATGAGAAATAGATTTAAGGGACTAGATCTGATAGACACCAGAGTGACTTATGGACTATGGATGGATGCCCATGGCATTGTAAAAGAGATAGGAATCAAGACCATCCCAAGAAAAAAAAAAAAAGCAAAAAATCAAAATGGCTTGCTGAGGAGGCCTTAGAAATAGCTGTGAAAAGAAGAGAAGTGAAAAGCAAAGGAGAAAAGGAAAGAAATACCCATTTGAATGCAGAGTTCCAGACAATAGCAAGGAGAGATAAAAAAGCCTTCCTCAGTGATCAATGAAAAGAAATAGAGGCACGTGTACCCCCAGTGTTCATCGCAGCACTGTTTATAATAGCCAGGACATGGAAACAACTTAGATGTCCATCAGCAGATGAATGGATAAGAAAGCTGTGGTACATATACACAATGGAGTATTACTCAGCCATTAAAAGAATACATTTGAATCAGTTCTAATGAGGTGGATGAAACTGGAGCCTATTATACAGAGTGAAGTAAGACAGAAAGAAAAACACCAATATAGTATACTAACACATATATATGGAATTTAGAAAGATGGTAACAATAACCCTATATATGACACAGCAAAAGAGACACTGATGTATAGAACAGTCTTTTGGACTCTGTGGGAGAGGGAGAGAGTGGGATGATTTGGGAGAATGGCATTGAAATTTGTATAATATCATATATGAAACGAGTTGCCAGTCCAGGTTCGATGCACGATACTGGATCCTTGGGCCTGGTGCACTGGGATGACCCAGAGGGATGGTATGGGGAGGGAGGAGGGAGGAGGGTTCATGATGGGGAACACATGTATACCTGTGGCAGATTCATTTCGATATATTGCAAAACCAATACAATATTGTAACGTTAAATAAAATAAAATTTAAAAAAAAGAAATAAAGGAAAACAATAGAATTGGAAAGACTAGAGATCTTTTCATGAAAATTAGAGATAGCAAGGGAGCATTTCATGCAAAGATGGGCTCAATAAGGGATAGAAATGGTATGGACCTAACAGAAGCAGAAGATATTAAGAAGAGATGGCAAGAATACACAGAAGAACTGTACAAAAAAAAAAAAAAAACTTCACGACCCAGATAATCATGATGGTGTGATCATTTACACTGACCTAGGACCAGACATCCTGGAATATGAAGTCAAGTGGGCGTTAGGAAGCATTACTGCCAACAAAGCTAGTGGAGGTGATGGAATTCCAGTTGAGCTATTTCAAATCCTAAAAGAGGATGGTGTGAAAGTGCTGCACTCAATATGCCAGCAAATTTGGAAAACTCAGTAATGGCTACAGAACTGGAAAAGGTCAGTTTTCATTTCAGTCCCAAAGAAAGGCAATGCCAAAAAATGCTCAAACTACTGCACAATTTCACTGATCTAACATACTAGTAAATTAATGCTCTAAATTCTCCAAGCCAGGCTTCAGCAATAAGTGAACCGTGAACTTCAAGATGTTCAAGATGGTTTTAGAAAAGGCAGAGAAACCAGAGATCAAATTGCCAACATCCACTGGATCATCGAAAAAGCAAGAGAGTTCCAGAAAAATATCTATTTCTGCATTATTGGCTATGCCAAAGCCTTTGACTGTGTGGATCACAATAAACTGTGGAAAATTCTGAAAGATATGGAAATACCAGACCACCAGACCTGCCTCTTGAGAAACCGATATGCAGGTCAGGAAGCAACAGTTAGAACTGGACATGAAACTACAGACTGGTTCCAAATAGGAAAAGGAGTATGTCAAGGCTGTATATTGTCACCCTCCTTATTTAACTTATATGCAGAGTACATCATGAGAAATGCTGAGCTGGTGGAAGCATAAGCTAGAATCAAAATTGCTGGGAGAAATATCAATAACCTCAGATATTCAGATGACATCATCCTTATGGCAGAAAGTGAAGAAGATCTAAATAGCCTCTTAATGAAAGTGAAAGAGGAGAGTGAAAACTTTGGCTTACAGCTCAATATTCAGAAAACTAAGATCATGGTATCCAGTCCCATCACTTCATGGCGATAGGTGGAAAAACAATGGAAACAGTGGCTGACATTATTTTTTGGGACTCCATAATCACTACAGATGGTGATTGCAGCCATGAAACTAAAAGAAGCTTACTCCTTGGAAGGAAAGTTATGACCAACCTAGAGAGCATATTAAAAAGCAGAGACATTACTTTGTCAACAAAGGTCCCTCTAGTCAAGGCTATGGTTTTTAAAGTAGTCATGCATGGATGTGAGTGTTGGACTATAAAGAAAGCTGAGCACTGAAGAATTGAAGAAGACTCTTGAGAGTCCCTTGGACTGCAAGGAGATCCAGCCAGTCCATCCTCAAGGAGATCAGTCCTGGTAGTTCACTGGAAGGATTGGTCTTGAACCTGAAACTCCAATAATTTGACCACTTGATGTGAAGAGCTGACTCATTTGAAAAGACCCTGATTCTTGGAAAGATTGAACACAGGAGGAGATGGGGACTGCAGAGGATGAGATGTTTGGATGGCATCACCAACTCAATTGACATGGATTTGCGTAAACTCCGGCATTTGGTGATGGACAGAGAGGTCTGGCTTTGCCGCGGTTCGTGGGATCACAAAGAGTCGGACACAACTGAGCTACTGAACTGAACTGAACTGGAAATGTAGCCCACCAGGCTTCTCTGTAAATGGGGCTTCCTTGGTAAGAATACTGTAGTGAATTGGCCATTTACTTCTTCAAAGGATCTTTCCAACCCAGGGGTCAAACCTGTGTCTCCTACATTGGCAGGTAGTTTTTTTGTTCCACTGAATCCCCTAACAAAATGAGCTTCAGTGTTTATGCTGTTTTGCTTGGAACCTAGGTGGTTTTAGTGTAATAACAGGGACCCTTAAAGGAAGAAATTTCTCTGACTTTTAGATGAAGAGAAAGTCAGACAGGTTCAAATTGTGAAGAGAATGTGTGGTCCTTGCTGCTTTGAAGATAAGAAGTAATGTAAGTGGCGTCTAGAAACTGAGAACTTTACCTGGATCACAGTCTACAAGGAAATCAAAACTTCAGATTTAAGAAAATGAATTCTTCTTATAATTTGAATGAGTTTGGAAGTAGACTTTTCCCCAGAGTCTCCAGATTGTTAATGTTTAGATCAAAATGTCAAAGAAGAATAATATTCAGCTAATGAGAGGGTGTTAAACTTGATCTAAATTAGAAATGGTACATTCTGTTGTCCTTCACAGCTGCCATTTTAGAAAAAGAAAAAAGCCAAGACAGAAACTAAAACTGAAAAATAAAGCCAGATAATTACATGGTCACAGGAAAAGCCACATCAGGTCCTCAGAGCACCCAAGGTCTCTTTTGGTGACACATTCCAAACATGCTAGGAAAGTGACAACATACAATCAAAAAGAATGTGTATCTATGCAAGGTCACATTCAGAGGCCTAGAAAAAAACCAGATTAACAGTTATGGAGAAAGTGAGAAAGTGGTAATAAACTTTTTCATCTTGAAACCTATAAAGTTGATCCTTCATCTATCAGAGGTGAGAACACATCTAACTAGGTCATTAAGCACAGCAAGCTTCAGGCAAAAGTGAGAATGAGATACCACTAAAAGACAATTTATCAGCAAGTTAGACCTTCAGCCCTCAGCACATTATGTAATTCAACTTCTCATATGACTTATTCTAGACATGATAATGATTGTAGTTACTTCGCATTAGGTATTTTTTTAAACTATGGGAACTACACAAATAATAAAAAATGCTTATGAGAAGAAGGATTTCAGTCAATGCTAGGTCAAATTTCCTGCACTTGTACAGTCAAGAGTGCTTTAGCATTTTCACCCATTAAATAAACTTCTGAGTGATAACCTGCACTCCTTTGTTCAACTTGCCCTTGATTGATGTATAAATTCTCTGTAATTCTAATTATTTGCCCAAAGGGTATATATTAGGTGTGTGAGAAGTGAGTCAAGCCCCAATATTTATGGGAGAAAGCCACAAAGTACTGGGAGCTCATACAAATTAAAGAAAGATAATACAGAAAAACATGTGGCTCATTACATTGGAGTAGCTACATTGTCTCTTCCCCAATAATTACCCTGAAGTAAACTGTTTGAATGGTGTATGGAGTGCTTTGATTCAAAAGGCTGTCCCTGGGATGTTATTAATCAAGTGACATAGTGTTAAAGTCAAGAAAAGTGAATAAGCTCAATATTCTGTACATTGTACTTATAGTCAACACTCACATAGTACAGTTTGCAAAATTAAACAAAATTAAAAGGTCATTTTTCCTCTCTCTTACATTAAAAATTGTACTCAGAATAGAACTACCATATGACCCAGCATTCCCACTGCTGGGCATACACACTGAGGAAACCAGAATTGAAAGAGAAACGTGTACCCCAATATTCATCCCAGCACTGTTTACAAGAGCCAGGACATGGAAGCAACCTAGATTTCCATTGGCAGATGAATGAAGTGCAGTACACATACACAATAGAATCTTACTCAGCCATTAAAAAGAATGCATTTGAATCAGTTCTAATGAGGTGGATGGAACTGGAGCCTATTATACAGAGTGAAGTAAGAGAGAAAAATACCAATACAGTATATTAACACATATATATGGAATTTAGAAAGATGGTAATGGTGACCTGATATGTGAGACAGCAAAAGAGACACAGATGTAAAGAATAGTCTTTTGGACTCTGTGGGAGAAGGTGAGGAGGTGATGATTTGAGAGGGTAGTATTGAAATGTGTATGTTATCATATGTGAAGTGGATCGCCTGTCTAGGTTTGATGCCTGAGACAGGGTGCTCAAGGTTGGTACACTGGGATGACCCTGGAGGATGGGATGGGGAGGGAGGTGGGACGGGGGTTCTGGATGGGGAACACATGTGTGCCTGTGGCTGATCATGTTGATGTTTAGCAAAAACCACTACAATATTGTAAAGTAATTAACCTCTAATTAACATAAATTTTAAAATTTAAAAAAAGAAAAAAAAAGAGAATATTCATTCTGGAATAGGATCAGGATATATATGGCCTAAAATATATAATGTCCAGACATTATGTCATTACTTTAATTTTCTAAGAAATAAGCCATGTTATTTTCTATGTCCACTTATCATTAAAACGATGATTGGTTGAAAGGGAGGTAAGAGGGGAGTTCAGGATGGGGGACACATGTACACCCATGGTTAATTCATGTCAGATCAGATCAGATCAGATCAGTCACTCAGTTGTGTCCGACTCTTTGTAACCCCATGAATTGCAGCACGCCAGGCCTCCCTGTCCATCACCAACTCCCAGAGTTCACTCAAACTCACATCCATCGAGTCAGTGATGCCATCCAGCCATCTCGTCCTCTGTCGTCCCCTTCTCCTCCTGCCCTCAATCTCTCCCAGCATCAGAGTCTTTTCCAATGAATCAACTCTTCGCATGAGGTGGCCAAAGTATTAGAGTTTCAGCTTTAGCATCATTCCTTCCAAAGAAATCCCAGGGCTGATCTCCTTCAGAATGGACTGGTTGGATCTCCTTACAGTCCAAGGGATTCTCAAGAGTCTTCTCCAAACCCACAGCTCAAAAGCATCAATTCTTCGGCGCTCAGCCTTCTTCACAGTCCAACTCTCACATCCATACATGACCACAGGAACAACCATAGCCTTGACTAGATGAAACTTTGTTGGCAAAGTAATGTCTCTGCTTTTCAATATGCTATCTAGGTTGGTCATAACTTTCCTTCCAAGGAGTAAGCGTCTTTTAATTTCGTGGCTGCAGTCACCATCTGTAGTGATTTTGGAGCCCAGAAAAATAAAGTCTGACGCTGTTTCCACTGTTTTCCCATCTATTTCCCATGAAGTGGTGGGACCATATGCCATGATCTTCATTTTCTGAATGTTGAGCTTTAAGCCAACTTTTTCACTCTCCACTTTCACCTTCATCAAGAGGCTTTTGAGTTCCTCTTCACTTTCTGCCATAAGGGTGGTGTCATCTGCATATCTGAGTTTATTGATATTTCTCCCAGCAATCTTGATTCCAGTTTGTGTTTCTTCCAGTCCAGCATTTCTCATGATGTACTCTGCATATAATTTAAATAAACAGGGTGACAATATACAACCTTGACAAACTCCTTTTCCTATTTGAACCAGTCTGTTGTTCCATGTGCAGTTCTAACTGTTGCTTCCTGACCTGCATACAGATTTCTCAAGAGGCAGATCAGGTGGTCTGGTATTCCCATCTCTTTCAGAATTTTCCACAGTTTATTGTGATCCACACAGTCAAAGGCTTTGGCATAGTCAATAAAGCAGAAATAGATGTTTTCCTGGAACTTTTTCTATGATCCAGCAGATGTTGGCAATTTGGTCTCTGGTTCCTCTGCCTTTTCTAAAACCAGCTTGAACATCAGGAAGTTCACGGTTCATGTATTGCTGAAGCCTGGCTTGGAGAATTTTGAGCATTACTTCACTAGCGTGTGAGATGAATGCAATTGTGTGGTAGTTTGAGCATTCTTTGGCATTGCCTTTCTTTGGGATTGGAATGAAAACTTACCTTTTCCAGTCTTGTGGCCACTGCTGAGTTTTCCAAATTTGCTGGCATATTGAGTGTAACACTTTCACAGCATCATCTTTCAGGATTTGGAATAGCTCAACTAGAATTCCATCATCTCCACTAGCTTTGTTCGTAATGTTGCTTTCTAAGGCCCACACATTCCAGAATGTCTTGCTCTAGGTCAGTGATCACACCATCGTGATTATCTGTGTCCTGAAGATCTTTTTGGTACAGTTCTTCTCTGTATTCTTGCCATCTCTTCTTAATATCTTCTGCTTCTGTTAGGTCCATACCATTTCTGTCCTTTATCGAGCTCATCTTTGCATGAAATGTTCCTTTGGTATCTCTGATTTTCTTGAAGAGATCCCTAGTCTTTCCCATTCTGTGGTTTTCCTCTATTTCTTTGCATTGATCACTGAAGAAGGCTTTCTTATCTCTTCTTGCTATTCTTTGGAACTCTGCATTCAGATGTTTATATCTTTCCTTTTCTCCTTTGCTTTTCACTTCTCTTCTTTTCACAGCTATTTGTAAGGCCTCCCCAGACAGCCATTTTGCTTTTTTGTATTTCTTTTCTATGGGAATGGTCTTGATCCCTGTCTCTTGTACAATGTCACAAACCTCATTCCATAGTTCATCAGACACTCTATCTATCAGATGTAGGCCCTTAAATCTATTTCTCACTTCCACTGTATGATTCATGTCAGTGTATGGCAAAACCCACCACAGTATTGTATAAAGTAATCAGCCTCCAATTAAAGTAAATAATTAAAAAAAAAAGAAAAGAGGATGTTGTTATTTTTAATTTGTGCCAGAATCTTGGTGCATAGAAATGAGCATGCCAATTCCAGAAAAGATTTTATTTTAAAAGCCATTGCTATAATATCACCATACACTGTAAAACTATTGGGTGGCCAAAAGATTGGTTCAGGTTTTTCTATAACTTTTTGGTCAACTTAATATAATTCATATAATTTATTTTTTTAATTCAAAAGTCTTTTAATAACAAGCCTATCAGCTCATTTATTCACTAGATATCATTTAATAGTCTCAAGATGGCCTTAAGAGATAGGAAAATAAGGCACAGATACAGACAAACCCATAACAGGACAAGATCTCAGGTGTTGTAGCACAAACGTTGTAGAAATGCTTCTCCCTCTTCCAGTGTGAACAATGCACACATGAGTCAGAGCACATCTTTGAGAAATACCATTGGTAGTGCCACACTTGCATTTTATTAGAGTCTTTCTTATAGTCTGAACACTCATAAAAATGAGTCTAATCGGTTAATTTTGTAAGAGATATAATAAAATTAGCATTCAATAAGAAAACAAGTAAATCAGGCATTTATGCCATTTAATAGTATATAAAATTTATCAGCAGACTCCTTTTTAGCTTCAATTTTTAAAAATTGTTTTAAAATAAAACTGCAAGTGTGAAAACTGTGCTCCAAAACACCTGAGGTCCTAGGTCACTGAATTTAGGCATTCCTGCTATCACACTTGACAGTTTGTTCTCATGGAAAATAAAGGAGTTGAAGGAAAAAGATTACCCTACTGAACTTGCATCACAAGAGACTGTGCTTAAAAAATTAGAATTATTTTGTTTATCTTCTAAACAGAATAGAATCTCCCAGAGACCAAAGTTCATATTAGGCATAACAGTGGTATGTATGATGCTTGGCCCACAGCATGTGTGTGCATGTTCAGTCAATAAGTCACGTCTGACACTTTGTAACCCAAAGCTCAACATTCAGAAAACTAAAATCATGGCATCTGGTCCCATCACTTCATGGGAAATAGATGGCGAAACAGTGGAAGCAGTGTCAGACTTTATTTTTTGGGGCTCCAAAATCACTGCAAATGGTGATTGCAGTCATGACATTAAAAGACACTACTCCTTGGAAATTTATGACCAACCTAGATAGCATATTCAAAAGCAGAGACATTACTTTGCCAACAAAGGTCAGTCTAGTCAAGGCTATGGTTTTTCCAGTGGTCATGTATGGATGTAAGAGTTGGACTGTGAAGAAAGCTGAGCGCCAAAGAATTGATGCTTTTGAACTGTGGTGTTGGAGAAGACCCTTAAAGAGTCCCTTGGACTGCAAGGAGATCCAACCAGTCCATTCTAAAGGAGATCAGTCCTGGATGTTCTTTGGAAGGAATGATGCTAAAGCTGAAACTCTAATACTTTGGCCACCTCATGCAAAGAGTTGACTCATTGGAAAAGTCTCTGATGCTGGGAGGGATTGGGGACAGGAGGAGAAGGGGACAACGGAGGATTAGATGGCTGGATGGCATCACTGACTCGATGGACATGAGTTTGACTGAACTCCGGGAGTTGGTGATGGACAGCGAGGCCTGGTGTGCTGCGATTCATGGGGTTGCAAAGAGTTGGACACGACTGAGCGACTGAACTGAACTGAACTGAACCCCAATGGACTGAAGCCCACCAGACTCCTCTGTCCACAGGATTTCCCAAGCAAAAATACTGGGGTGGGTTGCCCTTTCCCACTCCAGAGGATATTCTGGACTCATGGCTCAAACTCACGTCTCCTCCATCTCTTGCCTTGGCAGGCAGATCCTTTACCACTAAGCCATGTGGGAAGCCCTTCCTGGTCCACAGAGTAATTGTGAATATACAATAACTAACTGAATAACTTTTATGAGGATCTGTAGACAAAATTACTGGGGGGAAAACAAAAAAAACCACCAAAACTATTGAGCAGAACATCATGTCCATGTTATCAGTCTGAGGATTCCAACCACATGGAGGATAGTAAAGTTCATCACTGTGCCAACCTCCAGAAACAGAAATCCAAACACCTCTGCTCATTGAATCCTGGCATCCAAGTTGGCAAGGAAATCATAATACCATCACGTCCTGATGAAACAATGGTTAACTTAACATACACATGCTTCATGGTGGGCATGGTTACTGGTTTCTTCTGGGTTTCTCTTGGCAGGGCATTTACCTGTGTAAAACACTCTTCTGCAATAGCAACAGGATTGAGAATCTTTTCATGAAGGACAGACACAGCAGTGGGGTTGGCATAGTGACAAGAGATCACACACTTAAGCAGAACAAAAGGATACTCACTGAGCTTGAAGCAGTGAAACATATTCCTGCACAAGATAATAAGCCCAACACAGGCTTTGTGGCTTTTTTATCTCTTGATAAAGAAGTATCCCAAACCCCTGGTCCATCCTCAAGCAGCCAAATGAGTGATAGAAAGATTGTGTTTGAGACTGCCTTTACTAACAACAACCAAAATTATTTTTAATAGTTTATAGGCTAGAATTAGGGTTGGAGCTAGATATATGGTGCTTATGAAATTGTTTTATTGAAAAGCTAAAATTATTTGGAATAATAAACTCATGAGAACTAGAAGAATCTTCCCCTTAGGTCACCTTTCATTATGTTTTTCAAAGCACTTATTACTGGAAAGGGCAACTCAATCATATCCAATAGCCAAAAGAGTCCTAGCTAAATAGATCTACAGAGATATATAGAGAGGTATGGATATTACACATTTGGAACAAGTCAGGTAGTGCTACAATTTTAAGTTACATTCATCAATTTATCTAGTACATTTGATTTTGTAGAAACTTAAGACAAAGGAATAAGTAAGCATCTTAATTAGAATTCAAGTCATAAATCTTTAACCATGTCCACCATCTGCTGCAGCATGTTAGAGAACATACTAATAAGAAGCTACATCCCTGCATACCTTATATTTCATTGTGGTGTAGTCCTAAAGAAGGTAAAAAACATTTCATGATTTGGTACATTAAATACAAGCATATTTTTAAATTGTTTTTGTTCTGTAACTTCATCTAAAATTATATTTTCTTTCACAACCTATTAAATAATTCACAATATCATGTATTTTCTTTCAGTTTACTGAAATTTAGAAATATAAATTTGCATTTTATTTTGTAATCTTTTGGTTTATTCTTAATGCTCTATGTAGATAAATACCTTCAATGTTCACCAACTGCCATCTTGCTGAATATTTTCTAATCAGCTAACACATTCCTCAAAACAGCATAGAGTGCAATATTTCCTGAGACCTGACAAAGATAAGCATATCATTTTGAATGTTTTAGAACTGAGAAACTTGAAATTGAATGGTAGGAACAATTTCTTAGAACTCTGCATGAGCTGTTTGTGTGTGGTAATGAAGAAAGATGGAGATATTATAAAGACAAAGCATGTGTATAATTTAGTCTTGATTTCTCCAGTTAAAAGTTATCAATGCTATGGCATTTGTAATTAAATTAAAAAAACACTGGGATACACAATTCAGTTAATTACTAGCTCAGGAAATAGAGCATAAGAATGAGAGCATCTGGATCACCAAGATAAGGCTAAGTAGACAGGAGGCTAAGAGGAAGGCTTCCTATACCTTTCTCATAATGTGCCCTCATTTAATTTTCCAGCTACTAACAAAGCCAGCAAGAAGTTTTGAAATAATTGATGATCAGACTTAAAAATTTGCAGTGTTTCATATTAGAAAGCTAGGGTTTCATTGACATCATTTTCTAAACGTTTTTACCAGTTGAAAATAATCAGAGTAGTTTTTCAAACTGTGATTAGAATTGAAAATAAAACTATTCATTGAGAAATGCAGGTAAGAAAATCAAAGTTGTAATCAGAAATAAGTATTTATGAAGCTATACATTTCCACTAAAATGTTTGGATATAAATATGTTTTGATATAAATGATTGCTTACCATTAAACTTCTTCAATCCTGAATTATTTAAAGTGCATACAACATTGCAAGTTCTACAATATGAATAAAATAGTTCCTTAAAACAGCCTTTTTCAGTGTCAAAATTTTCACAGTCAGCTTTTAAAGAACGTGCCCATGAAAATCTCATGAAAAAATTGTTTCCATAGCTGCCCGTAGTGGCTGAAATCCTCCTAAACTGGTTGATCATAGGGTGGAAAAAAGAAAACAACAACAAAAAAAGATGTTCCCAATAGGAATGAGTGCATTTTCCTATATAGAAAAGTAAATAATTATATCAGAATTTGTTTATCATTATTTCCATTGCAATGACTGAAGCTCAATGGAAACTAGGTTAAGGGAGGAAAAAAGATGTCTTATTGCCTTATGTAGCTAAAGTTGAAGGAATAATATTAATATTTCTTTCAGGCACAGATGGATCCAGTGGTTCAGGGCTGTCTCTTCATCACACCAATTCCCTCTCATGGATCTGATAATTTGGTTTCTTTCTCAGTCTTTTTCAATGAGGTGATAATATAGGCCACAGCTCACCAGGAGTATATGATTCCAGGGGCTAAGAAATATCCTCCTCCCATCTTTGCATGCTCTGATTCATCCAGACTTCCTTCTGTGCTTGTGACTGGATCAGGCACTGTCACCAGAAGAATGGAGTTTGTGAGCTGTTCTCATAGAGCTGCCTGTGGGTAGCCTCACTACAGTCTCCTAACACTGAGTTGAACTTTTCCTAGAAAGATAACATTTTAGGTAAATATTGAAGTACTAAGTATTAAAGCATCTAAACACACCTATCACCACATGCACAAACAATTCCCAAACATCTCCCTTCCTGGCTAACTTAAATGACTGGTACTTCTTTACCAATCACAGTTTTACCTTTGCGCTTGTCCTCTCTCCTTCCAGATATGATTAACTCAAATAACTTATCATAGAATAATTCCTATTTATGATACTATAAAACACACAGCAAAAGTATTCTCTCTATGTATACAGACCACAACAATAGAAATTTAATTCAAATGTACTCTTTGGGGAAAAAGAATTAAGAGACAAAGAGTCTTAATCCAATGAAAAGAATCACCCCTCTGGACTGGAACAGTGTATTTGTGGAAATGTGTGCTAAAACTCTATTGCACATACAGTAACAAGGTAAAGACACCCAGAGAAACACATTTAGGAGGAAACTTGGCATCCCTGTGTCAGGGCATATGTGTGCCCTTGGGCTATTGCCAGGAGAGTTCTGAGTGAGCCAAGGCATAACAAAAGGAAGAGAAACAGCATTTTCAGCTTTTCTGTAGAAGCCAGGAAAGGAGATGCAGTCTGGCAGCTGAGGTAAGGCCCACAACAAGCAATTGAGTGGGAGCACAGCTTTATAATCTGTCCCAAACAAAGGGGACTTGGACAGAAAATGCTCCTTTTGGAATCCTAACTGAAGGAATGTTGTTTCTGCCCGCCCACTTATTCATCAGATCTCACATCCATGACTTTTACAACTAGCTTGTAAACAACTCTATTGGACACAATCCATTGTCTTTCACCTCTTCAAAATAGGCTCATAGAGAGTCCTTTCAGCAATTATAGACCTCTTTTATCTGCAGCACAGGTGGAGACTGAATTTAATGGCCTTAGATGATTGTGTCCTAAAATTACTTTGCTGCTGCAGGGTTTTCAGTTATTTTTCCTTTCCATATGGACCTTATTTGCTCAGCTCATGTTGTATTGATTCTAGTGACATTTAGGATATGTGCACTCTATGTTTCATTCTCATAGCTCCCATCAAAATCTGTTCTTACTGGTTATGCGAGCTATGAATGGCCAATGAAGAGTAATGTTGTATACATTTCCTGGGCCTTTCTATCTTCATCATAGAAGATGTATTGCCTGCTCCAGACAAAGAAACAAAGTCCATAAAGGGCATTGTCCACCCATATGATTTCTGTACGTAAGAACAAGTGACAGAGTGAAAGCAGTCAAAGGGGTACCCTGTGAATGTCCATATTGATATTTTGTGTTCTATAAGCTAAAGCACCTCTGATTCTGAGACCCTTCCTTATGCTTGGTACATGATAAAGTGAGACTGTGGCAGATGCTTAGAAAAATAGAAAATATCTATTGCTATACTCTTGGGTTGTAATACATATTTTTCCATTGATAACTGGGTATATGACCACTTGACATGTATGGTCTTTATTTCATTCACTTGTGTAGTGATGAAAAACTTGATTGACTTGTAGACTATTCATTTTTCTTTTACCATAAAATACTGTCATAGCTTTAAGACTTGGAGATTCTCCCTCTCTGTACCATAGCTATTGGAATTTTCACTTCCTGTGTAGAAACTAAGATATTAACTAGATGTTGATGTCTCAAAATTAGACATACAATACGTTGCCTCTTTGTTGTTCTGTCTCTAAGTCATGTATGATTCTTTGCGATCCCATGAAGTACAGCATGCCAGGCTTCCGTGTCCTTCACTATCTCCCTCAGTTTGCTCAAACTCATATCCAATGAGTCAGTGATTCCATTCAACATCTCATTCTCTGTTGCCCCCTTCTCCTATAGCATTTAATAAAGATTTGGAATGAAAACATGCCTAAAATTTGCAGAAAAAAAATTAATAGTTTCTATAATGTAGTTCACAAGCCACTCTAAGGTAGTCAATAGGAAAAATCCTTCATTATGTGTAAAATTATGATATTCATGTATGTCAGTACCAGTGGGGTTTGTTTAGTACCTCTTGGCAGTTGCATATGTAAAGGAAACTAAAGTGAGCTCTCTGTAGCTTTGAGTCTCATAACATCAATTAGTAAGGAAATGAGGCATTTAACTTTCCTTTAATGTTCTTCAACTAAGGTAAGATCTATAGGATAAACAGGAAAAGCCAGTCTCGGTGGGAAAAGCCTTTTTTTTTTTTTTTTTTTTAAATTTTATTATATATGTTGCCACTAGGATCTGAGGAAGATCAATATGTTAATGTCAATATATTAACACCTATTTTACTAAATGGGACTTCCTTGGTGGCTCTGCTGGTAAAAAATCTGCCCACATTGCAGGAAATTTGAGTTCTATCCCTGGGTCGAGACGACCCCTTGGAGAAGGGAATGGCTACCCACTCTAGTATTCTTGCCTGGAGAATTCCATGGACAGAAGAACCTGGCAGGCTAAAGTCCATGGGGTCACAAAGAGTGGGGCACGACTGAGCATGTATTTTATGTATGCATTTTATTAAACTAACAAACATATTGTTTGTTTTAGATTTAGTTTACAATTATATAAATGCATATACACATTGTTACCTAAAACAATTATACTTACATTTATTCCCCAGCAAAACTGGGTTTCATTGGGATCATCAGAAAATTGCAACATGACGACTGCAATCATGTCAAGTCACAAGGAAGTGCTCAGAACAAATGGAGAGGATAACTCATTTACAGAGGGGAAAAGGAAGTGAGGAAGTGAAATGTTAGTTCCTCAGTCATGTCTGACTCTCTGTGAACCTATGGACTGTAGTCCACCAGGCTCCTCTGTCCGTGGAATTATCCAGGCAAGAATACTGGAGTGGATTGTCATTTCTTTCTCCAGAGGATCTTCCCTAACCAGGAATTGAACCTTGGTCTCCTGAATTGCAGGCAATTCTTCACCCTCTGAGCACAGGGCTATAGTAACTAGAGTCTATGGCTTTACATTAGCTGAGTTGTGACAGTTTCTCACTGGCTGAGCTCTAGGCAGAAAAGAAAATCTTTCTTCTTGTTGTTGGGCTCTTCTATTGTCACAAGATGTGTGAGCTCCCAGTTCTGGTTTCCCAATTCGATTTAATTGAGGTTTCTGTTTATTCATTTTTACAAAGTATATTTATATGTAAATGTATATATTTATGGATTTCCCTGATAGCTCAGTTGGTAAAGAATCCACCTACAATACAGGAGACTAGGGTTTAATCCCTGGGTCCAGAAGATCCCCTGGTGAAGGAATTGACAACCACACCAATGATCTTGCCTGGGAAATCCATATAAATACATATTTATCTTTAAAATAAGACATATTGTATTATACATGATTTCAACAATTATAAAGGTAAGGTAATTGAGAGAACTCAGGAAACTCCGTAGGGTACACTCATAAAGTCTTTGATAAAGATACATAATGTAGCAAAAGAAATAAGCAAAGATCAGTGAAGTTTACATTTTCCAAAAGAGATCTCAGAGCTTCTTCTCAGTTACACAGCAGATATCCCATCATCTGACTGTGATTCATAAATATGAAACACCTTATTCTCAGGTGAGCCAAAGAACAAGCTTACTAAAGAGTCTTTATCCTCTATTGGTCACCCAGCTAAAACCATGTGCATACCATCGTCTATACACATTTGATAAACAATGTAAGCACTCTAGTACAAAAGGTGAGTTTTAGAATTTACCCATCATAAATCACAAGGTAATTGTCCATCTAGTTAAGGCTATGGTTTTTCCAGTAGTCATGTGAGAGTTGAACTATAAAAAAAAGCTGAGCACTGAAGAATGGATGCTTCTGAACTGTGGTGTTGGAGAAGATTCTTGAGAGTCCCTTGGACTGCAAAGAAATCCAACCAGTCCATCCTAAAGGAAATCAGTCCTGAATATTCATTGGAAGGACTGATTTTGAAGCTGAAACTCCAATACTTTGGCCACCTGATGAGAAGAACTGACAGATCAGAAAAGACCCTGATGCTGGGAATGATTGAAGGTGGGATGAAAAGGTGACAGCAGAGGATGAGATGGTTGGATGGCATCACCGACTCAATGGACATGAGTTTGAGTAAACTCTGAGAGTTGGTGATGGACAGGGAGGCTTGGTGTGCTGTAATCTATGGGGTTGCAAGGAGTCGGAGACGACTGAGCGACTGAACTGCACTGAACTGAATGTTCTTTATCCCTATTTTGAAAGGCAGTATCATGTTTCTAGAT
Organism: Bubalus kerabau; assembly: GCF_029407905.1. NCBI lineage: Eukaryota > Metazoa > Chordata > Mammalia > Artiodactyla > Bovidae > Bubalus > Bubalus kerabau. The sequence continues at coordinate 59,325,366 of NC_073625.1, forward strand.
ATCCTAATAGAAAAATGTTGAACAACCACAGATAGGCTGCAGGTTAAGCCAGTTCTAACACAATAGTTCCTTATAACATTTTATCGACTTCTTTCCATGCAATGTTGCTTTACCTCTTTCAGCTCCAATCAGTTCAGTCACTCAGACGTGTCTGACTCTTTGCGACCCCATGAATCACAGCACGCCAGGCCTCCCTGTCCATCGCCAACTCTGGGAGTTCTCCCAGACTCACATCCATTGAGGCAGTGATGCCATCCAGCCATCTCATCCTCTGTCATCCCCTTCTCCTCCTGCTCCCAATCCCTCTCAGCATTAGAGTCTTTTCCAATGAGTCAACTCTTCACATGAGGTGGCCAAATTACTGGAGTTTCAGCTTCAGCATCATTCCTTCCAAAGAAATCCCAGGGCTGATCTTTAGAATGGACTGGTTGGATCTCCTTGCAGTCCAAGGGACTCTCAAGAGTCTTCTCCAACACCACAGCTCAAAAGCATCAATTCTTTGGTGCTCAGCCTTCTTCACAGTCCAACTCTCACATCCACGCATGACCACAGGAAAAACATAGCCTTGAGGAGAAGAACCTTTGTTGGCAAAGTAATGTCTCTGCTTTTGAATATGCTATCTAGGTTGGTCATAACTTTTCTTCCAAGGAGTAAGCGTCTTATAATTTCATGGTTTCAGTCACCATCTGCAGTGATTTTGGAGCCCAGAAAAATAAAGTCTGACACTGTTTCCACTGTTTCCCCATCTATTTCCCATGAAGTGATGGGACCGAATGCCATGATCTTCGTTTTCTGAATGTTGAACTTTAAGCCAACTTTTTCAGTCTCCTCTTTCACTTTCATCAAGAGGCTTTTTAGTTCCTCTTCACTTTCTGCCATAAGGTGGTGCCATAGGGTGGCGTCATCTGCATATCTGAGGTTATTGATATTTCTCCTGCAAATCTTGATTCCAGCTTGTGTTTCTTCCAGTCCAGCATTTCTCATGATGTACTCTGCATATAAGTTAAATAAGCAGGGTGTCAATATACAGCCTTGACGTCCTCCTTTTCCTATTTGAAACCAGTCTGTTGTTCCATGTCCAGTTCTAACTGTTGCTTCCTGACCTGCATACAAATTTCTCAAGAGGCGGATCAGGTGGTCTGGTATTCCCATCTCTTTCAGAATTTTCCACTGTTTATTGTGATCCACACAGTCAAAGGCTTTGGCATAGTCAATAAAGCAGAAATAGATGTTTTTCTGGAACTCTCTTGCTTTCTCTATGATACAGCAGATGTTGGCAATTTGATCTCTGGTTCCTCTGACTTTTCTAAAATCAGCTTGAACATCAGAAAGTTCACAGTTGATGTATTGCTGGAGCCTGGCTTGGAGAATTTTGAGCATTACTTTACTAGCGTGTGCGATGAGTACAATTGTGAGGTAGTTTGAGCATTCTTTGGCATTGCCTTTCTTTGGGATTGGAATGAAAACTGACCTTTTCCAGTTCTGCGGCCACTGCTGAGTTTTCCAAATTTGCTGGGAATTGAGTGCAGCACTTTCACAGCATCATCTTTCAGGATTTGAAACAGCTCAACTGGAATTCTATCACCTCCACTAGCTTTGTTTGTAGTGATGCTTTCTAAGGCCCACTGGACTTCAAATTCCAGGATGTCTGGCTCTAGGTGAGTGATCACACCATCATGATTATCTGGGTTGTGAAGATCTTTTTTGTACAGTTCTTCTGTGTATTCTTGCCACCTCTTCTTGATATCTTCTGCTTCTGTTAGGTCCACACCATTTCTGTCCTTTATCGAGCCCATCTTTGCATGAAATTTCCCCTTGGTATCTCTAATTTTCTTGAAGAGATCTCTAGTCTTTCCCATTCTGTTGTTTTCCTCTATTTCTTTGCATTGATTGCTGAGGAAGGCTTTCTTATCTCTTCTTGCTATTCTTTGGAACTCTGCATTCAGATGCTTATATCTTTCCTTTTCTCCTTTGCTTTTTGCTTCTCTCTTTTCACAGCTATTTTTTTTTTTTTTCTTTTCTTAATATCTTTATTGAATATAATATATATTTCATAAAATGCACCATACTAAGTACACAGTTCAATGAGCTTTAATAATGTATACAGTCATGCAAAGATTATGAAAATATACTATTAGAATGGTTGTATCATCTCTAAAAAGCTTCTATATGCCCCTTTACAGTCAATCACTGCTCCCACCCAGTGCTAGGCGATCACTTATCTGCTTCTTGTGGCTAATAAAATTAAGTAACATAACTGTTTTATTTGGCTTCTTTTGCTTATCATAATTATTGCATTAAATTTTTATTTTATTTTGAATCATTTTAGACTTGCAGAAAAGTTGCAAAATGCAGAATTCACATAACTTCCCCTAATGTTAATAACTTGCATGCCACAATCCAATTATTAAAATCATAAAACTAACAGTAGTTTTATTTTCGCATGTATTGCACTTGATATAAAAAACAAAACTAATTCAATGTTCAAATGTATGTCAGTAACCAGACTGTATGATCTTACAGAAAATTAGTAAATCATTCTTTAAATACTAGAATAATGAATAGAACACTATTAATTAATTCTGTTTTTTTTTCTGCCAGTATCCTGCTTGAATATTTTTACTATTATTTTTAATGCTTTGATTTTTAACTCACAGTAAGTATCTTCTAACTTGCAGTAAGTATCTTTTTAAGAGTTCCTACCCAGACTTTGATTTTTATTGTTAATTTTGCTGTTTTCATTATTATATTTCAGATCCCCAAAATTATATCTGTATACATATAGATGTTTATATGTAAGTTAACTGGAATATTTTTAAGGCCTCCCTAGACAGCCATTTTGCTTTTTTGCATTTCTTTTCCATGGGAATGGTCTTGATCCCTGTCTCCTGTACAATGTTACGAACCTCATTCCATAGTTTATCAGGCACTCTATCTATCATATCTAGGCCCTTAAGTCTATTTCTCACTTCCACTGTATAATTATAAGGGATTTGATTTAGGTCATACCTGAATGGTCTGGTGGTTTTCCCTACTTTCTTCAATTTAAGTCTGAATTTGGCAATAAGGAGTTCATGATCCGAGCCACAATCAGCTCCTGTTCTTGTTTTGGTTGACTGTAGAGAGCTTCTCTGTCTTTGGCTGCAAAGAACATACCTCTTTATGATACCATATATTTTATTTTCTGTGTTTGATGCTTTCACATCTTAGGGTCTAACTGACTAGAGACATTGGTGTTCCCAGAGTTAGTAAATCCTTAAGCATAGCATAGTAAACAAATTGTCTCAAGCATGTTTTTCATATACAAACCAACCAGTTCAGAGTTCATACCCCCAATCATTTCCTTTATGGAGCTCACACACTATTCCTTTGCCCTAATCATCTTAAGACCAGGTATCAAGCAACTGGAGACAGATCTTATAACTCAGAATCTGTGGAAATTGTTAAAACTAGCCTATCCTAAGCCTCCTTACCACACCTCATCCATCTTTCCCTAATAAATTGCCATAAAGACTCATGTCCTTGCTTTCTTCTCACTCTCTCCCTTTGAGTAACTCTGATCTTTCCTGTTGGTCCCCCTCCCCATGTTCCTCCTTTTAGAATCTGTGACTATAATGAGCGATTTTTTAAAAGGCAATCATCTCTTGATTTGTTAGTCCTGCCATATGTGATTGATAATAAAATTCTATATTTTAAAACAGGGCTTTCCTTGTGGCTCAGATGGTAAAGAATCCACCTGCAATGAAGGGACAGTCTTCTATTTAATAATTAATTGATTTTTTCTGGCTGAATGTAGCATTATTTAATCAACTCTTTATAAATGGGCAATTATATTGATTCAATTATTTTGTCTTTTTTACAAGTACTTCAGTGACAGCTTTCAGTTTTATTAATATCTGGGGCAAAAATTCTTAAAGATTTATTCTTAGAATTGTTTTGCCCTCTGTGTTAGGTATTGTTTGAAGAATTAGCATAATTTTAAAATATCTGCTGAGATCTATTTACAGGCATAGTGCTAGGATCTATATGGCACATGCCATGTTAGAGGTGTTTTCTAGATAAGTAAAAAGTGAAAGTATTAAAAAATATACAAAAATGATTATAATAATAACAGTAGTTGGTATTTATCAAAAACATATTTCATTGTCAGGCAGTGAACTACTAAGAACAACAACATCAAGTAGATAATGTTGTCTATGTGGCAAACAGCATTCTAAGTGTTAGACTTCTTTTATTACCCTATTTAATACTTAACAAAAATCTATGAGGTAAACATTACTACTCACATTTTATATACATGGAAACTTAAGCAGGACTTTCTTAAAATTGCAGAGTTTGAAAGGGAAGGACTTGGATTTAGTCTTCACAAGAATTCAGCAAAAAAGTATCATTATGTCCATTTTAAAATGAAAGTAAGAGAAATTCAATAAGTTTCTTAAGATCACATAATTGCTCAGTAAAAGATGGATTTCAGTAACTCATGTCTGTGGAAAACCAAAACTACTTTCTACCAATACTTATAGGTAAGTATCTTGGGCTCAGTGTTCAGAGTGTACACAATTTTAGAGCTGGAATGGTTTATATGACTAGCTTGCTAATATCTCCAGCTTGAGTCTTAGAGCATGGAAATGATTTTAGTTACTTGACTATGTGGTTAGGCCTGACCTCTCAGGAGTATGTGGCAAGAGAACAAGAACAAAGCTAACATATGTATCATATCTGAACAGGGATGATGGGTCTGACTTGAAAAGGAGAAAAATGCAAAAGACTTGGAAGTTCATCGTTTATGACACTTCCTGTTGCAAGGAACAGAACATCCAACCAATCAGTTCAGTTCAATCACTCAGTTAAGTTCACCGTTTTGTGACCCCATGGACTGCAGAATGCCAGGCTTCCCTGTCCATAATCAACTCCCAGAGCTTGCTCAAACTCATGTCCATCGAGTCGGTGATCCCATTCAACCATCTCATTCTCTGTCATCCCCTTCTCCTCCTGCCTTCAATCTTTCCCAGCATCGGGGTCTTTTCCACTGAGTCAGTTCTTTGCACCAGGTGGCCAAAGTACTGGAGCTTCGGGTTCAGCATCAGTCCTTCCAGTGAATATTCAGAACTGATTTCCTTCAAGATTGACTGGGTTGATATCCTTGCTGTCCAAGGGAATATCAGGAATCTTCTCCAGCACCACAGTTCAAAAGCATCAATTCTTCGGCAGTCAGGTTTCTTTATAGTCCAACTCTAACATTCATACACGACTACTGGAAAAACCAGTAGCTTTGACTGGATGGACATTTGTCAGCAAAGTAATGTATCTGCTTTTTAATACGATGTCTAGGTTGGTCATAGCTTTTCTTCCAAGGAGCAAGCATCTTTTAATTTCATGGCTGCAGTCACCATCTGCAGTGATTTTGGAGCCCAAGAAAATAAAGTCTCTCACTGTTTCCATTGTTTCCCTATCTATTTGTCATGAAGTTATGGGACCAAATGCCATGATCTTTGGTTTTTGAATGTTAAATTTTAAGCCAGCTTTTTCACTCTCCTCTTTCACTTTCATCAACAAGTTCTTTAATTCCTCTTTGCTTTCTGCCATAAGGGTGGTGTGGTCTGTATATCAGGTTATTGATATTTCTACCAACAATCTTGATTCCAGCTTGTGCTTCATCCAGCTGGGAATTTCTCATGATGTATTCTGTATATAAGTTAAATAAGCAGGGTGACAATATAAACTCTTGACATACATTTTTCCCAGTGTGGAACCAGTCTGTTGTTCCAGTTCCAGCTGTTGCTTCTTGACCTGCAACAGATTTCTCAGAAGGCAGGTAATATATTGTCATTGAGTCATGTCTGACATTTTTGTGACCCCCTGGACTATAGCCTTCCAGCTCCTCTGTCCATGGGGTTTCCCAGACAAGAATACTGGAGTGGGTTGCCATTTCCTTCTCCAGGGGATCTCTGTGACCCAGGGATCAAAGGTGGATTCTTTACTACTGAGCTGCCTAGGAAACCCAAGGATAGCTAAAACTTCCAAGTTTGATTCAGCAGTTCAACATTACCAAAGATGTAAGAGTTTTTCTTATTTTTTTCTGTCATCCTTGTTGTGGTAGCAGATTGTTCTTACGGTCAGCCTATTTATCAGCCCCAGGTATCTCATGCAAACACAATCAGTTACTGCCAATGGAGAAGAAAATGGTGCTTTGGTCTGTGTGCCTGTGTGTGTGTGTGTGTGTGTGTGTGTGTTTAAGGGAGGGAAATTTTCTAGGAATTCCTGATTCTGTCCTCCATTTTTCATTAAGAAGGATTGGGGTACAAATTCTTCTTTATTTACAATTCTGAGCAAACATGTTTCTTGGATTTTAAGCTTATAAGATATGAAGACATGTTTGCTAGGGAGGAAAACATAGGAACAGGAAAGGCTATTGGACAGAAAATCAACTATGATTGTACAGATAAGGTGAGAACAAGCTAAGAGGCAAGGAGCTAAGTAAAAACAGCTAAGTGTTTGGACTAAGGTGATAGGAGTAGGTTAAAGCATGGTAATAAGGTTATAGGAGTGTATTGAGCAATATAACAAAAAATTTTTTTTTTTTATAACAAAAAATTTTAAGTTCACAGGAAATGATAATGATTTTCAGAAAAACAAAATGATGTAGGGCTCTAAGTTAGTTTCAAGAGTAAAACTGTGAGTAATCAAAATATGTCAGTGCCATTAACTAAAACATGGGAATCAACATCTGGGTCAGCCCTGTAGAGTTTCACCTCACAACCAGTCCAAATGTTTATCTGCAGTTCTAAAGCTGCTAAACTCCAGTGCATGGGGCACATTCTAGGCTCTGCTTTGAGTCTTTGGTTTTGTACCTGCTTTCTCTAGTCTGGTATCTCAAGCATGTGTGTCTGTCCTTTGATGGGACTGCATATCAGAAGCATAATTCTTGTTTAATCCAGGAGGAAATTTTCTGTAAGTCTGGTGTGCTCATAGTACTATTCACTCTGTCCAGGCTCCCAAAACACATCTAGGATTCTTAGCTTGTGTGATTTAGGTAATTTCAAAAGAGATGTTCTTTAGGAAATGATTTTTTAAAAAACAGTGAATTTGGGTTGGAGACATAGTGACATAGAGATAATTAGGGAAATCAAAAAGGGTGGTGAGGTAGTTTAAACGTGGTTATATAGCTCAAAAAACAAATGAAGCTCATTTTGTAAATTGATACTCAGTCAATATTAGGGTTGAAGACATAGACTTGGGTAAATTTAAAGTAGTATCATATAATACATAGAACATTTATTTCTGAATCAGATAGTTTTTACTATACCTATTTTGGTGAATTTGGACAGTGGTTCTATATGGAGTATTTTTCTTTTATACAAATAGATGAATTTCTATAATAGGACAATTCTGAAAACAAAAAGCTATAATGGATATAAAATAAAAATAGCACAAAATTGTAAATATAATAAGTTCTTTTGAGGATATGAAGTTAGAATACAGTTTATAAAAGGGATAAAAATGGAATTATATATTGGATAATTATATGTTAGATATATAATTATTCCTTATATATTAGATAAGGGCTTCCCAGGTGTCACTGGTGGTAAAGAACCTGCCTATCAATGCAGTAGACATAAGAGATGTTGATTCAATCCCTGGATCAGGAAGATCCCCTGGAGTAGGAAATGGTAACCCACTTAATGGTAACTCCAGTATTCTTGCCTGGAAAATCTCATGGACAAAGAAGCCTGGCGGGCTACAGTCCATGGGTTCATGAAGAGTCAGACACGACTAAAGCAACTTAGAACACATGCATATTAGATAAAGACAATACGTTTCCCACAATGACTCCTCTTCATTGTCATGCAGAAAGAGTATATTTTCAAGTGTCCCTTGGTTATGATTCACTTTTCATAAGTAGGAATGTGTATCTCACTTCCTGTTTGAGGTAGTTGAGGTTAATTGTAATTGAGCGTTCCCAGAACTCCTATCTTTAAATATCTACAGGGGGAATGTGCTAATATTAAAAAAAAAAAAAAAAAAAAAAACTAAAATATGTGGTTTTGCCTACATAGATGAATGGAGTATGTGGAGGAAACTGATATCAAAAGCCTGCTAGATGGAGAACCATGGTATTCAGTTGTAATTTTTTCTAGGTTATGATCTAAATCAACCAGAAAAGGAGTCTATGTGCCTAAGAAAGCACATAGACTTGTACGTGCACTTGAAGGCACATAATTACACTTCTTGTAATTATGCAAGAAGAAGACATAAAATTGGATACTGATTTTTATGTTATAGAATTTTAACTTCATTTTCAGTTCAGTTCAATTGCTCAGTTGTGTCCAACTCTTTGTGACCCCATGAACCACAGCACGCCAGGCCTCCCTGTCCATCACCAACTCCCTGAGTCTACCCAAACCCATGTCCATTGAGTTGGTGATGCCATCCAACCATTTGGCAAAGTGTTAATCAGGAAGATGTGAATTCAGACTCCATGACGCTTGTTTGTAAAAAAAATGAAAGGGAACTGATATAATTCAGGAATTAGGAGCTTTTCTGGGCTGGGAAAACCAACCAATTCTATTCTCCAAGCACTAAGAGCTGACTTTTCAAAAGGCTTTGAGAAACACATCCCTAAAATAAATCTTAGTTAATTAAAATGGCTTGCCTGAAATAGGTTATATTGTGAGCTTTTATCTATTTTAGATAGTATCAATAAATTGGGGGGGGGGGTTATACACAAAATTTTTAACAGTGTTTTATTATAAAGCAATAGTTAACTTTCATTGGAGGCAATGAAAGTAGACTACATATTTTATAAATTTGATATAGACCCGAAGGATTCCTAATGTCCTCACTTCTGGAATGCATAATTAGAATAGACGTCCTAAGTAACTGGCAGATCTCCACACTAGCTCCCTGACTTGTGAAGTCTATTACATTGGAAAAGGTCAAAAACAAAAATCACTAGAACTACCTCTACCTAAAAAAGGATAAGCCACAAGCATTACTGCAGTCCTAGAGGGACTGCAGAGCTTAGTTCTATCATTTAAAAATTGAAGGATGCAGGACCGGTGAATGCTAGTACATTCACATTCAACTTATCTATTTGGATCCTGTGGAAGGCATGGATCTTGGAGAATGACAATGGATTATAATAATTGCTTAACTAGATAGTTGTTTCAAATGCAGCTCTATACCAGAAATGATTTCATTACTGGAGCAAATTAACACATGCCCTGGTACCTGGCATGTAGCTGAAAAATACTTCCCTCTCCCCTCCCCTCGGCCATTTCTGTTAGTAAAGATGACCAGAATCAGTTTGCTGGTAAGGCCAGCAATCCAGCTTCACCATCCTACCCCAAGAATTCATCAATCTCCAGCTCTATGACATAACTCAGTTCACAGGGATTTTGATTTCCTTACCCTTCCACAAGATATCACCTGGTCCATTACAAATATGACATTATGTTATTTGGGCCTATCAGTAAATAGTGGCCTGAGAAGCTGCTAGACCTTGAGAAAGATATAACAGATGTGAACAGAAAATATAAGAAAACAGGATTGGATAGAGAATGCCCCAGACTGGGTCACAGGAGACAAAGTCTTGGAAGTGAATTTACCCTGTTAAAGGAGTTTCACTATGGGCAGAAATATCCAGGCATTAGTATGATGACCATGCATTGTCATCTGCTGAAAGATGCCTAGAAAAAGCATGGGCTCCAACTCAAAAGCTGAAGAGAGCAATGCTGGAATCTCTCAATTAAGTCTTACACAGATGGATGGGAAACTGTTGCCTGTACAAGATCCAGGGGCACAGAATTCATGCCTCAGTCAGTCAGTTCAGTTGCATACTCTTGTCCAACACTTTGTGACCCCATGAACAGCAGCACGCCAGGCCTCCCTGTCCATTACCAACTCCTGGAGTTCACTCAAACTCATGTCCATCGAGTCCGTGATGCCATTCAGCCATCTCATCCTCTGTCGTCCCCTTCTCCTCCTGCCCCTAATCCCTCACAGCATCAGGGTTTTTCCCCAATGAGTCAACTCTTCACATGAGGTGGCCAAAGTATTGGATTTTCAGCTTTAGCATCAATCCTTCCAAAGAACACCCAGGGCTGATCTCTTTTAATGGACTGGTTGGAACTCCATGCAGTCCAAAGGACTCTCAAGAGTCTTCTCCAACACCACAGTTCAAAAGCATCAATTCTTCAGTGCTTAGCTTTCTTCACAATCCAACTCTTACATCCATACATGACCACAGGAAAAACCATAGCCTTGACTAGATGGACCTTTGTTGGCAAAGTAGTATCTCTGCTTTTTAATATGCTATGTATGTTGGTCATAACTTTCCTTCCAAGGAGTAAGTGTTTTTTAATTTCATGGCTGCAATCACAATCTGCATTGACTTTGTAGCCCTAAGAAATAAAGTCTGACACTGTTCGAATGTTTCCCCATCTATTTCCCATAAAGTGATGGCATCAGATGCCATGATCTCAGTTTTCTGAATGTTGAGCTTTAAGGCAACTTTTTCACTCTCTTCTTCAACTTTCATCAAGAGGCTTTTCAGTTCCTCTTCACTTTCTGCCTTAAGGGTGACATCATCTGCATATCTGAGGTTATTGGTATTTCTCCCGGCAATCTTCATTTCAGCTTGTACTTCTTCCAATCCAGTGTTGCTCATAATGTACTCTGCATATAAGTTAAATAAGCAGGGTGACAATATACAGCCTTGACGAACTCCTTTTCCTATTTGGAACCACTCTGTTGTTTCATGTCCAGTTCTAACTGTTGCTTCCTGACCTGCATATAGGTTTCTTAAGAGGCAGATCAGGTGGTCTGGTATTCCCATTTCTTTCATAATCTTCCACAGTTTACTGTGATCCACAGAGTCAAAGGCTTTGGCATAGTCAATAAAGCAGAAATGGATGTTTTTCTGGAACTCTCTTGCTTCTTCAATGATCCAGCAGATGTTGGCAATTTGATCTCTGGTTCCTCTGCCTTTTCTAAAACCAGCTTGAACATCTCGAAGTTCATGGTTCACATATTGCTGAAGCCTGACTTGGATAATTTTGAGCATTACTTTACTAGCGTGTGAGATGAGTGCAATTATGTGGTAGTTTGAGCAATCTTTGGCATTGCCTTTCTTTTGGATTGGAATGAAAACTGACTTTTCCAGTCCTGTGGCCACTGCTGAGTTTTCCAAATTTGCTGGCATATTGAGTGCAGCACTTTCACAGCATCATCTTTCAGGATTTGAAATAGCTCAACTAGAATTCCATCACCTCCACTAGCTTTATTCATAGTGATGCTCTCTAAGGCCCACTTGACTACACATTCCAGAATGTCTGGCTCTAGGTGAGTGATCACACCATCATGATTATCAGGTGGTGAAGATCTTTTTTGTACAGTTCTCCTGTGTATTCTTGCCACCTCTTCTTAATATCTTCTGCTTCTGTTAGGTCTACACCATGTATGTCCTTTATCGAGTCCATCTTTGCATGAAATGTTCCCTTGGTATCTCTAATTTTCTTGACGAGATCTCTAGTCTTTCCCATTCTGTTGTTTTCCTCTATTTCTTTGCATTGATTGCTGAGGAAGGCTTTCTTATCTCTTCTTGCTATTCTTTGGAACTCTGCTTTCAGATGCTTATATCTTTCCTTTTCTCCTTTTCCTTTTGCTTCTCTTCTTTTCACAGCTATTTGTAAGCCTCCTCAGACAGCCATTTTGCTTTTTTGCATTTCTTTTACATGGGGGTGGTCTTGACCCTTATCTTCTGTACAATGTCAGGAATTTCCATCCATCAGGCACACCCATCAGTTCATCAGGCACTCTGTCTATTATATCTAGTCCCTTAAATCTATTTCTCACTTCCACTGTATAATCATAAGGGATTTGATTTAGGTCATACATGAATGGTCTAGTGGTTTTCCCCACTTTCTTTTATTTAAGTCTGAATTTTCAATAAGGAATTCATGATCTGAGCCACAGTCAGCTCCCAGTCTTGTTTTTGCTGACTGCATAGAGCTTCTCCATCTTTGGCTGAAAAGAATATAATCAATCTGATTTCAGTGTTGACCATCTGGTGATGTACATGTGTAGAGTCTTCTCTTGTGTAGTGGAAGAGGATGTTTGCTATTGCCAGTGAGTTCTCTTGGCAAAACTCTATTAGCCTTATGCCCGGCTTCATTCCGTACTCCAAGGCCAAATTTGCCTGTTACTCCAGGTGTTTCTTGACTTCCTACTTTTGCATTTCATTCCCCTATTATGTAAAGAACATCTTTTGGGGGTGTTAGTTCTAAAAGGTCTTGTAAGTCTTCATAGAACCATTCAGCTTCAGCTTCTTCAGTGTTACTGGTTGGGGCATAGGCTTGGATTACCGTTATATTGAATGGTTTGCCTTGGAAACGAACAGAGATCATTCTGTCTTTTTTGAGTTTGCATCCAAATACTGCATTTCAGACTCTTTTGTTGACCATGACGGCTACTCCATTTCTTCTAAGGGATTCCTGCCCACAGTAGTAGATATAATGGTCATCTGAGTTGAATTCACCCATTCCAGTCCACTTTCATTCACTGATTCCTAGAATGTCGATGTTCACTCTTGCCATCTCTTGTTTGACCACTTCCAATTTGCTTTGATTCATGGACCTAACATTCGAGGTTCCTATGCAATATTGCTCTTTATAGCATCAGACCTTGCTTCAACCCCAGTCCGATCCACAACTGGGTATTGTTTTTTTCTTTGGCTCCTTCCCTTCATTCTTCCTGGAGTTTTTTCTCCACTGATCTCCAGTAGCATATTGGTCACCTACCGGCCTGGGGAGTTCCCCTTTCAGTATCCTTTCATTTTGCCTTTTCATACTGTTCATGGGGCTCTCAAGGCAAGAATACTGAAGTGGTTTGTCATTCCCTTCTCCAGTGAACCACATTTTGTCAGACCTCTCCACCATGACCCATCCATCTTGGGTGGCCCCACATGGCATGGCTTAGTTTCATTGAGTTAGACAAGGCTGTGGTCCATGTGACCAGATTGGCTAGTTTTCTGTGATTATGGTTTCAGTGTGTCTGCCCTCTGATGCCCTCTTGGAACACCTACCATCTTACTTGGGTTGCTCTTACCTTGGATGTGGGGTACCTCTTCACGGCTGCTCCAGCAAAGCTCAGCCACCGCTCCTTACCTTGGACGAGGGTTATCTCCTCACGGCCACCCCTCCTGACCTTGGACAGGGAGTAGCTCCTCTCAGCCCTCTTGTGCCCGCACAGCCGCTGCTCCTTGGACTTGGGGTAGCTCCTCTCGGCTGCCACCCCGACACAGGACTAAGAAGGCCAGGCAACATCAAAAAATGGTATCTTTTGAGATTTTATGTTCTTTATTGGGAAGAACTTTTGCTCCTAGTATTTCTATTGCTAGTTTATTGGATCATTTACCTTTTCCTAATAGATTGACATAATGACCGTGGTGTATGAACTTAGTGTTTTTGTTTCTGATGTCAAAGGAAAATTTAATTGGCTTGTTGTTTAATTGTGAAGTTATGTCCAACTCTTTTGTGACCCCATAGACTATAATCCATCAGGCTTCCCTGTCCACGGGATTTCCCAGTCAAGAATACAGGAATGGGTTGTCATTTCCTTCTCTAGGGACTATTCCACACCCAAGTATCAAACCTATGTCTCCAGCCTTGGCAGGCTGATTCTTTACCACTGAGTAACCAGGGAAGCCCCAATTGGCTTCTAAAATAAAAAAAAAAAAAAGAAGATTCCTCCCCTCACTTAACAATAACAGAGATAGTAAGAAATAATTATGTCTTGTTTATGACATTTGAAAGAAAGAATCATTGAGCAGTAAGAGCTACCAGGTAGAAATAAACCTCCATTCCAGGAGACCAGAGCAGACAGATTGTAATTTGCAGAATGATTCTGTATTCTCAAAAATCGTAAGCAGAGATGGCAAAGATGCTTATCATTACAAAATCTCAGCTGTCAGATCTCCTCACAGATTAAAGATAAACTACTGCATTAACATTTATTATCAATCTAGAAGTATTGACAGGTTGGAAAGGTCTAGCAAATCGAAGACAGAAATAATAAGTATTATCACTCTCAGGGCTTTATGTAATTCAATGATAGATAAATTGATTTTCAGTTAAAGCAATAACAATGAAGTCCATGCTCTAATTAGACAGCAATAATCTTAGACAAGATAACAGAGGTGTTTTGAGATTAACTCTCATTATACAACTGTAAATCGTACACTATATGTACTACTAAAAAGATTATTGTGTTAGAAGAATAGGTCTCTAAGTTTTGAGTTAATCTGACCAATACATATCATTATAGGTATAAAAACCTTTGCAAAAGGAGTTAGTGGTATACATCGGCTTTTTTTACTAATAAAAATATGCCAAAGATAATTGGAAAGTTTTATGATAGATAGATAGATCTAGATAGATAGATATTCATTTTTGCCAATTTTATTTTGTCTTTATTTGCCAGATTTAAAAGAATAAAAACCAATACTATGCTTGAAAACATGAGGCGCTGAAGCATCTATATCTTGCTCTAGAGAGAATATTCTTAGGAGGCATAGAGACATTTAATCTTGATCTAATCTGGGACTGAGGTAATAAATGGCTTGAATTTAAAACCTTCCGTCAGATTATCTATTTCCATTGCACCTTCTCTTCTAAGGAGTAACCATCCCTGCATATTTCCCAACAGAAAAACACATGCTCACTAAGGCTCTTCCTCCTTGGTGGACTCTGAACTCCAACTGTGGTCTCCCAACCTAGTGAAAATGCTTAAAGCTCCCTCATCTTTTCAACATCTAGTCTGCCACTTAATAAATGGAAAATGTCTCAGGGGGAGAATAGAGTTAATTTTAAGAGTTTCTTTCTTAGCACTATTCTCCAGTCTAAAATCTTATGTTCTCCAGTTTTCATTGTTTTATCAGTACTCAAGTGCCTTCAAACTGGTGTACACTATATTTCCTGTTGTTTTTCATGGGAGATTTGCCCTCAAATAATCCATTCTGTCATAGCTAGAAACAGAAGTCAAGTGTTCAGTATTTAATCTGCAAATTAGTGTCTGTAATTGATAAAACACTTTCCAGGTTTTCTTAGCTGTGAGTTACATGAGAGGCCAGATTCCAGAAACAACAGGTCAGCAGTTCTTCCATCTTTAATTCTAACCAATGATGGCTTATAGATAAAGGTTAGAGGTTTCATTTTTCTTGGGTGAATTTTGAAGGATTATCACTTTAAAATTTGTCACTTTTTAATTAAATTATGATTAGAATTACTATTGTTATTTTTAATTGTGAAAGTGTTTAAGCTACCTGGATTTCCTATGATATTGTAAATATACACTACAAATTGGATAAACAGTATATACACCATCTATCAAGAACTTTATTCATCAATCTTTAGAATGATCCTTGACACTTGATTAGATTATAGTCTTATACTGTGAGCGATTTGGAGAATTCTGTGTTCTTCTACAATTTCTCTTATTGCCTTGAGGGAACAATTCTTTCAAGGTACGGACAAAGATCCTAAAAGGGCACAGGTGAGAATGTATTTTGCAAGTTTCGTGGTCATTGATTTTCTACACAGAAGTGAAGCTGTGATTGTGAAGACATAGATTTCACCTACACCTAATTTTTGTGCTGATTTCAAATGTTCACACAAATAAGATTTACAAATAAAATTTTGCAAGTTGAATTCATTTAGGTTAACTTTCAACATACCAAATAATATAATTTTCTAAATAGAAATACAGTTTAAGTCTTAAAGATAGGGTTGAAAACTGGCAGAAATTTGGCTACATACCTGTGTGTATGTATGTGTTTATGCATGTATGTGCATACGTGTACATGGATACAGCTGTTCATCTAGTTTACTCAGATTACTGGTACTGCCATATACAGGGCTACATGCTCAATAGCTTCAGACAACAGGCATTTATTGTTAGTTCTGGAGGCTAGAAATCTGAAATCAGGTGTCAGTAGAGCTGCTTCTGTCTGAGCGCTCTGAGCAATACACTTTTCCATGCCTCTTCCCCAGCTTCTGGTGACATACAGCATTCTTTGCCATTCCTTGACTAGTAGATGCATTACTCTGATCTCTGCCTCCATCTTTACCTGTTGCTTTCCCAGTGTCTCCATACCTTCACATGTTCAATCGATAAGGGAACCAATCATATTGAATTAGAGTCTCACTCTACTCCAGTATAACCTCACCTTACCTGATTACTTATACAATGGCTCCATTTCCAGCTAAGGGTACGTGGAGTTAGAGCTTCAACTACCTTTTGGGAGATGGGACACAATACAAACTATAATAGGCAGTATGCATGCAAACTAAGTTAAATAAGCAGGATGACAATGCACAGCGTTGTCATACTGTGCGACTGAGCAACTGAAATGAGAAGTGCCACATTCCCCCAAAAAAGAAACACACATAGTTCCCAGATATTGCATCTGATCAGTTCAGTTCAGTCACTTAGTCATGTCTGACTCTTTATGACCCCATGGACTGCACTGCACAAGGCTTCCCAGTCCATCACCAACTCCTGGGGCTTACTCAAATTCATGTCCATTGAGTCACTGATGACAGTCCAACAATTTCATCCTCAGTCTATCCCCTTCTCCCGCCTTCAGTTTTTCCCAGCATCACAGTCTTTTCCAATAAGTCAGTTATTTGCATCAGGTGGCCAAAGTATCGGAGCTTCAGCTTCGACATCAGTCCTTCCAATGAATATTCAGAACTGATTTCCTTTGGAGTTAACTGATTGGAACTCCTTCCAGTCCAAGGGACTCTGAAGAGTCTTCTCCAACAGCTCAGATCAAAGGCATAAATTCTTCGGAGCTCAGCTTTCTTTAAGTCCAAATCTCACATCCATACATGGCTACTGGAAAAACCATAGCTTTGACTAGATGGACTTTGTTGGCAAAGTAATGTCTCTGCTTTTTAATAAGCTATCTAGGTTGGTCATAACTTTTCTTCCAAGGAGGAAGCATCTCTTAATACCATGGCTGCAGTCACAATTTGCAGTGATTTTGTAGGCCCGAAAAATAAAGTCTCCAGCTGTTTCCATTGTTTCCCCATATATTTGCCATGAAATGATGGGACTGGATGCTATGATCTTAGTTTTCTAAATGTTGAGTTTTAAGCCAACTTTTTCACTCTCCCCTTTTACTTTCATCAAGAGGCTCTTCTTTGCTTTCTGACATAAGGATGGTGTCATCTGCATATCTGAGGTTATTGATATATCTCCTGGCAATCTTGATTCCAGCTTCTGCTTCATCCAGTCCAGCATTTCACATGATGTACACTGCATATAAGTTAAATAAGCAGGGTGGCAATATACAGCCTTGACATATTCCTTTCCCGATTTGGAACTAGTCTGTTGTTCCATGTCCAGTTCTAACTGTTGCTTCCTGACCTGCATATAGGTTTCTCAGGAGGCAGGTCAGATGATCTGGTATTCCCAACTCTTGAAGAATTTTCCAGTTTGTTGTGATCCACATAGTCAAAGACTTTGGGTTAGTCAATAAAACAGAAATTTATGGTTTTTTCAGGAACTCTTGCTTTTTCTATGATCCAATCGATGTTGGCAATTTCATTTCTAGTTCCTCTGCTTTTTCTAAATCCAGCTTGAATATCTGGAAGTTCATGGTTCATGTACTGTTGAAGCCTGGATTGGAGGATTTTGAGCATTACTTTGCTAGCTTGTGAGATCAGTGCAACTGTGCAGTAGTTTGAACATTCCATTCTTTGGCATTGTCTTTCTCTGGGAATGGAAAGAAAACTGATCTTTTCCCATCCTGTGGCCACTGCTGAGTTTTCCACGTTTGTTGGTATACTGAATGCAGCACTTTCATAGCATCATCTTTTAGGATTTGGAATAGCTCAACTGGAATTCCATCACCCACACTAGCATTGTTCATAGTGATTCTTCCTAAGGCTCACTTGACTGTGCAAGTCTGGCTCTAAGTGAGTGATCACGCCATCGTGGGTATATGGCTCATAAAGATCTTTTTTGTATAGTACTTCTGCATATTCTTGCCACCTCTTCTTAAAATCTTTCTGCTTCCTCTAGGCCTATGCCATTTCTGCCCTTTATTTTGCCATCTTTGCATGAAATGCTCCTTTGGTATCTCTAATTTTCTTGAAGATATCTGTAGTCTTTCCCGTTACATTGTTTTCCTCTACTACTTTACATAGATCACTGAGAAAGGCTTTCTTATCTCTACTTGCTGTTCTTTGGAATTTGCATTCAGATGGGTATATCTTTCCTTTTCTACTTTGCTTTAGTGTTTCTTCTTTTCTCAGCTATTTTTAAGGCCTCCTCGACAGCCATTTTGCCTTGTTGCATTTCTTTTTCTTGGGGATGGTCTTGGTCCATAGTTCTTCGGGTACTCTGTCCATCAGATCTAACCCCTTGAATCTGTTTGTCACTTCCACTGTATAATCGTAAGGGATTTGATTTAGGCCATACCTGAAAGATGTAGTGGTTTTCCTTGCTTTCTTTAATTTCAGTCTGAATATGACAATAAGGAGTTCATGATCTGAGCCATAGTCAGCTCCAGGTCTATTTTTTAATGAGTGTGTATAGCTTCTCCATCTTTGGCTACAAAGAATATAATCAATCTGATTTAAGTATTGACCATCTGGTAATGTCCATTTGTAGAGACTTCTCTTGAATTGTTGGAAAAGGGTGTTGGGTGTTTGCTATGATCAGTGCTTTTTTTTTTGCAAAACTGTTAGCTTTTGCCCTGCTTCATTTGGTACTTCAAGGCAAAATTTTCCTGTTACTCCAGGTATCTCTTTACTTCCTACTTTTACATTCCAGTTCCATATGATGAAAAGGACATCTCTTTGGGCGATAGTTCTAGGAGATCTTGTACGTCTTCATAGAAGCATTCAACTTCAGTTTCTTCAGCAATACTGGTTGGGACATAGACTTGGATTACTGGATATTGAATGGTTTGCCTTGAACAGGAACAGAGATCATTCTCTTGAGTCGTTTTTGAGATTGTACCCAAGAACTGTGTTTTGAACTCTTTTGTTGACTATGATGGCTAGTTACTCCATTTCTTCTAAGGGATTCTTGCCCACAGTAGTAGATCTAATGGTCATCTGAGATAAATTTGCCCATTCCAGTCCATTTTCATTCACTGATGCCTCAAATGTTTATATTCACTCGTGCCATCACCAGTTTGACCATTTCCAATTTGCTTTGATTCAGGGACCTAACATTTCAGGTTCCTATGCAATATTGTTATTTACAGCATTGGACTTTACTTCCATCACCAGTCACATCCACAACTGGGTATTGTTTTTGCTTTGGCTCCATCTCTTCATTCTATTTGGAGTTATTTCTCCACTCTTCTCCAGTAGCATATTGGGCATCTATCTACCTGGGCAGTTCATCTTTCAGTTTCCTATCTTTTTGCCTTTTCATATTGTTCATGGAGCTCTCAAGGCAAGAAAACTGAAGTGATTTGCCATTCCCTTCTCCAGTGGACCACATTTTGTCAGAACTCTCCACCATGAATGTCTTCATTCCTACATGAAGGAATGAATTCCTAAATGTGGCCTTACATGGCATGGCTCATAGTTTCCTTGAGTTAGGCAAGGTTGTGGTCCATGAGATCAGTTTGATTAGTTTTCTGTGATTTCATTTTTTTTTGTGGTTTCATTCTGTCTGCCTTCTGAGGGATAAGGACTTTCCCTGATAGCTCAGTTGGTATAGAATCCACCTGCAATACAGGAGACCCCAGTTGGATTCCTGGGTCAGTAAGATCCCCTGGAGAAAGGATAGGCTACCAACTACATTATTCTTGGGCTTTGTTTGTGGCTCAGCTGGTAAACAATACACCTACAATGCAAGAAACCTGGGTTCGATCCCTGGGTTGGGAAGATCTGGAGAAGGGAAACGCTACCCACTCCATTATTCTGGCCTAGAGAATTCCATGCACAGTCCATGGGGTTGCAAAAAGTGGGAGAAGACTGAGCGACTTTCACTTTCAAAGGGATAAGGATAAGAGGCTTATGAAAGCTTCCTGATGGGAGAGACTGACTATAAGGGAAACAGGGTCTTGTTTTGATGAGTGGAGCCATTGTCAATATATCTCTAATCCAATTTTCTGTTGATGGGCAGGGCTGTGTTCCCTCCCTGTTGTTTGACCTGAGACCAAACTATGGTGGAGATAATGAAAATAATGGTGACCTCCTTCAAAACTAATATAGGACTGGAAAGCAGACTCTTGGAGGGCAACAAGAAAACCTTGTGCACACCAGGACCCTGGAGAAAGGAGCAGTGATGTCACAGGAGACTGACCCAGTCTTGCCTGTGAGCATCCAGTAGTCTCTGGCAGAGGCAGGGGTTGGCAGTGGCCTGCTGCAGGGTCGAAGACATTGCAGCAGTACATGCATGGGACCTTTTGAAGGAGGTCTCCATTATCTTCATCATAATCAGTAAAACTTAAAATTATTTTATTGTGACCATTCTCATTGGTTCATATAACAGGAAAAAAGAAAAATGATCAATTTTAGTACAGCCTGATTCATAAATAGGCAATAATCTATCAACAGATCAAAACTGATATATCTTTTAAATATGCCATTTATGATCATTAATTTTACATGTCAACTTGGCTGGCCATAAAGTACCCAGATTACTTTATTTCTGGGTGTGCTGTGAGAGTGTTTTGGGACCAAATTAGCATTTGAATCAGTAGACTCAATAGATTTCCCGCCCCAGTTTTGTGAGCTTCATACAATTAGCTGCTGCTGCTGCTGCTAAGTCGCTTCAGTCATGTTCGACTCTGTGCGACCCCAGAGAGGACAGCCCACCAGGCTCCCCCGTCCCTGGGATTCTCCAGGCAAGAACACTGGAGTGGGTTGCCATTTCCTTCTCCAATCATACAGTTAGAGAACGTGACAAAAACAAAAGGTTAAGTGAACTGGAACATTTCATCTTCTTTTCCCCTTAGATTGTGATTTACTGCATTGACTCCCTTGGTTCTCAGACTCCGGATGAATCATACCACAATTTTTCCTGGGTCTCCAGCTTACGGATAGCAGATGATAGCCGTGTGTCTCTCTTTCTCTCTCTCTCGTGGGTCTCCAGCTTACAGATAGCAGACGATAGCCATGTCTCTCTCTCTCTCTCCCTCTCTCTCTCTCTCTTTCTCTCTCTCTCTCTCTCTGCGTGGGTGTGGGTGTGTGTGCATGTGCACATGCACCTTGGTGGTTCGGTGGGTAAAGAGTCTGCCAGCAATGCAGCAGTCCCGGGTTCAATCTCTGGATTGGAAGATTTCCTGGAGGAGAAAATAGTAACCCACTCCAGTATTCTTGCCTGGGAAATCCCATGGACAGTGGAACCTGACAGGCTATATAGTCCATGGAGTCACACAGAGTCAGATATGACTGAGCAACTAATGCTTACTTTCACTTTCATATGTGTATATATATACATGTATATCCTAGGGGGTGTGTTGCTCTGGAATACTATGACTAATATACTATGAAATCATTTTATTGAATAATTTTACAAGTATGATAAAAGTAAGAAAATAGTCTCTTTCTGGCTTGATGGTTGATAACATTCACCAAGTAAAGAAAAGCTGGAAGACCAGGTTTAGAGTGAAACTGTTAATCTGGTTCTGGATATATTTAAATTCTGTTCTGTTCTCAGTACAATGCCACTAAATGTGTAATATTTAAATCATTATTGCAATAATTCATTAATTCAACAAATATATATTAAATATATGCATATTATAAGTAAGAAAAGTAAAGCTAACTGTTATAACTGTAGCTATCATATTCAAAGGTCTAATGGCAGGGAAGTAAATTGAAAGATGAATCACATAATTATGTATGAAGTTAGGCCAGTGATAAGGGCAATGAAGGAAAACAACATGGATTATAATAACATTAATAAGAGTTTTGACATCAACAGGAAGGTTTTGGAAAAGCTTTTATTAATAGATGATACACACATATGCAAATATAGAAGGTTCAATAATTAATAAGGTCATCTTTTAAGAGAAAGAAGAGTGCCTATGATAGAACATTTTGAAACTCAAATACATAACCATCCAATTAAGACTGATGAACCAGAAAATGGGATAGAAAAAGAAGAATGGAAGGTAGTTAAACCATGTAATCTGAGAAAGGAAAGTATTTCTAAAGGAGAGGGCATTAAAGAAGAGAGTTACTGAATCTCCTATAAGGACAAGTAAGATAAGAAATGGCATTTCCATTTATTTAGAAGCATGGTAGTAATAGAGAATGGCTTTCTTAAAATCGGGCAAATAAAAGCCAAAATATAATTGATTTAAAAAATTATTTAAAGTAGAAGGATGGTTATAGAACAGAAGATGATGACTTTAAATGGTACTGAGAAAGTAAAAATGAGTAGATTTTATGATTAATTTTCTTTGGTGGAGGAGTAAAAATAAAAAAACTATTGTTATGGATGACTTCTAGGTTTTTGGTTTGTTGGGATTAATACTCTGTGAGAGAAGACTAGGTTTTGAGGGGGGGAAATTATGGACTCAGTTTTTGACATGTTTGAGTCAACCAACTGTTGATTTCTTTAATAAGCCATTGTATAAATAGTATGCTGATCAGAAAAGCAACCCATCTAAGGGTATTTTCAGAAATACTTATTACACAGGTGCTAACTGAAAACAAATAATAAGAAGGGCAAGAATAGCCTGGCTCCTAACTGTGTGGTGTGGAAAGACACATTTTATTTTAAGCTGAGGAGAGGCATTTAAAAGTGAAAAGCATGAATATTAAAGAAGAAATGTTTCACTCATAGCTGAGGAGATGAATGGATGATCATCATAGTATGTGTGGATGAGAACAACTGTATAAGTTATTGGCCTTAAATAAGAGTCAGCTCTTTTATAGTAAACGTTTGTATTTTTTAGCAGATGGATGAGAGAAATGTCTTCTTGTGTCTTTCACTTTCCTAAGTTAAGATCTAAATTTATGTTTTGAGACTGAGTGGAACATTGAGCAAATAGGAGACTGGGAGAGGATAGACTATTTTCTATAAACTAAGAACCACAGTAGTCACTACCATGGAGGACTGCAAAGGAGTAAAACATACGGCCCATTATTTTTAAGGCATTTAAGAAATACAAACTTAAAAAAAAATAAAACTTCTAAAGATAAATGTATGCTGATGAAGCAAAGAAGTAGACCTGTTTGCTTTGGGTTGAGAGAACACTACAAAATGTGGGACATGAACGCAGATATAATTTCATAGTAGATGAATAATAAGGGGATTCTTTGACAGAAAAAGTTATAACCAAATGGATATAGTAGATAAGCATATGGTATTATTTCTTATTGAAGGATACTATAACAATTTACCATACTGGATGGCTTAAAAAGTAGGAATTATATTTGTTACACTTCTGAAGACTTAGAAGTCCAATATCAAGGCACTGGGAAATCTAGAATATGGTACAAGGCCAATTCTTGATTGGCAGATTGTAGCCTTCTCATTGGATCCTCATATGGCAAGACATCAGAGAGCAAGATCATGCTCTCTAACCTCTTCTTTGTTGTTGTTCAGTCACTAAGTCATGTCCAACTCTTTGAAACTCCATGAACTGCAGCATGCCAGACTTCCCTGTCCTTCAGCATCTCCCAGAATTTGATCAAACTCCTGTCCATTGAGTCAGTGATGCCATCCAACTATCTCATCCTCTGTCATCCTCTTCTCCTCCTGCCTTCAACCTTTCACAGAATCAGGGTCTTTTCTCTTCTTATAAGGGCACTAATCGTGTTCAGGAGGGTTCCACCTTCATGACCTAATTACTTATAAAATCCTCCACTTTAAACACCATCACACTGCAGCTTAGGATTACAACATGCAAATTTGTGGAGGCTAGAAACGTTCCATCCATAGCATAGTGACAGCAAATATTGTGTGTCCTGTATGGAACATGGACTTTGGAGGAAAAAAAGAACAAATTTGGATGGGACCTGAATACAAAAGACTTTAAAACTTAACACTGTATTTTATTTCAAATAGAGAGTCATATTTTTCATTCTTGAACATAAGGAAATTATGAATTCATTATGATGTTTAATGAATGTTAGTTTAAAACTAGTTTGAAAGATATTTTAGGGTTTGGAGGGCCAGTTATTGAAGCAAAACCTGGAAAACTGTTATAACAATCAAAATATGAGGCAATGGATACCTGTATTAGAGTGATAGCAGAAAGGAGGATAGTCTGGGCTTGAACTTGAAAGACATTCTAAAGACTTAACAAAGTTTTGAAATTCTTTGTTGAAGTTTTACTGCCTGGGTAATTGTTTTCTTTTTCTGTTGAGTCAGTCCAAAAAAGGATCCAGAATAAGAAGATGGCCTTTATTAAATAAGGAAGATTATTGAACCATCTAAGTAGCAGTGCTATTATTTCTTATTGCTCTAAGTATGCAAGTGAGCTTTGTTTTATTTCCTGAATAAATGCTGATGGACAGAACTTATTCTGATGCATGAGAAATAGTATTCTGTATAATTTTGTAGTTGTCTCTTTTAGCACTTCTTTAGTTAAGCAACAGTAAAATGCTCTCTGAAGACATATTAAGTGGTTTGAGAAAATAATGATTGTCTTCAACAAAATCTCCTCCTTTAAACTTACAGTTTTAATATGTTTACATTGTTTAAGTCTCAGAACTTAAGGAACATAATCAACTTGGTATTGGAAAAAAACAGAAATATTTTAAAACATCTGTTTTCAAAAGTTAATTTGACTGCCTGACTTCAGGATCTACTACAAAACCACAGTCATCAAGACAGTATGGTACTGGCACAAGGACATAAATATAGATCAATGGAACAAAATAGAAAGCCCAGAGATAAATCCATGCACCTATGGACACCTTAACTTTGACAAAGGAGGTAAGAATATACAATAGAGAAATGACAATCTCTTTAACAAGTGGTGCTGGGAAAACTGGTCAACCACTTGTAAAAGAATGAAATTAGAACACTTTCTAACACTACACACAAAAATAAACTCAAAATGGATTAAAGATCTAAATGTAACTGGAAATAGAAATGCCTTATGATCCAGCAATCCCACTGCTGGGCATACACACTGAGGAAACCAGAAGGGAAAGAGACACGTGTACCCCAATGTTTATCGCAGCACTGTTTATAATATCCAGGACATGGAAGCAACCTAGATGTCCATCAGCAGATGAATGGCTAAGAAAGCTGTGGTACATATACACAATGGAGTATTACTCAGCCATTAAAAAGAATACATTTGAATCAGTTCTAATGAGGTGGATGAAACTGGAGCCTATTATACAGAGTGAAGTCAGCCAGAAAGAAAAACACCAATACAGTATACTAAGGCATATATATATGGAATTTAGAAAGATGGTAACAATAACCCTGTGTACGAGACAGCAAAAGAGACACTGATCTATAGAACAGTCTTATGGACTCTGTGAGAGAGGGAGAGCGTGGGAAGATTTGGGAGAATGGCATTGAAACATGTAAAATATCATGTATGAAACGAGTTGCCAGTCCAGGTTCAATGCACGATACTGGATGCTTGGGGCTGGTGCACTGGGACGACCCAGAGGGATGGAATGGGGAGGGAGGAGGGAGGAGGGTTCAGGATGGGGAAAACATGTATACCTGTGGCAGATTCATTTTGATATTTGGCAAAACAAATACAATTATATAAAGTTTAAAAATAAAATAAAATTTAAAAAAAAATCTAAATGTAAGATCAAAAACTATACAACTCCTAGAGGAGAACATAGGCAAAACACTCTCTGACATAAATCACAACAGGATCCCCTATGACCCACCTCCAAGAATATTGGAAATAAAAGAAAAAATAAACAAATGGGACCTAATTAAACTTAAAAGCTTCTGCACAACAAAGGAAACTATAAGAAAGGTGAAAAGACAGTCTTCAGAATGGGAGAAAATAATAGGAAGTGAAGCAACTGACAAAGAATTAATCTCAAAAATATACAAAAAACTCCTGCAGCTCAATTCCAGAAAAATAAATGACCCAATCAAAAAATGGGCCAAAGAATTAAATAAACATTTCTCCTAAGAAGACATACAGATGGCTAACAAACACATGAAAAGATGCTCAACATCACTAATTATCACAGAAATGCAAATAAAAACCACAGTGAGGTACCATTTCATGCCATTCAGAATGGCTGCTATCCAAAAGTCTACAAGCAATAAATGCTGGAGAGGCTGTGGAGAAAAGGGAACCACCTTACACTGTTGGTGGGAATACAAACTAGTACAGACACTATGGAGAACAGTGTGGAGAGTCCTTAAAAAACTGGAAATAGAATTGCCATCAGATCAGATCAGATCAGTCACTCAGTCGTGTCCGACTCTTTGCGACCCAATGAATCACAGCACGCCAGGCCTCCCTGTCCATCACCAACTCCCGGAGTTCACTCAGACTCACGTCCATCGAGTCAGTGATGCCATCCAGCCATCTCATCCTCTGGCGGCCCCTTCTCCTCTTGCCCCCAATCCCTCCCAGCATCAGAATCTTTCCCAATGAGTCAACTCTTCTCATGAGGTGGCCAAAGTACTGGAGTTTCAGCTTTAGCATCATTCCTTCCAAAGAAATCCCAGGGCTGATCTCCTTCAGAATGGACTGGTTGGATCTCCTTGCAGTCCAAGGGACTCTCAAGAGTCTTCTCCAACACCACAGCTCAAAAGCATCAATTATTTGGTGCTCAGCCTTCTTTACAGTCCAACTTTCACATACATACATGACCATAGGAAAAACCATAGCCTTGACTAGACGGACCTTTGTTGGCAAAGTAATGTCTCTGCTTTTGAATATGCTATCTAGGTTGGTCATAACTTTCCTTCCAAGGAGTAAGCACCTTTTAATTTCTTGGCTGCAGTCAACATCTGTAGTGATTTTGGAGCCCAGAAAAATAAAGTCTGACACAGTTTCCACTGTTTCCCCATCTATTTCCCATGAAGTGATGGGACCAGATGCCATGATCTTCATTTTCTGAATGTTGAGCTTAAAGCCAACTTTTCCCCTCTCCACTTCCACTTTCATCAAGAGGCTTTTTAGTTCCTCTTCACTTTCTGCCATAAGGGTGGTGTCATCTGCATATCTGAGGTTATTGATGTTTTTCCCGTACTGCCATAGGACCCAGCAATCCCACTACTGGGCATACACACCGAGGCAACCAGAATTGAAAGAGACACGTGTACCCCAATGTTTATTGCAGCACTGTTTATAATAGCCAGGACATGGAAGCAACCTAGATGGCCATCAACAGACGAATGGATAAGAAAGCTGTAGTACATATACCTAATGGAGTATTACTCAGCCTTTAAAAATAATACATTTGAATCAGTTCTAATGAGGTGGATCAAACTAGAGCCTATTATACAGAGTGAAGTAAGCCAGAAAGATAAACAATACAGTATACTAACGCATATATATGGAATTTAGAAAGATGCTGACAATAACCCTGTATGCAAGACAGCAAAAGAGACACAGATGTATAGAACAGTCTTATGGACTCTGTGGGAGAGGGCGAGGGTGGGATGATTTGGGAGAATGGCATTGAAACATGTATAATATCATATGTGAAACGAATCACCAGTCCAGGTTTGATGCATGATACAGGATGCTCGGCGGCTGTGACTGGTGCACTAAGTGCGGCAGAGAGGAGATACCCCACGTCCGAGGTCAGGGGCAGTGGCCGAGAGTGCCAGGCTGTGATGGTGCAAGAACAGCCGAGAGGAGTTACCCAAGTCCGAGGTCAGGGGCGGAGGCTGGGAGGAGCTACCCCACGCCCCCACACCTGAGGCTAGGGGCAGTGGCCAGGAGGAGCTACCCTACACCTGAGGCCAGGGGTGGCGGCCGGGAGGACCAACCCCACGCCCGAGGCCAGGGTCAGTGGCCAGGAGGACCAAGTCCAGTGGCTGTGCAGGTGCAGGAGGGCCTAAGAGAAGCTATCCCATTTTGAAGGTCAGGAAGGGCAGTGGTGAGGAAATACCCCTCATCCAAAGTAAGGAGCAGCAGCTGAGCTTTGCTGGAGCAGCTGTGAAGAGATACCCCACGTCCAAGGTAAGAGAAACCAAAGTAAGATGGTAGGTGTGGCAAGAGGGCATCAGAGGGCAGACACACTGAAACCATACTCACAGAAAACTAGTCAAACTAATCACACTAGGACCACAGCCCTGTCCAACTCAATGAAACTAAGCCATGCCCGTGTGGCCACCCAAGACAGGCGGGTCATGGTGGAAAGGTCTGACAGAATGTGGTCCGCTGGAGAAGGGAATGGCAAACCACTTCAGTATTCTTGCCTTGAGAACCCCATGAATGGTATGAAAAGGCAAAATGACAGGATACTGAAAGAGGAACTCCTCAGGTCAGTAGGGGCACAATATGTTACTGGAGATCAGTGGAGAAATAACTCCAGAAAGAATGAAGGGATGGAGCCAAAGCAAAAACAATACCCAGATGTGGATGTGACTGGTGATAAAAGCAAGGTCTGATGCTGTAAAGAGCAATATTGCATAGGAACCTGGAATGTCAGGTCCATGAATCAAGGCAAATTGCAAGTGGTCAAACAAGTGATGACAAGAGTGAATGTGGACGTTCTAGGAATCAGCGAACTAAAATGGACTGGAATGGGTGAATTTAACTCAGATGACTATTATATCTACTAATGCAGGCAGGAATTCCTCAGAAGAAATGGAGTAGCCATCATGGTCAACAAAAGAGTCCAAAATGCAGTACTTGGATGCAATCTCAAAAACAACAGAATGATCTCTGTTCGTGTCCAAGGCAAACCATTCAATATCACAGTAATCCAAGTCTACGCCCCAACCAGGAACGCTGAAGAAGCTGAAGTTGAATGGTTCTATGAAGAGCTACAAGACCTTTTAGAACTAACACCCAAAAAAGATGTCCTTTTCATTATAGGGGACTGGAGTGCAAAAGTAGAAAGTCAAGAAACACCTGGAGTAACAGGCAAATTTGGCCTTAGAATACGGAATGAAGCAGGGCACAGGCTAATACAGTTTTGCCAAGAAAATGCACTGGTCATAGCAAATACCCTCTTCCAACAACATAAGAGAAGACTCTACACATGGACATCACCAGATGGTCAACACCAAAATCAGATTGACTATATTCTTTGCAGCCAAAGATGGAGAAGCTCTATACAGTCAACAAAAACAAGAGCGGAAGTTGACTGTGGCTCAGATCATGAACTCCTTATTACCAAATTCAGATTGAAATTGAAGAAAGTAGGGAAAACCACTAGACTATTCAGGTATGACCTAAATCAAATCCCTTATGATTATACAGTGGAAGTGAGAAATAGATTTAAGGGCCTAGATCTGATAGAGTGCCTGAGGAAATATGGACTGAGATTCCTGACTTTGTACAGGAGACAGAGATCAAGACCATCCCCATGGAAAAGAAATGCAAAAAAAAAACAAAATTGCTCTCACGGGAGGCCTCCAAATAGCTGTGAAAAGAAGAGAAGCGAAAAGCAAAGGAGAAAAGGAATGATAGAAGCATCTGAATGCAGAGTTCCAAAGAACAGCAAAAGATAAGAAAGCCTTCCTCAGCAAACAATGCAAAAAAATAGAGGAAAACAACAGAATGGGAAAGAATAGAGATCTCTTCAAGAAAATTAGAGATACCAAGGGGACATTTCATGCAAAGATGGGCTTGATAAAGGACAGAAATTGTATGGACCTAACAGAAGCAGAAGATATTAAGAAGAGGTGGTAAGAATACACAGAAGAACTGTACAAAATGATCATCACAACCCAGATAATCACGATGGTGTGATCACTGACCTAGTGCCGGACATCCTGGAATGTGAAGTCAAGTGGGCCTTAGAAAGCATCACTATGAACAAAGCTAGTGAGGTGATGGAATTCCAGTTGAGCTATTTCAAATCCTGAAAGATGATGCTGTGAAAGTGTGCTACACTCAATATGCTAGCAAATTTGGAAAACGCAGCAGTGGCCACAGGACTGCAAAAGGTCCATTTTCATTCCAATCCCAAAGAAAGGCAATGCCAAAGAAGATTCAAACTACCGCACAATTGCACTCATCTCACATGCTAGTAAAGTAATGCTCAAAATTCTCCAAGCCAGGCTTCAGAATACGTGAACTGTGACCTTCATGATGTTCCAGCTGGTTTTAGAAAAGGCAGAGGAACCAGAGATCAAATTGCCAACATCCGCTGGATCATGGGAAAAGCAACAGAGTTCCAGAAAAACATCTATTTCTGCTTTATTGACTATGCCAAGGCCTTTGACTGTGTGGATCACAATAAACTGTGGAAGATTCTGAAAGAGATCAGAATGCCAGACCCCCTGACCTGCCTCTTGAGAAATCTGTATGCAGGTCAGGAAGTAACAGTTAGAACTGGACATGGAACAATAGACTGGTTCCAAATAGGAAAAGGAGTACATCAAGGCTGTATATTATCACCCTGCTTATTTAACTTTTATGCAGAGTACATCATGAGAAACGCTGGACTGGAAGAAACACAAGCTGGAATCAAGATTTCTGGGAGAAATATCAATAACCTCAGATATGCAGATGGCACCACCCTTATGGCAGAAAGTGAAGAGGAACTAAAAGCCTCTTGATGAAGGTGAAAGAGGAGTGTTAAAAAAATTGGCTTAAAGCTCAACATTCAGAAAACGAAGATCATGGCATCCAGTCCCATCACTTTATGGGAAATAGATGGGGAAACAGTGAAAACAGTGTCAGACTTTATTTTTGGGGGCTCCAAAATCACTGCAGATGGTGACTGCAGCCATGAAATTAAAAGACGCTTACTCCTTGGAAGGAAAGTTATGACCGACCTAGATAGCATATTCAAAAGCAGAGACATTACTTTGCCAACAAAGGTCCGTCTAGTCAAGGCTATGGTTTTTGCTATGGTCGTGTATGGATGTGAGAGTTGGACTGTGAAGAAGGCTGAGTGCCAAATAATTGATGCTTTTGAACTGTGGTGTTGGAGAATACTCTTTAAAGTCCCTTTGACTGCAAGGAGATCCAACCAGTCCATTCTGAAGGAGATCAGCCCTGGGATTTCTTTGGAGGGATGATGCTGAAGCTGAAACTCCAGTACTTTGGCCACCTCATGCGAAAAGTTGACTCATTGGAAAAGACTCTGATGCTGGGAGGGATTGGGGGCAGGAGGAGAAGGGGATGCCAGAGGATGAGATGGCTGGATGGCATCACTGACTCGATGGACATGAGTCTGAGGGAACTCCCGGAGTTGGTGATGGACAGGGAGGCCTGGCGTGCTGTGATTCATTGGGTCGTGAAGAGTTGGACACAACTGAGCGACTGAACTGAAGTGAACTAACAGGATGCTCAGGGCTAGTGCTCTGGGATGACCCAGAGGGGTGGTACGGGAAGGAAGTTCGAGTTGGGTTCAGGATGGGGAACATTTGTACACCTCTGGTGGATTCATGTTAATGTATTGCAAAACTAATACAATATTGTAAGGTAATTAGCCTCTAATTAAAATAAATAAATTTATACTTAAAAAAGGTTAGGTTTGAAAACCCTCACTAAACTATATTTTGATCTGTGCTACCCTGAGTGATTTTCTTATCCTTTCTCTTTCAATTTATTGAATTATATGTTCTTTTAGGTTAAGGACTGAGTTATCCAATATTAAAATATCTGAATTTCTCTAGCATTATTCTTAGCATATATTTCCTGAAAATCAGTCATGTAAGAGTCACTAAATCAAAAATAATAATAAGCTTCTCAGGATCATCAAAATCATTCAAATATTTTGATGTATTGCAACAAAACAGTGCCCAAAGATGATTCTAAACATCTGTGAGTAATAAGATCACACATAACCTTGTGTTTGCTGTCAATTTCCTAGTCCAGTTTCTTACTGTTCGTTTTCAGATTTCTTTGACTCAGTTAACAAGAACCTTTGCAATATGTCACAGGTTCCAGTGTCTTTTGCATTCTTTTTTTTTTTTAATATTAGTTTTTTAAATTTTATTTTAATTTAGGTCTTTAATACATTTTGAGTTTATTTTTGTGTATGGTGTTAGAAAATGTTCTAGTTTCA
Organism: Bubalus kerabau; assembly: GCF_029407905.1. Lineage (NCBI taxonomy): Eukaryota > Metazoa > Chordata > Mammalia > Artiodactyla > Bovidae > Bubalus > Bubalus kerabau. The sequence continues at coordinate 59,357,492 of NC_073625.1, forward strand.
TTCTTTCCAAGTGGTTGACCAGTTTTCCCAGCACCATTTGTTAAAAAGATTGTCTTTTCTCCATTGTATATTCTTGCCTCCTTTGTCAAAGATAAGGTGTCCATAGGTGCCTGGATTTATCTCTGGGCTTTCTATTTTGTTCCATTGATCTATATTTCTGTCTTTGTGCCACTACCATACTATCTTGATGACTGTGGTTTTGTAGTACAGCCTGAAGTCAGGCAGGTTGATTCCTCCAGTTCCATTCTTCTTTCTCAAGATTGCTTTTTTGCCTAGATGTATTTTTTGTCTAGATGCATTTCTACTTAATCTTTTTTTTTCTTTCTTTCTTTTTTTTTAACTTTACAATATTGTATTGAAGCTATGGTTTAGGGGAGGATATGTGTATTTGAGTGTTGCAAATATATGAGAAATATCTGTAACTTTCCTCAATTATTCTGTGAACCTTAAAATACCCTTTAAAAAGTCTTAATAATAATAATTCAAGGATTCCCCAAATGTCCAGTAGTTAGCACTTGGTGCTTTCACTGCTGAGGGCCTTGATTCAATTCTTGGTCAGATAGCTAAGATACCAAAAGTTGTGCAGTGGGGCTAAAAATAATCAGCATAAATGACATGATATTCTCTCCCCAAATAAACTGATCTCAAGATTTTTGTGCTTATTGTACAATTATCCACTGTTGCACAGATAACACTGTATGGCAATTGTGTGTTTTCTTAAATAAAGGAATAATTTACCAAATAATTAGAATTTACCCTAGTATTTTCCTTTCTTCAGCTTAAATTGAGTGGAATTATATATTTTTTTTTTGATAAAAAAATTAAAAAAAATATTTCATTCCCTTTTTGTGATACTTCACCTCAGGCATTTAGAAGTGTACACTAACTATAGACATGTCATCAATAAGAAGAGAAGGAGGTAAACTTTAGTAGGTTAAGAAGTAAGACTTAAGCTACTCAACCCACTTTTTAAACAGAGATGGTTTTGTGGATCATGCGATAGATCACCAATTTGATTCACAGTTTCTGAATTTAAAACAATTTTATTGAGGTGTAGTTTATTTACAATACTGTGCTAGTTTTAGATTCTTTGCTAATTTATATAAAGCACAATTTGTTATGATTTATAATCATGTCAAAGGAAAAATATGAAAAAATGAGAGATGATATAGATTAAAAAAAAATGTAGTATACACTTAGGTGTTCTTGACATCATTTGGCTTTTTAAAGAGATTGGAAAAGGCAATGAGTAAGGATATTTTTAGTGAGAAACATGAATAGACTGCAGGTATATTTCCTTAGTTTTGCTATCTAGAAGATGGAACTGTCAAAATAATCTCTCACCATGTCAGATTTTAGAAGCTAAATTATTAATTCAGCCACATTTTCTCTCACATCATTTAGACAAAAGAAGTCAATTAAGTGGAATATTAAAAGCTGATGAATCAAACACTGGCATAAAATGGCAATTAGAAAATAATCAGTTAATGAAGTAAAATGACAATGGAGAAGTCATCTAATGACAGTAATAGAACTAGTGCATTAACAAGAAGTGACACTGAAAAATAGAAATGCCAAATACAACAGTTATGATGACTAAAAATGTATTAGAGAGATTCATACAGATAATTAAGTTAAAACACCTCCAGTGCTTAGGATGTTTTTCTGGTATTGTAACCAAAAAACCCTTAAATTTAGTCTGCTCTAGACATGACCTCCAAGTAAATACTCTCACATTTATAAAGCTATCCTCTGAACATTGTTGAAACTAGATAATGCAGTTTAAAAAATACTCATACCTAAATTTCATGAATATTAATATGTAAGATGCATATACACAGGCATAAAGAAAGGGCTCTTTCTTTCTTACAGGGCTTGCATTAATGGAAAAAGCCCTGACCGCCATCAAATGGCTCAGAATGAGGGATAAAGCTGGTGTGTTGCTAGTCTGAAGTGAGGAATGTTAGGATGAATTGAAGTGATTAAGTTTCCAGGATTTCTCCCTTCCCAAAAGACTCTTCTGTAATATGTACAGGTTTTCTGTACACATGACAAAATTCTAAATGAGTTATGACCTCATCATCAGTTGTTATTCAGTTACTAAGTCATGTCCGACACTTTGCAACTCTATGGACTGCAGCAGGGAGGTTTGCACAAATTCCTGTCCATTGAGTTGGTTATGTCATCCAACTGTCTCATCCTCTGTCACCCCCTTCCCCTCTTCCCTCCATCTTTTCCAGCATCAGGGTATTTTCCAATGAGTAGCCTCTTTGCAACAGGTGGCCAAAGTATTGGAGCTTCAACTTCATTCCTTCCAATGAATATTCAGGGTTAATTTTCTTTTTTATTTTATTTTATTTTATTTTATTTTTAAACTTTACATAACTGTATTAGTTTTGCCAAATATCAAAATGAATCCGCCACAGGTATACATGTGTTCCCCATCCTGAACCCTCCTCCCTCCTCCCTCCCCATTCCATCCCTCTGGGTCGTCCCAGTGCACCAGCCCCAAGCATCCAGTATCGTGCATCGAACCTGGACTGGCAACTCATTTCATACATGATATTTTACATGTTTCAATGCCATTCTCCCCAATCTTCCCACCCTCTCCCTCTCCCACAGAGTCCATAACACTGTTCTATACATCAATGTCTCTTTTGCTGTCTTGTACACAGGGTTATTATTACCATCTTTCTAAATTCTATATATATGCGTTAGTATACTGTATTGGTGTTTTTCTTTCTGGCTTACTTCACTCTGTATAATAGGCTCCAGTTTCATCCACCTCATTAGAACTGATTCAAATGTATTCTTTTTAATGGCTGAATAATACTCCATTGTGTATATGTACCACAGCTTTCTTATCCATTCATCTGCTGATGGACATCTAGGTGGCTTCCATGTCCTGGCTATTATAAACAGTGCTGCGATGAACATTGGGGTACTCGTGTCTCTTTCCCTTCTGGTTTCCTCAGTGTGTATGCCCAGCAGTGGGATTGCTGGATCATAAGGCAGGTCTATTTCCAGTTTTTTAAGGAATCTCCACACTGTTCTCCATAGTGGCTGTACTAGTTTGCATTCCCACCAACAGTGTAAGAGGGTTCCCTTTTCTCCACACCCTCTCCAGCATTTATTACTTGTAGACTTTTGGATCGCAGCCATTCTGACTGGTGTGAAATGGGACCTCATAGTGGTTTTGATTTGCATTTCTCTGATAATGAGTGATGTTGAGCATCTTTTCATGTGTTTGTTAGCCATCTGTATGTCTTCTTTGGAGAAATGTCTATTTAGTTCTTTGGCCCATTTTTTGATTGGGTCATTTATTTTTCTGGAGTTGAGCTGTAGAAGTTGCTTGTATATTCTCGAGATTAGTTGTTTGTCAGTTGCTTCATTTGCTATTATCTTCTCCCATTCCGAAGGCTGTCTTTTCACCTTGCTAATAGTTTCCTTTGATGTGCAGAAGCTTTTAAGGTTAATTAGGTCCCATTTGTTTATTTTTGCTTTTATTTCCAATATTCTGGGAGGTGGGTCATAGAGGATCCTGCTGTGATGTATGTCAGAGAGTGTTTTGCCTATGTTCTCCTCTAGGAGTTTTATAGTTTCTGGTCTTACGTTGAGATCTTTAATCCATTTTGAGTTTATTTTTGTGTATGGTGTTAGAAAGTGTTCTAGTTTCATTCTTTTACAAGTGGTTGACCAGAGTTCCCAGCACCACTTGTTAAAGAGATTGTCTTTAATCCATTGTATATTCTTGCCTCCTTTGTCAAAGATAAGGTGTCCATATGTGCGTGGATTTATCTCTGGGCTTTCTATTTTGTTCCATTGATCTATATTTCTGTCTTTGTGCCAGTACCATACTGTCTTGATAACTGTGGCTTTGTAGTAGAGCCTGAAGTCAGGTAGGTTGATTCCTCCAGTTCCATTCTTCTTTCTCAAGATCGCTTTGGCTATTTGAGGTTTTTTGTTTTTCCATACAAATTGTGAAATTATTTGTTCTAGCTCTGTGAAGAATGCTGTTGGTAGCTTGATAGGGATTGCATTTTCTTTAGGGTTGACTGATTTGATCACCCTGCAGTTCAGGGGACTCTCAAGAGTCTTCTCCAGCACCACAATTCAAAAGCATAAATTCTTTGGCACTCAGCCTTTCATACAGTCCTACTTGCACATCTGTACATGACTAGAGGGAAAACCTTAGTTTTGAAAATGCAGAACTTTGTCAGCAAAAGGATGTCTCTGATTTTCAATAACCTGTCTAGGTTTTTTATAGTTTTCCTTCCAAGGAGCAAGTGTCTTTTAATTTCATGGCTGCAGGTGGCACTTCTAGAAAATAACTCTCCTGCTAACACACAAACCATAGGCTATGTAGTTTAGATCTTTGGTTGGGAAGATTCCATGGAGGAGGGCATGGCAATCCACACCACTGTTCTTGATTAGAGAATATCATGAACCAAGGAGCCTTGTGAGCTAAGGTCTATAGGATCTCAAAAAGTTGGATATGACTGAATCCACCTTGTATGTACTCACAGAAGTAGGGTTACTTGATGATATAGTAATCACGTGTTTCTTTGTGGGGGAAGGCTTCCCTGCTGGCTCAGATGCTAAAGAATCTGCTTGCAATGAAAGAGACCCAGGTTTGATCCCTGAGTTGGGAAGATCTCCTTGAGAAGGGAATGCTACCCACTCCAGTATTCTTGCCTCAAGAATTCCATGGACAGAGGAGCCTAGAGGGCTACAGTCCATGAGGTTGCAAAGAGTCAGACATGACGGAGTGATTAAGACTTTCAGCATCAGTAATTAGTCCCAAATCTAAGAAAATCCTGTGAAAAAGTATACAATGCAAAATGTAACTAATACACTTTTAGATATTAAATGGCATTTATGGTATTGGTACAGGCTGTTTTTACAAAGATAATTTATTTTTTAAACTTTATTGGAGTATTTTATTTAAAAATTTGTGTTAGTTTCAGATGTAAAGCCAAAATGAATCAGTTATACACATACAGATGTCTACTTATTCTTAGATTCTTTTCCCATATTGGTCATTACAAATATTGAGTAGAGTTCCAGTGCTAGACAGTAGGTCCTTAACTATTATACATAAAATGTATAGCTTTTAATTTGTTGATAGGATAAAGTGTCCATTTGTAATCCATCTACTTCCAGAATGGAAAACAGAAGTCCAAGTTACAATTTTTTTAATACTGAAATATTTAGGAATAATTGTCTCCACCTCCTCTTGGAACATTTTGAATGTTCATGTAATATTTTATTGATTCGGGTTTTTTTTGGTGAAAAGGATGAGATCTAGATTAAGTTATTTATAGTTTGAATAGAATTTGATCTGATGATTCTGATATCAATTTCTCCTTATTTAAAAGACTTTCATCATTAGCTATGTACCTATTTAAAGTGCTGACATGTAATATCACTACATAGCATGAAGTAACTGCCCCATTATTATGATTCGTGATTGTACAAACAACATATCCTTTTTTTTTCTTTACATGAAATATAATGGAATCAGTTTGAGCTAAAAAGCATGGCTTATTACAGAGGAATTGAAAATTAATGAATAACTATGGGACTCAACCCTCATGAGATAGGGTAAGAAAAACAAGTCAAATTATAAAATTATTCTTAAGTTAAAGAGTGCACAGCTTATGAACCAATACATGTCACCTATGGAAATTATTATCCCTAGGAAATGTCTTCAGGTTTCTTCCTACATGGATTATACCTCCTGATATATTTTGTATTCTCTCCCCCTTTCTCTTTTTCATAAAGTTTTTTAAAAACCTGGCTCATGGATTGTTTTAATTATTCTTGAGATATGAATATTCATCTTCCTTTATAGCCATTTTTATCTGGTTTTGCCCTATTAAAATTAGTAATGAAAAATATTGGTTTTAGAAAAACCTTGCTTGTAAATGTTATTAAATATACAAATGTAAAGCAAACCCATGAATTAAAACTTGCGGTGCCAACTCAAATGTGCATGCTTGTGCATACTAAGTCACTTCAGTCGTGTCCAACTCTGTGTGACCCCATGAACTATAGCCCTCCAGGCTTCTCTGTCCATGCGATTCTCCAGCCAAGAATAGTAAGTAACTGTTAATTTTCTTACTATAATAAGCACTTAAATAAAATAACTTATCTCCACATTGGGCTTCCCTAGTAGCTCAGCTGGTAAAGATTCCACCAGCAATCAAATCGAATACCCAGATTCGATTCCTGGGTCTGGAAGACCCACTTGAGAGGGGATAGGCTACCCACTCCAGCATTCTCGGGCTTCTCTGGTGGCTCAGACAGTAAAGAATCTGCCTGCAATGTGGGAGACCTGGGTTTGATCTGTGGATTGGGAAGATCCCCTGGAGAAGGGAGTGGTACCCACTCAATTATTCTGGCCTGGAGAATCCATAGACAGAGGAGCCTGGCAGGCTATAGTCCATGGGTCTCAAAGACTGAGCCACTTTATTTCCATGTTCGCATTATAGTCAAGGTAATTCTAGTGTTGTGGGACCTACTTCTTTCATAAGGATTACTTTTCATTTAATTTGAAAATGTACTCAGAGGTGAAGAGGGAGAATGTTCTTCCTCTGTGCCTGGGATGTTAATATCTATTATGGCAACTGCCATAGTATGGGAAAAGTAGTACCTTCTCCATCATGAATGTTTAGGGAGTTTTTGTACTAACAGAAAATTTTAAATTAGTCCATCATGTATGTTTCTATGAATGTTTTAAAACACTTTATGGTTATATAATGCTAATTTAAAATAAAGAGGCAGATATCTGAGAAAAGTTATCCTAAACCAAAAAATTGCAATCCTTCTTTAAAATTTTAAGGTTTTCCAAATTTCCAGATGGAGTATTTACCACTAGAATTAGAAGCAAACATTGCTATGTTTAAATATCCCAGATAGATTTTTCTCTCCCTTTTTTCCCTTATAGTTTTATAATTGACAGGCACCTAAATATATATATAAATATATATATATATGGAAACAAAGTATGTTTATATATATATTAAATATATATATATATGTTCCATATATATATATATATATATATATATATAAATGTGGAAACAGAGTATGTTTCCATATTTCCTTTTCCTACCAGCTTGCTCTATAAGTACACAAATCTGGCTACACTATTATTTTATCTGATGTTATATTAAAATTAATTTACAGATGAAAGAATATATAAAATAATGCTTTAAGTGTAGATCCACCTAATCAAGGGCATACATGATACATTCTTGAAACATGAGTTGAGCAGATCTTGTTTCTTTGTGTGTCTTAGAAACATGAATAAGTGTTTCCCATAAATATGTTGCATAAAAAGTTGCTATTACAAGTGTCAAAGGCAAAAGTATGAAACAGCAATATCTGTCATCATTTGTACATTTTATGATGTGCTATTATTCACTAAATTCCAATTTCTTGCTATTTTTATATATTTTCTACTCCAACTAAGGTTCTCTGTAAGGGTTTGTTCTCTGGATTTGGTTTTAAATCATTCACATCCACATATGCACAAACACAAAACATATCTTTGAAAGAAAATCTTGTTTATATGTCAATTGATAGGTAATTTAAAAGCAGAACTATTATGGTTGAAATACTGAAAAGGCCCCTGAGTCATCTTACCATGAATCATGCATTAAAAGGTACCTTTTAGCTGAAAGTTACTATATTAAAAAATATATATATTTCAACTGAATAGTCTACGCTTCTACCTTAAGACACTAGAAGAGCAAACTGAACATATATAAAAGGAAAATAATAAAATTTGCACTGAAATTATGAAATAAGTAATATTAAAACAGACAACTCCAGCAAAAACACAAATATTTCTTTGTAAAAACTGACAACATAGGCATATTTGAGCTAGACTTCACTTTCACTTTTCACTTTTATGCATTGGAGAAGGAAATGGCAACCCACTCGTGTTCTTGCCTGGAGAATCCCAGGGACAGGGGAGCCTGGTAGGCTGCTGTCTATAGGGTCGCACAGAGTCGGACAGGACTGAAACGACTTAGCAGCAGCAGCGGCAGCTAAAGATTTAAAAAAAAAAAAAAAAAAAAACAACGAAAGAAAAGAAAAGGAAACGATTTAAATTACTAAAATTAAAAAAAAAAAAAAAAGAGTAAACATTATCACCAGTCTCACAGAAATGAAAACGATTTTAAGGGATTGTTATGAACAAGTACATACTAATAAATTAGATAATTAGATTAGGTGAAATGCGCAAAGAAAGAAAGATAGCATTAAGTCATGTCCAACTTTTGGGATCTTATGAACGGTAGCCTGCCAGACTCCTCTGTCCATGGGATTCTCCAGGAAAGAATAATGGAGTGGTTTGCCATTTCCTTCTCCAGGGGAACATCTCGATCCAGGAACTGAACCCAGGTCTCCCACACTACAGGCAGATGTTTTACCGACTGACCTACGTGGGAAACCGGGAAATGCACACGTTGATAGAAAATCAAAAGGACCACACATGGCTGAATAAGAAATGAAAATTTTGAATAGATATTTACCTAGTAAAGGGGCTTCCTAGGTGGTGCTAGCGGTTGAGAATCTGCCTGCCAATGCAAGTGGAGAAGGAAATGGTAATCCACTCCAGTATTCTTGCCTGGAGAATCCCGTGGACAGAGGAGCCTGCTGGGCTGCACTCCATGAGGTCGCACAGTCGGACATGACTGAAGCGACTTAGCAGCAGCAGCAGTCAGTGCAGCAGACAGAAGAAATGCAAGTTCTAGTCCTGGGTTGGGGAGATACCCTGGAGAAGGAAATGGCAACCCACTCCAGTATTCTTGCCTGGAGAATTCCATGGACAGAGGAGCCTAGCAGGCTACAAGTCCATGGGGTCACAAAGAGGCAGATACATCTAAACACACACACACACACACACACACACACACACACACACACACACACACACAAATAAAAAAGTTACTTACAAAGAAAATGCCAGGACCAAGTTAGTGTGGCATGGGCATAAGGAGGGAGAGAGAGAGAGAGAGATCAGTAGAATAGAATTGAAAATACAAAAACAAACCACTGCACCTGTGGTGGTTTGCAAATATACCCAGTTTAAATTATTTTCAACAAATATGACACTGAGAAAACTGAATACCCAAATGCAAATGAATGATTCCCCTACCCCACAACTTGTGTGTGTTATTTGCTCAGTCGTGTCCAACTCTACGCGATGCCATGGACTGTAGCCCGCCATGGGATTCTCCAGGCAAGAATACTGGAGTGAGTTGCCATCCCCTCCTCCAAGGGATCTTACTCCCAGGGATTGAACCCAGGTCTCCTGCATTGCAGGAGAACACTTTACAATCTGAGCTACAACACCTTATATAGAAATTAATTGAAGATGCATCACAAACCTAAATTAAAGATCTAAATCTACAAAATCTTAGAATACATAGACAATGGTTTCTTAGTTCTCCCAGCAAACTTACATGTTACCAAAAAAAGAGATATATTTGACTTCATTACAACTGAAAACTTTTGTGTTGCATATACCAATAAAGTGAGAATACAACCACTGAGTGCAAGAAAATATTTGCAAATAACAAATGTGATAAGGGACTGGTATCCAGAATATATAATGAATTATTAAAAATCAGCAAAAAAAGACAAATGAAAACATATAACTAAAATAATGGATGAAGATTATGAATATACACTTGTATAAAGGAGAAATAAAAATCCCCAATAAACATAAAACAAGAATCTCAACATCTTTTCCAACCAGGAAAATGAAAATTTAAAATGTGTTTTAAAATGTTCTACCACTTGAATTGTGGTAAGAGTTGCATTGTTCTGTGAGGATATTAAAAATAACATTGAATCATACACTTGAATGAATGGATTTTATGATGTTTGAATAATATCTCAATAAAATTGTAAAATAAGTGATCCATGTGAGAAAGCATATTTTAAATTTAAAAAACAAATTAATCTCCAGTAATTAGACAAAGTGATTTTTTCCTAAACAACAGAGTAACAGAGATGAAATAAGAAAATTACAATGAAAATGTAAATATATTAATTTTTTTAATATATTAATTTTGTTGTTGTTGTTTACTCACTAAGTCTTGTCTGACTTTTCAGCAACTCCATGGACTCTAGCCCTCCAGGCCCCTCTGTCTATGGAATTTCACAAGCAAGACTATTGGAGTGGGTTTCCATTTCCTTCTCCAGGGGATCTTCCTGACCCAAGGATTGATCCTGTATTTCCTGCATTAGCAGGCAGATTCTTTATCACTGAGTGACCAGGGAAGCCCACAAATAAATTAATATAAAGCTTAATTTGTTATTGTATCTTATAATGATCAGTGTTTTCATGTATTTGTTAAGTTCATAACATTGTTAACTATAAATATTTTGCTACCATATTTTTTAGCATTTTCTAAGTATCATATTAACCTGTTAAATATTAACTTTTCTAAAAATAATTATTAAGTTCAGTTCAGTTCAGTTGCTCAGTCATGTCCGACTCTTTGCGACCCCATGAATCGCAGCACGCCAGGCCTCCCTGTCCATCACCAACTCCCGGAGTTCACTCAGACTCACGTCCATCAAGTCAATGATGCCATCCGGCCATCTCATCCTCTGTCATCCCCTTCTCCTCCTGCCCCCAATCCCTCCCAGCATCAGAGGCTTTTCCAATGAGTTAACTGTTCTCATGAGGTAGCCAAAGTACTGGAGTTTCAGCTTTAGCATCATTCCTTCCAAAGAAATCCCAGGGCTGGAGTCTTCTCCAACACCACAGTTCAAAAGCATCAATTTTTTGGCACTCAGCCTTCTTCACAGTCCAACTCTCACATCCATACATAACCACAGGAAAAACCACAGCCTTGACTAGACGGACCTTTATTGGCAAAGTAATGTCTCTGCTTTTGAATATGCTATCTAGGTTGGTCATAACTTTCCTTCCAAGGAGTAAGCGTCTTTTAATGTCATGGCTGCAGTCACCATCTGCAGTGATTTTGGAGCCCAAAAAATAAAGTCTTATACTGTTTCCACTGTTTCCACATCTATTTCCCATGAAGTGATGGGACCGGTTATTACCCAGGTGTTAATATTTTAATATTAATGTAATTATTAATAAGTTACCTAGATAAGAAAGAATTAGTGTAAAATAAAATGCAATTTGCACCTAAACACATTGAGACAATCTGACCCAGATATTGGTCATAACTGTCCCTTATACATATAATTTTGACTCAAAAATTATGAATATAGAAACATGTATATCACACATTTATTAAAATTATATGGAAATTATTATTTGTAAAACTGTAAAAAGTGAATGCTAAATGAAGTTTAAACTATCATAATAATATTCTTGATTGGTAATTATTTATTATCCTTTATAAAAAACAGTATTATGAACTAATCAGCCTATGACACAGTATATATTTTGTCATTTTACCTCAGAACTCTCTTGTGTCTTCAATTTTTTTGATTCTAGTTCTATATGCTTTCTTGTGCCATTTTTTGAAAATTTAGGATTCCTCTATTTTTCTGTTCATATTATAATAACTTCTTTGCAGTGAACCTGTAATTTGGAAAGACAAAGAAAATTACAAGAAAAAATAATTGTAATATTTTCCTATTAAAAAGCTAACCTCCCTACATTCTACTTTTCCTAAGTTAGCAACGTAATGAACATATAATGTCTTACAGTTCTACATATTACTATAATGAAATGAAGGTCAATTTGTGCCATTAATTTTATTTTCATTTTGGTTAATTTAAATTTTAAGGATACTAATAAAAACAAGCTTTCAAATGTAGTCAATTTAGGGAGTAACAGTAAAGATATTTAGTTGAAATCATAGCTTCAAATTAAAGTAATTCTATAGTGGATGATATAAAGAGCAATATTGCATAGAAACCTGAATGCTAGGTCCATGAATCAAGGCAAATTGGAAGTGGTCAAACAGGAGATGGCAAGAGTGAATGTTAACATTCTAAAATGGACTAAATGGACTGGAATGGGAGAATTTAACTCAGATGAGCATTATATCTACTATTGTGGGCAAGAATCCCTTAGAAGCAATGGAGTAGCCATCTTAGTCAACAAAAGAATCTGAAATGCAGTACTTAGATGCAAACTCATAAAAGATAGAATGATCTCTGTTCGTTTCCAAGGCAAATCATTCAATATCAATATCACAGTGATCCAAGTCTATACCATGACCAGTAATGCAGAAGAAGGTGAAGTTGAGTGGTTCTATGAAGATCTACAAGAGCTTTGGAACTGACATCCAAAAGAGATGTCCTTTTCATCATAGGAGGCTGGAATGCAAAAAGTAGGAAGTCAAGAAGCACCTGGAGTAACAGGCAAATTTGGCCTTGGAGTACAGAATGAAGCAGGGCAAAGGCTAGTAGTTTTGCCAAGAAAACACACTGGTTATACCAAACATCCTTTTCCAAAAAGACAAGAAAAGACTCTACATGTGGACGTCACCATATGGTCAAAACTGAAATCAGGCTGATTATATTCTTTGCATCCAAAGATGGAGAAGCTCTATACAGTCAGCAAAAACAAGACCGGGAGCTGACTGTGGCTCAGATCATGAACTCCTTATTGCTAAATTCAGATTTAAATTGAAGAAAGTAGGGACAATCACTAGATCATTCAGGTAAAACCTAAATCAAATCCCTTATGATTATACAGTGGAAGTGAGAAATGGGTTTAAGGGACTAGATAAGATAGACAGAATGCCTGATGAACAATGGACGGAGGTTCATGACATTGTACAGGAGACAGGGATCAAGACCAATCTCAAGAAAAGAAATGCAAAAAAGCAAAATGACTGTCTGAGAAGGCCTTATGAATATTTGTGAAAAGAAGAGAAGTGAAAAGCAAAGGAGAAAAGGAAAGATATACCCATTTGAATGCAGAGTTCCAAAGAATAGCAAGGAGAGATAAGAAAGCATTCCTCAGTGACCAATGCAAAGAAATAGAGGAAAGCAATAGATTGGGAAGGTCTAGAGATCTCTTCAAGAAATTTAGAGATACCAAGCGAACATTTCATGCAAAGATATGCTCAATTAAGGACAGAAATGGTACGGACCTAAAAGAAGCAGAAGATATTAATTAAAAAGAGGTGTCAAGAATACACTGAAGAACTATACAAAAAAGATCTTCATGAACCACTTAATTATGATGGTGTGACCACTCACCTAGAGACAAACATCCTGGAATGTGAAGTCAAGTGGGCCTTAGGAAGCATCACTACAAGTAAAGCTCGTGGAGGTGATAGAATTCCAGTTGAGCTATTTCAAATCCTAAAAGATGATGCTGTGAAAGTACTGCACTCAATATGTCAGCAAATTTGGAAAACTCAGCAGTGACCACAAGACTGGAAAATACCAGTTTTCATTTCAATTTCTAAGAAAGGCAATGCCAAAGAAACCTAAAACTATCACATAATTGCATTCATCTCACACGCTAGTAAAGTAATGCCCAGAGTTCTCCATGCCAAACTTAAACAATATGCGAACCATGAACTTCCAAATGTTCAAGCTGGTTTTATAAAAGGCATAAGAACCAGAGATCAAATTGCCAACATCTGCTGTATCATTGAAAAAGCAAGAGAGTTCCAGAAAAAGATCTATTTCTGTTTTATTGACTATGCCAAAGCCTTTGACTATGTGGATCACAACAAACTGTGGAAAATTCTCAAAGAGCTGGGAATACCAGACCACCTGATCTGCCTCTTGAGAAATCTGTATGCAGGTCAGGAAGCAACAGTTAAAACTGGACATGGAACAACAGACTGGTTCCAAATAGGAAAAGGAGTGTGTCAAGGCTGTATATTGTCACCCTGCTTACTTAAATTATATGCAGAGTATATAATGAGAAACATTGGGCTGGAGGAAGCACAAGCTGGAATCAAGATTGCTGGGAGAAATATCAATAATCTCAGATATGCAGATGACACCACCCTTATGGCAGAAAGTGAAGAGGAACTAAAAAGCCTCTTGATGAAAGTGAAAGAGGAGAGTGAAAAAGTTGGCTTAAAGCTCAACATGATCATGCTCAATAAAGTTCATGGCAACCAGTCCCATCTTTTCATGGCAAATAGATGGAGAAACAGTGGAAACAGTGGCAGAGTTTATTTTTGGAGGGCTCCCAAATCACTGCAGATGGTGACTGCAGCCATGAAATTAAAAGACACTTACTCCTTGGAAGAAAAGTTATGACCAACCTAGACAGCATATTAAAAAGCAGAGATATTACTTTGCCAACAAAGGTCCATCTAGTCAAGGCCATGGTTTTTCCAGTAGTCACATATGGGAGAATGCTGAGTGCTGAAGTATTGATGCTTTTGATCTGTGGTGTTGGAGAAGCCTCTTTAGAGTCCTTTGATCTGCAAGGAGATCTAACCAGTCCAACCTAAAGGAAATCAGTCCTGAATATTTATTGGAAGGACTGACCTTGAAGCCAAAAATCCAATACTTTGGCCACCTGATGCAAAGAGCTGACTCATTTGAAAAGACCCTGATGCTGAGAAAGATTGGAGGCAGGAGGAGAAGGGGACGACAGAAGATGAGATGTTGGATGGCATCACCGACTCAATGGACGTGAGTTTGAGTGAACTCCGGTAGTTGGGGATGGACAGCAAGGGCTGGTATGCTCGGTCCATGGGGTCGCAAAGAGTCCACATGACTGAGTGACTGAACTAAACTTTACTGATAGTGAGTGGATATAGTTTCAACAAATATATGTAATTGTGAATACTGTACAACTGGCAAATAAACACCAGCATTTCAGAACTTATATTTGAATGCTGTTTAAAAAGATAGGTGATAACTTTATCTTTCAAGACCAACAGGTGTTTATACAAATTACCTGAAGTAATTTGCTTTGAGTATCACCTTTAAAATGTATATGATACATGAATTTCTTTCTATAAACATAAATCAAAGTTGACTACATCTTTTTTTCCCCCCCTGATACTTACTTGTTACCATGAAATTATTATCTCTTCTTATAAGGAAATGGGTAAAATACAAATTTAATTCAAGGTGGCATTGCCAAAGTCTTTAGTAGTCAGAGCAATTAGGATCCAAACTTAAAAGATTTAGTTGGAAAATTGATGTCTCTAAGCATATTTTTGTGCTTTTAGTTATTAATGATTATTTATAACATTAGTTCCTATGTGTAACCCAGAACATTGTACCTTTATAAATTTACCCACTGCTCAATATAAATGTCATGGAAACATATTAGTCAGATGGCAATTTTTCTTTGTAGCTTTTACATCCATTTATACAAATATTCTATGTTTATTTCTAGTTTGAAGGATACATATTCAGTTCAGTTCAGTCGCTCAGTCGTGTCCGAGTCTTTGCAACCCCATGAATCACAGCACGCCAGGCCTCCCTGTCCATCACCATCTCCCGGAGTTCACTCAAATTCACATCCATCGAATCAGTCATGCCATCCAGCCATCTCATCCTCTGTCGTCCCCTTCTCCTCCTGCCCTCAATCCCTCCCAGCATCAGAGTCTTTTCCAATGAGTTAACTCTTCACAAGAGGAGGCCAAAGTATTGGAGTTTCAGCTTTAGCATCATTCTTTCAAAAGAAATCCCAGGGCTGATCTCCTTCAGAGTGGACTGGTTGGATCTCCCTGCAGTCCAAGGGACTCGCAAGAGTTTTCTCCAACACCACAGCTCAAAAGCATCAATTCTTTGGCACTCAGCCTTCTTCACAGTCCAACTCTCACATCCATACATGACCACAGGAAAAACCATAGCCTTGACTAGATGGACCTTTGCTGGCAAAGTAATGTCTGTGCTTTTGAATATGCTATCTAGGTTGATCATAACTTTCCTTCCAAGGAGTAAGCGTCTTTTAATTTCATGGCTGCAGTCACCATCTGCAGTGATTTTGCCGCCCAAAAAAGTAAAGTCTGACACTGTTTCCAGTGTTTCCCCATCTATTTCCCATGAAGAGATGGGACCAGATGCTGTGATCTTCGTTTTCTGAATGTTGAGCTTTAAGCCAACTTTTTCACTCTCCACTTTCACTTTCATCAAGAGGCTTTTGAGTTCCTCTTCATTTTCTGCCATAAGGGTGGTGTCATCTGCATAGCTGAAGTTAAGTAGAGAGTGAAAAGTTGGCTTAAAACTCAAGATTCAAAACGGAGAAGGCAATGGCACCCCACACCAGTACTCTTGCCTGGAAAATCCCATGGACGGAAGAGCCTGGTGGGCTGCAGTCCATGGGGTCGCGAAGAGTCGGACACGACTGAGCGACTGCACTTTCACTTTTCATTTTCATGCATTGGAGAAAGAAATGGCAACCCACTTCAGTGTTCTTGCCTGGAGAATCCCATGAACAGAGAAACATGGCAGGCTACAGTCTGTGGGGTCGCAAGAGGAGGACACAACTTAGTGACTAAACTACTACTACTAAAGTTCACATTGGAGAAGGAAGTGGCAACCCACTCCAATATTCTTGCCTGGAGAATTCCATGGACAGAGGAGCCTGGTGAGCTGCAGTTCATGGGATAGCAGAGAGTCTAACATGACTGAGTGACTAACACACACACATGCATAAGTGGGGGTAGAAGATCAATTAAAAATCTCTGCTCCTATTTATTTTGTGGTGAACCCTAAAACTGCTCTAAAAACAGTTGTAAAATCCACAAATATATATTGTATTGCATTCATAATTAAAACTGTGCAAAATTCCTTACATGTATAAGTTGTCACTCACTTGCTTGCAATATTGTAGTTTAATATTACAAGAAAAATCTTTACACTTTTTTATGAATCTTTGATGACCATTATTTAATCTACCACAACTCTAGAAGAGAGTTGGGGAACTTCTTACAAAGAGGAAAATCGTTTTACTATACTCATTCATCTCCAGATATTTAGAAAACTAATTAAAAAAAAGATATCAACATATAAGTATGCATACAGGTATTTATAGCAGCTTTATTCATAATCATCAAAATCTGGAAGCAACCATGATGCCTTTCAGTTGGTAAATGGGTAAACAAACTGTGTATCCATACAACCGAATAGCATTATTTATTAATATAAATAAGCTGTCAAGCCACAAGAGACATGATTGAATCTTAAATGCATGTTTCTAAGTGAAGTATCACAGTCTGAAAGAGTTACATATTGTACAATTCCAATTTTATGATATTCTGAAAAAGCCAAAAAATACAGATGTTAAACACATCATTAGTTTTCAAGGGTTCAGTGGAACAGGGTAAGTTTAATGAGTAGATGAAGCACAGGGGATTTTTTTACTATGGTGAAACTTTTCTGTATGATACTATAACTGTGGATACATGGCACCATGCCTTTGTCAAAACTCATTAAACTTTGCAGCATGAAGAGTAAACTTTAATGCAGGAAAATTTAAAATATATCATTTAAGCTGTCTGAGGAATTCCAGAATAAAATGCAGAATATGACAAAACATCCTAACTGTATCACAAATGTTTGAAAGAATCTCACTGAAAGGGGTCAGGGAAATCATGCTGACCTGAAAAAATTGGGTAATAAGTGGAGTCTATAAAATTAAAGTAAAAAATGAATTATATTATAGAGTAAGAGTAAGAGGCTAAAGTGATCCGAGTGAAAATGGATTAAAATCACAGACATTACTATGAATCCATGAATAGCTTGATATAGATATAGATGGTTGCATATAAAATATGTATCAGTTCAGCTGAGTCACTCAGTCCTGTCTGACTCTTTGCGACCAAATGGACTGCAGCATACCAGGCTTCCCTGTCCATCACCAACTCCCAGAGCTTGCTCAGACTCATGTCCATAGAGTCAGTGATGCCATCCAACCATCCAAAATATGTATCCAACCAACCAAAATATGTATAGATATGTGTATACATACAATTTATGTGTATGCCTTTATGCTCTTGCTATAGCAGAACTGATGCTTTTGAACTGAGAGACAACTGAGACTGAATTGAACTGATTAGATGCAATATCTGGAAACTGTGTACGTTTCTTTTTTGGGGGGAATGTGGCACTTCTCAGGTCAGTCACTCTGTCGGTTCTGACTCATGACCCCTTCAATTGTAGCAGGCCAGGCTTCCCTGTCCATCACCAATTCCTGGAGCTTATTCAAACTCATGTCCATCGAGTTGATGATGCCATCCAATCATCTCATCTTCTGTAGTCCTCTTCTCATCCCACCTTTAATCTTTCCCAGCATCAGGGACTTTTCCAAGAAGTCAGTTCTTATCATCAAGTGGCCAAAATATTGAATCTTCAGCTTAAACATCAGTCCTTTCAATGAATATTCAGGACTGATTTCCTTTAGGATAGACTGGTTGGATCTCCTTGCAGTCCAAAGGACTCTCAAGAGGCTTTTCCAACCCCACAGTTCAAAAACATCAAGTCTTTGACACTCAGCTTTCTTTGTAGTCCAACTCTCATATCCATACATGACTACTGGAAAAACCATAGCTATGACTAGATGGACCTTCATTGGTATAGTAATGTTTCTGCTTTTTAACATGCTATCTAGGTTGGTTTCAGCGTTTCGTTAAAGGAGCAAGCATCTTTTAATTTCATGGCTTCAGTCACAATTTTCAGTTATTTTGGAGCTCCCCAAAATAAACTCTCTCACTATTTCCATTGTTTTCCCATCTATTTGCCATGAAGTGATATGACTGGATGCCATGATCTTAGCTTTCTGCAAGTTGAGTTTTAAGCCATCATTTCAATCTCCTCTTTCACTTTCATCAAGAGGCTCTTTAGTTCTTCTTCACTTTCTGCCATAAGGGTGGTTTCTTCTGCATATCTGAGGTTATTGATATTTCTCCCAGCAATATTGCTTTCAGTTGTGCTTCATCCAGCATGGCATTTCACATGATGAACACTGCATATAAGTTAAATAAGCAGAGTGAAATATATAACCTTGATGCACTCCTTTCTTGATTTGGGACTAGTCTATAGTTTCATGTCCAGTTCTAACTCTTGCTACTTGACCTGGATGCAGATTTCTTAGCAGGCAGGTAAGGTGGTCTGGTATTCCCATCTGTTTAAGATTTTTCCATAGTTTGTGTGATTTACACAGTCAAAGGCTTTGGCATAGTCAATAAAGCAGAAGTAGATTTTTTTTTTTTCCTTTTTCTCTTGCTTGCTTTTTTGAGGATCCAATGTATGTTAGCAATTTCATCTCTGGTTCCTCTGCCTTTCTAAATCCAGCTTGAACATGTGGAAATTCACTGTTCACATACTATTGAAGCCTGGCTTGAAGGATTTTGAACATTACTTTGCTAGCCTGTGAGATGAGTGTAAGTGTGTGGTACTTTGATCATTCTTTGACATTGCCTTTCTTTGAGATTGGAATGAAAACTGACCTTTTCTGGTTTTGTGGCTACTGCTGAGTGTTTCAAATTTGTTGGCATATTGAGTGAAGCACTTTCACTGTATCATCTCTTTGGATTTGAAATAGCTCAACTGGAATTCCATCACCTCCAATATCTTTGTTTGCAGTGGTGATTCCAAAGGCCCACTTGACTTTGAATTAGAGAATATCTATCTCTAGGTGAGTGATCACACCATCGTGGTTATCTGGGTCATGAAGATCTTTTTTATATATTTCTTTTGTGTATTCTTGCCACCTCTTCCCAATATCTTCTGCTTGTTTTAAGCCCATGCCATTTCTGTCCTTTATTGTGCCCATCTTTGCATGAAATATTCCTTTGATATCTCTAATACTCTTGAAGACATCTCTAGTCTTTCCCATTGTATTGTTTTCCTCTATTTCTCTGCACTGATCAGTGAGGAAGGCTTTCTTATCTCTTTGCTATTCTTTGGAACTCTGTATTCAAATGGATATATCTTTCCTTTTCTCCTTTGCCTTTAGCTTCTCTTACTTTCTCAGCTATTCATAAGGCCTCCTCAGACAGCCATTTTGCCTTTTTGCATTTCTTTCTTTCTTTATTTTTTTTTTTGGGGGGGGTAGTTCTGATCACTTCATCCCATACAATGTCATGAACTTTCATTCATAGTTCTTCAGGCATTCTGTCAGATCTAATCCATTGAATCTATTTCTCACTTCCACCTTATAATCATAAGGGATTCAATTTAGGTGATATCAGAAGGATCTAGTGATTTTCTCTACTTTCTTCAATTTAAGTCTGAATTTGGCAATAAGCAGTGCATGATCTGAGCCACAGTCAGCTCCCAGTCTTGTTTTTGCAGACTATATAGAGCTTTTACAAACTCGGCTGCAAAGAACATAATCAATCTGATTTTGGTGTTGACCATCCGGTGATGTCCATGTGTAGTCTTCTCCTGTATTGTTAGAAGACAGTGTTTGCTATGACCAGTGCAGTCTCTTGGCAAAACTCTTATCCTTTCCCCTGTTTCATTCTGTACTCCAAGGCCAAATTTTCTTGTTACTCCGGGTATCTCTTGATTTACTACTTTTGTATTCCAGTCCCCTATAATGAAAAGGACACTTTTTTGAATGCTAGTTCTAGAAGGCCTTGTAGGTCTTCATAGAATGGTTCAACTTCAGGTTCTTCAGCATTATTGGTTGGCACATAGATTTGTATTACTGTGATATTGAATCATTTGCTTTGGAACTGAAAAGAGATCATTCTGTTATTTTTGAGATTGCAGCCAAGAACTGTGTTTTGAACTCTTTTGTTAACTATTAGGGCTTCTTATAAGGGATTCTTGCCCACAGTAATATATATAATGGTCTTCTGAGTTAAATTTGCCCATTCCAGTCCATTTTCATTCACTGGTACATCGAATGTTGATATTCACTATTGCCTTCTCCTATTTGACCACTTCCAATTTGCCTTGATTCATGGACCTAACATTCCAGGTTCATATGCAATACTGTTATTTACAACATTGGATTTTACTTACATCATCAGTCACATCCACAACTGGGTGTTGCTTTTGCTTTGGCTCCATCTCTTCATTTTTTCTGGAGGTATTTCTCCACTGATCTCCAGTAGCATATTGGCCACCTGCCAACCTGGGGAGTTCATCTTTCAATGTCCTATCTTTTTGCCTTTTTATACTGATCATGGGGTTTTTAAGCCAAGAGAACTGAAGTGCTTTTCTATTCCCTTCTCCAGTGAACCAAGTTTAGCCAGAATTCTCCATCATAACTGGTCTGTCTTGGGTGGCCCTACAAGACATGACTCATGGTTTCCTTGGATTAGAGAAGGCTGTGGTCCATGTGATTAGTTTGATAAGTTTTCTATGTCTTTGATTATCTTTCTGTCTGCTCTCTGATAGATAAGGATAAGAGGCTGATGGAAGCTTCCTGATGGGAGAGACTGACTGAGGGTGTAATGGATCTTGTTCTGATGGTGGGGGGCGAGGCATGTTCAGTAAATCTTTAATCAAATTTTCTGTTTGTGTTCCCTCCCTGTTGTATGGGACTTAGCTGGTGGCTCAGATGGTAAAGCGTCTGCCTACAATGCCGGAGACCGGGTTCAATCCCTGGGTAGGGAAGATCTCCTGGAGAAGGAAATGGCAACCCACTTCAGTACTCTTGCCTGGAAAATCCCATGGATGGAAGAGCCTGGTAGGCTACAGTCCATGGGGTCGCAAAAAGTCTGGACACAACTGAGCGAATTCACTTTCACTTTCCTGTTGTATGACCTGAGGCCAAACTATCTTGGAGATAATGAGACTTCCTTCAAAAGGTCCTAAGAATGCACTGCTACACTCAGTGCTCCTGACCCTTCAGCAGGCCACCATTAGCCCATGTCTATACTAGAGACATTCACAGACACACTCACAGACAAGTCTGGGTCTGCATCTTATGGAGTCGCTGCTCCTTTCTTCTGGTTCCTGGGGCAGGAACCATATTTCTACTTGTACCCTCCAAGATTCTTTTTCCCCATTCCCGTGTAAGTTCTGGTGGCTCTATGGTGGGGTTAACGGTGACCTTTTCCAAGAGAGCTTATGCCATACCCAGGTCTGCTGCACCCAGAGTCCCTGACTCTGTGGCAGGCCACTGCTGATGCATACCTCCACAGGAGACATTCAAACACTCAAAGGTAGGTCTGGCTCAGTATCTGTGGAGTCTCCTGGTGCACACAATGTTTTGTTCAGGCCCTCCGATCTTCTCTGGTGGTAGTGAGGTTTGATTCTGTCAGGGGAGTGTAATCTCCGTGGTTCTGTCTAGTCTCAACAAAAATTTGAAGCAACAGACATTAAAGCCCTTGGCACATCACAGCTCTCAGACAGTCTGTGTTATAGTTCTTGGAGAAATCAGAGTTATTTAGAAAATAAAGGAAAATACATCCTCAAGACATGAGGACATGCTGACCCAAAGGACACGAAGAGAAGAGAGAGAGATAGAAAGAATGAGTGTGCATGGGAGAGAGAGACCCCCGGCCCTTTGGCTCCTCTTTTTATATATTTTCCACCCCCTGGGCCTGCCCTATGTAAATTGGGCTAGGCAGGAGTGCTGTTTGTTCTACCTGAGGTCCTCACTCTGGTCCTTGGACCTTCCTTTGTTCTATTTTCACAGGCTTTTCCCTTCCTTGTCTTTTAGCCACCACCATTCTGGACTCCTGTTTTGTATTCTAACTACCTAACAATTCTAACGGAGAAGGCAATGGCAACCCACTCCAGTTCTCTTGCCTGGAAAATCCCATGGATGGAGGAGCCTGGTGGGCTGCAGTCCATGGGGTCGTGAAGAGTCGGGCACGACTGAGCGACTTCACTTTCTATTTTTCACTTTCATGCATTGGAGAAGGAAATGGCAACCCACTCCAGTGTTCTTGCCTGGAGAATCCCAGGGACAGAGGAGCCTGGTAGGAGGCCGTCTATGGGGTTATGCAGAGTGGGACACAACTGAAGCAACTTAGCAGCAGCAACAATTCTAAGTGCATTTTCATCCCTCCTATCATCTTGCTGGGGCTTCTCCTTTTCCCTTGGACATGGGATATACTTTTTTGGTGGGATCCAACATTCTCCTGTTGACAGTTGTTCAGTAGAGAGTTGTAATTTTGGAGTTCTCACAGAAGATGAGGTCACATCCTTCTACTCTGACATCTTAGATGTCCCATTATCTAATAAATGGAACCAATGTTCCTTGGAGAAAGGCTAATTGTAGGACCGGAGCAGGAAATGTACAGGATACGATCAGAGCATCTTATATTGTTAGGAATCAAGGAAATACTCAAAGAAAGGAAGGAAGGAAGAAAGGAAAAAAATGGAAGGAAAGAAGGAGGGGAAGGAGGAACTGATGAAGGACGGTAAGAAAGGATGGAACAAAGAGGAAAGGACTAAAGGGAGAAATGGTCAATGATGTTGTTGTTCAGTTACTAAGTCCTATCTGACTCTTTGTGATGCTATGGACTGCAGCACACTAGGCTTCCCTGTCACTCACTATCTCTCAGAATTTGCTCAGATTCATGTCTATTGAGTCAGTGATGTCATCCAACTATCTCATCCTCTTTTGCCTCCTTCTCCTGTTGCACTCAATCTTTCCTAGCATCAGGATCTTTTCCAGTAAGTTGGCTCTTTGCCTCAGGTGGCCAAAGCATTGGAGCATCAGCTTCAGCACCAGTCCTTCCAATGAATATTCAGGGTTGATATCATTTAGGATTGGCTGGTGTGATCTCTTTGCTGTACAAGGGACTTTTAAGAGTCTTCTGGGGTTATGTCCAAAAGACAGTTCCATAGGAACCAACTTAAGGAGCACCCAGTAGCTAAAGATGGAATAATTTGAGCAAAATACCAAAGTAGATTGGATTATAAACCAAAGTAAAATGTTATCTGCACATCAATGCTGATATAAATAATTAAGTGCATAAAAAAATGAAAGGGAAAAGACCAATCTTCTCTACAAAATTTGTAGAGAAACTTTTCATCTTTAATGTAGATGTTTTATCAATGGTGCTGTATAGAAGGAGAAGCTTAGAAACTACTGTAAAAATAAGACTGATAACTGGAAGCAGGAGGCTTAAGTACAAAATTCCAAATAATTTATATAGCTACTATGCCTTCAAGGAAGTATAACATGAATTCCAACTTCTTATGTGTGGGCTGTTTGTAGTTATTTCTTTCCAAAGAATATCATCTGGAAATGGGATAATAAAAGAATAATGTTGCAGTGGAAATGCCTGACAAACTACCTCAGCCAAGTGATTAATATTAACATTATTAATATCAACAGTGATCAGTTATATTGATAATACACACCCTTGATATGATGAAGATATTGTACCTCTGATTTTGGTCTCAAACACCACTTTACATTCAAATCGTAAGAAAGGTATTAGATAAATACCAACAACGAAATAGTCTACAAAATATCTGACTTATATTCATTGAGCTTCTCAAATTCATTCTTAACAAGGAAACTCTGAAAAATCATCATATCCCAAAAAGCCTAAGGAGATTTGGCTATTGAATGCAATGTGGCATCTTGGATAGGAGTCTGAAACTGGAAGGTGGCATTTGGTTAAAAAATGCAGATATCTGAATAAGGAATAGGATTTGACTAGGAATAATATATCATTTTGTGTTGTTTTCCAACTCTTTTCCAACCCCATGGACAGTAGTTCACTAGGTTCCTCTGTCCACAGGATTTCCCAGGCAAAAATACCAGAGTGGGTTGCCATTTTCTTTCTCCAGGGGATCTTCCCAACCCAGTGATCAAACCCATGGCTCCTACCTTGCAGGTGAGTCCTTTTACCACTGAGCCACCAGGGAATATATAAATATGGTTCATTAATTATAACAAATGAACCATAACAATGTATTCATAACAAGGGAAACTATTTGTGAGTGTAGGGACATTTTTTGTACTATATTTGAAATTGTTCTGGAAAACTAAAAAATTTAAATTCAAAAGCTATTAATTTAATAAGTAAATTAAAATGTGGACAGAACATGAAAAATTGTAAATCCATTACATAGGATTGTGAATAATCTAATTTTGTATTTTTTCTCTCTCTCTCTCTCTCTCTCTATATATATATATATAGATATATATATATATATATAAACTGATATGCTACATATTAATACTTGTGTAAGGCAAATATAGGCAAAGAAAAGCAATTATGTGGAACAAAACATAAATGAATTCAACTTTTATAATTTTATGCTAGAATAACAAACCTCAAAAACAAAGTTCATTTCTCACAACAATGTTTATATCAGCTATGGTTTGGCACCAGTGTAGTGTCATGTATTTATATTCCAGAACATAGACTGCGGGGCTTCCCTGGTGATTCAGTCTGACTGCAATGCTGGGGACATGGATTTGATTGCTGAGTTGGCAAGATCTCTTGGAGGAGGAAATGGCAACCCACTCCAAAATTCTGAAAAGTCCCATGGACAGAGGAGTCTGGTGGGCTACACTCCATGCGATTGCAAAAGGGTCAGACTCGGTGACTAAACCACCACCACCACGTAGACTGAAGGCAGCCATACCTTTCTAGTCAAATAAAATAAATGAAATAAGCCACTGATCAATAATTCATGATGTTGAGCATCTTTTCATGCACTGCACCCAGAGATGTTTTTATTTATTTTCTTCAGGAGAAAGTACATAATTGTTAATCATAGACTATGATAGCAAAGTATCTGGATACAATTCATGTTTCCATCTTTCTGAAATTAAATATGTAGAATATGGTGAATGCACATTATGGCATAATCACAGCAGTGAATAGCAGTATACACACATAGCAACACAGATTTTATATATATATATATATATATATATATATATATATATATATTGAGTAAAAGGAGTAAAATGCAAAATTATAACTGTGGAATAATGACATTCATTAAAGTTAAAAAATGCATGTATATTTGAATAAAAATAAATATATGAATGAATGAATTATATTAAACACATTAGATTATTTGCCTGTTAAAGGGAAAGGCAATAAGACTGGTGAATCAAATCAAATTAAAATAATGATGAAAAAGAAAGGAAGTAACAGGTGAAAATAGGTAAAAACTCTGCCTAAATGCATGCAAAAACCTTCATCTTCAAAATAACAAATAATAATATATCATTATCAAATTGAATTATATTACAAAACCTGTCATTTATGAATAGAATGAATTTATCCCAGTACTATGAAAGAACAATGTAATATTAAGTGAGCTTCTCCTTTTCTGAGAAATGCAAAATTTGACTTAAGAATTATTTATTGAGGTGGCTCATCATTTAGCATGTTGTTGTTTAGTTGTTAAGTCGTGTCTGATTCTTGCGACCCCAGGGACTGTAGCCCTCCAGGTTCCTCTGTCCTTAGGATTTCCCAGGCAGTAATACTGGAGTGGGTTGCCATTTCCTTCTCCAGTCATTTAGCATTATTTGGTTTAAAATCTAGAAGTATAAATAGAATATTAAGCTACAATTTTTTTCATTTGTCTACCCTGATTTGACATCATTAATGACACCTAACAATAGGCAAACACTGTTTATCAGTGGTAGTAGTCTACACATGCCTAGAGAAGTAGAGGAATTGTTACCAAAACATACAGGTTTGTGTGCCCAATTCACAATGAGGCCAAACAATACTAAAACATCAGAGTTTGGAACAGGGAAAGGTTTATTACAGGACCATTCAAGGAGATGGATGGCTCATGCTCTAAGACCCCCAATGTTACTGAAAGCTTTCACAAAGCCTTTTTAAAAGCAAATGGTGAGAGAGGGGTGTGGTTAAGTGTTGCAAATTTCTTGGTGTCAGATCCTTTCTTAAGTCAGATCATGGTCAAGTAACAATGTTCCTGTAAATCTGTACAAAATGAATACTATTCTCTGTCCTGATAAGAAAGGGCAAGGTCCCAAGGCACAACTTTCACCCTCCAAGGCACTGGTCCTGGTTAAGGGAAGGCATAACCCAGCTGGTGGCTCCCTCCGGGCCAGGTCCCAAGACTACCCTGTTGTCATCTCTGAGGGAGCCAGGTACCCAAACCAACTAGCTCTCAGGCTCTTCAAGCTGCTCAAAAGTAGGAGGAGATCAACTCCCACAGACTGTGACCCAGACAGGCTGCCATTGCTATTAGGTCATAGAGACAGGGAGGCAGGAGAGTTTCACCGCTGCCTCAAGGTCTAGGCCAAAGCTAGTGGATGCTTTAGGGAGGATGCTGGATCCCTGCAGGTCATGGTCCACAGCCTGTTCCTGGGCCCCCAGCTCACCCAATCTTCCAATGTCAAGTGAGCTGAAGGGCCTCAGGGAGAAGGCCAGGATCAGCCTCACACCTCTCACTCTCTGTCTGCTTTTCCTCACTATCACTCTTTAACAGTTGGTTACTTGTGGGTGGGACCCACTGCTGCACTGTGCGATGGCTGAGCAGGGCCACGAAGGTCACTCATTGACAGGTGGTTGCCAGTGGGCAGAGCCCACTGAGTCATCAACCAATGGCTGAGTAGGACCCACTGACTGGTATCAGAGTGAGAAGTAATGAAGGACAGCAATGATTGCTCTGCTAAGGGCTGAGTGCACTGTGCTCTGTTATAGGGTTTTAAGAATAAGCACAGAGGTAAAAAATTGAGAGGAGTTCTTTTGGAAGCAGCAAGTCTGCTCTGAAGCCACATGGAGGGAATCCCTGCACCCAGACCCCTTTCTTTCAGCCTCCTTCCACACATCCGTACAAACAAATAACACCACCTACTTACTTGTGTCAGCTTCCCCCCATTCAAGCAAACTTGGACCATAGCTTTCAATTATTTCTGACAAGAAGACAATTATTAGTGTTGATTTGTTATTTAGACTTATCAACGATCAGTTAATCTAATTGATTCACAAACCTGTCTTGCAGAATTTCAAGAATCCCTTTGATTTATATTAATTCTCTTTGAAGGGGACACTGTTTAATAAGACTGATTCAACATTCTTAAGAACTGCTGCTTGGCAACCAATTATTTAAATCCATCAATAACTTCTTTATTAAAGAAAACTGTGGAAAGTACAATAGGATGTGGATTCAGCAGCTTCACTAATAACAAGTAATGCTGCTCAGCCAGCAGCTGGCAGCAATGAAAATGGCTCATTTATACATGAATATGGTTGTGTGCTGAAGATGAGGAATTAAAAAAAAATCCTAATATGTTGTTAATCTTGAAATGCCAGCAGTACTACTCTAATGGCAACTCAGGCAAAAACAAGCACACTTATTTCCAGTCATTTCCTTTGAGATGACTTTTCCTTCCAGACAGGAAGAAAAACATTGTCTGATCCTTGAGGCAATCTTAGTTTTAACTATATCCTTCATCTGTTTAAAAATGCAGATTATTTGAAGAGGAGAACGATTATTCTGTGTATTCAATCAATGTAGACAATTAACTGAGCTAATTACCTTACCTCTACGTATTGTTAGACCTACATCTAAACTGCCTTGAGCCATGTCAATAAGCCAATAGCATACTGACCTGGGACTGAAAACTCAATAAAGCTTGGAGAATTTTGAAACTTCTATGATAATTGGATGGAATTATTGTGCAATCATTGCTAGGTCAGTAATTGGAAAATAACATTGTAAACCAACCAATCAAACGAATAAATGATGTTGTGCTGTGCTGTGCTTCCTCACTCAGTCTTGTCTGACTCTTTGCAATCCCATGGACAGAAAGTGAAAGTTGTTCAGTCATTTCCAACTCTTTGTGACAACATGTACTCTATAGTCTATAGAATTCTCCAGGCCAGAATACTGGAGTGGATAACCATTCCCTTCTCCAGGGAATCTTCCGACCCCAGGAATTGAACCCAGGTCTCGTTCATTACAGGCAGATTCTTTACCAGCTGAGCCACCAAGGAAGCCCAGGAATACTGGAGTGAGTTCAGTTCAGTTCACTCAGTAGTGTCTGACTCTTTGTGACCCCATAAACTGCAGCACGCCAGGCCTCCCTGTCCATCACCAACTGGCAGAGTTTACCCAAACTCATGTCCATCGAGTCAGTGATGCCATCCAACCATCTCATCCTCTGTTGTCCCCTTCTCCTCCTGCCCCCAATCGCTCCCAGGATCAGGGTCTTTTCAAATGAGTCAGCTCTTCACATCAGGTGGCCAAAGTATTGTAGTTTCAGCCTCAGCATCAGTCCTTCCAATGAACACCCAGGACCGATCTTTAGGATGAACTGGTTGGATCTCCTGGCAGTCCAAGGGACTCTCAAGAGTCTTCTCCAACACCATAGTTCAAAAACATCAATTCTTCAGTGCTCAGCTTTCTTTATAGTCCAACTCTCATATCCATACATGACTACTGGAAAAACCATAGACTATGGAGTGAGTAGCCTATCCCTTTTCCAAGGGATCTTCCTGACCCAGGAATCAAACCAGGGTCTCCTGCATTGCAGGAGGGTTGTTTACCAGCTGCGTTACCAGGGAAGAGTCAGGTAATTAAAAGTTTTCATTTGGGTTATGAAAAAGGACCTATGGCATGGGCTAGGCCAGGTATGTTAAAATAGTGCTGTAAGTTTTATCACAAATATAATTTACATGTCCCATATTTTCACATATATTAATATGTAGAGACTTAACACTGCTGACAACCCAAATGTCCCTTAACAGAAGAGTAAACAAATTTTGATATATTGATGTAGTGAAGTATACTCATCAGTAAAAATAAATCAAAGTACTAATAAATGCAGGGGCTTCCTAGGTAGTTCAGTGGTAAAGTACCTGCCTGCCAATGCAGGATACACAAGAGACATGGTCCCATCACTGGGTCGGTAAGATGCCCTGGAGGAGGAAATGACAATCTACTCCAATATTCTTGACTAGAAAGTCCCATGGACAGAGGAGCCTGGCATGCTACTGTCTGTGGGTTCACAAGGAGTGGAACACAATTGAGCTATTGAGCAACAATTAATATGTGCAACAATACAGGTGACTCTCAAATGAATTATGAGCAAAAAAAGCTCAGATAAAAGTACATATTACTTGATACCATTTACATAAATAACAAAGATGGCCAAATCAAATCTAAGGAAAGAGTTTATTTCAAGTTGAGAATTGACTGGAAAGAGTCATGAGGTAGCTTTTTTATGGTTAAATAATTGTTCTGAATCTTGATTTGAGTGATGGTAACACAGGTTTCTGTAACTGTCAAAACTCAAACTGAGGATTTAAAGTCTGTGTCTTCACACAAATACTTAATGAATTATACATATAATAACCTAAATTTAATCTAAAAGACTAGATATTATTTAGACTTTAAAAATGTGTAGGCCACTGATACTTAATTATAACTATTATTAATAACTGCAACTATTTTCACAAATGTATTATTTTACCTAAGAATAATAATAGGAGGTAAGATCTATCTGCTGATAATGTATACATTGTCATACTGAAAATTGCTATTTCTATTATTGATATATCAAGATAAATATTTTCACTGTGGTTGCTATTTCTATTATTGATATATCAAGATAAATATTTTCACTGTGGTTTACATTGCTTAGTCATGCAGAACCAATACATTTACATGTCTAATTCAAATTAGATTGTGAAATATTTCTGACTCTTGTTTTTCATACAAAGTTGACATTTTACAGTAATTGTGCAAATATAGTTTTCTAGTAAAAATTGTTATTTTTTATCCTTTAAGGAATTTTATTTAAAAAATAACTTGTGGCAATCCCTTTAATTGAGAAGTCAACTGGATGCATCAGCTCCTAGAGTGTCAAGGCATAAAATTAACTTCTATATTGGAATTGTGTTTAATTTAACCTCTATGAGTTTAGTTTTTCCAAAATGTGCTTAATTAAACACCAGTGGGTAAAGAATCCACCTGCAATGCAGGAGACACAAGAGACATGGGTTTGATCCCTGGGTAGGGAAGATACCCTGGAGGAGGAAATGACAACCCACTCCAGTATTCTTGCCTGAAAAATCCCATGGACAAAGGAGCCTGGTGGACTACAGTTCAAAGACTTACAGAATTGGACATGACTGAGCAACTAAGCATGAAATTTTTATCCTAGTTCAAAATCATATACATACAAATTTAAATTAGTTATTTACTGAAAGGCAAGACATGCTCAAATCATACCACTTTGCTAGTTCATATAACTGTGAATAATTAAATCAGTTATTACTACTTTCAGCATAGAAGATTCTATCTTGGCAAGGTACTATATGAAATTTATAAAATTCCTTTTGAGAATTGACTGGCATTGTCATTTTCAGCAATATAAGGTATTTGCTATATTGAAAAAATATCTCATTTTAAAAATTGAGATATAATGGAAAAAAGAAAACATTCTTATGTGCTCATGGAGACCTGCCCATGAATATTAATAGAGTCAATGCTTGTCATAGCCAAGAATTAAAAGCAACTTAAATGTCCAAGAGCAAGAGATTAAACTTATACATCTTATAAGCAAGGATGCAGTGTAATAAGGGATATTATTGAAAAGAATGTAAGATTTACATATCTATAAATAACATAGAGTGCCACTATGTTGTCTATAGAGTGTCACTATGTTGTTTATAGATATGTAAATAGGCAATCAGGGTTTAAATTAATATATGAAAATGATGAGCAGCAACCTCAGGATAATGATTTTTGTCTAGACAGAATTCCATCAGGAAAGAAAGCAGTTTTTTTTTTTTTTTAATTTTATTTTATTTTTGAACTTTACATTTTTTAAAATACTTTATGTTTTAGACTTTTTGAAGTTTCATA
This sequence comes from Bubalus kerabau, assembly GCF_029407905.1. NCBI lineage: Eukaryota > Metazoa > Chordata > Mammalia > Artiodactyla > Bovidae > Bubalus > Bubalus kerabau. Next base: position 59,389,169 of record NC_073625.1, read on the forward strand.
CATGTTATAATTTCATTAGAAGTGTTTAGTATATTTTAAGTTGATAAATGTTGGTTTCTGTTTTTATTTGTAGCCTCTGATATTTTCATTCAAAATCATTTACATATTTTTCCAATTCATATTTTGATAAAAGTAATTTACTAAGTCAAACCAAATCAGAGCATTTGTTGATTACTTAATCACAGTTATATGCATTTTAACAGTTTTATATATATATATATAGAGAGAGAGAGAGAGAAAGAGAGAGAGAGAGAGAGAGAGACACACACACAAACAAGGGAAATTTATAGCCCAGTTTGATGGATCACAAAGAAGCATTTATAAAGTCAAAAAAAAAAAAATCACTGGATTAATAGCAGCAACATTTTAAAAATAATTTCTAAAATACAACATTAATCACCAATTATTTTTTTCTCAAATGTAAAAAGCATAATTTAAATGTCTGTATCAAAGATAAAATATTTTCTATACTTAAAGAAATTTCATAGCTTTAATAAGCCATATTAATTGTTAATTTTCAAAAAGTGATATGATACATGTCACCTCCAAAATTTATCTTAACATGGAATATTTTCAGGAGTGGAGTAATTGTATAGCTATCTCAAACATACACTTGGAAATAGCATTGTTTGATTCCAGAAGAGGAGATAGTTTTAAGGAGGTTTCATGAAAACATGTTTTTTGTGGGTGTTTGGACAAACTGGAGAAAGAAATCTAAACATAGCAGTGACAGAAACATATGTAGCCAAATTTAAAAACATTACATTAGTGATGAAGAAATAAAAATCAGCAGGTTATTAAACATTTTCATCAATTTTCCTGTTGTCAATTAAGTTGAAAGCAGATGACTCTTTGCAATTATAATTTTTAATGCTTTTTTTTTATCATCCTATCAAGTATTAGTTTATAGCATGGCAGAAAAGAAATATTCTGTGTAATTTTGACTATGGTGCTAATATTTGACTAGAATACTGTATTTAAATTGAATAGAGACAAAAATGTTTACTTTGCTCTTTTGTAGACATTCATTTTAATTCATGGGTATGTCTGTTACCTACTCTTTTTGCTTAACTTAACATCTGTTTGCCTAACCTTCTTTCTCCTCTAACAAGGATTAGGAACTTGGAAAACAATCTCAGAATCAAGTGCCAACTGTTCATAAGGCACTTGAGCTTGTTTTGGATATCCTCTGAGACACAAGGGCATATGAGACTCTTTCCAGTTGCAAACAGAAGAAAAGTTGACAAATGCTGGAGCTGTTCCTGAGGTTACTCCTAAGATCACACACCTTGAAAGATGGCCTGTCCACATTTTCTCTAAAGAATTGGCAGCGAGACAAGAGGAATTAAATGAAAGCACGATCAGTGTCTTATATAAACTGACTGGAACCCATTAATATATGAGACAAAATTATAAAGTACAGGCTGTTTTATAGTATAAAATATATCAAGACTGTTATACATATCATTGGAAGGTATTATTTTAGAATTGTCTATCAATGAATACTCATATTCTCTGCATTTACTGAGGTTTACGGGTATATCCAAAGAAAGTAAATATACAAAACACTTCTACTTACTATTCTGATGAAGGAAATGGCATCCTACTCCAGTATTCTTGCCTGGAAAATCCCATGGACAGAGAAGACTGGCAGGCTACATACAGTCCATTGGGTTACAAGAGTCGGACATGACTTAGACACTAAAACACACTAACTTTTCTAAGATTTATTTCCCCTGTTTGGTAGGTAATTAATATTATTTTAGTATTCAAATGTTTAAATTTAAATTCTATATAAATATGTAAATTTTAACATATTTTAAGGAAAGAATATTATTTGAAACTGAAGTTGTAAAAGGAATAATCCATTTTTATAGTATACAGGGAACATTTGATAAAGGTTAGATTGAATTAAAAAAGTAAATTCTATGTATATTCATAGTGATGACCAAAGCAGTTATTACTATTAATATTCTCTGGGAAATATTGAAGACACATTTTAAACTAAAAGTCCACAAATTAATTCAATAGTATGTGACATAAGGCAACATATTCTATAGTAGTGGCTTTTATAGAAAAAATATTTGTAGAGTTAAGCAGAAAATGGACTTTTTATTATATCTTCTTGAGTGATACCCAAGGACACAGGCGGTAGCCAGGAGGAGCAATCTCACTTCCAAGGAGAGGTGGCTGCACGGGCACAGGAGGGCGTAGAGGAGCTATTCCACGTTCAAGGTCAGAAGGGGCAGCCTTAAGGAGATACCCCTCATCCAAGGTAAGGAGCAGCGGCTGCGCTTTGCTGGAGCAGCCGTGAAGAGATACCCCACGTCCAAGGTAAGAGAAACCCAAGCAAGAAGGTAGGTGTTGCAAGAGGGCATCAGATGACAGACACACTGAAGCCATACTCATAGAAAACCAGTCAATCTAATCACACTAGGACCACAGCTTTGTCTAACTCAATGAAACTAAGCCATGCCCTTGGGGCCACCCAAGACAGGCGGGTCATGATGGAGAGCTCTGACAGAATGTGGTCCACTGGAGAAGGGAATGGCAAACCACTTCAGTATTCTTGCCTTGAGAAGCCCATGAACAGTATAAAAGGCAAAATGATAGGATACTGAAAGAGGAACTCCCCAGGTCAGTAGGGGCCCAATATGCTACTGAAGATCAGTGGAGAAATAACTCCAGAAAGAATGAAGGGATGGAGCCAAAGCAAAAACAATACCCAGTTGTGGATGTGACTGGTGATAGAAGCAAGGTCCGATGCTGTAAAGAGCAATATTGCATAGGAACCTGGAATGTCAAGTCCATGAATCAAGGCAAATTGGAAGTGGTCAAACAAGAGATGGCAAAAGTGAACGTCCACATTCTAGGAATCAGAGAACTAAAATGGACTGGAATGGGTGAATTTAACTCATATGACAATTATATCTACTACTGTGGGCATGGATCCCTCAGAAGAAATGGAGTGGCCATCATGGTCAACAAAAGAGTTTGAAATGCAGTACTTGGATGCACTCTCAAAAACGACAGAATGATCTCTGTTTGTTTCCAAGGCAAACCATTCAATGTCATGGTGATCCAAGGCTATGCCCTAAGCAGTAATGCTGAAGAAGCTGAAAGGTTCTATGAAGACCTACAAGACCTTTTAGAACTAACACCCACAAAAAATGTCCTTTTCATTATAGGGAACTGGAATGCAAAAGTAGGAAGTCAAGAAACACCTGGAGTAAGAGGAAAATTTGGCCTTGGAATATGGAATGAAGCAGGGCAAACACTAATAGAGTGTTGTCAAGAAAATGCACTGGTCATAGCAAACACCCTGTTCCAACAACACAAGAGAAGAAGACTCTACACGTGGACATCACCAGATGATCAACACTGAAATCGGATTGATTATATTCTTTGCAGTCAAAGATGGAGAAGCTCTATACAGTCAACAAAAACAAGACCAGGAGCTGACTGTGGCTCAGATCATGAACTCCTCATTGCCAAATACAGACTTAAATTGAAGAAAGTAGGGAAAACCACTAGACTATTCAGGTATTAACTAAATCAAATCCTTAGACCATTCAGGAATGACCTAAATCAAATCCCTTATGATTATACAGTGGATGTGAGATATAGATTTAAGGGACTAGATCTGGGAGATAGAGTGCCTGATGAACTACGGACTGAGGTTCCTGGCTTTGTACAGGCGACAGGGATCAAGACCATTCCCATAGAAAAGAAATGCAAAAAAGCAAAATGGCTCTCACGGGAGGCCTCCAAATAGCTATGAATAGAAGAGAAGTGAAAAGCAAAGGGGAAAAGGAAAGATAGAAGCATCTGAATGCAGAGTTCCAAAGAATAGCAAGAAGAGATAAGAAAGCCTTCCTCAGCAAACAATGCAAAAAAATAGAGGAAAATAACAGAATGGGAAAGACTAGAGATCTCTTCAAGAAAATTAGAGATATCAAGGGAACACTTGATGCAAAGATGGGCTCGATAAAGGACAGAAATGGTATGGACCTAACAGAAGCAGAAGATATTAAGAAGAGGTGGTAAGAACACACAGAAGAACTGAACAAAAAAGATCTTCATGACCAAGATAATCATGATGGTGTGATCACTCACCTAGAGCCAGACATGCTGGAATGTGAAGTCAAGTGGGCCTTGGAAAGCATCACTACGAACAAAGCTAGTGGAGGTGATGGAATTCCAGTTGAGCTATTTCAAATCCTGAAAGATGATGCTGTGAAAGTGCTACACTCAAAATGCCACCAAATTTGGAAAACTCAGCAGTGTCCGCAGGACTGGAAAAGGTCAGTTTTCATTCCAATCCCAAAGAAAGACAATGCCAAAGAATGCTCAAACTACTGCACAATTGCACTCATCTCACAGGCTAGTAAAGTAATGCTCAAAATTCTCCAAGCCAGGCTTCAGCAATACATGAACCATGAACTTTCAGATGTTCAAGCTGGTTTTAGAAAAGGCAGAAGAACCAGAGATCAAATTGCCAGCATCTACTGGATCATCAAAAAAGCAAGAGAGTTCCAGAAAAACATCTATTTCTGCTTTATTGACTATGCCAAAGCCTTTGACTGTGTGGATCACAATAAACTGTGGAAAATTCTGAAAAAGATGGGAATACCAGACCACCTGACTTGCCTCTTGAGAAACCTATATGCATGTCAGGAAGCAACAGTTAGAACTGGACATGGAACAACAGACTGGTTCCAAATAGGAAAAGAAGTACTCCAAGGCTGTATATTGTCACCCTGCTTATTTAACTTATATGCAGAGTACATCATGAGAAATGCTGGGCTGGAAGAAGCACAAGCTGGAATCAAGATTGCCAGGAGAAATATCAATAACCTCAGATATGCAGATGACACCACCCTTATGACAGAAAGTGAAGAGGAACTAAAAAGCCTCTTGATGATAGTGAAAGAAGAGAGTGAAAAAGTTGGCTTAAAGCTCAACATTCAGAAAACGAAGATCATGGCATCTGATCCCATCACTTCATGGGAAATAGATGGGGAAACAGTGGAAACAGTGTCAGACTTTATTTTTCTGGGCTCCAAAATCACTACAGATCGTGACTGCAGCCATGAAATTAAAAGACGCTTACTCCTTGTAAGAAAAGTTCTGACCAGCCTAGATAGCATATTCAAAAGCAGAGACATTACTTTGCCAACAAAGGTCCATCTAATCAAGGCTATGGGTTTTCCAGTGGTCATGTATGGATGCGAGATTTGGACTGTGAAGAAAGTTGAGAACCAAGGAATTGATGCTTTTCAACATGGTGTTGGAGAACACTCTTGAGAGTCCCTTGGACTGCAAGGAGATCCAACCAGTCCATTCTGAAGGAGATCAGCCCTGGGATTTCTTTGGAAGGAATGATGCTAAAGCTGAAACTCCAGTACTTGGCCACCTGATGCGAAGAGTTGACTCATTGGAAAAGCCTCTGATGCTGGGAGGTATTGGGGGCTGGAGGAGAAGGAGACGACAGAGGATGAAATGGCTGGATGGCATCACCGAGTCAATGGACGTGAGTCTGAGTGAACTCCGGGAATTGGTGATGGACAGGGAGGCCTGTCGTGCTGCGATTCATGGGCTGGCAAAGAGTCCGACACGATTGAGTGACTGATGTGAAATGAACTGATACCTCTATAGCATTTTACAGCTTCAAGTTTACTTCAAAATTACTTTAAATCTAAATTTCATAAAAACCAGGAGTTCAAGTGATAGATATAAGTGTATCCTTCTTTCTGTTGATGAGAAACATAAACGTAGCAATGTGAGGTGATGGTTTAAGTTTGAATGCATGATTATTGTAAAAAGATAAAGCAAAACTGAGAAGTGTGTCTTCTGATTCTGTACCGTCTTCATGAGATTATGATTTAATATCTTCCTATTTACTTCATAATTTGACAGAAGCTACTTACCTCTTTGTAGAAACTAAATTTTAGGGGCAAATCAAGACTGAAGATTAATGATAAAGGACAGATTATTGAGAATGTTCCAGTAAAAGCCACTGTGTTTTCTATCAGTTAATTCAACAAAGCAACTCATCAATATCACTAAAAAATGTGTTTTGTTGCATGTGGGCTACAATAAACATGAAATTATCCTATTTTGATACGTTTTAACATTCTGTGTAATTATTATAATAATTGCATTTATATTAATCACCATAGTCATTCCAAATTTTGAAGAAGTTAAATCAATTAGAAAACAGGAATATGATTCTTGTATTGGTAGTGTTATCCTTGTCATCGATTAGAAACAGTCATTCCTTCTTTTAATGAGAAAACAATTTTTCCTTGTATTTTGTAACTATATATTTAAGTCTGAAGTCCTTTTACAATACTAGAACACTATATACATTTAAAATGTTGATGTCTTTCATGTGGTTCATAAGAAGTAAACAGAAATTTGGAAATGTTTTTAATTTACTTACCTTGTGACTGTTAAATTCAACTTTCTTTAACCACCAAGAAACCAATATTTCCGTTAAAATACCACTTATATCACTAAAATATAATTTATTAATTTAATACATTAATATTAATAAACCTCTTATTAATTATAAGTTAATTTATTTGGATAGAAATATTTTGACATATTAAAAAGTCTAATATATCAGATTCTAAGAAATTTAAACACCTTTAAAGGCAGATAAACACAAACTATCACAATTATAGAACTTATTACCTCACATTAAACCAGATTAAATGCCCTACTATTAATATATAATATTGAAGTTTAAGTGTATATTTTAACCCTTGTTTTGAACATAGACATAGCAAAATGTTTTGTTTTCTGTCTTGTCAGCTATAACCACTAAGCTGACAGGAGTTTTATCTGATACTATCTTTATAGTTTCACATGGTTGTGGTGCTCTTTCATGTTCAAAACAAAAATCACACAAAACATCATTTCAAATCAGCCAAATAAAGGCTGAAGTTGTTCAACAAATGAAGTTTGATTAGAAGATAAGGCTTTGTTTTATTGTATAGCTTTACTTATTCTGATATGTAGGGTCATTTAGAAACTTTTATTTCTGTGTTAAAACATTTTGAAGTTACTGTTTTTCATAGAATTTTATTTTCTCAAAACATCTATCAAATTGATACAATATTTAAATGTGTTTCATATAACCTACCTAATCTCTCTATTAGTGTATATTAATCTAAAGTATTGTATTATTTTAAATACAGGCATGCATATTCATCCATAAACATGTAATTTAAGTTATCTATGTATTTCCATCATATTTACATATTTAAACATGCATTGTAGCATAGATAATATCCAACTCTCATCAATATTTATCATCCTTTTTAGAGTATATTGGGAAATGAAATACTAAATTTCTTGAGTCACAGTGGCTCAGACAGTAAAAAAATCCGCCTGCAAAGCAGGAAACTTGGGTTCAGTCCCTGGGTCAGGAAGATCCATTGGAGAAGGGAATAGCTTCCCACTTCAGGATTCTTGCCTGGAGAATTCGATGGACAGAGGAGCCTGGCAGGCTACAGTTCACAGGGTCACAAAGAATTGGACACAACTGAGCGAATAACATTTTTAACTTACCACCTTGCTTCTTATATAGAGGATGACTACTTTATGTAGATAGGGAAGTATATAACTCCTTCAGCTTTGAAAGTAGAAAAATAAAACAAAATAAAACACAAAGATCATTAAATTTTTTATTCAAAGTACAGCTCCTTGAAAACTCTTGATTGTGAAATGAACACTACTAATTATAAAAATAATGCATTCAGCATACTTAACTATTCCTGAATCACTCATTTTGTTCTCTCCTAGTTATCTTATATAGACTTGAATTAATAATATTTAAAAGAATAATCCCCACAAAAATCCCCTTGCTACTAGAGGTGAGAAAAAAAAGAATGAATTATAGAATATACCTGCAAGAAATTTGTAACCAACCAAGATGAGGTCATTCATAAGACATGGTACAAATGACTAGCTTTTCAATTTTTTTTTTTTTTTGTATATGTAGGCAGCAAGTGTTATTGAATATTAGATTGTGTGTATATACATAAAAGGATTCAGAGTTCAGCATGGGTTTCTTCATTTTGATTTAATTAGCTTCCCCAGTGTTTTTCTATCTTTGCTGTTTGGCTTTGGAAATTTTCTAAGAAAATCACCTTGCCTGAAATAAGTTTTGAGAGTGACTCTGTAATCTTGATGAGTACCATGAATCTAAACATAATTTGAGGACTTTGCAGGGATGAATATTTTATTCCAAATCTGATATAGTTTGTGCAGCAATCTCTGTGGCTCTTCACTGGACCCTAGTGTCAGATTAGCTTGGCCAAGGTCCTTCTGGATCAATGACTGTGCAACACTGTCCACCAGCAAGTAGCAGGTCACAGTGACTTTGCTCCAGTGTATCATTACAGCAGATTTGATGTTTCTTGATAGAGGAAAAGCACAGAAAATAATTTACTTATATCCACATTGAAATCAATTAGTCTTACAAAAGCACTCAGTGTCAATTGCTAAGAAGGGTGATTAAGACTAAGTCCTTAAAGATCCATCAGGATACTAAGGTTTATGTCTTACTAAGTACATACTGCCTATGTCTTTGAAATTAGTTTACTGAATGCAATCTTAAATATCTTACAAAGTGGATTTTGGCATGTACACAAGGGTTTGGAAACTTTTTCATCACTTTTTCAGTCATCTAGAATATGGTTCAAATTGCTAAGGTTTCCCTCAGATAGTTTTAAACCTAGATAAAGGTTTTACATGTAATTTGATGACTACTGATGAAATAATATAAGTTAAAATTTTTGAGAGTGTTGTTGTTGTTTTTCTTGCAAAATCACTGAAAGATTATGGGTTGATGATTAACCAAAACATAAAACTACTGCAAATAGGTATTATTTCAACAGAATTAGTCATGGTTGTGCTGAAGGTCAGGAGACTTGTAAATAGTAAGATTATTTTATTCATTTTATACTAACCAGAACCTACTTTCTTTCTAAAGCCCAATAGTCTTTTGTTGTTGTTGTTGTTCTTTTGTTCTCACCAAAACTTTCCTAGTTTCTTTTGTTTCCTTAGAGCCCAGTAAGACTTAATAGACTGCTGAGTATCCTATTTTTCTCTTATTTAACAAAGTAATCTTTATTGAACATTGATGATAGAAGGTATACATTGATTTTTCCTTAACTCCTGTACAAGCTTTTATGTGGTTTAACATGGTTAGTGTCATTGTAAAAGGAAAATAGTCAAATATTCTCTGGATAACTTGGACGTCAGGAATGGTAAAGTACCTATATATTAACAGTCTAACTATGCTTCATGCGAATTAGAAAATATACAGAATTGCAGAAAATGAGCCAAACATAAATTTTCTTACTCATGTACCCCAGTGATGATTTTCATTACTTTGTAATATAGACTAAGTTGTCAGTATAACATCTGATTTGGAAGCCTTTGGCAAAGATGGGAATTAAATTGGAGAAGGCAATAGCACCCCACTCCAGTACTTTTGCCTAGAAAATCCCATGGACAGAGAAGCCTGGTAGGCTGCAGTCCATGGGGTTGCTAGAGTCGGACATGACTGAGCGACTTCACTTTCACTTTTCACTTTCATGCACTGGAGAAGGAAATGGCAACCCACTCCAGTGTTCTTGCCTGGAGAATCCCATTGACAGGAAGCCTGGTGGGCTGCCATCTATGGGGTCGCACAGAGTCAGACACGACTAAAGTGACACAGCAGCAGCAGGTAAGGCATAATTAGTTATGGGAAAACTTTACTGTGTATTTTTGGTTTCAGATTTCAGATGTGTGTAATCAAGTAAACTACAAGCTATATGACAAAATCATCATCTAACTAAAGGTCTGGGGAAGGAAATGGTAACCCACTCCAGTATTCTTGCCTGGGGAATCCTGTGGACAGAGGAGCCTGGTGGGCTGTTGTCCATGGGGTCGCACAGTTGGATATGACTGAAGTGACTTAGCATGCATGCATTGGAGAAGGAAATGACAACCCACTCCAGTATTCTTGCCTGGAAACTCCCAGGGATGGAGGAACCTGGTGGGCTGCCATCTACGGGGTCGCACAGAGTCGGACAGGACTGAAGTAACTTAGCAGCGTCAGCAGCAGCAAGTAGAGGTCACATTATGCATTATAGAGCCATAGAGTGGGCTAATCTTGATTGGCATGTGAATTTCTTCACAAAATTTCATATTTGCATTTATCTTCATGCTGATGGAACAGTCTAACTCAAGATTAAGGCATAAAACTACATTGTCTCAGGGAATCTATTTATTAAACTAATTATTAATAAAAGATGGAGATAGTGGAATAAATATCAATAATAATAAAAGTGTAACCATCTCTATAGGTAATCACTTCTATATAGATGGAATAGGCCATGTAGTATTATAGAAATTATTCTCTGCATATTCATATAGCATATCTTCTAATTCTCATATATACCTTATAGGATAATTGCTATTAACATTTTTTCAAATGAATAGATGAAGTCTACCAAAGACTAATTAAACTGTTTAAAATTTGAGAACATGTATGAATGAGCATTTGGATTTAAATATAAGACTTTTGAATCTAAAGCTCTTGATTATTCTACTGTGGAGACTGAATGATTAAATGTGTTAGAGTAATTTCTGTGTCCTGGGAAATGTAGGCAAGATAAAGGCCCTTTGCTTTAATTATACTCATGAAAGTAAAGGAATATTTCAGGGAAAGAAAATCTAATCACCTAAATCTTAAGGGTTAAATAGAAACTTTACTGCCAACAAGATAACTGAGGTGAATATACTGGTGAGTAGGGAACAGCATATATCTCAAGAAAATGAAGAACATCTGATAAGAGATAAGACCTAGATTTTTAAAAGGCCATAAAACAGGAATTGTGTTGGCAGAAGATGAATTTGGAAGTTATAGCGAAAATGAACAGAAATGAAAGTACAAGCAAGAATCTACCACAAAAACCAAAGGAAAAATAATGTTGAAAGGGAAGATGGCAGTGAAGTCTCAAATACTAAAAAAGGACTAAGCTGAAATGATAACACAGAAGATGCTGTTATATTTTAGTACACAGAAAGTGTCAGACTGTCTTCAAAGAGGTAATAATATAGTCAGAGTGAAGGACTGAGAGCTAATGAGTGACTATATGATAAGGAGAGGGGGCAACAAAGATTGAATCACCAAAATCAAAGCAAACTGTAACCATTCATTATACACAATTTCAAATAAAATGCTCTATGACTTTTATAGCATTTCACACACAAGAGTTGCCAAGAGACTGAATTTTCAAGTGATATTCTTAACATATGAATTTTGAATGTCACCTTACATATTTTGACCTTTAGAATTATTTTATCACATTCTTTATGCTACCCACTATTTCTACAAGATTGATGGTTTTCTTTTAATCCTAATATGATGTTACATTTATAACATTGTTCAACTAAAATATCATTGTGTGCGCAAGACTTTCTCTTTTCAAATCTATTTATCCCTGCATCAGTGAAAATATTGAAAATACTAGATGCTAAAGTATGGAAGCAGAAGCCAAAAATGATTGATATTTAGAATTTACTTTGAGTGAAGCAGAAGTTAGAAGATGAACTCAATCACTAAACTCTTTAAGAATTCAGATTTGAAAGAAAAACTAGAGTCCATTAATTCAATATGTTAATTTCCTCTCATAAAATACTACCAAGGAGTCTCTGTTTGCACATACTATACAGTATTATGTTTGTACATTGCATTACACAGACTGAGCTCTAAGTGGGTAAAACTGAGTTATTTGTTAACCATCAGCTGAATATAATTTTGATATTAAATGAGGAAAAGACACTGTACTCTGTACTAGGAACAGAGTGATTTTTAAAATTTATTATTTTTTTTAATTTTTACAGATTTTCTCAACTTAAAAAATAGTCACAACCTAGAAGTTGAGAGTTATGTTTTATTTGGTGGAAATTTTTAGGACTTCAAGCCTGGGTGATAACATCTCAAGTAACACTGAGAAAATTGTTCTGAGGAGGTGGGGGAGGAGTCAGGTTATATGGAAGTTTGCAGTAATCAAAAGATTCATGTTAAGTAAGGAAAACTAGATACCTCAAATTAAAGAATTTATTGGTTTTCCAGGTATGGGAAGATACAAGAGTCTGGGCTTACTGAAATCATTCCATTCATATGAATCTCATCTATCTGGGGCCAGCATACTTCAGTTTGATTTTTCACATCCCTTGGTTTGCTGTAGGAAGTGGAGGATGGCTGCTGCCTATGCTTTTCATTTCCACTCCCAGCTCCTAACAACAGTGGGGAGTGACTATGGCTGCCAGATAGCAGGCATTGTTCTTACTGGATACCCCTGGGCTCAGAAATTCACATGGAATCACTGATGGTTGTGACATCCTTGTTTACTGATATGGCAGGGGATACTCCATTTCAACACATTATAGATATTTAACAGCAGATGCAATACAGACTCAAGCTCTCTAGTTTTAACTGGTCGAAAGTATAAGAAGCCAACCCTAATTGGAACAACTACTCTATATCCTTGGATTTTTTTTTCCCCCCAAGGTGAGATCACATGGAAATGCATATAGCATTTAACTTGTTGGGGGAGTGTGTAATTTCCTCAGTTCTGTCTCACCAAAGCAAAGCTTTGAAATGGAGGACCAGTGTTACAGCTCTGTTACAGCTCAGTTTTACTTGGCAAGCAAAGGATAGTTCACTCTTGAGGCATGAGGGCCGGCTGATCCAAAAGGAGAGGCCTCAATCCATCTTGGCTTCCTCCTTTTATATGTTTGTCTGCTCCCTGTCTTGAGCTTTCCCTATACAAATAGGGCTGGCCAAGACGGGGGTGTGTTTGTTTCACCTGAAGTTCTCACTCCAGTTGGGCTTCCTTTTGTTCCATTTTCACAGGCTTTTCCCTTTCTTTGTCTTTTCAGCTCAGTTCAGTTCAGTCACTCAGTCGTATCCGACTCTTTGTGACCCCATGAATCCCAGCAGGCCAGGCCTCCCTGTCTATCACCAACTCCTGGTGTTTACCCAAACTTATGTGCATCCAGTTGGTGATGCCATCCAGCCATCTCATCCTCTGTCGTCCCCTTCTCCTTCTGCCCCCAATCCCTCCAAGCATCATGGTCTTTTCCAATGAGTCAGCTCTTCGCATAAGGTGGCCAAAGTATTGGAGTTTTAACCTCAGCATCAGTCCTTCCAATGAACATCCAGGAACATCTTGAACATCTGGAAGTTCACAGCTCACGTATTGCTGAAGCCTGGCTTGGAGAATTTTGAGCATTACTTTACTTGCCTGTGAGATGAGTGCAATTGTGTGGTAGTTTGAGCAATCTCTGGTGTTGCCTTTCTTTGGGATTCAAATGAAAACTGATGTTTTCCAGTCCTGTGGCCACTACTGAGTTTTCCAAATTTGCTGGCATATTGAGTGCAGCACTTTCACAGCATCATCTTTCAGGATTTGAAATAGCTCCACTGGAATTCCATCACCTCCACTAGCTTTTTTGTAGTGATGCTTTGTAAGGCCCACTTGACTTCACATTCCCAGAATGCCTGGCTCTAGGTGAGTGATCATATCATCCTGATTATCAGGATCATGAAGATCTTTTTTGTACAGTTCTTCTGTGTATTCTTGCCACCCCTTCTTAATATCTTCTGCTTCTGTTAGGTCCCTACCATTTCTGTCCTTTATTGAGCCCATCTCTGCATGAAATGTTCCCTTGGTATCTCCAATTTTCTTGAAGAGATATCTAGTCTTTCCCACGCTGTGTTTTTCCTCTATTTCCTTGCATTGATAGCTGAGAAAGGCTTTCTTATCTCTTCTTGCTATTCTTTGGAACTCTGCATTCAAATGGGAATATCTTTCAGCCACAGCCATTTTGGACTCCTTTTTCCTTTCTAACTACCTAACTGATAAAAGTAGTTGCAAAAATAATCTTTGGTTAGCAAAAACTTGTATTTAAAGTAGCAAAGTTATTTCTACAGGCAATACATTTTTTTAAATATGTAAAAAATATATATTTCTTTTTTATGTCCCATTTCTTTTTATTTGAGGATAATTCCTTTACAATAATATTATTTATTTATTTTTGTTTTGCCAGTAAAATAGTTTCATTCAGAACAGCAAAAAAATTGCAGTATAGCACATGCAAGTATGGTGAGCCACTTGCAAGTTCCATAAAGTAAAGAACAGAAATTCATACAGAAGAGGATGTTTGGAAGGACTATTATAAACAAAAAGTCCATTGGAGAAAACTGGGAGTTCATAGTATAGTGGCTTTTCTTGGTTGAGTTTCGACAGTCTCTCCTTGGCTAAGCTGGATAATATCTTTCTTCCTGCTCCTGGTGGTAAGAGAGTAGTGTCACTTCCTGCCAGAAATGCTAAAGAGATCTCTTCCTCTTGGGATCTGTACTGACCTCAAGTTGTACCTACATGACAACTCCTCTTTCAACTTCCCAGTTACATTTTAGCAAGATTTCTCTAAAATTTATAACTTCCCTTGATTAATCATAGTTTTGCATTGTTTCTATTTCTAACATTCCTTTCTTGTATTATTTTTGTTAGAATGTCTATCTGTCTTATTATATTACCCATTTTGCATGCTCTCTGCTTTATCCATTGGAGCTTTTAGTATCCTAATTACGATTGTTTTAAAATTGTGGTCTGATAACCAATAACCCTACCATTTGTAGTTTTGATGGTTGTTTTAGCTCTTACAATTTTGTTTTTTGCCTTTCACATAACTTTTTTTTTTTTTTTTTTTTAATTTTAGCTGGACATGATGTAGTAGAAGCATAAATAAATAAATAAATAAGCTTCTATAAGCAGGCTTTAGAACTGTGGTGGTAAGCTATTGGGGCAGAGAAAGTGTTCTGTGATACAATGCTTGGGTCTCTGTCTTTTAGTGAACCTAGGCCCCTGGACTGTGAACCTCAGAGTTGTCTTTCATTTTTCCTCCATTAGGTTGAACATGATGGCTAGAGTAGGCAGAAAGTGGATATTTTTTTCCCCTGGGTCATTTAGGCTCTGATATTACTCCAATAGTTTAGGTACCGATTAACTAGTTCTCCCTTAGGTCAGGCTTTTTTAGGAAGAACAAAGACTGTGGTACATTTACAGATGGTGTTTCCACCCCCCAACACACGCCTCCCCCTACCACTGCCTTAAGCACAGGATATTTTTCCTCACATATTTACTGTGAGAACCTTGTAATATCTCTGAAGATCCATCTCACAAAACTGAGAAGGCTGACAAATGAGTTGGTCTTCCTGAGATTTTTAACTCTCTGAGTTCTTTACACTAAGCCTGTAGCAATTCATCAATTACATCTGAGATTTTCCTATCATGTTATTGGGTCCTGTATCTACTAAGTCATTATTCCCTGTATTCACCTATATTTCTCTGCTATTTTGGGGACAGTTCTTGGATCTGTGTCTTCCCCTTTATTGCAAAAAAGAAGTGTCCAGTTTTCAGTCTATTCATCTTTTTGTTTGTTGTTAAGATAGTAGGCAACTTCCAAGCTCCTAACAAGAAGAACTCTTTATTTACATTTCAAATGTCCGAGTATATTTTGGTTTTAATACATGTATTTTCAATATAACTGTATATTTCTTGTATTTATTATAGCATGATGCCTCTGGTGTTCTTGATACTTCATAACATGACAAAATATTTTAAATAGTATCTGTCCAAGATTTGTGATTTTCTTCTTCAAAACTATGGGATTATGTTTACTACACACTTATTTAAATAGAACCCTTAATATTTTATACACCTTGATTTTGTATTATACACACACACATGCACACACACACACATATATATATATATATATATAATTTTGTATTATAAACCTTAATAGTGTATTATAACTTTAAAATATAAGCCAAGTAAATACAGATATCTTTTCTTTCTTGTGATCCTTGTATTGTCAATACTTAATATAAGACCTGTTACATAGCAAATGTACACTAAATATTTATTCAGTAATCAATTACTAAAGAGATATTTAATATGTACTATTCTAGATGAAAGTGAAAGTGCAGACTGAAAAAGTTGGCTTAAAGCTCAACATTCAGAAAACGAAGATCTTGACATCCGGTCCCATCACTTCATGGCAAATCGATGGGGAAACAGTGGAAACAGTGTCAGACTTTATTTTTTTGGGCTCCAACATCACTGCAGATGGTGACTGCAGCCATGAAATTAAAAGATGCTTACTCCTTGAAGGAAAGTTATGACCAACCTAGATAGCATATTCAAAAGCAGAGACATTACTTTTCCAACAAAGGTTCATCTAGTCAAGGCTATGGTTCTTTCAGTGGTCATGTATGGATGTGAGAGTTGGACTGTGAAGAAGGATGATTGCTGAAGAATCGGTACTTTTGAGCTGTGGGGTTGGAGAAGACTCTTGAGAGTCCTTTGGACTGCAATGAGATCCAATAAGTCCATTCTGAAGGAGATCAGCCCTGGGATTTCTTTGGAAGGAATGATGCTAAAGCTGAAACTCCAGTACTTTGGCCACCTCATGAGAAGAGTTGACTCATTGGAAAAGACTCTGATGCTGAGAGGGATTGGGGGCAAGAGGAGAAGGGGACGACAGAGGATGAGATGGCTGGATGGCATCACTGACTCGATGGACATGAGTCTGAGTGAACTCTGGGAGTTGGTGATGGACAGGGAGGCCTGGCATGCTGCGATTCATGGGGTCGCGAAGAGTTGGACCCGACTGAGTGACTGATCTGATCTGATCTGATTCTGATAGAAATATTTCCATTGTGACATAATTAAAATGTGTGTCAATCCTAAGTTTAAAATTTAACTTCACATGTAGAATATACTTATATATTCTTTAACCAAATATGTTCTTTCAAAGTATTTCTCCTCTTAGTAAGGTAAAAATGTTATAAAACATATATCAAACAAAGCTGAAAACCCAGCTTCTTCTGTTCATTTCTTATATTTTTCATCTCCACTAGGCTTATTCACCTCCAGTACTCCTGCCTGGAAAATCCCATGGACGGAGAAGCCTGGAAGGCTGCGGTCCATGGGGTCACTGAGGGTCGGACACGACTGAGCGACTTCACTTTCACTTTTCACTTTCATGCATTGGAGAAGGAAATGGCAACCCACTCCAGTGTTCTTGCCTGGAGAAACCCTAGGGACAGGGGAGCCTGGTGGGCTGCTGTCTATGCGCTCACACAGAGTCGGACACGACTGAAGTGACTTAGCAGCAGCAGCAGTAACAGGCTTATTCATAGCTAATCTTATAGCTTTGGATGTCTGTCAAATGTCTTGCTAATTGTGGGAATCTCAAAATACTCAAGGTCCCTACATGTGTTTCTGAGTGTTTGGGTTGAAGCACTAGAATTTGTAGTTCAGAAACAGCAAGCATATGGACTAGTTAGTTATAAACCTGATCCCTACTGATCTGAGACTCAATCTTGGGTGACCAAGTTAGGCAGTCTCCATTTATAGAAAGAAAGGGACAGAAAAAAATGAAAGTATATTTCACTAAGGGGAGATATATAGTCACAGATGGAGGCACAGGAAAGGGTGAGTTAGCAAAAGGAAACATGGGTGGTTGGGTGGAAATGGGAATAGAGGAGAGAAAAGACTTTACCAGGATATTCCTAAAAACAAACAGGACACAATTAAAGATTAACTTACAGTTATGTGTCTTTGGAGTGTAGATCTCTCAAAGTTCCCTGCCAGTCTTGGAAAACATCAGTTAGAGTGGGGAAGAAGGGAAAAAAAAAATTGGTAACACCCTGATGACATGGAAAAATCATAAACTATTTGAAAAACAAGATGGCAGAAATATCACGTGGACTCCATCTGTCTTTCTCTGCTCTTATTCAATCCATACAGACATACCTTCTATCCTTTAGAGTGTGTTAAAGCAAAAGACTGGCAATGTGCCTGAGTGATTCACATGTAGTTTTCTCACTTATTTGATTTATATAAAGTTATGACTATCATGCACCCATAACAGTAAGCCTGGAAGGACAGCAATAATAAAATTTATCAAGTATCTTCACAATTTTTTTTTTTTTTGAAATATCAATGATTTCATGGCAGAAAGTGAAGAAGAACTAAGGAGCCTCTTGATGAAAGTGAAAGAGAAGAGTAAAAGAAAGAGTAAAAGAAAAAAGAAAAGTAAGAGAAAGAGAAAAAGTTGGATTAAACTCAACATTCAGAAAACTAAGATCATGGCATTCAGTCCCCTCACTTCACAGTAAATCGATGGGGAAACAATGGAAACAATTATATACTTTATTTTCCTGGGCTCCAAAATCACTGCAGATGGTGACTGCAGCCATGAAATTAAAAGATGCTTACACCTTGGAAGGAAAGTTATGACCAACCTGAATAGCCTATTCAAAAGCAGAGATATTAGTTTGCCAACAAAGGTCCATCTAGCCAAGGCTATGGTTGTTCCAGTGATAATGTATGGATGAGAGAGTTGGACTGTGAAGACAGCGGAGAGCCAAAGAATTGATGCGTTTGAACTGTGGTGTTGGAGAAGACTCTTGAGAGTCCATTGGACTGCAAGGAGGTCCAACCAGTCCATCCTAAAGGAGATCAGTCCTGCGTGTTCATTGGAAAGACTGATGCTGAAGCTGAAACTCCAATACTTTGGCCACCTCATGCGAAAAGTTGACTCATTGGAAAAGACCCTGATGCTGGGAGGGATTGGAGGCAGGAGGAGAAGGGGACGACAGAGGATGAGATGGCTGGATGGCATCACTGACTCAATGGACATGAGTTTGGGTGAACTCTGGGAGTTGGTGATTGACAGGGAGGTCTGGTGTGCTGCGAGTCATGGAATTGCAAAGAGTCGGACACGGCTGAATGACTGAACTGAACTGAATGATTAACAATATTGAGCATCTTTTCCTGTGCATGTTAACCATTTGTAGATTTTCTTTGGAAAAATGTATATTCAGATCTTCACATTATTAATTGGGTTGCTTGTTTTCTCGATATTGGGTTGTATGAGCTGTTCACATATTTTGGATGTTAAACCCTCATCAGCCACATCACTTGCAAATATGTTCTCCCATTCAGTACACTGTCTTTTCCTTTTGTGAATGGCTTATTTTGCTGTGAAAAATTTTAAATTTAATTAGTTCCCATTTGTTTATTTTTGCCTTAAGAGACAAATGGGAACTAATTAAATTTAAAATGTTTAAACTTTTTCAAAAATGTGGAACAGTATTTTGTTATGTTCACTTCTAGGAGTTTAATGATTTCAGGTCTTATATTAGGTCTTTAATGCATTTTGAAAATTTGTATATGGGGTTAGAAAATTCTAATCTCATTGTGCTGTACATGGCTGTCCAGTTTTTTCAGACCACTTTGTGTGTGTGTGTGTTTCCTACATTGTATATTCTTGGCTTCTTTGTCATAGGTTAACTGACTATAGGTTAATGGATATACTTCTGGGATCTCTGTTCAGTGATATTGACCTGTATATCTGTTTTTGTGCCAGTGTGCTGTTTTGATTACATTAGCCTTGTAGTATAATCTGAAATCAGAGAGCATGTTATCTCCATTTTTTATTGTTATTGTTGTTTGTTTTGTTTTCTCAAGATTGCTTTGAGAATTTGGACTATCTTGTGTGTCTGTATAAATTTTAGGATTATTTGTTCTAGTTCTGTGAAAAATATCATGGATATTTTGATAGGGATTACATTACATCTTTAGATTTCTTTGCATAGTATGCACATTTGAACAGCCTTAATTCTTCCAACCCAAGAATATAGAGTATCTGTCATTTCTTTGTATCATCTTCAATCAACATGATCAGTGTTTAAGAGCTTTCAGAGTATAGGTTTTTACCTCCTTGATTAAGCTAGTTCATGTATATTTTTACATAATTTTAAATGATATGTTTTGCCTTCTCTTTCTAATAGTTCACTAGTAGGGAATGGAAAACCAACAGATTTCTGTATATTAATCTTGTATCCTGGAATTTGATTGAGTTTTATTTATTTAGTTAGTTAGTTATAATAGGTTGTTTTTGTTTGTTTGTTTGTTTGTTTTTTTGTGAAGGCTTTAGGATTTTCCATATGTAGTTTGAAATCTGCCAATAGTGATATTTTTACTTCTTGTCTTCCCATTTGGATGCCTTTTTTTATATTTATTTTTGAGATATTCCAATACTATGTTAAATATATGGTCAGAGCAGACATCGTTGTCTTGTTCTTCATTTTAGAGGACATAGTTTCTCACTTTGTACCTTTTAGCATGATGGTGGTTGTCGGTTTGTCATAAATGGTCTTCATTGTGTTGATATACGTTCCTTCTATGCCACGTTTGATATGAGTTTTTATCATGAATGAGTATTTAATTTTATCAAGTGCTTTTTCTGCACCTATAGAGATAATTATGTAATTTTTATCCTTCCTTTTGCTAATCTAATGTACCACACTGATTGATTTGCAATTTTTGAAATGTTTATTATAGGATATTTTGCTGTTGTTTTTTATCCATTTGTTTGCCATAATGTACAAAACATTCTGCATGCTTGGGGGGAAAAATGATCTTTATTTCCCTGAGAAGTATTTCATGTGTAGTAAGCAGCCTCTAAGAAAGCCACAGGGATACCCACTCCTGGTAGCACAGGGATATTTCACTCCCTGTTTCCTTCTCTGAATTAGGCATAATTCCCTTAGACATTACAAGTATATGAAATACAAATACTGCACCTAGCCAGAAGTGATACAAACCATTATAGCATGAGTTTTAGCCCTTTCAGTTCAGTTCAGTCGCTCAGTCATGTCCGACTCTTCACGATCCCATGAATTGCAGCACTCCAGGTATCCCTGTCCATTACCAACACCTGGAGTTCACTGAGACTCACGTCCATTGAGTCAGTGATGCCATCCAGCCATCTCGTCCTCTGTCATCCCCTTCTCCTCCTGCCCCCAATCCCTCCCAGCATCAGAGTCTTTTCCAATGAGTCAACTCTTCCCATGAGGTGGCCAAAGTACTGGAGTTTCAGCTTCAGCATTAACCCTCCAAAGAAATCCCAGGGCTCATCTCTTTCAGAATGGAATGGTTGGATATCCTGGCAGTCCAAGGGACTCTCAAGAGTCTTCTCCAACACAACAGTTCAAAAGCATCAATTCTTCGGCACTCAGCTTTCTTCACAGTCTAACTCTCACATCCATACCTGACCACAGGAATAACCATAGCCTTGACTAGATGGAACTTTGTTGGCAAAGTAATGTCTCTGCTTTTGAATATGCTATCTAGGTTGGTCATAACTTTCCTTCCAAGGAGTAAGCGTCTTTTAATTTCATGGCTGCAGTCACCATCTGCAGTGATTTTGGAGCCAAAAAAATAAATAAAGTCTGACACTGTTTCCCCATTTATTTCCCATGAAGTCATGGGGCCGGATGCCATGATTTTCATTTTCTGAATGTTGAGCTTTAAGCCAATTTTTTTAACTCTCCTCTTTCACCTTCATCAAGAGGCTTTTTAGTTCCTCTTCACTTTCTGCCATAAGGGTGGTGTCATCTGCATATCTGAGGTAATTGATATTTGTCCTGGTAATCTTGATTCCAGCTTGTGTTTCTTGCAGTCCAGCGTTTCTCATGATGTACTCTGCATATAAGTTAAATAAGCAGGGTGACAACATACAGCCTTGATGTACTCCTTTTCCTATTTGGAACCAGTCTGTTCCATGTCCAGTTCTAACTGTTGCTTCCTGGCCTGCATACAGATTTCTCAAGAGGCAGGTCAGGGGGTCTG
The DNA here is from genome assembly GCF_029407905.1 of Bubalus kerabau. Lineage (NCBI taxonomy): Eukaryota > Metazoa > Chordata > Mammalia > Artiodactyla > Bovidae > Bubalus > Bubalus kerabau. The sequence goes on from NC_073625.1 coordinate 59,410,951, forward strand.
GTATTCCCATCTCTTTCAGAATTTTCAACAGTTTATTGTGATCCACACAGTCAAAGGCTTTGGCATAGTCAATAAAGCAGAAATAGATGTTTTTCTGGAACTCTCTTGCTTTTTCCATGATCCAGAGGATGTTGGCAATTTGATCTCTGGTTCCTCTGACTTTTCTAAAAGCAGCATGAGCATCAGGAAGTTCACGGTTCACGTATTGCTGAAGCCTGCCTTGGAGAATTTTGAGCATTATTTTACTAGCCTGTGAGATGAGTGCAATTGTGTGGTAGTTTGAGCATTCTTTGGCATTGCCTTTCTTTGGGATTGGAGTGAAAACTGATCTTTTCTAGTTCTGTGGCCGCAGCTGAGTTTTCCAAATTTGGTGGCATATTGAGTGTAGCACTTTCACAGCATCATCTTTCAGGATTTGAAATAGCTCAACTGGAATTCCATCACCTCCACTAGCTTTGTTCATAGTGATGCTTTATAAGGCCCACTTGACTTCACATTCCAGGATGTCTGGCTCTAGGTCAGTGATCACACCATAGTGATTATCTGGGTCGTGAAGATTTTATTTGTACTATTTTATGTATTCTTGCCACCTCTTCTTGATATCTTCTGTTTCTGTTAGGTCCATACCATTTCTGTCTTTTATCGAGCCCATCTTTGCATGAAATGTCCCCTCGAATTTTGTCCCCTTCTAATGTCCCCCTCAAAAAATCTCTAATTTTCTTGAAGAGATCTCTAGTCTTTCCCATTCTGTTGTTTTCCTCTATTTCTTTGCATTAATCACTGAGGAAGGCTTTCTTATCTCTTCTTGCTATTTTTTGGATCTCTGCATTCAGATGCTTATATCTTTCCTTTTCTCCTTTGCTTTTTGCTTCTCTTCCTTTCACAGCTATTTGTAAGGCCTCCCCAGACAGCCATTTTGTGTTTTTGCATTTCTTTTCTGTGATCTTGATCCATGTGTCCTGTACAATGTCACGAACCTCATTCCATAGTTCATCAGGCACTATGTCTATTAGATCTCGGCCCTTAAATCTATTTCTCACTTCCACTGTATAATCATAAGGGATTTGATTTAGGTCATACCTGAATAGTCCAGTGGTGTTCCCTACTTTCTTCAGTTTAAGTCTGAATTTGGTAAGAAGATTCATGATCTGAGCCACAGTCAGCTCCCAATATTGTTTTTGTTGACTGTATAGAGCTTCTCCGTCTTTGGCTGCAGAGAACATAATCAATCTGATTTTGATGTTGACCATCTGGTGATGTCCATGTGTAGAGTATTCTTTGTGTTGTTGGAAGAGGGTGTTTGCTATGACCAGTGCATTTTCTTGGCAAAACTGTATTAGCCTTTGCCCTGCTTCATTCCGTATTCCAAGGCCAAATTTGCCTGTTACTCCAGGTGTTTCTTGACTTCCTACTTTTGCATTCCAGTCCCCTATAATGAAACGGACATCTTTTTTGGGTTTTACTTCTGAAAAGTCTTGTAGGTCTTCATAGAACCGTTCAATTTCAGCTTCTTCAGCATTACTGGTTAGGGCAAAGACTTGGATTACTGTTATATTGAATGGTTTTCCTTGGAAACGAACAGAGATCATTCTGTCGTTTCTGAGATTGCATCCAAGTACTGCATTTTGGACTCTTTTGTTGACCATGATGGCTACTCCATTTCTTCTGAGGGATTCCTGCCCCCAGTAGTAGATATAATGGTCATCTTCATTAAATTTACCCATTCCAGTCCATTTTAGTTCGCTGATTCCTAGAATATTGACATTCACTCTTGTCATCTCTTGTTGACCACTTCCAATTTGCCTTGATTCATGGATCTGACATTCCAGGTCCCTATGCAATATTGCTCTTTACGGCATCAGACCTTGCTTCTATCACCAGTCACATCCACAGCTGGGTATTGTTTTTGCTTTGGCTCCATCCCTTCATTCTTTCTGGAGTTATTTCTCCACTGATCTCCAGTAGCATATTGGGCCCCTACTGACCTGGGGAGTTCCTCTTTCAGTATCCTATCATTTTGGCTTTTCATACTGTCCATGAGGTTCTCAAGGCAAGAATACCGATGTGGTTTGCCATTTCCTTCTCCAGTGGACCACATTCTTTCAGCCCTTTATTTAATTTTAAATCTTCTCAGAAAGTTTAATTCTAAACTTTCTCTCAGTGATAGCCTAGATCATTTTGGATCAACCTTAATGCTTAGAAAAAGCATAAATGCTGAGGAAATAAAAGAAAAAATAAGTTTTAAAGCAACCAAGAGTTCAAAAGTAAGCATGAATTTGCATATTCAAAGATTCAGAGAGTGTGATGATGTTATTTTCCTTCAGAATGAAAAGTAATAATTCGAAGTCTCCTTGATCCTTTAAGACTGAAATGGAATTAAAAAATCATAAAGTGTATAAATGTTTATCTGAGTAGTTTTTGCTAATTTATATTACAGTGGTGATGTAAAAGTTCATATTGCTTCATACTTTCAACAATATTTGTTATTGCCTTTCTTAAATGCTTGTGAGTGTGGTATGCATTCTTATATGATTAGGGATTGAATTAGACTTAATTTATCTTATGAATAATGATCTTAAGTACTTTTCAAAAACACTTACAGTCACTTATTTCCCTCTTATTCAAAGTGTCCACACAAGAAATTTTTTAATTATTAAGTTAGGTTTATAAACTTTTCTTGTTCAGGTGTTGCGATATTTTATGAGCCATGACATGTAAGGCCACCCACAAAGGATGGGTCATGGTGAAGAGTTCTGACAAAATGTGGTCCACTGGAGCAGGGAATGGCAAACCACTTCTGTATTCTTGCTTTGAGAACCCCATGAACAGTATGAAAAGGCAAAAAGATAGGACATTGAAAGAGGAACTCCCCAGGTGAGTAGGGGCCCAATATGCTACTGGAGATCAGTGGAGAAATAACTCCAGAAAGAATGAAGGGTTGGAGCCAAAGTAAAAACAATACCCAGCTGTGAATGTGACTGGTGATAGAAGCAAGGTCCGATGTCGTAAAGAGCAATACTGCATAGGAACCTGGAATGTCAGGTCTATGAATCAAGGCAAATTGGAAGTGGTCAAACAGGAGATGTCAAGTGTGAACGTCCACATTCCAGGAATCAGCGAACTAAAATGGACTTGAATGGGTGAATTTAATGCAGATGACCATTATATCTACTACTGTGAGCAAGAATCCCTTAGAAGAAATGGAGTAGCCATCATAGTCAACAAAAGAGTCCAAAATGCAGTATTTGGATGCAGTCTCAAAAATGAACTAATGATCTCTCTTCACTTCCAAGGCAAACCATTCATTATCATGGTAATCCAAGTCTAAACCCTGACTAGTAACACTGAGAAAGGTGAAGTTGAATGGTTCGATGAAGACCTACAAGATCTTTTAGAACTAACACCTAGAAAAGATGTCCTTTTCATTATACAGGACTGGAATGCAAAAGCAGGAAGTCAAGAAACACCTGCGGTAACAGGCAAATTTGGCCTTGGAATACGGAATGAAGCAGGGCAAAGACTAATAGAGTTTTGCCAAAAGAACGCACTGGTCATAGCAAACACCTTCTTCCAACAACACAAGAGAAGTCTCTACACATGAACATTACCAGATGGTCAACATCAAAATCAGATTGATTATTTTCTTTGCAGCCAAAGATGGAGAAGCTCTACACAGTCAGCAAAAACAAGACCAGGAGCTGACTGTGGCTCAGATCATAAATTCCTTATTGCCAAATTCAGACTTAAACTGAAGAAAGTAGGGAAAACCACAAGACCATTTAGATATGACCTAAATCAAATCCTTATGATTATACAGTGGAAGTGAGAAAGAGATTTAAGGGACTAAATCTGATGGACACAGTGCCTGATGAACTATGGATGGAGGTTCATGATATTGTACAGGAGACAGGGAACAAGACCATCCCCAAGAAAAATAAATGCAAAAAAAAGCAATATGGCTGTCTGAGGCCTTACAAATAGCTGTGAAAAGCTGTGAAAAGAAGAAAAGCAAAAGGCAAAGAAGAAAAGGAAAGATATACCCATTTGAATACAAAGTTCCCAAGAATAGCAAGGAGAGATAAGAAAGTCTTCCTCAGTGATCAGTGCAAAGAAATAGAGGAAAATAATAGAGTGGGAAAGACTGGAGATATATACCAAGGGAATATTTCATGCAAAGATGGGCTTGATAAAGGACAGAAATGGTATGAACCTAACAGAAGTGGAAGATATTAAGAAGAGGTAGCAAGATTACACTGAAGAACTGTACAAAAAAGATCTTCATGACCCAGATAATCATGATGGTGTGATCACTCACCTAGAGCCAGACATCCTGGAATGTGAAGTCAAGTGGGCCTTGGGAAGCATCACTACAAACAAAGCTAGTGGAGGTGATGAAATTCCAGGTGAGCTATTTCAAATCCTAAAAGATGATGCTGTTAAAATGCTGCACTCAATATGCAGGCAAATTTGGAAAACTCAGCAAAGGCTATGGGACTGGAAAACGTCAGTTTTCATTCCAATCCCAAAGAAAGGCAATGCCAAAGATGTTAAAACTACTGCAAAATTTCACTCATCTCACACGCTAGCAAAGTAATGCTCAAAATTCTCCAAGCCAGGCTTCAGCAATATGTGAACCATGAACTTTGAGATGTTCAAGCTGGTTTTAGAAAAGTCAGAGGAACCAGAGATCAAATTGCCAACATCGCAGGATCATCGAAACATTAAGGGAGTTCCAGAAAAACATCTATTTCTGCTTTATTGACAATGCCAAAGTCTTTGACTGTGTGGATCACAATAAACTGTGGAAAATTCTGAAAGAAATGGGAATTCCAGACCGCCTGATATGCCTCTTGAGAAATCTGTATGCAGATCAGGAATCAACAGTTAGAACTGGACATGGAACAACAGACTGATTCCAAATTGGGAAAGGAGTATGTCAAGACTGTGTATTTTCACTGGGCTTATTTAACTTATATGCAGAGTACATCATGAAAAATGCTGGACTGGATGAAACACAAGGTGGAATCAAGATTGCAGGCAGAAATATCAATTACCTCAGATATGCAGATGACACGACCCTTATACCAGAAACCGAAGTAGAACTAAAGAGCCTCTTAATGAGTCGAAAGAGAAGAGTGAAAAAGTTGGCTTATTAAAGCTCAACATTCAGAAAACTAAGATCATGGCATCTAATACCATCACCTTGTGGCAAATAAATAGGAAATGGTGTAAAAAGTGAAAGACTTTATTTTTTTGGCTCCAAAGTCACTCCAGATGGTGATTGCAGCCATGAAATTAAAAGACGCTTGCTCCTTGGAAGAAAAGTTATGACCAACCTAGACAGCATATTAAAAAGAAGAGACATTACTCTGCCTACAAAAGTCCTCTAGTCAAAGCTATTGTTTTTTCAGTAGTCATGTATGGATGTGAGCATTGGATTATAAAGAAAGCTGAGCACTGAAGAATTGATGCTTTTGCACTGTGGTGCTGGAGAAGACTCTTGAGAGTCCATTGGACTGCAAGGAGATCCAACCAGTCCACTAAAGGAGTCAGTCCTGGGTGTTCACTGGAAGAATTGATGTTGACACCGAAAGTCCAATACTTTGGCCACCAATACTTTTGAAGAGCTGACTCATTTGAAAAGACCCGGATCCTCGGAAAGTTTGAAGGTGGGAGGAGAAGGGGATGAGAGAGGGTGAGATGGTTGGTGGTATCACCAACTCAATGGTTATGAGGTTGGGTAACCTCTGGGAGTTGGTGTTGGACATGGAGGACTGGCACAATGCACTCCAGGGGGTCACAAAGAGTAGCACATGACTGAGCTACTGAACTAAACTGATACAAGACTTCTTCAGTTTTGTCATTGAAAATATTTTTCTGCTTCTATGAATTGCCTTCTCAGTCTTTTAATGTAGTCAGCTGATGAAATTTTGTTTTTTGTTTTAGTTAAATTCATTTTATCTATCATTTTAATTTTAGATATTACATCTTGTTTTAAAAATTGTATTATTGGGTAATATAAATGCATGTTTTCTTCAAGCTTGGTTTATTTCCTTTTTTTTTTTTTTTGCTTTTTGCTTTCATGGACATATTTATGATAAATCTGATATTAATTATTTTGTATGATGTCAAGAAAGGATTATAGTTTATTTACATATGTTCTTATGTAGCTGTCTAATTGACTGTGTACTATTTATTGAAAATAAATTCATCACCCATTGATATAGTGGGTTCTCTCCTTGATTATCAACCATGATATTGCTTACGATCAGGTATGTTGTTCAGTATTTAGCAGTAGGCTTTTGGAATAAGCAGCTTATTTTAATGGCGAAGGTAGAACGGAAGTGAATCCAACAACTGTGCTTGCAGTTGTCAAATTCTGCTACTTAACTATCATAGCAGATATGCTGATTCTGCTGGTTCTGCAGTATGGCTGCATACTTTAAATTTTCATGGAATCATTTGGGACCAACTGACTCCATACATCTTCAATTCAGTCTCTCAGTTGTGTCCGACTCTTTGCGACCTCATGAATCGCAGCACACCAAGCCTCCCTGTACATCCCCAACTCCTGGAGTTTACTCAAACTCATGTCCATCGAGTGGTGATGCCGCCCAGCCATCTCATCCTCTGTCGTCCCCTTCTCCTCCTGCCCCCAATCCCTCACAGCATTAAGGCCTTTTCCAATGAGTCAACTCCTTGCATGAGGTGGCCAAAGTATTGGAGTTTCAGCTTCAGCATCAGTCCTTCCAAAGAACACCCAGGACTGATCTCCTTTAGGATGGACTGGTTGGATCTCCTTGCAGTCCAAGGGACTGTCTAGAGTCTTCTCCAACACCACAGTTCAAAAGCATCAATTCTTTGGCTCTCAGCTTTCTTCACAGTACAACTCTCACATCCATACATGACCACTTGAAAAAGCATAGCCTTGACTAGACCGACTTTGTTGGCAAAGTAATATCTCTGCTTTTGAATATGCTATCTAGGTTGGTCATAACTTTCCTTCCAAGGAGTAAGTGTCTTTTATTATTTTTGTTTGTTTGTTTCTTTTTTTTATTTTATTTTTTAACTTTACAATATTGTATTGTTTTTTTTTAATTTCATGGCTGCAATCACCATCTGCAATGATTTTGGAGCCCAGAAAAATAAAGTCTCACACTGTTTCCACTTTTTCCCCATCTATTTCCCAGGAAGTGATGGGACCAGGTGTCATGATCTCCATTTTCTGAATGTTGAGCTTTAAGCCAACTTTTTCACTCTCTTCTTTCACTTTCATCAAGAGTCTTTTTAGTTCCTCTTTACTTTCTGCCATAAGGGTGATGTCATCTGCATATCTGAGGTTATTGTTCTTTCTCCCAGCAATCTTGATTCCAGGTTGTGCTTTTTCTTGCCCAGCGTTTCTCATGATGTACTCTGCATAGAAGTTAAATAAGCAGCATGACAATATACAGCCTTGAGGTAATCCTTTTCCTATTTGGAACCAGTCTATTCTTCCATGTCCAGTTCTAACTGTTGGTTCCTGAACTGTTTGTAAGATAATTTATATTTTAAATGACTAGAGCAGATTTTAACTGAAGACAGTAAGAAAAACCACTAGGCCATTCAGGTATGACTTAAATCAAATTCTTTACAATTGTACATTGCAAGTGACAAATAGATTAAAGGAATTTGATCTGATAGACAGAGTGTCTGAAGAACTGTGGACGGAGGTTCGTAACATTGTATAGGAGGCTGTGATCAAAACTATCCCCAACATAAAAGAGATGCAAAAAAGGCAAAACGGTTGTTTGAGGAGGCCTTACAAATAGGCCAGAAAAGAAGAGAAGCAAAAGGCAAAGGAGAAATGGAAAGATATATCCATTGAATTCAGAGTTCCAAAGAATAGCAAGGAGAAATAATAACAAAGCCATCTTAAGAGAAAAATGGAGAGAAATAGAGGAAGAAAATTAAATAGGAAATATTAGAGATCTCTTCAAGACACGTAGAGATAACAAGGGGACATTTTATGAAAAGATGCGCACAATAAAGGACAGAAATGTTATGGATGTAACAGAAGCAGAGAATACTAAGAAGAGGTGGCAAGAAAAAGCAGAAAAATAAGTATAATATATATCTTAATGACCCAGATAACCATGATTGTGTTATCATTCAAACAGAGCCAGACATCCTGGAGTTTGAAGTCAAGTGAGCCTTAGGAAGCATCACTACAAACAAAACTAGTAGAGGTGATGGGATTCCAGCTAAGCTGTTTCAAATCCTAAAAGATACAATGCTTTACTGAATAAGCCAGAAGAATTGTAAAACTAAACAGTGGCCACAGGACTGGAAAAGTTCAATTTTCATTCCAATACCTAAGAAAGTCAATGCCAATGTATCTTCAAACTATCACTCAATTGAACTCATTTTACAGGCTAACAAGGTAATGCTCAGAATCCTTCAAGTTAGTCCTCAACAGTATGTGAACGAAGACCTTCCATATGTACAAGCTGGATTTAAAAAGACAGAGGAACCAGAGATTGAATTGCGAACATCTGTTGGAATTTAAAAAAGCAAGACAACTCCAGGAAAACACTACACTAATGCCTTAGTGTGGATCACAGCAAAGCGAAAACTCTTAACGAGATGGGAACACCAGACCACCTTATCTGCTTTTTGCAAAACCTGTATGCAGGTCAAGAAACAACAGTTAGAATTGGACATGGAACAACTGACTGGTTCAAAATGGGGAAGGAGTATATCAAGGCTGTATATTGTCACCCAGATTACTTAAATTATATGCAGAATGTATCATATGAAATGCCGGACTGGATGAAGCACAAGCTTGAATCAAGATTGCGGGGAGAAGCATCAATAACCTCAGATATGCAAATGACACCACACTTATGGCAGAAAGATAAGAGGAACTAAAGAACCTCTTGATGAACGTGAAATAAGAGAGTAAAAAAGCTGACAAACTCATCACTCAAAAAACTATCATCATGACACCTAGTCCTATAACATCATGGCAAATAGATGGAGAAACAATTGAAACAATAAAACATTTCATTTTATTGGGCTTCAGTATCACTGTGGACAGTGACTGCAGTCATGTAAATAAGACTCTTGCTTCTTGGAAGAAAAGCTATGACAAACCTAACAGCATATTTAAAAAAAAAAGAGAGAGAGAGAGAGAGAGACAGCACTTTGCCAATAAAGCTCCATCTAGTCAAAGCTATATTTTTTTTCAATAAGCATGTATGGATATGAGAGTTGGACCATAAGGAAGGCTGAGCATGGAAGAATTGATGCCTCAAACTGTGGTGCTGGAGAAGACTTGAGAGTCCCTTGGACAGCGAGGAGATCAAACCAGTCAATCCTGAAGGAAATCAATCCTGAGTATTCATTGAAAGGACTGTTGCTGAAGCTGAAACTCTAATACTCTGGTCCCCTAATGTGAAGGGCCTACTCATTGGAAAAGACTCTGATGGCAAAGGACTGAGGGCAAGAGGAGAAGGGGACAACAGAGGATGACTTGTTTGGATGGCATCATTAACTCAATGTGTTTTATAACATAGTTTGTACCTTTAATCCCTTTCAGTTATTTTACCCAGTTATTCCACTCCTGTCCCCTCTGTTAACCACTAGTACATTCTCTGTATCTATGAGTCTGTTTCTATTTCATTATATTTATTTTTTTGTTTTGTTTTGTAGATTCCACATATAACAGAAAACATACAGTATTTGTCTTTCTCTAATGTCTTTCACTTACGAATATACCAATCAGGTCCATCCTTGTTGCTCTAGAAGCCAGATTTTATTCTTTTTTATGACTGAGTAATGTTTTATTAGATACATAGATAGAAAGATAGATATCTCAATCTTCTTTATACATCCATCCATCTATCCTTGGGTCTTTATGTTGCCACTGTAACTTGACTATTATAAATGCTATTACAAACATGAGAATGTGTATGTTTTTTTTTTTTTTTTTTTTTTTCAAAAAAACGTTTATATTTTCTCTGGATAAATATTAAAGAAGTGGAATTGCTGGATGATGGGGTAGTTTTTTTTGGAAGAACCTCTATACTGTTTTCTATCTTGGCTACACCAGTTTACATCCCCACCAATACTGCACAAGCTTTTCCTTTTCTCCACCTCCTCACCAATGCTTTTTATTTCTTGCCTTTTTGATGATATTCTGACAGCTGTGAGTTAATGAGGTCTAAATGGGTTTTGCATATGTTTACAACTTTTGTCTGATTTGTAGCTATATATCTGAAGTTTTGCCAATATTTTGGCCTTTTAGGTGAAGAGCTGACTCATTGGAAAGAACCCTGATGCTGAGAAAGATTGAGGGCAGGAGAAGAGGAAGACAGAGGAGAAGAGAAGAAGAGGAAGAAGATGGTTGGAGGGCATCACTGACTCAGTAGACAGGAGTTTGAACAAAATCTGGGACATAATGAAGGACAGGGAAGCATGACATGCTGCAGTGCATGGGGATGCAAAGAGTCAGACATAAATAGTGGCTGAACAATAGCAATATCAATGATAGTAGGAGATATAATGGCAAGGACAGTTTGCTCATAGTGCAAAGAATCTGTCAATGAAGTCCAATTTATAAAGTAAAACACACATCTCCCTTCAAATTCTTCCATATACTTGAGTAATGCTAGTTTTTCCTTTCAAAATATTATTTGTGCAGACATTTGACTGAACGTTATAGCACTGTTATAATACTGTTGTAACACTGTTGAGATGTATTAGGAAACTTAAATTTCATTCCAAATGTTTTCACCTCTTTAACATCAGATTTTTAAAAAAATTTGTATGACATTTAAACTGCTTTCAGAATATCTCCTCAAAGTGTTTTAATAATATCTCTCATTTTTATAAATATATAAGTAATGGGACCAAGATATAATTCTCTGTGATAAAGGTGAATTTTATCTCTGAGACATTTCATTACTACCTGACCTGATTGGAAACTGTAACTAACTCAACATAATGTCAAGACATTTTCTTACTGAATATGTATGAATTAATATGTATGAAAAGCAAAAGTTTATAAATATGGTGACTGCCTTTAAAAATTAGTTTTTCATTAAAACGTTCCTTAAATAAAGAACCTTTAGACCAGCTATATGGTCTTCATTAATTAGCTGGTCCAGATAAAAGAAAATTTCTATTGCCTACCCCAAAAAGTATTTCATCTATTTCTGCTACCCATGGGAGGAGTTGTAAAATTAAATAGAGTTTCACTATAACAAATGACTGTGAAATATGATATATGTATAATAAAAACATACTCAAAGTCAGAATCCAGACAAGAGACACTTGTCTTGTTTTGTGACTGAGATGTCAGCCACAGAACAATGACACTAAAACTGTGGTCTCTGGAACCTCAGTGATTGCATCACCTGCAAATTCTCAGGCCCAATTCCAGATATACTCAATTAGCTTGCTGGGATTTGGGGCTCAATAATCTGTGTTTGAACATATTTTAAGTAATGCTAATGAATAATCAAATTTGAAAACCAGTGTGTAGAATATTATCATGATAGAGATAGTGTCTGTGCTAAGATATTAAGAAAAGTCTGAAATCAATCTACAAATCACAATGGGTTAAGGAATTATGAATAGTACAGGATTTCAAAGACACTACAAACGGGCACAGTTGTAAGTAATGAAGTTTAGCTTTTGGCCATAGGCATCACTGTTAAATGTTTTAATGTTATGCTAAGAAGCTTTTATATTATAGTACTAGTCCATGGCTTTCACCCTTTTGAAAGGAAAACTCGAGTTGCCAGTTCAGGTTCGATGCACGATACTGGATGCTTGGGGCTGGTGCACTGGGACTACCCAGAGGGATGGAATGGGGAGGGAGGAGGGCGGAAGGTTCAGGATGGGGAACACATGTATACCTGTGGCAGATTCATTTTGATATTTGGCAAAACTAATACAATTATGTAAAGTTTAAAAATAAAATAAAATTAAAAAAAAATATCTTCACAAGTTTAAACAAACAATAGAGATGAATATATAAGTGTGCATTGACAAAATATTCTTACTCTATTTCTTTTTTGCTTCCAGTAAATTTTATTATTTTCTACTTCACTAAAAAGTTGTTGGTTCAGACGTATAAAACTGATTTTATAATCCACTATGGTCTAAAATTATCAATTTAGATAGTACTAGTGCATATGATTGAGAACAACGGAAGTGTTGAAAATTAGGTGGAAATATGATCATACTTGCCTTTTAGAAAGACAGCAACATTTGGATTAGATGCAGAAATAGAACAGAATCTTGTAGATGCATAATAAAAAAATTAATACGATATTGTATTGGTTCTGCCATACATCATTGTAAAGTAATTAGCCTCCAATTAAAATAAATAAATTAAATATAAAAAATAAATAAAAGTTAAAATTTAAAAAAAAAGAAAAAATAAAAAAGAATATATATAACAAAAAAAAATTAATAAGAATAGTAAGCAGTGATAAGAGAATAAACTAAATGAGTACCAGCAGGAATGGATAAAATGGAGAACTATTAAAAATAGGGAAATGATAAAATGAGGCATCTAATTGAATCTAGGGGATTAGAAGGAAGAGGAAGGTAAAACTGAACTTCACTTCCTGACTAACAGGCCTGAGTGTAGAATAAGGATCTGATTTCCTCAAATTAAAAGGACAGGATGTAGTTTTTTTGAAAGATAACAGGAAGAAAGAAAAAAAATTGATTTCAGGATTAAAATCATGTTTTGATAATAATCACTCAGAACATTCTAGTTACAAATATGTACATGATAACATCAGATTCATTTAAATGATGTTGCTGTTTTTCAGTCACTCAGTTGTATCTAACTCTTTGAGACCCCTGGACTGCAGCACTGCCAGGCTTCTCTGTCCATCACTATCTCCTCAAATGTTGACAGTGGATCAAATTATGTTCACAAATTACTTTAGTTAGTGGTTAATTTTCTCATAATATGAAAATGAATGCAGATGCATTCTTATCCCAAAAATATTTAAGGCAGTGGCAACTGAATATGACTCAGTTGTAGCTCTCAGAGTAACAGTGTGGCAGCAGGTCAGTCCAGTTATTTTTAGAGTCATTTAAGTTGGTTTTGTAGAGGGGCTTTTCAGTCATGTTATTAGGTATCAGACATTAGGAAATTTGTTACAGTGGCTGTAATGGAGGAAGGGGCTAATGAAAGAAAGACGGTTAGGCTTTCTAGTTTTGGTATAAACTTATCGATTCCCTAAAATATTTTTAAAAATCTCTACAGAGAATTTTAGGTATTACCTGATAATGCCGTTGTAGCAATCACTCTCTTCAACAAGAACTATACCTTTTACATGAATAATAATTAACTCTTCATCATGAGTTGTTTTACATTTTCCTAAAATACAACATCAACAAATACAAACACAACAATACAAATACAACAAAGAATAAGATCTAAAACAGATACATCCTCTGAAAAGGAGAAATGGAGGACAATAAAAGAGAAAGCATGCTCAACAACTGATTATTTTTTATCCTTTTATTAAGAACAATTTAAAATCCATATATCAAAATGAATCTGTCACAGGTATACATGTGTTCCCGATCCTGAACCCTCCTCCCACCTCCCTCCCCACACCATCCCTCTGGGTCCTCCCAGTGCACCAGCCCCAAGCATCCAGTATCGTGCATCAAACCTGGACTGGTGATTCTTTTCATATATGATATTATACATATTTCAATGTCATTCTGCCAAATCATCCCTCTCCCACAGAGTCCAAAAGACTGTTCTATACATCAGTGTCTCTTTTGCTGTCTCTTATACAGGGTTATTGTTACCATCTTTCTAAATTCCATATATATGCGTTAGTATACTGTATTGGTGTTTTGCTTTCTGGCTTACTTCACTCTGTATAATAGGCTCTAGTTCCATCCACCTCATTAGAACTGATACAAATGTATTCTTTTTAATGGCTGAGTAATACTCCATTGTGTATATGTACCACTGCTTTCTTATCCATTCATCTGCTGATGGACATCTAGGTTGCTTCCATGTCCTGGCTATTATAAACAGTGCTGCGATGAACACTGGGGTACACGTGTCTCTTTCCCTTCTGGTTTCCTCAGTGTGTATGCCCAGCAGTGGGATTGCTGGATCATAAGGCAGTTCTATTTCCAGGTTTTTGAGGAATCTCCACACTGTTCTCCATAGTGGCTGTACTAGTTTGTATTCCCACCAACAGTGTAAGAGGGTTCCCTTTTCTCCACACCCTCTCCAGCATTTATTGCTTGTAGAGTTTTGGATCACAGCTATTCTGACTGGCATGAAACGGTACCTCATAGTGGTTTTGATTTGCATTTCTCTGATAATGAGTGATGTTGAGCATCTTTTCATGTGTTTGTTAGTCATCTGTATGTCTTCTTTGGAGAAATGTCTATTTAGTTCTTTGGCCCATTTTTTGATTGGGTCATTTAGTTTTCTGGAATTGAGCTGTAGGAGTTGTTTGTATATTTTTGAGATTAGGTGTTTGTCATTTGCTTCATTTGCCATTATTTTCTCCCATTCTGAAGGCTGTCTTTTCACCTTGCTTATAGTTTCTTTTGTTGTGCAGAAGCTTTTAAGTTTAATTAGGTCCCATTTGTTTATTTTTGCTTTTATTTCCAATATTCTGGAAGGTGGGTCCTAGAGGATCCTGCTGTGATGTATGTCGGAGAGTGTTTTGACTACGTTCTCCTCTAGGAGTTTTATAGTTTCTGGTCTCTCCTGTGTTGTTGGAAGAGGGTGCTTGCTATGACCAGTGCATTTTCTTGGCAAAACTCTATTAGTCTTTGCCTTGCTTCATTCCGTATTCCAAGGCCAAATTTGCCTGTTACGCCAGGTGTTTCTTGACTTCCTACTTTTGCATTCCAGTCCCCTATAATGAAGTGGACATCTTTTTTGGGTGTTAGTTCTAAAAGGTCTTGTAGGTCTTGATGGAACCGTTCATTTTCAGCTTCTTCAGCATTACTGGTTGGGGCATAGACTTGTATTACTGTGATATTGAATGGTTTGCCTTGGAAACGAACAGAGATCATTCTGTCATTTTTCTGATTGCATCCAAGTACTGCATTTCGGATTCTTTTGTTGACCATGATGGCTACTCCATTTCTTCTGAGGGATTACTGCCCACAGTAGTAGATTTAATGGTCATCTGAGTTAAATTCACCCATTCCAGTCCATTTTAGTTCACTGATTCCTAGCACATCAGCGTTCACTCTTGCCATCTGCTATGTGACCACTTCCAATTTGCCTTGATTCATGGACCTAACATTCCAGGTTCCTATGCAATATTGCTCTTTACGGCATCGGACCTTGCTTCTATCACCAGTCACATCCACAACTGGGTATTGTTTTTGCTTTGGCTCCGTCCCTTCATTCTTTCTGGAGTTATTTCTCTACTGATCTCCAGTAGCATATTGGGCCCCTACTGACCTGGGGAATTCCTCTTTCAGTGGCCTATCATTTTGGCTTTTCATACTGTTTATGGGGTTCTCAAGGCAAGAATACTGAAGTGGTTTGCCATTCCCTTCTCCAGTGGACCACATTCTGTCAGACCTCTCCACCATGACCCGCCCGTCTTGGGTGGCCCCACAGGTATGGCTTAGTTTCATTGAGTTATACAAGGCTGTGGTCCTAGTGTGATTAGATTCACTAGTTTTCTGTGAGTAAGGTTTTAGTGTGTCTACCCTCTGTTGCCCTCTTGCAATACCTACCGTCTTACTTGGTTTTCTCCTACCTTGGAGGTGGGGTATCTCTTCACAGCTGCTCCAGCAAAGCGCAGCCGCTGCTTCTTATCTTGGAGGAGGGGTATCTCCTCACCGCCGACCCTCCTGACCTTGAACGTGGAATAGTTCCTCTAGAACCTCCTGCGCCCGTGCAGCCACAACTCCTTGAACGTGGGGTTGCTTGTTTTGGCTGCCGACCCTGGCCTCGGGCATGAGGTAGCTCTTCTCAGGCATTCCTGCACCGTCACAGCCTGGCACTCTGGGCTGCTGCCCCTGACCTCGGACATGGGTAACTCCACTTGGTCACTCCCCCCGACCTTGGACGTGTGGTAGCTCCTCTCAGTTGCTCCTGTGCTGTCGCAGCCTGGCACTCTCAGCTGCTGCCTCTGACCTCAGATGTGGGATAACTCCTCTTGGCCACCGCCCCTCGTGCATGGGGTCATCCCAGCTTCTGCCCCTGACGTCGGACGTGGGGTAGCTCCTCTCGGCCGCACTCTGTGCGCTGTTGCAGCTTACCATTATTCTAATAATTCTGTATAAAATATGTTTGATTAAGCATCAATTAGTAGTAACACTTGCTCCTCGAAAGGAAAGCTATGACAAGCCTAGGTTATGTACTAAAAAGAAGAAACATCACTTTGCCAACAAAGGTCTGTATAGTCAAAACTAAGTCAAAGCTATGGTTTTTCCAACAGTCACATACAAATGTGAGAGCTGGGCCATAAAGAAGATTGAGTGCTGAAGAATTGATGCATTTGAACTGTTATGCTGGAGAAGACTTTTGAGGGTCCCTGGGACAGCAAGAATATAAAACCAGTCAATTCTAAAGGCAATCAACTTTGAATATTCATTGGAAGGACTGATGCTGAAGCTCCAGTACTTTGGCCACCAGATGTGAAGAGCTTCTTCACTGAAAAAGACACTGAGGCTGGGAAAGGTTGAAGGCAAAAGGAAAAGAGGGCAGGAGATAAGATGTTTAAATAGCCTCACCAACTCAATGGACATGAATTTGAGCAAACTCCAGGAGAAAGTGGAGAACAGAGAAGCCTGGTGTGCTACAATCCATGGAGTAGCAAATAATCAAACAAGACTTAGTGACAGCAAAACAGCTGTTGCAGTAAGGAGGATGCCTTCTAGGGCCTGAAACTAGGCGCTTATCTAACACTCAGAAATGAATTGTCCAAGGAGACACATGTGCTGACAAAGCAAGAGATTTTATTGGGGATTGGCTCCCTTTGGAGAGCAGTAGGACAAGAGAACCCAGGAGAACAGTTCTGCCACGTGGCTGACAGTCTCGGGTTTTATGGTGATGGGATTAAGTTTCCACGTTGTCTTTAGCCAATCATTCTGACTCAGAGTCCTTCCTGGTGGTGCATGCCTTGTTCAGCCAAGATGGATGCCAGCAAGAAGGATTCTGGGAGGTGGTCAGACACGTGCTATCTCCTTTTGACCTTTCCTGAACGCTTCTGGTTGGTGGTGGCTTATTTAGTGTTCCTTACCAGGATCTCCTGTTGTAAAACAACTCATGTAAACAGTTACTATGGTGACTGACCAGGTGGGTGGTTTCAGTCAATATGCTTCTCCTAACACAACTACAACACAATAATTGTAAAGCCATTCATTTTCTTAGGCCTTGACCATTTCCTGGATTAGGATGTGGGTGGATTAAATTAATAGATGCCAAAATTGTATTTAAATATGTAAAGCAAATTTGGAGTAAATTTTTTTCATTAGAAAGGTGATACAACTGGATGAATAGTTTCTGCTTGGTGTCTTCTGTGTGTGTGTGTGTGTGTGTGTGTATGGTCAGTCACTCAATGGTGTCTGACTCTGCAACCCATGGACTGTAGCCTAGCAGGCTCCCACTCCCCTGGAATTTTCCAGGCAATAACATTGTAGCAGGTTGCCATTTCCTTCTCTAGGGGATCTTACCAACCCAGGGCTTGAACCTGTATCTCTTGTGTCTCCTGCATTAACAGGTGGATTCTTTACCACTGCATCACCTAGGAAGCCTTAATATCTTCTAATTTTGACCTATTTCTATTCACCTAGGGTTCTCTGAATATATATAGTTATGTAAATATTTGAATTATCATTTTTTAGGGTTTCAGAAATATTCAGAACTATTAATTTTGACCAATATTAACTCCACCCTATGGTCCTCTGAGTTAAATTCACCCATTAGAGTCCATTTTAGTTCGCTGATTCCTAGAATATCGATGTTCACTATTGCCATCTCCTGCTGGACCACTTTCAATTTGCCTTGATTCATGGACCTAACATTCCAGGTTCCTATGCAATATTGCTCTTTACAGCATCAGACTTTGCTTCTATCACCAGTCACATCCACAACTGGGTATTGTTTTTGCTTTGGCTCCTTCCCTTCATTCTTTCTGGAGTTATTTCTCCACTGATCTCCAGTAGCATATTGGGCACCTACTGACCTGGGGAGTCCCTCTTTCAGTAGCCTATCATTTTGGCTTTTCATACTGTTCATGGGGTTCTCAAGGCAAGAATACTGAAGTGGTTTGCCATTCCCTTCTCCAGTGGGCCACATTCTGTCAGACCTCTCCACCATGACCCGCCCATCTTGAGTGGCCCCACATGGCATGGCTTAGTTTCATAGAGTTAGAGAAGGCTGTGGTTCATGTGTTCAGATTGGCTAGTTTTCTGTGATTATGGTTTCAGTGTGTCTGCCCTCTGATGACCTCTCGCAACACCTACTGTCTCACTTAGGTTCCTCTTACCTTGGACATTAGGTATCACTTCCCGGATGCTCCAGCAAAGCACAGCCGCTTCTCCTTACCTTGGACGAAGTCACCCTTCTTGACCTTGAACGTGGAGTAGCTCCCCTCGGCACTCCTGCAGCCGTGCAGCCACCGCTTCTGGGATGTGGGTTTGCTCCTCTCAGCTACCACCCCTGACCTCAGATGTGGAGTAGCCATCATGGTCAAAAAAAGAGTCAGAAATGCAGTACTTGGATGCAATCTCAAAAATAACAGAATGAAACAAATGGGACCTAATTAACCTTAAAAGCTTCTGCACATCAAAGGAAACTATTAGCAAGGTGAAAAGACAGCCTTCAGAATGGGAGAAGATAATAGCAAATGAAGCAACTGACAAACAACTAATCTCGAGAATATACAAGCAACTCCTACAGCTCAACTCCAGAAAAATAAATGACCCAATCAAAAAATGGGCCAAAGAACTAAATAGACATTTCTCCAAAGAAGACATACAAATGGCTAATAAACACATGAAAAGATGCTCAACATCACTCATTATCAGAGAAATGCAAATCAAAACCACTATGAGGTACCATTTCACACCAGTCAGAATGGCTGCGATCCAAAAGTCTACAAGTAATAAATGCTGGAGAGGGTGTGGAGAAAAGGGAACCCTCTTACACTGTTGGTGGGAATGCAAACTAGTACAGCCACTATGGAGAACAGTGTGGAGAGTCCTTAAAAAACTGGAAATAGACATGCCTTATGATCCAGCAATCCCACTGCTGGGCATACACACTGAGAAAACCAGAAGGGAAAGAGACACGTGTACCCCAGTGTTCATCGCAGCACTGTTTATAATAGCCAGGACATGGAAGCAACCTAGATGTCCATCAGCAGATGAATGGATAAGAAAGCAGTGGTACATATACACAATGGAGTATTACTCAGCCATTAAAAAGAATACATTTGAATCAGTTCTAATGAGGTGGATGAAACTGGAGCCTATTATACAGAGTGAAGTAAGCCAGAAAGAAAAACACCAATACAGTATACTAACGCATATATAAGGAATTTAGAAAGATGGTAACAATAACCCTGTGTACGAGACAGCAAAAGAGACACTGATGTATAGAACAGTCTTATGGACTCTGCGGGAGAGGGAGAGGGTGGGAAGATTTGGGAGAATGGCATTGAAACATGTAAAATATCATGTATGAAATGAGTTGCCAGTTCAGCTTCGATGCACGATACTGGATGCTTGGGGCTGGTGCACTGGGACGACCCAGAGGGATGGAATGGGGAGGGAGGAGGGAGGAGGGTTCAGGATGGGGAACACATGTATACCTGTGGCGGATTCATTTTGATATTTGGCAAATCTAATACAGTTATGTTAAGTTTAAAAATAAAATAAAATTAAAAAAAAACAAAAACAAAAACAAAACAAAACAAAACAACAACAACAAAATAACAGAATGATCTCTGTTCGCTTTGAAGGCAAACCATCCAATATCACAGTGATCAAAGCCTATGTCCCAACCCGTAACACTGAAGAAGCTGAAGATGAACGGTTCTATGGAGAACTACAAGACCTTTTATAACTAACACCCAAAAATGATGGCCTTTTCATTATAGGGCAATGGAATGTAAAAGTAGGAAGTCAAGAAACACCTGCAGTAACAGGCAAATTTGACCTTGGAGTATGGAAGGAAGCAGGGCAAAGGCTAATAGAGTTTTGCCAAGAGGATGCACTGGTCATAGCAAACACCCTCTTCCAACAACACAAGAGAAGACTCTACACATGGACATCACCAGATGGCCAACACCAAAATCAGATTGATTATATTATTTGCAGCAAAAGATGGAGAAGGTCTATACAATCAGAAAAAAACAAGACCAGGAGCTGACTGTGGCTCAGATCATGAACTCCTTATTGCCTAATTCATACTTAAATTGAAGAAAGTAGGGGAAAGCACTAGACCATTCAGAGATGACATAGATCAAATCCCTTATGATTATACAGTGGAAGTGAGAAATAGATTTAAGGGACTAGATCTGATAGAGTACTTGATGAACTATGGACGGAGGTTCCTGACATGGTACAGGAGACAGGGATCAAGACCATCCCCATGGAAAAGAAATGCAAAAAGTAAAATGGCTGTCTGAGGAGGCCTTACAAATAGCTGTGAAAAGAAGAGAAATAAAAAACAAAGGAGGAAAGGAAAGATATTTCCATTTGAATGCAGAGTTCCAAAGAATAGCAAGGAGATAAGAAAGCCTTCCTCAGAGATCAATGCAAAGAAATAGAGGGAAAAAACAGCATGGGAAAGACTAAAGATCTCTTGAAGAAAATTAGAGATACCAAGGGAACATTTCATGCAAAGATGGACTTGATAAAGGACAGGGATGGTATGGACCTAACAGAAGAAGACATTAGGAAAAGATGGCAAAAATACACAGAAAAACTGTATTAAAAAGATCTTCACGACCCACATAATCACGATGGTGTGCTCACTCACCAATGGGCCAGACATCCTGGGAATGTGAAATCACGTGGACCTTAGAAATCATCATTATGAACAAAGCTAGTGGACGTTACGGAATTCCAGTGGAGCTCTTTCAAATCCTGAAAGATGATGCTGTGAAAGTGCTGCACTCAATATTTCAACAAATTTGGAAAACTCAGCAGTGTCCACAGGACTTGAAAGGTCAGTTTTTATTCCAATCCCAAAGAAAGCCAATGCCAAAGAATGTTCAAACTAACACACAATTGAACTCATCTCACATGCTAATCAAGTAATGCTCAAAATTCTCCAAGCCAGGCTTCAGCAATACGTGAACTGTAACCTTCCAGATGTTCAAGCTCGTTTTAGAAAAGGTAGAGGAACCAGAGATCAAATTGCCAACATCTGCTGGATTATCAAAAAGGCAAGAGAGTTCCAGAAAAACACCTATTTCTGCTTTATTGACAATGCCAAAGCCTTTGGCTGTGTGATCACAATAAACTGTGAAAAATTCTGAAAGAGATGGGAATACCAGATCACCTGACCTGCCTGTTGAGAAACCTATATGGGTTCAGGAAGCCACAGTTACAACAGACTGGTTCCAAATAGGAAAAGGAGTACATCAAGGCTGTATATTGTCACCCTGCTTATTTAACATATATGTAGAGTACATCATGAGAAACACTGGGCTGAAAGAAGCACAAGCTGGAATCAAGACTGCCAGGAGAAATATCAATAACCTCAGGTATGCAGATGACACCACCCTTATGGCAGAAAGTGAAGAGGAACTAAGAAGCCCCTTGATGAAAATGAAAGAGGAGAGTGAAAATGTTGGCTTAAAGCTCGACATTCAGAAAACTAGGATCATGGCATCTGGCCTCATCACTTCATGGGAAATAGTGGAAACAGTGTCAGACTTTATTTTGGGGGGCTCCAAAATCACTGCAGATAGTGATTGCAGCCATGAAATGAAAAGACACGTACACCTTGGGAGGAAAGTTATGACCAACCTAGATTGCATATTCAAAAGCAGAGACATTACTTTGCCAACAAAGGTCTGTCTAGTCAAGGCTATGGTTTTTCCAGTGGTCATGTATGGATGTGAGAGTTGGACTGTGAAGAAAGCTGAGTGCTGAAGAACTGATTCCTTTGATATATGGTGTTGGAGAAGACTCTTGTGAGTCCCTTGGACTTCAAGGAGATCCAACCAGTCCATCCTAAAGGAGACCAGTCCTGGGTGTTCATTGGAAGGACTGGTGCTGTGGCTGAACCTCCAATACTTTGGCTACCTTATGCGAAGAGCTAACTCATTGGAAAAGACTCTGATGCTGGGAGGGATTGGGAGCAGAAGGATAAGGTTACAACAGAGGGTGAGATGGCTGGATGGCATCACCGACTCGATGGACATGGGTTTGGTTGAACTCCAGGGTTTGGTGATGGACAGGGAGGCCTGGTCTGCTATGATTCATGGGGTCGCAAAGAGTTGGACACGACTGAGCGACTAAATGAACTGACCTCCACTCAATAGGATATTAATAACTTTAGAAATAAGGAAGAGACAATAATGTGAAAAATTCAAGCAGACTCCTTTTGTAAATGAAAGGTGCTATCTTGTCTTCAGCAATTCTTGAATAATAAAATATTGCTCATCACTTGCACAGCCTGAGATTTCCAGTTAATCTTCATCTTCAGAATTGCAAATTCAGTTTAATAGTTTGCATTGGACATTTTGAGGATTTAACATAAGTTTAATTTTAAAGATGCTAGAACTTTTTTCTCTTGAGTGCTTCTTTTTACAACTAGGTTATATTTAGCTCTGTGAATAATAATCATGGATGGCAAGGAGGTATTTCCAGTGAGTGGATAATTGTTTCTAATTTGTGCACATTATTCTAAAATTTTGTACAAGAAAATAAATGTAAATAAGTTAACTTTTTGTAGTATTTGAAATGATTTTCCAGAAATGATAATTCATAACATTAAATTTTACTTACAAATATTTAAAGTCTTTCATTTCTTTTGTGGTTTCAAGTTGTGCAAATGCTTAGCAATTATTTTAAATGCGTTCTTTTTTCCAAGATACTTGTTTTGCAGTGTGAACCTGAATGCTGTAAATTTTAAAAGGACAGAAGTCCTATTATCTGTAATGATACAATAAAAAAATAAAATAAAAATCACTCATTCTTTGAGTAAATTCAAAATTGTTCCCTGTAGTGTTTTCCCTATATTATGAATTAGTCGTTACTGAGAAATTTAACATATATTCATTGGCTTTATATCACCTATTTTTTGAAAGAAAAATTTATAATCTGTATTTTGGTGCCCCGGGAAAAGAACATTTAAATAACTTAAGCAAGGATATTTGCACAGAATTTAAATGTAGATAAAGTGACTGAAATCAACCAGTTTAGAATATTATAGGGACAAGGGACAATTTACTAAGATGCTTATTCAGTTTGCAAATTGAATTCACTTTTTTTTTTTTTTTTGTATAGACTCATATGTATGAAGTTTGAAAGGACTTACTCTTTGTTACACATTACTTGTCATTACATATATATATATATATATATACATACATATATATATATATATATATTTCTTTTTTTTTCTATTCTAATGTTTCTGCCCCAAAGTGTTATGAAATAGGTTGATGCTTTCCAGGGCACTGAATACTATGTATTACAGTATGAACTCAAAGAGACCAGGAAATACTTGGTTTGTCAAAATAATCCAGAGGCAGTGTAATAATAATGACATTATGATTAAAAGAATACCATCTTATGATTAAAAATGATATACTGTAGGTAAAAACCATAGCAATCATTTGCCATATATGATGCTTCCATCACTTATTATTGTGCTTATGGTGTTATCATTATCAATATGTATTCATAAGCTAATTACAAATAAACATATTCATGCAAATTTAAGTAGAAAATTCAAGAGTACAAAAGATACACTTTTCAAGAACAATAGGAAATATATATATTGTGTATATATATATACACATACAGTGGAAAGGATTCTTAAAGGGGAGAAATGTCGATTTTAAAAATTTGACTAGAATTTCAAGCAAATAACACAAAAAGATAAATAGATGTGGAAGAGAATACAGCAAATGGATTCAATTTAAGAATGACTATGCCAAGATCGTGGAACAGGTTAACCTGCTTGCATGTGGTGATTTATATTGTTAGCAGTGAGGTTAAATTAGGATAAATACTATCTGAATATGGCAGACTCTGTAATAGATGACTGTAAATTGAAATTGCTCTCTCAGCACTGAAGATTGGTGCAGATGATGATGAAGAGTGTTTTAAGATCATTAATTTGGTGGCAGGTAAGTAAAACATATTGAATTCAACAATGACTACAGGTTATTCAATCTGACAACTTGGAGGTAGTATTTTAGCCATTTCAAGACGTTAATGTCAGTAAATCGGAGAAGGCAGTGGCAACCCACTCCAGTACTCTTGCCTGGAAAATCCCATGGAAGGAGGAGCCTGGTGGGCTACAGTCCATGGGGTCGCTAAGAGTCTGAGATGACTGAGCAACTTTACTTTCACTTTTCACTTTCATGCATTGGAGAAGGAAATGGCAACCCACTCCAGTGTTCTTGCCTGGAGAATTCCAGGGAAGGGGGAGCCTGGTGGGCTGCCGTCTATGGGGTCGCACAGAGTCGGACACAACTGTAGCGACTTAGCAGCAGCAGCAGCATCAGGAGCAGCAGCAATGTCAGTACATAGGTTTTATAAATTGATTACATTGAAACTTAACATTTCCTTTCGTTTTCTTCCTGTATCTAATTATAAACTATGAAAGTGTCTGATGAAAACTACAGAAGTAAATATTTAGGCGGAGTGATGATGTCTCCCCAAATGCCTTATAATTAAATCCTATAATTATTGCAGTTAATAAAAACATGTTTTCCTATGACAACAAAGTTTAAGCTTCACCAAGAAATATAAATATTACATTTTCTGAATTAATATAAGATTACTTCAAAAACGTTTGTGACAAAAGGTGCACTGATTCAACAAAAGTCATGGACTATGCAGTTCATGGAATTCTTCAGGCCAGAGTACTGGAGTGGGTAGCCTTTCCTTTCTCCATGGGATCTTCCCAACCCAGGGATAGAACCCAGGTCTCCTTCATTGCAGGTGGATTCTTTAGCAGTTGAGCCAAAAGGGAAGTCCACAAAAGTCATGAATACATCTCAAATGTTGTTGTAAAATTATCTGAAAGTTTCTTTCAATGTACAGGTTTCTAAGCGTTAAATCTTCTATGTTTTCAATTTATTAGGCAGGACACACAAATTGTATATTGATACATATATATTCTGCTAAGAAATTTAGGTTGTATTTTTAATTTAAATTTTGAAAACATATGATTCTACCTTTCTAGAATATAACAATGTATGCAGGTTTTATTTTCTCTATGGTGTACATTACATTGGGACTGAAAAGTACGGACTTTATACTATAGCAAATATAGATGGTAATACTGTACTATCATTATGTAATGTGATAAATCTTGCTACTTTGGCAGTTATATTTTAATATATAAATGTATCAAAGTGAAGCATTGTAAACTTTGAATTTAATGTTACACATCAAATTTATTCAATAAAAATTAATTAACAAGTAAATATTTAAAGTCTGTCTAAATTGAGAATTCTATGCTCAACTTTTGTTATCACCATAAAAATTTGGAAAATTTATTGCTTCTCAGATAGTATTCCTTAAAAGACAAGGAATATGTGACTGCAGCATAACAAAGACTTACTCAAATGGTGATTGATGTTATTTCTATAAGATTTTCTACTGTTTTTTGAGCACACTAGAAGTCCCAAGAAGAAATCACATATAAATGGTGCATCCAAAGCCTTTTAAATACCATGGATTTAGACTTCATCTAAGCTTTTATGTAAGTAATTATTTTTCTATTTTGTTTGACTTTGGAATTTAATAGCTGGATTTGATTTCTTCTAGAATCCAACCAGTCAATCCTAAAAGAAATCAGTCCTAAATATTCATTGGAAGGATTGATGCTGAAGCTGAAGCTTCAATACTTTCATCACCTGATGTGAAGAACTGACTCACTGGAAAAGACCCTGATGCTAGGAAAGACTGAAGACGGGAGGAGAAGAGAATGACAGAGGATGAGATGGTTGGATAGCATCACTGACTCAATGAACATGAGTTTGGGTAGGCTCTGGGAGTTGGTGATGGACAGGGAGGCTGGGCGTGCTGCAGTCCATGGGGTTGCAAAGTCAGATACAACTGAATAACTGAACTGAACTGAGAATGAACTATTTATGAGGTTCTTCATGTGGTTCTAAAATTTTCTTTAAAATTTTAGCTTCTCTGATGAGCTAACAAGCAATTATAAAGTAATAAAACATCTAAACTTGTATTAATCCACAAAATTTCTAGGTGGAATACAAGGCATTTTTATTACAAAAAAAAATGTACAAAATATTAACTGGGTTTAATTCTATTCCCCTTCACTAAAATATCAGCGTCTGCTTTATTTATGCAAGGCAACATAGCATATTTTGTTAAAAACATGGGATCAAATTCATCCTTTAATTAGAAATTCTGATATCAAGCACATATCTTTCTAAATGCAGAAGGTTCTAATAAGTGTTAAATGTGCTAAAAGCATGCTAAAAGTGTTAAAAGCATGTGATAGCACATCATGGAAAATGAACTCAAAATAACTGTTAAAATGATGCCCTATAAAAACAAATTTTGAAATATCTTGCTAGATGTATTTAATAATACTCTAATAACTTTTTAAAATTATTTATTATGATTTCTCTAATAGAGTAAGGCTGGTATATAGAAAAGCTCTGAAATTACTAAATAAATCATATATAGATCTTTCTAAATACTTTACTAGTACTTAACAATTTGTCATTCTGTTCTTTAGAATTTTCAGCTGGAAAATAACACTATCTGAAAATAATGAAGAATTTTCACCTCATATCCATCTTGTGCACCTGTTTTATCCACTTTTTTTTTGTTTGTTTTGTTGGTTTAGAGCTTTAGAATAATGAACAATATATTTCATAATGGATATCTTGATTATGACTTTAATGGAAATGCTTAACACATTTTGTTCATAATTTGATGTTTAATGTAGGATTTTGGTAATACATTTTTCTTCAGCCTGGAAAACAAAGAATTATCTCCAATAAAGGAGTTCATAATTTTTTAAAAAATTGACTGTGCATTAAATTTTAGTTGATATTTATTTTTTTAATCTACTGAGATTACTATGTGGCTCTTGGAATTCCTTTTCCAGGCTCCACTGGCCATGAAATTTTCCAGGTAAATTAATATAGAAAATTATTATATATTCTAATGTAGTAATATATTGGCTCTTATATCATTAAGAGTCCCTAAATGATATTCCAATTTTCTTTGCTTAAGACTCCTTAACAGTCATCAGGCAAGGGAAGGGGGTTAATATGTTTTTAAAGAGAGAAACAAATATCAGAAATTCAGATTTGTGATTTTGGGGTTTGCTATGGCTTGTTCAAAACCAAAAACCTATCATTCATTACACTACGTTAGCGTGAGTCTTAACGAGATTATGAATATATGCATGTACATATATATGTATGTAAGTTTGTGTATGTATGTGCATGCAGAGATTCATATAGCCATATATAACTGTATGTATATAATGTATGTGTATATATATATGTATATATATATTTAGAAAGAGAAAATTATCTAGAAATATGAGTATACACAGAGTTATTGGTAAACTATTTGATCACAATGCCAGACGTGGTATTTTTGTTGCTCGGTTACTAAGTCATGTCTGACTCTTTGTGACCACATGTGAATTTCACCAGGCTCCTCTGTCCTCTACTTCCCTTGTGACTCAGCTGGTAAAGAATCCACCTCCAATGCCAGAGACCTGGGTTTGATCCCTGAGTTGGGAAGATCCTCTAGAGAAGGAAAAAGCTATCCACTCCAATATTCTGGCCTGGAGATTTCCATGGACTCTATGGGCCATGGGTCACAAAAAGTTGGACACAACTGAGTGACCATCACAGAGTTTGCTCAAATTCATGTCCATTGAGTCTGTGATGCTATCTAAAAATCAAATCCTCTGCTGTCTCCTTTGCCTTTTGCCTTCAATCTTTCCCAGCATCAAAGTCTTTTCCACTGAGTTTGCTCTTCACATCACATGGCCAAAGTATTGGAGCTTCAACTTCTGTATCAGTTATTCCAATGAATATTCAGGGTTGATTTCCTTTAGGATTGATTGGTTTGATATTCCTGTAGCACAAGGTACTCTTAAGAGTCTTCTACAGCATCACAATTCAGAAGCATAAGTTCTTCAGAACTCCGTCTTCAAAGTGATGTCTCTGCTTTTTAAGAAGCTGTCTAGGTTTGTTACAGCTTTACTTCCAAGGAGCTTGCTTCTTTCAATTCCATGGCTGCAGTCACTATCTGTGGTGATTTTGGAGCTGACCTAAAAACAAATCTGTCATTGCTTCCACTCTCCTTCTATTTGCCATAAAGTGATTGGATCAGATGCCATGATCTTAGTTTCTTTTAATGTTGAGTTTTATGCCAGCTTTTTTGCTCTCCTATTTCACCCTCAATAGAAGTTCTTTAGTTCCTCTTCACCCTCTGCCACTAAAGTGGTATCATCTGCACATCTGAGATTGCTGATATTTCTCAAGGCAGCCTTGATTCCAACTTGTGATTAATCGAGCCTAGCATTTCACATGATTCAGTACACATAGAAGTTAAGTAAGCAGGATGACAATATACAGCCTTGTCCTACTCCATTCACAATTTTGAACCAGTTCATTGTGCCATATCCAGTTCTAATTGTTGCTTCTTGACTTGATATAAGCTTTTCAGAAGCAAAGTAAGGCAGCCTGATATTCCCATATCTTTAAGAATTTTCAGTTTGTTGTGATCCAAACAGTGAAAGGATTTAGTGTAGTCAATGAAGGAGAAGTAGTTTTTGTTTGTTTGTTTGTTTGTTTTTAATGGAATCTACCTTCCTCTTTTTATGTTCCAAATAAATGTTGACAGTTTGATCTCTGGTTCCTCTGCCTTTCCTAAATCCAGCTTGTACATCTCGAAGTTCTCAGTTCACATACCGTTGAAGCCTAGCTTGAAGGATTTTGAGCATAACTTTATTAGTACATGAAATGAGCACAGTTGTATGGTAGTTTGAACATTCTTGGCATTATCCATCTTTTAAGAACTGGTGGTAATATAACTACTTCTGTCAAAATCTTAATATTGGATAAAATGACAATGCAAATCTATCTTTCACCTTAAAATCTTTGCACACGTTGTTTTACTCAGTAATTTCTTCCCAATTCCATAGCTGTACTTAAACTCCACTCATGTTTTAAAACTCATCTTTATAAGATGTTCTTTCATAACTTCATAGATAATGTCATGGCCCTATTTTGTTATAAAATCTCTTATCCTTCAGCAACTGTTTTTCTGATCACATCATTTTATAATTCATTTTAAAACAATAAAATGAAATATTTGTGGGATTATGCAATTAAAGTTTTAATTGCTGATTATTATCAACAGTTCCAAAAATAACTGTTAATAGAACAACAGTTATTTAGGAATTTTGCTTATTTTGTGCATATTATAAACCCTAAATATATTCTGCTAAGTCACTTCAGTTCTGTCTGAGTCTTTGTGACCCCATGAACTGTAGCTCACCAGACACTTTTGTCCATGGGATTTTCCCAGAAAGAATACTGGAGTGGGCTGCCATTTCTTCCTCTACCAGATCTTCCCAACCCAGGGATTAAATCTGAGTCTCTTTTGTCTCTTGCATTGCCAGGAATGTTCTTTGCCACTATCACCAGCCAGGAAACCCTAAAATATATCATCAATTCAGTAGCTCAGTCATGTCCGACTCTTTGCAACCCCATGAATCACAGCACATCAGGCCTCCCTGTCAATCACCAACTCCAGGAGTTTACTCAAACTCATGTGCATCGAGTCGGTGATGCCATCCAGCCATCACATACTCTGCCATCCCCTTCTCCTCCTGCCCTCAATCTCTCCCAGCATCAGAGTCTTTTCCAATGAGTCAATTCTTCGCATGAGGTGGCCAAAGTACTGGAATTTCAGCTTTAGCATCAGTCCTTCCAATGAACACCCAGGACTGATCTCCTTTAGAATGGACTGGTTGGATCTCCTTGCAGTCCAAGGGATTCTCAAGAGGCTTCTCCAACACCACAGTTCAAAAACATCAATTCTTCGGCACTCAGCTTTCTTCACAGTCCAACTCTCGTATCCATACATGACCAATGGAAAAACGATAGCATTGACTAGATGGACCTTTGTTGGCAAAGTAATGTCTCTGCTTTTGAATATGCTATCTAGGTTGGTCATAACTTTCCTTCCAAGGAGTAAGCATCTTTTAATTTCATGGCTGCAGTCACCATCTGCAGTGATTTAGGAACCCCAAAAATAAAGTCTGACACTGTTTCCACTGTTTTCCCATCTATTTCCCATGAAGTGATGGGACCAGATGCCATGATCTTCATTTTCTGAATTCTGAGCTTTAAGCCAACTTTTTCACTCTCCTCTTTCACTTTCATCAAGAGGCTTTTTAGTTCCTCTTCACTTTCTGCCATAAGGGTGGTGTCATCTGCATATCTGAAGTTATTGATATTTCTCCTGGAAATCTTGATTCCAGCTTGTACTTCTTCCAGCCCAGCATTTTCATGATGTTCTCTGCAAATAAGTTAAATCAGCAGGGTGACAATATACAGCCTTGATGTACTCTTTTTCCTATTTGGAACCTGCTGGGAGCCAGCGTGAGGAACTCCGCCTGGGGCAAAGGTCATGAGGAAGGAGGCTCGGCATACGCAAAGGTGGGATCGAGCCTCAGGAGTCCCCCTGGAAATTTTCGAGCATCTACCCCCCAAAACCAGAATCTGCCTACTTTACTGCTTTGTGCTCTCACCTACACCTCTGACTTTACCGGGGTCTGTCCCCCACCACCATCTCTCTCCTGAATAGGTCTTTCCGGCCACATGTGATTGTTCAGAGCCTCCCAACCGTGAGATGCATGAGATGTTCTAAACTTTCTAAATACAGATTCCTTTGAGCAGTTAAAGATTGATTAGAAATTGTATTGGTGAAGGGTTTTTCACTTGTTGGGCCAATGTTTGCTGCTAAGTCTCCATATCCCTTACCAGCTGTGTCCCTGGCAGTGCATTGATTAATATAATTGGTATAAGTAGTAGCTTTAATGTTTGGAACCTTGGAACCTTGAGTTAATTCTTTTTTTTTTTTTTTTTTTTTTATAGCCCATCACACTTTGCCCTATAGGAATGCAACTTTATCTAATGCTTTTGCAGGATGGTGCCTGACTAATTGCCTTTAGAGAAAAATAAGTTTTTTGAAGAAAGGGTCTTAAAATGTTAACAGGCCTCCGGACCAGAAGATGATGCAAATCACCTAAACTTTTGCATATGATAAGTTTGCAGGAAGAAAGCCTGGCTTACTGCATGACTCTACCCCTTCCCCCATTATCCTCTATGCATAACTTAAGGTATTAAAAACTACTTTGGAAAATAAAGTGCAGGCCTTGTTCACTGAAGCTTGGTCTCCCCATGTCGTTCTTTCTCTCACCTTCAGGCTGAATTATTCAGCCAGTTTTCTCCACTAAATTTTCTCACTGAGCTACCTTATTTAACCCCTCTTTATATCTTTAATTAACATTTAAATAAGCTGTTGTTTCCTGATTGCCAAAGCCGTCTCAACTTCGAATTCCCTGGATCCACTGGGGCTGGACCCCGGCAGGAACCAGTCTGTTGTTCCATACCCAGTTCTAACTTTTGTTTCCTGACCTGCATATAGGTTTCTCAAGAGGCAGGTCACGTGGTCTGGTATTCCCATCTCTTCAGAATTTTCCACAGTTTATTGTGATCCACACAGTCAAAGGCTTTGGCATAGTCAATAAAGCAGAAATAGATGTTTTTCTGGAACTCTCTTGCTTTTTCGATAATCCAGTGAACGTTGGCAATTTGATCTCTGGTTCCTCTGCCTTTTCTAAAACCAGCTTGAACATCTAGAAGTTCATGGTTCATGTACTGCTAAAGCCTGGCTGGCAGAATTTTGAGCATTACTTGACTAGCCCGTGAGATGAGTGCAATTGTGCGATAGTTGGAACATTCTTTGGCATTGTCTTTCTTTGGGATTGGAATGAAAACTTACCTTTTCCAGTCCTGTGGCCACTGCTGAGTTTTCTAAATTTGGTGGCATATTGAGTGTAGCACTTTCACAGCATCATCTTTCAGGATTTGAAATAACTCACTTGGAATTCTATCACCTCCACTAGCTTTGTTTGTAGTGATGCTTTCTAAAGGCCCACTTGACTGCACATTCCAGGATGTCTGGCTCTACTTGAGTGATCATACCATCGTGATTTTCTTGGTCATGAAGATCTTTATTGTACAGTTCTTCTGTGTATTACTACCACCTGTTTTTAATATCTTCTGCTTCTGTTAGGTCCATACCATTGCTGTCCTTTATCGAGCCCATCTTTGCATGAAATGTTCCCTTGGTATCTGTAATTTTCTTGAAGAGATCTCTAGTCTTTCTCATTCTGTTGTTTTCCTCTATTTCTTTGCATTGATCGCTGAGGAAGGCTTTCTTATCTCTTCTTGCTATTCTTTGGAACTCTGCATTCAGATGCTTCTATCTTTCCTTTTCTCCTTTGCTTTTCACTTTTCTTCTTTTCACAGCTATTTGTAAGGCCTCCTCAGACAGTCATTTTGCTTTTTTGCATTTCTTTTCCATGGGGATGGCCTTGATCCCTGTCTCGTGTAAAATGTCACGAACCTCCGTCCATAGTTCATCAGGCATTCTATCAGATCTAGCCCCTTGAATCTATTTCTCACTTCCACTGTATAGTCATAAGGGATTTGATTTAGGTCATACCAGAATGGGCTAGTGGTTTTCCCTACTTTCTTCAATTTAAGTCTAAATTTGACAATAAGGAGTTCATGATCTGATCCTCAGTCAGCTCCTGGTCTTGTTTTTTCTGACTGTATAGAGCTTCTCTATCTTTGGCTGCAAAGAATATAATCAATCTGATTTCGGTGTTGACCATCTGGTGTTGTCCATGTGTAGAGTCTTGTCTTGTGTTGTTGCAAGAGGGTGGTTGCTGTGACCAGTGCATTTTCTTGGCAAAACTCTATTAGTCTTTGCCCTGCTTCATTCCGTATTCCAAGGCCAAATTTGCCTGTTACTCCAGGTGTTTCTTGACTTCCTACCTTTACATTCCAGTTCCCTGTAATGAAACAGATATCTTTTTTGGGTGTTAGTTCTAAAAGATCTTGTAGGTCTTCATAGAACCGTTCATCTTCAGCTTCTTCAGTATTACTGGTTGGGGCATAGACTTGTATTACTGTGATACTGAATGGTTTGCCTTGGAAACGAACAGAGATCATTCTGTCATTTTTCTGATTGCATCCAAGTACTGCATTTTGGACTTTTTGTTGACCATGATGGCTACTCCATTTCTTCTAAGGGATTCCTGCCCATAGTAGTAGATTTAATGGTCATCTGAGTTAAATTCACCCATTCCAGTCCATTTTAGTTTGCTGATTCCTAGCATGCCGGCATTCACTCTTGCCATCTCCTGTTTGACCACTTCCAATTTGCCTTGATTCATGGACCTGACATTCCACGTTCCTATTCAATATTGCTCTTTACGGCATCGGACCTTGCTTCTATCACCAGTCACATCCACAACTGGGTATTGGTTTTGCTTTGGCTCCATCCCTTCATTCTTTCTGGAGTTATTTCTCCACTGATCTCCAGTAACATATTGGGATCCTACTGACCTGGGGAGTTCCTCTTGTTCATGAGGTTCTCAAGGCAAGAATACTGAAGTGGTTTGCCATTCCCTTCTCCAGCGGACCACATTCTGTCAGACTTCTCCACCATGACCCGCCCATCTTGGGTGGCCCCATGGTCATGGATTAGTTTCATTGAGTTTGACAAGGCTGTGGTCCTAGTGTGATTAGATTGACTAGTTTTCTGTGAGTATAGTTTCAGTGTCTCTGCCCTCTGATGCCCTCTTGCAACACCTACCATCTTACTTGGGTTTCTCCTACCTTGGAGGTGGGGTATCTCTTCACGGCTGCTCCAGCAAAGCGCAGCCACTGCTCCTTACCTTGGACGAGGGGTACCTCCTTACTACTACCACTCCTGACCTTGAACGTGGAATAGCTCCTCTCAGCCCTCCTGGGCCTGCACAGCCACCGCTCCTTGGAGGTAGGGTTGGTCCCTTCATGGTGACCACGGGTGCCTGCTTGTCTCAGCCGCCGCCCCTGGCCTCAGGCGGGGGTTAGCACCTCCAGGCCACCGCCCCTGACCTCGGACATGGGGTAGCTCCTCTCAGCCATTTCTGCTCCATCGCAGCCTGGCACTCCCGGCTGCTACCCCTGACCTCAGACGTGGGTTAATGTTCTATAGTGTGCTGGGAGACGGCATATTGCATATTGAGTGAGGATCTGGAATAGCTCAACTGGAATTCTATCACTGCTGAGAGCCAGCGTGAGGCACTCCACCCATGACAAAGGTCATGAGGAAGGAGGCTCGGCATACGCAAAGGCGGGATCGAGCCTCAGGAGTCCCCCTGGAAATTCTCGAGCATCTACCCCCAAAACCAGAGTCTGCCTACTTTCTGCTTTGTGCTTTCACCTACACCTCTGACTTTACGGGGGGCTGTCTCCCACTACCTCTCTCTGAAAAAAGAGTTAGCTTACAGCTCCAGTTAATAATTCTTGGATGTGACAGTGTTTAACCTACAAACTCCTTTGGAAATCCTCTAGCCTGCCTGAATAGGTTTTTCCGGCCACATGTGATTGTTCAGAGCCTCCCAACTGTGAGAGGCAGGAGATGTTCTAAACTGCCTAAACACAGATTCCTTTGAGTAGTTAAAAGATTGATTAGAAAATGTATTGGTGAAGGGTTTTTCACTTGTTGGGCCAATGTTTGCTGCTAAGTCTCCATACTCCTTACCTACTGTGTCCTTGGCAGTGTATTGATTGATATAATGGGTGTATAGAAATGTAAAATGCAGCTTTGTCCAATGCTTTTTGGAAGGCTGGCGCCTGACTTTGGAATAATCACCTTTAGAGAAAGATAAGTTTCTTAAAATGTTAACAGGCCTCCTGGCCAGAAGATGATGTCAATCACCTGAACTTTTGCATATGATAAGTTTGCAGGAAGAAAGCCTGGCTTGCTGCATGACTCTACCCCTTCCCCCATTATCCTCTATGCATACCTTAAGGTATAAAAACTACTTTGGAAAATAAAGTGCGGGCCTTGTTCACTGAAACTTGGTCTCCCCATGTCATTCTTCCCTTTAACTTCCAGCTGAGCGTCCATCTGGAGCGCGGATGTCCTCTGCGACCATTTATTTGCCTGGGCTTCTAAGACCCACTCGAGAAGGTGTCTAAGGTGGGGCACCTTCCGCTATTCGAGAGGGCGCCTGCGGCCTCCGTGGTCAGAGCTAACCTGGTGTCACGGGTTATATTGATTTTCCGCATAAACCAAGCCACTCAGCTTCTTTTTTCCACTGAATTTTCCTACTGAGCTATCCTTATTTCAGCCGCTTTTCTCCACTGAATTTCCTCACTGAGCTATCCTTATTCTATTACTCTTTGTATCCTTAATTAAAGTGTAATTAAGCAGTTATTCCCTGACCCTCGCCTAGCCGTCTCTCCTTCGAATACCCTGGATCAGCCGGGGCTGGTCCCCGGCAATAGTGAATAGTAATTTATAGCTTATGAAGTGGGTAGGTGGTTCAGTTCAGTCGCTCAGTCATGTCCAACTCTTTGCGACCCCATGAATCACAGAATGCCAGGCCTCCCTGTCCATCACAAACTCCTGGAGTTCACTCAGACTCCCGTCCATCGAGTCAGTGATGCCATCCAGCCATCTCATCCTCTGTCGTCCCCTTCTCCTCCTGCCCCCAATCCCTCCCAGCATCTTTTTCAATGAGTCAACTCTTCACATGAGGTGGCCAAAGTACTGGAGTTTCAGCTTCAGCATCATTCCCTCCAAAGAAATCCCAGGGCTGATCTCCTTCAGAATGGACTGGTTGGATCTCCTTGCAGTCCAAGGGACTCTCAAGAGTCTTCTCCAACACCACAGTTCAAAAGCATCTATTCTTCAGCGCTCAGCCTTCTTCACAGTCCAACTCCATACATGACCACAGGAAAAACCATAGCCTTGACTAGACGGACCTTTGTTGGCAATGTAATGTCTCTGCTTTTGAATATGCTACCTAGGTTGGTCATAACTTTCCTTCCAAGAAGTCAGTGTCTTTTAATTTCATGGATTCAGTCACCATCTGCAGTGATTTTGGAGCCCCCAAAAATAAAATCTGACTGTGTTTCCACTGTTTCCCCATTTATTTCCCATGAAATGATGAGACCAGATGCCATGATCTTAGTTTTCTGAATGCTGAGCTTTAAGCCAACTTTTTCACTCTCCTCTTTCACTTTCATCAAGAGGCTTTTTAGTTCCTCTTCACTTTCTGCAATAAGGGTGGTGTCATCTGCATATCAGAGGTTATTCATATTTCTCACAGCAATCTTGATTCCAGCTTGTGTTTCTTCCAGCCCAGCATTTCTCATGATGTACTCTGCATATAAGTTAAATAAGCAGGGTGACAATATATAGCCTTGACATACTCCTTTTCCTATTTGGAACCAGTCTGTTGTTCCATGCCAAGTTATAACTGTTGCTTCCTGATCTGCATATAGGTTTCTCAAGAGGCAGGTCAGGTGGTCTGGTATTCCCATCTCTTTCAGAATTTTCCACAGTTTATTGTGATCCACACAGTCAAAGGCTTTGGCATAGTCAATAAAGCAGAAATAGATGTTTTTCTGGAACTATCTAGCTTTTCAATGATCCTGCAGATGTTGACAATTTGATCTCTGTTTCCTCTGCCTTTTCTAAAACTAGCTTGAACATCTGGAAGTTCAAGTTTCACATATTGCTGAAACCTGGCTTGGAGAATTTTGAGCATTTCTTTACTAGCGTGTGAGATGAGTGCAATTGTGCAGTAGTGTAAGCATTCTTTAGCATTGCCTTTCTTTGGGATTGGAATGAAAACTGACCTTTTCCAGTCCTGTGGCCACCACTGAGTATTCCAAATTTGCAGGCATGTTGAGTGCAGCAGTTTCACAGCCTCATCTTTCAGGATTTTAGATTTTTAAAAGGCTATTAGATGGACACTGTACAATGAGTAAATACTATAACTTCTATCAAGACATTTTTAGTTTGAATATATCAAATCACAAGTTTCTGTTGTAAAATTATGCCCTATAACTTGTTTACTCATTTCACAAATACTTTTAGAATTTTTCTTCGGTATCAACACTGCACTAGATATTAAGAATGCAAAGATGAGTAACCATGACC
The DNA here is from genome assembly GCF_029407905.1 of Bubalus kerabau. Taxonomy (NCBI): domain Eukaryota; kingdom Metazoa; phylum Chordata; class Mammalia; order Artiodactyla; family Bovidae; genus Bubalus; species Bubalus kerabau. The sequence continues at coordinate 59,448,406 of NC_073625.1, forward strand.
CCATCCTTTTAGGTTCTCCCCGACTAATGGGAGACAAACAAACATAAACAAACATTTGGAATTCAGGTTAATTAGTGTCTTTTCAGTTTTATTACATGCTGTTTTATTATCCTTCAATTTTAATCCATTGTTTAAAATTACTGTAAAATAAAGTGAGGAAAGGTTATGTATATTACTTTCCCAAAGGAATTAATTAGTATTGCAAAGCTAAAATTAATCATAAATTAGAAAAAAAATAAAGATACTATTCTCAAGAAATTTAATGATTTTAAAATATGTATTTACTTGAGTGTAATGTAATAGACTTTATGATTCCTCTGTGTCTGCCTGCACATATAACTTTTATTTATAATTTATTATTATAAGTTAAATATAGCAACTTATTATAATTATAGAGACAACCAGTTGTGCAAAAATATTACTAATAATGTAAACTGTTTATAAAAATGTTAATAACCATTTTAATTTATTTTCTCAGGAATAATCAAGAGAAGTTTGAGATCCAGAGCATTTTTCACTGTGTTTTGCACTTACTTGATATTGAAATAAAAGTGCAATTATTTTTTAAGAATTACAATCTCTGCATTGTGATTATTTTCAGTGTTTTGTTTATTATAATTTTATTACATCATAGTGAATTAATATATACTGTAGCCTACAAGATAACATTGTATTATAATCAGAAGTATTCATTCAGTAAGGGGCACTATTCTAAATCCATAATGTAGATTTTTGTCCCATTCTCAAGAACAGTAAAAGAATGATCAGTATATTGTGAACTAACATTCACTAAGTCTATTAGTCATTTTTATATGCTATTTAACAACTTACAAAGTGATAATGCTGTAATCTGCAGATACGGTTTTGTCTGTAATGTCTATCCATCTGTATGTTCTTATCTGCAAAAGTGTTTTACTTAGACAACATTATATTTGTATGCACATAAATTATTAATTATTTGTGTGAGTTTTTTTAAACTTAACTTGCCCACAAAATTGCCAATATAGTAACTTCAATTAGAAAAGAGTAGAGATTTTAATGAATCTAATTATTTACATTGATAAATTTATATTAGCTATTGTAGGTATAAGCAACTTCATTTGGTGAGTATTTTGATGTAAATCATTTTGTATGTACATGCATACACATATGTATACATAAAAGTGAAAATTTTAGTCACTCAATCATGTCCAACTGTTTGTGACCCCAGGGAATGTAGCATGCCAGGCTCCTCTATCCATGAAATTCTTCAGGAAAGAATACTGGAGTGGGTGCCCATTCCCTTCTCCAGGGGATCTTCCCGACCCAAGGACTGAACTCAGCACTCCTTCACTGAGGGCAGATTCTTTACTATCTCAGCCATCTGTGAAGCCCCATATGTGTACATACATATGCATTTGCTCACAGCAGATTTTTCTCCTTCTTCCTTATTTACCAGAAAATGTAAGCACATCATGTAAAACATGTAAAATCATAATGATCGTCTCTTATTTTTTTACTGAATACCCACACACATTAAGACATAGAAACTAGGAAAAAAAAAAAAAAAAAACTTAGAAAAAAAGTTATTTCTGTTTCCCTAATCCCTCAGGTCTCTGACTTGATTTGCTCAGCATTATACCACAGTTGTTGTCATCAGTGGGGGTGATAGGCAATTCTCATAATGCAATCTGTCTTCTGTTTCTGGTTTAGTTTGTATTGCCTTTTAGATTGTTGGCTGAAAATACTCAGCTTTCTTTGATTTCCATGGATATCTGTCATTCCCCTCACCTAAGGCAACACATCTCCTAAAAGCCTCTCTGTATACTTTAAGGCACATCAGTTCAGCAAAATAGTCTTTATTCTTAGTACTTTTTATAGTTTTTTTTTTTTCTTCATTTCCTTACCAAAATTGGAAACTACCTTTTCATCAAATAGGCTGATTCCCTATATTTTCCTTCTTATTATTCATTCCTGTGATTCAAATTTCTGGTGTTGGAGACACTCATTGTTTTCTTTTCCCCTAAGGCCACTTTTAGATTATCAATCACTTATCTTTTAAAAATAAGTACCATCATATTACTAATAACAATATTAATAACCCATATTCACTACCACTCATTCTTATTACTGTCATTTTCCTTCCCCTGGTGGAAACCTCCAGATTCACTGAAGATTTTAGCAAAATGTTTCACTGCATTCTCTATGTGTCTACCCCATTAACTTCTAAGCTGTATAGATGACTTGCTCCAGCTTTCAGAAAGTTGCTGATATTCTAAATAAAACATGTTGAAAAGAAATTCTTGTTATTATAAAGCTTCAGAGACAGGGTGATTTGGAGCATTGTGGTAAGGGAAAAATGGAGTTTGTGATGTTTGGTGAATCAGTGTTTATGTATATCAGTATACAAAAAAAATTAATTGAATAATAAATATCAAGGTATTACATTAAACAATAAATTAGATGATGAAATAAAAATTCATGATTTAGGAACTAATAGAGACCTATTATTAAATATAGTTTTGGAAGTCTTACCTATAGCAATCAGAGAAGACAAAGAAATAAAAAGAATCTAGATTAGAAAAGAAGTAAAACGCCCACTGTTTGCAGATGACACGATACTAATACATAGAAAATCCTAAAAATACCCTAGAAAATTATTAGAGCTTGTTGTTGTTCAGTTGCCAAGTCATGTCCACCTTTTTGCAAATCTATGGAATGTAGCACTCCAGGCTTTCCTGTCCTTCACTATTTCCCAGAGTTTGCTCAAGCTCATGTCTATTGAGTAGGTGATCTCTCCAAACCATCTCATCCTCTGTTACCCCATTCTACTCTTGACTCCAATCTTTCCTGCTATCAGGATCATTTCCAATGACCTGGCTCTTTGCATCAGGTGGCCAAAATATTGGGGTTTCAGTTTCAGCATCAGGGTTGATTTTCTTTAGGAAATGAATATAGTAAAGCAACAGGACATAAAAATAATATACAGAAAATCCTTGCATTCTTAAATACTAACAATAAAAAATCAGAAAGAAAAATTAAGGAAACAATTTCATTCACCATTTCAATAAAAATAATAAAACATCTAGGAATAAACCTACCTAAATGAGACAAAAGATCTGTATGCATAAAATTATAAGGCACTGATGAAAAAAATCAAGGACAACACAAACAGTTGTAGTGATACACCATATTCTTCAATTTGAAGAAACAATATTGTGAAAATGACTATACAACCAAAAGCAATCTACAGGTTCAATGCAATTTCTATCAAACTATAGTTTGATTTTTCACAGAAAAGTGAAAAGACAGTGTTAGTTGCTCAGTTGTTTCCAACTCTTTACAACCCCATGGACTGTAGCCTGCCAGACTTCTCTGTGCACGGAATTCTCCAGGCAAGAATACTAGAGTGGGTAGCCATTTCCTTCTCCAAAAGTTCTTCCTGACCCAGATATTGAATCCATGTCTCCTGAAGGAGGGCACAGCAACCCACTCCAGGATTCTTGCCTGGAGAATCCCATGGAGAGAGTACCCTGGTGGGCTATGGTTCATAGGATCACAGAGAGTCAAACATGACTGAAGCCACTTAGCAATTTTGCATTGTAGGTAGATTCTTTACCATTTGAACCAAAAAAAAAAAAAAAATTCACTATTTGTATGGAAACACATAAGACCCTATATAGACAAAGCAAACTTAAGAAAGAAAAATTGAACTAGAAGAATCAACCTTCCTGACTTCAGACAATACTACAAAGGTATAGTCATCAAGAGAATGTGGTACTGGCAGAAAAACAGAAATATAGATTAATGGACCAAGATAGAAATCCCAGCTATAAAAACCATGCATCTATGGGCACCTTATCTCTGACATAGGTAACAAGACTATACAATGGAGAAAAGGCACCCTCTTCAATGAGTGATGCTGGGAAAAATGGACAGTTACATGTAAAAGAATGAAACCAGAACACCTCCTAACACCATTCAGAAAAATAAGCTCAAAATGCATTAAACACTTAAAGGTAAGACCAGAAACTACAAAGTTCTTAGAGGAAAACATAGGCATATGCAGGATCACAGCAAGATCCTCGATGCAATTCTCACAGCAATGACCCAACTCCTAGAATAATGGAAATAAAAACAAAAACAAACATGTGGGATCTAATTAAACTTAAAAGCTTTTGCACAGCAAAGGAAATTATTAAAAAAAAAAGAAAGAAAGAAAAGGTGAGAAGATAACCATCAGAATGGGAAAAATAATAGCAAGTGAATCAACTGACAAAGGACTAATCTCCAAAATATACAAGCAGCTCATGAATCTCAATACCAGAAAAACAAAGAACCCAACCAATAAGTGGGCAAAAGACCTAAACAGACATTTCTCCATAGAAGACATACATATGGCTAATAAAGACATGAAAAGATACTCAACATCACTCATTAGAGAAATGCAAATCAAAAGTACAATGAAGTATCATCTCATCTCTGTCAGAATGACCACCATCAAAAATTCTACAAACAATAAATGCTGGAGAGGGTGTGGAAAGAAAAGGAACCCTCTTGCATTGTTGGTTGCATTGTAAATTGATACAGCCACTGTGGAGAACAGTACAGAAATTCCTTAAAAAACTAGAAATAAAACTACCATATGACCCAACAATCCCACCAATGTGCATATACCCCGAGGAAATCATAATTGAAAAAGACACATATACCCCAATGTTCATTACAGCACTGTTTACAATAGCTAGGACATAGAAGCAACCTAGATGCCCACTGATAGATGAAAGGATAAAGAAGTTGTGGTAGATATATACAATGGGATAATACTCAGCCATAAAAAGGAATACATTTGAGTTAGTTCTAATGAGGTAGATGGACCTAGAGCCTATTATACAGAGTGAAGTAAGTCAGAAAGAGAAAAACAAATATCACATATTTTTGTATATTTATGGAATCTAGAAAGATGGTACTGATCATCCTATTTGCAAAGCAGTAATTTAGACTCAGACATGTAGAACAGACTTGTGGACACATTGGAAAAAGGAGAGAGTGGAATGAATTGACAAAGAAGCACTGAAACATATATATCACCATATGTAAGACAGCTAGCCAGAGAAAATTTGCTGCATGATGCAGGGAACTTGAACTTGGTGATTTGTGATAACCTAGAGGCCTGAGTGGGAGTGAGATTCAAGAGTCAGGGGACATATGTCTACCTATGGCAGACTTATGTTGATGTATGGCTGAAACCAACAAAATATTGTAAAGTAATTATTCCCCAATTAAAAATAAATTTAAAAAATAAACAGTGAACGGGGAAAAGGAATTTTTGAGCAATTACACAACTATGATAAAATAAAGGTAAGTTTAAAAACTAAATCTGTTAGTATTTTAATACTATTTAGTTTTTAAGATGATTTAGAAAGGATACTGGGAGAAGTTGGAGAAAGGGAGAATGCACATTTTACTTCATGCTCACATCTATATAGGAGATAAAACTGTCCATGTGTAGTTTTTTTCAGTAATATATTCAGCTAGATAGCTCTCAAATTTGCTTTTGTATCAGAATCAACTGAGGAGCTTATTAAAATTGTAGTTCTCTACAAGTCACCATTAGAGATTTTGATACAGAGGTCTGAGATGAGGTTAGTCATTTTCATGTTAATAACCAACCTGTTATTTTAATGTACTTCAAAGTTTGAAAATCTATGCTTATATCAGGGTGTGTGTGTGTGTGTGTGTGTGTGTGTGTATGTTTTAACAATTGTGGTGTGAAGAGCTTGGAGAAAACTCTCTCCTAAAAGACACCTATTAAGCTGGGTAAAATTTGAACAGACAAGTTTTTGGAGTTTGACCAATGATTTACAACAAATTAAGAATTTATTCAACAAAATTATGAAAACTCAGTAAGACAAGTAGGAGGCCACAGCATTTGAGCCAAGGGTTGTTCGCATGCCCCCACCACTCAGTCTTGTTGAAGAGCTGTCCCAGGAGGCTCTGCAGCTGCATAGCAGTTTGCATTTTTTTACCAACATTCCTAAGAGAAGAGCTACTTCATGTGGTTTCAGCAGCTAATGGACACTGGCAAAACACATTTTTCACAGCTTTGTGCTGTGTAAGGTTTTTATTGAGTGGATAAAATCAACTAGCTGGAATGCATTTTCCCCCACCCCACCTCCAATTCCTGTTACACAGGGAGGATCCCAGTGGGTGGTTTTGTTACGAGAGCTGTCTCCTCTTTCCCTACAAATATATGTTGAGGGAGAGATTCTCTGGTGGGTTTGGGGAATGAAAGGTAGCTCACATCAAGCCCAGGCTCCTAGAGAAGAAGATTATTCTGGATAGAATCATCAGGCAGTGAACCTTGACAGATGACTCCATCATTTCTGGCTCTGGGTTGCAGAATAACCCACACAGAACAGTGGTAGCAACACGATGCAAAAGAGTTCTCACCCCAATCCCTCTACATACATCCGAGTCCTACACATTTGGGAAGTACTCCTCACCTCTTCCTGCTCCACAGCTCAGGATCTTTGTCAAGGAGAAAGTTCCAGCAAACCTCAAAGACAATGACATTTGGCTTTTGCCAAAGGGCTTGACTTATTTGTTGAACTTAGACTGAACAGTGATCTACACCCCAGGGTGCTACTGAAAAACAATAGAACAATCAGATAATGATAGTGGAAGTTAACAGCTGGAGTCATACATAAAGTGGCTAATAGCCAAAATCAGTGGGGAAATAAGAGAAAGACACAGGTTTGTTTGTTTGTTTAAGACAACTAAAACCTTATCCTAGATGGGCAAGGATACTGAATGAAAGTGTAAAGCTATTTCCTCTGAGAAGTGGATATCAGAGAGAAAAACTAAGGGGGGATCAACAATTAAATAAGTAATGAGACAACAATAGTAACAAGCCCTTGAGATTTGTGTGGCAGAGGATGGCTCTGCTCAACATTCAGAGTTGTCACTATATACTATCCAAAATATACACTGTACAACAAAATATATTAAACATACAAAGAAACAGGAAAATATGTCCCATACACATGACAAAATAGCAAATAAGAGAAAAATTTGTATGAGGTGGTTCAAATATTGGAATTAATAGAAAAAGTAGCTGTTAGAACTAATGTGATAGTTATGATATTAAAGACTATATTCAAAGGTCTAAAGGAGCTTGCAATGTAAGAAATACAGGAGGTACCAAGACAATGTTTTACAAAATAGGAATTATCAATGAAAATAAATTACCAAAAAGAACTAACTGGAAATTCTGTAGTTGAATAGGACAAAATGGAAAATTCACTAGAAAAGCTCAACTGTAGCTTGGAGCAGGCAAAACAGAGATTAGTAGACTTAAAGGTAGACTGACAATGACTGAATGCTCTGAAGAACAGTTGGGGAAAAAGAGCATGAAGTAAAATGAACAAAATCTCAGAGAAATACTGTCGAATTACATACTTTTAATGGATCGATTTTATGTATTCAATTTGTAGTCATTAAACTGCTAAAAAATGTTTAAAAGAAAAAATAACCAGTGAATAAAATTTGCCAAAAATTTGATAAAACAGACTGAAACATTCAATTACTAGATTCAAGAATGAAAGGAAAGAAAGCTATGAAATTATGCATAAAATCACAGTAAAACATCAAGTAAAACAAGCAAAAACACCCATGAGGAATCAGGGGGTGTTGTTACTATAAAAAATTATTTGCATCATCCATATTCTGGAACTTTTCTTCAAAAGGACTGAAACCTTAGATGAATTGCAGCTAAAACTGGCAGGTATCAAACTTGCCTTGCTCATTAATGTGCTAGACATTCATACAACTCTGACATAATTATAATAAATATTCATCTATTTTTGGTGAAAATGGGATTGAGATACTTTCTGAGGTCATCCCAAAAGATTTAAAATTATGTTTTCACTTTATCTCAAAAATTTTTTCCTTGTATATCATCCAGTAAAAATTACTTATTGCCTGTTAAAGATATAAAATTGCTGTAAATGTATCTGAAGCTCTCAATCAAACTTGAATGGCTTAATACCTTCTGAGAAAAGAGTCCTACTCTAATTTCCTTTTATTTTTTTAATGTTGTAAAGAGCCCTATTCTCATTTCTGCTTATTTTGATAATGTTTCAGCAATTGAGCTATAGTGAAACACAATATCTATTTTTCTTAACTAATTTCATTTCTTTTTTCAAGCAAGGATAGAATAGACTGGAAATATCCAGTAATTATATAAATAGTGCAAATACGATATTGTAGCCTAACTTTTATTTTATGGATTGTCTCCATATGACACTATTATCTGCACTGTAAAAAGTTGGGGCATAAATTAATAAGGGGGAAGTTCATCCTTTATATTCATCTACAAAATGAAGGTATTATGAATCTAAAGGAAACTTTATCAGAAATAATCTGAAATGATAATTACATGTAGAGGGGCTCAAAACTTTTCAGGAAACTGCATATTTTACTACATGATAGGACATCTGTAATAACCCGAAGAACAACAACCAAAATGTGATTTACAAAGAGAAAGATGAAGTACTTATGTATTAAATGATCTGCCAAAGGACACATAAATTTAGTAAGTGAGAGGGTCAGAAATTTAAATTATTTTTGTTGGCTCCTGAAAAAGACTTTCTCACATCTCACTAATACACTTCTACTTACATACATACATATGGATTAAAAATAGCACACAGTGAAATAAAAACACATAATTTAAGATGTATAATATATCATATCTAAACAAATCAAATTAGTTTAAACTGTACATTTTCAAGTGTTATAAAGCTGATATAATTAACAACTCATAAATCAATTTTAAATAACATTAACTTTAAAGAAGAACAGTACTAAACATAACAGGTCACTTTAGCATAAAAATAACTAAAGAATTTATGGATAGAGATAATTTTCTACTTTTACTTTGAATAACAATGAGGCTATTAAGATCATAACACTGAGGATATTAAGGTCTCTTGAAAGAAATTAGAAAGGCAATATTTAACATTAGTGAGCATTCAATCCCCTAGTTGATCACTAACTCACCATATGAATAAAGTTGAATAGTTTTTTTTTTCCCCATTTTTGGATTTTGCTATGCAATCTGGGGAGAAATTTAACTCAAGAGATTCACTGCTTTCATTGTTAGACAAATTATCTACTAAACATATTGTTCTCTTAACTTCACAATTTTACAAATGGTGACTTGTGGTCCCTGGTCCCCTACAGTGGTCATACCAGCTAGGTATGTAATTGCTGTCTAGGTGCTCAGTCATATCCTGCTCTTTGTGATCCCAAGGACTATAAGCCAACAGTCTCTTCTGCCCATGGGATTTCCCAGGTAAGAAAATTGGAGTGGGTTGCAATTTCCTTCTCCAGGAGATCTTCCCTACCTAGGGATCAAACCCATGTATCATAAACTGCAGGCAGATTCTTTATAGCTGAGCTACCAGGGAAGTCCTCTGCATACCAGGTAGGCTGATCAGAAGCTTGTCAAGCTTGAATTTCATTCTAAAATTTTCAACAGTGAAGTTGGTGTACATTTACTAATATGCCATTTTTAATTAGTTTTTGTGTTGCTACCAAGTATTATTCATTACTTTTATTTGAAATATTGCTTGCCTTTTTTTTCTGATTTACCATTTGAATTGGTATTCTAATTAGAATTGAATTCTAATTTTAACTGAAGAAATTTAAAGTTTCCAGGGGGAAAGGTGTTAGTATTCCCAGTCTTTACACTAGCTTTGTTAACAGTTTTTAAAAAGTATATAATTGCAATATTACAGCTTAACGAAGAGAATCAAACTAGTATAATCCTGATGTCATTGCCTAACAAATTCAGGGAAATGAAAGAAAAAATAAATCATTGTTTTATATGTATGAGACTGTAAATTTATAAATAAATATGTGAAAAGGTCACATCTGACATTATATAATTAAGAACTAAATCTTATTTGGGTTTACAGCTGAATTTACAATTGTGAAAATGATAAACCACACCATACCAAAGTAAACAAAAGAAAAACTTAGCCAAAGATTATATTTTAAAGTAGTCCAGTGTTGAGAGCATTGCCAAGTACACACATAAACAAATTTAAATCCTCTGGCTATGGAGAAGGAAATGGCAGCCCACTCCAGTGTTCTTGCCTGGAGAATCCCAGGGATGGGGGAGCCCAGTGGGCTGCCATCTATGGGGTCACTAGGAGTCAGACAAGACTGAAGCGACTTAGCAGCAGCAAGGTTTCAAAAAGGTCACTTGGTATTTAATAAAACCAAGGCTATCCATGCCAGTAGGGGCCATCAGAAGGCATGTAGTCCAGCTCTATAATTTTATAGTGAGGGAATCTGAGGCCGAGAGAACTGGCAAGACTCAGGTTTAGTTAGTGAAACAGCCTGTCTAGAATCTAAGTATCAAGGCATAGCTCCTTTTACTGTTACTGAAGTGTTGCTTCAGGGCTCTGCTCATGTTATTGCACAAAGACATTTTCCCTTTCCACATATCTGAAGTAGCCCCTATCACGCTTTTCTTATCTTGCTTTATTTTTCTTAAAACAGATTCTATTCACAATATGTATTTGCTCACTTATTTATTTGGCACACTAGAATAGAAACTTGATGAGCACAAGACTTACTGCTGTTTCTTTGGAACCTGTAGCATTGTCTGGTATACAAAGTACTTAATAACATTGGTTGATGACTAAAAAAAAATAATAATAATAAAAAATCCTCTGGCTAAATATACCTATAAACCACAGATTTATGAGCTTTTAGTAAAGAAAGAAAGAAAACCCACAACATATACCATATACATGAACAGGCATGAGCAAACATGCATGTGTACACACACAGACACACAAGGTATTATGAGACAGAATCAGTAGAAACAGAAGCTAAATCAGATTCCAAAATATGTCACTTATTAAGGTTATCAAAGAATACAAAATAAATGCTTCATCTATTTAGAGAAATTAAAAATGACTTCAAATATCAAATAAAATTCATGCTATAAAAATAGAAATTAGATTTAAAAATAGTATTTTAAACCTGGAAATGAATTGAAGTTAAAAAAAAATAAATAAAAAACCTCACTGAACTATTTAAATAATAGAATAGGTACAACAGTACACTTAATAACAAAAAGAAAGTTAAGATGTTCAGAACATACCACAACAAAAAAGACAAGGAAATATTAAAAAGAATAAGAGGCATGGAATTAAAAATTTGAGTTGAAATTCATAGGAAAATTTTATTAAATAATTAAGTTTCTAGACTGAACTAAATTTAAATAATGATTTCCAGGAGTCTAAAATTTGTAACTAGGGTAAATGAGAATAAATCCATACCAAAGTGCAGAACCATATTGTACTAGGCAATCTAACAGTCCTAAAGGTGCCCATGTCTTAATCCCTGGAACCTTGAGTAATTCTCTTGCATGCAAAGGTATTTTGCAAATGTGATTAATGTTAAAGACCTCAAGGTGGAGACATTATTTTTTATTATCCAAAAGTGCATAATATGTTCAAATAAATCCTGAAAATCTGAACACCTTTCCATGCTGTAAACAACAAGCACAATGTTTCTGCCTCTGAAGATGAAGGAAGATGTTCAAGAGTAAAGGAAAGCAAACAGCCTTAGAGATGGAAAAGGCACAGAAGCAGACTCTTCCCATAGTCTTCAGAAGGAAAGCAGCTCTCTGACCTTGATTTTGGCTAGTGAGACCTGTGTTGGACTTCTAATCTATAGAATTGTAAAACACTAAATTTTGCCATTTTAAGCCATTTTATACTGGCATGCTCAACCGTTCAGTCTTAAGTCAATCTCTTATGATGCCATGGATTGTAGGCCTCCAGGTTCCTCTGTTCATGGGATTTCCAAGGTAGGAATGCTGGAGTGGGTTGTCATTTCCTCCTACAGAGGATCTCCCAACCCAGGATAAAACCACAGTTGCTGCATTGGCAGCAGCATTCTTTGCCACTGAGCCACCTGGGAAGCCCTTTAGGATATTAAGTTTGTAGTTATATAGTGGCCACAGGATTAGAAAAGGTTAATTTTCATTCCAATCCAAAGGAAAGGCAATGCCAAAGAATGCTAAGACTACCACACAATTGGATTCATGTCACATACTAGTAAGGAGAAGGCAATGGCACCCCACTCCAGTACTCTTGCCTGGAAAATCCCATGGGCGGAGGAGCCTGGTAGGCTGCAGTCCATAGGGTCGTGAGGTCAGACATGACTGAGTGACCTCACTTTCACTTTTCACTTTCATGCATTGGAGAAGGAAATGGCAACCCACTCCAGTGTTCTTTCCTGGAGAATCCCAGGGATGGGGGAGCCTGGTGGGCTGCCGTCTCTGGGGTCGCACTGAGTCGGACACGACTGAAGAGACTTAGCAGCAGCAGCAGCAGCACATACTAGTAAAGTAATGCTAAATATTCTCCAAGTCAGGCTTCAACAGTAGGTGAACCATGAACTTTCAGATGTTTAAGTTAGATTTAGAAAATGCAGAGGAACCAAAGACCAAATTGCCAACATCTGTTGGATCATTGAAAAAGCAAGAGTTCCATAAAAATGTTTACTTCTGTTTTATTGACTATGTCAAAGCCTTGACTGTGTGGATCACAACAAACTGTTGAAAATTCTGAAAGAGATGGGAATAACAGACCACCTGACCTTCCTCTTGAGTAACCTGTATGCAGGTCAGGAAGCAACAGTTAGAAGTGGACATGGAACAACAGACTGCTTCCAAATTAGGAAAGGAGTATGTCAAGGCTGTATATTGTCACTCTGCTTATTTAACTTATATTGAGTACATCATGAGAAACACTGGGCTGGAGAAAGCACAAGCTGGAATCAAGACTTTCGGGAGAAATATCAATTACCTCAGATGTGCAAATGACACCACACTTCTGGCAGAAAAAGAAGAATTAAAGAGCCTCTTAATGAATGTGAAAGAGAAGAGTGAAAAAGTTGCCTTAAAACTCAACATTCAGAAAATTAAGATCATGACATCCAGTCCCATCACATCATGGCAAACACATGGGGAAACAATGGAAAGAATGACAGACTTTATTTTTGGGAGCTCCCAAATCATTGCAGATGGTGACTGCAAGCATTAGATTAAAAGATGCTTGCTCCTCGGAAGAAAAGTTTTGACCAACCTAGACAGCATGTTAAAAGCAGAGACATTACTTTGCCAACAAAGGTCCGTCTAGCCAAAACTGTGGTTTTTCCAGTAGTCATGTGTGGATGTGAGAGTTGGAGTACAAAGAAAGTTGAGGGCTGAAGAATTGATGCTTTTGAACTGTGATGTTGGAGAAGACTCTTGAGACTCCCTTGGACTGCAAGAAGATCCAACCAGTCCATCCTAAAGGAAATCAGTCTTGAATATTCATTGGAAGGACTGGCACTGAAGCTGAAACTCCAGGACTTTGGCCACCTTATACGAAGAACTGACTCATTGGAAAAGACCCTGATGCTGGGAAATATTATTTGGATAATAATGAATCTTACTTCTTCTTTTCTCTCTCTCTCTCTTTCTCTCTCTCTCTCACGCACACACACACACACACACACACACACACACACACTTAAATAACCAAAACCATTCCTTAGCACTTCATAAGGTATCTTTTTACCTAGAAATCATTCAGCTGAGAATTCACACTTACCACTCAAAATAACCAGATCTTGCAATTCTTATTCACTGGAGGTAGACAGATAGCCATTTTCATTCACACGGTTGTTGCCTAAACAAATTTGAAATTAACAATTTTGTTCTTCTATTTTTTTTTTCTCCTAGATTTTTATGCCTTTTCATTTTATTATAATAAGGAAAGGAGTCTATTATAAGCAATGGGGCAACTAAAATATATATCTCAAGCAGTTTTCCTGGCTTCCCAAGGGTGTCAGTGGTGAAGAATCTGCCTGCCAGTGCAGGAGATGCAGGAGATATAGGTTTGATCTCTGGATTGGGGAGATTCCTTGGAGTAGACTGCTTAGTTCAGTGCATTTACCAAATTAATTTCCAATTTATAACCCTTTATATCTCTAATTTTCTTGACGAGATCTCTTGTCTTTCCCATTCTAAAGTTTTCCTCTATTTCTTTGCATTGATCAATGAGGAAGGCTCTCTTTATTATCTCTCCTTGCTATTCTTTGTTTTTTATTTTAATTTTTTTATTATTATTATTTTTTACTTTACAGTATTGTATTGGTTTTGCCGTACATCAATATGTATCTGCCATGGGTGTACACGTGTTCCCCATCCTGAACCCCACCTCCCACTTCCCTTCCCATACCATCCCTCTGGGTCATTCCAGTGCACCAGCCCCAAGCTTCCTGTATCCTGCAACGAACCTGGACTGGCGATTCATTTCTTATATGATATTATACATGTTTTAATGCCATTCTCCCAAATCATCCACCCTCCCTCTCCCACAGAGTCCATAAGACTGTTCTATACATCTGTGTCTCTTTTGCTGTCTCGCATACAGGGTTGTCATTACCATCTTTCTAAATTCCATATATTTGCGTTAGTATACTGTATTGGTGTTTTTCTTTCTGGCTTACTTCACTCTGTATAATAGGCTCCAGTTTCATCCACTTCATTAGAACTGATTCAAATGTATTCTTTTTAATGGCTGAGTAATACTCCATTGTGTATATGTACCACTGCTTTCTTATCCATTCATCTGCTGATGGACATCTAGGTTGCTTCCTTGTCCCAGCTATTATAAACAGTGCTGCAATGAACATTGGGGTACACGTGTCTCTTTCAATTCTGGTTTCCTTGGTGTGTATGACCAGCAGTGGGATTGCTGGGTCATAAGGCAGTTCTATTTCCAGTTTTTTAAGGACTCTCCACACAGTTCTCCATAGTGGCTGTACTAGTTTGCACTCCCACCAACAGTGTAAGAGGGTTCCATTTTCTCCACATCCTCTCCAGCATTTATTGCTTGTAGACTTTTGAATGACAGCCATTCTGACTGGTGTGAAATGGTACCTCATTGTGGTTTTGATTTGCATTTCTCTGATAAAGAGTGATGTTGAGCATCTTTTCATGTGTTCGCCATCTGTATGTCTTCTTTGGAGAAACTCCGCATTCAAATAGGTATATATTTCCTTTTCTCCTTTCCTTTTTGCTTCTCTTCTTTTCACATTTAGTTGTAAGGCCTCCTCAACAGCCATTTTGCCTTTTTGGTATCTTTTCTTGTGGATGGTCTTGATCTCTGTGTCTTGAACAATGTCATGAACCTCTGTCCATAGTTCATCAAGCACTCTATCAGATCTAATCCCCTGAATGTGTTTCTCACTTCCACTGTATAATCATAAGGGGTTTAATTTAAGTCATACCTGAATGGTCTTGTGGTATTTCCCACTTTCTTAAATTTAACTCTGAATTTGGCAATAAGGAATTCATGATCTGAGCCATAGTCAGCTCCCGGTCTTGTTTTCGCTGACTGTATAGAACATCTCCATTTTGGCTGCAAAGCATATGATCAATCTGATTTTGGTATTGACCATCTGGTGATCCATGTGTAAAGTCTTGTCTTCTGTTGTTGGAAGAGGGTGTTTGCTATGGCCAGTGTCTTCTCTTGGCAAAATTCTATTTTTTTCTTTTTTTTTTTTGCCCTGCTTCATTCTGTACTCCAAGGCCAAATTTGCCTGTTACTCCAGGTGTTTCCTGACTTCCTACTTTTGCATTCCAGTCCCCTATAATGAAAAGGACATCTGTTTTGGGTGCTAGTTCTAGAAGGTCTTGTAGAGCTTCATAGAACCATTTAACTTCAGCTTCTTCAGTGTTACTTGTTGGGGCATAGACTTGGATTACCATGATAGTGAATGGTTTGCCTTGGAAATGAACAGAGATCATTCTGTCATTTTTTAGACTTCATCCAAGTACTGCATTTTGGATTCTTTTGTTGACTATGATGGATACTCCATTTTTTCTAATGGATTCCTGCCCACAGTAGTAGATATAATGGCCATCTGAGTTAAATTCACCCATTCCAGTCCATTTTAGTTTGCTGATTCCTAAAATGTTGACGTTCACTCTCGCCATCTCCTGTTTGACCACTTCCAATTTGCCTTGATTCATGGACCTGATATTCCAGGTCCTATTTATTATTGCCCTTACAGTATTGGACTTTGCTTCTATCACCAGTTACATCTGCAACCATATTTTGTTTTTGCTTTGGTTCTATCTCTCATTCTTTCTGGAGTTATTTATCCACTAATCTCCAGTAGCCTATTGGGCACCTACTGACCTGGGGAGTTCATCTTTAAGTGTCCTATCTTTTTGCCTTTTCATACTGTTCATGGGGTTCTCAAGGCAAGAATACTGAAGTGGTTTACCGTTCCTCTCTCCAGTGGACCACATTTTGTCAGAACTCTCCACCATGACCCATCTGTCTTGGGTGGCCCTACATGGCATGGATCATAGTTTTATTGAGTTAGACAAGGCTGTGGTCCATGTGATCAGATTGGTAGTTTACTGTGATTGTGGTTTTCAGTCGCTCCGCCCTCTGATGGAGAAGGATAAGAGGCTTATAGAAGCTTCCTTATGGGAGAGACTGACTTGAGGGGGAAACTGAATCTTGTTCTGATTGGGGGCGGGGGGGGGGGCATGCTCAATAAATCTTTAATTCAATTTTCTGTCGATGGGTGGAGCTGTGTTCCCTCCATACTATTTACCTGGGGCCAAACTATGGTGGAGGTAATGATTATAGTGATAACAATCTACATGTTAATAGGAATAAGTGGGCCTATCTCAGTAATCTGGTCAATAAACTTTGAGATTCAAATTCCACAGGGAATATAATTATTTAAAACACTCTCAAGGTAAAAAGCATTAATTATATAAAGACAACAAGCTAAATTGACTCTTACCAAATATGTCTAATGTCCTTCATTCAGCTGTCTTCCTAAAGGTAAATTTATATACATGTATTAATACACTATTTCTAAGTAAGTTTTACTTAAATTTTGTATTTTCCATGAAAAAAACTTTTTAGAAAATTCCAGTAACATACAGAATTTTTTTGAAACATAAATTACAGATATAGTATTATGCATTTTATCTGATGAGCTGTGTCTTTAAAAGTAGAACACTTCCAACATTAGAAGTATTTTTTTTTTAAGTATTTCTCTCTGTTATCTCAAGGTTAAAATAGAACAAAGCTGCCTTCTGAGAAACATTTCTGAATGTATCTGCTGAATGAAATAATTACCCACTTGTAGACATCTCAGCTAATTAAATCCAACAGAGGAATTATCAAATATAGCACTTTTGGAAGAGAAAGTGCTTTTTGGGTCTATTGAAACTCATTTCAGAAATGAAGAAAGCTAGAATCAAAGACAACTGTAAGAATGATTCTGAAAAATGAACAGTTAGCTGCATTTAGATTGCATTCTGTTATTTATATTCTGACAGGAGAACATGTTGTATATTTGTATGAAATCATTTAAGGCAAAGTATATGTCATAAAACCTCTAAATTTCACAGAGAGAAATGATCATTCTTAAATGATTGTTAACATTTAAATGTCATTATAAATGTATTTTCATACTGTGCATGGGGTTCTCAAGGCAAGAATACTGGTTTGCCATTCCCTTCCCCAGTGGACCACGTTTTGTCAGAACTTCTGCCATAAAGAAAGCTGAGTGCCAAAGAAATGATACGTTTGAACTGTGATGGACAAGACTCTTGAGAGTCCCTTGGGCTACAAGGAGATCCAACAAGTCCACTCTGATCGGTCCAACTGATCTATAAGGAGATCAGTCCTGGTTGTTCTTTGGAAGGAATGATGCTAAAGCTGAAACTCCAATACTTTGGCCACCTGATGCGAAGGACTGACTCACTGGAAAAGACCCTGAGGCTGGGAAAGATTGAAGGCAGGAGGAGAAGGGGACAACAGAGGATGAGAGGGTTTGATATCATCACCGACTCGATGGACATGGATTTGAGCAAACTCCTGGAGTTGATGATGGACAGGAAAGCCTGGCATGCTGCATTCCATGGGGTAGAAAAGAGTTGGTCATGACTGAGTGACTGAACTGAATGGAATGTTCGGTATCCAGTCAGTTGTAATTGATGGCCCTTCTTTGTAGTTCTTATACTTTTCCTTTATGTAGTCCTTGGAGTAACCAAACTCCCCTCTGAAGTTAGTATAAAATCAAGGAACATCCTAAATACAAAGACTAAGATTTCACTATGATGTCTAGAGTAGAGCTGTAGCCCTCATAAACCTTAGAATCATTTAGAAATGTATTTGAAGGTCAAAAGATTCAGAAAATCCAACTGGTAATAGCTTCAGTGAGTAGATTTTTTATTTTTTTTCCTCACATACCAAGAAAATCAAGAGGTAACAGCTAGGACTTATGCAATGGTTCAATACTACCCTTCTTTTTTTCTCCTACACTGTATAAAATTAGTAAATTGGCCCATCCTTTGCATGGATGAAGAATTGCTATTGAAGCTTGGGACTTCAATTTCTTCTTTAAAGCAGGAAAAAGTGAAAAGAAATAGAATATTTTCTAAGAAATTTGTCCTCCATCCAAGGAAATTTCTGGGTAAATTTCATTGTTTGCAACTGTTACATCATGGATACTAAAAGAAAAAAAGAAACAAACAAAAAAAGAAAAGGTATTTATTAGACAAACTTAAAGCTTTATGATCATATGGACTCTTACATTGCAATGGCAAAAATTAGTAGACATGTTTGAAGCATAAAATATATTCAGACACTGTGTTTATTTGGAATTGTGCTATCTGTTAGCTATGATGTTTTACAGATTTTTTAATTGCTTACTTTGCTCCTAGGAAGAAAAGCTGGGACCAACCTAGACAGCATATTGAAAGGTAGAGACATTACTTTGTTGACAAAGGTCTGTCTTGTCAAAGCTAATAAAAAGGCACTTATTAGCCAAACTTAGACACCACCCTTATGGCAGAAATTGAAGAGGAACTAAAAAGCCTGTTGATGAAAGTGAAAGAGGAGAGTGAAAAAGATGGCTTAAAGCTCAACATTCAGAAAACTAAGATCCTGGCATCTGGTCCCATCACTTCATGGGAAATAGATGGGGAAACAGTGAAAACAGTGTCAGACTTTCTTTTTTGGGGGGGCTCCAAAATCACTGCAGATGGTAATTGCATCCATGAAATTAAAAGACACTTACTCCTTGGAAGGAAAGTTATGACCAACCTAGATAGCATATTCAAAAGCAGAGACATTACTTTGCCAACAAAGGTCCGTCTAGTCAAGGCTATGGTTTTTCCAGTAGTCATGTATGGATATGAAAGTTGGACTGTGAAGAAAGCTGAGCACTGAAGAATTGATGATTTTGAACTGTGGTGTCAGAGAAGACTCTTGAGAGTGCCTTGGACTGCAAGGAGATCCAACCAGTCCATTCTGATCAGTGCAACTGATATCTAAGGAGATTAGTCCCAGTTGTTCTTTGGAAGGAATGATGCTAAAGCTGAAACTCCAGTACTTTGGCCACCTCATGCGAAGAGTTGACTCATTGGAAAAGACTCTGATGCTGGGAGGGATTGAGGGTAGGAGGAGAAGGGGATGACAGAGGATGAGATGGCTGGATGGCATCACAGACTCAATGGACCTGAGTTTGAGTGAATTCCGGGAGTTGGTGATGGACAGGGAGGCCTGGCGTGCTGCAATTCACGGGGTCACAAAAAGTTGGACACGACTGAGCAACTGAACTGAACTGAAAGCCTTATTGGCAAAAATGATTATTTTTCCAGTAGTCAGTTCTATCTTTCAATACTTTCTTCATGCACTAGTGCCCGATATTGCACTCTTACAGATCATTTCCATTTTTATTTTTCTGTGTCTTTAGTCCTGAAGAGGTAAGAGATCAATTAACAGAGATTTGATAAGGGATAGTTTTAAACTTTTTACACAGTTCTCCCAGCATGTATGAGAACCCAGCTCCATCTGTCTCTTTCTCCTAGCAGAAATGTATGCTTGGTTGAGAGTTTGATAACAAATATAATTAAAAAAAATATTTTCTCAACCTTCTACAGAGAAGAGTAGCATAACAGTAAACCTTTACTTAGTTCTGACAAAGTACCAAGTATTATCTGCTAATTTCACTCATTTAATCCTTGCATAAGCCATCTGACTTTATTTTGCAGACAATAAGCCTACAGCTCAATAGAGCTTAAGTGACCTCCCCAGGGTCACTCAGGTTTTTCTTGGCAGAGCCAGAGTTTACACCCAAGTAACCTGGCTGCAGAGTGATAGTCCTAAATACACTATCATAGCAGTGGTTCTGTATTTCTTCAAATGATGCTGCAGGGAATTCTAAAGCAGCCCACATTTCTTCATTCAATCAGGCAAGCTAAAGCTATAATGAGGAATTTATGTCTCATGTGAATTACGAGAAATAATATAGTAAAATTTGAAAGCTATTGTGTGAAAACCAAATCTTAAATATCTTTCCCCTTATATTTTCATTGGAATTAATGTGATACAAACCCCCAACTGTCTTTTAAGATATGTTAATTAACCAAATGAATTCAAGCTCTATCAAGGGCAGTTTTGAGAGTGGAAAGGTGTAGTATTAGTAATTAACCCAGGACAATAGAAAATAAAACAGAATTACCTCCCCTCCCCTTCATAAACTGGGACTTTTCACCATCCTAATTTTAAGTACTCAAATTCAGCAGAATTATTTTGTTGCAACAAACAGAAAATTCTAATTTAAACGATTCTTCCAGGTTCTCCTGAAGCAAGAAATTCATTTTTTAAAATACATCTTTTTTGTTTTATGTAGTTAACTGTCACTCTGTTCAACTAATATGCCTAAACGTGAGCTTGTTTCTGATTGTCTTGTCAGGCTCCTTACTGGAATAATCATATTCATTATTCAATCTTTGGGTGGAAAATACAAGCAAACCCATGGAACAGCACACTATGAGATGAGATAATGATCTTGAGCTTTGAAATTCATGGTTTCAAGATCTCCTTAATGTTTGTTTTTTGAAAATGTCTCAGTTTTGTCCCAATGTGTATAGTATAGTGTGGGGGGGTGCTATTAGTATGACACATGGCTATGAGTTAGTATTTCTTAGAAAAGTGAATACTTGCATAATAATTGGGCAAAATACTGTGGATTACTTAAATGGATATGTTTATGTTTTGCTTAGCAATATCATTCTCAAGAGTCAGCCAGCTGGTCTTTTGCACTGGCTTTTCTTTTCCTGAAGGAAGAAAGATGTCATAAGATGTAGAGCTCAGCTCTGATCACAGTACTCTCTTGCTCAAAGACACTCAGTCAATTCCACCTTTCTATAAACACAATCTAACTTTTTAGCCATGCTTTCCCAATCCAGCCCCTTTTAACATTCTAGTATAGTTAAAACATTTCCCCTACGTATTAATATTTATGAACCCGGGAAATTTTTCACAATAATTATTCCTTCATCATGACTCTTTAAAGTTTAGTTCTGTAATCAGGTTTCCAATTTCACTGATTTTTATTCTGCTTTGTCTAAACTACTGTTAAAATTTTCCAATGCTATTTTTACTTGAGAATTATTTTTCTTCAACTCAAGAGGTGTGACTTGATTCTTTTTTCATATCTAACTTTTCTCACTATATTATATTCTTACTTTCCGTTAAATTATTGATCATACTTACAATGGTGATTTTAGAGTTCTTGCTTTCTAATTACACTAACTTATCATTTCTGGATTTGTTTCTACTGTATGATTGTCCTCCTCATTATGGTGCATATTTTTCTGATTCTTCACACTTATGGTACATTTTATTTGATGCTGGGTATTTTAATTTTGATTGTGTATTTTTGACTGTCTAAACTTTGTTGTCTTTTAAAATAACACTATTATTTTGTCATTTGGTGTGCAACCCAGATGGCTCAGGGGTAAAAAATGTGCATCCAGATAAAGGAGATGCAAGAGACACAGCTTTGCTCCCTGGGATGACCCCCTGGAGGAGGAAATGACAACCCACACCAATATTCTTACCTGGAAAATTCCATGGACAGAGGAGTCTGGTGGGCTACAGTCCACGAGGTCACAAAGACTCAGACATGGCTGAGCAAGTAAGTAAATTTCAGTTACTTGCAGATCAAGTGGATCCTTTTGGAACCTCCTTTTTATGCTTTATTTGGTAGAGTGACATTGCCCCTTGGATTTAGACAGGATACATATGGAGACCTTGCTGAATGCATGAGGTAAGAGGTAGTCTTTCCACTCACACCGGTTGGGACTAGGATGTTTCCCCACTCTGTGTGAGCACTGAGCTTTATTCATTTTACAGTGCCTTAGTAGTGGTTACTTCATTGCCTCATGAGATTCCTACTTGCATGTGGAATTTAGCATTCCATAAAAACTCAGGGCTTTCCTTTTACAGAATCGTTTGTCTATCTGCAGATTTCTCTTCTTGTTGGTACCGTGCTCCACAGCTTCTAGTCATGTCAGCCTGACTCCCAACTTTTCCCTCAAATCAGTGAGACTGCTATGATCTTTTTGGGGTTCCCCACCTTGTTCTTCATTCTGTGTTTTGCGGTTGAAGGCCACAGCAATCATAGCGCTCATTTCTTTTCTCTTGCTGATCACTCTCCAACACTGTCCCAAAACAACTGACTCATCCCCCTCCTCCCCAGATTTCTAGTGTAAAGTGTAAGGGCAAGTTCAGAGTCAGTTATTCTTTAGTGAGCAAAAGCAGCAGTCCTCAACATGATTTTAATATATAAGAGTTTCTAGCTTCAAGATCATTCTCAGTCAGGATTTTGATACTGTTGTTTTCATTTTCTTGTATCTAGTGTTGTTGATGTCAGTGTGAACTTTGTTTCTTTCTTATTGTTGTTTACACAGTAATGTGTAATTTTAAATTATTCTTTTCAATCTTTTAACATTAACTCTCTGACAATAGTATTTTTTAAATGATTATTACTTCTGTTGTAATTATTGCCTTTTTGTTTTCTGATATATTTAACTCTCTCTCATATCCTTCTCTTTCTTTCCATCAGACTTCAACTGAAATATGGCCCAAGAGAGGTGTGACTGGGAGACTGAATGGGAGAGACAATGAATCAGTCAGTGAGTTCACCTCCTATTCACTGTTTCAGATATTATCCCAGACAGTAATGGCATCTCCTCTTTGACTCCATTTCTTGAAAAAGAGCTCCTATTTCTGGGTTCTTTCCTCCCGTTCATCACTGTATTTTCCTCACTCTATCTTGAAACCAGCTGTGGTACTAATGGTTTTCAACCACATCAATCAAAGATACATTTAAGTTAGTCTTGTCAGATTTTCTGATTTACATAGACTGTGTAATTATAATATCAGACTGATTTTACATTAATATGCAAAAATAATTGATGACTTTTAAAAGTATTTTTTCTTAATTCTTGCCTATATTTTGAACTGGATAAAGCCAAATAGTATTTATAAAACAAATTTTCACAGCTCTTCAGACAGTTGATTCCCCACAATGTTAAAAATAAGTTATTCTGTCATTTATCAATCAGTTATTTTTTCTGAGATAATTCATTCTTTTCACTGACTACCAATGATTCTTTGCAATTTTACTAAAAAAAAATTGATAACACATTTAAAATAAAATTCAATAGATTCTTAATATTTGCTCTACTATTTAAGGCAATTTTAAGTAATATGAAAAGCTTTTCTTAGTAATTATTAGACGTCTAGAAAACTGAACCTGGTTAACACTGGAAACCTATTACAACCTTATTTATATAGTTATTCCAGGAAGTCTATCAATGTTTATGGACATTATAGACTCATATTCTAAGACAAGTATAATACATAGTACAGAGCAACAAAAGGCATCACTTAACTTTTTACCATCTGGAATAGATAATTATTAATGTTATACTTGCATGCAGCTCTTTCAAAAATAAAATAAATATAATATTACATATAAAGTTTGGGCTCCTTTGATCTGTTTACAAATTGTCATTTCTCTCATGTCCAGAGTTAACCACTGTAATGAAGATGGTGGTACTTCTTCAAGGGCACATTCTATACTTTGATAAACACATGCACTACACATGAATGCTATAAAAAATGTTCCATGTTTAATTTTTAAAAATCACTTTGGAGTAGATACATGATTCAGCAATTGTTTTTCATTTAAATGTATGCTTTGATAATATAAATACCTATACAATTAAATCTAATTCGATTTTTTAGTTTATAGTATATTTTATGAATCATTTATTTATGTTCACATCAATGAGTAGATATAATGGAGCTAGCCCCTAAAGACCTTGAAAGCCCATTATGTGTATGTTTTCTCAAATTGCATGTAGTGACATTACACTGGTGGATCAAAATTGGCCATGGGGGTAGTATTTACATCATGCAAATTGGCAAATGTTCCAAACCAAGATTTTCTTGTAGCTCAGATGGTACAGAATTTGTCTGAAATGTGGAAGGTCCAGGTTTGATCCTGGGGTTGGAAAGTTCCCCTGGAGAATGGAATGGCAACTCAATCAGTATTCTTGCCTAGAGAATCCCAGTGGACACAGGAGCCTAGTAGGCTACAATCCATGGGATCACAAAGACTCAGACATGACTGAGTGACTAACACTTTCACTTTCAAATATCTAGTTTGGCTCAGAGGGTAAAGAATCCACCTGTCATGCAGGCGATGTGGATTTGATCCCTAGGTTTAGAAGGTCCCCTGGAAGAGGGCATGTCTATCCACTCCAGTATACTTTCCTGGAGAAATCCCATGAACAGAAGAGCCAGTCAGGCTACAGTCCATGAGGTCGCAAAGAGTGGGGTATGACTGAGTGACAAAGCACATAGGACAAACATCAACCAGCACACCACTCGGTGCACATATACTTAGAATGCTGTTATTTTAAAAAATCCTGAAATAAATATCTTGATAAAGTACTTTTGTCCACATATATAATTCTTATTAGGAAATACACTTGAAAATAAACACTGGGTTGCTATATTGCCATGTTAATTAAATAATAATCAAAGTCTTAAAGGCTATTTGCAAGAAACATGGTTAACTTGCTCTACAAAGTAGGTATAATAATTTGCACACCCACCAGCAAAGTGAAAAAGCTCTTAGTCTTTCTACCTCCAGGCCATCATTAAAGATTGCCAGAGTATTATTATTAAATGATTATTTTACTTGATTTACTTGATAACTTTGTGATTACAACTTTGGTTGAAAATTGTTTTATTCCATAGATTTTTAAATCTCAGTTCAGTTCAGTCACTTAGTCCTGTTCGACTCTTTGCAACCCCATGAATCCCCGCATGCCGGGCCTCCCTGTCTTTCACCAACTCCCGGAGTTCACCCAAACTCATGTCCATTGAGTCAGTGATGCCATCCAGCCATCTCATCCTCTGTTGTCCCCTTCTCCTCCTGCCCCTAATCCCTCCCAACATCAGAGTTTTTTCCAATGAGTCAACTCTTCACATGAGGTGGCCAAAGTACTGGAGTTTCAGCTTTAGCATCAGTCCTTCCAAAGAACACCCAGGACTGATGTCCTTCAGAATGGTCTGGTTGGATCTCCTTGCAGTCCAAGGGACTCTCAAGAGTCTTCTCCAACACCACAGTTCAAAGGCATCAATTCTTCGGTGCTCAGCTTTCTTCACAGTCCAACTCTTACATCCATACATGACCACTGGTAAAACCATAGCCTTGACTAGACGGACCTTTGTTGGCAAAGTAATGTCTCTGCTTTTGAATATGCTGTCTAGGTTGGTCAAAACTTTCCTTTAAGAAGTAAGCGTCTTTTAATTTCATGGCTGCAATCACCATCTGCAGTGATTTTGCAGCCCCTCAAAATAAAATTTGACATGGTTTCCACTGTTTCCCCATCTATTTTCTAGCTCTATCATAGGACACATTCCTACTCCATCCACTGAGATGTTTATTTTTACCCGCACCTATATGATGGAGAAGGCAATGGCAACCCACACCAGTACTCTTGCCTGGAAAATCCCATGGACAGAGGGGCCTGGTAGGTCCCTAGGGTCTCTACCAGTCGGTCACAACTGAGCGACTTCACTTTCACTTTTCACTTTCATGCGTTGTAGAAGGAAATGGCAACCCACTCCAGCGTTCTTGCCTGGAGAACCCCAGGGACGGGGGAGCCTGGTGGGCTGCCATCTATGGGGTCGCACAGAGTTGGACATGACTGAAGCGACTTAACAGCAGCAGCAGCACCTGTATGAACTGCTTTGTCTTTGTTTACTCAATAATTCTAATATCTATGAATACAACAGCCTTTCATTCACTGCTTACTTTTCACTTTTAAAACTGCAGTGGTATCTATGGTCTGGATATAGTTTTAATTAAAATTTATTAATATTAAACTCGAATTACTAATTAATTTTGATAAAACTTACTACTATGGCAAAATGAATCTTTTCATCTTGGATATGGAGATTCTTCTCTATTTAGAGCTTATGTCAGTGCTATCTATAATTTTTAAATTTGTATTTATATTACTCTAGCACATTTTTGATATATTACTGTACATTATAAACTTTGTTGATATGAATGAATTTGTTGTTCTTTTTTTTGTTGCCAGATCAATGTTGAATTTTTAATATTTTTACAAGAATCTATCTGAACTCTTTTATCTTTCACCTTAGATTACTATTGCAGATTCTCTTGAATTTCTGTATAGTTATAAATAGGGCATATACTGATATAACATCAGAATTAACTCTTCAATCCAATTCCTTTCAATACCAGTTTTGCTTTGTATTCTTTTTTGATCTACTGCTAGGTTTAAGGTCACTGTCATGATTTTCAATGTTGAGCTCCATAGAATGGATCAAAATTTTTTGAATGTGACAATGATTGAATGATTCATCATTGAGTTTGATGCTTGATAAAGTTTATTTGGTAAATAAATTTGTACTCAGTTTTGTAAATGTTAAAATTAAACATCATTCAAAATATTCATGTATTTATTATGATAGTTATGATTTTTATCTTTAATTTTATCTTATACACATCAGTGTGTTTATCTTTTCAGGCCTGTGATGAAGCCTAGAATACACTATACAATAAGACTGTCTGGATGCTTTGATCTGAGGCCAACATTAAAGTGAGTTCTTAGTTTTTTCAATCTTTAGGGTCAACTTAAAAGGAATGTTGACTAGTAAGAAATGTGATGCCCATCAAAAACACATATTAAAAACTTTATGATTCATGACCTAATGTGGCTTAACCAGAATTCATGAAAGAAGTAAACTGATGTGTTGTTCTCAAAAAGCTCCCAAGCACATATATATATATAAGTTACCATACACATATATGTGTATATGTATATATATATATACATATGGACATACACACATAATGTAAAAATTACCTTTTTAAAAAAAATTTACTATTCACTCAAATTTTCTTAATTGTTGTCCCTGTGTTATTCTTACAATGCTATCAGAGAGCCATTTTCAAGAGAAGATTCAAGGCTTTTTATTATACTTTTTTTTTCTCTCTTTTTAACATCACAGATAATGACTGATACAACAGAGAACAGTCTGCTTTTCACTCTTCTTGTTTTATTTTACTTTAATAGCAGTTTTCTTTATGCTGATTTTAAGTTAAAAAAAAACAACTATAAACCCACTTTTCTATTTTATTTCCCCCTTTCACAATATTTGATAATGGCATATTAATATTCTATCAGGTTGTTTCATATTTAATTTTGTAGCTAGGTTAGATTGCTTTCTGGTTTGATTTACAAAATTACACTAATCTCATAGAAAGCAGGTTGTCCTAACCTGTTTTTCTACTCTGTCTTTTCAGAAAGAGTATTTAGAAAATATGCTCCTTGATAATTTAGCAAAATCTCCCTGTAATATTGACACTGCTTTAGTGGAATGATTTTTATTACCAAATAACATTCCTTAGGGGATATTGTATTTTTTGATATTGTTTTCCTTTGAGTAGTTTACTTAATTTATTTTCCCTAGATAATTTCCATTTTCACCTTAGAATTTACTTGAATAAATTTATTGATAATGTAACCATAATTTTCCCATTTCTTTTTTCATCTCTAGTGCATTAGTATTTTATATTGTTTTAGTCTTCCCAGGTGGCTCTATGGTAAAGTACCTGCCCGCCAATGCAAGAGACACAGGGAACTCGGATTTGATAGCTGATTCAGAAAGATCCCCTGGAGAAGGGCATGGCAACCCACTCCAGTATTCTTGACTGGAGAATCCCAGGGACAGAGGAGTCTGGCAGGCTACAGCCAGGGGGATGCAAAAGGTCAGACATGACTGAAGCAACTTAGCATGCACAAAGTCTTCTTACATGAAAATGTTTGTCTTAACCCTCCAAAAATTTTTAACTTACCTAGATTATTTGCATGTTCTTTAACAAAATTATTTAACTTATATATTATTTTATTAGCTCTTTTACTTTTTTGTTATTGATTTTTTTAGAAAAATTCAGATTGCTTCCTAATTCTGATTATAAATATCCCATATGTTTTGTTATATACTTCTTTTGTTAGCTTTCTTTTTCTTCACAGAAACAGAACAGTAGTAGTAATAGTAGTCATAGTAAAGAGGATTTCCTATCATCAATGCCATTTGGGAAGTTATATACATGTATAAATTGGGAATTTATATAAATTATAAATTGGGAAAGGAGTACATCAAGACTGTATATTGTCACCCTGCTTCTTTAACTTACGTGCAGAGTACATCATGCAAAAAGCCAGGTTGGATGAAGCATAAGCTGGAATCAAGATTGCAGGGAGAAAGATCAACAACCTTAGATAGGCAGATGACACCATCTTTATAGCAGAAAGCAAAGAGAAACTAAAGAACCCCTTGATGAAGGTGAAAGAGGAGGGTGAAAAAGCAGGCTTAAAACTCAACACTTGAAAACTAAGAGCATGGCATTTGGTCCCATCATTTCATGGCAAATAGATGGGGGAAGAATGTGTGAAACAGTGAAAGACTTTACTTTCTTGGGCTCCAAAATCACTGTGGACAGTGACTGAAGACATGAACTTAAAAGATACTTGCTCCTTGGAAGAAAACCTATGACAAAACTAGACATTATTAAAAAGCAAAGATATTATTTTGCCAACAAAGGTCCTTACAGTCAAAGCTATGGTTTTTCCAGTAGTCATGTATAGATAAGACATCTGGACCATAAAGAAGGCTGAGCACTGAAGAACTGATGCTTTCAAACTGAGGTGTTGGAGAAGACTCTTGAGAGTCCCTTGGACTTCAAGGAGATAAAACCAGTCCATCCTAAAGGAAATCAGTCCTGAATACTCATTGGAAGGGCTGATGTCGAAGCTGAAGCTCCAATACTTTGGCCACCTGAGGCAAAGAGCTGACTCATTTATAAGGTCACAGACACTAGGAAAGATTGAAGGCAGGAAGAGAAGAAGATGACAGAGGAAGATATGGTTGGATGGCATCACTGACTCAATGAACATGAGTTTGAGCAAGCTCCAGGAGATGGCAATGGACAGGGAAGCCTGGCATGCTGCAGTCTATGGGGTTGCAAAGAGTCAGACAAAACTGAGTGACTGAACAACAGTATGGGTGTAAGGGCTTACCTGGTGGCTCAAGAAGGTAAAGAATCCACTTGTAGTGCAGGAGACCAGGGTTCAATTCCTAGATCAGGAAGATCCCCTGGAGAACTGAATAGCTACCCACTCCAGTTCTTTTTTTTCTTTCTTTCTTTTTTTTTTTTTTTGCCTGAAGAATTTCACAGATAGAGGAGCCTTGTGGGCTACAGTCCATGAGATTGCAGAAAGCTGGACATGACTGAGTGACTAACACTTTGACTTCACTTCACATGCAGGTATAAAACAAGGCCCCACTTAAAGGGACTACCTGGTTGCAAGCATTCTATAAACTATGTGACTGAAAAGCCATGAGGCCTCTCTGTTGCAGTGCAAGAGTTTTTCTCCAAGCCTCAGGCTTACAGCAATATAATGTGCTAGAAGCTTAGTTTCCAGCTTAATCTTGCCTAATTAGTATTCACAGCTGGGGAAGAATTCTCCACAACCGTGTTCACATGGCTGAATGAATTCTAGCCATGGTATGTCACCCACTCGAGCACTGATTTCCATGGAGCACAGAGAAAGCCAATTCCTTTACTGAGATGAGTTGTCTCTTAAATATAATAAATATTTCATAATTATAGAGTGATTGCTCTTTAACTTATCAGTTCATAACAAGAGAATTATTTCACTTCCAAATGTTGATAACTGTATTTTTTATATATGCTATAGAAAAATAAAGTAGGATAAGTTGAGGATAAGTTTGAAATGTCAGAGAATCTTCTGTTTTTCTTCATGCACTCTGCTAATTAAAAGTTTTAGACATCCTAGTTCCACATTTTTGTTGGATTATCTTCAAAATCCTGACATATATAGCTGTAGATAGAATATAGAACAGAGAAGGCAATGGCACCCCACTCCAGTACTTTTGCCTGGAAAATCCCATGGATGGAGGAGCCTGGTAGGCTGCAGTCCTTGGGGTCGCTAAGAGTCAGACATGACTGAGCGACTTTACTTTCACTTTTCACTTTCATGCATTGGAGAATGAAATGGCAACCCACTCCAGTGTTCTTGCCTGGAGAATCCCAGGGACGGGGGAGCCTGGTGGGCTGCCATCTATGGGGTCCCACAGAGTTGGACACAACTGAAGTGACTTAGCAGTAGCAGTGCAGAATATAGAAAGATTCTGAAGCAACAGTTAGAACTGGACATGGAACAACAGACTGCTTCCAAATAGAAAAGGGAGTACGTCAAGGCTGTATATTTTCACCCTGCTTATTTAACTTATATGCAGAGTAGATCATGAGAAATGCTGGGCTGGAAGAAGCACAAGCTGGAATCAAGTTTGCCTGGAGAAATATCAATAACCTCAGATATGCAGATGACACCACCCTTATGGCAGAAAGTGAAGAGGAACTAAAAAGCCTCTTGATGAAAGTGAAAGAGGAGAGCGAAAAAGTTGGCTTATAGCTCAACATTCAGAAAACTAAGATCATGGCATCTGGTCCCATCACTTCATGGGAAATAGATGGGGAAACAGTGGAAACAGTGTCAGACTTTATTTTGGGGGGCTCCAAAATCACTGCAGATGGTGACTGCAGCCATGAAATTAAAAGACACTTACTCTTTGGAAGGAAAGTTATGACCAACCTATATAGCATATTCAAAAGCAGAGACATTACATTGCCAACAAAGGTCCGTCTAGTCAAGGCTATGGTTTTTCCTGTGGTCACGTATGGATGTGAGAGTTGAACTGTAATGAAGGTTGAGTGCCGAAGAATTGATGCTTTTGAACTGTGGTGTTGGAGAAGACTCTTGAGAGTGCCTTGGACTGCAAGGAGATCCAACCAGTCCATTCTGAAGGAGATCAGTCCTGGGTGTTCTTTGGAAGGACTGATGCTAAAGCTGAAACTCCAGTACTTTGGCCACCTCATGCGAAGAGTTGACTCATTGGAAAAGACTCTGATGCTGGGAGGAATTGGGGGCAGGAGGAGAAGGGGACAACAGAGGATGAGATGGCTGGATGGCATCACTGACTCGATGGACGTAAGTTTGAATGAACTCCGGGAGTTGGTGATGGACAGGGAGGCCTGGCGTGCTGTGATTCATGGGTTCGCAAAGAGTTGGACACAACTGAGCAACTGAACTGAACTGAACTTACAGTTTACTGTGGTTGGATTATCACAGTTTTAGATTAACTTCACTCTGTCAGTACCATTTTAATATTTACAAAATTAATTAATTTATTATTGGCTGTGCTGGATCTTTTTGCTGTTCATGAGCTATCTCTAGTTGCAGAGAGCAGGAACTACTCTCTAGTTGCTGTGAGTGGGCTTCTCACTGGGATTAAACAATTCTCATGTTGTGGAGCACATGGGCACATGAGTTTCAGTAGTTGTAGCACATGGGCTCAGTAGTTGCAGCTCTCAGGCTCCTTAGCACAGGCTCAACTTTTTGTCACTCAGGCTGTGGGCTTCGTTGCTCCTCAGCATGCAGAATCTTCCCAGATCAGGGATGGAACCCATGCCTCCGGAAATACAGGTGGACTCTACCATTGAGCCACCAGAGAAGACCTATCACTATCATTTTAAAGAGGAGCTAATTTTTTGTGCCTGAGACATCATTCAGTTCAGTTCAATTCAGTTGCTCAGTCATATCCAACTCTTTGCAACCCCATGAATCACAGCACGCCAGGCCTCTCTGTCCGTCACCAACTCCCGGAGTTCACTCAGACTCACGTACATCGAGTCAATGATGTCATCCAGCCAGCTCATCCTCTGTCGTCCCCTTCTTCTCCTACCCTCAATCCCTGCCACCATCAGGGTCTTTTCCAATGAGTCAACTCTTCACATGAGGTGGCCAAAGTACTGGAGTTTCAGCTTTAGCATCAGTCCTTCCAAAGAACACCCAGGACTGATCTCCTTTAGAATGAACTGGTTATATCTCCTTGCAGTCCAAGGCACTCTCAAGAGTCTTCTCCAACACCACAGTTCAAAAGCATCAATTCTTCTGCCCTCAGCTTTCTTCACAGTCCAACTCTCACATCCATACGTGACCACTGGAAAAACTATAGCCTTGACTAAATGGACCTTTCTTGGCAAAGTAATGTCTCTGCTTTTGAATATGCTATCTAGTTTGGTCATAACTTTCCTTCCAAGGAGTAAGCGTCTTTTCATTTCATGGCTGAAGTCACCATCTGCAGTGATTTTGGAGCCCCCCAAAATAGTAATTACTGAGATATAACTGTCAATTAAATTCCATATGGTTAATGAAATTCACAGAGAGTAAAGAAAAATGAGTAATCCCTCTCAGGGAGGAGACATCTCATGAGAGAGAACACAAATGAAACTCAAGACAATTCTGTTTTTGGAGAGATAGACTTCATAAATGCCAGTTTTAGTCTTCAGAAAAGGAAGAATTGTTTCTAAATTTTAAAATTTAAATGGCTTTTTTTATTTCTGGAGATATGATTAGTTCTATATGCTGCTAGCTGATTGAATTGATGTAATCAATTTTATTGTAATATATAAAAATGCTTAAATTGAATTACATATTGAAACAAGATCTGTGGTTAATTATTCTGGTCAATAATTATGATCTGTAAAAGTTCTGCACCATCTATAAATAAATATTTTTAATATAAATATATGATTTTATTGCAGCAAACCATATTTCACAGTAAATAAAAGATAATTAAATGTTTTTTAATATTTGCAGAAATACTTTATGATCTTGAACTTTTCCCTAGGTGCCTATGTAAACTAGAAATAGCTATTACAGTAAATGGTTTTATATTTGGTGATTGCATGGCAGATATTAAAGGTGTAAAACATTTCCTCATTGTATTAAAAAAACTTGATCTTTTTAGCAACAGTTCCCCATATCCACCGTAAAGGCAAAAATGTTACATACAATGAGAAGTCATTGCTTTTAAATCTTGGTGACATAAATGCCCCATTAGAGCAAACTCTGACTTATTAGTATTTTAATAATTTGCAGGCTTGTATCTGGATATTAGAAGCCATAAAAATATTCCACATAGATCAGCTTAGTCATTCAATAATATTCATAAATATTAAAATGCCTTACTAGAGAATACTGTCTTGAGATATCTAGTATACAGAATAGATTAAAATACTTTTGGTATGAGCTTACTTTTTTTTTCTTTTGTTGGGAGACAGACCATAAGCATTTGAAATGATACATTAGTAAAATATATAGTGTGTTGCTCTTACTGCTAAGTCGCTTCAGTCGTGTCCGACTCTATGCGACCCCATAGACGGCAGCCCACCAGGCTCCCCCATCCCTGGGATTCTTCAGGCAAGAACACTGGAGTGGGCTGCCATTTCCTTCTCCAATGCATGAAAGTGAAAAGGGAAAGTGAAGACGCTCAGTCATGTCCGACTCCCAGTGATCCCATGGACTGCAGCCTACCAGGCTCCTCCATCCATGGGATTTTCCAGGCAAGAGTACTGGAGTGGGGCGCCATTGCCTTCTCCATATAGTGTGTTAGGAGACCCATATTAAATGTCTCATAGGAAAGTAATGCAGGGTAATTAAGATTGAAAATGTCAAGATTCAGTGGAATGGTAGGTTGCAATTTTAAATAATATGGTCAGGGAAGCCCCACTAGGATTTGACTTAAACATAGACACAAATTATAGAAAATAATTAGCTATGAGGATGCTGTTATTAGGAGGGAGAAGAGCCAGTATAAATACTGTGTGTCAGAAACATATGTGGAACAGTTTGAAGGAGACTGTGCCCAAGAAGAATGAGCAAGGGAAAGAGTGATTATTGAAGCTAGCAGGGTGACTGAAGTCTTATTGTATAGGGTTTATAAGCCTTTGCTTTTACTCTGATAGAAATACTGAGCCATGGCATAGTTTGGCAAAGGAGTGACATCTGTCAGCTTAAGTTCAAGTGGGTCACTGTGGCTGCTGCTAGGTGGAGGATTTATTGCAGGGTGGAACAATATAAATATTGAGATCAGATAGAATGTTAAATTGGAGAAAGACAATGTCATGTTGAATCAAGATGGTAGCAGTAAAGGTATGTGAGAACTGATTTAGATATCATTTGAAGGTAAAATAAATCAGATATACTGACAGGTTGAATGGAAAGTGTGAGACAAATTGTAGACAAAATTGACCTCAGACTGATCAGCTAACATTTCCTTATATTATAAGGTTTTGTTTGTGAATATAAACATAATGTACCTATTCTGGAAATGTATTCCAACTATGAGTACACAAAGAAAGAATGAAATTATTAAGATTCTTGCCTTCTGGAAAAAATGTTGAAGATTAATATGGATATTTTAAATTTGTTGTTGTTGTTTACTTGCTAAGTTGTGTCCAACTCTGTGAACCTATGGATTATAGCCTGCCAGGCTCCTTATCCATGGAATTTTCCAGGCAAGAATACTGGAGTGTGTTGCCATTTCCTTCTCCAGGGGACCTTCCCAACCTAGGGACTGAACCTGGTCTCCTGCATTGGCAGGTGTGTTCTTTAGTACTGAACCACCAGAGACCCCTATATTACAATTATTTACTATAATTACTAAAATTATAACAACATTGATATTATTATAGTGCCCCCACCCTTTGAGATTTGCAACTTTATTCCTTATCAATTAGAAACTTGGTTCTTATTCTTAATACATTTCCTTATTTGAACAGTATTCCTATGGGTAATCAATCTGTCTCCTACAATTTCTCACTGATACAGATAGCCGTTACCCATACAAATTCCAGTGTGAGTTGGGTCACTTTCCACATGGGTGCACTCATCCTTTGATTAGCCTCTGACAACCCACAGTTGGCATCTCTGTTTATCAATGCCTCCTTTTTTCTCAAGTTCTAACATCCTATGTCGGTGACTGCTCCAAAGGGAAGACTTCATTGACTAGCTTGGGCTTTCAGATACTACACCAGGCCAAGCCTCAACCAATGTCCACACCCTTTTCATCCAACTTGTAACCTAACTCTCACATAAGACAGACCTCCTCATGCTCCAGAAGGGAAGGGGAAGAAAGGAAAGGAAGGGGAATGGAAAGTAAAGAAAGCTCATATATATATAAAATCTGTTACTGTTTGTAAGATACAGTATTGTTAAGATGACAGTTCTTTCCAAACTGATGTATTACAATGACTGCGAACATTCTCTTTACAGGCCCAGATAGTAAAATTTTAGATTTTTCAGGTACATACTTTCTATTTTCTCTTCTTCTTTTCATTTTTCTCCCACCTCTTCCTTTTCCCCTTCCACTTTTCCTTATACTTCTCCTCCTACCTGTCCTATTCATCCTCCTCCTCTTCTTTCTGTTTCTGCTTCAACATTTTCTTTGTGAAAATATAAAAGCTACAATACAAGCCTATTCTGTTGGGTAGTCACTTTACCTATGGATTTAAAACAATCCCAGTCAAAATCAAAGTAATTTTTAAATGACAGACTTAAAAAGAGGTGAGTCTAGACATCATATGGAAATACAAAGGACTAAGATAGTTAAACCATCTTTGAAAAAAAAAAAAAGTTGAAAGGCTTATCACTTTCTGATTCTGATTCATTAATCAAAAAACACCATAGAATTAACATCAAGAAAACAAATAGATAAGTGGAACAGAATAGAACATCCTGAAATGTTGGAGAAGACTCTTGAGAGTCCTTTGGACTGCAAGGAGATCAAACCAGTCCATCCTAAAGGAAAGGTATCCTGAATATTCATTGGAAGGACTGATGCTGAAGCTGAAACTCCAATATCTTGGCCATCTGATGCAAAGAACTGACTCATTGGAAAAGACACTGATTCTAGGAAAGATTGAAGGCAAAAGGAGAAGGGGATGACAGAGGATGAGATGGTTTTATGTCATCACTGACTAGATGGACATGAGTTTGAGCAAGCTCTGGGAGTTAGTGATGGACAGAGAAGCCTTGTGTGCTGCAGTCCATGGGGTCGCAGAGTCGGACACGACTGAACAACTGAACTGAACTGAAAAATTCTTATGTGTATGTGGATGAATAAGTTTTGATTTCAAAAAAAGGTGCAAAAGAAATGGAAGTATAGCCTTTTCAAAAAATTATAATAAATAGACCTATTGGCATAAAAATGAATTTTTATTCATATTAGGCACCACATATGCAAAAACTGACTCAAAATGATTCATGACCCTAAATGTGACACTTCTACCAAAAACCTTTCTATAAAAGACATAAAAGAAGTCTACACTACTTTGTGTAAAGCAATAATTTCTTAAATATGATACTGAAAAAAAAGGTTTATAAAAGAAAACTGACTTGATTAAAATATAAAACCTCACCTCTTCAAAACACACTACCAGATAATAAAAAGACAAGCCAAAGACTGGATGAGAAATTAAAAAAAACACACAAATATTTGATAAAGGATACATATTCCCAGTAAAAAACAAAAGGAAAAATACAAAATTCAGGACCAATAAAATAATTCAGTTTAAAAATGGGCAATGCTTGAAGGATGTTTTACTACAGACAGATATGGATATCAAATAAAACTGTGAAATGATATTTAATCATGAATATAATGAATATTTCAGATCAGTTCAGTCACTCATTTGTGTCCAACTCTTTGCCACACCAAGAATCGCAGCATGCCAGGCCTCCCTGTCCATCACCAACTCCCGGAGTTCACTCAAACTCACATCCATCGAGTCAATGATGCCATCCAGCCAGCTCATCCTCTACCATCCAGCCATCTCATCCTCTGTCTTCCCCTTCTCCTCCTGCCCACAATCCCTCCCATCATCAGGGTCTTTTCCAATGAGTCAACTCTTCACATGAGGTAGCCAAAGTATTGGAGTTTCAGCTTCAGTATCAGTCCTTCCAATGAACACCCAGGACTGATCTCCTTTAGAATGGACTGGTTGGATCTCCTTGCACTCCAAGGGACTCTCAAGAGCCTTCTCCAACACCACAGTTCAAAAGCATCAATTCTTCGGCCCTCAGCTTTCTTCACAGTCCAACTCTCACATCCATACATGAATAAAGGAAAAACCATAGCCTTGACTAGGTGGACCTTTATTGGCAATGTAATGTATCTGCTTTTCAATATGCTATCTAGGTTGGTCATGACTTTCCTTCCAAGGAGTAGGCATCTTTTAATTTCATGGCTGCAGTCACCATCTGCAGTGATTTTGGAGCCCAGAAAAATAAAGTCTGACACTGTTTCCACTGTTTCCCCATGTATTTCCCATGAAGTGATGGGACCAGATGCCATGATCTTCATTTTCTGAATGTTGAGCTGTAAGCCAACTTTTTCACTCTCCTCTTTCACTTTCATATAGAGGTTTGCAGATGCTAATTAAAAACTCATTAGACATCTGTTAGAATGACTACAATTCAAATGACTGGACAAAATATGGGTGATAATATGAAGAAATTGAAATTCTTTCACAGTGCTGTTGTTCAGTTTGGTTGCTCAATTATGTCCGACTTTTTGCGACGCCATGGACTACAGCATGCCAAGCTTCCCTGTCCATTGCCAACTCATGGATCTTGCTCAAACTCATGTCCATTGAGTCGGTGATGCCATCCAACCATCTCATCCTCTGTTGTGCCCTTCTCTTCCTCCTTCAATCTTTCCCTGCATCAGGATCTTTTCCAATGAGTCAGTTCTTCGCATCAGGTAGCTGATTTATTGGAGTTTCACCTTCAGCATCAGTCCTTCCACACTGCTGTTGAGAATGTTAGACACACACAAACACACACATACACACATACATTCACCATGGTGAAAACAGGTGGGCCACTGACAGAATTTGAACGTGCATCCGCCATATACACCAACCGTTCTACTCGTACATAAGAGAAATGAAATCATATTTTAAGGCCAATACTTATACCTCAATATTCATAGTATCTTAGACATACTAGCAAAATTTTGAAACAACCAAAACATCCATCAATATAATGGGCAAATTGTGGTATACTCATATAATGAGTTAGACTGTAAAGAATATGCCTACAATCCAGGAGAACTAGGTTCTATCTCTGGGTTGGGAAGATGCCCTGGAGAAAGGAATGGCTACCCAGTCCAGTATTCTTACCTGGAGAATTCCATGGACAGAGATGCCTGGTAGGCTACAGTCCATAGCATAACAAAAGAGCCGACAGGACTGAGCAACTAACACTTTCCTATAGTGAATATTACTCAGCAATAAAAAGGAACAAACTCATGCACACATGAATCTCAAAGATATCATGATCCATGACAGAAGTCAGAAATGAAAGGCTACATTTTGTATGATTTGATTTATATGACATTTCGAAAAGGCAAAACTATAGGGAAAAGGCAAAAATATAGATCAGTATTTCCCAGTGACTTTTAGTGGAGAATGTGGAGGCTGATTCACTTTAACTTAATGAGATGATGAATCAATTCTGTATCCTGATTGTAGAAGCAGTTACAGAACTTTATCCATTTGTCAAAACACATTAAACTGTACATTTTGAATATTAGTATATGTGAAAAATTCTTCCATTTAAAATAAATATGCCTGTTTTTGGAAAAACATTATTTCTTATTGAATTCCTCTTTTTTGCACTGTACCTTTATATTTCCTTCTTCCTTTTTTATGTTATCAGTAAATATATATTCTTTCTAAGTGCTCCAACTTCAGAGTATGAATTATTTTAATCAAAAATCTTAAATTTCATTATCTTTCTCTTTCACACCAATTTATCTGCAGAGTTTATCTTCTTGTAGTATATCAGATGCTACACACAGTGCAATGAAATATTTCTCATTGTTTTAATTCTCTGTAAGACATATTTTACGGTACTTTGTATAACCCTTCAATATAAAAATAAATTGAATTGAGTTTGTTACAGTTCTATCAAAAAATGATCAATTTGGCAAGAATTTGAGGAGCTAATGAGCAGATAATGCTTATTCTTGCATCACCATTTTCAAGATGATATATAGAGATTTTTCTTAAAAATTATGAATATAAAATACATTACTGTTCCACATGGAAGTTTGGCAATTTAGATCCTACATTATAATTTTTTCTCAATCAAATTATCTTTTGCCTCAAGATTAATAAAGATTAAAGATGTAATTTCTAACATTTATATAAACAGTCCTGCAGTCCTTTTTCTACATTAAAGGGGAACTTTGGTTTGGGCTTTTTTTTTTTTTTTTTTTTTAATACAGCATCCAAATATTACTTCTATCCCATTATTCTTGTGTATTTTATGTCTTCTGTCCAGAGATGTACTTCTATCTCTTGTGATATGTAGTGTGTCTTTCACATTATGATTTCCATAAGAAAGTAAGGCTGTTGCAACTCTGAAACAAATTATTTCCAATTTATTTTTCAAGGGATTTACTGTTGTATAAAAATTAGACTATCATTGTTTGACCTGGTAACTATGCATTATATCTCAGAGTGAAATCATTTGGAGAAGTGGTTTTCAGTAAGTATGTCACTACACTTAGGAGATTTGAAGTTTTTATTATTATTAAGCTTTTTATTTTTAGAAAATTGTGAGTTTACATTGTTAAAGTAATAGAGAAAATACTATTTATCCTTCACCCAGTTGTTTGTGTCTCTTCATTAATTTCATTCATGGATTGGAAAGCTATTTCTTAGTGTTTTGGGAGGTCTTTGATGGCAAAAAGAAATAGTTATACAATTAAATACTTCTACAGGATACCTCTTGCATTTTTTTAGGAATACAGAAATGAAAGAATCTCTGTTCCAGGTGATTAAAGAAATCAACTAAATCTGACCTAAACAAATAAGTCTGGATTCACTGGCACACACAAATGATAATAGAACCACCTTATGATTCAACTGGTTTTGTCAATACTTCTTTCTTTTCCCATCATTTAGTTTTCTCTGTATTGATTTAATTATAAGGGCACACTGAGATACTCACATTCATTCCTATATAACTAGTGACATATTAATAAATCCCCTTCCTCCGAAAGGTTCTAAACTCCAAAGCAGAAACTCATAAGAGTTTCCAGTTTGAGTATTTCTATTATACAAAGCCCACTTCACTGTATACACCCTAGAGAAGGAATGGTTACCCAATTCCAGTCTTCTTCCCTGGAGAATCCCATGGACAGAAGTTCCTGGCAGTTTACAGTTCATAGGGGTTGCAAAAGAGTTGGAAATGACTGATTGACTAAGCATGCATGCACCACTATATACAAGTTAGATGGCATTTGACAAACCAGTTTAATAATAATTAACATGTGTGCGTAATTAGTTGATTATGCAGTGTACCTTTAAGCACTTTCATGTCCCTTAATTATTATAAAACCTCTAACATCCCTATATAAGAGATCAGAATTACAGAGTTTATAAGTAGTAAATCCATTACTGTTTACATTCAACATGTGATTTCATTGTCTGTAATAAATTTTCATGTGCCTTTCCGGGGACTTCTTAATCAAAAATTCATGATACCAAGATGATCCAAAATAGGGTAATATGTAATGTTACCTTTTAATAGGTGTAATTAATTATTGTTTCATATTATGTTATCTGTGCTTTATAGAAAAAAAAATTCAAGTTCTCCCTTCCCTCACTAAATAAATGTTAAAGAGATCTTTGTTTTTTAAATCATTAATTTTAGAAAGAACCAAGTCAGTGGTTTGCTTCAGATGCCCAATTTCTCAGACCAGGCATAGGACTGCTTAGAGACAGGCAGCTCCTAATTGGATTATTGACCTTTTCCAGAGTTCTCAATATCTCTCTCCTTGCTTTCAGCTGAAAATCATTATTTTTAAGGAGAGGAATTTCTATTATGAAATGGCATTCTATTTTCTTTTATTCTGTCCTATTCAATCTTTATTTATCAATTTAATTTTTATCTCTGCCATTGTCCTTCACAGTTGAGACCTATTTTATTTCTTTCTTATTGGAATTCCTTGTTTCTATGTATTATATTATCTGTTCTCGTGTTTTGTTAATGCTTGAAACTCCAGATTGTTTTCATCATAAAGGCTGCCAGAAATACAGACTAAAATTTTATCTTGCTGTGTCTCTGATCATGTCAATACTATGACTTCATAAGTCAGACTGTCAATTTTTAATTCTTAAATGTAGTATTCTTAAATA
The DNA here is from genome assembly GCF_029407905.1 of Bubalus kerabau. Taxonomy (NCBI): domain Eukaryota; kingdom Metazoa; phylum Chordata; class Mammalia; order Artiodactyla; family Bovidae; genus Bubalus; species Bubalus kerabau. The sequence goes on from NC_073625.1 coordinate 59,490,043, forward strand.
TAATATAAAATTTGAAAGTTAAAAAGAAGAGGTCAACCACACTTAGAAACAGGTGAAAATTACCATGAATAAGATCAAAGACAAGGTTGCAACTGTTTCAGAAGCAGTTATCCTGCTAGACCCCAGGGAAAACATAAAGAGACCCAGTAAATATTCTTGTTCGAAGCCATCTTTGCTGGTCTCTTGTTTGGTTCTGCTCTTTAGTATAATTTCTTGGTTTTGGAGAATTTAACTTTCATTTAACAATTTTTAAGAATTAGAAATTGACAGTCTGACTTATGAAGTCATAGTATTGACATGACCAGAGACATAGCAAGATAAAATATTATTCTGTATTTCTGGCAGCCTTTATAATGAAAACAATCTGGAGTTTCAAGCATTAACAAAACACAAGAACAGATAATACATAGAAACAAGGAATTCCAAAACCAAGGAATTCAAGAGCCTTGATCATGATTAGGACTCTATGCTCCCCACTGTGATACTGAGGGCATCTGGTGACCCAGGCTACCTGCCAGTGTGAGGACAGATGTGTAAAATTCTCAGGAAGAAACATCCTCAGGGCATTAAGACCTAGTTCTGAAATAAGGAGATTAGGGGTTCATATGGAGGTGGTCACATACAGGTTGAAAGAAGGAAATGTAAAATGTAATCTACACCCATGTTCCCCTCCACATACATGAACACATGTGAAACACATATAAGCAATATTGTTCATTTACAATACTGTGATATTTTATGTAATAAAATGCTTTTTAAAAATTTAGACATTAGCTTACCATTATACACAGTAAAGTATTAGAATACAAAGCTAAAATTTGCTGTTATTTGGAAATATCATGAAGGGATAAATTACAATTTTAGAGGAACTAGATTCATGCAAAATGCTCATATTTGAACATGATTTTAAGGTTTAATTCTCTTTTATTTTTTGATGTAACATTTGCTTATATGTTAATAGAAATTCTGTAGATTTTCTTCTTGCCTTGCTAAACTAATATTAGCTTGAAATTTTAATTAAATTTCTTATTACTGCTATATAAATTATTTATTGTATTAAATTTAAATGTATCTTAGTTCCATACATATAAAATATGAATATCTGGATAAATAATTATTTAATAAATATTTTCTCACACCAAACATACTCTCACTCATATTACTTTCATTTGACTTCATATCATAAACAGTTAAGAATAATACAGTATACTTTTCAATATTAGGTAAAACTCAAAAATAAAAAGTAATTAATGATATAAGCATAGATATATATTTGTTCAAAATCTACTGACTTCATTTTAATATAGTTGATTTTAATAACCTTCATTGTATTATTTGTAATATATAAAAATAATTCTAAAAATACTATCATTGGTGTCTTCATTGGAATAAGTTAATATAGCATAAACATCTAGAAATATATCTTCCTCTATGATTTCCTATAAATTTTTACAATACTAATTAAGCTGGTTAATATTGGAATGTGTTACAATTAAGATGTGGAGAAGGCAATGGCACCCCACTCCAGTACTCTTGCCTGGAAAATCCCATGGACGGAGGAGCCTCGTAGGCTACAGTCCGTGGGGTCACTAAGAGTCGGACACGACTGAGCGACTTCACTTTCACATTTCACTTTCATGCATTGGAGAAGGAAATGGCAACCCACTCCAGTGTTCTTGCCTGGAGAATCCAGGGATGGGGGAGCCTGGTGGGCTGCCATCTCTGGTGTCGCAGAGTCGGACACGACTGAAGCCACGCAGCAGCAGAAGCAGCACAGTTAAGATGAAAAATTTTATATGGGATACTGGCTTTCCTAGTCGAATTAAAATAACAAAAACATTTCCTTAATTTTTTGTATAGTTATTTTTAATTTTTTTTAATTTAAATTTATTTATTTTAATTAAAGGCTAATTACTTTACAATATTGTATTGGTTTTGCCATACATCAACATGAATATGTCACGGGTGTACACGTGTTCCCAATCCTGAACCCCCCTCCCATCTCCCTCCCTATACCGTCCCTCTGGGTCATCCCAGTGCACCAGCCCCAAGCTTCCTGAATCCTGCATCGAACCTGGACTGGCGATTCATTTCTTATATGATATTATACATGTTTTGATGCCATTCTCCCAAATCATCCCCACCCTCCCTTTTCCCACAGAGTCCTTTGAATCAGTTCTAATGAGGTGGGTGTAACTGGAGCCTATTATACATTCCTTTAATTTTTGAACTTGGTACTAACTATCCTGTTTTCAGCTTCAAGCTGCTGTTTGTGAGATGAATTATCATTGGTATCTTTTCTTAAAATAGTAGTTAATATTTAATAGAAACCATGCCATTAGGATTATATATACATAGATAACATGCACTAACATGTTATTACATGCACTAACATCGCAGAAGGCAATGGCACCCCACTCCAGTACTCTTGCCTGGAAAATCCATGGACAGAGGAGCCTGGTAGGCTGCACCATGGGGTCGCTAAGAGTCGGACACGACTGAGTGACTTCACTTTCACTTTTCTCTTTCATGCATTGAAGGAAATGGCAACCCACTCCACAGTTCTTGCCTGGAGAATCCCAGGGATGGCGGAGCCTAGTGGGCTGCTGTCTATGGGGTCGCACAGAGTCGGACACGACTGAAGTGACTTAGCATAGCATAGCACTAACATAGGGATGTTTACAGATACTAATACCATTCCAATTGCAGCTGTGACATGTTAGCCTCCCAGGAAAATGCAGTGAAAAATGCATGGAAATTTGAAGTGAGACCTGAGAGTCATCAGACTATAAAATATTTAGAATAACTATGAATATCAGTCACCAAAAACTCTTCTGACTTAGCCCACATCTGTTTATTGTTGCTTCAGCCCAAACACATCCCTGATAGGTGAAAAACAATTCAGAGGCTGTGTTACATGTGTTGTATCAAATAGTCATTAGTCTTGGCCCACACACATTGGCAGCAACTATGACATTTCTTACCTACTCTTCCCTTTTTCCTCTCTATGCTGGAGTGATATTTATGATGCTAATGCCAGCCAAAGGCATCATCAGTAGCTGTGATGCTACTGGATGTTTTATTCATGCCAGTATCACTGATGATTTAATTATTAGTAAGACCTGTGCTGAAGGCATCTCTCCTAAAGCCCTAAAAATGGGGCAAATGTCTGATTCTACCAAAGTCCAGTCCACTGCCAAAATACTTGACAATTGTGCCCTAAATTTCATTATAATTTTTGTTGAACCACTCTTTTATGTTTGTTTGTTTGTTTTCTTATTCATTAAATGCAATCCTATCAGTCTAGGTCTCAGGAACTATTCCACCTAAAGCAAAGACTAAAGGCAAAAAGAGTAATAGACACAATTAAAAAATAAGCCTCTTCTGCCAGGCAATTATATTATTCTTGATGAAAATATTAGCACCCATCTTGTTTTCTCTTGAAATAAATTGTTTCCAAGTGATCCTTTTCCTAAAGGAACTAGACAAAGGGCCCAGATGAATAAAGACCGTTTATATTCTAGATGTGTCTACACACACTTACTTAGACCTCAGAGTAGTAAAGTTTGTTTCAAACAGCTATATGTAATTACAGTGAATTTAGTTTTGTTAAACCTTTATAAAAATACTTTTCTCTCATTGGTTTCTGAATGTGTAAATATATATTTGTTTGTTTATTTGTTTTTTGGTGGGAGAGGGGACACTGGTTTCCTGTATGCCTGTGTTATCAAGCAGCTGCACATTCTTTCTCAGCTGCAAGCAGGAAGGACTTCTACATGACAAGCATCACAAGTGAATACTTAGTACAGAAAAGAAATGCAAAAACCACAAATCTTCAAAGCTCCAACTAATTCAGTAGGAATTTAAGTCTGAAGAAGAGATAATTCCTTTCAATCATCCAAAGAAATGATCTCTTTAGAAATTCAATTTGGTTGAAGAAACCAAAACAAAACAAAACAACTCTATTTTATGGACAAATAAAACAAATTTTCCTCCTATCAAAACTACATTTTGGGATCAAATCCACTCATATGGGAATACTCTGTCATTGGCAGTGTTTAAAAGACACCTATAAAATCCTGAGTTGCTATGGACAACATAAGGTTACCCCTAATGTAAATTGATATTCCAGTAGGCTTTACACTAAGGGCAAGGTTAAACCAGAAATTACATAACATTCAGTGCAGATTTATGGCACCTTGTTGGCTTAGATTTGCAAAAAATGCTGCAGTGATCAGGAATGATTGTCAGAGAACATGCAAAGAGAATAAGCTGTGTCTTACAGGACCAGTGTAACACTTAGCTCTCAGTTTCTGAATATATTTCTTCAATAAATGGAACTAGCACTCCTTAAAAAGTACTTCATTTCATGCCTTAGGAAAGGACACTACAAGATAAACATTAAACATTCTATGATGTCAGAATCAAGGCAAGTTGGAAGTGCTCAAACAGAAGATGGCAAGAGTGAACATCAACATTCTAGGAATCAGCAAACTAAGATGGACTGGAATGGGTGAATTTAACTCAGATGACCATTATATCTACTACTGTGTGCAGGAATCTTAGAAGAAATGGAGTAGCCATCATGGCCAATAAAAGAGTCCAAAATGCAGTACTTGGATGAAATCTCTAAACTGACAGAATGATCTATGTTCATTTCCAAGGCAAACCATTCAATCTCATGGTTATCCAAATCTACGCCCCCACCAGTAATGCTGAAAAAGCTGAAGTTGAACGGTTCTATGAAGACCTAAAAGACCTTTTAGAACTAACACCCAAAAAAGATGTGCTTTTCATTATAGGGGGCTGGAATGCAAAAGTAGGAAGTCAAGAAGCACCTGGAGTAACAAGCAAATTTGGCCTTGGAATACAGAATGAAGCAGGGCAAAGGCTAAGAGTTCTGCCAAGAGAATGCACTAGGTATAGCAAACACCCTCTTCCAACAACACAAGAAAAGGCTCTACACATGGATATCATCAGATAGTCAACACTGAAATCAGATTGATTATATTCTTTGCAGCCAAAGAGGGAGAAGCTCTATAGAGTCAGCAAAAACAAGACTGGGAGCTGAATGTAGTTCAGATCATGAACTCCTTATTGCCAAATTCAGACTGAAATTGGAGAAAGTGGGGAAAACCATTAGACCATTCAGGTATGACCTAAATCAAATCCCTTATGACTATACAGTAGAAGTGAGAACTAGATTTAAGGGACTAGATCTGATAGACGGGGTGCCTGATGAACTATGGATGGAGGTTCATGACATTGTATAGGAGGCACAAATCAAGACCATCCCCAAGAAAAAGAAATTTAAAAAAGCAAAATGGCTGTCTGAGGAGGCCTTACAAATAGCTGTGAAAAAAAGAGAAATGAAAAGCAAAGGAGAAAAATATATACCCATTTGAATGCAGAATTCCAAAGAATAGCAAGGAGAGATAAGAAAGACTTCCTCAGCGATCAATGCAAAGAAATAGAGGAAAATAACAGAATGGGAAAGACTAGAGATCCCTTCAAGAAAATTAGAGATAGCAAGGGAACATTTCATGCAAAGATGGGCACAATAAAGGACAGAAATGATAGAGACCTAACAGAAGCAGAAGATATTAGGAAGAGGTGGCAAGAATACACAGAACTGTACAGAAAAAATCTTCACGACCCAGATAATCATGATGGTTATCATGAATTATATGATGATCATATGTTATTATATGATGATCATTCACTTAGAGCCAGATATCCTGGAATGTGAAGTCAAGTGGGCCTTAGGAAGCACCACTACGAACAAAGCTAGTGGAGGTGACGGAATTCCAGTTGAGCTATTTCAAATCCGGAAAGATGATGCTCTGAATGTGCTGCACTCAATATGTCAGCAAATTTGGAAAACTCAGCAGTGGCCACAGGACTGGAAAAGGTCAGTTTTCATTCCAATCTCAAAGAAAGGCAATGCCAAAGAATGCTCAAACTACTGCACAATTGCACTCATCTCACAGGCTAGTAATGTAATGCTCAAAATTCTCTAAGCCAGGCTTCAGCAATACATGAACCATGAACTTGCAGATGTTCAAGCTGGTTTTAGAAAAGGCAGAGGAACCAGAGATCAAATTGCCAACATCCACTGGATCATGGAAAAAGCAAGAGAGTTCCAGGAAAACATCTATTTCTGCTTTATTGACTATGCCAAAGCCTTTGACTGTGTGGATCACAATAAACTGTGGAAAATTCTGAAAGATAGGAATACCAGACCACCTGACCTGCTTCTTGAGAAACCTGTATGCAGGTCAGGAAGCAACAGTGAGAACTGGGCATGGAACAACAGACTGGTTCCAAATAGGAAAAGGAGTATGTCAAGGCTGTATATTGTCACCCTGCTTATTTAAATTATATTCAGAGTACATCATGAGGAATGCTGGGCTGGAAAAAGCACAAGCTGGAATCAAGATTGCCAGGAGAAATATCAATAACCTCAGACATGCAGATGACACCACCCTTATGGAAGAAAGTGAAGAAGAACTAAAGGGCCTCTTGATGAAAGTTAAAGAGGAGTCTGAAAAAGTTGGCTTAAAGCTCAACATTCAGAAAACTAAGATCATGGCATCTGGTCCCATCACTTCATGGCAAATAGATGGGGAAACAGTGCAAACACTGGCAGACCTTATTTTTCTGGTCTCCAAAATCACTGTGGATGGTGATTGCAGCCATGCAATTAAAAGAAGCTTACTCCTTGGAATGAAAGTTAAGACCAACCTAGACAGCAGATTAAAAAGCAGAAACATTACTTTGTCAACAAAGGTCCACCTTGTCAAGGCTATGGTTTTTCCAGTGGTCATGTTTGGATGTGAGAGTTGGACTGTAAAGAAAGCTGAGCACTGAAGAATGGATGCTTTTGACCTGTGGTGTTGGAGAAGACCCTGAGAGTCCCTTGGACTGCAAGGAAGTCCAACCATTCCATCCTAAGTGAGATCAGTCTTGGGTGTTCATTGGAAGGACTGATGTTGAAGCTGAAACTCCAATACTTTGGCCACTTGATGCAAAGAACTGACTCATTTGAAAAGACTCTGATCTGGGAAAGATTGAGTGCAGGAGAAGGGGAATGACAAGATGAGATGGTTTGATGGCATCACCAACTCAATGGACATGGGTTTGTGTGGACTTTGGCAGTTGGTGATGGACATGGAGGCCTGGCATACTGTGGTTCATGGGGTCTCAAAGAGTCAAACATGACTGAGTGACTGAACTGACTGATGATATCAGAAAATAAGATAGTGTTCAAAAATTTGGGGATATTACAGTAACCAAAAAGCCAAACTGAAAGAGCTCCCAGTACAAAAATTGCGGACATTAGGGCAATAAATTGAGTAGCAATAGCATTTTATTTTACTTGTACAATGAAATAAATATTTATGAGGCCTAACATACAGACATATATATAAGAATTTTATATTACTCCTTAAAAAGCAGAGGAATCCCCACCCCTGGAGAATCTGGTTTGCAAGGGCAGTAGATGACACTCAGCAAGAGAATCTAAAAGTTTAGTATTCATACAAGGGACTCTAAGAAACAGGTGGATGCAAAGAAGACCAGGTTGTCTGGGTTAAAACAGAAGGAGTGGGTTTTGGCCTTTGTAATGACTAAGCATTTAGATGAGGCAAAAGTTAAGCCACACACGATTTAAATTTCCCTCCAGTAAAAACTCCTGGGCTTTTTATCTTCCTACCCTGATGAGGAGCCAAAGGAGAAGAGAGAGTGCAGCCTAAAAAGAAGTCAGCAGTCATGCATCAAAATAGAGGGTAGACACTTATTTCAGGAATGAATAAATAAAGCTATATATAAATAAATAGTGCAGAATAGGAAGCTCTTCCTTAAAGAAGGAACTAATTAATGGAGAAGGAATGAGGAAAAATTAGAATCAGCATTAGACAAGGTCACTTTTCAGAAAGAACCAACCTGAAATTTTATATATAGCAAAGACTAATGAGCAGTGCAGAGAGTTACTGTCAAAAGTTTCAGAGGTCTTTGCAAATCCTGTACTGAGGGAAGGCATCTTTTAAAAACACACACACTTTCAATAACTGACCTGGTCTTTGGAAGATGCTTGACAGGGCCCATGACTTGAGAGAAAAATTAAAAATGAAGGGTATCTTACCATTCTCTAATTGTTTGGGAAAGGTAGAAATTTCCTTTGATAATGAAAGTAAGGGAACATCTGGTGCCTTAACCCACTAGGAAAGAAAAGTAAAAATCACAAAGGAGAGATCCACCTAAGCACTGGAATTATTGATTAGAAAAAAAATAGAGCTTAAATTAATTCTCTCTTTGAAGCAGTCAGATGATATTTCTAATATCCTTTTTAACATGAAGGAGTAAATAATGCTTGGCTTCCCAGGTGCCTTAGTAAAGAATCTCCCTGTAAAGCAGGAGACATGAGTTCAATCTCTATGTAGGGAAGATCCCCTGGAGGAAGAAATGGCAACCCACTCCCGTATTCTTGTCTGCAAAATCCCATGGACAGAGGAACCTGGCAGGCTACCGTCCATGGAGTCACAAAGAGTCAGAAATGATTGAGTGATTAAACAATAATAAATGATGTTTAGGTCTGTTTCCTAAACTGTTAGGAATTTGAGTGTTCTGTTTTAAGTAAGTTTGCATATCAGAGATAGTTAAAAACCTAGCTCTTCATATTATTTGTGAGTTATTGTATAATAATATACTTGCTTTTAAAGGTAGGAATATTAGACACAACAATTAGGAGCTTAGAATATCTATACTCATCCAGAAAAAAGAAACATTGCCACTTTATTTTAGTTCTTTTAACCTGGCAGGCTACAGTTCATAGGGTCACAAGGGGTCGGACACTATTTAGCAGCTAAACAGTTCTTATCATGGTTAAATCTCTTACCTCTTTCAACATGATTTGTGCATGAAGACATATGGGAAAGATAAATAAATGGATGGCTTGGGGAAACATACTTTTATTTGCAAGAATTAGTTAAATATGCCATGGGACAATGTATTTGCTGTAGAAAATTAGGCAACCTTTACTCAATGAGTAAAACACATGAAATGGGTTAATTTTGTTTGGAAGTCACACGCTTTCTTGTGATAATGAATAATATGTAATTAATAGTCCCTAGTGGTATTATTTTTTTCTTACAGTGGAAATAAAAATTAAATTTTAATTCATAAAAAGGAAAAATCATATGGGGTGTTTGGCAATTGTGAATGAATATTTCACTTAACCTTTATTGAAAATGAAGCAAAACAGACTTATTTTAATTTTTTTTATGAAGTTTAGTCCACATGTAGAAGTCACAGAGAAAGTGCCTTTGTTTATATACAATATTAAAAACTTTGAACTATATTTCATGATCTGAGTGTTTTGTAGCTAACCCTCTATTTATGCATATTAGATTTCATGGATTCTAAGTCATTGACTCATTAACTTCTGACATAATCCTTATGTAAACTCTGATTTTCATAATTTTAAATGCATTTCTGACCTAGCATTGGTGTAGATTTCTTGCCAGATTAATTCTGGGATGAGGAGACAAAAGGCAAAATCGATGATTACCCTCCAGCAAAGATTTAAAGCTTCTACTTAACTATAATCACTGTCATGTAGGAGAAATGACAACTTAGGAATGTAGGCATATGGGATTGTTAATAAAGTTGACCCTTCCTCTTTGCAAGGGCAATGATAGTCTCTTGTACAAACAGTTATACTTGGCAACATGATTAGAAACAAGCTTAGTAAAAATATCCCTGGATAATTTTGCTGAAGTACCAAATGTCCATAGGGATTTGCTAATTGAATTGTTACAGGCATGGTTGAGCAAGTTAACCACTGTGGTTTCACGTGTTCAGGGTTTCACTGTGTCTCATTATGTCACCCAAGACTGATTGCCAGAAGAGGTGGGAGTGTGTCACAGTTCACAGCAGCTTGTCTCCCTGGAGGTGGGTTCAATGTTGTTGTAGTGATGATTAGAATTTACAAGCAAGGAATTTACTAAGTTCTTGTCTTAGTGAATACATTTTATGATAGGGAAGCAAAAATCCTACCATTGATTTCTCTTATTATTTGATTATTTTCCAAGCTGATACAATTAATTTATCATAAATAATATATAATATTTTGGGTCTATGTTTGTAAAGCAAACCTAAAACCTGAGGACATTGTATTATTGAATAATATTCTTGATAAAATATAGATTATTTTTAGCTAAATGCGAACATATAGGGAAGTTAAAGATTTATTGTTGAAGTATTACTTAGAGAGAGACAAGCTCCTATACAACCACAGCAAACTTTTTGGAAAGACAAGAGAAATTAGCCTAAATAACATTTTTCAGATTATTAACTGTTTTCATGATACCTTGTCTTCTTCACAATTCATCTAGAATAATGAGTTTTAATCTACAATGTTTAGTCTTCTTATAATAATCATCTATTTTTACTCATTTTGATGTTAAAATTATACTTCTCTGATTTTAACAGTGTCTTGAGTTGAATGTATGTGTATGTGTGTGTATATATATACAATCGTGGAGGATTAATTTGCTGTTAGTTAGGATTATTTGTTGTTTCACTATAGTTTTAGAGTCATTTTCCCTCTTTCTACACATCAATGATGCCTTTGATTCCTCAACAAAACATTGTTTGTCCAAAAAGAGTGATTAAGTAACATTTAAATTAAACTTCGCTTATTATATTTTTATATGATGGAATAATGAAGTAGAAACTTTATTATGTAGGAATTTTCTTCATTGTTATTAAAATCAGAGTATGTTTTCTCATTATATCATCAGGTATATTCCTAAATGGAGATTAGAAGATGTAGGAGAATTTGGGGTAGAAGAAAGAAGAGTGACATTAATCTGTAGCAAATGCTGTTGAGGTCCTGCCTGCATTTTTTTTATTACTCACTGTTCCAGTGAAAAGTGAAAATGTGAATAAAAACATTAGCTAACATATATGTTGGAAAGATTAAATAAAGCCAAAGTACCTCTTAAAAAAAAAAAAAAAATGTGGCTTATCCAACCAGAATATTGTTGCACTGTTCTCAGTGTTACTGCTCTTTGTTAAATTGAAAATAAGAATGATGAAGTCCTTCCTTCCACACTCATACCCCAACACACACTGGAAAGAACTTGCATGAACAGTGAATGATTTGTAATCTAATCATTTAAATAATAAATTGCAGTTTACCAATAAGCTTTACAGAAACTGCATATTCTGAGAATGCCAAAAATAATTATAAAGCTATTCCCAAGGTTTTTTATGAAAATGATCTTAAAGTGGACAAAATCTTCAGCCTATTCTGTTTTTCCTTTACAACCTGAAAACCACTAAATAAAGCAATAAAGTATGTTGAGATGCACCATAAGTGTCAGTGATTAATGGAAAAGAAGAATCGTGAATTTTGCAGACTGATATTTTGTATGCTTTCCAAATTGGGCTTGGTCACTGCTGTGAAAATCACAGTAAATTTTGCTTCTGTGAAATTGTTAGGGGAAGCACACTGGCTGAAACCACCCAACGTGGCTGGGCACCATAGTAACCATTTTCATGGGTTGTTTTATGACAGGAGGTCCTAGTAAGGAACATGGAATTAATAAGTCACCACCAACCAGAAGAATTCGGGAAAGGTCAAAGGGAGATACCACATGTCCGACCACCTCCTAGAATCCTTCTCACTGGCATCCATCTTGGCTGGACAAGGTGTGCACCACCAGGAAGGACTCTGAGTCAGAATGATTGGCTAAAGACAACCTAGAAACTAATCCCATCACCATAAACCCTGAGACTGTGAGCCACTTGGAAGAGCAGTTCTCCTCAGTTCCCTTACCTTGCCCGGGTGTCCTTTCCAATAAAATTTCTTGCTTTGTCAGCACACGTGTCTCCTCGGACAATTCATTTCTGAGTTTCAGATAAGAGCCCATTTTCAGGCCCTGGAAGGGGTCCCCTTTCCTGCAACAAAATCACTTTTGAGGATTTTCATTCTGTATTCTAGAAGCAGTTTTCCTATTCTATACTCACAATCCCTTTGCATGTATGTAGAAGTATATGTGCTAGATAGCTAGACAGTAACATCTTCTGACATAACAACAGAGAAATCACAGGTATATGACAAAATCTAACATTTTTAATGAGAAACTTCTCAGGCATATCTTAAAATTCTGAAGGTTACAAATTTCCTGATATTTAGAGAACAAACTTACTGTCCAAACTGGTTCAGAGTGCCCAGATTTACTGAAGATTCTAAAGGAAAACAAAAATGGAATTTGAGAGCTCTCTATTATTCTTGGGTACTTTGTGATTGCTATAGTGATCATCTGTATCCATAGAGTTTGTCCAAAGCTTCTAAGTCAGAAAAAAAGGCACTGTAATAGTTGAAGACTGTTTCATCTGGTGGCTCAGATGGTACAGAATCAGCCGGCAATGCAGGAGACCCAGGTTCGATCCTTAGGTCAGGAAGATTCCCTGGAAAAGGGAATGGCAATCCATTCCAGTATTCTTGCCTGGAGAATCTCATGGAAAGAGGAGCCTCGTGGGATACAGTCCATGAGGTCGCAAGGAGTTGGACACAATCGAGCAACTAACATTTTCACTAACACTTTCACTTTCAGGGCAAAGATATTTTTTGGTGTTTTTGCTCTTAGTCTAATAGCTTCTAGGAAAGTGAAGAATATATTTGTGAAGTTGAAAGGCCATTTAAGACCTTGAATTCAATAACTAAAATCATTCTTATCATTTGAATGAGCAAGCAGAGTCAGAAATTCCTTTTACCTCTGTGTCTTTCTTTTGCCCTCTGTTAGCTGTTTGCCCTATCTCTGTCTCTTTCTCTGTGTTTTTATCTTTCCCAATTATTTTGTACAGTACTTCATTAAGTCAATTTCAATTTAAATCAGAAGTAAAAAAATACACATTTCAGTAAAACAAAGCATAAAAGACATAAATGTATATTTACACCAAAGTATTCTACATGGAAGCTGATGCTATAGCCAGTAATTGCTAGTTTCTTGGTTTTAACATTTCATTTTTTCATATTAGTAAAAATGACACAGTTAATCTTTCCTTATAAATGAAATTGTGACTTTTTCTATAACTTAATCTGGGATAATAGTTTTGAACAGAAATTACGTACTATGAAAATCAAAGTTTACAACTTTTTTTTCCCCATATGAAAAGCTCTAGTCTATCATGAAGACTGTCTCAAGAAGGAAATAGAAACCCACTCTAGTATTTTTGCCTGGGAAATTCCATGGACAGAGAAGTCTAGCAGGCTACAGTCCATGGAGTCACAGAAGAGTTGGATACAACTTAGCAAGTCAGACATGACTTAGCAACTAAACAACAAGACGTTGATTTAATAAGCAATATATACTTTTCTGTACCATACTTATACATATTAAATGGAAATAAGTCTGATATCTGTTCATAAATATACATCTTGGGTTATTTATATGCATAGCATTATCTGTATAATCAAATCACAGAGCAGAAAACTAACAATAGATCTGATTAGACTAGATATAAGAAAGCACAAAATAATTACCATGGTTTATTGTTTTTGTTTTTACAAACTTTCTGATTTTACCTTCTATCCTTTCACAAATAGAGTTGTAGATATGCCTGTATTGTTCAGCTATTATATGAAAATGAAAAACATACTGTTTGAAAAACTGTTTGACACAAGATATTATCATATCTATTTTACTTTGATGAAAGAATATTCATATTTTTTAATTAGAATCAAAACTGAATTTTTTTTTCGATCAGTGGCTTATATAACTTTCCTGTGAGTCAGTGAACTCAGTGAGCAACACCATGATACACCTCACCAATGGTTTAGATATACACAGGAAAAAAGAAAAAAAAGAAAGAAAGAAACGAACAAAAAACCCTCCAACTTGTTAATTTTCTGCTTTAATTTTATCAGCTGACATTTTTATGAGTCCTTTTTGAGCTTGATTCATATTAAATAATTGGAGAACTTAACACTCTTTCTATTTTCTTCCTTCCTCTCTTTCTTTGATTTTCTTTTTTTTTTTCCACTGTCTTTCTCTATTCATTCACTTCAGCAATTTATCTATGATAGAAAAATATAATTAAATTGATCTTCAAAAATGCCTCATGATCCCTCTGTCATGCTTCAGAGCACCAGCATCTCTGTGAGGAGAGCTCCTACACAGGCCTGGTGTTCCAGTTTTTACATCAAGTGCCCTGGATTTTGTAACTGGCAGTCAGGAGATACCTTTGGACCACTTGGCTGTGATGGCCAGGGGTACATGCAATCCTGGGCCCTTTGGAATTATAACAACCAGAGACATAATTCTTGGCAGCCCACCACCCACAGAGCACAATACAGACATCAGACTGAAATTCATCCACAGCCTTTCTGAGAAAGAGGGCTACTCATCTGTCCTACAGCTTTAGCCTTAAGGGAGGGCTCAGGCTTGGCACCCATCTAGAGGCTAAGTTCCTAGGGAATATAGGACAGGGCATTCTATACTGCACTCTTCCTCTGCCTCACTACAGCTCACTGGTATGTTCCATCTGGAGCCCTAATTTCTCTGAGTGACACCCAGGAGACACCTCAAGATGACTTAGCTCTGGAGGCCAGTGAGGCTTACATTTGTGGTACCCCAGTATGGATGTGAGAGTTGGACTGTAAAAAAAGCTGAGCATCGAAGAATTGATGCTTTTGAACTGTGGTGTTGGATAAGACTCTTGAGAGTCCCTGGGACTGCAAGGAGATCTAACCAGCCCATTCTAAAGGAGATCAGCCCTGGGATTTCTTTGGAAGGAATGATGCTAAAGCTGAAACTCCAATACTTTGGCCACCTCATACAAAGTGTTGACTCATTGGAAAAGACTTTGATGCTGGGGGGGGTCAGGGGCAGGAGGAGAAGGGATGACAGAGGATGAGATGGCTGGATGGCATCACCAACTAGATGGACATGAGTTTGGGTAAACTTTGGGAGTTGGTGATGGACAGGGAGGCCTGGTGTGCTGCAATTCATGGGGTCACAAAGAATCAGCATGAGTGAGCGACAAAACTGAACTGAAAGCTATATATACATTTCTATTTTAAAAAAGCTATTCTCAAGAGCCTGGCTTCCAATCAACTGAATCTAGAAACTAACTTAGACCTTCCCTTTTTGGACACTGAGTGGGCCACTTAATGTACCTTCCATTACTGGGAGTTATAAAAAATAATATAGGCTGCTTGGACAATTACAGAGATTTGAGAGACAACCAAGAAGAAAGGCAAGGTTGAATGATAAGGCTTATTTCCTACAGAAGGCCAACTCTTCAAGACTAGAGAGGTGGCTGTTTAATGCATAGAAACCAAAACAGTCAAGAAAAATAAACATTATAATATGTTCCAAAAGAAGAACAAGATAAATTCTCAGGACAAATTCTTAAGTAAAGAAAAAAGTTCTTACCAAGTAATTTACTTGATAAAGATTTAATAGTAATTGTCTTAAATATGCTCACCAAACTTGGGAGAGGAATGGATGAACACAGTGAAAACTTCAGCAAAATATAGAAAAATAAGTCAGTACCAACCAGAAGTCACAGAACTGGAGAATACAATAACTCAACTGAAAAATATTTACTAGTGGCATTCAACAGCAGCCTAGATGAAGCACAGAAAGAATCAGTAATCTCAAATACATGGCAGAGAAACTCATCCAATCAGAGAAACAAAAAGAAAGAAAAATGAAAAAAAAATGATGATAGTTTAAGAAATCAATAGGACAACACTAAGCAGACTAGCATTCTCTTTATAGAAGTTTCAGAAGGAAAAGGGAGAGACAAATGGACAGAAATTTTATTTGAAGAAATAATGGTTGAAAACTTCCCAAACCTGGAAAAAGAGCTAGACATACAAATCCAGGAAGCCCAGGGAGCTCTAACTGAGATGAATTCAAAGGAGCCTATACCAAAACACGTTATAAATAAAATGTCAAAAGTTAAAAAGGCAAAATGTCTGTATTCAGAAAACAATAAGAAGATGCTGAAATAAATCAAACACTGCACCATATTCTTGGATTGGAGGAATCGATATTGTGAAAACTGCTATACTATCCAATGCAGTCTCAGTGCAATAATTGCCACATTACCAATGACATATTTGACAGAATTAAAACAAAATAATTTACAATTTGTATGGACACACAAAAGATATCAAACAGCCAAAGCAATATTAAGAAAGCAAAATGGAGCTGGAGGAATCAGGCTCACTGACTTAAGACTATACTACAAAGTTATAGCAGTTAAGACAGTATGGAACTGGCATAAAAACAGAAACATAGATGAATGCAACAGTATAGAATGCCTGGAGGTAATGATCACCTAGTGAAGACAGTCTCTTCAATAAATAGTGCTGGGAAAAGCATACAGCTACATGTAAAAGAATGAAATTAGAACAATCTAAAACACCACACACACAAGCAATCTCAAAATGAATTAAGGACCTAAATGTAAGACCAGATTCTATAAAACAAGGAAAACATAGGCAGAACACTCTTTGACATAAATCACAGCAAGATCTTTATGAACCACCTCCTAGAGTAATGAAAATAAAATCAAAAACAAACAAACTGAATCTAAGTAAACTTAAAGGCTTTTGCAAAGTAAAGTAAATCATAAAGAAGATGAAGTGATAACCTTCAGAATGGGAGAAAATATCTGCAAAGGAAGCTACTGACAAGAGATTAATATCCAAAATATACAAACAACTCACGCAATTCAATATTAAAACAAATAACCCAATGAAGAAAACAAACAAACAAACAAAAAAAATGGGGAGATCTGAATCTAGACATTTCTCCAAAGAAGACATACAGATGACCAGCAAACACATGAAAAGATACTCACCATCACTAATTATTAGAAAAATGTAAATCAAAACTACAGTGAGGCATCACCTCACACCAGTCATTGACCCATCATCAAGAATACATTTGAATCAGTTCTAATGAGGTGGATGAAACTGGAGCCTATTATACAGAGTGAAGTAAGCCAGAAAGAAAAACACCAATACAGTATACTAACACATATATATGGAATTTAGAAAGATGGTAACAATAACCCTGTGTACGAGACAACAAAAGAGACACTGATGTATAGAACAGTCTTATGGACTCTGTGGGAGAGGGAGAGGGTGGGAAGATTTGGGAGAATGGCATTGAAAAATCTAAAAACCATAAATGTTGGGCAGGGTGTGGAGAATAGGGAATCCTCCTACACTGCTGGTGGAAATGTAAATTGGTACAGTCACTGTGAAGAAGAGTATGGAGGTTCCTTAAAAAACTAAACATAGAACTACCATAGGACCCAGCAATCATACTCCTGGTCATATACCCAGAAAAAAGCATAATTCAGAAAGAAACATACACTCCAGTGTTCATTGAAACACTCTTTACAATATCCAGGGCGTAGAAGCCATCTAAATGTCCATCAACAGAGGAATGGATAAAGATGTGATACACATACACAATAGAGTTTTACTCTTCAATAAAAAAAAATGATAATAGTGGCATTTGCAGCAACATGGATGGACCTAGAAATTATCATATAAGTGAAATGTCAGACACAGAAAGATAAATATCATATGATATTGCTTATATGTGGAATCTGAAAAATGGGAGGATACAAATGAACTTATTTATAAAACAAAAGTAGAGTCATGGATGTAGATAAAAAAACCTATGGTTTCCAGGAAAAAAGGAGAGGAATAAATTTTGAGATTGGAACTGATACATAAGTACCACTATATATTAAATATAGTATTAAAAATAACCTGCAGTATTGCACAGGGAACTGTGCCCAATATTCTCTAAAGGCCCATATGGAAAAATAATCTTATAAAAGAGTGTATATATGTATATGTATAACTGCTTCACTTTGCTGTACATGTGAAACTAATACCCATTGTAACTCGACTGTATTCCAAAGTTTTTTTTTTTTTTTCCTAAGGTGATCAAACTAAATATATATAAATATATATATATATATATTATAATAAGACACCAGAGAAGAGAACTAGAGAGCATGCATTTATTTATTTACTTTTAAATTTTTTATTGCAATATAGTTGATATATTAAAATCTTGAATAACTGGAAAGAGGGAAAAGGGAAGGGCAAAAGCAGTATTTATACAAACTATTGGTCTTCCCAGGTGGTGCTAGTGGTTAAAGAACCCTCATGCCATTTCAGGAGACATAAGAGATGAGGGCTCCATCCCTATATCTAAAAGCTCCCTTGGATGAGGGTATGGCAACCCACTCCAGTATTCTTGTTTAGAGAATCCCAAGGACAGAGGAGCCTGGCAGGCTATGATCCATACATAGGTTTGCAAAGAGTCAGACACGACTAAAGAGACTTAGCATGTATGTATGCATACAAACTAGTATGTATAAAATAAATAAGCAACAAGAATATATTTTACAGAACAGAAATATATAGCCACTATTTTGGAACAACTTTAAATGGAGCAAAACATATAAAAATATTGAATCACTGTACTGTACACCTGAAATCAGTATTCAGTTCAGTTCAGTCGCTCAGTCCTGTCTGACTCTTTGCAACCCCATGAATTGCAGCACGTCAGGCCTCCCTGTCCATCACCAACTCCAAGAGTTCACCCAAACTCAAGTCCATCGAGTCGGTGATGCTGTACAGCCATCTCATCCTCTGTCATCCCCTTCTCCTCTTGCCCCCAATCCCTCCCAGCATTAGAGTCTTTTCCATTGAGTCAACTCTTCGCATGAGGTGGCCAAAGTACTGGAGTTTCAGCTTTAGCATCATACCTTCCAAAGACCACCCAGGGCTGATCTTCTTTGGAATGGACTGGTTGGATCTCCTTGCAGTCCAAGGGACTCTCAAGAGTCTTCTCCAACACCACAGTTCAGAAGCATTAATTCTTCAGCACTCAGCTTTCTTCACAGTCCAACTCCCACATTCACACATGAATATTGGAAAAACCATAGCCTTGACTAGATGGACACTTGTTGGAAAAGTAATTTCTCTGCTTTTGAATATGCTATCTAGGTTGGTCATAACTTTCCTTCCAAGGAGTAAGCGACTTTTAATTTCATGCCTGCAAACACCATCTGCAGTGATTTTGGAGCCCAAAGAATAAAGTCTGACATTATTTCCACTTTTTTCACATCTATTTCCCATGAAGTGATGGGACCAAAAGCCATGATCTTAGTTTTCTGAATGTTGAGCTTTAAGCCAAATTTTTAACTTTTCTCTTTTACTTTCATCAAGAGGCTTTTTAGTTCCTCTTCACTTTCTGCCATAAGGGTGGTGTCATCTGTATATCTGAGGTTATTGATATTTCTCCTGGCAATCTTGATTCCAGCTTGTGCTTCTTCCAGTCCAGCATTTCTCATGATGCACTCTGCATATAAGTTAAATAAGCAGTGTGACAATATACAGCGTTGACATACTCCTTTTCCTATTTGGAACCAGTCTGTTGTTCCATGTCAAGTTCTAACTGTTGTTTCCTGATCTGCATATAGGTTTCTCAAGAGGCAGGTCAGGTGGTCTGGTACTCCCATCACTTGAAGAATTTTCCACGGTTTATTGTGATCCACACAGTCATAGGCTTTAGCATAGTCAATAAAGCAGAAATAGATGTTTTTCTGGAACTCTCTTGCTTTTTCTATGATCCAGTGGATGTTGGCAATTTGATCTCTGGTTCCTCTGCCTTTTCTAAAACCAGCTTGAACATCAGGAAGTTCACGGTTCACATATTGCTGAAGCCTGGCCTGGAGAATTTTGAGCATTACTTTACTAGTGTGTGAGATGAGTGCAATTGTGCGGTAGTTTGAGCCTTCTTTGGCATTGCCTTTCTTTGGGATTGGAATGAAAATTGACCTTTTCCAGTCCTGTGACCAGAGCTGAGTTTTCCAAATTTGCTGGCATATTGAGTGCAGCACTTTCACAGCATCATCTTTCAGGATTTGGAATAGCTCAACTGGAATTCCATCACCTCCACTAGCTTTGTTCATAGTCATGCTTTCTAAGGCCCACTTGACTTCACATTTCAGGATGTCTGTCTCTAGGTGAGTGATCACACCATCGTGATTATTTTGGTCATGAAGATCTTTTCTGTAGAGTTCTTCTGTGTATTCTTGCCACCTCTTCTTAATATCTTCTACTCTTGGAAGGTCCATCCCATTTCTGTCCTTTATCGAGCCCATCTTTGCATGAAATGTTCCCTTGGTATCTCTAATTTTCTTGGAGAGATCTCTAGTCTTTCTGATTCTGTTGTTTTCCTCTATTTCTTTGCATTGATCACTGAGGAAGGCTTTCTTATCTCTTCTTGCTATTCTTTGGAACTTTGCATTCAGATGCTTATATTTTTCCTTTTCCCCTTTGTCTTTCACTTCTCTTCTTTTCAAAGCTATTTATAAGCCCTCCCCAGACAGCCATTTTGCTTTTTTACATTTCTTTTCCATGGGGATGTTCTTGATCCCTGTCTTCTGTACAGTGTTACGAACCTCCATCCACAGTTCATCAGGCACTCTATCTATCAGATCTAGCACCTTAATTTATTTCTCACTTCCACTGTATAATCATAAGGGATTTGATTTAGGTCATACCTGAATGGGCTAGTGGTTTTCCTTACTTTCTTCAAGTCTGAATTTGGCAATAAGGATATCATGATCTGAGTCACAGTCAGCTCCCAGTCTTGTTTTTGCTGACTGTATAGAGCTTCTCCATCTTTGGATGCAAAGAATATAATCAATCTGATTTTGTTGTTGACCATCTGGTGATGTTCATGTGTAGAGTCTTCTGTGTTGTTGGAAGAGGGTGTTTGCTATGCCTAGTGTGTTCTCTTGGCAACAGTCCATTAGCCGTTGCCCTGCTTCATTCTGTATTCCAAGGCCAAATTTGTCTGTTACTCCAGGTGTTTCTTGACTTCCTACTTTTGCATTCCAGTGCCCTGTAATGAAAAGGTCTTTTTGGGGGGTGTTAGTCCTAAAAGGTCTTGTAGGTCTTCATAGAACCATTCAACTTCAGCTTCTTCAGTGTTACTGGTTGGGACATAGACATGGATTACTGTGATATTGAATGGTTTGCCTTGGAAACGAACAGAGATCATTCTGTTGTTTTTGAGATTGCATCCACGTACTGCATTTCATATTCTTTTGTTGACCATGAAGGCTACTCCATTTCTTCTATGGGATTCTTGCCCACAGTAGTAGATATAATGGTCATCTGAGTTAAATTAACCCATTACAATCCATTTTAGTTCACTGATTTCTAGAATGTCGTTGTTTACTCTTGCCATCTCCTGTTTGGCCACTTCCAATTCACCTTGATTCATGTACCTGACATTCCAGGTTCCTATGCAATATTGCTCTTTACAACATTGGACCTTGCTTCTATCACTGGTCACATCCACAACTGGGTATTGTTTTTGCTTTGGGTCCATCCCTACATTCTTTCTGGAGTTATTTCTCCACTGATCTCCAGTAGCATATTGGACACCTACTGACATGGGGAGTTCCTCTTTCAGTGTCCTATCATTTTGGCTTTTCATACTGTTGATGGGGTTCTCAAGGCAAGAATACTGAAGTGGCTTGCCATTCCCTTCTCCAGTGGACCACATTCTGTCAGACCTCTCCACCATGACCCGCCCTCCTTTGGTGGCCCTACACGGCATGATTTAGTTTCATTGAGTTAGACAAGGCTGTGGTCCGTGTGATTAGATTGACTAATTTTCTGTGAGTATGGTTTCAGCATGTCTGCCCTCTGATGCCCTCACAACATCTACCATCTTACTTGGGTTTCTCTTACCTTGGACGTGTGATATCTCTTCATGTGCTGGCTGCTCCAGCAAAGTGCAGCTGCTGCTCCTTATCTTGGATGAAGGGTATTTCCTCAAGGCCGCCCCCCCGACCTTGAACGTGGAGTAGCTCCTCTCGGCCCTCCTGTGTCCATGCAGCCACTAGTATATTGTAAAGCAATTATGCTTCAATTAAATAAATAAATAAAATGTTGTGTTATTGCCCAAGATTGGCTTTCCCATAGGGGGAAGAAAAAACTTGGTATTATAATATTTTCTAAAATTTAAATGTAATGATTATCACCCAATGACAAACATCATGGCATAAGTTAAATAAACTAGTAGTTAGCTTTCAAATTAAAATCAAATTATTTTTAAAATGTTTCAGTAAACAAATACCTATTAAGAGATACTTTTAATTCTCACATTTTAACAGGAAAGATTTATATATTTCATTACAGTCTTCATTTCCTTAGATATTTATTACAATGTATCCATTTTTTGCTTGATTCATTTATAATTATGGTATGAGATAGAAGACAAAATATAATTTTTCAAATGGTAAAATAAGGAAATTGGTTATATTCTCAAAATAAATAACTTAGCTTTATAAAATTACTGTATTTTGGAAATTGAAATCATTTCTGTGGTTTAACATAAACTGTCACAATCAGGTATGACATATTTTAAGAGCTTTTTTATGCATTTTTTTTCCTGCTCACTTGAGGATTAGATGCATCTGGCAACTCATTTATGTCAATGACATTTATTAATCACTTCCCATGTTATGATGTATGAAGGCTTTCACACTTGTGATATTTCAAAAGTATCTAAAACTGATGATTCCCATTTTCTCATTTAAAACCTATTATGAAGGGATCTCCTGAGAAAACAGCCACCTGTGTCCAGTTAACAGCTTATGATCATCTAGAATTCCTGATTGCATAGATAAAATGTATTTACTTCTTGTTCCTATTTTTCCACTACAATGCCCTTCAACTAAATTGACCTCCTTTGTTTGTTATTAACATATCTTTTAATGTAATTAATCACTTACCCATTTAAAAATCCATGGTTTTATATGTTATTTCTGCCATTTTTTGAATTGGTTCAAGACAGAGAACCAAGTAAAATGTATATATTTCAAACCATATGTAGATATCCGTGGTGACATTAATTAGTTTTCAGATGTATATATTTTATGCATAATTAGCTTCCATAATATGATTATACAACAATAGTGAATAGACTAGGTCAAGTATTATTTCACATAGTTACATATGTGATTTTGTATTTTAACAAAAATAAAGAGAGCAAAATATAAGTGGAAAAAAAGATCATTTAAGTAATAGTCTCACTCTGCCCTCCAGAAATTGATATATACTTCCAAATATCTTAATATACATACATAAGGCTTCAGCAATATGTGAACCATGAACTTCCTGATGTTCAAGCTGGTTTTAGAAAAGGCAGAGGAACCAGAGATCAAATTGCCAACATCCGCTGGATCATGGAAAAAGCAAGAGAGTTCCAGAAAAACATCTATTTTTGCTTTATTGACTATGCCAAAGCCTTTGACTGTGTGGATCACAATAAACTGTGGAAAATTCTTCAAGAGATGGGAATACCAGACCACCTGATCTGCCTCTTGAGAAATTTGTATGCAGGTCAGGAAGCAACAGTTAGAACTGGACATGGAATAATAGACTGGTTCCAAATAAGAAAAGGAGTCATCAAGGCTGTATATTGTCACCCCGTTTATTTAACTTATATGCAGAGTACATCATGAGAAACGCTGGACTGGAAGAAACACAAGCTGGAATCAAGATTGCTGGGAGAAATATCAATAACCTCAGATATGCAGATGACACCACCCTTATGGCAGAAAGTAAAGAGGAACTCAAAAGCCTCTTGATGTAAGTGAAAGTGGAGAGTGAAAAAGTTGGCTTAAAGCTCAACATTCAGAAAACGAAGATCATGGCATCCGGTCCCATCACTTCATGGTAAATAGATGGGGAAACAGTGGAAACAGTGTCAGACTTTATTTTTCTGGGCTCCAAAATCACTACAGATGGTGACTGCAGCCATGAAATTAAAAGATGGTTACTCCTTGGAAGGAAAGTTATGACCAACCTAGATAGCATATTCAAAAGCAGAGACATTACTTTGTCAACAAATATCCGTCTAGTCAAGGCTATGGTTTTTCCAGTGGTCATGTATGGATGTGAGAGTTGGACTGTGAAGAAGGCTGAGCGCCGAAGAATTGATGCTTTTGAACTGTGGTGTTGGAGAAGACTCTTGAGAGTCCCTTGGACTGCAAGGAGATCCAACCAGTCCATTCTGAAGGAGATCAGCCCTGGGATTTCTTTGGAAGGAATGATGTTAAAGCTGAAACTCCAGTACTTTGGCCACCTCATGTGAAGAGTTGACTCATTGGAAAAGACTCTGATGCTGGGAGGGATTGGGGGCAAGAGGAGAAGGGGACAACAGAGGATGAGATGGCTGGATGGCATCACTGACTCGATGGACGTGAGTCTGAGTGAACTCCAGGAGTTGGTGACGGACAGGGAGGCCTGGCGTGCTGCAATTCATGGGGTCGCAAAGAGTCAGACACGACTGAGCGACTGATCTGATCTGATCTGATATATATATATTTAGGTTATATATAATTGGAGAAATTGATAGTAGATCAATAGCTAGATATTTAAAAGATAATCTTATAAAAATTAGATAGGTCCTGCTGCTCTGCAGGCTTCTCTAATTGTGGAAAGTAGGGGCCACTCTCCAGTTGCAGTGTGAGGGCTTCCCACTGCGGTGGCTTCTCTTATTGTGGAGCATGGCCCTAGGGTGCTTGCACTTCAGCAGCTGAGGCACGTGGGCCCAGCATTTTGACTCCTGGACTCTAGATCACGAGCTCAGTAGTGTGGCGCACTGGCCTAGCTTTTCCGCAGCATGTGAGATCTTACCAGGGATCAAACTTGTGCCTACTGCACTGGCAGGTGGATGTTTTACCACTGAACTGCCAGAGATGCCCTCTAGTAACTAATCTTCACTAATTTCAACACAGAATAATCAAGTCCCAAGTTGATGATAACTGGCAGCAGCATATTACAAGTTCCACATGTACAAAGTAGACATTTAAAGATTTTAGGAGATATATACTGATTTTAAATACTCATAATAACAAACATAAGATATTATTGTTTGAAAATTAAGATAGAAACTAAAACTCTAAAATCTGTAAAATTCTGAATACAGGAAAGCTACAAATATATGTAAAGTTACTGAAGAGCTTTATATAAGTCTACATTATTGCATCAAAATTAAGAATCAGCAAGCACCAATATTTCAAAACACTTATTGTTGACTAATATATTTTTATACTTACAAAGTTGCATTTGGCCAAATTAATTTTAGCCAAAAATAATGCATTTCATTTTCTACTTACACAGAAATTATCTATATGTATTATTTAACCCTATATAAAACTGTTTTTTATAGTCAGAGTATTTCAATAGAAAATATAAAATGAGAATGCTTAAGTTTCAGAAACGTCAGAAAGCTCTTACACCTAAAATAGAGCTAATAATTCAAGATGATTGAGTATGCTTAGACATTTGGGAAAGAAATGATTTTCAAATTAGTTGGGAATGTCTTGCATATATGACATGTTGACAGGCCTCATGCTATATCTTCTAAGAGGCATCATAACAATAATGAAATGAGAGAAAATAAATTAGAATCTATTGATTTTAACCTCCTTAGTATGAAACAAAAGCATTTTGGGTGTTAAGCAAAAACAAAAATTAGAATATTGAAACTTGAACGGTGATTTTTCTATTTGTTTAAATATACAGACTGTTTTGTAATTGAAGCCTAGATTAAAAAATTATTTTATATCCACCGCTTGATTAAAAATATCTTAAAGATGTCCAACTTGCTTTGTCCTTCTCCTAAAGCTGAGTCATTTTGTAGTGAAGAATTTGTGGTTAGCATAAATTTACAACTTTGGAACAGCCTGAAATCATGGCTATTACAAATTCTCTTTCTAGTGATATCAAGTTAAAAAGTAATAAACTTTGAATTCTAATGTACTTTGTTCCTTAAAATCTTTCCTTTAGACCCTTTATGCTGCTGCTGCTAAGTCTCTTCAATAGTGTACAACTCTTTGAGACCCTATGGAGCATAGCCCACCAGGTTCCACTGTCCATGGGCTTCTTCAGGCAAGAATACTGGAGTGGATTGCCATACCCTCCTCCAGGGGATCTCCCCAACCCAGGACCTGTGAAACCACATGTCTCAAGTCTCCTGCGTAGGCATGCAGATTCTTCACTAGCGCCACCTGGGAAGCCCTAGAGCCTTTATGCCTTTAGCAGAATAATGGTCTCAATTACTAAAAATCACAAACGTGAGCCTCCCATTGCTTATGTGAAAATTTTAAGATGCTGCCAGCCAGTTCTGCATCAAATAGGTTCTGTTTATTTGACAAATTTTCATCTGCACTTCCAAGTTTATTTTTTTTTAATTGGTGAAACAAGTTCCATATTTGTTTGTGACTATAAAGCATGGTGATATATAGTTTAAGAAATTTAAAGAGTTTAAGAAATTATTTACATCAGCATCTCTAGTATTTTTTTTTTAACCTTTCCTAAGAAATCTTTGAAATATGGAGTGATACTTTCCTTTGGTGTTCTCCATCATTCTCCATAGTAAAATGTATTTCAGAAACAGATGTTATCCTTGTATTTTTTTACTCAAAATTTCACCTAGAATGTCTACAAAAACAGAGGAAACATATCTCTATCTCCTCTACTCCCTGAAGCTAACAAAAAATAACAAGCATATTATAGATGAAATCCCTCAGAAAATATATAGATATAGGGATTCCCTGGTGGTTCAAATGGTTCTGAACTCAGTGTGGGAAACATGGGTTGGAAGATACCCTGGAGAAGGAAATTGATATTATACATGAAATCCCTAAGAAAATATTTTTATATAGTCTCCATAAAATTAAATAAAATAATTGAATCATAGTCTCTAGAAGTTCAAAACATAGATATGATAAATTGAGAGAGTTAAAACAACAGTCAACCAAAAAGTCCACTGATAACAATCAGAAAATAAATAGAAAATAATGATAAAACCATTATGACAATTGTTATTTTCTAAAGCAACAGAAACATAAAAATACACCATTAAAAAACATTCATATATATATGGAACACAAGGCAGAAGTAAAAATATAGTTATGTAAGAGGGCTTTTGGCATATCTCTTTATAACAGTGGAGAAAATACTACCATATATAATGTCCCCCAAAAGACAATCCCTAAACCTTCTTCAGATGGGAGGAGTATTCAGAACAACTATGATAAAACAGGTTTTCAGTCAGTTCAGTTGCTCATTTGTGTCTGACTCTTTGTGACCCCATGGACTGCAGCACACCAGGCTTCCCTGTCCATCACCAACTCCCAGAGCTTACTCAAACTCATGTCCATTGAGTCCGTGATGCCATCCAACCATCTCATCATACTCTGTCGTCCCTTTCTCCTCCCACCTTCAATCTTTTCCAGCATCAAGGTATTTTCCAATGAGTCAGTTTTTTGCATTAGGTGGCCAAGATATTGGAGTTTCAGCTTCAGCATCAGTCCTTTCAATGAACATTCACGACTGATCTCACATGATACTCTATTAGAAACAGTAGACAGTAAGAATTAAGAACACTTCTTTAATATGGAATCACATTTTAACTGGATAACACTATTCGAGTGTCTCTCACTAACTCATGATAATAACATTTTACTAGCTTGAGCCTCAAAAGAGCTGAAATTATACAGGGGAATGGGAAAAACTCAGGCAAAGAAAATCAGCTCAGTTCAGTTCACTCATTCAGTTATGTCCAACACTTTGAGACTCCATGGACTGCAGCATGCCAGGCTTCCCTGTTCATCACCAACTGCCAGAGCTTGTTCAAACTCAATGTCCATCGAGTTGGTGATGCCACCCAGCCATCTCATCCTCTGTCATCCCCTTCTCCTCCTGCCTTCAATCTTTCCCAGCATCAGGGTCTTTTCTAAGGAGTCAGTTCTTTGCATCAGGTTGCCAAAGGAATAGAACCTCAGCTCTAGCATCAGTTCCTCCAATGAATATTCAGAACTGATTTCCTTTAAAATTGACTGGTTTGATCTCCTTGCAGTCCAAGGGACTCTCAAGAGTCTTCCCCAACACCACAGTTCAAAAGCATCAATTCTTCAGTGCTCAGCTTTCTTTATGGCCTGACACTCACATCCATACATGATTATTGGAAAAACCATAGCTTTGAAGAGACGGACCTTTGTTGGCAAAGCAATGTCTCTGCTTTCTAATATGCTGTCTAAGTTGGTCATAGATTTTCTTCCAAGGAGCAAGCATGTTTTAATTTCATGGCTGCAGTCACCAGCTGCAGTGATTTTGGAGCCCAAGAAAATAAAGTCTGTCACAATTTCCATTGTTTCCCCTTCTTGCCATGAAGTGATGGGCCCAGATGCTATGATCTTCGTTTTTTGAATGTTGAATTTTAAGCCAGTTTTTTCAATCTCCTCTTTCACATTCATCAAGAGGCTTTTTAGTTCCTCTTCACTTTCTGCCATAAGAGTGGTGTCATCTGCATATCTGAGGTTATTGATATTTCTCCCTGCAATCTTGATTTCAGCCTGTGTTTCATCCAGTCCAACACTCTGCATGATGTACTATGCATATAAAGCTAAATAAGGGGGCAATATACAGCCTTGACACAAACCTCTCCCCTAGTATCTCTGAAGCTAAAGAGTTTGTCTGAAGTGTGGGAGACCCCAGTTTGATCCCTGGGTTGGGAAGATCCCCTGGAGAAGGGAATGGCAACCCACTCCAGTGGAGCCTGACAGACCTTTATCCATAGGGTCCCACAGAGTCAGACATGACTGAATGACTAACACATATACTCCTCAGACCATTGTTTTGCCTTTTTGCATCTCTTTTTCTTGGGGATAGTTTTGATCACTGCCTCTAGTACAATGTTACAAACATCTGTCCATTGTTCTTAAAGCACTCGATACATCATATGTAAGCCTATTAATCTATTTGTCACTTTCACTGTATAATCATAAGAGACTGATTTAGGTCATACATACCTGAATGGTCTAGTGGTTTTCCCTATTTTCTTCAATTTAAGTCTGAATTTGGCAATTAGGAGTTCATGATCTGAGCCACAGTCAGCTTATGGTCTTGTTTTTGCTGACTCTATATAGATTTTTTATCTTTAGCTGTAAAGAATATTATCAATTTGATTTCACTATTGACTATCTGGTGATGTCCATGTGTAGATTCTTATCCTGTGTTGTTAGAAGAGGGTGTTTGCTATGACCAGTGTGTTCTCTTGGCAAAACTCTGTTAGCCTTTGCCCTACTGTATTTTGTACTCCAAGGGCAAACTTTCATTTTACTCCAAGTATCTCCTGACTTCCTACTTTTGCATTCCAGTACCATATGATGAAAAATACTTTTTTTTTTTTTTTTTTTTTGCTGTTAGTTCTAGAAATTATGACAAAACATGGTTCACTGGAGAAAGTAATGACAAACTACTTCAGTATTCTTGCTTTGAGAGCCCTATGAACTAAAATATGAAACTGAAATATGAACTTCCCAGATCAATAGGTGCCCAATATGCTACTAGGGAAGAGTAGAGAAATAGCTCCAGAAAGAATGAAGAGGCTGAGCCAAAGTGAAAGCAATGCCCAGTTGTGGATGTGACTGGTGTTGCAAAATAAAACCAAATGTTGTAAAGAACAATATTGCATAGGAACCTGGAATGTTAGGTCTATGTATCAAGGTAAATTGAAAGTTGTCAAACAGGAGATGGCAAAAGTGAACATCATCATTTTAGGCATTAGTGAACTAAAATTGACTGGAATGGGCGAATTTACTTCAGATGATCTTTGTATCTACTACTATGGGTGAGAATCCCTTAAAAGAAATAGAGTAGCCTTCCTAGTCAACAAAAGAGTCCAAAATGCAGCAGTTGGGTGTAAATTAAAAAAATGACAGAATGATCTCTCTTAATTTCCAAGGCAAACCATTCAGTATCACAGAAATCCAAGTCTATGCCCCAACCACTAATGCTGAAGAAGCTGAAGTTGAACAGCAAAGAACATAATCATACAATAAACTTCGCCAATCCTCTCTGAGAGTGAGCAGATTCAAGTCCTTTCTGAAAACCCTGATAAATTATCCTTTTTTGTTTCCTTAGAAGTAGGAAAAGTCAGGTGCTAGAAAAATTTAGATCCTATATTTTATGATTCATGGTGTGCGTTATGGGTTAAGGAGAGAATTGAGGAGGCTTAAACATACAGGTACAGAAGAGCATGCGGCCAATTTATATCTTTTAATGTAAGTAAAAAGGAAGTTTCCTTTATTATCATAATTCTAATAAAATGAGATATTCTCTATAGCTCAGTTCTTCCAACACTCAAAGCAGCTCTATTTGCTTATATGTGTGCTCAGTCATGTCCGACTCTTTGCAACCCTATGAACTGTAGTCCACTAGGTCTCTCTGTCCATGGAATTTGCCAGGTAAGAGTACTGGATTGGATTGAGATTTCCTACTCCAGGGGATCTTTCTAACACAGGGATAGAACCATGTCTCTTGATTGCCAGGCAAATTCTTTACCACTGCACCACCTATAGTTTTTCTAGAAAATAGAGAAAAGTTATCTCTGATTCTATTGTTGGGTTTCCTGGTGCTAAATTTAATTTCTATTTCCCTAATATCTTTCAATATATATGTTCAGCTCCACCTCCATTTTTAAATGAGCTTCCCAGGTGGCTCAGTGGTTAAAAAAAAAAAAAAAAATCCACCTGCCAAAGCAGGAGACACAGGGGACAAGAGTTTGATTCCTGGGCCAGTAAGATCCCCTGAAGGAGGAAATGGCATTTCAATCCAGTACTCGTCCCTAAAAAATTGCAGGGACAGATAATCTTGGGGGACTACAGTCCATGGGATCACAAAGAGTCAGACACAACTGAGCCCACACACATACACCATTTATAATTGGATCTTTCTAATAGGAATTCAGGTGAAAAATAGGCTCAAATTGTTAATTTATTTTGCCTGTGTTTAAATGACTGCATGAAAAATTTTAAAGCTATGTTTCTCAGAAAGCCTGAAAAATGCTTGTAGGCTCCTTTTCTCACTTGGGAATACATTAAATCGTGTAAAAGTGAAACTGTTGCTAAGCAAAGCTGCCCATTTGACACATACTTTTTGAAAGTTGATTATAAAGGTATAGTCAGTCTCAAAGTTTAGCTTTGAAAGTCTTGAAGAATGACATAGGAAATCCTTTACATTCCTGCTGAATAAATCTGAAAAACAAACAAACTTGGACATAATTTAATGCAGTTCAAACCTGTGACAAAGCTATATAGCAGACAGAGATCAAGGAGAAATTATGCTTGCTTCTGGCCAAGAAGAAATACAGAAAGATTATAAGGCCTGAAGAAGTATCTGTTTAAACTACTTGCAAATCAAAAAGCTAAAAATTAAGGATTATATTTATTTATTTTCCTTTTCCAATTGAATTTAGTTTAACAAGCTGTAGCAAAAGAAGAAATTAATCATTAGGGAAAGCCAGATGACTAACCTAAGAAACTATCTCCTTTATTTTTTTCAAATTGAGATAGAGTTGACATATAATTTTATATTAGTTTCAAGTATACAATATAATTCATTATTTATTTATATTATTGCAAAAATATCATCCCTTAATTTTCTGCTATAACACAATTATGTAACTTTCATATAACAAATTAAAAAGTTCCCTTTTTAGTGACCCTATGCACAAACATTTATAGAAACTTTCTATAAATATTTCTGTAGTGAGAGTTTCATTTGCTTTGCCCAGGATTCAGTGAAGGATTGTCCATCACAAGACAGATGCCCAGGAAATTTTGATCATCTTTTTTTAAAAATTAATTTATATTGGGGTATAGTTTCCCTTCTGGTTTCCTCAGTGTGTATGCCCAGCAGTGGGATTGCTGGATCATAAGGCAGTTCTATTTCCAGTTTTTTAAGGACTCTCCACACTGTTCTCCATAAGTGGCTGTACTAGTTTGCATTCCCACCAACAGTGTAAGAGGGTTCCCTTTTCTCCACACCCTCTCCAGCATTTATTACTTGTAGACTTTTGGATCACAGCCATTCTGACTGGCGTGAAATGGTACCTCATAGTGGTTTTGATTTGCATTTCTCTGATAATGAGTGATGTTGAGCATCTTTTCATGTGTTTGTTAGCTATCTGTATGTCTTCTTTGGAGAAATGTCTATTTAGTTCTTTGCCCCATTTTTGGATTGGGTCATTTATTTTTCTGGAATTGAGCTGTAGGAGTTGCTTGTATATTTTTGAGATTAGATCTTTGACAGTTGCTTCATTTGCTATTATTTTCTCCCATTCTGAAGGCTGCCTTTTCACCTTGCTAATAGTTTCCTTTGATGTGCAGAAGCTTTTAAGGTTAATTAGGTCCCATTTGTTTATTTTTGCTTTTATTTCCAATATTCTGGGAGGTGGGTCATAGAGGATCCTGCTGTGATGTATGTCGGAGAGTGCTTTGCCTATGTTCTCCTCTAGGAGTTTTATAGTTTCTGGTCTTATGTTGAGATCTTTAATCCATTTTGAGTTTATTTTTGTGTATGGTGTTAGAAAGTGTTCTAGTTTCATTCTTTTACAAGTGGTTGATCAGTTTTCCCAGCACCACTTGTTAAAGAGATTGTCTTTAATCCATTGTATATTCTTGCCTCCTTTGTCAAAGATAAGTTGTCCATATGTGCGTGGATTTATCTCTGGGCTTTCTATTTTGTTCCATTGATCAATATTTCTGTTTTTATGCCAGTACCATACTGTCTTGATAACTGTGGCTTTGTAATAGAGCCTGAATTCAGGTAGGTTGATTCCTTCAGTTCCATTCTTCTTTCTCAAGATAGCTTTGGCTATTTGAGGTTTTTTGTATTTCCATACAAATTGTGAAATTATTTGTTCTAGCTCTGTGAAGAATACCGTTGGTAGCTTGATAGGGATTGTATAGAATCTATAAATTGCTTTGGGTAGTATACTCATTTTCACTATATTGATTCTTCCAATCCATGAACATGGTATATTTCTCCATCTAGTACGACAGGGAGAACACTTTCTCCCCCACAAATTCATCAAAAGAACATTTAATCGCCGAGTAAATTCCACAAAACAACTTCTGAATGCCGGCAGAGGACATCAGGCACCCAGAAAAGCAACCCAAGTCTTCGAAAAGAGGTAGGAAAAAATATAAAAGACAAAAAAAGAGACAAAAGAGGAAGGGACAGAGTTCTGTCCCGGGAAGGAAGTCTTAAAAAGAGAGACGTTTCCATACACCAGGAAACCTTCTCACTGCCGAATCTGTGCCAAACTTTGGAAGCACAGAGGGCAACATAACAGGGAGGAAAAATAAATAAACAGTTAAAACCCGCAGATTGCGCGCCCTACGGTTACTCCCCCAGTGGAGAAGCAGCGCAGACGCCTGCACACGCCATTAGCAAGTGGGGGCTGGGCAGGGAGGTGTGGCGCGGGCTGCATCACTTAGAGTAAGGACCTAGCCTGAATACCCTGAGCGCTATCTGAGTGAAATAATTTGGGCTAGCAAACCAGACTGTGGGATATCTACCACGCAAAAAGCCAGCCCTAACCTAAGACACCGCCAGGCCTGCGCACAGAACAAAGGACTGAACAGAGATAGCCGGCTGCAGACCTTCCCCCTCCGGTGACAGGCAGCCAGAACCAGAAGGGGGCAGTTGCAGCCCCAGAGAGACATTATCTATAAAACTGTAAGTAGGCTTCTTTGCTAACTAAAACTTCTTGGGGGTCTGGATGGTCAATATCTGCCTGAGAAGGTGCGCCAGTTGTACACCTAGATAACCGAGTGGCGGGGAGGCGTTAAGTCGCAGCAATCGCGCTCGCCAAACACCTCATCACCTGAGCTGCTCGGACTTGGGAAGGGCACAAAACGCAGGCCCAACCTAGTCTGGGCCTCTGAGGACTACCCGAGTGCCTGAACCTGAGCAGCTTGGACCTGGGAGGTGCAGGCAGCCCAGGGCAGGCCACGGATGGTTCCTGGTGGAGCAACCTAGAGCCTGAGCAGTGTGGGCAGGGAGGCTACATGCGCTGTGAGCGGGGGCAGACCCAGTGTGGCTGAGGCACTGCGAGCACACGCCAGTGTTATTTGTTTGCAGCATCCCTCACTCCCTCCCCACAGCGTGACTGAACAAGTGAGCCTAAAAAAAAAAAAGTGTCCTCCACCGTGCCCTTTGTGTCAGGGCAGAAACCAGACACTGAAGAGACCAGAAAACAGAAGAAGCTATAACAGAGGGAACCGCCTTGGAAGCTACAGGCAATAGATTAAAACCCTGTGGTTACTACCGACTACATAGGAAGGGGCCTATAGATCTTGAGAAATATAAGTCGGACCAAGGAACTAGCCAAAAATGAACTGAACCCACAATACTCACAACAAAACCAGAGAAAGTCCTAGATATATTTTTACTATTTTTATGATCATTCTTTCTTTTTTTTTAATTTTTTTAAAAATTTTAAGTCCCCTATTATTCCTTTAATTTTCACTTTTATAACCTATTACTTTGAAAAAAAAAAAAGACCCTATTTTTTTTTACAGCAAACTTCATATATATATTTTTTATAATTTTTTGACCTTGTTTTTTTTTTCTTTTCTTCTTTTCTTTAACATTGTATTTTTGAAATTCCAAACTCTACTCTAGATTTTTAATTTTAGCTTTTTGGTATTTGTTATCAATTTTGTACCTATAGTTTTTTTTATAATTTCTGTGACTTTTTTTTTTTTTTTTCTGTCTCTGTTTCTTTCTCTTCTTCTTTTGTATAACATTGTATTCTGAAATTCCAAACTCTAGTCTAGATTTTTAATTTATGCTTTTTGGTATTTGATATCAATTTTGTACCTGTATTTTCTTTATAATTTTTGCAACTTTGTTTATTTGTTTTTTTCTCTTTCTTTTTCTTCTTCTTTTTTTTTTTTGAGTTTAAATTTTATTTTATTTTTAAACTTTACATAACTTTATTAGTTTTGCCAAATATCAAAATGAATCCACCACAGGTATACATGTGTTCCCCATCCTGAACCCTCCTCCCTCCCCATTCCATCCCTCTGGGTCGTCCCAGTGCTCTAGATTTTCAACTTTTATTTTTTGGTATTAGTTATCAATTTTGTACCTATATTTTCTTTATAATTTTTGCAACCTTGTTTGTTTTTGTTTGTTCATTTTTTCTCTTTCTTTTCCTTCTTCTTTTCTTTAACATCATATTTTTGAAATTCCAAATTCTACTCTAGATTTTTAATTTTTGCTTTTATGTATTTGTTACCAATTTTGTACCTTTAAGAACCCAATCTTCAGTACCCATTTTTCACTAGGGAGCGAGATTACTGGCTTGACTGCTCTCTCTCCCTTTGGACTCTCCTTTTTCTCCACCAGGTCGCCTGTGTCTCCTCCCTAATCCCTCTCTACTCTACCCAACTCTGTGAATTTCTGTGGGTTCCAGACGGTGGAGAACACTTAGGGAACTGATTACTGGCTGGATCTGTCTCCCTCCTTTTCATTCCCCCCTCTTATCCTCCTGGCCACCTCTGTCTCCTTCCTCCTTCTTCTCTTCTCTGTATAACTCCATGAACATCTCTGAGCGGTCCAGTTGTGGAGTGCACATAAGGAAGTGATTACTGGCTAGCCCACTCTCTCCACTATTGATTCCACCTTATCGGGTCACCTCTAACTCCCTCCTCCCACTTCTCTTCTCCATGTAATGCTGTGAACCTCTCTGGGTGACCCTCACGGCAGAGAAACTTTTCATCTTTAATGTAGATGTTTTATCAGTGGTGCTGTATAGAAGGAGAAGTTTTGAAACTACTGTAAAAATAAGGCCAATAGCTGGAAGCAAGAGGCTTAAGTCCAAACCCTGACTCCAGGGAACTCCTGACTCCAAGGAACATTAATTGACAGGAGCTCATCAAACGCCTTCATACTGACACTGAAACCAAGCACCACACAAGGGCCAACAAGTTCCAGGGCAAAACATACCAAGCAAATTCTCCAGCAACAAAGGACCACAGCCCTGAGCTCCAAGATACAGGCTGCCCAAAGTCACCCCAAAACCATAGACATCTCATAACTCATTACCAGACACTTCATTGCACTCCAGAGAGAAGCAATACAGCTCCACCCACCAGAACACCGACACAAGCTTCCCTAACCAGGAAACCTTGACAAGCCACCTGTACAAACCCACACACAGTGAGGAAACGCCACAATAAAGAGAGGAAAAGGGGACGACAGAGGATGAGATGGCTTGATGGCATTGCTGACTCGATGGACGTGAGTCTGGTTGAACTCCGGTAGTTGGTGATGGACAGGGAGGCCTGGCATGCTGCGATTCATGGGGTCGCAAAGAATCGGACACGACTGAGCAACTGAACAGAACTGAGCTGAATTTATATCAAAAGAAATAAAAATATCTTAATTCAAAAAGATTATTTGACAGTCCCTGATAATTTTCTTAAGAATGTACTTACACTTTTCAGTTTGGATTTAATAATAATTGCTTTATGGTTTTATTCCCCAAAACTCACATAATTGTAATCAGTGCTTAAACAACTTCTCACTACCTACACAGTGACTGACTTCACCTATGTCACCATGACTTTTCACTTGAATTGTGGCAATAGCTCCTAAAATTTCTCCCTTTTGTCACTTTTTGCCTCTCCACCATTTTTTTTCTCAATAAAGCAACCAGGGCAATTCATACAAAGCATAATGCATCATGTCACCTCAGTACTCATAAATTCCAGTGGTTCTGGGCCTTATCAAGAAAGAAAATCAAGTTTTATAAATACCATTAAAAGACTGTATGTTGTGCTCCCCAAATGCCATTCCTACAATACACACTTTATACACGTTTCAGATTATACTTTACTACTCTCTCCCTTTCTCCTTTTACTCTCTGCTGCATTAACTGTCTTGTAGTTCAACAATAATATACTTGTTTCAATCTCGTGGTACTTACACATGTGGTGTTCTTTGCCCAACATTCTATTCACCCAGTTAACTCTATCACATTCTTGCTTCGTTTCTCTACTACAGGCCACTTATTAGTCACCTATTTGTGAAAGCTACACTGACCACCATATAAAATGCTCCTCTCAACCAGGCCTTGGCAGTCAATATCTCCCCACCTCCTTGTCTTCATTTTCCTCATAATATTTATTGTCACAATGCTTGTTACAAATTCATTTGTTTGTCCGTTTATTGCTCCTGCTGCTGCTGATGCTAAGTCTCTTCAGTCGTGTCCAACTCTGTGCAACCCCATAGACGGCAGCCCACCAGGCTCCCCCATCCCTGGAATTCTCCAGGCAAGAACACTGGAGTGGGTTGCCATTTCCTTCTCCAATGCATGAAAGTGAAAAGTGAAAGGGAAGTCGCTCAGTTGTGTCTGACTCCTAGTGACCCCATGGACTGCAGCCCACCAGGCTCCTCTGCCCATGGGATTTTCCAGGCAAGAATACTGGAGTGGGTTGCCATTGCCTTCTCCACCATTCATTGCTAGTCTACCACAAATAGAGTATGTAAGGGATATACAGAGAACTCTTAAGGGAATCAACCCTGAATATTCACTGGAGGGACTGATGCTGGATCCGAAGCTCCAATACTTTGGCCAACTGATGCGAAGAGCTGACTCATTGGAAAAGACCTTGATGCTGGGAAAGATGGAAGGCAAAAAAAGGAGGTGGAAGAGGATGAGATGGCTAGATAGAATCACTGACTCAATGGACATAAATTTGAGCAAACTCCTGAAGATTTTGAAGGACAGGGGAGTCCAGCATACTGCAGTCCAAGGGGTCACAAAGAGTCTGATGTGACCTAGTGACTGAACCACAACAAGGGATAAACAATACATGCTTGCTGGACAAACTAATAAATTAATGCAAGAAAAAGAGGAGCTTTTCTTCAATATCAGAGGTAGGCAATCTGAAGGCCTCAGGCTAAAACCAGTCTGTCACCTGTTTTTATAAATAAAGTGTTATTAGAACACAGTCATGTATAATTTTTCACACAACGTTTATGGCACCTTTTGTATGACAACAGAATTGAGTGGTTGGGACAGAGAATGTGATATTAGCAAATACAAAAATATTACTACCTGTCTCTTTACAGAAAAAACGTTTCTTAAACATTACATTTATAAATTGTTTCCATTTTCCACCATGTTTTTTTCAAATAGGTAGAAGTACCTATTATTATAGCATTCGATATTGTAATCATTAAACTGAAGTCAGATTTTAGTAACTTGTGGGAACCAAGATTTATACTGGATCAGAGAATGTAGTTTTGTCATCAAAAATTTCACATGAAAAATTGACTGTGTAAAAGGAAGTGGAAAATTTTTGAGTTGTTCCCTAGGAAGGTCCCTAAGAAAATCTGAAAAGATTGAAACAAAATCCCAGCAGGATTTTGATTGGTTCAAAGGAGATAGAGATCATGGGAAAATAAAAGGAAAGCAACTTAGATGCAGGAAATGACACTTCAGAGATATATCATTTTATCTTTCATAAGTTATGTGGAGAACTTTTGATGTTTAGTTCCATTAAACAATTAAATATTTAATGA
This sequence comes from Bubalus kerabau, assembly GCF_029407905.1. Classification (NCBI taxonomy): domain Eukaryota; kingdom Metazoa; phylum Chordata; class Mammalia; order Artiodactyla; family Bovidae; genus Bubalus; species Bubalus kerabau. The sequence continues at coordinate 59,528,576 of NC_073625.1, forward strand.
AAAAGAGTACTAATTGGTATAAAATGTTCTTAATGATTGTTTCTTAACCAGTTAGTAATTGCATGAAAAAATCATATAATAGCGACTTAATGAGCAATATAACCTACTCTGCAAAAAAATGGCATATTATCTTCACAGAATGTATGCTGTAGCCACCCTCATTTTCCCCTTTGGTTATGAAATCTTAGTATAAAAAAGAACACTAAATATAGGTTGATGATTTGTATTATTTTTCTAAACTGTTCAATTATTTGATTGTCAAAGTCACGTATTATCTAAGACTTCTGTTCTCATATGTAGAATATAATTAGTTGTTTATTTCTCCAGTTGCCTGGAAAGGAAATAACATGATCAATGAAGTAGAGTGAGGATCCTAGATGGAAATTGGATTGAGTAGTCAACTTTCATTTACTCTTAGAAAATCTATGCTATGATTAAACAATTATGCCTAACAAAAAAGAGCACAATAAAACCATGTTTATTTCAAACTTGATTGTTTTCAATTTTGTGAAAATTCAGCCAAATGAATTTTTCTGAATTTTCAGTCTAACAAGTTATTATAAGTTGAATATGCTTGTATCCACTGTGTGGACTAAGGAATATAATTTTCCCAGCCATTTCCCAAAATTCAAAGTGAAAATTTAAATTTTCAGTCAAATGAATTATTATACATTGAATATGTTTGTTTCCACTGTGTGGATTAAGGAATACAATTTTCCTAGCCATTCCTGAAGACTCTCTTGGTGCTCCAAATCAATTATAGTTTCCTTCATGCCTCCAATAGTTAATAATTATCCTAATATTTATAGCACTCAATTCCTTGAATTTCTTTATGGTTTATCAAGACACCATACTTGAGCTTTTTGTGTTATTTACTCTCTACCCTTTTATTTTTCCTTCTTAATTTCTCTATTTTAGAATCTGTGAAATTTGACTTAGAAGATTTCCAAGAATCTGAATTAGGTTACTGCAAATCACAGTGCAACTTAACATGTGTTAGACAAAGACTGGATAAGGTCTTTAAATAATAACAGACTTTTTAATAAGAGGCACTGGAGAAGGAAATCGCAACCCACTCCAATATGCTTGCCTGGAAAATCCCATAGACAGAGAAGCCTGAAGGGCTACAGATCAGGGGGTTGCAAAAGAGTTGGACACGACTTAGCAACTAAACAACAACAACAACAATAGGAGACACAGAATATTTGCTTTCTGTCTTTCACTTTTTGTTGTTGCTGTTCCAGCCATTTATGCCCAATTTTTCATTTCTTCTTCCACTGGAGGTTAAAAAATGGTTATAATATAATTCTAGCATTTTATTTAATGCTCAATTGAAATAATTTTGCAAAGTAATGTAACCTCTCATCTACCATTGGTTACCCAATGGTACAGTTTGTATAGGAAAGGTGGGGCAATCACTTGGTTCTTTTTCTGTCATTTACTCAGTTTTTAAAAATTAACACTTCCAACATACTGGGAGGTGGGTCATAGAAGATCCTGCTGTGATTTATGTCAGAGAGTGTTATGCCTATGTTCTCCTCTAGGAGTTTCATAGTTTCTGGTCTTACGTTGAGATCTTTAATCCATTTTGAGTTTATTTGTGTGTATAGTGTGAAAAAGTGTTCTAGTTTCATTCTTTTACAAGTGGTTGACCAGTTTTCTCAGTACCACTTGTTAAAGAGAGTGTCTTTTCTCCATTTATATTCTTGTCTCCTGTGTCAAAGATAAGTTGTCCATAGGTGCATGGATTTATCACTGGGCTTTCTATTTTGTTCCATTGATCTATATTTCTGTCTTTGTGCCAGCACCATACTGTCTTAATGACTGTGGCTTTGGCGTAGAGCCTGAAGTCAGGCAGGTTGATTCCTCCAGTTCCATTCTTATTTCTCAAGATTGCTTTGGCTATTCAAGGTTTTTTGTATTTCCATACAGATTGTGAAATTATTTGTTCTAGCTCTGTGAAAAATGCCATTGGTAGCTTGATAGGGATTGCATTGAATCTATAGATTGCTTTGGGTAGTATACTCATTTTCACTATATTGATTCTTCCAATCCATGAACATGGTATATTTCTCCATCTGGGAGAAAATAATAGCAAAGGAAGTAACTGACAAACAACTAATCTCAAAAATATACAAGGAAAACCTGCAGCTCAATTCCAGAAAAATAAACGACCTAATCAAAAAATGGGCCAAAGAACTAAATAGACATTTCTCCAAAGAAGACATACAGATGACTAACAAACACATGAAAAGATGCTCAACATCACTCATTATCAGAGAAATGCAAATCAAAACCACTATGAGGTACCATTTCACGCCAGTCAGAATGACTGCGATCCAAAAGTCTACAAGCAATAAATGCTGGAGAGGGTGTGGAGAAAAGGGAACCCTCTTACACTGTTGGTGGGAATGCAAACTAGTACAGCCACTATGGAGAACAGTGTGGAGATTCCTTAAAAAACTGGAAATAGAACTTCCGTATGACGCAGCAATCCCACTGCTGGACATACACACTGAGGAAACCAGAATTGAAAGAGACACGTGTAGCCCAATGTTCATCACAGCACTGTTTATAATAGCCAGGACATGGAAGCAACCTAGATGTCCACCAGCAGACGAATGGATAAGAAAGCTGTGGTACATATACACAATGGAGTATTACTCAGCCATTAAAAAGAATACATTTGAATCAGTTATAATGAGGTGGATGAAACTGGAGCCTATTATACAGAGTGAAGTAAGCCAGAAAGAAAAACACCAATACAGTATACTAATGCATATATATGGAATTTAGAAAGATGGTAACAATAACCCTGTATGCAAGACAGCAAAAGAGACACAGATGTATAGAAGAGACTTTTGGACTCTGGAAGAAGGAGAGGGTGGGATGATTTGGGAGAATGGCATTGAAACATGTATAATATCATATATGAAACAAATCACCAGTCCAGATTCCATGCATGATACAGGATGCTTGGGGCTGGTGCACTGGGATAACCCAGAGGGATGGTACTGGGAGGGAAGGGGGTTCAGGATGGGGAACACCTGTACACCCGTGGTGGATTCACGTTGATGTATGGTAAAACCAATACAATACTGCAAAGTATTTAGCCTCCAATTAAAATAAATAAATTTATATTAAAAATAAAAATAAAAAATGAACACTTTTTATGATGAGTTTCAATCCATTACACCTCTTCAGTTCAGTCACTCAGCTGTGTACAACTCTTTGCGACCCCATGAATTGCAGCATGCCGGGCCTCCCTGTCCATCACCAACTCCCGGAGTTCACTCAAACTCACGTCCATCGAGTCGGTGATGCCATTCAGCCATCTCATGCTCTGTCGTCCCCTTCTCTTCCTGCCCCCAATCCCTCCCAGCCTCAGAGTCTTTTCCAATGAGTCAACTCTTCACATCAGGTGGCCAAAGTACTGGAGTTTCAGCGTTAGCATCATTCCTTCCAAAGAAGACCCAGGACTGATCTCTTTTAGAATGGACTGGTTGGATCTCCTTGCAGTCCAAGGGACTCTCAAGAGTCTTCTCCAACACCACAGTTCAAAAGCATCAATTCTTCGGCGCTCAGCCTTCTTCACAGTCCAAGTCTTATATTCATACATGAATACTGGAAAAACTATAGCCTTGTCTATGTGGACCATTGTTGAAAAAGTAATTTCTCTGCTTTTGAATATGCTATCTAGGTTGGTTATAACTTTCCTTCTAAGGAGTAAGCGTCTTTTAATTTCATTGCTGCCATCACCATCTGCAGTGATTTTGCAGCCCCCCAAAATAAAGTCTGACACTGTTTCCACTGTTTCCCCATCTATTTTCCAAGAAGTGATGGGACCAGATGCCATGTTCTTAGTTTTCTGAATGTTGAGCTTTAACCCAGCTTTTTCACTCTCCTTTTTCACTTTCATTAAGAGTCTCTTAGCCATATTAAATCCTAAATTATCCCATCTTGAATTGACAAGTGGAAGCCTCAGCAGGTTGGATCTTGGATCCTCAGGACCTGACCCTAGTGGTCCTTAACAGCCATCTTGCTTTCTGATAATTTGGGATAGTCCATGCTCATCTTGTATATTTTCTTCCCTAGACAAAGTATCACCTCTCTCTCCAAGAAACCCATTTTTTTTTTTTTTTAACTAGACAGTACTACTGTAAGAATCAATCATTTCCTCTAAGCCTTCTCATAGGATTTAGGATCAATAGATATATATAAAGTTATACTCATAAAATGTCGTGTGAGACATACTAATGCTCCCATTCCAATCAAAGATTATGGAAATTTTATATGACTTCATCTATACCACTTTTGTGTCACATTTCATACACACTGATAATTCTGGTTTTCAATGACATGAGATATGACAGATTGAGACTTATTCCTTTTATGTACATGCATTATTGCACATCATAGTGAATTTCAATATTTCACATGATAGCTGCCTCCAAATATCAACACTGATACTCCCATTTCCAACTATGATTACTAGCAAGTGATTTGTTATTCGTGGTGATTTATTTTTCATTTTCTCTATTCTCTAATTTTTATCATTTCTGTCTTTCTTTTTTCCTTGGTGAGTCTGACTATACTCATAGTATTGATCTTCTCAATGAAGCAGCTTTTTTTATTTTATTTGTTTATTTATTTATAGGGTTAAGTGGTCTAGGTATGTCCATAAGGTCAGTGTAACATTTTTCAGGTTCTTCTATCAGCTTTGGTGACTTTTTTTCTGTTTTGCTAGGCTTTCTAAATTTCATTCTTCAGGTGTCAGATCAATCATAATTTTCTCACCAAAGTCTTCCCATACTATTTATAGAAAAAAAGTGGAAGGAACTGCATTTCATGCCATGCCAGTGTTGATATAAACTTAAGAAGAAGAAAGAAAGGTCATGCAGAATCATAATTAATGTAGAATATAAACATAGATTATTCTGTCTCAATGGCAGGAACTTCTCCTATGATCCAGATGTCACATCACTTTCGATGCTGTCACTTTCAAAAGTACTACAGGTTATTACCAGTTATAATTTTATTTCATATAATCCACAATTTTAATATTTTATATCAATATTGGCTTTTTAAGTTCAATCTATTTAATTTTACATTGTTTTATCTTGATCATTTTCCTATGCAAGATTCTAGTGGGTGATGTTTACATGTAAAATTATAGAATGGCAGAGGAACTAATACAATTATGTAAAGTTTAAAAATAAAATTAAATTAAAAATAAATTAATTAATTAAAAAAATTTTATTTTCATGAAAGGATAAATTTAAACTGTAAAATTAATGAGAATTCATATGTATGCCTATTTAATGAATCTGGAAGGATGGGTATATTAAGATTTGGCAAACATATGTGAGATTTTAGGTCAGAAGATAAATATTTTATGAGTACAGGCTCTGTTACATATCTCTTCCATTCTGCTGCTGTATCTAGTGCATATATCAGTGGTAAGCAAACTGCAGGGCCAAATCTAGCTAGATGCCTGTTTTTGTAAATATCTGTTACAGGTTCTGTAATATATCTCTTCCATTCTGCTGTTACATAGCTCTTCCATTCTGATGCTGTATCTAGTGCGTATATCAGAGGTAAGCAAACTTCAGGACCAAATCTAGCTAGATGCCTGTTTTTGTAAGTAGTTTTATTATTAATCAATAATGTTATTTTGTTTACCCTTGTTTACAGCTGCTTACATATTACAGTATTACAAGGTCACAGTTGGGCAATTGTGACAGACATTTATATAGCCCACAAGACCAAAATATTTATATTGTATATGGACTTTTAGACAAAAAAGTTTGTCTTACTCTGATCTATACCATCAATACTATTATCATCAGCATCAATACATCATCAATAGCATTATATATATCTAATTATATATAATCAACTTACTGTATATAGGTACATGCATGTGTATGCATCAGTATATATATGCCTGATATGTGTGTGCATGTGTGTGTGTGTATATATATATATATATATCTTCAAATATATATTCTTAATACATACATTAAAATTTATATGTTTTTTACATGTAAAGGTTCTTGATGACTCCCAAGTAAGGAAAATATACCACCAAGTAAGAAAGATAGAAGCAAGATAGAACATGATAAAAGTAGAACAAGAACAAAAATAACCAGAAGGAACAATACTTTGAATCTGTTTAAGCCCTTCAATTTTGGTACAACTTGGTTTTGAAGCCTGAGTATATATGAAAGTAATGATCAAATTTGGTCTATATTGTTCTTCTTTCTAGAATATATGATAAAGCAAATTCATGGGAACAAAGAAATAGTTCCTATTTTCTTATGTAGATTTAAAGACAGCAGTTTAGTAGACCTTAAGGAAATAATCTCTTTAAAATTTTACTTTAAATACAGAATGCACCATAAGATAAAGCAATATTTCTGAGAGTTTTACCAATAAAAAAATGAACAATAAATTTTTCACTTTATATATTAGCAATGAATCTATGTTAATGCAAAAGTGTTAGTTTCTCAGTCATGTTTGAATCTTTGTGACTGTATGGACTGTAGCCCTTCTGGCTTTTCTGTCCATGGAAGTCTCCAGGCAAGAATACTGGAGTCTGTTGTCATTTCTTTCTCCAGGGGATTTTCCCAACTTAGAGATCGTACCTAGGTCTCCTGCATTGCAGGCAGATTCTTGACCTTCAGAGTCACCAGGGAACCCACGGTAATTCAAGGAGACATATTATTAAATTGTAAAATGAACATTGCTTTTAAAAAAGAAAACATTTGGAATAGACTATTTAAATGAAATAAGTACTTTACTAGTACTTATTTCATGCCAGTCCAGGTTCGATGCACGATACTGGATGCTGTGGGCTGGTGCACTGGGACGACCCAGAGGGATGGTATGGGGAGGGAGGAGGGAGGAGGGTTCAGGATGGGGAACACATGTATACCTGTGGTGGATTCATTTTGATATTTGGCAAAACTAATACAATTATGTAAAGTTTAAAAATAAAATAAAATTAAAAAAAATAAGTACTTTATATATATATATATATATTTAAATATATATGTGTACATATGTACATATGTATACATATATGTATATATTTAAATATGTATGTATAAATATATATTTTTAAATATATATACTTATATATAAGTATATACACATATACATACATATTTTTCTGAGGATTTTTTCATTTTTATTTTTATATGCTTAAATGGTGATGTCAGTAAAAATTTCCCTAAAATCTAATATGAGGGATTTGCATGAATCATTTTAGAAACATGTTTCTCAAAAATTTCAAAATGTGTTCATTTAACTTACTGTTTTTGTCTTTATGTATGTAGAGACAAGTGATATTGGCTCATTTAGCCCAAAGAAATGTTAAGACTTAGAGAAACTGCAGAAATGAAAATAATGTAAGAAATAAGGGTTCTTGACAGATAGTGCCATTTTCTTTCATTGAATGAAAAAACAATGTACTTATAATAATTTTGTATTCAGTTGCTTTATCCTATAACAATATATTTATATAATTTTTATCATGTTGCTATCTCATTAATTATAGTTGAATCTGTGATATGAGTATTGTAAATATTTGATATTTATTTTCTCAATATTGTACTGGATAATACATCTACTTAATAATATAGCAAGTAATAAATATGGTTTGCATTATTTCATGTGAAGTAAGTAGGTTTTATAAACTTAATAGTAGTTTTTAAGTAAATGTACAAAGACAACTTAAAATGGAAAGAATACATTTTTTTTTCTCCCAGAAACTCAGCTCATCACTATTAATATTAAAGACACTTCTCAAGTGTAAAAAAAAACTGTTGTGTACTACTAATTCTGAAGGGGAATTTTTTTTTTGAGCGTAATGCTTAACTGATTGAGAATTTCAGTAACTATTTCACTATTGTTTTAATTTTATGTGGCCAATTTGGCAGGGCAACTCTGTTCATCATTCTGACCTACAATGTTACACAGTTCTCTGAAGGTCAGTTTTCAGAAATGAGAAACACAATTCAGAGTAACATGTCTAATGTACTGCATACAGAAATACTTTGTCTTATAATCTCTACTGGTCGTTGTGATATCTATTATCCTTCACTTTCTTTTTTATTATTATTTTTACATTTTTACTGGAGTACAGTTGATTTATAATAATATGTAAGTTTCAGATGTACAGCAAAGTAAATCATATATATATATATATATATATATATATATATATATATATATATCTCCACTTTTTCCCTATAGATTCTTTTCCCATATAGGCATTGCAAAGTACTGAGTAGAATTCCCTGTGCCATAGGGTATTTTTTTATTAATTTTTTTTTAGTTCTTTTTTTTAATTTTTTTTAGTTCTTTACTAATTATCTGTTTTCTATATAGTGGTATGTATATATCAATCCCAATCTTCTGATGTATCCCTTCCTGCCCTTACCCCCTTGTTACTGTTAAGTTTTTTCTACATCTGTAACTCTATTTCTGTTTTGCAGTTAAGTTCATTTGTATCTTTTTTTTTTTTTTAAGATTCCACATGTAAGCAATATCCTATGATATTGTCATCTTTCTCTGTATGCCTTATTTCACTCAGTGTGACAATCTCTGTTTATCCATGTCATTGCAAACAACATTATGTCAATCATTTTTATGACTGAGCATGGGAGACCATAAGCAAAACAGAAAGGCAACCCTCAGAATGAAAGAAAATATTTGGAAATGAAGCAACCAACAAGAGATTAATTTCTAAAATACACAATCAGCACATGCAACTCAACATCAAAAAAAACAAGCAACCCAATCAAAAAGAAAAAAAATATAGATGGAAGATCTAAATAGGCATTTCTCCAAAGAAGACATGTATATGGCTAAAAAGCACATGGAAAAATGCTTAACATGATTCATTATTAGAAAAATGCAAATCAAAACTTCATTGAGTCATCATCTCACACAGGTCAGAAAGGCCAGCATCCAAAAAATCTGCAAACAATACTTGCTGGAGAGGGTGTGGAGAAAAGGGAACCCTCCTACACTGTTGATGGAAATGTAAATTGATACAGCCACTATGAAGAACAGTATGGAGGTTCCTTAAAAACTTAAAAATAGAGTTACCATATGATCTAGCAATCCCACTTCTGTGCATATATCCAGAGAAAACTATAATTTGAAAAGATACATGCACCTCAGTATTCATTGCAGCACTATTTACAACATCCAGGACATGGAAGCAGCCTAAATGTCCATCAACAGAGGAATGGATAAATAAAATGTTATACATATATACCCTTTACCTTTTTAGATAAAAGGGCTATGTTTTTATTCATCCCCCTTTTTATCAATTCTTACCTTGCTTGCTTACTGTCACATTCACATGCTCTATAAACAACAACAATGACAAAAGGAAACAGATCATTTAGAAATATGAGGCAATTATTTCAAGGCTACCAAGACTTTGATGTCAAACAGATAATCATTGATGATTAGAAACTACGTTTAGGGGCAATATTTTATTTTACTGGAGGCAAAACAAAACAAAATAAAACTGTTCCTAGACTTAAAGAAGCATGGTCTAATTTTTTTTCTTTTATCATTTCATCAATCTTTAGGGAAACAGTAAAAGCAATAACAATAAATAATCAATAAATAGTAATCATAGTAATAATAGTAATCATAATAATAAATAGGCATCATTTAATTCAGCTCTGCTTCTCTACCAAATTCTTCTAAGCCCCATCCATTTATTGTCTTTGTGAAGTATCTGTTCTTAGTATGCCCATTTTACCAAAGAGGAAGCCAAGCCCTTGAGAGGTCATTCATCTTGTTGGAGGTCATGCTACCAGTAAAAGAATGAGTCACAATTCCGACCTAGGTAATCAGGTTCTGTAGAAGATATGTAGCTTCTCACAAAGAAAATGTCCTTTTTTGAAAATTAAGTATTCACTATCATGGTGCAATAAATATACAAATTGCACTAAAATCACAAGTATTAGAAGCTGCTTCTGTTCCTTAATTTGCCTTAATAAATAAACAAAAAACACTGCAGCAGTCAAAGGTGGACATTTAAATCACTTTGGAAGTAATTTGTGGCTACTAGGGAGGAAGTGTGGACTAATTTTGACCCCATATGAAGTTATCTAATTCTGTTCAGCAGATATTTACAGTAAGTTATGCAACAAGTAAGATATACAACTGCTAAAGCTTGCAGAATGTTCAACTTGTGTCAAACACCCTGCTTTAACTGCATTAACTCATTATATTCATCTATATAGTCAAAATTTGGGTTTGTTATATCACAATTAAATTAAAAATAGTCAAACATAAAGATATATAATTATTATATATTCAAAACATAGTTAGAAACTCTTCTTCTAACTCACTTCCTCCCATCAAACACTTCTTCAAGCATTTAGAAGTGGTTATTCAGTAAAGTCTTATTCCGGAAGTAAAGTAACTAACTGGACAGTTTCCTTGTGAGGTTTTGTGAACTTATTGAAAGCACAAGACTACATTGTTTCAGTATATGAAAACTGCAACATTTTCAAATCTGTCATTGTTTTATCAAGCAGATGCAATATTTCATAAGAGATTAAGAACACCACATTCTGATGTATGTTACAGCCATGAGAAAATCTTTTGAAGTATTCAAAAAGGAAGGATTTTTATTATGAATGTTTGCATATTTCAAGCTTGGATTCAATGGTGGCAAAAAATGATTTATAGCTAGTATGACACATACTATATTGTCTACACTTTTTCCTGCCAAAATTCAGGTCATTCACAATAGCAAGTTGTGCATTTCATGGGACATTAATCAGGCAATCAGCTGCTGCAGGATATTAAAAAGGGCCTTGCTAAAGAAGAGTGATTGGAAAATTTCTTAAGAAAACTCGATTATAGATACAATAGTTCATTTACTTCAGCTGGGTTGATATCATTGACCCTATGGGCAATAACATGAGAGAATGGCAGAATTCAAAATGGATGGAGACTGGGTCCCTGACACCATCAAGCTACCAGATCAGCTATATTATTAGGTGAGGGACAAACATCACAAGTTTAAAGCATTGTGACTTCAGATCTCTCTAATAGCAACTTCACTTATTCCCAGTCATTCATTATATCACATTAACAAATGCTAACCTCTTAGTCATTAAATATGAAAGCCTGCATAACAATAGGTACATTTTATAAACTATAGCTTTCTGCTATTTTCATTAATCATTCCTATATTTCACTTTATCTATCTGCTTATCTATCTATCCTTCTGTCATGACTAAATATACATAAATAACTTGATTGTTTGTTGTTTTGTTTAGCCGCTAACTTTTGTCTGACCCTTTCATGACCCCATGGACTGTAGCCTGCCAGGATTCTCTGTCCATGGGATTACCCAGGCAAGAATATTGAACTGGGTTGCCATTTCCTTCTTCAGAGGATCTTCCTGACCCATGGATTAAACCTGAATTTCAGGCAGATTCTTTACCACAGAGCCACCAGGAAAGCTCAAATATATTGATAGTGTTCACTGAATTATTTAGTTTGTGTTTTTGATGTGTATGAATTAAATTTTTTTATTGATTTGTTAACCTATAGATAATTGTACAGAGAGAATATTATGATATCAAGATATATTCTATTTTCCATACTATTCCAAATGTAACTATTTGAGAAACATAGAATTTCATTAAGAAATGGCTTTGTGTTTTTGAATCCTAAGCCCAATTGCTAAATTCTTAAATAAATATTTTTATCACCAACTTTTCTTTAATAATTTTCTTTTGTCATTTAGTTATTGATGTTTCCGGGTTTGATATATTAAGTTTTTTATGAGATGACATATTTGCTACTTTTTAAAAGCTTATTCTTGTAAATTGAAGAAACTGAGTTCCTTTATGTTTGCCATATTTTCTAAAGTACCTGGCACAAAATGCACCCAAACCTAGAGCCATAGCTTTATGTAAATGCTCATGAATTTATATGATTTATTTAATTGTCAGTCCATTTATAACTTGTGCAATATCATATGTATGTAGAGATTGAGTTGCCAATAAAAAAAAAAAAATGTAGCCTAAAAAAGAAAGAAGGAAAGAAAAGGCTTTCTGCAGAGTAATACCAAAACAAATTAAGCGAAATAAGGAAATGTCTCTGCTCTTGAAATTCAAAGTTCTGGTATGTAACACATAGTTCTTTGTGTATTAAATAATGAAATCCATGTGGTCCACCTCCTGCAGTTTTGGCTTCCAATAAGCTTGAAGCTAAATTTGTTTTTCTTCTCCATTTCAATAGCTTGGTAGTGATGAAGAATGAAATCAGAAAAGGACAAAAAGGGCTTGATTTTTTTTTTTTTTTTCTTTTTGAATAAGGGATTTCCCAGGTGGCACAGCTGGTAAGGAATCTGCCTTCTCAGTGTAGGAGACATAAGAGACACTGGGTTGATCCTTGGGGTAAGAAGCTACCCTGGAGGAGTAAATAGTAATCCACTCCAGTGTTCTTGCCTAGAAAATCCCATGGACAGAGGATCCTGGCGGGTTACAGTCCATGGGGTCACAAAGAGTCTGACATGACTGAACATGCACCAGTGCATGGAAGCTTACTTCAAAAGATCTACTCCTGGCTTCTGCGTTCTACCAGATCCATAGGAAACATGAGTCTACTTAGGAGGTTCCTGCAATAAAAGAGATTCAATATAATGAAGGTGACCCTAGAGGGATAGTTGTGGAGCTGACAAGATGTATCACACTCTGGGTGTGATGGAGTGCAAACCTAAGTGTCTTGCTGTGCCACACTTATACTAGACTTCCAGGACCAAACTCTTTCCAAAAAAAGTGAGTGAGTCACTCAGTTGTGTCTGGCTCTTTGTGACACCATGGACTGTAGCCCACCAAGCACCTCTGTCCCTAGAATCTCCAGGCAAGAATACTGGAGCGGTTCCCTTCTCCAGGGGATCTTCCCAACCCAGGAATGGAACCCTGGTCTCCCGCATTGCAGGCAGATTCTTTACCATCTGCAAAACCTCCTAAACCTTTCTCTCATGATATAATCTTCTGAAAGGTTCAGGTATTCAAAAGTGAATAATACATTGTTTTTCAAATGTATGCTTCTTGGGATCTTGTGAGCTAAACCTTACTGACATATGGAATTTAGTTGTCTTGTCTGCTGGCTTTTAGAAGATGGAGTGTCAACCATAGAAAGACCAAAACACAAATTAGTATCTTTGAAAATATCTCAGAAGTTTTTTTTTCTGTCCTATTCTTCTCCTAATATGTATATACATATTTTTTCTTGAAACACATTTATTTATATATATATATATATATATATATATATATATATATATATATATATATATATATCCCTGTATTAGGTGGTGTAAGATGAGAATAAGTATGCTGGGAGGGATTGGGGGCAGGAGGAGAAGGGGACGACAGAGGATAAGATGGCTGGATGGCATCACCGACTCGATGGACATGAGTTTGAATGAACTCCGGGAGTTGGTGATGGACAGGGAGGCCTGGCATCCTGCAATTCATGGGTTCGCAAAGAGTTGGACCCGAATGAGTGACTGAACTGAACTGAACTGACTGAGGCTTACCTTTATATGGAAGTAGGCTGTTGAATGGATTATATGCATTCCAAGAAGGAATTTTATAGAATATTCCATGTGTACAACATTAATATAATACAATTTTTATTAGAGCACATTGTGTGTAAGCAATGTACCCAAATATACATGTATACTAACATAAACTTTGCATATATAGACATTGAAAATAATAAATTTAATTAAGCTTTATCATATTTAAAATAAGTAATATATATTGTGTCTTTCATATATATTTATAGGCATTAGCTGTCGTATTTTATAAGCCAGATAATCTGGAGTAGATGTATATGATTAGGAACAAGGCTAAATAAATTACTCACATGATGTCTATTCCATATTATATGGAGGTTCTAGACAGTGCCCTAAGAAAATAGAAGGAATAAAATTAAATAAATAAAAATAAAATAGCACAGCTTGAGAGAAATAAAATTATGAGTCTCAGAGAAAATATGAGTATCTACTTGGAAAGTCAAAAAAATCTATAAATACAAGCACACAAATATAAACACATTTCAATTCTCAAGGTCATTAGGATACAAGGTTAATATTTAAAAAAACAATTTTATTTTAATATACTAGTACTGAGTAATTGTTAATCAAAACTAAAAATACAGTCTCACTTATATTTGACTGCAAACTACACTAAACACTTTTAGGTATAAATCTTCCAAATGATGTTTAATGTTTATGTTCTATAACCCACAAAACACTGATGAAATTAATCAAAGAAAATGGAAATAAATGATGGAGATATTTTGTTTATTGTTTAGAAGATGCTATATTGTTATGACTTCAATTCTTCTCAGTTCAGTTCAGTTCAGTTCATTCACTCATTAGTGTCCAACTCTTTGCGACCCTATGGACTGCAGCATGCCAGGCTTCCCTGTCCATCACAAATTCCCAGTGTTGCTGAAACACACGTCCATTGATTTCGTGATGCCATCCAACCATGCCATCCTCTATTGCCCTCTTCTGCTCCAGCCTTCAATCTTTCCCAGCAGCAGGACCTTTTCTAATGAGTCAGTTCTTAGCATCAGGTAGCCAAAGTACTGGATTTTTAGCTTCAGCATCCATCCTTCCAATGAATATTCAGGACTGATTTCCTTCAGCATTGACTGGGTTGATCTTGCAGTCCAAGGAACCCTCAGGAGTCTACTTCAACACCACAGTTCAAAAGCATACATTATTTGGCCTTTGGCTTTCTTTATGGTCCAATTCTCACATCCATACATGACTACTGGAAAAACAGTAGCTTTGACTAGATGGGCCTTTGTCAGCAAAGTCATGTCTCTGGTTTTTTAATATTCTGTCTAGGCTGGTCATAGCTTTCTTCCAAGAAGCAAGTGTCTTTTAATTTCACGGCCGCAGTCACAATTTTCAGTGTTCTGGAGCCCAAAAAAATACAGTCTTTCACTGTTTCCATTGTTTCCCCGTCTATTTGCCATGAATGAATGGGACCAGAAGCCATGATCTTTGTTTTTTGAATGTTGACTTTTTTTTTTAATTTATTTTATTTTTAAACTTTACATAACTGTATTAGTTTTGCCAAATATCAAAATGAATGTTGACTTTTAAGCCAGCTTTTTCACTCTGCTCTTTCACTTTCATCAAGTGACTCTTCAGTTCCTCTTCGCTTTCTGCCATAACGGTAGTGTCATCTGCTTATTTGAGGTTATTGATATTTTTCCTGGCAATCTTGATTCCGTATTGTGCTTCAACCAGCCTGGTATTTCTCATGATGTACTCTGCATATAAGTTAAATAAGCAGTGTGACATTATATAGCCTTGACATGTTCCTTTCCCAATTTGGAACCAGTCCATTGTTCCATGCGCAGTTCTAACTTTTGCTTCTTGACCGCATACAGACTTCTCAGGAGGCAGATAAGGTGGTCTGGTATTGCCATCTCTTGAAGAATTTTCCAAAGATTGCTATATCTACACAGGCAAAGGCTTTGATGTAGTCAATAAAACATTTAATTAATATGAGCCTTTAATTGCCTGCCATTATATTACCCTACTTGAATTACATATTAGATTTTAATGACCACATGTAAGTCAAAGTACCTTTGGTTTGCAAACCATTCAGTTTCTTCTGACTCTTGACCCTCTCAATGATGAATTAATATTTATGTATACTTGTGCCATTGTAGGTTGTACTGTAGCTGTTTAATATGTGAAATCTAAATGGCACCTTTCACTTTGATAGCTAAGATGTGTTTCATGTATTTCTAAAGCTTTTAGACCAAAGTAGTGTAAGTTATTCAGAGAAGGCAATGGCATCCCACTCCAATACTCTTGCCTGGAAAATTCCATGGATGGAGGAACCTGGTAGGCTGCAGTCCATGGGGTTGCTAAGAGTCGGACACGACTGAGTGACTTCCCTTTCACTTTTCACTTTCATGCATTGGAGAAGGAAATGGCAACCCACTCCAGTGTTCTTGCCTGGAGAATCCCAGGGATGGGGGAGCCTGGTGGGCTTCCGTCTATAGTGTCGCACAGAGTCGGACACAACTGAAGCCACTTAGCAGCAGTCAATAAAGCATAAGTACATGTTTTCTGGAACTCTTTTGCTTTTTCTATGATCCAGCGGATGTTGGCAATTTGATCTCTGGTTCCTTTGCCTTTTCTAAAACCAGCTTGAACATCTGGAGTTCATGGTTCATGTATTGCTGAGCCCTGGCTTAGAGAACTTTAAGCATTACTTTACTAGCCTGTGAGATGAGTGCAATTGTGCAGTAGTTTGAGCATTCTTTGGCATTGCCTTTCTTTGGGATTGGAATGAAAACTGAACTTTTCCAGTCCCGTGGCCACTGCTGAGTTTTCCAAATTTGCTGACATACTGAGTGCAGCACTTTCACAGCATCATCTTTCAGGATTTGAAATAGCTCAGCTGGGATTCCATGACCTCCACTAGCTTTGTTTGTGGTGATGCTTTCTAAGGCCCACTTGACTTCCCATTCCAGGATGTCTGGCTCTAGGTGAGTGATCACACCATCGTGATTATCTTGGTCATGAAGATCTTTGTGTACGGTTCTTCTGTGTATTCTTGCCACCCCTTCTTAATATCTTCTGCTTCTGTTAGGTCCATACCATTTCTGTTCTTTATTGAACCCATCTTTGCATGAAATGTTCCCTTGGTATCTTTAATTTTATTGAAGAGATCTCTGGTCTTTCCCATTCTGTTTTTTTCCCTCTATTTCTTTGCACTGATCAGTGAGGAAGGCTTTCTTATTTCTTCTTGCTATTCTTTGGAACTCTGCATTCAAATGGGTATATCTTTCCTTTTCCCCTTTGCTTTTCACTTCCCTTCTTTTCACAGCTATTTGTAGGGCCTCCTCAGACAGCCATTTTGCTTTTTTGAATTTCTTTCTTGGGGATGGTCTTGATCCCTGTCTCCTGTACATCAGGCACTCTATCTATCAGATCTAGTCCCTTAAATTGATTTCTCACTTCCACTGTTCAGTCATAAGGGATTTGATTTAGGTCATAACTAAATGGTCTAGTGGTTTTCTCCACTTTCTTCAATTTCAGTCTGAATTTGGCAATAAGGATTTCATTATCTGAGCCATAGTCAACTCCTGGTCTTGTTTTTGCTGACTGCATAGAGCTTCTCCGTCTTTGTCTGCAAAAAATATAATCAATCTAATTTTAGTGTCGATCATTTGGTTATGTCCATGTGTAGAGTCTTCTCTTGTGTTGATGGAAGAGGGTGTTTGCTATGACCAGTGTGTTTTCTTAGCAGAATTCTGTTAGCCTTTGCCCTGCTTCATTCTGTATTCCAAGGCCAAATTTTGTTTGTTAGTCCAGGTGTTTCTTGACTTCCTACTTTTTCATTCCAGTCCCCTATAATGAAAAGGACATCTTTTTTGGGTGTTAATTCTAGAAGGTCTTGTAGGTCTTCATAGAACTGTTCAACTTCAGCTTCTTCAACATTACTGGTCAGGACATAGACTTGGATTACCATGATATGAATGGTTTGCCTTGGAAAAGAACAGAGATCATTCTGTCATTTTTGAGATTGCATCCAAGTAGTGCATTTCAGACTCTCTTGTTGACTATGATGCCTACTCCATTGATATTTCTATTCAAATATCTAAGCAGAAATTTATAATATGAACCACTAACTAAAACAGAATAAAGAAACTCTCATGAATTGCTAGTGAACATGCAAAATGCTAAAATATTGCAAAAATAGTTTTCTCACAAAATTAGACATATATTTACTATGACAAATTGTTGATGTACTCAATAGCACAAATGCACTTCAAATGCAATACACTAAGTGAAAGAAATCAAACTCACAATGCTCTCTATCTTGTGATTTAATTTATACAATATTCTAGAATAGTCAAACTATTGAAACCTGAAAATTGATTACTGATGGATCTATGAAGCAGCTAACTATATCTACAAAGGACATTTAAAGAAAATGTCTCAAGTGTTGGAACCATTGTTTCTACTCCTAGAACTGTACATTAAAATTGGTGAGTTTTACTGCATGTAAATTATACCTGACTAATGATGATGTGAAAAATCCCACAAGATATAATTATTAATAACTGCAATGAAAAACAGTTATTATCTGTCAAAGTTGCCTTTTCTGATCATTTTCTTCCTTCCTGGAATTATAAAGTTCGATCAGAAATCACTTTCCATCTTTATTATTTTTCGTAGAGCATGTGTCCTAATAACAAAGGGGACAACAGAGGATAATATGGTTGGATAGTATTGCCAACTCGATGGACATTAGTTTAAGGAAGCTCTGGGAGTTGGTGATGCACAGGGACGCTTGGTTTGCTGCAGCCCATGGGGTCGCAAAGAATCAGACACGACTGAGACTTAACTGAAATGAAGCTTAATTAATTTCCTTTTTTAAAGAACTTTTTTTGCTTGCATAGGGGTCTAGATTAACATTTTTATTGTTGTGTGTTTGTTTTGTCTTTAACATATTTGGGACATCATTCCATTATCTCTGGCATCCATGGTTTTATTAGGAATGAGTCTAAGCAGATAACTAGAACTCTATAAACCAGATTAGCTTTAAACATAGTCACTTACTTCTCTTAGAAAACATGAGGTAAAATGAAACCCAGGGCAATATTGAAGTTGGAGAACTGCTGCAAGAACATCTTAACAGTGGATTCAGGAGTATTTTCTTCCCTTTCTTCAAGCAACTTTTTCATAAAATTGAGCCGTTTTAATAAAGCTGACACATTCTTATATGATTGCACAATCTATATTTGGATTGATTTTATTTTTATGCTGAATATATGCAGCATCAATAATTTATACTCAACATTAATATTCTGCACACATAGTACAGTCCTGTGCTCATACTCTGTGTGTAAGATATATAACTCTTTAGAAAGAGTATACATTTTGATAAGCTGATACTATCTGCTAAAAGATCATAAACAAAATAAATTGAATGTGTAATAAATATATGCTACATATAATAAAATTTGAAGTATAACTCATCTAATTGTATGATATTTACAAGCATATACACTGACAAAATAAACACATAATATTTCTTCTTTATCACACAAAGATTGTATTATAGTATGTATAATATAATGGACAAGTATCTAAAGCGATAGATGGTGCTATTGGTCCATAACTATGGATGTTATAATCAGTTTTATGGTGTTTACCCCTCACTATCTATAGCCCTCATTATTCGCCTACAGTTTTATAGGCCAGTGTATGAAGATATTTGCAAAGTTGACGGGAAGACAGCTTTTTGTGTGTTTTTTTTTTTTTTTTTTCTAGACAACTTTGATTTGGGTTTCCTCTCTGTATGGAGGGTATTAACTGAAGAATGACAGGAGCAGAAAACAAAACACTTCAGTTCTTATATATGTGGTTCGGGACAGATGACCCATAGTTACTTGGAAATTGTCAGTGGGCTGCTCTAGGACTATCCATCCTTTACATTTAGTGGCAAGATTTGTTCCTAGGAAGTTGTCAGTGATACTTTTTATGATAACTATTTTTTCCTTTGAAATCACTTGGATTATCATACTATATTTGGAGAAGGAAATGGCAACCCACTCCGGTACTCTCGCCTAGAAAATTCCATGGATGGAGGAGCCTGGTGGGCTACAGTACATGGGGTCGCAAAGAGTCAGGCATGACTGAGTGACTTCATTTTTCACTTTCACTATATTAATATATTCTTTAGGGACTTCCTTGGTGGTCCAGTGGTTAAGAATATGCACTTCCACTATAAGCCGCAGGGGTTTGATCCCTGGCCAGGGAACTAAGATCCTGCATGTCACCTGGAGAGGCCAAAAAGTAAATAAATAAAAATAAAGCAAAGTAATATATTCTTTAATCCTAAAGATAAATGAAATGAGAAAAACCAATTTTCTTGAAATTTGTTTTCTCTGGTCCTGTTAAAAGCATTAAATTTAAATAAATAACTGGATCCTATGTGGATAAGAAAGAAAAGTTTATTTTATACAGCAATAGGGATATGACTAAGGAAATGCTAATGATGGCAGTCTTAATCATAGTGCGGTGAGCCCTATTTTGTGGAAGAAAGAACCAAAAAGGAGAACATATCACAGGTCACTTAGCTAATACTTAAAACTATTCTAATACATTGGGGGCAATTGTACTGACCTATGAAGCTTACTCTGGTCACCTCTACTTTGAGATGATCATTGCTAGTTTTCTGATAACTGAGTGCTGCAGTTCACCTGCTGAATCCATTGAGTTCTGTTGACTTTCCTTCCAATGAGTGCTTAGATTTCAAAACAAAGTAAGATTTAAAAGTTGTACTTTTTTTTTTTTCATAGAGATAAAAACTATCAATTTAAGTTAATAGCTGGAAAAAAAAGGTTCCAATTTAACATCATCAAATTTTCATGAAGTCGTTCAGCTACAAGACTGGAGTCTTATGGAGACACAATTAAGTGCTTTATTAGAAATGTCTTTTCCTCCATTTGTAAAAATAACATAGTGCACTTTTGCCCAGCACCATAAATAGCAATTGACCTGGGAGCAGGCTGAGCTCCTCTGTACAGTTTGTGGGGTGATCAAGACAACATAGTTCTTCCTTATTCTGAATTTCTCAAATTTGAACAGATAACTCAAACTTATCAAGATCAAAATTTTCTTTGTTTTTGACATCTATTTTTTACAATATCCAAACCATGCAAATAGAGACAGAAAGTTCAGTTTACTTAATGCATGCAAATTATAAAGCTCTTTGTAACTTTTAATTATGAAAAATTTCCTTACAATAATTAGGTCAGATATTGTGATATCCAAATACCAAATGTCACTTAGGAAAAATGATACCCAGTGTGAACAAGTAAATTGCCTGAGGTCAAATAGCAAGAAACTTGACCAAGGCTTCAAATGAAGAATTCTGATCTTTTGCCCCTGAATCTTTCTGCAATCTTGTGCAGCTTCCAATTAGAAAATCAGATTTAATTCTCAAATCATTCCTTTAAGAACCCAAAATTTTCACAAAGATGCTAACTTTTAATGCCACAAGGTAATGTTATAAGGAGATTATTTTGTTTGCCAGGATGTTATTATACTTGACAGTAACCATAATATTTAATGAGCAAAGCTTGTTTAATAATTTATTTGTATCCAGAAAATATTCTACATTTAAACTGGAATTCTTCTGCAGTGTCTACCTTCTTACAGTTCCTTAGCCCCTGGCTAGTCTGTTTTTCAGTACTATATATATATTTTTTCACTTTGATGTTGTTATATAGTTTAAAATAGTCTGTGACCTTTAAGACTGTCTTATGTCATTAAGGATACTCTCTTTGAGGTTCACTGAAATTGTTACTTGCGCCAAGCAGTCCATTATGTTTATGGCTAAGTTATATTCCTTAGTATGAATTTATCCCATAGTTGGTTTAACCATTCATCTATTAAGAAACATTTTGCTTGTTTCCAGTTTAGGACTATTATAAACAAAAATGCTATAGTATTTGCACAGATTTTTTTTGGCATATTTAGTTTTCTGGATTAAATGCCTATGAGCACAATAGATGGATCATGTGACATTACGTTTAATTTATTAAGAGGCTTCCAAATAATTGTAAAAGTGGTTGTTCCGTTTTACAATGCCACCAGTGGTATATGAGAAATTCAGTGTCTCTGTATCCTCACTAACCTTTGGCATTGTTTCTGTGATTTTTTTTTTTAATTCTTAACTCTTGTAACAGATGTGTAGTAATATTTCTTTGTAGTCTTAATTTGTATTTTCCTCATGGCTAGTGATGTTGAACATCTTCTTATGTCCTTTATTGCCATGTGAATATCCTTACCAATGAAATGTCCCCATATATCTTTTTATCTTATAGCTGGATTTTTATTATTGTATTTTGAGAGTTCTTAACATATTCTTGGTAAGTCCTTTATTAGATACATGGTTTTCAAATATTTTCTCTCAGTCTGTAGTTTGCCTTTTCCTTCTCTTTTCAGGAATTTTCATATAAAAATCTAACTTTATTTGGATGAAGTCAATTTTTTTTTATTTTAAATAGATTATGCTTCAGGTGACATGTCTAAGAAAAATCATGAAAAGTTTTCATGAGCTAGCATCTAAAAATGTATAGTTATATTTTATAATTACTTAAAAATCTATAATTGATTTTTTTTTAATTTTATTTTATTTTTAGACTTTACATAACTGTATTAGTTTTGCCAATTATCAAAATGAATCCGCCACAGGTATACATGTGTTCCCCATCCTGAACCCTCCTCCCTCCTCCCTCCCCATTCCATCCCTCTGGGTCATCCCAGTGTATTTAATGTGAAATATATACTTAGTTGTTGTTTTTTTTTTTTTTTTTTGCCTGTGGCTATCCAACTGCTCCATCACCATTTGTTAAAAGTACTATCTCTACTCCAGTAAATTTATTTTTTTATTATTAATTTTTATTAGAGTATAGTCCCTTTACAATATTGTGCAAATTTCTGCTATACAGCAATGTAAATCAGTTATACATATACCTCACCTCTTTTTTAGATTTCCTTCCTATTTAGGTCACCATATAGCACTGAGTAGAATTTCCTGTGCAACACAGTAAGCTCTCAGTAGTTATCTGTTTTATAAGTAGTAGTGTATATATGTCAATCCTTCTCTCCCAATTCATCCCACTCACACCCCTTTCCCCGTTGGTAACCATAAGTTTGTTCCCTATAGTAACTTGCTTTAAAGTTTGTAAAAAGTCAGTTCACCAGATTTTTTTCAAGGTTAATTCTGGGCTCTTTATTCTGTTTCATTCAAGCTTTGCTTTATCGCTCTGCCAGTGCCTTACTGTCATGATTACTGCAGCTATATAGAAAGACGTCATACTATAGAACTATTATTTTTCAAGATTACTTTAGCTGCTATTTCTACATAACTTTTACAGTAATACTGTCTGTATCTATTAAAATTTTAATGAGATTTGATAGAAATTGCATTGAATATGTATGTAAATTTGAAGAGAACTAACATCTTTTACTATGTCTTCCAGTCTATGACCTTGCTATGTCACTCCATTTATTTAGATTAGCAGTTATTTTAGCACTCAACATACAAGTCCCTAGTGGCCCAGATGGTAAAGAATCCACCTGCAATGCAGGAGACCTAGGTTTGTTCCCAGGGTCAGGAAGATTCCCTGGAGAAGGGAGTGATTTTTGTGCACTGATATTTGTATCCTGTGGCCTTGTTTAATTCATTAGTTACGGGAAGTTTTTGGACTGCCTTCTATGGGGTTGCAGAGAGTCGGACACGACTTAGCGACTGAACAGCAGCAACAACAATGGGAAGTTTTTTTGTTTCTTAGATTCCTTGGGGTTTTTTTGTGGACTGTTACATCAACTGTATATAGAGAAAGTACTATTTCATCTTTTCTAAAATGTATGATTTTTGTGTGTGTGTGTGTGTGCTGGCTAGAACTTTAAGCACTGTATTGCCTATGGTTGAAAAGAATGGACACCGATACTTTATTATTCACCACAGAGTTGAAAACAGTGTTTCACCATTAAATATGATAGTAGTTACAGATATAAATGTGTTTATCTAGGTGAGAAAATTTTCTTTATCCTAAGTTTGCTTAAAGTTTCTTTACTATTCATCATCTATGGATACTAAGTTTTGTAAAAAAAAAAAAAAAAAAAAAATTCTTGCATCAGTAGATATATCAATGTCATTTCATCTTCATCTTCTTACTCTGCTGCATTACATTAACTTATTTTAATATCTGAACCAGCTTTGTATCTCTGAGTAAATCCCATATATCATGATGGATAATTCTTTTTATTTACTACTATATTCCATTTGTTAATATGATGTTAAGAATTTTGCATCTAAGTTTTCCAATGTATATGTGTAGACTTGTCCACATCATGCCCATATTGTCGTGTTGATCCCTGTAAGATGTCTACTGATGCCTACTATTTCATTGCTGATTTTAATAATTTGCATCCTTCACCCCCCAGAGATTTGTCTTTCATATTATCCCTTTCAGTAAGCCAGGTTTTTGCATATTTATTGTATCATTTTTCCATTTTCCATTTTATTGATTTGTATTTCCTTCTTGTTCATTTCCTTTCTTCCTTTGGGTTTATTTTGACTTTTTTGTCAAAGACCAAAAAATTTAAGGTGGGAACTTAGATTATTTATTTATGCTTTTTCTTCTCTTTTCTAATGAAGGGATCTCCCTTTCATCACTGATTTACCTGCGTCCCACAAGTTTTTATATGTTAAATGTTCATTTGCATTCAGTTCTTTTAAAAAGAAAAATTTCCTTAACACTTCCCCTCTGATCAATGACTTATTCAGAAACACGTGAATTTTTAAGTATATAAGGATTCTCTTTTTTATTTTTTGTTATTGATTTCTATTTTTATTTAATTGTGATTAGAGTAAATATTTCCTTTGATATTGATTATTTAAGTCTTGAATCCATTTTATGGCCCTGGGTATGGTATACATTGACATAAATTCCATGGACACCTGAAAAGAATGTAAAGAATATGTATCCTTCTCCTGTTCAACAGGGTGTTCTATAAATGTTCTATAAATGCTGATGAATGTTTTTGTTGAATCCTATATACCTGCTGATTTTTTTTGGTCTAACTTTCCACCCATTATTGAGAGAGGGTTGCAAAAATCTCAAACTTTAATTACAGATTTGATGATTTCAACTTTCCATTTTATCTTTTTTTTTTTTGGCTTTACATAAATTGAAAGTCCGTTGTTCAGTACTATGTCTTCCTTTTGGTTATACTTCTTCCCCGCCCCCCTCCAAATGTAATGTTCTTTCTGTTCTTGGTAACATTTCTTTAAAGGTTACATTATCCAATAGGAATATATTCACTCCTTTCTGCTAATATTTTATTTGTCTATATTTTTCCATTCTTTCACTTTTAGTATCTGCTATTATTATATTTAAAGTGAGTTTCTTGTAGACAGTATGCACTTGGGTATGGTTTATTTTATCCAATTTATCAGTCTCTGCCTTTAATTAGCATAGTTAGACAATTTACATTAATGTAAATACTGATGTATTTTAAAAGATTATGTCTGAAACATCTGTTTCTTCTCTATGATTTTTTTTTCTACCTTGAAATTTTCTTTACAATTTAATTTTTATTGTAATTTCTTTAAATATTTCCTTTAGATATACTCAGAACTACATTAGGTATTGTTAAGTTTTTGGCTGCCACCAATAAAAATAATTAAGAAAATTTAAGACGACAACTACAGTCTATTGTATCCACTATAATTTTTATTCTTTTGCTCTTTTTTCCTTTTCAGATGCTCCAAGTTTCCTTCTTTTATTATTTTTTTTGTTCTTGTTTATTTATATACTTATATTTTTAGTCATTGTTTGAAAGTATGGTATTTGATTTTGAGCATGTTGTGATTGCTCCTTCATTCCTGGAGAATATTTTCACTAGTTTAGAAACATTTCATTTGACAGTTCTTTCCTTCTAGTACTTGGAATGTTTTATCACATCCTTCCTACCTCTCTTTTATTTTATTTCACAGTCATACAAACTGTTCTTCACCTATAAATAATATATCATTTTCCTGTGTCTGCTTTCAAGAATTTTTTTCCTTATTTTTTAGTCTATTTTCATTTACTTAAAGTTTGTTAAATTGCCTGTTGAAAATTTAATAATAGATTGCTTAAAATCAGTCTGATAATTGTAATACCTGTATCATCTTAGTGTTGGGATATGTCTATTTTCTTGTCTTATTTAACTTGAAGTCTTTCAGATTCTTGCGGCAAGTTTCAACCGAAACTTTTCAAGTTCTTGCTGTAGATTTCAAATGAAATCTGAACATTTTGGTATTATGAGGTGCTGCCAAGTCACTTCAGTCGTGTCCGACTCTGTGCAACCCCATATGGACTGCAGCCTACCAGGCTTCTCTGTCCATGGGATTCTCCAGGCAAGAACACTGGAGTGGGTTGCCATTTCCTTCTCCAATGCAAGAAAGTGGAAAGTGAAAGTGAAGTCACTCAGTCGTGTCTGACTCTTAGCGACCCCATGGACTGCAGCCCACCAGGCTCCTCCATCCATGGGATTTTCTGGGCAACAGTACTGGAGTGGGGTGCCATTGCCTTCTCCCATTATGAGATGAGATAATCTTATTTAATACTTGCACTATAGCAGGCTATCTCTCACACTGCTCCAGTAGTAGAAAAGTAATCTTATCTCCTTACTGCCAGTCTTTCTGTTAATTTACTAAGACAATGATGGAAACTTGACACACACTCTACATCTTAGAATATCTAAGGTATATTTGGTTTATGGACTCCCTGTATATCATGGGTCTACTTTATAATATGAAGCAAATAACAGTGTTTTAAACATTGTTGATTTTGTAATAGACTGGCAAGAATGCTGATTTTATTGTTGATTTTATACTAGACTCTTAGGAGTGTTCTGACTGTATTTGACACTTTTACTTTTCTAGAACATTTAAGATCAGTCTGTCAATATCCATTAAAAGTAAACTTCTTGAAAGAATTTTAAAATAGCGTTCAGTTGATCAGCTTACAGCAAATTGATATCTTTGCAGTAATGGGTCTTTGAAACATTAAGCATTTCATTTGTCCCTATATAATAAGATATTTTGTAATAATCGTCAATGAGAATTAAAAAGTTTCCATGAAATACTTACAGATCAATGATATATTCAAGTCTCAATTTCTTTTTTTTGTGTATTACTGTTTATTTAAAATGTTTGCTTTTAATTATATTTTCTATTTTTTCTCATCGAAAAATATAAATGATGTTTTTTGTTTGTTTGTTTCCATTTCAGGCTTATAATAAGCAAAGTGGGTTAAGTTCCCACCTGTTATAGTTTTATTGTTATAGTGTAGAATAACTCTGGTAGTCTACACAGGAAATCTATTAATTTATGAAAAATAAAAGTTTATTTCTTCCATCAAAATCCTAACATTCCTTCTTATATTCCTGTCCTTATAAGTATCTTATATATTTTTGCCTTAAAATACTAGTTTTGAATTTAGATACAGTAATGAATTGAAGTCCTATAGCAATAATTTTATTTCATGTTTATATTAAAGGATAAACTTTCCATATTTTCCCTTCTAATAGGTTTTTCATTTGTTTGTTTTGAAAATGCCTTTAGTAATAAATAAAATCTCTTTTCTGGTTATATAAGATTTAATTTCATCAATGAATGATGAATTTTTACCTGGTTCTTTTTCTACATCTATTAAGCTCATCATATAATTTTTCTCATTTTTTCCTCTGATAATGTAGCTAATTACATTGGTTGAACATTAATTTACAACTGCAATACTGAATAAATCCTATTGAATACCATATTTTGTTTGGTTAGCTAATTGGTTTTATTTGATGTTAGATTTGACTTTCTTATGTTTTTGTTTAGAATTTTGCATTTATGTTCTTTATATAGATTGGGTTGCAACTTTACTTTCTTTAATAATTCTTGTTGGGTTTTCACATTAAGGCATTCTAAAGAGATGGGGATTGTTTTCTCTTTTCTAATCACTAGAAGGATTTCTGTAGCATATATAGCTATTTCAAATGTTTCATAGATTTCAAGCTAAAGTGTGTGGAACTACATATAAATTTTGGGGGTGTTTTAATTTAGAGACCAAATTTATCTATAATATAGGATAAAATGAACATCTTTTACTTGGGGGAGCACATAATGATGAAACTAGGGGCCCAGCATTCCTTGAGGAGCTAACTGCAGTTGTAAATTGTCTTGGGAGACATTTTTTCCCCAACACTTGGGCCACAGATAGGTCAAATAGGTTTGATGCTTTACTAATATATTTTAAGCAGTAAATTTTATTTTTCTGTTTCATGATTTCAGTTAATATTTAAATATTTTTAGTCAGAGTATACATGGAGATTTTCGGAGAAGGCAATGGCACCCCACTCCAATACTCTTGCCTGGAAAATCCATGGATGGAGGAGCCTGGTAGGCTGCAGTCCATGGGGTCACTAAGAGTCGGACACAACTGAGTGACTTCACTTTCACTTTTCACTTTCATGCATTGGAGAAGGAAATGGCAACCCACTCCAGTGTTCTTGCCTGGAGAATCCAGGGACGGGGGAGCCTGGTGGGTTGCCGTCTATGGGATCGCACAGAGTCGGACACGACTGAAGTGACTTAGCAGATATATGGAGATTTTAGATTTTACTTCTCACTATGTGTTTATCCTTGTTGTTTTTCAGCCACTAAAAAAGTATCCAAATCTTTGTGATTGAAGGACTGCAGCCAGGCTTCCCTGTACTTCACTATCTCCAGAATTTGCTCAAATTCATGCCCACTGAGTCCGTGATGTCACCCAAACAACTGATCCTTGGTTGTTCCCTTCCCCTTTTGTCTTCAATCTTCACCAGCATCAGCATCGTTTCCAAAAAAATCAGTTCCTTGAATCAGGTGGCCAAAGTATTGGAGCTTCAGCTTCAGCACCAGTCCTTCCAATGAATATTCTGGGATGATTTCCTTTAGGATTGACTAGTTTTATCTCCTTGCAGATCAAGGGACTCTTAAGAGTCTTCTCCAGGACCACAATTCAAAAGAATCAATTCTTCAGGGCTCAGCTTTCTTTTTGGTCCAACTCTCACATTTGTATATAACAGCTGCAAAATTCATAGCTTTGACTATGCAGGCTTTGTTGGCATAGTGATGTCTCTGCCTTTTTTAATACACTGACTAGATTTGTCAATGGCAACCCACTCCAGTGTTCTTGCCTGGAGAATCCCATAGGTGGAGGAGTCTGGTAGGCTTCACTCCATGGGGTCATGAAGAGTCGGACAGGACTTTTCACTTTCATGCATTGGAGAAGGAAATGGCAACCCACTCCAGTGTTCTTGCCTGGAGAATCCCAGGAATGAGGGAGCCTGGTGGGCTGCCATCTATGGGGTCACACAGAGTCGGACACAACTGAAGTGACTTAGCAGCAGATTTGTCATAGCTTCTCTTAAGGAGCTAGTGTCTTTTAATTTCATAGCAGCAGTCACTATCCACATTGATTTTGGAGCCCAAGAAAATAAAATCTTTCATTGTTTCCCTTCTTCCCCATCTATTTGCCATGAAATGATGGAACTGGATGCCATGATCTTAGTTTTTTGAATATTAAGTTTTCAGGCAGCTTTTTCACTCTCCTCTAGCATGCTCATCAAGAGGTTGTTTAGTTCCTCTTCACTTTTTGCCAGTAGGGTGGTGTCATCTGAATATCTGATGTTACTGATGTTTTTCCTGAAGATCTTGATTCCAAGCTTGCAATTCATCCAGCGTGGCATTTCAAATGATGTAATCTGCATATAAGTTAAATAAGCAGGGCGACAATATACAGCTTTGACTTACTCCTTTCCCAATTTTGAACCAGTTGATTGTTCCGTGTCCAGTTCTAACTTTTGCTTGTCATGTGTACAGGTTTTTCAGAAGGCAGGTAAAGTGGTTTGGTATTTCCAT
Organism: Bubalus kerabau; assembly: GCF_029407905.1. Lineage (NCBI taxonomy): Eukaryota > Metazoa > Chordata > Mammalia > Artiodactyla > Bovidae > Bubalus > Bubalus kerabau. Next base: position 59,558,143 of record NC_073625.1, read on the forward strand.
CTCTTTAAGATTTTGCTATTGACCATCTGGTGATGTTCATGTGTAGACCCCTCCTTTGTGTTGGTGGAAGAGGGTCTCTTGACAAAACTGTTAGCCTTTGCCCTGCTTCATTTTGTACTCCTAGGCACAACTTGCATGTTACTGCAGGTTTCTCTTGAATTCCTACTTTTGCATTTTGATCCCCTATGATGAAAAGGACTCTTTTTTTTTTGGGGGGGGGGGTTAGTTCTAGAAGGTCTTGTAGGCCTTCATATAACTGTTCAACTTAAGCTTCTTCAGTATTCGTTGGGGCATAGACTTGGATTACTGTGATGTTGAATGATCTGCCTTGGAAACAAACCAAGATCATTCTGTCATTTTTGAGATTGCACCAATGTACTGCATTTCAGACTCTTTTGGTGAATATGAGGACCAATCCACTTCTTCTAAGGGATTCTTACCCCACAGTAGTACATAGAATGGTAATCTGAATTAAATTTGTTCATTTCGATACATTTTTGCTTATTGATTTCTACGATGTTGATGGTCAATCTTGCCATCTCCTGTATGACTACTTCCAATTTACCTTGATTCATTGACCTAACATTCCAGGTTCCTATGCAATACTATTCTATACAGTATCAAACTTAATTTCACCACCAGCCTCATCCACAACTGAGCATTGTTTCTGCTTTGTCCCAGCCTTTTCATTCTTTCTGTAGCTATTTCTGTGCTCTTCCTTAGTTGCATACTGGACATCTTTCTAGCTGGGGGACTCATCTTCTGGTACCATATATTTTTGCCTTTTCATACTGTTCATGGGGTTCTTGAGACATGAATAGTGAGGTAGTTTGCCATTCCCTTCTCCAGGGACCAAATTGTCAGAACTCTCAACCAGGACCTGTCCATAAAATGTGGCCTTGCATGGTAAGGCTCATAGCTTCATTGAGTTACATAAGCCTGGTCTATGTGGTTATTTTGGTTAGCTTTCTGTGATTGTGATTTTCCTTCTGGAGGCTGTGGGATTGTAATTCTTGCTTCTTATGTCTGTGCTCTAATGGATGAGGTTAAGAGGCTTGTGCAAGGTTCTTGACTGGAGAGACTGACTGTTGAGGAAACACGTTCTTGCATTGGTGGACAGGGCCATGCTCAGTAATATTTTAACCCAATTGTCTGCTGATGGGTGGGGATGTGCTCCCTCCCCTTTAGTATTTTGGCCTGAGGTGACCCAGCCCTGGAAACTACAGGTGACCTCTAAGAGGATATATGTCAGTATGTGCCTTCTTTGCCTTTTTTCCTGAGGACTGTCTTTAAAAAAAACCAAAGCCCTTACCTTCTCAAGAAATTCTCAGGGTGCTTGATGTTTCCTATTTCAATTTTGGTAATATTTCGGTATTAAAAACGTTCCCTTTTCCTTACTTTCAGCAGAGACATATATTTGCAATGATGTTAACTATTATTTAAACAGCAAATCTATATATTTCATATCAGAAAAGCTTTTCAGAATATCTTTTCAACCACATTACAGGAAATGAATCTACACTGTTTGTGATAATCGTTCTACTTTTGAATACTCATATTAAGAAAATGGGGAAACAATGGAAACAGTGACATTCATTGCTTTCCTGGACTCAAAAATCACTGCAGATGGTGACTGCAGCCATGAAATTAAAAGACACTTGCTCCTTGGAAGAAAAGCTATGACCAACCTAGGAAGCATATTAAAAACCAGAGACATTACTTTGCCGACAAAGGACCGTTCTAGTCAAAGCTATGGTTTTGCCAGTAGTCATGTATGGATGTGAGATTTGGACCATTAAGAAAGCTGAGCACCAAAGAATTGATGCTTCTGAATTGTGGTGTTGGAGAAGATTCTTGAGATTCCCCTGGACTGCAAGGAGATCAAACCAGTCCATCCTAAAGGAAATCAGTCCTGAATATTCATTGGAAGGGTTGATGCTGAAGCTGAAGCTCCAATACTTTGGTCACCTGATGCAGAGTTGATTTACTGAAAAGACCCTGATGCTAGGAAAGATTGAAGGTGGGAGGAGAAGGGGATGACAGAGGATGAGATGGTTGGATGCTATCACTGATTCAATGGACATGAGTTTGAGTATACTCCAGAAATCAGTGATGTACAGGGAGGCATGGTGTGCTGCAGTCCATGGGGGTCACAGAGAGTCAGACATGACTGAGCAATTGAACTAAACTGATTGAGAAAACCTCAGTTCTTCATTTGTATTTTTCCTCTCTGTGTGTTACTTGTGTCTGACTCTTTTCAACCCATGGACTGTAGCCTGCCAGGCTCCTTTGTCCATGGAATTCTCCAGGCAAGAATACTGGTGTGGGTATCTCCAGAGGATCTTCCAGACCCAGGGATTGAACCTGAGTCTCCTGCACTGAGGGCAGATTTTTTATTATATGAATTACCTGGGAAGCCCAAGCCCATTTATTTCTACTTTTACATAAAACACATTCTGGGCACTTCTGGTCATCAAATGTGTGTGTGGATTTTTCCTACAACAGAAATTCTGCAATACCAGATGGATATCCTATAATTTAATCCAGTTTTGAAACTATTTACCTGGAGATAGAGTCAGATCCCCCTCCAAGTTAAAGACTAAGTCTCACAATACTGGGATGCCAGTCAGAAGTAATAGTTCACCAGAATACCCACAATTTCTATCTGACTTTACTACAAATTAGAGCTTTCTATTACTCCCTCCTTATTATGATTAATAATACTTTGCTAGAAGTGCTAACAGAACTAAAGGAAAAATTTAATTGAGTTTTCCAATTTATTATAGGATGCAATAAAACATAAAATAAACAATCAGATGAAGAAATACATAGGGTGAGGTCTCGGAGGGTATGGAGGGTGGAAGCTTCTTTCCCAAGGAGTTGAAGACTATTCAGCTGAAGCTGAAACTACAATACTTTGGCCACCTGATGCGAAGAACTGACTCATTGGGAAATACCCTGATGCTGGGAAAGAATGAAGGCAGGAGAAGTAGACGACAGAGGATGAAATGGTTGGATGGCATCACTGACTCAAAGGACATGAGTTTGAGCAAGCTCCAGGAGTTGGTGATGGACAGGGAAGCCTGGCATGCTGCAGTCCATGGGGTCGCAAAGAGTCGGACACAACTGAGCAACTGAACTGAACTGAACTGAGATTCCCTGTCCAGGGATGTTTTCACTCACCTCTAACCTCCCTGAATTTCATAATGTTGGAATTTTGATAGAACCACCCTCAAGGAGGTATGATCAGTTATTAGCCTCATTTCCAGCCACTCTTCTGTCTCTCAAGAGGTGTGTGTTTGTGTGGGGGAATGGGGTGATGAAAATCGTAAGATTCTAATTAATTGACTGAAGCCCTCCAGGCTCCTCTCTCCATGGAATTTTCCAAGCAAGAATATTGGAGTGGGTTGCTATTTCCTTCTCCAGGCGATCTTCCTGACCAGGGATCTAACCTACATCTCCTCCATTGGGAGGTAGATTATTTACTGAGCAACCAGAGAAGCCCTCAAATAAAGTCACTAGATTCTAATTGATAATTATGGCTCTTGTCATTTTTATAATTGTATAAGTAAATATGCTAAGAGATCCAGATACTAGGATGAGCAAAGGAAGTTAAGTACCTCTGAAGCTTTCTACATAATCATTTATGTTTCTATGATCTGATATAATACTTGTGGCTTCTATTAGTTAATGATTATCAAGAAGGTTACTGTCATATTCAGTCAGGAGTTTAATCAGGCAGGCATTAGATTTGTTCCTGAGTCTTTTTGCCTTGAATTAATTATCTTGTTTTTTCTTTAAACTGTCTTCTTTTAAAAGTACATTTTATTTTAGATTAACAATTTTATTGCCTGGAGCCAATATATGTAATTCATTTCTAAGAATTTTCCCTATAAATGACTTTTATAGCTTTTTTTCCAATACCAATAAAGAAATGAAGCAATAGGTGATTTGATTAGTTAGTAAAACTCCTCAGATTATTGGTTGTGAGAATAAGCATAGCTGATATTCTCCATTTAACTGGAGATAATAACCATAATAGTAGTGACTGGATAGAGTTAGAGTATCCCATGATGACTGCTGGTGCCAATTCAAAGATGAAATGAGTTTTTTTCCAGTGTGGCCTTTATCAAACTCTCCAGCCTATATCTTTCATCACATTTACTATAAGAAGAAAACTTTATTCTTGAAGGGACAATTCTGCATTTTGGATTGTTAATTTCTAGGGCATAGAAATATAACTGATATTTATGTGTAGATCTTGTATGCTGAAGCCTTCTTGAACTCATTTTTTAATTTAATAAATGTGACAATATGTTGAGGTTTTATCAATATATTTTATTTTACTGCTAAGATAATAATGTATTTCTGTCCTTTATAAGCACATTGTAATATATTTTTTAAATGTAATAATTTACAAACATTAAACCAACTTTGCATTATGAAAATAAATCCTGCTTAGTCATGATGTTTAATTCTATTATTTTGACTGAATTTAATTTGCTAGTATTTTCTTAAAGATTTTTGGGTCTATATTTACAGAAGTTATTGCTATGCATTTTTCTATTCTTCTGAATTCTTAGAGGGATTCCCAGGTGGTGCAGTGGTAAAAAATCTGCCTGCCAATGCAGGAGACACAAGAGATGCAGGTTCTATCCCTGGGTCAGGAAGATACCCTGAAGTAGGAAATGGCAACCCACTGCAGTATTCTGGCTGTGAAATCCCATGGACAGAGGAGTTTATGGGTTTGCAAAGAGTGAGACACAACTGAGCACAAGCACATAGCTATTTATAGCCATACATTTACCTGTAGGCACTGCTATAACTATACATAATAACCTTTTGTGTAATTTTGTTTCATTGATCTGATAATTTCCTTTGTCATTTTTAACTTGATGAATTGGGTAAAAATTTTTACTTGATGAATTTTTTAGAAAAGTGCTGCTTAATTTACACATATTTTTGAATATCCCAAAGTTAGTTTTTTAAATTAATTTTTCATTTAATTTCATTGTAAGTGGAGAATATATTTTATATGATGTAAGACATTCAATATTTTGTAACATATTTTATAGCCTAGCCTATAGTTTCTCCAGAAGTATATTTCATGTGGTTTGAGAGGAATGTGTTTCTGCTCTTGATGCATGGTGTGTCTTAAAGTGCTGTTGAGAACTAGTTGATTTATTGTTATTCAAGTCTACAATTTCCTGTTGATCTTCTCCCTCATTATCCTATTACTGAAAGTAGGGTGTTGAAGTTTTGAATATATATATATATGCAATATATAAAATTATAATTTATATACATATAATACATAATGTATTTTTTGAAAATAGTTATTGAGAAAACAAATATTTTAGATTCAGCAATTATTCATGAATAATTTTTAAAATTTTCATTTCATTTTAAAAAGGTATCCTAGATATGCTAAAGGAAATCAACCCTGGATATTCACTGGAAGGACTGATGCTAAAGCTCCAATACTTTGCCCATCTGATGAGAAGAGCTGACTCATTGGAAAATTTGATCCTGATGCTGGGAAGGATTGAAGGCGGGAGGAGCAGGGGACAACAGAGCATGGGATTATTGGATGGCATCACGGACTCAGTGGACATAAGTTTGAGTAAACTCTGGGAGATAGTGAAGGAGAGGGAAGGTTTGGTGTGCTGTAGTCCATGGGGTCACTAAAAGTCAGACATGACTGAGCAACTGAACAACAACAAATCATAAATGTACCACTTAACCCTGAATGAAGAACTGATATTAAATATTGTCTGACATATTAAATATTTAGTAAGATTGTTTTCTGATATATTATATGAAAGCTGAAGGAATTCACTTTCATATTTCATTTCAATTAAGTGGATGAATTCACATTTCATCCACTTAAATGCCTATTATTATTAAAGGAACAGAGAATTTATTTCAAGGTTTTTTGTTTTGTTTTGTTTTCTTTGGTTTGGTTTGGTTTAGGGCTCAGAGCAGAACAAACCATTTTCTGTAAGCTATAGATGAATATATTTATCTTCTTCTTGTGTCAAATCTATATTTTACAGATCATAAGGCTCAAGTGGGAGGAAAGTTTTGGTTAAAAATGTGCTAGGATTTCCTCATAGCTAAAAAAGAAAAAAATAGATGCATGGTGAGTGGGCAGTGCTTTAAGAGAGGGGCTACTATTTATGATAGATACATAATCTGTCATATAAGCAAAGACATAAGATTAATAATTTTGAATTTTAAAGCAGGAAAAATATGATGTTGAAGAGTGTTAAAATGCTGGTGCCACATCTTAAAATAGACAGTAGGAAGAAGCTTATCCTACAGAATACTACAGTTATTCACAATATAGTAAAAAATATTTTGGTACAATAGTCCTGGTCAGAAATTTTTATGCAAATGTTTTTATAACCATCCCACACTTCCTGAATATGAAAATGTAAAATAAAGTAGATTAAATTAACTCAAATTACACACTGTGGTGGTGGTTGTGGTGTTTAGTCACTAGGCCATGTTCAACTCTTGAGACCCCATGCACTGTAGCTCTCCAGGCTTCTCTGTCCATGGAATTCTCTAGGCAAGCATACTGGTATGGGTTGCCACTTCCTTCTCAAGGGGATCTCCAGACCCAAGAAATGAACCTGAGTCTCCTGCATTGCAGGCGAATTCTTTACCACTGAGCCACCAAAGATTCCCTAAATTGCATATCAGTTCAGTTCAGCTCAGTCACTCAGTCATGTCCGATGCTTTGCGACCCCATGAATCGCAGCACGCCAGGCTTCACTGTCCATCACCAACTCCCGGAGTTCACTCAGACTCACGTCCATCGAGTCAGTGATGCCATCCAGCCATCTCATCCTCTGTCATCCCCTTCTCCTCCTGCCCCCAATCCCTCCCAGCATCGCACTCTTTTCCAGTGAGTCAACACTTCTCATGAGGTGGCTAAAGTACTGGAGTTTCAGCTTTAGCATCATTCCTTCCAAAGAAATCCCAGGGCTGATCTCCTTCAGAATGGACTGGTTGGATCTCCTTGCAGTCCAAGGGACTCTCAAGAGTCTTCTCCAACACCACAGTTCAAAAGCTGCTCAGCTTTCTTCACAGTCCAACTCTCACATCCATACATGACCACTGGAAAAACCATAGCCTTGACTAGACAGACCTTTGTTGGCAAAGTAATGTCTCTACTTTTGAATATGCTATCTAGGTTGGTCATAACTTTCCTTTCAAGGAGTAAGTGTCTTTTAATTTCATGACTGCAGTCACCATCTGCAGTGATTTTGGAGCCCCCCAAAATAAAGTCTGACACTGTTTCCCCTGTTTCCCCATCTATTTCCCATGAAGTGATGGGACCAGATGCCATGATCTTCGTTTTCTGAATGTTGAGCTTAAGCAGGGTGACAATATACGGCCTTGATGTACTCATTTTCTTATTTGGAACCAGTATGTTGTTCCATGTCCAGTTCTAACTGTTGCTTCCTGACCTGCATATACGTTTCTCAAGAGGCAGGTCTACCCTAATAATCTTACTTTAAAATAATAACCTTTTAAATACTCTATCCAAATACAGTCACATTGTAAAATGTGGGATTAGAACTTCAGCATATGAATTTTGGGAGGAAACAACTATATCTGTAAAAATTACCTCAATCTGACTTATTTCTAAAACAGAGCTAAAAAATGATATTTTAGTTTTAAATATATATTCTAAGAGGAAAATATATTAAGAAAGTAAAAGGAAAACTTACTTATATATTTGCCCACATTACTTTGTTCTGAGAAGGAGTTTACTACTAACAAATTGACCAAATAAATGTGTACAGTTTCACTGTTTATTTGATTTTTCAGTATTAGGACACTAGGTGAGAATAAGTGAAAGAGCAATATTGAAAAGGAACCTGGAATGTTAGGTCCATGAATCAAGGCAAATTGAAAGTGATCAAACAGGAGAGGGAAAAGTGAACGTCCTCATTTTAGGAATCAACAAACTAAAATGGACTGGAATGGGTGAATTTAACTTAGGTGACCATTATATCTACTACTGTATGCAAGGATCCCTTAGAAGATATGGAGTAGCCATCATAGTCAACAAAAGAATCTGAAATGCAGTCTCAAATCCGAAATCCAATCTCTTTGAGATCCTTCTCACAAATCCTCTTTGAGATTGGATGCAATCTCAAAAAATGACAGAAGGATCTCTGTTCATTCATAAGCCAAATCATTCAATATCACAGTGATCCAAGCCTATACCCCGACCAGGAATGCTAAAGAAGCTGAAATTTAATGGTTCTATGAATACCTACAAGATCTTTTAGAACTAACACCCAAAAATGTCCTTTTCATTATAGATGACTGGAATGCAAAATTAGGAAGTCAAGAAATACCTGGAGTAAAAGGCAAATTTGGTGTCTGAGTACAGAATGAAGCAAGACAAAAGCTATTAGCCAAGAGAACACACCAGCCTTAGCAAACACCCTCTTTCAACAATACAAAAGAAGACTCTACACATGGACATAACCAGAATGGTCAATACTGAAATCACACTGATTATATTCTCTGCAGCCATAGATGGAGAAGTTCTCTACAGTCAGCAAAAACAAAACAAAACAAAACAAAACAAAAAGAACTGGAAGCTGACTGTGGCACAGACCATGAACTCCTTATTGCCAAATTCAACTTAAATTAAAAAGGTAGGAAAAATCACTAGACCATTCAGGTATGACCTAAATCAAATCCCTTATGATTATACAGTGGAAATGAGAAATAGATTCAAGAGATTAAATCTGATAGACAGAGTGCCTAAAGAACTATGGACAGAGGTTCATGGTATTGTACAGGAGGCAGGGATCAAGATGATTTCCAAGGAAAAGAAATGCAAAAAGGCTAAATGGTTGTCTGAGGAGGCCTTACAAATAGCTGTGAAAAGAAGAGAAACAAAAGGCAAAGGAGTAAAGGAAAGATATACCCATTTGAATGCAGGATTCCAAAGAATAGCAAGGAGAGATAAGATAGCCTTCCTCAGTGATCAGTGCAAAGAAATAGAGGAAAACAATAGAATGGAAAAACTAGAGATCTCTTCAAGAAAATTAGTGATACCAAGGGAACATTTCATGCAAAGATGGGCTTGATAAAGGACAGAAATGGTATGGACCTAACAAACAGAAGTTATTAAGAAGAGGTGGCAAGAAGCAAGAATACACAGAAGAACCATCCAAAAAAAAAAAAAAAAAAATCTTCATGACCCAGAAAATCACAATGTTGTGATCACTTACCTAGAGCCAGACATCCTAGAATGTAAAGTCAAGTGGGCCTTAGAAAGCATCACTATGAACAAAGCTAGTGGAGGTGATGGAATTCCAGGTGAGCTATTTCAAATCCTAAGAGATGATGCTGTCAAAGTGGTGTACACAATGCACCAGCAAATTTGGAAAACTCAGCAGTGTGGCCATGGGACAACAAAATGTCAGTTTTCATTCCAATCCCAAAGAAAGGCAATGCCAAAGAATGCTCAAACTACCAGACAACTGCATTAATCTCACATGCTACTAAAGTAATATTCAAAATTCTCCAAGGCAGGCTTCAGCAAGACATGACCTGTGAGCTTCCAGATGTTCAAGCTGGATTTAGAAAAGGCACCAGAGTTCAAATTGGCAACATCCACTGGATCATTGAAAAAGCAAGAGAGTTCCAGAAAAACATCTATTTCTGCTTCATTGACTATGCCAAAGCCTTTGACTGTGTGGATCACAATAAACTGTAGAAAATTCTGAAAGAGATGGGAATACCAGACCACCTGACCTGCCTCTTAAGAAACCTGTATGCAGGTCAAGATGCAACAGTTAGAACTGGACATGGAACAACAGACTGGTTCCAAATAGGGAAAGGAGTGCATCAACTCTGTATATTGTCACCCTGCTTATTTAACTTCTATGCACAGTACATCATGAGAAATGTTGGGATAGATGAAGCACTAGCTGAAATCAAGATTGTTGGTAGAAATATCAATAACCTCAGATATGCAGATGACACCACCCTTATGGCAGAAAGCAAAGAACTAAAGAGCTTCTTGATGAAAGTGAAAGAGGAGAGTGAAAAAGTTGGCTTAAAGCTCAACATTCAGAAAATGAAGATCATGGCATCCGGTCCCATCACTTCCTGGGAAATAGATGGGGAAACAGTGGAAACAGTGTCAGACTTTATTTTTTGGGGCTCCAAAATCACTGCAGATGGTGACTGCAGCCATGAAATTGAAAGACACTTGCTCCTTGAAAGAAAAGTTATGACCCAACTAGACAGCATATTAAAAAACAGAGACATCACTTTGAGAACAAAGGTCCGTCTAGTCAAAGCTATGGTTTTTCCAATAGTCATGTTTGGACATCAATGTTGAACTATAAAGAAAGCTGAGCACTGAAGAATTGGTGCTCTTGAAGTGTGGTGTTGGAGAAGACTCTTGAGATTCCCTTGGACTGCAAGGAAATCCAACCAGTCCATTGTAAGGGAAATCAGTCCTGAATGTTCATTGGAAGGACTGATACTGAAGCTGAAACTTTAATACTTGGCCACCTGATGTGAAGAACTGACTCATTGGAAAAGACCCAGATGCTGTGAAAGATTGAAGGCAGAAGGAGAAAGGGATGACAGAGGATAAGTTGGTTGGATGCCGTCACCGACACAATGAACTTGAGTTTGAGAAAACTCTGGGAATTAGTGATGGACAGGGAGACCCGGTGTGCTGCAGTCCATGGGGTGGGAAAGAGTTAGAACTAACTGGTCGACTGAACTGAACTAATACCAGTTGTTTGAGCTCAATATACCATATTTTGCTATGTTTTCTGTTTGTATTATGAAAAAACTAAGTATAATATATATATATATATAAAATAAATCACATGTGATTTTCTTCATCACTTAGCATTTAACAACTAATTGCAAACTTAGTTGTTCTATACAAATTCAACTACCCATTCATTATCTTGATTCAGATTTTAGATATATCCTTTTATCCATAGATATTTATTTAAAATAAAGTTATAAGAATGTATTCTAACACAAAATTACAGTATCATTTTTCCACTAAGCACACCTAAGGTGACAACTTTATTTAAATAGATGGGATATTAGAAATAATGACATGATTTATTATAACTGAAATACTGAAAATGTGTTAAAGTTGTCTTATCAGCAATTTTGAGAAATTGTTAAAAGGTAGCTCCCATAATTGGAACGAAAATGAGAAAAAACATACAACATTCTAGTAAAAATTCAGGTCAGTTATTTAACTCTAGAATAGGGTTTATCAAACCAGGAGTCTGTGAGGTATTATTAAGGAGTCTACAAGGTAAGATAATTGAAAATAAAACTATTATTGATTTCTATATTAATGCATGAGTGTTTAACAAATCTCATTAGCAATTTCACTGGGTGTGTTCCAGGCTTGCATCTCAGTGTCAGGATCACATTCATTTAATAGTGGCAGCTTTAGATGTGATAGCTGTAGCTATTAGTAACTCTGCAGTTGTGGTATTACAAGGAAGAAATATTAATTCTTTCCTTCTGCAAGAACGTACTCCAACCTCACCTTGTAGGCTCCTAACTAACATGGTCTGAACACACCAATTTTTGCAAGAGAAAACAAATGGGAATTTTTACTCTAAAGAAATTTCAAAGCAACTTTTATGGTTGCTATTTTCACAAATATTGGAAAATATGGATTCTGTTTCAATAGTTTTGAAGCAAAGTATATTGTAAAGTTTTTGTGTTTTGTTGAGATTTGCTATTGATTTACCCTGCATGATTATTGTATTATTTAATGAAATCTTATACAATCATCTCTAATTTTTATAAGGAAGTATTAACATAATAAAGGAAAATTTGAGCCCTAGGCCTATAAATAACCCTCAAAAGACTGAATGCAAAGAATAATATATTATGAATCATTTAATATGCTAATGGGACAAAGGACAAACAAGAACAATGCTACTTCTTCATGCATTTATTCGTGAGCTGATAATCTAAGTCAGCATCTGCTGTTTTGTGTTATGTGTTAAACAATATGCAAATGCAAAAGATATAGGTAATAATATAAGATGGCATTTATAATGTGACACAAAATACTGAATGTTTTTTTATTAATGTAATAACTGACATATAACAGTTTTCTAAGTTGGTATGTTAACTATTACCTAGCATTTGTAAGATCTCTAAATGTAGTGGAACTCAAGAAAATATTTTTCTGATCCAAATACCTTCCCAGGATATCAAAGTTCAAAGTATATTTGAAGATTTTTATTTATATATGAAAACAAAATGTTGTATCAGAACTCTGAGTATTGGTCAAAATTCCACAGATAAATAGAACCAATAGGATTGTAAAAATTAAGAACAACTTAATTAAAATAGAGTTGGGAGACCAGGGAAGAGATGAAGAAAGAGCTCTCACACCTTACAGTGTTATCAGAGCCCACACAAAGAAGAAAGATCCATTCTTGCCTGCCAGATCTCCGCCAACGAAAAGCTTGAGAATGAAGTAAGATATCAAGAAGTATGAAGTGTTATTGAAAAATAGTAACAATAATTTGAACAAAATGGAATGGCATTTTACATTTTTTAAACACAAACTGAAACTGCTTTAAGGTTAAAACTGTTTTGAATTGCTGATCATACATTCAATTTGAGTGTTAATGTTATGCTACATGACAAATTCTGAATTTTTATGTTTAAAAAAGAGAGATACCTGTATTTACAAAATAGCTATTTCTGGAAACTAACACAAGATCTATATATGAAACTGAATGTGCCAGACAGTAAGAACATATTTTTTCACTGCTTTGTATATATGTATTTTAAGATGTATTTTCGCTTATTTTGTTTTGCTGATGGTTTTGTTAGGTTTATTGTTCCACTCTGTAAAAGACACTTTCTTTAAAAAGTAGTAATTAGTATCAATTAAATCAAATGTTCAAAGCCTACATTTCACATATTAAATATCACTGTAGCTTACTTTAGCTTTCAGAAATGTATTATATCTTTCTTTATAAGTTTTCAAAATATGTGAAAAGGAAAGAAACATTCATTTAAATTTAAAAAGCAGATCTGAACTCTATTTTTTCAATAAATGCTGGCTCAAAATTTAATTATTTATGGTGATAAATGATTTTTTAATTAAAACATTGCCTTGGTTATTATATTTTTCAGGTATTATATGTAGGCTAAATACCATTACAAATTATCTTAGCCAAAGCATATATTTTTCTTTTGTATATTATTGTCTCTTCTTTTCTGTTTTACAGTTTTAAATTTACTAAAGATGGCTTTCTCTTCTTATTGATTTGGTTCAGTTCACTTCAGTAACTCAGTCATGTCCGACTCTTTGAGACCCCATGAATAGCAGCACACCAGGCCACCCTGTCCATCACCAACTCTCGGAGTCTACACAAACCCATATCCATCGAGTCAGTGATGCCATCCAACCAACCATCTCATCCTCTGCTGTCCCCTTCTCCTTCTGCCCTCAATCTTTCCCAGATTCACGGTCTTTTCAAATGAATCAGCTCTTTGCATCAGGCGGCCAAAGTATTGTAGTTCCAGCTTCAACATCAGTCCTTCCAATGAACATCCAGGACTGATCTCCTTTAGGATGGACTGGTTGGATCTCCTTGCAGTCCAAGGGACTCTCAAGAGTCTTCTGCAACACCACAGTTCAAAAGCATCAGTTCTTTGGAGCTCAGCTTTCTTTATAGTCCAAATCTCCTATCCATTCATGACCACTGGAAAAACCATAGCCTTGACTAGACTGACCTTTGTTCTCAAAGTAATGTCTCTGCTTTTTAATATGCTGTCTAGGTTGGTCATAACTTTCCTTCCAAGGAGTAAGTGTTTTTTTTTTGTTTGTTTGTTTGTTTGTTTTTAATTTCATGGCTGCAATCACCATCTGCAGTGATTTTGGAGCCCCCCCAAAAAATAAAGTCAGCCACTGTCTCCACTGTTTCCCCATCTATTTCAAACCATGAAGTGATGGTTCCGGATGCCACGATCTTAGTTTTCTGAATGTTGAGCTTTAAGCCAACTTTCTCACTCTCCTCTTTCACTTTCATCAAGAGGCTGTTTAGGTCTTCTTCACTTTCTGCCATAGGGGTGGTGTCATCTGAATATCTGAGGTTATTGATATTTCTCCCAGCAATCTTGATTCCAACTTGTGCTTCCTGCAGCTCAGCATTTCTCATGATGTACTCTGCATATAAGTTAAATAAGCAATGCGATCATATATAGCCTTGAGGTACTCCTTTTCCTATTTGGAACCAGTCTGTTGTTCCATGTCCAGTTCTAATTATTGCTTCCTGACCTACATACAAGTTGCTCAAGAGGTTGGTTAGATGGTCTGGTATTGCCATCTCTTTCAGAATTTTCCACAGTTTATTGTGATCCACACAGTCAAAGGCTTTAGCATAGTCAATAAAGCAGAAATAGATGTTTTTCTGGAACTCTCTTGCTTTTTCCATGATCCAGCGGATGTTGACAATTTGATCTCTGGTTCCTCTTGCTTTTTCCATGATCCAGCGGATGTTGACAATTTGATCTCTGGTTCCTCTGCCTTTTCTAAAACCAGATTGAACATCTGGAAGTTCACAGTTCACATATTGCTAAAGCCTGCCTTGGAGAATTTTGAGCATTACTTTGCTAGCGTGAGAGATGAGTGCAAATGAGTGGTAGTTTGAGTACTCTTTGGCATTGCCTTTCTTTGAAATTGGAATGAAAACTGACATCTTCCAGTCCTGTGGCCACTGCAGAGTTTTCCAAATTTGCTAGTGCATGTGTGCACCACTTTGACAGCATCATCTCTTAGGATTTGAAATGGCTCAACTGGAATTCCATCACCTCCTCTAGCTTTGTTCATAGTGATGCTTTCTAAGGCCCACTTGACTTCACATTCCAGGATGTCTGGCTCTAGGTGAGTGTGAGTGATCACACCATCATGATTATCTCGGCTCTGAAGATCTTTTTTGTATAGTTCTGTGTATTCTTGCCATCTTTTCTTAATATCTCCTGTTTCTGTTAGGTCCATACCATTTCTGTCCTTTATCGAGCCCATCTTTGCATGAAATGTTCCCTTGGTATCTCTATAATTGTTGAGATCTCTAGTCTTTCCTACTGTATTGTTTTCCCCTATTTCTTTGCATTGATCACTGAGGAAGGCTTTCTTATCCCTCCTTGCTATTCTTTGGAACTCTGCATTCACATGGGTATATCTTTCCTTTTCTCCTTTGCGTTTCACTTGTCTTCTTTTCACAGCTATTTGTAAGGCCTCCTCAGACAGCCATTTTGCTTTTTTGAATTTCTTTTTCTTTGGAGGGGCCTTTATTTCTGTCTCCTGTATAATGTCATGAACCTCCGTCCATAGTTCATCAGGCACTCTACCAGATCTCGTCCTTTAAATCTATTTCTCACTTCCACTGTATAGTCATAAGGGATTTGATTTAGGTCATACCTGAATGGTTTAGTGGTTTTCCCCACTTTCTTCAATTTAAGTCTGAATTTGGCAATAAGGAGTTCTTGATCTGATTGATTTGGTAGTATTGTTTATTTTTAATTGGATCAAATATCTTCCCTTTTCTGTCATTCATACTCAGATATATATTTTCACTACATAGCAGAAAGATGTGAAGTTTCCACAAAATTTAACCCCCTTTCCATGGCAGAGAACCAAATTTGTTGAGGCCATTAAATGAAGACAACTTTGGGGTATCTTCATTAAATCCAGACTGTTTTTCCTGTTCTATTATACTCTTTCTGGTATTACACTGGTATTCCCGATATATGACCTTCTATTACAACTTTAAGTCATGAAAAAATAATGAGTCTGTTCTAATGAGAAATTGCTGATTCATAGCAGAAAACTGGAAACCACCAATGTTGAAGGAGTTGTTGTGAGGAGCCCCTGATTCAGATGTGGTTTATCTGTATAAATATTAATATGCTGTGTACTGCCCTCAGTCACTTAGTTGTGTCAGACTCTTGGTGGCCCCATGAAGTGTAGCCCATCAGGCTCCTCTGTCCATGAGATTTTCTAGGCAAGAATACTAGAATGAACTGCAATTCCTCCTCCAGGGGATCTTCCTGACCCCAGGGATCTAAACTGCATCTCCTGTGTTTCCTGCATTTGTAGGCAGATTCTTTACCTTTGAGTCATCCGGGAAGCAAGTATTAATATAACTTATAGGGATAGGGCTTCCCGGGTGGCACTAGTGGTAAAAAACACGCCACCAATGTGGAAGACATAAGAAATGTGGGTTCGATCCTTGGGTTGGGACGATCCCCTGAAGGAGGGCATGGCAACTTACACTAGCATTCTTGCCTGGAGAATTCATGGACAGAGAAGCCTGGTGGGCTAGGGTCTATGGGGTTGCAAAGAGTCGGATATAACTGAAGCAACTTAACACACACATGCATATAGGTGATACAAGTAAATGTAAGTTTAATACTATGGGAAAGGTAAGCCATTAAATTCTTATTAATGGAAACCTGAGAAACACCCTCCATGTGAGTGCTATTGATATAGCTATTGGCAAACCACCAAAGAAGAATAGTATTAGTGAGAGGTATGTAAGTATATCTCGTGACCTTTCAGTTATTTCCCTGAAAATAATCTTGGTTCCAGTTCCCATGGAACCAGATTCCCATGGGAATCTCCAGTTCCCATGGAGGTGAAATTTTCCCCATCTTGGCACAAAGCAGTGAAAGTGCTTGTGAATACAGTAGTACCATTGTGTACTATGCACATCTCACTTTTTTGATTACAGCATTTTCGTATCCAAAAAAAAAAAAGTGTTTTTCTCTCAAGAACTACGTTAAGTGAAGTGAAGTCGCTCAGTCATGTCCGACTCTTTGCCACCCCATGGACTGTAGCCTAACAGGCTCGTCCATCCCTGGGATTCTCCAGGCAGGAATACTGGAGTGGGTTGCCATTTCCTTCTCCAGGAGATCTTCCCAACCCAGGGATCAAACCTGGGTCTCCTGTACTGCAGGCAGACGCTTTACCATTTGAGCCACCAGGGAAGTTTCCCAAGACATTCTCTTTAGTAGTTATCATGCTTGAACCCAACTTCCCTAAAAACATTGTGTGTCAAAATTGAAAGATAAAAGCTCTCTACTTTTCTTATGTAAGTTCTTGCCTTATGATTCCATACCTGTGGTTTTAATGATATTCTTTAAATACTTTTTCTTCATTGTTTCAAAATGACAATTTTTTTCCTTTTTTTCAAAAGGAGAAGTTTTGATTTGCTACCTGTGAGTTTTCTCCATCACTTTTATCCTTGCGCTATATCTAAATGAAATTTCCCTGAAATATGTGAGACAGATGGTCACATTCCATGTTTTAATATTAATCAAAATAATTGATTTTTATTTTTATTTTCCTTTAATCACTTAAAAAAGCATGTTATTAAAAATTCTATTTCAGAAAACATTTGGGATTCTAAAAAGATTAAAAAATTCCTTTAATTTGAGGTCTTCTTATGCAGATTATTAAGATGCAATTTGGGTTTTTTTGGGGTCTCAGTGGTATACAGAATCCTCCTTCTAATTCAGGAGACAATGATTTGATCCCTGGAAAGATCCAGGGATCTTCTGGAGGAGGAATTGGCAACCCACTCCAGTATTCTTGTCTGGAGAATCCCAGGGACGGACGAGCCTGACAGGCTACAATCCATAGGGTTGCAAAGCATTGGACATGA
Organism: Bubalus kerabau; assembly: GCF_029407905.1. Taxonomy (NCBI): domain Eukaryota; kingdom Metazoa; phylum Chordata; class Mammalia; order Artiodactyla; family Bovidae; genus Bubalus; species Bubalus kerabau. The sequence continues at coordinate 59,575,869 of NC_073625.1, forward strand.
CTAAAGTAACTTAGCATGCACACATGCAAATGCAGTTTAAGGAAAGAAACAACAAATAGTTCTAGGAGTGAATTAGATTTCACAGAAAATAAAAGGCTGAAGATAAATTATGATATTGAATTATTATGACTTTTCAGATACCTGGACATCTCAGTTTATATTTTCTGAGTCACGTTATACTTTATTTTTGCTTGTTTTTTAAAGTTTCTATTTGTGACAACAGAAAAACTAATGTTGTCTATTAATTTATGTAGTTTTATTTTTTAAAGTCTTCTGGTTTAGACTCAATAGATGTTTATTATTTAGTGCTGGACACACTAAATACTTCCTCCCACATTATGTAAATCTATACACATTTCACCGACTCTATGGACATGAGTTTGAGTAAGCTCTGGCAGTTGGTGATGGACACAGAAGCCTGGTGTGCTGCAGTCCATGGGGTAACAAAGAGTCAGACACGACTGAGCGACTGAACTGAACTGAACTGATAAGCATTTCGAATAAAACCTTTACCTTCTGTAAACTCTGTAATCAGTATCAGGGACTTTTGTGTGATTTAATTTAGAGATTTGAAAGACTTCTTTTTCTTTCTTCCTTTTAAAAATAACTAGAACTTTATAACCACATAATATTTCCATTTCAGAAATGATCTCTGTTATTCAACTTTAATTTCTGCATGGCCTGGACCAACATAACCATAATGATTTAGGTCAGGTCATGCAATAGGCCTGTTGTCCTAGTGCTTTTGACCCAAGAGAGCAAAAATGAAATGAAGAATATAAATACAGATATATATATCACACTACAGAAGGAGAGTAATGAAGACTACTCTGCTTTTCTCAAACTATATGCTAATTCAGTACATATAGCTGGTTCATTTTTAAAAATGGAATGGTACAGGGAGGGAAGTGGGTGGGGGGTTCAGGATGGGGAACACTTGTACACCCATGACAGATTCATGTTGATGTATGACAAAACCAATACAATATTGTAAAGTAATTAGCCTCCAATTAAAATAAATAAATTTAAATTAAAAAAATAAAATAAAAATAGACTTAGAATTAATCTTTCATGTATTTTAAAGTAATTTTAAGTAATTATAACACTGACTTGTGATAGTAGCACCAATAATGACTGAATACATATATTTTGTTTACTAAAACTATGATTGGAATCTATAAAAATGAACTGAGAGAATGCTGTATTTCACACCATAATAATAAGAAGAAGAATAATAAAACAGGGTCCAATTAGAGCATCAGTTTGGGTCTGGAAGGAAAGAGAAGCAGAAAGGATCAAATTAGGGACAGAAGCCAGGACACTAGTATTCCTTGAATCAGGAGGGTTTCTCTGAAGCTTTATTTAGTTCCAGGTAGATATTCAGATTAAATTTCAGCAGCTTATATTCTCCACTCAGAAAACATGAATGCTGAGCTAATATATGCTTACCTACATTGAACTTTTATGATTTTTCTAAGTCACTACAGTGTTCCATTTGCTATAAAAATGATAGGATGGAGGGACGACTTTTATTTGTTATTTTCTACACAATATTGAAGAGAGCAAAGTAGAAAAAATTGGTACAAACTTCATTAATATGCAACTGAGAATAAGAACTTATTTCTTATAATAAAAAATATAAAATGATAGATATACAAATATTAGATACTCTCCCTAGAACTGAGATAATTTACATAAAAAGAGTCAGCTGTGTATATATATATATATATATATATATATATATTACATCAGTTCAGTTCAGCTCAGTCACTCAGTCGTGTCCAACTTTTTGCGACCCCATGAATTGCAGCACACCAGGCCTCCCTGTTCATCACCAACTCCCGGAGTTCACTCAGACTCATGTCCATAGAGTCAGTGATGCCATCCAGCCATCTCATCCTCTTTCGTCCCCTTCTCTTCCTGCCCCCAATCCCTCCAAGCATCAGAGTCTTTTCCAATGAGTCAACTCTTCACATGAGATGGCCAAAGTATTGGAGTTTCAGCATTAGCATCATTCCTTCCAAAGAAATCCCAGCGCTGATCTCGTTCAGAATGGACTGGTTGGATCTCCTTGCAGTCCAAGGGACTCTCAAGAGTCTTCTCCAACACCACAGTTCAAAAGCATCAATTCTTCAGTGCTCAGCTTTTTCACAGTCCAACTGTCACATCCATACATGACCACTGGAAAAACCATAGCCTTGACTAAATGGACCTTTGTTGGCAAAGTAATATCTCTGCTTTTTAATATGCTGTCTAGGTTGGTCATAACTTTCCTTCTAAGGAGTAAGTGTCTTTTAATTTCAAGGCTGCAATCACCATCTGCAGTGATTTTGGAGCCCAAAAAAATAAAGTCAGCCACCGTTTCCACTGTTTCCCCATCTATTTCCCAGGAAGTGGTGGGACCTGATACCATGATCTTCATTTTCTGAATGTTGAGCTTTAAGCCAACTTTTTCACTCTCCTCTTTTACTTTCATCAATAGGCTTTTTATTTCCTCTTCACTTTCTGCCATAAGGGTGGTGTCATCTGCATATCTGAGGTTACTGGTATTTCTCCTGGCAGTCTTGATTCCAGCTTGTGCTTCCTCCAGCCCAGCGTTTCTCATGATGTACTCTGCATATAAGTTAAATAAGCAGGGTGACAATATACAGCCTTGACGAACTCCTTTTCCTATTTGGAACCAGTCTGCTTTTCCATGTCCAGTTCTAAATACATACACACATATACAACCTGACTGATACGAGGATGTATATATACATATACATACATATGCATAACCCTTCTTGTATAAGTTAACTCTGTTCTGGGGATATATATATATCTTCTTTAGGTTCATTCTGATCAAAAGAAATTGGTTCATTTGAAGAAACTTGATTGAAAAAATAATGGTTGAAAAAATAGTCTGTGTTTCATCTGACTTATAGATACATTTGATTATCTTATTTTTTGAGTTCAAAACTAGATATTATTGATGCAAAGATAAATAAAAAATGCTACAACTCAGAATAAGAAGATGGTAAAACTGTCAGACTGATGTGACCAAGACTTAAGCCTCTTTCTATTTTCATATAAACCTCTTTCTGTTTTCTACTTTCCTCAGGAGATAAGTTTGGAGTGACTAAAGTCATACCATTTTAGAAAGACTGAATCAAAAGCAGTTTGACCACTCCTAGGATATGAAATCAAATTTTTTACTGATAACATTGACACAAATACTGGACAACAATGTACAAAGGCTTATTAAATAAGAATTTGTATTGAGGTAGAAATCTTGCTTGCCTTTCAAAATTCCTTCAATTTCATGTTTTTCATCTCGTTAGTGTACTTCTATTTCCTGTATGCTTCCCCACACTTGCATGTGTGTGTGTGTGTGTGTGCGCGCGTGCTAGGTCTCTTCAGTCATGTCTGACCCTGTGCGATCCTATGGACTCTAGCCTGCCAGGCTCCTCTATCCAGGGGATTTCCCTGGCAAGAATACTGGAGTGGGCTGCCATGCCCTCCTCCAGGGGATCTTCCTGACCCAGAGATTGAAACTTTGTCTCTTACATCTCCTGCATTGGCAGATGGGTTCTTCACCACTAGCGCCACCTGGGAAGCCCATGTTCAGACTTAAATAAAACATCATGCAAGGTGACTTATGATGGTCACATAGGAATGACTGAGGTGACTCATCCCTGTTCCTCCTGTCTCCTCCTCCAGCAGGGTGGCAGATAAATACTTCTATAGCAATGGCAGGAGAACAAATGGAGATATGCAAACACAAAGGTGGTTTGTTGACTGAGACATGATCTCTGTATTTATCACACCTCATAACTTGTCAAAGCAAGTCACATAGCTAAACTAATAATAGATAGAAAAATAGACTACTTTCTATCAGGATGAACTGCCAAGTCAAAAGACAAACGGTTGAAACTGTGAGGAATGAAAGCTATAGTCCTGAAATGCAATCTATTAAATTTATCTTAACCTTGTAGATCTAAAAGAGTAATGAATTAGCACTGGTAGTAGTCCTCCGGTGTCTGACCATATGTTGTTGGTTCTCTTAACAATGACATATTTATAGTAAATATCCCCTTGGCTATATTCTTTCCTGCTAAATCTATCTGATTATAGTACCTCTTTCCCCAAAAGCACACACTGATGTGTGATAATATATCATCTTATGAGTAATCTGTTGGCCTAGGCTTTTAATCGTAATTAATTTTCTATCTACTCTTTACCAGAGCTACACATGATTAACAACCCCAGAGTTTCTTCAGTCTAGTTTCCTCCTTAGGTTCAAGTTCTTTGTTATTAAGAAGTTCATGGCTGCATATATGTATAACATATTGCCCAGTTTAAAACATTGATAATATTTTAACTTGGGAATTCTGTCCAGTAATTCAGCTCACTGTATGTGCAGTGTTAACTCACCCTCTTCATATTATATTATGAGAATTGGATCTTAGGAAACTAGTGCATAAATGCTGATACTCTGCTTATAGTAAAAGCTGATAATAATAAACTGTCCTTTGTCTGTGATCCAGGGGTCTTCTGTCTTCCATTATCTTTCATGAAATTTCAAAAATAATTAATTAGCTTTCAGGTAGAGTAAAATCTCATCTCTGATCTTTCAAAATTCTTAAAAATAACTGTATATGATATATATATATAAACACATATAAATAACTGCATATAAACACACATATAATCAATTAAACAATAAACCATTTATCTTGGATACAAACCATGATCAAAGCAACACAGAGCATGTGGTAATTCTTTAGAACATTTTCAATGAATTTAAAAATAATGTCTATAAAACATAGATATATTTCATAAAACATTTTAACATTTATAGGACAGGCAAAATGAGAAATTGACATGCTGCATGATTATATTACAAGTTCAACATCATACCATATTCAGTTTTTCCTTTTGCAAAGCAATAACAGCAATAAATATTTCATGGTGTATTAATTGGTCTCATTCCTCAAAGTGCCCAGGATAGTATTTCATATATATTAAAGAGGGAGATTTAATGAATATGCATTTTATAGTTTTAAGAAGATGGATCCAGGAGCCAGACTGCTTAGTGGTCCATCTTTTTAATGTAGTACACTGCTTCATAAGAAAATTACAATATTCACTTACATCTAATAGGTTTTATATATATATATAAAAACATGAAAGTCGCTCAGTCAGGTCCAACTCTTTGTGACCCCATGGACTATACAGTCCATGGAATTCTCTACACCAGAATACTGGAGTGTGTACCCTTTCCCTTCTCCAGGGGCCCTTCCCAATCCAGGGATCGAACTCAGGTCTCCCGCATTGCAAGCGGATTCTTTACCAGCTGAGTCACAAGGGAAGCCCAAGGCTACTGGAGTGGGTAGCCTATCCCTTCTCCAGGGGATATTCCCAACCCAGGAATTGAATCATTGGGGTCTCCTGCATTGCAGGCAGATTCTTTACCAACTGAGATATCAGGGAAGCTGATATAAACGTGAACGACATATGTAAATATGTGTATATATGTCTTTGACATTTTTGTTTTTCTATATAGAGCTATTCATATATTGCATTTACTTTTAATTAGCAATAATAAAGTTAAGTAATAACAAGATTAAGACAGCGTTATTCTGAAATATCTAACTTCTTATGTATGGATGGCCAAAGCATGATGTTGAAGGTTACAGCAGAATACAGAAGTTCTGAATCACTTTGAAGCTTTCATAAGCCAGTGTTTATAATGACCAACGGACTTCACAAAACCTTTTACTCACAAGAGGAAAAATAGCACTGATTGGATTAGAAGTGGAAAGACTAATGCATTTTTGTCCTTAAGGATTAGAAGAAAAATGGTTCTCTCAGCTCTTGCAAGGAAGCACAACAAGCAATCCAAAAGCATTATTTGTGTGAGGCAGTTGGCAGAATCTGTTTCATTTGTCACTGGAAGTAGTGGCTGAGGCATGGAAAATTTGAGTAATGGTTCAGCCCCAGGGTCAGTGTCAACATATTCAGAGCACTACCTTAGGTTTAAAGGTGATTCATGTTCTCAGAAACAGTCATCAGCATCATCAACCCCAAACTATCATCTTAACTTGTAGTGCCTTTGTAAAGGAATATAAGAGATTACTTTGACCAGATAAATTAAATATATATCTATGTATATTTATATATAATATATACAACATTTTTTCCATGTGATAGCTCTTAAATATTTTTAGTGAATGGTTAAACAATATCTATCTCTGAGGGTGTTTCCTTTTTTGTATACTTATATGTTAATCTCAAACATGATTAAGACTCTACTGTATGAAAAAGTTGTTCCACTTTGAGATAAACTGGTGTCTCAAGAGTTATTTTCCTTAAAAAGGAAAAAAAAAAAAAATGGCTCACCTCAACCACGTATTATCTGAGGTCTTTGAAGTGCAACAACCACTAGAAAAGGAGAATGTGTTACAGTATAGAAGGTGTCTCCAGTTCCCTAGGGTTACAAGGTGACAGCTCATAGAAACAAAGTATGTTTCAAGTCACCAACCATACAATTTCATAATGGTTATAAAATTAATCATGTGATTCTTTGGTCACTTTTGGAGTATCAGCATCTAAAACCTAACATAAAGCAAGGGTAACACTGACCTGAATGTGGATAATGGCTACCCTATGTTATGTATCAATGAAATGACTTCCTCATTTTAACTATTTTTCAGTGAAATTGTTTTCTTTATATGAGCAATAGGCCAAATGTAGAAAGTTCATTTTCAGAAAGCAACTTTATACTGGATTATTTACTTGGGTGATTGTTGGCCCTAGGCATATAGAATCTCGGCTGTGGTTGAAAGAATTCTAAGACTGTCTCTGATCCCTACCCCCTGCTGTATAGGTCCTCTGACCGACTTTCCTTGAGTCACAAGTGGGACAGGTCACTATGAAAGACTATTTGCTCCCTTAATTAGGCTATATTATATGGCAAAGGTGATGAAGTGGTACTTATTTTTTCCTTACAACAACCGATGTTCCAATTCTCTGACATCAACTGGAAGTATAAAAATTCAATTCAATTCTGAGAGTAACTACTTGCAATCGAGTGCTGACCCCACAAGTTAAGAGGTCAGTTCCACAAGGCTGCCCCATCTCAGATGCCAACTCCAAGTGGGGTTCCCACACTTCTGCCCAGTTAGTCAGTCAGTTCAGTCTTTATTGTGTCTGACTCGTCACAACCCCATGGACTGCAGCATGCCAGACCTCCCTGTCCATTACCAACTCCCAGAGTTTACTCAAACTCATGTCCATTGGGTCAGAGATGCCATGCAACCATCTCATCCTATGTTGTCCCCTTCTCCTCCTGCCTTCAATTTTTCCCAGCATCAGGGTCTCTTCCAATGAGTCAGTTCTTTGCATCAGGTGGCCAAAGCATTGGAGTTTTAGCTTAAGCACCAGTCCTTCCAATGAATATTCAGGACTGATTTCCTTTAGGATGGACTGGTTGGATCCCCTTGCAGTCCAAGGGACTCTCAAGAGTCTTCTCCAATACCACAGTTCAAAAGCATCGATTCTTCGGCGCTCAGCGTTCTTTATAGTCCAACTCTCACAACCATATATGACTACTGGAACAACCATAGCTTTGACTAGGTGGACCATTGTTGGTAAAGTAATATCTCTGCTTTTTAATATTCTGTCTAGTTTGGTCATACCTTTTCTTCCAAGGAATAAGTGTCTTTTAATTTCATGGCTGCAGTCACCATCTACAGTGATTTCGGAGCCCCCCAAAATAAGTCAGTCACTGTTTCCACTGTTTCCCCATTTATTTTTCATGAAGTGATGATGCCTGATGCCATGATCTTCATTTTCTGAATGTTGAGCTTTAAGCCAACTTTTTCATTCTCCTCTTTCACTTTCATCAAGAGGCTCTTTAGTTCTTCGCTTTCTGCCATAAGGGTGGTTTAATCTGCAGATGACAGGTGACACACACAGAACCCACATTCAAATATTTGCTAGACTGAATCACAGAACTTAGAAAAGCACTATTTTTATGACTGTTGTTTTATGATAAAGGATACAAATGATCAATCTAGTGAAGAAGTACACAGAGAAAGCTCTGCAAGGGTCTTGAGCACAGGAGCCTCTGTCCCAGAGGCGTCAGGCTGTCCCACACTACATTCACCAACCCAGAAACTCCCCCAAATATTGGCATTCTGAGTTTTTGTTTTATTTAAATTGTTATTATAAAAGCACAATTGATCTATTTTTTTTTAATTTTATTTTTTAACTTTAGAATATTGTATTGGTTTTGCCATATATCAAAATGAATCCGCTACAGGTATACATGTGTTCCCCATCCTGAACCCTCCTCCCTCCTCCCTCCCCATACCATCCCTCTGGGTCATCCCGGAAAGAACAACTGATGTAATTGCTAGCCGTGGGTGATTGAATTCAATCTCCAACTGGTATCCCTTCCCCAGGGGTTGAGGAGTCGAGTTGAAAGTTCTAACCTTCTAATCATCTGGTAAGTTTTTCTGGAGGCTAATCACCCTCTGAAATCATCCAGCTCCCTCTACCCCTATACACACACCTGAATCATCTTATGAACATACAACAGACATTCCTATAATTGGGAAACTCCAAGAGTTTTAGCCCTGTGTCAGAAACCAGGGACAAATCAAATACAATTTTTATTATACTACAGATAGTCACTTTAGTGCTTGTGTTACCTTTTATAGTGTTCCATCTTAGCAGAAGGAAGAGATTCTCCAGCTGTCTGTGAAATGGTATGTAGGTTCCAGGAGCTGAGAATAATCCCAATTGACAGCCAGTAAGAAAGCAGGTACCTCTGTCTTATAACCTCAAGGAAGTAAATTAACATCTGGTAAACTTGGAAGAGGAGGCAGAGCCTCTCTTTAAAATCATAACCCTGGCCACCACCTTGATTTTGTCCTGGTTGAGACATTGCCCAGAAGACCCAGGAAAACCCTGCCCAGAACCCTGACCCAAGGAAACTGAGATAATACATTTGTGTTCATTTAAATCACTATGTGTAATAATTTCTTACACAATAATAGAAAACAAATTCACTTGTCCTCATGGAATTTATATTGTGTTGAGGGAGACAGATAATAAATGCCTTAGTGTGTGCTAAGTCACTTCAGTTGTGTCCCACTATTTGTGACCTTATGGTCTGTGACCCACCAGGCTCCTCTGTCCATGGGATTCTTCAGGCAAAAATACAGGAGTGGATTGCCATTTTCCCCTCCAGGGGATTGTCCAAGATTGAACCTGAGTCTCAGTCTCCTGCATTGGCAGGCGGGTTCTTTACCACTAGGGTCACCTGGGAAGCCCTAAATATCTAAGTAAAAGCTATCAATAAATAATGCAATTACAGAAGAGGTGTGTTTGAAAGTACACTAATATAAGTTGGGTGGAAGAGGAGATAGTATTTAATGTCTAAAGGATGAAGAGTGAGAATTCCAGAAGATCACTACAAAAAGCCTCAAGGTTCAGAAATGAGAGGGGACTTCTCACATTGTAGGAAAAGCCGAAGGTGTGAAGACAAGAGCAAAAAAGTAGAAGGAACAAACAGGAATGAGGTAGGGGAAGAGTCTGAACAGAAAGTAATGGATCAGATAATGAAAACTCACAATAGTCATGTATTTCTACTGTTTTGAACTCTTTCAATAGCTTAAATGAAATCTCTTCTGTAGAATTTTAAAAATATTGACCATTTGTGAAAGAATTTTGACAGCTTATTCAATGTTTTACAACTCTGCTGGTATATTTATTCTTCTCCCTTAGGCAATGTTGATATAATTTATTTTCACACAGTGGTTTATTTAACTGTTATATTCAACTTTGTATAGAATAGTAGAGTTCCAATTTTCTGTATGTACACTAGGAGTCAATAACAATGAATGACATTTTATTTATTTAAGTGAGCTTTGGAATTAATTAACAATGATACTGTGCATTCTTTATGAGTGAATCATTAAGAAGTTATTCATGTTATGTTTCAGTTCTTTTGTATTCATTTAGCAACATTTACACATACATATAATGCCTACAATTTCATAATGGCTCTTAATTGATCATGATAAAATATTCATCAGTGACAGTGTATGCTGGAGCTGGCTTGCAATGACTCATGAGAGTCCATTGTGAGTGTCTCTTCCCAACCTCATGCTCAGTGATATCATGTTAGTAGCTTGAAATTGCCCATGGTGTGAGTGGTAACACCACAAAATCTGCAAATGATACAAATATAATATTTCTTTCCTCAAGAAAACCAGTTGTTAAAATTTGCCATAGCAGCTAATTAATATAAATTTCATCAAAATGCTTTTGCTTGTATGTGTCATTTGGCTTACTTTGATTTTGTATTACTCATAAAAGCAATTTTTGAAAAAAAAATACTTTGTTTAGTTGCATTTGTTGTATCTAAAGTTATTTGTATAACTTTAGATTTGATAGTCACATTTAATGTAATAAAATTTAATTTATATTCATGAGAAGTTAATTAAATAATAGTTTATTCTGGATGCTGAAGTTAATATAGATTTATCACATTTAATTATATTTACTAATTAGAAAATTTCCTCTCCATACCAACATCTCTTATTCCCCAATTCAATTATCATCCAGGGATATAGTGTAGCTTTCTGCTCACACAGGTAATTGTTGGTAGGAAACTAAAATGTCTACAATGCTATAAATTTTTTCCATCATATTAATTGGAAAGGAAAATGTGCCTAGTTCCACATCTATGCACAAGGGAAATATAGAGAGCAATTATGTCCTTCCCTGCAACATTTAATTTTTCAGAGAAGGCCAAAAAAGAAAAATAATACTGCATTTGTATCTCAATGAAAAGCAGTAAGTAATAAAAGACAAGAGTAACATGAGAGTTCTTTATTTTAGTTATGCCTTATGTATTGGAATGCCAGAATAAAGAATCAAAAATTATAAATCTATGATGTATATAATGTGCATATATCTTAACACTATTGTGTTAATAGTAGCTTATTTTCCTCTCCAAATAACTATGAGTTACACTCACTTAAGTTTTCACCCCCCAAATTTTTTTTATCCAATTCTCTCTGGAAATTTAGGCTTGGGTTCCAGTTGCTTATACCAATTTCTACCTAGGAAAACAATGAAATGTATCAGATTGTAATTTTTATTGTGTAGCAGGCTCTATCATCTGGGGCCCCATTTTCTTCCCTGGCTATGCCACCTTCTATTATTTTTGATATAAAAGAAAACTATCCAATGCCTTTGGAATGAGCAGTGAAAAGCAGTGTCCTGTCATTTAATGTATAAGGCCAATTCATAAGCCACTTTACACACTCCATTCCTCTTCTCAGGATGTTTAAATTATACTTGGTTATTTATTGTACAGAAGAGAAAACATTTTGTCAGCTACTTGACATGTCATCTTCTTTCATTTTTTTTTTTTCAAATACAAATTTTATTGTAATAAACTGCAATTAAAAATCTCAGGAATTTTTATTTTTAGAATTTGATGATCTTTTTGAAAATTAATCTGGAGGTATAAGTACATAGAAAGGAAAACACTTGACATTCTCAACTTTTCTGTCTAAAATGCAAACTTTTCTATTACTTTAGATAATTAAAATTTTGTCACATTACTTCCCAACATTTCTTATTAAATATTAACATTAATGTTTTTTCTAATAAATATTTTATAACAATTTATATGCCACTATCTCTTTTATCTCTATTTTTTATTTTCCCTGTTATATAATAATCTCTTCCATCCATTCTAATGATTGTTTCAGTTGATTCTCTTGGGCTTTCTGGGTAGATATTGCTTGCAAATAGTTGTGATTTACTTTTATAATTCTCTAATATTCATATATAATTTTCCTTATTTTTTGACATACTTACATTACTTAATCTATTTATCTCCAATCTACATTGAATGATTATTTTGATAGGTAGTAATTCTTCCTTTTTGATGATTTCAAGGAAAAAATTTTAATTGCTCATCTATGTAGTAGCTTCATTATTAGTTTCAAATACAATCTTATTCTAATTAAGGAATTTGTCTGTTCCAGTTAGGTAAAAAGTTTTTTGCTTTTCTTTAAAATGAACATAGAATTTTAAAATCCATATGTCAGTACATCCAGGATTTTCTCCTTTAACTCACTGACTTATTTTAATACACTAATATGCTTTCTAATTTTAAACAATTATTATATTTCCACAATAAAAGCTCCTCATTTTGGTATGCATCTTTTTTTAAATAATTAGTTATATCTGCTTGCTAATATTTTATTAAAAGTGTTGGGTTTTGCTGCCAAATAAGATTGATGTACAGTTTCTCTGCATTGTGAAGCCTATATCTCGTTGGTATCATAGGAAAATTTTCCAAACATTTTAAAAAATATTTCTAGCTTTTAAAGCAATACTATGACTGCTCCCTCCTTAAAACTTTCTTTTTCAGAAACTTGTCCATTTCTTCTGTGTTTTCAGAGCTAGGATTAAAAAAGCTGCAAAAACAAAAACAACAAAAAACCAAAAAAGTCTGTTTTCTAAGCACTAGTTTCTATCCTTGTTTTACGTCAAATTCCTCGAAAGCAAAATAAGAGATGAGAATGCAAGTGATTTATTAAGGAACTATTTCCAAGAGTAACACTCAAGGAATAAATGCAGGGCAAAGAAGAAGGAAAAAGCTAAGCTACGATGTGTCGTACATCGTTCCACCACATTTGATCTCATGGAGAACTCTGGAGTGTAAATTACACCTCCGAGACTGTCTCAGTTATGGGAAAGAGAACTAGCTTTCATGTTCTTTCTCTATGGTGTGTGTGTGTGTGTGTGCACACTATGTTATTTCAGTCATGTCCAACTCTTTGTGACCCTATGGACCTCTGTACGTGGGATTCTCTAGGCAAGAATACTGGAGTGGATTGCCATGCCCTCCTCCAGGAGATCTCCACCCAAGATTGGACACAGGTTTCTTATGTCTCCTACATTAGTAGGCAGGTTCTTTACCAATAACTCCACCTGGAAAGCCCTCTACACTATGGTAACCTTGGTTAAAGACAACCTGAGAAAGTAGTTAGAGGGGGGGCCATTTGGAGAGGAAAGTGTCATAAACCTCTGGAACCTCAAACAAAGAATTTTGAAAAATATGACAGGTGAAGTATTTAGAAGCTGGCATACAGACACACAACACAGACAAATGAATCTGGGCATATCTGGGAGCACAGAGTGTCCACTATGACTATATTCTTTGATCATGACTTTGATCATGTAATGAATTGATTTTTCAAAATTTCTTTCCAAAAACATATGAGAATTAATGATGAACAGAATATGAAGAGCTGAGGCTGAGCTGGAAACAGTTGAGCTGCCCGGTGTCAAGACTAACTGAATAAAACAAGACCAAAGATTTAAGCCTTCAATCAATTGCTGTGATCATATAAGCAACAGGAGAACTCACCAACTTCCATGATGTTGCATTTTTCTTCACAGGACAGCACTGGTAGAAGGTCAAATGTATCAGCACAGACAAAGGTTCTCACTTCCAAGGGAGTGCCAAACAAAAAGCCTTTTGTTCTATGGACCTGGAGACCAGAAAGGGAGAGAGAATGGGTAAAGTTGAAAGTAGAAAAATACTGAGTCAAAGTGGAAAACGTGTTTTTAATTCCCCCTCAATCTGTAAGTAGATCTCAGCAGAAGTATCTGAGAAAGCTCTTGGTGCAAGGCTCCGAGGTGGTGCGAGTGCTAACGAGCCCATCTGCCAATGTAGGAGTCAAAAGAGATGCAGGCTGGATCCCTGGGTCTGGAAGATCCCATGGAGGAGGGCATGGCAACCCACTGCAGTACTCTTGCCTGAAGAATATCATGGACAGAAGAGCCTGGCAGGCTAGGGTCCTTCAGGTCTCACAGAGTTGGACACCACTGAATTGATTTGGCACACATGCAAGTAAGGCTCCCAAAAGGACACCTCCAAATGAGGCAAAAAGGAGATCCCTAAGTTAAAAATGGAGTTATTCAAAGAGCATGGCTGGATGGCTGGTTGAGGGGGAGGGGTCGGCGGGGAGTTGCTGAGTGAGGGCTTGATTGAAACTCCCTTCAGAGACCATAGCTTGCTGTACCTCAGGTCTTATGTGAGAGGGGAGCTTAGTCCCTTGAGACTTGCCAGATTAAACTTGTAATATCTATCAGTCAGGTCTGAAAAGTCACACAGATGATTTTGGCCCAAAACGAGATTCTTCAATGAAGGTATTTTTGAAAATACAATTTCTTAGGTTTCACATTCAATAACTCTGTGTGTATACATACACAGAGTCTCACACACACACACACACACACACTATATATATATATATATATATATATAGTGTGTATATATATATATATATATACAGTAACTATATATATATATAGTAACTAAACAACAACAAATATATATATATATTTGTTGTTGTTTAGTTACTAAGTCAGTCTGACTCTTTTGCAAGCCCATAATCCACCAGGCTTCTCTGTCCATGTGATTTCCCAGGCAAGAATACTGGAGTGCATTGCCATTTCCTCCTCCAGCGGAATCTGCCAACCCAAGGATAGAACCATTGTTTTCTGCATTGCAGGCAGAATCGTTATCACTGAGCCACTGGGAAAGCCTATACCTGCATTTCTATCTATCTATATCTATATCTATATCTATGTGTGTGTGTGTGTGTGTGTGTGTGTGTGTGTGTGTATTATGGAAACCACATTAGTTTTAGACTAAGTTATTAAGCTACTTTTGTTGAATACCAGGTAAGATTAGTGAATAGTATTAAGGATCATATACCTAGGCACACAACATGAACCGACCACTTTTATATTTGTAGTTACATGTTGTTACTGTATTTCAACAATAATGATAAAACTCATAGTTTGAAAGGACAAGCTGTGATAACTGCCTTCAGCATTCATGCTCAATATTGGGGAAAATATCTTTTCTCAGTGGTGTTCAATTTATTATTGCTTTTAAAAAGTATTCAGAACAAAATTATAAGCCAAATGTAGTCTGGATTACTGAGTCATTATATCAATGGTTTTCAAATTTTGTTCTAGTCCAGAATTCTTTCTTCAAAACTTTGAAAGATGAGTCAGTCTATTAAATATTGCTCATTTTTTCATCATGAGGTACACCTTGAAAATAAAAAATTCCTTTAGAATATAAATATGATTACTATAAATTTAGTACCCAGTGCACAATAGGATAGATACTGGTATTTAAAATATGTATTTCTCTCTTAACAATTAGCTGTCATTACAGCAATGATGATCAACTTTAGAATCCAGTTAGATTTTGTATACAACTAGACATACGGATTTAAGCCATGGATCTGTTTCCCTTTTGCAATTAACCTGTGATTAAGAGCTTTCAATTATAAATTAGATGATCAGAATTAGGGATATAGTTTTGAACATGGGACTGTGTAATTTGGCTCCTCCGTCCATGGGATTCTCCAGGCAAGAATACTGGAGTGGGTTGCTATTTCCTTCTCCAGGGGATCTTCCTGACCCAGGAATCAAACCCAGGTCTCCGGCATTAGAGGAAGATGCTTTAACCTCTGAGTCACCAGGGAAGCCAAGAATAAAATTAATCTTCTTATATGATTATTATCATTATTAATTTTTGTGGCCACACCACACATCACATGAGATCTTAGTTTCCTGACCAGGGATTGAACCCATGTCCCCTGCATTGAAAGTGTGGAGCATTAACCACTGGATTTCCAAGAAAGTCCCTATTTTTAAATTGATATGAAATGTATATTCTCTATAGTATAGTGCAAAATACAAAAATATATATTACTTGATTCCAAACATAAATCTAAGTATGTATGTGCTTGTATATAGTTTTTCACATTATAACTTGGATTCAGATCAGTTCAGTCGCTCAGTCATGTCCAACTCTTTGCGACCCCATGAATCGCAGCATGCCAGGCCTCCCTGTCCATCACAAACTCCTGGAGTTCACCCAGACTCAGATCCATCAAGTCAGTGATGCCATCCAGCCATCTCATCCTCTGTCATCCCCTTCTCCTCCTGCCCCCAATCCCTCCCAGCATCAGAGTCTTTTCCAATGAGTCAACTCTTCATATGAGGTGGCCAAAGTACTGGAATTTCAGCTTCA
This sequence comes from Bubalus kerabau, assembly GCF_029407905.1. Taxonomy (NCBI): domain Eukaryota; kingdom Metazoa; phylum Chordata; class Mammalia; order Artiodactyla; family Bovidae; genus Bubalus; species Bubalus kerabau. The sequence continues at coordinate 59,592,004 of NC_073625.1, forward strand.
GCATCATTCCCTCCAAAGAAATCCCAGGGCTGATCTCCTTCAGAATAGACTGGTTGATGTCCAGCTAAAGAGTTAAATAAATAAACCAGAATATGTTTGCTAGTTCACATATGTGTGACAGCCTTCATATTTCTTTTTCAAATTTTTGAGACAAAATTCATGTAACAAAAAATTATTCATTTAACATTTTAAGGTGTATTTTTTTCTTTCATTTAGTTTATTTGCAACATTGCACAACCATACCCTCTTTAAGTTCCAAGACATTTTCATCATGTCAAAAGGAAACCTTGTATATAGTAAGCAGGAATTACTCATTTCCCTATCACCCAACCTCTGGAAACCCTTTGTATGCCTTTTGATTCTATGGATGTACCACTTCTGAAAGTTTCATATAAATGGAATCCTACAATATGTGACATTTTGTGACTTCTATCATTTAGAATAATTTTTAGTAGCTCATCTTGGAGAAGGCAATGGCACTCCACTCCAATACTCTTGCCTGGAAAATCCCATGGACAGAGGAGCCTGGTAGGCTGCAGTCCATGGGGTCGCTAAGAGTCAGACACAACTGAGTGACTTCACTTTCACTTTTCACTTTCATGCATTGGAGAAGGAAATGGCAACACACTCCAATGTTCTTGCCTTGAGAATCCCAGCGACGGGGAATCCTGGTGGGCTGCCATCTATGGGGTCGCACAGAGTCAGACATGACTGAAGCGACTTAGCAGCAGTAGCAGCAGCAGCTCATCTTCTTTGTAGAATAGTATTTCTTTTCTTCACAGAACAATGTTTTACTCTATGGGTATATCACTATTTTTTATCCATTCAACAGTTGATGGACATGACCTGATATTACCTTTTGACTATGGTGATTACTGCTGCTATGAAAATTTGTATAAAATTATTTGTTTGAACATGTGTGCTACAAATGACAAAAATGGTTTGTTTGATTACATGTGTGCTATGGTTAAAAGAATGAAGAGTGAAATATATATAGTGCATGACTTCATGAAGCTTACATTCTTATCTGGAAATAAGAAATCCAAAGATAATTAAGTCTCATTTGTTTATTTTTGTTTATATTTCCATTATCCTAGGAGACAGATACAAAAAGATCTTCCTGTGATTTTTGTTAGAGTGTTCTGCTGATGTTTCTCTCTAAGTATTTTATAATATCTGATCACACATTTAGTTCTTTAATCCATTTTGGTTTTAATTGTATGCATGGTATTAGAGAATGTTCTACTTTCATTCTTTTACATGTAGCTGTCCAATTTTCCCAGCACCATTTATTGAAGACTCTGTCTTTTATCCATTGTATATTCTCGCCTCCTTTGTCATGGAGTAAATGATCATAGGTGCATGGGTTTATGTCTGGGTTTCTGACCTGTTCCATTGAGCTATATTTCTGTTTGTGTGCCAGTGTCATGCTGTTTTGATTACTATAGCTTTGTAGTATACTCTCAAGTCAAGGAACCTGATTACATCAGCTCCACCTTTCTTTCTCAAGTTTTCTTTAGCCATTCAGAATATTTTGTGTCTCTATATGAACTTAAAGCTTTTTTTTTTTTTTTTTTTGGTCTAGTTTTGTGAAAAAATTTAATAGGGATTGCATTGAGTCCATAGATTGCCATGGGAAGCATAGTTACTTTGACAGCAATGATTCTTCTACCCAAGAATATGGTATATCTTTCCATCTGTTTGTGTCATCTTTGATTTATTTCATCAGTATCCTATATTTTTCTATATACAGGTCTTGGCCTCCTTAGTTAAGTTTGTCCGTAGATATTTTATTCTTTTTGATGTGTGGTGATGGGTATTGTTTCTTTAATTGTTCTTTCTGATCTTTTGTTGTTAATGTATAGAAATGCAACAAATTTCTGTGTATTAATTTTGTATCCTGAAACCTTGCCAGATTTGTTAATGAGTTCTCCTAGTTATCTGGTTCCATCTTCATGATTCTCTATTTGTATTATCATGTTATCTGCACCTAATTAAACTAAAATGCTTTTGCACAGCAAGGGAAGCCATAAAGAAAATGGAAGGACAACCCTTATGATACCACCTTATGGCAGAAAGTGAAGAGGAACTAAAGAGCCTCTTGATGAAAGTGAAAGAGGAGAGTGAAAAAGTTGGTTTAAAGCTCAACATTCAGAGAGCTAAGATCATGGCTTCTGATCCCATCACTTCATGGCAAGTAGATGGGAAAACAATGGAAACAGTGGCTGACTTTATTGTTTTGAGCTTCAAAATCACTGCAGATGGTGACTGAACCTTGCAATTATAAGATGCTTACTCTTAGGAAAAAGAGCTCTGACCAAACTAGGCAACACATTAAAAAGCAGAGACATTACTTTGCCAACAAAGGTCTGTCTAGTCAAGGCTATGGTTTTTCCTTTATTCATGTATGGATGTGAGAGTTGGAGTATAAAGAAAGTTGAATGCTGAAGAATTGATGCTTCTTAACTCTGATGTTGAAGACACTTGAGAGTCCCTTGAACTGTAAGGACACCCAACCAGTCCATCCTAAAGGAAATCAGCCCCAAATATACATTGGAAAGACTGATATTGAAGCTGAAACTCCAATCTTTTTGGTCACCTGATGCAAAGAACTGACTCATTTGAAATGACCCTGATGCTGGGAAAGATTGAAGGTGGGACGAGCAGAGGACGACAGAGGATGAGGTGGTTTGGTGGCATCACCAACTCAATGGCCATGAGTTTGAGTAAACTCCGGGAGTTGGTTCTGGAAAGGGAGGCCTGGTGTGCTGTAGTCTATGGGGTCACAAAGAATCAGATACGACTGGGAGACTGAACTGAACTGACTGTGTGTCCTGGTAAGAATTGCAGATTATATTCTAGGTAACTGCATAATTTTAGACATGGCAGTCAAAAGTACCATTTGTTTTGTTTTGTTTTGATATGGTTAATCCATTATAGCACAGCGTGATTTAGTCATAGTTTCTCAATAGTATATATAATTTCCCTTGAAGTTGATCTGTACACTGCTTAGCCCATTATCATGTATGGAGTACTTTTAAAGCTGTTTCAAACACTTGCACTCTTTCAACCATTCCAGTACTTCCGCATTGCATTCTAACATGTAAAACTTGTGTTTGCAGGGGCACTCTGAAGTATGAAAAGTACCAAAAACATCAGTGTACTACTATAAGCCTATATTCATCTATTTTATATGGAGTTTAACTCCTGAAGCAAAGGTACAGTTTAGCTTAGAGGTTTTTCCCTTTCATTACTGAAACACTTCAAAAATCTACTCTTTTGGAATATTACTTGCTATCATTTTACAGACTAAATGGAATGAGTTGATCTCAACATTCATGTTTTAAGTGTTCTTATCCCAAGCTAGCAATGAGATCAAAGTAATTGACTCCCTAGAGATGAGTGCCCTGCAATGAGTTGTGTCTGTTTTCATACTCCCACAAAACTTGGATAGTGTCTTATTAACAGCACAAAGTTCAAAACACATTTTTCTGTAATACAACTGTTGGATATAATCTTATCTTGTAGGGGCTAGTTTGTCTTCAGCTTAAGATAAAAAAGTCTTGTGGTTATTGTTTCTTTTTTTTTGATTATGGGTTTTTAATTTGTAAACCTTATAATGTTTTGATCATTTGGATTTATTGTTAGGACCACAGGTATCTCAGTAAAATAAAATATATTCTTGACTAGGTTTTCTTTTGTGTGTGTTGTTATCTGACAAGTTGCTGTGATTGGCCAATATAATGTAAATTTATGCTGCTGCTGTTAAGTCACTTCAGTCGTGTCCGACTCTGCTGCTGCTGCTGCTGCTAAGTCGCTTCAGTCGTGTCCGACTCTGTGCAACTCCATAGACGGCAGCCCACTAGGCTCCTCTGTCCCTGGGATTATCCAGGCAAGAGTACTGGAGTGGGTTTCCACTGCCTTCTCCAAAGATTCATGAAGACACTGTTAATATTTCCTAAGCTTCACTCTCAGTTCATTTGAACTATCAATAGTCTAAAAATAGTCCTCACAAGATACATGGATATTTTCCTTCTTATTAACATTTTAATATACTTAGTTAACAATTGACAATTTTTTCCTTCTTATTAGTGGGACTCATGCTGCTGAAAATGTTCATGATTAAAAAAAAAAAAAAACAATGCTCATGAGGATTAAGTTTAAGAAATTCTGGGCTAAGTTCCAGCTTTCATGTCTCTTAATTATTTTGATGCAGTGTTAAATATTATATTATTTACTTTAAAAAATATTTAGCAGAAATCACAATCCTACTCATCTGTAATAAAAATTAGTCATATTTCTTGAACTACTTATAATTAACTCCAAGACTTTGGAGGTGGGAGGACAGAGAGTGGGGATGAGAGTGGGAAGCAGCTGTGCCGGTTATTATTTACAAGTCTTCTCTCTCTTTTGTATCCACTCATGAAGCTTTAAATGCTTTTTAGCACCATGTATATAAAGCCAGTATTTAGGAAGATGAACTGGTAATACCAATAATAATGGTTGAGCCAATGATACTAATAGTATAAGTAGATAATAAAAATTCAGAGTTTTAAGTGCTACATAAAGTGCAGTCTAATCCTGGCATTTATATGACACATAAATAGTCTATTTCCTTTTAAATTACAGCAAAGTTGTCACTCAGTTTTCATTAAGATTGATAGTAACAAGAATAAATTGCAAAATCTCCCATTTTTATTATATATGTTTCTTTAAGTAAATCACATTCTTTAAGATTTGGTTTTTAGGATTCAATTTAGGGTACCATTGTAATGAAAGAAGTATGTTAAAGCCCTGGGCCTATTTAAGTAGAAGTTCCCCTTAAACAAAATCAGTTTATTTTAACTTCTTATAACCACTCATAAACAGAGTTGCACGTGATAATTGTACATTTCTGGAAGAAATGCACGACGGTACTAAGCTCATAGCTTAGTGGAGAAGATGCTGCTGCTGCTGCTGCTAAGTCGCTTCAGTCGTGTCCGACTCTGTGCGACCCCAGAGACGGCAGCCCACCAGGGTCCCCCGTCCCTGGGATTCTCCAGGCAAGAACACTGGAGTGGGTTGCCATTTCTTTCTCCAATGCATGAAAGTGAAAAGTGAAAGTGAAGTCGCTCAGTCGTGTCCGACTCTTCGAGACCCCATGGACTGCAGGCACCAGGCTCCTCGGTCCATGGGATTTTCCAGGCAAGAGTACTGGAGTGGAGTGGAGAAGATAAACAAACCAAAAACTGAAATCAGATCTGACACTTGTCAAAATTTAAGGGAGAATGATACCTGTAACTGAGTCTCAATACCTAAATACATTTAAAAGAAAAAGTGATCTTTCAGTGACTTTCATATCCATTTCTATGAACCTATAAAGTTAATAGTCCCTTAACTTCTGTTTGTCTTTGCTAAAAATTATTCTAACCATATATGGCTGTAAAACGGTTTTAGAATTATAAATGTGTGAATGAAAACAAATTGGTATTTTTTTTTAGATTATCAAAGAGGTCAAACTGATTAATTATGTTAGTTCTCTGTAATAGGCATTTCTTGCATGCTTATCCTTTCATCATTTCAATTCCTTGTATATTTTCTTTTCTATATTTGAAAATTTAATTTGATTTGGAAGCTGATTATATTTATTCCCTTTATTATTTTTATTATCATATACATATTTAAGATAAAAATGAAGGACAAAAAAGAATTTTGTGTGACATTGAGGATTATGTCCACCCTTATTCAATTATATTATCTTTCTCTCATTACTCTGAAAGAGAATAATTACAATCATGTGCTGAGGTTATATCATTCCAATGCATATCTTTGTTGTTTTCTACATATATATTATTGTCAAATACTATATAATTCTATTTTATACATTTTAAACTATAAATTCATATGATAATATCATTCTGCAACTGACTTTCTCATTTATCTTGTTTTATAGTACTCCAGTCCTAATCTGTTCTTCTAAGTTAACATGTATTTATATTGTTTTGTACTTTCAATAGTATGCAAAACTCTTAAGTTATTATTAGTGGCATTACTTTGGATATACATCAAATGCTTTTCAAGGTACATATCTAGGATTACCCTTACTGTGTTACAAAGTCACCTATACATTCTAAATTATATGTGTGTTGTTTTATTTAGAATTCCAAGTGTGTTTTCATTGTACTGCTAGTTGGGGTAACTAACAGGCCAGATACGAAAGTCTATTCCCTTTTGTTTTTTTAATGAAATCATAGATTTCTCTCTAAACACAAATTTGTTTATTCCAGTAGTTTCCTCAGAAGACTAAGTAATAATCTCAATTTTGATTTATTTAAATCATTGCTAATTATTTTATAAAAGTAATATGTATTTTCATTGTTTTATTTTATTTTATGCCATTATTATAACTCTGTTCTTATTTCTAAAAAGATAAATATTCATATACAAAACTAAAATATTTCTTAACAAATATTTTATCCCTTCTAGTAGATATTCAGAGAGTTATTTTTCCTTGTTTCCTGGAAGAATTTCACTGGTCTGGTATAATTTACCACATGCCCTATTTAAAACAAATAAATTAGAAATTTTAAAAACAGTATTATATTTGTATACCCTGTAATGCTGTGATACTTTTCTCCTTAATTGTTGGTCAATTATCCTTATCCCACACTATTTTTCCTTTAATTTGCTATGTTAATCATATAAGATTGCAATAGTTTTAACAGCAAGCTAACCTGCAAAGGAATACTTTGAAACAATGACATATTTAAAAATCTATAACTCTCCATATAGTATTATTTCAGAGCACTGTATAAGTCACTCTTTCAAAATTTTAATTACAGAACTACTTAATAAATACACACTTTCATCACAGAGAATAACTATTTTTCCAATGGGTAATCCCTGAGTTTTTCTCTAAGGAGGTTGACAAATGGGAAAAGGATGCACTATGTTCCTCCAATGTAGTTCTGTTTAATAAAAGAAGGATGTGTATGCCAACAACATTTCTCAAGTGTATAATGTTATTGGTATTTTAGTTAATGATACACTTTTAACAACTCTGCAACACATGTTTTGACAGTGTTTATTTTCTTGATGTTGAGAATTTCACCATCTTCTGTATCAGTATAAGTACTTGATTATAAAATTGGGGAAAACTATTTGAGTCTATGGATTAAATGTCATTTTAGAATCAGCTACCACCAACTTACCATCATGAGATAATGTAAAGAGTATGCATTAGACCAAAAAAAAAAAAAACCCTATAAATGAATGAAAGTCACTATATTCAGAGACAGAGGGATAAATTTAAATTTGAAGCTTAATTTAGATGTGAAAAAAAATCAAAAAGAATGTTATTTACTATTCAATTTTACAAGGATTATGTCATTAGTTTTTACAGTTACTGACCAATAATGGACCTGGAGAAGACTTCAGATTGAAAAACTGGATGAAGCATTCTGTGCTTTAGGTAAACAGGTCTGTTACATAAGTAGATGTATATCTCAGGGAGAATTATAATGCACTCAGATTCCTGCATCTTTCCCTATATAGAAAATGACTAAAGTCATTTTAACCTGAGATATATATTCTTTGTGAAGAGCAGTAATCTTTTATAAAGAATATATGCTTCACTGTGTGTATTCACTAGCTAAAAATCACATAAAAACTGGCTTCCCCTCTATGTCTTTAGAGAAGCTTCCTCAGAGCTAACTGAACAGTGGTTTCCCAGGCTATAGTCCTTAGCAAGATCCTGAATAAAACTTCAACTCACAGCTCTTATGTTGTGCATTTTTCAGGTTGAAATAGATGTCTGTGGGATGCAAAATTATTATTACAGCAAAATATAGGTAGAAGTTGAATAGAGTTTTGACTGAAAAACTACACAGAAAGAATATTAGCTGGGAATCTGTACATAAATAATACCACATCAGGTGAGATACTACATTTGAAATAGTACTATCAAGAAACTTGCTGCTTAGTAATTTCTGAGATTTTGCAGTGACTATTAAATGGTGCTCCCCAACATAATTAATTATCCAAACTCTCTGGTTACAATTCAGCCATAGAATAATTTGCATTTTATGAAGAAAAATCATTGTATCCTATGTGTTACTTACTTCCCTCTCTTTCCTTCTGCATCCTTCATGTCCTTATTTCTTCCTGACTAGGTTTGAATTCTGGAAGGGCTTAATTTATATAAATAAACTGTAGAAAATGATGTGCATAACTTAAATCTGATTTTATATTCTATGAATAAAGTTATTTTTAGCTGAAGAATCATTATACATAATGGTCTGCTGGGGAGATTTTTCCAGAAGAATCTGAAAAGTTTTAAGGTGAAAAATATTTTATTTTTGGCTTTCTTTCCAATATAGAATTAGAAATATTCAACTCTTAGGGTATAACACATCCTAAACTGTTCTCTGAGATTATTTTATCTATCACAATTTCCTAGCTAGAGGAAATAATATATACATTTTTTCCCTCCTGAAGGTGAAAGGTAATACATTTTATACTGAATTTTGTAAAAGAATATTGTCACCTCCTATACTGAAATATAACAATAAAATAAAAATTTCATAATTTACATAAATAAATAAACTTTTTGTGTCCTTTAAATGAAGTAAGTTAATTCATATAGAAGCAATATTGGATTTAAACTATAATTAGCTTCAAAGGGAATATTTATAAGTATTAGAGCTTCTTAACATATTCTGTAAATCTCCACCGCAAAGACACAGGAAATAGAAATGTTTACCAGCTTCTTCAGGGATTTTTTTTGAACCATATTTTAAAATACAATTTGGCTATTATAACTTCATTGCTTACAGTTATTTTAAAATATAATTCAAGCAAATTTTACTGACCCATTGAGCATTTGTTTTGATTAGAACTAAGTGGTCAGTGGAAAGAATTACCATGTTGTCTACTGGGAAATTTAAGTTTGTATTCTAATAGCAAGAGAGAAATAAAGCATGAGTGTAAAGATCTTCTAAGAAAGTGGTCCTGGGATCACAGTAGAAAGCTGGCTAAGGAATGGGGAGGTTTTCATTTTCAAGTGGATGTGACTTCTAACAAAATAATAACAATAACATTCACTAAAGAAATAGAATTATTTTATTTATTTAGGATATAATTGTTTCTCTAGTTTTAATATGTTTTCAAATTATAATCTCAGTGAGAGTTTTGCACTGGGATTCTCCAAAACATGATGTCTAAAAATGACGCAGCATTCTGCTGAGTAAAAATAAAGTCTCAGATCTTAAATTATTTTTCTGTAAATTTAAATTCATGTTGCCTTAATACAATAAGGACTATTTTTGTTTTGTTTTGTTGTTGTTTTTATTCATACAAACTCCAAAGTTGGTGTGGGGGATCCTCCAGGCAACTGTCATCTACTATAGGGAAATTTAGAAATCTACCATAGAAAGGTTGTATCATACTGTAGGTACATTTGCAAGTGAAGGCTTTCCTGGACAATATATACAAAACATATACACACATACATACATGCTAGAGAATCTCACATCAGCAATTTGGTTCTTCAGAATGAAAGTGATGAGTGTTACTTGCACTTGGAGCTGGTCTGTCTTATCAGATAAGACAAACCAAACTTATCTGGTTTGTCTAAAACCAGATAAGTAATCCTTACCTGCACAGGGAAGTCAGCATGTAAGTCTGTGTGGTGTTAGAAGGAAGAGGAGACTTGGATCTGGATGAGCTTTAGAGTGTGTCTGATACACTGAATATACAGTATGATCAGGCATATGGTTTAAAATAAAGGCTTAATATCCAGCTGAGGTTATGATGTTCATCTAAGACTATAAGTTTCAGATTCTAAAACACCATGGCCTTTAGATTTTGCATCATGATAAAACAATAAGCAGTTCAACCAGAAAAATAGTGAAGAATTAATGTTATTTCCTTTCATAAATAAACATTATTTATGAAAATAATGTTTCAGAGTGATTATATAAATTCACCACATTCATATACTAATAAACTTATCTTTGTTGTTGTTGTTCAGTCCCACAGTCACGTCTGACTCTTTGCAACCCCATGGACTGGAGCATGCCAGGCTTCCCTCTCCTTCACCGTATCCCAGAGAATGCTCAAACTCATGTCCATTGAGTGGGTGATGCCATCCAACCATCTCATCTTCTGTCGTTCCCTTTTCCTCCTGCCTTCAATCTTTCTCAGCATCAGGGTCTTTTTGAGTGAGTCAGCTCTTTGCATCAGATGGCCAGAGTTTTGAAGCTTCAGCTTCAGCATCAGTCCTTCCAAGTGAGAACTACTGCTGCTAAGTCACTTCAGTCATGTCTGACTCTGTGCGACCCCATAGACGGCAGCCCACCAGTCTCCCCTGTCCCTGCGATTCTCCAGGCAAGAACACTGGAGTGGGTTGCCATTTCCTTCTCCAATGCATGAAAGTGAAAAGTGAAAGTGAAGTCGCTCAGTCGTGTCTGACTCTTAGCAACCCCATGGACTGCAGCCTACCAGGCTCCTCCATTCATGGGATTTTCCAGGCAAGAGTACTGGAGTGAGGTGCCATTGCCTTCTACAAATGATACTAATACTAATAAAACACTAATACTAATTACAAAAGGTACTAATAAGATATAGCTGTTCATAATAGTGTAACAGAATATCAATGTTACTTATATACTCAGAATATTACTCTTTGTAAAGTACTTTAACATATGTTTGTATTGCAGTACTTATGTTAAGATATAAGCTATTTGTTGTCTCTGTCTCTCTGTTAGCATGACATTGGTGATACTGTATTTCTCTAAGTTCTCATGGAATCCATGCATTTCTCATGGATTCTAATTTTTTTCATAAATTTATTTTCCTTTGATATCCTCACTATACTGAATGTGTCCCTTTTTAGAATTTAAGCATATGCTTAACTTTTCTTATGCAATCTTCTAATTTGTGATTACTTAGGATATTTGTCCTATTTTTGGCAATGAAACTTCTGGAAGGGAACAATTACATTACACCCCTCAAACCTTCATCTCACTTTCCCTTCTCAACCCTGGTAATCTGATATTGCTCCACTGCCTCTCTTATTCTGCTATTAGTCACTTAGCCTGGATTTCAGTTAGACACTCCTTGGTTAGTCTAAGGAGGATATGCTGTTCCTAGTTGCTGTGTATAGAGTTGTGGTCCTCTAAAACTCGTTTGTTGAAGACCTAACCCGTACTATCTCAGAATGCAAACTTATTTGTAATAGGGTCATTATTTATGTCCCTATTACAAATTAGGAAATTTGTTTCATTAACTATGCTAAAGCCTTTGGCTGTGGATCACAATCAACTGCAGGAAATTCTTAGAGATGGGAGTACTAGACTATTTTACCTGACTCTTGATAAACATGTATGTGGGTCAAGAAGCAACAGTTAGAACTGGACATGTAACAGCTGACTGGTTCAGAATCAGGAAAGGAGTATGACAAGGCTGTATATTGTCACCCTGTTTATTAAATTTATATGTAGAGTACACAAGAAATGCTGGGATGTGTTGGACCATAAGGAAGTCCGAGTGCCAAAGAATTGATGCTTTTGAACTGTGGTGCTGGAGAAGACTCTTGAGAGCTCCTTGGACTGCAAGGAGATAAAATCTGTCAATCCTAAAGGAAATCAACCCTGAGTATTCATTGGAAATACTGATGCTAAAGCTGAAGCTCCAATAATTTTGACACCTGATGCAAAGAGCTGATTCACTGGAAGAGACACTGATGTTGACAAAGATTGAAGGCAAAAGGAGAAGGGGGCAGCAGAGGATGAGATGATTACATCGCATCACCAACTCAATGGATATGAATTTGAGCAAACTCCGGGAGATAGTGGTGGAGGGAGGAGCCCGGCGTGCTTCAGTCCATGGGGTTGCTAAGAGTCAGGCAGGACTTAATAACTGAATAACAACAACAACAACGTGGTTTATGTAACTTGTTAAGATAAGGTCAACTATTAGGACCCAATATGACTTACAGCTCTATAAAAAGGGGAAAATTAGGCACAGATCCACACACATGGGGATACCAAAGAAAGAAGGGAGAAGAAGGCCATATATACGCTAAGGGAAATGCCTTTAGCAGATCTTTTTCTCATGGGTTTCAGAAGGAAGAGACCCTTCAGACAGAACGCGTTGAACTGGACTGCTAGCTTCCAAAGTTATGCGGTAATAAATGCTTTTACATCATTATGTTGTGGTGCTTTTATATTGCAGTCCTGATTTTATCCAACTTGTGTTGTGTTTATATCAAACCTGACCACTTGTTTCTTATTGAATTCTCCCTACATTTGTCTTCTATGACACTTTTCCTTCCTCTTCTTCCTTTTACAAATACCAAACCACTAGTGTTTATCATTCCTATGATTTTAAAAGCATATTTCAGGTAATGAAATATGAATATCAAACTATATATTTCCACCAATATCTGTTCCCTGAGTTATAAAAGCAGTGGATATTCTCATTTAACAAATCTGTAGACATTTCTGATTCCAAACTAAACCAATGTCCTCTCCTCTTTGACTTCTTATTCTTGGTTCCCTAAACTGCATGTATTGGCATCACCTCCAAACACTTGAGTGTATGTAACACACCTGAGGACCTTCTTTTCCCCCCTTTTTAGGCCTAGTAACCCAATAAGTTTTTGATTCTGCTTCTTTCTTTCCATCCCTTCTCCTAATGTATGTGGAAGGATGCCATATACATCACTCACCACTCACTTACATGATTTCTATACTTTCCCAAGTGATCTGTCTAAACTTTGATATAATTTCTTCTAATTCATCCTCCTCATGCATGCAGAGCACTATATACACTCTTCTCAAAATTGTTAGCATGTTGCCAGATTTGTTTTGTTATTCTCCCTCCTTTCTAGATCTCTCCATACCCTCCCTCTCCGTGTATTCATATTATTTGTTATAACATATTGTAGAGCAAACTGTATGCATCATGCACCATTATCCCTTAGTACTTCACTGCATTTCTTAAGAAGAGTATTGTCTATAGTACAATTTTAAAATCCAGCAAATTTATATTTAATTTAATATTAGCATCCAATCATCTGTAGTGATATTTTTAATACATTATTCATCTCAATAATGTTCTTTACAGTACTTGCTTTTCACTTTACTGAATTTATAGGCTTACCTGGTGGCTCAGATGGTAAAGAATCTGCATACAACTCAGGAGATCCGGTTCCAGTCCCTGGGCAGGAAGATCCCTTGGAGAAGGGAATGGCTACCCACTCCCATGTTCTTGCCTGGAGAATCCCATGGACAGAGGAGCCTGGCAGGCTACTGTCCATGAGGTTGCAAAGAGTTGGACATGACTGAGTAACTAACACTTTCATTTCACGTTCATTTCTTACTGCATTTAGCTGTCATTCATCTGGGTTTAGTCACTAAGTTGTGTCCAAATCTATTGTGACCCCATGAACAGTAGCCCACCAGGCTCCTCTGCCCATGGAATTTTCCAGGCAAGAATACTGGAGTGGGTTGCCATTTCTTTCTCCAAGATATTTTCTTAGTCTCTTGTAATCTGGAAATTTTTTTCAACCTTTCTTTGACATTCATATGATTGACATTTTGAAAACTACACACTAGTCATTTTATTGCTTTTTCTTAATTTTGGATTTTCTGAGATTTCTCATGATAAAATTCATGTTAATTTTCCTAAATTAATACTAAAATGAAACTGTATTCTTTTCAGATTAATACATCCAGAGTATATGATTCCATCAGTCATATTATTTGTTAAATTAATTATGATTATGTAGTTATAGGGTTGTTTGGTTCCTCAGATCTGTAGGTATTGGGTTGGCCAAAAAGTGTGTTTGGGTTTTTCATCTTTCAAACAAACCCAAACACACTCTTTGGTCAACCCAATACTACTTTTTAAAAATTCTTATAAGTGGTGATTTTAGGGGAGATTTTGGACAATAATATTCTAATAGTAAATAAACTTTGATTTCTACATTGAACATTCATTAATGATTTTTCCTGAATCATATTTTACTCATAAAGTTCAACATTTTAAATGGCATCTAAGACCTTGAATGATTTATCTCTTGCTTATTTCTCCATTTCATTATCTTGCCATCTCTCCTTCTATTTATTTATCTATATGTTTTTTGGAGACATCAGCTATATTTTGCTTACTACTTTAAGCTATTCACAATTTTTTATTATATATGCATTTTTGTGTATATATGTGAAATATATTCTACCACAGCTGATGTTCGTTCATTCTACTATCCCTTCATCGAAAGCACAAGGGGCATTTATAAGACACAAAATGTTCCTGTAGTTCATGTAAAGTCACTCAGTATACTAATTGGGAGAAATTCACTATTAAAACAACTCTACTATATTTATATTTCTTCACTTGCTGATTATCTGTTTTCTGACTTAAGATAATAAAATCTTAATGGCAGAGTATCTTCCACCTTCAGTTAAATAGTCTTCCACATACAGCTTTTCTTCAAGGTCTGATGTATTCCTGGAATGCACATTTAATTTAATAATATAGTATTACAATATAATTAAAGTATTAATTTATAATTAAAATATAAATATGCAGGATCAAAACAGACTAATATTTCACTGGGCCAATAAAGTGAACCATTTCAAGACATGCTGTATTATCTCAGCCAATACTTTGACCCATTAACGATAATGGAAACTTCTCTGCCAATGTATTTATTTTTTTAATTTTATTTTATTTTTTAACTTTACAATATTGTATTGATTTTGCCATATATCAACATGAATCCACCACAGGTATACACGTGTTCCCCATCCTGAACCCTCCTCCCTCCCCGTACCATCCCTCTGGGTCGTCCCAATGCACCAGCCCCAAACATCCAGTATCGTGCATCGAACCTGGACTGCCAATTTAAACTTCAACAATATTCAGCATTATCTGTTAGTTCTTTTTTTCCCCATTATGGGTGGCTGGAGTTTTTATCTTTTTTATATTTTGGGCTGCAACTGAATCGATTTTTAGTTAATTTTTTAATCCTTTATAAATATTAGAAAACTATTTTTAAACATGTGTTGTTTTAATCTATAAGTATGTATATTTAAGTGCATATTTAAATATATAAGTATATATATCTATATAAGTATATATATTTATATAAGTATATATATATTTAAATGTATAACTATAATGTATAAGTAAATTATATTTAAAGAAAACAGAGCATTTATTTATTTAGTTGAGATTTCTGATTTTGACTACATAGAGAAAAAGAGAAACAATTTATTTCCGGGCATAAAATATTGACAACTGTTTTCTTTGACAGAAAACTGCACAAAAATCAAGACAGACCAGCTCAATGCTTCCAATTCTTATCAGATGTTCAGAGAGTTTGAGGTCCTGAAGGCACAGAGAGAAAAAGCCAATACAGATTTGAAAAGCAATTTGAACTTGTTCTGAAGCCATAGCTTGCAATCTGAAGTGTTTTAGTTGATAACTATTTTATATTCTGCCTTTCTCATATCTCGCTTTGTCAATACTGCTGAAATATTTGAAGTTTTTAGAAAACACATTCCCTATATTTTACAAAAAGTATTTTTCAGTCAGCATTTAGTCAGAATTTACTGCTCAAATCAAGTAACTCCCACTTAAAGGACACATAGGTAGATGGGAAGATAACTATCTTCTTACTGAGGAAACCAAAGTTATGATGCACATTTTGTTGCTGCATAAGAACACTATGAACTGTTCCCACATCTAAAATTTGAAGAATGGAAATGTGCTTATAAACTTATGATGTACACATTTACAAAGAGAAAAAAAACAGAGTACATCTTGATGAAAAAGTTACTCAATATTTATCGATGTTATCAACATTATGTATGTTGAACACTGGAAAATTATAAAAACTATTTTTATTATGCTTTGCAGAAAAAAATTGACTTGTATCTTTTGTTTTTAATTACATTTTATTTAGTCGTTAATGACTTGCTTTTTGTCAGTTAATATTATATCTCGAAGGATTTTTTTTCATCTGTCTACACATAGCTGCACATTGTTTCATTAATGATGATTTTAAGGTTTTAATAAATTAATGGCCATATGTTTGGGCTTCCCAGGTGGCACAGCAGTAAAGAATGCACCTGCCAATTGAGGAGAGGCAGGAGACTCAAGTTCAATCCGTGGTTTGGGAAGATACCCTGGAGGAGGAAGTGATAACCCACACCAGCAGTCCTGCCTAGGAAATCCAATGGGACAGAGGAGCCTGGCAGTCTATAGCCCATGGGGTTGCAAAGAATCAGACATGGCTAAGCTACTGAGCACACACACATACTATTTACCCAGTATAAACAACATTTATTTCTCACATTTCAGGAGGCTGGGAAGTATGATATCATGGAGCTAGCAAATTAGGTGTCTGGCCAAAGAATTGATGCTTTTGAACTGCGCTGTTGGAGAAGACTCTTGAGAGTCCCTTGGACTGCAAGGAGATCCAACCAGTCCATTCTAAAGGAGATCAGCCCTGGATGTTCTTTGGAAGGAATGATGCTAAAGCTGAAACTCCAGTACTTTGGCCACCTCGTGTGAAGAGTTGACTCATTGGAAAACACTCTGATGTTGGGAGGGATTGGGGACAGGAGGAGAAGGGGACGACAGAGGATGAGATGGCTGGATGGTATCACCAACCCGATGGAAATGAGTTTGAGTGAACTCCGGGAGTTGGTGATGGACAGGGAGGCCTGATGTGCTGCGATTCATGGGGTCATAAAGAGTCGGACATGACTGAGCAACTGAACTGAACTGATAATCTTCTATTAAAAGTTGGACAGCTTTTCACTTTTCATTTGTTACTAGTTTTCTATTGCTATATAGAAAATTACTAGAATACTTTGGCCATCTGTTGTGGAATAGCTGACTCATTGGAAAAGGCCCTGATGCTTGGAAAGCTTGAGGGCAAGAGGAGAATGAGATTACAGAGAATGAGATGGTTGAATGGCATCATCAATTCAGTAGACATGAGTTTAAGCAAACACTGCGAGACAATGAAGGACAGGGAAGCCTGACATGCTGCAGTCCATGGGGTCACAAAGAGTCAGACACAACTTAGTGACTGAACAACGACAACAAATTTGGTGGCTTAAAACAATACACATTTATCAACTCTGTAGACCAGGAATCTAAACACATGTTGTCTGAGTCCTCTTCTTAACATCTAACCAAGCTGAAATCAAGGTGTTGGCTAGGTCCACCTTCTTGTCTGAGGCTCCTCTTTCTGACTAGCTAATTATTGGCAGAAAACTGAGGTAGCTAGCTGCTAGAATCCATGAGCAATTACTTCTAGCAAGGCTCCCTCCAAAATATGACATCTTGCTTCTGTCAGAAGAAATTCTGCAGCTGCTTCCAATCTCTTCAACTTTTGTCTTAATTTAAGTACTCACCTGTTTAAGTCTGTCTCACACAAAATAATCTCTCTTCAATTAACTAAAAGTCAATTGCTCAGAGAACATACCTACATTTGCAAAAACCCTTCACCTTTGCCATATAACACAATAGTAACCTGCTTTAAAAAAAAAAAAAAAGCCCCACCCACTCAAGGTGAGGAATTACATGAAAGAATACAAACCAGAGGGTGGAATCTAGAATCTTGGGGCTGTCTTAGAATTCTATTTACCTCAAGTTAGAACATTACACAGAGCTTTAAAATTGGATTTTGTTTGCAAGGAGGGGAAGCTAGGTTTTTGTTTGGGGAAATTTTCTATCTTTCCACTTATTCCCCTCTGAGAATTTTTTCAGATTTATCTCAGGTAATATTTCACAAATATTGAAACTTCTTATATGTCTTGCCCTACCCATTCCATCAGCTTCAGCAGCCTCTGAAGCTCAGTGAGGTGCATGCCCCATTTGGGATTTATTTCTCTGCTTCCCGTTCCAAAGGGCTTCCAGGAAAAATGCCAGGTTTATTGACGAGCACTCTCAGAGTTCATCTCATGTCATTATTTTGCCAAAGGATACAGTTCAGCAAAGCTGTTCAATCACTAAAAATAGTTCCCTCATATGTTTTATCCAAATTTGCAGTTGACTTTTTCTCACCAAAATAAATCTGGTACAGATTTCTGTATCATGGCTAGATGAGGAATTCCCTATGGCAAATGTAGTCAGAGAAAAAGGTATTTTAAAGGAAATATTTGATGAGCTCTCTGAAGTAATATAAATTGATATCATAATTGAAATGAAATATATTATTGATGACTGATTTTCCATGACTCTAAGGAGTCCTGAATCTTGTTTAGAGATTGGGAAAATTAATGGTATTTTAGAATCTCCCCAACAGGTGGACATCAGTTAGAATGATAATTTCCTGAAGGATTTGGGGGACCCTGTGCTTCCTCTAGTGTGGAAATAACAAGTGGATATATTTGGGTGAAAATAAAGTCATGGTGGTGATGGTTTAGTTGTTAAGTCATGTCTGACTCTTGCAACCCCAGCAGCTAGACTGTAGCCTGCCAGACTCTTCTGTTCATGGGATTTTCCAAACAAGAATACTAGAGTGGGTTGCCATTTCTTTCTCCAGGGGATCTTCCTGATTCAGGAATCGAAGCCAGATCTCCTGCATTATAGGCAGATTCTTTACTAACTGAGCTACAAGGGAGACTGCATCAAGTCATGGGGAGAAGATTACACTTTCCACACAGTTTGTAGTGCTTCACTAGCCACTAACTAAGGACAAAAGAGGAGATGAACACTTGGTGGGCTAGCACACTGGCTAAGAATCTGACACAAAGATTTGAAGAATTAATCATACATGAACTTGGAAGCAAACCACCTAAAATGAGAAGACATAATTTTTTATGTCCCATGGAACACCCATGAAACTTCTCTTGAATATATACATAAAATATATCCACAAGTTATTGCTTTCATTTGTTCAGTGCTTCCCTTCTTATTTATTTTTCTTTAACAACACCTGGAACCTGATTACAAGCTACTCTCTCCTTTGCATTGGGCTTCCAACTGAAATTATCTTAGTTCATATTCATTTATGCTTTATCAACTGCTGGAGACCCCTTTATAATTTTATTTCTTGTGAATTTATCTCAAAATGATACAATTTACTGATATGTTCTACTGATTGAAGACAAAGCTTTAGGACAAATGGTCAGATGAATTCCCTAACAGCCAACAAGGGACACTTTTTGCCATTATTTTCAGGAACATATTTAGTTTCAGGTACATGTAGGGTGTGGTGATACTTCTTGTCCTGAAAGAAAGAGTATACTTCCAATAATATTAATTATACTTAAGATTTGTGTTCTAGTATAAAAGTTTATAAAGATTTTAGCAGGAAGAAGCTTTTTAGCAAAATTTGTCATAAAAGAATGGCATAAAATGGAAGAAAGCACAATAACATTTGAACTTGGGCCAGAGTGCTCAGAAACACCACAATCCTGATCCTAATAACTTCTGTCTCCTGTGATCTCAGAAAAGTTTGAAGAGCAGAAGCATAGATAGGACAGTGGCCCAAGCTTAGAAAGCATGTCTTATAATATTGATACAGCCCTCTTCAACTGTGTGATCTTGGCAAACTGATTGACCTCTATGGCATTCAATTTCTTAATTAGTCAAATAAATTGGTGAAAAAATATGTCTCAATAGAAGTTTCTGCATTAAAACCTAGCTATGGCATTGATCAAGGGATGATCTACATGTAATTAGTTCCCCAAAATAGAAATATTTATGACTTTGGTGATTAATGAATTTTTGGAATCAGAAATGATAAAATACCTAAAGGAAATATAGCCACAGTTCATTGTCAAGACAGTATAGAAACAATAAGTAAGACACTTCTCTTTATGGTGTAGAACAATTTAAATGTGCACATTGAACCCTATGACATTCTGTAATCATAAAAATAAATGATTGGATTCATACAGGTAAATGGTCAATAACTATAATATATAACAACTGAATTATTTCCCGAAAAAATTCCCAGTCTAAATTCATAATGGCCTATTACAGGAAAAAACATTTCAATCTTCATATGATCTAGAATTTGACATTTAAACTCTAGGTCTTCCCTTTTTCTCAAGCTCATTGTGCAGGTTTAAAATAACATCAAAATAAGCTAAAATCTACCACTATTAATGGACCATGACTTTTTATTAGAATAAATGGATATGACTTCAGTCTAATTATATGATGCAGGAATAACTAGAAGACTTTCTTTGAGTAAAAATGTTCAAAATGCCTCCTACAAGACTGAAGATGGCTGTAACCCTCTTTTTGGTTTTGGTAGTTTGAAGACTTTTACATATTTGAAACTATATATATATATGTATATATATATATATATATATATACATATATATATATATATATAGCTATAACTATCATCTATGTATCTATTATCTATCTATACATCTAACTAGCAAGCAATCTTTCTAAATAACTCTCTCCAGGGAGAACTAACTATGTTTTTTTAGTGTCATTCTTATCATCATAGTAATGATGGGTTGCTCTAGCTAGAAATGTAGCCCATTCCTAAGTGAATGGAATACATACTAAGTTTTAAGTGGAACATAAAATGTTGATCTTTTAGACATGGTTGAAAAAAAGGCAGTTGGAGAGAATGAGTTGCACTAAAGTAGGAAAATATGGGACCGGGGAAATTGTCAACTGTCTGTTGGGAAAAAAACTAGGCGATTTAAGGATGCCTCAAAACAAATCTCAGGTGTCTTATCTAATGCCTGCTCAGACTCAATCTGATATTTCCTATTAACTTTAAAATTGATGAGGTTTTTTACATTGTAAAAAAAATGTTTCTTATCTTTTTTATTTGGCCCCCATAAATCTCATATTCCTAGCCTTACTCATTCATTCAAACATACAAATGCATAGTGAGCACCATATGAGCCACATGCTATTTTAGGTGATGCTGGCAAAGCAATGAGAAAAACCTATAAAGTTTCCTGCCTTTGTGGAATTTATTTTCTGGCACATTTTTAGGTGACATTGCTTAAGTTTGGCTGCTGAATGGGACCCTTCTCTTAGACTGAGGAAAGCAAATACATCTCCTTTATCTTCTGTGCTTCATGCCTACTGCACTCCATTCAATTGTGATAGACTAGATTCCTCCACGCCTAGTGAAAACTCCACCTATTTTGGATTATATTTATTTTCATTGTTTGAGACATACAAACTGTTTCCATTGACACTGAAAACCTATTTTGCAACATACTTCAGACTTGCAATGTGCACTAGTTCTTGCTATACAACATGAAGGCTACATTTCTAAGCTAAAGTTGTTTTGCCTTGCTGTTGTTTTTCTTTTCCTTTTCATTTAACCATCCTGAAAGAAGTTTCTCCTTTTATTTTTGAATATGAAACTATACAACTAAACTGTGTTATGAAATATTTAAACAGAAATATATGACTTTTTCAAGACATGTGCTGAGAGGCTTCTGATACACATGGAGCTTCCTAATATACTACAAGTCACATCACTTAATAGGCTTTCAAAATTGCATTTTTTTTCCTTTCAAACATCATTTTAGTAAGAAGTTTGGTACTTAAATCTTAATTTAAACTGAAGTAAATAGTAAAATGTCCTTGTTTAGAAATTTCCTATTTGAAGCTGTGAAATACTCAGGGGTAAAGAGAGTCTCTCCTGTATTTAAGCTACAGACCACACTGCAGCTACAGGATGTATAAATATCCTGAAGTCACTCAGCTTTGTGGTGAGTTGGAAAGTTTTGGCAGCAAAGAAATACCTGTTTGCCAGCACTGAGGTCCTCTAGTGTGTGCCCCCCTCCTGATTTCTTGCCATATAGCCAATTCCCTGTTGCTGGGTAATCATCAAGCACAAGACAAGATCAAAATAAGTGTGTCCTTATGTTGATATTTTTCCATTTTTCCACACAGCAGCTAAATAAGCATTCATCAATTTTCTCACAGTGCGCTGACTTCCAATTTTGAAGAACTGATTATAGGGACTTCTTTGAACCCACTAGAAAGGGAACATATAGGTCCAGGTTACACAGTGATCAGTACTTTGCGAAAACCCTTCTGAGATTTCTCCCAGAAAAAAAAAAAAAAAAAAAAAAAAAAAAAAACTACAGATGAACCCCACTGTGCCAGTCTGTCACTGGTGTTGTGAACACACACTACTATTCTATGGCACTCCAGCAGTCCCTGTGACCCTGAGTTTGATCTTAGGATGTCAGTTAAAGCATCCTCCATGTATTCAAACTGATTTCTCAAAGCTTGTATTCATTCCTCTAAAAATAACCCTTCAGTATAAAGCGTATGAGTAAGAGTAATGAAGGGACTTCCCTGGTGAGTCAGTGGTAAAGAATCTGCCTGCCAGTGCAGGAGACATAGGTTTGATCTTGGGTTGGGAAGATCCTCTGAAGAAGGAAATGGCAACCCACTCCAGTATTCTTGCCTGGGAAATCCCATGGACAGAAGAACCTGGTGGGCTACAGTCCGTGGGGTTGTAAAAAAGTGGGATATGACTGAGTGACTAACCAACAACAGTAATGAAAGTTCTGTAGCATGTACACTCAGTTATGAGCAGGTACAATATTTTACCATTTTTTCATGTACAATGAATTTAAGTAGGTCCAATACATAAAATATTTTACTTGTCTTCACATAGAGCCTTAAATATTCTTATCACTATATTTAAGCTATAAATATTGTTAGTATATATTTGCTTCTTCTGATAAATCCATCAGGCTTTCAAAGGCAGAAAATATATCTTGCAGATCTCTAACCCAAGAAAGCAATACCAATATATAGCTTATGGAAAATATTAATTAGTGTCTTTAAAATTCAGGAAAAATTGATTACCAGATATACTTTACATATAGGATGATCTATATCTATTCTTATTAAGTTATGTGCTTATAATAATTTTTGCATTTTACTATTAATGTATTACTTATATCTATTTACTTTACCATGATTTTATGTTTTAAAACACAGAGTGACTCCTATTTTTTTCTTGATAATATTGCTGAGTCCCAAAACCATTCACAAAAATATACATTATAAATACACAGTATTTTACATTCCTAAGATGAGCTGGGGCCTTTGTTCAAACAGGGTATTCTCCCTAAAAATTGACTCTGGCTGTTGTATAAAAGTCAACTGAACACAATTATATGTGAATGTAATTAAAAATTAATGTGTTCATTTGCATTTAGGAAGATCTGTTCTAATAGCTACTGAGTGAATTGGTCATTTTTCAGTATCCATTATCATTTCATATCTATCATTTCAACTCTCAGTTCAATTCAGTTCACTTGAGGTACTTCATTCCTGTCCTACTTTTTGTGACCACATGGAGTGCAGCACTCCAGGCTTCCCTGTCCATCACTGACTCCCAGAGCTTGCTCAAACTCATGTCCATTGAGTTGGTGGTACCATGAGACAATCTCATCCTCTGTCGTGCCCTTCTCCTCCTGCTTTCAATCATTTTAGCATTAAGCTCATTCCCAATGAGTCAGTTCTTCATATCAGGTGGCAAAAGGATTGGAGCTTCAGCTTTAGAATCAGTCCTTCCAAAGAAGTCCTTCCCACATAGTCAGCAAAAGAGTCTGAAATGAAGTCTCAAAAAATGATAGAATGAACTCTGTTTGTTTCCAAGGCAAATAATTCAATATCACAGTATTCCAAGTCTATGCCCCAACCAGTAATGCTAAAGAAGCTAAAATTGATTGGTTCTAGGAACACCTACAAGACCTTTTAGAACTCACACCAAAAAAGATTTCTTTTTCATTATACAGGATTGGAATTCAAAAGTAGGAAGCCAAGAAAAACCTGGAGTAACAGGCAAATTTGGCCTTTGAGGAACAAAATGAAGCAGGAAAATGGCTAACAAGAGGTTTGCCAAGAGAAGGCACTGTTCATAGTGAACAACCTCTTCCTACAACACAAGAGAACATTCTACATATGGACATCACCAGATAGTCAACATCGAAATCAGACTGATTATATTCTTTGCAGCCAGAGATGGAAAAGGCCTATAGAGTCAGCAAAAACAAGACAGGGAGACGACTGTGGCTCAGATCATGAACTCCTTATTGCCAAATTCATATTTAAATTGAAGAAAGTAGGGAAAACAAATAGACCATTAGGTATGACCTAGATCAAATTCTTTAAGATTATATAGTGGAAGTGAGAAATAGATTCAAATGAAATAGAAATAGATTCAAATAGATCTGATAGAGTGCCTGAAGAACTATGGACGGAGGTTCATGACATTGTACAGGAGGCAGGGATCAAGATGATCTCAAAGAAAAAGAAATGCAAAAAGTTTAAATGGTTGTCTTGGGAGGCCTTAAAAGTAGCTGAGAATAGAAAAGAAGCTAACGGCAAAGGAGAAAAGGAGAGATATACTCAACTGAATGCAGAGATTAAAAGAATAGCAAGGAGAGATAAGAAAGCCTTCCTCGGTGATCAATGCAAAGAAATAGAGGAACACAATAGAATGGGAAAGACTAGAGATCTATTTAAAAAAATTAGAGATATCAAGGAATTATTTCATGCAAAGATGGGCACAATAAAGGACAGAAATGTTATAGACCTTACAGAAGCAGAAGATATTCAAAAGAGGGGTCAAGAATACAAAGAAGAACTTAAAAAAAAAAAATCTTCATGAACCAGATAACCACAATAGTCCAATCACTCACCTAGAGCCAGACATCTTGGAATGAATAATCAAGTGGGCCTTAGGAAGCATCAGTGCCAATAAAACTAGTGGAGGTGATGGAATTCCAGTTGAGCTATTTCAAATCTTAAAAGATGATGCTGTTACAGTGCTGCAGTCAATATGTAAGTAAATTGGAGAAGTCAACAGTGGTCACGGGACTGGAAAAGATCAGTTTTCATTCCAATCCCAGAGAAAGACAATGCCAAAGAAAGTTCAAACTAACTCACAATTGCACTCATCTCACAGGCAAACATGTAATGCTCAAAATTCTCCAAGTCAGCCTTCAGCAGTATGTGAACCATGAGCTTCTAGATGTTCAAACTGGATTTAGAAAAAGCAGAGGAACCAGAGACCAAATTGCCAACTTCTGTTGGATCATTGAAATAGCAAGAGAGTTCCAGAAAAAATATCTACTTCTGCTTTATTGACTATGCCAAAGCTTTGACTGTGTGGATCACAACAATCTGTGGAAGATTCTTCAAGAGATGGGAAATACTAGACGAATTAACCTGCCTTCTGAGAAATCTTGGTGGAGTTCAAGAAACAACAGTTGAAACTGGACATGGAACAATAGTCAGGCTCCAAATTAGGAAAGCATTACATCAAGACTGAATATTGTCACCCTGCTTATTTCAATTATATGTAGTGTATATCATGCAAAATGCAAGGCTGGTTGAACCACAAGCTGGAATCAAGATTGCTGGGAGAAATATAAATATCCTCAGATATGTAGATGACATCACCCTTATGGCCGAAAGTGAAGAACTAAAGAGCCTCTTGATGAAAGTGAAAGAGAGTGAAAAAGTTAGCTTAAAACTCAACATTTATAGAACGAAGATCATGGCATCTGGTCCCATCACTCCATGGCAAATAGATGGGGAAACAGTGGAAATAGTGACAGACTTCATGTTTCCGGCCTGCAAACTCACTGCAGCCATGAAATAAAAAGACGTTTACTCCTTGGAAGAAAATGTATGACCAACCTCGACAGCATATTAAAAAGTAGAAGCATTACTTTGCCAACAAAGGTCCATCTAGTCAAAGCTTTGGTTTTTCCAGTAGTCATGTATGGATGTGTGAGTTGAACTATAAAGAAAGCTGAACTCCAAAGAATTTATGCTTTTGAACTGCAGTGTTGGAGAAAACTCTTGAGAGTCCCATGGACTGCAGGGATATTCAACTAGTCCATCCTAAAGGGAATCAGTCCTAAATATTCATTGGAAGGACTGATGTTGGAACTGAAACTCCAATATTTTGGCCACCTGGTGTGAAGAACTGACTCATTGAAAAAGCCCCAGATGCTAGTAAAGATTGAATGCAGGAGGAGAAAGGGCATGACCAGGATGAGATGTTTGGATGTCATCACCGACTCAATGGACATGAGTTGAACAAGCTCTGGGAGTTACTGATGAACAGGGAAGCCAGGAATGTTGCAGTCCATGTGGTCAAAGAGTCTGACATGACTGAGTGACTGAACTGAACTTACAGTGAATAGGTAGGAGTGATTTCCTTTACAATTGACTGGTGTAATCTGCTTGCAGTCCAAGGGACTTGCAATAGTCTTCTCCAACACCACACTTCAAAAGCATCAATTTTTCAATGATCACCTTTCTTTATGGTCCAACTTTCATATCATACATGACTATTGGAAAAACCATAGCTTTGACTAGATAGACATTTGTTGGCAAAATAATGTCTCTGCTTTTTAATATGCTATCTACATTGGTCATAGCTTTTCTTCCAAGGAGCAAGTGTCTTTTAATTTCATGGCTACAGTTACCTTCTGCTGTGATTTTGTGTTGAGTCTCTCAGTCATGTTCCACTCTTTGCAACCCCATGAACTGCAGTATGCCAGGCTGCTCTGTCCATGAGGATTCTCCAGGCAAGAATATTGGAGTGGGTTGCCATGCCCTCCTCGAGGGCATCTTATCAACCCAGGGATTGAAGCCAGGTCTCCAGCATTGCAGGCAGATTCTTTACCAACTGAGCCAACAGGGAAGCAGTGATTTTGGAGACCAAGAAAATAAATCTGTCACAGTTTCCATTATGTCCCCATCTATTTGCCATGAAGTGATGGGACCAGAAGATTGTAGAAATAGCTCCAGAAATAATGAAGAGATGGAGTCAAAGCAAAAACAAGCGCATTTGTGGATGTGACTGGTGATGGACATAAATTTGAGGCTGTAAAAAATTATATTGTATGGGAACAAGGAATGTTAGGCTCATGAATCAAGGTAAACTGGAAGTGGTCAAACAGGAAATGGCAAGAATAATATTGACATTTTAGGAATCAGTATACTCAAATAGATCATCCTGTATACAAAATTATGACACTGAAAAATCAACTCCCCAGGTCGGTAGCTGCCCAATATACAACTGGAGAAGAGTGGAGAAATAACTCCAGAAAGAATGAAGAGATGAGCAAAGACAATGTCCAGTTGCGGATGTAACTGGTGGTGAAAGTAAAGTTCAATGCTGTAACGAATAATATTGCATAGCAACAGGAATGTTAAGTCCATGAATCAAGGTACATTCAGTCCAGTTAAATTCAGTTAAGTCACTGAATCATGTCCGAAACTTTGTGACTCCATGGATTGCAGCACGCCAGGCCTCCCTGTCCATCACCAACTCCCGGAGTCCACTCAGACTCACGTCCATCCAGTCGGTGATATCATCCAGCCATCTCATTCTCTGTCGTCCCCTTATCCTCATGCCCCCAGTCCCTCCCAGCATCAGAGTCTTTTCCAATGAATCAACTGTTCGCATGAGGTCGACAAAGTATAGGCATTTCAGCTTTAGCATCACTCCTTCCAAAGAATACCCAGGACTGATCTACTTTAGAATGGACTGGTTGGATCTCCTTGCAGTCCAAGAGTCTTTTTCAACACCACAATTCAAAGGCATCAATTCTTCAGCACTCAGCCTTCTTCACATTCCAATTCTCAAATCCATACATGACCACAGGAAAAACCATAGCCGTGACTAGATGGACCTTTGTTGGCAAAGTAATGTCTCTGCTTTTGAATATGCTATCTAGGTTGGTCATAACTTTCCTTCCAAGGAGTAAGCGTCTTTTAATTTCATGTCTGCACTCACGATCTGCAGTGAATTTGGAGCCCCCAAAAATAAAGGCTGACACTGTTTCCACTGTTTCCCCATCTATTTCCCATGAAGTGATGGGACCAGATGCCGTGATCATTGTTTTCTGAATGTTGAGCTTTAAGCCAACTTTTTCACTCTCCTCTTTCATTTTCATCAAGAGGCTCTTTAGCTCCTCTTCACTTTCTGCCATAAGGTTGGTGTCTTCTGCATATCTGAGGTAATTGATATTTCTCCCAGCAATCTTGATTCCAGCTTGTGCTTCTTTCAGCCCAGTGTTTCTCATGATTTACTCTGAATATAAGTTAAATAAGCAGGGTAATAAACACTTAAATAATAAAATTTAACTCAGAAAATATCCTCATAAAATTTTTCCTGACATATTCTACATTTACACAAGAATGCTATTTATCCTTTTATGTTTGCTTTGTGGTAATTCCCAAGGCTGACAAGATACATAGACAATTATTATTGCTTCTAATAGAATATGGTGGAGAAGGCAATGGCACCCCACTCCAGTATTCTTGCCTGGAACATCCCATGCACAGAGGAGCCTGGTAGGCTGCAATCCATGGTGTCGCTAAAAGTCGGACATGACTGAGAGTCTTTTCTTTCACTTTTCACTTTTATGCATTGGAGAAGGAAATGGCAACCCACTCCAGTACTCTTGCCTGGAAAATTCCATAGACAGAAAAGCTTGGTAGCCTACAATCCATGGGGTCGCAAAGAGTAGGACACGACTGAGCAACTTCACTTCACTAATAGAGTAAAAGCTTATCATTAATTAACAGTTAATTGGCTATTTACCATGACACATTTCAAAGCATATCAGACTTTATAGATCTTTAGTTTGTGCATCAACTGCTCCAGAGCACTGATTTGTATAATTTCTTCTCACTGCTCATGTACTTACATAACAATGCATGAAAAAATCACATGTCTGAGAATGGAAATTTATAGGCTAATATCCTGACATTGTCTATTTCTCAAACATATTCCCACTAGCTTGTGCTGAAATGACATTGATACAAACAGGACCATAGCAATGGTGGATGTTCCTAAAAGTTATGCTCAATGAGCCAAATCCTTGAAAATCCTCTTCCTCTGAGTGTAGATTTGGAAAAAGAGATGACAACCCACTCCAGTATTCTTACCTGGAGAGTTCCATGGACAAAGGAGCCTGGCAGGCTACAGTCCATGGGGGTGGCAAAGAGTCAAAAACCACTGAGCGACTACCACTCACTCACTGAGTGTAGATTAAACCTGGAACATCACCATGAAAGTGTTATTTGTTCAGTCGTGTCCAACACTTTTGCAACCCCATAGACCATAGCCAAATCAGGCTCTTCTGTCCCTGGGATTTCCCAGGCAAGAATACTAGAGTAGGTACCCATTCCCTTCTCCAAGGGATCTTCCAGACCCAGGGATCAAACCTGGATCTCCTAAACTGCAACTGGATTCCTTACTGTCTGAGCCACCAGGGAAGACCTAAAAAATCTGGAACATACTTATAATCAATAATAAAAAAGAATTAAAAAAAAAAAAACCTGATATGATGTTGGTACATGACAGTGAGATGCTGCTGTGACAGGTATTTTAAATGAGGAGCAGCTTTGGAACCAGAAAGTGAGCTAGGGCTGGAATAATTTTGATGAGCATGATACAGAAGTTATCAGCATATGAACACTGTTAGTTAGTAGAAATTCAGATATGAAAGCAGTGTCATTTGGAGATTAGAAGGAGGTGAGAAGTATGCTATTAGAAACTGGATGAATTGGCAAAACTAATACAATTATGTAAAGTTTAAAAATAAAATTAAATTAAAAAAAAAAAAGAAACTGGATGAAGATATCCTTGTTATGTAGCAGCATAAAATTTAATAAAATCCTTGTCTACATTTATATAGAAAGCAGAATTTGTAAGAGATCAATTTGGTTATATAGCTAAGGAGATTTCCACAGAACACTGAATATAGGTTTGTATTCCTTCTTGCTGTTTACAGTAAAACGTGAGAAGTGAGAAATAAATAGAGGGGAAAACTGTTAAACAAAAAGCAACCAGGACTAGACGATTTTGATGCTTACCAGCCTCTTAGGTGCAGCAAAAGAGGTTACAATTAAGATCAGGAAAGCATCTCTAGAGACAGGACTGAGGGTAGGACTGTGACTGTATAACATTTTGCTTAAAGCTCAGAAAGACTGTAAGGACAGAGTATCTGGGCATACAAGTGGCCTCCAAAGATGTTAAGGTGTGACCTACAGATCTCAGTCAAACCAGAGTTTCCAGAAAGCTTAAGGACATTGTTCTTCAACCATATCAGTAATTTCTTGTTGCAGACTTACACTTATATTGGATATTATATTCTAAAATTAACATTTCTTTTACTTTGTCCTGTCATAAATATGAATTTCTCCAGCTCTGTCACCTCCACGGAAGTTAGGGTTGTACCTTGGGCATTTCAGAAATAAGGTCATGGAAAAGAAAATGCAAAAGAAATAGATACACAAATATATCCCATGGTTATGTATTATAGTCCAAAAAATTAATGCATTGACTCAAAAACTAAAGAAAGAATAATGAAGGGATAGACAGTAAAATCCAGGAAAAGTTTAGAAACCATTCCTAAATTAATACACCTAGACACACTGCACAATTGCACTCATCTCACACGCTAGTAAAGTAATGCTCAAAATTCTCCAAGCCAGGCTTCAGCAATATGTGAACTGTGAACTTCCAGATGTTCAAGCTGGTTTTAGAAAGGGCAGAGGAAGCAGAGATCAAATTGCCAACATCCACTGGATCATCGAAAAAGCAAGAGAGTTCCAGAAAAACATCTATTTCTGCTTTATTGACTATGCAAAAGCCTTTGACTGTGTGGATCACAAAAAAGTGTGGAAAATTCTGAAAGAGACAGGAATACCAGAGCACCTGACCTGCCTCTTGAGAAACCTATATGCAGGTCAGGAAGCAACAGTTAGAACTGGACATAGAACAACAGACTGGTTCCAAATTCGGAAAGGAATATGTCAAGGCTGTATATAGTCAGCCTGCTTATTTAACTTATACAGAGTACAACATGAGAAATTCCAGAAACAATCTGGAATCAACATTGCTAGGAGAAATATCAATAACCTCAGATATGCAGATGACACCACATTTATGGCAGAAAGTGAAACAGTTTTAGACTTTATTTTAGGGAGCTCCAAAATCACTGCAGATGGTGATTGAAGCCATGAAATTAAAAGACACTTACTCCTTGGAAGGAAAGTTATGACCAATCTAGACAGCATATTCAAAAGCAGAGGCATTACTTTGCCAACAAAGGTCCGTCTAGTCAAGGCTATGGTTTTTCCTGTGGTCATGTTTGGATGTGAGAGTTGGACTGTGAAGAAGGCTGAGCACTGAAGAACTGATGCTTTTGAACTGTGGTGTTGGAGAAGACTCTTGACAATCCCTTGGACTGCAAGGAGATCCAACCAGTCCATTCTAAAGGAGATCAGTCCTGGGTGTTCTTTGGAAGGACTGATGCTAAAGCTGAAACTCCAGTACTTTGGCCACCTCATGCGAAGAATTGACTCATTGGAAAAGACTCTGATGCTGGGAGGGATTGGGGGCAGGAGGAGAAGGGGATGATAGAAGATGAGATGGCTGGATGG
This sequence comes from Bubalus kerabau, assembly GCF_029407905.1. Taxonomy (NCBI): domain Eukaryota; kingdom Metazoa; phylum Chordata; class Mammalia; order Artiodactyla; family Bovidae; genus Bubalus; species Bubalus kerabau. Next base: position 59,623,447 of record NC_073625.1, read on the forward strand.
TATCACCGACTCAATAGACGTGAGTTTGAGTGAACTCTGGGAGTTGGTGATGGACATGGAGGCCTGGCATGTTGCAATTCATGTGGTCACAAAGAGTGGGACATGACTGAGTGACTGAACTGAACTGAATCTTGATATCTTAATATGTATGTTTTGGGAGTGGGTCTGGTAAAACTTTTCTATTGATAGTTCTAGTCTTGTTAATTTAAGATGTGTGTTGTTGGAGTTAGTCTGGTAAATGTATGTAAGGCCTCTCAGTTCACTTTCTGATGTCTATGTGAGAAGATTTCTTTGTCCTTTTCACTGTAATAAAATTTCTGCCATACAAAAACTCTGAGTACTCAAGCCTGATTCCTGATCCTTAAACTAAATAGTCTTTGGAAATCACAAAACCAGCCTTATTCACTGTAAGCTATCACTAGCTTCTCTTTACTGAGACCTTGTGTGACTTAGCCACAGTAAACTGATTTGAGTGTCTCAGTTCAGTTCAGTTCATTTCAGTCGCTCAGTCGTGCCCAACTCTTTGCGACCCCATGAATCGCAGCACATTAGGCCTCCCTGTCCATCAACAACTCCTGGAGTTGACTCAGACTCACATCCATCGAGTCAGTGATTCCATCCAGCCATCTCATCCCCTATCGTCCCCTTCTCCTCCTGCCCCCAATCCCTCCCAGCATCAGAGTCTTTTCCAATGAATCAATTCTTCACATGAGGTGGCCAAAGTACTGGAGTTTCAGCTTTAGCATCAGTCCTTCCAAAGAACACCCAGGACTGATCTCCTTTAGAATGGACTGGTTGGATCTCCTTGCAGTCCAAGGGATTGTCAAGAGTCTTCTCCAACACCACAGTTCAAAAGCATCAATTCTTCAGCGCTCAGCTTTCTTCACAGTCCAACACTCACATCCATACATGACTACTGGAAAAACCATAGCCTTGACTAGACGGACCTTTGTTGGCAAAGTAATGTCTCTGCTTTTCAATATGCTATTTAGGTTGGTCATAACTTTCCTTCCAAGGAGTAAGTGTCTTTTAATTTCATGGCTTCAATCACTATCTGCAGTGATTTTGGAACCCAAAAAAATGAAGTCTGACACTGTTTCCACTGTTTCCCCATCTATTTCCCATGAAGTGATGGGATCAGATGCCATGATCTTAGTTTTCTGAATGTTGAGCTGTACGCCAACTTTTTCAGTCTCCTCTTTCACTTTCATCAAGAGGCTTTTTAGTTCCTCTTCACTTTCTGCCATAAGGTTGGTGTCATCTGCATATCTGAGGTATCTCTAATCTTCTTGAAGAGATCTCTAGTTTTTCCCATTCTGTTGTTTCCTCTATTTCTTTGCATTGATCGCTGAAGAAGGCTTTCTTATCTCTCCTTGCTATTCTTTGGAACTCTGCATTCCATTGTTTCTATCTTTCCTTTTCTCTTTTGCTTTTTGCTTCTCTTCTTTTCACAGCTATTTGTAAGGCCTCCTCCAACAGCCATTTCACTTTTTAAAATTTCTTTTCCATGGGGATGGTCTTGATCCCTGTCTCCTGTACAGTGTCATGAACCTCCGTCCATAGTTTATCAGGCACTGTATCTATCAGCTCTAGTCCCTTAAATCTATTTCTCACTTCCACTGTATAATCATAAAGGATTTGATTTAGGTCATACCTGAATGGTCTAGTGGTTTTCCCTACTTCTTCAATTTCAGTCTGAATTTGACAATAAGGAGTTCATGATCTGAGCCACAGTCAGCTCCAGGTCTTGTTTTTGCTGACTGTATAGAGCTTCTCCACCTTTGACTGCAAAGAATATATAATCAATCTGATTTCAGTGTTGACCATCTGGTGATGTCCATGTGTAGAGTCTTTTCTTGTGTTGTTGGAAGAGGGTGTTTGCTATGACCAGTGCGTTCTCTTGGCAAAACTCTATTAGCCTTTGCCCTGCTTCATTTCGTATTCCAAGGCCAATTTGCCTGTTACTCCAGGTGTTTCTTGACTTCCTACTTTTGCATTCCAGTCCCCTATAATGAAAAGAACTTCTGTTCTGGGTGTTAGTTCTAAAAAGTCTTGTAGGTCTTCATAGAACTGTTCAATTTCAGCTTCTTCAGCGTTAATGCTTGGGGCATAGACTTGGATTACTGTGATATTGAATGGTTTGCCTTGGAAACCAACAGAGATCATTCTGTCGTTTTTGAGATTGCATCCATGTACTGCATTTTGGACTCTGTTGCCCATGATGGCTACTCCATTTCTTCTAAGGGATTCCTGCCCACAGTAGTAGATATAATGGTCATCTGAGTTAAATTCACCCATTCCAGTCCATTTTAGTTCACTGATTCCTAGAATGTTGACGTTCATTCTTGCTATTTCCTGTTTGAACACTTCCAATTTGCCTTGATTCATGGACCTAAGATTCCAGGTTCCTACGCAATATTGCTCTTTACAGCATCGGACCTGGCTTCTATCACCAGTCACATCCACAACTGGGTATTGTTTTTCCTCTGACTCCATCCCTTCATTCTTTCTGGAGTTATTTCTCCACTGATCTCCAGTAGCATATTAGGCACCTGCTGACCTGGGGAGGTCCTCTTTCAGTATCCTATCATTTTGCCTTTTCATACTGTTCATTGGGTTCTCAAGGCAGAATACTGAAGTGGTTTGCCATTCCCTTCTCCAGTGGACCACATTCTGTCAGACCTCTCCACCATGACCCGCCCATCTTGGGTGGCCTCACAGGGCATGATTTAGTTTCATTGAGTTAGACAAAGCTGTGGTCCATGTGATAACAAGATTAGTCAGAAGTTTCTTCTTCTTAATAAACATGTCCTTGAGCAAAATACTTGGTTGTTATAATATAATCAAACATACCCTTGAGCAAGATGAGTTGTTTTGTTGTATAATCATTAGTCTGGGCTTAAAGAAATTCAGTCTTAAAGATAAGTACTCATTGGTTCAGAAAAAAAATGTCTTATGTGACTAAGACAAGGCAATGTAGAAAGAAACATTTGTCCTCCTTGAGGGCCCCAGACCCCTTATCAACCTAGCTAAGAATTAACTTTTCCACTGGGATATAGAAATAGAGAAATAAGCACTTACATATTGAGTGAAGGGGCTGAAATAGTAGAACAAGTTGACAGATATAAACTAGAGCCAGTCTCAGATGTCCATCTGCCATGATATTAATTGCTCAGTCCTGTCCCATTCTTTGCAACCCCATGGACCGTGGACTGCAGCATGCTACGCTTCCCCGTCCATCACCAACTCTCGTAGCTTGTTCAAACTCATGTCCATTGACTTAGTGATGCCATCCACCCATCTCATACTCTGTAGTCCCCTTCTTCCCCTGCCTTCAATCTTTCCCAGCATCAGGGTATTTTCCAATGAGTCAGTTCTTTGCATCAGGTGGCCAAAGTTTTGGAGTTTCAGCTTCAGCATCAGTCCTTCCAATGAATATTCAGGACTGATTTCCTTTATGATGGACTGGTTGGATATCCTTTTGGTCCAAGGGACTCGCAAGAGTCTTCCTCAATGCCACAGTTCAAAAACATCAATTCTTCAGCACTCAGTCTTCTTTATGGTCCAACTCTCACATCCATACACGACTACTAAAAAAAAAAAAAAAAAAAAAAAAACACACATAACTTTGACTATATGGACCTTTGTTGGCAAAGTAATATCTCTGTTTTTAATACACTGTCTAGGCTGGTCATAGCTTTTCTTCCAAGGAGCAAGCGTCTTTTAATTTCATGGCTGCAGTCACCATCCGCAATGATTTTGGAGACCAAGAAAATAAAGTCTGTTACAGTTTCCATTGTTTCCCCATCTATTTGCTGTGAAAAGATGGGGCCAGGTGCCAATGTCTTAGTTTTTTGAATGTTGAGTTTTAAGTCAGCTTGTTCACTCTCCTCTTTGACTTTCATCAAGAGGCTCTTTAGTTCCTCTTTGCTTTCTTTCCCATAAGGGATATAGCCTTGATATAGCCTTCATTAACAAGTTATGATTTCCTTAAAAAAGCATTATTGAATATTATGAATGAAAATTACCTAACTTCCTAATCAATTAAGTTTTGGAGACTGAGGATAAATAGCAATGCTGTACATAAAGCTTAAAACTTGTTTTCTATTCCAAATATAAATGGAATTTTTTCAAAAGGTATTTTGTTCTTTAAAATGGTAATTGCCTTAGCAGTGGTCATTTCTTTGAGTGCCAACACTTCCTAGGTAGCAAATAGTTTTGTATTATAAATAGAAAGATGTGTTCCAACACTACAAATTAAGCAGTAACAGGTCAGAGAGCAGAGGACTATCCTGACCCAAAATAAAATGCCATAAACAGAGTAAGTGCAAATTCCATTAAAGCACAAAATTGAAAAGTGAAAGTCACTCAATCGTATCCAACTCTTTGCAACCCCATGGACTATACAGTGCATGGATTTCTCCAGGCCAGAATACTGGAGTGGGTAGCCTTTCCCTTCTCCTGTATCTTCTGAACCCAGGCATCGAACCCAGGTTTTCTGCATTGCAGGTGGATTCTTTACCAGCTGAGCCACAAGGGAAGCCCAAAGCACAAAAGCAGACACATTTATCTGTATGCCACATAATTATATATATATATATATATATATATATATAATTTTATTTATATATATATATACATAATTTTATCTATTCACTCCTGGCTATGCTGGGTTTTCTATGCTGCACAGGTCTCTCTTTAGTTGTGGCAAGCAGGGCTTACTCTCTAGCTGTGGTGCATGGACTTCTCATTGTGGTAGCTTCTTTTGCTGCTGAACATGGGCTCTAGGGCATATGGCCTTCAATAGTTGCAGCATATGGTCTCAGTAGTTGCAGCTCCCAGGTTCTAGAGCCCAGGCTCAATAATTATGGTGCAGGAGCTTAGTTGCTTTGTGGCATGTGGGATCTTCCTGAATCAGAGATAAAACCTGTGCCTCCTACATTGGCAGGCAGATTTTTTAATTTTATTTATTTATTTTTTTTACCACTGAACCACCAGGGATGCCTACATCCTTCTTATTATTACAAAAGCAAACTCATCAAACCTGAGGACCTATACAGGCGCCATGAGCTTACTTCTGAAATAACATCACTTGGGATTGTATTCAGATTCAGAATAGATGCTAAGAAAAACCCTGGTTTACTGGCTGTTGTCCACAATTTATTGATTTTCTCATTTAATACATTGTAATTGGTCATCTTATCTAAAGATGATCCATGAACCAGAATGACCCATGACACAGGACTTGTGTTAAAATTTTAACCAGCAAAGTTGTTAGTACTATATATTTGTTCAGTAATGGAAAAGGAAAAAAATGAAAGAACAGAATATTTTTCTAACAAAATGCCCTCCAAATTTGTGATAAGTAGAGTTAATCAAATTAGTATATAACATGTCATCCAATCACATTTTCTAACATAAACATACTCAATTCATTAAATATACATACACTATACATTAAATTCAGGAGACCCTGGTTTGATCCCTGGGTCAGGAAGATCCCCTGCAGAAAGGATAGGCCATCAGTCCAGTATTCATGGGCTTCCCTGTTGGCTCAGATGGTAAAGAATCTGCTTGCAATGCCAGAGACCTGGGTTTGATCCCTCAGTTGGGAAGATCCCCTGGAGGAGGACATGGCAACCCACTCCAGTATTCTTGCCTGGAGAATCCCCATAGACAGAGAAACCTGGTGAGCAACAGTCCATGGGGTCTCAGAGAGTCAGACACAACTGAGAGATTAAGAACATACATTAAAAAAAAAAAAAAAAAAAAAAAGATGGCTTACAATTTGTTATTAAAAGTTCCATTCCAAGGAAATTTAAAAGAACTCTATGTTAATATTGAAAAAAAGAGCTAGAAATAACATGAACTGTACTGTTTATTTCTCCTTCATAGGATTTAAACAACATTTTCCTGTCCTTGCCTTATCTCTTTGTTCTAGGTGCTTGCAATTACCAACATGTAAATGTTATTCAATGTCCTCTCTTGCTTACTGAGGAAGATAGTAATTATTTCAGGGTTTTTAGAATTCAAAGTTCTTGATATAGAATATTCTATATTCCTAATATGTGTTAAATATTAAGTTTTTTGTTGTTTTTTTTTTCAAAACAAGAATCCAGCAAATGTTTTAGATTTTAAATTCCCTGTTCTGTATCTCCTCTGGATCAAATACTGTGATAGATGTTAGAGTATTCAAATATGGCTCCTATAGATGGTGCAGTGAAAGACCAAGACTGAGTTCTAAAGACTATGACTGAAATATGTGTTGTATATTTTCTTGTTTGTGTTAGTCATTCAGTCATGTCTGACTCTTTGTTACCCCATGGACTGTAGCCTGCCAGGCTCCTCTGTCCACAGAATTATCTAAGCAAGAATATTACAGTTGGGTAGCCATTACCTTCTGCAGGGAATCTTTCCAAAACAAGGATCGAACCCAAGTCTCTTGGCATTGTTGGCAGATTCTTTACAATCTGAGCCACTAGGCATTGCTGTTGTATTTTAAGAGTTATTTGGATAATTTAGGTGTGAGTATTTACAAAGTTTTTCCCAGTCTGAGCTTATATAGTCCCAGACATCTACTGAAATCATCAACAGAGTCAGCTTTACTTTTGCCAGTTCTATAATTGCTTCTTCACATGGTTCCTAGGGGACACTGTGTTCTGTTATTACTGTGCCTCAGAAAGTCTATCTACTGTGTACCATCCATCTCCATGACTGTATCAATCGAATGTCATGACTTACAAGCTGGAAATAAATCTTGGGATTGACCTCCTCTCTGCATCTGCTCAACAGTGACCCAGGTCTTATGACATGACCTGCCAGCATATCATTATATAGAATATCCATGATATACCTGACTCTGACCGTTATGAAAAAAACTGCACTTTGAGCACCTAACCGGTTCTCTGTCAGGGCAAAGGGCTTACCTGTGTACTCCATAAACTGTAACTTCAATTACCCTAATGGACTACACTTGCTCAAGAAGGAGGTCCAGAGTAAGACAAAGATCCCAGTATCACTTACGTGTGGAATATAAAAACTGTGGTACAAATGAACATATTTACAAAATAAACAGAGTCACAGATGTAGAAAACAAATTTATGGTTACCAAGGGGGAAAGAGGGGTAGGTAAATTAAGGGACTGACATATACACACTTCAATATATAAAATAGACCAGGCTCCTCCATCCATGGGATTTTCCAGGCAAGAGTACTGGAGTGGGTTACCATTGCCTTCTCCGAGATAACTAATAAGAACCTACTATATAGCGCAGGGAGCTCTACTCAACACTCTGTAATGACCTATATGGCAAAGAATCTAAGTAAGAGTGGATATATGATATTTTTCACAGCAGTCTTGATTCCAACTTGTGATTCATCTAGCCCAGGATTTCACAAGATGTACTCTTCATATAGGGTTTCCTGGGTAGTGCTAGTAGTAAAGAACCCGCCTGCCAGTGTAGGATACATAAAAGACTCGAGTTTCACCGCTGGGTCTGAAAAACCCCTGGGAGGAGGGCATGGCAACCCACTCCACTGCTCTTGCCTTGAGAATCCCTTGGACAGAGGAGCCTAGTGGGCTACAGTCCATAGCATCACAAAGAGTTAGACACAAATGAAGTGACTTAGCACATACACACACAGCACTTTGCATATAAATTAAATAAGCATATAAATTAAATAAATACAGCTTGTCATACTCTTTTCCAAATTTTGAACCAGTCAGTTGGTCCATGTCCGGTTCTAACTGTTACTTCTTGACTCACACACAGGTTTCTCAGCAAACAGGTAAGGAGATCTGGTACTTCCCATCTTTTTAAGAATTTTCCACAGTGTGTTATGATCTACACAGTCAAAGGCTTGAGAATAGTCAATAAAGCAGATATATAGATATATTTTTTTTCTTTTTTTTTTCTGGAACTCCTTTGTTTTCTCCACGATTCAACAAATGTTGGCAATGTGATCTCTGGTTCCTCTACCTTTTCTACATCCAGCTTGTACATCTGGAAGTTCTTGGTTCACATACTGCCGAAACTTAGCTTGAAGGATTTTGAGCATAACCTTGCAGAGATTAAAGCATCTGCCTGCAATGTGGGAGACCCAGGTTCAATCCCTGGGTCGGCATTATCATCTGGAGAAGGAAATGGCAACTCACTCCAGTATTCTTGCCTTGAGAATCCCATGGAGGGAGAAGTCTCCTAGGGTACAGTCAACAGGGTTGCAAAGAGTCGGACACAACTGTTACTTCACTTTCACTTTGCTAGTACGTAAAATAAGTGTGAGAGTATGGTAGGTATCATTCTTTACCTTTGCCCTTCTTTGGGATTGGAATGAAAACTGACATTTTCCAGTCCTGTGGCCACTGCTGAGTTTTCCAAATTTGCTGACATATTGACTGCAGCACTTTAAAAGCATATTTTTTAGAATTTAAATGCTTCATCTGGTATTCCATCACCTCTACTAGCTTTGTTCACAGCAATGCTTCCTAAGGCCCATTTGGCTTCAAATTTGAGGATGCCCAGCTCTCGACAACTGACCATACCATTGTGGTTATCCATGACATTAAGACCTTTTTTTGTACAGTGCTGTGTATTCTTGCCACCTATTCTTAATTTGTCCTGTTTTTGTTATGTCCTTCAGGTCAGTTCAGTTGCTCATTCGTGTCCGACTCTTTGCGACCCCATGAATCGCAGCATGCCAGGCCTCCCTGTCCATCACCAACTCCCGGAGTTCACTCAGACCCACGTCCATCGAGTCAGTGATGCCATCCAGCCATCTCATCCTCTGTCGTCCCCTTATCTGCCTGCCCCCAATCCCTCCCAGCATCAGAGTCTTTTCCAATGAGTCAACTCTTCGCATGAGGTGGCCAAAGTACTGGAGTTTCAGCTTGAGCATCATTCCTTCCAAAGAAATTCCAGGGCTGATCTCTTCAGAATGGACTGGTTGGATCTCCTTACAGTCCAAGGGACTCTCAAGAGTCTTCTCCAACACCACAGTTCAAAAGCATCAATTCTTTGGCACTCAGCCTTCTTCAAGGTCCAACTCTCACATCCATACATGACCACAGGAAAAATCATAGCCTTGACTAGACAGACCTTTGTTGGCAAAGTAATGTCTCTGCTTTTGAATATGCTATCTAGGTTGGTCATAACTTTCCTTCCAAGGAGTAAGCGTCTTTTAATTTCATGGCTGCAGTCATCATCTGCAGTGATTTTGGGGCCCAAAAAAATAAAGTCTGACACTGTTTCCACTGTTTCCCCATCTATTTCCCATGAAGTGATGGGGCCAGATGCCATGATCATAGTTTTCTGAATGTTGAGCTTTAAGCCAACTTTTTCACTCTCCACTTTCATTTTCATCAAGAGGCTTTTTAGTTCCTCTTCACTTTCTGCTATAAGGGTGGTGTCATCTGCATATCTGAGGTTATTGATATTTCTCCCAGCAATCTTGATTCCAGCTTGTGTTTCTTCCAGTCCAGCGTTTCTCATGATGTACTCTGAATATCCGTTAAATAAGCAGGGTGACAATATACAGCGTTGACGTACTCCTTTTCCTATTTGGAACCAGTCTGCTGTTCCATGTCCGGTTCTAACTGTTGATTCCTGACCTGCATACAGATTTCTCAAGAGGCAGGTCAGGTGGTCTGGTATTCCCATCTCTTTCAGAATTTTCCACAGTTTATTGTGATCCACACAGTCAAAGGCTTTGGCGTAGTCAATAAAGCAGAAATAGATTCTTTTCTGGAACTCTCTTGCTTTTTCCATGATCCAGCAGATGTTGGCAATTTGATCTCTGGTTCCTCTGCCTTTTCTAAAACCAGCTTGAACATCAGGAAGTTCACGGTTCACATATTGCTGAAGCGTGACTTGGAGAATTTTGAACATTACTTTACTAGCATGTGAAATGAGTGCAATTGTGCGGTAGTTTGTGCATTCTTTGGCATTGTCTTTCTTTGGAATTGGAATGAAAACTGACCTTTTCCAGTCCTGTGTCCACTGCTGAGTTTTCCAAATTTGCTGGCATATTGAGTGCACATCTCCTTGCAGTCCAATGGACTCTCAAGAGTCTTCTCCAGCACCACAGTTCAAAAGCATCAATTCTTCCGCGGCTCAGCCTTCTTCACAGTCCAACTCTCACATCCATACGTGACCACAGGAAAAACCATAGCCTTGACTAGACGGACCTTTGTTGGCAAAGTATCTTATCCATCTTTGGATGGAATGTTCCCTTGATATCTCCAATTTTCTTGAAGTGATCTATAGTTTTCCTACTCTATTGCTTGCCTCTATTTCTTTGCATTGTCCACCTTTGAAGGTCTTTTTATCTCTCTTTGCTAGTCTTTGGAGCTCTGCATTCAGTTGGGTATATCTTTCCCTTTCTCCCTTGCCTTTTGCTTTTCTTTTTTCCTCAGCTATTTGTAACACCTCCTCAGATAGCTACTTTGCTTTCTTGCATTCATTTTTCTTTGAGATGATTTTGATCACTGCCTCCTATACAATGTTACAAACATCCTCCTTCTCCATCAGTAGTTCTTGAGGAAATCTATCTACCAGATCTAATCCCTTGAATCTATTGCTCACCTCCATTGTATAATCATGGGCTTTCCTTGTGGCTCAGCTGGTAAAGAATCCATCTGAAATGTGGGAAACCTGGGTTTGATCCCTGGGTTGGAAAGATTCCCTGGAGAAGGGAACGGCTACCCACTCCAGTATTCTGGCCTAGAGAATTCCATGGACTGTATAGTCTATAGGGCCACAAAGTGTCCATGGAGTCGGACATGACTAAGTGACATTCATTTTCACTTCACTGTATAATCATAAGGAATTTGATTTAGGTCATTCCTGAATGGTTAGTGGTTTTCCCTGCTTTCTTCAATTTAAGTTTGAATTTTTCAAAAAAGAGCTCATGATCTATGCCACAGTCAGCTCCAGGTTTTTTTTGGTTTTGTTTCTGTTTTTTTTTTTTTTTTTTTTTTTTTTTGCTGACTGTGTAGAGCTTCTCCATCTTAGGTTGCAAAGAATGTAATCAATCTGATTTCGATATTAAGCATCTAGTAATTTCAGTGCATAGAATCATCTCTTGTGTTGCTTGTGTTGTTGGAAGAGGGTGTTTCCTATGACCAGCGTGTTCTCTTGAAAAAACGCTGCTAGCATTTGCTCTGCTTCATTTTGTACTCCAAAGCCAAGTTTGCCTGTTATTCTGGGTATCTCTTTCCTTCCTACTTATGCATTCCAATCTGGGGTGAACAGGACACCTTTTTGGTGTTAGTTCTAGAAGGTATTTTAAGTCTGATAGGACTAGTCACCTTCAGCTTCTCTGGAATCAGTATTTGGGATATAGACTTGGATTAAAATGGATATTGAATGGTTTTCCTTGGAAACAAACGGAGATCATTCTGTCATTTTTGAGATAGCACCCAAGTACTGCATTTCAGATTCTTTTGTTGACTATGAGGCCTACTCCATTTCTTCTATGGGCTTCTTGCCCACGTTAGTAGTGAAAGGTTGTTGTTGAATCACGTGAATACACCGGGATTCTTGGCCCCCGGAGGAGAAGAATTCAATCCGGGGCCAGAGACGAGGCTTGATCGCTCAGAGCTTTTGTGTAATAAAGTTTTATTAAAGTATAAAGGAGATAGAGAAAGCTTCTGACATAGGCATCAGAAGGGGGCAGAAAGAGTACCCCCCTGCTAGTCTTCAGCTGGATGTTATATAGTCACTAGCAGTCTGTTAATGAAAGAAAGGAATGTCTTATAATTCAGAATAGCACCAGGCCCCTCGCCCATAAGATGCATTTTGGGATAATCTTGGGCCATAAAATAATTAACTTGAATCTTAAAGAAGGGCAGACCACCATACAAATAGTTTCATTTACATAGATTAGGGGAACAATATCTGAGTATAACATACTGGTTTGTCAAGTAGGTTTTGGACCCAGAGGCGGAACCGACTTGGAGACGGAGTTTGGGGTAAAGGCGTATTACATTAGCATAGCTTAAGACAAATATTTCCATAAGAAAAAGGCATTGGTTATCTCTAGGCTCAAGAATAGCTAACTTCAGGTGAAACCAGGTGTCATTATGGCAACACAGTATTTTAAGAGAAACCTCTCTTTAAATTTGTATAGAGAAGGAAAAAAATATTGCTAGTTTGTTTCCTCCTGCCGCTTAAGAGAGAGAAAAATGTCTGACACTTGCAGGCTATTTCCTCCATTTGGAGACCCCTGGCCTTCCTGCCTGTTACCCTCTCATTCCCCCCTTTTCTTTTAGGAGAATTATGTTGCCTAGGGAAAAGGGGCGTCGTTCTCATTCCATAACTACTTCCGAGCTGACAAGGGGCGTTGTCCCTAAATTGGTGAGGCAATATATTCTCCTAATCCTCATATTGAGGATATCTGATCCAGGGGCCCCAAATAGTAGCTGGAGGAAGCTACAGCAGTAGCAGGAGTTTGAGCAACCATTTGTAACTTAAAAGCTTTCATGTAGCTAGAAACAAATCCAGTTATACAATTACAGATGCAGGGAGCAAACAGCAAAAACACAACATTCAGAATCATAATTAAAAGTCACATTATGTCCATAATTAAAGTGCAAAGTGTTGCACCAGTCCATTTTAGGGTTGGTAGATGTCATCAGATGAAGAAGAGGCATCGCATGTGATTGTTGTCGAAGGTATTCACAGACTTGGAGAAAGTCTTTTCTTTGAAGTGGGGATGTCCACCACGGGAAGCCTTCCACTGACGAAGAGGGGAGAGCTCCACAGACCCAGCAGTTTATCTTTTAGATCCTCTCGAGCTGTATGGTTTAAAGTTAGGAATTGAGAACAATCGTGATCAGGTGTTGAGAACAATCGTGATCAGGTGTTTCATTTTCCTTCTCAGGAAGGAAAGTGGCAGGATTTAAATTTTCACAAACTTTAAGCTTAGTTACTGGTCCTTCTAACAACAATGACTGATACTTAAGAAGCCTCCTGTCTGTCATCCAAATATTAACCTTAGAATTTAAGATTTCACTCACATCATGAGAAGTCAGTACAGTAAGGTTTCGTCCATTAATTATTTTTAAAGCTTCAGGTGCTAATAAAGCCTCTGCCCCAATTACTCTTAGGCAGTGGGGCCACCCACGTGAAACTACGTCTAATTCTCTGCTTAGATAAGCAACAGGTTGCTGGTGAGGCCCTCGGGATTGTGTCAAAACTCCCAATGCCACACCTTTTCTTTCAGTGACACACAAATTAAATTCTGACCCTGTGGGCAAGCTCAGAGCTGGAGCTTGCAGGAGAGCAGTCCGAAGAACCTTAAAAGCCTTTTGAGTTTCTGGAGACCAAACCAGTTTGTCAGTTTGGGCCTGCTGAGTTTCAGCCAAAAGTTTATATAAAGGCCGGGCAAGTTCCCCGTAACCCGGAATCCAAATGCGACAGTAACCTGTGATTCCCAAAAATCCTCTCAATTGTCTTAAAGTCATAGGTAGGGGGTGATTTAGTATAGGTTTAATTCTCTCAGGGCCTATGGCCCTAGTCCCTTCTGATATGATTAGGCCCAGATATCTAACCGATTGTTGACAAAGCTGAGCCTTTTCTCTTGATGCCTTGTAACCACAGTCTGCCAGAAAGTTTAAGAAATCTTCTGAGGCTCGCGAACAAGCTTCCTCTGTCTCAGCACAGAGCAAAATATCATCTACATATTGTAACACCACTGTTTCAGAGCTATTAAAGTTTTGTAGATCTCGTGGCAAACTTTGTCCGAATAAGTGAGGACTGTCACGAAATCCCTGGGGCAAAACTGTCCAGGTTAATTGAGAAGCTGGCTGCGTAGGGTCTTCAAAGGCAAATAGGAATTGACTGTCTTCCGCCAAAGGCACTGAATAGAAGGCATCTTTTAAATCAATTACTGAGAAATATTTGGCCCGTTCAGGAATTTCAGACAATAGAGTATAAGGATTAGGCACCACGGGGTGTAAAGGAACTACAGCCTCATTTATTTGTAAATCTTGAACTAGTCTCCATTTACCATTCGATTTCTTTATACCCAAAATAGGAATGTTGCAAGGACTGTTACAGGGAATTAATAGTCCCTGCTCCTTTAAATTTTCGATGATGGGTTTTAACCCTTCCTTAACTTCAGGTTTCAGTGGATACTGCTTCTTATGTGGAAATACGTGTGGGTCTTTGAGCTTAACAACTACAGGAATAGCATTTTGTGCTCAACGCACAGATTTTCCATCAGCAGTTTAATGGTCATCTGAATTAAATTTTCTTATTTCCATCCATTTTAGTTCATTGATTCCTAAGATTTCAATGTTCACTCTTGCCATCTCCTGTTTGATCACTTCCAATTTACCTTGATTCATGGACCTAACATTCCAGGTTCCTATGCAATATTGTTCTTTACAGCATCAGATTTTACATCCATCACCAGATACATCCACAACTAAGCACTGTTTCTGTTTTGGCCTACCCACTTTATTGTTTCTGGAGCTATTAGTAACTGCCTTCTGCCCTTTCCCAGTAGCATTTTGGAAGCCTTCCAAGCTGGGGGGCTTATCTTCTGGTGTGTCATATCTTTTGCCTTTTCATACTCTTCATGGAGTTCTCCAGGCCAGAGTACTGGAGTGGGTTTGCCATTTCCTCCTCCAGTAGGCTAAGTTTTGTCAGAACACTTCACTATGACCTGCCCATCTTGGGTGGTCTTGCACAGTATGGCTTATAGGTTCAATGAGTCATACAAGCCTCTTCACAATGATACAGCTGTGATCCCTGAAGGTATCTGTATCACCTAATCTGATGTCAATTCATTGTAATGTGTTTCATTTGTTATTGTATTTTGCAATTCTGTATTTTTTTTTTACACTTCTTAGTTCCTTGTTAATATTCTCACCGTGTTAACATATTCTTTTCCCTAATTCACTTGGTATTCTTATTACAAAAGCTTTGAATTCTTTATCTGTTGAATTGTTTATTTCTCTTTCATTGCTAGCTTTTTTTTTTTTTTTCAGATTGTTTTTCTTGTTCTTTAAATTGAAATGAAATCCTTTGTCTTCTATTTTTTGCTTAATTTTTTCTGTCCCTATGAAATCAGGCAAAACAGTTAACTCTTCTAGTCTTAAAGGTGTGTCTTTGCATGGGGGCATCACTATACAGACTATGTATGTCATAGAGCTGGAACTGACCTGAGCACAAGGCAGATCCTTCCAGAGGTGGTGCTGGCAGCAATCAGTCTGGTAGGACATGGGGCTGCAAATAGAAGGCCTAGAGTCAGAAAAATATGAGCTAGAGCTTCTCTTCTCGGTGGGTAACCTGTCTCTGTTGGGGGTGGGGTCAGGTCCCAAGTTGCTGGAGCAGAAGCCTTGAAAGTCAAGTCCAAGTTGACTCCATTCCTTCCAAGTGCTGTTCTTTCTCCATCCAGCACTGGCACCTTCTTCCCAGAAGCAAGTATTGCTGCAATAAAAGGGGCTGACATAGGTTCTCAGCATTAATCTGGGTGTGGGCTGTGGCAGCCCCAATCCCAATCAGTGTCCCAAAACATTACTCATGCAATAATCACCAGTATGGCTACCCTTGCCCAACCGAGTCAGGGGTCATTCTGGATCTGGGCTGGCACAGTATCTCACAGCCAAGCACTTTCCTTAACCATAGCATCCCTCTCTTTAGCAGGAAGTTGTATTAATAAGCAAACAGGACACAGCAGGGACTCAGTGCAGGCTGGGGTATGCCAGAGCAGTAGAGGAAAAGAGGCCAGGGTCCCAGGCAGTTTCCATTTTTTTTCCCCCGCCTTATTTCATAAATAAGCAATGTATGCACACTCTCCATGAACAGATTCTGGGTTTCCTACACCCTTCTTGTTAGCCCACTATTTTTCTAATGAGTTAAGTGGACTCAATCTCCGGTGTCAGACCCCAGGGCTCTTGTGCCCAATATGTGACTCAAACAGTTCACTCCCCAAGGAGAATCTCTACTTTTACAATCCCACACCCTTCTGTGTCCCTTTCCAGGGAAACAGGCTTCGATCTGCTTGCTTCCCTTCCCTTCCTACTCAGTTATGTGTGGATCTTTCTTATAGCTTTGTTTGCATAGCAGTCTTTCTGCCAGTCTCTAGTTAGTTTTCAGTGAGAATGACTCCACATGTTGATGTATTTTTGATGTTTTTGTCAGGGTAGGTGAGTTCAATGTCTTCCTAATAAACCACCTTAATCTTTCATTACAAATGTAGTATTTTTGATACATTAAGAATAACATCATGGTGTATCAACACAGATTGATTTGCATATATTGGAGAACTGAAAACAAAGCAATTGACAAAGGTTTAATCTCCCAAATAAATGAGCAGCTCATACAGCTCAATATTGGAAAAACAATCCAATCAAAAAAGTGGGCAGAAGACCTAAACAGACATTTTTTCCCAAGAAGATATACAAGTGGCCAAGAGGCACATGAAAAGATTCAAATCATCACTCAGTATTACAGAAATCAAAACTCCAATGAGATTTCACCTTACACTAGCCCAGAGGGCCATGATCAAGGAAAAAAAAAATCCACAAACAATAAATGCTGGAGAGGGTATGGAGAAAAGAGAACCCTCCTATACTGTTAGTGGGGATGTAAACTGATAAAGCCACTATGGAGAACAGTATGGGGGTTCCTTAAAACAACAACAACAAAGCTAAAAATAATACTACCATATGATCTAGCAATCCCACTACTGGAAATATACTGTGAGAAAAACCACAATTCAAAAACACATATGTAACTCCAGTGTTCACTGTAGCATTATTTGCAATAACCAGCACATGGAAGTAACCTAGATGTTCATGGGCAGGGGAATAGATAAAGAAGACATGGTACATCATATACAGTGGATTATTACTCAGTCATAAAAAGGAAAGAATTTGAGTCAGTTGAGAGGTGGATAAGCCTAGAGTCTGTTATGCAGAGGAAAGTAAGTCAGAAAGAGAAAAATAAATATATATTAACACATAGATATGAAATCTAAAAAAATAGTACTGATGAACCTATTTGCAGGGGAGAAATGGAGACACAGACACAGAGAACAGACTTATGGACACAGCAGGGAAAGGAGAAGATAGGATGAATTGAGAAAATAGCATTGACATATAGACACTATCCGTGTAAACTAGGTATCTAGTGGGAAGCTGCTGTTTGACACAGGGATCCCAGCCTGGCGCTATGTGACAACTTAGAGGGGTAGGATGGGAGAGTGGGAGGGAGGCTCAAGAAGGAAGAGGTATGTATATCATTATGGCTGATTGTTGTACAGAAGAAACCAACACAACACTGTAAAGCAATTATCCTCCAATTAAAAAATAAGTTAAATTCCAGAAATACTTTAGAAAAAATAAATAACTATCATTTCATCTCATGGTTGAACTATTGTCTCATTCTTGATAGTTAAGGAACCTAAAATTATCTTAGGCATGCATCAAAATAATTTTTCACATGTCTTTTTCTTGTATTCTTTCTATACATGTGATTGTATACAAGCACATATAATTTATAAGGACTGCTTTTATTCCAGTGTGAGTACACTATCATGTGTGTTTGTTAACATTAAATATAAAAGGAAAACAAATTATGAGCTTTGTTCCTTGGTAGAAGTTTTATGTAATAAGAGTCCTCTGCTTCATTACCTTTGATGTATATGAATACATAGTTTAATTAGTGCAAACTCAAAGTAAATAGTCAGCACTTTATCAGTATGAGAAAAAATAAATTGTGCTTGGCTTTAGTCATTCAGTGATGATGAAATTAACAAGGCCAACTCTGTTCATAAAATAGTTGTGCTTTAAGTTAATAGAAAACTTGATTGCAAATAATTAAAATATTTTTAATTGAAAAAATGATTTATAAATTATTTTTAATACTTTAAAGACCAAAATAATTGCTATAAGTTGCAAAACAGGACATAAAACAGTATACTCTTAAATTTATATTTTGAATTCTGTGGTGAACATAATGTCTTAAAATACTTTCTCATTAAGATAATAAAACTTGATTTTGCCATAGATCAACATGCATCCACCACGGGTGTACACGTGTTCCCCATCCTGAACCCCCCTCCCACCTCCCTCCCCAATACAATATTGTAAAGTAAATAATAATAATAATAAGAAGAAGAAGATAATAAAACTTGAGAATAAAACATACAAAAAAATAAACTATTTTAAGACATTCTAAAATGGAAGTAAACTTTTAGGGTCTGAACTCTAAATGGCAAAATAAATGTTATGAGGTTAGCCTTAGGAGATCTGACTTTCACTTTTAGATGTCTTGATAAACTCTGGAAAATCTGATCCTGATAAATATACTAAGTGAGGCTGAAAAATACCCTAGTACCCATGAGATAGGTAATCTGACAACGAAAAATATTTCTGAGATCTATAACAGCTGCATTTTTGGTGTATATGTATTTGATATATAGTATCTACGCAAAAAAGGAAGAAAACAAAATTCAAATTGGAAGGAAACACCAATTTAAAGTAAAAGCAAACATGGGTTCACAAAAAAAAAAAAAAATTACACAAGTGGATCTCAGAAAAGTATTTTCCCTCAAATTAACAACACACAGTATTTTTTTTTTTAATGAGCAAACAAAAATATGCTCAAAGCAAATAATTAAATTTAAGGCAACTTTGTTTTGGTTATCCTTTCACATGATTTGTGGAAACAACAGCAAATTCTTAAGAATAAAATTGCAAGTAAGTTTTCAAATAACCCACATTGGTTATGTTTTTCAAGAAAGAAATAACTTTTATGCAAAAATAACAACGTATATAGGGAAATGAGTCACCATGAATGCAAGCAAAAAAAAAAAAACAACAATATATTCAAAGTACAACATTTCAGATATAGGAAGAATCAAATAATATGAAATAAATACAACATTTCAGATATAGGAATTATAAAATAAACATTAAATTTGTTTAGCTAAATAATAGAGAATCAAAAATAAGTCAGGTGAAAGTGAAAGTCCTTCAGAAGTGTCCTACTCTTTTCAACCCCATAGACTGTAGCCTACCAGCCCCCCCTCTGTCCATGGAATTCTCTAGGATAGAACATTAGAGTGGATAGGGTTTCCTTCTCCAGGGGATCTTCTGAACTCAGGAATTAAACCCAGGCCTCCCACATTGCCAGCAGATTCTGTACCATAGAGCCACTGGAAAAGTCAGTTACTAGAGTCTAAGAAGAATGACCCATTAAATGTCTCAAGACACAAACAGAGAGAGCTTTTAAAAATGAAAACAAAACAAAACAAAAATCCATAAGTGAATAAAATAGCATATTAAAAATAAGAATCAGGGAACTAGAAGATATTGGTGAAGAAATTATGTAGGACAAAATATAGAACAAGACAGGGAAATTATGTGGGATTAGGCAATGTTGAGACTAGAGCAAGAAAGTCTAATATATGTCTATTTCAGAATTCCTAAAAGAAATAATATAGAGTTAAAGTAGGGTGATAATTAGAGAAACAATGGTTGTCTACTTCCAATAACATGTATAGATAATAAAATTGCAGTTTTTGAAGCCATATAACAATCTTAAGTAATAAAATAAATAAAAATCTATATAATTAGAGTAAAATTAGTAGTAAGTCAAGGGCAATAGAAATTTTAAAAGCATACAAAGAATAAAGACATTATCTAAGATGGAAAACAAATGTAATGAGAGATAACTTCACACAAACACAACACACAATACACATAGACAATAATAAAATGTCATCAAAATAGTTAAAGAAATTAACTGTCCTCACAAAATTCTATAAGTAATCAAATTATGTCTGATAAATGGAGAGAAAGACAAACTTTTTTAGAAAGGAAGACATGGCAAACATGTATAGAGCTTAATAAATAAATATTAAGTAAAATATAAAAATGGTAATAATAATTTTGTGTGAGGAAAATAACATACCTAATGCACTGGAAGATGTGATTGGAAAAATGAAATAAACAGTTTTGAAGATTAGAATATGCTACATTTTCAAGTTTCACTCAAAGTATTAGACAAGACAGCAGATGCAATGCTAACTCCTAAAGAAATAAGCACAGTGAGTAAAAATTCCAAATAAGCAAATTTAAAAGCAAAAGCACTCAAAAAGAAAGCTCAATTCAAAAGAAGGCAAGAAAGGAAGAAAATAAGGAAAAGACATAAAACTCTGTACAAAAAGAAAGACAACATGGAGTTTATATTTCCATTAATATAATATTAAAATATTAATTGACATATATTATTAAAATCTTCATTGACAAAATATGATACACTGATTTTTTTTTAAATTATAGAATAATTTAAAATATTGGGACACAAAGAAAAGCATGGAGAAATGAACAGTGAACAAATAACAATAAAAAAATAGCATAGCTATATTGTTTAGAGACTTAAGGCAGAAACATTTTGTAGTCATAAAATATATCATGATAAAATAATTAAATTCAGAGGCAACCTGTAATTATTACATGTGCATAATTATATGGTCCAAATAAGTAAGTCTCAAATTGTCTGGAGTACAGATTTTCAGAAGAATACACTACTGAGATACTCACACAGATTTACTAGAAGAAATTAGCTCATACAATTACAAAGGCTGACAAATCCCAAGAGCAAACAGTCAGAGAGCTGGAGACCCAGAAGACCCAGGAGAAATGATCACGTAGTTTCAGTTAGATAGTCTATAGGCTCAAGACCCAGAAAAAGGTGAAGTTTCAATTTGACTATGAAGGCAGAAAAAAAAGAAAAAAAAAAACAAAAAAACTTAAGGTCCCAAATTGATGGCATCACACATTAAGACATTCTCTCCTGCTCTATCCTTTTGTTCTTTCCAGATCTTGAACTGATGTGATGAGGTTCAACCTCCTTTGGGAGGGCAATCTGCTTTACTCAGTCTACTAATGCAAATGTTAAGCTCGACCACAACCCCCTTCACAGATATACCCGAAATAATATTTAAACAAATATCTAGGCACCACATGGCCAGTCAAGCTAATGTGTAAAATGATCCATCTCACTCTCTGTAATATTTTAAAGAAAAGCAACTTAACTGGATGATCTTAGTCAGGGAGAAAAATACTATAGAGTGACTGGGTAGCTTAAATGACAGGCATTCATTTCTCACAATTCTGGAAGCTGGAAGTACAGTTTCAATGCACTGGCAGATCTGGTATCCACTGAGAGCCACCTTCTTTTAGTATCCTCATGTGTGATATGTACAGCAGAGAGAGAATGGGAGCAAGATTGATCTAGTTTATTTGTCTTTTTATAAGATCACTAATTCCATTCATGAGGTTTTCTCCCTCATGTCCTTGTTACCTCGCAAAGAACTCATCTCCAAATAACAGACCACTGGAAATTAAGCTTCAAATGTAAATTTGAGGTTGGGGGAGGAAAGGAGATACAAGCATTCAGCACACATCAAAATATAAAGAAAAAAATTGTATAGTAAAACTTTATGGGGTTGATGGCAAAATGGATAGAGCACTTGAAATTAAGTGTACATAAACAACATAAAACAACAAATATGAATCTATTTATAGTTCTATATGCAACCCACTCCTGTCTTCTTGCCTGGAGAATTCCATGAACAGAGGAGCCTGGCTGGCTACAGTCCATGGGGGCACAGAGCCAGACAGGACTGAGCAACTAACACACAAATACACACACGCATACGCATTTTACATATAATTATGATTATGTACGGGCTTCCCAGGTGGTGCTAGTGGTAAAAAACCTGCCTGCCAAAGCAAGAGACAAAAGAAACGTGGGTTGGATCCCTGGCTTTGGGAAGATCGCCTGGAGGAGGTCATGGCAACCCACTCCAGTATTTTTGCCTGGAGAATCTCCATGGAGAAAGAAGCCTGGAAGGCTATAATTCATAGGGTTGCAAAGAGTCAGACACAACTTAAGCGACTTAGAATGCATACACATGATTACATATGCTTATAATTTTAGATAACTTTATACAATTAAGAATATGATAGAGATAACAATTGAAATAAATGACAGGATACATATTTTCCAGTAAATGACATTGCAGCACTTGAATAACCATTTGGACTACAATTTAATTATATAGTTTTTCATAAATTATCATAAAATGTAAAGATGGATTAAGTATTTGCATTTAAGAAATAAATATACAACGGTATTAGAATAAAATGGCTATATGAGGATAAAAAAATCCTTCATAAGTATGATATTAATGTCTGAAATCATGGAATGTTGGATGAACAGATCACTAAAAATTTTTAAAGTGCTATTATTGTATGTTATGTATGAATGTAGTGTATAATTATTGTTCAGTTCAGTTCGTTCAGTTGCTCAGTCATGTCCGACTCTTTGGACCCCATGAACTGCAGCAATTCAGGCCTCCCTGTCCATTCCAAAGTTTTCCCAAACTCATGCTTATTGAGTTGGTGATGCCATCCAACCATCTCATCCTCTATTGTCTTCTTCTCTTCCTGCCATCAATCTTTCCCAGCATTGGGGCTTTTCCAATGAGTCAGCGCTTCCCATCAGGTGGCCAAAGTATTGGAGCTTCAGCCTCAACATCAGTCCTTCCAATGAACACCCAGGACTGATGATCTCCTATAGGATGGACTGGTTGGACCTCCTTGCAGTCCTAGGGACTCTCAAGAGTCTTCTCCAACACCACAGTTCAAAAACATCAATTCTTCAGCACTCACCTTTCTTTAGAGTCCAAATCTCACATCCATACATGACTACTGGAAAAACCATAGCCTTGACTACATGGACCTTTGTTGGCAAAGTGATATCTCTGCTTTTTAATATGCTGTCTATGTTGGTCATAACTTTCTTTCCAAGGAGTAAGCATCTTTTAATTTCACGGCTGCAGTCACCACCTGCAGTGATTTTGGAGCCCCAAAAAATAAAGTCAGCCACTGTTTCCACTGTTTCCCCATCTATCTGCCATAAAGTTATGGGGCCAGATGCCATGATCATAGTTTTCTGAATGTTGAGTTTTAAGCCAACTTTTTCACTCTCCTCTTTCACCTTCATCAAGAAAGGCTCTTTAGTTCTTTTTCACTTTCTGCCATAAGGGTGGTGTCATCTGCATATCTGAGGTTATTGATATTTCTCCCGGCAATCCTGATTCCAGCTCGTGCTACTTCCAGCGCAGCATTTCTCATGATGTACTCTGCATATAAGTTAAATAAGCAGGGTGACAATATACAGCCTTGACGTACTCCTTTTCCTATTTGGAACCAGTCTGTTGTTCCATGTCCAGTTCTAACTGTTGCTTCCTGACCTGCATATAGGTTTCTCAAGAGGCAGGTCAGGTGGTCTGGTATTCCCATCTCATTCAGAATTTTCCACAGTTTATTTTGATCCACACAGTCAAAGGCTTTGGCATAGTCAATAAAACAGAAATAGATGTTTTCCTGGAACTCTCTTGCTTTTTCCATGATCCAGCAGATGTTGGCAATTTGATCTCTGGTTCCTTTGCCTTTCTCAGACCAGCTTGAACATCTGGAAGTTCATGGTTCATGTATAAGGAACAGAGGATGTGCTTTGCTGGAGGAGCCTTGAAGAGATACCGCACCTCCAAAGTAAGAGAAACCCAAGTGAGACCGTAGGTGTTGTGAGAGGGTATCAGAGGGCAGACACACTGAAACCATAATCACAGAAAACTAGCCAACCTGATCACAAAGACCACAGCGTTGTCTAACTCATTGAAACTAAGCCATGCCGTGTGGGGCCACCCAAGATGGACGGGTCATGGTGGAGAGGTCTGACAGAATGTGGTCCACTGGAGAAGGGAATGGCAAACAACTTCAGTATTTTTGCCTTGAGAATCCCATGAACAGTATAATTATTGTACAAACAATAATTATAAGATATTTTTAAAAGTATATTTGTTACATATACATGAATCAGTGAAAGTGAAAGTAAAAGTCATTTAGTCGTGTCCAACTCATTGCTACCCATTCCATAGCCAGAACACTGGAGTGTGTAGCCTTTCCCTTCTTCAAGGGATCTTTCCAACCCAGGGATTGAACCTAAGTCTTCCACATTGCAGGTGAATTCTTTATCAGCTGAGTCACAAGGGGAGTCCAAGAAAAGTGGAGTGGGTAGCCTTTCCCTTCTCCAGCAGATCTTCCTGACCCAGGAATCACAATGGAGTCTCCTGTGTTAGAAAGCAGATTCTTCACTAACAAAGCCATCAGGGAAGCCCATGATGAATTAGTAACATGCTATTTATAGTAAGTGTTCTAATAAAATACAGTAAAAAATAACCCAAATAAGAAAGCAATCTCGATTAAAAAATAGGCTGAACTTTGACACCTCACCAAAAAAAGATAGATTGCAAATACACACAAGAAAAACTGCTGCTCATCATATGTCATCAGGGAAATATAAATAAAAACAACAAGGGGATTCTACTGCACACTCATTAGAATGGCCAGTATCCAGAACACTGAGAACGCAAAATGCTGGTGAAGATGTGGATTAACAGGAGCAGTCATTTTTGAGAGTAGCTCTGGCTATTTCTTACAAAAGTAAACAATTATTACCTAGAGATCAAGGAATCTTGCTCCTTGGTATTTATCCAAAGGAGGTTGCAACTTATGTCTATTCAAAACTTACTCAAAATTGCTGAAATTTGGAAACAATGAAGATGTCCTTCGGTAAGACTTTCAGTAAGACTGAGTACATTGTGCTGCCTCCAGAAAATGCTATATAATTGAGCTATCAAACTATGAAAAGACATGGAGGAACCAGAAATGCATATTACTAAGTGAAAATAGCCAATCTGAAAAGGTCGAGTTCATCTATCATTCTTAGAAAGGGAACCCTGGAGACAGTGAAAAGATCAGTGACTATCAGAAGGCAGGAAAGAGGGAAGGATGTGTAAGTAGAGCACAGAGGATTTTAAGGTATTGGGAACATTATTTGGAAACATATGTTGGATACATGTCATTATATGTTTGTCCAGGTCCAGAGAAGGCACAACACCAGTAGTGAATCCTAAAGTGGACTATGGGTTTGGGGTGATTATGATGTATTAATGTGGATTCATCAATTCTAGCAAAATAATTGGTTTGGTACCAAATGCTGACAATGGGGAGTTTGTGGATGTATGAGGCCAGGAGAGTATATGTTCCCTGTATGTTCCTCCCAATTTTGTCAGAAACCTAAAATTACACTCAAAAAATGTACCCCTTAAGTTAAAACAAACAAACAATGAAACTCATATGAGTGGAATGGCAATCAATCCACAACAGGAAAAAAAAAAATCATAGCTCAGACACACTTTACAAATCAAATTGTAAAAAAGATTTGAAAAACAGGGTTACTGCCATAATTTTAATGGGAGTGTAAATTTAAATATTTTTCTAAGAGAAATGTAACTCCATGTGTCAGTGTGTCATTAGATATGAAAACCCATCTTCTAATATATACGTGTATATGTATGCATGTGTGTGTGTGTGTGTGTGTGTGTGTGTCCCCTGTGTTAGTTGCTCAGTCATATCTGACTCTGTGACGCCCAGAGACTGTAGCTTGCCAGGCTCCTCTGTTCACGGGATTCTTCAGGCAAGAATATGGGAGTGAATTGCCATTTCCTACTCCAGGGAATATTTCTGACCCAGGGATCGAGCCCACTTTTCATGCACTGAAGGTAGATTCTTTACTATCTGAGCCATCAAGGAAGACCATTTCTATGCCTTATAAATTATCACTTACAGAGAGGTATATGCAGGAGCATTTATATCAAGAGGCTTAGAAAATACTTCTGCAAACTGAGGAAGGACATAATAAGAAATTAGAATATTACTTCTGCAGAATATTCACACTGTCTCAACTCTCAACAAATTGAACAAGATTATAAAAGATCAGCTCTTTTTAATAATTGAAAATTAAAGACCTTATAATGATGCAGTAATGTGCTTTAGTTAAGTTAATTATGACTTACTCTTTTATCTATGATGTAGAGTCATCGTGTGTCTCTCATAATGGTGAGCCCTAAGCATGGCCTACTCTGATCTATGTGTTTCCAACTCTGCAGTTCTCTCAGCTGCACATTATATTATCTTTCATCTCATTCCAAAACTGTCATTCTTTTCTGCCCTAAATTACTCTTAAATCTTAATCTTTTTCCTGATTCTGGGGCATAGCATTGCTGTTTCCTTTGACCAGAAAATTATTTACTTCCTTTTTCCTCTGACTAAATCTTCTTGATCTTCTAAAAATGTTCAAATGTTCAACTGTAATGAATGGTTATAATGTCTTCTCCTAATGCAGATATATTTAATTAGTTATTAAAATCTCTGGTACTTGAAATGCTCATTATATATTCACATATAATTGGATAATGAAAGACATTTGTTTCACATTATATATTTATAGCAGTTAGAGTTCAACTCCTAATGTCAAGGACCACAGAAACTACATATGCATTACTTGAAACATAATTTAATACAGAAGAAATTCATAATATGATGTCTTGCAAAATAGTCTGGTCAGCCTTTCTTGGAAAACTAAAAAATTATTATATCATTTGGAGCCATCCAGTACTGCTTTTGAATATTATATCTTGCCCCAAATCTACATTGACTTAGAAATTTACTTAATGTCACTGAGTCACTATCCTAAACTACAGTAGGAGAACATCAGGCCCCTAGATTGAGACATCTTTAACTAATACAGAACATCTCCTTTTGTGTCTATGGTGGGTGAATGTAGTGAAGGTTAACCTACCTAACTTACCTTTAAGTGAAGTGAAGTCTCTCAGTCATGTCCCACTCTTTGCGACCCCATGGACTGTAGCCTACCACGCTTCTCCATCCATGGGATTTTCCAGGCAAGAGTACTGGAGTGGATTGCCATTTCATTCTCCAGAGGACCTTCAGGACCCAGGAATCAAACCCGGGTATCCTGCATTGTAGGCAGACCCTTTACCGTCTGAGCCACAAGGGAAGCTCTTTAACTTACCTTTAACTACAATTAAATATATTTATATATTTTTCTGATTTACTTCATTATACAAGCTTGTTTGAATCCCATTAACTTTTTATGGGATTCTAAAGAATCCCATAAAGTTAAGAATTTATAAATTCTTAACTGTATTTCATTAATACTTCCATGTTTTATTCTTTAAGAAATATATTTGAGATTTCAGTATTTTATCACAAACCCTAAAGCCTGTTTTTAGGGTTAGATGCAAAGACTAGTGACATATCTTTGAATCCCAGAGTGAAGGGGTCCATGGAGGTTTGGATGTGCAGTTTATCTGGGATCTGGGTTTAGGGATCACAGCTTTCAGGTGGCTTAACTATTGTACCAGTTCCCTGGGGCTGCATTAACAAAGCACCACAAACTGGGTGGATTGCACATTTCAGTTCTGGAGTCTGGAAGACTGACATCAAGATGTTATTAAATTTGGTTCCTTTGGAGGGCTGTGAGGGAGAAATTGTTCCATACCACTATCCTAATTTCCAACAGCTACAGGCCTTCCTTGATTTTGTAGATAGCATTCTCCCTGTGTCTTTATATCATCTTCCCTCTATCTGTGTCTTTCTCTATATTTCTCTTCTTAAGAGGATAGCAGTCATACTTGATTAGGATATAATAATCTTATCTTGAATTGCTCATTTGCAAACACTCTTTTTCTGAGTAAGGTCACATTTACAAGTACTGAGGATTAGTATCTCAATGTTTTGGGGAGTACATAGGCATTGTCTTCGTCTTCTTCTTTTTTTTTTTTTTTAACTTGCTTTATTTTTTAATTGAAAGATAATTACTTTATAATATTGTGATGATTTCTACCATACATCAACATGAATGAGCCATAGGTATGCATATGTTCCCTCCATCTTAAACCTCCCTTCTTCCTCCCTGCCCCACCCCTCTAGGTTATCACAGCACACCAGCTTTAGGTTTCCTGTGTCATATAGAAAATTCCCAGTGGCTATCTACTTTACATATGGTATTATATATGTTTCAATGCCACTCTCTCAAATCATCTCACCTTCTTTCTCCCTCATTCTGTACAAAAGTTTGTTCTTTATGTCTGCCTCTCAGTTGTTGCCCTGCAAATAAGTTCATCAATACTGTCTTTCTAGATTCCATATATAGGTGTTGATGTACAATATTTGTCTTTCTCTTTCTGACTTACTTCACTTTGTATAATAGGCTCTCGGCTCATTCACCTCATTTGAATCCACTCAAATGTGTTCCTTTTTACAGCTGAGTAACATTCCATTGTGTATATGTAGCACATCTTTATCCATATATCTGTAGATGGACATCTTGGTTGCTTCCATGTCCTAGTAATTGTAAATATTGCTGCAATGAACACTGCACACATGTATTTTTTAAAATTATGGTTTGGTAGAACACAATTTTAATTGTAATAGCTATTCATTGCAAGGATTTTGATAATAATGTCATGTTTCTGAAAAACAAAAATTAAAAAATGGTACTAACCCATGATATGCTCTTTAAAGGAAACTTCAATTACATAGTTACATACTCTAAAGTGATGTTGCTGTTGTTGTTGAGTCACCCAGTCATGTCTGACCCTTTGTGACCACATGGACTGCACCACATCAGGCCTTCCTGTCCCTCACCATCTCCTGGAGTTTGCCCAAGTTCATGTTTGTTGCATTAGTGGTGCCATCCAGCCATCTCATTCTCTGATGCCTTCTTCTGCTTGGAGTTTTTCCCAGCATCAGCAACTTTTCCTTTGAGCCATCTGTTTGCATCAGATGACCAAAATACTGGAGCTTCAGCTTCAGCATCAGTCCTTCCAGTGAATATTCAGGGTTGATCTCCCTTAAGATTGACTGGTTTGATCTTGCTGCCCAAGGGACTTTCATGAGTCTTCTCCAGCACCACAGTTTGAAGGAATCAATTGTTTGGTGGTCTGCCTTCTTCATGGTCCAGCTCTCACAACCTCACATGACCACTGGGAAGACCATAGCCTTGACTATAAAGACCTTGGTTGGCAGGGTAATGCCTCTGCTTTTCAACACACTGTCTGGGTTTGTCATCACTCTAAAGTGATAGGCAGTGCTAAAATGCTAATTAAAGAAAGGAAGTCTAATTTCACTTGTTTAAAATGTGATTAGGATCTAGAATTTAATTGCTTGAAAACCAGAATGGCATACTCATAGGATTCAGTCTTTTTTTTTTTTTTTTTAACTTATAATTTAAAAACAAAAATATCTATGTTAGCCCATTTAAAAGAGTCTCCAAATATTTTATTGCAGTGAAATCACATAAAATAGTGTTCTACAACTGGTTGCCACTGAGAAGCATGAATCAGAAAAGCACATCCATAAAACTGAAGAAGTGCCAAAAACATCTGGTACTCACTATCAGAGAACATAAGTAACTGAAACTTAAAGCAACAACATTGTGGAAAGAAAATGAACAAATTGCAGGGGGGCAAAGTTATGCTACTTTTATATTGGGGATTTTTTTTTTCTCCTAAATCTCATGATAAGGCATTAAGCCCTTATAGAAACTCAGCTTGAGATATTGTTTTGAGAGAGGGAAAATTTTGTTTTCAGAAGTAATAATGCATCCAGTATGTGAGAAATAGAAATCTTAGAGAAAAATGACAAAGAGAAGTGATCCAAAAATTCTGAGTGCTTTAGTATTGCAGATTACCAGTAAATCCTAAAAAACACAGAAGGAAGAGGCCAAGAAATCAATCAGAAAGAAATTGCTAAGTAACTTAAAAAGCCTAGGAACTTTCAATAGTCTTATGTTGCAGGGGAGACACAATTGTACTGCAGGATAGGAGAGGAGAGAAGAGAGCAATAAACACCACATGTATTCAGTTGCCACTTCTAAATAGCTATGTCCTAAAATAAAATGTGTACCAGATAAAGATAAGCTTTACAACACAAGCTCAAAAAAATCTAGGTTGTTTATCGAGACATGGTAATATGCCCTTACTTTAACTACTGGCATGAAGCAAGTTAATTCTTCCTTAAAGGAAAATACAATTATTTTGAGCTGGTTAAATTTTTCATGTTGAATGTAACATGCAATAAAATATCCCCGGTATTAACATGGGACAAAAATTCAAAGACTAAAAACCAAGAGAAAACTTACAAATAAAACTGATTCACAGATATACAGACAATTGAGACAGACATAGAATTGAAAACAAATCTGATTAGTATATTTAAATATGTTCAAAACAATAGCCTGATTAGGAATTACACAAAAGAAACTTAAAACCGGATCAGCTATCTGATCATTTTAGGTGAGTTCTGCTACCAGACCAGCAGAGAATAGAAATTAGCATATGGGCAGAGATAATCTGCCCTAACCACTATGTGTAGGAAGGTCACCTTTTATGTAACGGGGGGTGGAGAAAAATACACTGGTGCTCAATGAAGGGATTTGTGGTTTTCCATGACCCTATCAGTAAATTATCATGACATTATCAGTAAATGAGTGTGTACCACAAATAAAGTCTAATGAAATTATGAGGGAGTGTCAGATATGAAGTTCTGTATCAACCAAGATGGCAAGCCAATTTTGATCAGCAGAAATGTTAACTAAATAGAAAGTTTAACTACAGTGGATAGTAGAAAATGGGGATCCTGATTATCAATTATGGTCTCAGGACAAACTGCGGGAACAGGACTGAATTTGTCACATTAAACCTCCCTTGATAATTTTTCCAGGAATTATAATTTAAAAAACAGGAGAAGCAATGGAATCTGTGTGATCAAAAGAGTTGATTATGTTGGATGCAAGCATTCTCCAGTTTTCTTTACAATTTGACATAGCCATTTTCTAATTTCAGTCATTGTTGAATAAATAAATCTGGAGCTCTCTTCATAATTCCTAGAATATTGTATTATATGGTAAAGTATGTATTCCTCAGCTTCCTTGTGATATCAGTTGGAAGTTAGTCTCAACTAAGATCACATTTTTGCTTAAATTATTTACTGATTTTTTTTTAATGAAATAATCTCCCCTTCCAAAACTATAAGGCTCAACTGCTAAAATATCTGACATAAAACCACTTCCCAACTTGTTCCACTACCCCAGGATAAACTTAACACAAAATTCTGATGAGGACTTAAAGTAAAAGAATACTATAGGCTAACTTCTCTCAAGACTATAGGTTAAAAAAAATATATTATAAGCAAAAGTCAATCAAATTTACTAACATCTGGTGGTTCAGATGGTAAAAATTTGCCTGCAATGAAAGAGACAGGGATTTGATCCCAGAAGATTCTCTGGAGAAGGGAATGACTACTCACTCCAGTATTCTTGCCTGGAGAATTCCATGGACAGAGGAGCCTGGCAGGCTATACAGTCTATGGAGTTCAGAGTCGGACACAAAGGAGCAACTAACACTTTCATTTTCAAACACATAATACATCACAAGTTGGATTTACATTAGAAATTTCAGAATGATTTAGCATTCAGAAACAATAAATGCATATCTCTATATCAGTGGAAAACATAAGACAAATATGATATTCTCAATAACTAGAATAAATAATAATTTTCTTCTTCCACATATTAAAAAATGGCACTTTACCTCAAGATAGAAGAAAAACAAGCTTAGGTGTAAAGTATTACTTCTATTTGACAACTTCTGTTAATATTCCTAGTCACTGAAATAAGAAAATGGAAAGTGATAAGGTTTAGAAATGGCAAAATAAAATCGTAAATGGCAATAACAATGTATTCATCCAAAAAAATCAAAAGCATCTTCAGATATTAAAATGAGTCATATTTTACATTATAAATATATAATCTATGAGACAGTATAATTTCATATAATTATTCTAATGATATGTTTACCTTAGTGTATGATTAGTTATCAATGAGAAATCAGAAGAAAGTGGATTTATTTTAAAATCTTTTCTTTATATCACACATAATCCACACATATCAATCAATTTTCTTGATTATATTCTTCCTGTATCCACTAACTTACTTTTTCATTAGTAAAAATCATTTTACCTGTAAATGTTAGGGCAGATTCTCAGTTATGTGTTTAGAGTGTTAAATACGCACAGATTGCGGGGTTTGTGTAACAATACACTTAACCATAAATTGGGTCATACTTTACTAATTTGTTTTTTTCAGAGAGTTGAGCACACACACAGTTGTTTTCTGCAGTAAACATGCTGACAATTTAGTGGCCTTTTGAGTATAGACCCACATCTCATTTTACTGCTCTGATAAAATGTCAGCAAAAATGTATGCATTTTTCAATAGCCTCTAGAGAAAGTCAACCTAAAACAGAAAACAGCAACCATTATGATAAAAAGCATATGTTTCAAATATCTTGGGTATAATAATACGTATCTGCTGAGGAGACAATTTGTATTGAATATTATAAGAGTAAGTAATAATAGATCTCTAGGTAAATATTTCAAGTGATTAAAAAAAAGGGGGGGGCTTGTTCAGTGAATTATTTCATCTACTGACACCAATGATTCTTCTCTGTGAGGCTAATTTAGTATATCACAGAAGAGTTTAGCTTCTTGCTTTTGACAGTGTATGATAAAGCTGTGCATAGGCAAAGTGTCCTGTGAATGCAACAAATAATTTTAAAAAGAATAATTTTTAAGATGAAGTGAAATTCACTCAGTTGTGTCTGACTCTGCTACCCCATGGACTATACACTCTATGGAATTCTCCAGGGCAGAATACTGGAGTGGGTTGCTGTTCCCTTCTCCAGAGGATCTTCTCAACCCAGGGATGCAACCCAGGTCTCCCGCATTGCAGGAGGATTTTTTACCAGCTGAGCTACCCTGAAAGCCCAAAATTTTTAAAACTCTCAGTTAATTGATGTGAGAACTAAAGCCTAATACATATTTCAAAAATAAAATAAATCTATAGTATTAAAATGTTAATTAATATATCTTCCAGTGAAGATTTAGATGGAGACATGTTAATCATTTTATAGCCACCACTAAAATGTGAATTCTCAATTATAGAGACAAAAGTTCTACAGCTAAATAAATATACAGGAGTGTGAATTTTTTATTAGGGCCTATAAGTATTGATGTTTTATCTCTATGATGTAGACTTAACTTATATACAGCCCTCTCTGCATAATGAATTAATTTCTTATAATTTTGAACTTCCCTATCAGTAATTAATTTTAAACAGAAAATTATCATGAGAAAATCCAACAATGTAGATTAAGAATATGTTTTTAAAGTTGTGTTTAGAGAAACCACAAACCAGTGGAAGGAAAGTAATCATAAGAGCTAAGAAATTTTCACATGTGCAAATAGGGAAAAAAGAACACAGCAAAAACAACAACAAACATTAGATAATCGAAATATGGCCTTCCGAAATCTTAAAAATTAGGGCAGAAATAAATGCAAAAGAAACAAAAGAGACCATAGCAAAAATCAACAAAGCCAAAAGCTGGTTCTTTGAAAGGATAAATAAAATTGACAAAACATTAGCCAGACTCATCAAGAAACAAAGGGAGAAAAATCAAATCAATAAAATTAGAAATGAAAATGGAGAGATCACAACAGACAACACAGAAATACAAAGGATCATAAGAGACTACTATCAGCAATTATATGGCAATAAAATGGACAACGTGGAAGAAATGGACAAATTCTTAGAAAAGTACAACTTTCCAAAACTGAACCAGGAAGAAATAGAAAATCTTAACAGACCCATCACAAGCACAGAAATTGAAACTGTAATCAAAAATCTTCCAGCAAACAAAAGCCCAGGTCCAGACGGCTTCACAGCTGAATTCTACCAAAAATTTAGAGAAGAGCTAACACCTATCCTACTCAAACTCTTTCAGAAAATTGCAGAAGGTCAACTTCCAAACTCATTCTATGAGGCCACCATCACCCTAATACCAAAACCTGATAAAGATGCCACCAAAAAAGAAAACTACAGGCCAATATCACTGATGAACATAGATGCAAAATTCCCTCTAGCAATCAGAATCCAACAACACATTAAAAAGATCATACACCATGACCAAATGGGCTTTATCCCAGGGATGCAAGAATTTTTCAATATCCACAAATCAAACAATGTAATACACCACATTAACAAATTGAAAAATAAAAGCCATATGAGTATCTCAATAGATGCAGAGAAAGCATTTGACAAAATTCAATATCCATTTATGATAAAAAAAAAAAAACTCTACATAAAGCAGGAATAGAAGGAACATATCTCAACTTAATAAAAGCTATATATGACAAACCCACAGCAAACATTATCCTCATTGGTGAAAAATTGAAAGCATTTCCCCTAAAGTCAGGAACAAGACAAGGATGCCCACTCTTAACACTACTATTCAACATAGTTTTGGAAGTTTTGGCCACAGCAATCAGAGCAGAAAAAGAAATAAAAGGAATCCAAATTGGAAAAGAAGAAGTAAAACTCTCACTGTTTGCAGATGACAAGATCCTCTACATAGAAAACCCTAAAGACTCCACCAGAAAATTACTAGAGCTAATCAATGAATATAGTAAAGTTGCAGGATATAAAATCAACACACAGAAATCCCTTGCATTCCTATACACTGATAATGAGAAAATAGAAAGAGAAATTAAGGAAACAATTCCATTCACCATTGCAACGAAGACAATAAAATACTTAGGAATATATCTACCTAAAGAAACTAAAGACCTATATATAGAAAACTATAAAACACTGGTGAAAGAAATCAAAGAGGACACTAATAGATGGAGAAATATACCATGTCCATGGATCGGAAGAATCAATATAGTGAAAATAAGTATACTACCCAAAGCAATCTATAGATTCAATGCAATCCCTATCAAGCTACCAATGGTATTTTTCACAGAGCTAGAACAAATAATTTCACCATTTGTATGGAAATACAAAAAACCTCGAGTAGCCACAGCAATCTTGAGAAAGAAGAGTGGAACTGGAGGAATCAACCTGCCTGACTTCAGGCTCTACTACAAAGCCACAGTCATCAAGACAGTATGGTACTGGCATAAAGAGAGAAATATAGATAAATGGAACAAAATAGAAAGCCCAGAGATAAATCCATGCACCTGTGGACATCTTATCTTTGACAAAGGAGGCAAGAATATACAATAGATTAAAGACAAGCTCTTTAACAAGTGGTGCTGGGAAAACTGGTCAACCACTTGTAAAAAAATGAAACTAGAACACTTTCTAACACCATACACAAAAATAAAGTCAAAATGGATTAAAGATCTAAATGTAAGAGCAGAAACCATAAAACTAGAGGAGAACATAGGCAAAACACTCTCCAACATAAATCACAGCAAGATCCTCTATGACCCACCTCCCAAAATATTAGAAATAAAAGCAAAAGTAAACAAAAGGGACCTAATTAAACTTAAAAACTTCTGCACAACAAAGGAAACTATAAGCAAGGTGAAAAGACAACCTTCAGAATGGGAGAAAATAATAGCAAATGAAGCAACTGACAAACAACTAATCTCAACAATATACAAGCAACTCCTCCAGCTCAATTCCAGAAAAAAATAAATGACCCAATCAAAAAATGGGCCAAAGAACTAAACAGACATTTCTCCAAAAAAGACATACAGATGGCTAACAAACACATGAAAAGATACTCAACATCACTCATTATCAGAGAAATGCAAATCAAAACCACAATGAGGTACTATTTCATCCCAGTCAGAATGGCTGTGATCCAAAAGTCTGCAAGCAATAAATGCTGGACAGAGTGTGGAGAAAAGGGAACACCCTCTTACACTGTTGGTGGGAATGCAAACTAATACAGCCACTATGGAGAACAGTGTGGAGATTCCTTAAAAAAACTGGAAATAGAACTGCCTTCAGTTCAGTTCAGTTCAGTCGCTCAGTCGTGTCCGACTCTTTGTGACCCCATGAATCGCAGCACGACAGGCCTCCCTGTCCATCACCAACTCCTCTAGCTTGCCCAAACTCATGTTTCAATTGATTGAATTAAAAAAAAATCACTAGTATTATTCCTCCAGTTTCCAAATATTCACCTCTTATGTATAACCTCAAAGAAAAAAATATAATTTCTGGACTAAAGAAAATCCAATCTAACTAAAGAAGGAACACCGACTCTTAAATTTTAATTGGGTTATAAAAGTAATCATCCAAGTCTATAAAAGCTGTTATCCCTATTACAAGCATACATTAATTTTCCATATATGGTTAATTATGTCCACTCTCTTTTAACACTATAATTTTGAAAATGAAGCACAAATTGAGAAAATAATGCATTAGGTATATAAGATTATATAGCTTGCATTTTCTATTTTATTTAATAACCAACAATATGCATCTAATAAAATTTATTTCCTCTACATTGCTATCAAGTGTCATAAATAATTCCTTCTTGCTGAACCAAGATGTTTATTTACAGTACTAAACTAAGAAATGCCCTAAAATAAAACATCAAAAAAATTACAATAATAAAACAGGTGAAGAGAGTAATGAATTTAAATATTTTGCCATTAATTGTAATTCTTCCTCCTAAATATCAAAATGCTATTGCTAAATAGTGAATTCGGTTTACTTTTTTTTCCAAAGTGTCATCATATTTACCATTCAATAATCCCATAAAACTACAATGTGAATGAAAGGATGTTCATGACAGCTTAAAGGTATAGACAGTAAGCCTCTACAGATCAATGTGTTAGAAATTTCTGTTGTTCTTCATTTAGTTCTTCTAGAAGGCAATGGCACCCCACTCCAGTACTCTTGCCAGGAAAATCCCATGGATGGAGAAGCCTGGCAGGCTGCAGTCCATGGGGTCGCTAAGAGTCGGACACGACTGAGCGACTTCACTTTCACTTTTCACTTTTATGCATTGGAGAAGGAAATGGCAACCCACTCCAGTGTTCTTGCCTGGAGAATCCCAGGGACGGGGGAGCCTGGTGGCTGCCGTCTATGGAGTCACACAGAGTCGGACACGACTGAAGTGACTTAGCTTAGCCTATGGGGGACTGTAGTTCAGTTACTCATATTACTCCACTGAAATCTATACAACACTGTTTTATCTGACCGTAACAAGATGCAGTCACAAAGAATGTTTCCTTTTTGGTGGTAATGGGATCACAGGCTATCGATGATGGGGCAAATACTGTTGGTAACCATTCCAAACATACTTCTGCTACATTTCTGTCAATTATTTTCTCTATTGTTTTCCCATTTTCAGTTTCATTGATTTCTGCTCCAATGTGTATTAATGACTTATCTGAACTTACTTTCAGTTTATTCTGCTCGTCTTGTTCCAGATTCTTGAGGTAGAAAATTAGGTTTTTATTGAGATCTTTGTCCTTCTTTTCTAATGTAAGTCTTTAGCACTATAAGTTCCCTCAGCACTACTTTAGGTGTTTCTTACATATTTTAATGTATATATTTCTGCAGTCTCAAGATTTGGAGATGAAGAGGTTTTCCTGGTTGTTGCTTATTTACCTATTTCAGGTGGAGGGGGAGCACTTCCTGGGGTAGGCATTTATTATCAGTAGGTTAGGATCCCCACTGCATGTTTCCTTCTCCAGTCACTTCAGGGTCTTAGTACAGAAATGGAGGGTTCTGACCCCTCACAGAGAAAAACGTGCTCCTCTCTTGGCTTTTGTTAGCAGAGTTTGTGATTGATTGCCCTTACCAGTGAATCCAGGCTTGCTGAATCTTGGCAGAGAGAATCCTGACACCTACCTGAGTGTCTTCTGCTGCTAATTTTAGACAGGAATGCCGAAATTGAGGGTATATGGAGCTTCAGATATCCTCCCACTTTGATTCTCCTCCAGTAGTATATTCTCACACCAGTCTTCCTTCCTCTTACCACCTGTCAGCATCCTTCTTTGGTTGTCTCCCACAAATTTTAAGAGTATTATATAGTTTAAAGAGTGAGAGAGAGGTGGAAGAAACTGGCCTATACCATATTGTCCAGACCAGAAGTCCCTTTTAATTCTTTCTGAAGTTTCAAGTCCTTTCCTATATATTACTTTGAGAACTTCCTTTAACTATTGCTTAAGATTATGTTTACTAGCAGCATATTCTCTTGGTTTTCCTTTGTCTGAAAATGTCTTTATATTCCTTTGATTCCTGAAGATATTTTAGCTAGATATAGAATTTGGAGTTGGAAATTCTTTTCTTCTAACACTTAAAAAATGCTGTGCCATTTTCTTCAGACTTCCATGTTTTCAGATAAGAAAGCCATTGTTATTCAATATGGTTGTTCCCTTTAAGGTAATGTGTCATGTGACTCTAGGTTCTTTCCATAGTTTTTTACTTAATTTTCAGGATTCTAATTATGATGTATTTTGGTGTGGATTTCTTTAGATCTCCTATTTTGCTCAGTATCTTGATCCTATAGTTTAATAGCTTTCATCAAATTTGGAACGTTTTCTGTCATTATATCTTTGTATATTTTTAAAATTCTACTTTCTCCTCTTCCTCTCAGTTTCCATGATATAAAAAATGAGCTATTCTACTTTTGTCCCACTGTTCCCTTAAACTGTTATTTCAGTCAGCTTTTTCTCTATTTTTCAGATTGTGCTTAGTTGCTCAGTCGTGTCTAACTCTTTGTGACCTCATGGACTGTAGCCCACCAGTCTCCTCTGTCCACAGAGATTGTTCAGATTAGGTAAACTATATTGAGATTAGGTAAATTCTATTGAACTGTCCTTAAATTTTTTACTTCTATCCTTTGTCATCTCAACCCTCCTATTAACTTCATCAAGCAAGTTTGTTTTTCCTGTACTCTTCAATTTTATAATTTCTATTTGGAACTTTTGACATATATTTCTCTGTTGAGTTTTTTTATTTTCTTCTTTTCATTTGTTTGAAGAGAATTTTTAATTGCATGTTGGAATTTTTTTATAATGATTGTTTTAAAAGATTTGATAAATAATTTCAACATCAAATTCATCTCCCTGTTGGTTTCTGTTTATGATTTTTTTCTCACTCAATATATGATTTTCTTCATCTTGGTATGAAGAGTCATTCTTGAAATATAAATTGCATTTTAAAAATTGTGGAATCTAATTTTAAAGCTGGCTGTACCCCTGTTGAGGCATACCGCTATAGTTGCTTAGGTGTTTATGCTTAATTTCCCACTGGGCTCCACCAACACCATCCTGGAAAATGTGGGTCATTGGCCCATACAATCTTCTTGTCTCCAACTTGGAGAGTGTGCTTACCTCTCCACTGGCCTCACAGAGTTAAGAGAAAGGGGAATTGGATGACTGACAGATACTACCATAATGTGCATGGTAGAGTTCTAGCTTAGTACCTCATGTTTTCCGCTTACATAGAGGGCCAGGGAAGCAAGTGCAAACAAGTCCTACTGTGCAACACCTTAATCTGTCTCCTTCATTGCAGGTGGATGGTGGGCTTGCCACTGGGCTTTGCTACTGTATAATGGAAGGCACTGAAGTGCCCAGGAATCCCAACTCATAATGCCTCACTGAGTATCATTGCTACTTCATAGGTGTTGAGATTTATCTATTCTACTGGGCCACACTGACCATGGGTATGTATGAAAAGTAGAATTCTGATTAGTTTGGACTCTCACTGCCTTGACCTGGTCTCCTTGACATTAGGTGATGATGGTAGACGAGTTGTAACTGTGAATGGTCACTAGCTCATCTCAGTACTGCCTTGTTAAGTTTCCTTGCTTCATTGTGGGAGTTGAGGCACAGCTTGGCAGCAGACCTCATGGATACTACCTTGGTTGGGAAATTGGAGTACCAGCAACTTCCTCAAGATTGAAGACAGAACATAAGCTTTTCTCTCACATCAACACTACCTCAAGTAGAAGAATTAGAACACTACCTATCTCCATGGACAGAGAAAACAAGATCAACTCCCTGATAAGACTCCAACACTGCCAAATGGGGCAATCAGAGTGTTGCTGTCTGATTCT
The DNA here is from genome assembly GCF_029407905.1 of Bubalus kerabau. Taxonomy (NCBI): domain Eukaryota; kingdom Metazoa; phylum Chordata; class Mammalia; order Artiodactyla; family Bovidae; genus Bubalus; species Bubalus kerabau. The sequence continues at coordinate 59,663,326 of NC_073625.1, forward strand.
ACAGAGCATGCAAAGGATGAGGTGGAGGTCCAGCTACCTGATTAATCACTTGGAACTCACAGTATGGGGTTACAGGTGATGCATGAAGGAGTATGGACAGTTACATATAGTAAGAAACTAGCCCTCCCAAACATGTCTATGTCCTAATATCTAGAATCTTTAAATATGTTATGTGGAAAACAGAATTTTTCAGATGTAATTAAGGTTATGGGCCTTCAATGGAAAGATTAGATTAGACAGGTGGGCCCAATATGATCACATAAGTCCTTAAAAATAGAGAATTTTTCCTGGCTAAGGTGAGTCAGATGTAGTAGAAGAAGAAAAAAAAAACTGCTATAGCTAGGAATGTCATATCTATTCCAGTTGAGAGAATGATTTGATTCATGATTGCTGGCTCTGAGATTAGAGGCATACATTTAAGGGCCAGAGAGAAATGTATAGTGATGTCTCTGAAGCTCTCAATCATTTTTCTTTTGATAAAAGCAAGACTCAAATATTTTCTAATTTTAAAACTGTATCAGTCTCCTTTCATCATAGAGTTTTGAGTTCTTTATAGGGTCTCCTGCATTGGCAGGCAGATTATTTACCACTGCACCACCTGGGAAACTCTAATATCAACTGACCCATCTTTAAGTTCACAAATAATTCTTTCTGCCAGCTGAAATTTCCTGTTGAACTGCTCTCATGAATTTTACATTTGTTTTATTTTCCAAGTCCAGAGGTTCTTTTTTGTCTGTTTAAATGAAATTTCCAGCTCTTTATTCCCATCTTTATTTAATGAAACATTGTTCTTATACTTTCCTTTTTCAGGGAAAAAATAGTTGCACTTTTTATTTTTAACAAATGTCCTCAGGAAAAGATTGTTCACACAGAGAAAGTTCTGTATCAAGTCATATACATATAAGCCTTGCAATGAGGATTTCTAGGGGAATTGTCAGAGATGTCAAATAATTACAATTCTCTAATAATTTTGCTTTAGAGGCATACTAATGTTGTTTTGTACCTTCCAGTGGCTGCTAGGCTGTTGGTTTACACTGCAATTGTGGGACTATTGATTTTTATAGTTTCTGCAGAGTTGGGTAGAGAGAGTTGGGAATAAGGCAAGTTAAAGTGTCACTGCCGTTGTTTAGTTTCTGTCATGTCTGACTCTTTGTGACTCCATGGTCTGCAGCATGTCAGGCTCCTCTGTCTTCCATTATCCCTCAGTTGCTCAAATTCATGTGGAGTCAGTGATGTTTTCTAACAATTTCTGCCTCTGCCACCCCCTTCTCATTTTACCATCATTATTTCCCAATATCAGGGTCTTTTCTAATGAGTTGGTTCTTCACATCAAGTGCCTAAATACAGTGCCACACACATCACCAATCCAGCCATTTTACTTGAATAAATACTTCCCAGGTTGTTGTAAGCCACTGGTTAATTTTCAGAATTCTGGAATTGAGTGTTGATAAATTTGTAGTGTTTGTGTTGCTCTTATAAAAGAATTTTTGGTGGTCCTTACTCCATCTTCCTTGCCCACATTTCCTTTCAGTGCAGCACATATATTAGACTCTTTCCTAACTCAATCATTTTTAAGTAGTGAAGTATATTCACATTGTTGTGCAGCAGGTTTCTAGAACTTTTCATTCAGCAAAAATGAAACTCTGTACCCACTAAATAACAACTTTTCTTTTACCTTTTCCCCAACCACCTGGGAAACACCATTCTATTTTTTGTATCTATGTGTATATTTATAGTAGACAATGTCAGTAATATGAGGTTATAGCTCCTTGTGGTTTTTATGAGTGTTGTTGAGTATCTTTTTATAAGCTTCTTGGCCACTTGTAGATCATTTTTTGAGAATTATCTATTCGAGTCCTTTGCTCATTTTTTATTTGATTTATTTTTGTTTTTGTTGAGTTACAGGCATTCATTATATATTCTGGATATTAAAACTTTATCAGATCTATAATTTACATCTTTTTCCCATTCTGATGGATGCTTTTTCACTTTGTTGATTCTCTCCTTTGATATATAAAGAAATCCCATTTCTCTATTTTTGTTTTTTCTGTTTATGCTTTTGGTATCATTTCCATGAAATCATTGCCAAATTCAATGATATGAACTTTTTGCTTATGTTTCCTTCTAATAAGTGTATAATTTCAGGTCTCATGTTCAGGTCTTTAGTCCACTTTGAATTAGTTTATAGGTAATTTTGAGTTCAACTTCATTCTCTCACCTGTGAATATGCAATTTCCCATCACTATTTGTTGGAAGAAATTATCATTTCCTACTGAGAGGACTAGTCAATGATCATCTGACTGAAAATTAATTTTTTTTCTTAATTATTTTTTTTGGAAACTGATTTTTATGCTGAATTTTTGCTGAATTTGTTTATTAGTTCTAAGAATTTTTTTTTAAATCTTTAGGGTTTTCTACATAAAGATCATATCATCTTAGAAAAGAGGTAATTTTACTCCTTTCTTCTTAATTTAACTTCTAAAAATTTATTTAATTTATTTTTCTTACCTATTTTCTCTAGCTAGGTCTTCCTGTACTAGGTTGAGTAGAAGGGGTCAGAGTTGGCATCCTGTCTTGTTCTTTCTTGATCTGAGAAGAAAAGTTTTCATATTAACAACTGAATATGATGTTAGTTGTTGTCTCTTTATATACAGTGTTTACTATGTTGAGGAAATTTCATTGTATGCTTGGTTGTTAAGTGTTTTTATCATGAAAGAACATGGAATTTTGTCAATTTTTTTTTTTTCTGTATCAATTGAGATGACCACATAATTTTTGTCCTCACCTTATTAGTATGGAACAGTTCATTCACTGATTTTCACATGTTGAAAAATCTTTTCATTTTAGGGGAAAAAAAATCCCACTTAATCATGGTACAAAATCTTTTAAATGCTCTGTTGAATTCAATCTGCCAATATTTTGTTGAGGTTTTATATTAATATTAATTAGGGATGTTGATTTGTAGTTTTATTTTTGTATGATATCCTTGTCTGGCTTTGGTATCATGGTAATGTTGGCCTTACAGAATAAGAATGAAAATGTTTACTTCTCTGAAGACTTTGAAAAGAATTGTTATATTTCTCTAATTGATAGAATTCATGAATAAAGCACCTGGTCCTGGGCTTTCCTCTGTTGGATTGTTTTTGATTGCTGGTTCAATATCTTTACTAGTTACAGGTCTACTCAGATATTCTATTTCTTCGTAATTGAGTCCTGGTAGGTTGTGTGTTTTTAGAAATATATCCATTTAGTTTTTCTACTTTGTTGCCGCACAGTTGTTCACAGTATCATGTTCTACAACTTTTTTTTGCTATGTCATTGGTTGTAATTGCTCATCTTTAATTTCTGATTTTAGTTATTTGAGTATTTCTTCTCCAATTTTTCATTGTTTTTTTGCTCCTCTGAGTTGATAATGTGAAAATGCTGCACTCAATATACCAGGAAATTTGGAAAACTCAGCAGTGGCCACAGGACTGGAAAAGGTCAATTTTCATTCTAATCCAAAAGAAAGGAAATGCAAAAGAATGCTCAAACTATTGCACAATTGTACTCATCTCACACGCTAGTAAAGTAATGCTCAAAATTCTCCAAGCCAGGCTTCAGCAATACATGAACCATGAACTTCCAGATGTTCAAGTTATTTTTAGAAAAGGCAGAGGAACCAGAGATCAAATTGCCAACATCCACTGAATCATCAAAAAAGCAAGAGAGTTCAAATAAAAAAATCTATTTCTGCTTTATTGACTATGCCAAAGCCTTTGACTGTGTGGATCACAATAAACTGTAGAAAATTCTGAATGATATGGGAATACCAGACCACCTGACCTGCCTCTTGAGAAACCTGCATGCAGATCAGGAAGCAACAGTTAGAACTGGACATGGAACAACAGACTGGTTCCAAATAGGAAAAGGAGTACATCAAGGCTGTATATTGACACCCTGCTTATTTAACTTGTATGCAGAGTACATCATGAGAAATGCTGGGCTGGGGGAAGCACAAGCTGGAATCAAGATTGCCAGGAGAAATATCAATAACCTTAGATATGCAGATGACACCATCCTTATGGTACAACCCAAAGAAGAATTAAAGAGTCTCTTGATGAAAGTAAAAGAGGAGACTGAAAAAGTTGGCTTAAAGCTCAGCATTCAGAAAACTAAGATCATGGCATCTGGTCCCATCACTTCATGGCAAATAGATGGGGAAAGAGTGGGAACAGTGGCTGACTTTATTTTTTGAGCTCCAAAATCACTGCAGATGGTGATTGCAGCCATGAAATTAAAAGACACTTACTCCTTGGAAGAAAAGTTATGACCAACCTAGACAGCATATTAAAAAGCAGAGACATTACTTCACCAACAAAGGTCTGTCTAGTCAAAGCCATGGTATTTCCAGTAGTCATGCATGGACTGATGTTGAAGCTGAAACTCCAATAATTTGGCCACCTGATGAGAAGAGCTTATTCATTTGAAAAGACTTGATGCTGGGAAAGGTTGAGGGCAGGAGGAGAAGGGGACGACAGAGGATGAGATGTTTGAATGGCATCACTGAATCAATGGACATGGGTTTGGGTAGACTCCAGCAGTTGGTGATGGACAAGCAGGCCTGGCGTGATGTGGTTCATGGGGTCACAGAGTCGGACACGACTGAGCAACTGAATTGAACTGAGTTGATAATTTCAAATAACTTGTCTTGAAGTTTGCTAATAATTTATTCCTAGTCAAGTCTACTTTTGAGCAAATTTAGTGATTTTTTTCAACTCACTTATTGTATCTTTCAGCACCAAAATTTCTATTTGGTTCTTTTTATTTATTGATAGTTTCAATTTATTGATATTATCATTTTGTTTATTCAATATTTTCCTGATTTTATTTAGGTGCCTAAAAACATAAATCTGTGCCCTCATTGAACATTATTTATGCAGAAGTTTTAGTTTCTTTGTTCAGTAATTTAGAGATACATATTCTGTAGATCAGTCTGTGGAGATTTACTTTGCTTTTTTAGTTGTTTCATATTTCCCTATTTGTACACATAAGATTTATGATATTAGTAATAATAAAAAAGAGGGTCTTCTCCTAGTCTTTATAAACCATCTTTTTGCAGAATGAGTCTCTTCACCAATCAGCCCAGTTAGAGTTTCCATTATCTCTCAAAACTTTTCTAGTCATGTGTCTTCCCTGAGTGTGAACATCTGTTTTTATTCTGGCATATACAGGTACTTTTAACTACCTTAATTTCCCTGTTCATTTCAGTCCATTCAGTTCAGTCCCTTAGTAGTGTCCAACTCTTTGCATCCCCATGAACTGCAGCACTGCCAGGCCTCCCTGTCCATCACCAACTCCTGGAGCTTACTCAAATCATGTCCACCCTACCATCTAATCCTCTGTCATCCCCTTATGCTCCTCCCTTCAATCTTTCCCAGCATCAGGGTCTTTTCAAATGAATAAATTCTTCCCATCATGTTCCAGCTTCAGCATTAGGCCTTCCAATGAATATTCAGGACTGATTGCCTTTAGGATGGACTGGTTGGATCTCCTTGCTCTCCAAGGGACTGTCAAGAGTCTTCTCCAACACCACAGTTCAAAAGCACCAATTCTTTGGTGCTCAGCTTTCTTTATCGTCCAACTGTCACATCCATACGTGACTACTGGAAAAACCATACTTTGACTAGATGGACTTTTTTTTGGCAAAGTAATAGCTCTGCTTTTTAATATGCTGTCTAGGTTAGTCATAACTTTTCTTCCAAGGAGCAAGCATCTTTTAATTTAATGAAGCAGCCAACACCTGCAGTGATTTTGGAGTTCTTTTTCACTTTCTGCCATAAGGGTGGTGCCATCTGCATATCTGAGGTTATCGATATTTCTCCCGTCAATCTTGATTCCAGCTTGTTTCACCCAGTTCAGCATTTCTCATGATGTACTCTGCATATGAGTTAAATAAGCAAAGTGACAATATACAGCCTTGACATGCTCCTTTCCCAATTTGGAACCAGTCTGTTGTTTAATGTCCACTTCTAACTGTTGCTTCCTGACCTGCATATAGGTCTTCTCAGGAGGCAGATCAGGTGGTCTGGTATTCCCATCTCTTTAAGAATTTTCCACAGTTTGTTGTGATCCACACAGTCAAAGGCTTTTGCATAGTCAATAAAGCAGAAGTAGATGTTTTTTCTGGAACTTTCTTGCTTTTTCAATGACGGATGTTGGCAATTTGATCTCTGGTTCCTCTGCCTTTTCTAAATCAAGCTTGAACATCTGGAAGTTCACAGTTCACATACTGTTGAAGCCTATCTTGGAGTATTTTGAGAATTAATCTGTTAGCTTGAGATGACTGCAATTGTGCAGTAGTTTGAGTGTTCTTTGGCATTTCCTTTTTTGGGATTGGAATGAAAACTGACATTTTCCAGTCCTGTGGCCACTGCTGAGTATTCCAACTTTGCTGGCATATTGAGTGCAGCACTTTCACAACATTATCTCTTAGGATTTGAAATAGCTCAACTGGAATTCCATCACCTCCTCTAGCTTTGCTCATAGTGATGCTTCCTGAGGCCCACTTGACTTTGCATTCCAGGATGTCTGGCTCCAGGTGAGTGATCACACCATCATGATTATCTGGATCATGAAGATTGTCTTTGTATAGTGCTTTTGTGTATCCTTGCTACCTCTTCTTAATATCTTCTGCTTCTCTTAGGGACCATTTTGTCCCTTATTGTGCTCATCTTTGCATGAAAATTTCCCTTGGCATCTTTAATTTTCTGGAAGAGATCTCTAGTCTTTCCCATTCCATTGTTTTCCTCTATTTCTTTGCATTAATCACTGAGGAAAGCTTCCTTATTTATCCTTGCTATTCTTTGGAATTCTGCATAAATGGGCATATCTTGCCCTTTCTCTTTTCCCTTTTCTTCCCTTTTCCTTTTCTCTTTTCACTTTTCTTCTTTTCATGGCTATTTGCAAGGCCTCCTTAGATAACCATTTTGACTTTTACATTGCTTCTTTTGGTAATGGTCTTGATCCCTGCCTCCTGTACAGTGTCACAAGCCTCCATCCATAGTTCTTCAGGCATTCTGACTATCAGATCTAATCCCTTGAATTTTCCTATTACTTCATGTCAAATAGATGGGGAAGAAGTGGAAACATTGGCAGATTTTATTTTCTTGGGTTTCAAAATCACTGTGACCATGACTGTAGCCACAAAATTAAAAGATACTTGTTCCTTGGAAGAAAAGCCATGACAAAACTAGACAGCATGTTAAAAACAGACATCACTTTACCAACAAAGGTCTATATAGTCAAAGGTATGGTTTTTCCAATAAGCATGTATGGGTGTGAGAGTTAAACCACAAAGTTGAGCACCAAAGAACTGATGTTTTCAATTTGTGGTGCTGGACAATACTCTTGAGAGTCCATTGGACAGCAAGGAGATAAAATTTGTCAATGTTAAAGGAAATCAACACTGAATATTCATTGGAAGACTGATGCTGAAGCTGAAGCTCCAATATTTTGGCCACCTGATACAAAGAGCTGACTTATTGGAAAAGACCATGATTCTGGGAAAGATTTAGGGATGGAGAAGAACTGGGCAATAAAGGATTAGATAGTTGGATGGCAACACCGACTCAATGGACATGAGTTTGAGCAAACTCAGGGGGATAGTGAAGGACAGAGGAGCCTGGCGTGCTATAGTCCATGGGGTTGCAAAGAGTTGATCACAGCTTAGCCACTGAACAACAAAATGCTCACCCTCAGTAGCACTTGGCTTCCATTTCTATTGAGTTACTATATCTAGCACTGTTTGCTCCCTCCATCGCCTCCCTATAGAGCTTCATACTCCCTGCTGCTCTAATGCCCCATGTTACAGGTCTTCAAGGTCTAACCCAAATTACATCACTAGTTCCCCCAAGCAGTCCAACTCAAGTGATACATACAATAACCAGTCCTTTGTGCAGACACAAGAAACATTCAAAACATCAGATAAAGTTTCCACTTTTTTCCAGGAGCCAGTAACTGGGAGATTTCCTTCTGATTGTGTTGTACTACACTTGGTCAGGGGATCGGCAAAGATGAACACATGCAAAAAACAAAAACAAAAACAAACAAACAAAAAAAACTCTTTATAGTCAAATTCCTTCTTAATTATTCAGTGCTTCATGCTGCTCCTGGATGAGCCCACCAACTACCTGGACCTCAATGCTTGTGTGTGTTTAAGAAGAACTAAAGGCTTTTAAGTACATCTAGGTCCTCATCCCCCATTCCCAGGACTTTCTCAATGATGTCTGTATCAACAACATTAACACTTGAAACAAGAAACTAAAGTTTCTTGTTGGGTAATTGTGGTCAGTATGTGAGGACATGACAGGAGGTGAAAGAGAATCAGATGAAGAGATTTCACGGGGAGCAGAATCAAATTGCATACATGAAGAATTATACTGTTTGGCTCAGTCATGGCAAGGCAAGCTATTCAGCAGACACACAGCAAGGAGAAGACACTACAGAAAATGATGACATCAGGACTGACAGAGAGAGCTGTGAGTGAGAAGACACTGTCATTTTATTTCTCACCATGTGGAATGATCCCTCCACCCATTATCATGGTGCAAAATGTCACTTCAAATAAACAAAAGACAGGACTTGCATCTTCAACAGTCTAAAATTACGTGTCAGTTTTGACACATGAATGACTTTGGTGGGGCCCAATGGAACAGAGACATCAACTCTTCTGAAGCTGATGAGTGGAGAGCTACTAATTGCAGACAGAATGACCTGAAAACACTCTCATGTCAAGAGAGTACATTACCATCAACATTTACAAGAGCAGGTGGACTTAGATCTTTTGCCTTTGGAGTGCATGATGAATGCTATCCAGAGAACAAGGTGAAGAAAGAAATGAAGAAGATGATTATACAACTGGTCTCATTGGGAAACAGCAGGTCATTCCAGTCCAGAACCTATCTGATGGGCAGAAGTCTTGAGGGTGTCTGGCCTGGCAGAATGCCCACATGCTCTTCTTGGATGAACTGGATATTGATACCATTTGAGGGTTGTGTGATGCTGATCAGTTATGGTTTCAAACTCCATCAGCAAGTTGCACAAGAATTGTAGTTCTGTGAGAAGTAGACAATCACCAGGTGGCCTAGAGACAACATGGTCTACAAGAAGAACCTCAAGTCCAAGCTGGTGGCCGAGGAGCCCCAACTCACAAGGAGGACCCACAACATGTGAGCCCTTGCCGGCCCCTTAGGCCAGGCTCCTGGGGTTGTACTCCTGCATTGCTGAAATACTATTCCCCAGCCCCTCCTCTGCCAACATTAGCCTCAGCTGCACTCTGATCTTATCTACAGCTGGACAGTACCTGTCCATCTCCTGTCCTTCCAGATACATCTGTCCATGTCTGGGCTTGGCTGGCTGTTAGTGCCAGCTTTTTGCTGGTTCTGACTGCAATATAATTATTTAAGGGTGTAACTTTTAAACATGTGTGACATCTATAAAGCATCCCCCAGAAAAGAAAGAAAGATTAAAAAAAAAAAAAAAAAGAAAGAAAAAGTTCAATCAGAAAATGCTTGATAAGTGGTCTTGTATTCAAAAGCATATTATCCAACATGTGAGATATAAAATATTAGTTAACAAATATATACCTTCAAATATATTTTCTAAATGAGATATCTGTTTTTCCAATTAAAATTTCATATTGAGTATACTTTTTAAAATTAATTTTTAAAACATTTTTGAATTTTATAAATTTAAAATGTAAATATATTTTATATAAATTTTAAACTTTTGGTAAAGAATCATGTCTTTGATATAAAGCTATTTTAGTTATAGCTGCGCATATGACAACGTTAAAATAACATCCAGGAAATCAAGAAGCTATTTATTTGTCTTTTCATTTTAAACTTTTTAATGTCTAAATTTATACCTACATGATTTACTATATTCTGTGTTGATGGAGTTAACAAAACCCTTGTATGTTTGTAAAATTCAAAGAATCTACCTGCCAATGCAGGAGACGCAGGAGATGTTGGTTTGATCCCTGGGTCTGCAAGATCCCCTGGAGGAGGAAATGGCAACCCACCCAAGTATTCTTGGCTGGAAAATTCTATGGGCAACGGAACCTGGAAGGCGCAGTCAGTCATGACTGAGCACATACACAAGCACAATTTTATACAACTTTTCAAATATATTTTGAAATTATATACTTTCTTTAATTTATAAAAGAGCAGATGTATGATCTATCTTATTAATTACTAACTTTAGAATAGCATATGTTGGTGCTAAAAGTAGCATTATAAATTATATAACAGTTCCCTGGGTTGGGAAGATCCCCTGGAGAAGGGAACAGCTACAGTCTCCAGGATTCTGGCATGGAGAATTCCATGGACTGTATAGTCCACAGGGTTGCAAAGAGTCAGACACAACTGAGTGACTTTCACTTTTATATTCCTCTCATTTTGCAAATGGCAAAATTTGGTGCTCTGAGATAAACATGCTTGTCTCTGTTAGTGGAAGGAACAGGGGTACAGGAGTTGGAAGATGAGTGTAGAAATGAACTTAGAGCTAAAACCTGACTTTCAGTGAAGTGAATACCATCACCATTTCCAATTAGAAAGTAAAGATTTGTGAGAAAGATCAGAAACATAGTTTTTTTTTTTTTTTTTCTTCTTTCTGTCAAACAACATTTCAAACCACTGGAGTAGTCTACATTATTTTGTTTTTCAAAATACTGGAATAGCTTACATTGCTCTGACTTCAATATGAGACTAGCCAAGATACCAATTGGACTCAGAACAAGCAAAGACCAAACCCACATTAAAACTACCCTATATTTATTACACTTCTAGTTAACCATCTTACCAATAAAATTATAATGAAAGTATCCAGGCAAATAATCATAAAGTAATTGAGGAATGAGAAATATTTAGTCTGGATAACTCCATTATCAGGTTGGTAGAAAATCTGGAGGGCTTGAAATAAAGAAGAGAACTGAGGCCAAAAACTGCATTTACTTTGTTTTGAAAGTGTAAACTATAGGAAAGATGCATTTTTTTAGTGACTAGCATTTCATGTTTTTCCCATTTTACTCTAAATTAGTATTAGGTAAGGAATATTGCCATGTTTACATAATTCCACCATTGTTTCTCAGATTGAAATACTAAATTGAGACATCAGAATGGAAAAACTAAACTTTGCCTCCTGGTGCTCATGATGATTTATCTCTCATTTATGATACAACACATTCTTCTTCTCAGTCCATCTTTCCAAGAACATTTTATGACAATGTTGTTTAGATAAATATTCAAGATTTATGTTATGAGCATGTAAATGCTATTCAAAAATGCAGCCACACAGCAAACTTTGATTATTTATTTCCATGAAAAATGCTTATTTTCTTGGTACTAATAATTATCTTGCTTCATTTGCTTAATTTTATGTCTCTATCATAATTTCTATTCCAAACTCACTGACTACCTCACACTCCTCTGCTGCGTTGAGATACATCAGTTCAGTTCAGTTGCTCAGTCATATTCAACTCTTTGTGACCCTGTGGACTGTAGAAGGTCAAGCTTCCCTGTCCATCACCAACTCCCAGAGCTTGCCCAAACTCATATCCATCAAGTCGGTGATGCCATCCAACCATATCATCCTCTGTTGTCCCCTTCTCCCCCTGCCTTCAATCTTTCCCAACATCACAGTGTTTTCCAGAGTCAGTTCTTCACGTCAGGTGGCCAAAAGATTGGAGCTTCAGCTTCAGCATCAGTCCTTCCAATTTATATTCAGAACTGATTTCCTTTAGGATTGATTGGTTTGATCTCCTTGCAGTCCAAGGGGCTCTCAAGAGTCTTCTCCGACACCACAGCTCAAAGTATCAATTCTTCAGTGCTCAGCTTTCTTTATGGTGCACCTCTCACATCCATGCATGACTACTGGAAAAACCATAGCCTTGACTAGATGGACCTTTGTCAGCAAAGTAATGTATCTGAATTTTAATATTCTGTCTAGGTTTGCCATAGCTAGGAACAAGTATCTTTTAATTTCATGGCTACAGTCACCATCTGAAGATAATGTATAAAATTTATCTTCCTAATAAAACATCTCCCAAGTCATATAATCTGCTTCAAATTTAATGGATTATTTCACATATCCTATGTACAGTTGTCATCCTAATTGTCCTGTCCTGGGAACTCCTTTTATCTCTTTATTCTGTTTATTTAACTCTTTTTCTTTGTTTACTTCTTTTGTTGTTGTGGCATTTTAATATTTATTTAATATATATTTGACTTCCTGGGTAACTCAAATGGTAAAGAATCTGCTTGCAATGCAGGAGACCTGTGTTCAATCCCTGAGTCAGGAAGATCCCCTGGAGAAGGGCATGGCAACCCACTCCAGTATTCTTACCTGGAGAATTTCATGGACAGAGGAGCCTGGTGGGCTTTAGTCTATGGGGTCGCATAGAGTCAGACACGACTGAGTGACTAATACAACAGCACAGCAGCAATACACATTATAAATTGTCTATTTAATATGCATTACAGAGAGAATAGCCTATGTTGTATTAATACAATTTCTCTATTATGTGCACAACACATTTTATATTAGACTAATAGTTTATATTATTTCTGTTAAATACACATACACAACAAAATAGTCTATTATGTATTTTCTTCTAAAAATCATTTCCAAATGCATGCTTTACTTTAACCTATATATCACTTTGGGCATACACATCATCCAATAATTTCCTAAAGAAACTGTCTCAAAGTTACTCTTGTGAGAGTCTATATGTCTTAAACTGTTTTTATTCTACACTCACAGTTGATTGGTAGTTTGGGCAGAGGATCATAGTTTCAAAATAATGAAATATCGTAGAACAAAGGAATTGAAAATTTGACCCTGCTTTGGACACTGTAAATTGACCCATTAGTGCTTTAAAAGGTAATGAAATATTCACTTTCCTTTCTTAAATGACCTATTTGACTGGAATATAGAATATGATGCAAGATGAAGAAAGGGATTTGTCACTGAGATCAGCTAGTAGGTTGTTTTGATAATCCAAGTGAGAGAGGGTAGTGTCCCTGGACTAAGGTAAAAACAGCGTTGGAAATCTAGGCATCAATTTTAAACTGGCTGAAGTAAAGCAATGAGGAATAAATGTTTTATCTGTATAGGAACTACTTTAGCAATCACTGACCAGTGAAAAAGACTTGGAGCTTGCTCTGCTTGTGGGGCACTTTTGCATTTAAGTAAAGATAATTTTAAAACATCATTCCAACAAATGCAGTTAGAGTGGGTTTACACTGTAGCTGACTTTGGTTTTGTGAATTTCCAAAGGGTCAGAAAATTCCTTGCGACTATCCAGTTCTCTTCAAAATTGAATTACCCACTTCTCTATAGCAGTGTGAAAGTGTCGTCGCTCAGTCGCATCCAACTCTTTGTGACTCCATGAACTGTAGCCCATCAGCCTCCTCTGTCCATGGGATTCTCCAGGTAAGAATACTGGAGTGGGTTTCCTAAATTCATTTCAGTGTAGTACTTACCCTTAAGATTAATAAACAGCAAGTTGAAAAACAGTTTTGTGTTATAGGATGGCAACTAAGTTCCTTTTCACAAGTAATAAATGTATCAGTAAGTTGGTGATTCTAAAAATGTGTTGCAAACCATCCTAATGGGAATTGCCTATAGTGTTGGTTAAAAAGCAGAGACTTCTAATCCCCACCCCTGAAAGTATATACTAATATTGTCAGGAAGCATTTAACAGGAGACTTCCTGTGTGCTGTTTTGGATCTGTCAGGAATTCTCTGTTCCTTATTAATTCCTGAATATTTAGGAATTAAGAGGAGAGGGAAGCCTCTCCAGGGACTGAGGAATCCAGGCATTTCCTTCCTTAGTTTTTCTAGACAGTGATAAGTACCCTCTTCCTTTTTATGAACCATATGGTAAAAAGTGGCTATTTACAACTCTCTCTTTCATATGGATGACCTCATGTTTTCTTAATAATTTGTAATTTTTGATTTTATCTCTACTGAAAATAGGTATCTTGTAAGACAGTATGAATACCTACACAATGTTGAATAAAACATCTTTGCTCCATCAGAGCTCTGGTCCCCATGTCTTTCTCTCTCTCTCTCTCCCTCCTTCTCTTTTTCAAGCTGATCTCCTGGAGCGCAGAGGCTCTCTGAGTTCCCTTTTCTGCCCGGGCTTCTAAGACTCTCTTAAGAAGATTCTCTGTGCCTTCACCCCATCGAGAGAGCGCCTGAGGCCTTTGTGAACAGAGCAAGCCCGGTGCAGGGGCTTTATTGGCTTTCTGTGTAAACCAAGGAATATCAGCCTCTTTCTTATCATTGACTCTGGACCGCCAGGTTCCAGTCCATTAAAGGACCTCAACATAATATAGTCTCATGGTTGACCCCAGGAATCTGCATTTTAAAAAAGCTCTCCTGGAGTGTTATGTACTGTAAATTTTGAGAACCACTGGGAATGTTTGGTTAGAAGCTAATACCTTCATTTGGAATAATTCAGGTTGATTTTGAAGTTGGATACAGGGATAATACACAATGAAACTGCATTGTTAATGAATGATCATTTCAATTTGATATTTGAGAGGCTAATCTTTTTGCATGAATCTACAAATGAATATTACAGATGTTATATAGTTTTAATGGCATGGAATTAATATCCTAGAAGCATAACAAATCCAGACTAACCTGATAATTACTGAGGTGAAACAATAAAATCATAAAAAAAATACCACTGTCTGAAGGAAAGGGCAACCCACTCCAGTATTCTTGCCTGGAGAATCCCATGGACAGAGGAGCCTGTTGGGCTGCAGTCCACGGGGTCGCAAAGACTCAGACATGACTGAACGACTTCACTTTCTCTTTCATGATCAACACAAGTTACTGCCAGGACATAATTAAATTATGAAATGTTACTTTCTCTTTCAAAAGCAGAAAATGCATTTGAAGAATTATGGCATGACACCTTCCAATTTATAGTTAGTGTTTACAGATATTTTTAAAACTCTGCATCATTTATTGCTATTGTGAACAAGTTCTGGCATGACTTAAGGAGAGGTCTTGCATTCAGATAATACAGATGTTTGTATCAGGAGTTAACAAACAAACCATTAATAAGTAATCCAGCAGTATAATGAAACCATCACCTAACAAAAGTGACACAGTACATTGCTGGCTGCAGCAAGTAATTAAAATGAAACAAGTTTGTTACATTTAGGATAATAAAAGGAAATAACTACAAGCAGCTGAGAGGGCTTTTTGTTTGAAAAACCAGGAGATTTCTGGTTGTGTTTTTCATCTGCATTACAATGCTTTCCTCCCTCGTGACCTTTTGGCATCTTGCACTTTTAAAATGCATCACTTTTAAATATTCATTTGGGTAGTGGAGCAATGATGCCTTTCATTTATTCTGCAATGATGTTTGCATATTTCCTGTAGGATAATATTTAATTCTTCTCTTATAGATTGATAATTCACCATATGATTTGGCAGAAGTAAAGCTTCCTTCAACCTCAAGCCAATAAAATGCAGCTGTCGTTTATACAGAACTAAATATGTACTAAAGACTAGGCTAGGGGCTTTGTCCCTGGATCGTATTTCATTTTCATTAGAATTAGCTTGTGCAGGAAGAAAAGTGAAGGTACAGAATTCAGTAAGCCATTTAAAATCATTCAGTACCTTTCTTTTTTTTTTTTTTTTTCCCTTATTTCATACTTATTTCATTTCCTTATTTCATCCTTATTTCATGATCTTCCTATTGGCACTAGAAAGGGAAGTTTTTCCACTCCCAAACAGTATTTCCTCCTTTACTTAATGAAAGATATAAGCCAGAAATATTGCAGGCTGAAAAGGGAAACATTGGTAGTCTGGCAAAGAAGTCTTAACTTCTAGTAGAACCAAAAACAAAGCTGGAGACAAGTTAAAGTTGAGAACTGAGTGGCTTTTCCTGGTTCCTTGAGTCAAACAGTGTGACTTCCTCATTTGCTTCCATTTCTAATTCTGAGAACTCCAGATATACCCAAGATCAAAAAAAAAAAAAAAAGAAAAAGAAAAAAAAAAAAACACACCACATTCCAAAATCAAATAAATGATTTCTTGATTATTTGGGTCTCTGGTCCTCTCCACTAACATGTATAATCAAGAGCTGATGATGCCATATATGATAAGTAATTCTTTGATGAAAAATTTGATACTTAATTTCTTATAGGAGTTTCATTTTTGCTTTTGCTTGCAAGTTTTAGTTCTGACAAGCCTATTTCTGAAGAATGCCATTTAGTCCTCTGGGTTTTCGAATGTCATTTGAAATATTTTTAGCCATTTAAGAAAAAGGAAGCCAAAGTCATGTTTCAGGGGAGAAAAAAAGAATCCAACTAGAAGTAACAGCTTAATCCAGGCTGGACAGCAGAATGCATGAACTCTGGCTGTTGAAATAACAATTTAGCAATCCTAAACTAGACTCCCGTCAAAATGAAGCTTTCACTCATTCCCCAGCCCCTCACTGTACTCTTTTCTCTTTCATATAGCTTTTATAATGCACTTGTCAAACTAGTCATTAAATTCACATTTGCATGCTGACCATGAAGTGTTTGGGCTTCCAAGATGGTCAAAATCAACTGCTTTGAAGCTAGTAATCTGCTGAATTAGCTGCCTTCTTTCATGGTATTCCAGAGCAAACAGATCCCCTTTAAAGAAGTCTCCACTCTTGTTTCAAGTGGTTCAAGTCTGTTATTCTTACATAAAGATGTTAGGGTTCTTCCAAGAGAAGTTCAAAGAGAAATTTAGGAATAAAATGTTAAGCAGATTAAAAGGACTTTGAGTATAATGATCATGTCACTGAGTAAAAGATGAGGTTAAAATTGGCCATCACTTTACTGTGTTATCAGTTATGTGTTTTTCCTTAACTTGCATAGAAAGTCTCAAGTTAGCCCTAAGTTTTAGAAAGGAATGTCATCACCGGGACAAATGTCAGAGTAGTATTACTCATTGAGTGCTTAGTCTAACACATAGGTCGGGAAGGTCCCCTGCAGAAGGAAATGGCAACCCATTCCAGTACTCTTGCCCGGAAAATCCCATGGACGGAGGAGCCTGGTAGGCTACTGTCCATGGGGTCACAAAGAGTTGGACATGACTGAGTGACTTCACTTTTCTTTACCGTCTGAGCCATAGGGAAGCCTGCTGTAGTAGACTGCAGAAAAATCCAAACAAACTTTAAGATGGACCTACACATTTGACTTGCTTATTCTCTAAAGACCATCTTTTTATTTTATTTATTTATTTTTATCTTTTTAATATGTCCTTAAACGTTTCAGCATAATAATGTATTATCTATCATATTTATTATAATGATTAAGAGGAACTAGTAAGATAAGTCGGAGAAGGCAATGGCACCCCACTCCAGTGCTTTTGCCTAGAAAATCCCATGGATGGAGGAGCCCGGTGGGCTGCAGTCCATGGGGTCGCTAGAGTCGGACACGACTGAGCAACTTCATTTTCACTTTTCACTTTCATGCATTGGAGAAGGAAATGGCAACCCAGTCCAGTGTTCTTGCCTGGAGAATCCCAGGGACGGGAAGCCTGGTGGGCTGCCGTCTGTGGGTCACACAGAGTCGGACACGACTGAAGCGACTTAGCAGCAGCAGCAGTAAGATAAGTCATATAAGGTGCTTGGGACATAGTAAAATCATAATAAAAGCTATGCATGCTAAGTCACTTCAGTCGTGTCCGACTCTGTATGACCCCATAGATGGCAGCCCACTAGGCTCCTCTGTCCCTGGGATTCTCCAGGCAAGAATACTGGAGTGGGTTGCCATTTCCTTCTCCAATGCATGAAAGTGAAAAGTGAAAGTGAAGTCGCTTAGTCATGCCGGACTCTTTAGCAACCCCATGGACTGGAGGCTACTAGGCTCCTCCCTCCATGGGATTTTCCAGGCAAGAGTACTGGATTGGGGTGCCATTGCCTTCTCCAAAAGCTATGCATATTATACCCCATAACACATACTATTTGATATACACTAAATATTTTTGTAACAATGGAAATAATGTGTATGAATCACATCCTAATGCCTTCACATAGCAGTCACAAGTAAATAGTGTCATTCTGTATGCATAAATCACCAATAATTATCTGTGCCTATAAGTGAGGTGCAAAACTGGAATCCAATGGACCTAATAATTGTGATATTTTGTAGAACATATTGAAATATTTACCTTTGAAAGGAAAGAGAGAAACTATATTTGCTTTATTCATATAAACATATAATGTTATAGTCATCTTTAAAACTGAATTAGCTTATTCTCATATACACAAAAATACTCTATAATTTACGACACCACATGAAGATCTTTATTTTCAAACATCTAGCCAGATGCACTGCAAATAACATGATTAGGGTTGAACAATTTGTTCTCAAGGAGTCATAATTTCTTGAAAGCTCTGTTAACCTTTCCAAGCCACTAGGGTGTCATTTAGTATAATGAGTGCTAGTTTCGTAAGTGGTGTCCCAGTGACCCAAAAGATTTATCCCAACTTCTAAAAGTGCTCCTTAATCTCCATGGTACAGTTTACACAGTGGAAAAATATGCTTCATTATCTCACAAACATACATTACAGGCAAAGACCTTAATAATTTCAACATTTTTTGTGCTTAAACTGGGTAACAATAAAAGGAGTGTTTCTAAAAATAAAGTGAAAGTCACATGTAGAAAGTCAATTATTATGATCCAATATTTTCTCTTTTACTGAATTTTGTTTAAAAAATTCTTCTACAATCCAATTTTAGGACTCCTTTTAAGATGTAAATGAGTATCAGAAGGGAGGGGCTATCTCAGGCTAATTTCCTTAGCGCGCTCAGAATGATGATTTTCATCTTCTCCTATTGCTCTCCAAGGCCCTTTTCTGGTTCTTCAAACTGATGTTTTGCTCTTTTCAAGCTTGAATGACATTGGAACATATTTTTTTTAGCTCAATGAATTTGTATCTAGGCAAGTTCCTAATTGCCTTACATAAACAGTTTCTTCAATGTTTCTGTAAAAAATATTCTTATACAAATCACTGCCTTTACAAAGAATAAAATTTAGATTTCTCTGAATGATAGGAAAAATGACTAATGGAATGAATATCATATTATATGCAATATATTCTGATAATACTGCAGACATATCATTCTTGCTTCTCCCTTGTGCATCATAAATATGAGTATATGATTTAAGAAAGATAGGAAATCACTTATTTCTATTTCTCATTCCTAATCTGAGGTCAGAAATCCTTTTTAATAGTTATAATCATGTCTGAAACCACTACTTTAGAGATGGAAGTTTAGTTATTATGTTGAGAATTTCAACTTAAAATGTGGGATATTTCCACAAAGAGTATTAATGAATGATGAAGCAGGAATGTGTTGAACTTTGTGAAAATAAGTGGGAGAGTGGTGGGCAGAAGTTTCTCTTTTTACTTAAGTCCCATAAACATTTTTCTTTTTACAAATTCATGTAGAAAATTTTGGTTGCAGAATCAAATTCATTATGACCTATTTTCATCTTAGTTATGTCAAAAGAAAAATATGAATTCTACTACAGGGAATAAGGTAGTATATTCCCAACTTTAATGCACCTACAGAAATCACATGGACCCTCTTATCAAAGTGTAGATTCTGAGTTTGATTTTGTTATGTTTTGAGTAGGGCCTCAGATTCTGTGTTTCTAAGAAGCTATTAGGGAATGCTACTGTGCCTGATAGATGGACCACATTTTGAGTAACAATGGAATAGAAAATAGAGTTATTCCTTTTTTAGCAGTTAGATTTTCAGAGATGCCTGAGGAGTTACATGATTAATGTCTACATATCAATGTAGTTCTTTAGTTTAACTGAAAACCAAAGAGTAACCTAGTGCAGAGAAACGATTATAGAATGGCAATTCTGATACCATAATAACTATCATTTTATTCTGTGAATTTTTAGATTTATGACATAGGTTACCAGAATGCATATATCAGACACAATCTAGAAATTCTGGGGAGAAAGTAGTTTGAGTATGGAGACAATGAGAGTATATGGAGGTTTACAATTGTCTGAACACTTATTGAGGAAAAGGGCATAGTTGTTACTATGTAAAAATGAATGGGTTGATGTTCGTTGTTTTCATGCAATCCCACAAAAAGTAGGAAAGTTTATTTATTAACATGATATGAAACCAGATATAATTTGCATTGCATATCTAATAGGTTTGACCCTATAACCATATCTATGTGCAAGAAATGTTACTTTAGATTAAATGGTTGTTGAATAGTTGATACTTCCTACACAAATAGTTACATCACAAATGTTTTAATAAATAAAATATTAATAGCCAGCTATTTCATTTGTTATATGATTAATACAGGTATATTAGGTATTTCATTTATTATACAACTGATACAGGTATAAGTTACAAATACCATGTTATGACCAAATCACAATTGAAGATATTCTATTTGAATAAAATAACCATTCTTTCTATACCAAAATTTGAGCAAGTAATATATGTATCTTAGGAATAAAAACTACTTTCTCTATATATTTATTTTCCATAGCAATATTACATTCAAAGAAATTCCTGATTATTTGGAATTTAACAAGCTTAAGATCTTTGCAAGAAATCTGAGTAGATTATAAATTTTCTAAAGAGCTTTTTTAAAAAGAACGCTTTCCATCACACAGTACATAATCAGTAGTTCTTTTGCATTTGAAAAGAAAGGTGAGTAGTTATTATTTCAGTGCAAGTACCATAAATAGGGAATTTGGTAATAAGAGGAACATTTGTTATTTAGGGTAAAAATAATACATACATGAAATGTGTGTAGATGTTACATGTAAGTTTACAGAAAAAAATTTTTAAAAATGGTGAAGCTGGGATTTGAAGTAATAAAAATATAACAAACATGGTTTAAAAAAGAACACTTTACTATAATTTACAGTAAGTAGTAAAATGCTCAGCAATGTTGCAGTAGCGAAATTAGAAAAAAATATATATTAAGTAGTTGAGTTCAAGAATAGTTTATTTCTTACTCTTAAGTGATCTGCACGCATTAATATAAACCTCTACATGCAGAGAAAAGGCATTGAATCTGTCTTACTCACCAGGCATGTCACTGATTCCTTCTTCCCACACATAGAACACACACATTTCCTCCTTACAGGAAATAAAGTCCTCTCTTGTCAGTGACTGGTCTGCAGCCATTCTCAAATGCCACTGGGAAGATAGTTTTTGAAGGTTTACTCCATCTTCTGAGCTGAATGAGCTTCAAATTTAAAAGATGTACTAATAGAGTTCCTTGGGGAATAACCCAGACAATCGCATATGAAGTGACATTAGCAGTTATTCTCTTATCAGTCCTACAAATAAATGGATCATTCACACTTTCAGTACTAATTATTACACAGGAACACCTATGATTAACTTTCCCACCCTGACACCTCACCATAATATGAGTTATCTTTATTCTCACAGAAATCTTTTGATTTGACAGAAAGTGAATCGGAATATGTACGCATAGAATACATGGCAGACTCATTCATGGTGTTCCTGGCAGAGAATGTCAACATCATCATAAGAAACGTTTATTATTTTTAGGAGCATTTCATAACCCTTACATATATGAAGTATACAAAGACAACCTCATCATTAAAACACTCCTTTTAATAATCTCTTTTCTAAGAATTCTAACACCCTACCCATGATTTTGATATGATTAAGTTACAGATCTTTTATATAAACAAAAATTGCCACTAACACTAGCCTTATGTATGTGATGGGTTTAACAACCTTCATCATATCAGGCACCCCATCACACACATAAGAAATATGTCTGACAAAAGAGTTTCTTTGATAGGTTAAATAATAGCAGTTTAAACCCTCTTATTTTTAGATTTTATAGGAATTGAATAGTGAATTCAAAATCCTTCATGCCACTATGTTACACCATACTCTATAGCACAGTCACTAAATAAGTTATCAGGCCCATATGCTAAAAACACTAGTTATATCTTTTCCGTACTAATAATTCTATTGATTTTACTATCATTCTACTATTATCCCAGGACAATAATTAAACCTACAGGCCCATACTTGTTATTAACCTGAATCGAATTTGAAATAAAATACCAGCTATGGGCCCCATTCTAATAAAACAATTTAACCCACAAGCTATAGAAACAGCCACTAAATATTTTTTAACACAAGCCACTGCATCATTGCTGCTGCTGCTAAGTAGCTTCAGTCGTGTCCGACTCTGTGCGACCCCATAGACTGCAGCCCAGCAGGCTCCCTCTTCCCTGGGATTCTCCAGGCAAGAACACTGGAGTGGGTTGCCATTTCCTTCTCCAATGGATGAAAGTGAAAAGTGAAAGTGAAGTCGCTCAGTCGTGTCTGACTATTAGCGACCCCATGGACTGCAGCCTACCAGGCTCCTCTGTCCATGGGATTTTCCAGGCAAGAGTACTGGAGTGGGCTGCCATTGCCTTCCCCCACTGCATCACTACTACCTTATAATGGCTATACAATTACTATTTTAACATATTCCAGTCAATGAACAATTAAAAGAACCTTTAATACAATAGCATTCACCATCATAACAGTAGTCCTCATCATAAATTTAAGACTTTCCCTATTTCACATGTGAATGCCTGAAGTTACAGAGGCATTCTGCTAACAGCAAGCCTATTTCTATTAACTTATAATTGAAATGTTAGGGACATTTCATATTAATGGACACACACTGCCTTTCAAAAATAATGACAAAACATATGTTACATGAATTATTTTTCAATTTGAAACACAAACCCCCTGAAACTAAGGGTCAGTTCAGTTCAGTCGCTCAGTCACGTCCGACTCTTTGCAACACCATTAAACGCAGCACGCCAGGCCTCCATGTCCATCACCAACTCACGGAGTTAATTCAGACTCACGTCCATCGAGTCAGTGATGCCATCCAGCCATCTCATCCTCTGCCATCCCCTTCTCCTCTTGCCCCCAATCCCTCCCATCATCAGAGTCTTTTCCAATGAGTCAACTCTTCACATAAGGTGGCCAAAGTACTGGAGTTTCAGCTTTAGCATCATTCCTTCTAAAGAAATCCCAGGGCTGATCTCCTTCAGATTGGACTGATTGGACTTCCTTGCAGTCCAAGGGACTCTCAAGAGTCTTCTCCAACATCACAGTTCAAAAGCATCAATTCTTCCGTACTCAGCCTTCTTCACAGTCCAACTCTCACATCCATACATGACCACAGGAAAAACCATAGCCTTGACTAGATGAACCTTTGTTGGCAAAGTAATGTCTCTGCTTTTGAATATGCCATCTAGGTTGGTCATAACTTTCCTTCCAAAGAGTAAGCGTCTTTTAATTTCATGGCTGCAGTCACCATCTGCTGTGATTTTGGAGCCCAAAAAATAAAGTCTGACACTGTTTCCACTATTTCCCCATCTATTTCCCATGAAGTGATGGGACCAGATGCCATGATCTTCGTTTTGTGAATGTTGAGTTTTAAGCCAACTTTTTCACTCTCTCACCTTCATCAAAAGCCTTTTAGTTTCTCTTCACTATCTGCCATAAGGGTGGTGTCAAGTGCATATCTGAGGTTATTGATATTTCTCCTGGCAGTCTTGACTCCAGCTTGTGCTTCTTCCAGGCCAGCATTTCTTAAGATGTACTCTGCATATAAGTTAAGTAAACAGGGTGACAATATACAGCCTGACATGCTCCTTTTCCTACTTGGACCAGTCTGTTGTTCCATGTCCAGTTCTAACTGTTGCTGCCTGACGTGCATACAAATTTCTCAAGAGGCAGGTCAGGTGGTCTGGTATTCCCATCTCTTTCAGAATTTTCCGCAATTTATTGTGATCCACACAGTCAAAGGCTTTGGCATAGTCAATAAAGCAGAAATAGATGCTTTTCTGGAACTCTCTTGCTTTTTCCATGATCCAGCAGATGTTGGCAATTTGGTCTCTGGTTCGTCTGCCTTTTCTATAACCAGCTTGAACAACTGGAAGTTCACGGTTCATGTATTGCTGAAGCCTGGCTTGGAGAATTTTGAGCATTACTTTACTAGCGTGTGAGATGAGTGCAATTGTGTGGTAGTTTGAGCATTCTTTGGCATTGCCTTTCTTTCGGATTGGAATGAAAACTGACCTTTTCCAGTCCCGTGGCCACTGCTGAGTTTTCCAAATCTGCTGGCATATTGAGTGCAGCACTTTCACAGCATCATCTTTCAGGATTTGGAATAGCTCAACTGGAATTCCATCACCTCCACTAGCTTTATTTGTAATGATGCTTTCTAAGGCCCACTTGACTTCACATTCCAGGATGTCTGGCTCTAGGTCAGTCATCACACCATCGTAATTATCTGGGTCGTGAAGATCTTTTTTGTACAGTTCTTCTGTGTATTCTTGCCACGTCTTCTTAATATCTTCAACTTCTCTAATTCCATACCATTTCTGTCTTTTATCGAGCCCATCTTTGCATGAAATATTCCCTTGGTATCTTTAATTTTCTTGAAGAGATCTCTAGTCTTTCCCATTTTGTTGTTTTCCTCTATTTCTTTGCATTGATTGCTGAAGAAGGCTTTCTTATCTCTTCTTACTATTCTTTGGAACTCTGCATTCAGATGCTTATATCTTTCCTTTTCTCCTTTGCTTTTCGCTTCTCTTCTTTCACAGCTATTTGTAAGGCCTCCCCAGACAGCCATTTTGCTTTTTTTGCATTTCTTTTCCATGGGGATGATCTTGATCCCTGTCTCCTGTACAAATTCACAAACCTCCGTCCATAGTTCATCAGGCCCTCTATCTATCAGATCTCGTCCCTTGAATCTATTTCTCACTTCCACTGTATAATCATAAGGGATTTGATTTCGGTCATACCTGAATGGTCTAGTGGTTTTCCTTACTTTCTTCAATTTCAGTCTGAATTTGGCAATAAGAAGTTCATGATCTGAGCCACAGTCAGATCCTGGTCTTGTTTTTGTTCACAGTATAGAGCTTCTCCATATTTGGCTGCAAATAATATAATCAATCTTATATCAATGTTGACCATCTGGTGATGTCCATATGTAGAGTCTTCTCTTATCTTGTTGGGAGAAGGTGTTTGCTATGACCAGTGCATTTTCTTGGCAAAACTCTATTAGTCTTTGCCCTGCTTCATTCCGTATCCAAGGCCAAATTTACCTGTTACTCCAGGTGTCTCTTGACTTCCTACTTTTGCATTCCAGTCCCCTATAATGAAAAGGACATCTTTTTGGGGTGTTAGTTCTAAAAGGTCTTGTAGCTCTTCATAGAACCGTTCAACTTCAGCTTCTTCAGCATTACTGGTTGGGGCATAGACTTGGATTACTGTGATATTGAATGGTTTGCCTTGGAAACGAACAGAGATCATTCTGTCATTTTTGAGATTGCATCCAAGTACTGCATTTCGAACTCTTTTGTTCACCATGGTGGCTACTCCATTTATTCTGAGGGATTCCTGCCTGCAGTAGTAGATATAATGGTCTTCTGAGTTAAATTCACCCATTCCAGTCCATTTTAGTTCGCTGATTCCTAGAATGTCGACATTGACTCTTGCCATCTCTTGTTTGACCACTTCCAATTTGCCTTGATTCATGGACTTGACATTCCAGGTTCCTATGCAATATTGCTCTTTAAGGCACTGGACCTTGCTTCTATCACCAGTCACATCCACAACTGGATATTGTTTTTGCTTTGGCTGCATCCCTTCATTCTTTCTGGAGTTATTTCTCCACTGATCTCCAGTAGCATATTGGGCACCTACTGACCTGGGGAGTTCCTCTTTCGTATCCTATCATTTTGCCTTTTCATACTGTTCATGCGGTTCTCAAGGCAAGAATATTGAAGTGGTTTGCCATTCCCTTCTCCAGTGGACCATATTCTGTCAGATCTCTCCACCATGACCTGCCCGTTTTTGGTGGCCCCATGGGCATGGCTTATTTTCATTGAGTTAGACAAGGCTGTGGTCCTAGTGTGATTAGATTCACTAGTTTTCTGTGAGTATGGTTTCAATGTGTCTGGCCTCTGATGCCCTCTTGCAATACCTACCATCTTACTTGGGTTTCTCTTACTTTGGGCGTGGGGTATCTCTTCATGGCCACTCCAGCAAAGCGCAGCCACTGCTCCTTACATGGGACGAGGGGTACTGTCTGCATAATGCACATTTATAACACATGGTTGAATCTCCATTAAAATCCATCTTGGAGTCCAATCACTATTACCTCCTTTCTTTGTGAGACCAAGAGACTAATATGGTTATTGCCACAAAGATCCCATATTAGTAAAGATTCCAAAGCTTACAGTGATCTTGTGAAGAAAATTATACATGGAGCTGAAGCTAAAAATGTGGAACCAACTTTTCTGAGTTGGAATTCAATCTTCTTGCACAAAATCAAAGTGGTTCATATATATTGCTTCCAAACTAAGAAGCATTTCACTTTGCCTTGGTGTTACCTGTGATTTTCAAGCAAAGTATATGTTGTTCCGTGTGTGTGGAGATGAGCAAAGGAAACATGGTTAAAGACAAGTTTAAGCCAATTCATGAAAAAGGCAAACATTGGATATTGTGACATCATAATAAAAAATCCAACTGTATAAATGATTGTCTTGTAATTTAAAAATAAAATGATAAAATTGTATGATAAAGTTTTAAATGAGCATAGATTTTGTTCATTCAATACTAAACAAATAGCATGTTAGCAAGTGTATTTAGTTTCTATTTCTCCATCTTAATATTCTGAGTGAATATTATGAAGTCATCAATCAGACTTCATGTTCTTCCAGATTCAAAACCTGAAAAAGAAAGACACAGTCTCTGCTTCACTTGTTCTTTATTCTGAAAACTTATCACTTCCAAGGTTCCAAGCTCCCAAGCCCCTACCCTCTTCTAAACTGGATCTGCCTTCATCTGAGTCCTCACTACCTCAGACACTGTATTTCAACCACACACATCATGTTGTGAACAGCTCTTAACCTTGTCAACCTGAGTAACTTCCTGTAACATGCAAAATATTTCCATGTTTCAGATCCACGTTGTTTAATAATACCACTTCTTCAACTCACCTTCTCAATACATGCACACATTTTCTAATTCCATTAAGGACTTTGCATTATAGTTACCTCATCAGCTATGATTCTGGGACCAAAGATGTGATAGAGTTTCACATTTCTCTCTGACTAAAATTGTTCTATTTCCAGTTAGCACCTTAACACTACTTAATACTTTGGCCATCTGAGGCAAAGAGCCAACTCAGTGGAAAAGACACTGATGCTGGGAAAAATTGAGGGCAAGAGGAGAAGGGGGAGGCAGAAGATGAGATGACTGTATGGCATCATCAACTGAATGAGCCTGAGTTTCAGCAAGCTCCAGGAGATAGTAAAGGACAGGGAAGCTGGGTGTGCTGCAGTTTCTAGAGTTGCAAAGAGCTAGGCATGACTTAGCAACTGAAAAATAATAACAATTAAAAAAAATGTTTTTAACTTTTATTTTCTATCTTCCCATAGAATGTCAACACTATGGGTGCAAGAATTTTTAAAAAATATATTCTGATATAACTGTAGTTATTAGAAAAGTCTATTACATGACTGGGGAGTCAATCTTCATTCCTTAAAAAGTACCTGCTATATAGTCATTCCAATCCCAAAGAAAGGCAATGCCAAAGAATGCTCAAACTACTGCACAATTGCACTCATCTCACACGCTAGTAAAGTAATGCTCAAAATTCTCCAAGCCAGGCTCCAGCAATACGTGAACCATGAACTTCCTGATGTTCAAGCTGGTTTTAGAAAAGGCAGAGGAACCAGAGATCAAATTGCCAACATCTGCTGGATCATGGAAAAAGCAAAAGAGTTCCAGAAAAGCATCTATTTCTGCTTTATTGACTATGCCAAAGCCTTTGACTGTGTGGATCACAATAAACTGTGGAAAATTCTGAAAGAGATGAGAATACCAGACCACCTGATCTGCCTCTTGAGAAATTTGTATGCAGGTCAGAAAGCAACAGTTAGAACTGGACATGGAACAACAGACTGGTTCCAAATAGGAAAAGGAGTTCGTCAAGGCTGTATATTGTCACCCTGTTTATTTAACTTATATGCAGAGTACATCATGAGAAATTCTGGGCTGGAGGAAGCACAAGCTGGAATCAAGATTGCCTGGAGAAATATCAGTAACCTCAGATATGCAGATGACACCATCCTTATGGCAGAAAGTGAAGAGGAACTAAAAAGCCTCTTGATGAAAGTGAAAGAGGAGACTGAAAAAGTTGGCTTAAAGCTCAAGATTCAGAAAACGAAGATCATGGCAAACAGTCCCATCACTTCATGCGAAATAGATGGGGAAACAGTGGAAACAGTGTCAGACTTTATTTTGGGGGGCTCCAAAATCACTACAGATGGTGACTGCAGCCATGAAATTAAAAGACGCTTACTCCTTGGAAGGAAAGTTATGACCAACCTAGATAGCATATTGAAAAGCAGAGACATTACTTTGCCAACAAAGGTTCGTCTAGTCAAGGCTATGGTTTTTCCTGTGGTCATGTATGGATGTGAGAGTTGGACTGTGAAGAAGGCTGAGTGCCGAAGAATTGATGCTTTTAAACTGTGGTGTTGGAGAAGACTCTTGAGAGTCCCTTGGACTGCAGGAGATCCAACCAGTCCATTCTGAAGCAGATCAGCCCTGGGATTTCTTTGGAAAGAATGATACTAAAGCTGAAACTCCAGTACTTTGGCCACCTCATGTGAAGAGTTGACTCATTGGAAAAGACTCTGATGCTGGGAGGGATTGGGGGCAGGAGGAGAAGGGGATGACAGAGGCTGGATGGCATCACTGACTAGATGGACATGAGTCTGAGTGAATTCCAGGAGTTGGTGATGGACAGGGAGGCCTGGCGTGCTGCAATTCATAGGACAGCAAAGAGTCGGACATGACTGAGGAACTGAACTGAACTGAACTGAAAGTTTATCAGATATTTTCATACAGAAGAAACAAACGAGACTCAGAATTTTTGTTGGTGTTGTTTACAATCATCTGAAAACGTAATGTAAACAAAAGATCAATACTGATTTACATTATAATTCTAAAGGATAAAGGGACCTTTACATATAGGATCATTTAATTTCCTGATGGCTCAGATGGTAAAGAATCTGCCTGCAATGCAGGAGACCTGAGTTCAATCCCTAGGTCAGGAAGCTTCCTTGGAGAAGGGAATGGCAATCCACTCCACTATTCTTGTCTGGAAAATTCCAATGACAGAGGAGCCTGGCAGGCTACAGTCCATGGAGTCAAAAAGAGTCAGACACAACTACACTACTACACTACTACTACTGCTGCTGCTAAGTCACTCCAGTCGTGTCCGACTCTGTGCGACCCCATAGACCGTAGCCGACCAGGCTCCTCCATCCCTGGGATTCTCCAGGCAAGATCACCGGAGTGGGTTGCCATTTCCTTCTCCAATGCATGAAAGTGAAAAATGAAAGTGAAGTCGCTCAGTCGTGTCTGACTCTTCGCGACCCCATGGACTGCAGCCTACCAGGCTCCTCCATTCAGGGATTTTCCAGGCAAGAGTACTACTGTAACTAATAAAATAATATAGATGTGGAATCCAAGCTCAATGGAAAAGGGAAGCCAAGAGCTGTGAGGGTATGAGATGTTTCTTTCCGTGTAAGTTGATTACTAGGCTGACCTCATTTTCATGGATGCTTAGAGAAGAAAATAAACTTGGTTTAGAGAACAAGTACATCAGATTACTCACAGAGTGTCAATAGTCAGAGTGTCATTATTTTTTTGCATTTATTCCCTGAAACCCTGTGTTCCACACATGACTCAAAAAGGGCTGGATAACATCTGCACACTCACTGTGCTGTGGCAGAGAAGAAGAACACAGAACTAGAGCAACAGAACCTTTTATAATGGGCTGTGATCATGGCTGCACTTTGCTCCCATAGGAGAGAGTATTTTTAATATACTGAACCATAAGCAGACCAGATCTTGGGAAGCAACACTATCTCTACCCTCCAAGCCTAGAAGCAAACCTGATACTTGGGAGACACCATCTCTGTATTTCAAAGGGTTTGCTATACAAACACTCCTGCAAAATAGTTCAGAAAAAAAAAAAAAAAAAAGCTGTCAGTGCATTGTTTCCAAGATTTGCAGACATGTGAGAAATACAATGGAGGACTGAATACAGAGAGAAGTACCTGAATTGCTTATATACTTTGTTTTGACTATCATCTCCCTCATTATTCTGTCTATATCATAGCTGGCAGAATGAGCAAAAGACATTAAGTTTTGTTCAGCACTGCAATGAAAGGAGAAATAATTCACTTCCACTTTTACTATCATATTTTTCAAGTAAAGGTTATATGATGTTTCCAATCAGTAGTGTATTACAACTCATTCCACATTATAAGAGCCAATTAATAAAAGTTCAAGGATTACAGAGGAGACCAATGTTAAATATAGCCATGGATAGAAATGAAATTATATACATTCATAATTATTGTTATATTTAAAAGGCAATAAATATTATGCATTTAGTGTGTATATATATATATATATATATATATATATATATATATATATTCACAGGTTCCATGTAGGTATATATATACCTACAATATCTCCATGGTGGAAATACCATGGATATATATAATGGCACACTACTGTACTTCCCTTTCTGTTATGGGTTGAAATATGCCTCCTAAAATACACACTGAAATTCCAACACAAGAAACCTGTGAATGTGACCATATTTGGAAATAAGTGTTTTTTGAGTATAATCAAGTTAAGATGAGGTCATTGTTGTTATTTGTTGTTGCTCAATTGCTAATTCATGTCTGACTCTTTGCAACCCCATGGAGTTCAGCATCTCCCTGAGTTTGCTCAAACTCATGTCCATTGAGTCTCATCGTCTGTTGTCCCCTTCTCCTCCTGCCCTCAATCTTTCCTAACATTAGGGTCTTTTCCAGTGAGTGGACTCTTCCAATCAAGTGGCCAAGGAGATTTGCAAGGAGATCAAGCCAGTCAATCCTCAAGAAAATCAACCCTGACTATTCATTGGAAGGACTGATGCTGAAGATGAGGTCATAGTTGGTTACAATAAGCTCTAACCTAATGCCTGGTGTTCTTATTTGTAGAGAAAAATATGGACACAGCAACACAGAAGGGAGAAATGCCATGTGAAAAAGGAGGTAGAGATTGGAGTGATATGTCTACAAGCCAGAGACGGCTAAGGATTACTATCAAGTACCAGAAGCTAGATAGAGGAAGAAAGGATCCTCCCCTATAGATATCAGAGAGAGCATGGCCCTGCCAACACCTCGATTTTAAATTTCTATCTTCTAGAACCATGAGTGAATAAATGTCATTTGTCCTGGGATACTTTGTTATAGCAGGCCTAGGAAATTAATACACTTTCCAATTCCTCATTCACCAGGATCCCATTTGTAGCCTGAAATTGGCCATGGTGGGAATATTGACAACAGGGAATCAAGCAGTATTACAAATAAGAGATTTATTTAATGCTGATGCTTAAAGAAGTTTTAACCTAGTGAATACAACTTGCATGAGTATTAGAATAGTTAACCAATAGATCATAGGTAAGATTCAATGGTGATGTATTTATAGGGATAAAGCTAGATTAGGATGCATTTGTTAATTCATAGCAGGATTGCAAGCATAGGTCAGCTATAGCAAAAATCAAATATTCTATGATAACTGGTTGACTATATACAATTTACCATAAAGAGTATTGATCTTAATATAAGCACTTTATACAAAATGATGTTGAAGAATTACCTCAAATTATCAGTGACTTTTTTATATGTGAATTAAAAAAATATGTTATGGGGATTATCAGAGCTTTGTTAGAGAATTATATAATGATACTCCCAACTAATTTTCACTATGCAAAGACATCTGAGAGCAGAAACTGGCCATCAGTCATCTGGGATATGCAAATACTACATAGGTAAGGGGGCAAGTTGGAAACAGTGACAGACTTTATTTTCTTGGGCTCCAAAATCACTGCAGATGGTGACTGCAGCCATGAAATTAAAAGATACTTGCTCCCTAGAAGAAAAGCTATGAAAAACCATGGCATATTAAAAAGCAGAGACATTATTTTGCCAACAAAGGACCATATAGTCAAAGCTATGGTTTTTTGAGTAGTCATGTATGGATGTCAGAGTGGAACATAAAGAAGGTTGATGCTTTTGAACTGTGGTGTTGGAGAAGATCAAACTAGTCAATCCTAAAGGAAATCAACTGAATATTCATTGAAAAGACTGATGCTGAAGCTGAAGCTCTAATACTTTGACCACCTGATGCAAAGAACTGACTCATTGGAAAAGCCCCTGATGCTGGGAAAGATTGAAGGCAGGAGGAGAAGGGTATGACAGAGGATGAGAGGTTGGATGGCATCACTGACTTAATGGACATGAGTTTGAGCAGGATCCAGGAGATGGTGAAGGACAGGGAAGTTTGGTGTGCTGCAGTCCAAGGGATCGCAAAAAGTCGGACTGAGAGACTGAACAACGAGGGGTTAAGCTGAAAGAAGAAAAGACTGATCACCTTAGAGGATTTAAAAAGCTCAACATCCCTGGGCCTCAATCTAGACTTATCAAATCAGAATTAGGGACACAGAGTGGCATGAATTAAAATATGTCAAAGATCCATCAGGTGATTATGATGAATATACAGAACCATCAAGTACTCAGATCAATGCTCTTCACATTTTTTTCCTTAAATATTTCACACTTCTAAATTTCCCCTGTTGATTCTTTCTTTCCTCCAATGCCTCTGGGGAGAATGACATAGCCACCTTCTATTGCCAGTGATCCTGTGATGTGTATGTAGCCAGAAGAACTGATACTTCTCTAATGTTCTCAGTTTCTTAGTTTAGGTCTGTGGCTGGTATTCACAAGGCCAAGTATTACTGCCTTTATTCAAAGAGTCAGTTTGATAAGTCTGAAAACCAAACAGAGGCATTCTATCTGCCTCTATTTCCAAGCAGGCCTGTACCTGTTCCTTTTTTTTTTTTTTTTTTCCTTGTATTTTAAGGACATGATTAAAACATGTCTGTACATCAGATATCTATCATCGAGCTTTCCACTTGACTTTCTTAACCTGCTTTCTGTACCATTATCAATTATGCATTAGCTAGTGGTATTTAATATTAGCAGACTGGCTCCATTTTAACATATATTGCCAAATTTGCCTTATCATTTAACCACACATATGGTGTTCATGATGAAATCACACCAAAAAAGGCCAGCATTATAATCATTAAATTAAAACTGGCTATTTCATTAATGTAATCACTTGACAAATGGAAGTTGATTGCATATCTGAAGCATACTATATACTCATCTCTGAAAATATTTGATAGCTTTATAGCTTTAGTTTGCCTCTGTGGGACTTAAATATATAATCAGAGTATGGGCCAAAGCATTCAGTGATTATCTTCAGATCTTTATTACCTGTGAAAATTAAAGGCTTAACGATCTGTTTCTGTCATGCTGGCCGGTTGGTGATATCAGACTCACTTAACTTGGTCATCCATCCAAAACACTGTGCTGACTCTGCACATCAAACACTAATGAACACCCTCGTCTGCAGGTGCCTTATTTGTACTGTGATGTGAACACAGATGGGACAAAGTTGTTTTCAAATGAATCTATAAACTGTGAAAATGGTATATGCACATTTACCTCTATTATTTGAGATTTAGGAAAACAGAAGTACTATGATACATGGTGATATATGGTAGAGCTTTGGAAAGGAGGGGCCATTTTAAATAACACAAACAAAGATACTGAACAGTGCAACAAATATTAAGGGACACTAAATTATCAGGTCTTTAGATTGCATGAGCTGCTGGTGTACAACCTTGCCTGCTTATATACTATCTGGCTCAAGCTACTGAGTGTGAATCTGCATCATGATTAACATACAGTCAATGATGAAGGCTGTAATTCAAGAAGTACATCTGGTGTTCTTTATGGAAACCTCAACCATGCTGTCCAAACAAGGACTGATTCTGGGGAAAGACTGAAGGCAGAAGGAGAAGGGGGCAGCAGAGGATGAGATGGTTAGATAGGCCGTCATTGACTCAATGGACGTGAACTGGAGCGAACTCCAGAAGATAGTGGAGGACAGAGAAGCCTGAAGTCCATGGGGTCACAAATGATCAGACATGACTTAGGGACTAAACAACAACAAAATTTATATATTGAATTCCTAATCCCCAATACTTCAAAATGTGACCTTATTTGGAGATAGGGTGTTTACAAACATTATCAAGTGAGGTGTCCCTATAAAAAGGGGAACTTCGGTGAAAGATATGAATATGGGGATAATGCCATGTGAAAAGACTCAGGGAAAAATGGCCTTGCACAAGCAAAGGAGAGAAGCCTGAAATGGATTTATCCCCCCACAGTCCTCAAAAGGAATCAACCCTTAATTTCAGATTATGCCCCCTAAAAGTCAGAGACAATATATTTCTGTTTTTTAAGCCACCCGATTTGTGGTCATTTGTTATGGCAGCTTTTGTGAACTAATACCACATCTTCCTAAATGATTCTGCTTTCTTGATGAAAGTATTTGGACAAGGACTGGCACCTGCCCCATGCTGGGACCCATATAGTTTCACTTTCCTAACCACAGTGTTTGGGATTGGGTGAATGGCCTAAATAAAAGGCCAGTTAGAGTCTTTTCATGGAGATATTTAAATTGGAATGCACAAATAACAGTCTTTACTCTCAGATGGAAAATATGCGTTTAGGAACTGCTGGTTGCCCTTGCTTCTCTCCACAGAGAAAACCAACCAGTAGAAATAGAAAAATGGATGTGACATGTGGAGAGGAATAAAGACAAAAAGCAGAAAAAGGCAAGGGTCGCTGGTTGCCATTCTGAAATATACAGCTATCCAGACTTCCCTGATTACATGGGGCATTACAGGGAAGTTGTTTTCTGTTTTCTTTTTTTAATTACTCTGACATTGTGCAAATGTCTTAAACTGAATCTAAATTCTCATCACTAAAATGATATTGATATTAGTTACCTTTTGATAACATCAAAAGGTCAAGTTAATTGTTTGCAAAGTTTTTGGCACATAATACATACTAAATTCAATAAATGTTTTTAACATTAAATTTATCAGTGTCTGAACAAAAATAATAATTGGTCAATAATCTTGTTGTACCCTAAGACTGGAGGCCTTATTTATTAGAATCTTGACTTATTTTTATACCGTAACCTCAGGGCAAATATATTTCTCACCATTACCTTGTTACTTTGTCTGTCATGTCTAAGTCCTATTTAGTAGATGTGTTTTCATTTGATTATATCTAGGCTTCTTCCTGCCCAAGGTTAAGTTCCTACTGGCTTCAGCATTCAGTGCCTCTCATTCATTCAAGTCCCTAATGCTTGTATTCTTTCTCATAGTTCCCTGCTTTATTTCTGCTTGTTTGTGAGCCACATAATAATGGGCACTGCCAAAACATATGACTGCTAATAACTGGAAAGTCATTAACAAAATCACCTGAATTGAAACCTCATTTCTTGCTGAGTTTTTGGCTGACTTACAAGCACATTCACCCTATGACAAGAGGAAAAATAAAGATGATGGCAGTAGGTTAGTAACTAATTTACTTATTTTTCATAAAAGTATCTGTTTGAGTTCAGGTACAGAAATAAGAAAGAATTGGTTGATTATAGATCACCCTAAGTTGTTCTAGAATCTGTTTTTAAAATTTTGCTATCTTATCTACATATTATTCCTGTAATAGAGTTGCTTAACATAGCTTCTAAGGTAATCCCAAATTCAATCTCCATACAGGTCATTTTGGTTTGTATTATGACTTTTCATATTCATGTTTCACATGAGCTAAACCTACAATTGTTTACACATCAGCTCTTTAGCCATAACCAGAGGTTACCTTACATAGATGTTTTTTAAGAGGTGATAGAAATGAATCATTAAATTAAATTTAAATGCACTTTAGGATGAAAAAGTGAGCAAATAAAATAAGTTCCAAGGACAAATTTTAAAGTATTCCTTTTTTCAAAAGAAATTCTTCATATCAACATTGTCAGTAGGAATGATTTTATTGAGAGTAGTGATAAGCTTTGACAAGATGCAAAAGAATGCATGTCATATTGATGTTTACAAATGTTGAGTCTTTAATGTCATAGAAGCAATAAAATTAAACAATACCAACCTTGATAACTATTAAAAATATAGAGTACATTGATTTCTTTCAAAGCTTATCATTTTGTTACCCCAGGTTATATTTATAAATATTTCTTCATAAATCAAATTTCTTTCTGAATAAATATTTAGTTGCTCATTAGCATTATCCCAGGAAATGTTATTTGTGTCAGGCTCCAGAAATAAGAATGAACCATGAAAATAAATATTATAGACAAATAAGCGCTACTTTATAAGGATATTCAGATCTTGGTAGGAGAGTGTATAAAGTGCAATAAGGACATACAAAGGTAGCTAGCTGAGTCCTCAAGGGTAAATCACACATTTTATCCTCTAGAATAAATCCAAAGATTATACCTTATAAACCTCTAAAATATGCTCATCCACATCAATATCCACATCCCACATAATACAAATGTGCTCATACATACAAAAGTCAAAAACAGAGTTCAAATCAATACACTAAGAAAGCATATACAAATAATATCCTATTTGGGGGATTAGAAAAAGAACTAAACATACTGAGGGTTGACTCTTTTAGCAGGATATAGATAAAGAATATAAATAAAACAAATTTGGCAGAAATGACTTTTAGATACCTAATTTTCTTTTTTTCAGGAGAAAGATAAAATGTCTTCAGACTCTAAGGAAAGAAGGAATGCACTTAAAGACACATACACACAATCCACACATATCTATTTTTAACCTTTCCATACCTCTTCATTTTCCATCTTGAAGCATCTAGAAGTGACAAACAATGACAGAACCTCAAATATATTAATTCCCCTGTCATCTCAATCTAAGATACTTCCTCCCTTAATCTAAATTAATGAATCACTCAATCTAAATTAATGAATCAGAGGTTGAAAATTGGCCCAGAAAACAGACATTCCAGTGTCAAAAATTAAGTGGCAAAGACACAGTCTAAATTAAAATCTGTGGACCAGATGTATAGAAAGAGCTATAGGTAGATGAACATATATGAAGGGTTTTGAAATGTCAGAGCAAGGACAAATTTTAGGAAATATCCAATGATAACACCAATAATCAGAGAAGGTTGAAAACATGTTTTAAATATTCCAGAGTGAATTTCCTGAATGGATCATGGGAAAAATAAATAGAAATAAATACCAGCTGAGAAAAGAAGAGAAGTAAAAGGCAAAGGCGAAAAAAAAAAAAAAAAAGATATACCTCTGATACAGAGTTCCAAAGAATAGCAAGGAGAGCTAAGAAAGCCTTCCTGAGTGAATAATGCAAAGAAATGGAGGGAAAAATTAGAATGGGAAAGCCTGGAGATCTCTTCAAGAAAATTAGAGATACCAAGGGAACATTGCATGCAAAGGGGCACAATAAAGGACAGAAACAGTATGGACCTAACAGAAGCAGAATGTTAAGAAAAGGTTGCAAGAATACACAGAAAAACTATACAAAAAAGATCTTCATGACCCAGATAACCATGATGGTGTGATCACACACCTGGAAGCAGACATCCTCAAATGTGAAGTCAAGTGGGTCTTAGGAAGCATCACTATGAACAAAGATAGTGGAGGTGATGGAATTCTACTATTTCAAACCCTAAAATGATTCTGTCAAAGTGCTGCATCCAATATGCCAGCAAATTTGGAAAACTAGCAGTAGCCACAGGATTCAAAAAGGTCAGTTTTCATTCCAATTCCAAAGAAAGGCACTGCCAAAGGAAGTTCAAATTGCTGCACATTTGCAGTTATTTCACATGCTAGCAAAGTAATGCTCAAAATTCTTCAGGCTAGGCTTCAACAGTATATGAACTGAGAAATTCCAATTATTCAAACTGGATTTAGAAAAGGCACAGGAACCTGAGACCAAATTGCCAACATCCATTGGACAATAGGAAAAGCAGAGAATTCCAGAAAAACATCTACTTCTGCTTCATTGACTATACTAAAGCCTTTGACTGTGTGGATCACAACAAATCTTGGAAAATTCTTAAAGAGCTGGAATACCAGAACACCTTACCTGCCTCCTGAGAAATCTGTACGCAGGTCAAGAAGTAACAGTCAGAACTGGAAATGGAACAACAGACTGGTTCTAAACTGGGTAAGGATTACATTAAAGCTGTATATTGTCACCCTGCTTATTTAACCTATATGCAGAGTACATCATGATAAATGCCAGGCTGGATGAAGCACAAGCTGGAATCAAGATTGCCAGGATAAATATCAATAACCTCAGACATTATGATGACACCACCCTTAAGACAGAAAATAAAGAGGAACTAAAGAGCCTCTTGATGAAAGAGGAGAGGGAAAAAGCAGGCTTAAAACTCAACATTCAAAAACTAAGATCATGGCATCCAGTCCCATCACTTCATGGCAAACAGATGGGGAAACAATGAAAACTGTGCCAGAGGTTATTTTCTGGGGCTCCAAAATCACTGCAGATGGTGACTGCAGCCATGAAATTAAAAGAGACTTGATCCTTGGAAGAAAAGCTATGACAAACCTAGACAGCATACTAAAAAGCAGAGACATTACATTACTGACAAAGATCTGTATAGTCAATTCTATGGTTTTTCCAGTAGTCATGTATGGATGTGAAAGTGAAAGTCACTCAGTCATGCCCGACTCTTTGTGACCCCATGGACTATACAAGTCCATGACATTCTCCAGGCCAGAGTACTGAAGTAGGTAGCCTTTCCTTTCTCTAGGGGATATTC
Organism: Bubalus kerabau; assembly: GCF_029407905.1. Taxonomy (NCBI): domain Eukaryota; kingdom Metazoa; phylum Chordata; class Mammalia; order Artiodactyla; family Bovidae; genus Bubalus; species Bubalus kerabau. The sequence goes on from NC_073625.1 coordinate 59,702,266, forward strand.
CCAACCCATGGATCAAACCCAGGTCTCCCACATTGTAGGCAGATTCTTTACCACCTGAGCCCCAAAGGAAGTTCATGGATGTGAGTTGGACCATAAAAAAGGCTGAGTGTTGAAGAATTGATGCTTTTGGACTGTGGTGTTGGAGAAGACTCTTGAGAGTCTCTTGGACTGCAAGATCAAACCAGTCAATCCTAAAGGAAACCAGTCCTGAGTATTCATTGAAAGGACTGATGCTGAAGCTGCCTGTCCAATACTTTGTCCACCTGATACAAAGAGCTGACTCATTAGAAAAGACTCTGATGCTGGGAAAGACTAAAGGCAGGAAGAGGAGGGGGTGAGATGGTTATATGGCATTCCTGATTCAATGGACATGAATTTAAGCAAGCTCCAGGAAATGTTGAAGAACAGGGAAGCCTGGTGTGCTGCAGTCCATGTTTTCTCAAATAGTTCGACATGACTGAATGATTGAACAACAACAACAACAAAGTAAATATTGAGGAGTATTTGTTGGTGATAATCAAAACCTCCTACTGGCACCCTAAAAACAGAAGTCCTGATTAAAATATGATGTTGTTTAAGTATATCATGGGTCATATAAACATTTTTAAAAATTGAAATTAACAAGTGAGAAATAATACAATTCATATACATGTTTTAAGTACATAAATACTGATATAATAATAGAAATTGTAGGAATAACAGCAGAAAAATAAAAACTAGATAAAAAGGACAGGATGGAACTTAGAACCATAAATGACAATATATGAAATGAAAATTTTACAGGTTTTTTGGGGTACATACAATAATGATGGGCCAACCAAAATAAAAAAAATAATAAGATATCTACATGTTAATCTGCAGAATCTGTGAATGTTTTATTACACAGATATTGGGAATTGAGTTTTTGGATAAAGAATTAAGTTCCCAATAAAAGACCTTTAAATAAAGAGATTATCCTGTATTATCCAAGGTTGCCTAATGTAATCATGAGGATCCTTGAAATCAAAAGACAGAAGAGAAGTCTTAAGTGATCCAATATGAAGGCTCAAATTGCCTTTTCTGGCTTTGAAGTTGGAGGAAGAGGACCATGAGCCAAGAACTGGAGTAATCTCTGAAAGCTGGAATGATGCACAGAAACGATTTCTCCCTTGAAACTCTGGAAATAAATGCAGCCCCGTAGACACCTTGATTGCAGCCTACTGAGATGTGTGTCATGTTCCTGATCCATAAATCTGTATGATAACAAATTCAAGTTGTTTTAAGTCATCCCGCCTGTGATAATTTGTAAAAACAGAAATATTAAGCAATTTGTATTCTGGAATTTCAAAAATTGAAATTAATAGGAAAGTTTTAACACAAGTATCACAGCAAATGTTTTAAGGACTTATGAGAGAAAAATAGACATAATAATAGAAAATATGGAGGATCTTGATGACATAATGGAAATGATAAAAGAGAACCAAATGGAAACCTTAGAATTGAAAAGGACAATATTTGAAATGAAAATCTTACTTACTAGACTTATCAACAGACTTTATCAATATACAGCCATAGAAAATATCAGTGAATCTGAAGAAATGTCAATAGAGCATTTAACTGAAAGAATGATGACTGCTGGGCATGATAGATATGTGGTTAATGTAAAAGTGGGTTTCTATGGTAGGAAGGATCTTTTCATGACTGTATTCAAATTCTTTCCTTATATGTGCTTTCCATTCACCATTGAAGAATTTAATTTTTTAGAGGACAGAAAATGTAATGTTCTGGGACTTTGCCAAGATTTAAAAGACTGGACATGACAGGCGACTTAGCAGCAGCAGCAGCAGCATGTTCTACTCTTTTTTTTTTCTTGGAACCCAGCCACCATGCACTGAGAAGTTCAAGCTCTATGGAAAGGCCATGTTCATCACTCAAGTAAACCACTTCAAATGAGTTCCTAGTCAAAGAGACACAACTTTCAGCCAAGTGAATGATCTGTTTCAGCCACATTAGCCCAGACTAGTAAACATACCTGCAGCCACAGTTGACATGTATTGCAGAAATCTCTATCTGAGATCATTCAAAATGCTACTCTTTGTGCAGTCTTGCAGAGCCAGTGTCTACATTTTAAATAATCCCAGCTCTATGCTCCGACTCTAAATAATTACTTCATATTGCTCCTTAACTTCTCTAGGCAGTTCTGTGCCACAGAACTTAGAATTTCAGCACTGGATACCCAATCTCATGAGCTAACTTCTCCAAAGCTGTCGAAGCATATACAATGGTTAATCATGAGTTCTTGAGCTTTCCCTTTCTATGGTACTCTAGAAGTATTACTCAAATGAAGTTAAAGAAACTTCAGTCATGTCTCCAAATCCTAAATATTCTACAATCCAATAGCAATAGTGTCAGGTCCCATGCAAGATATTGCGTTCAATAAAATCCCTTGTTCATTGAATAGACTTGCTGTCATTTCTTCTGCACAAACTCTCTAACAGGACATATATCTTTGGGTTAATAGAGAGCACAGCTCAGTTCACTCTATTTTTAAGGCTGGTAACTGAACCAAACAAAAGTGTCAGCTTGAAAATTGCCTGACATGAGAAATACATTAACTACAAAGGATAATCCATCTTTTGAGCTTGGGAAGATCAGATGGCCCCAAAGACATAGGGAAATTGTTTTAATCACCTGGACTCTACCTGTTCAACTCTGTTTCATGGGGTCTCTTTTTACCAGAGAACCCAGTGGTCACTGTGGTCATGACCTGTCTGTGTGTCAACCATGAGTCAAAGGCAATATCATGCCTCACTACTCATTTATTTCACTTTCTCTATATCAGGACAAGCTAAAGAAAAACAACAACTGAACAAGACTAAAAAGAAAACAAGACAAAAAACTCCTGACTTCCTGTAGGCAATATGGCAAAAAGAAGTAGAAAGGAATTCACGAGAGCTCACTGATCGTACTTAGAAATCTAAGTAATAGGTTTGTGAATACGAGTGAAGATGAGAAGAATGCCAAAGTTCATGTCAAGAGCTGTGCAAAAAGCAATGGCACAAGGAAGCACACGTCTCTAGGTTAGTGAGAGAAATGGTACTTGAGCAGGAAATCCTCCACCTTTAAGATGCTCATGTTCTTCAGTGATCTTTCTAGATGTCATTTTGTCAAAATATTTCGGAGGCTTTAAATATATCCAAGAGATGTTTCCAAGGAAATAGTTATATATATACACAATTTTATCGACAAAATATAGCAGCAATTCTTATGAGAATAAAAAATTGAAAAATAAAGAAAAAAAACAACATTTTCAAAATATAAAGATGGTTGTTGTCTCTTTAGCTCATGAAAATCAGCTCTACAAACCCGATTTTAAATTTAGATGCTTGATATGAGCATGTATTCAAATTTAATGTTACTTTGAAACTGCACTTAGGAAAATATTTAACCTGTCTGGTGCCTCAATTTCCTTCTCTGAGAAAAGAGAATAAATACTTATACAACCTAATACTATTGCAAGGATTAAATAGGAAGCACTTAGTGAATTTATTATCCAAAGCCTATTTCTATGAAAGTGTGTTTACAATATATCAGTGCTTTTGAAACCTTTTTTGACTTGTACCAATGATAATAAGTACATATTATATTTTATTTCCAATACACAAACATGTAAACACACAGAAACATATGCAGTTTCACACACCTGTAACACACAAATGAACTCTCAGATCATTTACTCTATATGTAGAGCACCTGATGTTTACATTGCATGCTGTGCAATATTATGCTGCACTATGCTATTTTTGCCACAGTCAGCTACCATATTTTCATTTTAAAATCCTTGCCATAGACTCACTAAATCAATTTCATAATTGGCTAAAGTTTCCCTGGAATGTTGTTATAAATATTGCTGTTATTTAGTCATTTAGTTGTGTCCTACTCTCTTGCAACCCCATTGACTGTAACCTGTCAGACTCCTCTGTCCATGGGATTCCCCAGGCAAGAATACTGGAATGGGTGGCCATCTTTTTCTCTATTAGATCTACATGACCCCTAAATTAGGTCATCATTTACTACTAGTCTATCTAATCATTTAATATCTAATCTATCGAATCCACCTGTTTATTCTCTGATATTTTGTTGCTTATTAATTATATTTCTGTCTCCTTTCAATAGAATGTGAGATTAATGGAGGCAAGAAGTTGCTTCTTCAATAACTAGAACAGTTTTTTTTAGATGATATTCTAAAATATTTTTAGTTAAGGGAGCAATTAAAATATTATGGCCCTAGGAAAAAAATTAATTAAAATATATAGATTGTCACAAAATTGAAATGCTATACTTAAATTATTTAAAGATACATAAACAGAAAAAAGTAGATAGCTTGGTTAAGAATTCCATAAAAATATATATATATATGTGTGTATATATATATGTTTTGTTTTTCTCATGTGGCTCAGTGGTAAAGAATCCACCTTTCAAACAGAAGACTCATGTCTAATCCCTGGGTTGGGAAGACTGCCTAGAGAAAAAATGGTAACCCACTCCAGTATTCTTGCCTGGGAAATCCCATAATCTGAGGATCCTGGTGGGCTACAGTCCACGGGGTTGCAAAAGAATCAGGCACAACTTAGCAACAAAACAATAATATATATGCATAGAGAGAGACAAGCAGAGAGAGAGATTGTTGTTGTTCAGTCACTAAGTCATGTCCGACTCCATGATCCCAGGAACTGCGGAATGCCAGGTTTCCCTGTCCTTTACTGTCTCCTAGAATTTGCTCAAGCTCATGTCCATTGAGTCAGTGCTACCTTCCAACAATCTCATCCTCTTTTGCCCCCTTCTTCTCCTGCCCTCAATCATTCCTAGCATAGAGTCTTTTCAAATGAGTCGGATCTTCGCATCAGATGGCCAAAGTACTAGAGCTTCAGCTTCAGCAATAGTCCTTCCAATGAATATTCCGGGTTGATTTCCTTTAGGATTGACTGGTTTGATCTCCTTGGTGTCCAAGGGACTCTCAAGAGTCTTCTCTAGCACCACAGTTCAAAAGCATCAATTCTTTGGCTATCAGCCTTCTTCATGGAGAAGGGAATGGCAAACCATTCCAATATTTTTGCTTGAGAATCCCACAAACAGTAACATAAGACAGATAGAAATTTATGTGAAAAAGCATGTCCCAGAGACATGTTGATGCTGTAGAATGTTGAGAACATTTTAAGGCTAGGTATTTTTAAGACTAAAAACAATTCAAGAAACCACGAAGAAAAAAAGATATATTTGATTTTCAGTAACTGTTTAAATCATAACACACTGGGAAATATATGCTTAATATCTTGATCCTCTGAAAATATCCCTAAGGAGGTTGGATATCTTTTTATTTGTACTCAGTTTTGCTATATATTTATTCTTTTTTTCCTATTTTAAATTTAGTATCATGCTAGTTTATGTACAAAAATAATCAAATATGTAATTACCTAGTCAAAAATGCTGGTGGCTACCAAAAGTGAGAATATTAATATATCCATCCTAATTTATATATTATGTAGCTTCTAATGCATAATTTTCCAGTTCGTTTACATTACATACCACTATATTAAATTACTATGGATGTGTGGCCTTGTCAGAACTCTTTATAAAATGTGACAGCAGACTAGTAGCTGACTATATATACACAGTGAATTAAACTCAGTGAACTGTTGGTGTAACGATATTAGTTGGGATACTTAAATTGAATTTGTAATTTCTTTCAAATAGGATGTCTTATAATCCACTATGTTAAAATTACTGGAATAAACGCTTGGAAAATTTTAAATATACTGCATGTTAACAGCAGAACTATACCACAGCAATTTCAATAGCAGTACTTTTTCAAGTATTCTTTGAATATTTTTATTTTAAAATAAAGTTAAAATTGGATAAAAGGAAACTCTTTGGTTTAAGAAATAATAAAATTAATATATATATATAGACTGCTAATATTAAGAAATATTTCCTTTGAATGTCAGAGAGTGGGTATTCATGACAATCACAAAGAATATCCACCAATGGGCATGTTCATCTTTATTGGAAATGAAAAAAAAAATGATAAATACCTACATGAATATACCAATTACACTCCTACTAGTGGTAGGATGAAGACTTCTGATGTCTCACGCACTTACACACTTAATAAGTAAGCTCCAATACTTTGGCCAACTGATGCAAAAAGCCAACTCATTGGAAAAGACCCTGATGCTGGGAAAGATTGAAGGCAGGAGGAGAACAGGGTGACAGAGGATGAGATGGTTGGATAGCATCACTGACTTAGTGGATATGAGTTTAAATGGGCAGACTCCAGGAGAGAGTGGAGGTCAGGGAAGCCTGGCATGCTGCTTTCATGGACACTTGCTGCTGTGATCCCATTTGTCCATGGGGTCACAAAGAGCCGGATGTGACTGAGCAACTCAACAATGACAACACAATTTAATCATAATCATTATCGAGTTGTTGAATGCTCTATTGTATTTTATGGATTTAAAGTTCTCTCTGATATTCATGAGATCAAGCTTTTTTACATAGGTTTCTAGTTTATTTGCATTTTTTCTTCTGTGAAAAAAAGGTTGATGTTTTCGGCCACTTCCATTTGAAACTGTTTTTATTGACTCATAGACACTGCTTATATATTTGGGATAAAAATTCTTGGTTGGTTATGGATATTATTCTAGCAAAGAATAGCCCATATTTTCACTCTAATTTTTAAATAAATAATATTTTATATTGAGTAAGTCAATTGTATAAATTATTTGGGCTTTCTTGGTGACTCAGATGGTAAAGAATTTGCCTGTAATGCAGAAGATCTGGGTTCCATCCCTTGGTTGGTCAGGAAGATCTGGAGATGGAAATGGCTACCAACTCCAGTATTCTCGCTTGGAAAGTCCCACAGACAGAGGAGCCTGGGGAGATAAAGTCCATGGGGTCACAAAGAGTTGGACATGACTGAGAGACTAACACTTTCTATAAATTATTTCCATCTTTTTTTTATTATTTGTCATTTATAACTTCCTCGACAAAGTATAGTATGTATACTGTGGAGTATAAAGTATTCATTTATTTTGCCTTTTAAAGTTTAATAATTTGCCTTTTACATCAATTTATCTATTCCATTTTTTTTTTTTCAGGTCATGAGTGAAGGTTGGAATTTTATTTTTCCCCATATGAACAACTAATTGTTTCATAAGTAACTACTGAATAATCATTTTCTTACTGTAGAGCTATACTATACACTTTTAATTTTTTAATATATTTTATTCCATTTACTTGTAATTTTATTTTTTAGAGCTATAGAATAGTTGATTAAAATATTGTGTTAGTTTTAGGTGTACAGCAAAGTGATTCAGTTATACACTTATATATTTAGTTATGTAATCTTTTCAGATTCTTTTCCTTATAGGTTATTACAAAATACTGAGTATAATTCCTTGTGCTATACAATAGGTCCTTATTGGTTGTCTAATTTACATATAGTAATGTGTATATAGTAATCTCAAACTCCTAATTTATCCCTCCCTGCTCCTTTCCCCTTTGGTAACCACCTAAAGATTATCACATGAAGTGAAGTAAGCCAGAGAAAGCAAGTATCATATGATATCACTTATATGTGGATATAAAAATCATAATACAAATGAACTTATAAACAAAACAGAAATAGACTCAGATATATAATACACATTATTAACTTCTAAAGTTTAACATTATAATCTGAAATCTGGTAAAGAAAGACTTCTTTTTTTTTTTTTTTTTTCCCCAAAAACAATCTTGGCTGTTTTCATCCCCCTAGGTCAGTGATTCTCAGTTAGGGGTGATTTTGCTCACAGTGGTATGTTTGTTGTTGTTTCCAGACATGTTTGACTGACATGAAAGACAGCTTGAGGATGCACACCAGAGATGCTGCTAAGTATCTAACAATGCACAGAATCGCATCCCACATTAAAGACTAAACTGGCTTCAAATGTCAATAGTACCAAAGTTGAGACCCCCTGCTCTAAATGAATATTATAATCAGTGTGCCAGGCGATATAACCAAGTTGGAAATTTGATTTCAGTGCTACTAAAAAATTTGGAGATATTTTCACCCTTGATGATAAATATTTCTATCTCTAAGCCAGCAAATGTGTCAAGGTCCTTAGGCACATAACTCTAGATCTTAAAATGTTAAGACGGGTGTTCAACATTTCATTAAATATTCATCAGTACTAGCCAAACAATTTTTATCAGATTCTTCCTATGGCTTATTATTAAAAAAAAATCTAAAAGTTACTCATCTAAATTACATTAGCTACATTAATTTTTAGAGGATGCACTTGAAGTTTATACTTTTAAACACCAATCTTTATACATGATTTTATAAATTCTAATAATTTATCTGCATATTAAAAAACAGAGACATTACTTTGTCAACAAAAGTCCACCTAGTCAAGGCTATGATTTTTCCGGTAGTCATGTATGGATGTGAGAGTTGGACTATAAAGAAAGCTGAGTACCGAAGAATTGATGCTTTTGAACTGTGGTGTTAGAGAAAACTCTTGAGAGCCCCTTGAACTGTAAGGAGATCCAACCAGTCCATCGTAAAGGAGATCAGTCCTGGGGGTTCATTGGAAGGACTGATGCTGAAGCTGAAACTCCAATACTTTGGCCACCTGATGCGAAGAGCTGACTCATTTGAAAAGACCCTGATGCTGGGAAAGATTGAGGGCAGGAAGAGAAGGGGACGACAGAAGATGAAATAGTTGGATGGCATCACTGATTCGATGGACATTGGTTTGGGTGGACTCCGGGACTTGGTGATGGACAGGGAGGCCTGGCATGCTGCGGTTCATGGGGTCGCAAAGAGTTGGACATGACTGAGCGACTGAACTGACTAACTTACTGACTAATTAAAAATGTCTCCACCATTTAATTTGAAAGGTGTTTTAAGCATTAAAATAATTTTGAAGTGTGCATATTTTCTCTATTTATTGAAATAATTTTAATATGTCAAGGTGAGAATTCCATGTTCATTTTGCTAATGCTAGCCATTTAGTTTACTCAGCCTTTTTATAATGCATTATTAATAATATATTTATGTATTGTTCAGTTATTAACTTATGATATGACTGCTAAAATAATGTGTATTTTTCCAATCTATTTAAATTGCTTAATATTAAGATTGAGAAGGGGACAACAGGGGATGAGATGGCTGGATGGCATCACCTAATTGATAGACATGAGTTTGAAAGAACTCCAGGAGTTGGTGATGGACAGGGAGGCCTGGCATGATGCGATTCACAGGGTCGCAGAGTTGGACACGACTGAGCGACTGAAGTGAACTGAACTGAACTGAACTGAACTGAATGTCTTATAAAATGAGATGAATGTCCAGTTTTTCTGTTAACTGAGATCATTTCTGTAATATTAGAACTCTGGTTATTTAATATATAATAGAATATCCCTATGATGCATTCTATACCATATCACTTGTGTAGAGCTTCTTTTAATTTCTATTTAGATTTCATTTGTGATATTAAGACCATTCAGGTACTCTATTTCCTCTTGAGTCAATCTTTACCATATGTTTAGTTTTAAGAGTATATTAGTTTTCTCTAAGCTTCCATATTTATCAGGATAGGCTTACTCACAGTAACATTCACATGTTGATTCCTATCATGTAGCTATAATTGTATGCATGTGTATGTGTGTCTTCTATCGAGTGTCACATTTAGATTATTTTGCTGTCTCTTTCTTTATAATTTGGTTTATTTTCCAATCATAGCACCACATTAGATATACTAAAATTCTATATGTTTATAGAAATGTAGGTAGTTCAGTTGAGGAATGTATGACAATGCACTCTTGTATTCTTACCTGGAGAATCCCCATGAACAGAGGAGCCTGGTGGGCTACAGTCCATTGAGTTGCAAAGAGTCAGATTTGACTGAGCAACTAAAGACAGCACAAGCAGTTCGGTTAGGTGGCCTTTTGAGAATTTCAACTTTCAAAAGGAAATGCATAAAACACTAAAATAAGGCATGGAATGTTTTGTCAGAACAAATAGTACATAAGTAGTATTTTGTTCAAATTATCTACTGCACTAGAAAGCCATTTAATCATAGTAAGACATTTTCTTTAAGAATAAAATGGGAATAACAGAATCTGACCAACTTAGCTCATGGGATCAGCAAAGAAAGTGCAATCAACAGTGATATCATAAAAGAATATACAGATATTACTAAAGTACCATAAAAGTACTAAATAGTCTCAGAACATGCAAAGGTAATGTCATCTTATAGTATATTTTCATGACTAGATGCCACAAAATATAAGAAATAGAAGGAAATAATTTGAGCACTTAGGGTGAAATTCAAAGAGAAAGAGGAAGAATAATATAGATTTGAAAAGTTAGAGACGATTATCCAACATTAATCTTGGCATTGAAAGGTTAGCAATGTTTAGATATTTCATTTATAATGTCCTAACACAAGATTTTGCACATATTCAGTGCTCAGAAATTTATTTATTAATTGCTTTTAGGAAAATGAAGTGCTTTCATCAGAAGCAGGTCAATGTAAATACATTCTATCTTTATGAGATAAAATAAGGAAATTTTCTTCATTGTTACAAAAACTGTATTAGAGAGTAACAGGGATAAATTGAGAATTAAATAGAATGGAATTAACCCTGGCAATAAGGTTGAGGTCTTGGAGCTGATTTCTGCATTTTTAGGTTTCTTTCATTTCTTTTTTCTACATATAAACTTCTTGTTTTCTATTTCCAAGCTGAAATCTAAGTAGTAGATATGTTTCCAAATTTGAGAAGACATAATTGTAGAGTAACCCCATGATGATTTAAGAAAGAACAAATTGTTAGCAATATTGTTTTTCTGGTGTCTGTAATACTTCCCTAGTCTCCTCCATCCCAGACAGAAAAAAGATTTCCTGGGATCCAGGATTGCAAAGTAGAGAAATAGAACAGGGTCTAGGGTCTTTGATTTTCATGGGAAGGAGTATATTTAAGGTCTACAAAGATTCACAACTGAAAAGGAAAAAAAAAAATGCTAAAGTGAGTTGGCATTCAGAGCAAAGTGAAAGCTTTGTAGTTGTTGTTTAGTCGCTAAGTCACCTCTAACTCTGTGACCCCATGGACTGTAGCCCACCAGGTTCCTCTGTCCATGGGGTTTCCCAAGCTAGAATACTGGTGTGGGTTGTCATTTCCTTCTCCAGAGGATCTTCCCTATCCCATGGAATCAAACCTGCTTCTCCTTCATGCATCTCCTGCACTGCAGGTAGATTCTTTACTGCTAGCCACCAGGGATGCCCTAATTGACTGCTTAAAGGGTATTTAGATAGAAGAATTGATCAAAACTAATCAACATTCCTGACTTCAAACTATACTACAAAGCTACAGTCATCAAGACAGTATGGTTCTGTCACAAAAACAGAAATATAGACCAATGGAACAAGACAGAAAGCCCAGAAATAAATCCTCACACTTATGGGTACCTAATCTTTGACAAAGGAGGAAAAAATATACAATGGAGAAAAGAGTCTCTTCAACAAGTCATGCTGGGAAAACAGTTCAATTATGTGTAAAGGAATGACATTAGAACACTTCCTAACACCTACACAAAAATAAATTCAAAATGGATTAAAGATGTAAATGTAAGACCAGAAACTATAAAACTCTTAGAACAAAGCATAGGCAGAACACTCTCTGACATAAACCACAGCAACATCCTCTACAACCCACCTCCTAGAATAATGGAAATAAAAACAAATATAAACAAATAGCACCTAATTAAATGTAAAAGCTTTTGCACAATGAAGGCACCTATAAGAAAGGTGAAGAGACTACCCTCAGAATAGGATAAATTAATAACAAATGAAATAACTGATAAAGAATTAATCTCCAATTTATATAAGCAGCTTGTGCAGTTCAATTTAAAAAAATAAATAAAAATGTGGACAGGAATATTAAACAGACATTTCTTTAAGAAGACATACAGATGGTTAATGAACACATTAAAAGATGCTCAACATCACTCATTATTAGAGAAATGAAAATAAAAACTACAATGTGGTATCATTTCACACCAGTCAAAATTGCCATCATCAAAAAGTCTAGAAGCAATAAATGCTGGAGAGGTTGTGGAGAAAAGGCACCTTCTTACACTGTTAGTGGGAAGGCAAATTGATACAGTCACTATGGAGAACAGTATGGAGATTCTTTAAAAAAAAAAAAAAAACAACAACTAAGAATAAAGCTATTATAGCAACCATCAATCCCACTATTGGGCATATACACTGAGGAAGCCAGAATTGAAAAACACTTCTCTACCATAATGTTCATTGCAACACTATTTACAATAGCTAAGACAGGGAAACAACTTAGATGTCCATAGACAAATGAATGGATAAGGAAGCTCTGGTACATATACACAATGGAATATTAGTCACCTATAAAAAGGAACATATTTGAGTCAGTTCTAATGAAGTGGATGAACCTAGAAGTTATTATACAGAGTGAAGTACATCAAAAAGAGAAAGGCAAATATCATATATTAACACAACTACACGGAATATAGAAAGACAGCATCAACAACCCTACTTGCAAGGCAGTAAAGGAGACACAGACATTTTTGGACATGGTATGGGAAGGAGATGATGGGATGATATAAGAGAACAGCATTAAATCATAGGCATTATCATGTGGAAAACAGATAGCCAGTGGGAGTTCGACATATAATTCAGGGAACCCAAAGCCAGTGCTCTGTTACAGCCTAGAGGGGTGGGAAGGGAAGGGGTGTGGGAAGGGGTGTTCAAGAGAGAGGGAATACACATATACCTAATGCTGATTCATGTTGATATATGGCAAAAACTATAACAATATTGTAAAGTAATTATCCTCTAACTAAAAGAAAAAATAAAATATATAAAACTATGATTGATAGATATAGATATGCACAAAGAAAAAAAAATTAAGAATCAAAGGAGGTTTAATGTTAACCTAGAAATAAAATCCTTCAGGATGTAAAGGGTTCATTGTGAAACACAAGACTGAAAGTAAAAGATGGTAAGGGTAGGCATATATCAATTCCTTTACTGTTTTCTATTAAAATTCTTAGTTTATTTATTTATTTATTTATTTTTCAAATTTCCCCTAACCAGTGCAGCACAATCTTTAGGGACTATACAACTTGAAGTTTCTTTTGGAAAACATGTCAGATTTTTGTTTCCATACTAAGAAAACAGATTGACCAAAGCCTAACTCAGAATTCTGTGAGGATTATTTTTTCTGGATCAGTTCAGTTCAGTTCAATTCAATTACTTAGTAGTTCAGTCACTTAGTTGTGTACGACTCTTTGTAACACCATGGACTGCAGCACACTGGGCTGCCCTGTCCATCACCAACTCCCAGATCTTGCTCAAACTCATATTCATCAAGTCGGTGATGCCATTCAACCATCTCATCCTGTGTCATTTCCTTCTCCCCCTGCTTCAATTTTTCCCAGCATCAGGGTCTTTTCCAACAAGACAGTTCTCCACATCAGGTGGCCAAAGGATTGGAGCTTCAGCTTCAGCATCAGTCCTTCCAATGAATATTCAGGACCGATTTCCTTTAGGATGGACTGATTGGAGCTCCTTGCAGTCCAAGAGACTCTCAAGAGTCTTCTTCAACACCACAGTTCAAAAGCATCAATTTTTCAGCACTCAGCTTTCTTTATTGTCTAACTCTCACATCCATGCATGACTACTGGAAAAACTGTAGCTCTGACTACACAGAACATTGTCGGCATAGTAATGTCTCATCCTTTTAATAGCTGTATAGGTTGGTCATAGCCTTTCTTGCAAGGAGCAACTGTCTTTTAATTTCATGGCTGCAGTCACCATCTTCAGTGATTTTTGGAGTCCAAGAAAAGAAAGTTTGTCACTGTGTCCATAGTTTCCCTATCTTTTTGTCTTGAAGTGATGGGACCAGATGCCATGATTTTCGTTTTTTGAATGTTTTTGAATGGCATCCAGCTTTAAGCCAGCTTTTTCACTGTCCTCTTTCACTTTCATCAAGAGGCTCTTCAGTTCCTCTTCATTTCTTGCCATACTCGTGGTGTCATCTGCATATCTGAGGTTATTCATATTTCTTCTGTCAATCTTGCTTCCAGCTTGTGCTTCATCCAGCCTGGCATTTCTCATGATGTACTGTGTATATAGGTTAAATAACAGGGTGACAATATACAGCCTTGACATAAACCATTCCCAATTTGGAACCAGTCCATTGTTCCATGTTAAATTCTAACTGTTGCTTCTTGAGCTGCATACAGATTTCTCAGGAGGCAGGCAAGGTGGTCTGGTATTCCCATATCTTTAAGAATTCTCCATGGTTTAGTCAAAGCCTTTGGCGTACTCAATAAAGCAGAAATAGTTGTGGAACTGTGATGTCGAAAAAGACTCTTGAGAGTCCCTTGGATTACAAGGAGGTCAAACCAATGAATTCTAAAGGAAATCAGTACTGAATATTCATTGGAAGGACTGATGCTAAAGCTGAATCTCCCATACTTTGGCCACCTGATGCGAAGAACTGACTCATTGGGAAAGACCCTGATGCTGGGAAATATTGAAGGCAGGAGGAGAAGGGGACGACAGAGCATGAGACGATTGGATGGCATCACTAACTTGATGCACATGAGTTTGAGCAAGCTCCGGGAGTTGGTGATGGACAGGGAAGCTTGGAGTGCTGCATTTAATGGGGTTGCAAAGAGTTGGAAACAATGGTTTTTCCAGTGGTCATGTATGGATGTGGGAGTTGGACTGTAAAGAAAGCTGAGCGCTGAAGAATTGATGCTTTTGACATGCGGTGTTGGAGAAGACTCTTGAGAGTCCCTTGGACTGCAAGGACATCCAACCAGTCCATTTGAAAGGAAATCAGTCCTGGATGTTCACTGGAAGGACTGATACTAAAACTGAAATTCCAGTACTTTGGCCTCCTCATGCGAAAGGTTGACTCACTGGAAAAGACTCTGATGCTGGAAGGGATTGGGAGCAGGAGGAGAAGGGGATGACAGAGAATGAGATGGCTGGATGGAAACACCAACTCAATGGACATGAGTTTGAGTGAACTCTGGGAGTTAGTGATGGACAGGGAGACCTGGTGTGCTGTGATTCATGGAGTCGCAAAGAGTCGGACATGACTGAGCGACTGAACTGAACTGAACTGGAGGGACTGAAGTGAACTGAGATGTTTTTCTGGAACTCTCTTGAATTTTCAATGATCCAGCGGATGTTAGCAATTTGATCTCTGATTCCTTTGCGTTTTCTAAATCCAGCTTGAACATCTGGAACTTTTCAATTCACATACTGTTGAAACCTGGCTTAGAGAATTTTGAGTATTACCGTGCTAGCATGCAATATGAGTGCAATTATGTAGTAGTTTGAACATTCTATGGCATTGCCTTTCTTTGGGATTGGAATGAAAACTGACCTTTTCATGTCCTGTGGCCACTGATGAGCTTTCCAAATTTGCTGGCATATTGAGTGCAGCACTTTCACAGCATCATCTTTTTGGATTTGAAATAGCTCAGCTGGAATTCCATCACCTCCACTAGCTTTATTCATAGTGATGCTGCCAAAGACCCACTTGACTTTGGACTCCAGGATGTCTGGCTCTAGGTGAGTGATCATACCATCATGGTTATCTGGATCATGAAGATCTTTATTGTATTGTTCTTCTGTGTATTCTTTCCACCTTTTCTATTTACTTTTTATTTATTTTTATTTTTTTTTAATTTTATTTTATTTTTAAACTTTACATAATTGTATACTTTCTGCTTCTGTTAGGTCTGTACCATTTCTGACCTTTATTGTCCTATCTTTGCAGGAAATGTTCCCCTCATATCTCTAATTTTCTTGAAGAGATCTCTAGTGTTTCCCATTCTATTGTTTTCCTCTATTTCATTGCATTGATCACTGAGGAAGGCTTTATTACCTCTCCTTGCTATTCTTGGAACTCTGCATTCAGATGAGTATATCTTTCCTTTTCTCCTTTGCCTTTAGTTTCTCTTCTTTCCTCAGCTATTTGTAAGGCTCCTCAGACCACCTTTCCTTGCGAATGGTCTTAATCATTGCCTCCTGTACAATGTCATGAACCTCTGTCCATAGTTCTTCAGGTGGTTTGTCTGGTATTCAGTGGATAATCTTTAATCTTAATTTTCTCTTCCATATCCTTTTTAGTTTTGTGGATAAACTTCAATTTTAATCACTTTATTATAACATGTTTACCATGCTAGAATACATAGAGCTTTAGCTCAAACTTTCTAAAGACAATAAAACTACAGATAATGCCCTTTATAATTTCAAGACTAAAAATCTGTAAATTATGGCTATAATAGCCAAAAAGGGAAAAAAAATGTATGTGCAAGTTAAATGAATAGGAAATGAATAAATAAACATATTCTTGAGTAAAGTACATATGTAAAATCAATTTATATGTATGCATGAATATCCTCAGCTACTGAATGCTAATTCATACAACACAGCATAATTATACAATCAAAGAAGCATATTTGACTATATATCAAACAGATAGCCTGCCCAAGGAAATAGAAAACAATTAACCTAAGAGAAAGATTCAATAATGTTGACATCATCCATCTGATTTAAAATGCTTAATTCTACTACAGATACTACAGAATAATCCTAAGTGCCAATGTCCACTTATTTAAAGTGTCCATTTAAAAATATATATTCACTATAATAAGATATATTGAAGTGCAAAAAAAGTATGTCAATAAATTATCTAAACATTAATAGTCTGATTTTAGATAGTATCACATTTCTGTTCCCAAGTAACAAGGAGATAATTAAATTTATCCAATGATGTAAGGTGGGAGAGAAAAGTAGACCACTATCCTTTCTCACAAAAAAAGACACTTTGAAATTTCATTATACAGGCACAGCAGTCTTCCAAAAATATTAGCTAAAAGAGATCAGCTACTGTTGAACTATTTCAATGACTGCTGCCAGAGATGTCTTATCAAGGGCACAAACAAAATATTCTACCTCAAAGTCTATGTATACATGATGGAAAAAGCCTAATTAAATAGCATATAGGTTAATAAATAAGCAATATTGATGTATACTACTTGATGTATTTTATTTTAGATTTAATAGAAGATTTAAAAATAGGAAAATACTACTTTGAGTAACTTAATTCATCTACCTTTTATTTAGCCTAACATACAGCTGTAGACAATAGCTGTCACTCTCCCCAGTGAAAGTAAGTTCAAGACCCACCACACAACAGAGACTGAGAAAAAGTTTCTTTGATACAGACACCCAAAATATGTGGGAGTTTTGAGGTAAACAAAGAATGCATGCAGATTCTGGAGGCAGTTATGATCCTTAATCAAAGGAAGATAAGTCATTACAAGCCGATGGCTTAATACAAAAGAATACTTGCCAACATTACCTTTACTGATGGAGGAATTATACTGAGTTCTCAAATCCTCTAAAATAGGTTTTCTGTTGCAACTTAATGTTGCTAAAACATAGGAAAATCTTATCGGGATTTCAAGTAACTTCCTTTATAATGCAGATGTAAAGAAAGCAAGTTACATCTTCTGGGACTCTATCAACTCTTTTGAAAATCTACCAACATGTTTTCCTGTCCATGTATAAGTAACATGTAATAATCCCAACATCTTCCTGGATATTTTCTCCTAAAATGGCTCAACAGAAGATGAGTCACCCAGGAATAGTTTCCAGGGGTTGCATATCCCTGACATGTCCAGGTTTTAAGTTTTTTCTTTAATCTTTTTGCAAATTATTATTATTTTCTATATATGTTAGCAAAGTATTTTCTGAAACAAAAAAGGTGACTACCTGTTTTTGTAAAATAAAAACTTTACTGGAATTTCAGCATGCCCACTCAGTCTGTTGCTGTTACTGTGCTACAACATTGAGTACTGAGTCCCCTACAGGGGTGGGACTATGTGAGTGTGTACTTAGTTGCTAAGTCATGCTTACCCCTTTGCAATGCCATGGCTGTAGTCCACCGGGCTCCATTGTCCATGGAATTCTCCAGGCTAGAATATGGAGTGGGCTTCATTTCCTTCTCCAGGGGTCTTCCTAACCCAGGGATCAAACCTGTGTCTCCTGACTCTCTTGCATTGGCAGGTGGATTCTTTATCACTGCACCAGGTGGGAAGCCTATAAGGCTCATAAAACCTAAAATATTTACTATATGGACATTTATAGAAAAGGTTTGTTGATCCCTGCTCTAACAGCTGGAAAAAAAAAAAAAAAGAAATACTGCCCCAAGTTTATTAGTTAATCTGCAACCATATTGTTGATGGGGAACAAAGATGGGAATTACTATAATGCAAAGAAATACAAAGAGATAATATTGCAAGTGACTTGTCTAAGAACAAACTTTAAAGTAATCAGGATTTATATGAATGGTGAAGTCATTTTCCTCAATGCAACTATTTCTTCCCATCATATTCTAACAATTGCAGAAACATAATCTTACCAATCTTCATGTTATTAGAGAGTATATGACCAACAAACTACATTATTTTTAGTAAAGTACAATAAAAATTGACCAGAAAAATATCAGTCAATATTTTTTCTCTGAAAATTTCTGTTCCAAGTTCCCTTAGATGAGTGTCACTCACAGCATCAGGAAGTGAAAAGACTAAAATTCTTTAACAGCTTTCACATATACATTATTAACTTTAGAAGTAGAAAGCTCATGCAGTGAAGAGAAAGTAAGATGTTCTGATCTTTAAGTATCAGCATGCATCATTTTTTCCTCCTACGGAATTAAAATTTCATAAAATTAAGATTCCATACTTTCATGAATTATACATTTAAACTAATTCTAATGTTCCCTACAGCAATTTATTATGATGGTTTCTCAAGATTTTCATACTTTAAAAGTCCCCTAAAGCTTAATCATTTCAATAACTCATTTAAAGGTATTGTGTATATTTAGTTCACTGAAAGCCTATCCAATTCATAAAGAAAAAAAAATCTCTGAATGTATAATGCAGTACTTTCACATTTAGCCATCTGTGCACAATATGAATCATCTATTTTAATATTTTCAAAAGCATTCTATAAACCATAGCTTATATTTATCATTTTGTCTTTGACAAATAGCTATGTGAGCAAGGAATAGCCCCAGCAATTAGTGTAGATATTCATATAAAATTTTTCAAGTATCATTTCAATATTGTAATATGATGAATTTCTTTATTCCCTTTCTTACTTTTATAAGAGGAATTTTCATTTCATATTTCATGAATGTAAACCTCAAACATGTTTCTATGGGAATTATAAACTATCTAAAATGAAGCCATTGCTTCATTCCTAAAAAGACTCCTAAATTGCTAAGATAAATGAGAGGTTATATGGATCAAACATAATTTCCTTACTGTATGTTAACTTACCAATTCAAAATAATTTGTATTTTATTCTCTTCCCTATCATTTATAACCCATCAAATAAAATGTTTTCTTTATTTCTACCCTTCAAAGTTTTGTTAACAATATTACTGCCATCACAAAGAATGACATTTTTAAGGGATTAGAGAAAATGCTAAAAGAAAACAAGATGTTAAATATGTATAGCAGATTCACTTTGCTGAACAGCAGAAACTAAACACAACATTATAAAGCATCTATACTTCAATAAAAAAATTAATTGGAAGGTAATAATTACTTTACAAAGTTGGTTTCTGCTATACAACAATGCAAATCAGCCATAACTATATATTACTCCCCACCACCATTACACTTACACCTCTCTTAGTTGTGAGAGTACCGAGCTGAGCTCCCTGTGTATTGCAGCAGCTTCCCATTGTGCTTTGTCACTCAGTCGTGTCTGACTCTTTGTGACCCTGTGGACTGTAGCCCGTAAGGCCCCTCTGTCCATGGGAATTCTCTAGGCCAGTCTACTGGACTGAGTTGCCATGCCCTCCTCCAGGGTATCTTCCCAACCCAGGGATCAAACCTGCATTGCGGGCAAATTCTTTACTGTCTGAGCCACCAGTGACTATGACCCATTAGGTATCTGTTTTACAATTGGTAGTGTATATATGTCAATGCTACTTTCTCAATTTTTCCCACCCTCTCCTTCCTTCTGTGTCCATAAGTGTGTTCTCTAAATTTGAGTCTCTACTTCTGCCATGTAAATAGACTTATCAGCACCGTTTTTGTAGATTCCATATATATGCATTAATGTACAATACTTGTTTTTCTGACTCATTTTATTCTGTATAACAGAGTCTAGATTCATTCACTATATTTCAACTGATTCACATTTGTTCCTCTTTATGGCTGAGCAATATTCCATTGTATATATGTACCACAACTTCTTAATCCATTCATCTGCCAATGTAAATCTAGGTTACTACTATGTCCTGGTTATTGTGAATAGTGATGCAGTGAACACTGAGGTTGTTGTTGAGCTGCTGAGTCGTGTCTGAGTCTTCTGTGACCCCATGGACTGTAGCCTGCTAGGCTCCTTTGTCCATGGGATTCTCCAGGCAAGAATACTGAAATAGGTCGCCATTTCCTTTTCCAGGGGATCAACCCGACCCAAAGATGAAACCCACATCTCCTGCATTGGCAGGTGGATTCTTTACCACTGAGCCACCAGGGAACCTGAACATTGAGGTACATGTGTCTTTTTGAATTACAGTTTTCTCAGGGTATAAGCCCAGTAATGGGACTGCTGGATCATGTGGCAGTTTTATTCCTAGTTTTTCAATACATCTCCACGCTATTCTCCATAGTGGCTTTAGCAATTTACATTTTCACCAACAGTGCAAGAAGGTTCCCTTTTCTCTATATCCGTTGAAGCATTTATTGTTTCTGACTTTTGATGATGGCCAATCTGACCTCTGTGTGGTGATACCTCATTGTCGTTTTGATTGGCATTTCTCAGTGAATGATGTTTAGCATCTTTTCATGTGTTTATTAGCTATCTAAATGTCTTCTTTAGGAGAAGGCAATGGCACCCCACTCCAGCACTCTTGCCTGGAAAATCCCATGGACGGAGGAGCCTGGTGGGTTGCAATCCATGGGGTCGCTAAGAGTTGGACACGACTGAGTAAAGTAATGCTCAAAATTGTCCAAGCCAGGCTTCAGCAATATGTGAACCGTGAACTTTTTGATGTTCAAGCTGGTTTTAGAAAAGGCAGAGGAACCAGAGATCAAATTGCCAATATCCGCTGGATCATGGAAAAAGCAAGAGAGTTTCAGAAAAACATCTATTTCTGCTTTATTGACTATGCCAAAGCCTTTGACTGTGTGGATCACAATCAACTGTGGAAAATTCTGAAAGAGATGGAATACCAGTCTACCTAATCTGCCTCTTGAGAAATTTGTATGCAGGTCAGGAAGCAACAGTTAGAACTGGACATGGAACAACAGACTGGTTCCAAATAGGAAAAGGAGTTCGTCAAAGCTGTATATTGTCACCCTGTTTATTTAACTTATATGCAGAGTACATCATGAGAAACACTGGACTGGAAGAAACACAAACTGGAATCAAGATTGCCAGGAGAAATATCAAATAACCTCAGATATGCAGATGACACCACCCTTATGGTAGAAAGTGAAGAGGAACTAAAAAGCCTCCTGATGAAAGTGAAAGTGGAGAGTGAAAAAGTTGGCTTAAAGCTCAACATTCAGAAGACAAAGATCATGGCATCTGGTCCCACCACTTCATGGGAAATAGATGGGGAAACAGTGGAAACAGTGTCAGACTTTATTTTTCTGGGCTCCAAAATCACTACAGATTGTGACTGCAGCCATGAAATTAAAAGACGCTTACTCCTTGGAAGGAAGGTTATGACCAACCTAGACAGCATATTCAAAAGCAGAGACATTACTTTGCCAACAAAGGTTCATCTAGTCAAGGCTATGGTTTTTCCTGTGGTCATGTATGGATGGGAGAGTTGGACTGTGAAGAAGGCTGAGCACCGAAGAATTGAAGCTTTTGAACTGTGGTGTTGGAGAAGGCTCTAGAGAGTCCCTTGGACTGCAAGGAGATCCAACCAGTCCATTCTGAAGGAGATCAGACCTGGGATTTCTTTGGAAGGAATGATGCTGAAGCTGAAACTCCAGTACTTTGGCCACCTCATGCGAAGAATTGACTCATTGGGAAAGACTCTGATGCTGGGAGGGATTGGTGGCAAGAGGAGAAGGGGTTGCCAGAGTATGAGATGGCTGGATGGCATCACTGACTCAATGGACGTGAGTCTGAGTGAACTCCGGGAGTTGGTGATGGACAGGGAGGCCTGAGTGCTGCAGTTCATGGGGTCGCAAACAGCCGGACACGACTGAGCGACTTATCTGATCTGATCCGAGCGACTTCACTTTCACTTTTCACTTTTATGCATTGGAGAAGGAAATGGCAACCCACTCCAGTGTTCTTGCCTGGAGAATCCCAGGGACGGGGGAACCTGGTGGGCTGCCGTCTATGGGATCGCACAGAGTCTGACACAACTGAAGGGACTTAGCTTATGTCTTCTTTGGAGAAATGTCTGTTTAGGTCTTTTGCCCATTTTTTGATTAGATTGTTTGTCTTTCTGATACTGAGCTGCGTGAGATGGTTGTATATTTTGGAGATTAATCTTTTGTCAGTTGCTTAGTTTCCAAAAAAAGTTTTTTTAAAAAAAATTACTGTATCCAAAATCTGTACCACCTTCTGATAACCAGCTAAACATTTACTGTGTCATAAAATATTCATTATTAAAAGGGTTATTATTAATTTACCACTACATATTGGAAATGCCTTACATGTCTTAATGTATATTTAAACATTTCAATTTCATGAAATGAGTATTGTTAGTAAAAGAAAATGAGATGATATATAACAAATAAAAATAATATACCTAGCAACATGGATCATTATAAAAAATTCCTAGATTTTGATTTAGTCATTTTCCCACAAATATCAGAAACAATAGATACACACATACACATGGATACATGATGTCTTTTATGTAATATATTAATATTCATACACATATAAGTATGTGGGAATAATATTAATGTATATAACAGTATGTTAACATCTTATTCATACATAATTTTTAGAAAACTTGGAATTACATTGCATTACACACCTGGAAGAAATCTAGCAAAGTATTTATCCAAAGGTCTTTTTTGCTTCTGGGTAAAAAAGCGAATACATGAGGGTCAAAATCACTTGTCTATTGATAGTTATATTGTTACTGATTGAGCTGGAGTTAGAAACAAATGCTTTAATTCCAGCGAATTAGATACAAATAATCAGACCAGTGATATTTCCAGAAAAGGGAAATAAACTCAAATTTCAGTCAACACACCATGGCTCATGTTCCACTTTGGTCACAGCATGTCTGTGACTTTGGAAAGATAGATCATCTAATTTGTTGTGAATTTCAGTGCTTTTAATTCCACAAAATAGAAACCAGAAAGATTCCTTCAGTATTGTAAAGAACTTACATAATGTGAAATAGGTTTAAGATTCCCTAGCCTATTAAGCAACAGTACTTTCTAATACTTTTTATTGCAGTATAGTTGCTTTAAAATATTGTGTTAGTTTCTATTCTACAGCAAAGTGAATCAGCTATATGTATACATATATCCCTTCTTTTTTGGATTTCCTTCCCATTTAGGTCGCCAGAGAGCACTGAATAGAATTCCAAGTGGTATACAGTAGGTTCGCATTGGTTATTTATTTTATCAATTCAGTTCAGTCACTCAGTTGCGTCTGACTCTTTGTGACCCCATGGGCTGTAGTAAGCCAGGCTTCCCCATCCCTTTGGTATCCACATGCTTGTTCTCTACATCTGTGTCTCTATTCCTGCTTTGTAAATAAGATCATCTATACCGATTTGTTCAGATTCCACATATATGCATTAATACATGATTTTTTTTTTTGTCTTTCTGACTTACTTCACTGTATGACAGTCTCTAGGTCCATCAAATGACCCAATTTTGTTCCTTTTTATGACTAAATAATATTCCATATTGTGTGTGTGTGTAGCGGGGGGGGGGCTTCCCGCTTGGTTCTAGTGGTAAAGAATCCACCTGCCAATGCAGGAAAGCTAGAAGACCCATGTTCACTCCCTGGGTCAGGAAGATCCCCTTGAGGAGGGCATGGCAACCCACTCCAGTATTCTTGCCTGGAGAATCCCATGGAGGGAGGAGCCTGGAAGGCTATAGTCCATAGGGTTGCAAAGAGTAGGACATGACAACACACACACACACACACACACACACACACACACACTTATGTTCCACAGATTCACGAAAGATGGCAGATAACACAAGACTTCTTGTGTTATATAAATACCCACATCTTCTTCATCCATTCCTCTGTTGATGGACATTTAGTTCGTTTCCATGTCCTGGCTATTATAAATAACTGCTACAAGAAGAAACATTAAGTGCTGTAAACATTCTTTCTCATTGTGGATGTTCCTAATAGTTCCAAATATAGAGTAACTGTTAAATGTCTCATTTAATTCAACATATTTTTATTTCTGACAGCTCAAACAATAGTATAATATGTGACATGTGTGTGTATATATGTGTGTATATACACACACAATGACAAAAATAAGAAAGAGTAAGCTTTTTATGGATTGGAAAGGCTGAGTGATGTAATCAACAATCTGAGCATTTAGATATATGTGATCCTTAACTTACTCGGTGGTTTAGTCAATAAGTCATGTTTGACTCTTGTGACCTTATGGACTGTAGACTGTCAGGCTCCTCTGTTCATGGGTGATTTACTTACTCACTTCTCTTTTAGGGTCTAGACTGATGCCATGATTCAAAGTGAAACAAAACAAAACAAATCTCTGTGGCTTAAAATGGCAACATCTATGTTTATCTGTTTCTAAAATCTTTTTTAAACAGTCTTACCAAAAAAAAAAAAAATCTAGTAGACAGTATCTGGGGGTATTTTCAGATGAAAGAAAATACTGCCTAAATCTTTTATGGTTCCAGCTTCAGTTACCCTGCTCTCACATTAATGCCTACCATAGTACTTTCCAGTATCAGAAGACAGCCAGGTGCACTGCTCATAACTGAATGTGTGAAAATCTCCCCACTTGGTGCTACATACAGTTGGTTTTTCCCTATGAACTTGTGTCAATGCCATTTACTTCCTTTGGAGTAAAAAATGAGCTACTGTACTAGAGTATTTAAAAAAAAAAAAAAGAAAATAGTTGTCCTAGTCTAAATGTTTTTATAAAATCATTTCCTCCTAAAATAAGACAACAAAATTGAAAAATCAAGCAAAATAAACATGGTATCAGACAGTCAATGGCAGAAACAGCTGCAGCAAATATGATAATAAGAAAACTTAATTGAAACAGATGTTTTAAAATGCGCAACTAAATGGTATACAAATGTTGATATAAAGTAAATTTTAAATAAAATAGAATTGATTGGAAGCATAATTAAAACCCAAAAGAAACAAAAATAGTCTTGATGAAAACTAAATTAGAATGATAAACAATAATTGGCTTTGCCTAGAGAACAAAGTATTAAATAGTGGAGGAGAATTACTATTTATGTTAATTAACTTCAGTGCTACTTAGGCAAACATGTATCCAACAAGCTCAGTGATGATAAACTTTAGAGAGAACTAAGCTTCCAAAATATGTGCCCTGTCAACATTTTAAAACACACAAAAAAATAAATAAATAAAAAATAAAACACAGTCCAATAAGCTCCACAATATAAAATCTAAAAATGTATTTAAAGTTTAAATATTAAACAAATTGCACAAAAATATTTATATTTATCAGATTTGCCTAAATTTTCTCCTCTTTCTGTTCTACAAGTTCTGAAAAATGTTGAAGAATCTGAGATTTCACCCCTGCTTTCAAGCCAACAAGACAGGATGCCACAGTTTCATGGAAGATGGCAAATTACACAAGACTCCTGAAAGAGAGAAAAGGATTGCATGAGCATGGTTCAACATGTAGCACAAAATCACACAAGAATAATTCTGTCAACTCTACATGTCCCAACTTCCACAGGGGTCACGTGGATGGACCTAGATTTAAAAAGCCTCTTGATGAAAGTGAAAGTGGAGAGTGAAAAAGTTGGCTTAAAGCTCAACATTCAGAAAACGAAGATCATGGCATCCGGTCCCATCACTTCATGGGAAATAGATGGGGAAACAGTGGAAACAGTGTCAGATTTTATTTTTGGGGGTTCCAAAATCACTGCAGATGGTGACTGAGCCATGAAATTAAAAGACGCTTACTCCTTGGAAGAAAAGTTATGACCAACCTAGATAGCATATTCAAAAGCAGAGACATTACTTTGCCAACAAACGTCCGTCTAGTCAAGGCTATGGTTTTTCCTGCGGTCATGTATGGATGTGAGAGTTGTACTGTGAAGAAGGCTGAGTGCCGAAGAATTGATGCTTTTGGACTGTGGTGTTGGAGAAGACTCTAGAGAGTCCCTTGGACTGCAAGGAGATCCAACCAGTCCATTCTGAAGGAGATCAGCCCTGGGATTTCTTTGGAGGGAATGATGCTAAAGCTGAAACTCCAGTACTTTGGCCACCTCATGCAAAATGTTGACTCATTGGAAAAGACTCTGATGCTGGGAGGGATTGGGGGCAGGAGGAGAAGGGGACAACAGAGGATGAGATGGCTGGATGGCATCACTGACTCGATGGATGTGAGTCTGAGTGAACTCCAGTAGTTGGTGATGGACAGGGAGGCCTGGCGTGCTGTGATTCATGGGGTCACAAAGAGTCGGACATGACTGAGCGACTGAACTGACCGACTGACACACAGAATGGGTCCATTGTATTTAGGGAACCTAAATACTTTATAACAGATAGTAAGCAAATATGCTGTTTGTTCAGGAGACAGACACTATCTCTTTTATGATTTTTTTTTTTTTTTTTTGCTATATAGACATGTTTTAAAAGACAGTCGATCACAAAAACAACTGATGTTTTTCTTTGCAAAGTGTTTAGAAATACAAGAGACCATAGGGTATATTCTCCTAATAAGGGCAATTTTCATTCTAGAACCAGATCCAGTCCCTGAAGCTTGGAAAACCATAGTGGTTTCCTGAGGAGGTCTATTTTTTTTTTTTTTTTTTTTTTAATCTGACTTAAGTCTCATTTTTCTCTTGGAAACACTTCTTAATTTCAGTTAGCTATAGTAACACCTGTCAGGTCTCAAGTGTTTCACATATTCATGCCTTCTGTCATGGTCATAAAAAGGAATATTATTGAGACAAATAGCATAAATAGTGTCTAATTCGGAGCAGAACAAGAATTCTAGAGACAGTAGAGGCAGTTGATAAAGGCTGTTGAAAGAGTACTACCATAATCAAATACAGATGTTTAAGACTGGCCAAATGTGAGACCCATGTGAATCACATATCTCATAAAAGCCAAAGGTTTCTGGTATATAAGAGTTGTTCCTGTACAAATTTAGATATTACCTAATTGTTATTTGAATTTGGCATAATTCAAGTATATCTAGATTTTCCTCCAAAATATAATTTGTTCTCATATATTTAGCTTTTTAAGGGGCTTCAATGGTGACTCAGTGGTAAAGAATCTGCCTGCAATACCAGAGACACAGGATATACGGGTTCAATTCCTGGGTCGGGAAGATCCCCTGGAGTAGGAAAAGACAAACTCCTTCCATTCTTGGCTGGAAAATTTCATGGACAATAGAAGCCATGACAATAGGCTTCAGTCCATGGGGCTGCAAAGAGATGCATACAACTGAACACACACACACACACACACACACACACATATTTCACCTTTATAGAAAGCTATTCTAGTTTTGTTTTGTTTTTTACTCAAAGGTCAGAGTGAACATGGTGCTGAGGAGTTAGACTCATCCAAACGCTCATTCATTCACAAGAATATTGGTTGATGCTATCAGATAGAACTCAGTTGGGGCTGCTGGTGAGAACACCTGCATTCCTCAAGGTATGCTGTTCTATCAGGTGGGCTGTGCTATGAGTCCTGCTATTTTAGGACAATGAGAAATGAGACCAGTGAATTCCAAGAGTATGAGTTGAATCCTGTGCTTCACACACTGTAAAATAATTCACTATTCAGAGGCAATGTTCTGTTGTATAAAACTAAAGTGGCCCAGACATTTCATAAACCATGAATGGTGGCTTCGGAAAGATTTTGGGTTGGCCAAAAAGTTTGTTCATGTTTTTCTGTAAGATGTCATGGAAAAATCTGAATGAACCTTTTGACCAACACAGTATTTACAGGAGGGGAAATAAAAATCCACAATAATATTATTTTCCAGTGATTACAAAGCACTATGCCTTCCACAAATGAAATGCAATCAATCTGCCATCAAGTACATAACTGGCTTCAATGGGAAATAGTGTCATCTTAAGGCTCAGTACTGATGTCTGCTACAGGCAGGCTTTTCACTGAGTAGGTTACAATCATATAACATTTTATGAATTCAAGTCCATGTTTCTGGCCCCACTCACTGTCTCCATCTCTACTACCATGATACATTGTAGATGAATCTACTGATGAAGAATACATGTTGATGTGGAGAAAGGCTGATATCAACAGAAAAGATCATCTTTACTACTTGATGATAATCTACTTTCCTTAGGTTACTCCTCCTTGAGCAATCCTATGGGACACATAAATCTTTTCCAGAACTCTCTTAATTTTCCATTTGTGTTCCTTCCATGTCACTATACTTCTATCCAAGCTGCTAGCTACTGTGCTCATCAACAAGTACAGACCTACACTTGTCTCTCACTTCTTTTTATATAAAAGACATCTACAAAGAGCACTGTTAGAACATACATAGTGTGTATATACACACACATACACAATTGTTTTTTGTTCCTTGATTTTTTACTATGGTGTCATTTCATAAACACACACACACACATATGACCTTTGAATAACATGGATTCAAACTGCGCAATCCACTTACATATGGGTTTTTTCACTAAAAACATATTACAGAACTAAACAGTATCTGTGAATTGTTGATTCACATGCAGAACAGTAGATGTGGCAGGCCAACTATTAAGTTTCATGTAGATTCTTGATTGTGTGAAAGGTTAGCACCTTTAACCTTATGTTGACCTTGTGTGGTTCAAGGGTCAACTGTATAGATGTATTTGAATTTGTGTGTGTGTGTGTGTGTGTGTGTATGTGTGTGTATTAGATACCTATTGCCAAGGAATATGTGTTTTCATATAACACCAAAACTCAATCTGGAAGAGCAGCGGCAACTTGGAGTCACCATCAGCTTTTACTTATGAAAATGCACTGTCATTCTCCAATGTCATTCTGTATTCTACAGAGGACAATTACATGGGTTGAAATCCAATGTTAGCAATCAATAACCTTCCATCTTTCAGGCTTTTGATGGTGAAAACTGGTAGTGGCTATAATCTCCACAAATCCTTAGGGAATGTGATATTTCTTTCAGTATACTACATGGGTCAGCGGAAATAATTCTAATGGTTGCCTGTCGGCCTTACTGCTGTAAACTCCCTCACTGCATGGATCAGGAAATGAATGTGAATATTCTGACAGTTGTTGAATATATATGTTAAAGCTATACAGTCTGAAATTGGGGAGTTAATTGGGGAGTAAACAGGGTGGGTTTCAGGACTTACTATACCAAACAGAACCCAAAACTCGCATTTTTTGTTGTTCCTGTTGTTGTTCAATCACTGTTGTGTCTGACTCTGCAATATCATGGACTGCAGCACATCAGACTTCCCTGTCCTTCACTACTTCCCGAAGTTTTCTCAAATTCATGTCCATCGAGTCGATGATGCTATGTAACCATCTCATCCTCTGCCACCCACTTCTTCTTTTGCCTTCAATCTCTCCCATCATTGGGATCTTTTCCAGTGAGTCCACTCTTCACATCAGGTGGCCAAAGTATTGGAGCTTCAGCTTCAAAATTTCCAATGATTATTTAGGGTTGATTTTCTTTCCAATGATTATTTAGGGTTGATTTTCTTTAGGATTGACTGGTTTGATCTTCTTGCAATCCAAGGGACTCTCAAGAGTCTTCTCCAGCACCACAGTTTGAAAGCATCAGTTCTTCAGTGCTCAGCCTTCTCTATGGTCTAACTCTCACAACCATATATGACTAGGCAAAACCATAGCTTTGACTACACAGACCTTTGTCAGCAAATTGACGTCTTTGCTTTTTAATACACTGTCTAGGTTTGTCATAGCTTTCCTCCCAAGCAGCAGACATCTTTTAATTTAATGGCTGCAGTCACTGTCTGCAGTGATTTTGGAGATCAAGAAAAGAAAATCTGTCACTGCTTCTACTTTTTACCCTTCTATTTGTCATGAATAATAGGAATGGATGCCATGACCTTAGTTTTTGAATGCTAAGATTTTTCTTCTTTTTTTTTAATTTATTTATATTTTAATTGAAGGATAATTGCTTTACAGAATTCATTTTTTTCTGTCAAACCTCAACATGAATTAGCCATAGGTATACATATATCTCCTCCCTCTTGAATATCCCTCCCATACGAATGCTGAGTTTTAAGCCAGCTGTTTCACTCTCCTCATTCATCATCATCAGAAGGCTCTTTAGTTCCTTTTCACTTTCTACCATTAGAGTAGTATCATCTGCATATCTGAGGTTGCTGATATTTCTCCCAGCAATTGTGAATCCAGCTTGTGATTCCTCAAGCCCAGCTTTTAACATAATGTACTCTGTATATAAGTTAAATAAGTAAAGTGACAATATACAGTCTTATCATACTCCCTCCCAATTTTGAACTAGTCAGTTGTTCCATGTAAGGTTCTAACTGTTGCATCTTGACCCACATACAGTTTCTCAGAAGACAGACAAGGCAGTGTTAATCATCATCTTAATTACATAAACCCATATTCTTCCTGGGGCTACAGGAAAGACTGTCAATTCAGGACCAGTTGCCAGTTTATCCAACCAAATTCTAGTTGTGCTCCTTTCTCCAGTACAAATAATTACTCAAGGACTACTTTGGGAAAAGACAAGAGGAAGATACATACTAAAATTTGGAGGTCGAGTAGGGACATGGAGTTCTTCCTCAAGCATACTGAGCTTTCTCTTGAAAACCACAATCAAAGAAAACTAATCAACCTGATCACATGAACCACAGCCTTATCTAACTCAACAAAACTATGAGTCATGCTGTGTAAGGCCACACAAGACTGACCATAGTGGAGAGTTCTGAACAAACATGGTCCACTGGAGAAGTGAATGGAAAACCACTTCCATATTCTAGCCTTGAGAACCCCATGAACAGGATGAAAAAGCAAAAAGATGTGGCATTTAAGATGAACTCCCCAGGTCGGTAGGTACCCAATATGCTACTGGAGAAGAGTGGAGAAATAACTACAGAAAGAATGAAGAGATGGACCCAAAGAAAAACAATGCCCAGTTGTGGATTTGACTGGAATTGCATAGGAACCTGGAATGTTAGGTCTATGAATCAAAGTAAATTGGAAGTGATCAAACAGGAGATGGAAAGAGTGAACATAAACATTTTAGGAATCAGTGAACAAAATGGACCAGAATGGTTGAACTTAATACAGATGACCATTATATCTATTACTGTGGGCAAGAATGCCTGAGAAGACATGGAGTAGCTCTTACAGTCAACAAAAGACTTGTGTGCAATCTAAAAAAAACAGCAGAATGATCTCTGTTCGTTTCCAGGGAGATCATTCAGTATCACAGTAATGCAAGTCTATGAGTTAACCAGTAATGCTAAAGAACATGAGGTTGAATGGTTCTATGAAGACCCAAAAGACCTTCTAGAACACCCAAAAAAATATGTCCTTTCATCATAGGGGACTAGAATACAAAAGTAGTAAGTCAAGAGCTACCTGGAGTAACAGACAAATTTGGCCTTGGAGTACAAACGAAGCAAGTCAAAGGCTAACAGAGTTTTGGCAATGGAACACACTGGTCATGGCAAACAAACTCTTACAACAACAAAGAGAATACTCTATACATGGATATCACCAGATGGTCAATATCGAAATCAGATTGATTATATTCGTTGCAGCCAAAGATGGATAAGCTCTTTTTCTGATACAGTCAGCAAAAAACAAGACCAGGAGCTGACTGTGGCTCAAATCATGAAATCCTTATTGCCAAATTCAGACTTAAGATGAAGAAAGCAGGGAAAACCATTAGCCGTTCAGGTATGACCTAAGTCAAATTCCTTCTGATAACATTGGAAGTTACAAATATATTGCAAGGAAGTAGTTCTGATATACAGAGTGCCTAAAGAACTATGCACAATTACACTCATCTCACATGCTAGTAAAGTAATGCTCAAAATTCTCAAAGCCAGGCTTCAGCAATACATGAACCGTGAACTTCCTGATGTTTAAGCTGGTTTTAGAAAAGGCAGAAGACCCAGAGATCAAATTGCCAACATCCACTGGATCATGGAAAAAGCAAGAGAATTCCAGAAAAACATCTATTTCTGCTTTATTGACTATGCCAAAGCATTTGACTGTGTGGATCGCAATAAACTGTGGAAAATTCTGAAAGAGATGGGAATACTGGGCCACCTGACTTGCCTCTTGAGAAACCTAAATGCAGGTCAGGAAGCAACAGTTAGAACTGGACATGAAACAACAGACTGGTTCCAAATATGAAAAGGAGTACGCCAAGACTGTATATTGTCACTCTGCTTATTTAACTTATATTCAGAGTACCTCATGAGAAATGCTGGGCTGGAAGAAGCACAAGCTGGAATCAAGATTGTCAGGATAAATATCAATAACCTCAGATATGCAGATGAGACCACCCTTACGGCAGAAAGTGAAGAGGAACTAAAAAGCCTCTTGATGAAAGTGATAGTGGAGAATGAAAAAGTTGGCTTAAAGCTCAACATTCAGAAAACGGAGATCATGGCATCTGGTCCCATCATGTCATGGGAAATAGATGGGGAAACAGTGGAAACAGTGTCAGACTTTATTTCTGGGGGCTCCAAAATCACTGCAGATGGTGATTGCAGCCATGAAATTAAAAGACGCTTACTCCTTGGAAGAAAAGTTATGACCAACCTAGATGGCATATTAAAAAGCAGAGACATTACTTTGCCAACAAACGTCCGTCTAGTCAAGGCTATGGTTTTTCCTGTGGTCATGTATGGATGTGAGAGTTGGACTGTGAAGAAAGTTGAGCACTGAAGAATTGATGCTTTTGAACTGTGGTGTTGGAGAAGACTCTTGAGAGTCTCATGGACTTCAAGAAGATACAACCAGTCCATTCTAAAGGAGATCAGTCCTGGGTGTTCTTTGGAAGGAATGATGCTAAAGCTGAAACTCCAGTACTTTGGCCACCTCATACAAAGAGTTGACTCATTGGAAAAGACTCTGATGCTGGGAGGGATTGGGGGCAGGAGGAGAAGGGGACAACAGAGGATGAGATGGCTGGATGGCATCACCGACTTGGTGGACGTGCGTTTGAGTGAATTCTGGGAGTTGGTGATGGACAGGGAGGCCTGGCGTGCTGCAATTCATGGGGTCGCAAAGAGTCAGACATTACTGAGCGACTGAGCTGAACTGAACTGAAAGAACTATGAAGGGAGGTTCATGACATTGTACGGGATGCCAAGATCAGGACTATCCCCAAGAAAAAGCAATGAAAAAGTGCAAAACAGTTGTCTCAGTAGGCCTTACAAATAGCTGAGAAAATAAGAAAAAGTAAAAACAAAGAAAAAAAGGAAATATATACCCATCTGAATGCAGAGTTCCAAAGAATAGCAAGGAGAGGTAAGAAAGCCTTCCTCAGTGATCAATGGAAAGAAATAGAGGAAAACAGTAGAATGGGAAAAACTAAAGATCTCTTCCAGAAAATTAGAGATACCAAAGGAACATTTCATGCCAAAATGGGCACAAGAGAGGATAGAAATGGTATGGACCTAACAGAAGCAGAAGATATTCAGAAGAGGAGGCAAGAATACACAGAACTATCCAAAAAGATCTTCATGGCCCAGATAATATGATGGTGTGATCACTTACCTAGAACCAGACATCCTGGAATGTGAAGTCAAGTGGGCCTTAGGAAGCATCACTATGAACAAAGCTAGTGGAGCTGATGGAATTCCAGTTGAGCTCTTTCAAATACTAAAAGATGATGCTGTGAAAGTGCTGCACTCAATATACCAGTAAATTTGGAAAACTCATCAGTGGCCACAGGACTGGAAAGTTCAGTTTTCATTCCAATCCCAAAGAAAGGCAATTCCAAAGAATGTTCAAACACACAATTGCACTCATCTCACATGCTAGCCAAGTAAAGCTTAAAATTCTCCAAGCCAGGTTTCAACAATACGTGAATCATGAACTTCCAGTTGTTCAAACTGGATTTAGAAAAGTCTGAGGAACCGGAGATCAAATTGCTAACATTTTTTGGATAATAGAAAAAGCAAGCAAGTTCCAGAAAATCACCTGCTTCTGCTTTATTGACTATGCCAAAGCATTTGACTGTGTAGATCACAACAAACTTGGTAAAATTCTTAAAGAGATGGGAATGTCAGACCACCTTACCTCCCTCCTGAGAAATCTGTAAGCGGGTCAAGATCAAAAGTTAATACTTGACCTGGAATTACAGACAAGTTCCAAACTGGGAGAAGAGCATGTAAAGGCTGTATATTGTCACCCTGTTTATTTAATGTATATCCAGATTATATTATGCAAAATGCCAGGCTGGATGAAGTGCAAACTGGTATCAAGATTGCCAGGAGAAATATCAATAACCTCAGATATGCAGATGACACCACCCTTATGGCAGAAAGTGAAAAAGAACTAAAGAGCCTCTTAATGAAAATGAAAGAGGACAGTTGAAAAGTTGGCTTAGAGCTCAACATTCAAAAGACTAAGATCATGACATTCAGTCCCATCAGTTCATGGCAAATAAATGGGAAACAATGAAAACAGTGGCAGACTTTATTTTTGTGGACTCCAAAATCACCTCAGTGGTGACTGCAGCCATGAAATTAAAAGATGTTTGCTCCATGGAAGAAAAGTTATGACCAACTTAGAATATTAAAAAGCAGAGATATTACTTTGCCAACAAAGGTCCATCTAGTCTAAACTATGGTTTTTCAGTAGGCATGTATGGATGTGAGAGTTGGACTATAAAGAAAGCTGAGCGCCAAAGAATGGATGCCTCAAACTGTGGTGTCAGAGAAGACTCTTGAGAGTTCCTTAGACTGCAAGGTGATCAAACCAATCAATCCTAAAGGAAACTTTTTTTTCCTAAAGGAAACTCTTTTCCTTCATAGAAATAAATGTACAAGAACACCAGAAGATGAATTTCCATGAAAAAATTTAGAAATGTAAATGGGAATATTTTAAAATATTAACTCATTTGATCCCTACAACTACTTTATGAAGTAGGTACTTCGAAGGATGGTGTTACCTCATTGTCCTACATCTAATAGCATTACGTCCATTTCTCTGCATTTTTAACCAGCTATGTGATGATTCCCTACATATACACTACACTTTTTAATAGTGATAGACTCTGATTGGTGGTGATGGGAATGGTATATTTAAAAAAGGAAAGATACTTATTTTTTTAGCTACATATGCATTGATATTTCTATAATGCAGTTCAGTTCAGTCACTTAGTCGTGTCCAACTCTTTGTGACCCCATGGACTGCAGCATGCCAGGCCTCTCTGTCCATGACCAACTCCCAGAGTTTACTCAAACTCATGTCCATTGAGTCTGTGATGCTATCCAATCATCTCATCCTCTATCATTCCCTTCTCCTCCTGCCTTCAATCTTTCCCAGCATCAGGGTCTTTTCAAATGAGTCAGTTCTTCGCATCAAGTGGCCAAAGTATTGGAGTTTCAGCTTTAGCATCAGTCCTTCCAATGAACACTCAGGACTGATCTCCTTTAGGATGGACTGGATGGGTCTCCTTGCAGTCCAAGGGACTCTCAAGAGTCTTCTCCAACATCACAGTTCAAAAGCATCAATTCTTAGGCACTCAGCTTTCTTTATAGTCCAACTCTCACATCCATATATGACTACTGGAAAAACCATGCCCATAACTAGACAGACATTTGTTTGCAAAGTAATGTCTCTGCTTTTGAATATGCTGCCTAGGTTGGTCATAAATTTTCTTCCAAGGAGTAAGCGTCTTTTAATTTCATGGCTGCAGTCACCATCTGCAGTGATTTTGGAGCCCCCCAAAATAAAGTCTGCCACTGTCTCCACTGTTTCCCCATCTATTTGCCAGGAGTGATGGGACCAGATGCCATGATCTTAGTTTTCTGAATGTTGAGCTTTAATCCAACTTTGTCACTCTTCTCTTTCACTTTCATCAAGAGGCTCTTTAGTTCTTCTTCACTTTCTGCCATAAGAGTGATGTCATCTTCATATCTGAGGTTATTGTATAATCCATAATGCTGCTGCTGCTACTGCTGCTAAGTCACTTCAGTCATGTCCGACTCTGTGCGACCCCATGGATGGCAGCCCACCAGGCTTTTATGTCCGCAGGATTCTCAAGGCAAGAATACTGGAGTGAGCTGCCATTTCCTTCTCCAGATATAGAATGCATTTATAAATATATTTGAAATTAACAAAATAAAGCATTTATGGAAATGGTGAATAAAATTTTCAGGCAATTTCACAGGTCCCTCTGCCTAAAAGGAAATCATGGTGGCCAATACTGAAAGATATTGTTGAAAATTCTGTTATCACTCACCCACGGAAGGTACAACATCATTAATTTGACAACAGACTGCCAAGATATTTTCAAGACTTGCCAAGGCTGCCAAGATATTAGGCAGAGTTAACACTGTTTTAAGAAAAACTAGGAATCTCATTTAACCCTTTTGCTTGAGGACAGTCATAAAGGAAATCAAGAACTAAGGACACTTAGTTGGAAATTAAACTTCTTAGTCTCAGACAAAATTTTCCATTATTTCCATTACTTTTATTACTCAGAGAAAAGTTTCAATTATTTGATTTTTATCTTACCATATGAGTAAATCCAAGCAAAGAAAAGTTCCTGCCAATCCAAAGAGGGAAAGGAAAATCTTTAAAGGATATTTTAGGATATGAACTTTAAAGTAGAATATGAATCAGAATTTATAAATAATAATACTGAGCTACATTTGTAAATTGTTAAGATGATATAGGCCATTAAACTAAAGTGTTATATACAATTTTTAGAATATAAAGCAAAAATCCTAAAGTTTGTTGGTTTTATTTAAGTATATCCTCTTTAATATTGTTCTCAATGTGGTCGTAGTCAAATACTAAATACTGTTTGTGATTACAAGAGTTTAACTGAAAATTCTGGTTAGTCAAGTGACATTTTTCAGTTAGCCAACATCACAAACAAAGCAAAATTATTGGTATAGAAAAAAGCAATAGTTAAGATGGGAATAAACTTAATGTTCTAAGCTTTACATGCTCATTTCAGTAAAATATTTTGTGATGCTGATCTTCAGAATTTACATAATTTGTAACCTTGTAAGTTAGGGAATGGACACTTACAGTGAAAATCAATACATATATTTATACAAAAAGCACATGCATATTAAATATTTCTATTTGGAATATTTTGTTCTCTTTTAATACTCAGAAAAGTGTCAGTTGTGACAGCTTGTTGACCAGGAATCACTTTTCTTATTTTGAATCAATACTGTTTCTTCTTTGTTTCCATACTGTGTTTATGATAGACAATATATTTTATGGTATTTGGCAGAATATATATTCATATTTATTAGATTTCTACATGAAAAACAAATTCAATTTTAATGAAATATATTCAACAATCACATACTGAATGACAGGTTTCTGCTTAAATGAGATCCAGTAACAGGATGAGATCCAGGCTCCCACTTGAAAAAAAAAAAACAAAAAAAATTAAAATATACTGTAAAAACAGTCAAGATAAGTCAGTTAAAGGACAGTGATTTCTGAGAGATGAGAAAAAAACAATATTATCTTACAACTGACCCATATTACTTCCATAAGAGGGATTCCTGGCTACAGTACAGGGAGCGGGAATCTAGGAAGAGCCTGGAAAACTCTGTTAGGAAAATTAGGCTGATAAATTATGGAGACTGAAGTGACTGGACTCTGTAGGAAAGAGTAACAGAGAGGAGAGGGTATCCTTGAATATTCAACTGAGTACTGATCTGCTCATGAATTTGAGGAAATCATCTCGGGCCTCAGAAAGAGCCACCTCAACAGATGAGATGTAATACTGCCCCAGTGTACACGTAGCTAAGAACACCACCAGTCAGAATGGAAAAATTCAAGCCATTGAGTCTTGGGTAAGAGTATAGAGAAGGATTTTATACAATAGTGGTACATATTTAATCCTAGTTTGACATAGACAGCACTTACCTAACAGAACTTAAAAGCAAAGTCCCAAAGAATAAAGTATTTTAAAGTAAATTAACTGTATTTCAATTTCAAGAATATTTATGGAAATAATATATGGAATACAACATGGAAAATTTAAAAAACTATGTTACCCTGTAAAAAATTACTAGTCATGCAAAGAAGCAGGAGAATATTTCATGCCCCATATAGGTGAGAAATATCAATTGACAGTCCATCCTAAAGATCAGCCCTGGGTGTTCATTGGAAGGACTGTTGTTGAAGCTGAAACTCCAATACTTTGGCCACCTGATGCGAAGAGTCGACTCATTTGAAAAGACCCTGATGCTGGGAAAGATTGAGGGTGGGAGGAGAAGGGGACGACAGAGGGTGAGATAGTTGGATGGCATCACTGACTCGATGGACATGGGTTTGGGTGGACTCCAGAAGTTGGTAATGGACAGGGAAGCCTGGCGTGCTGTGGCTCATGGATCACAAAGAGTCAGACACGACTGAGCGACTGAACTAAACTGATGCAGAACTGGTAGAAATATTAGAAGACACTTGTAACAGCTATTATAACACCACTGTATGTGTTCCAAAAGCTAGCAACACAGAAAATATTTTTTGAAACAAATATAAAATTGAACTTGTAAAGATGATAACCACAAAGCACCAAATGGAATTAATGACATTTAGGAATTTCAGGTAAAAATAATGATAATGAATTAAAAATAAATAAACTAGAAAGATCTACTGTACAACAGGTAATATAGTCAATATTTTATAATAGCTATCAATGGAGTATAGTCTTTAAAAATGTGAATCACTATGTTGTGCACCTGAATACTGTATAGTATTATAAATCAACTATATCTCAATTCAAAAAAAAAAAAAAAGAAACCTGAAAACATCAGTATAAATTATACAAAATAAAATATTGGGAAAAATACTATTTAAAAATTAACGAAGTATCAGTAAGCTACAAAATAACTTCAAGTGCCTCAAAACAAATGAAAATAGAGTGCTTTAAAACAAAAGGAGACAAAGTTATGGAACAGGAAAAAAAATATTGGAAGAAATAATGGCAGAAAAATATTTCACATTTCATTAAAACTATTAATATAAACTTTAAGTTTCAGCAGCTTGTGTGTGTCTGTGTGTGCTCAGCTGTGTCCAGATCTTTGTGATCCTCTGGAATGTAGCCTGCCAGGCTACTCTGGGGGACTCTTTCCTACTGCGCCACCTGTGAAGTTTTTTCAAAAGTTTAAAGGATTCTAATCCTCCAAACCAAAGAAAACTAGACTAGTGAACATCATAAAGAAATGTAATGATAAAAAGAAAAATTTTAAATCCAGAAAAGGGAAAAAAAGAACTCATTATGTTTAGAAGAACAAAGATAAAGATGGCAGCAGATTTCTGATGAGAAATTATACAAGACAGAAGACAGTGAAGTGACATTTTTAAAGTTTTGAATGGTAAAAAAAAAAACAACTCAATTTTAGCTACAGAAAACATCTTTAAAAAAATATAAACATGAAACAAAGGCATTAACAGCTATATAAAATGCAGAAGAATTCATCAGCAACAGACTTGTGACAGTACAACAAATATCAAAAATACTTCAAACAAGGAAAAATGATACCAGACAGAAATATGGATCCACAGAAAAAATAAATTATGAGCCCTGGTAATTATATGTTTAAATATATAAGATTTTTAATCATCATTGCAATATCTTTAAAGGACAATTGTTTAAATAGAAGTAGGAAGAGTGTATAGATGTTTACAACATTAAAAGTAACAATTAGAGCAAAACACAATTTCCAGAAGGGGAAAAATAAAAGTATACTATTATAAAGCTCTTACACTATAATTTAAATGGCATAACCATGAAAGATATCCTATAAGGTAAAATATGTATGTGAGCAAAAGAGGAAAAGAAAACTGAAGAAAATATGTGAAGTCAAGCAGTCCTTAGGAAGCATCACTACGAACAAAGTTAGTAGAGGTGATGGAATTGTAACTGAGCTATAACAAATCCTAAAAGATGATGCTGTGAAAGTGCTATACTAAGTATGCCAGCAAATGTGGAAAACTCAGCGGTGGCCACAGGACTGGAAAAGATCAGTTTTCATTCCAATCCCAATGATAGACAATGCCAAAGAATGCTCAATCTACCGCACAATTTCACCCATCTCACATGCTAGTAAAATAATACACAAAATTCTCTAAACCAAGCTTCAACAGTATATGAATTGACAACTTCCAGATTTCAAGTTGGATTTAGAAAAGGCAGAGGAACCAACCAGAGATCAAATGGCCAATATCCACTGGATCATTGAAAAGGCAAGAGAGTTCCAGAAAAACATCTATTTCTGCTTTATTGACTAGGCCAAAGCCTTTGACTGTGTGGATCACAAAAAACTGTGGGAAATTCTCAAAGAGATGGGAATACCAGACCACCTGACCTGCCTCTTGAGAAACCTGTATGCAGGTCAGGAAGCAACAGTTAGAACTGGACATGGAACAACAGACTGGTTCCAAATAGGAAAAGGAGTACATCAAGGCTGTATATTGTCACTCTTCTTATTTAACTTCTATGCAGAGTACATCATGAGAAATGTTGGGCTGGATGAAGCACAAGCTGGAATCAAGATTGCCAGGAGAAATATCAATAACCTCAGATATGCAGATGACACCATCCTTATGGCAGAACACGAAGAAGAACTAA
Source organism: Bubalus kerabau (assembly GCF_029407905.1). Classification (NCBI taxonomy): domain Eukaryota; kingdom Metazoa; phylum Chordata; class Mammalia; order Artiodactyla; family Bovidae; genus Bubalus; species Bubalus kerabau. The sequence continues at coordinate 59,743,360 of NC_073625.1, forward strand.
AGAACCTCTTGATGAAAGTGAAAGAGGAGAGTGAAATGTTGGCTTAAAGCTCAACATTCAGAAAACTAAGATCATGACATCCGGACCCATCACTTCATGCCAAAGAGATGGGCAAACAGTGGAGACAGTGGCAGACTTTATTTTTGGGGGCTCCAAAATCACTGCAGATGGTGACCGTAGCTATGAAAGACACTTACTCCTTGGAATAAAAGTTGTGACAAACCTAGACAGCATATTAAAAAGCAGAGACATTACTTTGCCAACAAAGGTCCATGTTGTCAAGGCTATGGTTTTTCTAGTGGTCATGTATGGATGTGAGAGTTGGACTATAAAGAAAGCTGTACGCCAAAGATTTGATGCTTTTGAACTGTGATGTTGGAGAAGACTCTTGAGAGTCCCTTGGACTGCAAGGAGATCCAACCAGTCCATCTTAAAGGAGATCAGTCCGGGTATTCATTAAAAGGACTGATGTTGAAGCTAAAACTCCAATACTTTGGCCACCTGATGCGAAGAGCTGACTCATTTGAAATGTCCCTGATGCTGGGAAAGATTGAAGGTGGCAGGAGAAGGGGACAACAGAGGATGAGATGGTTGAATGGCATCACCAACTCAATGGACATGAGTTTGAGTAAACTCCGGGAGTTGGTAATGGACATGGAGGCCTGGCCTGCTACAGTCCATGGGGTCACAAAGAGTCGGATATGACTGAGCACCTGAACTGAACTGAACGGAACATAATATTAAACATAAAATAGAAATGAGTAAAACATATATAAAGTAAAGAGTAGAAGTAATGAACCTAGTTACTTAAAATATATTCAAAAGGAAAACAGAAAAATCTAGAATAAAAATATCAGAATGCTTTATAGGATACAGGAAGTCAAATTAATATCAACCTAAGAAATGTGCTGTATGTCTATGATGAAGCTATTAAAAGGTGAGATAAAATGAGTAATTCTTGTCACATTTTATTAACTCTCAGGATTTTAAGGTTATAAGAGATTTTACATATCTTCTAGTAAATCTTTCATTACACACATGATGACATTGAATCTTGGCATTTATTTGCAATTTAAGAGAGGAAATGGCTTTCTTAAGTCAGATTAAAATATTGAATATAATAAATTAAGTAAAGTGCCTAGTAGACTGATAAGTATTAAATGTTTTATAAGCAATTATTGTGATTGTCAGAATTCATAATGACTACTCATTTTTATGTTTTTCGTATCCAGTTATGTGGTATATTTTATTTTCAAAGAAGAACCTAATAGAACAAATTAAAATACTGATAAATATAGATTCATATAATCCTAATGATTTCAAAATTAAATACATATGTATATACATTGTACCAGACATGCCACACACATATATCTATGTATGTGTGTTTTATATAACACACATATGTGTGTATGTGTATGTGTGTATATATATATATATATATAGTAATTTGTTATTGATTTTAGATATCCAAATTCAAGACATGCAACTTTGAAAATGAAATCACCCATTTTTCTATACCCAGTTACAAGATTAAAAAAAAAAAAAAATTAGGAGCTATACCAAGTAAACCTGATGCTGACATGGTCTGCTAACAATTTCATATTAGGGGGCTTCATCAATGGCATTGTGGTAAAGAATCAACCTGCCAATGCAGGAGCCACAGGATACTCAATCCCTGGGTTGGGAAAATCCCCTGGAAGAGAAAGTGGCAACTTGCTCCAGTATACTTGCCTGGAAAATCCCTTGGATGGAAGAGGCTGGCAGTCTACAGTCCATGGGATCACAAAAGAATCAGACATGACTAAACGACTGAGAACACACACATGTATACAATTTCATGTTATACCACAATTATCTTAATTTAATTTTGTAGTTTCTAGAAGGGTCAAAAACTTATTGCTATATGTTTTCATATCTTTTGTGAGAACTATTAAGCTGTAATAATTTACATGATATAATACTCATTTCTTTTAAGTAAATAAATTGACAACTCTGAAAAACATAGTCATGTAATCAATACCACATCAATATAGAGGATATTTTCATCATCCTGAGATTTGTTTATGCTTTTCACCCACTCTCAGTCCCTGTAAACCACTGATCTTTTGCTTTCTAGTTTTCCCCTCTGACCCTGGCAACAAGGATATCTGAGGAATCCTTGGTTTTCTTAGATGAAACTGAACATAATAATAACCCATGAGTCAGAGAAACTGAGGGAAATCCAGAAGAGAACAAAAACAGGTACAGCGGCCACTCAATGACACTTTGACTCAGCAGATCAGAGAAAAGTGAGGTATGGTTACTGACTCCTTCTGTCCTCCCACTCTCCAGAGACAGTCTCCCTAGTGGCTCATGCTAACTAAAATGTAAAAGGAAAATGAAATCTGGGGGATGAAGTTTTTTATGGCCATATAGGAAAATGTAAGGTCTTATCACTTCATGGGAAATAGATGGGGAAACAGTGGAAACAGTGCCAGACTTTATTTTTCTGGGCTCCAAAATCACTGCAGATGGTGATTGCAGCCATGAAATTAAAGAGGCTTACTCCTTGGAAGGAAAGTTATGACCAACCTAGATAGCATATTGAAAAGCAGAGACATTACTTTGCCAACCAAGATTCGTCTAGTCAAGGCTATGGTTTTTCCTGTGGTCATGTATGGATGTGAGAGTTGGACTGTGAAGAAGGCTTAGTGCCGAAGAATTGATGCTTTTGAACTGTGGTGTTGGAGAAGACTCTAGAGAGTCCCCTGGACTTCAGGGAGATCCAACCAGTCCATTCTGAAGGAGATCAGCCCTGGCATTTCTTTGGAGGGAATGATGCTGAAACTCCAGTACTTTGGCCACCTCATGCGAAGAGTTGACTTATTGGAAAAGACTCATGCTGGGAGGGATTGGGGGCAGGAGGAGAAGGGGATGACAGAGGATGAGATGGCTGGATGGCATCACTGACTCGATGGACGTGAGTCTGAGTGAACTCCGGGAGTTGCTGATGGACAGGGAGGCCTGGCATGCTGCGATTCATGAGGTTGCAAAGACTCAGACACGACTGAGCGACTGAACTGAACTGAACTGAACAGTGAAGATGATTTATACTTTGCTTTCTTGTGGATATAACTAAAAAACTATTGCAAATCACTGGTTAAAATCTAAAGCAATAAAAATATGATTAAATGTTCCACTTTTTCATTTGAGTTAGATCAAAATACATAGCTTTGTACAGACTTGAAATATTTACTTTATCTGAATATACTGACCTATTTTGAGACTAATATACAATAAAACAAGGATTTACTTAGGTCAATTAAGTCAAATAATTTCAATATTATTAGAAGTTTCTTCTTCAGCATCTTCTTTTTTTTTTAATTTATGGGTTTTTCCAGTAGTCATGTATGGATGTGAGAGTTGGACTATAAAGAAAGCTGACCACCAAAGAACTGATGCTTTTGAACCTTGGTGTTAGAGAAGACTCTTGAGAGTCCCTTGGACTGTAAGGAGATCCAACCAGTCCATCCTAAGGGAAATCAGTCCTGAATATTCATTGGAAGGACTGATGTTGAAGCTGAAACTCCAATACTTTGGCCACCTGATAAGAAGACCTGACTCATTTGAAAAGACCCTGATGCTGGGAAAGATTGAAGGCAGGAGAAGGGGAATAGAGAGGATGAGATGGTTGGATGGAATTACCGACTCAATGAGCATGAGTTTGAGTAGACTCCAGGAGTTGTTGATGGACAGGGAGGCCTGGCATGCTGCAGTCCTTGAGGTCACAAAGAGTCGGACATGACTGAGTGACTGAACTGAACTGAACTGATGGGTTTACTAAGTTTAAGGGGGCAGCAGAGGATGACAGGGAAAGGTAGCATCACAGACTCAGTGAACGTCACTTTGAGCACACTCCAAGAGATAGTAGAGGTCAGAGGAGCCCAGCTGCTGCAGTCCATGAAGTCTTAAAGAGTCAGACACAAGTTAGCAACTGAATAACAAGTTCATTAAACACATTGTTAACCTGTTTCCCGTTAGCAACTCATCTCTTCCCATAGACACCATTTTCCTTGCTTTGCTTCTGTTGGGTTGTCATAGATGAATGAGATTCTTTCTAGTTATGTATCTCATTGTATACAGCCTTTACCCAATCTAATAAGGTGTAAAGATATGACAGGTTCCAACAATATTGCTTATTTCAAAACATGCAATGGTCAAGTTTTGGCATTTATACTACTTGGAAACTATGGGAACCTCTGTCAAAGGCTCTTAATATTGTTATTTCAATTTTCTTCTGTTTGGTAGTTAGAATAGGAAAAATGACTCCAAAATGGCAGTGGCTAAAAGACAAAGAAAGGAAAAAACCCATGAAAACAGGACAAAGAAAGGCCTGAGGGTCAGAGTGAGAACCTCAGGTTAAGCAAACAGCCCTCCTGGCTGGCCCAGTTTACATAAGGCATGCTTGAGGGGAGGAGAAACATATAAAAAGAGGAGCCACAATTGAGCCATGGGCTTCTTTTGGGTAGGCCTACCCTCAAGCCTCGAGGATGTATTTTCCTTTGCTTGCCAAATAAAACTAAGTTATAACTGAACTATAATACTGGTCTGCCATTTAAACTGAGCTGTAACCAAGCTGTAACACGGGTCTATTGCTTCAAATTTTTGCTGAATGAGACAGAGCCAAGGAAATTATACACTCCCCCGACACTTCAGACTTTAAGATATAACTGAAATTGCTTTATTATACCAGCTCCTTAAAGCTTGGTGATGGCTTCACTTTCTAAAGTTAATCAAACAAAAGGAATATTTTGTCTTGCTTGAAAATATGCTCTACATTAATTTTAACATTGCATTATATTTCATATGTTATATCTTATTTACCATATAAAGATCTACATTCTTATCAGAAGAAAACACACATTTTTATTGCTTGTATATGTGTGTGTGTGTGTGTGTATTTAATTTGTCTACATGCAGTCTCTTTGAAGCAATCTAAAATAGTGAAATAATCACTTTAATTAACCATGTTTTCTGCTATTTAAATTATATTCATACCTTGACAGTCTCACAGTGATTTATTCCTGTGATCACCTGAAACAGTATGCGTACTATGTTTAATTGATAATCCTTTAATGTAATAGGTATCAATATAGCAGACAAAGTTAAGGTTATATCTAACTAGACAATTAATCAATAATATTACTTCAAGTTCATGAAGAGGCATAAATGGATAAATCTCTTAATTTGCAAACCTGTATCCATAGAAAAATTGATGTAGTTAATTTATTTTCAATTAAAATATTGTATCAATAAAAGCAAGCATGCACTAGAGAAATGACCTAAGGTACATAAATACACTATGAACATTTTAAATTTTTGAGTTAATTACATTATTTCTAACTTGACAGCTAACAAAAAACTAGTATTGGGTGAGGGATAGTACATCAAGGGATGCTAATTAAGTGAGACCTTATAGCTCCTATATGTTTAGTTATTTTTGAGAACATTTTCTCAAGGCAATTATATATCTTGCTCACTAAAATGTAATGGTCCTATGGCAGAGAAAAATATCATAAAAATGGATGTTGCCTAAACTTGAATATATATGTAATGGGTTTATCTAGTTTGAGATATATCTAATTTCTTCAGTAGAAGACAGCAAAATTGCCAAGTGATAAAACTAAAATTTTCAAAATGGTAATGATGTTTATGCTTCTCATAATAAACTCAGATGTCTTGAAAGATCTCTTTGTTCTGCTATTAGTAGCAAGTTTTGTACCAATTGCTATACAATCTAACTCTGATTCTCAGGAGGAAGTGAGGAAAAACTTTCACCTTGACTTTGATCTGTTTCTCATCACGTGTGGCTGCAGGAAATGTCAGACCTAAAATTGTTGCAGGTCTGCCATAATGCTTCAGGGCAAGACCTGTTCCTCTGCATGGTATAATCCACTTTGTAATTCCAGGAAATTCAGGTTTCAGGAGACCAAACAGTTTGAAGGGAAAGGGGAAAGCAACATATTTCTATGGCCTTTCTCTTTCTGGCTTTGTTTTAACATGCTTATTTCACAGCAATTCCAATATCAAGTCTCTAGTAATACTTAATTTGGCAAAGACAGCCCAATAAGCTCCCCACTCCCATTTCTGAATAAATCTCAGAGAACATTAATGCCACTTTCAAGTTTCCCATAGCAAGTTTTGTGCCATCTCTGTGATGCTAGCAGCTAACTTTCCTGTAATTTCATTAATTGAACCAGAGGCTTTAAAACCCTAAAATACAATGTTTTTTCAATGCTTTCAACTATCACAGTTGAGTCTATTAGCTATTACTGCAAAAAATATCATTCAACTAATCATACTAAATTTAAATGATTCTTCTAAGAGAATCAGAAAATTACAGCTATTGGAATCAAATGGAACAAAATGTAATTTTTAATCTCTTTTGTATGTGTTTGATTCATTGGAACACAGGCCTGTATGGTCATTTTACCCTGAAGAGGATTCCCTGAGGGGCATATAATCCCTTCTGAGGCATTTGGAATCTTATAGAATGATATATTTTCACATAGTCCTTTGAAATATCACTCAATTCATCATATCACCCTCCTCAATAAGATTTGCATATTCAAGTGTTTCTTTAGTAACTTAATGTATGTCTAATTTAGTCATTGATGATTGCTGAGTAATATCAATATGTTCTTACAAATTCCCTGTAATACAGAAAATAGTAGTATAATCCATCTAAAATGTTTAAGTGTATAAACTATATGCAACAAATGAGATAGTGATTCAGGATTTGGCATTTTCAAACTATATATATATTTGCCTAGTTTTATATAATGGCTTGGGCTTCTCAGGTGGTGCTAGTGGTAAAGAACCCATTTGCCAATGCAGGAGGCATAAGAGAAGTGGGTTCCATCTCTGAGTTGGGAAGGTCCCCTGGAGGAAGGCATGGCAACCCGCTCCAGTACTCTTGTCTAGAGAATCCCATGGACATTGGAACATGGCAGACTATGGTCCATAGGGTTGCAAAGGGTTGGACACAACTGAAGTAACTTAGCATGCATGTATGCATGCATACAATGGCTTGGAGACATTTAACAGCTTCAGCTGGTTTCTTTAATCAATTACTAGCCTATATGGAAAAAAAAAAGTGGAGTTGCTATTTTCTAGGTTGATACCGTTCATATTCTAGTCCATTTTGCTCATTTAAGGCATTAATTACCTCCCTGATACATCAGATTGACTCAGTATGGCAAAGCTAATTCATGTTAACAGACAATAAAACAGGATTTCCCCGATGTCACAGTGGTAAAGAGTCTGCCTGCCAATGCAGGTGACCCAAGAGATGTGAGTTAGATCCCTGGGTGGGAAAGATACCCTGTAGTAGGAAATGGCAACCCACTCCAGTATTCTTGGCTGGAAAATTGCATGGACAAAGAAACTTGGTAGACTAAAGTCCATGAGGTCACAAAGAGTAGGACATGACCGAGTGTACACACACACAATAAAAACATAGAAACACACAGCATTCTAGCCACTGCTTTTTTCACTGTACAATATTAATATTAAAACTCACTATTTTAAAGATCATAATGCCCTGATTTTGAGTAATATTTTGAAGGAGAAAGGGAAAATTGATGATATTTCTTTATTAAAGTTAAAGATATAAATAAGCTAAAACATTATCAGATCATATATGCTATGAAAAATTTAAAGTAACCAAATATTATACTGGAAGATCATAAAGCATCTGAAACATATGTATAAATGAGTTCAAACTCTGCCCGTCTTTTTAATGACAAAAAGTAAAGTTGCCTGGAGAGTATTTGGGTAAATTTATTTACAAAAACTACTGTGAATTTACATTTTGAAATGCATTCTAAAGTGAATCTGTTCAAGGTGGTGTTTAGTTTACATCTTGAAATTTTTTTAAATGTACCAATTTAAGTTGATGTATTATTCATTCAAAAGATTGCATTGACTCAGAAATGTGACCAGCTGAATTAAAGTAAATCTAGCTTTAATCATATATTGAGGCAAAGACAAAAGTGAACATATCTTAACTGTCTTGGCCCACAAAAAAGCTGAGGCTCATTTTGATTTTTTTATGGAGATAATTACAACACCCAAAATGGACTCTATTTGAAACTTTATAAGCCAATCATACTGGTATTGTGTGTATATATATATATATATATGTATGTATATATATATATATATACACACACACTATCTAGGAAAGAGAAATCAGAGCAATTTTCTGCTAAATAATGATTAACAGAAAGCCAAAAATGTAATGTGCTTCTGGGAAAAGCAACCTTACTAACAAATGACATACAGAACCAAAGTGTCTATTAAAGCAAACATCCATAGAATAAATCTCTTTTAATTTTCAGCAGTTATTTATAATTTTATCTTGATAGATGAACAGCCAATTTGCTGTTTATTCACTGAGCCCAATCTGACTCTTTTGCAATCCCTTGGACTGTAGTCCGCCAGGCTCTTCTGTCCATGGAATTCTCCAATCAAGAATACTTGAGTGAATGGCAATTTCCCTTTCCAGGGGATCTTCCCAACCCAGGGATCCAACCCAAACCTCCTGCATTGGCAGGATGATTCTTTACGACTGAGCCACCTAGGAAGCCCAGCAAACCAATTAGGATAAAATCAAAATTATTACAAAATAGAAATGGTTAAAAGAATGTCTATAAATGATAAAGACTCCATAACTCCTGGAGGGAAGTACCCTTTCAGAAGAAATACACATAATCATACGGAATAAATTTTACCAAACACACACATGTACGCACAAGCCCTCTCCCATGTCCCATCTCTCTCTCTCATGTGTGGACCTAGAGGGCGCAGGGCCTACCTGGATTGCTCCCCTCAGCTCCATGGAACTGTGCATTCAGTCTTCCAGGAATCGGCCCAGGTGGTTCTCCTCAGTCGCAGTCTCACCTCCTTGGGGTGGTTATCAGGAGTTTTTTGCGTGGAAAACCAGCAACCTGAGGTCCTCTCTGCCATGACCTCACCAGCAGTGCAGGAAGGAACGCGGTGCTGCCCTTCTGCCCAGGATGCCGGCGGGACCCAGTTCCCAGGCCGGGAGCATCCCACTGCACCTCAGACACCCAAGGTCACCTCAGAGGGCCAGCCTGGCCCAGGGGGTTGGGGTTCAGTACTCAGGGAAACCCCTCTGAGGCTTGAGACAGGAGCTTTCTAGGCCACCAACACCATAGGGCCCCCCTCCTGGAAGTCCCCAGAATCTCTAGCAGATCCCCAGCCTCTAGCAGCACATCCTAGAAACAGACCAGCCTGTAGAGTTCCTCGCCACCTTGAGGCTGTTCTGAGGTTGCACCTTCAAGATCTACTGGTCTTAGGACCCTCTGGATAGTATCCACAGCCCCACCCCTTTCCCTTAGCTTTGCCCATCCCAGTGTAATAAGGTAAGGGTACTTTGCCAACAAAGTTTCGTCTAGTCAAGGCTATGGTTTTTCCTGTGGTCATGTATGGATGTGAGAGTTGGACTGTGAAGAAGGCTGAGCACCGAAGAATTGATGCTTTTAAACTGTGGTGTTGGAGAAGACTCCTGAGAGTCCCTTGGACTGCAAGGAGATCCAACCAGTCCATTCTGAAGGAGATCAGCCCTGGGATTTCTTTGGAAGGAATGATGCTAAAGCTGAAACTCCAGTACTTTGGCCACCTCATGCGAAGAGTTGACACATTGGAAAAAACTCTGATTTGGGGAGGGATTGGGGGCAGGAGGAGAAGGGGACGACAGAGGATGAGATGGCTGGATGGCAACACTGACTCGATGGACGTGAGTCTGAGTGAACTCCAGGAGTTGGTGATGGACAGGGAGGCCTGGCATGCTGCGATTCATGGGGTCGCAAAGAGTCAGACACGACTGAGCAACTGATCTGATCTGATCTCTGAAGTCACTTCAGTCGGGTCTGACTCTGTGTGACCCCATAGACGGCAGCCCACCAGGCTCCCCCATCCCTGGGATTCTCCAGGCAAGAACACTGGAGTGGGTTGCCATTTCCTTATCCAATGCATGAAAGTGAAAAGTGAAAGTGAAGTCGCTCAGTCGTGTCCGACTCTTCACGAATCATGGACTGCAGCCCACTAGGCTCCTCTGCCCATGGAATTTTCCAGGCAAGAGTACTGGAGTGGGGTGTCATTGCCATCTCCACCCAGTATAATAGTAACAACTAAAATGACACCATTTGTCAAAAAAAAAAAAAAAATGGATCTAATCATTTGTAAAAAAAAACAAACAGACAAAAAAAAAAACAAAACACCTTTTGGTTGGTAAGTCAGGTCATCTAGTTGCTCAGTCGTGTCAGACCCTGTGAAACCATGGTCTTCCAGGCTCCTCTGTCCATGGTATTTCCCAAGCAAGAATACTGGAGTGGGTTGCTGTTTCCCTCTTCCCGGCCCAAGAATCAAACCCTGGTCTCCCAGGTTGCAAGCAGATTCTTTACCATCTGAGCCACCAGGGAAGTCTTTGGGTAGTGAGAAAAAAAGAAAAGAAAGTGAAGTAGCTTAGTTTTGTCCAACTCTTTGCGACCCCATGGACTTTATCCTAACAGGCTCCTCCATCCATGGGATTTTCCAGGCAAGAATACTGGAGTGGGGTGCCATTCCATCGGGTAGTGAGAGGACTACTCAAAATGTTTATTTTTGTTGTTATCTTTTTTGTTACAGAAAGCATACAAACAATTTATAAACAGTACACAGATATAATATTTTTGACTAATATCCATGGTATTTAAATTATCTATAAATTTTCTACAAAAAGATACCTAACGTATAATAATATATAACTCATATTGCAGTCTATATTAAGAAAATTGTTTTATATGATCTTTAGGATATTTTTTATGTATGAAATAAAAGTAAGGCTTTATAGTGTAACTAGAGCATTATGTAATGAAAACTTGAGATTCAGAGCAACATAGTCTCAATCTCAAACTAAGCTCTTAATCTTTCTACCTGTTTGTCATCTCTGTAGGGAACATTTTAAGATGAGTAAAGCACATAAGATTCAGAGTCAAAATGTTGATTTTTAAATCACTAATCAAGCATTTATGTTGCTTAATCCAATAGGTGTATACATTAAAAATTAAGGGCTTGGTATTCAGATCAAGTATGAAGTCATAAGTTGGAGAATTAATAAAATAAATTCTAGATGAAAAATAATCTTGCCAGAGAAATGTCTGTGATACTAATTTCATGTGAGAGGTAGCTATGATATGTTCTGCCTATATGTTATGACATGCTCTGCCTATATATTATTTTCACATTTATAGGCTTCCATATTCTACAGTTGTTCGATAGAGATGCAAATATTTCAGTTTTGATGTCACCAAAAGTTTTTCAAAGACAAAGAGCAAAATAATGTAGTAAAAAGAGGTTGAAAGAGTTGCACCTAAAATCTCAAGGATTATCCAACCTACCCTTTCTGCATCAATCTTCATTCTCCCATGAATCTATGAAAACAGGAAACTGTAAAGACATTAAGAAACAAATCCATCATTTCTCTGAAAACTTTTTTCCTCTAGATTTAGGCCAGTTTCTGAGAAGTCATGGGATGACTCATCTGCATTGAAAGGCTCATGACCATGTATAGTTATCAGAAATATACTAGCCTTGTCATGTGATCTTCCTTCCCCTACTGTGCCACAAAACCAGAAAGAAGATTAAGCCATAGTGAAAATACCATGGTAAAATTGCACTATTAGAAAATAAAACATATGGAAATCATTTTTCCCAAAATTCTCTAGAAAAGAAAACACTGAATTGTCCATTTCATGAGAAATAAACACTTCTAATCGTGCACCATTTCATTAAAAAAGAATACATCTATTCAGGGCAAAAGTTAAGATTCATTAGGTGACTAATGAATGCCAAAATAGTAAGAACTTTCAGTTATAAAAAGACTTATTTTGAGAATCCATTTATTACCCTAAGAAAGAACAGTACAGTTACATTGTTTCCTTTAATTATAATATTTTATTGAATATTTATGATTTCTATAATAAAATAATAATTACTATAGGAAGCAACTTTTTTGAAATCATAATGCTTCAAACATTACTGTTGATTACACTTGTTTAAAATTCATGATCACATATAAAAAAAGATATTAATGCAATGATCTTTGTTCATTCTTTCAAGTTCAGTATCCAGGAACCTCATGAATAAAGAAATTTTTTTTCACAAATAACAGTGTATATCACTATAATTTCTATATAGAAATTTCCAGATAGTGATATCTGAGAATAGTTGGGCTCTATTTAAATTAAAAGAGCAAATTATGGAAATTTCAAATCAGTATATATAAACTATTAAGAATAAGCAAAGCAATTCAAGTACACTGATTACTCAGAATAAATGTAATAATGGGTCTGTTTAATGGATATGGAATATAATTGGTTTAGATTTTATTTTACTGAAATGTAAACAAAAATTCACTAATTACCACTTGAACAGAATGTCATTTATTATCTTCTACCCTGAGTAATTACACATTAGTTCTTATTTGTTTTATTCATGAGAATAAAGACTTCAGTGACCCTAAACCTTGGTGAGGAAATATTATACTTATATTTTTATGGATGATTAAAGAGCACCAGAGGGCTATACTACTTCTTCTCAAGTAAAATGGAAACACTTTCAAATGATTTTATCATGGATGATTTTCCTCTACTTATAGGAGCCAAAACGTCCAAAATGTATGTGAGAATAAAGTGTATTATTTTGTGTAAAATAACATGCAATGTCTGTTCAATAAGATTTGGAAAAATTATGGAACAAGAGAAATAAAAAGTTATTCTTATATTTAAATCCATAGATATTTTTGCAATGAAAGTTGCAACATTATCTTCAATGTGTTATCATTACGACAAGAAACCTGTAATTTTGTAGCTATAATAAAGTATGTGGTGGGTACACTATATTGTTTTCTGCAACTTCAAATGCTTTTAGTATGTTTATCCATGTCAGATTCTTAATGATGCCTATAAAAGTTGGCCAATAAATTATATTTGAGCCAGAGATATTTATACCTTCACTCTTGAAAATGTGTTTATTACCATTTTCAGTAGTTAAAATTGTGATAGAGAATTGAGTTTTACTAGTACTCTTGCCTGGAAAATACCATGGATGGAGGAGCCTGGTAGGCTGCAGTCCATGAGGTCGCTAAGAGTCGGACATGACTGAGCGACTTCACTTTCACTTTTCACTTTCATGCATTGGAGAAGGAAATGGCAACCCACTCCAGTGTTCTTGCCTGGAGAATCCCAGGGATGGGGGAGCCTGGTGGGCTGCTGTCTATGGGGTCACACAGAGTTAGACACAACTGAAGCAATTTAGCAGCAGCAGCAGCAGCTGAAATAGAGATGCTGTTGTTATGTAATGTTTTACTCTTTTTATTGAGATATATATTAATATATACATGGGAATTTAAAGGACTTATCAAAAACAGTTACCATTTGTTTCTCTTTTTAACTTAAAAAAATTGCTGCACCTGGAATTGTCTGAATTTATTCTGTTTCATAATGTATCTTACAAATGCAGCTATGCTACACAGTTTACAACTCTATATTTACTTACAAAATAAATTATGTTAATTTTGAAACTTCCATGGAATTCAGCATAAGAACTAGATAATATTAGTTGCAGATTCATTAAAAGACATGGCCTAAAAGTATTACCTTTAGCAAAGGAGTTATTTAAAACTATCAGAAATTTTGGGAATAATAATACAATTCCAGTGTCAATATTTATTTTAGAGATGGTTTACCTTGAGTTTTACTTTAAACAAATACTGCCAAAGATTTTGACTATGACTTAAAATCTTAATATGCTTTGTTCTCTCCTTAATTCACACTCTTGATTACTATGCAGTAAAGCAAATAAGGCTTACCAATATAAAAAGAAGAATAACATAGAAAAAATAATGTAACAGTTTTATGTATTTAATATAGCATATTAAAAGGTAAGCTTGGAAATATACAATTTTTATTAATTAATTTCATACAGTCAACCTAGATATAATTAGCAATGTGTATACAGTAGCTTCTGAGCTTCCTTGGTGGCTCAGATAGTAAAGAATCCACCTACAATGCAGTTGGGAAGATCCTCAGGAGGAGGAACGGGCTAGCCATTCCAGTATTCTTGCCTGGAGAATTCCATGGACAGAGCAGCCTGGCAGGCTACACAGGCTACAGTTCATGGGATCGCAAAGAGTCAGATGAGACTGAACACTAACACTTTCACACAGTAGCTGCTAGTGGCCAAATAAATAAATGAATGAAAATATGAATATATTGCTAACTCTTGTTTTCCATTTGTTATATACCAAAAGACTATTTTTTTTTAATGGGCATGATAAGGTTGAATTGCTTATAAAAAGCTCTAATAGCATGATAAGTTCTAAATATAGACAAAAACTTGTTTTTATTTACTTTCAGAGATAATTTTTGGTAAAGAAAAAATATTTAGTGGAATGGTGGCCACTATTTCCTGTGTGAAAACAAAAACAGTTTTCCAAAAATATTTTAGTATAGGTAGCCTCAGAGATTTCTAAGAAACTTCTTAGAGTTTGCAAAGAATGAGGTTAAAATGACACACTAGAAATAAGATATACTTTATTGAATCTATTTTATTTTTCTTTCTAGCCTAGTTAAGGGGAAAAAGCAGGGTATATATTTGCCATTTTAAAAAACAAGTTAAATTTAAAAACTAAGAATTTAATTCTTCGACAAGATTTTCCTAGTTTTACTTCTATTGAAATCCATGTGGCACTTCACAGGTGGCACTAGTGGTAAAGAACCTTCCTGCCAATTTAAGAGATCTAAGAGCTGTGGGTGCAACCCGTGGGTTGGGAAGATACCCTGGAGGGGGGCATGGACAACTCACTCTAGTATTCTTGCCTGGAAAATCCCATGGGCAGAGGAACCTGGCAGGCTGCAGTCTATCAGGTCACAGGGAGTTGAACACGACTGAAGTGTCTTAGCATGCATGCATTGAAACATTGCTAAGTGATTCAAGTTCTAGGTAAAAAATATTTTTGGTTTTACAGGAACTTTCATAAAGCTAGTGAAGTATGTGAACACTTATCTCTTAAATTATATTTTGATTTTCTCTTTTCTGCTTTTTTATAATTATGTATTATTAAAATAAGTATTATGTCACTAAAATACAAACAAAAATATGAAATAAAGTATCCACTATATGACAGTGTTATTTATGTACATAAATTGCTTTCTTAAAATACTGATAGCCAATATTTGTAACTAGAAAAATTTAAGTAAGTTTAGACATTCAATGTTAGATGTCCATCTTAGAAAATAATGACTCTCCATATTTATAGGGAATCTACTATGGATTAGGAACTTCTCTAAAGTTCTCAAACTCCTTTCATACAATATATTTTCTTATTTTACAAGTAAATAAATTCAGTTATAGATGGATAAGGTAAATTACCCAACATCAAATGGTTAAGGAAACTTAATCTTATATGTCCCTGCTATAACCATCCATTATTCAACTGACTTTCATCAAATTGCAAATCAAGATTCTTTATTAATCAAAAATGGACAGACTTTCAAATGTTTCTTAGAATGTAAAGAGCTGGAAAGACTGTCATTCCTATCCACATAAAGAAAGATTCTGGATAGACTGCAAATTCATGACTGCTCTTGACCATGACATTTCTTATCAAAATGATTTTAAGGGGGGGTATATGATTCAATATGTAGAGGAAGACAAGTACTTGCAGAGATAAGTGAGACATAACTGTTGGCTTATGTGGGGAACACACAAGAGTACATAGTTAACACAATTTAGTGAAGGGGTTTGGCGGGGAGGATGAATAAGTCATTCACAATAAACCATTCACACTTTCAAGAATGTATTTTTAAAACTCAGTACATAAAGTATGTGCCCAAAGATATTTACTGCAGAAAAGCTTGCAAGTCACAAAAGTATTGTGTGCTTATCACTCGGGGGATGACTAATGAAATTACAATTTAACCACACAGAGGAATGTCATATAATCATTTGAAAGGGAGCAGGACCCTATGGTTCTTCTCCCCCATGTCTTCAGCCAGACTTTTGCCTGCTGAAAAACTTTGATCAAAAAATAAGCTTAATCAGAGAAGTGAGAAGATGTAGAAACAAAGGAAAACAATCAAATAAGACAAAATAATGATAGATTAGTCATTAAACAAAGTAGAACCCTTTTAGTTTCACTTTAAGAGCTATAGATAATATTCTTAGCCAGGTCTTTTGAGCCTTCTTACAGATACTGGGCTGACCTTATTACAGTACAGTCTTTTGAGCCTTCTTACAGATACTGAGCCAGGTCTTTTGAGCCTTCTTACAGATACTGGGCTGACCAGGTAAGCCCAGTATTAGCCTTATTAGCTAATAAGGGCTGACCAAGTAAGCCCTATTAGCCTTACAGGCTAATTAGGCTGTAGCAGCCTTACAGGGCTAATTAGGCTGTAGCCTTATCAGCTAATAAGGGCTGACGAGGTAAGCCCTAT
Source organism: Bubalus kerabau (assembly GCF_029407905.1). Lineage (NCBI taxonomy): Eukaryota > Metazoa > Chordata > Mammalia > Artiodactyla > Bovidae > Bubalus > Bubalus kerabau. The sequence goes on from NC_073625.1 coordinate 59,759,904, forward strand.
TAGCCTTACAGGCTAATTAGGCTATAGAAGGTGAATTAGGCTCTAGAAGGCTAATTAGGCTGGTCTTACAGAAAAATCTGCAAGTCCAGCCTCCTTACAGATACTTGAGCCAGGTCTTTTGAGCCTTCTTATAGATATTGAGGGGCTGACCAGGTGGCGCTAGTGGTAAAGAACCCACCTACAAATACAGGAGACATAGACACAGTTGGATCCATGGGTCAGAAAGATCTCCCAGAGGAAGACATGGCAATCCATTCAAGTATGCTTCCCTGGAGAATCCCGTAGACAGAGGAGCCTAGTAGGCTACAGTCCACAGGGTAACAAAGAGTTGGACACAACTGAAGCAACTGAGCATGCACACACGCATAGAGATGGAAACCCAAACCAGGTGGAAGTTGACCACATGATGATGAGATAGTAGATATGACAGAAGCTGACACAATTCTGAGGTTTTCCCTTAAAGAAACAGGATCAAACCGACCCTGGAACTGAAGACTAACTGTACTTAAAACAATCTAGATGATGCAGGTCAGACCACCACATGGCCAATTTTAAAATGACCATCAGATAACTGTACTGTTTCTTCATGTAGACCCCTCCCTCTGCTTATTAAAGCTTTTGAAAGTGAACAGGAATCCAACACCCTCCTTCTGTTGCCAGCATCTGAAATAAAGCAAACTTTTCACCACTCTTGCCTCTTTTTTGGCTTTTGAAAGGCAAGCAGCCAGACCCGCACTTTCTGTAACTATTTGTTTTTGTTTTTGTTTTTTTGCACAACGTGAGGCTGATCCAGTGCCTCACAGCTGCCACTTGCCACAGTGCTGGAGCAGCATGTGGCAGAGAGGAGATACCCCACATTCAAGGTAAGAAAAACCCAAGTAAGACAGTAGGCACTGAGAGAGGGAATCAGAGGGCAGAAAGACTGAAACCACAATCACAGACAACTAGCCAATCTGATCACATCGACCACAGCCTTGTCTAACTCAATGAAGCTAAGCCATGCCATGTAGAGTCACCCAAGCCGGACTGGTCATGGTGGAGAGTTCTGAAAAAATGCAGCCCACTGGAAAAGGGAATGGCAAACCACTTCAGTATTCTTGCCTTGAGAAACCCATGAACAGTATGAAAAGGCAAAAATATAGGACACTGAAAGATGAACTCCCCAGGTTGGTAGATGCCCAATATGCTACTGGAGATCAGTGGAGAAATAACTCCAGAAAGAATGAAGGGAAGGAGGCAAGGCAAAAACAACACCCAGTTGTGGATGTGACTGGTGATAGAAGCAAAGTCCAATGCCCTAAAGAGCAATATTGCATAGGAACCTGGAATGTTAGGTCCATGAATCAGGGCAAATTGGAAGTGGTCAAACAGGAGATGGCAAGAGTGAACATCGACAGTCTAGGAATCAACGAACTAAAATGTACTGGAATGGGTGAATTAAACTCAGATGACCGTTATATCTACTACTGTGGGCAGGAATCCCTTAGAAGAAATGGAGTAGCCATCATAGTCAACAAAAGAGTCCAAAATGCAGTACTTGGATACAGTCTCAAAAATGAAAGAATGATCTCTCTTCATTTCCAAAGCAAACTATTCAATATCATGATAATCCAAGTCTATACTCTGACCAGTAATGCTGAAGAAGCTAAAGTTGAACAGTTCCATGAAGACCTATAAGACCTTTTGGAACTAACAGCCCAAAAATATGTCCTTCTCATTATAGGGGACTGGAATGCAAAAGCAGGAAGTCAAGAAACACCTGGAGTAACAGGCAAATTTGGCCTTGGAGTACCGAATGATGCAGGGCAAAGGCTAATAGAGTTTTGCCAAGAGAACGCACTGGTCACAGCAAACACCCTCTTCCAACAACACAAGAGAAGACTCTACACATGAACATCACCAGACGGTCAACACCAAAATCAGATTCATTATATTATTTGCAGCCAAAGATGGAGAAGCTCTATACAGTCAGCAAAAACAAGATGGATAGCTGACTGTGGCTCAGATCATGAATTTCAGATGTTCAAGCTGGATTTAGAAAAGGCAGAGGAACCAGAGATCAAATTGCCAACATCTGCTGGATCATCAAAAAAGTAAAAGGGTTCCAGAAAAACATCAACTTCTGCTTTATTGACTATGTCAAAGCCCTTGACTGTGTGGATCACAATAAACTGTGGAAAATTCTGAAAGAAATGGGAATATCAGACCTCCTGACCTAGCTCTTGAGAAAACTGTATGCAGGTCAGGAAGCCATAGTTAGAACTGGACATGGAACAACAGACTGGTTCCAAATAGGAAAAGGAGTACGTCATGGTTGTATATTGTCAGCCTGCTTATTTAACTTATATACAGTGTACGTCATGAGAAACGCTGGGCTGGAAGAAGCACAAGCTGAAATCAAGATTGCTGGGAGAAATATCAATAACCTCAGATATGCAGATGATATCACCTTTATGGCATAAAGTGAAGAAGTGAAGAAGAACTAAAGAGCCTCTTGATCAAAGTGAAAGAGGAGAGTGAAAAAGTTGGCTTAAAGCTCACGATTCAGAAGACAAAGATGATGGCATTCGGTCCCATCACTTCACAGCAAATAGATGGGCAAACAGTGGAAACAGTGGCACTCTTTATTTTTCTGGGCTCCAAAATCACTGCAGATGGTGACTGCAGTGATGATATTAAAAGATGCTTACTCCTTGGAAAGAAATTTATGACCAACCTAGATACCATATTAAAAAGCAGAGATATTACTTTGCCAGCAAAGGTCCATCTAGTCAAGGCTTTGGTTTTTCTAGTAGTCATGTATGAATGTGAGAGTTGGACTGTAAAGAAATCTGAGTGCAGAAGAATTGATGCTTTTGAACTGTTGGAGAAGACTCTTGAGAGTCCTTTGGACTGCAAGGAGATCCAACCTGTCCATCCTAAAGGAGATTAGCCCTGGGTGTTCACTGGAAGGACTAATATTGAAGCTGAAAATCCAATACTTTGGCCACCTAATGCGAAGAGCTGACTCATTTGAAAAGCCCCTGATGCTGGGGAAGATTGAGGGCAAGAGGAGAAGGGGATTACAGATATTTAGATGGTTGGATGGCATCACAGATGCAATGGATATGAGTTTGAGTAAATTCCAGGAGTTCGATGATGGACAGGGAGGCCTGGCCTAATGCTCTCCATGGTGTTGCAAAGAGTCAGACATGACTGAGCAACTAAACTGAACTAATGTGAGGCTGTGCTCTCGGGGTACTTGGCTTCCCTGTGTTTTCCACAGGAGAGCCACAGCCACAGCAATGAACTGCAATTGCTGCAATGAGCCAGCTGCTCCTGGCTAGCTAACCCTAAGAGGGGGATTCTAACTAGTTTCCTAGCAGCTGCCATAACCATTTGTTTTGTATATCCTTTATGATTCTCCTCTGCTCAGCACTGGTTGCCAATTTACAGTTTTCCTCTGTGGAACCGAAACATGCATTTGGACCAGCTGAGGCACTCCATGACTGAATAAGTTCACCTAAGTCCACTTTTGTGCCCCTGGGCTAACTTCTCTTTAGAGCATGAAGTGATTGGGGGCATTTCATCAATTGGTTCTGGTGTCTGTCTGCCACTGAGGATGTTTTCTGAGTGTAAAGTGCTATTTTTGCATTTTTACCAATTGATTCTGCCTCTCATTTGCTGTTGAGGACCCTTTGTGTTGGGGAAGTATTTGGGACTCAGTATTGATAATCCTCTTGTAGGATTTGTGACAGTTCTGTCTTTGGCTGTGTGAATGCTTCTTCCATTTGTGAGATTGGTATCACTTTTGCTTTTTGTGAAATGGGAAATTCAGGGTCAATTCAACAGAAACACAAGCTCTGAAACTCAATGAAAATAGTGCAGTCATTAAACAAAGTTCAGTTCAGTTCAGCTCACTTCAGTCGCTCAGTCCTGTCTGACTCTTTGCGACCCCGTGAATCGCAGCATGCCGGGCCTCCCTGTCCATCACCAACTCCCGGTGTTCACCAAGACTCACGTCCATCGAGTCAGTGATGCCATCCAGCCATCTTATCCTCTGTCGTCCCCTTCTTCTCCTGCCCCAAATCCCTCCCAGCATCAGAGTCTTTTCCAATGAGTCAACTCTTTCTATGAGGTGTCCAAAGTACTGGAGTTTCAGCTTTAGCATCATTCCTTCCAAAGAAATCCCAGGGCTGATCTCCTTCAGAATGGACTGCTTGGATCTCCATGCAGTCCAAGGGACTCTCAAGAGTCTTCTCCAACACCACAGTTCAAAAGCATCAATTCTTCAGGGCTCAGCTTTCTTCACAGTCCAACTCTCACATCCATACATGACAACTGGAAAAACCATAGCCTTGACTAGACGGACCTTTGTTGGCAAAGTAATGTCTCTGCTTTTCAATATGCTATCTAGACTGGTCATAACTTTCCTTCCAAGGAGTAAGCGTCTTTTAATTTCATGGCTGCAGTCACCATCTGCAGTGATTTTGGAGCCCCCAAAAATAAAGTCTGACACTGTTTCCCCATCTATTTCCCATGAAGTGATGGGACCGGATGCCATGATCTTCATTTTCTGAATGTTGACCTTTAAGCCAAATTTTTCACTCTCCACTTTCACTTTCATCAAGAGGCTTTTGAGTTCCTCTTCACTTTCTGCCATAAGGGTGGTGTCATCTGCATATCTGAGGTTATTGATATTTCTCCCGGCAATCTTGATTCCAGCTTGTGCTTCTTCCAGCCCAGAGTTTCTCATTTTTTGATTGGGTCTTTTATTTTTATGGAGTTCAGCTGTAGGAGTTGCTTGTATATTCTCGAGATTAGTTGTTTGTCAGTTGCTTCATTTGCTATTATCTTCTCCCATTCTGAAGGCTGTCTTTTCACCTTGCTAATAGTTCCCTTTGATGTGCAGAAACTTTTGAGGTTAATTAGGTCCCATTTGTTTATTTTTCCTTTTATTTCCAATATTCTGGGAGGTGGGTCATAGAGGATCCTGCTGTGATGTATGTCAGAGAGTGTTTTGCCTATGTTCTCCTCTAGGAGTTTTATAGTTTCTGGTCTTATGTTTAGATCTTTAATCCATTTTGAGTTTATTTTTGTGTATGGTGTTAGAAAGTGTTCTAGTTTCATTCTTTTACAAGTGGTTGACCAGATTTCCCAGCATCACTTGTTAAAGAGTTTGTCTTTAATCCTTTGTATATTCTTGCCTCCTTTGTCAAAGATAAGGCATCCATATGTGCGTGGATTTATCTCTGGACTTTCTATTTTGTTCCATTGATCTATATTTCTGTCTTTGTGCCAGTACCATACTGTCTTGATGACCGTGGCTTTGTAGTAGAGCCTGAAGTCAGGTAGGTTGATTCCTCCAGTTCCATTCTTCTTTCTCAAGATCGCTTTGGCTATTTGAGGTTTTTTGTATTTCCATACAAATTGTGAAATTATTTGTTCTAGCTCTATGAAGAATACTGTTGGTAGCTTGATAGGGATTGCATCGAATCTATAGATTGCTTTGGGTAGTATGCTCATTTTCACTATATTGATTCTTCCAATCCATGAACATGGTATATTTCTCCATCTGTTAGTGTCCTCTTTGATTTCTTTCACCAGTGTTTTATAGTTTTCTATATATAGATCTTTAGTTTCTTTAGGTAGATATATTCCTAAGTATTTTATTCTTTCCGTTGCAATGGTGAATGGAATTGTTTCCTTAATTTCTCTTTCTGTTTTCTCATTATTAGTGCATAGGAATGCAAGGGATTTCTGTGTGTTGATTTTACATCCTGCAACTTTACTATAGTCATTGATTAGCTCTAGTAATTTTCTGGTGGAGTCTTTAGGGTTTTCTATGTAGAGGATCATGTCATCTGCAAATAGTGAGAGCATTACTTCTTCTTTTCTAATTTGGATTCCTTTTATTTCTTTTTCTGCTCTGATTGCTGTGGCCAAAACTTCCAAAGCTATGTTGAATAGTAATGGTGAAAGTGGGCACCCTTGTCTTGTTCCTGACTTTAGAGGAAATGCTTTCAATTTTTCACCATTGAGGATAATGTTTGCTGTGGGTTTGTCATATATAGCTTTGATTATGTTGAGGTATGTTCCTTCTATTCCTGCTTTCTGGAGAGTTTTGATCATAAATGGATGTTGAATTTTGTCAAAGGCTTTCTCTGCATCTATTGAGATAATCATATGGTTTTTATTTTTCAATTTGTTAATGTGGTATATTACATTGATTGATTTGCGGATATTGAAGAATCCCTGCATCCCTGGGATAAAGCCCACTTGGTCATGGTGTATGATCTTTTTAATGTGTTGTTGGATTCTGATTGCTAGAATTTTGTTAAGGATTTTTGCATCTATGTTCATCAGTGATATTGGCCTGTAGTTTTCTTTTTTTGTGGGATCTTTGTCAGGTTTTGGTATTAGGGTGATGGTGGCCTCATAGAATGAGTTTGGAAGTTTCCCTTCCTCTGCAATTTTCTGGAATAGTTTGAGCAGGATAGGTGTTAGCTCTTCTCTAAATTTTTGGTAGAATTCAGCTGTGAAGCCATCTGGTCCTGGGCTTTTGTTTGCTGGAAGATTTTTGATTACAGTTTCAATTTCCATGCTTGTGACGTGTCTGTTAAGATTTTCTATTTCTTCCTGGTCGAGTTTTGGAAAGTTGTACTTTTCTAAGAATTTGTCCATTTCTTCCACGTTGTCCATTTTATTGACATATAATTGTTGATAGTACTCTCTTATGATCCTTTGTATTTCTGTGTTGTCTGTTGTGATCTCTCCATTTTCATTTCTAATTTTATTGATTTGATTTTTCTCCCTTTGTTTCTTGATGAGTCTGGCTAATGGTTTGTCAATTTTATTTATCCTTTAAAAAAAGCAGCTTTTGGTTTTGTTGATTTTTGCTATGATCTCTTTTGTTTCTTTTGCATTTATTTCTGCTCTAAGTTTTAAGATTTCTTTCCTTCTTCTAACCCTGGGGTTCTTCATTTCTTCCTTTTCTAGTTGCTTTAGGTTTAGAGTTAGGTTATTTATTTGACTTTTTTCTTGTTTCTTGAGGTGTGCCTGTATTGCTATGAACTTTCCCCTTAGGACTTCTTTTACCATGTCCCACAGGTTTTGGGTTGTTGTGTTTTCATTTTCATTCGTTTCTATACAAATTTTTATTTCTTTTTTAATTTCTTCTGTGATTTGTTGGTTATTCAGCAGTGTGTTGTTCAGCCTCCATATGTTGGATTTTTTAATAGTTTTTCTCCTGTAATTGAGATCTAATCTTACTGCATTGTGGTCAGAAAAGATGCTTGGAATGATTTCTATTTTTTTGAATTTACCAAGGCTAGCTTTATGGCCCAGGATGTGATCTATCCTGGAGAAGGTTCCATGTGCGCTTGAGAAAAAGGTGAAATTCATTGTTTTGGGATGAAATGTCCTATAGATATCAATTAGGTCTAACTGGTCTACTGTATCGTTTAAAGTTTGTGTTTCCTTGTTAATTTTATGTTTAGTTGATCTATCCATAGGTGTGAGTGTGGTATTAAAGTCTCCCACTATTATTGTGTTATTGTTAATTTCTCCTTTCATACTTGTTAGCATTTGTCTTACATACTGTGGTGCTCCCATGTTGGGTGCATATATATTTATAATTGTTATATCTTCTTCTTGGATTGATCCTTTGATCATTATGTAGTGACCTTCTTTGTCTCTTTTCTGATTCAGTGGATATTGACAATTTGCTCTCTGGTTCCTCTGCCTTTTCTAAAACCAGCTTGAACATCTGGAAGTTCACGGTTCACATATTGCTGAAGCCTGGCTTGGAGAATTTTGAGCATTCTTTGACATTGCCTTTCTTTGGGATTGGAATAAAAACTGACCTTTTCCAGTCCTGTGGCCACTGCTGAGTTTTCCAAATTTGCTGGCATATTGACTGTAGCACTTTCACAGCATCATCTTTCAGGATTTGAAAGAGCTCAACTGGAATTCCATCACCTCCACTAGCTTTGTTCATAGTAATGCTTTCTAAGGCCCACTTGACTTCACATTCCAAGATGTCTGGCTCTAGGTGAGTGATCACACCATCGTGATTATCTTGGTCATGAAGATCTTTTTTGTACAGTTCTTCTGTGTATTCCTGCCACCTCTTCTTAATATCTTCTGCTTCTGTTAGGTCCATACTATTTCTGTCCTCTATTGAGCCCATCTTTGCATGAAACGTTCCCTTGGTATCTCTAATTTTCTTGAAGATATCTCTAGTCTTTCCCATTCTGTTGTTTTCCTCTATTTCTTTGCATTGATCGCTGAAGAAGGCTTTCTTATCTCTTCTTGCTATTCTTTGGAACTCTGCATTCAGATGCTTATATCTTTCCGTTTCTTCTTTGCTTCTCACTTCTCTTCTCTTCACAGCTATTTGTAAGGCCTCCTCAGACAGCCATTTTGCTTTTTTCATTTCTTTTCCATGGGGATGGTCTTGATGCCTGTCTCCTGTACAAGGTCATGAACCTCCGTCTATAGAAGTTAGGGGTGTTAATTTCCTCTTCAGAGGCTATAATGTTCTGAGTTGTATCCTTTGAGTTGTCTTGTAGAAACTGAAACCCATTCCAAGTGGAAGAAGTTAACTCCATGATGACCAGACTGTAGCCAAGGTTGAGATATCAGGCTTCATTTCTTGGATATATACTTAGTAATTTCCATCACTCATGATTTGATTGGTCTAGAAATAGATAAGCAACAGAGAAAATATAATAATAATACAGAAGAGGAGTCTTTGTATTGACTACCTGCTATTATTTGAAATTCTATTCCTCATAAGAAGATTCAACATTATGTGCAAAAGCTTCATGTGACTTACATAGTCTTCATGTGACTTATGTAGTCGAGCAAACATATTAAATGGCAATGCATATTAAGCCCTTCACTGGAATATAAGCCAGGGTCATAACTCTGCTTCAGCTTTGTATTTCAAGATCTTTACAACTAGCTATGGCTGAATTAATATTGTTGAATGAAAAAATGAATATCAAAATAAAAGTATGTGGCAATTAAAAAAAAAAGGATTTAATGAAATTGAAAAGTGAGGCCCTATCTGATATGAGTGGTATCCTTATAAGAAGAGGAAGAGACACCAGTAGTGTAGTCTATGATATTTTTTTATGGCAGCTCTTATAAACTAACATGTAAATGCATATATACCTATATGAAAAAGGATATATTAATAAACATATAAATAAATGAGAGCTACTATATTAACTTGAAGTGACTCACAATATTTTAATGATGGGTCACATATAGATGAGGCTTCCCAGGTGGCACTAGTGGTAAAGAACCCACCCGCCAATGCAAGAGACAAAAGAGACATGGGTTCAGCCCCTGGCTTGGGAAGATCCTCGGGAGGAGGGAATAGCAATCCATTTTAGTATTTTTGCCTGGAGAATCCCATGGATGGAGGAGCCTGGCAGCTACAGTCTATAGGATCGCAAAGAATTGGACATGACTGAAGTGACTTAGCACACACGCACTCATACAGATAAGACAGAGGGAAGACGTAGTCATGTTAAAAAAAAATTAACTCTGATATAAAAGATGCATCCTAATAATCATATTTACATAATTTTATATGCAAATTATGTGTGTTCCTGACATTATGTATAAAAAAATCAATTATGTATAGCTATATATATATTTGTATATATATTTATTATATATATATATTTGTGTATATATATATATATATATATTTCGGAGAGGGCAATGGCAACCCACTCCAGTACTCTTGCCTGGAAAATCCCATGGATGAAGGGGCCTGGTAGGCTGCAGTCCATGGGGTTGCTAAGAGTTGGGCACGACTGAGCGACTTCACTTTCACTTTTCACTTTCATGCATTGGAGAAGGAAATGGCAACCCACTTTAGTGTTCTTGCCTAGAGAATCCCAGGGACGGGGGAGCCTGGTGAGCTGCTGTCTATGGGGTCGCACATAGTTGGACACGACTGAAGCGACTTAACAGTATATATATATATATATATATATTCATACATGCATATATTTTCTTTATATATTGAGGTATAAACAATTTTATATATTACCCAAATCTCTATGGATCATAGAGTACATTCATATGATATCACTTCAGTTGTGTCTGACTCTTCGTGACCCCATGGGCTACTCTTAGTAGGCTGCCAAGGTTTTCTATCCATGGGACTCTCCAGGCAAGAATACTGGAATGGGTTCCCACTTCCTACTCCAGGGAATCTGTCCGACCCAGGGGCTGAACTAACCTCTCTTATGTCTCCTGTATTGGCAGGTGGCTTCTTTCCTAGATTATAAATTAGAATACCCAAAAGTGTTACTATCATATTAGACTTTATTTAATATTTTCCCTTGGTTGCAATGTAAGGCTTGTAGGATGTTAGTTCCCTAATAGGGAACCCAGGCCCTGGAAATGGAAGTGCAGAATCCTGACCACTGGACCACCAGGAAATTCCTGAATATTTGCCTTAGTTTAAGACTCTTTCTGTAAATTTTTATAGCAACAAAATCAATTTATATCAGAATGTTTTAACTGTAGCATAGAGTCTGGTATATAATAAGCATTCCATGCAAGTATTATTTGCTCAGTTGTGTCTGACTCTTTGCGACCTCATGGACTGTAGCCTACCAGGCTCTTCTGTCCATGGAATTCTCCAGACAAAAATACTGGAATGGGTTGCCATCTCCTTCTCCAGGGGATCTTCCTGACCCAGGAATTGAACCCGTGTCTCCCACACTGCAGGCAGATTCTTTACCATTTGAGCCACCAGAAAAGCCCTAAGCATACCATACACAATTTTTATTTGGCTTCCCAACTGGCTCAGTGGCAAAGAATATGCCTGTCAATGCAGGAGACACAAGAGACACTTATTCTGTCCCTGGGTTGGGAAGATCCCCTGGAGAAGGGAATGGCTACCCACCCTGGTATTGTTGTCTGAAGAATTCCATAGACAGGGGAGCCTGGTGGGCTACAATCCTTGGACTCTCAAACAGTTGGACACAACTGAGCACACATGTACATGCCATGTATAAGAAATAGAGTAGTGTTGTTAAGAAAGCAGGCTCAGATGTTAGCCTGGGTTTGAGTTCTTAATCTACACTTAATAGCTCTACGATTTAGGGCTGTCTTTTATTCCCAAGCCTCCGCTTCTTATTTTTAAAATGAAACAATAATTGCAAATGCCCTTCAAAATGTTGGGGATTTTGAGGATGATAAGAAATAAAAAATACTTACAGTGGCACCCACCACATTGTACACACCTAAGACATTTATTTATCTAATCTTAGTTACCTCTCTGTACATTTCCTTTTCATTGCAGCTTGAATTCTTATCCAAAGGTTATCTCAGATAAAATAGTTTTATAATGTCTTTTCCTAATATTTTTGAAAAAAATTCTTTGATTTCCTAAAACGTATTCTTCTTGTTTTTTTTTTTTTCTAAAATTATTTATACAGATTATAAAAAATTTTTATCTCTTTAAAATGAGTATGCTTCTCATTTTGCATAAGTAGTCAGGAAGCTCCCAGAGGTCAAGGACAGAGAGGATGTTTTATATAGCATCCTGTCATTCATAGCACAGAACTCAGTTTCTTCAACCAAGCATTCCACACTCCACTCATAAATTTGTCAATCTCCAGTGCCTTAAAGAATTTCCATTAATTGTAGTCTCAAGGCATACATTTTTTTCTTTTAAAATGTTTATTTTCTATTTGATTACAACTTTGAATTCTCAAATTATTATTATTGCCTATGGCAAATCTCTTGAGATTTACTACATCAATCACTGAAAAAAATAAATCGTAATGCCTACATCTGTGTCTACTTACCTCAGTCAAAATGACCATTCATTTAATAAAGAAACTACAAGAGAATTGGAGTGTTTACTTGAATTGTTTTTAAGTCATTAATGCTATATCCTAGAGCATATCTCGGACAAGGCAATGGCATCCCACTCCAGTACTCTTGCCTGTAAAATCCCATGTATAGAGGAGCCTGGTAGGCTGCAGTCCATGGGGTGGCTAAGAGTCAGACACGACTGAGCGACTTCACTTTCACTTTTCACTTTCATGCATTGGAGAAGGAAGTGGCCACCCACTCCAGTGTTCTTGCCTGGAGAATCCCAGGGATGGGGAGCCTGATGGGCTGCCCTCTATGGGGTCGCACAGAGTTGGACACGACTGAAGCGACTTAGTAGCAGCAGCAGAGCATATCTTGGAGAGGGCACTGGCGACCCACTCCAGTACTGTTACCTGGAAAATCCCATGGATGGAGGAGCCTGGTGGGCTGCAGTCCATGGGGTCGCTGGGAGTCAGACACGACTGAGTGACTTCACTTTCACTTTTCACTTTCATGCATTGGAGAAGGAAATGGCAACCCACTCCAGTGTTCTTGCCTGGAGAATTCCAGGGACGGGAGAGCCTGGTGGGCTGCCCGTCTCTGGAGTCCTACAGAGTCGGACACGACTGATGCGACTTAGCAGCAGCAGCAGCAGCAGAGCGTATCTACATAGATAGTCATAGAAAGCTTCAAATTACATTTTAAAGATATACAAAGAATTGGTATACATTTTCCTTGCTATATCAGAGATATTGAGAAATTGTAGTTATGAATTAAGGAGTCAGGTAATGTTTTATCTCTCTTTTAATTATTGTCAATTTCAATACTTTGGTAAGATCCGAGTATTTATGTATAGTCATTTCAAAATTTTACATTACAGTGGAAGAGGAATTGCTAAAAAAGAAGTCAACATATTTTCAATCATAAAATAATGCATACATTTCAAGTAGAACACAGCCATACTTCTAAGATGCAACACAGCTTGTTTTAAAACAGAGATCATCAGATTTGTCACAGTAAAAGTCATCTCAGTCAATAATTCTATTGCATTTCATGTCTACTTACTTCTAAAAAAATAAGAAAATAATTCCATAGCAGCTAAATATAGTTTAAAATGACTTCACTGGTTTCCTCTGGAGTGGGAAGAAAAATAATCTTTCATCAACAAAGAATGTCCTAGCAAGTAGAAATATTGCTTATTTGGTAAAACTCTGAAATATTGCAACTATCCTACTGTGAACATCAATATTTAATTTTTCTCATATGTTTTTTATGAGTAAGTATCTAAGAAATACAATACATCGAGAACCACTATATTAAAAAATAGAGAATTTAATACTTAAGTAGCAAAAGATACAGAGATTCACTTGCATTTCCAACTATATTGATTTTAGCTATTATTTGTAACTTGTTTTTCTCATCAATTGTGAATGTAGATGATTAAAGGCATAAAATTTTCATCCACATATAGTTTAACAAAACAGAGTGCATTAAATAGCCAAATATTTGCCACAAATATTCAGTTTGACATCTTACCCACTTTTGAAACTCTGGACAAAAAGGTACTTGTCATACATATCAGTGTATGATTTCTGATAATATGATACCTATTTTCAATGTGTATTTATCTCCAATAAATTTTTTATCACAGTAGTTTACAAATAGTACCACTCCTAAAAATAAACAAATGAAATGCAGAATTCATAGCTTTGTAAAATGTAAGCAGGTGTATCTTTATGATATACACAGATTTAGCAATACTTGTATTATATAAAGATGTACAGAGTATATCATTTTAATGGCTCTGTTTTAAATAGTTTATCATTAGAAACTCCAGACTGGTGAACAAGGACTGTTCCGCATAAAGTATGTCAGTTCTTACTGCTTTTGTCATTGTTTACTTGTGTTTGTTTGCTATATTATTAGTGGACCTCCTTTGATTTTTCTCATTTTTTCTTCTTGGTTATTAAAACACACATTTATTTCTAAAGCAATTCATCTTTACTCCAATGTTACTTCAGAAAACATGCTAGAGATGAAATGAGATATGAAGGAGATAAAGAAAAATATTAAAATGCTTTTATTTCTTTTGATTACTTGAGAACTTTCTATTCCTTATTTTTATAATAACTTTTTGTTTATACTATTCATTTTAATATTTCTATGTTAATCTGAAAAAAATGTAGAGATTTGACTCTTTATAATCAACAATAAATCAAATTTTTGTCACTTAAGAAACAAGGTAAGAACCTTGTTTTGTAATGAGAATTTTTTTTGTTTTGTTTTGTTTTGTAATGAGAATTCAACTCATTAAAATTATTTCATCCTTTGTGAAATAGGCATTAAGATGATACAATTTTTTGCTGTTTAAAATAGTTTATATTGCTTTGCTCTAAGTACACATTTACTGATTTCATTAATTTTTATGCTGTCTTAGATTTCTAGTTTTCACATGGGATCAGTTCTTTCAGATTGAAGAACATCACTTGGTATTTTCTATAATGCAAAAATGAGCTTGCCTGGTGACTCAAGGGTAAAGAACCCACCTGCCAATGCAGGAGACGCAGGTTCAATCCCAGGGCTGGGAAGGAAATTGCAACTCACTCCAGTATTCTTAACTGGGAAGTCCATGGACAGAGGAACCTGGTGGGCTACAGTCCAGGGGCGTCACAAAAAAAGTCTGACATGACTTAGCAACTAAACAACAACAATAATGCAAAGTGCTAGTACTCAATGCTTTTATACTCTGTATTTCAAAAGTTAACGTTATTTTTGCTTTAGGTTTTGAAGAGTATTTTAACTGGTTTTACAAATCTGCAGTGACATTTTTCCTTTCATTTCAGCACTGTAAATTCCACTCTATTGTCTCTGATTTCCAGAATTTCTCTTTGAATTTGTCCTGATTCTCTTTAAGGCACGTGCCTTTCTACATCACTATCTTCAAGTTTTGTTTGTTTGTTTGTTTGTAATTTGATTTCTTTGTTTTCTTACATTTGTTTATAATGTGGGGGACTGTGATTTTCTCCTGTATACATTTTATAGACTTTTAAAGTATTAGGTTGATTTTTTCATCCGTCTTGGAAAATGATTAGTCAATATCTCAGACTTCCCTGGTGAGGAATCTGCCTGCCGATGCAGGAGAACCAGTTGGATCCTTGGTTAGGAAGGTTGACCAGTTAAAGGCATTTTATTAAAGGCATTCACCAGTTAAAGGCAATTTAAGTTCTGATAATTACAAATAAGCACTTTTTGCCAGTGCCAGCCGGCAAAGTCGATCAGGTCCCGAGAACATGCATGGCGGGGCTGAGAAAGGAAACTAAAGCAAGAGAAATCTACAACAAAGCTGGGGTTGAGAGGTTTAGACACGTCTCCGCGAAGGGACGCAGTCTGACACCAACTTTATTCAGCATCTCATATTTATACAGAAGAGCGTGAGAAAGACAAGACAGTTAACATTTTCTTTGTTTGACCCACACATCTTACAAACAGTCACAAGAAATCTTGAGAGCATGGGAATGGCACCCTGTTATTATTTCTTACACCAGATAACATTTTTCTGTGCGTGAGAAGTTTGCACAGAACTCCAGGTGCCTGCAGTAAATAAGCGCCTAATCTCTGGGGTGGCAGGACAGAGAGCTATGTTTGCAAGCAAACCCTCAAGGACTGAAGCAGCTCCCAGAGCTGTGTCCTTCAGACAAAGGACCCCGTTCTCACGGGCAGCTCCCCGCAACTTTTAAACATTTAGGTACAAGTTTTGTGTGAACACAAAGTTTCCCTGGTGGCTCAAATAGTAAAGAATCTGCCTGCAATGCAGGACGCTTGGGTTCAATCCTTGGGTCGGGAAGATTTCTTGGAGAAGGGAATGTCAACCCACTCCACTTTTCTTGCCTGGAGAATTTCATGGTCAGAGGAGCCTGGAAGTCCATGGGATTGCAAAGATTTGGACACAACTGAGAGACTATTTGGTTTGTTTTGTTTTAATTGTGCTTTGGTAAATGACTAGAATTGACTGTTGAGTCATATTTTACATGTATTTTAAACTTTATAAAGGACTAACATACTCTTATATGAAAATAATTAAATACACCTCAGCAGTAACCCACTCCAGTACTCTTGCCTGGAGAATCCCAGGGACAGGGGAGCCTGGTGGGCTGCCATCTACGGTGTCACACAGAGCTGGACACGACTGAAGTGACTTAGCAGCAGCAGCAGCATCTGTAGAAAGGAAATTCTTCATGGACATTTTGTTTTCTATTTTGACCAACTATAGTCCAAAATATAACCTTCGCAAAGGCAGATACAGTATTTTTGTCTTGAATCCTAGTATTTTCTCAGTTCTAGGCTTTACCTAGAAAACACTAGATTTTCAGTAATTATTCACCTAATGAAAGAGCTGACCAATGTTATATAACTATAGAGTAATATATGATGAAACATGTGCTAGACACACAGTGATGGATATTTAAGGAAAGATTATGATAACATGAGATTATTAAAGACTGTAAATATATCATAGAGAGCACATATTAACAGAGAAGCCAGGGTGAAATACTCCATCTATGTTGAAGAGCACAACCAATGACAGAAATAAGGAAAATACCTTATTTTCCACACAAAAATAAGTACACTTAGAGGATTTTTGATGGGACGAGAACATAGTATTTGTAGGGAAAAAAAAAAAAAAAAAGAAGAAGAAGACCTGAAAGCAGGTTTATAATCAGAGTCTGCCACTTGGTGGTCCTTTGGGTTTAATTTGGACACTTGACTTCTCAGTACTTCAATTTCTTTATAAGTAAGTTAAGACCCTAACAATGCCAAAGTCAATGAGTTGCCAAGTAAGTGTAGTGAATTGAAGGTCACTCAGTCGTGTCTGACTCTTTGTGATTTCATGGACTATACAGTCCATGGAATTCTCCAGGCCAGAAAACTGGAGTGGGTAGCCTTTCCCTTCACCAGGGGATCTTCCCAACCCAGGGATCAAATGCAGGTATACCACATTACAGGTGGATTCTTTACCAGCTGAGCCACAAGGGAAGCCCAAGAATACTGGAGTGGGTAGTCTATCCCTTCTACAGGGGATCATCCCAACCCAGGAATCCAACCTGGGTCTCCTGCATTGCAGACAGATTCTTTACCAGCTGAGCTATCAGGGAAGCCATGAGTTGGCAAAGGTATTATATTACTCATTTTATATAAAATGTTCTCATACTATTGATGGCCTGACAGAAAGGTTAATATAAAAATGTCAACAAATGTTAACATAAACCTAGTCTGATGATTTTAAGTTTTACATGGCAAAAATTTGTATAGTAAAACTTTTGAGAACAATTTAAATTGTCACTGATAAAATGCTGAAGTCCATACATTGACAAAAAGGGGTAACAGTAGTACACATTAAATTAGTGATTGAAGAAAAAAAAATAGCACTGGAAAATTTTAGTTTTATCATCTCTTGGTAAAATATAGGGAAAAAATTGTTAATTTTCCATTAACAAATATTGAATCAGAAGATTCCTACAACATTTTTGCAGTAATAAGAGATATGGAAAATAGTGAGTCATCAATTAAGCTTTAGTGATGATACTGGTAAGAAATTATGGGGAATATAGAAATGTTCTTCCCCCACATGTGACTGGGGAATTGTATGACATCTCCAAAGTAGTACTATCATATATTTTGTCATTTTTACATTTCTCTAGAAATTATTATAATAGAAATTTATTTTGAGTGTTCAAAACAAAATCTAAAATCACTCAGATACATGCCTTCTAGTATCATTTTTCCACTTTCTTCCAAAAATAGAAGTTAGAAAACTTTCTATGTTTAACAGCTTATGTTGTCCAGATATTGCCTTTTAAATAAATAATTTCAAAGTAAGTCCAGAAGACAACTGTACTTCAGTAGAGACCTTTATCCAAGATTATGAGTTTCTAGTCTGAGTTGGAGATCTATTCTCTGCTATGAAGTTTATGCTTTCTTAATAGTATAGTCCTGAGATTGTCAGAGAATATGACAAAGTTATGTCACAACCATTATCATTCCAAATCTATTCAGATAAAGCACCTTCAGTTCAGTTCAGTCACTCAGTCATGTCTGACTCTTTGTGACCCCATGAATAGCAGCACGCCAGGCCTCCCTGTCCATCACCAACTCTTGGAGTTCTCTCAGACTTATGTCCATCGAGTCAGTGATGCCATCCAGGCTCTCAAGAGTCTTCTCCAACACCACAGTTCAAAAGCATCAATTCTTCGGTGCTCAGCTTTCTTCACAGTCCAACTCTCACATCCATACATGACCACTGGAAAAACCATAGCCTTGACTAGATGGACCTTTGTTGGCAAAGTAATGTCTCTGCTTTTGAATATGCTATCTAGGTTGGTCATAATTTTCCTTCCAGGGAGCAAGCGTCTTTTAATTTCATGGCTGCAGTCACCATCTGCAGTGATTTTGGAGCCCCCAAAAATAAAGTCTGACACTGTTTCCACTGTTTCCCCATCTATTTCCCTTGAAGTTATGGGACCAGATGCTATGATCTTAGTTTTCTGAATGTTGAGCTCTAAGCCAACTTTTTCTACATATTGTTTAATACTGAATTGTGTCCCTTCAAAATTCATACATTAAAACATTAATCCTTGGTGTAACCGTATTTGGAGATGGCACCTGTAGAAGCGTAATAAGAGTTAAATAAGTCATACGGGTGGGTCCCTAATCCAATGTGACTTGTTCCACAGAGCAAATGCCTCTGAGGACATAGCTAGAAAGCAGTCATTTACAAGCCAGCAATTAGGCCTCAGGAGAAATCAAACCTGCTGACACCTTGATCTTGGACTTTCAGGCTCTATAACTGTGAGATGATAAGTTTGTTGTTTAAACCACACAATCTGTGATATGTTTTCATGGCAGCTCTGGCATACTGATAAACACATTAGACAAAAATTGGGTATGTAAAAGAAGAGAAACTTAAGGAAAGTTATGATATTAGTTTGCTAGGGCCACCATATAAAAATACCACACTGGGTGTTCTTAACAACAGAAATTTATTTGTTCACCATTCTGGAGGATAGAAACCCAAGTGCCACACATTAGCAGGTTTAGTTTCTCCTCAGGCTTTTCTGCTTGGCTTTCATATACCCTCATTCTCACTGTGTCCTCATATGATAGTTTGTCTGTACATGCACATGCCTGGAATGTCTATCTGCATCCTAATATTCTTTTCTTATAAGGACATCAGTTAAATTGGATTCAGTTCAGTTCAATCACTCAGTCGTGTCTGACTCCTTACGACCCCATGAATTGCAGCATGGCAGGCCTCCCTGTCCATCACCAACTCCCGGAGTTCACTCAGACTCACGTCCATTGAGTCAGTGATGCCATCCAGCCATATCATCCTCTGTCGTCCTCTTCTCCTCCTGTCCCCAATCCCTCCCAGCATCAGAGTTTTTTCTAATGAGTCAACTCTTCGCATCAGCTGGCCAAAATATTGGAGTTTCAGCTTTAGCATCATTCTTTCCAAAGAACTCCCAAGGCTGATCTCCTTCAGAATGGACTGGTTGGATTTCCTTGCAGTCCAACGGACTCTTGAGAGTCTTCTCCAACACCACAGCTCAAATGCATCAATTCTTCGGCGCTCAGCTTTCTTCACAGTCCAACTCTCATATCCATACATGACCACAAGAAAAACCATAGCCTTGACTAGATGAACCTTTGTTGGCACAGTAATGTCTCTGCTTTTCAATATGCTATCTAGGTTGGTCATAATTTTTCTTCCAAGGAGTAAGTGTCTTTTAATTTCATGGAGTAAGTGTCTTTTAATTTTTCACTGCAGTCACCATCTGCAGTGATTTTGGAGCCCAGAAAAATAAAGTCCTACACTGTTTCCCCATCTATTTTCCATGAAGTGATGGGACCAGATGTCATGATCTTCGTTTTCTGAATGTTGAGCTTTAAGCCAACTTTTTTACTCTCTTCTTTCACTTTCATCAAGACGCTTTTTAGTTCCTCTTCATTTTCTGCTATAAGAGTGGTGTCATCTGCATATCTGAGGTTATTGATATTTCTCCCAGGAATCTTGATTCCAGCTTGTGCTTCTTCCAGTCCAGAATTTCTCATGAGGTACTCTGCATATAAGTTAAATAAGCAGGGTGACAATATACAGTCTTGAAGTACTCCTTTTCCTATTTGGAACCAGTCTGTTTTTCCATGTCCAGTTCTAACTGTTGCTTCCTGACCTGCATACAGGTTTCTCAAGAGGCAGTTCAGTGGTCTGGTAGTCCCATCTCTTTCAGAATTTCCACAGTTTACTGTGATCCACACAGTCAGAGGCTTTGGCATAGTCAATAAAACAGAAACATATGTTTTTTCTGAAACTCTCTTGCTTTTTCGATGATCCAGCGGATGTGAGCAATTTGATTAGAAACCAATTAACAGACATATAAAAAAGGCTAATAAAGAGTATAGTCTGAAGAGTACATTTTACTCTGAATGATGGAAAGTATATGTGCTTTACATGAATACTAAGCATAGAACAGAATTTGAACTAATGTTAGACCTAATCTGTAGACATAACAGTTGAAGATCTAAGAAGAGTTTTTTGTCAATAGAGTGAGTTGAAAGAGAGAAGATAAAAACTAAAGTTACATCAATTGTTAGAAACACACTCTACTTAAAAAAAAAAAAATACAGAATACTCACAAAGCAGTAAAACATGACTTGAGGAATGTTACTGAAGAGAAAATTAGGATACAATAAACAACAAGTCAAGGGAAGCAAAAAGTGGTGAAAGACCTATTGATAATAAAATACTGATAAGAACTTAACCTCATCTGTATTATGCTCCTTCTTAGGCTGAGTCTCAAATCAATGCTCAAAATATTATTGCTTTATATACTTTGTGTAAAACATATTCCATGACAAGTATTTATTATTTCTACCTGGTAGATAAAAAGAATGCTGAATATGCAAAAAAAATAGTTTTGCAATACATATTCTCTAACAATTACTGTTGGGGAGGAATAAAGATATGAGTCTTTGAAATTATCAATGCAATATATATAAATGCTTGAACACAAAAGTGAAATATGGCATTGAAAAAAATTATAGCAGGAAACTAGTATGAGTGGACAGACAAAATAATATATATATATATATATATATATATATATATACACACACAATGAAATATACAAAACAGGAAATGAAGGTAGACAAACCTTCTTGATGAAAGTGAAAGTAGAAAGTGAAAAAGTTGGCTTAAAGCTCAACATTCAGAAAATGAAGATCATGGCATCTGGTCCCATCACTTCATGGGAAATAGATGGGGAAAAAGTGTCAGACTTTATTTTTGGGGGCTCCAAAATCACTGCAGATGGTGACTGCAGCCATGAAATTAAAAGACACTTACTCCTTGGAAGAAAAGTTATGACCAACCTAGATAGCATATTGAAAAGCAAAGACATTACTTTGCCAACAAAGGTCCGTCTAGTCAAGGCTATGGTTTTTCCTGTGGTCATGTATGGATGTGAGAGCTGGACTGTGAAGAAGGCTGAGCGCCAAGGAATTGATGCTTTTGAGCTGTGGTCTTGGAGAAGACTTTTGAGAGTCCCTTGGACTACAAGGAGATCCAACCAGTCCATTCTGAAGGAAATCAGCCCTGGGATTTCTTTGGAAAGAATGATGCCAAAGCTGAAACTCCAGTACTTTGGCCACCTCATGTGAAGAGTTGACTCATTGAAAAAGACTCTGATGCTGGGAGGAATTGGGGCTGGAGGAGAAGGGGATGACAGAGGATGAGATGGTTGGATGGCATCACCGACTCAATGGACATGAGTTTGTGTGAACTCCAGGAGTTGGTGATAGACAGGGAAGCCTGGCGTGCTGTGATTCAGGGGTCACAAAGAGTCAGACACGACTGAGCGACTGAACTGAACTGAAAGAACTTGCTACAATAAAATGAATAGATCAATGAGGAAATCAGAAAATACCTTGAGGCAAAGTAAAAGGGAACGATATCTTTCCAAAATCAGTTTATTGTTTTTCAGTGGCTAAATCATGTCCGCCTATTTGTGACCCCATGGACTCAGGCTTTACTGTCCTTCCCATCGTCCAAATTCAATGGAATACATCAAAAGCAGTTATAAGAGGGAAGCTTATAGTGATACATTCCACCCTCAAGAAACAAGAAAGCCCTCAAACAACCTAATCTTTCATCAACAAGAATTAGAAAAAGAGGAAAACAAAGCCTAAAGTCATTTAAAAAAGGAAGCATATAATAAATATGAGAGAAGAAATTAATAAAATAGAGGCAAAAAATAGAAAAGATCAATGAAACCAAGAGCTTTTTTTTTTTTTTTTTAAGATAAACAATTTGATAAGTCTTTAGCAAGGCTCATCAAGAAAAGAGAGGATTCAAATAAACAAAATGTGAAATTAAAGAGGAGATGACCAATAAAATATAGATACAGAAAATAATAAGAGGGTACTACAGGCAGATGTATATCAGTAAGTTGGACAGCCTAGAAGAAATGGACACATTTCTATAAACATACAAAATTCCAAAACTAAATCAGGAAAAAAAAGTAATCGAACAGATCCCATTACCCTGGTATCAAAATTAGACAAAGCTACTACAAAAAGGAAAATTACATACCAATATCTTTGGTGAATATAGATGCAGAAATCTTCATCAAAATATTAGCAAATAAAATTCAACAATGTATAAAGAGAATTATACACTATCAAGTGGGATTTATCTGAAGTATGCAGTAATCACAAATCAATCATTGTGACACTCTACATTAACAAAATGAAGGATAAAAATCACTTGATTATTTCAATTGATGGAGAAAAAGCTTTTGAGAAAATCTGACATCCATTAATGATAAAAGAAAGTAAAAGTGAGAGTCGCTCAGTTGTCAGACTCTTAGTGACCTCACAGACTGTAGCTTGTAAAGCTACTCTGTCCATGGGATTCTCCAGGCAAGAATACTGGAGTGGATAGCCATTCCCTTCTCCAGGGGATCTTCCCAGTTCAGGGATCAAACCCAGGTCTCTCACATTTTAAAAGGATTCTTTACCATCTGAGTTACCAGGGAAGCCCTTAATGATAAAAACTCTCATCAAAATTGAGCAAAAATGGTACATAGCTCAACATAATAAGGCCCATTTGTGACAAATTGAATAAAGCTAAAATATAAGTTAAGGTTTTATTTATCCCTTGCACCACAGGTGATAGATTTTGAAAATCATACATTTGGCTCACAACACATAAAATTTAGTATTATTAATCCTACAAGACCTTCCATGTAAAAAATGTCAAGTGTATATATAGATATAGATATAGATATAGATATAGATATAGATATAGATAGATAGATATAGATAGATAGATTGATAGCCCTGAATTCATCAATGCCCAAATCAAAGCTGAGTGATGTCAAGCAGTTGGCAACTATGCAGATCAATCAAAGTGATATCTCATTGCTCCTGAGACAATGACAGGATTCAGTGTTTAATCTGACAGGTCCACTGACATTAGTTTTAATAGACCACATTTCAGGGCCATTACATTAGGTTACAAACTGAACTGCTTCCTACTGGTATTCCTGAACGAAGAGATATGTATGATTCATGCCATCAGATACAATACATAGAGGAGAGAATGGTTACAGCTTAACTGTTAAACAGTAGACATGGTTTATTCCCTCCATAATCTCCTTTACATTGCATTTGTCCAAAATATATCATTTAGAACAAGTAAAAACAGCACAAAATATGCTTTTTGTTTTGTTTTGTTTTGTTTTTTTCACTACAATGGATTCTATGAAAAGAATAAGGGATGTGTAGATAGTTCCCCTGCCTTCATGGAACTTCAAGAAATACATGTGCCTCCATCCTCTCTCTTACTAACTCCACAGGCTTTTGAGGCTTTTGTACCCTCAATCTTACTAGGGAAGCAAAATACACATGATAAGTCATATACTTGAAAAAACTTGTGTGCTCCAATGAGTGAGGCTAACAGGAGCTGCAGTAAGGGTTTCATAGCATAAAGATTCCAATGTATGTTTCATAACAAAATTGAGTTCAGTCATAACTGATGAAATGGTTGGAAGAGGAAGGCTTCAAGTAGCCAGAAATGAAATGAAACTGTGAAAATACAGAAAGACATTGTATACTATGGTTCCAAGAGGTAACTTCTCTTAAAATAGTTTTTTGTAACTCAGGACCACATGTCAAAAACACTGGAGAGTGATCAGTTCAGTTCAGTCCCTCAGTCGTTCCCGACTCTTTGCAACCCAGTGGACCACAGCCTGCCAGGCCTCCCTGTCCATCACCAACTCCTGGAGCTTCCTCAAACTCATGTCCATTGAGTTAATGATGCCATCTAACCATCTCATCATCTGTCGTCCCCTTCTCTCCCACCTTCAATTTTTCCCAGCATCAGGGTCTTTTCAAATGAGTCAGTTTTTCACATCAGATGGCAAAAATATTGGAGTTTCAGCTTCAGCATCAGTCCTTCCAATGAATATTCAGGACTGATTTCCTTTTTGGAGAGTGATAGAACTTGGTAAATAGAGCAATAAAACATATCAAAGACCTTGTAATGGAAGCAGAAAATTCAAACCTTATCAATGTCTCATTAAAATCAATGAATGCTTTAAAGCATAGAGTTTGCATAGTAGGATATCCTAAATTTAGGACAAATTAATTATTTAGTTTGAGAGTAAAAATTTGGTTATACAGAAGATCATTGGAAAGGCAGTGTACCAATTTACCTCTGAATAACTGTATCAATAAGATTCTCTAATAATATCAATAAGACTAGATAGGAAGGAATAGATATCAAAGACTTTTCAGAGGATGACTATGATGTGATTATTTTCATAATAAATAGTGATATATGAAGGCTAAAAAGTCTATCTTCTTGTGTAATAAATATCAGTGTTCATGAAACATCATAGTGGAAAATATCTCATATAGAATATAATGTTCATGAATCATCATTTTTGCTCATATTAAGTAGAAATTACCAAACTAACAATAAAAATAGTAAAGACCCTCATGTCAAGTACTGTAAAGCATTGTTTAAAGTTAACACTTCTCTGATTTTATCTCACTTCATTAAGTCAACAACTTTGTAATACAATGTTGTGGCTGGTTGATGAGCTTCCCTGTTGGATCAGCTGGTAAAGAATCTGCCTGCATATTTTTGAGATTAGTCCTTTGTGAGTTGTTTCATTTGCTATTATTTTCTCCCATTTTGAAGGCTGTCTTTTCACCTTGCTTATAGTTTCCTTTGTTGTGCAGAAGCTTTTAATTTTAATTAGGTCCCATTTGTTTATTTTTGCTTTTATTTCCAATATTCTGGGAGATGTGTCATAGAGGATCCTGCTGTGATTTATGTCTGAGAAGGTTTTGCCTATGGTCTCCTCTAGGAGTTTTATAGTTTCTGGTTTTACGTTTAGATCTTTAATCCATTTTGAGTTTATTTTTTGTGTATGGTGTTAGAAAGTGTTCTAGTTTCATTCTTTTACAAGTGGTTGAACAGTTTTCCCAGCACCACTTGTTAAAGAGATTGTCTTTTCTCCATTGTATATTCTTGCCAATTGTCAAAGATAAGATGTCCATAGGTGCATGGATTTATCTCTGGGCTTTCTATTTTGTTCCATTCTATATTTCTGTCTTTGTGCCGGTAGCATACTGTATTGATAACTGTGGCTTTGTAGTAGAGCCTGAGGTCAGGAGGGGTTGATTCCTCCAGTTCCATTCTTCTTTCTCAAGATTGCTTTGGCTATTCGAGGTTTTTTGTATTTCCATACAAATTATGAAATTATTTGTTCTAGCTCTGTGAAGAATACTATTGATAGCTTGATAGGGATTGCATTGAATCTATAGATTGCTTTGGGTAGTATACTCATTTTCACTATATTGATTCTTCTGATCCATGAACATGGTATATTTCTCCATCTATTAGTGTCCTCTTTGATTTCTTTCACCAGTGTTTTATAGTTTTCTATATATAGGTCTTTAGTTTTTTTAGGTAGATATATTCCTAAGTATGTTATTCTTTTTGTTGCACTCCTGAAGCTCAATTTCAGAAAAATAAGTGACCCAATCAAAAATGGGCCAAAGAACTAAATAGACATTTCTCCAAAGAAGACATACAGAT
The DNA here is from genome assembly GCF_029407905.1 of Bubalus kerabau. Lineage (NCBI taxonomy): Eukaryota > Metazoa > Chordata > Mammalia > Artiodactyla > Bovidae > Bubalus > Bubalus kerabau. The sequence continues at coordinate 59,785,900 of NC_073625.1, forward strand.
GGCTAACAAACACATGAAAAGATGCTCAACATCACTCATTATCAGAGAAATGCAAATCAAAACCACAATGAGGTACCATTTCACACCAGTCAGAATGGCTGCTATCCAAAAGTCTACAAGCAATAAATGCTGGAGAGGGTGTGGAGAAAAGGGAACCCTTTTACACTCTTGGTGGGAATGCAAACTAATACAGCCACTATGGAGAACAGTGTGGAGATTCCTTAAAAAACTGGAAATAGAACTGCCTTATGACCCAGCAATCCCACTACTGAGCATACACACCGAGGAAGCCAGAATTGAAAGAGACACGTGTACCCCAATGTTCATCGCAGCACTGTTTATAATAGCCAGGACATGGAAGCAACCTAGATGTCCATCAGCAGACGAATGGATAAGAAAGCGGTGGTACGTATACACAATGGAGTATTACTCAACCATTAAAAAGAATACATTTGAATCAGTTTTAATGAGGTGGATGAAACTGGAGCCTATTATACAGAGTGAAGTAAGCCAGAAAGAAAAACACCAATACAGTATACTAACGCATATATATGGAATTTAGAAAGATGTTAACGATAACCCTGTATGCGAGACAGGAAAAGAGACACAGATGTATAGAACAGTCTTTTGGACTCTGTGGGAGAGAGATAGAGCGGGTTGATTTGGGAGAATGGCATCGAAACATGTATAATATCATATATGAAATGAATCACCAGTCCAGGTTTGACCCATGATATAGGATGCTTGTGGCTGGTGCACTGGGATGACCCAGAGGGATGGTACAGAGAGGGAGGTGGAAGGGGGGGGGGGTTCAGGATGAGGAACACGTGTATACCTGTGGTAGATTCATGTTGTTGTATGGCAAAACCAATAAAATATTGTAAAGTAATTAACCTCCCATTAAAATAAATAAATTAAAAAAAAAAAAAAAGAAAAGAATATGCCTGCAATGCAGGCGACCTGGATTCCATTCCTGTGTTGGGAAGATCCTCTGGAGAAGGGAACAGCTATCCACTCCAGTATTCAGGCCTGGAGAATTCCATGAACTGTATAGTCCATGGGGTTACAAAAAGTCAACAGCTGGTTGATAGATGCAAAGTTAGTGGTTTCTCTCTTGTGCAAAAAAAGAATTCCAAGGAGGTAAGGCTATGTTCAAATGTCTCAAGACAATGCTTTTGCCACATGTATTTACTGAATACCAGGTCATGCTATTTGCTTGCTCCTCACTAGTAGTTTTATGGATTAAACTTCCTGAAAATTACACAAATGGAACTTTTTCTTCCTGAACTTACCTACAACACTTATCTCATTAAAAGTAGATATATTGCTTAAGTATCTTTTGTGATTCCAATTATGTTATAACCTAAGAAATCAAAGTGAAAGTCATTCAGTCGTGTCTGATTATATGTGTTATAACAGTAAAGCAATTGTTAGTAAAACCAGGAACACAAAAGAAATAACAATACAAACAAAATATTTGTCATGAATATATTATATAAAAAAAGTTTAAAAACACTATATATTTTAGAAGTATGTGCTGAGACACCCCATTATGTGAGTGTAGATGTTGAAAAATAAAAATAAGAGCACTTGAAGCATGAGATAATATGATTCTCCATTAGAATTCATTCTAACTGTAAGATGGTCCATCAGCTTGCTATTCAAATGAAATGACACTTAATGGTTTGTTTATTCACTCAACTCTAACACACTAAGTGGAAAATCTCTTACTTACTAAATCTTCTATTAGTTTGGGTTGAGGACATTAAAGCATTTTGGAAAAATTTCAAAAATGACCTTGTTTTCAGAGTATAAAAATATATAAATGTAAACAACCTTTTCCTCTCTTATATAATGGTGCTATCTTCATGTGTTTCTTCTGACATTTCCAAATGGGCAGATGTAGAGATTTTAGGAATACAAGTTTCTGTTTTGCATTTAAGCATTTAACAAACATTTAAAAAATATTTTGGATAGCATGCATATTATATCACTGGGAAAGATTTTCACATTGAATTCCTTGTTACCAAGGGCTATTTTCATCCTTTTAGTGACTTTCTAATTCTGAAAAGAGGAATTTATTACTCAAAACAGATTTAGTACTCAAAAAAATAGATTTTTGAGTACTTACTATATGTAAGACACATGGCTAGGCAATTATTGCTTTTCATTAAAAAATGCTAAATATATTTTTGAAGGATCTTTTGGCTGTAACAAAAACACAACTTAAAGATTTTAAAACAAAAAAACCCGTGTTTGTTGCTCTAGTTGCTAAGTTGTGTCTAACTCTTTTGTGACCCCCCAGGTACTGTAAACAGTCAGGCTCCTCTGTCCGTGGGATTTCCCATGCAAGAATACTGGAATGGGTTGTTATCTCCTTCTCCAGGAGATCTTCCCGACTCAGGGATTGGACCAGTGTCCTCTTCATTGGCCGGTGGATTCTTTACTGCTGAGCTACCAGGGAAGCCCCAGGAAATGTTTTACATGTCATAATAAGAAATCTCAATGTACTGTGGAATATTTAGAGACTCAAGATGCTATAAAATTATTAGGTTGCCTTTATCTTTTCCTCTTGTTTTTTTTCAGTCACTTCAATGCCTCAGCAAAGACCAACTACAGTAGTTCTGGGCAATAAATTCTTACACTAAACAGAGGTTTGAAGGTTTTCCTAGAAGCAGTCTTCTTCAACATAAACAAATTTCTCCTGAAATCTTAATTTACAGAGGGAGCAAAATATGTTTAAAGTCAGCTTTTGGGACAAGACATATAATTAATATTATTCAGTTCAGTTCAGTTGCTCAGTTGTGTCTGACTCTTTGTGACCCCATGAATAGCAGCACACTAGGTCTCCCTGTCCATCACCAACTCCTGGAGTTCACTCAAACTCATGTCCATAGAGTAGGTGATGCCATCCAGCCATCTCATCCTCTGTCGTCCCCTTCTCCTCCTGCCCCCAATCTGTCCCAGCATCAGGGTCTTTTCCAATGAGTCAACTCTTCACATGAGGTGGCCAAGTATTGGAGTTTCAGCTTTAGCATCAGTCCTTCCAATGAACACCCAGGACTGATCTCCTTTAGGATGGACTGGTTGGACCTCCTTGCAGTCCAAGGGACTCTCAAGAGTCTTCTCCAACACCACGATTCAAAAGCATCAATTCTTTAGTGCTCAGCTTTCTTCACAGTCCAACTTTCACACCCATACATGACCACTGGAAAAACTATGCATAGCCTTGACTAAAGGGACCTTTGTTGGCAAAGTAATATCTCTGCTTTTGAATATGCTATCTAGGTTGTTCATAATTTTCTTCCAAGGAGAAAGCATCTTTTAATTTCATGGCTACCATCCACCATCTGCAGCAATTTTGGAGCCCAAAAAAATAAAGTCTGACACTGTTTCCATTGTTTCCCCATCTATTTCCCATGACATGATGGGACCAGATGCCATGATCTTCGTTTTCTGAATGTTGAGCTTTAAGCCAACTTTTTCGCTCTCCACTTTCACTTTCATCAAAAGGCTTTTTAGTTCCTCTTCAATTTCTGCCATAAGGGTGGTGTCATCTGCATATCTGAGGTTATTGAAATTTCTCCAGGCAATCTTGATTCCAGCTTGTGCTTCTTCCAGCCCAGCGTTTCTCATGATGTACTCTGTATATAAGTTAAATAATCAGGGTAACAATATACAGACTTGACGTACTCCTTTTCCTATTTGGAATCAGTCTATTGTTCCATGTCCAGTTCTAACTGCTGCTTCCTGACCTGCATATAGGTTTCTCAAGATGCAGGTCAGGTGATCTGGTATTCCCATCTCTTTCAGAATTTCCCACAGTTTATTGTGATCCACACAGTCAAAGGCTTTGGCATAGTCAATAAAGCAGAAATAGGTGTTTTTCTCGAACTCTCTTGTTTTTTCGATGATCCAGCAGATGTTGGCAATTTGATCTCTGGTTCCTCTGCCTTTTCTAAAACTAGCTTGAACATCAGGAAGTTCACGGTTCACATATTGTTGAAGCCTGACTTGGAGAATTTTGCGCATTACTTTACTAGCGTGTGAGATGAGTGCAATTGTGTGCTAGTTTGAGCATTCTTTGGCATCGCCTTTCTTTGGGATTGGAATGAAGACTGAACTTTTCCAGTCTTCTGGCCACTGCTGAGTTTTCCAAATTTCCTGGCATATTTAGTGCAGCACTTTCACAGCATCATCTTTTAGGATTTGAAATAGCTCAACTGGAATTCCATTACCTCCACTAGCTTTGTTCATAGTGATGCTTTCTAAGGCCCACTTGACTTCACATTCCAGGATGTCTGGCTCTAGGTCAGTGATCACACCATTATGATTATCTGCATCGTGAATCTAATAGCCCAAACAGATTAGTCATTTTTGGAGCTGAATATAGATTTTACTTCCTGAATATTTTAACTCATGGAAGACTTTGAATGTCCAAAACTGAGTGCTACAGAGAGTTTAATTATCACAATCTGTAAAAAAAGAAACATAAATTTAAAACAACAGATATTGTTTGTTTCACAATTGATTATTATAGCTGGAATTAAGATTATTGAACAAACAAGTCATTTTAGTAAATACTTCCACTTATCCTCACTCCAAAAATATTATGTTTATTAAAACAACAAGTATTTACCAGTTACTAGATCTATAGATAGATGGCAAATTTTCACATATTAATTAGAACAAATATACCATAATCTGATAATCAGACATAAAGGGATGATTTAATAAGTATGTGGTAGATAAAATGAGTGACAAGTGACCATGGTATTATGCATTCAGAGACGTGGGACAACTAACAAGAGGGATGGTGACCCTGAAATGAGGTGGTTGAGCTAAATATGTAATAATCTTCCTACAGAAACAAGTGCAAATGTTCACATTTGCAAAATTAATAGACCTAAAAATTCATCATATTTCTATATGTTAGATATTACTTTAAAAAGGTAATTTGGCTTTTAACTGAAAATGCAACAATCCAACTTACTCATGTAATTTACTCAAAAGTAAACAACATAAATGTAAAAGAAATTTTCAAGAAAACTTAAAAAAAATTATCCCATCTATACACTTGATTATTTTTAACATTTACTAGAAGTATGCATTAATTTTAGAAGTATGCTTTTGTTTTTGGTGGTCTTATTTTTCTCTTTCTATGAAGGTCAACTGTTGCAAACATCAATATGATAACCCCTTCTTTTAGCATATCTGGATAGAGAAAACTAGTTATTTTCACTTTCCAGGCTTACCTGAATATCTGTAGATACTGATAGGATGAGAGATCAGGAAGAGTCAGAAAATTAACCAGATTCTGAAACTAGAATCTTCAGAAAACATTCTGTTACTGGTAATTTTCATTCACAACTAAAAGTCATATAATGTCATATAATGTGGAGAAGATGAGGATTATTAAAACACCTAAGAATTAAAATATTCTTTAGCAGTGAAAGCACTCACGGTTTATAAACATTAAGTATATTCTTCTGATAGCTGAGGGGAAATATTAATGTATTCAATATTATACTAGAAGGTACAGGGAATTTAAGAAAACACACATGCACAAGATAGAAAGTTCATAGATTAATGCTATTAATATACTTTTTATTCTGTTCCATTGATCTATTTGATTACTCTGCCGTTACCATCCCACTTAATGGCTGTAGCTCTATAGTAAGTCTTGAAGTCTAGTAGCAATAGTTCTCCGAAGTTGTTCTTCTTCAATATTTTGTTGACTATTCTGAGTTTTTCCCCTCATGTACCGTGTAACTACCATGTAAACTCTAAAAACAGCTAGTTGTTATCCATAAATAACTTGCTGGGATTTTGATTGAAATCACATTGATATATAGCTCAATTTGGCAACAACTGACATTTTGACAATATTGAGTTTTCTTATCCCTGAATAATGCAGTGTTTCTCCATTTATTTACTTCTACTTTGTTTTCATTTAGTAATGCTTTGTACTTTTTCGCATGTGGATATTTTACATAGTTTACTAGATTCATATGAAGTTTTCCGAGTTTGTGTGTGCAAATTTAAATGGCATTGTGGTTTTAATTTCAAATTCACTTGATCATTTTTGGTATATAGGAAAGCAACCAACATTTTTATATTAACCTTAAATCTTTCATCCTTGCTTTGTTTACTAGTTCCAAAATTATTCTTGTCTAGTCTTTCAGATTTTGTACATAAACAATCATCTTCAAAGAAAGAAAATTTTATGTCTTCCTTTCTGTACATCTTTTATTTCCTTTTCTTGACTTCTGTCATTAGTAAGGAATTTCAGTATAATGTTGAAAAGTAACAAGTGAGAAGGGATACTCTTTCCTCATGACTGATGTTAGTGGGAATGATTTGAGATCCTCTCTATTAAGTATGATGATAACTGCGGGGGTTTTTGTAGATACTCTGTCAAGTTAAAGAATTTTCCCTCTATTTCTAGTTTAAAGTTTTTGTCATAAAAGGGAATTGGTTTTCTCAAATGCTTTTTCTGCATGTATTTATGTGACTATGTGATTTCATTGATTTTCTTTATTTGGTTTCCTGTCTTCAATTTTGTTTCTTTCTTTCTTTTTTTTTTTTAATTTGGATTTAATTTGTTTTCCTAGTTTCTTAAGATGGAAATTACTTTATTGATTTTTGTAATTCTTCTTTTCTAATATATGCATTCAATTCTGTTAGCTTTCTTTTAAATATGGCTTTAACTGGATATCATGAATTTTGATGAGTTATATTTTTATTTTCACTGTTAAATTTTTTTATTTAAGAGAAATTTTTTAAAAAATTTAACTGAGTGAAAATAAAAATATAACTTGACCTACATGTTATTTAGAAGTCGGTAGTTTACTCTCTGTGTGTTTTGGGATATTCTAATTATCTTTCTGATACTGATTTCTAGTTTAATTCTATTATGGCCTACAAAGCAGACATTGATTATAATCATGTTCTTTTAAATTTGTTAACATATTTCATGCCCCAGAATGTGATTAATCTTGGTGAATGTTCCTATGAGTTTGAGAAAAAAAAGACATTTTGCTGTAGTTGGTTGAAGAAGTCTGTAGATAGTAATTATAACCAGCTGATTGATAGTGTTGCTGAGGTCAGACATGTCCTTCCAGGTTTTCTGCGTCTACTAGGTGCAATCATTTCTGATAGAGGGGTGTTGAAGTCTCCAACTATGATAGTAGATTGGTCTCTTTCTCCTTTCAGTTGTTTTAGTTTTGGTCTCATATAGTTTGATGTTCTCTTGCAAGGCATGCTCATATTAAATAATGGTTAGATCTTGAAGAATTGACCTTTTTATAACTTCATAATTCCCTTATTTAAACCTGATAACATTCTTGACTTTAAGTCAGCTCTGTTTGAAATTTATACAGCACTCTTACTTTTTTAGATAAGTGTTAGCATGATGTACTTTTCTCCATCCATGTACTTTTAACTCATGTGTCTTTATATGTGAGATGAATATTTATTGTAGATAACATGTATTTTAATCCTGTTTTTTATATACTTCAACAATTTCTGGCTTTGAATTGTGTATTAGACCATTGGCATTCAAAGTGATTACTAATATTGTATTAAAATTAATATCTACAATAGAAGTCAAGAAACACCTGGAGTAACAGGCAACTTTGGCCTTGGAGTACAGAATGAAGCAGGGCAAAGGCTAATAGAGTTTTGTCAAGAGAACGCATTGGTCATAGCAAACAGCCTCTTCCAACAACACAAGAAAAGACTCTACACATGGACATCAACAGATGGTCAACACCAAAATCAGATTGATTATATTCTTTGCAGCCAAAGGAGGAGAAGCTCTATACAGTCAGCAAAAAACAAGACCAGGAACTGACTGTGGCTCAGATCATGAACTCCTTATTGCCAAATTCAGACTTAAACTGAAGAAAGTAGGGGAAACCACTGGACCATTCAGGTATGACCTAAATCAAATCCCTTATGATTCTACTGTGGAAGTGAGAAATAGATTTAAGGGACTAGATCTGATAGACAGAGTGCCTGATGAACTATGGACAGAGGGTCATGACGTTGTACAGGAGACAGGGATCAAGATCATCCCCATGGAAAAGAAATGCAAAAAAGCAAAATGGCTGTCTGAGGACGCCTTACAAATAGCTCTGAAAAGAAGAGAAGCAAAAAGCAAAGGAGAAAAGGAAAGATATAAGCATCTGAATGCAGAGTTCCAAAGAATAGCAAGGATAGATAACAAAGCCTTCCTCAGCGATCAATGCAAAGAAATAGAGGAAAACAACAAATTGGGAAAGACTAGAGATCTCTTCAAGACATTTAGAGATACCAAAGGAGCATTTCATGCAAAGATGGGCTCAATAAAGGACAGAAATGGTATGGACCTAACAGAAGCAGAAGATATTAAGAAGAGGTGGCAAGAATATATGGAAGAACTGTACAAAAAAGAGCTTCATGGCCCAGTTAATGACGATGGTGTGATTACTCATCTAGAGCCAGACATCCTGGAATGTGAAGTCAAATGGGCCTGAGAAAGCATCACTATGAACAAAGCTAGTGGAGGTGATAGAATTCCAGTTGAGCTATTTCAAAACCTGAAAGATGATGCTGTGAAAGTGCTGCACTCAATATGCCAGCAAATTTGGAAAACTCAGCAGTGGCCACAGGACTGGAAAAGGTCAGTTTTCATTCCAATCACAAAGAAAGGCAATGGCAAAGAATGCTCAAACTACCACACAATTGCACTCATCTCACACACAGTCCAAGGGGTCGCAAAGAGTTGGACATGACTAAGTGACTTCACTTTCACTTTTCACTTTCATGCATTGGAGGAGGAAATGGCAACCCACTCTGGTGTTCTTGCTTGGAGAATCCCAGGGACGGGGGAGCCTGATGGGCTGCCGTCCTGGGGTCACACAGAGTCGGACAATACTGAAGCAACTTAGCGGCAGCTGCACACACTAGTAAAGTAATGCTCAAAATTCTCCAAGCCAGGCTTCAGCAATATGTGAACCATGAACTGCCAGATGTTCACGATGGTTTTAGAAAAGGCAGAGGAATCAGAGATCAAATTGCCACCATTGAAAAAGCAAGAGAGTTCCAGGAAAACATATTTATGCTTTATTGACTATGCCAAAACCTTTGACTGTGTGGATCACAATAAACTGTGGAAACTTCTGAAAGATGGGAATACCAGACCACCTGACTTGCCTCTTGAGAAACCTTTATGCAGGTCAGGAAGCAATAGTTAGAACAGGAAATGGAACAACAGACTGATTCAAAATAGGAAAAGGAGTACATCAAGGCAGTATATTGTCACCCTGCTTATTTAACTTATACAAAGAGTACATCATGAGAAACACTGGGTTGAAAGAAGCACAAGCTGGAATCAAGATTGCCGGGAGAAATATCAATAACATTAGATACGCAGATGACACCACCCTTATGGCAGAAAGTGAAGAGGAACTAAAAAGCCTCTTGATGAAAGTGAAAGAGGAGAGTGAAAAAGTTGGCTTAAAACTCAGCATTCAGAAAACGAAGATCATGGCATCTGGTCCCATCATGTCATGGGAAATAGATGGGGAAACAGTGGAAACAGTGTCAGACTTTATTTTGGGGGGCTCCAAAATCACTGCAGATGGTGATTGCAGCCATGAAATTAAAAGACACTTACTCCTTGGAAGGAAAGTTGTGACCAACCTAGATACACATTAAAAAGCAGAGATTACTTTGCCAAAAAACGTCCATCAATTCAAGGCTACGGTTTTTCCAGTGGTCATGTATGAATGTGAGTGTTGGACTGTGAAGAAAGCTGAGCACCAAAAAATTGATGGTTTTGAACCGTGGTATTGGAGAAGGCTCTTGAGAGCCTCTTGCACTGCAAGAAGGTCCAATCAGTCCATCCTAAAGGAAATCAGTCCTGAGTGTTCATTGGAAGGACTGATGCTCAAGCTGAAACTCCAGTACTTTGGCCACCTCATGCGAAGAGTTGACTCATTGGAAAAGACCCTGGTGCTGGGAGGAATTGGGGGCAGGAGAAGAAGGGGACGCCAGAGGATTAGGTGGCTGGATGGCATCACCGACTCGATGGACATGAGTTTGAGTGAACTCCGGGATTTGGTGATGGACAAGGAGTCCTGGCGTGCTGCGATTCATGGGGTCGCAAAGAGTTGGACACGACTCAGCAACAGAACTAAAGTGAATCCTATATTCAATATTTTTACTTGTTGCTTTTGTTTTTTTTCCTGTTTTTTCTCCACTTTTTCTTGCATTTTGTTGTCTTAATTAAACATTTTATATGATTTTATTTTCTCTTTTTTCTTTGAAATCTAGTCATACATATTTTTCTACATTTATAGTGATTGTCTTAGAGTTTGCAATATGTATTTACATTTCTAAATAAGTCAATTATACTTGAAAATTGCACTATATCATGGCAGTATGAGTACCTTATAATAATAAAATATTACTAATTATATGTATGTGTGTGTGTGTTTAAAGTCATTGTAATAAGTAGGGCAATGGAAGAAGAAATGATTAAAAATTAAGACAAAGTATGGGACCATCCTCAGAGATAAACTGTCCCTTGACTAAATGATATATTTACATTTTATTATTTGCAATGAAATCTCGAATTTCATCTTGGCATTTGATTATGCCCACTTTTATTATGAAAGGGCTGCCTTTTATAGGAATCATTGGCTGTAAAAATTACAGTCTAGTGTAATCTTTCATGTCAAATACATTTACATCTAAAGAAATATCCAGCTCTTTAAGAATCCCGAAATATTGTGCTTTATTTCAGTCACAGTTGTGGTCCTCACTTATTAGAATGTATCTATTTCATATAACCTCACTTCAGTCCTAAAACATCAGAACAGAGAATATGTAACTGTTTTTTTAACCCAGTGAGACTATTTATTTCTTTGTATATTTCTTTTTGTTTTATTTTAGTTGTTGTTTTCTTTTAATCTGTGGAACACTCTATTTGAGTGGAATCTTCCTTTATTTAAATTCAATCTGATCTACAGATTGTAACATATTGTTGTAACAATCTTTGTTACAGATTGTAAAAAAGTAGTAACTAATTTCATGTTTAATATTCTAAATTTCAATCTTCCTTGATGTTCAAACAGGTATAGGAGTTTTCCCTTTTGTTAAAATGCTTTATTGATTTCAAAGGGAACCTCTTAAGGGGGAAGGTGTGATTTCAAATATGTATCCTCCAATAATTATAGAAGGAAAACACAAGCTTCTAAAGAATGATGCCTCATTTCAATTCTAAAGCTGTGAGTCAGTGAAAAGGATGTCTAATGCAGTTTTGAACTTTTTCTCCAAAAATTTTTTTTACACGTTAACTTTGAATGACAAATACTTCATATCTCATGTACTTGATCTTTAAAGTGATACTCTGACACAGACTTTTCCAAAACCTTGTAAATGTGAGAGCACCTTAGAACAGAAAGCAAAATTTAACATGTTATCAACTATGTTCACTTCATAGGTACATTTCTATTTAGTCTTCTTTACAAAATTAAAACCAATTTTCGAGCTTCCCCTCACTTTAAAACATAAAAATATAATAATTTCTGTCAATATTCCTAGAAATCTATAAAGAATGTCTATCGTGTGCTAAAATGACACAGAATTACCATCTTAAAATGGGATCTTTGCCAAGTTACATGTTAAATTACATGCAAATTACATGTTAAAAAATAAGAAAACTTTTAGTTATGTAAATGTATAATTATATCTTATAATAAATTATAACCTGGTTATTCCAAACATCAGTGATAAACTATTCCTATCAAAATAATTTTTCTCATAGATTTTTGAATTATAATCTGACATCTTGAACCTTTTTTAAAATTAAAGCTTATCTGGTAATTAAATTAAAAAGAATCTAGAAATATATTTTAACAATTCAAAACTTTATTTTAGACTATTGACTATCTAATAATATTTTTCCCCAATTTTAGTATATATAAATCTCTAATGCTTACATTTTCAAGGCAGTGAGCATCTCAAAGTAGCTGTGAAGCCTCCTATACTATGAAATAAACTATCAAATAAGTTGTCTTTTAAATGTTTTGTATATATTCACTCATAAGGGGAAAACTGACACTGAAGTATTGATACTGGCTGAGCCACAGTCAAAGGATTTGAAGTTACATGGTTTTGTTTTTGTTGTTGTTGTTTTCTGTAAGGGTCTTCCCAGGGGGCTCTAGTGGCAAAGAACCAACCTGCCAGTGCAGGAGGCATTAGAGACACAAATTCAATGCCTGGGTCTGGAAGATCCTCTGGAGAAGGGCAATGGGAACCCACTCCAGTATTCTTGCCCAAAGAATCCCATGGATAGAGGAGCCTGGTGGGCTCCTTAGGATCGTAGAGTCAGACACGACTAAAGCAACTTAGCACACAGGCAAAGTTTTTTTAAGGAAAGTTTTCAAGACTCAATGAATGCACTTTAGTTTCAGTGGGTTAGAGGGGAAAAGGGAACTCACCGAGAGCTAAAAGAGACTTTCTGTATATTCCTTTTTGGCCTGTCTAGTCTTAGCTGCTAGTGGCTAGTTCCTTTCATTCTAATTTGTAAACAACTCATTATGTGAACGGAGAAGGCAATGGCAACCCACTCCAGTATTCTTGCATGGAAAATCCCATGGACAGAGGAGCCTGGTGATCTGCCCTCTATGGGGACACACAGAATCAGACACGGCTGATGCTACTTAGCAGCAGCAGCAGCATTATGTGAAAGAATACATGATTCCTAAGACTGGTGCTCAGTCATATCTGACTTTTTGCAACCCCACGGTCTGTAGCCTGCCAGACTCCTCTGTCCATGGAGTTTTTCAGACAATAATACTGGAGTGGGTTGCCATTTCCTCCTCCATGGGATCTTTCCAACCCAGAGATTGAACCAGTGTCTCCTGTGTCTTCTGAATTGTTAGGCCAATTCTTTTACTACTGAGCCACCTGGGAAATCCACATGATTCCTAAGTTGTATGTAATTTTAAGTGGCTTTGTAGTCCAGCCTGGGTTAATTTCAAATATTCATTTGCTTTATACTCCATCTTACCATTCATGGAAATTGTCCGCTGAGAGATGGTAGAGCTCAGAGGAAAGAACAAATGTACTGAAACCATAATTAAAATAGTTATCACTGATCATTGATGATGAAAGGAGAACAATTCCTAGTAAGTCAGGAGTTTCCTCAAACTCTTTTCACATAGAAATAGTTATACAGTTTTACTTCTTCACAGAATAATCTTATAATAAGATAGTAGCTGCAACTTGCAGATCTTACTTCATCCTAACTGGGATCTTTTCTTACAAACTTTATTTTTCTATTGGGTTATAGTTGCTTTACAAGGTTCTACAACAGAGTGAATCAGCTTTCTGTGCACATATATCCCCTCTTTCTTGGCCCTCCCTTCTACCCCACTATCCCACCCATCTGGTCAACAGAAAGCACTGAGCTGAGCTCCCTGAACTACACAGCAGATTCCTACTAGCTATCTGTTTTACACATGGCAGTGCACATACTTCAGTCCTAATCTCCCAATTTATCCCAGCTCCCACCCTATGTCCACACATTCATTCTCACATGTCAGTCTCTATTCCTGTCTTTCAAATAGGATCATTTGTACAATTTTTCTAAATTCCATATATATGTGTTAATATATTTATTTTTTCTCTTTCTGACTTACTGGAGTCTCTCATACAAGCTACTTTTTAATCATTTTATTTACTAGCAAATAAGAGCACACTTCCAGCATTAGATTTTTTTTTTTCTTTTTTGGACACAGAGTTCTTGATTTAACTTGCTTTATATCTCCCAGAGATAAACTGCAGAGTTGTTTTCTTTCCTTTTCTGCCCTCAATACTATTTCCCTTTCCTCATCTGATTTTTTAATTTCTCTTTTTCAAGCACCAGCATTTTGCAATCTACTCTGTCAACACTGGCTGGTTTAAAGTCCTTGGTCTTAAATGTCAGGGCTTGTAAAACTTGCTTGGAGAAGACCTAGCTCAATAAAACTCTATCAGTGTTTAATAAATCCTACATGACAATGATAAAAATTCAAAGGACAATTTTCCTCCTCAATAACATCACTTTGCTAGCAGGAGAGCAGAACATATTGTACTTTACTATTAATGTTCATTTATATCTGGCCCTGGTTTGTTCCAGCATAATATCATTACCAGTTAAGATATCATCTTTTCAATTTCAATAAGAACAACAGAACAGACTTACCAATGTTTAATTAATTATTCAGCTGTGCAACAGAGAATTTTGTTTTGCTCCTAGCCTTCAGGAGGCTTGCTGGCTAGATGCTCAACATCAGAAGAGCTGTTTGCTAACACTGATCACTGCCTGTCAGTAAATACTAGCAAGGGGAAGGACAGAGAGAAATACACAGAGAGATAATAAATGTGGTTGTCAAAATATCTGCCTTATATGAAGCACCTTTCATGAGAAAAGTGTTTTGTAGTGAAGGCAATGGCACCCCACTCCAGTACTCTTGCCTGGAGAATCCCATGGACAGAGGAGCCTGTTAGGCTGCAGTCCATGGGGTCACAAAGAGTCAGACACAACTGAGCGACTTCACTTTCACTTTTCACTTTCATGCATTGGAGAAGGAAATGGCAACCCACTCCAGCGTTCTTGCCTGGAGAATCCCAGGGATGGGGGAGCCTGGTGGTCTGCCGTCTATGGGGTCGCACAGAGTCGGACACAACTGAAGCGACTTAGCAGCAGCAGCAGTAGCAGCAGCAACAATGCGTATCACAACCTAATTTTGGTGTATTATTTTCAGAAAATTTTTTGGAGAGCAGAAAATGAATTATTCAAATTGCTTAGCAAATGGGGAGACTGCAATGCATTCTGAAAATCATGTAAAAGACATATTCCCCTTATTTTTACTTGAAAAATCATATCATATTAGTTAGTAGTAACAGTTTAGAAATAATAGTCACCCAGGGACATTTTGTAATATAAATGGAAATAACAACATTTGACTCCCTAGAATTCTCCTTTTCCAACCACTGTCTCCAATTTTCCCTGTTTTTCAGCCCTTAATTCCCTTTATTGTGCCCTTTGGCAGCATTAATTCTCTAGAAATATGTAATTTGTAGTATTAATGCTCGTTATAGGCCATAACCATTTTGACTATCCTTCATTCTTGATTTTCTTCTCTTTTGTCATCTTTTCCTCCTTTCCAATGCTTTCTTATGCTTCTGCTATTGACTGTTCTTCCCCTTTTCCACTCCAAAACTTAGGTGTGTCCTAAAGTCTTATCTTGGTGGTTTCTATTTTCTTTTCATTTTCCCTCCACTAGTGATTCAAGCAGTTTCCTGATTCCACTGTCCTAGAGTGATGACATCCAAATCTGCATATTTTATTTCCCACCTCAGTTCAGTTCAGTTCAGTCACTCAGTCGTGTCCGACTCTTTGCGACCCCATGAATCGCAGCACGCCAGGCCTCCCTGTCCATCACCAATTCCCACGTTCACTCAAACTCACATCCATCGAGTCAGTGATGCCATCCAGCCATCTCATCCTCTGGCATCCCCTTCTCCTCCTGTCCCCAATCCCTCCTGGCATCAGAGTCTTTTCCAATGAGTCAACTCTTCACATGAGGTGGCCAAAGTACTGGAGTTTCAGCTTCAGCATCATTCCCTGCAAAGAAATCCCAGGGCTGATCTCCTTCAGAATGGACTGGTTGGATCTCCTTGCACTCCAAGGGACTCTCAAGAGTCTTCTCCAACACCACAGTTCAAAAACATCAGTTCTTCGGTGCTCAGCCTTCTTCACAGTCCAACTCTCACATCCATACATGACCACAGGAAAAACCATAGCCTTGACTAGACGGACCTTTGTTGGCAAAGTAATGTCTCTGCTTTTCAATATGCTATCTAGGTTGGTCATAACTTTCCTTCCAAGGAGTAAGCGTCTTCCCACCCCAGGAGGGTATAAATCTGAAGTTTCTAATAAATTGAGTCTCACTATGTAAGATATCCGAACAGGACTGGAGTGTGTCTCCTGAAAGCAATGGAAATTCAACTTCAAATTTTCCTTCTCAGTGACTGCAGATACTTCAAAACCATTTCAAAGTCTCTAGATAGAATGCATATCAGTAAAAGAAGACATGATTTTTAATGATTGTAGTCTATGTGTACATAATCATAGTTCTTCAGAGCAGGAAAAGATTGAAGAAGTTACTTAATGTGAATGCCTAATTTTTGAAAATATTGTATATATATATATATATATATATATATATGAGAGAAAGAGAGAATTTATACAGAGACAGAATTTATTTATTTACTTGTTTATTTGTGATCTGTGTTATGTTTTGTTTTGCTTTCCCAGGCCATTTAAAATTTTGATATTTCACATCAAATATATTTCCAAGAATATGTTTCAATGTGGACACAATGGATCAAGTTTCATTAACTGTTTTGATCTGTGTGCCTATCCTCATTTTCTAAAATTGAAGTATAGTTGATTTACAATGCTGTGTTAGTTTTAAGTGTATAGCACATCTATTCAGTTATATACAGCATATGTACACGTATGTTTTCTTTTTCAGTTTCTTTTCTTTTATGTGTGTGTTAGTTGCTCAGTCATGTCCGATTCTTTGCTACCCCATGGACTGTAGCCTGTCAGGCTCCTCTGCCCATGGGATTCCAGGCAAGAATACTGAGTTGGGTTGCTGTGTCCTCCTCCAGGGGGATCTTCCCAACCCAGGAAATGAACCTTGGTCTCCTGCATCACAGGCAGATTATTTTATATATAGCAGCATGTGTATCTTAAACTCATCCTACTAATTTATCCCTCCCCCTTCCCTTTTATATCCATATTTATTATATTTATTTCCTTTTAATATTTTAATTCTCACTTCAAAATGCTTTCAAAACATTTCTCAAGTACTTATTCTCTTCCATTTCTGTGTTTGTTTGCTCTCATCTTTTATTTTAATGCTTGTGTCTGTCATAATAAGCTATGCTATAACAGATATAAATCTGAAATTTTAAGTAGTTTAGAATTTCTATTTTCTTTTTACTGAGTTCTAGACTCTCTCACTTAATTTATCTAATGGCCTGATATATCTTTCCCAAATCCTTGAATTTCTGATTTGAGATTATTAAGGTATTCAATGGACATTTTTTGATGTTTCTAATTGTTTTGTACTTATTATTTTTCTTATAATATCTACTAAGTATGTTGCTTATTCAATAAAAGTAGTTAGACTTTGACAAGAATAGGGTTTCTAGCATTGCAACTTAAATCACTCTCATTTGTAGGCTCTATGTTAGCTTTGAAAACAGCAGCCTTAAAACTACAGTAACTGTAATTGCCTGAAGGCTTACAGCTACTAGAAGAAAAAAAACCTCATGGGGAGCTTTTAAAAATTCCTATTCTGATATATAACTGTCATTATTTGAATTGATTGAAAGCTCCCAGAAAAGCCACATTTTTCAGGGCCTTGTCTTAGATTGGTGTGCCTCAGAACTTACTCCTTGAGAAAAGCCTGATTTGCAAGGTGCTTGTTGAAAACAATTGAAACCAATTTCAAAAATTGTTCAAAACTAGATGCTGTTTAAGGCTGAAATATGAGTGAGATATAAGCCAAAATTTAAAGGAAGATTTGAGAAAGCAGATGATAGTGGACTTTGAATATTCAGCAATATTCTTGGTGATGTAGAGAGCTCTGTGTGTGCCTGGGGAAGGGGGTGCACAAACAAAGAAACAAAAATCTTGAGAAGGAATCAGGTACTCAACTTTTACTCATATTGTAACCCTATGCAAGCAGGAAGTAAGGCACTGATGTATATTTAAACTGCTTGGGTTTTTAAGGCAAACTCCATTAAGGGAAACCATCTATCTATCTATCCCTTTGGTGAAGCATTGAAGATTTACTGGCTCAAGCCTTTTAAGAAAATTATCTGAGCCATTGAACAATCATTGGTTGACCATTAAGGTAGACTGACCCAAGAGTGACCCCAAGAATACAGGTTTAAAAGAAAGAGAGAGCATAGGCAGACAATTCTGCAGCAAAGAATATCAATAACAAAAAAGAACAGATGGAAGAACTGATTACAGAGTTGCTATGTTATCCAAAATAATAGTTTTCTTTGATACTCACTCAGTAAGGAACTTTTTTTTTGTTTTAACACACAGTGCTGCTGCTGCTGCTGCTGCAGCGTTGCTTCAGTCGTGTCCGACTCTGTGCGACTCCATAGAAGGCAGCCCCCCAGGTTCCCTGGTCCCTGGGATTCTCCAACCCACTGGAGTGGGTTGCCATTTCCTTGTACAACGCATGAAAGTGAAAAGTGAAAGTGAAGTCGCTAGTCGTTTCAGACTCTTCGCGACCCCATGGACTGTAGCCCACCAGGCACCTCCATCCATGGGATTTTCCAGGCAAGAGTACTGGAGTGGAGTGCCATTAACACACACAATCCTATGTAAAAGGTGGAATTTTATTATTTTGGCTATGTGCTCAGTAAATTTCAATACTAATTGAAATTTTAGTATTTGAATGAAGGGACACATGGAAGCCATATTTTCCATTAGGAAATCAGTAAACCATGGGCTCATAATGAAACATATAAGAAATCTTGCTCTCTGCAAAGAAGTAAATGCTGTAAAATGATTATCTGTCTCTCTATAATCTAACGCACAGGAGGGAAAAGATGACGAAAAATAGTAAAATTTGGATCATGTGTAAATAAAGGTTTCAAAGTACCATATGTTGGCATTGATTACATTTAATATTAAAATCAAATATCTTCCATAGCTGTTAGTGTCATAAGACATTTATCTGACTTTTGAACTTAATGGTTACAATAGTTTTTTTTTAAAGTTACAAATAGACTAAAAATGAGTAAATTCATTTGAGTTTTAAAAATGTTTGAAGTCTTAAATCCTGTTCTCTACTCAATTGCTTTTGTTATTACTTTTATTTTCTCCTTGAGTGAACAATTCCAGGAAGTATGCTATTTGGTTGGTTATGGCATGAAGATATGGACCAATTTATCAAGTGCAGAGCTATAGACCCGTTTATGGAGCTTGAAAAAGTGCTGTTATTTATTCTATTTTATAAATATATCATAGTGCATAAAATTTTAGAACTGATAGCCCAGAAATACTTTATTTGTCACTTTACCAATCTAGAGTTCCTTTACAATAATTTCAAACCATCACCCTCTCCCCATGATCCTATTCTCAACACAACCTAAAAACATATATAACAGGAAAATAAATAAAATATTAATTTTTACTTAGTGATATACTCAACTACCAATTATTTATAAAAAAATTTATCATGCATTCTTTTGTCTAAAAATTGGTTTAATGACTTCATATTTTAAGAAAATATTGCATTAAGAATAAAAAAAATCTCTATGCAAGGCATTGTGTATTAACATCTTTGTTCTAATTTCAATTATTTATTCCTGAATATTTTATTTAAATTGAAGCACTAACTCATTCTTAATTCACCCTTTATCTCAAACACCAAATTTTTGTCTACGTGGATGAGTGTATTTAGAATTCTCCTGGTCTGGTTTTCAGAATACTGTGTATTCTTCATATAACAATTCAAATACAAGTTTCTACAAGAGGTTATCCTCAGCTTCTCAGACAGATATGACCTCTTTAGAATCACATGTAATACACTGCTTCTCTCCTGTGTGTGTGCTATAACAATTATAGAAGAAACTAGATGCCTTGAAAGTAAATCTAGATATTTTCTACTTTAAAAAGCAATTTGCAAACATTACAAAATAGATATTCAATAAGTATGTCTTGATTAAATTGAATTGCATCCAACTGTGAACAAGAAAAACTATTAATGTTAGTAACTATTGAACTCAGTTTGTGTGTCGATAGTACACAGTATTCAGGGAATATACGGTGGTGGTTATAATTTTTTCCTACTCTCTAGTGAATCTCTTTATATTGCATTTTCCCCCAGGGCTTAACAAGTTGATATATGTTTTACAGTTGTAAATTCCCACTATTAAAATGTCAAGAATCTTCTGTTTCTAAAGTGACTGTAGCACAGGTATTTTACTTAAGCCTAAATTGTTAATCAAAACTCTGATAATTACTGGATAATTAGTGGAAAACAGTTTGTTTGAACCCTAATGGTAGAAAGGAAAATCTCCTGAAAATGAACTAGCAAAGTAATGCTCAAAATTCTCCAAACCAGGCTTCAAGAGTACGTGAACTGAGAATTTCCAAATGTTCAAGCTGGATTTAGAAAAGGCAGAGGAACCAGAGATGAAATTGCTAACATTTGTTGGATCATAGAAAAAGCAAGAGAGTTCCAGAAAAACATCTACTTCTTCTTTATTAACTATGTCAAAGCCTTTGACTGTGTGGATCACAACAAACTGAAAAATTCTTCAAGTGATGGGATTACCAGATCACCTTACCTGCCTCCTGAGAAATCTGTATGCAGGTCAAGAAGCAACATGACCTGGATAGGGAACACGGGACAACAAGGACATGGAACAATGAGGACATGGAACAACAGACTGGTTCTAAATTGGAAAATGAGTATGTCAAGGCTGTATATCGCCACCCTGCTTATTTAACTGATATGCAGAGTGCATCATGCAAAATGCCAGGCTGGATGAAGCACAAACTGGAATCAAGATTGCAGGGAGAAATATCAATAACCTCAGATTTGCAGATGATACCACCCTTATGGCAGAAAGCAAACAAGAATTAAGAGTCTCTTGTTAAAGAGGAGAGTGAAAAAGCTGGCTTAAAATTCAGCATTCAAAAAACTGATCATGGCATCTGGTCTCATCACTTCCTGGCAGATAGATAGGGAAACAGTGGAAACAGTGACTGACCTTATTTTCTGGGCTCCAAAATCACTGCAGATGGTGACTATAGCCATGATTAAAAGACACTTGCTCCTTGGAAGAAAATCCATGACCAACTTAGCATATTAAAAAGCAGAGACATTACTTTGCCGACAAAGGTCTATCTAGTCAAAGCTATTGTTTTTCTAGTAGTCATGTATGGATGTGAGACTTGGACTATAAAGAAAGCTGAGTGCCAAAGAATTGGTGCTTTTGAAGTGTGTTGTTGGAAAAGACTCTTGAGAGTCCCTTGAAGATCAAACCAGTCAATCCTAAAGAAAATTAGTCCTGAATATTCATTGGAAGGACTGATGCTGATGCTGAAATTCTGAAAGTTTGGCCCCATGATACAAAAAACTAACTCATTGGAAAAGACCCTGATGCTGGGAAGGATTGAAGGCAGGAGGAGAAGGGTACAACAGAGGATGAGATGGTTGGATGGCAACATTGACTCAATAGACATGAGTTTTAGCAACCTCTGGGCATTGGTGAGGGACAGGAAAGCCTAGCGTGATGCAGTCCATGGCCTCACAAAGAGTTGGACGTGTTGGCCTCACAGAGTTCTCAGCCATGACTGAGAAACTGAATTAACTGAAGATAAACATGAATTAGGTAAGTTAACTTGCTACAGTAATACTGACTCAGAAATCAAAGAAGATGCATATTTGAACTTGCCAGTTTATCTGTCATTGAACTTATCTTTAAGATCAGCTCTGGTGGACTTGTATCTGACTGTTATGGTGAGAAGTAGGAGTGGGTGAAAAACAAAAACAAAAACACCCTAAAATAATGATGAAATATTCAGAATGAAACACAAAATTCCTTTAAGATCAATGGAATATTCTAATGCACCTAAAGATAATTAAGATTGGTTCGATGCACGATACTTGATGCTTGGGGCTGGTGCACTGGGACGACCCAGAGGGATGGAATGGGGAGGGAGGAGGGAGGAGGGTTCAGGATGGGGAACACATGTATACCTGTGGCGGATTCATTTTGATATTTGGCAAAACTAATACAGTTATGTAAAGTTTAAAAATAAAATAAAATTTATATATAAAAAAAAGATTCTTCTTCTTTAACACTGAAATCAGGACAAACTCTACACATTGGTGCCTACTTTGTTCAGTTTTGGCTTCTGTAATAAAATTATCAAAGACTATGTAGCTTATAAGCATAAATTTAATTCTCACCATTCTGGTAAGTGAGAATTTCAAGGTCAAAGCAACAGTACATTCTGGTGAGATGTCATTTCTTGTTTGATTGACTGCCATCTTCTCAATGACCTCACATAGTTAAAGGGGCAAGAGAGTTCTTTGGGGTTTCTTTCATAAGAGATAATTCCATTCACGAGGGCTCTACTCTCACGACCAAATCACCTTCCAAAGTCCCTGCCTCCAAATATCATAACATCGGCAATAAAGTTTCAATGTATGGTTATGTCAGGAGGAACACAAATACTCTGTCTATAATAGAGGCCCAGTGAAATGACTCCAGTTAGTTAAAATATGTTACAGGTAACAATGATCTCTGAGGCTACAGTATCACAGGCTGCAGAATACGATGTATACAGTTTCAAAGGTACAACAATTATCAGATACAGTTCTAAGAACATTATATCCAATGACAAAAGTCTCAGCATCAGGGTGAAGCCAAGTCAGTTATGACAAGAAAGAAAGGCCAGCTATTCTGAATGAAATGAGAAAAAATGAGAAGGCACATTTATAAAGAATTTTGACAAGCATTAGTACTACGCACAGTTACCTGAAAATGATAAAAACAAACTGTTAGCAGACTATAACTCTAAGAGACCAGATAAAATTTTTCTTTCTGTTTTAACTAGACTGATTTTGTCTGGTAGGTTGTGCTGTATGAAATAGGTATAGTCTGGGTGAACTCTGGGAGTTGGTGATGGACAGGGAGGCCTGACGTGCTGCGATTCATGGGGTCGCAAAGAGTCGGACACGACTGAGCGACTGAACTGAACTGATATTCATATGACATATTTATTCATCATAAAATTGTATAAACATCATTTGAAATGGGAACAATATTTCCTCAAACTATACACAATTCATTCTTGTAATATTCATTCTTCTTGAGTCATAATAAAATCTGCTGTTGCTGTTGTTGTTCAGTCTCAGTCACGTCTGACTCTTTGTTACCCCATGAACAGAAGCATGCCAGACTTCCCTGTCCTTCACCATCTCCCAGAGCTTGCTCAAACTCATGTCCATTGCACTGGTGATGCCATCCAACCACCTCATCCTCTCTCATTCCCTCCTCCTCCTGCCTTCAGTCTTTCCCAGTATTAACATCTCTTCCAGTGAGTTGTCTCTTTGCATGAGGTGGCCAAAGTATTGGAGCTTGAGGTTCAGCATCAGTCCTTCCCATAAACACCCAGGACTGATCTCGTTGAGGATGGACTGGTTGGATCTCCTTGCAGTCCATGGGACTCACAAGGAGGTTTTAGAAATAGCTAAGGAAAGAAGAGAAGCGAAAGGCAAGTGAGAAACAGAAAAAATATTCCTAACTTAATACATAGTTCCAGAGAATAGCAAGGAGAGATAAGAAGGCCATCTTAACCAAACAATGCAAAGAAATAGAGGAAAACAAATTAATGGAAAAGACTACAGGCCTCTTCAAGAAAATTGGAGGTATCAAGGGAATATTTCATGAAAGGATGGCCATGATAAGGACAGAAGCTGTAAGGACTTAATAGAAGCAAAAGATATTAAGAAGAGGTGGTGAGAATACACAGAAGAACTATATAAAAAAGGTCTTCATGAACCAGATAACCACAATGGTGTGGTAATTCAACTAGAGCTAGTCATCTTAGAATCTGAGGTCAAGTGGGCCTTAGGAAGCCTTGCTATGAGCAAAGATAGTGGAGGTGATAGAATTCCAGCTGAGTTATTTTAAGTCCTAAAAGATATCCTGTTAAACTGCTGCACTCAATATACCAGCAAACCTGGAAAACTAAGCATGAAAACTTGAATATGAACAAACTCTGGGGTGATAGTGGAGGACAGAAGAGGTTAGTATGCTGCAGTCCATGAAGTTGCAAAGAGTAATACCCAACTTAGCCACTGAACAACAATATCAATTCCTAACAAAGTTAAAACAACAACAACAACAACACCAGAATTGACATTTATCAGTTCAGTTCAGTTCAGTCACTCAGTCATGTCGGACTCTTCACCACCCCATGGACTGCAGTACGCCAGCCCTCCCTGTCCATCACCAACTCCCAGAGTGTACTTAAACTCATGTCCATTGAGTCAGTGATGCCATCTGACCATCTCATCCTCTGTCGTCCCCTTCTCCTCCAGCCTTCAATCTTTCCAAGCTCAGGGTCTTTTCAAACAAGTCATCTCTTCACATCAGGTGGCCAAAGTATTGGAGTTTCAGCTTCAACATCAGTCCTTCCAATGAATATTCAGGACTGATTTCCTTTAGGATTGACTGGTTGGATCTCCTTGTAGTCCAAGGGACTCTCAAGGGTCTCCTCCAACACCATAGTTTAAAAGCATCAATTATTTGGCGCTCAGCTTTCTTTATAGTCCAATTCTCACATCCATACATGACTACTGGAAAAAACATAGCCTTGACTAGATGGACCTTTGTTGGCAAAGTAACATAGCTGCTTTTTAATATGCTGTCTAGGTTGGTCATAAC
Organism: Bubalus kerabau; assembly: GCF_029407905.1. Taxonomy (NCBI): domain Eukaryota; kingdom Metazoa; phylum Chordata; class Mammalia; order Artiodactyla; family Bovidae; genus Bubalus; species Bubalus kerabau. The sequence goes on from NC_073625.1 coordinate 59,810,443, forward strand.
TTTTCTCCCAAGGAGCAAGTGCCTTTTAATTTCATCGCTGCAGTCATGAAGTGGTTCAAGAAGTGGTTATCTAAATAATTCTTATATACAAAGTGAAACTATTGAAGGAAGGCTGGTAGTATCACTAGCAAAGAAGTGGCAAAAAACTTTTTCTGGTGATGTTTGTAGTGGCATAGTTCTTTGCCTTTTTCCTGATTCCAGACACGATTTGAGAGTGCATAGAGGACTCTGGTGGCTCAGTGGTTAAGAATGTGTCTGCCAATGCTGGAGGCGTGGGTTCTGTCCCTGATCCAGGAAGATTCCACATGCTATGGAGCAACTAAACCCATGTGCCACAACTATTGAGCTGGTGCTCTGGTGGCTGGGAGCCACGACTACTGAGCCCACATGCTGCAACTACCGAAGCCTGGGCACCCTAGAGCCCATGCTCCCCAACAAGACAAACCACCACAGTCAGAAGCCCACGTGCTGTAACTAGAGGCCAGCTGCCCCTCAGTGCAACTAGAGAAAGCCTGAGGAGCAATGAAGACCAAGCACAATCAACAAAAATCAATACATAATGTTATTAAAAAATGAGAGTTCACAAGTGTTTTATTCTGATGTTAATGTTTTATGGAATTGCTTATGTCAATAGATAACATCATGGCCTAGATATTAGCTGCCTACTTCCAAGGTCATGTTTCACTTTTTTCTTGTTGTCCTCCTTATCTAACCTATAATAACTATCTGATGAACTATTGTATACAAATCTGATCTAATATAATAGTATATTTAGTAATAAATATTTCCTGAATCATTAGCAAAGCAAATTGCAATCAGATCTTCAGTTCCCAGATTTTCCCATTGGTAAACTGTTTCATATCCAATTTCAATCTTAAAATGCCAAAACCACTAGTGCTGTAAGATTGAAAGGAAAACTGTATTGTATTTTATCATTCAATGAGTAATATTAAAATAAAATGAAAATATTTTTTACAGTGATGTCTTTTCTCAGATACAGGCTATCATTTTCAACTATGACATATAGTACTAATGATATATCTGTTCAATAAAATATTTCTAAGCAAGGTCAGGGAAAAAATTCATTGAAAGTCTGTTATTTATGTCTGTGTCTCTATTCTTGCCCTGCAAAGTTCATCAGTACCATTTTCCTAGATTCCATATATATGTGTTAATATATGATATATATATTTTTTCTCTTTCTGACTTCACTCTGATTAACAGGCTTTAGTTTCATTCACCCTACTAGAATTGATTTAAATGCATTTATTTTGATGGCTGAGTAATACTCCATTGTATATGTGTACCACATCTTCTTTATCCATTCATCTGTCAATGGACATCTAGGTTCTTTCCATATCCTAGCTATCGTGAGTAGTGCACCAGTGAACACTTAGTTACACATGTCTTTTTCAACTATGATTTTCTGAGAGTATATGTGCAGTGGCAAAATTACACAGCAAGTGAAAGAGAAAGTGGGACTAACTAAGAGAGAAGCACTGAAACATATACATTACCATATGTAAAATAGACAGCTAGTGGGAAGTTGCTATATAACACAGGGAGCTCAACGAAGTACTCTTTGAAAACCTAAAAGGGTGGGATGGGGTGGGGGGTATGGAGAGGTTCAAGACAGAGGGGACATGTGTATACTTATGGCTGATTCATGTTTTTGTATGGCAGAAGCCAACACAGTATTATAAAGCAAACATCCTTCAATTAAAAATGTTTTTAAAATATCACCGGGAAATAAAGCCATTCAGATTGTCTGTTAGATCAAGAAGAATCACCATTTCCATGACAACTCAAAGATACCCATCACCCAGGTCACATTTCATATTTTTAAGTTGCTTAATGCAGAAGTGAAAGGTGGTTGCTATGAGCTGTGAAGGACACCAGGATTCTCAGCCTCTAGAGGACAGAAATACAATCCAAGGCCATTCGCTTAGAGCTTTTGTGTAATAAAGTTTTATTGAAGTACAAAAAACATAGAGGAAGCTTCTGACATAGACATCCAGAAGGGGGCAGAAAGAGTGCCCCCTTGCTAGTTTTTAGCAAGAAGTTATATTAATTATATTATATTAGTTATATTATATTAGCAAGCTGCTAATTAGATAAATTAAGCTGCTAAATTAGAGAAAAGAAATGTCTCAAAACTGAGAGTGGTACCAGGTTCCTCAGACATAATATGTATTTTGAGATTGCATTAGCACAAGGTGAGTCATTCCTGGCCATAAAGCAATTGACATGAATCTTAAAGAAAGGCAGGTTTCCAAGCAACACAGTTTCATTAATGTAGCTTAAGAGAACATTTCCAGGAGTAAAGCATACTGGTTGTCCAGCCATTTTTCTGAGCCTTAGGCAAACCAACTTGAAGAAAGAGTTTAAGGAAAATATATAGTTCATTAACATAGTTTAAGAAAAACATTTCCATAACAAAATGATATCTATGATATCGAGTAACACTCTTGTCTACCATAGGATATTATTGTAAATGGTAAAGTAAGTTTGTGAATGTTAATCAATTTTGTTGTTGTGTTGTTTTGATAAAATAATGCTCTAGCTATAAATCTCTGTAAGCTTTGGGGCAAACATTTTTATCCTGATGACCTGAGCTCTCATTCCTTGAGGTGCTAATTTTTGAGTCAAGAACTGATGGATAAAAAGACATTACATAGTTTAAGCAGACATCAGTTCAGTTCAGTCTCTCAGTCATGTCTGACTCTTTGCAACCCCATGGACCACAGCACACCAGGCTTCCCTGTCCATCACCAATTCCCAGAGCTTGCTCAAACTCATGTTCATCGAGTTAGTGATCTCATCCTCTGTTGTTCCCTTCTCCTCCAGCCTTCAAACCTTCCTAGCATCAGGATCTTTTCCAATTAGTTCTTCTTCTCATCAGGTGGCCAAACTTTTGGAGTTTCAGCTTCAGCATCAGTGCTTCCAATGAATATTCAGAACTGATTTCCTTTAGGAATGTCTGGTTTGATCTCCTCAAAATCCAAGGGACTCTCAAAAGTCTTCAACACCACACTTCAAAAGCATCAATACTTTGGCACTCAGTTTTCTTTATAGTCCAACTCTCACATCCATACACGACTACTGGAAAAGCCATAGCTTTGACTATATGGACTATAGCTTTGACTATATCTAACTGGAACAGAACTGCCCATCTACAGAAAATTGGATTAGAGATTTACTGAGCATGGCCCCACCCATCAGAACAAGACCCAGTTTCCTCCACAGTCAGTCTCTCCCATCAGGAAGCTTCCATAAGCCTCTTACCCTTATCCTTCAGAAGGCAAACATGATGAAAACCACAATCACATAAAACTAATCAAACTGCTCACGTGGACCACAGCCTTGTCTAACTCAATGAAAGTATGAGTCATGCCACGTAGGGCCACCCAAGATGGATGCGGAGAGTTCTGACAAAACGTGGTCCACTAGAGAAGGGAATGGCAAATCACTTCAGTATTCTTGCCTTGAGAACCCCATAAACAGTATGAAAAGGCAAAAAGAAGATATATTATTGCTATAAACAGAGTTGTAAAATCTTAAAAAATCTGAAAGATCAAAGGCCATTGGGCTAGAATTCAGAAAGTGAAGAAGAAAATAGCAAAAGTTGAGTTTGGAAATTTAACCAGCACTTTGTAGATCATGCCAGGGCAGTTTGGAGATGAGCTATTTTTAAGAAGTGGTAGCACATAATCTAGTTTTTATGGAATAAACATACTCTGTCAGTGAAGATGGAGATAAAGGATCAGAAGAGTATCAAAGTGAATGGAAGGTGATTATTTTGAAGAATCTACCAGAAGTACTGTTATGAAGTTGCAGTAGTGAAAAATCTTTAAAGAGTGGATAAATTAAAACAAATTTAGGAAATGAAATTGAAAATATATTATGCATTGGAAGAAGGCAGAGAAGAAGTTTTTTTCAGGAAGAGTTAGTTTCTTAGAATGTTTTAAAAAACAGAGACATTACTTTGCCAACAAAGGTCCATCTAATCAAAGCTATGGTTTTTCCAGTAGTCATGTATGGATGTGAGAGATTGACCATAAAGGCTGAGCACCAAAGATTTGATGCCTTTGAATTGTGGTGCTGGAGAAGACTCTTCAGAGTTCCTTGCACTTCAAGGAGATCAATCCAGTCAATCCTAAAGGAAATCAATCCTGAATATTCATTGGAAAGACTGATGCTGAAGCTGAAACGCCAATACTTTGGCCAACTGATGTAAAGAGCTGACTCATTGGGAAAGACCCTGATGCTGGGAAAGATTTAGAGCAAGAGTAGAAGAGAGTGACAGTGTTTGAGATGGTTGAATGGCATCACTGACTCAATCAACATGATTCCAAGCAAACTCTAGGAGATGGTATAGGACAGGGAAGCCTGGTATACTGAAGTCCATGGGAATCACAAAGAGTCAGAGCCAACTTAGTGACTGAACAACAACAGAGTTTGTGCATTCCTTTGGACCCCACAATATATGCATTCTGTGGGAATTTCCCAATCAGATCTTAATCTGCCCAGATGATAGGAGTGAATTTACATTAGCATACAGGATCAAAACAGCTGTGGAGGTGGGAAACCAGAACTGTGGGCTTTCCCACTCACTTTTTCACTTTTTGTCCCAATTCCTTGTTATATCTGGCAGCTTTCTCTCTTTATTTTTCCCTTTTTCTATTTTGTTCCACCTTTATGCATGTACAAACTCTATCTGAGACTGTTGCTGAAATAGCTTGCATGATACAATGATAATACATGATACAATCATGTATTATCAATGTTCAAGACATGCCACTAGGGTCTAACATGATTACAGATTCAATAGTTCCTTATACGAGAAAGATGCATACACATACTTTCTGTTGAAAACTCAAAGCAAATCTCCTGCTGCCTTCTACCACTCTTGTTCTAGATATATTTATTTTTATGACTTTTAATTTAATTGTATATGATTTTCATTTAATTACAGATATATGTTTTTATTATATGTTTTTATTATAAATTCCATCTGAAATTTATTTTACAGGATAACAGATTGATTATCCAAACACTGTTTATTAAATGTTTTAAATATCATTACCAATTTTAATACCTTCCTTTTAAAAATAGGAAAATACTGCCAGTATGTTATTAAAAAATTTTTTCTACATAATCCTCTTTGAACTATATATAAATAATGCATTTCCATTCAATTTGGGGAGAAGTACAGGATTTGTATTGGTGGGATTTCATGAATAATAAATATCCCAAGTATAATATAATGAATTAGAAATGAACATCTATTCTAGATTTTTTGTTTGTATTTTCATTTTTCTCTTATGGCACTAGTACACATATTTTAAAATTATTTTAGTGTTATAAAGATTTTCAGTGTCTGGGAATGTAAAACTCTACCCTCTCCCTGTCCCCCTAAAAAAAACCAACCTGGCCAATTTCTTACTACTGTGTGCCATCCACTAACTTTTAAAATAATATTCATAATAGCATTTTCAATTAAAAAAATGTTGTAGTTTTTGATTATGCTATATTACATATTAATTTGCAGAGAACCAACATATTGTATACATTTACTGCTTCCTTCAAGGGACATTCTATATCTTCCATTTACTTAGAATTTATCTGTTACATATAATTAAATTTATTATTTTTTTAAAGCTCTTAGGTTTGTGGAATATTTATATATAGCTATTTTAACTTTAGTAAAGTTGACCCACTATATTTTCTACCATTTATTTATTTAAAATGATATTTATTAGCACCTGTAAAGCCTTACTTATTCCTATAATCTACATAAAGTAATATATAACAAAAGTCACATTTGAATGAAGTGATTTTTTTTAATATATTTTTATTTTACTCCTTTCACACCAATACTGAAAAACACACACTGTATTCTATTATATGCAACTTCCATATGTATTAAAAGCAAAGTGGTTCACTTGGAAATCATATTTACCTGTTGACAACAAGTAACAATGAAAACAATACAGATTCAAAACCCTTTTCCTCTATTAAAATAGGACCAACTTTCTATGTTATAAATATTTTCAATAGAGTTTTATTTTTTAAATAAACATAAATATTTAATTCAACATGGAAAAAAGGATGGAAGTAATTATTCATAAGAATTCATAAGTAAAATAATTTTCAACTATAAGAGCTTACCAAAAATTAAAATCAATTTGTCTTCATTAAGATAAGATACTTATTTTCCTCACAAAATATTATGAGATCAAAAGAGTACTGGCTTCATTCAAGGATATAGGCTACACTTCTGAATTTTCTCTCAGCAACTATATGAATGGATTAAGGAAAAATATCACACTCCACCTAGCTTTATATTCACAAAGTAAAGCAATACTAGCTTCTCAATAATGGTTGAGAAAAATCTGCTCAATAATAGTTGACAGAATTGATAATGTGTTTCTCATGTTTTTCTTCTCCTCTATTATAAAGTATTTGAATAAGGTAATTCATCTTTAAGATCCCTTTGGGTTATAGGACTATATTTCTATTTTGCAAAATTAATGCACATTATGGTGATATTAATTTTGGAATTTGTGAGATCTTCAAGAGTTTACTTAATGGTTGTTGTTAAGAAATTTTATAATAGATTATCTCTTATGTCCTATCCTAATAGATAACCTTCTATACTATTCCCTATCAACTGAAAAATAATAGTAAGCTTATATTTAAAGTTGTTATTGTTCAGTTGGTAAGATGCATCTGACTCTTTTGAGACCCTATGGGCCGAACCTGCCTAGCTCCACTCTCCATGGGATTTTCTAGACACAGATATTAGGGTGGGTTACCATTTCCTTCTCCAAGGGATCTTCCTAACCCAAGGATGAAACTTGTGTCTCCTGAATTACAGGCGAATTCTTTACAACTGAGCCACTAAGGAAGCCCAATTTAAAGTTACACAATATGATGATAATTATAATTAGTTTAACAAATATTATATAGGTGAGACAAGAACAGAGCCCCACAATATTTTATTAAATTTCATTATACTCACTTTATGGGCTTCCCTGTGGGCTCAGTGTTAAAGAATCAATCTGGAGACACAGGTTTGATCCCTGGCTTGGGAAGATCCCCTGGAGAAGGAAATGGCAACCCACTCCAGTATTCTTACCTGGGAAATCCCATGGACAGAGGAACCTGGTGGGCTATAGTCCATGGGGTCATAAAAGAGTTTGACATGATTTAGCAACTAAACAACAATGTGCTCTTTTTACAAATGAGAAGCATGGGATTCAGCAAAATCAAAAACTTACTAATTGTCTCCCACCTAGTGAGCAACAGAGCCTGAATTCAAGCCCTGTCTCCATTCTTCATGATACAGTCTGTCTTCAGCAATCTTTATAGGATTACCCTCCCAGTCAGAGACTTTAAAATTTGTCAAAACAATGCTTCTTAAATGTCATGTGACTTTCCTTTATAGTGTCTGATACCTGTATACTTCTATATAGGCTCTTTCTTATTTATAAATTTTCTGTAATAGTCAAAGCAAGAAGGCAGAGAGGCATGTGAATCAAGCTTCAGAGAAGAAGAGCCCTTTGGTAGAGTCATTAAACCTGATAAAAATGGAGTGTTAAAGTTATTATATGGCTTCCTTAGAAATGTGTTTTGTGCTTGGGAAAGGATGAAGACCTTCAGATGAATAGAATTCTTCTATGCTTTTCTGCTGTGAGTGTGTATTTGCATAAATAGATTCTCCTCTTGCAGAGCAGAAATGTGAAATATCATTGGGGTCTTCTCAGCTTCTTTATCTTAACATAAGGTCTGGGAAGAATATTTAGAGGGTGATGATCTGCAACAAATGTTTGCATCTACATTATTGTATGTGTGTGTGTGTGTATATATATATATATATACATATATATATATATATATAGAGAGAGAGAGAGAGACAGAGAGAGAGAGAGAGAGAGACAGAGAGAGAGAAGCTTTATTTTTTTTCCAGCAAAGGCTACAGGAGGATTCTAAAAGCCTTGAAATTATGGAATAATTTATTCTAGCTAACTACACAAAACTCAGGCTATTGCCAGAAGTCTGTTTATTAGAAGATCATTTAGGTCATGCTCCTATCTTTTAATTCACAAATACCTATGGAAAAGCTGACTTCTTTTATGTGTGAGTTGAACGCTGCAGAACTAATTCTGAAGTGAGTGCACAGAAGTCAAGCTCCAGCATTAGCTGTCCTAATCATATACAGTTTCCAGTAACTGAATATCTCAGGGATTCTGCCCTTCTTTCTCAGGCACATCAGAGTGCTTACCCCACAAATATCTCCTATTAGTTCAGGATCACTTGCTTGCTCTTGTCAGGGACACTCATAACTTTTGCTCTGTTGTTAGCATAGGTGCCTTAGAATTTCTGTTTGTTTCTCAAAATCAAAAATATCTAAGCTCTTCCACTGAAAAAAAATTTCTGGGAGGTGGAACTCAGGCATGATTGGAACGGTAAAAATAAATGAACCCTTTGTTGAGTACTTACACTATTACCTGTAGAGCTGGATGAGTTTTATCTGGAGTTTTATAAAAGTTATAAGCTTGGAGCAACTTTGCTTATATTAATTCAGTGCCACCCGGTGAGGTTACTAATATGAGAGAGCACATAGGGTAAGAACTAAATCAATATTTTTCCTCTAAGCTTCCTACTTACCTCCACTTGACAAGTCTGGACCATCGTTGCCTGAATGTCCTGGAGGCACTGAGAGTAAACTTGTTGATGACATGTACAGGAGTCATAAAGCAATTATATTAATATCTTGACTTTTCAAAAAAATCTGTGGTTTCATTGTAAAATTACCTGATTACCTTAAGAAATATTTGCTGAGATATAATTTCTATTTTTTTTTCATACCTCTCCCTACTGGCCCCTCCACCTATCACTCTTTTTTTCTCTGCACCAAAGCAGAAATGGCCAATAAAATTCCAATAAAAAAATAGAATGAGAAAAACAAAAACAAAAACATGAGACTCGGATTCTGGTGTAAATGTCTTGACCTTGATCTTCTCCTCTCAGAAGCTCAGTCTTTCAGTCATGTCTGACTCTTTATGACTGTGGACTGTAGACCACCAGGCTCCTATGCCCATAAGAAGTTCCAGGCAAGAATACTGGAGTGGGTTGCCATTTCCTTCTCCAGGGGATCTTCCTAACCCAGGGATAGAACCAGCTTCTCCTGCCTTATTGGCAGATTCTTTGCTGCTAAGTCATCAATGCAGAGCAGGTTCTAAAATTTAGAAAATATACTTTCCAGAAAAGATACAGAATAGAAGATGAGCATCACACAGAGAGTTAAAAGCAAATGAATATCTGCTGAGGAATTAAAACTATGTGTCTTGCTTTGTCCCTTTCCTGCTGGTTAGAATGGTCTTCGGTGACTGGAACTCAATCAAAGTTGAACAACTGACTTATTGTTGAAGATGAGGATGTAGAACATTGAGATATGAAGGTTTTGACTTCAGATGACTTATCCAAGTTCCTTACAATCCTGGAATGGATGTGTTTTTAAACAGAAGACAGACTTACACTTTAATCTTGTTAAAGCCATATTATTTGAAGTTTCTACTATGTGAACCTAATCCTAACTCATCCAGAACACTTTAAAATAGTGGATGAAGGAAGAAATTCGAAAAATCTTTTATGGAGGAGGATATATTCTCATATATGTGTGGGTCAGAGCAGCAGCATTTGCCATGTTAGCGATGTTGATGGCCCAGCAACACAGCAGAAATAGAGAAGCACCATGACCATGACCTTGAGCGTGCAACAGGGCAAACATTCTAACACAACCGACTCTTAGTGACAGTGATATTCAAGAGACTTTTTTTTTTTTCATTTTTTAAACTTTATTGTAATTGGAGGCTAATTACTTTATAACATTGTGGTGGTTTTTGCCATACATTGACATGAATCAGCCACAGGTATACACGTGTCCTCCCATCCCAAAACCCCCTCTCACCTCCCTCCCCATCCCATCCCTCAGGGTTGTCCCAGTGTACCGGCTTTGAGTGCCTTGTTTTATGCATTGATCTTGGACTGGTCATCTATTTCCCATATGATAATATACATGTTTCAATGCTGTTCTTTCAAATCATCCCACCATCACCTTCTCTACAGAGTCCAAAAGTCTGTTCTTTACATCTGTGTCTCTTTTGCTATCTTGCATATAGGGTCGTCATTACCATCTTTCTAAATTCCATAGATATGTTTACTTTACTTTATGTGTTAATATACTGTATTGGTGTTTTTCTTTCTGACTTACTTCACTCTGTATAATAGGCTTCAGTTTCATCCACCTCATTCAATTCAGTTCAGTTCAATCGCTCAGTCGTGTCCGACTCTTTGCGACCCCATGAATTGCAGGACGCCAGGCCTCCCTGTCCATCACCAACTCCCAGAGTTCACTCAGACTCACGTCCATCGATTCAGTGATACCATCCAGCCGTCTCATCCTCTGGCGTCCCCTTCTCCTGCCTTCAATCCCTCCCAGCATCAGAGTCTTTTCCAATGAGTCAACTCTTCACATGAGGTGGCCAAAGTACTGGAGTTTCAGCTTCAGCATCATTCCTTCCAAAGAAACCCCAGGACTGATCTCCTTCAGAATGGACTGGTTGGATCTCCTTGCAGTCCAAGGGACTCTCAAGAGTCTTTTCCAACACCACAGTTCAAAAGCATCAATTCTTCAGCACTCAGCTGTCTTCACAGTCCAACTCTCCCATCCATACATGACCATTGGAAAATCCATAGCCTTGACTAGACGGACCTTTGTTGGCAAAGTAATGTCTCTGCTTATGAATATGCTATCTAGGTTGGTCATAACTTTCCTTCCAAGGAGTAAGTGTCTTTTAATTTCATGGCTGCAGTCACCATCTGCAGTGATTTTGGAGCCCAAAAAAATAAAGTCTGACACTGTTTCCACTGTTTCCCCATCTATTTCCCATGAAGTGATCGGACCAGATGCCATGATCTTCGTTTTTCTGAATGTTGAGCTTTAAGCCAACTTTTTCACTCTCCACTTTCACTTTCATCAAGAGGCTCTTTCATTGCTCTTCATTTTCTGCCATAAGGGTGGTGTCATCTGCATATCTGAGGTTATTGATATTTCTCCCAACAATCTTTATTCCAGCTTGTGCTTCTTCTAGCCCAGCATTTCTCATGATGTACTCTGCATATAAGTTAAATAAGCAGGGTGACAATATACAGCCTTGACATACTCCTTTTCCTATTTGGAACCAGTCTGTTGTTCCATGTCCAGTTCTAACTGTTGCTTCCTGACCTGCATATATGTTTCTCAAGAGACAGGTCAGGTGGTCTGGTATTCCCATCTCTTGAAGAACTGACTCAAATGTGTTATTTTTTTTATAGCTGAGTAATATTCCATTGTGTATATCCACAACTTTCTTATCCATTTATCTGCCGATGGGCATCTAGGCTGCTTCCATGTCCTAGCTATTGTAAACAGTGTTGCAGTGAACATTGGGGTAAATGTGAGGCATTTTTAGATTGGGGAAATGGATGGAAGAACTATGAGCTTTTGTAATTTTAAAAATGGAGTCTAATAAACTAATGAAATTCTGGTATTAATATTAAATGCCATGAAATGGTAAATCTTTTTGTCAAATGAATCAGTTTGGGAAATTAAGACCAAACCCTTAAATATTACTTAATCTCAGTTCCCAAAAGCAGAGCCTGAGACAAAACTTATTTGTGAACTAGAATCACTGGAAGAGTAAGGGAAAAGGCAGAGTGTAAATTGCTGTGTTTTACATGTACTTTACTTTTATTTCTTTTTAATTTTTAGAAGATAATTGCTTTACAATATTATGTTAGTTTCTGCTGTATAGCAATAGGAATCAGCTATAAGTATACACATATCCCCTCCCTCACAGTACCCCACACATACCCATCTAGGTCATCACAGAACACCCAGTTGAGTTCCCTGTGCTATGCAATACCTTCTACTAGCTATCTGTTTTAGTCACAGCAGTGCATATGTGTCAATTCAAATCTCTCAATTTGTCCCCCACTGTCCTTCCCTCGCTTTGTCCACAAGTCTGTTCTTTACATATTTAAACCCAATGGGACTTTTAATTTTGTTCATCAATGTAAAACATATGCATAGATGCCACAAACAGAGTCTGAGATACAGAAGCCCAGAAGACATTTTCCAGTAGGGGGTAAAGATGAACACAAGGTAATATTGCATGCTATAGTGGTTAATGTTAATTTAATTTGATCCCTGTAAGGTCCCAAAGAAGAAGATTTTGTTGATGCAGTATGCACACAAAATAGTAGTACTGTGGCCTAACTTTATTAGTTCATGGAATTAATCTTGTCATCTAAAACAATCAACTTCAAATAAAACCTTCAGTGCCAAAATGTACAAATCACATAGCACTCTGTACATAAGGCCTTTTCTCTCCAGAACAAACTACTAAAAAGCAAAATGCAACTGAGTAAATGTTGCTGCTGTTATTCAATCATAAATCCTGTCAGAATTTTTACAAAACTATGGACTTCAGCATGCCAGACTTCCCTATCTTTTATTATCTCCTGGAGTTTGCTCAAACTCATGTCCATTGAGTCAGTATTCAAAAGATCTTACTGGCTTTACTCAGTAATTCGTGAATCGAGAGGCATCCAATCCAGCAGATAGAAAGGGGCTGTATAAAATAAAAGACTTTTCTAGGGAAAAGTGAAGGCCTGGAGACATTCGGGCTCCCATGGGTCCAGAGACCCAGAGGTAGGATATTCAATGGATCAAAGTTCAGAGGTTAGCTGCCTGCAGCACATAACCTCATTGTTGAAACTAACATTCACACTTTTTTTCTTTTTCTTTCTTTCTTCCTTTATTTTCTTTATCTCTCCTTTCTTTCTTTAAAGAAAATGGTTTCACTTTAATATAGTGCTATGGAGAAAAACAGTACTGCTACTAGGCAAAAAAGTAGATTGGTTACTCTAAGGCTAGTTTCCTTTAGGGGATGGTGGCTGCCTATTAGACAGATTACCTAACTAGTGCTGGTGTGGTGATTCCTGATTGATTGACCTATTTCTGGAAGAGTCTAAACTGTAACTAGGGTAAATCTGTTTGGTGACTTGGGGCTGTTGAGTGAAAAGAAAAAATGCACATTGTGAGAGCTGAGAGTTAAGGTTTACTTGGGAATAAATGAGGACTAAAGCCGGGCTTTCCAGGTGGCACTGGTGGTAAAAAAAATCTGTCTGCCAATGCAAGAGATGTAAGAGATGTGGGTTCACTCTCTGGGTTGGGAGATCCCCTAGAGTAGAAAATAGCAACCCACTCCAGCATTCTTGCCTGAAGAATTCCACAGACAGAGGAGCCTTGCAAGCTCCAGTCAATGGTGTTGCAAAGAGTCAGGCATGACTGAGCACAACACAGCTCAGAGGACTATAGCCAGGGATTACTCTGAAGAGGTTGGGTTAGAGATTAGTATATATGTGATTTTAGTGAAGGAGCAGTACATGCAATCAAGCACATATTTTGGCAGAAGATTGCTGCTGGTCACAAGGATCAGATGTCTTAGTTAATAGTTATAGTGCTTTTCTAGATATGAGAATTTGCAAGAAATTGGATTCATAAAATCTGAAAATATTCAACTATCTAAATGCCTGCTTTGCCACTTTTTCCAGAACACAGAATGCCTCTTTTGTGGTCTCTGTACTGAATTCCTTCCATGGTGTGTTGAAAGAGAGTGACTTCAGTGCCTAGTGACTTAATTCTTATAGAACCAGCTGGCAAGTGGCAATTTTTAGTTGACAGAGTTTAGCATAAGTAACTCCTTTTGGGCCTTGTTGCCTTATTTTAACAAAACACTAAACTGAAGATGAAAAATTTAATAATGTTTAGAACTATTGCAGGCTTCAGATATTAGCATTTTGTAAAAAAACTTTAATATGAAAATCTAAGTTTTAAAAGACTGAAGGACTCAAGTTAAAGAAGTAAATGTGTACTTGTAATATTGGATATAGTAAGCAAACTCAGGCTGAACAGAAGTAGTCAGTAGGATGACTGAATTTGAATTCACCATCAGCTTGGAGTATGGTTAGCTTTAGTGCCAAAATTCCATTGACTATCAGAAAAGAAAAAGAAAAAAAGGGCTACATTGCACATCCCACAGTTTGTAAACTATCATTTGCACCCATTTAATGTAGGAACTGCATCTGGGTTTGCTAAAATTTCGGGCCAAGGATGATCGGCATAATGGGTCAATTAAAACTCTTAGAATTGTAGTCAGTTTATTTTGACAGGTGGTTATGCATTAGTGGAAATGATTTGCAGAGATGAAAATAGAATTCCAAAGCACTGTTCATTTACTGAATTCCAAAAGATGGTGAAAAGGCCACTTTTAAAAGGAAACTTTAAGAATGAAGATTTTCAAATGCAGTATGTCCAGAAGAAGGAAGGTAAGAGTTGGGAATGCAGCCAGTTATGTTCTCATAATTATTTTATAAACCTTATTACTACTAAGAGAACCTCTTAGAAAAGATGAGCAAGAATAATCTTAAGTACTTGTATCAGACTCTGAATAACCTCAAGCAAAACAAATGACAATTAACTACCCAGAAAAACTCACTTCAGGAGAGGAGAGTCCATATTTGTTGCTCTTGTTCAGTTGCTAAGTTGTGTCTGACTCTTTGCAACTCCATGGACTGCAGCATGCCAGGCTTCCCTGTCCTCCGCTATCTTCCCGAGTTCACTCAAGTTCATGTCCGTTGAGTCGGTTATGCTTTCTAACTATCTCTTCCTCTGCTACCCTCTTTGCCTTTTGCCTTCAATCTTTCCTAGCATCAGAACCTTTTCCAATAAGTTGGCTCTTCATATGAGATGGCCAACTATTGGAGCTTCTGCTTCAGCATTAGTCCTTCCAATGAATATTCAGGGTTGACTTCCAGAGTCCATATAGTCCCATATGTAACAATGACCTTGGACATGCTTGTTAAAGTGTAAGCATGTCAGTGACCTGAAGAAAGGAGTTATACATAAAGTAAAAGTTCTGACCTGCCACAACCAAAAGATGAAATGTTGTTTTTAAAGATCCAATTCCTTCCCAGGGGGAAGGAAAATCTCAGCCAGGCCAAACTGTCTCTGATTGTTGGAGAAAATGTTGCCTCGATGGCAAGCAGCTGATTTCCCAGAAGCTGAATTGTCAAATGAACAGTCTAAAGGAAATAACATCGGAGGCCATTTGGGTTCAAAACCAACAAAATTCTGTGACTCTGGATGAAGGTCTGTGTCTTTTGAAACAAATTTTGGCAATACAAGTCTCTGAATTTTCAGAATACATTTCTTAAATTTACACTGTAAGATAGATGAAAGTGTGCTGGAATTAATACTAAAATTAGAGTTTTTGTTTCTCTTGACACTGACCTGAGGACACTCACATTTGGAAAGCTTGGAAATAACTACTTAGGGCTGGTGTGTAAGACATTAGCCTGTATTAACTCCAGGCTTTATTTCTACTCCAATTGTTTACCATCAACTGAAAATCTAAAGTTTGATGAATGGAATGTATTGGTTTCCTATGGCTGCTGTAACAAACTACCACACAAATTACCACACATACAGTGGCTTAAGACAGAACAAAATGATTATACTACAGTTCTGGATTTTAGAAGCTGAAGTGAGTTGGCAGGCTGAATTTCTTCTGGAGGTTTGACGGAAGAATCTAGTTTTCTTGCCAGCATCTGAAGCCCATCTGCTGCTTTAGCTTATTGTACCTTACTCCATCTACAAATGCAGCATAGCATCATCAAAGAGTTTGTCCTCTCTTTTCTCATATATATATATATGAGAGTCTCCTATGTCCTTGGAATTCTTCAGGAAAGAATACTGGCTTGGGTTGCCATTCCCTTCTCCAGGGTATCTTCCTGATCCAAGAATTGAACCTGGGTCTTGCAGGCAGATTCCTTACCATCTGAGCCATCAGGGAAGCCTAAACACACACACACACAAATATAGAGAGATCTATCGCTATTTATTTACTTATCACCTCTGCTTTCATTGTCACAGCTCCTCTTTGACTTTGATCCTCCTCACACCTGTCTTTATGGAGAAGCCTTGTGATTACATTGCAGCCATGCAGACAATTCAAGAAAATCCTACGATCTCAAGACCCTCAACTTCATCATATCTCCAATGGTCTTTTCCCATAAAAGGTAATAGATTAACAGCTTCCTGTGAATTAAGGTATAGCCATGTTTGGGGGGCCTTTATTCTGTCTATCAGAAGGGTGATATAAAGTTGACTTCTGTCTCAGATACTTCTAATAATGCAAATTTGATTTTCTGTTAATCTATATAAATCTATCTATCTATATATGCATATATATAGATAGCATATATTATGGACTCATATATATATATATATATATATATATATATACACACACACATGAATATATCCAAATGCATTCAGTTCAGTTCAGTCTCTCAGTTGTGTCCGACTTTTTGCAACCCCATGAATCGCAGCATGCCAGGCCTCGCTGTCCATCACCAACTCCCGGAGTTCACTCAGACTCATGTCCATCGAGTCAGTGATGCCATGCAGCCATCTCATCCTCTGTTGTCACCTTCTCCTCCTGCTTCCAATCCCTCCCAGCATCAGAGTCTTTTCCAGTGAGTCAACTCTTCGCATGAGGTGGCCAAAGTACTGGAGTTTCAGCTTTAGTATCATTCCTTCCAAAGAAATCCCAGGGCTGATCTCCTTCAGAATGGACTGGTTGGATCTCCTTGCAGTCCAAGGGACTCTCAAGAGTCTCCTCCAACACCATAGTTCAAAAGCATCAATTCTTTGGCGCTCAGCCTTCTTAACAGTCCAACTCTCACATCCATACATGACCACAGGAAAACCATAGCCTTGACTAGACGGACCTTTGTTGGCAAAGTAATGTCTCTGCTTTTCAATATGCTATCTAGCTGGACATAACTTTCCTTCCAAGGAGTAAGCGTCTTTTAATTTCATGGCTGCAGTCACCATCTGGAGTGATTTTGGAGCCCAAAAGAATAAAGTCTGACACTGTTTCCACTGTTTCCCCATCTATTTCCCATGAAGTGATGGGACCAGATGCCATGATCTTCGTTTTCTGAATGTTGAGCTTTAAGCCAACTTTTTCACTCTCCACTTTCACTTTCATCAAAAGGCTTATTAGTTCCTCTTCACTTTCTGCCATAAGCCTGGTGTCATCTACATATCTGAGGTTATTGATATTTCTCCCTGCATTATATTATTCCATCTTGTGTTTCTTCCAGTCCAGTGTTTCTCATGATGTACTCTGCATATAAGTTAAATAAGCAGGGTGACAATATACAGCCTTGACATACTCCTTTTCCTATTTGGAATCAGTCTGTTGTTCCATGTCCAGTTCTAACTGTTGCTTCCTGACCTACATAGAGATTTCTCAAGAGGCAGGTCAAGTGGTCTGGTATTACCATCTCTTTTAGAATTTCCCACAGTTTATTGTGATCCACACAGTCAAAGGCTTTGGCATAGTCAATAAAGCAGAAATAGATTCCTTCTAGAACTCTCTTGCTTGTTTCATGATCCAGCGGATGTTGGCAATTTGATCTCTGGTTCCTCTGCCTTTTCTAAAACCAGCTTGAACATCAGGAAGTTCACGGTTCACATATTGCTGAAGCCTGGCTTGAAGAATTTTGAGGATTACTTTACTAGCGTGTGAGATGAGTGCAATTGTGCGATAGTTTGAGCATTCTTTGGCATTGCCTTTCTTTGGGATTGAAATGAAAACTGACCTTTTGCAGTCCTGTGTCCACTGCTGAGTTTTCCAAATTTGCTGGCATTTTGAGTGCAGCACTTTCACAGCGTCATCTTTCAGGATTTGGAATAGCTCAACTGGAATTCCATCACCTCCACTAGCTTTGTTCGTAGTGATGCTTTCTAAGGCCCACTTGACTTCACATTCCAGGATGTCTGGCTCTAGGTGAGTGATCACACCATCGTGATTATCTGGGTTGTGAAGATCTTTTTTGTACAGTTCTTCTGTGTATTATTTACTATTTATTATTTACCAAATGCATTATTTACTGTTATTTGTTATACATATTTTTGAATATATCTTAATATTTAATAAGTGATATACTTGAGATAGGAAACATTGTACTACAATACCCATTTGTTAAATATTAGATTTTTTAAATAAAATCAGAACATAAGTGTTCACAAGTATTGTTAGTTATGGATTTGCATTTTTATTTTTTAAAAATCCAAGTATTTGTTAAAATCTCAATGAATCTACATCACTCATTGAACTTTCATTACATCAGCATAAGAGATACTTAAACCTTCATCTGGTCTGCCAGACATAACAGGCAGCTGTTTTATAAATCTTACGTAGATCAATAAGACGGAATTACAGAGAGTTTCTTTTTTATGATAAGGAAAGTTTGAAGACATTTTCTTAAAATGACATTATTATAGTAAATATCAGATAAATTAAGTAGTGTTAAAATCTCACTTCTGGCATTTAATTGAATCTGATCCATTACAAGCAGTTAGAACTTGGATAAATTTCAGTAATTTGGCAGAAGAAACTGACAAAATTCAATTTTTTTTGGAAATATTTTAGAACAAAAACAAGCTGAGAAGAAAAATGATGAACATTCTAAGATGAACAAATGTTCTACTTGTCACTTAAATAATTTAACAATCATTTAAAATTTGGAGAATTGATTCATAAAAGTACTTATTCATAATATAGCCTTCATACGACACCATTTCTCAAGAATGACATGCTGAAGTATTCAAGTGCTATTTGTATAAGTTACCATAACCATTTTTATTCTTGTATTTGATGTGTAAGTAGTTATTATATTGGTAAAAGTAATACAAGTTTTGGCAAAAATGTTAGGCATAAGAAATATACACTTTTTAGTTCTCCACTTTTAGGGCCCAGGGTAGATCACCTCAAATGTGCCCCAGTTGTTAGTGAGCTCTCTTAGGTTCTGCTGCCCATGTGCAGCAAAGCCTTCCAAACTATTGAAACAATTTTCTTTTTTTTTTTAAATTTTATTTTATTTTTAAACTTTACATAACTGTATTAGTTTTGCCAAATATCAAAATGAACCCGCCACAGGTATACATGTGTTCCCCATCCTGAACCCTCCTCCCTCCCCATTCCATCCCTCTGGGTTGTCCCAGTGCACCAGTCCCAAGCATCCAGTATCGTGCATCGAACCTGGACTGGCAACTCGTGAAACAATTTTCTGATTGATGGTGAAGTAGAAGGGTCACAGAAGTCAGAATCATCAATCCTTAGCAGCCAGCTGGTCTGGGGGCCATGTGCTATAGTCATTAAGTAGTCAACTTCTTTCATTTGGTGGGGGTTTTAGTATCTGCAAAATAATGCAGGAATGTGCATCAGACACTGTTCTCTAGATACTTCAGGGAGGAACTAAAGATTCTGTGACTGCTATATACCTGACATGTTGTTTAAACTGTTGTTACTACACATCGACATTCTTTCAATCATAAATTCTTCTGTGAATTAGGGAAAGCCTGGGAGACTAAAGTTTTTCTACAAATAAGAATCAGGCAGAGGACACGGGTGGAGTCTGTCCTGGGAGGCTCTATAAGTTCCTGCTACAGTTCCATATGGAACGTTTATTACTTGCAGTTAATATTACTTAAGAAATGGCCAAGATGGGATGCTCTCATCCTCCTTTCTATCTCCCTGAAAGCAGGAAATAAATCATGTGAAAGGTGTTCACGGCATCTGGAGGTAGGATACACTTATTAGCAAAATAGAGAATTGGGGGCCAAGAAACCTATATAAGGAAAACCATGTGACTTATTGAACCTAGTCCCAAAGTCCATTGTCTATTTAGGCTCTTCACTAATTGAACACCCATAACCTAAGTTCCTTTGTCCTGTCAACTTGTTACAACTCTATTATCTCTTTGTTTAAGATGTTTACCACCTGCCTGACATGTGTTGTTAATTTCTTAGGTTCCATTTCCATTGGACCTCCATGCACATAATTTAAAATTTGTTTCTTCTTCCTCCAGTAACCTGTCCCAATTTTATTATCAGTCCAGCAACAAGAATTCAAGAGGAATAGAGGAGGAAATTTCCCCCCCTACCTAATGCCACGATTCAATCACTAGTGATGTCTTCATTTGGTCTGCTATACTGGCACAGATTTAAGAAGTATATAGGATCCCAAAAGGCACATGAGTTTGTGAACTTAATACTGATATCAGGATTGCCAAATTGATTTCATTTTAAAATGTCAAATATAGAATATGGTTTCCTAATAGTCTTCCTTTCTGAAAAGATGTTCTTTCACCTGTTTCTCCCTGAAAAGGTAGTCTTATGAATATTGTGTATATATATATAACTAAATCAAATCAATTTTCATGTGACTTAAATAATATACTCTAAGTAAAATTATATATTTACATGTATTCTGAGTATTTAATACCTTTTGTAGACTAGTATATTAAAGAGACATGAACTTACAATATTGTAAAGTTTAAAAATAAAATTAATTAAAAAATAAATAAATCAGATATCCTTCAAAGTATAATCTAGCATTGATTTTAAAGCTTCTCTATTCATACTAATAGTTTAGTGCTAATTCTACATGGTTTTGTTTAAATGTGTGATTGAAAATTTGTCAGTTATAAACAAGTATTTAGCTAAAACACAGAAACACATAATTTAATCAGATTATCTTTCAGTTCTAAGAACAGAGAAATGAGTATGTTAAAGACTTTATGAAAACAAGTAAGTGAGAGTTTGACACCTAATAAAAAATCTATAGCAAATAATGCTGTTTAGGCAGCACATATTTTCTGATATATACTTAGATGCCAGCCTACTTTTAAATGTGGGAATATTGCATGTTGAGAGATAAACAAGATTCCATAACTTGATATGCATACATTGTGAAAGGATTCCTTTAATTGAGTTAGTTAATATATCCATTACATCACTTCACATATTTAATTTCTTTCTTTCTTTTTTTTTTTTTTTTTTTTTGTTTTGGTGAGAACATTTAAGTTCAAGATTCTTAGCAAATTTGGATGATAAAAAAAACATTATCAACTACAATCACCATGTGGATACTCAGACCTTTTTCATCTTTTAATTGAAAGTATCCTTTTACCAACCTCTTTGTGTTTTCTCCTCTCCCAGACTCTGGTAACCACTTTTCTACTCTGTTTCTATGTGTGTGACTTTTTTTGGATTTGCGATTTAAGTGATCATTTGTAAGATTTAGCTATTTCTGTGCCACTCACTTCACTTACCATAATGTACTCCAGTTTCATCCATGTTGTAAATAACAGAATTCACTTCTCTTTTAAGATTGAATCATAGTTTACCGTTTGCATGCATGTATGCATATATAAGGGCCTCCCAGGTTGCACTAGTGATGAAGAATCTGCCTGTCACTGCAGGAGACATGAAACAGGTTCGATCCCTGGGCTGGGAAAGTCCCTTGGAGGAGGGCATGGCAACTGACTCAGTATTCTTGCATGGAGAAACCTATGGACAGAGGAGTCTGATGGGCTACAGTCCATGGGGTCGCAAAGAGCCAGATACGACTGAAGGGACTTAGCGTGTACTCATGAACATATGCAGAGAAGGCAATGGCAACCCACTCCAGTGCTCTTGATGGGAAAATCCCATGGACGGAGGAGCCTGGTAGGCTGCAGGCCATGGGGTCGCACAGAGTCGGGCACAACTGAAGCAACTTAGCAGCAGCAGCAGAAGCAGAAGCATGCACATATAAGTATATAATATACATTTTTAATCCATTCATCCATTGATGGAAACTTAGATTGTTTCTGTACCTGGACTATTGTGATCCTTTTTAAAAATTTTCTATTAATATTTCATTATTGACATTTTTATTTTGTTTCCATAGCTATTTGTAAGGCCTCTCCAGACAGCAGTTTTGCTTTTTTTGCATTTCTTTTCCATGGGGATGGTCTTGATCTCCGTCTCCTGTACAATGTCATGAGTCTCCGTCCATAGTTCATCAGGCATTCTATCTATCAGATCTAGTCCCTTAAATCTATTTCTCACTTCCACTGTATAATCATAAGGAATTTGATTTAGGCCATACTTGAATGGTCTAGTGGCTTTCCCTACTTTCCTCAATTTAAGTCTGAATTTGGCAATAAAGAGTTCATGATCTGAGCCACAGTCATCTCCTGGTCTTGTTTTTGCTGACTGTATAGAGCTTCTCCATCTTTGACTGCAAAGAATATAATCAGTCTGATTTCGGTGTTGACCATCTGGTGATGTCAATGTGTAGAAGCAAAGGAGAAAAGGAAAGATATAAGCATCTGAATGCAGAGTTCCAAAAAATAGCAAGCAGAGATAAGAAAGACTTCCTCAGCAATCAATGCAAAGAAATCGAGGAAAACAACAGAATGGGAAAGACTAGAGATCTCTTCAGGAAAATTAGAGATACCAAGGGGACATTTAATGCAAAGATGGGCTAGATAAAGGACAGAAATGGTATGGACCTAATAGAAGCAGAAGATATTAAGAAGAGGTGGCAAGAATACACAGAAGAACTGTACAAAAAAGATCTTCATGACCAAGATAATCACGATGGTGTGATTACTCACCTAGAGCCAGACATCCTGGAATGTGAAGTCAAGTGGGCCTTAGAAAGCATCACTACGAACAAAGCTAGTGGAGGTGATGGAATTGCAGTTGTGCTATTCCAAATCCTGAAAGATGACACTGTGAAAGTGCTGCACTCAATATGCCAACAAATTTGGAAAACTCAGCAGTGGCCACAGGACTGGAAAAGGTCAGTTTTCATTCCAATCCCAAAGAAAGGCAATGCCAAAGAATGCTCAAACTACTGCACAATTGCACTCATCTCACACGCTAATAAAGTAATGCTCAAAATTCTCCAAGCCAGGATTCAGCAATATGTGAACCGTGAACTTCCTGATGTTCAAGCTGGTTTTAGAAAAGGCAGAGGAATAAGAGATCAAATTGCCAACATCCGCTGGATCATCGAAAAAGCAAGAGAGTTCGAGAAAAACATCTATTTCTGCTTTATTGACTATGCCAAAGCTTTTGACTGTGTGGATCACAATAAACTGTGGAAAATTCTGAAAGAGATGGGAATACCATACCACCTGGCCTGCCTCTTGAGAAATCTGTATGTAGGTCAGGAAGCAGCAGTTAGAACTGGACATGGAACAACAGACTGGTTCGAAATAGGAAAAGGAGTATGTCAAGGCTGAATATTGTCACCCTGCTTATTTAACTTATATGCAGAGTACATCATGAGAAACGCTGGACTGGAAGAAACACAAGCTGGAATCAAGATTGCCAGGAGAAATATCAATAACCTCAGATATGCAGATGACACCAGGCTTATGGCAGAAAGTGAAGAGGAACTAATAAGCCTCTTGATGAAAGTGAAAGAGGAGAGTGAACAAGTTGGCTTAAAGCTCAACATTCAGAAAACAAAGATCATGGCATCTGGTCCCATCACTTCATGGGAAATAGATGGGGAAATAGTGGAAACAGTGTCAGATTTTATTTTCTGGGGCTCCAAAATCACTGCAGATGGTGACTGCATATGTGAAATTAAAAGATGCTTATTCCTTGGAAGGAAAGTTATGACCAAACTAGATAGCATATTGAAAAACAGAGACATTTCTTTGCCAACAAAGGTCCATCTAGTCAAGGCTATGTTTTTTTCCATTGGTCATTATGGATGTGAGAGTTGGACTGTGAAGAAAGCTGAGTGCCAAAGAACTGATGCTTTTGACATGTGGTGTTGGAGAAGACTCTTGAGAGTCCCTTGGACTTCAGAAGATCCAACCAGTCCATCCTAAAGGAGATCAGTCCTGGGTATTCTTTGGAAGGACTGATGCTAAAGCTGAAACTCCAATATTTTGGCCACTTCATGCAAAGAGTTGACTCATTGGAAAAGACTCTGATGCTTGGAGGGATTGGGGGCAGGAGGAGATGGGGACGACAGAGGATGAGATGGCTGGATGGCATCACCGACTCAATGGACATGAGTTTGAGTGAACTCCAGGAGTTGGTGATGGACAGGGAGGCCTGGGCTGCTGCAATTCATGGGGTCGCAAAGAGTCGGACACGACTGACCCACTGACATGAACTGAATTGACATTTTTATTTTGTTTATACATGATTTTTAAATTTACTTTAACTCTTTGTCAATATTCCTTTAACACACTGAGCATATTTAGGACAGTTGACGTAAAGTTTTTTACTAGGAATCTCAACATTTGGGTTTCCACAAGGACCCTGTGAATGGGCTATATGTTCCTTTTAGTCTTTTTTTGCTGTGTGATTTTTGTTGTTATTATTGTCAGCTGGGCATTTTTAATATTATAATGCGTAACTTTGCACATCAGATTCTCTTACTTATGTTGGTGTAAATTCATGTGCCTAACACACAGTGAGATCAAATAAACAGAAAAAAAAGAAAAAGTTTGGAGCAGAGAAAGATTTATTGCAGGACTCTGCTAGAAGATGGGTGCCTCATACTCTGAAAAATCTCTGAACTCCCTGAAGGGTTTTGGTGAAGCATTTTTAAAAGCCATATGAAAGAGGAGTGTCACAGGGTATGT
The DNA here is from genome assembly GCF_029407905.1 of Bubalus kerabau. Taxonomy (NCBI): domain Eukaryota; kingdom Metazoa; phylum Chordata; class Mammalia; order Artiodactyla; family Bovidae; genus Bubalus; species Bubalus kerabau. Next base: position 59,835,073 of record NC_073625.1, read on the forward strand.
GATCAGCTTGTGCACAATCCTCTGGTTGGGTTAAGGTTAGTGAGATAACAGGGCAATGTTAACATTATCAATCCTTAAGCTCCAGGAGGCCCGGAGCTATGTGCTCATGGTCATCAAGTTGTTAACATTTTCCTTTATGTGGGGAGTTTTCACATCTGTAAAATAACTCAAGCCTTATACAGTCCTTCTTGGTTACAGTCAGGGCTTATTAATTTTTGCTCTGAGTGCTACCATGCTCCCTTGTAACTTGCTCAAGTTATTTTTGCAAACTGTGCATATTAGTCAAGGTTCTTCAGAGAAGCAGATCTAATAAGACAGCTATCTAACCATAGATACAGATACAGATATATTACAGACATATAGAAAGAGATTTATTATGAAGGATTGGCTCACACAATGATTGAGCTTGTCTGCAACCTGGAAGCCCAGTGGTATAATCCTAGTCCACTCATGAAAACTGGGAGATTTAACCTGAAAACTGGGAGATTTAATGGTTCATGTCCTGGTCTGATTCTGGAGACCTAAAAACAAAAGCATGATATTTCATGGGCAAGAACGGGTGAAAGTCCCATCTTAGAGAGAGGGAATTTACACTTTTTCTTCTTTCTCGGTGCTTAAGAGATTGGATAATGTCTGACCACATTGGTGAGGGGAATCTTCTTTACTTGTCTAAGTTTGCTAGGACTGCCATAGCTAATTACTACAGACTGAGTGGATTACGCAACAGAAATTTATTCTCACCATTGTAGAAGCTGGAAGTTCACAATTAAGACACCGATCAGGTTGGTTTCTTCTAAGGTTCACAAGAGGTCTGTTGCACACTTCTCTCCTTGGCTTACCAGATGTATATTCTCTCACTGCCTCTTAACTTGGTGGTTAATGTGACACGTGTGCCCATGATGGCTCTCTGTCTCATCTTATGAAGACACTAGACATTTTGGGTTAGAGCCTCTCAGCCCAACTGGCCTCATTCTAACTAACCTACCTCTTTAAATGCCTTATTTCTAAATCTGTGTATACCCACATGAATTTATTTAACCTTAATTACTTTTTTAAAGATTTTTTCCCCCAAATATATTAATAGTAACATACTGGAGAGGAAACGATTCAGCCTAAAATTCTTATACATGTCTATTGTTTAATTTTCAGGTTGTGTTTTATGTTTGCTAACTTAACACCAGTGAGATCAGAGAAAGCACTATGGATATTTTATTGCAGATTTCTTAATGGCCCATCAAATAATACATTTTTGCAAATGTTTTGACAAGTGTTCCATGAACACTTTTAAAGAATGGTAATTTTTTTCATTTTTTTATATAGAGCTATAAAACTATATTGTGTGTGTGCATATGTATACATATCATTTGCTCAATTTGATAATTAGTTAAGTCAGATGTACTACATACAGTCAGAATCAAAATCAATGGATTCTGAATCTCTGGATTCAGCCAATATGAATTAAAAATATATAAGAAAAATTGCAGAAAGTTTCAATAAGCAAAAAGTCAATTTCTAGAATGCCAGTAACTATCTATATAACATTTACATTGTATTTGGTATCATAAGTAATCTGGAAATGAGTCAAAGTATACAAGAGGATATCCACAGATTCTAAGTAAATACTACACCATTTTACATAAGTTACTTGAACATCTTTGGATTTTGGCATCCTCAAGGGTACTTGAACCAATCCCCTACATATACTGAGGGATGACTGTACTCATTGATGCTTTTGTCTCCTTGTTTCCTCAGCTACTGAGAAGTAAGTTAATATATATCTCTCTGATTATAGACTTATCTGTATCTCTTTTTAATTATGACAAATTTTGCTTAAGGTATTTTGCAAATATGTTACTGGGCATATAAAGACTTTGATGTGTCATGTTTTATTGTTAGGTTGGTCTTTTAGGCATTTAAAATAGCCCTGTAAATCTCTAGATTGAAAAATTTTCATTAGCACTAAGTTTAGTATTTAAAACCTCTATCCTTGTTTAGTGCTTAAAACTCCTACCCTTTTAGTGTTTAGACTCCTACTCTTGACATATCTTTGAGGCAGGGACAGGGTGGGGCTGTGGTCAAATATTTGGGCATCTTAAGCGTTCAGTTTTATCACTCCACTTTAGAGCGGCTGCCAAGGTCTTCACTTCTGTAAAAACCCTCTACTGAAGCCCAGTGCCTTCTCAGCCTCTTACACAAGCACAGGTTTGGCAGTACCCCAGGGGAAAAGTACCTACTTCAACTCAGCTCTTTACAGCGGCTCATCACCATGTTCATAACCTTACTACTTCCTTATTCTCGCTGAGTTTTCTATCCTTTGAAAACAGGTGATATTTTTAATTATTTATCAGTTCATCTAGCACCTCTTTTCGGAGAAGGCAATGGCACCCCACTCCAGTACTCTTGCCTGGAAAATCCCAAGGATGGAGGAGCCTGGTGGGCCGCCGTCTATGGGGTCGCACAGTCGGACACGACTGAGCGACTTCACTTTCACTTTTCACTTTCATGCATTGGAGAAGGAAATGGCAACCCACTCCAGTGTTCTTGCCTGGAGAATCCCAGAGACAGGGGAGCCTGGTGGGCTGCCATCTATGGGGTCGCACAGAGTCAGACACGACTAAAGCGACTTAGCAGCAGCAGCAGCAGCACCTCTTTTGTGGCAATAATGTTTCACTCTAATAAATATTAAGTAAAATATTTTACTCTGATGAACATTAAGTACTAATGTTTCACTTCTTTAATAAATCCAGAAGTAGCTTTCTACAACTTGTAATGTTTACAAATTTTTAAAAACATGAATGAAAAGAAATATACTATACTAACTCCAAGTAAATTTCATTGAGTTATTTTGAATTTATTGCAACAAATGATTAATTCCAATATCAAATGTTTCCAAATTTTAAAGTATTAAATCAATTTCAAATAGCAGAATTTCAGGTGAATTTTTTATATTCTGAACGAATCCAGACAAGATTAAGCATATCAGGTGAACTGGCTCTACTGATAATTCTTATTCCTATTAAAGTCAGTTGCAGATATTGTTTTATGTTTTCAGTATAACTCATACCCTACATAAAATTCTAACTGAGAAGAGTTTTACAGTCTTTGTTTTACCCTCCTATAGATAATATGAGACATCCCTAAACCATATAGTACAATTTGGTACAAATTGCAGTTTACTGAAGAGAGACTTAAAAAGATGATGAATGACAGAATTGGTTAGAATAAGATACTTCTGACTTTGAAAATGATTTCTAGTCCACAAAGAGATGCTGGAAAATCACATCACATAAGCTAAATTAAATCTGGCAGGGAAGAATTTCAGGTACCAGCAGAGCCTATCTTATCAAAAGAGCCTACTTTCAAACTTAAATAAAAATAGATGTAAAATATGCTTTTAAAATATCCTGGACTTTTACAAATTATTTTGACTTATAAGTAAAGAATATCCCCTGGAACTTCCCTTATGAAAGAGAAAGGCAGAAGTTACTGACCGACTTTTAACAACTTTTGCAAAATATATAAAATCTTATTTAAATTTTAAGGGATAAATGATTTAATTGCATAGCTCATTTTTTCAGAATAAAATATTTAAACTTTAAGACTAGGAATAAGCTAACATCAATTCTTATGACTCACAGGCATGGATTATACATTGTTTTTGACACTGTTTTGAGGAAGCACCATACCTTCCTGTTTCCCTACTGTCTTTTGCCCTTTCCAGGCATGTGGGAGAAATTAGTAATCAAATCAAACTTAATGAATATAAAACCAGTTTCTTGTAGCTCCTGCATTCATGGATGAAGGATTCAGGCAGTTTTTGAATGAGGGATGCTTCAGCTTAAGGATATCATGTAGAGTCTAAAAATACTTTTCTCAGTTGCTTGGCACTTTGACAGAGTTGTCTGGAAGTCGGGGTTCAGCTAAGTCCCTTCCCCTATTCATGTCATCTCAAGAACTCTGATGTAGTCACCCCATCAAGTTAACTGAATGTTTATAATTGTTCATGGCTCCAAAAATGAGTCTTTCTGGCTTCATATATCTGTGTAATCTAGCCTCCAAAATCTAGGAATTCACTTATACCCCATTTGATTGGTTAAGCTGGCCACTAAGATCAGCATAGAATAATGTGTAAAGGAATTAGTCCTCATATATCATGGAAAATTTCGAAATAATTTGTGGCTACGGTCAACCATGTTGAACATGCAAATTTCATCATTGATGAATGATACAGAATTCATCTGTTTGTAATCAATAAGAAAGATAAGTTAATGTTCAGTTCAGTTCAGTTCAGTCACTCAGTCGTGTCCGACTACTTGCGACCCCATGAATCACAGCACGCCAGGCCTCCCTGTCCATCACCAACTCCCAGATTTCACTCAAACTCATGTTCATCAAGTCGATGATGCCACCCAGCCATCCCATCCTCTGTCGTCCCCTTCTCCTCCTGCCCCCCATCCCTCCAGCATCAGTCTTTTTCGAATGAGTCAACTCTTTGCATGAGGTGGCCAAAGTACTGGAGTTTCAGTTTCAGCATCAGTCCCTTCAGTGAATATTCAGGACTGATTTCCTTTAGGAAGAACTGATTGGATCTCCTTGCAGTCCAAGGGACTCTCCAGAGTCTTCTCAAACACCACAGTTCAAAGGCATCAATTCTTCGGCGTTCAGCTTTCTTCAGAGTCCAACTCTCACATCCATACATGACCACTGGAAAAACCATAGCCTTGACTAGATGGACCTTAGTTGGCACAGCAATGTCTCTGCTTTTTAATATGCTATGTAGACTGGTCATAGCCTTCCTTCCAAGGAGTAAGCGTCTTTTAATTTCATGGCTGCAATCACCATCTGCAGTGATTTTGGAGCCCAGAAAAATAAATTCAACCACTGTTTCCACAGTTTCCCCATCTATTTCCCACGAAGTGATGGGACCAGATGCCATGATCTTCGTTTTCTGAATGTTCAGCTTTAAGCCAACTTTTTCACTCTCTTCTTTCACTTTCATCAAGAGGCTTTTTAGTTCCTCTTCACTTTCTGCCATAAGGGTGGTGTCATCTGCATATCTGAGGTTATTCATCTTTCTCCCTGCAATCTTGATTCCAGCTTGTGCTTCTTCCAGCCCAACATTTCTCGTGATGTACTCTGCATATAAGTTAAATAAGCAGGGTGACAATATACAGCCTTGACGTACTCCTTTTCCTATTTGGAACCAGTCTGTTGTTCTATGTCCAGTTCTAACTGTTGCTTCCTGACCTGCATATAGGTTTCTCAAGAGGCAGGTCAGATGGTCTGGTATTCCCATCTCTTTCAGTATTTTCCACAGTTTATTGTGATACATACAGTCAAAGGCTTTGGCATGGTCAATAAAGAGGAAATAGATGTTTTTCTGGAACTCTCTTGCTTTTTTGATGATCCAGTGGATGTTGACAATTTGATCTCTGGTTCCTCTGCCTTTTCTGAAACCAGCTTGAACATCTGGAAGTTCACAGTTCACATATTGCTGAAGCCTGACTTGGAGAATTTTACTAGCATGTGAGATGTTAGCTGATTCCAAAAGTCACTTGACTTTTACCTATGTTCTGGAGCTGTTTAGCAAATATATGGAGATAATAAAATAATATAGGGGTAAAATCATACTTGTTAATAAAGAAGAAAATGCATTTCTAAGTAGAAAGCATAATTATCCTAGATTGAACTCAATGTAAAAATATACTCAAGGACATTATCAGTGCAAAGAAATAGAAGAAAACAATAGAATGAGAAAGACTAGTGATCTCCTTGATAAAGTTGGAAATATCAAAAGAAAATTTCATGCCAAGGATGGGTACAAGAAATGACAGAAATAGTAAGGACCTAACAGAAACAAAAGAGATGGCAAAATTACACAGAAAACTATACAGAAAAATGGCTTTAATGACCCAGATAACTATGATGGTGTGATCACTCACCTAGAATAGGACAACTTGGAGTGTGAAGTCAAGTGGGCATTACTACAAACAAAGCTAGTGGAGGGGATGGAATTCCAGCTAAGCTATATCAAATCCTAAAAGATGATGCTGTTAAAGTGCTGTGCTCAATATGTCAGTGAATTTGAAACTCTCGGTAGTGGCCACAGGACTGGGAAATGTCAGTTTACAATACCAAAGAAGGGCAATGCCAAAGAATGCTCAAACTACTGTACACTTCTGCTCATTTCACATGCTGGAAAGGTTATGCTCAAAATCCTTATGGCTAGGCCTCAGCAGTATATGAACCAAGAACATCCAGATGTAAAAGCTGGGTTTAGTACAGACAGAGGAACCAGAGATGAAATTGCCAACATTCATTGGATCATAAAGAAAGCAAGGAGAATTTCAGAAAAAAAAAAATCTGCTAAGTTGAATATGTGAAAGCCTTTGACTGTGTGAATCACAACAAATTGTGGAAAATTCTTAGAGATGTGAGTACTATGTACCCCTAGTACTAAGTACCACCTTACCTGTCTCCTGAGAAATTTGTATATCGGTCAAGAAACAACAATTAAAACTGGATATGAAAAAATGGGCTGCTTCAAAATTGGGAAAGGAGCACAACAAAGCTGTATATTGTCACCCTACTTATTTAACTTCTATGCAGAGTGTGCATGCGTGTGTGCTAAGTCACTTAAGTCAGTCTGACACTTCACAACACCATGTACTATATATTATGCAAAATACCCGGCTGGATGAATTACCAGCTGGAATTAAGATTTCCGGAAGAAATATCAACAACCTCAGATATGCAGCCAATACCACTCAGAAAATGAGAGCTTCTTGGTGAGGCTGAAAGAAGAGACTGAAAATGCTGGCTTGAAACTCAACATTAATAAAACTAAAATCATGGCATCTGATCCCATCACCTCATGGAAAATTGAAGGGGAAAATTGTGGGAGCATTGACAGATTTTATTTTCTTGGTCTGCAAAATTACTGTGGACAATGACTGCAGCCATGAAATTAAAAGACACTTACTTCTTGGAAGGAATGAAATACCTCAGCAGTGTATTAAAAAGCAGAGATATCACTTTGCCAACAAAGATCTGTATAGTCAAAGCTATGGTTTTCCGAGTAGTCATATATGTATGTGACAGTTGGACCATAAAGAATACTGAGTACTGAAGAATTTATGCTTTTGAACTATGATGGTGGAGAAGACTCTTGAGATTCCCTTGGTCTTTGAGGAGATCAAACTAGTCAATCCTAAAAGAAATCAACCCTGAATGTTCATTGGAAGGTGTGAGGCTAAAGCTGCAATACTTTGGCCACCTGATGCAAAGAACCAATTTATTGGAAAAGACCCTTATGCTGGGAAAGATTAAAGGCAGGAGGAGAAGGGGGTGACAGAGGATGACATGGTTGGATGACATCACTAATGCAATGGATATGAACTTAGGCAAACTCAGGGAGATGGTGAAGGACTAGGAAGGCTGGCATGCTGCAGTCCATGGGTTTGCAAAGAGTGGTAAATGACTTTGTGACTGAGCAACAACAATGAATAATTATTTACTCAAAATCAGATTTAGTGGGGAAAACAGATGCATTTTTCTTTTTTCTGCTTTAATGAACAGCCTTGGAAGTGATACATACTGCTGTACTGCCTATCATAATTTTCTCCATTCTCTGACACAATGGCTGGTCCTCCTGGATTTTATATCAGTTATTCTGTGTCATCACCATCACCATCATCAGGTTCCAACATGCCTATTCTTGTGTATTGTAAAATGTGTTGTCTCTCACTCATCTTGCTCATCAACCTCATTTATCAAAAAATGTGTGTTATTTCACTTTTTTTTAACTTCTAGGAAAACATGAAGAAAAGTGTGAGGATACATTAATTATTTTTGATTCAATGTTTTATCTTGCATATAAACCACATTTTACAGATGGAAACAAAATTCTGAATGACCTAATCCTAATATCTACCATCTCTGATACACATATTCAAAATGACACATGCTATAATTGAACATCCAGACATATGCTCTTTTTGTTTTTCCTACTCTTTAATGTGATATACTCATGAACTCTATTCCCTAAGTCATTTCCACACATGGCTTATCTCTTTGTTGTATTATGTCTTTTAGTCACAGAATGAATGATAAGAAATGTGCTTTTAAAAATATTTCAGAAGCAAGATAATTGAGCAGAAAGGAATTGAATTAATAGAATTAAAAAAAACCTAATACCATCATAATTGACAGTGACAATTTAAATTCATTTTTCTTAATAATTGCTTCAATACTAAACTAATATTTATTCTTATATTTTTAAACAGTGAATATCTTCTGTGATAGGGTGATGAAGAACCACCTTGGGTTAGAGGTAAAGAAGGTAAACTAAAACAATAGAATAGGAATACATTCTGTTATTAGATGTGAATATAATTTGGTGAAAATTATTAATGCTGACAATTTATCATTTCATATAATTAGTACATTTAAATACAAACACTGGTTAATTTTAAATATTCTCCAACAAAAGTGATCAAATTTTAGTCGTTTTGCACGTCAGAAATATTTACCCTTACATAACAGATTATTGATTTGATTATGTGATCTGATTGAGAAGTCACAGGATATGATATATATGGTATGCAATTTACAATTGGTAGGGCTTCCCTGGTAGCTTAGATGGTAAAGAATCTTCCTGCAGTGCAGGTGACCTGGGTTTGATCCTTGGGTCAGAAGATTCCCTGGAGAAGGTAATGGGTACCCACTTTAGTATTCTTGCCTAGAGAATTCCATGGACAGAGGAACCTGGTGGGCTACAGTCCAGGGAGTGGCAAAGAGTCAGACTTGACTGAATGACTAACAAAATTGGTAAATCTAAAAAAACTAAATTAACTACAAATATTCTCATTATAATCTATTGACTACCCGAAATTTTGATTTGGAAACAACTGCATATGATTTGCAATTGGTTATAACAGTAGTCATGTATGGATGTGAGAGTTGGACTGTGAAGAAAGCTGAGCGCTGAAGAATTGGTGCTTTTGAACTGTGGTGTTGGAGAAGACTCTTGAGAGTCCCTTGGACTGCAAGGAGATCCAACCAGTCCATTCTGAAGGAGATCAGTCCTGGGATTTCTTTGGAAGGATTGATGCTAAAGCTGAAACTCCAGTACTTTGGCCACCTCATGCGAAGAGTTGACTCATTGGAAAAGACTCTGATGCTGGGAGGCACTGGGGGCTGGAGGAGAAGGGGATGACAGAGGATGAGACAGCTGGATGGCATCACTGACTCGATGGACATGGGTTTGGGTGAACTCTGGGAGTTGGTGATGGACAGGGAAGCTTGGAGTGCTGCAATTCATGGGATTGCAAAAAGTCGGACACGACTGAGTGACTGAAATGAACTGAACTGAGCTGATTAAGGGTTTAGCTAGGCAAACTCAAAGTTATATTTGTAGAGTTCTCACTGGGCATTTGAGATCACTAGATATATTTTTTGTTTGATTTTTAAAACTCTAAGTTAAAGAACTTTTAATTTTATTTATGCAAAGCTATCTTGTTGTGTGAGGAAATACAACAAGAATTAAAATTGTCATTCCAGGGTAGGTAAGCAACCTCATTAAAATATGTTTCTATTTACATACCACAGGTAAATTCTTGCTTTTATTAATTTGTAAAGTAGGAGCAATATGTATTCTGCATAGTCACTGGGAATGAACACATTATATTTAAAAAAATACCTAGCATAGAACCTATGATATACGAGGAAACTAGTAACAATTGCATTATTCCTTTATTGTAATAGCTATAATTTATAATTTCTAAAGTAAGGCATGTACTACTAAATTTGTAGTTTTGGTTTACTGAAGATTTGCTTTAATGTATTGTTTATTCTCACTTACACAGCATAAAGACCCTGTCACAACATGGGGTTGATACTGTCTATAGGCTTTAACAATAGACTTAAAATAACGGGCCACCATCTGGGTCAAGATTAAAGAACTTGTGTGTGTTTTTTTTTTTTCCAAACCTGTTTTCCAGATTCTAATTAGGTCAAGCTTACAGGAGGTGCTATCAGACTTTCTGCTTAAAAGATAACCTTTATTGTATAAACTGGAAACATAAGTGACCTCAAAGGAACAAATTAATGAAGCATTTTCAAGAATTATATTTTTATCACAATATGTTTTCTTCTCTAAAATTGCATGAAAGATGCAATGCCATAACATAGAATTATGGCTTTATCAGGAGGATGCCCTTAGATAAAATAGCAATTTTATAAGATTAAAGTACTTTGTTCCAGGAGGACTATTTTAAGAAAATTAATGCTGAAAACATAGACAGCATATTAAAAAGCAGAGTCATTACTTTGCCAACAAAGGTCTGTCTAGTCAAAGCTATGGTTTTTCCAGTAGTCGTGTATGGACGTGAGAATTGGACTATAAAGAAAGCTGATTGCTGAAGAGTAGATGCTTTTGAACTGTGGTGCTGGAGAAGACTCTTGAGAGACCCTTGGACTGCAAGGAGTTCCAACCAGTCCATCCTAAAGGAATTCAGTCCTGCAAATTTGTTGGAAGGACTGATGCTGAATGTGAAACTCCAGTACTTTGGCCACTTGATGTGAAGAACTGACTCATTGGAAAAGACCCTGATGCTGGGAACGATTGAGGGTGGGAGGAGAAGGGGACAACAGAGGATGAGATGGTCGGATGGCATCACCGACTCAATGAACATGAGTTTGAGTAAACTCTGCGAGTTGTTGATGGACAGGGAACCCTGGCATGCTGCAGTCCATGGGGTCGTAAAGAGTCGGGCATGACTGAGTGACTGAATTGAACTGAAATGAACGCTGAAAAAAAGTTTATACTGAGTTTCTAATATGTCAATATAAACAGAGTATATATCATTGTAAATGCATTTCTGTATATAATAATTCCATAATGTAAATGCAAGTAATAACCTATTAGCTTTTCAATGTTATGGTGTGTATTGTTTTAAAACATAATTTAAAATTTTATACAGATATTTTTAAAAATATTGTAGGGACTCAAGACACATAGGAAATATTCTTAAAAAACTACACACATTGTAAACATTTCCCAAAAGTAATAGAACTAAGCTAAATTTAACTTATGGACAACTGGCTACTGTACTATATACAAAACTGTGGCCTCAGGTTCAGGCCAAATATTGCCTATATTTTATTTTATTCCATTCCATATATAAAAAATGATTACTTTGTTTCCAATATGCACGGCACTGATAATTTTAATATAGATGTAACTTGCTTAAACAATTGGAAAATTTAATATCATTTATTTTTTAAATAAAGTAGCTATAGCCTAGAGAGGATACATTTGTTTCTAAGAGCAAATAATAGGTTAGCATCTGCTCAAATCTGATAGATTCCAGTTTCTTAGGATTTTAGTCCTTCATCTTGCTTGCTATATCATTGAAGTGTTAAAGCCTGTGGATTGGATATTAAATAAGTTTATTTTTATTTGACAAATAGTAAATTTGTATCATAATATACCCAATGTGAGGAGGGACAAACTAACAAAAAGTCTTCATGTATTTTGAAACAGTTACTAACTTTTGATATCATGGGGAAGACTTACAGAATGTTGACAACTCCAGGCAAAACTAAAAATGATCCATATGTCATTAATTTGATTCATAAATTAAAAGAAGCATTTTATCTATCAGCAGATCTAAGGTTCTGTTTGGCTAAATGTCTAAGTATAAATTATTAAAAAGCCTATATGCAACAAGTCAAGTAGGATTCTGAATATATAAAGTACTTAACGCATGTAAATAAATAACTATAAATTGAAGAAATACTATTCACCTACAGATCAATGATGAGGGAAAATATTCAGAGGTGTTTGTGGAGCATAAAATTAAAAATCTTTCTAGAGGATGTTTTTTAATATTAAATTGAAAAATATCTATGAATGTCTTACCATAAAGGATTTTCAAAAGCAATGGGAAAAAAATACAAAATCAATACAATTTTCTCAAGCATTGCCATCATTACATGTGTATATCAACTTAATTTCAACAAAACAAACTATCTCATTAAAAACTTACAGCAGAAGCCAGTTTGAAGGGGATCAAGATGTACAATTTGGGGAAAACTTGAGTCCCAGAATAAGTGAGGACCGTAATGAATTGTGAGTGTCCCTGGTAGCTCAGACAGTAAAGAATCTGCCCGCAATACAGGAGAGTTCAATCCCTGGGTCGGGAAGATCCCCTGGAGAAGGGAATGACAACCCACTGTAGTATTCTTGCCTGGAGAATTCCATAGACAGAGGAGCCTTGTGGGCTACAGTCCACAGGGGTTGTACAGAGTCAGACATGACTGAGCAACTGACAACATATAGAATGAAAGCTTATGAAATTAAGACTCTTTTCCAATAATAAGATGAATTAATAAATAGGGGTGAAGGAAGCATTCTTCAATAATAAGCCTGGAGCTCATGCCTCATCAGATCTACTATTTATATTACATTTTTTTTCAATTGAACTATTGCAATCACCAATAAAAATTGGATAACAAAAGCATCATAAATGAGTGTTTAATCTTAAAAAAAAATCTAGCTATTCAATGGACTGCTTTGTGCTCCCTGAAAAGGATAACATAAAATAATAGCTAATGTCAAGAGAAGTGTTTCCAATATGCTAAAAATCTAGATTACCAAATTGTGTATATTTCAGATAGACTGTAGTTAAATAAATAGATAGGGACAAGTTGAAAAACAGAGAGTTATTTTAAATATAAACAGCAAACAGAAAACAGAGAAACCATAAGAGAAGGAGGCCTATTATCTCTAAGTAAAGGGATGATAGATTTTATATTCTACTCTTGTATTTTTCCATATTTTCCAATATATATAAATTAACATGTATATAGTTAAAATATATTTTACTTATAAAACCTCACCTAAAAGTGTATAGTCTCAAAATATCCAGATAAAATTTGAAGAGTTTGTCTGTGTCACTTAATATTCAAATTATGGCACAGTCTCAACACTGGTTCCTGCAAGCAGCTTCTCTTTAACTTAATTATTTTATCAGTTACTGTTATATACAGACTTCTAAAGATGAACCAAGATTCTTGTCCCCTTGTTCTATAAGAAAGCACTAGTCTGAGTATGCTATAAAGGGATTTTGCAGATGAAATTAAGATGATAGACCTTAAAATAAAAAGATTATCTTGAATGATCAAACTGGATCCAATCTGATCACTTGATTCCTTAAAAGTAGAGACATTTCTCCCATTGGCAACAGAGATGCAATGGGTGAGCAAATGCAGAGGAGAGGTGAGGCAGAAAGCCTGAGACAAACTCAGCCTATAACTGATTGCTGACTGAATAAAGAAGCCAAGAATGCCCGCAGCCTCTAGAAGCTGAGAATAACTCCTGGCCAACAGTCAAAAAGAAATAGACTTCAATCCTGCAACTACAGAGAACTGTATTTGCCAACGAACTGAATGAGCTTGAAAGCACTCTCCCCTCAAGACAGTCCTATAAAGAATGCAGTCCTGCAGACCCTCTGATATCAGCTTTTTGAGACCCTAAGTAGATCCCACTAGTCTTTTCTGAGAACCAGTTAAACCTTCTGAACTTCTTCTTCTTTTTTTTTTTTTTTAAGTTTTATTTATTTAGACTTATGGCCACATATTGTGATATGTTGGATCTTAGTTCTCTGACCAGGCATCAAACCCATACCCCTTGCACTGAAAGGCGATGTCTTAACTGGACCTCTGGGGAAATTCCTGAAGTTCTTATGAAATAATAAATGGACATTGCTTAAAGCTGCCAAATTTTGGTACTTTTTTCTTTAAGTGGGGTATAATTGCCTTAAAGTGTTGTGTTAATTTCTGCTGTACAACCAAGTAAATCAGTTAAAGATAGACATTTTAGTATTTTTTAGTTGCAGAAATAGAAAACTAATAATGATACTTGAATATTCTCTTCTGGGCTTCCCTTGCAGCTCAGCTGCTAAAGAATCTGACTGCAGTGCAGGAGACCTGGGTTTGATCCCTGGGTTGGGAAGATCCCCTGGAGAAGGGAAAGGCTATCCACTCCAGTATTCTGGCCTGGAGAATTTCAAGGACTGTATCATCCATGGGATAGCAGAGTGGAACATGACTGAGCGACTTTCACTTTCACTATTCTCTTTCAGTGCCATTCACCTCTCATATTTATTATTCTTCATCATATAGGCAACATAATAACATGTTTAATACATATGATTGAATGTGTAGGGAAGAGGCAAATGTCCCTGTTTACCTATGTTGAGTATTTGTGGCTAGACTAATAATAAAATTGATACAAGACAGATGAGCAAGAGAAAAGAAATTTTCATTCATGCACAGAGAAATGAGACCACAAAAGTGGCCAAACAGGCATCTTTGATACTTATTACACAGAGAAATAATAAATGTTTGAGGAATTGACAGGACAAAGAAACTTAAGTTTTGGTTGCCCAAGTAGTGAAGAATCTAAACAGAATTTGAGTTTGAGGTGTAAGTTAAAGTCAAAAGGTTTATTTATACAGGCTTCTTAGACCCCTGGGGATTTCCTCTTTGTTAATAACTATGTCCTTCTACCTTCCTATGCAGACAGTGGACTTTGCACATGAGAGATTCATTTCCTGCTTTCAAGAAGACAGAAAGGAGCATCCAAGTGTCCCTCTTAACACTGAAAATTTCTTAAGTAAAAAAATAATCAGTATGCTATTATGGCACATTTTGGGATGGCCTACTCTTGGTCCCTACAAATAGGTAAGTATTCAAATAAAATACATAATATTTAAGGTGCCCAGAAAATTTACCTTATATAAATAAATCTGTGGTGCTATAGACCTTATTTTCTTTTAGGTTTTTGATAATGATCCATATTTATCTGTGTTTATAGGCTAATGCATCCAAATTCTGCATAGTTCTTACATTCAACTAACATATTTCAATTTTTTTCCACTTCCCCTGTGATAATCTTCAAGGTAGCCTCATATCTTCGCAAACAAAAAACAATATTGAAATTAACCTTCACATTCATCACTCGTGGTTTAGTCACTAAGTTGTGTATGACTCTTTTAACCCCATTGACTGTAGCCCGCCAGGTTCCCCTGTCCATGGGATTTCCCAGGCAAGCATACTACAGCAGGTTATCATTTCCTTCTCCATGTTCTTCTTATATAAGTTAATAATTTATGTAAGTTATTTGTGATTACTTTATATAAGGACTGTTCTAAGTTATGCATAATCCTCAGAAAATGAAAATTCCCTTTTCTTTATTTTTGTTAACACTTCACATGTTCATATAGTAAATTTTATTTAATTTAGACAATCTGATCCATATAAATTTTAATCTTACTATTGTTTTAAAATTCATTTTCTTGTTATTTGGCCATATTGAGTGTATCTTCACATACTTGTTAACTATTCAGTGTTTTCTATCTGTGGCCTATCTGTTCATAATTTTTGCTTATTTTCCTCTGAGTTATCTACTTTTTCCTTGCTTATTTTTGTTATACTTTTGTATACTCTGTTAGTAGCAGATGGTTTTCTTTGGCATTTTTACCATGTTTATAAAGATAATTTACATACAATAACATTCACCAATGTTTAATATTAATATTGTAATTATTGTTGGAGGGGCTTGGTTTTGTTTTCATTTAAATGTAAATACAATGATATTTTCTTGTTAATCTGTAAATAGTGTAGCAAATTACTTAGGTATAATAATGCATGGTGATCATAGCAATGTATTTATTTTTCTTCAAAACCTTAACATTTCCATCTTGAGGAAGCTGTTGTTGAGAAGAAAATGAAACACAACATGAAAATATTCTAGGCATAATCTTTTTATTTTTTAACAACTTTGCTGAGATGTATTTTAAAAATTATACTATTAAGCATTTCTTGTGGACAATTCAAGAATTTTTTGTAACTTTCCTGAGTGGTTACACCATCAAATTAAGCCAATTTCAGCATATTTTCATTCATCTTATTCATGTACAGTTAATTCTTGCTTCCATCCCCCATCCATGAAACCACTGATCTGTTTTATGTCTCTTTCTTGCCTTTTGTGAACATTTCCTATAAATGTATTTACAGAATATGTGGTCCCATGTAACTTCCTTTACTTGGTATCATATGTTTTGAGGTTCATCTTCAAAACGTATGTCAATACTTTTTTTTTTCTTAGTAATGTTCCATGCTGTGGAATACCATGTTGCTTAACCATAAACAAGTTGATAGACAATAAATTGCATACTCATTTTCCCTATTGTGAATATTAATGCTTCTATAAACATTGTCATGAAAGTCTTTTTGTAGACAAATGTTTGTGTTGGTCTTTGACAGATACCTAAGAATGGAATTACTGGATCCATTCTAGTTTTACTTTTAGCTTTTGGAGTAACTGCTAAACTGTTTTCCATACTAGTCACGGAATTGTATACTTTTGTTAGTGATGTATAAGGATTTTGGTTTCTTCACATCTTTGTCAACATGTGTTACATTATGTCTTTTTGACTATAGTCATTCTTATGAGAAAGAAGTGATATCTTGCAATTTAGTTTATATTTTCATAATGAATCGTGATGTTGAATAACATTTTATATTGAAATGTTATTAACTGATTGTTGTGTTTGATGCACAAAGCGTGCTATTCATTCACTATCTGGCTAATGAAGCAAGTAATCATGATAAGCTGAATATTTAGCTGAATAAAGCCAATGGTATCTATGATATAAATCACTTCAAAGTGTACAGGGCATTTGTTAGAATATATTTTAAATTAATAAAGAGTAGTGAGGCTCTGTATTTAATATTGTGTGTACTTGCTAAGTCGCTTCAGTTGTTTCTGACTTTGCAACCCCATGGACTGTAACCTGCCAGGCTCCTCTGTCCATGGAATTCTCCAGGCAAGGATGCTGGAGTGGGCTGCCATCTCACACCAGGTGATCTTCCTCACCCAGGGACTGAACTGCAGTCTCTTGTGTCTCTTGCATTAGCAAGCGAATACTTTTATCACTGTGTCAACTGGGAAACCTATATTTAAATAAAACAGGCTAACATGAACATTTAAAATGGAAAAGAAAATTCGGGTTTTTCTTTTTTTTTTTTTTTTTAAGAATAATATGAAGCTATTTACTGCTCTGATAATATTAACTTGCTGCTGCTGCTGCTAAGTCACTTCAGTCGTGTCTGATTCTGTGTGACCCCATGGACGGCAGCCCACCAGGCTCCTCTGTCCCTGGGATTCTCCAGGCAAGAATACTGGGGTGGATTGCCGTTTCCTTCTCCAACGCATGCATGCATGCTAAGTCGCTTCAGTTGTGTCCGACTCTGGGCGACCCCATGGACAGCAGCCCACCAGGCTCCTCTGTCCACGGGATTCTCTAGGCAAGAATACTGGGGTGGATTGCCGTTTCCTTCTCCCAAGTATTAACCTGCATAAGTCAAAAAGATATTCCACAGACTCTTCTTCCCTATTATATATCTGGGTTAGAATTGGTCAAAGAAGAAATTTTGAACAATATTTAGAAAGCAAAGTGAAGCATTAGCCATCACTTTTTGAAAGTTTGATCATTATATGAGATTCTGATTTATAGAACAAGATTTATAAAACTATAAATCATAATGTTTTGTGATATTTGTTTTACCAAAATGAAATTATTTATATCTCCAGTGGACAAAAACCTACATGTGAATTTTTACAACTTCAAAGTGGTATAATAATAGCTCATTAAACAGGAAGTCCAGTCCAGCATTGTATTACATGCAAACTACTAATCTCTTTGTCTATTTTCCTAAAATACCTTTTACCTATATCTATACCTATCAAATAAGAAAGCATACATTTTCTTTAGCACATACTTTCTTTGCTTTCCACTCTCAGGCAATTGCCAATCATTAGTATCCTCTAGAATTTCTAATTTTATCAATAAATTTTTACTCTTTTTCCTCTCATCCTTTCACTTTCTCTGATAAATCTCATGAAGGTAAAGATACACTTGTCTTAAGTAATTTACTTTCTTTTACTTCTCATATAGCATCAATTTTTCCCAGATTTATTTCTGGTCTTGCTTAAATAATTCCTCTGAAGTTCACTCAGAAAATAACTTTTATGTAAATTTTCTAAATATTTCTTTTAATTTGAAAAATTACTTTCACCATCATGTTTAAATAAGTACATTATTACATAAGTAATTCTAAATTTAATTTTGCTGTCTTCAATATATTGCAAACATTATTCTATTTTGTTTTTGCTTTCAACTTGATTATTTTCATTCCTCATGCTTCTCTTTAGGTGATAGGCATTTATCACTCTGGAAAATTTGACATTTCTTCTTCATCACCAGTGTGTTAGAATTCTCTATAACATCTATAACTCCCTACAGGACTGGGACTGTTGGTCACACTAGAGAAAGTTTTAAGAAAATAAAAGTAGAAGAGGAATATTTATACAAATAATGCTTATTATTTCCCAAATTAAACAATAATGTAAGAACACAGGTGAGAAATTCTCAGGGATGGCCAAATCAATTGATTTAGGTAAGCAAACAGAGATAAACATTGATATACTCACACACACATACACACACACACATGCGCACAAGTCTATCTGTTATCAAGCAATTCTCTACATTTAGATAAAGATCCTGGCTTCCATTAACCTGTGTGCCCAGTCACTCAGTCGTGTCAGTGATCCCATGGACTATAGCCCACCAGGTTCCTCTGTCCATGGAAGTTTCCAGGCAAGAATACTGGAACAGGTTGTCATGTCATTTCCTTCTCCAGGAGTCTTCTCCACCCAGGGATCGAACCTGCATCTCCTGCATTGGCAGGCAGAGTCTTTACCACTGTCCATTAACCTAGTTAATTCATTAATATACTTAGTGATAAGGAGAAATCACAAGAAGGGTATGGGAACATGAAAATATGTGAATATGGTCTTTCACATAATATCACATCACTTCCTTCTTTCCATCATACCTGGGCCCAAAGTGATTAGGTAATTAAAAAAAAAAATCAGTGATGATATGATAACATTTAATAATGGTATAAGATGGTTCATAGGAGATATTCCTAGGTAAAATTGGAAAGTTCTTTATACTTTCAGAGGATTCCAGTTTCAATCTTCCAGGTATAATATTTGACAAGTCAAATAGGCAGTAAATTGATTTAACAAATTCTTTCTCCTGCCAACAATATTTACAATATCTGCTGCTGCTGCTGCTAAGTTGCTTCAGTCGTGTCCGACTCTGTGCGACCCCACAGATGGCAGCCCACCAGGCTCCGCCTTCCCCGGGATTCTCCAGGCAAGAACACTGGAGTGGGTTGCCATTTCCTTCTCCAATGTATGAAAGTGAAAAGTGAAAGTGAAGTTGCTCGGTAAGTGTCTGACTCTTCGTGACCCCATGGACTATAGCCTACCAGGCTCCTCCGTCCATGGGATTTTCCAGGCAAGAGTACTGGAGTGGGTTGCCATTGCCTTCTCACATCTAGAAATATACAAATATTATGCACAGAGCATATGATTTGTATTTAAGGTGGGGGTCACTGGGTTGAATCTGCTTTAAAAAAAGAGATGGATACAAATAAGTTTAATAATATCAAAAACACTATTCTCATTGCAGTTATTTTTAAACATCTCAAGTTCCTCGTTTATATTGGGTTGGACAAAAAGTTCATTTGGGTTTTTCATAATATCTTAAGGAAAAACCTGAATAAACTTTTTGATCAACCCAATATTTCTCTGAAATTATGAAAAATGTCACTGCTGTCCTGTATTAAAGTGCCCCATTATCACTTCTTCCCCTCCCATCACAAATGTCTCAGATCCCAGTGCTTGTCCCCTTTAAGGCCAACATAATTTCCCGACTCCAAACTTTTATGTTTCTCTTACCCCAAGACTTTTATTGGGGCTTCTCTGGTGGCTCAGGCAGTAAAGAATTTGCATGCAATGTAGGAGGCCTGAGTTTGATCCTTGGGTCAAGAAGATCTTCTAGAGAAGGTAATGGCAACCCACTCCAGTATTCTTGCCTAGATAATCCCATGGACAAAGGAGCCTGGAGGGCTAAGTCCATGGCATCTCAAACTGTCAGACACGACTGACCGACAAACACACACGTGACCTTCATTATAGGGATGAATTGGATTTTTTTTTAACCTTCAACACTTTTTTTCCTTTTCTAGATTTCAAATTTCTACACTTTTCCCTATCTTTGTCACTTTTTTTTTAAATCACTGAAAGTCCAATAAGTAAAACAGCTCTTAGAATCTGTGACAGGAAGAACCTTACAGGAGGACATTTCTTGAACAGGAGGTAAATTCATAACAAAATATAACTTAAAATAGATGCACTGCTGCTGCTGCTGCTGCTAAATCACTTCAGTTGTGTCCGACTCTGTGTGACCCCATAGATGGCAGCCCAGCAGTCTCTGCCGTCCCTGGGACTCTCCAAGGAAATGGGTTGCCATTTCCTTCTCCAATGCATGAAACTGAAAAGTGAAGTGGCTCAATCGTGTCCAACTCTTAGTGACCTCATGAAAAGCAGCCCACCAGGCTCCTCCGTCCATGGGATTTTCCAAGCAAGAGTACTAGAGTGAGGTGCCATTGCTTTCTCTGAAAATAGATGCACTAAATAAGTACAAACTTGAGAATATATTTACATTAGGATAATAAAATACTGGGGGTAGCTTAACCCTTCTCCAGCAGATCTTCCCAGCCCAGCAATAGAACCAGGGTCTCCTGCATTGCAGGCGGATTCCTTACCAACTGAGCTATCAGGGAAGCCCAATAAAGTTTACTCTGGAATAGTATAAATTATTTTAGACAAATTTAATTATTAGCATTTGTAAATCCTGTATCATAACCATTAAAGAGAAAACCCTATATTAAACAAATTAAACATTATAATTCTAACCTCATTTTATAGTATAGTTCTACATTTTACTGGGAAGGCTCTTGCTATAGTAAAATAAAATAGCTAATATAATCATTGTGAGGCTGGATACAAAAGCAGAAGAAAGCTCATGAGATTCTTGACTGGTTTCCCAAACTTAACCCCATTAACATACACTAGAATATGTATTAAACATCTTATCAATTGCCATCCATGAAAACAATTGTGGAATAATTTCTTTAAAAATAAATATTTAAAAATATAAACTAGAGGTTAGGTATTTGAATGCAGTTAAAAGGCAAAAGCATAATCTATAGAAAGAAGCACAAATAAATACAAAGAGTACAATAAAAACAGTACAGAAAGAGTCTGCAGAGAAAAGGAAAATGTAGCTGGTCTTCTATTAGTAAACTTTTACCTTCTGTGTAAATAGGCTCAACAATTTATAACTTGAATTGATGGATAGCTGTATTTACACTTAGAATGTCTTCTTTATACTTACCGCAGTGCTTCTGACCAAGGAATGAGAAGACAAGCTCTTTCTTCTAAAAAGACTTTTGCCTCTAGTAACCAGAATTTCAAAGTTCTTTGAAAATTTTGCCTTAAGAACATTTAACTGACAGGAATATTTCACCCTACAAACTTTTATTGAGAAAAATCATGGTGTGTGAATTATGGATGTCCCAACCCCAATATTCAGTGAGAAAAATATATAAAGCATTCTTACAATCAAAAGAGAAAAGGAGAAGCACTTCTCACCATGCCCTCCTTCGGGGAATCAGTAGCGTACTGGAAAGATGGAGCCACAAGCCTCAACAGGAGTACGTTTCCTAGATTGTCGGTGAGGAATTAAAGTGATCTTCAAAGTTACAATTTCACACCCTAAAAACCGATTTCAGTGAATATTTTCTTTAAAAAGTCATTCGACATCCTAAATCTAATGCCCTGAACTTTCAGACCTGCTCGGGTACATGAGAACAGATAACAAAGAAGACTTCAGATAAACTAAACTTACGGAGACAGAGAATGACAAATTCATAGAAAGGCAGTCTGTGAATTTCTTCAGGAAGCAAACTGACATTATTCAGTGTGGGTAAAGTGTGAAAATATAGCTGTTCTCAAGATGCCTGATTTTATGTTGAAATGAGTCTGCTACAAAAACTACCAAAATGAGATTTCAGCATATACGTGGCCTTCCTGTTTTAATCACAGAACACTTACATGAAGTGATTTCACACACTTCATGTGTGATATCATATGCCTTCTGAGAGAAGTCAGAGTTCAATTACACACTAATTTGAGCACTGATAAAATGGAGCTTAATTCATTTTCTTCATATACTGTTAAAAAAAAGTTTAGAGTTGTATATTCATATGTAGGTCAATGATGTAGTTTTTAATCTAAATACAGACTAATAGATTCTTTATTAAAACTTCAAAATAAAATGCTATTATTCATATAATTTCAAATTTTCTACAATTAAGCCAATGGAAGCCTCAAGTCGCCTTATGTGTTATTTTGACATTTCATACATATATATTAATATTTGAATCATGTATATATGAATCACATATGTAGGCACATATCTGTTACTTGCACATATACATACATAATAATATATAGTTATGTATATACTAGTACTATTTTGTTTTTTTAAGTTATGAGTTTATTCTGATACTTCTAATTTCAATCTAAACTTCTGTTATTACCTATGTGTATTTCTATTCTCTCACCATGAGAAACTTGTTCCTAGAAAATATTAATATATTTACTCATTTGTTAAAAATAGTTTCAGAAGTACTACTTCAATATCACTGCTGCTGCTGCTGCTGCCAAGTCACTTCAGTCGTGTCCGACTCTGTGCGACCCCATAGATGGCAGCCCACCAGGCTCTAATATCACTATACCATAATAAATATAGATCAAAACATATTTGTATTTCCTTTTTACGTCTTTAGACTGGTGGCTCAGATGTTAAAGTGTCTGCCTGCAATACAGGAGACATGGGTTTGATCCCTGGGTCAGGAAGATTCCCTGGAGAAGAAAATGGCAACCCACTCCAGTATTCTTGCCTGGAAAATCCCATGGATTGGGGAGCCTGGTCTACTACAGTCCATGGGATGCAAAGAGTTAGACACAACTGAGCGACTTCACTAGACTGACAATACGTGTCAATGTTACTTGTATTAATTTATACTTCCTTCACTCTGTTATCATGTTGATATATTCTTGTTTCATTTATTTTTCTGCATTCCTTTGAAATTTTCTTTTCCATTCTTTGTTAATTTGTATGTGTTAGAATATGCAAATTGATAGTGATATCAAATCAGAAACACTTTTGCTTCATTATCTTTCCCACTTAATTGTCAACAATTCTCTTTAGATATTCAATTTCATGACTTCTGATTTGTCATTCTTCTGCTTACTCTTGCTAAAATAGTTCTTTAAAATAAAAGTTAACACAATGCATACACTGTTTGGCATTTTTCTTTTTGTTATCTAAAAATACAATGTTAATATCTCTGTTCAACTGTTAATGCAGAACTTTTAATTTCATCTAATATTTTTATTATATAATTTTCAAATGTGCAGCATTATAATTCAACCTTTGTATATACTACAATGTCATAACACCACAAGTCTAGACAATATCCATCATCATACAGTTGACTTCCTTCACCCATTTCTACTACTCCCTAGCTCTCTTCTCTGGTAACCAATAATCTGCTCTGTATCTCTGTGTTGGTTTTCATTTTATTTTGTTCGTTCATTTGTTTAGACTCCACATCCAAGTGAAATCATATGGTATTTGTCTTTCTAACTTATTTCACACGGCACAATGTATTCAGGGTTCATCCAAGTTATCACAGAGGATTTCATGTCTTTTTTAAATGACTGATTGATATACATAGGTGTCTCAGCAGTAAAGAATCTGCAATTCAGGAGTTGTGCAGCAGATGTGGGTCTGACCCCTGGGTTGGGAAGATTCCTTAGAGAAGGAAATGGCAATGCTCTCCAGTATTCCTGTCTGGGAAATCCTATGGACAGAGGAGCCTGCTGGGCTACAGTCCATAGGGTTACAAAAGAGTCATACAAGATTTAGGGACTAAATAACAAGGACAACATATAAGATATATATAGATATATATAATTTTATTTATCTATTAAGATCTGTCCATCTATCTATATCACATCTTTATCAATTCATCTGTAGATGGATACTTAGGTTGCTTCCATATCTTGGCTATCATGAATAATGCTGCCAAGAACCTTTTAATGCCCATATCATTATGAATTAGTGTTTTGTGTTCCTCATTCCACCCAGAAATGGGATATCTGGGTCATATGGCAATTCTATTCTTAACTTTTGGAGGAATCTCCATACATTTCCTTAGTGGTCGTACCTATTTACATTTCCATTAACAGTCTACTAAGGTTCCCTGTTAGGGTTCCCTTTACCAACACTTGCTATTTCTTATCTTTTGATGATAGCCATTCTGACAGGTATGAGGTAATACTTCATTGTGCTTTTGATTTGCATTTCCTGATGATATGTCATTTTTAAACCTTTTCATATATCTTTTGGCCATTTGTATATCTCCTTTAAAAAAAAATGTCTATTCAGATCCTCTACCCATTTTAAATCCAGTTTTTGTTTGTTTGTTTTTTTGATACTGGGCTGTATTGAGTTTTTATATTTTGAATATTTACTCCTTATCAGATATATTGTTTGCAAATATCTTCTCCCATTAAGTAGGTTGCCTTTTTATTTTATTCATGGTATCCATTGCTATAAATAAAAAACTTTTTAGTTTGATGTAGTCTTAGTTGTTTGCTTTTTTTTTTTTTTTTTGGTTGCCTTTGTAGTCAGATCCACAAAAGCTTTGCTAAGATTGATGACAGTAAGCTTATCACCAATGTTTCCTTCTAGAAATTTTATGGTTTCTGATCTTATACTTAAATGATTATTTCATTTTGAGTTAATTTTTGTGTATGGTGTAAAACAGTAGTCTAGTGGCATTTTTTTTTTTTTTTGCATGTGGCTGTCCAATTTTCTCAACACCATGTTTTAAAGAAATTATCACTTGCCTATTGTACGTCCCTTGCTTCTTTGCTGTATATTAATTTAACCTATATATGTTGGATTTATTTCTGGACTCTTAATTCTGTTATATTGTTCTGTGTGCCAGTACCATAGTCTATTGAATACTATAGCTTTGCAGTATAGTTTGAAATCAGGGGATGTGATGTGTCCAGTTTTTCTCTTTCTCAAGATTATTTTGATTATTCAGAATCTCTTGTGGTTCCATCAAAATTGTACATAACTGGCTTATCTCCTAGCAAATAGAAGTTCTATTATACCACTTTAAAACTTTGTGAGAAACAAATTATATAAAAATGTAATAGGCTTTGCAAAATATACAGTACTTATTACCCTAGTGTATTAGTTTTATCTCCTTTCCATTTTTATAAAACAATTAAGATACATATTATTGACTATCTAACTACATTGCCTCTAATGACTCTTCAGCAGCCATGAGGTTGAGATCCTTAAGAGAAGAAAAATGTCTGTAACAACTCATTCTTCCCTTGTGAGAAGTTCATAAAAGTAAGTTGCAGAATATGATGGTATAAGTTCTCAATTATGAGGTCACATCCCTTTAAGATATTGACTGTAGAAAGGCTGGGATCAATCTCTGGACAGAAGCATTTCTCAACTCCCATTTAAGAGAAGGAGGAACAAAATTAAATTCATTTCTTTATCTTATAATTCATGTTTCTGAGGAAGCTAACCCCTTTGATGGAAGTCTCAATTTCAATTCTCTCATTTGTGAGAAAGTGCTTCTTACTCAGGGAAACAAGGAAGAACTCAGGGAGAAGAGAAGAATGTTGTTATTTGCAGGATGATTTTTTAACTTAAAGATGAACTGTACTCTGAAATGAATATGATTTTAAATATTACCGCTGAAATTTTCAAGTTTTAAGACTTTGAAAATATAAAATTGTAAATATTATAGACCTGACCATGTTCTAGTAATTGTATAAAAAATGAGCAATCAGTTCAGTTCAGTTCAGTCCCTCAGTCGTGTCCGACTCTTTGTGATAGACAATAGCTAACTCAATAATTTTACTTCAGATAAGTATTGAGTTACTAGTTCACTATTCATTTCCCTCATTCCATTTCTTAATCTGAAATAACATGACAGCTAACTACTTCAAAAACAAATTTTCCTTAAATTTTAGCTCTAAATAATAACAAGGATCATATTAAGCTTCATCTTTGCCTCTTTATTTTCTCCACATGCCTCAAGAAATTAAACATTTCAGTATCCACACTATCTCCTGCTACCTCCTCAGAATGGTATCTTCTGCTTGAAAAGAAGTAATACCTTCCTTTTTAGCTTCTTTATAATTTCCTTATTACGAAAATATTGACCATGAGTAGCAACATTAGGGTGTGTCCTCTACCAGATGTGAGAAAACCAGTCTTTCTTCAAGGAAGAGCACATGTAAAGTTGTCCCTATTAAGAATTCATTTTACATATACATCAAAGAGAGTTTGAGTAAAACACATATGAGTTTATGATTAATGTTTTGCTATCTTTGGATTGTGTCATTTAATTTGAAAAGGTTAATTGACTATGAATCATCCATGATTTTAATAAAATGTATAATTTAAATCACCTGAATTTTCTGCTATTCTAAGTTTTCTGAAACATATTACCTTTAATTTGTTCTGATTGCTGTGGTTCTAATTCTTGCAGAGTTAATTGACCATATCTAGGTAGGTTAACCTCATATATAGCAGTTAACAGTAGTCTATTAATATACTGATAAATTAAGCTTTTCACAATATATTTAAATATTTAAATGTATGCCTTAGTGTAACTATGACTTCCCTGGTGGCTCAGATGGTAAAGCGTCTGCCTACAACGCGAGAGACCCGGGTTCAATACCTGGGAGGGGAAGGTCTCCTGGAGAAGGAAGTGGCAACCCACCCCAGTATTTTTGCCTGGGAAATCCTATGGGTGGAGGAGCCTGGTAGGTTACAGTCCATGGGGTAGCAAAGAGTCAGACACAACTGAGTGACTTCATTTAGTGTAATAGTTAATGTTACTGTTTCAGAATGCATGTTTATGAATAATTGAATAGCTAAGTTATTAATATTTAGAGTATACTTCTTTATATATAAGAATATAATTTTCTTTTAAGTATCTGTGATGAAAATAATACTAAAACAGCATACACATATTAAGATTTCTCAAAAATAACACAGAAATTACAACATTTTTCTTATTGGATAAGGCCTTTTTTTTTTTTTTTCTCGTCATCTACTGCACTGGATTCCACAAAGGGATTTCTTTCCTTTTTTATCCTAATGGAAGTCTGAAATTTGATGTCTAACTTCTTTAGGTCATTATTTCTTTTCTATCTTTGCTGTTCTCTCCTGGAATAACTAGTGCTCACACGTGATACCTGAGACCTTACAGTAAACCCCGGATGAGGAAAAAAAAAAGTTTCAGAAAAAAAAGAGATTAAAAATATATGTGATAGTACAGAGCTCATTCTCTGAAATAAACATACACTACCTGAGAAATATTCTCTAAAAATACATGCAGAAAGGCTACTTTCAATGGTGTCTTAATGATGAGATGATGAAATATTTCTTTTATCGCTAAACTTAATTTTAGTGTACATTTTAATGGATTTTGATAAATGTAACCATCATCTCAAAAAATTTCTACCTAACAAATAAAGTCAGTCACTTCCATCCTACATCCAGATAATAACTTACCTGTTTTTTGTTCATTTTTTTCAGTTTTGGTCTTTAGAATTTCATATAAATGAAGTCAACTTTCTTTCCATTTAATATAATGTTCTTGAGATTTTCTATATTGTTGAGTGTATCAGGACTTCTTATTTTACATTGTTAAATAGTCTTCAACAATATAAATATTTGAATTTATTTTAAAAAGTTTGTATATCTTGCCATTTTTATTGAGCTCTTACATTTTATTAGTCTTTCATAAGATGTACTGAAACAGGACTTCTTAAACGGTATAAGTATGTACATAGAAGATTTTAAGTAACTAAACAATTTAAGAAAGCAAAATCTTTAAGAAAACCTAGAGAGAATATTCAAAAGCAGAGACATTACTTTGCCAACAAAGGTCTGTCTAGTCAAGGCAATGATTTTTCCAGTAGCCATGTATGGATGTGAAGGTTGGACTGTGAAGAAAGCTGAGCTCTGAAGAATTGATCCTTTTGAACTGTGATGTTAGAGAAGACTCTTTAGAGTCCCTTGGACTGCAAGGAGATCCAACCAGTCCATTCTAAAGGAGATCAGTCCTGGGTGTTTTTTGGAAGGAGTGGTGCTAAAGCTGAAACTCCAGTACTTTGGCCACCTCATGCGAAGAGTTGACTCATTGGAAAAGACTCTGATGCTGGGAGGGATTAGGGGCAGGAGGAGAAGGGAACAACAGAGGATGAGATGGCTGGATGGCATCACCGACTCGAAGGACGTGAGTTTGAGTGAACTCTGGGAGTTGGTGATGGACAGGAAGGCCGGGTGTGCTGTGATTCATGAGGTTGCAGAGTCAGACATGACTGAGCACCTGAACTGAACTGAATGACATTTCAAATTTTCCCTCTTACACTAAATAGTATTTGTGCACTGGCAACTCAAATATTTTCATATTCCATTTTATCCATCTTAAAGGAGACTACTGAATTTCATTGTAATGAATTTAAGATGCAATGAAAAATCAACTGTAATGAAACTATAGCATCTAACAGAAAAAGTAACTGACAACTGATAGCAAAGTCTTCCCAGGTGGCTCACTGGTAAAGAATCTACCTGCCAATTTAGGAGACACAGGAGATGCGTGTTCGATCCCAGGGCCAGGAAGATCTTCTGTAGAAGGAAATGGCAACCCACTCCAATATTCTTGCCTGGGAAATACTATAGTTTCCCTGGTGGCTCAGATGGTAAAGCGTCTGCCTGCAATGCGGGAGACTCGGGTTCGATTCCCGGGTCGGGAAGATCCCCTGGAGAAGGAAATACTATGGATAGAAGAGCCTGGCAGGCTACCGTCCATGGAGTAGCAAAAGAGTCTAACATGACTTAGCAACTAAACAACAACAGCTGATAGCAAAAATAGTATATGAGATCTCAGGAATTTTAAAGAGCTTTGCTTGAATCAGTATAAATAGGACAACTTACCAATCTTCCTAAAGTCCATATTTAGTTATAACCAAGCATTATAAATATTCAAAGAAATTATTACCACAGAGGGAGGAAAAAAAACATTTTCTAATTAAATTTTTTTCGTTTCTTTCTTTGCATTCTAACTACATGATAAATTGTATTAAAATCACTATTTGATTTTTATGTTCTATACTGATTTTAAATTAATAAAACTATTAATGTATTATTCACATGATACTTCATTTCATATAAATTTACCCCTATTTTTTCCACAACAACAAAAAAAGGATTTTTTGTTGTTGTTGAATTAAAATGAATTAAAAATCTATCCAGAAGTATTTATATATGTTTACCACTTTCCTTTGAAATAAGGGCAGAAATATATCACATTTTAATGTTTCATGTACTCAACATTTTAGTGTTTATCTACTTTTTAATTCAAGGAGAAAGAGCAAAACCAGCAGTACACAAACAAATTATTGCAAATAAAAAGTAAAAACAAAAAACATTCGGTGTTTAGAATAATTTTTGCACTAATCTATTTGAGTTTTGCCATTAATTTGATTTTTATGGCTGTAACATACTATTTTAATGTTTTCCATGAACAATGTTTTGAATTTTCACATTTTCTATAAATCTGAGAACACTTCTTTCTTAAAGCAATAATTACCGCTTTGAAGTAAGTCAACTTGGAAAACTTAGAACAAAACTGAAGAAGCCATTTGTTGCTGCATTGGAGAAGGAAATGGCAACCCACTCCAGTATTCTTGGCTGGAGAATCCCATGGACAGAGGAGCCTGACAGGCTACAGTCCATGGGGTCGCACGAGTCGGATACGACTTGGCGACTAAACCAAACCAAACACTTTATAGCTTAAAATATCAAATGTTTATTTTCTTCCACAGTTTCTGACAGTCAGGAATCTAGCAGTGGCTGAGCTGACTGGCCTTAGATCAGAGTCAAATACACCTCTTAGTTGGGGCAGCAGCCATTTCAAGTCTTAACTACGGCTTAACTACTATAGGAATCCCTAATATCTGGGATCTAATGACTGACAGACTGATGTGGAACTGATTAATAATAATAGAAATAAAGTGCACAATAAATGTAATAATCGAAATAATAAAGTACACAATAAATGTAATGCACTTGAATCATCCCCAAGCCGCTCCCACCACCTGGTTCATGGAAACATTCTCTTCCATGAAACTGGTCCCTGGTGCCAAAAAGGGTTGGGGCCCCTGCTTTAAAATTTGCTTCCAAGCCCACTCACCTGATGGTTGGCAGTCCTGACTTCCTCACAGGCTCTTCCAGGAAGTCTCAGTTTCTCAACAAATAGGTCTCCTCATATGTCTGCTCAAATTGACAACATATTTCTGCAAGAGAGAGTAATAGAAGAAAGAGGAGATAGGAGGAAATGTGGGTGCAAGAGAGAGAGAAAGTCAGAGCAAGCAATCTCTGCCTATGCTAATTGGCACATTGGCAAACCCTGGTAATATATGGGAGGTGTCTCTACAAATCTGTGAGAACAACAAACAGGGAGCCCTGGAGGGCCTACTGGAGGCTGGCTACCACAGTCTTGTCTGGCTCTCAGTAACTGGTATTCCTCCCATAATCACAGAGATCAAGGGGTACCCAGAGAAAGAGAACAAGGCATGGCTTTCTTGACATAAGAGAAGCCATTTTTGGCCTAAGCCATTTTGTGATTTTATCCTGGCCACAACACTTGTTTTTGAACAGGTCTCAGTAATTAATGATCTTAAGGAAAAAAAAGCATACAGAAATAAACCATTATTAGGCAGGAAAAGTGATAGTACAAAGATAATACATCACTTGTAAAGACTCCCAGTTCTATTTCAATGGTAAAGATTAGCCCAAACCACCAGATTAACAGGAACCTAAGCAATGATGATGTGGAATTTTTCTGAACCTCATGACTTCAGTCAACAAAAGCTGTACCCCATAGACTACCCAAGTCCCTTTATGAATTTGCATGTGCCCTTAACTTAAAACTTCCTCAGTGTTGCTGTTGGAGAGACACTACTTTGGGGAAGATCCCCAGGATTCCCCTTACTTGCAAGCAATAAATCCTTCTTCTCCCAACCTTTGACTTGGTTGTGTCTTCTGGATCCATATACACCAAGGGGCAAACCAGTTTTCCAGGTAATACTCCACAGGCAAAACACATTCACCTCCTCATAAGTCCCCCTAAAGTCTTATCCTATTACAAAGTCAACTCAAGTCCAGACTCCTATATCTAAATCAGGTTCAGAGTGAATGGGATCTTGGGTGTGGTTCTGTAAATACAGTCATTGAGTACAGTTCTTCGTGACTTTAAGTAACAGGTTGTCACTTGTGAAAAGTGACACCAGTTGATGATGGTGAGATTAGCACAGACAACATCTTCAAAAAGGGAGAAAAAGGAAGGAAAAAGTAGACATTGTTTCAAAACAATTCTAACATCCAGCCAGGCAAGAACTGTACATGTTTTGATTAGGTCTGAAGGCCAGGGAATCATTGTTGAAGGTTCTTGGTTCCACCCTGAGTCCTGCTTCCTTTTTCATGAAAGGCAACACATGTTCCTTCTCAGTCTGCTTAATGTTACTAGCATTTGTGAGTCAAAAGGTCTCTCTTCATTTTGTACTTTCTGTGACCTTTTCAGAAAGTCAAAGTTGGTAACGTTCCTGAATACAGAATTCCTTAAAAGTTGTCAATCTTATTGAGTTTCCTACCATTAGATAAAAAGCCACATTTATGATCTCTTGGAGATAAGCGATCTCTACCTTGCATTTCAACTAGGAAGGTTGAGGGACAATGACCTTTAGTATTTTAAAAGCTCTAACGTTTGATCGAAAGGATATGTGAGGCACATGTTTTATCTCTTTGGAGAGTCTTTTGTCTGAAGTAACCTTTGATCTTTCTAAGGTCTCAGTGAAAGATTTTCAGTCATAACTTTCAGCTTTATCATTGGTCTGTTCCCACCCCCCCCCACCCCCACAGTGTCATGAATTTGATCTTTCTTTAGAATTTTAGCATCCTCTGCCATCTGAAAGGGCTGAGAATTTTCAAAGCCATCAATTTTTAATATTTTAACAATACTCCCTTTGTTTTATCTCACTTCTCTTATGTATTAGTATAAGCTATAAGAGAAACTAGGCAGTACTTTCAACACTATGATTGGAATTCTCCTCAGTGGGAGACAGTTCTCCATTGGATCTCTGGTGTTTCTGCACCTCTGACATCTTTTCAGGATTGTCTGCATAGCAAACAGATTTGGAAAATAGAGGTAGTATCTTCTTCCAGGATTTGCATCCCAAGATGTTAAGAGATATTAAAGATCACATCTTCCACTGTGACAATCATTTTGTCAGTTTATGTATTAGCTTCTTGTTGCTACTGTAACAACCTTTGTTTCTTAAATTATAAATATATATATATATATATATATATATATATATATCTCCTTGGCTCATGGTCCCTTTCACCTTCCAACTCACAACTACAAAGTCACTTTCACAAAGTAAGGTAAATATTCACAAATTCTGGGTATTAAGACATGGACATTTTTGCAAGGTTATAATTTGCCAACCATAGTCTATATTTTGGAACTCAAACATTCAGTTCTATCCCACATACAAAAGAAAATCACCCTATAGTCACATCTCCAAAAGTCTCCACCAATTATAGCATCAACTTAAGTCCAAAAATCTCATTCACTTTTTATTAGGTCAAAAGCCACAGATCTCATCATTTAAATCAAATTTGAGTAAGACTTTGGGTATCATCCATCTTGGGGCAAAATTCCACTCTATCTGTGGGCCTGTGGAATACAAGTTTCATGCCTCCAAAATACAGAGGTGGTATAGGCATAAGGTAGCAGTTATAGATATTGCCATTCAAAATAGGAAAGTATAGGAGAAAAAAAAAAAAAAAAGACTTAGCAATTCTTAAGTACTCTTGTATGGAATATTTCACAGACAGAGGAACCAGATTGGCTACAGTCTATGGGGTCATAGTCAGACGTGACTGAAATGCAGCTACGTAAACAACATTATCTTTCAAAGCATTAGCTTTCTTTGGCTCTCAGATGTTTCTTGGGTCATGGCTCCTCCACCCTCACAGTTAACCTTTATGTTTTAGGATATAACTCATTCTGCAGCTTAGTGATATTATCTGTCTGTTTTCTGCTACAGAATTTTGAGACATCAACAGCTTCCTTTTATTCATTTCATCCTCTCCTTGTTCCTTTTGGTTTAAGCTAACACTGTTTCTGTTGATAAGAAAAAAACCTGTTATACCCTTGAGAATCCCCCATGTATGTCACGTGGATTCACTCTATTAGACAAGAGGCTTCACCACAGACCTTTCATGAATAATTCATCTGTATTCCTGGCTTCTTCCCTCCTAGTTGGCTGAGGTAATTCATGTTTCCCACACCTTCAGAGTGTCTTCTTAGGGGTGAACACAATGACCTTTTGCTCCTTCCTAGGCAGTAGCAAGCTTTCCTTGTAGCTCAGTTGGTAAAAAATCTGCCTTCAGTGCAGGAGACCGAGGTTCGATCCCTGGGTCAGGAAAGATCTCCTGTGGAAGGCAATGGCAACCCACTCCAGTATCCTTGCCTAGAAAATCCCATGGACAGAGAAGCCTGATGGGCTGCTTATCAAGGGTGTAACAGACAGATAAAATCACTAAGGTGCAGAATGAGTTATATTCTAGACAGAATGCCATGTGCAAGAATGGAAATCTTTGCTACTGACTCGTAAGAGTTAGTTGCTCAGTCATGCCTGGCTCTTTGCAGCCCCATGGACTGCATTCTGTCTAGAGAACATTCTTCTGATGGTGAACCTCCTAATTTGGCATCTTTGGCAACCTGTATGAGCTGATATTTTTTCTAATTGTCAAGTTATGTTCCCTTTTACTTAATAGTTCAATGTATCTGAACTGTTTTCCTCTTGAATTTTACTATGAGCAGCAGGAAGCAACCTTATCTTCAATATTTTTCTTGGAAATTTCCTCAGTTAAATACCCAAGTTTATCACATGCACATTGTACTTTGCACAGACACAGTTAACTGCAAGACAGAGTTCAGTCAAGCTTTCTGCCACTGAATAAGAAGGATACCTCCCCTCTGGTTTCCAATAACATGTTTCTCATTTCTATCTGAGTCCTCTCCAGGAACACTTTTAAGGTTCACATATATCTATCAACAACCAGTTCAAAATGATACATGTTTTCTACACCATGCTCATCATTTTCTTCTGAGCCTTCACCAGAAATCTTAAATGTCCGAAAAGTCTGTTCAAGACAATTTGTTTCTAGAATGCTCCTCAAATTTTTTCCAGGTTCTGACCACTGCTCAATTTCAAAGTCACTTAACATTTTTAGGTATTTTTTAGTGCATCACACTACTTCAAGGCACCAAAATCTGTCTGAGTTACCAGGGAAGCCCAATAATTTTTTTAGGCTTCTGTAATAAATTATCATCAGTGGGGTGATTTGAAACCACACAAAAATAATATAGTTCTAGAGGTCACAATTCTAAAATGAGACTCACTGGGAAGGCTTCAGGGGAGAATTTGTTGTCTTGCCATGCCATGGACTTTATCCATCTTCATAGCCGTCAATGGCTGGTCCAATCTTCCTCATGCTATGTCACTCTTGACCCTGACTCCTCTATCACACTCCTTCACTTATAAGAACCCTTCTGATTATTTTGGGTCTACCAGCATATGCTCCCTGTTTAAAGATTCCTAATGTAACCTCACCTGTAGAGGCCCATTATTAATAAACAATGATATATTCATCATGTTAAAGGAATATATCATTTAATATAATATATTCACATGTTCTGGAGTTGTTTGAGGAAGGGAATTGTTCTGCATAACACAGTTTGCATTCAGCTCTCTTATAAGGTGGAGAATTTCTTAAGCTTGTGGCTCATCATTTGTGACACAATTTCCATGCATGAGCATCACTCTAAGCCATTACCTGTGGGACCTGGGGAGCATGGGGAGCAAGAGGAACAGAAGCAAATATGGTGCATGTGAGGGCTTCCCAGGTGATGCTAGTGGTAAAGCACCTCCTGCCAATGCAGGAGACATAAAAGACACGGGTGAGATCCCTCTGGGTTGGGTAGATCCCACGGAAGAGGGCCTGGCAACCTACTCCAGTATTCTTGCCTGGAGAATCCCATGGACAGAATAGCTGAAAGGCTACAGTCCATATGGTTGCAAAGAGTAAGACACTACTGAAGCAACTTAGCAGGCATGCCTGGTGTATGCAGTGATTTGAATAAAATAGTCCTTTGTCTCATGGCTTCTGGTAGCATGAGTGAGATTGTGCCCTGCCAATTTGTTACATTTTAAATTTGTTACCTTTTAAACAGGCTAAAAAATCTCAAACTTTCCTCAGCATTTGACTGCCTTAGCTTGATTACACATTTCATACTTTATTTCTAACTATAGTATTGTTGCTAAAGTTTCTGCTACTATACTATAATAAACCACTTTCCTTAACTTTTAATAACATTTTCTCCACTTTCATGTAAGTCCTCTCTCCTAGACTTAACAAAGACTGTACAAATTCTAAGTATTTCAACAAAACACCTTAGAATTTTACTATCCTTCTTAAATTTTACTGTGTAGTTTCAAAGCCACACCCACATTTCCAGTTTCTTTCTTTAACATGCAGATTCTGATATCAAAATATGTAGAAATATTATTTTGTTTTGTAATAAGCTATCTTAAAACACAGCAACTCAAAACAATGAGCATTTATTTCTCATACATTTTCTGAGGGTCAAGTTTCTGGGAGTGGCTTAGTTGAGAATTTCTGGCTCTGGATCTTCCATGAGATCACAGCCCACTCTTGGCTGGTGGTTCAGTCACCTCAAGGCTCTACTGAGGTTTGCGAACCAGTCTCCTTGTGATTGTTGGAAGCCTTCTTCCTTGCTGGCTTTTGTCTAGAGGTTTTATTTCCTCATCTTTTATTAGTTTTCTCCACAAGGTTGCTTACATCAGGGAAGTTTGTTTCCCAAGAGTGACTGAGGAGAGCAAGAACAATTACAATTTAATCTTAGAAGTGACATACCATTGATTCTGTCATATGCTACTTGCCTTACAGACCAACTGTGTATACTATGTGGAGGAAACTACACTTGGAGTTGAGATCACTAAGGGCTTTGTTGGAGGCTCAGTACTACAAACTGTCTTGTTTGATATTATTATATCTAGGGTCAATTGGTGATCATGTCTTTTAGATGGCTTCTTCCAACATTCAAGTATCCCTGTCACTTATAGTAACTGGAACCTTGTAGGAACTCAGAGAATATGTGCTGAATGAATGAATTGAGCTTTTTGAAGCTACAAGGCTAACAAGTTCATCTACAGTTTGACTATATCATATGCTTTAATGAATAAATTGTTGTTTTGAAATATAATAAAGTGAAATTATTTAAAGACTTAGATCATCATTGCATATTTATTTGAAATACTATTCATCTTGGCTATTGTCATCTTGGGGGCTATTAAGGGATGTAGGATTATTTTAGATTAACTATCATTGTTGCTCCAGTATTCTCAATAGCAGTTAATGACTATTGCTGAACTGCACAAAAAATTATTGATTATTTCAATTTTAAAAAGTTATTCTGTGAATTTTTTAGCACAACTTTAAAGCAATAGACAGAAGTTATATTCAGCAGTGACTTGAAAGGCTGAATAATCCAGTTGATTTTTAGTTTTCCTGTAAAGCTTGAATTGTTATTAAGGTTATATAATAATAAACTAATTTTTCTCTTATGCATCATGCCAGTATTTGATTTTATTTTTAGTTAATTGGATTGATATTGTACATTATAATAGCATTTGCCAATTCGATATCCCCTTTACTCAAAGGAAGATCAAAGGACTTTTTGCTCTCTGATCTCCAGTTCTTCAAACATCCTTGAATGACATTTCTTATTACTTTCTGAAAATACCCAAGGTAAGGCAGAATGTCTGCAATATAATACAAAATCTCTTCATGCCGAAAAGACAGAGTAGCTAAAATTATTAATTTTATGCTAGCCAGAACTGTTGTCAGTACTTCTGTTACTACTGTAACAGTTTGCCCTGGCAAACTAATACAAAAGCCACACAAGAAAATTATCAACTGGCCTCATAAATTCATGAGGCAGTAATACAATGTGTTGACTCTAAAAACTTAAATGGGTGCTTTTATTTTCCATAGAGGTTGTTCTCCATCGTTTTGTAAAATAAAACAAGAGTAATGAATTACTCTCATAGAGAAATTCTTTCATACAGTCAGAATGTGGCAATGTTAGCAGAAACTCTACTAATCTACTGAAACATGTGTTTAAATATAGTATAGGCATAAGGTCTTATACTGGAGAAGGCAATGGCACCCCAGTCCAGTATTCTTGCCTGGAAAATCCCATGGTTGGAGGAGCCTGGTAGGGTGCAGTCTACAGGGTCACGAAGAGTCGGACACAACCAAGCGATTTCACTTTCACTTTCATGCATTGGAGAAGGAAATGGCAACCCACTCCAGTGTTCTTGCCTGGAGAATCCCAGGGATGGGGGAGCCTGGTGGGCTGCCCTCTATGGGGTTGCACAGAGTAGGACATGACTGAAGCCACTTAGCAGCAGCAGCAAGGTCTTATACAAAGTGATATCGTGTGCCATCTATGTCTCATTATTCAGAGAGAAGACAGAGAAACTTACATGTTCTACTGGTAATAAATAAATTAAAAAACATTTTCTGTGAGTCAAGCTAACAGTATGTATCAGCGTATTAAAATGATCATATATCTTGACCCAATATACTATTTGAATTATTTATTTTTCTGAAAAATAAGAAATATATACAAACATATTTCTAAAAAAATTCTTAACTGTAAAATTGCTGATTATAGACTATTATGAATTATATTATATATTAATATTATAGAGTATATTAGATACAATATAATTACTTAGAACTTGGAAATTTTTGCGTATTTTAAGTTAATTTATATTATTTAACAAAATCTTTAAATGTGAGCTTAAAAAAATCAAATGCAATGTTAGAAAATTTGTTTTCAATGAAATACTTCAAAAAATGCTGTATGTAGGTATTATTTTCATTTTGTAAATGTTGCATTCTGAAAGTATGTGTACTGAAAATCTATTACTTAAGAGACTCCATCAAAATGTACAAAATGACTGACCTTGAATGAAACATAATTGGAGATTTTGAAAGATTCCTTTCTTACTATTTCTATAGATTCTAAAGTACTCTCTATGGAACCATCAACTCAGCTATCCAACCATTTTCTACCTAGTTCTGATCTATCATACCTTTTCTACCTCTTTTATTTATTTTCTTTAGCTCTTACAATTATCATGTTACTGATGCTCAGTTTGTTCATTTGTCTCTCCTACAGTCTCTTTTCAAATTCTACAAGAGCATGCTTTTCACTACTTTATCCATAGATAAATCTGCAAGGCTTCCAGTAATCCCGCCCACACAGTCAGTCCTAACAAATGTTTGTTGAAGTGATAAACGCATGATTCAGTGTTATTATTTTGCTTAACATTAAACTTTTTGTTTTGTATTGGGGTATAACCAATTGAGAATATTGTGATAGTTAAGGTGTACAGGGGAGGAAAAAGACATACATATACATGTATCCATTCTCCCCCAGTACACCCTCCAAGAGCTTGTATCATTTTTGTAACATGAAAATAGTAGATACTATTTCTAAATATCTATATAAACCCCCAGAGTAATGGAAAACTTACAGATATTGCAAGCACACTTATACTGACATTAAACATTAATAAAAGTTGATTGTAGAAATAATTGTATGCTCTTCTCTCAACTTTTTAAAGTCTGTGTTTTTTCCTTATTTCAATTTAAAAAGGTTAGTGATTTCTCAACCAAATGTTACTTTCTGGCCACACGATTTGCAAACTTTATCCTCATCTGGGAAAATTGCCATCGACATATACTTTACATGTATTTTCAACTGGAGCTGAATTTTATATATTTAAAAAAAAAAAAAAAAAGGTCTCTTGTTTCTCATTCATGGCAGCATTGTATTAATAATAGGCTAAATACCACTTGTCTAAAATGTTCTCTGGTTGTGTTGTCCCTCTAAATACATTTAAGTTGAAATAAAAACAGTTTTTAACAGAGAAAATAAGAGCTGTGGACTTTGTATTGTTTGACAGGGACATGGTATTATGTATTCAGCATTGGTTTGTGAACTATATATTCTAAAATGGGTGTATTTTATAATGATTAAGCTTTCCTTTCAAATATACTTTGCTGCTTGAATAATGCAACTACTAATAGACAAAATCATAGTTATTTCAGTAACAGAAACGCAGCCATTGTCCAATATAGAGAAGCAGACTCCATTAACCTTTCTGTCCTTGGAAATCAGACAGGCTTACTGTGCAATTGCAATTAGCTTGTCAAATAAATCCACTGCCACTCCAATTCTTTTCTTTAGTTCAGTTTTGGAAACAGGGTGTGCCAAAACTTGAAAAGCATTATAATTTTATTCTCTTGGAGAAATATTAGGCAATGGATACTGAAGTAATATTTAAAACTGAGTATAGCTTTTATGAATGTGACATGAATGATAATAGGCATGACTTCTAGTTTGATGTTTAATTTCAATTTGCCTTGAATAATGGAGATCATTCAGCCCAGAATGGTCATGGTATTGCCTAATGTTGGCTATATATAAAGCAACAAATTGACTGTTTTTTGTTTCATGTTGCTAAATAACATGTATTATTGACCTTGTGTATATACTACATTTCTCACCTTTAGGAGACTATTTGACAGAATTAGGAAGAAAAAACAAAATTGTATTGATAAATATTTTTAGAATACTTAGTTGTCTTTAAGCCATAAACCACTCACCCCCAAAATGTTAATGCTTTTTTATTTTAATATCCAGATATGATGGTGAAAAACATTTATCCCAATTTAAAGTGCATATGAATAAGCAATAATATTTAGAATATGAGGAAAAGTGCTAATTTTAGTAAAAAAAAAAGATGTGCAAAGTCAGATTTTTAAGACACCACCTCTAAATTTTTTCTTTGTTCTAAATTCACTCACCTTTTCCAATTGAAAGAAATAGACCTCTTCATGGGATAGAATTAAGCACAATTTATTTTCTAGTGTTCATTAATATATCAATAATTTGTTAGTTTTTGATCTTTATTCTTTTCAACATTATGCTCTACCTCATTTCTATTGACAAGATCTAATATGTTTCATAGAACTCAGCTTTTAGTTTGATCTGAAATTATATAGCTTTTCTGGTTCACATTTTATTCTGTAGAAAAAAATTTCAAATTGAAATTGAAACATATTAGCAAAAATTAGAAGGGTCTAAATTGTTATATGGAGAAGGCAATGGAAACCTACTCCAGTACTCTTGCCTGGAAAATCCCCTGGCAGAGGAGCCTGGAGGGCTGCAGTCCATGAGGTCTCGAAGATTCAGATATGACTGAGCAACTTCACTTTCATTTTTCACTTCCATGCATTGGAGAAGGAAATGGCAACCCACTCCAGTGTTCTTGCCTGGAGAATCCCAGGGACGGCAGAGCCTGGTGGGCTGCCATCTCTGGGGTCGCACAGAGTCGGACACGACTGAAGCGACTTAGCAGCAGCAGCAGCAGATTGTTATAGGCCTAAATTAATTTACCTGTATTTATAAGGTTATAACTATATTTTGAACTTTTTAATATTTCTGCTGATAATTTTGCTTACAAGTATAAATAGGGACCTTTGTGTAATTAGATACATCTTCACCAACATTGTGACTCTATCATAGAAGTAGATGTATTTATTATAAATGTCTAAATTCACTTGAGCAAATCTGGACAAGGGGCAAAAAACAAAGTGATCTCAAATTTCCTTTGATTTCTCTTCTGAAAACTGTGTCATATATAAAAGCAAATTAAACCATGATTTGCCATGGCTAAATTCAATCCCTGGGTTGGGGAAGTAAGATCCCACAAGTCAGGCAGTGTGGCCAAAAAACAAAAACAGAAGACCATTTCAAACTTTAACATTTAAAAGAACAGAAAAATTATAGTTTCATTAAAAATTTTCTTGGAAAACATTGATAGGACTAGTTTCATTGGGACTAGTTAGGACTAGTTTCACTTTTCCTAAGTTTTCTATAATATTTGATGCATAAGTAACAAAGGCACATATTTGTTTTTAAATTTAATAATAAAGACTAAATATGAATGCCATGAAATGTATTTCATGAAAAGCATGCTTATATGAATTTGCATCAACTTTATTAGGGTGATATTTATCAGATTTTCAAAAGGTTGTATACAGGATGAAGAATAAATACATGGAAGAGACATGTAATGTAATATAAAATATAATATAGTATAATGTAATATATACATGATAGCATGCAACCTGTCTCTGAACGGAGTTTCGAAGACAATACTTGGCCGCTGTTGACTGTAAAACTATGAGTGCAAATGACAACCAAGCATTAGAAGTTAAGTAGCATGGGTTTTTCCAATGTTAGAAGATTTGTTTTCTGTTTTTCTGACTTTGAAAAGTGTAATATGTCTATGCTATTGTAGCTGTTGTTTAGTCATGGCCTAAGTTGCAACTACAGCAGACAATGCAAGTTAATTTGAAGACAGAAGAGAATCCTCCACAGTCTCTGTCTGCATATTAAGCACCAGAAATAAGCCTGCCATACTATACTGGGCTTCTCTGGTGGCTTGACTGGTAAAGAATCCTCTGGCAATGTGGTAGACTTGGGTCCGATCTCTGGGTTGGGAAGATCCCCTGGAGAAAGGAATGGCTACTCACTACAGTATTCTGGCCTGGAGAATTCTGTAGACGGTATAGTCCATGGGGTCACAAAGACTCAGAGAACTGAGCAACTTTCACTTTCATTTTTCCATACTACATATGAAGGCCTCAATTATATTTGTAATTGTTGCATTTTACCCTATACTAGTTTTTTTTTAATTGAATAAAACCATAAACAAACCAACTTTTAATAATAGTGTAAAATATGAGCCATCTATATTTAATGAAATCTATCTGTCTATACATTTGTATAATCTAATCTTTGAATTACTGTATCTCACTATCTGAAGGATTTTTATCTGTGCCTCATATATCCCCTATCATAAAGCAGTATTTTCCAACCTGTAAAATGAAATATCACCATCTCTATTTATTATAATATTTGTTTTTGAAACATTGGGGAAGTATGCTCTGAAGAAATTGAAAATGATGCATTACACTACCTTTTACTATTATACATCAATACTATTTAATTGTAGAGGTAAATTAAGTTCAGAATTGAATGAGTTTTATAAATAACCATGTAGCTCAGTTGTGTTCAACTCTGCAACCCCATGGACTGCAGCACACCAGGCTTCCCTGTCCATCACCATCTCCCTGAGTTTGCTCAAACTCATGTCCTTTGAGTTGATGATGCAATCCAACCATCTCATCCTCTGTCATCCTCTTCTCCTCCTGCCTTCAATCTTTTCCAGCATCAGGGTCTTTTTCAATGAGTCGGTTCTTTGCATCAGGTAGGCAGAGTACTGGAGTGTCAGCTTTAGCATCAGTCCTTCCAATAAATATTCAGAATTGAGTTCCTTTAGAATGGATGATTTGATCTCCTTGCAGGACAAGGAACTCTCAATAGTCTTCTCCATCACAGCAGTTCGAAAGCATCGGTTCTTCAGTGCTCAGCCTTCTTTATGGTCCAACTCTCACATCCATACATGACTACTGGAAAAACCATAGCTTTGGCTAGATGGACGTTTGTTGGCAAATTGATGTTTCTGCTTTTTAATATGTTGTCTAGGTTTGTCATAACTTTTTTCCAAAGAGCAAGTGTTTTTTAAATTTCTTTGCTGTATTCTTGCTACCTTTTAGTATCTTCTGCTTCTGTGACATCCATACCATTTCTGTTCTTTATTGTGCCCATCTTTACATGATGTTCTCCCTTGGTATCTCTAATTTTCGTTAAGGTATCTCTAGTCTTCTGCATTCTATTATTTCTCGCTATTTCTTTGCATTGTTTACTTAGGAAGGCTTTCTTATCTCTCCTTGCCATTCTTTGGAATTCTGCATTCAAATGGGTGTATCTTTCCTTTTCTCCTTTGCCTTTCATTTCTCTTTTCTCAGCTATGTGTAAAGCCTCCTCAGACAACCATTTTGCCTTTTAACATTTCTTTTTCTTGGGGATGGTCTTGATCACTGCCTCTTGTGCAATATCGCAAACCTCCATCCATTGTTCTTCAGGCACTCTGTCTATCAGATCTAATCCTTTGAATCTATGTGTCACTTCTACAGTATAATTATAAGGGATTTGATTTTTTTCAATTCAA
Organism: Bubalus kerabau; assembly: GCF_029407905.1. NCBI lineage: Eukaryota > Metazoa > Chordata > Mammalia > Artiodactyla > Bovidae > Bubalus > Bubalus kerabau. Next base: position 59,878,556 of record NC_073625.1, read on the forward strand.
GTCTGAATTTTGCTATAAGAAGTTCATGATCTGAGCCACAGTCAGCTCCCAGTCTTGTTTTTGCTGACTCTATAGAGCTTCTCCATCTTTGGCTACAACAAATAAAATCAATCTAATTAAGTATTCACAATCTGGTAATGTCCATGTGTAAAGTCATCTCTTGTACTGTTGAAAGAGGGTGTTTGCCATGACCAGTACGTTCTCTTGGAAAAACTCTGTTAGTCTTTGCACTGCTTAACTTTGTACTTCAAAACTAAACTTGACTGTTACTCGTGATATCTCTTGACCTTCTACTTTTGCATTCCATTTCCCTATGATAGAAAGGCCATCTTTTTTGGACTTTAGTTCTAGAAGTTATTTTAGATCTTCATGGAACCATTCAACTTCAGCTTCTTCAGCATTAATGGTTGCAGCATAGACTTGGATTATTGTGATATTGAATGGCAAACTTGGAAATGAACAGAGATCATTCTGTCTTTTTTTGAGATTGCACTGAAGTACTGCATTTCAGACTCTTTGTTGACTATGAAGGCCACTTCATTTCTTCTATGGGATTCTTGCCCATAGTAGTAGATATAATGGTCATCTGAATTAAATTTGTCTTTTCTCATCCATTTTAGTTCACTGATTCCTAAAATGTTGATGTTCACTCTAATCATCTCCTGTATGACCACTTCCAATTTACCTTGATTCATGGACTTAACATTCCTATGAAATACTCTTCTTTACAGCATTGGACTTTACCTTAACTACCAGACACATCTATAACTAGGCATTGTTTCTGCTTTGGCTTAGCCTTTTCATTCCTTCTGGTGGTATTTCTCTAATTTTCTCCAGTAGTATATTAGGTACCTAATGACCTGGGGAGTTCATCTTTCAGTGTCTTTTTTTCTTTTTTTCCTTTTCATACTATTCATGGGATTCTCAAGGCAAGAATACTGAAGTGGTTTGCCATTCCCTTCTCCAGTGGACCATGTTTTGTCAGGACTCTTCACCACCATCTTGGATGGCCCTACATGGCATGCCTCAGTTTCACTGAGTTAAACAAAAAGCTGTGATCCATGTGATCAGTTTTGTTAGTTTTCTGTGATTGTGGTTTTCATATATTCACTGTTTTCCCTGAGAGCTCAATTGGAAAAGAATCCACCTGCATTGCAGGAGACCCCAGTTTGATTCCTGGGTTGGGAAGATTCATATATTCAGTAAATACTAATTACTATTTAATCAAAAGCAAGTCTAAGATGTTTATTTGTTTATGTTATGGATGTGAGAGTTGGACTATAAAGAAAGCTGAACGCCTAAGAATTGATGCTTTTGAACTGTGGTGGTGGAGAAGATTCTTGAACTGCAAGGAGATCCAACCAGTCTATACTAAAGGAAATCAGTCCTGAATATTCATTGGAAGGACTGATGTTGAAGCTGAAACTCCAATACTTTGGCCACCTGATGTGAAGAGCTGGCTCATTTGAAAAGACCCTGATGCTGGGAAAGATTGAAGGCAGGAGAAGAAGGGGACGACAGAGGATGAGGTGGTTGGATGGCATCACTGACTCAATGGACATGAGTTTGGGTAAATTCTGGGAGTTGGTGATGGACAGGGAAGCCTGGCGTGCTGCAGTCCATGGAGTCGCAAAGAGTAGGACATAACTGAGTGACTGAACTGAACTGAACTCAACTGAAGATGGTTATGTTCTATATGTGTGAGTGTGCTCAGTCTCTCAGTCATGTCCAACTATTTGTGGTCCCATGGACTGAAGCACACCAAGATCCTCTGTCCATGGAATTTTCCAGGCAAGATTACTGTAGTTGGTTGTGGACCATGACTTGTTTTACACTAAATATAGTGCTGATTCTTTTAACTTTTTTTTCATTTTGTTTTGTTAATTATTATTCCAAGACAATACTTAATTCATAGAATATTATGACGTTTTAATTGAACTGATTAATCTTGCACTAAATATAAATAACATGGATATCTAAATGTTTGTTTTATAATATTTTCTATTATTTGAAAAATATTCTAAACAATATATACTCTCTCATGCACACCAAGTCTGTTTCTACCTCAGGGCCTTTACATTTCTCTTAGTTGGGTGTGGAAGGCTTTTACCCACATATATTAGGGCTCCTTTTCATATTTCATTCAAATCTCTTGAAATACTGCCTTCTTATATCAAACTGAAACATCTAGAACCATGAATATTCTTAAGTCTAACCTGCCCTGAGCACCCTATTTGAAATTGTAGCCCCATAACTTTTCTGTACCTTTTTCCTGATTAATTTTTTATAGCACATATAAACACATTACATGTGTATCTATATCTGGTACCCTCAGAGTTTTGCTGTTGTTGTTCAGTTGCCAAATCATGCCTGACTTTTTGTGACCCCATGGACAGAAAGCAGTATGTCAAAGCTTCCTGTCCCTCACCATCTCCCGGAGTTTGCCCAAGTTATTGTCCATTGAATTGGTGATTTCATCCAATCATTGCACCCTCTGTTTCCCTCTTCTGACTTCAGTCTTTCCCAGCACCAGGGTCTATCTAACGAGCCACCTGTTTGCATCAGGTGTCCAGAGTTTTCACATCAGGTGCCTCAGGGTTTTAGTTCTTACCAAAAGAAGTGGACTCTGCAAATTAAGAAAAAATAAAATAAATGAGCATCTCACAGAACAGTTTAAGAGGCCAGAGAAGCATCCTCAGTCTCAACATGATGAATGTTAAAAAGCCCAGACAGGAATAGTCGTGATTGACAGTACCTCACTGAGCCCTAGAGGCTACAGAGCAATTACTAATGCTGAAGGCTTCATTAATGCCTATTTTGCACCCCAAACTCAAACTACAGCTGGTCTTGAAATTTAGATGCCTCTTGAATCAACTGAAAATTAATTTCCTTCCCTACTAGAACTTTATTCCTTAATTTGCTCACTTGCAAATCAGAGATTCATATAAACAACCCTGAATGAAGGACTGTCCAATTATGGAGGTACACCTCAGTAAAGGCTGAATGAATAAACAGGTTGTGAAGTTTTGAATACCCTATTTGGGAAAGAAGCTATTTTGACAATTTCATACATTTAAATGTCTTTAACTGAATATAATTGAATCATCTTTATTTTTAAACCATTCAAACTCATCACTACTAAAAGTATGTCAATTCTGTTTTTTTTTTTTTTTCAAAAGGAAGAATTGCCCCTCAGTTTTGAAATAACTGATTCAAATCTCGAAATATTTTCTTTATGTAGATCTAGAATATATATGTGTATAATACTTATCATTTATACACATTTATACACTGCATGTGTAAATGTTTATAATTTAATTCTATATAATTTACATGTGTAAAATGTTTATCTTTGTAATACATGTATATCAGTTCAGTTTAGTTCAGTCACTCAATTGTGTCCAACTCTTTGCGACCACATGAACTGCAGCACGCCAGGCCTCCCTGTCTATCACCAACTCCCAGAGTTCACCCAAACCCATGTCCATCCAGTCGGTGATGCCATCCATCCATCTCATCCTCTGTCGTCCCCTTCTCCTCCTGCCCCCAATCCCTCCCAGCATCAGAGTCTTTTCCAATGAGTCAACTCTTCACACGAGGTGGCCAAAATACTGAAGTTTCAGCTTTAGCATCATTCCTTCCAAAGAACACCCAGGGCTGATCTCCTTTAGAATGGACTGGTTGGATCTTCTTGCAGTCCAAGGGACTCTCAAGAGTCTTCTCCAACACCACAGTTCAAAAGCATCATGTATATGCTGCTGCTAAGTAGCTTCAGTCGTGTCCGACTCTGTGCGACCCCATAGATTGCAGCCCACCAGTCTCTGCCGTCCCTGGGATAATCCAGGCAAGGACACTGGAGTGGGTATACATATATGTTATTACAAAGATAAATGTTTTCTCTCTCATTATATGTATGTAGTTTATATATATGTATATTAGTGTGTGAAAGTCACTTAGTAATGTCTGATTCTGCAACCCCATGCCATGTTGCTCTGTCTGTGGAATTCACCAGGCAAGAATACTGGAGTAGGTTAGCTGTTCCCTTCTCCAAGGGATATACCCAAACCAGGGATTGAACCCAGGTCTCCTGCATTGCAGGCAGATTCTTTACCATCTGATACACCAGGGAAGCCTGTATATGTATGTATGTATACACACACACACACACACATATATATATACATATACATATATATACATATATGTATCGGAGAGGGCAATGGCACCCCACTCCAGTACTCTTGCCTGGAGAATCCCATGGATGGAGGAGGCTGGTAGGCTGCAGTCCATGGGGTTGCTGAGAATTGGACACGACTCAGTGACTTCACTTTCACTTTTCACTTTCATGCATTGGAGAAGGAAATGGCAACCCACTCCAGTGTTCTTGCCTGGAGAATCCCAGGGATGGCAGAGCCTGGTGGGCTGCCGTCTATGGGGTCGCACAGAGTCAGACACGACTGAAGCGACTTAGCAGTAGCAGCATATATACATATATATATATATATATACACACACATAAAATAATGGACAGAAAATATTTTTGTGCTAACATATTAAAGTAATGCTTTACTGAATTGTGTGATATTAAAACTCTACCTCAAATACTGAATCAATCTGTGATTTAAGATGTGTATACTTTTTGTTACAGTGGGTAACTGAAACAGATGTTGGTAGATAACGAAACAGATGCTAAATGATTCTCTTTTTACAAGACATTTATAAAAGAGAAACAAAATTAAATGTCAGAATGATAAAACTACTCTCTGTTCAGAGATATAAACCTCCCCAAACTCATTAAAGTGGAAACAACAGCCAGAACAGGTGTTTATGTAAGTGGGACGTGTAACTTACATGTGGAAAAAATATATTCTTACTAAAATAAGATATACTGAAATATGCCAATTTTCTTTTCATATTTAAAATATATCACAGAAATATTTTGACAGAGGCTACTTTATGATCTCTCTCAGTGGGTGATTTTAAATGAACATGATTTCAGCATCACACAAAGTAAAACTAAGGATGTGCCTACGCATATAGCAAACATAGAAAAATAGTTGTTAAAAGAGACAATCCCACTGCTGGGCATACACACTGAGGAAACCAGAAGGGAAAGAGACACGTGTACCCCAATGTTCATCGCAGCACTGTTTATAATAGCCAGGACATGGAAGCAACCTAGGTGTCCATCAGCAGATGAATGGATAAGAAAGCTGTGGTACATATACACAATGGAGTATTACTCAGCCATTAAAAAGAATACTTTTGAATCAGTTCTAATGAGGTAGATGAAACTGGAGCCTATTATACAGAGTGAAGTAAGCCAGAAAGAAAAACACCAATACAGTATACTAACGCATATATATGGAATTTAGAAAGATGGTAACAATAACCCTGTGTACGAGACAGCAAAAGAGACACTGATGTATAGAGCAGTCTTATGGACTCTGTGGGAGAGGCAGAGGGTGGGAAGATTTGGGAGAATGGCATTGAAACATGTAAAATATTATGTATGAAATGAGTTGCCAATCCAGGTTCGATGCACGATACTGGATGCTTGGGGCTGGTGCACTGGGACGACCCAGAGGGATGGTATGGGGAGGGAGGAGAGAGGAGGGTTCAGGATGGGGAACACATGTATACCTGTGGCGGATTCATTTTGATATTTGGCAAACTAATATAATTATGTAAAGTTTAAAAACAAAATAAAATTAAAAAAAAGAGACATGAAATGCACTACCATCTTAAAAGGTAGCAATGCTTTCTTTAAATTAGAAAAAGAAATGTATTATCTAACTATGACATTTAGAAACCAGCTAGAGAAAATTACATCACACACACAATTTTATGCAACTGATACCACAATAGTATATAAATTGTGGTCATATGATGATGAATAAATGTCTGTGCTTAATTCTATGTTGCTTTCTCTCTCTGGAAATTCTCAAATTCTGTAACTAATGTTAGCAGTGGATTGACATTTTCCTATTTGTATGGAATGAAGCATGTGTGTAAAGACTGTTTGATAACCATCTGATTTATGATCATTGCTGTATTTTAGCTGTTGAATTGATGTGGCTCCTAATCAGAAATTGAGCAATAAAAGACTATATTTTAAGATGCTTAGAATATGAAGCTTAATTACAATCTAGGTTGCATGATATAACTATGCTGATTGTCCTTTAGGTAAGTTTTGTCTGTCCAAGGAAGTTAGCCACATAAAAAGGCATAAACATGCATTGACCATACATCTGCAGTTTATCTTCATTTAAATTTAAAAATAACTATACTATAAGGAAAACTTTACAAGGAAAATAATTTTCTCCTAGCCATTTTAAGTTTGAATATTTATATAAATGGCAAAAAGAACTATTTCAAGCACTAGATTTAAAACTTTCTATGTATGTTTCTGAAAGAATTTTTAACCTTTGGACAGCACTCATGTCAACCAGGTCAGTTCTTTGATGTATCAATGTGTGAGTAAAAATGTGTATCTCATTTACTATAACTTATCACAAATTCATATTGAATATTAAGAATTATGGAAATATGATGTTAATAACTCTTCTAGTCAGTAAATTAAAGTCTTCAATATATGAGATTGAATGTAGAGAAAGTAAGTAGAGTATGGCTTTCTTGATTTTTCAATCATTTTTCTTGATTAGCAGATTAAAAACAGGCAATATTACTTTAATATGGTACTTGGATTATTTGATTCATTAAAAGTTCATTAAATTCTGACTACATGTAAGATATTGCCCTAAGAATTAGAGATACATTGGACAGTAAACATTATTCCTAAATACCTAGAATTTAGAATAAAATAGGGATAAAAAAATATGAAACCAGTATTTGTAGAAAGCATACTACAGATGCTTGTTCTAAACTATATATTCATAGAAAAATTTTTTATTTTTCTTTTAATATTTATTTCATATACAAAGTAATTGTAAAAATATTCTGACAAAAATAACATTAGAGTACTGTTTATATGTTTGTGATAGAGAAATTGCAAATTTGGGCAAGTCTTCCCTAAAGGATATGACATTAAACCCAATATGTATAAAGGAAATTGAACAATGAGTATAAAGGATAGAAATAGAAAAGGTAGCTCTTCTCAGTTAAGGAAACAGCATGGTCAGAATCTGTATGGTGGTAGAAGTGTGTCAAATTCAAAAGTCTTAAGGTTCAGTCAGTGATGCTGTGGCTTAACAAACAAACACAGGAGGGTTTTGAACATATTATCTAGGGCTTTTTGAACTGTATTAAGACATTTAGCATGTAGCCTTGGTATAAGGGAAAGATCATTGAAAGCCTTGGAATAAGGAAATAATTTTTTTGTTCTGTTTTACATAATTGAAATTCTCTATTTGCTTATAGTTTGATATTAAGTCTCATTATACACAGTGTGATTCAGTTGACATTAAGGAAACAGTTCCTCATAGCACAGAGGAAGGTATATCATTATGAGATAATTATTGATTATTACTGCAGTTAAACACTGAAAAGAAAAACCATTTTACTTTCAGGGACTTTTCTCAGCTGTGATAATTAACCTAAGTTGATAAAAATTACTTGAACCTTCTAGAAAGTTCAATTTATTAGCCATAGAACAGGAAAGTCTAGTGACTTGAGTGGCACAATTTCTTTATCAAATGTCAATAAAATTAAGATATTGTTGAAGAAACCTTAATGGGTTTAGACCCTATGTACAGTCCCACACTTGCTCACCATCAGTTCTCTTCAGTATCAAGTATCCTTGTTCTAGTGATGAGAATTGATAGCTTTAAGCCTCAAAGAAGTTAATGTATTTCTGTTGACTCTATGGGGGTCTCTTCAGGAGAACAGTGGAGTACTAGTCCCTCACCAGCCTGCAAAGGGTATTCATTTATAAATGTTGATTCTCAAAAAGCCTATAAAATAAGCAGAGCTGAAGTGACTAACAGAGATTATAGGCCCATGAAAATGGGGTTTTATATATCTTCTATGATATTTTCATGTTTTACGCATTACTTTCTCATTTTTCACAGGCTTTATAATCCTTTTGATTCCAAGTGCATTTACTTTTCAGGCAACATAGTACCCTATTATTTGTGAGACAGATTTAGGCCAAGGGCTTTATAACTCCAGCAATAGGGGAGAGATTAATTTTTGTTCCTAAAACCTAACCCTTAAGTCTCTTACTCACTTTCCTGACAAAATGACAACCAATGAAGCATGTCACTTCCTAATCTACCCACAAATTAAAGTATTTTTGGTGGTCTAGCACTTATACATGATGAAAAGTTACTCAGCATAACCCATATAATTTTTCTGGCTTAAACAGGATACATTTCTAGGTAGAAGATAAATTCAAAATTCAATAACTGAGGCTAAATATCCATAGTAACCCTGTGTATCAAAAACCATTAAGTAAATGCATCAACAGCAGCTTTTAAAATAAGGTATGTTAGGAGGAAATTTACTTTCTGATTCACCTTATAGTTGAAACACTACTTGTCTACACAATATATTCATTGGAGTTAGGCACAGTGTCATTCTGACTTTAAAATGTACTATAGCATAAAAAGTACTCAGATACAAGATAAATGACATGAATATAAAATATAAAAATTTAATATACCTGTTGGATATCAACAAACTATTAAACATTAAAAAAAGTTTAGGATACAGAATAAAGTTTAAGGCTAACAACAGACTCAGTTTTCTTGTGCTCCAAAATCACTGTGGATGGTAATTGCAGGCACAAAATTAAAAGATACTTGTTCCTTGGAAGAAAAGCTATGACAAACCTAGACAGTGTATTAAAAAGCAGAGACATCACTTTGCTGACAAAGGACCATATAGTCAAAGCTATGGTTTCTCCAGTAGTCATATACAGATGTGAGAGTTGGACCATAAAGAAGGCTGGGCACCAAAGAACTGATGCTTTCAAACTGTAGTACTGGAGAAGACTCTTAAGAGTCCCTTGGACAGCAAAAAGATCAAGACAGTCAATCCTAAAGGAAATCAACCCTGGATATTCATTGGAAGGACTGCTACTGAAGCTGAAGCTTCAATATTTTGGCCACCTGAGGCAAACAGCTGACCCCCTGGAAAAGACCCTGATGCTTGGAAATATTGAGGGCATCAGGAGAAGGGAACAACAGAAGATGAGATGGTTGGATGGCATCATTGATTCAAAGGACATGAGTTTGGTCCAACTCAGGGAGATAGTGAGGGACAGAGAGGCCTGGGGTGCTGTAGTCCATGGGGTCACAAAGATTTGGACATGACTAGTTGACTGAATAACAATGAGAGGAACCTGTTATCTGATAACATAATCTTAATATTAAGATGGTACAAGTAACGGTAGCACTTATTCTAAGAAAAAGTAGTGAAATTAAAGCAGGATTCTATGCATAAATAAAACTTAGAAATATTATAATCCCAAACAAACCTTCAAAGAAGTTATCACAAACTGAATCTTATCCCTTAAAACATGGACAGCAAATTAAAACGTTAAAATAAAAATACTCAACAAATAAAAATGGATTTTTCTAGTTTTCTCAAGCAAAATTCAATTAAAATTAGCCTTTCACAGATTTAAGCTTTTTCCTGATTTAATGAAATGTTTCAGCTCAATTCAGTTTAGTCGCTCAGTCATGTCTGACTCTTTGCAACCCCATGGACTGCAGAACTCCAGGCTTCCCTGTCCATCACCAACTCCCGGAGCTTACTCAAACTCATGCCCATTGAGTCGGTGATGCTGTTTAGAACTGCCCCACTTTATTTAGGTTATTTTTTTTTAAGTCTTAGCAAACCATTGCCTTATTTTGCAGTTACCAATTCATTTGTCTATTTCCAGCACATTTGTAGTGAAGATTTCAGGGAAGGAAATGACCTTAGATTACCAACTAGCTTCAGAAATATGCATATTTCTCTGAAACTTTAATTCATAAATTCTTATTTCTTTCATGGCTCTCTGGTGCATTAAAATTGCGATACTAATAACCTATCTTTCTTTTCCTAGCAAGGATAGAAATTCTCTGATAATCAGTAAGGAATTAAAGGTGTGTAAATATTAGAGCTCCCTGGAGTAGGAAATGTCAACACACTCCAGTATTCTTGCCTAGGAAATCCCATCGACAAAGGAGCCTGGCAGGCTACAGTCCATGGAGTTGCAGAGTCAGACATGACTGAGGACACACACACACAGACACACACACATACATTTGAGTTAGGTATGCAAATGATGGTAAGGGACAGGGAGGCTGGGTATGCTGCAGTTCATGGGGTTGAAAACAGTCTGACAAAACTGGGTGACTGAACAAGAACAACATGCAAATGAACTGCCTTTTGAAAAAGTCTATCTAATAATGGTCAATTCTTAAGAGCCAAAGAGTAAAATTAGGCAAAATGGAGAATTGAGTCTATTTATATAATTTTCAGTATTTCATGAGTACTGGGAACATAAGAAGCATGTGATTAAAGCAACATAATGTCATTTCAAAGGACTCCTTTGGGCAATTTTCATCAACTGCCTGTTTGTAAGGCTTTCTTGTCTAAGAAAAATTCCCTGTACTGAAATCCCCATTCCATTACAAACCTCAATTTCTCAAATGATATTGAGAAAATAATAGAATATATCAAACCTCAATTTAGTCATGTGAAAAATTTGGAATGATCAGCTTTCTTTCCTGAATTAACTTTCCATAGTTGTGTAATAAATTATGTCAGTTCAGTTCAGTTGCCCAGTCATTTCCAACTTTGCAACCCCATGGACTGCAGCATGCCAGGCCTCCCTGTCTATCATCAACTCCTGGAGCTTGCTCATACTCATGTCCATTGAATTGATGATGCCATCCAACTATCTCATCCTCTGTCATCCCCTTCTCCTCTTGCCTACAATGTTTTCCAGCATCAGGGTCTTTTTTAATGAGTCAGTTCTTTACATCAGGTGGCCAAAGTATTGGAGCTTCGGCTTCAGCATCAGTCTTTCTAATAAATATTCAGGACTGATTTTCCTTAGGATTGACTGGTTTGATCTCCTTGCAGTCCAAGGGACTTTCAAGAGTCTTCTCCAACACCACAATACAAAAGCATCAATTCTTTGGTTCCCAGCTTTTTGTATGGTCCAAATCTCACATACATACATGACTACTAGAAAACCATAGCTTTTGCTATACAGACATGTGTCGTTAAAGTATTGTCTCTGCTTTTTAATATTCTGTCTAGGCTTGTCATAGCTTTTCTGCCAAAGAGCAAGCATCTTTTAATTTCATGGCTTCAGTCACCATCTACAGTGATTTTGGGGCCCAAGAAATATGTAAATAAATAACTTAAACACAATATTTAAGGCAATAAGTCAAAGTGATATTTCAGAGTTTCTATAGACAGAAATTAGGATGCAGTTTAGCTGGCTGATTTTGAATCAAGGTTTCTCTTGTTACTGCTGAGTAAAGTGTGGCTTGTATCATTTGAATGTTTATCTAGGGCTGGGAGATTCAGCGCCAAGATGGCTCCATCTCATGCCTATCTAATTAATGCTGATTGATTTTAGAAGCTTCAGTTATTGGCTAGTAATCTGGACTTCTTCATAGGGCTGCAAAAGTGTTCTCATAATATGATAGGTGACATCCCAGGGTGAGGACTCAATATCTTTTACACCTTGTCTTTGGGAGTCACATGGCATCATTTCCAATGTATTCTATTGCTTGTGTGAGTCAATCTCAATTCTTAAAGGATTACCAAAAATTGAGAATACACAGAGTCATGGATCACTCACTATGACACTGTCCAACTCAGGTAGTGGTTGTAAGAGTCAAATATGATTAAGAATAAGAAACACCCTGAAAGGGTAAATTTTCAATGCCAATAATGACTAGGGTACCAGAGAAGAATAAATATATATGAATATATGTCTATATATAGTATAGTAGTGTATATAGTGATTATGATATGTGATATGTAATATATATTATTATGTGTCTATATCACTATATATGTGTATATAGGTATATATAGTGATATATATGTGTATATATACTATTATGATAAAATAAATGCCGTTTTTAAACCATCTTCTCATATTTTTAAAATACAGAGATTAATTTAGCATAGATTGATGTGAATTGAAAGTATCTGGATATGAAAGTCTGAAGTAATCATGAATCAAAACAATTAGAATAGAATATACATTAAAAGTAGTTCTCCAGAGAATTATTTTTGATTCATTCATTGACCTTCATTTTAAGTTTTATTTTCCAGCTCATTTATGCTATGTAAAAGTTGTGGTACTTGATGCACAATTAATTTTTTCCAGAAGCACATATATAAAACATATGCATATTATATAAATATAGCTATATGAATGGAATCACTTGAATATTCTGCTATAAAATATCACAAGGCAGTTGATCTTGTGAGACATAACAAGATAACACTTTTATGTTATCTTGTTATAACTAATGCAAGTCAATACATAAACAAACAAGACCTAGAAGGTTAATATATCATTTAATGAAAAGTGCACATCATTAAAACTACAATTGCAACAATAGCAATACTTGAAAGTCATTGAATGCTGCATAAGGAAAACTTGCTTTGAGGTTTTTGTTTTTTTTTTTTTCTGAGTTTTATTTATTTTTTTTTAATTTTATTTTATTTTTTAACTTTACAATATTGTATTGGTTTTACCATATATCAAAATGAATCCGCCACAGGTATACCCGTGCTCCCCATCCTGAGCCCTCCTCCCTCCTCCCTCCCCATACCATCCCTCTGGGTCGTCTCAGTGCACCAGCCTCAAGCATCCAGTATCGTGCATCGAACCTGGACTGACGACTCGTTTCATATATGATATTATACATGTTTCAATGCCATTCTCCCAAATCATCCCACCCTCTCCATCTCCCACAGAGTCCAAAAGACTGTTCTATACATCAGTGTCTCTTTTGCTGTCTCATATACAGGGTTATTGTTACCATCTTTCTAAATTCCATATATATATATGCGTTAGTATACTGTATTGGTGTTTTTCTTTCTGGCTCACTTCACTTTGTATAATAGGCTCCAGTTTCATCCACCTCATTAGAATTGATTCAAATGTATTCTTTTTAATGGCTGAGTAATACTCCATTGTGTATATGTACCATAGCCTTCTTATCCATTCCTCTGGAAATCTATAATTCCAAATAATTTTCAAATAGATGAAAACTCTGTTTTCATCTGTTTGAAAAAAAAATTATTTTTTCAGAAAATAAGAAAGAAAACATGATAGTCCATAAACATATCTGAAATGCATGCTAAGCTGCAAAGTCCAGCAACTGTGCTTTTAGTTCTACAAATGTATTGAGTTCTGCATTCTTTTATATTTTTCATTTTCTAATAACCCCCTAATTATAAAAAATTTGAGTGTACTATAGGTTTGGAAAATTGCATTCAGCTGGCAATTCTGCTTAACATTAATATGTTATCCAATGCAAATAGCACCATTCTGAAATGCATAGTAATTAACTCCTTATTTTAATCAATTAATTTAAATTAATTCTTCATAGCAATTTTCTATTTTAACCATATAATCACTTTAAATTTGTAAGCATCAAGTTTGATAAAATTATGTTTGCTATTTTAAATAACATTTTATTCTGGTGTAAATTAAATATATGAGCAGTGTCAAAAATTTGACAAATACAGAAAACCAAATAAATAAGCTTCTCTTATATAACTGTTACTCTTTATATATTAGTGTATGTGATTTCTGTTGAAGTAACCTTTTATGATACTCAAATTGGAGTATCTTTTGTTGGTTCTCCTCTTTAACTCCAAAACCCAGAGCATTATCTATGTAATGCATCCTGTTGTGAATCAAAGTTTTTTGAAAGCCTATGAAAAATTCTGAGATGGGAATTATGAGAGAGATGGGAATATCAGACTACCAACCTGCCTCTTGAGAAATCTGTATGCAGGTCAGGAAGCAACAGTTAGAACTGGAAATGGAACAGACTGGTTCCAAATAGGAAAAGGAGTACATCAAGGCTATATATTGTCAGCCTGCTTATTTAACTTATATTCAGAGAACATCATGAGAAACACTGGACTGGATGAAGCACAAGCTGGAATCAAGATTGCCGGGAGAAATATCAATAACCTCAGATATGCAGATGACACCACCCTTATGGCAGAAAGTGAAGAAGAACTAAACAGCCTCTTGATGAGAGTGAAAGAAGAGAGTGAAAAAGTTGGTTTAAAGCTCAACATTCAGAAAACTAAGATCATGGCATCTGGTCCCATGACTTCATGAGAAATAGATGGGGAAACAGTGGAAACAGTGTCAGATTTTATTTTTTTGGGGCTCCAAAATCACTGCAGATGGTGACTGCAGCTATAAAATAAAAAGGCACTACTCCTTGGGAGAAAAATTATGACCAACCTAGACAGCATATTCAAAAGCAAAGACATTACTTTGCCAACAAAGGTCTGTCTAGTCAAGTTTATGTTTTTTCCAGCAGTCATGTACAGATGTGAGAGTTGGTCTATAAAGAAAGCTGAGCACAGAAGAATTGATGCTCTTGAACTGTGGTGTTGGGGAAGACTCTTGAGTGTCCCTTGGACTGCAAGGAGATCCAACAAGTCCATCCTAAAGGAAATCAGTCCTAAATATTCTTTGGAAGGACTGATGCTGAAGCTGAAACTCCAATACTTGGGCCACATGATGTGAAGAGCTGACTCATTGGAAAAGACCCTGATGCTGGGAAAGATTGACATCAGGAGGAGAAGGGACGACAGAGGATGAGATGGTTGGATGGCATCACCATGGGCATGAGTTTGAATAAACTCCAGGAGTTGGTGATGGACAGGAAGGCCTTGCTTGCTGCAGTCCATGGGGTCACAAAGAGTCAGACACAACTGAGCAACTGAACTGAACTGAACTGAAGTATGCCAATAAGAGCTTACTTCATGATTCCATGCAGAAAATAACCAAAATTGAATATTATACCCCAATACTTGAGTAATTTTTTGTATTCAAAGTTACACTGAGTCTCCTTTTAATAGATGGGCTGCTTTTCCAGACTTTTTGCTTTGATAAGAACATGTAGTTATTAGACATATTGAAATTCCAGTCTTTCACAATTTTTTTCATTGACAGTGGAAGTTGACAGATTAGCTGTTCATTATATCACTAATTTACTATATCACTGTATAATTTGCTATATCATTAATAAGACATATTTGCATAGGTCTTTTTTTTTTTTTTTTTTTTAATTTTATTTTATTTTTAAACTTTACATAACTGTATTAGATTTGCCAAATATCAAAATGAATCCGCCACAGGTATACATGTGTTCCCCATCCTGAACCCTCCTCCCTCCTCCCTCCCCATTCCATCCCTCTGGGTCGTCCCAGTGCACCAGCCCCAAGCATCCAGTATCGTGCATCGAACCTGGACTGGCAACTCATTTCATACATGATATTTACATGTTTCAATGCCATTCTCCCAAATCTTCCCACCCTCTCCCTCTCCCACAGAGTCCATAAGACTGTTCTATACATCACTGTCTCTTTTGCTGTCTCGTACACAGGGTTATTGTTACCATCTTTCTAAATTCCATATATATGCGTTAGTATACTGTATTGGTGTTTTTCTTTCTGGCTTACTTCACTCTGTATAATAGGCTCCAGTTTCATCCACCTCATTAGAACTGATTCAAATGTATTCTTTTTAATGGCTGAATAATACTCCATTGTGTATATGTACCACAGCTTTCTTATCCATTCATCTGCTGATGGACATCTAGGTTGCTTCCATGTCCTGGCTATTATAAACAGTGCTGCGATGAACATTGGGGTACTCGTGTCTCTTTCCCTTCTGGTTTTCTCAGTGTGTATGCCCAGCAGTGGGATTGCTGGATCATAAGGCATGTCTATTTCCAGTTTTTTAAGGAATCTCCACACTGTTCTCCATAGTGGCTGCACTAGTTTGCATTCCCACCAACAGTGTAAGAGGGTTCCCTTTTCTCCACACCCTCTCCAGCATTTATTACTTGTAGACTTTTGGATTGCAGCCATTCTGACTGGTGTGAAATGGTACCTCATAGTGGTTTTGATTTGCATTTCTCTGATAATGAGTGATGTTGAGCATCTTTTCATGTGTTTGTTAGCCATCTTTATGTCTTCTTTGGAGAAATGTCTATTTAGTTCTTTGGCCCATTTTTTGATTGGGTCATTTATTTTTCTGGAGTTGAGCTGTAGGAGTTGCTTGTATATTCTCGAGATTAGTTGTTTGTCAGTTGCTTCATTTGCTATTATCTTCTCCCATTCTGAAGGCTGTCTTTTCACCTTGCTAATAGTTTCCTTTGATGTGCAGAAGCTTTTAAGGTTAATTAGGTCCCATTTGTTTATTTTTGCTTTTATTTCCAATATTCTGGGAGGTGGGTCATAGAGGATCCTGCTGTGATGTATGTCAGAGAGTGTTTTGCCTATGTTCTCCTCTAGGAGTTTTATAGTTTCTGGTCTTACGTTTAGATCTTTAATCCATTTTGAGTTTATTTTTGTGTATGGTGTTAGAAAGTGTTCTAGTTTCATTCTTTTACAAGTGGTTGACCAGAGTTCCCAGCACCACTTGTTAAAGAGATTGTCTTTAATCCATTGTATATTCTTGCCTCCTTTGTCGAAGATAAGGTGTCCATATGTGCGTGGATTTATCTCTGGGCTTTCTATTTTGTTCCATTGATCTATATTTCTGTCTTTGTGCCAGTACCATACTGTCTTGATAACTGTGGCTTTGTAGTAGAGCCTGAAGTCAGGTAGGTTGATTCCTCCAGTTCCATTCTTCTTTCTCAAGATCGCTTTGGCTATTCGAGGTTTTTTGTTTTTCCATACAAATTGTGAAATTATTTGTTCTTGCTCTGTGAAGAATGCTGTTGGTAGCTTGATAGGGATTGCATTGAATCTATAGATTGCTTTGGGTAGTATACTCATTTTCACTACATTGATTCTTCCAATCCATGAACATGGTATATTTCTCCATCTGTTAGTGTCCTCTTTGGTTTCTTTCACCAGTGTTTTATAGTTTTCTATATATAGGTCTTTAGATTCTTTAGGTAGATATATTCCTAAGTATTTTATTCTTTCCGTTGCAATGGTGAATGGAATTGTTTCCTTAATTTCTCTTTCTGTTTTCTCATTATTAGTGTATAGGAATGCAAGGGATTTCTGTGTGTTGATTTTATATCCTGCAACTTTACTATAGTCATTGATTAGTTCTAGTAATTTTCTGGTGGAGTCTTTAGGGTTTTCTATGTAGAGGATCATGTCATCTGCAAACAGTGAGAGCTTTACTTCTTCTTTTCCAATTTGGATTCCTTTTATTTCTTTTTCTGCTCTGATTGCTGTGGCCAAAACTTCCAAAACTATGTTGAATAGTAATGGTGAAAGTGGGCACCCTTGTCTTGTTCCTGACTTTAGAGGAAATGCTTTCAATTTTTCACCATTGAGGATAATGTTTGCTGTGGGTTTGTCATATATAGCTTTTATTATGTTGAGGTAGGTTCCTTCTATTCCTGCTTTCTGGAGAGTTTTGATCATAAATGGATGTTGAATTTTGTCAAAGGCTTTCTCTGCATCTATTGAGATAATCATATGGTTTTTATTTTTCAATTTGTTAATGTGGTGTATTACATTGATTGATTTGCGGATATTGAAGAATCCTTGCATCCCTGGGATAAAGCCCACTTGGTCATGGTGTATGATCTTTTTAATGTGTTGTTGGATTCTGATTGCTAGAATTTTGTTAAGGATTTTTGCATCTATGTTCATCAGTGATATTGGCCTGTAGTTTTCTTTTTTTGTGGGATCTTTGTTAGGTTTTGGTATTAGGGTGATGGTGGCCTCATAGAATGAGTTTGGAAGTTTACCATCCTCTGCAATTTTCTGGAAGAGTTTGAGCAGGATAGGTGTTAGCTCTTCTCTAAATTTTTGGTAGAATTCAGCTGTGAAGCCGTCTGGACCTGGGCTTTTGTTTGCTGGAAGATTTTTGATTACAGTTTCAATTTCCGTGCTTGTGATGGGTCTGTTAAGATTTTCTATTTCTTCCTGATCGAGTTTTGGAAAGTTGTACTTTTCTAAGAATTTGTCCATTTCTTCCACGTTGTCCATTTTATTGGCATATAATTGTTGATAGTAGTCTCTTATGATCCTTTGTATTTCTGTGTTGTCTGTTGTGATCTCTCCATTTTCATTTCTAATTTTATTGATTTGATTTTTCTCCCTTTGTTTCTTGATGAGTCTGGCTAATGGTTTGTCAATTTTATTTATCCTTTCAAAGAACCAGCTTTTGGTTTTGTTGATTTTTGCTATGGTCTCTTTTGTTTCTTTTGCATTTATTTCTGCTCTAATTTTTGAGATTTCTTTCCTTCTACTAACCCTGGGGTTCTTCATTTCTTCCTTTTCTAGTTGCTTTAGGTGTAGAGTTAGGTTATTTATTTGACTTTTTTCTTGTTTCTTGAGGTGTGCCTGTATTGCTATGAACTTTCCCCTTAGGACTGCTTTTACCGTGTCCCACAGGTTTTGGGTTGTTGTGTTTTCATTTTCATTCGTTTCTATGCAAATTTTGATTTCTTTTTTGATTTCTTCTGTGATTTGTTGGTTATTCAGCAGCGTGTTGTTCAGCCTCCATATGTTGGATTTTTTAATAGTTTTTCTCCTGTAATTGAGATCTAATCTTACTGCATTGTGGTCAGAAAAGATGCTTGGAATGATTTCTATTTTTTTGAATTTACCAAGGCTAGCTTTATGGCCCAGGATGTGATCTATCCTGGAGAAGGTTCCATGTGCGCTTGAGAAGAAGGTGAAATTCATTGTTTTGGGATGAAATGTCCTATAGATATCAATTAGGTCTAACTGGTCTATTGTATCGTTTAAAGTTTGTGTTTCCTTGTTAATTTTCTGTTTAGTTGATCTATCCATAGGTGTGAGTGGGGTATTGAAGTCTCCCACTATTATTGTGTTATTGTTAATTTCTTCTTTCATACTTGTTAGCATTTGTCTTACATACTGCGGTGCTCCCGTGTTGGGTGCATATATATTTATAATTGTTATATCTTCTTCTTGGATTGATCCTTTGATCATTATGTAGTGACCATCTTTGTCTCTTTTCACAGTCTTTGTTTTAAAGTCTATTTTATCTGATATGAGTATTGCTACTCCTGCTTTCTTTTGGTCCCTATTCGCATGGAAAATCTTTTTCCAGCCCTTCACTTTCAGTCTGTATGTGTCCCCTGTTTTGAGGTGGGTCTCTTGTAGACAACATATGCAGGGGTCTTGTTTTTGTATCCATTCAGCCAGTCTTTGTCTTTTGGTTGGGGCATTCAACCCATTTACGTTTAAGGTAATTACTGATAAGTATGACCCCGTTGCCATTTACTTTATTGTTTTGGGTTCGAATTTATACACAATTTTTGTGTTTCCTGTCTAGAGAATATCCTTTAGTATTTGTTGGAGAGCTGGTTTGGTGGTGCAGAATTCTCTCAGCTTTTGCTTGTCTGAAAAGCTTTTGATTTCTCCTTCATACTTGAATGAGATCCTTGCTGGGTACAATAATCTGGGCTGTAGATTATTTTCTTTCATCATTTTAAGTATGTCTTGCCATTCCCTCCTGGCTTGAAGAGTTTCTATTGAAAGATCAGCTGTTATCCTTATGGGAATTCCCTTGTGTGTTATTTGTTGTTTTTCCCTTGCTGCTTTTAATATTTGTTCTTTGTGTTTGATCTTTGTTAATTTGATTACTATGTGTCTTGGGGTGTTTCGCCTTGGGTTTATCCTATTTGGGACTCTCTGGGTTTCTTGGACTTGGGTGATGATTTCCTTCCCCATTTTAGGGAAGTTTTCAACTATTATCTCCTCAAGTATTTTCTCATGGTCTTTCTTTTTGTCTTCTTCTTCTGGGACCCCTATGATTCGAATGTTGTAGCGTTTAATATTGTCCTGGAGGTCTCTGAGATTGTCCTCATTTCTTTTAATTCGTTTTTCTTTTATCCTCTCTGATTCATTTATTTCTACCATTCTATCTTCTAATTCACTAATCCTATCTTCTGCCTCTGTTATTCTACTATTTGTTGCCTCCAGAGTGTTTTTAATTTCACTTATTGCATTATTCATTATATATTGACTCTTTTTTATTTCTTCTAAGTCCTTGTTAAACCTTTCTTGCATCTTCTCAATCCTTGCCTCCAGGCTATTTATCTGTGATTCCATTTTAATTTCAAGATTTTGGATCAATTTCACTATCATTATTCGGAATTCTTTATCAGGTAGATTCCCTATCTCTTCCTCTTTGGTTTGGTTTGGTGGGCATTTATCCTGTTCCTTTATCTGCTGGCTATTCCTCTGTCTCTTCATCTTGTTTAAATTGCTGAGTTTGGGGTGTCCTTTCTGTATTCTGGCAGTTTGTGGAGTTCTCTTTATTGTGGCGTTTCCTCGCTGTGTGTGGGTTTGTACAGGTGGCTTGTCAAGGTTTCCTGGTTAGGGAAGCTTGTGTCGATGTTCTGGTGGATGGAGCTGTATTTCTTCTCTCTGGAGTGTAATGAAATGTCCAGTAATGAGTTATGAGATGTCTATGGTTTTGGGGTGACTTTGGGCAGCCTGTATCTTGAAGCTCAGGGCTGTGTTCCTTTGTTGCTGGAGAATTTGCTTTTTATGTCTTTCCCTGGAACTTGTTGGCCCTTGTGTGGTGCTTGGTTTCAGTGTCGGTATGGAGGCGTTTGATGAGCTCCTGTCAATTAATGTTCCTTGGAGTCAGGAGTTCCCTGGAGTCAGGGATTGGACTTAAGCCTCCTACTTCCAGTTATCGGTCTTAATTTTACAGTAGTTTCAAAACTTCTCCTTCTATCCAGCACCACTGATAAAACATCTACGTTAAAGATGAAAAGTTTCTCTACTGTGAGGGTCACTCAGAGAGGTTCACAGCGTTACATGGAGAAGAGAAGAGGGAGGAGGGAGTTAGAGGTGACCCAAATGAGATGAGGTGGAATCAATAGTGGAGAGAGTGGGCTAGCCAGTAGTCACTTCCTTATGTGCACTCCACAACTGGACCACTCAGAGATGTTCACGGAGTTATACAGGGAAGAGAAGAAGGAGGCAGGAGACAGAGGTGGCCAGAAGGATAAAAGGGGGAAATGAAAAGGCGGGAGACAGATCCAGCCAGTAATCAGTTCCTTAAGTGTTCTCCACCGTCTGGAACACACAGAAATTCACAGAGTTGGGTAGAGTAGAGAGGGGTTAGGGAGGAGATACAGGTGACCTGGTGGAGAAAATGGAGAGTCCAAAGGGAGAGAGAGCAGTCAAGCCAGTAATCTCGTTCCCTAGTGAAAAATGGGTCCTGAAGATTGGGTTCTTAAAGGTACAAAATTGGTAACAAATACATAAAAACAAAAATTAGAAATTAGAGTAGAGTTTGGAATTTCAAAAATGCGATGTTAATGAAAAGGAGAAGGAAAAGAAAGAGAGAAAAAACGAACAAAGAAAAACAAACAAGGTCGTGAAAGTAATAAAGAAACTACAGGTACAAAATTGATAACTAATACCAAACAGCAAAAATTAAAAATCCAGAGTAGAGTTTGGAATTTCAAAAATACAACGTTAAAAAAAAAAAAAAAAAAAAAAAAAAGAAGAAGAAGAAAAATAAAGAGAGAAAACAAACAAACCAACAAAAACAATGTCGCAAAAATTATAAAGAAAATACAGGTACAAAATTGATATCAAATACCAAAAAGCATAAATTAAAAATCTTGAGTAGAGTTTGGAATTGCAGATATACGATGTTATATAAAAGAAGAAGAGAAAGAAACAGAGGAAAAAAAAAAAAAAGTCACAGCAATTATAAAAAAAACTATAGGTACAAAATTGATAACATATATCAAAAGGCTAAAATTAAAAATCTAGAGTAGAGTTTGGAATTTCAAAAATGCAATGTTAAAGAAAAGAAGAAAAAGAAAAAAGAAAAAAAAAAAAAAAAAACCACGGTCAAAAAATTATAAAATATATATATGAAGTTTGCTGAAGAAGAAAAAAAAAAAAAATAGGGTCTTTTTTTTTTTTTTTTGCAAAGTAATAGTTATAAAAGTGAAAATTAAAAGACAATAGAGGACTTAAAAAAATTTTTTTTTTTTAATTAAAAAAAAAAAAAGAAAGAAAGAAAGATTGATCGTAAAAATAGTAAAAATATATCTAGGTCTTTCTCTGGTTTTGTTGTGAGTATTGTGGGTTCAGTTCATTTTTGGCAGTTCCTTAGTCCGACTTATATTTCTCAAGATCTATAGGCCCCTTCCTATGTAATCCGTAGTAACCACAGGGTTTTAATCTATGGCCTGTAGCTTCCAAGGCGTTTCCCTCTGTTAGAGCTTCTTCTGTTTGCTGGTCTCTTCAGTGTCTGGTTCCCGCCCTGACACAAAGGGGACGGTGGAGGACCCTATTTTTTTTTTTTTTTTTTTTAATTTAGGCTCACTTGTTCAGCCGCGCTGTGGGGAGGGAGGGAGGGATGCTGCAAACAGATAACACTGGCGTGCGCTCGAAGTGCCTCGGCCACACTGGGTCTGCCCCCGCTCACGGCGCGTGTAACCTCCCTGCCCACACTGCTTGGGCTCTAGGTTGTTCCGCCGGGAACAATCAGAGGCCGGCCCTGGACTGAGCTCCCAGGTCCAAGCCGCTCAGGTTCAGGCACTCGGGTAGTCCTCAGAGGCGCAGACTCGGTTGGGCCTGCGTTTTGTGTTCTTCCCAGGTCGAGCAGCTCAGGCGATGAGGTGCTTGGCGGGCGCCAATGCTGCGACTTATCGCCTCCCCGCCACTCGGTTATCTGGGTGTAAAACCGGCGCACCTTCTCAGGCAGATGTTGACCGTCCAGACCCCCAAGAAGTTTTAGTTAGCAAAGAAGCCTGCTTACAGTTTTATAGATAGTGTCTCTCTGGGGCTGCGATTGCCCCCTTCCGGCTCTGGTTGCCTGTCACCGGAGGGGGAGGTCTGCAGCCGGCTATCTCTGTTCAGTCCTTTGTTCTGTGCGCGGGCCTGGCGGTGTCTTAGGTTAGGGCTGGCTTTTCGCGTGGTAGATATCCCACAGTCTGGTTTGCTAGCCCAAATTATTTCGCTCAGATAGCGCTCAGGACATTCGGCCCGATTCTTACTCTAAGGGACACAGCCCGTGCCGCACTTCCCTGCCCAGCCCCCGCTTGCTAATGCCGTGTGCAGGCGTCTGCGCTGCCTCTCCGCTGGGGGAGTTCCCGTAGGGCTCACAATCCGCGATTTTTAATTGTTTATTTTTTTTTTCCCCTCCCTTTTATGTTGCCCTCTGTGCTTCCAAAGCTCGGCACAGATTCGGCAGTGAGAGGGTTTCCTGGTGTTTGGAAACTTCTCTCTTTTTAAGACTCCCTTCCCGGGACGGAACTCCGTCCCTCCCTCTTTTGTCTCTTTTTTTGTCTTTTATATTTTCTCCTACCTCCTTTCGAAGAGTTGGGCTGCTTTTCTGGGTGCCTGATGTCCTCTGCCGGCATTCGGAAGTTGTTTTGTGGAATTTACTCGATGTTTAAATGCTCTTTTGATGAATTTGTGGGGGAGAAAGTGTTCTCCCCGTCCTACTCCTCCGCCATCTTGGCTCCTCCTCCTGCATAGGTCTTATTTCTGAGCTCTCTAAATAAAATAGAGATCCATGTGCCTGTTTTTATGGCAATGCCTTAATGTTTTATCAGTATATTTTTGTGATATGGTTTGAAATCAGGGCATATAATACCTCCAGCTTTGTTCTTTTTAAAATTACTTTGTGTAATAGAGGTTTTCTGTAGTTCTGTAAAAATTTTAGGATTAATTGTTCTGTAAAAAAAAAATGTTGTTGATTTTTGATAGGAATTGCATTGAGTTTATACATTTGTTTGGTATTATGGGTATTTTAACAATATTAATTCATCTAATTCATAAGCATGGAATATATTTACATTCATTTGTGTCTTCCATTTATTTCATCAAACATCAATCTTACAATTTTCATCATACTAGTTTTTCACCTCCTTGGTTAAATTTATTTATTTATATATTTCAATATTTTTAGTAGTGCATTTAAACATGCAGAATTATTGTGTTAAGTTATACTGTAAAATACATCAATTTTAGAACTTGCTGTTCTTCCTTGATTTTATGCTTATAAAATAATTCTTTATTTTATGAACAGATAATTAAATACTTACATGATTTATCCTTCTTTGCTTAATGTCATACTCTATTTGAAATCATTTTACTACATTATAAAAACGATGAGTGTCAAGTAGAATTAAGCACAGATGCTATTAATGATATACTGCAGGTTCAGAAAAGAAAAGAAAGGAAGACAAAGCAAAACTGAAACAGACTTACAGATAAAAAGAACAAACTAGTGACTGACAGAAAGAAAGGATAGGGATGGATGAAACACGTAAAGAGGGTTGAAAGGTACAGACTGCCGGTTATATGCTTCCCTCATAGCTCAGTTGGTAAAGAATCTGCCTGCAATGCAGGAGACCCCAGTTTAATTCCTGGGTTGGGAAGATCCCCTGGAGAAGGGAAAGGCTACCCAATCCAGTATTCTGGCCTGGAAAATTCCATGGACTGTACAGTCCATGGGGTTGCAAAGAGTCAGACATGACTGAGTGACTTTTACTTTCACCAGTTTTATATATATATATATTTTTATATATAAATATATATATATATAATATTATATTATATTATAATATGGCTGACTTCCCTGGTGGCTCAGATGGTAAAGCGTCTGCTTACAAGGCGGAAGACCGGGGTTCAATCCCTGAGTCGGGAAGATCCCCTGGAGAAGGAAATGGCAACACACTCCAGTACACTTGCCTAGAAAATCCCATGGACAGAAGAGCCTGGTAGGCTATAGTCCATGGGGTCACAAATATGGGTTGTATTCAGTTCAGTTCCGTCACTCAGTCATGTCCGACTCTTTGTGACCCCATGACTTGCAGCACACCAGGCCTCACTGTCCATCACCAACTCCTAGAGTTCACTCAGACTCACATCCATCGAGTCAGTGATGCCATCCAGCCATCTCATCCTCTCTCGTCCTCTTCTCCTCCTGCCCCCAACCCCTCCCAGCATCAGAGTCTTTTCCAATGAGTCAGCTCTTCGCATGAGGTGGCCAAAGTACTGGAGTTTCAGCTTTAGCATCATTCCTTCCAAAGAAATCCCAGGGCTGATCTCCTTCAGAATGGACTGGTTGGATCTCCTTGCAGTCCAAGGGACTCTCAAGAGTCTTCTCCAACACCACAGTTCAAAAGCATCAGTTCTTCAGCGCTTAGCTTGTATTATTATACATAATTGTTATACAACATATTAATATTTATTAATGTACAATAATATATTGTACAATATATTATAATATAAATATACTAATTTACTTATATATAATATTATAATTAATATGCACTATAATATGGAGTGGGTTGAAGTGGCCACCCACTCCAATATTCTTGCCTGGAATTCCAATGGCCAGAGGAGCCTAGTGGGCTACAGTCCATGGAGTCTCAAAGATTGAACACAACTGAAGTGACTAAGCACAAATAATAACAAGCAATGAAAAACAAAGGTTTAAAGTCAAAGAAACAGATCTATCATGGAGTCAGAATATATATATATGACAGGTTTTTTTGTGAATCAGAGATGAAGAGAGGTGAGGAAGCAAAGTAAAAAGGACATTAATCCTGCAAACATCTAGAAAGGCAAGCTTCAGGCAGGGGATATGCTCATTTCTTCTTTCCTGCCATCCACAGATGGACAGGGTTCTGAACAAAGGCATTTTAGATTAACAGTCAGGCAGAGGGACAGGATTCTCTGAGGCAAGCTATTAAGTGTGATTATAATAACAAAAGCAACAAAAACAAAGTCAAAGAAATAGTTCCAACATGGAGTCAGAATGGGCTTCTCTGAAACATATCTAGGGCTTTTCATCCTGAGATATTGTGACAGCCCAACAAGATAGAATTGAGAATAAAGAAAAATACAGTTTTAGATTAGAGGTTAAAACATAGGAAAGGGTAGTTTAAAGGATGGATGATTTTAGGAGAGACTTAAAATCCCCAGGCTTCCCTGGTGGCTCAAACAGGAAAGAACCTGCCAATAATGCAGAAGAACGGGGCTGGATCCCTGCATCAGGAAGATCCCCTGCAGAAGGACATGGTTACACTCCAGTATTCTCACCTGGAAAATCCCATGGACAGAGGAGCATTACAGGCTACAGTCCATGGGATCACAAAGAGTCAAGCATGACTGAGTGACTTTCAGTTCAGTTCAGTCGCTCAGTTGTGTCCGACTCTTCGTGGCCCCATGAATCACAGCATGCCAGGCCTCCCTGTCCATTACCAACTCCCGGAGTTCACTCAGACTCATGTCCATCGAGTCAGAGATGCCATCCAGCCATATCATCCTCTGTTGTCCCCTTCTCCTCCTGCCCCTAATTCCTCCCAGCATCAGAGTCTTTTCCAATGAGTCAGCTCTTTTCATGAGGTGGCCAAAGTACTGGAGTTTCAGCTGCAGCATCATTCCCTCCAAAGAAGTCCCAGGGCTGATCTCCTTCAGAATGGACTGGTTGGATCTCCTTGCAGTCCAAGGGACTCTCAAGAGTCTTCTCCAACACCACAGTTCAAAAGCATCCATTCTTCGGCGCTCAGCCTTCTTCACAGTCCAACTCTCACATGCATACATGACCACTGGAAAAACCATAGCCTTAACTAGACGGACCTTTGTTGGCAAAGTAATGTCTCTGCTTTTCAATATGCTACCTAGGTTTGTGATAACTTTCCTTCCAAGAAGTAAGCATCTTTTAATTTCATGGCTGCAGTCACCATCTGCAGTGATTTTGGAGCCCAGAAAAATAAAGTCTGACACTGTTTCCCCATCTATTTCCCATGAAGTGATGGGACCAGATGCCATGATCTTAGTTTTCTGAATGTTGAGCTTTAAGCCAACTTTTTCACTCTCCACTTTCACTTTCATCAAGAGGCTTTTTAGTTCCTCTTCACTTTCTGCCATAAGGGTGGTGTCAACTGCATATCTGAGGTTATTGATATTTCTCCTGGCAATCTTGAGTCCAGCTTGTGTTTCTTCCAGTCCAGTGTTTCTCATGATGTACTCTGCATATAAGTTAAATAAGCAGGGTGACAATATACAGCCTTGACGTACTCCTTTTCCTATTTGGAACCAGTCTGTTGTTCCATGTCCAGTTCTAACTGTTGCTTCCTGACCTGCATACAGATTTCTCAAGAGGCATGTCAGGTGGTCTGGTATTCCCATCTCTTTCAGAATTTTCCACAGTTGATTGTGATCCACACAGTCAAAGGCTTTGGCATAGTCAATAAAGCAGAAATAGATGTTTTTCTGGAACTCTCTTGCTTTTTCCATGATCCAGAGGATGTTTGCAATTTGATCTCTTGTTCCTCTGCCTTTTCTAGAACCAGCTTGAACATCAGGAAGTTCACGGTTCACATATTGCTGAATCCTGGCTTGGAGAATTTTGAGCATTACTTTACTAGCATGTGAGATGAGTGCAATTGTGTGGTAGTTTGAGCATTCTTTGGCATTGCCTTTCTTTGGGATTGGAATGAAAACTGACCTTTTGCAGTCCTGTGTCCACTGCTGAGTTTTCCAAATTTGCTGGCATATTGAGTGCAGCATTTTCACAGCATCATCTTTCAGGATTTGAAATAGCTCCACTGGAATTCCATCACCTCCACTAGCTTTGTTCGTAGTGATGCTTTCTAAGGTCCACTTAACTTCACATTGACTTTCACTTCACCTCAAAACCCCCAAATCATAGGGAACACTGTTCAGGATGATGTTTTGAATAAATATGCCTACTTTAGTTCCCTTGAAGAACCTCAATGAAATTCTGAAAACAGGTAAAGGCATTAATAATAGAAGAGCAACAACAAAAAAGCTAATATTTTTATTATAAATGAATGATAAGATAGAAAAGTTGATGTCAACTTAACGTAGACTAAAGAGAAACTGTTAGAGACATGATGATGATAATGATGGTAATAATAAAGACGATGATATTTCAAGTTAAATCCTGGAAAAATCACACTTGTTGAGCAGACAGATATGAGAGAGATCATGATTATACTAACAGGTTTATTAATGGAAGCATAAAGTGAAAGATAGGGAAGCCTGGCATACTGCAGTCCATGGGGTCACAAAGTGTCTGACACGACTTAGCAAATGGACTACAACAATAAAGTGATGCAGGTCATTCCTTTAATGAGTGCACAAGGGGTGTTTGAAAGAAGAATCTGGCCTACAGATGAGTTGATGGGCTGGGGATGGGAGGTCTGCTCAAATAAAGAATATGCTGTGAGATATTTCTCAAAAAAAAAATAATAATAATAATTGCATGGAGCCTTTGGCCTCTAGTCTCCAATGTAGAAAACTTCATGTTCCCAGTGACAAAGAGAAGACTAACTTGTTCAGTTGCTAAATTGGGTCTGCTCTTTGCAACCCCATGAGTGCAACACACCAAACTTCCCTGTCCTTCACTATCTCCAAGAGTTTGTTCAAACTCATGTACATTGAGTCTGTGATACCATCCAACTATGGTAGCCCCCTTCTCCTCTTGCCCTCAATCTTTCCCAGCATCAGGGTCTTTTCCAGTGAGTCAGCTCTTCACATCAGGTGGTCAAAGTATTGGAGCTTGAGCTTCAACAATAGTCCTTCCAATGAATAGTTAGGATTGCTTCCTTTACAGTGTACTGGTGTCATTTCCTTGTTGTCCAAGGGACTCTCAAGAGTCTTCTCCAGCACCACAGCTTGAAAGCATCAATTCTTTGGTGTTCAGCCTTCTTTATGGTCCAACTCTCACATCCATACATGACTACTGGAAAAACCATAGCCTTGACTAGACAGACCTTTGTTGGGAAAGTGATGCTTTTTAATACACTGTCTAAGTTTGTATTGCTTTTCTTCCAAGGAGCTAGCATCATTTAATTTTATGACTGCAGTCACCATCCACCAGACTAACTACAAATTCACAAATGTACTGGAAGGTTGCAGTGGGGCTGTAACCAACTAGCTCAAAAAAATCTAAGGAGAGTTATGACTGTAGGAAGAAAGGAGATGAGAGTACGTGCTCACCTGGGGTGAACATAACTGAGCACATGTAAAAAGAATCTATTTTGAGTTGGTGAGATCTGGGGCAAACAGATAAGACAGTATGAAACACTCAGAGGCTGCAGAGATTTGAAATCTGTGAATCTTCTTGCAGAGGAATCTGAGCAAACACTAACAAGATGGGAACAAATCCCTAAGTATTCATTCTAGTGAAGAGTTTGGGGGAGAGAGGGAAATAGCAGTAGTTCTGCAGAGATAAGAAACCATGCCTAGAGCCTTCCTTCACTTTTCCACCACAGAACAAATGCAATGCTGCCCTTAAGGTGTTAGTGAATATGGATCAGAGCTGGGAGAAGACAGGAAGACAGGGTGAGGAGTTAGTACTGAATTCACAACTAGAACCTGGATACCATAGGTAAAACAGAAATCATACTCTTCAGTTGTACAAACCATGTGATACATCCAAGGATTCTGTGGTATTCTGATTATACATAGCAAAAGTCTACAGATAACATATATATATATATATATATATATACACACACCCCATTTTTCCACAGTTATTTATGTAAATTCAAATTATTGTTGTTTAGTTGCTAAGTCATGTCTGACTCTTTGTAAGCCCATGGACTATAGCCTGCCAGGCTCCTCTGTCCATGGGATTTCCCAGGCAAGAATACTGGAGTGGGTTGCCATTTTTTACTCCAGGTGATAAGTTCCAATAGTGTTAACTCCAACAGGACAGGATGATAGCAGCAAAGACAGACAATATTAGGTAACAAAGTCCTAACAGTCATGTTAGGAACAGAGTTTGAGTTGAGACCTGAGTGACAAGAAGTCGTCATTCTAGGACTTGAGGGAGGGCCTTTTAGGGATTGGCAATAGCAAATACCAATACCCAAGGGCAGAAATAAAATCAGAAAATTCAGCTCTAAGAAGAATACTAATGTGACTAGCTTCAGGTCAGAGGGCTTAGTTGTCTGTTGGCAGAGAGAAAAAGGGAGAATTACGTTACATTACATTACGCATCGTCTTACATTACTATGCGCTGATCTGGCCCTTGCTGACTTCTCCAATATGTATCCCGCCACTCTCCTCCTTGCTTGTTGCATATGTCTGTCATCTCTGTTAATGCCACTGAAGCAAAAGTGCTAGATGCCTAAAAATTTCATGTAGTGAGTCATTTCCTCCACCTGTGTCCACAGACTCTCATCCCTATGAATGTTTCTCCGATTTCCATCTTGTTTTTTGAGCTGGAACATAATTATTATGCATGTATCACACATGATGAATCTGAGGTGCAAAGGTGCAAACTTATTTTCTAAACTTTATATGAGGAAGGGATGCAGCTGGGATTTAGAACAAGATGCCGTACTCCAGATCCCATGCTTTTGATAAATATACTTTAACACTTTTCCTAGCAACTTTTAACCATAAAATGAAGGAAACATAACAAAAACTTTGTTTCATTTCTAATATAGATTCTGATTAGCTTGGCTTTGCTGAGGTAAAAAAAAATGCAAATATGTAACTAATCATAATTTAGTATACAACATATTTAGCCTATGGGATCAGTTATTTTGATGACCACTTGTTCTCCTTAAACATGATTATCCAGTTCAGTCTACTCAATAAAAAAAACTATTCTTACATCCCTCTATGTAATACTTTTTCATTCACCACAGGGCAACACAATTTTCTTTACCAATGCTAGAGATGCAAGAGCCATTACATAGCAATTTGTCATAGGAAGTGAGCTCAACGTTTTCTAGCTACTTCAAAAAGAAGCTCCCACATAGCTGAGTGTTGGCTACATAATTCTTTTCTGAACACTATAGTCCCAGAGTTTCTAATTCAAGAGTAGAGATTTGGGAAGAGAGACAATGAGATTTTCTACATCCTGCAAGTTTTTGATTTGTTCTGTTTTTAAAAGCTAGCTTTAGTGAACTTAAAATTGTTTTTTCAGATTCAATGAATCATAGAGTTAAATTGTATATCCTAGAATCTAACCATAGATCAAGTGCAAACTTTAGTTTGTGTAGTTTGTATGCATGTGTGTGTGTGCTGTGAGTTTTCCTCTTACTTCATGTATTCATAGATATTTCCCAATTGGAATATCCATAATTGGAATTCATATTGAAAAAGAGTTTGCTAGAAGCTAATAGTAATTGACACTTATGACCAGAAATTTTGATTACATAGGCTAACCAACATGATCAGTGTTTAAATATGAAATTAGATTTTTGAAGTTTTGAGGAATCATTATCACTGACCTTCATTATTCAACCACTATTATTCCATTGATTCAAGGAATAAAGTATTTAGTTTTTACTTCAAAAGATGTGAAAATCTAATAATTCATTGTATGGTGAACACTTGGATGAAAAACCACTTTGTCACATATATCTTTCTATTTTGCTTTTTATTATCTATCTACCTAACTACCTATGTATCCCTCTGTCATCTATCTATCCATTTATTTCACCTGCCATCTTTCCATATATACATTTATTTATATCAACCTACATCTTTATTCATATACCTCTCAATATTATAAACTTATGACATAAACCTTTTGCCCATCTTTCTACAAATGCAGCCATTTGGTGACAAGGATAGGCAATGATAGGCAATAATAACCTCTTTTCCTAGCGTCTTCCAAAGTGACTTGCTCATAGTAAGAATTTTTTGAATGCTATTCAATGAAATAATTTACGGTATTTTTTTCTAATTAATTGGCAAGAGCAATCATCAATCTCATATACCAAACAATTCATCTAAATGAACCAGTGGAAAAAGACAAGCTTCTGCAGGAAGATTTGGAAAATCTCAGTATATATAACCTTAGATAGTTTAGACCAGTTTCCTGTAACATGTTTTGTTCATTAACAAGTATTTATTGAATGATGGGAGAGGGAAATGGCACCCCACTCCAGTATTCTTGCCCGGAAAATCCCATGGACGGAGGAGCCTGGTAGGCTGCAGTCCATGGGGTTGCTAAGAGTCGGACACGACTTCACTTTCACTTTTCACTTTCATGCATTGGAGAAGGAAATGGCAACCCACTCCAGTGTTCTTGCCTGGAGAATCCCAGGGATGGGGGAGCCTGGTGGGCTGCCGTCTATGGGGTCCCACAGAGTTGGACATGACTGAAGTGACTTAGCAGCAGCAGCAGCATTGAATGATGACTTGGTACTAGGCGTCTTTTGAAGTGAATGGGTATTGAGGAAAAGAAACAAACAAATGCAGAAGTGAATGACTATACTGTACACCTAAAACTAATATACTATTAGAATTCAACTACACTTCAATTAAGAAAAAAAAAAAAAACTACTTGAGTAAACATGCATATGCACACAAACATTTTTAGCATGTTTTGTACAGACACACATGTCACCATACTTCTGTACGTGAGGTCGTGAGTAGAAGGGGCACTAGGTACAGTGGAGTCTGGAGGTACCGAGGGCGATGGGGATTAACACGGCTGCATTACTGGACAAGTAGAGCAAAGCCCCTCGTTCTGGTTACTCTCTAGATGTTGGCACCTACAAAGAGAAAATAGCAAAGATCTTCGAGTGATAGCTCTCGTAGCACAGGGAGTTCAGCTTGGTTCTCTGTGATGACCTAGCTGGGAGACGGGAGGGAGACTCAAGAGGGAGGGTATATATGTATACTTATACCTGATTCACGTTATTATACAGCTAAAGTAACACAACACTGTAAAGCAATTATACTCCAATAAAAAATAAAATAATCATAAAATAATTAAAAACATCGTAGGGTGAAAAGCTAGAAAAGGAAAAAATGAAAAAACAGACAAAAGCAAATGAAAGCACCCTTGTGCTCTTCCAGAGTTTACACTCTAGTTTAACAAGATGACAGTTCACAAGCAGTGTGTGTGTGTGTGTGTGTGTGTAGAGAGAAATAAAACATAATAGAGGAAAAGTCAAAGCTGCATGAGCATAATCTTTAATATGATCAGCATGATTTTTGAGTATCATAAAAGAAATGTGGAAATAGAAGAGCAGTTCAAGGTATTAGATACAAATATTGTATTTTTATCTTCAAGTAAGGCACAAACTGTATTCACAGTTGTGGCTTACTGTCACAATCTACAAGATAATTCATATCAATGAAAAGAATAGATTTATAGGAACTGTCATATAATCATTTGATAAGAAAATTGATTGTTTAGTTACCATCATAATTTTAGAGAGGATAAAAAGATCTTTCACTTCCCCACAAGTTTTCTTTTTTAACCTGATTTTATGCCTGAAGCAAAACAGTACACTGATTTCCTCAAGCAAATTACTTATACAGAAGTATGATGACAAGTCTTCTGGCAGTCCTTAGATCAATGATAACTAATAGTTATTACTGTGTCTATGTCTTTTTGAATTATTTGTTCACAACTATAGAAAGAGATCAGGTTATCTTTAGCCAAATAAAGTAATTTATGGGAAAAATATGGGATCCCCCAAAGAATCAAAGCAAAGCTATAGTAAAGGAATTCTTGAGCATGTCTTAAACAGGAGAAAATATGTAGTTCATTATAAATCAATGGAGACTCTCCCTAGCAAACAAAGACAAGAGGAATTACCTAAGTAAATGAATTAACACACTTATATAGGAACTGTAAAACAGTGAATTCTTGTCTTATTCTTCTCCTTCCAATTAAGACCACTGAGCCCTAATACCTCATGCTGGAATTAAGCTGCATATTTTTACTCTCATACATGCTATACATTATAAAGAAGCCTTATGGTGGATTATGATGAGAACCATCAGTGGACTGTAATGTTTTCATTGCTTTATTTATCTTTATGTCTTATTTCTACTACATTCTCTGAAAGTGTGTTAGTCTCTCAGTTGAGTCTGACTGTCAACCCCATGGACTGTAGCCCACCAGGCTCTTCTGTCCATGGAATTCTCCAGGCAAGAACACTGGAGTGGGTAGATACCCTTCTTCAGGGGATCTTCCCTACCCAGGGATCAAACACAAATCTCCTGAATTTCAGGCAGATTCTTTACCAACTGAGCCATCAGGGAAGTCCTAACTATGTTCTCTACTCGATGGTACTATGGTATTCTAAATATCTTACAATAAAAATACATATTACCAAGTTCTTATTTCTCTTCCCTTATTCTACTCATCATGTTTATTAGACCAGGCCTATAGAGGTATTTTAGATCATAATGGGCAATCATAAATTCTTAAACGCAATGCCAAGAACTGGGTCTCTGCCAACGTAATCTCAATATTTGCTCACTTTCAAATATTAATGGCATGTAGTTGAATATGCTGAAGTGCATTGATGTGTTTGATGCATATGATTCTCTCATCTTCATATCAATAATTTTAAAATTCCTATTTACTCATATATTTAATCACATAATTCAGAGTTTATAGTACAATATTATGACTAAGTTATAACTACCTTAATTTTGTTTTGGATTATAGCACCCTATCTCCCAATCTCTTAATAATTCATCACATCAGTGTCCACTAGGACAGTCTTGTTTAGCCTGTGTGTATTGGTCGTCACCCTCACAGAATATCATCAGTTCTACATTTCTGAATAGACCAAATCTTGAGGCTGGTTCTTCTGTTCATTGGAAACGGGAATAATTCAGTCAAAGCAGAATTAAAAAATAGAAAGGGCTAGAACAAAATCAAGAACTAGATAAAGAATGAGAAAAAGGCAGGAGAGAGGGAATGAATAGAGATAATAAAAACTTACCCTTATTTAAACTAGCGACAGAACAAGGATGATCATAGATATTTCTATTAGGGATCAGGAGCTCTTTCCTAAAGAAGTTAGAAGCTTCTGGCAAATTGACTGAATTTCAAAACTAATGAAGCTAAGTGTATCAATCTCCTAATTATTGAATTTTCTATGACAATTTATTTTCCATCATATTTGTTTCTTTTGGTTTTCCTTCAGCTTGCAGATAATTTTTGGCCCTCTTCATTTAACATTTTACTGCTCAATGTTTTATCACTTGCTATTATTTAGTATCATTTAATATTTAGAAACATGATCTATTCATTGGGATTTACAAATTATTAATTTGTCTGCATATGTACATATTTCTACATATCTCATTTCTCTGCCTTTTCATTCAATTTAGTTTTTCCTCTCAAAGTTTCTAGTTCTCTATTTTGCCATCTCCTTCTCCCTTTCCCTCTTCTTTCCACTCCCTTTCTCATTTTCTCTGTTTCTCTCACTTATTATTTTAAAGAAGCTCTGATGTGGGCAAGAGAGAGACATCTTTCCAATTTATTCCTCAGCCAGTGATGAAATATGCCCACAGGCAATACTAAATTGTTGCAGCAAAATAATCTGGAGAGAAGATGAAGAATCACATTTTCTGCTGTCACTGTTTATGATGATGGCCTTGCTAAAGTCGTTTGCTGGAGCCGATGTCTAAGACAAACTATACACGAGCAAGGCCATCGTTGCTTTAACTTCACAGTGCAGGGGACTGAGGACTTCAATCTTCAGGTTTGCTTTGGATTTTTTTTTTTCAAATCAACCCACTCTACCTTGATTGATAGTTAGTAAGGTAAATCTACTCTTCCATTTAAAAGTAAGTGTCTCAGGGTCAATAATTTAATTTCTTCTACTGGACTTTTTATAGGTACAAAATGGTCAAATATTTTCTTGCTGAAAATAAATTGTGTGTGTCATATCCAGCCTGTTTTTTTTTTTTTTTTTTTCCCCCAGTATATATAGGACTTCACCTTCTATAGTCTTGTTTGTTTTAGTGAAGTGAGTTGCTTCATCAGAAGAAGATTATGTGGACTGTCACACATGACCTAAATGTTGGACTTAGTGACTTGGGGATTAAATGCTGTATTTTGTTGATTTATAAACATTGTTATAAATTTGTGCAAAATACTGTGCCTATAAGTAATAGACACAAAATAGAAAAACCAAGAAGTCTGCTAGAGAGCTAAATTTTGAGACAACAGAAATTCAGATATTTTTCTAAGAGAAAAAAAAAATGCTACTACACCTCGCCTAGTCTTATCAATTACTTTCACTTTATATTTCTTTTGAAAAATCCAGCATTACTGTATTAAAACATTTAATTACACTCTAAGTTAAACACAGTAATCAAATTGTATTGATGAGGTAAATACTCTAAGGTCTTATTTTACTCTGTTCCTATTCTGAGCCCTACTATCCTAATAGGACTTCCATAGTGGTAAAAAACCTACCTGCTAATGCAGCAGACACAGATTCAGTCCCTGGGTTGGGAAGATCCCTTGCAGGAGGGCATGGCAGCCCACTCCAGTGTTCTTGCCTAGAAAATCCCATGGACAGAATAGCCCCGTGGGCTACATACAGTCCCTGGGATCCCAAATGACTCAGCAGTGACTGAGCAAGCATGCATTCATACACACATTATTCTAATAGGATTGTCTACATGTCCCTGCTATTTAGATTCCTGGAAACAGGTGCCTTGTTCCTGTCTTTTCCAAGCCTAGGAAAAGAGAATTTCTAAGTACTGAAAAGTAAAATGATATCCCAGGAAGGAGTGAATCCTTCCCCAACATGTGCCTTGGAAATAACATTTTGTAATGTTATTACAAATGCGTAATGTCCTTCTGCAGAAAAAACTCCTAAACTTGGTATCACCAGGTAAATTAACATTCTTCCTTCAAAACCTCAGTTCCCCACATCAGACTTGTTATATTCTAAGATTTTATTCTTACAAAAAAAGCAACAAAATAAACACCATTATGGGTGAGACCAAGTATGGGAAAAACTCAAATACTAGTGACTATCAGGGACTAGAATATTCATCCCAGGGGGACAAGCTATACAATTTGGATGAAGTGAATCCTAATGAGAAAGCTTACTGGAAACAAAATATCCTTCTCATATGCAACTAAAAGCATCAATATCTTCCTTCCACACTCAGGTAAATACGGAATTTCATCTCCTTTCTGTTATTCACCTAGGAGTTAATGTTCTCTTCTGATCAAAACTCCTATCTTGGCAAGTACTCAATACATATTTATTGTTGTTATTATTAATTTAGATCTGTATCATAATTTATATAGTCTGTTAAAATTAGCTGTTTGTTTACAAAAATCAAGTTCTTATTTGTTCAAATAACTGAGTATGCATAGAAAATGATCTTCAAAATAAAAGAACAGAGAAGTTCATCTCAAACATAATTCTAAATCCCCCTGAGTTTGGAACAATGGTTTTATCTATGTTTAACACATATAAAGCACGGAAAATCTCCCTGAAAAATTCAAAAGACTTTCATTGACATCAAATGTCTTTAAGAGAGAGTGTTTGGAGGGTTTGGTGTAAATGAATTACAATATGTGGATTAACTTTCCCACATATTATACAAAATTCAAAAATTAAGTGGGAGCATTTCAAAGAAGTATGCTTTGAGTTTTGTCAATTAAAAATAAAGTAGAATTAGTGAAAATTTTTTTTTCCATTTAGTCATTTATGGATATGAGAGTTTGACTATAAAGAAAGCTGAGCGCCAAAGAATTGATGCTTTTGAACTGTGGCGTTGGAGAAAACTCTTGAAAGTCCCTTGGAATGCAAGAAGATTCAACCAGTCAAAATCAGTCCCTAATATTCATTGGAAGGACTGATGTTGAAGCTGAAACTCCAATACTTTGGCCACCTTATGTGAAGAACTGACTCCTTAGAAAAGACCCTTATGCTGGGAAAGATTGAAGGCAGGAAAAGGGGGTGACAAAGGAAGAGATGGTTGCATGGCATCACTGACTTGATAGACATGAGTTTCAGCAAGCTCTGGGAGTTGATGATGGGCAGGGAAGCCTGGAATGCTGCAGTCTCTGGGGTCTCAAAGAGTCGGACATGATTGAGCGACTGAATTGAGAATTAGTGACATCTTTAAGAGGTCAACAGCATAGTGGGGTTGGTTTGTTTCTAATTCTACAGGCATCTGTACACACTTTGGAAGCAGACACACTCTCCCATGTACTAACTGCATAACTTTGAACAAATTCTTTACTTTCCTGAGCTTCAACGTCCTCATATGTCCAGTGGAATTAGTAATACTTAACTCACAGTGCCTAACCCACAGCTGTGTGGATTCAGTGCATACTTAGTCACTCAGCTGTGTCCAACTCTTTGTGACCCTTTGGACTATAACCTACCAGGCTCCTCTGTTCATGGGATTTTTAGGCAAGAATACTAGAGTGGGTTGCCACTTTATTCTCCAGTGTGGATTCAGTAAAAATGTTTAATTTATGCACAGCACTTAGAAGATATGTATACTTGTATGAACATATGTCTTAATGTGTATAAGTGTGGATATATGTGCTTTACATGTGTGAGTGTGCATGGGTAAATATGTGTGTGAGTACATGGTATTTACAAATGTGTGTGTAAGTATGTGTTTTTATGAGTGTGTATATATACATAAGACTCTTTGAAGGTAATTATGTATGTGCATGATTGTGCAAATGTATGATAGTGGGAGTGTGTCAGTATGCACACACATGTATTTATGTGCCCATATGCTGGGTGCCTCTTTTCACTGTAGAAGTAATAGGTTGTAAACTATAAAAATCAGTTGGATAGAATGTGCAATGGTATTAATCTGGCACCTATATTGGAGTTTTTAAAAAAACTTTATTGACTTTATATTGATAATTACAGTTAACATGAGTTCTACATTCTTAATAAAGTTTAATAATATGATGCAATATTATTGACTATAGAAACAAAGTTGTATAGATCTCCAGATCAATAGATGCTGATTAACTGAAGGTTTATGTCAATAAATTAGTAACTTCCATTCCTACTTCTCCACCAACCACTGAAAACCACCATTTCACTCTTTGATTCTATAAATCTGACAATTATTCATATCTCATCTAAATGGAATCATGTAGTTGTTTTTCTTTGACTGGCTTCTAAACTCTTTTCTTGACTCCACCTTCATTCCTATCTAGTCAACTCCCACACTATCATCAAAGCTAGCTTGCTTTTTAGCAAAACTTAACCACTTGCCATGGGCGCTTCCCAGGTGGTGCTAGTGGTAAAGAACCTGCCTGCCAATGCAGGAGATGTAAGAGCAGTGGATTCAATCGCTGGGTCTGGAAGATTCTCTGGAGGAGGGCTTGGCAATCCACTCTAGTATTATTGCCTAGGAAATTCCATGGATAGAGGAACCTGGCATGTTACAGTCTATAGGATCTCAGAGTTGCACATCACTGAAGCAACTTAGCATATAGGAATGCACCATTTGCCATGATCTTATAAAACATGAAAGGGAGTTTAGGATTTTTGAGAAGAAGAAAATGTGAATATCTACTTCTCAAGGGCCATATTTGTTTTGGTAAATGTCCACTGTCCAATTTTTAACACAGCTTATGATATAAGTGGGATGCACAAAAGTATCTGTTGAATTGAATAATTAATTAATTAGGAATTATATCTCCTTAAAGAGACAGCCTATCATTTATAATTTCCTACTAACAAAAAGAGAAAGCAGTTCTTAGTATATTGCAAGTTTTCAAAATATTATTTGAATTAACAGCTGTGAAAACACTGAAGATTCACTCTAAAGTGTAAAATAATTATAATAGCTTAAATGTGCCTCTGCTTTAAG
The DNA here is from genome assembly GCF_029407905.1 of Bubalus kerabau. Lineage (NCBI taxonomy): Eukaryota > Metazoa > Chordata > Mammalia > Artiodactyla > Bovidae > Bubalus > Bubalus kerabau. The sequence continues at coordinate 59,918,297 of NC_073625.1, forward strand.
GGTGATTCTTATTTTGAGAAAATCAGATCTGCAATATCCAGCACAAACTTTAGTGGTATAAAAATACTAATAGCATGAAGATGAATTTGAAAATGAATTTAAAAAGTGAGAAACAGGAGTGATGAATGCCATGACTAATGCTTTAATTTCTACAGAAGCTCAACTGAATTCTAGGAAAATTATAATAATTAATTTCCCTGGAATGGAACTCTTTCAGAATTGTGAATGTTAAACTCTCTCTGAGAGATGAAGCATCTTTGGGAAAGATACTTTATTTTTCCAGTGAGATAACTAACAGAAAGGGCTGTCTTTCCTTTTCTGGGATGTGTTCTAATAGGCTGGGCTAACCAGAACTGCTGCAACTGTTTTGCTACCTATATTAAAGTGAAATCAAATTAAGAATGGCACAATTAAGATGTTTAAAGGGGACTTCCCTGGTGGCCCAGTGGTTAAGACTACACCTTCCACTGCATGGGGCATGGGTTCGGTCCCTGATCAGGGAACTAAACATTCCACGTGTTAAAAAAAAAAAAAAAAAAAAGATGTTTAAAGAAGCTACATCTTGAAAATATTGTTAAATGGATGACTAAAGCAACCTGGAAGTTACGTCAACCTTGGACTTCTTGAGGAAAACAATACAGTTTGCTTATTTCTCAAAATAATTGATTTTTGTCACTTACAACCCAGAGTTCTAAGAGACTGACAAATATTTGTGTTATTTTTGTAGTGTTTAGTTTTTGTTTTGGTTTGTTTTACTTACATATTGTTATTCCAATTCACCACCAAGAATAATTGTTTCCTAACACAAATGCATACAATGAAATAGAAATTTTAAAAAAGGCTAAGGGAGAGGGAAGAGAAATATGGATATTATTTACATATGGAACACAAAGTAAAGTGAATTCCTTGAAAGGAGCATCACCATTATTCCTGTAGGACAGAGGTATGCTGTAAATTTGGTCTGAGGTTCCTATCAGCTAAAGCAAAAAGGTAAACACCATCAGTTGAAAATTTGTCTTCAATTAGATAGAAAGAAAGGGTTTTTTTTTTGAGGAACATCTGAGTCATTTTTGGTTTTGTTTGTTTTGTTTTGGGTATGGCATATGAAGACTTCATAAAAGAGAACACTATAAGATGAACAGCTCTGTGTCTATAAATCATATCACTTTCCACTCAAGCTGAGAAAGCAGCTCTGGAGTGAAAAGTGAGAGATCAACAATGTCATTCTGTGCTTATCTGTCTGTGATAAAACTCTATGTTTCCGGTGACAAAAAAAGAAAAACAACTCAAACTGCTTTAAACAACAACAACAACAAAAATATTTGGTACATTTTGCTAACTTAAAATAGTTAAGGCAAAGATAAATTGGATTTAGCCTCTTTAGCAATATCACCAAAAACCCAGCTTCTATCTCTTTTTATTTCTCACATAGCCAGTCCTCTGAGTCCCATGAGTTCACCTCCGGCAGCATCAGATGCTCTTGGGGTCACACTGACCAACCTCACTGCCCTTCAGAGTGAGAATGTGCCAGTTTCTCTGAGCAGCTAAGCTGAATTCCTCAATCTGGTTTTCAGTCAGTGCTTCAAAATTTGTAACTCTTTTGTGAATCAAAATTTTATGATTAAGCTAACTGAATTAAGCCAGCTACTAAGTCTATATAAAGGTAAAGGTAGGGTCTCTCCTATTCAACTTGACTGAGATTTTTAAAAAAATGTCAAAATAAATATGCAAGAGTGCTAAACAGTGTGAATAATAGAAGTTCTAAACAATCTATACTTATTTACTTAAAAATTATATACTGTTTCAGAAAGCTGCCTAGACAGATAACAAAATATGCAAATAAATCAGGTTGAAAGGAAACTAAAAACACAGGGGGAAAAAAAAAAGAATTAGACTAACATACCAAGGTTTCATGAGCTATATTTTTAACATGATAAAGTTAATACTTGATGGAGTACTTAATTATAGCTATTTTAAATTAGTAAAGTGTTAATTCCTCAGTCATGTCCGACTCTTTGTGACACCATAGACTTTATAACACCTACCAGGCTCCTCTCTCCATAGAATTCTCCAGGCAAGAAATTTGGAGTGGTTAGCTATCCACTTTTCTAGGGGATCATCCTGACTCAGAGATCAAACCTGGGTCTCCTGCATTGCAGGAGTCACCAGGGAAGCCCAAATTCTCTTCCACTTATAGCTTGTACTTTATTTTTAATACCTTTAATTTACAAGAAGTGCATGTGTGCTAAGTCACTTCAGCTGTGTCCGACTCTTTGTGACCCTATGGACTGTAGCCCAGCAGGCTCCTTTGTCCATAGGATTCTCCAGGCAAGAATTCTGAGGTGGATTGCCATGCCCTCCTCCAGGAAATCTTCCCAAGGGTCAAACTGCTGTCTCTTATGTCTCCTGCATTGACAGGCAGATTCTTTACCACTAGCACCACCTGGGAAGCTCCATTTACAAGACAACCAATCATAATAGAGTTAATTATGCACTTTCATTCATAATATACACTTTAACATACAAACATATGAAAATTCTCTCCTTTTCTCTCCATAAAATATAAATACACTTAAGAAAGAAAAAAGCAATTACTAAGGAAGGAAAAAAACAATTACTAAATTACTTTGTTATATCTTTTTTTATTTTCTACATGAGATAGTATATCAGAGGGGATGTCTTTGATCATATTGTCATAAAATCACACCTAATTTCTTATGTGGTGTAGTAAACTGGGACTTCCCAGGTGACTCAGTAGTAAAGAATCCAGCTGCCAAGCAGAAGACGCAGGCTCGATTCCCTGGAGAAGGAAATGGCAACCCACTCCAGTATTCTTGCTTGGGAAATTTCATCAACAGAGTAGCCTGGCGGGCTACAGTCCAAGGAGTCACAAAGAGTTGAGCAGGACTTAGCAACTAAATAACAGCAGTACTGACACACGTTGACCACCTAATATTATTTTTTCACTATCTTCTGAAAAAGGTTAAGGCAATGATGTAGAATTGAATCTCCTTTCTTTAAACTCTGTGTGGCAAATTTTGAAAGCTCAACAGAGTAAACATGTGCACTTTAAAAAACAGTGACAATGAATGTTTGGTTATACTTATAACTTAGAGAGGGCTAAGTTGCATGAATTGTTTGACACTACTCAAATCATCTGAATCTGGGTAGCCTTAACTTTTCTAAGATTACTGATATTATCTTTGAGAGAACCAAGCAAAGTTCCCAGTGTTCTTTCCTAGCACACTTTTTTTCAAACTATTTGATACAGGACAGTGATTTATCAAAATGTTTAAAAGAGCATCAGCACAGTTAAATCTTGCCTAATTCTAATTCCAATCATGGATGGAAAATGGGGTTTTTACTTCAACTTGTTACAGGAAGCTGTGTTATAAACCTGGAAGAATTATAAAGACTAATAAATTGTACATGCATTTGTTCTCAAACTCTATAATTTTCTTTTTGATAGAAACTGGATTTAAAAAATTATGTGCAGTTGTTCACTATAAATCCACAAGTTCAGTTCAGTTCAGTCACTCAGTCGTGTCCGACTCTTTGCAACCCCATGAATCACAGCACGCCAGGCCTCCCTGTCCATCACCAGCTCCCGGAGTTCACCCAGACTCACATCCATCGAGTCAGTGATGCCATCTAGCCATCTCATCTTCTGTTGTCCCCTTCTCCTCCTGCCCCCAATCCCTCCCAGTATCAGAGTCTTTTCCAATGAGCCAACTCTTCTCATGAGGTGGCCAAAGTACTGGAGTCTCAGCTTGAGCATCATTCCTTCCAAAGAAATCCCAGGCTGATCTTTAGAATGGACTGGTTGGATCTCCTTACAGTCCAAGGGACTCTAAAGAGTCTTCTCCAACACCACAGTTCAAAAGCATCAATTCTTCGGTGCTCAGCCTTCTTCACAGTCCAACTCTCACATCCATACATCAACACAGGAAAAACCATAGCCTTGACTAGATGAACCTTTGTTGGCAAGGTAATGTCTCTGCTTTTGAATATGCTATCTAGGTTGGTCATAACTTTCCTTCCAAGGAGTAAACGTCTTTTAATTTCATGGCTGCAGTCACCATCTGCAGTGATTTTTGAGCCCAAAAAACAAAGTCTGACACTGTTTCCACTGTTTCCCCATCCATTTCCCATGAAGTGTTGGGACCAGATGCCATGATCTTCATTTTCTGAATGCTGAGTTTTAAGCCAACTTTTTCACTCTCCACTTTCACTTTCATCAAGAGGCTTTTTAGTTCCTCTTCACTTTCTGCCATAAGGGTGGTGTCATCTGCATATCTGAGGTTATTGATATTTCTCCCGGCAATCTTGATTCCAGCTTGTGCTTCTTCCAGTCCAGCGTTTCTCATGATGTACTCTGCATATAAGTTAAGTAAGCAGGGTGACAATATACAGCCTTGACGTACTCCTTTTCCTCTTTGGAACCACTCTGTTGTTCCATGTCCAGTTCTAACTGTTGCTTCCTGACCTGCATACAAATTTCTCAAGAGGCAGATCAGGTGGTCAGGTATTCCCATCTCTTTCAGAATTTTCCACAGTTGATTGTGATCCACACAGTCAAAGGCTTTGGCATAGTCAATAAAGCAGAAATAGATGTTTTTTTCTGGAACTCTCTTGCTTTTTCCATGATCCAGTGGATGTTGGCAATTTGACCTCTGTTTCCTCTGCCTTTTCTAAAACCAGCTTGAACATCAGGAAGTTCACGATTCACATATTTCTGAATCCTGGCTTGGAGAATTTTGAGCATTACTTTACTAGCATGTGAGGACTGTAATGCAAAAGTAAGAAGTCAAGAAACACCTGGAGTAACAGGCAAATTTGGCCTTGGAATACGGAGTGAAGCAGGGCAAAGACTAATAGAGCTTTGCCAAGAAAATGCACTGGTAACAGAAAACACCCTCTTCCAACAACACAAGAGAAGACTCTACACATGGACATCACCAGATGGTCAACATTGAAATCAGATTGGTTATATTATTTGCAGCCAAAGATGGAGAAGCTCTATACAGTCAGCAAAAACAAGACCAGCAGCTGACTGTGGCTCAGATCATGAACTCCTTATTGCCAAATTCAGACTTAAATTGAAGAAAGTAGGGAAAACCACTAGATCATTCAGGTATGACCTAAATCCACAAAACCCACTACAATTGATGGATCAAGAAGTTGTAAAATATATTAAATTCCCAATCAGCAAAAACTCAGAGATCTAGTAAAAATACCAATTTGATACAAATTCATAGAAAATGTCCTAAACTTGAGAACATATTAATGTAGCTCAAGGCTTAATATAAATCTCAGCAGATAACCATGAAGAATTAGTAATAAGGAAGTGGTTTTACATTCCTTGTCATGTTTTCTATTTGAAGTTTGCTTAATTTGTATTCTCTATGATCCTTCTTTCTGTATGCAAAATCTTTATTCTGATAGAAATGAGAAATGAATCCAAGTATCATTTTGTTGACTTGGCTTAGTTTAGCTTTTTTTTTTTTTTAATTACATTGGATGCCTTTCTCATGAGGCAGAGTTGGTAGTCAATTCTTAGTGTAAGAACAATAACTTCCCCCTCAATAAACATGTACACATTTAGAATTCTCCTATCAGGGGTTGATTTTATTAGTCCTTTACACATAAACACATTTTTTAAAGAATCACCTTTACCTATTTATGTCCTGCCTCTTAATCAAACATGTCACTTGAAGAGTGTCTGGTATATAAAATTAATGTCAAAGAACAGAAGACTTCTTAGCTAAAATAATTAAGGAAGTTCAAGATGGACAGTGAGTTCTGGCGTGCTGCAATTCATGGGGTCGCAAAGAGTCGGACACGACTGATCGACTGAACTGAACTGAACTGAACTGAAGAATGGAATCAGACATAACAGTATAAACTTATCTCAAGCATTTGATTTTACTTATTTTAATCTAAAATTATAAGTATGCAATTTGCTACATGCAATTAATACTAATTGCTAATTAGTTAGCGATTAGTAATAATTGCTAATTAATACTTGCAACGTTACTTTTTATGTATCAAGGGCTTCCCTAGTGTCTCAGCTGGTAAAGAATCAACATGCAATGTAGGAGACCTGAGTTTGATCCCTGGGTTGGGAAGATCCCTTGAGGAAAGGAATGGCTACCCACTCCAGTATTCTGGCCTGGAGAATTTAATGGACTGTATGGTCCACGGGGTTGTAAAGAGTCAGACATGACTGAGAGATTTCACTTTCCCTTCACTTCACTTTACTGAGTGCTAGGAACAAAGTTATTTTTAAAAGTTAATATCTTTTTTAGTAGAGAGACATTTCTTTAATGATGTAAAGGGATATTTTTTTTAGTATGGGTTCAATTGATTGGGGTTCAAACACGTATTGTTCCTATACACCTCACCAGTAACACAGTTTCTAAAAAGATCTGTAAGTTTCCATTTCTTTAAAGTAGCCTGAAAATTTTGTCAGTGGCACAGGAATCTGCAGTCAAGATTCTTCTGAAAGTTTACCCCTTATTTGCAATATTTACATTTTGTTGTCCATGCCTTTTTTTTAAACTTTAAAATTTTAATTTATTTGCATTCCTTTAGTCTTTCTTGGCTAATCAGCTTCGTTTCCATAAGGAAAATAGCATTCATGTTCATATTTTATTTGATGATGTTGTATTTGTCTAAATTATGGCATTAAAATATCAATTGAAAAATTCCCCAGAGGGATGGTATGGGGAGGGAATAGGGAGGAGGGTTCAGGATGGGGAACACATGTATACCTGTGGCAGATTCATTTTGATATTTGGCAAAACTAATACAATGTTGTAAAGTTTAAAAATAAAATAAAATTAAAAAAAAAAAAAGAAATATAATTAAAAAAAAAAAAGAAAAGAAAAATGCCCTACTGGTCTAATGGTTAGGACTCCACCCTTTCTCTTAAAGGCACGAGTTCAATCCTTACCTATGGAGCTAAGTTCTGCATGGTGTGGCCAAAAGATAAATTATATATATATATATATATATATATATATATATATGAAAGTGAAAGTGAAGTTGCTCAGTCATGTCCAACTCTTTGCAACCCCATGGACTGTAGTCTACCACACTCCTCCTTCCATGGGATTTTCCAGGCAAGGGTACTGGAGTGGGTTTCCATTTCCTTCTCCAGAGGATCTTCCTGACCCAGGGATTGAACCCAGGTCTCCTACATTGTAGGCAGACGCTTTACCATCTGAGCCACCAGGGAAGGTGTGTATATATATATATATATATATATATATATATATATATATATATCTCCTTTGAACATGGCATAGTAAAGTTTGGGAAACAATGCAAAAGGATTCTTGGTGAGTCTAAAATGCAAATGCCAGGAGAAGTACCAGGCCTAGTGGAATGAGCACCAGGTGGGAGAGGTGTTAGAGTGAACAGATCCTTCACTGGATCTTAGCCAGATGGCTGAGAAGCGATAGTGGGATGGACAGAGAGAACAGAGCGCAGGCTATAATGGCATTAAATTACAAGCAGGCTTCGTATGGGATCTTTTGCTGTATGTTTACCAGTCCTACAAATGTGCCCTCCTCTCATATACACTAATTTCACATTCTATCCCACACTTAACCCTGCTGTCTTAATGGTATCATACTACTGTCAGCTTTACTTCATAGATATTGGTCTTGAGGGTTACGGTTAGTAATACTATAAGTTCTATTAAACAGACTAATAAACACAGTAGAAGTAGAACCTCCGTCTTGTTTCTAGAACTATTCTGAACAGACACAAACAAGTATAGCAGAATCTGTGAGCCTGTTGAGACAAAGATCAAGAAACTTCAAATGGATAAGAAAAGAATTGATCATGTTTAGGAAACTGCAAAGAAAATTATGACATGTAGAGAGCATTTGATAGGAATATATCTGTGAATATTCTAATCAATCTTTCTAGTCTAGACTTATACTGAACATACTTCAAGGAGTAGAAATATTCAGAAAAAAAAACATTGTTTATGAAAAGGTTTTTTTTTTTCTTATTATTCAAAATGGGCACAGCTTTACTAAGGCAGTAAGGGAGAAATTTTTTTTTTTTGAGATTATATTATCCAGTATTATGTTATTGAAAATTATTCCATAATACTACAGTGACATTTTAACAGCTATGATAAATTTAACCCTGTTGACATTCAAATATTTACTTTTATTTAATTCTCATCTCAATAATGATATAGTTGATTCCATCTGACAGTAAATATCTGTGTCTCTTTCTCTCTTTTTTTTAACCTTCTGAAATATCTGCTACTTTCACCTGTCAGTTTCATTTCATCTGAGCTCTGCTGTGAAAGGCACCTTGGTGAAGAATAAATAGCACACAGCTGGATACTGTGTAGACTCTGGAACCAAACAGCCTGAAATGAATTCTGTCTGTAACACCTGGCAGTGATGCAACTTTTGGGCAGGCAGCTAAATTCTACATACCTAATTTGCTCATCTGCAAATTGAGATAACAATTCTGCGTACTTCAACAGATTGTTGAGAAGTTTAAGTAATATATAACACTAAAAATACTGCCTGCATTAATAAATGCTACAAGTGTTGGTTACTAGTACCCACTTTTATTTTATTTAGATACTTGAATAATTATTTGATTTACTATATAGACCATTTACACTGTGATAAATGAGAATAAAATTATATGAATTATTTATTTTTATGTAAGCACAAGCTATTATTTTCCAAAAATTCAAACTCAGCCATCAGTACACACTTTTGTGTTTCACTACAAATACAGTCTAGATAAAAGAACAAACTACAACTTCAGGCAGAGCTAAATTTCTCTGCTTCAAATGTGCAAAATCCTTTTGATTATCTGTAATACTGATTTTTCAGAAGTTATTTAACTCCCAGTGATAATGTTTGTATCCCTGATCCTTAATTCAGCAGATTCAAAGAAGCCAAAATGCAGAAAATGTTAAAAGCAGAAATGTTAAATTCCTTGTTGGTTTAACCCTATGTTTTCTGTGTCCAAAAGTAAAGGAAGACTGCCCAAAGTCTTTTTTTTTTTTTTAATTTTATTTTATTTTTAAACTTTACATAATTGTATTAGTTTTGCCAAATATCAAAATGAATCCGCCACAGGTATACATGTGTTCCCCATCCCGAACCCTCCTCCCTCCTCCCTCCCCATTCCATCCCTCTGGGTCGTCCCAGTGCACCAGCCCCAAGCATCCAGTATCCTGCATCGAACCTGGACTGGCAACTCTTATGGACCCTGTGAGAGAGGGAGAGGGTGGGAAGATTTGGGAGAATGGCATTGAAACATGTAAAATATCATGTATGAAACGAGTTGCCCAAAGTCTTTAAAAGTGACTTAATGAGACCTTTTCTCACTAAAATGTTAAATGATGCAAAAACTTAAAGGACCCAGAATTTATATACATTCTATGAAGTCACTGGATTCTAAGACATGCACAGGTGCTAAATAATTATCAATGACTGTTACAATTTGATTAAACATCTTTTGAAAGGAGCTGTCATACTCTGGTATAAAATAACCCCTCAGGAAAGTACAGATCACTGTGTCAGTAAAAACAGAGAAAAATGGCTAAGTACACAAAAAAGAATCATCTTAAGGACAGAAAGAAAAAGGGCAATGAGTTCAAAGAGAAGAATCATCTATTAAAAAGGATACACGATTATAATTTTTGCAATTGTGTCTTTTCCTGGCTTTTTCATATTCTTTCTCAAGAGTTTGGGAAAGTCATTTAATCAATTCCAGTGCCTTATTTGTAAAATAGCTATGTTTTAAAAGTTTGATAGGCTAAAAATATGTATATTTACATTTGTAATTCATGTATCTTATTTGAGGCTTTAAAAACTTCACTCTGATGCAGTTTTCCAGTTCATTCTCCCAATCCTTAGTTTCGTTAAGTATTACTCTTTTCCACCTTCTCCTTCTTTTTTTATCCTTATAATATTTTTACTGAGGCAATTCAAATTTTGTGGCCTAAAGCTTGTATAAATTTGAGGAACCTCCTTAAGAAAAATCATCAGATCAGATCAAATCGGTCACTCAGTCGTGTCTGACTCTTTGCAACCTCATGAATCACAGCATGCCAGGCCTCCCTGTCCATCACCAACTCCTGGAGTTCACTGAGACTCATGTCCATCGAGTCAGTGATGCCATCCAGCCATCTCATCCTCTGTTGTCCCCTTCTCCTCCTGCCCCAGTCCCTCCCAGCATCAGAGTCTTTTCCAATGAGTCAACTCTTCACATGAGATGGCCAAAGTACTGGAGTTTCAGCTTTAGCATCATTCCAGTGTGTAAACATGATTGCCATAAAAGTGACCTTCATAAGTGAAGGTTCTGAAGTATAAGCTTCCTTAGTTTAATTATAAATTCACCATGTCTATAATGACTAGCCAGCACTTACCCATATTCACTAATATCATGTTATTTGCCAAGCAGTGCTAAATTCTCTTATTATTTCACCTGATAACTCACAGGGACTCTGTTAGAGACTATTAGCTCATTAATCCCTTTGAATATGTCCAAAATCATTCCCACCTCTGCTGACTCTATCAGCCTGTCCGAAGCCACTTGGAATTACTACGGTATCTGTCTAAAACTCTTCTTACTTGTATCCATGATCCTCTTCAGTCTCTCTTCAATTCAGTGGCCAAAAATCATGTTTAAAATCAGCTATTACATATCCTCTGATCAAAATGTCCCAGTAGTTTATTTTTTTCTGCAGAGAAACTACTTTTTGCAATAGTAAACCACATTTCCAACATCAAAAGTTCTCAATCTCTTCCTGACCTCATCATCTGCTACCCTCCTAACAAACCTGCTGTAGTCATACTCGTTAGCATTCTTGCTGCTACCCAAAGAATGTGTTAGTGGAAAGGGACATTTGAATCATATAATGAGATTTGATCATTTTAGTCACCTCTGGAAATCTGGATTTCTCTTTGAGAGTATCTTCATTTGATGTGTTACTTACTTCATTTATTCATGCATTTATTTTACTTTTATTAGATTTTGAGGCTAAATAATACATTGCCACAGTGGACAAAAAGATGATAAAAGAGTGAGGTACCCAAGTAGGGAGAGATGGCAAGGGAGCATATGGAAAGAGACTGGTGAGTAGGAATAGAAGCAGTACCCAGGCCTTGTCATACATCGTTAGCAATGGGGATTCACTAAAAAGTGACAAGAAGTAGGTGCCATGATAAGGTTTCAAAAGCATTTCTTTTCAATTGTTAGAAATAAAAGTCATCGTGCTATATACAGGAAGCTCAGCTCCATTATTTGTGGTGGCCTGGATGAATGAGATGGGTGAGAGGTTAGGAGGGAACCCCAAGAAGGAGGTGATATATGTACACATATAGCTGATTCGCTTCGCTGTACAGCAGAAACTAACAAAACATTGCAAAACAACTATACCCCAGCCAAGTTTAAAAAAAAGAAAAAGAAGATTTATCCTAGAAATGTATCAATACTGTCATCCAATGAATAACAACACAGCATATACTGGGCACTTACAATAAAATGCTTTTATTATCTTTGGTCTTTTGGGCACTCTCTATGTGGCTGTTTTCCATCTGTAAAATATATACTAATTTTATATACTAATATATATATTAGTTTATAAAATATATATTTTATATATAAGTTATATAAAATATATAAGTATATATATTATATTATATAAAATATATAAGTATATATGATATATACTAATAAGGCTTGTAACACTGAGTGATGATAACAGTTAAATGATGTTAGTTTTGTAAAGAGCTTAACAAAGTCCTGTGCTTATGCTGTGCTGTGCTGTGCTTAGTCCCAGTCATGTCTGATTCTTTGCGACCCCATGGAATGTAGCCCACCAGGCACCTCTGTCCATGGGAATTTCCTAGGCAAGAAGACTGGAGTGGGTTGCCATGCCCTCCTCCAGGGGATCTTCCCAACCCAGGGATCAAACTCAGGTCTACCTCATTGCAGATGAATTCTTTACAGTCTGAGCTACCAGGGAAGCCCTAACAAAGTCCCATTGATATATAATTAACAGTACATAATTTATATTTATATGATATTTATAATACATATTTCTCATTTCTATAACTTTGGTTTATTATAATAATTTAAAAACTATTCTCACCATTTCCTAAATTTGGTTCTTCATCTATATGTTGCAAACTTGTCTAATTCTGATAAAATCTTATTTGGTGATCATAATCATATACTGAGAACTTTCAACTATTATTAATCATTTGTGAAATGAGTAAGTTATCTGTTAGTAAGATAGTCTGAAAATATTCTTCTCTTACAAAATGAGGCCAACAGACATAAATCATGTACATTTATAAATTTACTCCTCAATTTATTTGTGTAATTTGTGTAATATTCCCAAGGTAGAAACATGAAAAGTGAATGCCACTTTTTTTCAATACTGAAAAGTCAATTTTAGTCTATTATGGCTTAACAAATAAAAAGTTCTACATTAGCAGGAGTAAAATATTTTTTTCAATTTTTGTGAGGTGGGATTTTATTTCCCTTAAGACAACTAAAAATGTGCTATTTTTCTTCATGACTTTAAACATACAGTTATTATAATTTACATTTTAAAAATTTCATTTTTCCTTCCAGAATTATAGAATTTAATTACATTCTGATATTAGTTAGTATTATCCAGAGAAAACACAACCAGTAGGAGATCTATCTCTCCATCCATCCATCATCCATCTATCTCGCAAGAAAGAGAGAGATTAATTATAAGGAATTTTTGCACATGACTAAATCCCAAAACTTCAGTCAGTAAGTTAGGGACCCAGGGTTTGTTGTTGTTCAGTTGCCAAGTTGTGTCCGACTCTGCAACCCCATGTTTTGCAGCACTCCAGGCTTCCCTATCTCTCACCATCTCCTGGAGTTTGTCCCACTTCATGTCCGTTGGTGATGCCATCCAATTGTCTTGTCCTTTGTCATCCCCTTCTCCTTCTGCTTTCAATCTTTCCCAGCATCAGGGTCTTTCCCAATAAGTCAGCTGTTTGCATCAGGTAGCCTAAGAATTGGACCCAAGATAGCTGATAGTTTAAGTTCATCTGAGTTGGAAGGCTTGAAAACTATGAGTCTACACTGTGATTCATTGTCCAAGGTCAGTAGAAGACAGATGTCTCAGTTCAAGTCACAAAAGTTCTCTGATAGCCTTTTTATTCTATCCTGGTTTTCAAATGACTGGATGAGAACCACCCTCCTTAGAGAAGGCAACCCACTCTACTCATTCTATGAATTCAAATGTTAATCTCATTTAGAAACACCATCTCAGACACATAAAGCTCGATCAAATGTCTGGACACTCTATGGCCCAAATTGACACATAAATCACTATATCTATAAGACTGAGGGAATTGATCAATTGTATTGGTATCAATTGAACTGTGGTATCAAAGACATAATTCAGAAATCAACACTGAAAATGCATCAGGGGTTTAGTGTTCTATGTGATATGATACTGATTGTACTTTGCACCCCTGTAACTTCTACTCAATGATATGTGTATGTGTATGTGTGTGTGTGTGTGTGTGTGTGCATGTGCTTAGTTGCTCAGTTGTATCTGACTCTTTGTGATCCCATGGTCTGTAGCCTGCCAGGCTCCTCTAAACATGAGGTTTTCCAGTCAAGAATACTAGAGTGGGTTGCCATTTCCTCGTCCAGGGAATCTTCACAATTCAGGGATTGAACCTGCATCTCCTGTGTCTCCCGCATTGCAGGCATATTCTCTACCCACTGAGCCATCAGGGAAGCCCTCTAATCAATGATAGATAACACTAGATTAATGCTGCAAAACAAGGAAAATGCTCTCCCTGATATACATGCTCAAAACACAATAATTTCTGCTGCCTTTGCTTAAGTGATGTTATCTCTGTGAGAAGATTGAACTGGGCAGGTTTTGTGTTCTATAGATATTCATAGGAATATCTCTTATCTTGCATGTGCTTCTTTCAATGTAACTGACATTCTTTCAATCAAAAGATGAGGGTCTATAATTCTTCCTGTGAATCTGAGTGGTGGACTTTTGATTATAGCTGGTCTGTTGTGCTTAGTCACTCAGTCCTGTCTGACTCTATGTGACCCCATGGACTGTAGTCCAGCAAGTTCCTCTGTCCATGGGGATTCCCCAGGCAAGAATACTGGAGTGGGTTGCCATGCCATCCTCCAGGGGATCTTCCTAACCCAGGGATCAAATCCAGGTCTCCCTCATTTTAGGCAGATTCTTTACCATCTGAGCCACCAAGGAGGCTGGTTCATATAAGGAAACTGGAGAACTTTAGAATCCTGAGTGATAATGTAACAAATCCAAAACTACTAAGGTATAAGGAAGCCCAAAATATGTGAAATAGTGTTCTGGCTGACAGAGCCAGTAGAAATACCTAATTACTGCCAGCATCAACCCTAGACATGAGTGAAATTACCTTCACACAATTCCTTTGCCCAGAAATTGAGGTCTCACAGGGGTAGCTTCTGAAATTATTGAGCAGATGGAAATTCTTTTTTTTTCTGAATTGCTGACACAAAGTATCGGTAGTCATAATAATATGATTGTTTTAAGAACAGAATTTTGGGGTGATATGATATGCACTTGTAAATAAATGCAAACTGCAAGTAGTATCTGTCATAATCAAAATTTAATTCATATGAAATTGGTTTTAAGTCTTGAGATTACTAATAATTAAAGCCTAAAAGGTTTTTAGAATAGTATTAAAATAGTATAGGTGCAGCCTAAATGGCCTGGAGGAGTCTGTTGGTAAAAGGCTTAAAGGAGATTAAGGGAAATGGCATTGGGCACTAGAGGAAAGGGGACTTGCCATATAGTTCCAGGGAATTTGGCAATATGTTTGCCTGAATGTGCAAAATAGAAATCATATCTAATTAACTTAATCACATAAAGAGATCTCCAGGCAGATTGTTGAAGATGCCACCTGGCCTTTTCTCTCTGCTTTAAATAAAATTTAAATAAAGAATGAACTGTTACATATTTTAAAAGTCAGAGTTTGTAGAATTCTAAATTAAAACTGTATCTTGTTGCCATATTTTCCAGATGACAAATCATTCACCAATTAAGAAATAGCTTTCAGGCAAGGATTCAATCCATGGTAGAACCATAGCTTCCTATGTTAAGACCTTAAAAGATTTAAGATGATACTTCACACAACCTTCCAGATAGACAGAAATCCCTCTAAAAATCACAAGGTAGTAACACAGGTCTTTTCTGTTAAATAAAAAGGGATTTCTAAGAATTTTCTCTCAGTAGTATCATTGAGAGACCAAATCAAAAGGGGATACTATTGATGAGATTTGGGGGTGTGATTGTTATCTATGGAGTGGTTTATAAACTGATACATTTTTAAAAGGATCACACCAACTTGCAGTGAAAAGGAAATACACAATATAAATTAATATTATTTTTGACCCATGCACTTCTATAAGCAAACAAAATAATGAAAAAAAAAAAAAAAAAGCATCCGGATATATACACACATGCCACTTCTTGTGAAAAAGGAGGGTTAACTTAGATGTTGTAATTAGAAGCCTAGAAATCTCACTCAGAATGAAAAATAGTCTTTACTGTGCTCAAAATATCCTGTACTTTCTGAATGACAGGATACTGAAGGATCGATTCTATACTTTTCACTTGTGTAATAGGATAATTGACCCAAATCCTTTGTCAAGTGGCTTTACAATGCTCTTTAATTGTGGGTTAAATATATGTCTCTCAAACGCTGTTAGACTTGGCCACATGACCTGCTTTGGCCAGTGGAATGTGAGCATATTTGACATGAAGAGATGCCTAAAACAGGTTACCATGGTCTGACTTTCCATCTGTCATTTGGCCCTTGAGGAACATGCTTCAACTGCAGGTCCAAACACGGACTAATGAAGGAGATCACGTTATAAGCCAAAGCCACCCAGCTCCCCTCCTAAAGTAGAACCCCCAGTCTGCTGGAGGTTGGTCAGCTGACCCTCACAGATAGCAGCAGACCTGTGAGTATAAGAATATGTTTTTGTTGTAAACCAGACATCTGCATGCCGGTTTTCTCATTTTAATCAAATAAATTTTCACAAATAATACCTCTACCTCTTTCCCACATGTTTTAACCATTTTGATTTTCTTTCATTGTGTTAGTTTCATAATCGTGTCTGACTCTTTGCGACCCCATGAACTGTAACCTGCCAGGCTCCTCTGTGCATGGAATTCTCCAGGAAAGAATATCGGAGTGGGTTGCCATTTCCTTCTCCAGGAGATCACCTAGGGATTGAACCTGGGTCTCCCGCATTGCAGGCAGATCCATGGCACTTACATACCTGACATATTGCATACTTATTGTTATTTTCTTTTTATTTCCAGGTTATCCCTCTCAAACATGCATAAACTATGAAAACAGGGACTATACTTTTGTTTTATGGTCTGTTCACAACACTGAAAACATTGACTGACTCAGTAAGCTCATTAAATATTTTGAATATGTAAATAAAATACACAGTGCTTGCATGCTAAGTCGCTTCAGTCATGTTTGACTCTTTTCAACCCTATGGACTGGAGTCCTTGAGGATGCTTGGTCCATGAGATTCTCCAGGCAAGAATACTGGAGGGGGTTGCCATGCCCTCCTTCAAGGGATCTTCTTGATACAGGGATCAAACCCATGTCTCTTAAGTTTTCTTCATTGACAGGTGGGTTCTTTACTAGTGCTACCTGGGAAGCCCAAAATACACAGTACTTAGTGTTAATTTGATGTAAGTTTAAATCTGTGTTTCTTCCCAGAGTAACCAATGTACATCTGAAAAATATTGACTTATGTAAAGCAGAAGATTATTAGGGGTCTAAAATATTGATGTTTTCTTTTCATATGGTATGACTCTTGTGGGTGTGGATATATAATAGTGTTAAAATGGAATACAATTTGGAGAATATTTATCTATAAGGTCAGTTTATTTTATGGCTCACCAGAGAGAATTAGCTCCAGAAATGATCAAAGGATCTCAGTATAGTTTATCTTCTTCTATATGGTAAGCCCCTGAAATAAACTTTAGAGAAAGGATTTTAAGGGGTCTAGTTTATAAAATACTATTTTCATTATATTCACTAATAAATATTAAAATCAAGGAAACACAATTTTAAAAATTTAAAGAATTATTGATTCAATAAAATTATATATAATTATTCAATGGAAAGGTCATTACTTTGTAATTCTTTATAGTATCATGTATGGCAAAGTTTTATTAAATTTTTATATTATTTTAAACTCAGTTTTTTAGTCAGCAAAATTGTAAGTGTAAAATATTACTTTTAAAGATTTCTCTACTTTATAAATCTACTTTTCAAATACATCTCTGCTGTGTGAGTATTATAAATTTGGTATCTTGGGATATTTGAGATATTTGAGAAGAACTTCATAAAATGATCATCACATGAGCTTGTTTGTTGGTCAGTAATGCTAGGAAACAAGCCATTTATTCACTTATGCTTAAATATTTGAGATGATTTTATTGTTATAATAATAATTTTATTAGAATGGACAATAACACTTTGAATACTATTAAGTAGTAATAATGTTTCATTTTAAGAACTTTCATAGTCTATTATCTCTTTTTATAATAAATTTTAAATTATTGCATAATAAAGTTAAATTAAATATAATTTAAGTATCATGAAGGTATTATTGTCTTTTAAGTAAGACCATTCAAAAGAAAAGTGCCTCAAAGCTTCAACATATAGTTAAACTAAATCTATATATTGACATAAAAAATTACTTATTCATAAATCATATCCTCTACCCTTCACCCCTTACACACTTTGGAATTAATTATTTCATTGCCTTTTCATTTGCATAAAATAGAAGGAAAAGTTAAATTTTGTATAGTGTAATTAGTTTTGAATAATGTATAAAACCATGTAATCTACCTCATGTCAAGACACATAACATTTCACCCTAAAGATTTCCTTTTGCCTTTTCAAAAACCATCAGAAGGAGAGTTACCTCGATGTGGCAATAACCATAATATAACAATTTAGAACTGAGAATGGGAATTATAATGTTATCTTCCCCTGTGCTGTGGTGAGGAATCAGACTATGGTGGAGAATCATGCTGTGCATGTGGGTATTTTTTTGATCATATATCCTCGAGAGATATGAAAGTTAAAATTTTACTGCAATGTTGATTAGATGTGAATGTATTATATAGAATTTTACTTTAGATATTACTTTGAAAATTTTATACATAATACCCTTACATCAAAATCCTTAATTCTGTATTTTGAAACGTTTCATACGATAAAGAATAATTGTACTCTATTTCAGTCATTTTTCTTAAGTAAAAGTTTAAAGAAAGTTTTCATCACTGAGAATCTTTCATAATGTGTCATGTGTCGCCCTGAATTATGATATGTAAAATATTCCCCTCTGCATATTTTATCCTCTGATCCATGTTATACTTACTATTCAGTTTCAGAGTACTTTTAATTTCTAAAATACCATTGCCTGTTAAGATTACTTTCAGTGTTCAAATCTTAAAATCAATTAACTGCCTGTTTTTTGATTGGAAAAAAAAAATGTATTGGTGTTTAAAGTAAGTCACTACAGTGTATTAAACTAATATTATTGAATTTTCACATGAATTACAAGGAACCTATTTTAGTATTCTCTCTCCTTATTTTGGGGATGGCCCCAGAGATTGCTAATTTTCCCTCAATTTTATTTTTCTCTCCTTTTCCTCTTTGTATTGAGAAGCCTGTGTTTGGGGGTTACATTTTTCAGTTTTGTGGGTCTTTTTGTTTGATTTTCTTTCTTTCTTTTTTCTTTCTTTTCTATTATCTTGAAAAAAGTGAAAGTGCCATTTGCTCAGTGGTGTCTGACTCTTTGTGACCGCGTGGATTATTGCCTACAGAGCTTCTCTGTCCATGGGATTCTCCAGACAAGAATACTGGAGTGGGCTGCCATTCCCTTCTCCAGGGTATTTTCCCCAACCAGAGACTGAACCCAGGTCTCCTGGATTGCAGGCAGATTCTTTACCACCTGAGCAACTGGGGAGTTTTTTTATTTTATTTTATTTTATTTGTTTTAAATTTTATATTATTTTTAAACTCTACATAATTGTATTAGTTTTGCCAAACATCAAAATGCTGGGAAGGGCTGACCATAGTCTTTTCTAGAAAAGTAAGCTCCTGCTCTGTACCTGCATTAGATGCTGGATGTGACAATGTGGTTAGGACCAGTGAATTATACAGAAGGAATAATACTGTGGTTTCAGTTCAGTTCAGTTCAGTCGCTCAGTCCTGTCCAACTCTTTGCAACCCCATGAATTGCAGCACACCAGGCCTCCCTGTCCATCACCAACTCCCGGAGTTTACTCAGACTCACGTCTGTTGAGTCAGTGATGCCATCCAGCCATCTCATCCTCTGTCATCCCCTTCTCCTCCTGCCCCCAATCCCTCCCAGCATCAGAGTCTTTTCCAGTGAGTCAACTCTTTGCATGAGGTGGCCAAAGTACTGGAGTTTCAGCTTTAGCATCATTCTTTCCAAAGAAATCCCAGGGCTGATCTCCTTCAGAATGGACTGGTTGGATCTCCTTGCAGTCCAAGGGACTCTCAAGAGTCTTCTCCAACACCACAGTTCAAAAGCATCAATTCTTCGGTGCTCAGCTTTCTTCACAGTCCAACTCTCACATCCATACATGACCACTGGAAAAACCATAGCCTTGACTAGATGGACCTTTGTTGGCAAAGTAATGTCTCTGGCTTTTTAATATGCTGTCTACATTGGTCATAACTTTCCTTCCAAGGAGTAAGCGTCTTTTAATTTCATGACTGCAGTCACCATCTGCGGTGATTTTGGAGCCCAAAAAAATAAAGTCTGACACTGTTTCCACTGTTTCCCCATCTATTTCCCATGAAGTGATGGGACTGGATGCCATGATCTTCGTTTTCTGAATGTTGAGCTTTAAGCCAACTTTTTCACTCTCCACTTTCACTTTCATTAAGAGGCTTATTAGTTCCTCTTCACTTTCTGCCATAAGGGTGGTTTACTTGGTGATATTTTCCTAAAGAAGGAATAGTTCCTGTAGTCTTCCTCTTCCTTACTACATGAGACATGCAAATGAGATAACATTAACCCAGCAGATGAAGGAAACATGAAAAGGATGGCAGAGAAAAACCACAGCAGGAGTGCAGGTCCCTGCATAGCCTTGTGAAGTGGAACTTTCATACCAGTCTTGAAATCTCTATATCTAGATTGCTAAATGAGATAACACAAATATCATGTTTAAGTCACTCATATTTTGGGTCCATTTTAATCAGCAAAAATTGGGTCATAATTAAGACAATGATATAGTTATCTATTCCAAACTATTTCATTCAGTAATTTGTTTCTGAAAGGAAGAATGTGTAACTAAACATTTCCTCCTTTTATTGGGTGTCACTGTTTATCATCTCCTTCAGATATTTAGTTGATTTAATTATTGCTATTTATTATGTTTACCACCTCTTTAATCCATTTATTCTTTTGTCAGAATTGATTCACTGCAAGATTATGTCACTAACCACATGGTAAAAGTTCACAAATTCCAATTAACAAATGCATGCTTAATATGTTCAGTTTTTTAAAATAAATTTTAACTTTGATTTGTTTATGAATATTAATGACCAACAAAATGTAGACATCAATAGCAGGTACAGCTCAGGTGGCAAATGTATTTAGTGAATAAATATTCATTAAGACATTATTATACAGCCATATTTAGCTATTTCAACAATATATAAAACATTTTAAAAAGGTTGTGAAAAGAAATGCCCATTAAAACATTCTCCTTGACTCTAAATAACTTGTTTGATTAATATGTTTAAAGATAAACATAGTGATTTAGAGGGCAAGAACTACGATTGGACAAGTCTTTCCTTTAATATTCAGTTATTTATTACAGAGAAAATAATGGGATTGATTTGGTAATATTAGTGTTCTAGCTATTAATAAGGTTTTACTCATATGTTTCATTCACACATGGAAGATAATATTGATCATTTGCACATATTTTATGAATTGTTATGTGTAATAATTAGTGCATGAATTATATAAATAAGGAGTATGTTTTTAACCCAGGCAGTTCTAATTATGCAATTTTCAAACTCTTTGTGATCATACCAAAATGCTTTTAGCCTTCACATTTAATTAATATCCTGACTTCTGCGACTATAATCTTTTATTTTTCTGTTCTAAAGAACTCTGCTACTATGACCCCTTTGTCTGTGAATATTAATTTTAAATACCATAATATTGTCTCAAACATAATGAGAATTGACAAATAATGACAACTGAAAGTCATGTCTCAGGTGATGTCACTGTGGTTTAGGAGGACATCATATTTGCTGCCTTGGCTAACTGCACACACTGATTATTAATAAGGATTAAGAAAAGCAAATTTAGAGAAAAAGTTATCACAAATCACTACTGTCTAGCTAATAAGGAAAAGGAAAATGATATTTCATTTTAGGTCCCTGTGAATTATTACACTTTTTTTATGAAGATAGGGAAATAATTACAGTTACTGGTTTTCTGAAGTAAATGCTCAAGGAAAAGGGAATGGAGCAAATCTCTTCCCTAGAATTTTTTTTTTCAACTTATATTTACACTTATATAAACAGGATAAAAAAATTCTTATTGATTTAACAGAAGTTTAAAATTAATTAAAGTAGTTTTAAGTTTTATAATGTGAGAATTAGGCACATAGCAGGATAAATTAAGAGTTCTCCCAGCATTGAGATCTATGAATTACATTTTGCTTCCAACTCTCTGTGTCTTGTCCCCATGTGTCTGTCTCTCTCTTCTTTTTTAAAATAAAAAATACCTGCCAAATGAATTTTAATCATGTCATACATATCAAAATTCATACCGAACCACCATGATGTGGTCAAAGATTTCATCTTCGCCTATATTGATCTTTGAAAATGGTGTTTAGAAAATGACAAAGAATATTTTGAATAATAAATGTAGTACACAATTATTGTAGAAAATTTAGAAAAATCTGGCATATATAATGAAGGCAATAATATTTACTTGAAATTTAATGCTACAAAGATGAACACATAAAAGTGTTGGTAAATTTAGGAAAATAAATATTATATATGTATTATTTATACACTATATATTAGTGTATATATTAAAATATGTGCTACTTATAGGTTTATGGATATTCACATGATTTATATAAATACACATATTTTAAAATATATAGTTATAATTTTATTACCGATACTGATAAAGATTGTGTTTATAAATGCAGGTATATAGAGGGAGATATATAGAGTATATATATATATACTCAGATCATGGCTCAGATCATGAACTCCTTATTAGCTAATTCAGACTTACATTGAAGAAAGTATGGAAAACCACTAGACCACTCAGGTATGACATAAATCAAATCCCTGATGATTATACAGTGGAAGTGAGAAATAGATTTAAGGGACTAGATCTGATAGAGTGACTGAAGTTCATGACATTGTACAGGAGACAGGGAGCAAGACCATCCACAAGAAAGTGAAAGTGAAGTCGCTCAGTTGTGTCCGACTCCCAGGCAATAGTACTGGAGTGGATTGCCTTTTCCTTCTACATGGGATCTTCCCGACCCAGGGATCAAACCTGGGTCTCCCGTATTGTAGACAGATGCTTAAATGTCTGATCCACCAGGGAAGTCCTCAAGAAAAAGAAATGTAAAAAAGCAAAACGGCTGTCTGAGGAGGCCTTACAAATAGCTGTGAAGTGAAGAGAAACCAAAAGAAAAGGAGAAAAGGAAAGATATACCCATTTGAATGCAGAGTTCCAAAGAAGAGCAAGGAGAGATAAGAAAGCCTTCCTCAGTGACCAATGCAAAGAAATAGAGGAAAGCAATAGAATGGGAAAGACTAGAGATCTCTTCAAGAAAATTAGAGATACCAAGGGAACATTTCATGTGAAGATGGGCTCAATAAAGGATAGAAACGATATGGGCCTAACAGAAGCAGAAGATATTAAGAAGAGATGGCAAGGATACACAGAAGAATTGTTCAAAAAATATCTTCATGATCCAGATAATCACGATGGTGTGATCACTCACCTAGAGTCAAACATCCTGGAATGTGAAGTCAAGTGGGCCTTAGAAAACATCACTACAAACAAAACTAGTGGAGGTGAGGCAATTCCACTTGAGCTATTTCATATCCTGAAAGATGATGCTGTGAAAGTGCTGCACTCAATATGCCAGCAAATTTGGAAAACTCAGCAGTGGCCACAGCACTGGAAAAGGTCAGTTTTAATTCCAATCCCAAAGAAAGGCAATGCCAAAGAATGCTGAAATTACTGCACAATTGCATTCATCTCACTCGCTAGCAAACTAATGCTTAAAATTCTCCAAGCCAGGCTTCAACAATAAGTGAACTGTAAACTTCCAGATGTTCAAGCTGGTTTTAGAAAAGGCAGAGGAACCAGACATCAAATTGCCAACATCTGCTGGATTATGGAAAAAGCAAAAGAGTTTCAGAAAAACATCTATTTCTGCTTTATTGACTATGCCAAAGCCTTTGACTGTGTGGATCATAATAAACTGTGGAAAATTCTGAAAGAGATGAGAATACAGTCCACCTGACATGCCCTTGAGAGTTCTGTATGCAGGTCAGGAAGCAACAGTTAGAACTGGACATGGAATAACAGACTGGTTCCAAATAGGAAAAGGAGTAGATTAAGGCTGTATATTGTCACCCTGCTTATTTAACTTCTATGCTGAGAACATCATGAGAAATGCTGGGCTGGATGAAGCACAAGCTGGAATCAAAATTGCTGGGACAAATATCAGTAACCTCAGATATGCAGATGATACCATCCTTATGGCAGAAAGTGAAGAAGAACTAAAGAGCCTCTTGATGAAAGTGAAGGAGGAGAGTGAAAAATTTGGCTTAAAGCTCAACATTCAGAAAACAAAAATCATGGTATCTGGTCCCAAATTTCATGGCAAATAGATGGCAAAACAGTGGAAACAGTGTCAGATTTTGTTTGGGCTCCAAAATCACTGCAGATGGTGACTGTTGCCTTGAAATAAAAGGACACTTACTCCTTGGAAGAAAAGTTGTGACCAACCTAGACAGAATATTAAAAAGCAGAGACATTACCTTGCCAACAAAGGTCCATATACTCAAGGCTATGATTTTTCCAGTAGTCATGTATGGATGTGAGAGATGGACTATAAAGAAAGCTGAGGGCCGAAGAATTGATGCTTTTGAACTGTAGTGTTAGAGAAGACTCTCAAGAGTCCCTTGGACTGCCAAGAGATCCAACCAGTCCTTCCTTAAAGGAAATCAGTCCTGAATGTTCATTGGAAGGACTGATGTTGAAGTTGAGACTCCAAAATTTTGGTCCCCTGATGTGAAGAGCTGACTCATTTGAAATGATCCTGATGCTGGGAAAGATTGAAGGCAGGAAAAGAAGGGGACGACAGAGGATGAGATGGTTGGATGGCATCACCGACTCAATGGACATGAGTCTGAGTAAACTCCGGGAGTTGGTGATGGACAGGGAGCCCTGGCGTGCTGCAGTCCATAGGGTCACAAAGAGTGGGACACGACTGAGTGACTGAACTGAACTGACTGATATAGAGTATGTATAAATGTTTGCGTTTATACATATAACCGCTCATACATGTGCTTATATTTTGTAAAAGGTATGTAAGTCTATGTATTTGTAATCATTTCAGTCTCATAGTTTTTATATTGTATTTTTAAATTTACTATTAAGTTTTTGTATTATCTAATTTGGATTATAATGATTAATTCTGCCCCCTCACAGAAAAGCAATATTGTTAATAAAATTTCATTATGTACAGAAATGAAATGAGCTCGGTCTTTCACTTTTTTATACAAGATTATGGTAATGGGTTTTCATTTACTTATTTCTACTCTGCAATAACTTTGGTATTAAAAATCTGTATCAGAATTATTAGAAAAATACAATAATAACATTCTATTAAAAACACTTTAATTTGTTTTCTTAAATCTGGTCATATATTCCAATAGCATTAGATTCTAAAAATAATATATATATTTGATTTTGAAACAAATTATAACTCATAATAAGCTATGAAAATTTGATTATCTTTCAGTTATGCTAACTGTAGAGAGACAAATAAAAGTGCTTTTACCCATGTCAATGGACATGAGTTTGAGTAACTTCTGGGAGTTGGTGATGGACAGGGAAGCCTGGTGTGCTGTAGTGCCTTGAGTCACAGAGTCAGACATGACTGAACTGAGCTGATTCCCTGCCTCAATATCTGACAACCATTTACCTTTTTACTGTCTCCATAGTTTTCCTGTCCCCAAATATTATATAGCTGAAATTATACAGCATATACTCTTTTCACATTGACTTCTTTTACTAAATTATAGGCATTTAAGCTTATTCCTTGTTGTTTGGCTTAAAACATGTATTATCATAATTTCAAAGCTCATTTATTTTATGTCCTGAATAATATTTCATTGTCTAGATGTATCTCTCACCTATTGAATGAAATCGTAGTTGCTTTCAGGTTTAGTCAATTATGAATAAATCATCCATAAATCCATGTAAGGGTCCTTTGGGGGCATAAATTTTCAACTCTTTGAGGTAAATACTAGATCATCTAAATACTACCTCTTTGAGATAAATACTAGATTGCTAGATTATCTGGCAAGAACAAGTTTAGTTTTATATGAAACTTCAAAACTCTCTAAATTAACCATATGCATTTGCATTTCCCCTAAGAATGAAAGAGATTTCCTATTGCTCCACATTTTTGCCAGTATTTGGTATTGTCAGTATTCTGGATTTGGGTCTTAGCAAAAACAAGACCAGGAGCTGGCTGTGGCTCAGACCATGAACTTGTTATTGCCAAATTCAGACTTAAATTGAAGAAAGTAGGGAAAACCACTAGACCATTCAGGTATGACCTAAATCAAATCCCTTATGATTATACAGTGGAAGTGAGAAATAGATTTAAGGGCCTGGATCTGATAGATAGAGTACCTGATGAACTATGGAATGAGTTTCGTGACATTGTACAAGAGACAGGGATCAAGACCATCCCCATGGAAAAGAAATGCAAAAAAGCAAAATGGCTGTCGGGGGTGGGGGGCTGTGAAAAGAAGAGAAGCGAAAAACAAAGGAGCAAAGGAAAGATATAAACATCTGAATGCAGAGTTCCAAAGAATAGCAAGAAGAGATAAGAAAGCCTTCTTCAGTGATCTATGCAAAGAAATAGAGGAAAACAACAGAATGGGAAAGACTAGAGATCTCTTCAAGAAAATCAGAGAGACCAAAGGAACATTTCATGCAAAGATGGGCTTGATAAAGGACAGAAATGGTGTGGACCTAACAGAAGCAGAAGATATTAAGAAGAGGTGGCAAGAACACAGAAGAACTGTACAAAAAAGATCTTCACGACCCAGATAATCACTATGGTGTGATCACTGACCTAGAGCCATACATCCTGGAATGTGAAGACAAGTGGGCCTTAGAATGCATCACTACTAACAAAGCTAGTGGAAGTGATAGAATTCTAGTTGAGCTCTTCCAAATCCTGAAAGTTGATGCTGTGAAAATGCTGCACTCAATATGCCAGCAAATTTGGAAAACTCAGCAGTGGCCACAGGACTGGAAAAGGTCAGTTTTCATTTCAATCCCAAAGAAAGGCAATGCCAAAGAATGCTCAAACTACCGCACAATTGCACTCATCTCACACGCTAGGAAAGTAATGCTCAAAATTCTCCAAGCCAGGCTTCAGCAATATATGAACCGTGAACTTCCTGATGGCCAAGCTGGTTCTAGAAAAGGCAAAGGAACAAGAGATCAAATTGCCAACATCTGCTGGATCATGGAAAAAGAAAGAGAGTTCCAGAAAAGCATCTATTTCTGCTTTATGAACTATGCCAAAGCCTTTGACTGTGTGGATCACAATAAACTGTGGAAAATTCTGAAAGAGATGGGAATACAAGACCACCTGACCTGCCTCTTGAGAAATTTGTATGCAGGTCAGGAAGCAACAGTTAGAACTGGACATGGAACAACAGACTGGTTCCAAAGAGGAAAAGGAGTACTTCAAGGCTGTATATTGTCACCCTGCTTATTTAACTTATATGCAGAGTACATCATGAGAAACGCTGGACTGGAAGAAGCACAAGCTGAAATCAAGATTGCCGGGAAAAATATCAATAACCTCAGATATACAGATGACACCACCCTTATGGCAGAAAGTGAAGAGGAACTAAAAAGCTTCTTAATGAAAGTGAAAGTGGAGAGTGAAAAAGTTGGCTTAAAGCTCAACATTCAGAAAACAAAGATCATGGCATCCGATCCCATTACTTCATGGGAAATAGATGGGGAAAAAGTGGAAACAGTGTCAGACTTTCTCTTTCTGGGCTCCAAAATCACTGCAGATGGTGACTGCAGCCATGAAATTAAAAGACGTTTACTCCTTGGAAGGAAAGTCATGACCAACCTAGATAGCATATTCAAAAGCAGAGACATTACTTTGCCAACCAAGTTTCGTCTAGTCAAGGCTATGTTTTTTTCTGTGATCATGTATGGATGTGAGAGTTGGACTGTGAAGAAGGCTGAGCGCCGAAGAATTGATGCTTTTGAATTGTGGTGTTGGAGAAGACTCTTGAGAGTCCCTTGGACTGCAAGGAGATCCAACCACTTCGTTCTGAAGGAGATCAGCCCTGGGATTTCTTTGGAAGGAATGATGCTAAAGCTGAAACTCCAGTACTTTGGCCACCTCATGCGAAGAGTTGACTCATTGGAAAAGACTCTGATGCTGGGAGGGATTGGGGACAAGAGGAGAAGGGGACGACAGAGGATGAGATGGCTGGATGGCATCACTGACTCGATGGACGTGAGTCTGTGTGATCTCTGGGAGTTGGTGATGGACAGGGAGGCCTGGCGTGCTGCGATTCATGGGGTCGCAAAGAGTCGGACATGAGTGAGGGACTGATCTGATCTGATCTGATCTGAATAGGTTCAGTTCAGTTCAGTCATTCAGTTGTGTCTGACTCTTTGCAACCTCATGCACTGCAGCATGCCAGGCCTCCCTGTCCACCACCAGCTCCCAGAGCTTATTCAAACTCAAATCCATGGAGTCAGTGATGCCATCCAACTATCTTATCCTCTGTTGGCCTCTTCTCCTCTTGCCTTCAATCTTTCCCAGCATCAGAGTTTTCCAGTGAGTCAGTTCCTCGCATCAGGCAGCCAAAGTATTGGAGTTTCAGCTTCTGTAACAGTCCTTCCTATGAACATTCAGGACTAATTTCCTTTAGGATAGACTAGTTTTATCTCCTTGCAGCCCAAGGGATTCTCGAGTCATATCCAACACCACAATTCAAAAGTATCAATTCTTCAGTGCTCAGCTTTCTTTATACTTCAACTCTCACATCCTTACATGACCACTGGAAAAACCGTAGCTTTTACTAGATGGATCTTTGCCAGCAATGTAATGTCTTTGCTTTTTAATACATGGTCTAGGTTGATCATTGGAGAAGGAAATGGCAACCCACTCCAGCGTTCTTGACGGGAGAATCCCAGGGACAGAGGAGCCTGGTAGGCTGCCATCTGTGGGGTCACACAGAGTCGGACATGACCGAAGTGACTTAGCAGCAGGTTGATCATAGCTTTTCTTCCAAGGAGCAAATGTCTCTTAATTTCATGGCTACAGTCACCATCTGTAATGATTTTGGGGCTCCAAAAAAAATAAAGTCTTGGTGTTTCCATTGTCTCCCTATCTATTTGACATGAAGTGATTGGACCAGATGCCATGATCATAGTTTTCTGAATCTTGTTAAGCCAACTTTTTCACTCTCTTCATTCACATTCATCCAGAGGCTCCTTAGTTTTTCTTTGTTTTTTACCATAAGGGTGGTGTCATTTGATTATCTGAAGTTATTGATATTTCTCCCAGCAATCTTAGTTCCAGCTTGTGCTTTATCCATCCCGGCATTTTGCAAGATGTACTCTGCATATAAGTTAAATAAGCAGAGTGACCATATGCAGCCATGATATAATCCTTTCCCAGTTTGGAACCAGTCTATAGTTCCATGTGCAGTTCTAACTGTAGCTTCTTGACCTGCATACAGATTTTTCAGGAGACAGGTGAGGTGATCTGGTACTCCCATCTCTTTGAGAATTTTCCACAGTTTGTTGTGATCCACACAGTCAAACGCTTTGACATAGTCAATAAAGCTGAAGTAAATGTTTTTCTGGAACTGTTTTTCTTTTATGATGATCCAATGGATGTTGGCAATTTGATCTCTGGTTCCTCTGCCTTTTCTAAATCCAGCTTGTATACCTGGAAGTTCACGGTTCACGTACTGTTGAAGCTTTGAGAATTTTGAGCATTACTTTGCTAGTGTGTGAAATGAGTGCAATTTTGCTGTAGTTTGAGCATTCTTTGGTATTGCCTTTCTTAGGGATTGAAATGAAAACTGACTTTTTCCAGTCCTGTGGCTACTGTTGAGTTTTCCAAATGTGTTGGCATATTGAGTGCAGCACTTTCACAGCATCATCCTTTAAGATTTAAAATAGCTCAACTAGAAATCCATCACCTCCAGTAGTTTTGTTCATAGTGATGTTTCCTAAGGCCCACTTGACTTCACATCCCAGGATGTCTGGTTCTGGGTGAGTGATCACACCATTGTATTTATCTGGGCCACAAAAATCTTTTTTGTATAGTTCTTCTATGTACTCTTGCCACCTTTTCTAAATATCTTTTGCTTCTGTTAGATCCATACTATTTCTTTCCTTTATTGTGCCCATCTTCACATGAAATGTTCCCTTGGTATCTCTAATTTTCTTGAAGTGATCTCTAGTCTTACACTTTCTATTGTTTTCCTCTGTTTCTTTGCATTGATCACTGAGGAAGTCTTTCTTATCTCTCCTTGCTATTCCTTGGAACTCTGCATTCAAATGGATATAGCTCTCCTTTTCGCCTTTGCCTTTAACATGGCTTCTTTTCTCAGCTATTTTTAAGGCCTTCTCAGAAAACACTTTTGCTTTTTTGCATTTATTTTTCTTGGGGATGGTCTTGATCACTGCCTCCTATACAGTGTCACCAACCTCCGTCCATAGTTCTCTAGGTACTCTGTCTATCAGATCTAACCCCTTGAGTCTATTTCTTACTTCCATTGTATAATGGTAAGGCATTTTATTTAGGTCATACCTGAATGGTCTAATGTTTTTCCCTACTTTCTTCAATTTAAGTCTGAATTTGGCAATGAGGTGTTCATGATCTGAGCCACAGTCAGCTCCTGGTCTTGTTTTTGCTGACTGTATAGAGCTTCTCCAACTTTGGCTGCCAAGAATATAATCAATCTGATTTTGGTCCTGACCATCTGGTGATGTCCATGTGTAGAGTCTTCTCTTGTATTGTTAGAAGAGGGTGTTTGCTATGCCCAGTGCGTTCTCTTGGAAAAATTCTGTCAGCCTTTGCCCTGCTTTGTTTGTACTCCAAGGCCAAATTTGTCTGTTACTCCAGGTATCTCTTGACTTACTACTTTTGCATTCCAGTACCCTATCATGAAAAGGACATCTCTTTTGGGTGTTAGTTCTAGAAGGTCTTGTAGGTCTTCATAGAACCATTCAATTTCAGCTTCTTCAGCATTACTGGTCAGGGCATAGACTTGGATTACTGAATGGTTTGCCTTGGAAATGAACAGAGATCATTCTGTCTTTTTTGAGATTGCATCCAAGTACTTCATTGGATACTGTATACAGTAGTATATCATTATTGTATTAATTTGCATTCCCCATTGACCTATGATGTGGAAAATCTTTTCATATGCTTATTTGTCATCTGTGTGTCTTCTTTGGTGAGGTGTCTCAAAAATCTTTGACAATTTTTTAATAAAATTATTTTGGTGTCTTATTGTTGAATTTTAAAGATTCTTCATATATTTAGAGAATAGTCCTATATCATATATGCCTTTTGCAAATATTTTCTCCCTCTCTATGCTTATCTTCTCATTCTCTTGACATTATTTCCTCAGATTACATGTTTTTAATTTTAGTGAAGCTCAACTTATCTATTACTTCATTCAGGTATTATTCCTTTGGTGGTGCTTTGAAAAGTTATCCCCACAGTTCAAAATAATTAGTTTCTCCTACATTACCTTCTATAAATTTTATAGTTTTGTGCTTTACATATAGATTCCCCAGTGGTTATTATCCATACTATATTTTCACTCTGAGTACATGTAAATTTTCATTCTTGATACACTCAATGATATAGATTTGCTGTAATTTTGTTTTTAATTTTTCAACACATTTAGAATGAGGTGTTTAGTCATAGGACACTGACATCAAACTACCTGTATTCATATTCTAGCTGGTCTGATGATGATAATTGTGATCTTCAGCAAGTCACTCTCTCCCTCTAAATTTTTGATAATAGCATTACCTACCTTGTGAGGTTCAAAGGATTAGATGGGTTATTATTACACATTAAAATGATCTCACTTTTGCTAATGGTGAATTTGGACATGTTAATAGAAATATATATTCTGAAATATCATTAAACAACCTTAGGAATTATTTTAGTTTTTATAAAATACTTTTGAAATATTTTTTATACTTTCAAAAGAAAATAGAAAATTGGTTAACTCACTAAGCATAAACTAAAGAAATGAATGTATGCTCATTTGAAATAAGATGAATACAAAATTTATATTTGTTCTTATGTAAATTGCATAGAAAAGGTCATAGGCACTTTTTTAGAAACCACAATAAATTCTACCAAGAGGGTGGCTGTTTACTACAATTATGTTGAAGCCCTGTAGCAAAACACAGAGGAAAAAGGGAGAGATATACCCAGCTGAATCCAGAGTTCCAAAGAATAGCAAAGAGAGATAAGAAAGACTTCTTAAGTGAAAAAAGCAAGGAAATAGAGGAAAACAATTAAATGGGAATGACTAGAGGTCTCTTCAGGGAAATTGGAGATACCAAGAGAATAACTCATGCAAAGATGGGCATAATAAACGACAGAATTAGTAGGGACATAACAGAAGCAGAGAGATTAAGAAGAGGTGGCAAGAATACACAGAACTCTACAAGAAAAGGTCTTAGTGACTCAGAATACCACAATGGTGTGGTCACTTACCTAGAGCCAGACATTTTGGAATGTGAAGCCAAGTGGGCCTTAGGATTCATTACTATGAACAAAGCTAGTGGAGGTGATGAAATTCCAGCTGAGCTATGTCAGATTCTAAAAGATGATACTGTTGAAGTGCTGCAGTCTATATGCCAGCAAATTTGGAAAACTCAGCAGTGGCCACAGAACTGGAAAAGGTCAATTTTCATTCCAATCCCAAAGAAAAGCCATACCAAAGAATATTCAAACTGCCACACAATTGCTCTTATTTCACATGTGGTCAAAGTAATGATCAAAGACCTTTAAGATAACAGCAGTAGTGAACCGAAACTTCCAGATACACGAATTGGATTTAGAAAAAGCAGAGGGCCAGAGATTAAATTGCCAACATCCATTGGATTAAAGAAAAAGCAATAGCATTGCAGTTAAACATCTACTTCTGCTTCATTGACTACCCTAAAACCTTTGATTGTGTGGAACACAACAAACTGTGGAAAATTCTTAAAGACATGAGAATACCAGACCACCTGACCTGCCTCCTGAGAAATCTGTATGCAGGTCAAGAACCAACAGTTGGAACTGGACATAGAACAACAGATCAGTTCAAAATTGGGACAGGAGTATGTCGAGGCTGTATATTGTTACCCTGCTTATTTAATTTATATGCAGAGTACATCATGCAAAATGCTGGGCTGGATGAATCACAAGTTGGAAGCAATACTACAGAGGGAAATATCAACAGCCTCAGATATGTATAAAATACCACTCTAATGACAGAAAGTGAAGAGGGACTAAAGAGCGTCTTGATGAAAGAGAAAGAGGAGAGTGAAAAAACTGGCTTAAACCTCAACATTCAAAAAATTAAGATCATGGCATCCAGTCTCATCATTTCATGGCAAAAAGATGATGAAAAGTTGGAAACAGTGGCAGATTTTATTTTCTTGGACTCCAAAATCACTGTGGATGGTGACTTCAACCATGAAATAAATAAAAAAAAAAAAGGACATATGTACCTTGGAAGGAAATCTATGGCAAAGCTAGACAGCATATTAAAAAGCAGAGACCTCGCTATGATAACAAAGGTCCATAGTGTCAAAGCTATGGTTTTTCCAATAGTCATGTATGGATGTAAGAGTTGGACTTAAAAGAAGACTGAGTGCCAAAAAAAGATGTTTTCAAATCGTGGTGGTGGAGAAGACTGTTGAGAGTCCCTTGAAAGGAGATCAAATTTTTCAATTGAATAATAGCAACAACTCTATTTTAACAAATGAAAGATAAAGTAACAATGAATATGATGAATCATGGCCCCACTTGCTAGTTGGACAGATTATCCTCTAAGATACTCTAACTGTATAACTAAAGTTACATCATTAATCTCAATATAATAACAATAATGCTTCTGACAATGATGAAATAATTCAGTTTAAACACAAAGCTCAAATAATACTTAATTCTTCAGCAATTTTAAGATTTTTCACACCAAGTCCTATTAACAATACTTTTAAATTTCTTAACCCAGTAGTTATTGAAGCAAGTCATTGGGAAAAATTATCTGGGGATGTTCAAACATGTATATAGCTCCAGTTCAGAGCTCAGTCACATCCGACTCTTTGCGATTCCATAAATCACAGCACGCCAGGCCTCCTTGTCCATCACCAACTCCCGGAGTTCACCCAAAACCATGTCCATTGAGTTGGTGATGTCATCCAGCCATCTCATCCTCTGTTGTCCCCTTCTCCTCCTGCCCCCAATCCCTCCAATGAGTCAACTCTTCACATGAGGTGGCCAAAGTATTGGAGTTTCAGCGTTAGCATCAGTCCTTCCAATGAGCACCCAGGACTGATCTCCTTTAGAATGGACTGGTTGGATCTCCTTGCAGTCCAAGGGACTTTCAAGAGTCTTCTCCAACACCACAGTTCAAAAGCATCAATTCTTCAGCGCTCAGCTTTCTTCACAGTCCAACTCTCACATCGATACATGACCACTGGAAAAACCATAACCTTGACTAGACGAACCTTTGTTGGCAAAGTAATGTCTCTGCTTTTGAATATGCTATCTAGGTTGGTCATAACTTTCCTTCCAAGGAGTAAGTATCTTTTAATTTCATGGCTGCAGTCACCATCTGTAGTGATTTTGGAGCCCAGAAAAAGAAAGTCTGTCACTGTTTCCACTGTTTCCCCATCTATTTCCCATGAAGTGATGGGACCGGATGCCATGATCTTCATTTTCTGAATGTTGAGCTTTAAGCCAACTTTTTCACTCTCCACTTTCACTTTCATCAAGAGGTTTTTTAGCTCCTCTTCACTTTCTGCCATAAGGGTGGTGTCATTTGCATATCTGAGGTTATTGATATTTCTCCCGGCAATCTTAATTCCAACTATGCTTCTTCCAGCCCAGCATTTCTCATGATGTACTCTGCATATAAGTTAAATAAAGTGAAAGTGAAGTCGCTCAGTCGTGTCTGACTCTTTGCGACCCCGTGGATGGTAGCCTACCAGGCTTCTCTGTCCATGGGATTCTCCAGGCAAGAATACTGGAGTGAGTTACCATTTCCTTCTCCAGGGAGTTAAATAAACAGGGTGACAATATATAGCCTTGACATACTCCTTTTCCTATTTGGAACCAGTCTGTTGTTCCATGTCCTGTTCTAACTGTTGCTTCCTGACCTGCATATAGGTTTCTCAAGAGGCAGGTCAGGTGGTCTGGTATTCCCATCTCTTTCAGTACATAGCTTACCTACATTCAAAGATATAGATTCACTGGAGCTGGAGTAAATTCTGTGTATCCCTTGTTTTAGCAAATTTTATTCCTCCATGGTTTATACTGGTTACCTCTCTTACAATTTTCATGCTTTTTTCATTTTCTACTGAAATCTCTTATAATTTTTAATTTACTTGTAAGAATTTTATGGTAGTTTTTGATATATATTATTGCTTTTCAGTCACCCAGTCATGTCCAACTCTTTGTGACACCATGGACTGCAACATGCCAGGCCTACCTGTCGCTCACCATCTCACAGTGTTTGCCTAGTTCATGTCCACTGCATATGTGTTGCTGTTCAGCCATCTTATCCTCTGTCATATATAGAAAACAAATCAAATGGTAAAACATCTAATTATATGAGAGTTTAAAACCAATGTGTATCTGTATTTCAATGTTTTGCAAATTATCATGAACATGAATAACGAGAACCAGGCCAGCTAGAAGTCCAATGCGCTATCCGTTGTGCCACAGAGCTGGTTTATGATGAACATAATCACTTCCTTTCAGAATTTTTTCTTTCTTTTTGTAGGATCATTCATGAATTTTATTCTTTAGGAGTCAACTTCTATTCATCTCTTTTTTATGGTGTTTTCCAGTTTTCTTTCATTTTTGCTTTTAAATTTCTAATTCAGAGGCAGAAACACTGTGAAGAAGGCTATCTAATGTTCTCAGAATTTCAATGTATCTGCTTTTCTTGTGCTAAGTATCTGTTGGGCACACAGCAGACAGTGAGCTATTAGGATTCTCCCAGCTCCTTCGTGAATGCCTCCTCCTGGTGCCCTGCCAGACATTCTTCATTGTATTCACAAGGATTTATAGACCATCTTCAAAAAATTCTTCTATGTACCTACTCTATCTCTTCTCTCCACCTTGTGTTCCCTTTCTTACTCTAATTGAAATCTTCTTTCACCTGATGACACTATTTTTTCCTTCTATTTCTCAAGTAACTATAATCTCTACACAAATATTTATGCTGCTATAAAAGATGACCAATCCCTGCTCATACCCAAGACTTATCTCTCCACTTATGCCCTGAGCCTTTTCACGTCTCAACTAATAAAGAATTGTGCTTTTGTACAAATTACTTCTCTCTCCTAAATCACTGATTTCTTTTTCCCTACCTGACAAGTGTGATTAGCATAAAAATACACCAAAATAGCACCTTTCTTAGAAGACACACAGAAATCCCCCCAAGACCCTACTCTCTTTTCAGCTGCCACTGCAACTCTGTGATCCTTTCATAAAAACAAAATCCTCATAGGTGTGGTTTCTATTTGTTGTCAGTAATTCTTAACCACAAATTCTTGTCCTTACTATTTCATTGATGATACATGTCGATGTGGCAAAAACAACAACAAAAAAATAAATTTGTTGGTAACTTGACAAAAGTTTGTTACCAATATACTTGGTTTTTTTGTTTTTTTTTTCCCCTACATCCAGGTATATCAGTTATCTTCCTGGAAAATGCAGCACCACGTGACAGAAATGAACATACTCTGATTTTAGGAAAACTTTTGTTAATGTTTCTTGGAGATATGTTAGGTGCTCAGTTGTGTCTGACTCTTTGCGACCCCATGGACAGTAGCCTGCTAGTTTCCTTTGTCCATGGGATTCCCCAGACAAGAATACTGGAGTGGATAGCCATTCCCTTCTCCAGAGGACCACCCCAACCCAGGGATCAAACCTGGTTCTCTGACATTGCAGGCAGATTCTTTACCATCTGAGCCTCTAGAAAAGTCCAACTATTCTGGTTTTCCTGTTATGTCACTGGTTATTTCTGAACTCTTTTCTGTCTCTTATCCTCTTCTTGTCCTCTAAATGTTAGGATGCCTTAGAGTTAATCTGTGTTAACTTTTTAATCCCTCTTCACTTATATTATAATTATTTCTTAGGAGCTCTTTGTCTCATCCTATGAATTTAAATATTCTTTATAAATTAATGACTCCAAGTTAGATGTAATAATATAACCCTGGCCCCCATGTCAAAAGCAAAGGATACTTTCAGGAAGATCAGTTATCAGACTGTTGTAATAATGCAATACAGGTCAGAGGAGATGAGTGCTTGAAGTAGGGTGATAGCAATGTAGCTGGCAAGAAAAAAGTGATTAAGATTCTTAAATAGTTTTGGAAGATTTGCCTAGGACAATAATGAATTGGTTGTTGGTTAAAGGAAAACAAAGAGCTAAGAATGATATCTTGGAGGTTTGCCTGATTACCTGTGTAATTAGTGGCATAACCTGCTAAGGAAAATAAAATAAATGGAGAAAGAGAAGTAGGGTGTAATGGATTGGATAGTATCAAAAACTCTGCTTTGAATTTCCTTGTAGGGAGGGGAAAATGTGGCCAGCATTTAAAGATAGGAGTCTAAATTTGGTTAAATTAGAAACTAAAAGTCAAGAAAATTGAATGGAAGTATAGATAATATTTTTAAGTTGCTTTATTGTAAATGAAATAAAAGCTTCAGGTAATTCTGGGATCAAAGGATATTTTTTCCTGTTTCTCTAAACCTGTTAATCAGGGTTTTTAGTTACAAACATTGGAAATCTCCTGGATAAGTTAAACATTTGAGCATATAACTAAACACACAAATAAACGTAAAAATTTGTACAGTTAATGACAGGCATTTCAATCATAAATATGCTAATAACTAAGTATGTAGATTTTGCTTTCTTGTGCATATTTTTTCATTTCTAAAATAAAAAATTTTATTAAATGCCCTAATCTCTCCACTGTAAATACTAAAATTCTAAATGAGCATCTAAGACCAATTTTTAGAGGAATGTATTAAGAATTAAAATGTATGGTTAG
The DNA here is from genome assembly GCF_029407905.1 of Bubalus kerabau. NCBI lineage: Eukaryota > Metazoa > Chordata > Mammalia > Artiodactyla > Bovidae > Bubalus > Bubalus kerabau. Next base: position 59,956,040 of record NC_073625.1, read on the forward strand.
TGTTCCATTTTTTTTCTTAAAAGTTGAATTAAAAGCTGCGCAAGAAGTTTTACCATTTTACATCATACTTTATTATTCCTTTGGACATTTAAAAGATTTTAGAAACACATTTATTTAGAAATTAGAGCACTTGATGCATAAGGATGAGTAAGTCATTTAAGATTTTGTGTCTCATTTTATTTATATCAAAACAGGCATAACTATAGGGCATACTTCATCATGTGAACAAAATGTTTATGACCATAAGTACTCCACAAATTTACCTAGCTTGATACCATTAATATTTGAAATATTATTGTGATTTGAAATTTAGCTCTGTTATTGACAAGTGCTGATCAAATGAGCATTCTAAATCAAGTGATATTGAGGATTTTTCCTACATATCATGTGGGCTTGATTATCTATTGCAAAGACAAATCTGTATGACTCTATCCTGGTGACTGTCTATATTGTCGACTATTATAAATGTTTCTGGTTTCCTTACTTTATTCTGCTATATTCTATCTTGCTTTACTGAAGTAGTTCTCCTAATCTCTCCTAACAATTAGAGATGGTTAAAGATTTATTATGATTAAAAATTGGAAGAAGAAAATTCTATGAGAAACAAATACTGTATTTTCATCATGGCATGTTATCAACACAATTAGTCCTAAGAAAAAAAGACCAAGATAGAGAAATGGAATTTATTCTTCAATGGAAAAAATGCTATTTAGCAAATGCTGAGTGATTTTTGTCACTTTGAAGGAATTCATACTACATGATGCTCTCAGCTGGATCATTTGAGCATAAAATAGTGCAGCGAAGTGAAAAATCATTCAGTCGTGTCTGACTGTTTGCAATACTGGGTAGCCTTTCCCTTCTTCAGGGGAGCCACAAGGGAAGCCCAAGAATACTAGAATGGGTAGGCTATTCCTTCTCCAGTGGATCTTTCCCACTCAGGAATCAAACTGGGGTCTCCTGGATTGTAGGCGGATTCTTTACCAACTGAGTTATCAGGGAATGCAAGAATACATTTTAAGTCATACTAACATTAATTATTGTAGTGTTATGTATTTGAAATAAATATAACTAAAGCAAAAAAGCAAAGCAATGAAGTCTATATTTGGTTTAAACCTCACTAGCTAAGTACCAAAATATGAATATGATTCTGTATTTCTGCAAGTTTTGTTGTATGCATTATTCCTCAACAAATCTATGCAACATCATTAGTACTCAAAGACTAATCAGCTCTTGTATTTATGTCGAGTGTTTCTTTCCATATTTGTAATAGTGTCATTGACTAGGGGGTACACTGTGGTTCTGTTGTCTTAATTATCATAGTATTTAGGAGTCTAGGCTTATTAGTCCACAAATATATTACCCATTCACCTAGTAAATATTCCTCAGATTGCTGACCTAGTATTCCTCAAGAAGTAAGTAGCTCCAAGAGGAATAATTGTGCAAAATCCATGCTCAATTAAGTGTGGCAGGAATCTCATAGGAACCAGCAAAAGCAACCTATGACTCTAAGAAGAGCTCCAATGGAATGCAGCCAGGGACAGACAATGTGTGTGCATCTCAGGAGAGGAGAGCTCTGCCACAGCTATGTCCATTTCCCATCCAAGGAAGCTTTTGTTTTTCCAAAAATGAAGGATATATATATATACATAAAAACTATTTTTTTAAGTAACATTGGGATATTTCAGATTCAGTGGAACAGCATTTTAAATTCAGTTGAATGGTGGTTTAAAGCTTATCTCCTGTCTACACATGAAATGCATGCAGTGGATGCCACTGCTAATAACAATAGAGATGTATATGTGTGCTAAAATTTAAAGTTATAACTTGGCACTGCCTACTTCCTTTACCCCAGGATTTCTGATATCAGGTTACAAATGTCTGTCCTGAATTTCTGTGATGTACATTTCAACCTCACCGATTATTCTCTATGCCAATTCCATCACACCTGTTCAGGCCATCTCATCTCAATGTGGAATGAATGCAATGGTCATATAGCCTGTCTCTGTGACCAGAACCTCCATTCTCCAAATCATCATATAAAATGCTGCCTTTCAAAAATCAGACAAATTTTTCCATAGAAATATACAAGAATGCAGTTTTAAATTTTGTACTATAACTCTCCATTGTAAATCGTAAAAATTGTTTCAAAGTAATTGTAATTCTGAAAATGCCAAACTCAAAGACCCTTACTGTTACAATTAGGACAAAGGATATGTGTCTTTATTCCAATTATATGGTGTTATTTCCCACACCAGGGTGGCTTCAAGGTGGCTTCAACAGACTCCTATTATTGATCTCTGTTGTCTGAAACCGAGATTATCATTACTTGTTCTAAAAGCAAAACCATTCTCCCCATCAATGCTTTTCAAGCATTTCATTACATATCTTCCAAAAATCCAACACAATTGTTATGTGAGGGTCCAATTTACAGCCTTCATTTTGAAGGCTTTAACATAACCATATTGTTAAATGAGACTCTGTGAGAATTTAATTGGTTATATATATATATATATATATATATATGTATACCGGGTCATTATTTGAATGTTTTCTGAGCTAAAATGTTACATACAATCACCATGGCATAGCATTTTGGGACTATGACTATTCATTAATTATATTATTGGAATAGATTTGTTTCCTGAAGAAGGTAAGATCTTACACTTGGTTATACTTCCATTCTGCCCTAATAATTTTACTGGGTCTTCTGTTCAGATCTTATCATTTTTCCAAAATAACTTGACTCTTCCCTGTGCCTTGGTGGTTTAGTCACTAAATTGTGTTCTACTCTTGTGACCCCATGGACTATAGCCCACCAGGCTCCTCTGTCCACGTGATTCTCCAAGCAAGAATGCTGGAGTGGGTTGCCATTTCCTTCTCCAGGGAATCTTCCTGACCCAGGGATTGAACCCCGGTCTCCTGCACTGCAGGCAGTTTCTTTATAGACTGAGCTACCAGGGAAGCCCCTGTGCCTTGCTGATTGCTAAAGTACATGTATTGCTCAATGCCTAGCTAGTTAAAAAGGCTTCATTTAATTATCACATGAAGTATTACTGTATACTATCTGTAATTCCATTTTTACTGACAAATAAATTGGTGCATGGAGAAGGATATTATGCATATATTTTCAAAATATTTTTCCTAACATTTGTAGGGATGAATTAGAGAATATTTTTTCATTTTTTCATCATCTTTTTTCTAAAAACTCATTTATTAAGAACTGAACATTTTCTCAGTTCTTAATATCAAAAGAATATATTTTTTCTTTAAAAATGAGGGGGGTTAGAATACTTAATGTTTCTGCTTTCCTTCTGCATGCCATGGATCCTTTAACTGATTATGTGTCCATTTGTGGTTTGACTGTTACAACTGAATTTGCAACACTAATCAGGTAGTAGAAGGATATGGTATACAAACCTTTCCTCAGCCTGCTTTCCTGTATATTATTGCAATTCTCTCTGACTCACTGAGATAACTATTGTGGTGATTACTTTACAGAATGAAAATTTTGTAATCACTGAAGCATCTCTTGCAGATAAAGCAGGACCCTGACCAAATGACAAACCAGGTGAACCCATATATCCAACCCCGCAGAAGGCTGCCCCAACAAGGATGAGGTGAGTAATGGCCAGATGGAGCCACTGTCTTCTCATGTCTGCAAGATATCCGCGTCTTGGTGACAGCCTCGCTGTACTAACTCAGGAAAAGTAATGCCCAGCTCCATACCATAATTTCTGGCCTGTCACTACCAGGCTTCTGCTCCATTTCACTAGGCCTAAAGGTCTTCTCTGTTCTGCAAGAAAACATCAAGACTAACAACTTATCACTATTGTTTTGGTCAAGGCTCAACGTATCAATTTCTTGGAATATCCATCTTGTACTTTATTCTTATATATCTAGTAACTTTTTAAAGTTCCTTTTTTCACGGTGGAGTTTTCTCTCCATCCCCCCAGTTCTTTAATGCTGCTACTATCAACACTATATCTTCTGCTCCAGTGTCAATATCTTAAACTGTACTCTTAACTTTCTGGTCCAAAAGTTCCTTCCAACTCTATTTCTTAACTGAGCATGCTGCTTTCTTTTCAGTTCATGTAAAAAGAAGCTTTTCATTCTTCATGCTCCATAGACTTCATACTGGGATACAAGATCACTCTGCTCTTTATTACCAAACTATTTATCCTCCATCATTGCAAAATTCACTGTTCTTTGGTGACTGTACCACTTTCATGTACTCTTTCTGTTGATGTTGTTGTTTAATTGGTAAGTTGTGTCTGATTCTTTTGCAACTCCATGGACTGTAGCCTGCCAGTTTCCTCTGTCCATGGGATTTTCCAGGCAAGAATACAGAAGTGGGTTGCCATTTTCTTCTCCAGGGGATCTTCTTGACCCTGGGATTGAACCCACGTGTCCTGCATTGGGAGGTAAATCCATTATCACTGAGCCACCTGGGAAGCTCATACTTCTGTCTACAGTTTTTCATTGTGCAATCATACTATCTTGTGGTTATTATCTTTATTCACCCATTGTCTTCCTATTTCCCTCTCTAATCCATTAGAATGGTTTAATATTCTCAATTAAAAAAAAATCCCCTATAAATAAATTTGCCCATTATATTTTTGTCACCTATCCTATGGTCACATTTAGATTATTAAGAACTAAAACATTCTTAAAGTTATTGTGTCAAATATCCTAATCTCCAGTGATAGCCTTTTGCCATCATGGGATATATCTTTTTATTATTATTATCTATAACTGAAATTCATGGATCATTTCTTTTTCAGTTAACTTATTTGTCCCTCTATCATTTTGTAACTTCCCAAGCAATACCTATTCATGTATAAAATCTCTTCATGTAATTTCTCTAAACCTGCTCCTATCCAACTAAATGTTGATGGATAAAATCAAATAGGTTCCATTATGCTATACATTCATATAGTAATGAAAGCTAGTTCTTAATCTAAGATATTCTTTTTAAATGATCCTCAAGGAACTTGATTCCTTATCCACTGTTCATGATTAGGTCATTTCAGACAAAGTTTTCTTTTATTTTTTCTTTCCTTTTCTCCCTATAAACCAATATATTTACTTCATATGACAAATAAAAGCTATAATGTAGTAGCTCTACAAAATTCTGGCACTTGAATTCATAATTGTATCTTTCCTCCTATTCCTTCTATAAGAAGACAGGCATCCCTCTGCTTAAAATACAGTCCTTCCCTCTGCACCGTTCTTTACCTTCTCCATATCCCTTTAGGGAACATTTATAGTCATTTTCTTCTGATTTCCTAGGACATGAAATACCTCATTTCTACTGTACTTAAAACACACTATTTTAAAAAACTGTCAAATGAAATAACAGGTGGAAATGAAATAAAAGTGCAATATAAAATAATGTAACATCTGGTAAAAGTTAATTCAAAATCTTTAAAGAAGTAGAAATTACATACACATATATATATAATATGTTTAAATTCATAACTCACAGATCTCAAAAAAGCCTCACATGTTTTTCTAAAATTATGGAATTTTAGAATGGAAAATTTAAGGTATTTATTAAACCATTCTTATTCTAGAGATGAAAGGATTTTTAATTACATCATTCTATAGTGAAAGAGCTATGATTATAACACAAATGTGTATTTTTAAGATTATTTTTATTTTTCTTCAATTTCCCATTCAAAACTCTATTACCCATGCTTTCTATTTTTTCATCATTTGTGTAGCTTTTCTATTGGTAAAGAAGTTTATTTTTGAGGTCAGAAACTCTGTGATTAAACCTCAGCTCATCTTCTTTCAATAGTAAAAGATATTGCACTATCAGTTTAACATCTTTATACCTTACCATGCTAATCAATATATATATATACATATAAAATGCATATATATATAGTATATATATATATAATGCATATAAATCACTTACCTATCACTCATAGGAAATATCAAGAAATTGTCAGTTATTTTTGTGATAAGTATTATCAAAAAGTATTGTCTTATTTAATAAAGTATTCAAAAAATCATGTTTTATCTAACATGTCAGTACTATTCTTTTCTATCATGCACAAACTATTCTGCCAATTTTTCATCTTTTGCAATTATTTGGAAAACTTACTGAGGATTTACTACATACCAATAATTCCAAAACTTGATGAGATTCAAATATAAAAAAGAAAGTTAGCAAAAGTGTGGTATCGTTTGGGGTATCAATTTTCATTTTTATCTCCATATCATTTAATGTTATTTCTAATATTCATGGTATTTTCTTAATAGAACATAGCTCTCTCTGTCTTCTAGGAATGCAGATAACTATTGCATCATTTCAAAGAAAATCTCCTCTGTAAAAATCACCTAACCCTTGTAGTTCTACAGATTCTTCATTCACTGCATTTTTCATTCATTTATGAATAAACATTATATAACTCAGAGAAGGCAATGGCACTCCACTCCAGTACTCTTGCCTGGAAAATCCCATGGACGGAGGAGCCTGGTGGGCTGCAGTCCATGGGGTCGCTAGGAGTCAGACACAACTGAGCGGCTTCACTTTCACTTTTCACTTTCATGCATTGGAGGAGGAAATGGCAACCCACTCCAGTGTTCTTTCCTGGAGAATCCCAGGGACAGGGGAGCCTGGTGGGCTGCTGTCTATGGGGTCGCACAGAGTCGGACACGACTGAAGCGACTTAGCAGCAGTAGCAGTATGAATTTGTCCTTAACAAATTACCACAAACTAAGTGTTCTCAATCAACACACAATTTTTTATTTAAATTTCTGTGAGTCAGGAATCCTTGAGCTTCCTAGGTGGCACTAGTGGTAAAGAACCACCTGCTAATGCAGGAGACATAAGAGATGTGGGTTTGATCCCTGGGCCAGCAGATCCCCTGGAGGAGGAAATGGCAACCTATTCCAATATTCTTGCCTGAATAATCTCATGGACAGAGTAGCCTGCCAGGCTACAGTCCATGGGGTAACAAAAAGTCTGACACAAGTGAAATGACTTAGCATGTAAGATGTTGCTTCAAAATCTCTCATAAATCTGTGGTCTCCCAACAGTCAGATTCGTTGGCAGTTCATCTAAGGCTTGACTGGAGAAAGACCCGGCGCAAACCTCATAGTGCTGTTTGTAGGACTCAGTTACTTGTACTCTTCTGGAGACTTATATTTTTGCTTGTTTGCTTGTTTTTGTTTCTTTTCTTTTTTCTAGTTATCTGTCAGAGGTCCCCCTTACCTCCTAGCTGGCTTTTTGGATCTTCAATTCTTTAACACATGGGCTTCTCCATAATGGCCATTTGCTTCCTCAAAACATTTAAACCATAAAGACAATGAAGTGAGCCCACTAGCAAGATGGAAGTTACAAGTTATATAATGAAATAATGGAAATCATATGATATCACCTCTGTCATATTCCACTGATCACAAGTCTTGCCAGTACTCAAATAGAGGAAATTCCATAAGGTCTTGGATTCAAGGTTCAGAAGTAATTAGAGGGGGAAAATTTTTAGAATCTGCCTGGCCCACTTATTGGTTTGCATTTATTTATTCATTGACAAAAATATTGTTGGCTTAACAAACTTGAATGTAATTTGCAAGAGGGAATTTTTAGTATGTTTTGTGATTTTTTGATTATTCATTTAAAGTTGGATGACTAATTATGCCATTGTAGATTGGTAGTATTTGAATTGAGCCTATTTAGGGATAAAAATCTGGTAGTAACAATGCTCTATAGAACTTTCACAGCATCTATAATGTGTTGATTTTACAAAATTAATAAATACTAAGCCTAGTCAGCTTAGTGGAACCTTGAGGGCTGTTTGAAAATAAATTAACCAAATGAAGCATCTTACTTGAAAATTATATTTCATGTAATATACTTTCAACTCCCACTTATTTTATGTCACACTTAAGAACCCCCCCACCTACTTTTTTTGGCTATCAAATTTAATTATTTTTCTTATTCCATATTCAGGGAATCTGCTATGCCACTGAGTTCTATGCCATTGATTTCAATGCCATTGATTGCAATATGAGATTCTCAAGCTGAATAATCTAATTGTATGAGAACATAAATAAGAACAAAATTAATCTAATATAAGAAATAGACAGCTATCACTCTTAATGTTATTTGTGGGAACTTTGGGCAGACTGCTGTTTGACCTTCTTAAATGAACAGCTTGCTTTCAACACCCACAACTGATGTACATACATGATCACTTGGCTGTCAATACTAACAGCCATCTGTTAAGATGGCAACATGCCTGCTCTCAAAATGGTGTTCCAGTGTAGACTACAGTTGCCAGCTGAGTAGATTGGCAGCCTGAGATTCTGAAAAGCTTCCTCTTGTTCTGTAGAAAGTGATGCCACATTAACACCCACATGGCTTCTTACCTCCGTGCCACCTGTTCACTATTTTTAGGCCAAAAATATCCATATAAAAGGCCAATGGTGAACAGTTGATGAAACATACCCCGGGTGCCAATGGTATATTACAAAGTACAACATGATGTCCTGTTTTTCAAAAAGTGACTGTGTCTATTGAAAAGGCATGATAATGTGGGTGTGAAAAAATGTAGCACCTAAAAATCACTTTGAAAATGATGACTACATGAGTAATAGGTATTTAACATAACATTATCTTTATTATTGTTCTTGTTGGTTGGGAATAACCCTCTGCCCAACTCTGCATAAATAACTAGTCTTACGGAAATATTCTTGCTTATATGCAACGGTCTTACATTGTGTGTGTGCACACGTGTATACTGAAACACAATTTTTTTTTGAAGCAGAATTGCAAAGCAAATGAAAAAAAGAATCAGACAGAAGCTACTAGATTGAATTCAATGCTTCTAGTGTAATTTGTCTTTGTGTGAGAGAATATAACACTAAAGTTATCCCCAACATTCTCTTCAGTTTCTTTCTATTCCTATATCATATTCAAGGCCGAAATAATGGGCTGCTCTTAGTGTCTGAAATTTAAAGTCTCAGGTTTTAGCATAGCTTAATAGGAAGAAGAAAAAGAAAAAAAATGCCCTCTGCAGTCTACAGAAATTGCTAATTTTACTTCATCTTCAATTAATGATCTTGTCTCATGTTTCATAGAGTAAATATCATTCATCAAACAATAATCACTACTTGTTCATGCCCACCAGGCTCCTCTGTCCATGGGATTTTTCAAGCAAGGATATTGGAGTGAGTTGCCATTTCTTCCTCCAGGGGATCCTCCTAACCCAGGGCTCAAACTCATATCCCTTGTCTTTCCTGCATTGCAGACAGATTCTTTACCCACTTCACTATCACAGATTCACTATTTACTCCACCATCAAATCTACAATTTTGTCTGTTCTTTGCTACTTCTTTCCTCCTATTATACAAGATCAAAAGCTCCATTGTGCTCTTTCTCGCTTTTTAGGAATAGTGAAGTGAAGTGAAGTGAAGTCGCTCAGTTGTGTCCGACTCTTTGCGACCCCATGGACGGTAGCCAACCAGGCTCCTCCATCCATGGGATTTTCCAGGCAAGAATACTGCAGTGGGTTTCCATTTCCTTCTCCAGTGGCTTTCATTAATTATTCCTTCCTGCTCTTACACATTGAACCCTTTCTCCAATGGGATCATTCTATGAGCTTGTGGACAAGTTATACTCTCCGTCCTCATAAAGCAAACTAAAGCTGTCCTGACCCTATTTCTAGCTCCTGTCAGAAAGTTTATTCCCTAGAACAATAAACTTTCTCAGAGAGTGGTGTACTGTGGTTTCTCTACTTTGCCACCTTGCTTCTACCTCTCAGTCAATTCCAATCATATTTTGATACGTACATAGCTCCTGAAGAGAAGTGCTATATAACTTTCTAACATTCCAAATTTTGAGGTCTCATCTTTGTTTTTATCTTCTTCTCTCACTTTACCTCCCACAAAATTCTACAGAGTTGATTAATCCTACTTTTTTTTAAATTGTGGTTAATTTACAATGTTGAATTAGTTTCAGGTGTACTGCAAAGTGATTCAGTTATATACACATATAATATATCTATATACATGCACACATACATATGTTCTTTTTCAGATTATTTTCCATTATTGTTTATTAGAATATATTGAATGTGGTCACATGTGCTATACAGTAAGTCCTTGTTGATTATTTATATATATATAAATATATATATAGTGTATGTGTTATGGCGTATGTGTATCTGTTATGTATGTATGGTATGTATGTGTTAATCCAAAATTCCTAATTTATCCCTCTTCTATCCCTTGTGTTCCCCTTTAGAAATTGTGTTGTTTTCTATGTCTGTGACTGTAGTTCTGTTTTGTAAGTAAGTTTATCTATATCATTTTTTTAGATTTCATATATAAATGATGTGATATTTTTGTCTGACTGGATTCCCTTAGTATGATAATATCTGGTTCTGTCTAGTTCTGTCTATGTTGCTGCAAATGGCATTTATTTCATAACTCTTTAAAACACATTTTTATTCTTTTGTTTTCACCCTCTCACACTGCTACCTCCTCCTTCACCTCTGGCATCTCTTCTCAGAAGCCTTTACTGGTCTCTCTTCCTGTATCTGTCCTAACTGGTTAAGTTCCTTAGGAATTACGACTTGGTATTCTCTGCTTCAAATGCTAAAATCTCATGTTTCCAGCCATCTCATCATTTCTGACAGTCCCATCATGCTGTCATTTCATCACAGTACAGAATTCAGTACAGAATTAATCTTAGAGTAATTCCCAGATTCCTATCTTTTCCCCCATGAATCTCTTCTGTAGGTTCCAGATAAGGATGTTCATTTGTGATTGTCATTTCTACATGGATGTCCGTTTTTCTGAGCAAAGTGGGAGCTTGACTTCTGGGGATGTAGGTTTGGGGGAAGATACTACCTGGAATGTACTCATCTCCATTCTCTACCTGCCTAATTCACTCAACTTTTAGGCCTCAGATTTCTACTCCTCCTGTCAAGAAATATAGTTTGATTATTTATTTTTAGGTGAGTATTCTGTATGTTTTCTCCAGAAGATACATTCCCTGGCTATACACCAGGTGCAGCACATGCCATGGGACAGTTTAGGGTCTTGGTAAGTACTTTTAAAGTTAAAATATTTTTTATTGTAAACTCAATTTTAGTTTCCAGATGAAGAAAGAATCAGAAGGAAATGATTATCAATGTAAAAAAAAATCAGTGAAGAAAAATTCATTATGCTTCTTAACAAAAGTGTTACAACATACAAGCTTAACATATTTTTGCCTCTATTTCATTGTCCTTTATTTCAATTATTTCATTGTCTCTATTTCAATGTCATATATTATTACTATACACAGTAGTACACATATGATTTAGCATATATTTTTTGCTCATTGTCACACTTAGAATTTCCTTTGCTATTTATTATTTTCAGTTTTAATATACTGTAAAATATTTTGTTGTCAGAACGTGCTTAGTAGCTCACTCATGTCTGACTCTTTGTGACCCCATTGACCATAGCCCAGCAGGCTCCTCTCTCCATGGGGATTCTCAATAATGGAGTGGGTGGCTATGCTCTCCTCCAGGGGATCTTTCCAACCCACGGATTGAACCCAGTTCTCCCTCTTTGCAGGCAGATTCTTTACTTCCTGAGCCACTAGGAAAGTTGTCAGAATATATTCTGATTTTAAGAGACAGAGTTTTAGAATCAAGTTGGCTTTATGCAGAATTGTCTTCTTGGCCGTTATTCTGATAACTAAGAGAGACTTAGAGAGCTAGTAATTTAGTTTGGGCTTCCCTGGTGGCTCAGATAGTAAAGAGTCTGCCTGCAATGTGGGAGTCCTGGGTTTGAGCCCTGGTTCTGGAAGATTCCCCTGGAGAAGGGAATAGCTACCCACTCCAGTATTCTTGCCTGGATAATTCAATGGACAGAGAAGCTTGGCAGGCTACAGCCCATGGGGTCACAAAGAGTCAGACACAACTGAGTGACTAACACTTTCACGTACTTTTCAGTAACTTAGTTACATAAAAAGAGTAAATTTGGCAAAGAAAACAAATGTTAACATTTAAATATTTTGAAAACATAAACAAAAGGCAGTATGCTTTGTCTGATTTTAAATATGTCACTTTTTAAATGAAAATAGATTGGTGGCTGTTATCATAGCATCATTGAAGAAATTTTTCATGTTTATAATAACTAACTGTAATCACAGAGCTTCTCTAGTGGTTCGGATTGTAAAGAATTTGGAGAGACATAGATTCAGTCCTTGAGTTGGGAAGATCCCTGGAGAAAGGAATGACTACCCACTCCAGTATTCTTGCCTGGAGAATTTCCTGGACAAAGAAACCTGGCATGCTACCGTTGATGGGATCCCAATGAGTTAGGCACAACTGAGCAACTAACACTTTCACTTTTCATTTCAACCCCAAATTCAGTCCAAGTTGGTAAAATAAAAAGTTTATGATTAATATTTAAAAGTCCAGCCTCTATTGTAATGCAAGTTCAATTTACAAAGAAAATCTTTTAAAGATAAGAAGTTGAGAAGAGTTTATTTTATAATATTCAGCATAATATAAGAGGAAATCATTACTTGGAAATTTTCATCATATTATGACTTTCATTCTTGTGGTGTATACAGATTAATAAAGATGAGAAATATCTGGTCAAGGAGTTACAAGAAATGGTTATTAAGAGTGACTGTGATTCTAGCCAGTCATGGAATTGAAGCCAAGCCATCTAATCATTTGGTGACTTAATATCTTCATCAGTAAAATGAAAGTGATGATAAAACTAATGATTACTGGCACAGTTGACAGTTAAAATTCTTGATTAGGTGAAAATCACAAACTCGCAGATTTAGCAAGCTGAGCAAATTCTAACAGAGACAAAAATAATCTAGACTGACAGAAAACAGATCAGTGCTTGCCTAGAACAAAGGGTGTGTGAAACAATGACTATAATAGAGAAGGAGAGAATTTTCAAGTCAATTAAAATATTCTGAAACATTATGGGAGTAATATCCATGCAAGTAAATACATTTGTCAAAACTTAAAAACTAATCACTTTAAAATAGATACATCTTATTACATATATGTTTGTGTGCTAAGTCACCTCAGTTGTGTCTGACTCTTTGCTAACCTATGGACAATAGCCCACCAGCCTCCTCTGTCCATTGGATTCTCCTGGCAAGGACACTGGAGCAGGTTGTTGTGCTCTCCTCTAGTGGATCTTCTGGACCTAGGGACTGAACCTGCATCTCTTAAGTTTCCTTCATTGACAGGCATGCTCTTTACCACTAGTGCCACCTGAGAAGCGCATTACATATATATTATACCTCAATAAATTGATTTTAAAAAGAGTGTGTGAATGGATGAGTAAGTAGTAATGTGAAGTACCCAAATAATACAATACCAAGAATTTCATTAAAAGATCTTCAGAGCTAAGGGTTGGTGATTTAATATATTTCTTTAAATTCTCATAGTTGGTGATGGACAGGGAGGCCTGGCATGCTGCGATTCATGGGGTCGCAAAGAGTCAGACACGACTGAGCGACTGATCTGATCTGATCTGATCTGATATATGTTTCATAAATAAGTGAAGGCAGCCTTTAAGCCAGAATTACTACAGATACTAATTCTCTTTTCAATAAATTTGTGTAATCTTTGATTTTCACATGTCAAAAATATTTAGCAGGGATTAAGTGAGTTTATTTGTAAGGCATCCCCAGACAGCCATTTTGCTTTTTCGCATTTCTTTTCCACGGGGATGGTCTTGATCCCTGTCTTCTGTACAATGTCACGAACCTCATTCCATAGTTCATCAGGCACTCTATCATATCTAGGTCCTTAAATCTATTTCTCACTTCCACTGTATAATCATAAGGGATTTGATTTAGGTCGTACCTGAATGGTCCAGTGATTTTCCCTACTTTCTTCAATTTAAGCCTGAATTTGGCAATAAGGAGTTCATGATCTGAGCCACAGTCAGCTCCTGGTCTTGTTTTTGCTGACTGTATAGAGCTTCTCCATCTTTGGCTGCAAAGAATATAACCAATCTGATTTCGGTGTTGACCATCTGGTGACGTCCAAGTGTAGAGTCTTCTCTTGTGTTGTTGGAACAGGGTGTTTACTTTGATCAGTGCATTATCTTGGCAAAACTCTACTAGTCTTTGCCCTGCTTAATTCCGTATTCCAAGGCCAAATTTGCCTGTTACTCCAGGTGTTTCTTGACTTCCTTCTTTTGCATTCCAGTGCCCTATAATGAAAAGGACATCTTATTTGGGTGTTAGTTCTAAAAGGTCATGTAAGTCTTTATAGAGCAAAGGAAAGATATAAGCATCTGAATTCAGAGTTCCAAAAAACAGCAAGAAGGGATAAGAAAGCCTTCTTCAGCGATCTATGCAAAGAAATAGAGGAAAACAACAGAATGGGAAAGACTAGAGATCTCTTCAAGAAATTTGAGATACCAAGGGAACATTTCATGCAAAGATGGGCTCGATAAAGGACAGAAATGGTATGGACCTAACAGAAGCAGAAGATATTAAGCAGAGGTGGCAAGAATACACAGAAGAACTGTACAAAAAAGATCTTCATGACCCAGATAATCACGATGGTGTAATCACTGATCTAGAGCCAGACATCCTGGAATGTGAAGTCAAGTGGGCCTTAGAAAGCATCACTATGAACAAAGCTAGTGGAGGTGATGGAATTCCAGTTGAGCTGTTTCAAATCCTGAAAGATGATGCTGTGAAAGTGCTGCACTCAATATGCCAACAAATTTGGAAAACTCAGCAGTGGCCACAGGACTGGAAAAGGTCAGTTTTCATTCCAGTCTCAAAGAAAGGCAATGCCAAAGAATGCTCAAACTACTGCACAATTGCACTCATCTCACATGCTAATAAAGTAATGCTCAAAATTCTCCAAGCCAGGCTTCAGCAATATGTGAACCGTGAACTTCCTGATGTTCAAGCTGGTTTTAGAACAGGCAGAGGAACCAGAGATCAAATTGCCAACATCCGCTGGATCATGGAAAAAGCAAGAGAGTTTCAGAAAAGCATCTATTTCTGCTTTATTGACTATGCCAAAGCCTTTGACTGTGTGGATCACAATAAACTGTAGAAAATTCTGAAAGAGATGGGAATACCAGACCACCTGATCTGCCTTTTGAGAAATCTATATGCAGGTCAGGAAGCAACCGTTAGAACTGGACATGGAACAACAGACTGGTTCCAAATTGGGAAAGGAGTACGTCAAGGCTGTATTTTGTCACCCTGCTTATGTAACTTATATGCAGAGTACATCATGAGAAATGCTGGACTGGAAGAAACACAAGCTGGAATCAAGATTGCCAGGAGAAATATCAATAACCTCAGACATGCAGATGACACCACCCTTATGGCAGAAAGTGAAGAGGAACTATAAAGCCTCTTGATGAAAGTGAAAGTGGAGAGTGAAAAAGCTGGCTTAAAGCTCAACATTCAGAAAACGAAGATCATGGCATCCGGTCCCATCACTTCTTGGGAAATAGATGGGGAAACAGTGAAACAGTGACAGACTTTCTTTTTCTGGGCTCCAAAATCACTGCAGATGGTGACTGCAGTCATGAAATTAAAAGACATTTACTCCTTGGAAGGAAAGTTATGAGCAACCTATATAGCATGTTCAAAAGCAGAGACATTACTTTGCCAACAAAGGTTCGTCTAGTCAAGGCTATGGTTTTTCCTGTGGTCACGTTTGGATGTGAGAGTTGGACTGTGAAGAAGGCTGAGCGCCGAATAATTGAAGCTTTTGAACTGTGGTGTTGGAGAAGACTCTTGAGAGTACATTGGACTGAAAGGAGATCTAACCAGTCCATTCTGAAGGAGATCAACCCTGGGATTTCTTTGGAAGGAATGATGCTAAAGTTGAAACTCCAGTACTTTGGCCACCTCATGCGAAGAGTTGACTCATTGGAAAAGACTCTGATGCTGGGAGGGATTGCGGGCAGAAGGAGAAGGGGACGACAGAGGATGAGATGGTTGGATGGCATCACTGACTCGATGGACATGAATCTGGGTGAACTCCGTGAGTTGGTGATGGACAGGGAGGCCTGGTGTGCTGCGATTCATGGGGTCACAAAGAGTGGGACACGACTCAGCGACTGAACTAAACTGAAGTAAGTTTAATGTCCAGAACAGATTTTTCCCCCATGTTCGCTTAACACTTTTCTCAGAATTAACTAATATTGCTGAACCAAAATATTTCTTATACTCAAATGAATGTTTAAAATATTTTACCTAAGGGTACATGATGTAAAATTATAATGAAAATATACATATGGAAGTTACCCGAAAGATACATTACTTGATTAAAGCCACCCTTTTAAGAATACTGCATGCTTAATAAGGTTCTGTGAATCTAAGTTAAGTAAGATTAGCCTAAGATTTAAATTCTTCAATACTTCCATGCCTGAGAGCAAAATCTAAGTTTTCTTGAACTTTTAAGTCAATGTGCTTGTGGTTGAGATTCTAGTGTAAATTGAGGCAAGGTCTCAAATATTGTTAGAAATAAATATAAAGACAGATAAAATGTGAAATCTGACTTTAAAGAAAAAGTTCATGACTCTGCATTCAATAATCCATCTTCAGAGATGTAATAAACAATATACTGGATACATGTAAAATAGTATATAAAAATAGAAGAAAAATGAGCAAACAATATCATATATAGTTTGTTACCATTCTTCCTAATGATCAAAATGTGCAGGAAATAATTTTTATTGAATTTTTATATCTAAATTGTAAAAGAGATGCCACTTTCCTGAGACTCCATCCACAATGGACATTGAATCTGCCATGCTATAACTAGTGGTTTATAGTCAGCACAGTTTGTGATTTTAAGCATAAACAGAACAATCCCTTATGTTCTCTTTTGAGCCATATATTCAGTAAATCTGTGATTTTCCTTATATATTACACTGTACAGTGAGGACAGGTTTATCAAAGTGCTTAGATAAAACAGTGATCTTTTCTATAAAAAATACACAGACATAGATCAACTTGCCAAGGTCATACAGCAGGTTTTTGACAGAACCAGAATTAAAATTCCCAAAGTTCCTCACCAGTTATAGCCATCTTGTAGTAACATTCTTTTAAGTTTGTAGCCTGGATCTACAATAAATTTATATTTCAGCACACACAAGCTTAGAATGGAGGTGCTCATGCCCATTTTAATCTTGAAAAGAGTATTTTTTTTAATTGAAAAAGATCAGGGCTCATGTTTTTAGTTTAGTAAAATCTTTTAAAGCATTGAATTATGAACTGATTTTAAAAATTCTGATTTCAACTTTACAATGGAAACTTGAGAATTTGCCTAGATATAAGAAAGTATCATATGTTGTCTTATTCAGGTTGTCTATTGACTCAGGTTGTTATAACAGAAATCATAGGATGAATGATTTACACTCAACAAAAATGTATTTCTCATGGTTATAGAGGCTGGGAAGTCTAAGAACAAGGCAACCACAAATTCAGTGTCAGGAAAGAGCCTGTTTCCTGGTTCATAACCTGTCTTTTCACTGAGATCTCACATGGCAGAAAAAATGCAAGAGCTCTCTGGGATCTCATTTATAAGGGCACGAATGAAGGTTGTACCCTCATGATCTCATGATTTCCCAAGTATTCCATCTCCAAATACCATTGAGGATTATGTTTTAATATATGCATTTGAGGAATCATAAACATTCAGTTCATAATATATATTAAACTAATATTTATTTTATATAAATATTTACACATAACATAGAATACACAAACATCAAAAATTAAAAAAAAATACATTCATAAGCTATTGAAAAACGTACTTCACATATCAGTCAGTTCAGTTCAGTCGCTCAGTTGTGTCCGACTCTTTGCGACCCCATGAATAACAGCAGGCCAGGCCTCCCTGTCCATCACCAACTCCCGGAGTTCACCCACAACCATGTCCATTGAGTCGGTGATGCCATCCAACCATCTCATCCTCTGTCATCCCCTTATCCTCCTGCCCTCAATTTTTCCCAGCATCAGGGTCTTTTAAATGAGTCATCTCTTCACATCAGGTGGCCAAAATATTGGAGTTTCAGCTTCAACATCAGTCCTTCCAATGAACACCCAGGACTGATCTTCTTTAGGATGGACTGGTGGGATCTCCTTGCAGTCCAAGGGACTCTCAAGAGTCTGTTCCAACACCACAGTTCAAAAGCGTCAATTCTTCAGTGCTCAGCTTTCTTTATAGTCCAACATCCATACATGATCATTGGAAAAGCCATAGCTTTGACCAGATGGACCTTTGTTGACACAGTAATGTCTCTGCTTTTTAATATGCTGTCTAGGTTGGTCATAACTTTCCTTCCAAGGAACAAGCATCTTTTAATTTCATGTCTGCAATCACCATCTGCAGTGATTTTGGAGCCCAGAAAAATAAAGTCAGCCACTGTTTCCACTGTTTCCCCATCTATTTGCCATGAAGTGATGGGACCAGATGCCATGATCTTCACATATTGACAGTAGCAATTTTGGCCAACAGTGGAATGACTTGTATTAAAATGTAGGCTATACTCCATGCTGCTGCTGCTGCTAAGTCGCTTCAGTCGTGTCTGACTCTGTGCGACCCCATAGACGGCAGCCCACCAGGCTCCACCGTCCCTGGGATTCTCCAGGCAAGAACACTGGAGTGGGTTGCCGTTTCCTTCTCCAGTGCATGAAAGTGAAAAGTGAAAGTGAATAGATATTTCAAATATGCAAGTGGGCTATTTCTATCTTTCCATCAGTGTTAAGAATTAGCCTAGTTTTCAGGAAAATAGAGAAAATAAGACATTATTGCAATTACTCAAATGAGGAAAGCTGAAGACATGTAGAATTTTCAACATTTGTAATAGAGGCAATAAATAGCCTGGGAGTAAAGTGACATATCAGAGAGAATAATATATCCTTGTGATTGAGAAAATAAGAATGTTGTAGAGGAGAAATGGCTATGGAATGACAACAAGTGTTTTTTTGTTGTTCTTTTTTTAGCTAAAATACTCTGGAAGATAGTGACATAATGAATCAAGTTAAAGTCTCATTGGAAAATATTGGACATTAAAAAGTGAAAGGATGAATTATATAGAGATACATTTAATTTTTAACAGATTGAATAATAGTCTAGCAGAATATGTTCACTAATATTTGGCAGCAAATTTGAAACATGAATTTATAGGTTCAGAATAAATGCTGGAGCTGAAGTAGAAATCATCTCTACAGAGATTTTCAGCAAATACACAGTAGTGGGTTACATAACTAAGATTGGAAATTATAAGTTGAAAATGAAAGGGGAGAGGAGAGGAAGAAAAATAAGAAGAAAAGAACGAAGAGGGAGGGCAAGGAAGGAAGTAGAAGATTGAATGATGAAGGAAAATTAGATTTCAGGATATATCTCAGAAACTTGATAAAGTTGTTACTGGCATGTTTGGATATATAGATACCAAATGTATGTGATAATTAACAAAATTATTAACTTTCTTTTCCCAAAAGTACAAAATAGAGTACATTTTTGGTAATAATATTCGTAGTCAGATGAACAGTGAATGCATACTGTATTCAAGGCAAGAAGTAAAGAAAATTAGGGGAAATGAATATCTACTGTTTCCCGTGATTTCTTCCACAGGAATCAGTTCAGTAGCTCAGTCATGTCTGACTCTCTGTGACCCCATGGACTGAAGCATGCCAGGCCTCCCTGTTCATCAACAACTCCTGGACTTTACTTAAACTCATGTCCATTGAGTCAGTGATGCCATCCAACCATCTCATCCTCTGTCATCCCCTTCTCCTCCTGCCTTCAGTCTTTTTCAGCATCAGGGTCTTTTCCACTGAGTCAATTCTTCACATCAGGTGGCCAAAGTATTGAAGTTTCAGCCTCAGCATCAGTCCTTCCAATGAATATTTAGGACTGATTTCCTTTTGGTTAGACTGGTTGGATCTCCTTGCAGTCCAAGGGACTCTCAAGAGTCTTCTCCAACACCACATTTCAAAAGCATCAATTCTTTGGCACTCAGCTTTCTTTATAGTTCAATTATCACATCCATACATGACTACTGGGAAAACCATAGCATTGACTAGACCAACATTTGTTGGCAAAGCAATGTCTTTGCTTTTTAATAAGCTATCTAGTTTGGTCATGGCTTTTCTTCCAAGGAGCAAGCATCTTTTAATTTCATGGCTGCAGTCACCATCCGCAGTGATTTTGGAGCCCCAAAAAATAAAGGCTGTCACTGTTTCCCTATCTATTTGTCATGAAGTGATGGGACCAGATGCCGTGATTTTAGTTTTCTGAATGTTGAGTTTTAAACCAAATTTTTCACTCTCCTTTCACTTTCAACACGAGTGTGTTTAGTTCTTCACTTTCTACCTTAAGTGTGGTGACATCTGCTTATCTGAGGTTATTTATATTTCTCCCAGCAATCTTGATCCATCTTGTGCTTCATCCAGTCCAGCATTTCTCATGATGTTCTCTGCATATAAGTTAAGTAAGCAGGGTGACAATATACAGCCTTGACATACTCCTTTCCCGATTTAGCACCAGTCCATTGTTTCATGTCCAGTTCTAACTGTTGCTTCTTGACCTGTGTATAGATTTCTCAGGAGGCCAGTCAGGTGGTGTGGTATTCTCATCACTTGAAGACTTTTCCTCAGTTTGTTGTGATCCATGCAGTCAAAGGCTTTGGTCTAGTCAATAAAGCAGAATTAGATGTTTCTCTGGAGCTCTCTTGCTTTTTCAATGATCCAGTGGATGTTGGCAGTTTAATTTCTGGTTCCTCTGCCTTTTCTAAATTCAGCTTAAATGTCTGAAAGTTCATGGTTCACCTATTGTTGAAGCCTGAATTGGAGAATTTTGGGTATTACTTTGTTAGCATGTGAGATAGAATCAAACCCCATACCTGCCAGAGATGCTCAGAGGGCTCAGACATAACTTGTGTGCACCAGGACCCAGAAACCTGACAGAGACTGAGACAGAACTGTGTTTGGGTGTCTCCTGAGGAGGTATGAGTTAGCAGTGGACTGCTGTCTTGGCAGAGGCTCTGGGTGCAGTAGACCTGGTTATGGTATAAGCCCTCTTAGAGGAGGTCACCATTAACCCACCGTAGAGCCACCAGAACTTACACAGGACTGGGAAAACAGATTCTGGGATGGTACAAACAGAACCTTGTGCTCACCAGGACCCAGGAAAAAGGAGCAGTGACTCCATAAGAGACTGTCCCAGACTTGCCAGTGAGTGGATAGGAGTCTCTGGTAGAACTGGGGGTTGGCGGTGGCCTGCTGCAGGGTTGGGAGCACTGAGTGTAGCAGAGCATGCATGGGACCTTTTGAAGGAGGTCAACATTATCTTCATTACCTCCACCATAATTTGACCTCAGGTCAAATAACAGGGAGGGAACACAGCCCCACCCTTCAACAGAAAATTGGATTGAAGATTTACTGAGCATGGCCCCACTCATCAAAACAAGACCCAGTTTATCCCTCAGTCAGTTCTCCCATCAGGAATCTTCCATAAGCCTCTTGCCCTTCCCATCAGTGGGCAGATTAAAATCATGGACTAAAAACCACAATCACAGAAAACTAATCAATCTGATCATATGGTCCACAGCCTTGTTTAACCCAATGAAACTATGAGCCATGCCGAGTAGGGCCACCCAAGGCAGAAGGGTCATTGTGGAGAGTTCGGACAAAATGTGATCCCCTGGAAAAGGGAATGGCAAACCATTTCAATATTCTTGCCTTGAGAACCCCATGAACAATATGAAAAAGCAAAAAGATAAGACACTGAAAGATGAACTCACCAGGTTGGTAGGTGCACAATATGCTACTAGAGATCAGTGGAGAACTAACTCCAGAAAGAATGAAGAAAGTTCTATAAGTTGAGAGAATAACCCACTGGTGAGCTGGTAAATGTTTAAAAACTGACAGTTTAGGGAAAAAATAGAAAATTGATTTGTAGGATTTGCATATTTCTATGTGTATAGATTATAATCCCACCACAATTTATTTCAAGCTGGTAATCGATTTTTAAAAGTTGCTAAAAATGATTAATAAACTCTTAAGGAATAATAGCAACAGCACAATTATTCCACTGTAATAAACTCAGTGGTAGATATCTCAGTTAATCATATATGCGCTTAAGGTATAATAAGTTATATTGTATATAATATGTACGTGAATATATTTCACCTTTTCAGTAAGTTTTTTAATCATTAAAAAATAAACTTCTGACCCAATCTGGGTTCCTTTTATTTCTTTTTCTTTTCTGATTGCTGTGGCTAAAACTTCCAAAACTATGTTGAATTGTAGTGGTAAGATTGGGCACTCTTGTGTTGTTCCTGATTTTAGGGGAAATGCTTTCAATTTTTCGCCATTGAGGAGAATGTTTTATGTGGGTTTATCATATATGGCTTTTATCATGTTGAGGTATATTCCTTCTATGCCTGCTGACTAGAGAGTTTTTATCAAAAATGGGTGTTGAATTTTGTCAAAGGCTTTTTCTACATCTATTGAGATAATCATATGTTTTTTATCTTTCAACTCATTAATGTAGTGTATCACATTAATTGATTTGTGAATGTTGAAGAATCCTTGCATCACTGGGATAAAGCCCACGTCATGATGTATGATCTTTTTTAACATGTTATTGGATTCTGTTTCCTAGAATTTTGTTGAGGATTTTTGCATCTATGTTCATCAGTGATACTGGCCTGTCATTTTGTTTTTTTGTGGCATCTTTGTCTAATTTTGGTATTAGGGTGATGGTGGCTTTCAATAACATGTTCATGGATTGGAAGAATCAATATAGTGAAAATGAGTATACTACACAAAGCAATCTTCCTGGTGGCTCAGAGGTTAAAGCGTCTGCCTGCAATGCAGGAGACTTGGGTTCGATCCCTGGGTTGGGAAGATCCCCTGGGGAAGGAAATGGCAACCCACTCCAGTATTCTTGCCTGGAGAATCCCATGGACGGAGGAGTCTAGTGGGCTACAGTCCACGGGGTCGCAAAGAGTCAGACATGACTGAGTGACTTCACTTTCTTTCTTTCACACAAAACAATCTATAGATTCAATGCAATCCCTATCAAGCTACCAATGGTATTTTTCACAGAGCTAGAACAAATAATTTCACAATTTATATGGAAATACAAAACAAACAAACAAACAAAAAAAACACCTCAAATAGCCAAAGCAATCTTGAGAAAGAAGAATAGAACTGGAGGAATCAACTTGGATGACTTCAGACTATCCTATAAAGCTACAGTCATCAAGACAATATGGTACTGGCGCAAAGATAGAAATATAGATCAATGGAACAAAATAGAAAGCCCAGAGATAAATTCATGCACCTATGGAAACCTTATCTTTGACAAAGGAGGCAAAAATATACAATGGAGAAAAGATAATCTCTTTAACAAGTGCTGCTGGGAAAACTGGTCAACCACCTGCAAAAGAATAAAACTAGAACACTTTCTAACACCATACCAAAAAAATAACCTCAAAATGGATTAAAGATCTAAATATAAAACTGGAAACTATAAAACTCCTAGAGGAAAACATAGGCAAAACAGTCTCTGACATAAACCACAGCAATATCCTCTATGACCTACCTCCCAGAGTACTGGAAATAAAAGCAAAAATAAACAAATGGGAGCTAATTAAACTTAAAAGCTTTTACACAACAAATAAACTATAATCAAGATGAAAAGACAATCTAATAGCAAATGAAGCAACTGACAAAGAATTAATCTCGAAAATAAACAAATGACTTCCACAGCTCAATACCAGAAAAATAAACGACCCAATCAAGAAATGGGCCAAAAAACTAAACAGGCATTTCTCCAAAAAAGACATACAGATGGCTAACAAACACATGAAAAGATGCTCAATATTACTCATTATCAGAGAAAAGCAAATCAAAAGCACAATGAGATACCATTTCACGCCAGCAAGATGGCTGCTATCAAAAGGTCTAGAAACAATAAATGCTGGTGAGGGTGCCAAGAAAAGGGTACCCTCTTACACTATTGGTGGGAATGTAAACTAGTACAGCCACTATGGAGAACAGTGTGGAGATTCCTTAAAAAACTGGAAATAGAACTGCCATACAACCTAGCAGTCCCACTGCTGGGTATACAGATGGAGAAAACCAGAACTGAAAGAGACACATGTATCTCACTGCTCATTGCAGGACTGTTTACAAAAGCTAGTACATGAAAGCAACCTAGATGTCCTTCGGTAGATGAATGAAAGAAGTTGTAGTACATATACATAATGGAATATTACTCATCTATTAAAAAGAACACATTTGGATCAGTTCTAATGAGGTAGATGAAAACTGGAGCCTATTCTACAGAGTGAAGTAAGTCAGAAAGAAAAACACCAGTACAGTATATTAATGCATATATATGGAATTTAGAAAGATGGTAATGATGACCCTATATGCGAGACAGCAAAAGAGACACAGATGTAAAGAACAGACTTTTGGACTCCATGGGAGAAGGTGACGGTGGGATGATTTGAAAGAATAACAATTAAACATGTATATTACCATATGTGAAATAGATGACCAGTCCAAGTTTGATGAATAAAACAGGGCACGCAAAGCCTGTGCACTGGGACAACCCAGAGGGATGGGAAGGGAAGGGGGTTCAGAAAGGGGGACACATGTACACCCATGGCTGATTCATGTCAATGTATGGCAAAAACCACCACAGTATTGTAATGTAAAATAAATAAATAAACTTCTGCACCTTTCTTAAGTAATGAGGGGAGTATTCTGAGAAAATTTGTTGTGAGAGAGATGGACTGTCTAGAGTATGATAAAAATAATACTTACTTGCCCAGAGTAGACATAAGTGTATTCACTTAACAATAAGTTTTAAACATTTACAAAAATTCCCATGAATTGGAGTTATTTTAAATATTTAAAGGAGTGAAAGTGAATGAAAGTTAAAGTCACTCATTTTTATCTGATTCTTCGCGACCCCATGACTATATATAGTCCATGGAAATCTCCAGGCCAGAATACTTGAGTGGGTAGTGGTTCCCTTCTCCAGGGTATCAATCCCAGGTCTCCCACATGGCAGCTGGATTCTTTAGCAGCTAAGCCA
The DNA here is from genome assembly GCF_029407905.1 of Bubalus kerabau. Lineage (NCBI taxonomy): Eukaryota > Metazoa > Chordata > Mammalia > Artiodactyla > Bovidae > Bubalus > Bubalus kerabau. The sequence continues at coordinate 59,981,131 of NC_073625.1, forward strand.
TGAGGGAAGCCTGAGAATACTGGAGTAGGTAGCCTATCCCTTCTTCAGCGGATATTCCCCACCCAGGAATTGAACTGGGATCTCCTGCATTGCAGGCAAGTTCTTTACCAACTGAGCTATCAGGGACACATTTAAAAGAACAATGTATATAAAATAGTGTGTTAAAGTTGTAAAAGAGTTATATAATATACTATTGCACTGCTATGTGAAAAACTTAGTCTCCTATATAACTGAAAAATGCAAGATCTTTGGTAAGAATTGGCTGATTGAAATTCAAATATATCCAAGCACATGTGTTTAAGACATACAATATTTAATTGATGAGAAAAGGTTAAATGCCAGATCCACGGACAGTTTTCTGAGCATAGAAGATTGAATTAATCTAGACTCTAACTTTTGGAGCCTTTGCAACAAGGAAAAAGAATAGTTAATTGCTAATAGCTAAATATAATTACCATTTATTATGTCATTAAGAGTAATTTTTTCCTAAGCACCTGTGTTGCACCTGTTTATGGTAAGAAACTATATTTCTACCAAAGTTGCTATATAGCTAGCACAGGTTGTTCAGTTCAGTGCTCCTTGATGATCTAGTGGGGTGGAATTGATGAGGGGGCAGTCAAGTGTGAGGGGGTATATATATCCATAGAGATGATTCACTTGGCTGTATAGCAGAAACTAACACAACATTGTACAGCAAGTATGTGTTAGTTGCTCAGTCATACTGGACTGTGGGGAGAGAGGAAATCAGCCAAGATGGTGTATCCAGGCCCTCCAGCACCACATTTTGTAAATAATGACTATGTAACAGCTGAGGTCATTTATAGCACTGTGCATGCAAGTCACGAGCTATTCACTTGGTCTCAGGTTGTGTATGGTATGCATATGTGAGCTCCACCTGAAGAAGTGGCAGCATTACTGCTGCATCACTGCTGTGTCTGTTGGGTCACCCAGGAGAGGAGAGAATATAGCATGTCTACTGCTACAGCTGCTGCGTCAGCCAGGAGAGAGGTTGTGTTGTCTTTGGTAATGTATGTCTGCTGTCACAGCTGCTGCACTAGTCAGGAGAGAATAAACATGTCTGCAGTTTACGGATCCTCAGAGTCTTCTAGCCTCTTAGCTTGTGCCTTGTCTATTCGGGTTCAGTGAACAGTGCAAGCAGTGTGAACAGCAAAACAATTGGCATGACCAGCAGGATCAGCAATACACTGACTCTTTGCGACCCCATGGACTGTATGTAGCCCACCAGCCTTCTCTGTCCATGGAATTTTTCAGGCAAGAATATTGGAGTGCGTTGCCGTTCCCTTCTCCAGGGAATCTTCCCAACCTAGGGGTTGAACCTGGGTCTCCCGCATTGTAGCAGATTCTTTACCATCTGAGCCACCAGGGAAGTTCCAAAAGTATACTCCAATAAAAAGAAAGAAAGAAAGAAACTAACTACGTATTCACCCTGAAAACAGTATAATCAAACCTTGGCAAAATAACACATATGTCTCTCTATGTGCATGTATACATGCATGCTAAGTTGCTTCAGTTGTATCCGACTTCTTGTGACGCTATGGACTGTAGTCCACCAGGCTCCTCTGTCCATGGGATTCTCCAGCCAAGAATATTGGAGTGGATTGCCATGTCCTCCTTCAGGGGATCTTCCTGACCTAGGGACTGAAACTGCGTCTCTTATATCTCCTGATTAGGCAGTGGGGTTCTTCACCACTAGCACTATCAGAGAAGCCCTCACTCTATGTAAAACCTTGCAAATTCATTTGATAATTTCCTCAGAGTTAAACTTTCTGAACTTTTGTGATACCTCTTCCAATTGGCAAGCTATTTCCTCTATTTTTAATCAAAGTTCTTTTAACTATATGTACTCTTGGTTTCCAAAGAATCTAGAGCATTCTTTAATAAAGTAGAAAAACAATGTTGTCTTTATCCCTGGCTGAGGAAACAGGTACACATAAAATGTGATATGGTTCTATTATAACTAAGAAAATGTGGTATATTAAATAACTTGTGTTTAGTTGTTACAATAATATAAATTTTCATAAAATTACAGTGGAAATGCTTATACAATTAAAAAGTGCCAGAAGCATCATCTCTCACTTTTTCAGACCAAATTGAAGTCAGTATAAAAGAAACCACATTGGGTTTCCTCCTCTCTGTTATAAAGCTGTATTTAAAAAAATTAAGATATCCCTGTCCTAATAAGCATTTCCAACCTGTATGTGTGTGTTCATGTTGTTTACCTGAAGAAATAGAATGCTGTATGGGGAGGGAGGTGGGAGGGGGGGTTCAGGATGGGGAACACATGTACACCCGTGGCAGATTCATGTTGATTTATGGCAAAACCAATACAATATTGTAAAGTAACTTCCCTCCAATTAAAATAAATAAATTTAAATTAAAAAAAAAAAAAAAGAATGTTAGATGTTTCTCCAGTAAAGATGAGTTTCTTCAGGATGAGGAGAGTTGCAATTCAGAGTTTGCAGCTGTGGTGAGCAAATGCAAATTCCTGAACAAGGGAAGAACAGTTTAATAAAGAAGAAAAGTTGGGTGAGCTACCTTAAACATAGTCCATGGCTTTTAATTAGCTGAGATTTTGCCAGGAAAGAAGAGAAGTCTTTCTCTTTCTGTTAGTCCCCACTACCTTAGGGTATGAGACATTTCCTCTTTGGGACTTCCAACTCTATTTATTTGAGATTTCTTTTTAAATTTTTTACGACATACTGAGATATACACTAGGAAACAGGATGATGAATTTTATAGTCTATATGTGGTTTCTAGGATAAAAAACTAAGCAAGGAATATGAAAATAATTTATGCAGTGGTTATCATCACTTGACAGTTGTAATGACATTGCCCTCTGTTCTCATCTCCTTAAATACAATTGCTTTTGCCGTCTGAACATTCATTGACGTGATACTCAGTAGAATTGCAGTAGTTTTCAAAAAATAGATGCCATTTTATTTGAAAGTAGATCATTGCCTTTATTGCCTTTGTAAGCCAAGCCTGCTGTAAGTATAGCTATTAACATATGTAGGGCAGAGCTTAGAGATTATTCAATGTATGACTATGAAGCAAAAAGTCTTCTCATAGATCAAGTATGAATATTGAATTACAATAAAAATGTAAATCAGGTAGATGGGACAATTCAGCCTAGACTTATGTTAGATTTAATGTTTTCATTCAAACAACCCAGTTTCTATTAAATGAGCTGTTTTGTTTGTGTGTGTGTGTGTGTGTATATATAGTTATATATATATATTTAAAATGTCACTATAGATTTTTCTTACACATCATTTTAATAAAAATGTATGGTTAAATATATGTGCTTTTTAACCATAAACATTGACCCAAAACCAGATATATAAATCTAATCTATATCTATCTATATAATACAACATGTATATATATATATACATATATATATGTATTTATATACAAAAAGCTATATTTTCATAATACTTCCACTTAAATTTGGAGTGTTTAAAACAATATGTTCTGGGAAATTAATATATGAAAGATTTTTAGGAATTCTCTAAAATAGATCTATATTTGTATTTATCTACCTGTTCTTATCTATCTAATCTACCAATATGAATAATGTGCTCCATTTTTAATGAAAGGGTTATAAATAAGCACCAACAATTAATTTACTGGCTTGAGTTGTTAAAATTAAATAAGAGAGAATAATTTAAGTGAAAATCCCCAAATATAGAAAATTCAGAACCTTTTAAAATTAAAATATTCCAAAGATGGAAAAACTGTGAATTTTTACTCAGAATAAACCACACCTTTTAGATAATGGGTGTGTTACAGTTGCAGATTTTTGTCAGCATCCCACACTTACTTGGACTCTAAAATCACCCTGGGGGCTGCAAGGGAGGTAGAACAGGAGGAAGAGCAAAGATGTATTTAAAGATCATGTTTATTAAGCATTCAAGTAAAAATGACTTTTCTGACAATAAGTATGGAAAAACCCACGTGCTTATCACAGCTTATTACTCAACACTCAACCAAGCTGAAACAATATAGCATAATAATCTTATTTAAATTTTTTGATCCATTACTTAAAAATCAAATAAATAGAAATGAAATTGCATTTATGTTAAGGCATTGTGCTTATTTAGAAAATAGTTAATAATTCTCAACATTTTCTAAGTTTATATAGAATCAAACTTTTATTTTGTTCCTATACTAAACACTAATATATGTTTTGTTTGACCTGTAGAATTTTTCTTATCATGATATTCCAATATAAAATTTATTCATATAGATACATTTTAAATCCTCAGAAGATTATAAATGATTTTATTGGCAAGTGAAAGACAAACATATGAACTGCATAATTATAATCAGGCATGATTTTTTGCATTTGCTCTTCCTTAAAAATAACTTGTCACAATTAGTTCTAATTATCATGAAACATTTGTAATATTTCTAAAAAAGTGTGATACAAACATTAACCTTTCTATGTGTTCTGTGCTCTAAGTCTGTACCACAGCATCAACAGAAGGACTGAAAAGAAAGCAGTTATAACTGAAGGAAGGGTTACCTCTATTGGAAGGAGTAGTTTTTTTTTTTATTTTTAAGCATTTAAAATTTTCAATATTTCAAGATTTTTCTTTTTTTATCAGTAGGGATTTTTTGTTTGTTTTAAAAAACATAAATGTATTTGGAAATTGATAGACTCTGGGAGCAGCTGTGTACCACAAAAACACATTGTACTAACCATGACAATACTGAGGAAGCTTTCAATTTAGGAAAGATAAACGCAGACCTAAGGTCTCAAGCGGAGAAGGAAATGGCACCCCACTCCAGTACTCTTGCCTGGAAAATCCCATGGATGGAGGAGACCGGTGGGCTACGGTCCATGGGGTCACACGGAGTCAGACACGACTGAAGCGATTTAGCAGCAGCAGCAGCAGCAAGGTCTCAAGACCAGGCAATGGTAGGATCAGAATTTCCGTTAGATTCTACATAACTCCAAAGTGTCTGGTCTTCAATATTATTCTACACTGCACATATATAAGAATGATGTATCCTGAACTATTAATGTTTCATGTGGATATCAAATCTTAATTTCATAGAGCAACATGAACGTGCAACCCATTAACAATGTAGTATTTTAATATGTTATCAGTTTGTAAATAAATGATTTTACAATAACTAGAAATCAATAGACACATCTTTGGAATATAAAGATTTTTGCTTACCTGATTAATGTGCTAGTCAGGTAGGACTCTTTGTGACCCTCTGGACTATATCCCACCAGGCTCCTCTGTCCACAGGATTTTCCAGGCAAGAAAACTGGAGTGAGTTACTATTTCTTACTCCATACTGCAAGGAGTATACAAGGACTGAAAGGAGATCAAACAGACAATCCTAAAGGAAATCAGTCATGAATATTCACTGGAAGGAATAATGCTGAAGCTGAAGCTCCAATACTTTGGCCGCCTGATGTGAAGAACTGACTCATTGGAAAAGACCCTGATTCTGGGAAAGATTGAAGGCAGGAGGAGAAGGGGATGACATAGGATGAGATAGTTGGATGGCATCACTGACTTGATGGATATGAGTTTGAGCAGGCTCCAGGAGTTGGTGATGGCCTGGGAGGCTTGGTGTGCTGCAGTCCATGGGGTCGCAAAGAGTCAGACACGACTGAGTGACTGAACTGAACTGAACTCCATACTACTATATGTTGTTGCCCAGTCATGTCTGACTCTTTGCAACCCCGTGGACTGCAGGACGCCAGGCTTCCCTGTCCCTGAACATCTCCCAGAGTTTGCCCAAGTTCATGTCCATGCATGGGTGATGCCATCTGTCACCCTCTGACATCCTTTCCTCCTTCTGCCCTCAATCTTTACAGGATCAGGGACTTTTCCAATGAGTTGGTTGTTCGCATCAGGTGACCAAAATATTGGAGCTTCCTTTTAATGAGTATCAGGGTTAATTTCCTTTAAGATTGGCTGGTTGATCTCCTCTCTGGCCAATGGACTCTCAGGAGACTTCTCCAGCACCGTAGTTCAAAGGCATCAATTCTTCAGTGCTGTGCCTTCTTTACTGTCCAGCTCTCGCAACCCTACATGACCATTGTGACGACCACAGCCTTGACTATATGGATGTTTGTTGGCAGCGTGATGCCTGTGCTTTTCAACACACTGCTAGATTTGTCATAGCTTTCCTGCCAAGAAGCAATCATCTTCTGATCTCATGGCTTCAGTTACCATTTGCAGTGGTTTTAGGGCTCAAGAAAAGGAAGTCTGTCCCTGCTTCCAACTTTTCCCCTTCTATTTGCCATGAAGTAAAGGAAACAGGTGCCATGATGTTAGTTTTTTTGTTTTGTTTTTAAGTTTTAACATGGCTTTTTCACTCTCCTCCTTCACCCCCATCAAGAGGTTCTTTAGTTCCTCTTCATTTTCTGCCATTAGAGTAGTATGATTGGCATATCTAAGGTTGTTGATATTTCTCCCAGCAACCTATATTCCAGCTTGCAACTCATCCAGCCAGGCATTACTCATGATGTAATCAGCATAAATTAAACAAACATGGTGACAACAAACAGTACTGTCATACTCCTTTCTCAATCCTGAACCAATCATTTGTTCCATACAGGGTTCTGACTGTTGCCTCTTGACCGAAATACAGGTTTCTCAGGAGACAGGTAAGAAATGAAAGTGAAAGTCGCTGAATAGTGTCCAACTCTTTCTGACCCCATGGACTATACACTCCATGGAATTCTCCAGGCCAAAATACTGTAGTGGTAGCCTTTCCCTTCTCTGGGGGATCTTCCCACCCAGGGATCAAACCCAGGTCTCCTGCATTGCAGGTAGATTCTTTACCAGTTGAGCCACAAGGGAAGCCCAAGAATACTGGAGTGGGTTGCCTATCCTTTGTCCAGCAGATCTCCCCGATCCAGGAATTGAACTGGAGTCTCCTGCATTACAGGTAGATTCTTTACCAACTGAGCTATTAGGAAATCCCAGGAGACCACCTGTTTAAGAACTTTCCACAGTTTGTTATGATCCACATAGTCAAAGGCTTTAGCATAGTTGATGAAACAGAGGTAGATTTTTTTTCCTGGAATTCCCTTGCTTTCTCTATGATCCAGTGAATGTTGGCAATTTGATCTCTAGTTCCTCTTCCTTTACTAAACCCAGCTTGATGTCTGAAAGTTCTTGATTTGCATAATGCTGGAGACTAGCATGCAAGATTTTAAGCATGACCTTACTAGCGAAAGAGATGAGTGGAATTGTCCAGTGGTTAACACATTCTTCAATACTACCCTTCTTGGGAATTTGGATGAAGATTGACCTTTTCCAGTCCTATGGCCACGGCTGGGTCTTGCAGGTTTGCTGACATATTGAGTGCAGCACTTTGATAGCATCATTTTTAATGTTGTATATAGCTCTACCAAAATTGCATCACATCCACTAGATTTACTGACAACAGTGTTTCCTAAGGCCCACCTGACTTCACACTCCAGAATGTCTGCTCAGGGTGACTGACCATACCATCATGGTTATCTGTTCCATTAAAATCTTCTGTACAGTTCTTCCATATATCCTTTCCTTCTCTTCTTGATCTCTTCAGCTTCTACTTGACCTCTACCATTGTGTATTCTAACAGATATCCAAATAACATGCTGATAGATGCTAATAGAGTCCCATACTGATAGATATCCAATAACAACAATAAAATGAATCACAAGGTGATAACACAACTGATGAACATGGATGTGTAATCAGTGTTCTTCCAACAGCTTTGAATAATTTATCTGAATTATTTCTCACACAAAATCATTATATTTCTATTACTTAGGTGAAGAAACTGAGGTTTATAGAAGTTCTATAACTTGACTAGGATCACAGAATTATTTGGTTGCAGTGTCAGGTTTCAAATTCTATTGTGATCTCAGAACGTACTAGTATAATAAAGTCTTAGAATTTGAAGCTTGCTGACAGACAAAACTATAACTAAAAAGCATTTATGGACTAAGAATTTGGAAAACTTGCAATTTGTTTAATTCTTTGTCTCTGTATCTATCCCTTTATATATGTGTGTGTGTGTGTGTATATATATATATATATATATATATATGTATATATACGTATATATATTTCCATCTATCTATCTACTACCTATCATCTATCTACATTTAGGTGGTGATAAAGTGGTACACAGTTTTTTGTTATTTTGTTTTGTTTTCAACAGTATTTTTTATTTATAATTTTTGTAGTGATACTGAAAGAACACTTAGCATTAAAGTAAAATGCTTTTTTGCTGTATTGATCTCCTAGAGAAGACAAAGCATGAACACAAATTCATCCATTCTAGTAAAGTAATTCTTAATTTTTTAAAAAATCTACACATCCAAGTAGGCATCTATTTCTGGGCATAATTAACATTAATCTGACTTCTAGACAAGCTGTTTGACAAATTTTACTTTAATTGATATTGGCAATAGAGTTTTATTGGAAAGTGTTGGCAAGCTCATATTCAAACAACATTCAGTGTAAAGAAGAGGTTCTGGAACTATGATGAGAATTTATTACAGTCTTCGGCATTTACTCAAAGAGACATACTGAACAATGGAACAGAAAGAAATAAGACCATCCATCACGTCCTCACCAAAGGACCTAAGCTCTTATGTCCATTAATATTGCTACATTCTGTCAGCAGTCAGTGAGAAGACATCACTGAAAAATTCTTGCAAAAGTGTTATGTTATAAATATGTCCATAGAAAAGGCATTTCCTGAATTCTGGTTGAGCTTAGTCCTATACCTTTTTACTGAAGAACTTCATCTTAAGTGTTCATGGTTATTACTATACAGTTATTTAACAGTATTCTTCCTGTGACATGAAGAAACAAATAACAATCTTTTCTTTAATTAAAGATGTAGAGATTCCTTGAATCTTTACTTTCTAGGCTCTGAAATAATAATAACATCAGTGTCTTCCCTGCCATTGCTAGGACAAGTTGCAGCTGTGGCTGGGTCATCGGGACATTTTCCACCAGGTTTGGGCATCCCTCATGGCACTTATGATTCTCCATTGTAATTGTTGCATGACCAAATGCTGCTTTGTAACAGCTAGACTTTGTCTTCCTCATTGTGTGTAAAGCCACAAAAAGTAGCTAAAACACATAAAAACCCAGACAGTTTTCTATCATATTATTTTTTTTAATTTTATTTTATTTTTAAACTTTACATAACTATTAGTTTTGCCAAATTTAAAGTCATATTTGACTGAGTCTGAATGCAAAGGCATGGAACTTGAGCAATTTATAAAACTGTTTTGATTCCAAATAAGAAGAATCTTAATAGCCTCTTATTCCATGGTGTTCAGTGTTGGCCAGGGGTTTGTGGTCTCAGAGTAAGTAAGTGTTAGTCTCTCAGTCATGCCTGACTCTTTGCGACCCCATGGACTGCAGCCCACCAGGCTCCTCTCTCCATGAAATTTTACAGGCAAGGATACTGGAGTGGGTTGCCATTTCCTTCTCCAGGGGATCTTCCCAACCCAGGGATCAAACCCAGGTCTCCTGCACTGCAGGCAGATTCTTTACCGACTAAGCTACAAGGGAAGCTCAGAAGGGAAAAAATAATTCACTCCAGGACCAAAGGAATGTAGTTGCTCAGGTGTTTGCAGCAAAGTAGCAACTTTATTTAACGTTATGAATTTACAGAGATAGCTTCTGACACAGATGCCAGAAGTGGATAGGAAGAGACCTATCTACAACTTTTAAGACACTTCATTATATACCTTTTGACTTGTTAATAGATTTTGTATAGGATTGAGCAGTAAACATTGGGTCAATTTGTTTTCCTTAGGTCTTGTAAGGAAGACTGGCCTCTTGACAACCTCAAAGAAACCAGCCCCTATGACACCAATGTTATCAATTAGCCAGCTCCCTAGCTCCTGCTTCTGATGTATATGAATGGACATAAATCCCAAATGGCCATAAATTCCAGGACCAGAGTCACTATGAGACTGGTCCCATGGACTCCCTATCAACCTGCCTAAAGTATGCTATCTATCACCCTTTGTGGGTGGACTTCACATCTTTGATCCCACTTTAACACAGCTTATTCCATACTTTGGACTTACCATGTGGTGCAGTGGTGAAGAATCCCCCTGCCAATGCAGGAGACAAAAGAGATACAGGTTTGATCCCTGGATCAGGAAGATTCCTTGAAGGAGGAAATGGCAATCTGCTCCAATAGTCTTGCCTGGAAAATCCCATGGACAGAGGAGCCTGGCAGGCTACAGTCCATGGAGTCATGAAGAGTCAGATACAGCTGAGCAACTGAGCATAGCACACACGTACACACACGCAAATACATTCAATACTTAAAATTTGTTATTGCAATATCCGCTTCTATATATCACTATCTGTAGTATAGGTCCCTCTTTGGGTTACAAGCCACGTAATTCTAACTCAAACTAAAGAAAATTACAGAAATAAATCTTAAATAAGTTTACTTTTGCAAATGAAAGAAAAAAATCCATGGGCCTTTTCACTTTCTGGTGTGGGTGGATCTAGTACTGTAACAATGTAATTAGGCCTCTTTGCCATCATTGGTCTCCCTATTAAGTCTGATTTTCTTTGCCTCAATTTACCTTAGATTTATGTAATATCCAATGCTTCCATGATATAATCAGATGAGGTTAGCACTGGATTTTATGCATATCATATTTTTAACTAGCACTAGCAGAGAAAAGAGAATTTGGGGTCAGTTCAGTGGTAAACTCATGAACATTTTGATTTTCTAACAATTCCTATAAAAAAATCACCTGTCCAAAATGTGGAGCAAGAGCCTCTTCCAATGTGTATGAAAAAGGTTCAAAGTGAAGGCATCTCTGTTATGGGACTAATAAGAAATAGTGTGAAATTTGAGTTAACAATATTTATTTTCACTTTCATGTTTGGCATGAGTTATTATGGTTGAGATATATTAAAGTCAACACTGTTCTTATGTTGGGAAGAAGTGAAAGTGTTAGTCATTCAATCATGTCCAACTCTTTGGGACCCCATGGTCTGTGGCCCTCCAAGCTCCTCTGTCCATGGAATTTTCCAGGCAAGAGTACTGGAGTGGGCTAGGGGATCTTCTTGATCCAGGGATAGAACACGAGTCTCCTGCAGTGCAGACAAATTCTTTACCAACTGAGCAACCAGGGAAGCCAATACAATATGGTGTGATTGCACCAATGCCATTCTGGAAGCAGCCACCTTCTCTCATTACCACTATAGACAGAGAGCATTAGAATCACCACATGTTTCCAAATAGGAAAAAAATCATATTTTATACATGAATAATTAGTATTTTACAAGGTAGAATACATTCATTTTAACTGAAATTTTGCTTTTTGTTTCTAAATGCTTAAGATATATATAAATACCATTGTTAAAGAAAACCCAGTTATTTTAATTACCTGAAACTTTAGTTACCTAAGGGCTTCCCTTGTGACTCAGCTGGTAAAGAATCTGTCTGCAATGTGGGAGACCTGGGTTCTATCCCTGGGTTGGGAAATTCCCCTGGCCCACTCCAATACTCTTGCCTGGAGAATTCCATGGACTGTATAGTCCATAGGATTGCAAAGAGTTGGACATAACTGAGGGACTTTCACTTTAGTTACCTAAAGCACAATGAATTATTTTTATAGATGATATATTAAAAAATAGGTATTATTCTAATTTTCATACAAATGATAATAGGGAGAAATGCTGCAAAATTTTAAAATTTTACTCTATAGTCATCTATGATTAGAGACTGAAAGCCAGTGGAACTGATTCAGCATCTTAGAAAAAGGCAGCTATGCCTGTCTGTGTGTCTGTGTTTTCTGCAATTATTTGGCCTAGTTCTTAATTTATTGCAACATTTCATTTTATTCTCAGTACTGTGCATATATTTCTAATTTAAAAAAAAAAGCACACTGATTTTAGAAGTAATAAAATAAATGGTACCTCAGATCTGTGTTTCCTTATATGTTTTATCTATATTTCAGAACATTAAAATGTATTCAGATCAATGAAAAATACATTAGAATGTGATGCTTCTGAAGAAAAATTAAGCCACACTGGTTGAAAGTCACTTAAATGAGGTAAAACCAGCTCAAACTTATTTGTAAATTTCTTAAATATATGTCATGGTATAAAAGTTAGAAAAACATAACAAGGTTAAATGACCATTTGTTTTTTTCACCCACTCTGAAACTTTGAGAATCCCAGTGAATATGTATGCATAAGATTGCTTTGGGAGGTATGATCATTTAAACAGTAGTTTCATGTTTAAAAAGTTTATCTCATACCAAAGGGTAATAGGATATGGCACTGAGGTTACAGTCAATGGTATTTGACAAGATGTTGTTCTTTTTCAGGTTATTAATGTGACAGGACAAAGATTGCATGCTAGATATTATATTTAGAGGTAGATCATTGCCTCTCTGAAAGGATATATGTATTTTGACTCAAGTCATCGGCAAAAGGAGAAAACCATAGTGATATATGTGATCAGTGGTTGTAATAAATAAAACATACTTTTGTAAGAGACTTTGATTGTTGGTCACTAGAATTATCAGTGTGGAAGAATCAGACATTTAGGGCATTGGGACAAAAGAGTAGATTTCTTTCCTTTTTATTGTTTGAAATATTAAATATTTAATATTGGAAGAAAGAAGAACAACTTTTTAAGACTATAATTTGAATAATAAATATAATTTTTAAAATAAGAAAAATAAAAATCTACTATATTAACTGTGTAAATAGATCAATTAAGTGTAAGCTAGCAACTTCTTATTTGCAAATTATATGAAAGTAATCATTTTGTATCATAAATCAGCCAGAATATTATTTGCCCTTATATAACCATGCAACATCTAAGAGGCATACTTTGGGGCGTGTTGTTGTTCAGTCACTAAGTCATGTCTGACTCTGCAACCCCATGGACTGTAGCATGCCAGGCTTCCCTGTCCTTCACTGTCTCCTGGAGTTTCCTCAAACTCATGTCCTTTGAGTTTGTGATGCTATCTAACCATCTTGTCCTTTGCCACCTGCTTCTCTCCCTGCCCTCAATCTTTTTCAACATCAGGGTCTTTTTCTATGTCTTTGGGATCTAGTTAGTCATTAGTCTACACTTGAATTAAGGGGAAAGATGCTTTAGTTTTTTTTCCAACTCTGATCTAAGAGGTAGTAATTATTGTAATCATAGTTACTATTATGCATACAAAGACATAATTAAACCTCAATTGTATTCATTTTCTTGCTTCCTTCATCTAGGAATTAAAATCCTGAAATAAAAGACAAGCCTTTGAGTGGTTTTAGAGGAAAATAGCAAGTGAAAGAGGGAATTTGTAAAGTTTATAGGCTATTTAAAATTTTCAAATACTTAACATAATTTTTAATTGTTCCTCACATTCATATTACAAAGAAAAGGAAATTAAAGTAAGTCTGTATTAAGCATAGTACATTTCCCAAAATATAGTTCTTAAGAAAAAAGTCGAGAGGGCAGGCAAACTCTTAACAGATAAGGTATTTACATTTAAATGCACATGTTAAATTACCAGAAAAATTAGTTTATTCTAACCTCCTGTGACCTCTCTCTCCCCCAAGGCCTGCTTTACTTACACTATGCAAGATTATGCTTAGCATTCTATTTTACCCCAAAATGGTTTGCTTCCTGAGGTATGCTATAGTCTTATTTCCAAAACTACTTCAAATTCTTACAATTAAGACCATGTCCTAAAAGATTTTTACATTTGTAAGATTGTCATAAAATTTTTGAACCTATAGTGGTAGGTTCTGTATATTCTTCAGTCAAAATAGCTAATGAATAACTTGCATTTTGAAAGTGAAATATTTACTTAATTAAAAACTAAAATTTCCCTTAAAAATTGGAAAACATTCTCCCTTTCTCTCTTTCTGATTTTCCCTTTCATCTTTCTCTGTTTCTACACACACATACAGACACACATATATAAAGTTGGGAAAGATATCATATGCCTGATTGATAGCAAAATAACTAATCTATAGTGATAGTTTTCCAATTGTTGTATCCTATGTAACTGAGGTATTTTTGATGGAATATCAAGCTTCAATTTGCATAGATAATGACTTCTAGTGCCAGAATTTTATACAGTAAAAAAAAAAATTCCTTTTTAAATATGCTTGAAATATTGGTACTACCTTGTCTCAAAATTCCTTATTATTTTGGATTCCTCTCTTATTTTGTTTGTTTCTGATTGCCTGTGGTGTTCTCATGTATTAGCTACTGCAGTTGCCCAATATCAAGCACATTCTCCAAAGAACAGGGAATTAACAGAATAATGGAGGTACAATCTTTCTCTTGATACAAATGGCATATGGTCAGTCATTCAGTACATCTGTAACATTTTTCTTTCTTATTCTTTCCAAAGCTTATAGTAGTTGCCCTGTTTCTACTAGAAGAGGTATATCGACTGGCTTATTGAGCAGAATGTAGAGTTCAAAAAACTCTATGCATGTATGGTTACATGATTTGTGAAAGTGATGAAAGCAGTAGCATGGAAAAAAGGCTGTTCTTTTTAGTGAGAGGTGTTGGGTCAATTGGATATCCATGTAGAAAAAAGATTCTAATTTTTCCACCTAACTGCACACTAGCATGTGCATATTTGTGTGCACATACACACACATACAAACTCATCATTCCAGATCTAAATGCTTAAAGTAAGACAATAAATCTTTAAAGAAAAATTACAAAATGTTTCTTGACCTCAGAGTAAGCAAAGATTTCTTAGATAATAAGCAAAAATTATGTTATAAAAAGAAGAGCATAAATAACTAGTTTTATTGAAATAGAAAAATTGTCTGTATTAAAAGACACCATTAAGAGAATATAATGACTGGAGAAGATATATTGCAGAAGATAGATTTACAGATATTTATATATATATATAGATAGATAGATAGTGTGACTGTGGACGTATCATATCAGTCGTGCCCGACTCTTTGCGACCCCATGGACTGCAGCCCACCAGGCTCCTCTCTCCATGAGATTTTCCAGGCAAGGATACTGAAGTGGGTTGCCATTTCCTTCTCCAGGGGATCTTCCCAACCCAGGGATCAAACCTGGGTATCCTGCACTGCAGGCAGATTCTTTACCGACTGAGCTACAAGGGAAGACATCGTATCAGATAACAGACTCTTATCTTGTGTAAAGAATACCTAACCATCACTTAGAAAATGACACATAAATGGGCAAAAATCTTTTAATGTTTATGTCACCAATTAGTATGAATGGCAAAAACTGACACAATCTATCACTAAAACTATCACAATACTGTAAAGTAACTATCCTTAAATTAAATTAATTAATTAAAAAAATTGTAAAACATCTTTAGTCATCAGAAAAATTCAAAACAAAACCAACATCTAATACAACTGATAAGTCTAGAAACATAATGACTGAAGTGTTTGACAATATGCCTGAAATATTCAAGTGCTAGTGAGATTGAGAAATAAATGGAATTTTTATAGCTTTATAACTCGTTGGTTGGGATTTCAATTGCTTCGCCCACTTTGAAAAACTCTTTTGCAGCATCTACTAAAGCCTACATAGAAACAATGCAGACCTTACTGAATGGGAAGCCCCTAGCCAAAGGTTGTATTTCTCAAGATCTTCCCTAGCTTGTCTTCATTGCATCTAAACCAATAATTGTGCAAAATTTTAGTATAAATTGATGAGAATTATTTTCTCCTAGTCCAGAAGAATATAATTTATTCCCTAAAAAAATTGGTAGACTAAGAATAATATGTTCTGATAAAAACAATCAGAAACACGTGAAAATATATATTAAGTATGCTGAGCCAGGGGGAACAGATATAAGCCTACATAAGGGAAATTTAATTAACTTAGGGTCATGGAAACTTTCCTATAATTCAAGGGTTAATAGTTCATCAATGATAAATGGGATAAATATAATCAGTTTTTGGAGGCATTTCTGGAATAGTCCCTTGAAAGTTTCACTCAACAGTGTTCTAATTTTATGTGATGGTGAAGAGAGAACTCCTTTGTAGAAAGACCCAAAAGAGACGTCAGAGAACTGGACATCATGTTTACCAGAAAATCCCAGACAACAGATACTCATTAAGATAATAAGAAACTAAACCTCCATCACTGGGCAGCTACATGGTGAACTGTTCTTTCTAGGCCAGGGTTAGCAGTTCTTAGCAGATATCTACATAGAGTTGGGCTCATTAAGATTGAGTGATGTTCTGAGTGATACTTTTGGGACTTCCTAGGTGGCTCAGTGGTAAAAAGTCCACCTGCCAATGTAGGAGATATAGGAGACTCAGGTTCAATCCCTGGATCAGGAAGATCCCCTGGAGGAAGAAATGGCAACCCACTCCAGTATTCTTGCTTGGAAATTCCCATGGACAGAGGACCTGGTGGGCCACAGTCCATGGGGTTGCAAAGAGTCAGACATGACAGAATGCATACATCCTTACACACTATGAATGATACTTGCATGGCAGAAATGCAACATTGACCCTTCACCATTTGAGGTGATATGGACACAAACATCAGAATGGACAGCAAAGCAATCATGGGAACCATGTGGTATTGATGTGATGAAACTCAGTACACAAGTCTATGGCATTAATTAATAAATTATAATGCCTTAACCATGGAAAAATGAGTAGGCATTTAGGCAATGGCTTTGCATTTACAAGCAAGAAAGAAAACAAGAGTTTATGAAAATCAGACTGAGGTCAGTTGTGACAATGGAAAATTACAAATCCTTATCTATTTCTAGATCTGATCCAATTTTAAAATCCATAACCCATGTACTGAAAATAATATTAAAAGATCCAGAAATACCACAAAACATCACTATATAAGTATTCTGCCAGTTCTTTCCCAAAGAAATCTGCAACCATTCACCTTACCAACTGTATACTGGGGAAAACTGAATAGCAAAGGCATTAGCATTAAATGGTTATTGGTATAGGGTCTTGATATTAAGAAACTTGATATTAAGAAACATGAATGGTATCATGGCCCCCTAGTTAGACTGGGGTCTAATAGATGCCAGATTCAAATGGATTTTTTGCCCAGGACTGTCTTATAGTTTATCCAAGTTCCCAACTGCTATTCCTTTCCCCAGTTCACAAGTGCTTAATTGGGATAGATACATTAAGTAAAAAACAGGCTTCTCAGGTGGCTCAGACAGTAAAGAATCTGGCTGCTATGCCAGAAACCTGGGTTCCATCCCTGGATCTGGAAGATCCCCTGGAAAAAGGAGAAAGAATCCACTGCAGTATTGTTGCCTAGAGAATTCCATGGACAGAGGAGCCTAGAGGACTGAAGTCCCTGGGGTCACAAAGAGTTGGAGATGACTGAGCAACTAACACTATTAAGTAAAAAACAGACCCTTCATATTTGTTCCCTGATATAAGAAAGCCTTAGCAGGAAAATGAGTCATAATCCTCTTCATATACTGGGGCCACCCCCAGTGACAGAGAGGATGGAAGGATAGTTGTCTCCATCATATTCTCAATCGAAACTAGGTAGATGAAGCTGAGTGATAAGGACTACCCTGCTGCTGCTGCTAAGTCGCTTCAGTCGTGTCCGACTCTGTGCGACCCCATAGATGGCAGCCCACCAGGCTTCCCTGTCCCTGGGATTCTCCAGGCAAGAACACTGGAGTGGGTTGCCATTTCCTTCTCCAATGCATGAAAGTGAAAAGTGAAAGTGAAGTCACTCAGTCGTGTCCGACTCTAGCGACCCCATGGACTGCAGCCTACCAGGCTCCTCCATCCATGGGATTTTCCAGTCAAAAGTACTGAAGTTGGTTGCTATTGCCTTCTCTGAGAACTACCCTGGATATCACCAATTAGTTAAATCTTGATCTCAATTTGCTTCCAGTTTTGGGGTATTGGCTAGCACTAACCAACACAACATCTGGTATTCAATGTTCAACAACTGGTCTGGTAAACATATTCCATTTGATCCTCATCACATGAAAGAACCACAGGCCAATTTATTCTGTATGTGAATTTCCCTTCTACCTTTTACTATATATTGCAGTCCACAGGAATTCCTATCTGTAATACAGACTGACAAACTACAGCATATGGGCCAAATATAGCCTGAATTTTATGTTTGCAAACTAAGAATGTTTTTTTAACATGTTAATGGCATATGAAAACAAAACAAACCAACAAAAATGTGATAAAGATATTTGTGTCCTGTGAGAACTAAATATGTACTGTCTGGTCCTTTCCAGAGAAATTCTGCCAAATTCCATTCTAAACACTCTAGGAGAATATTGTTCACAGCTACTGATTTTAATAATAAATACACTTATAGTTATATATGTATTAGGCAGCTTTTTAAAACATCTTTAAGAATCTCATTTAATCCTTGAAACAATCCACTAAAATGAGTTGTGTTATTGTACCTATTTTACTTGTATACTTGATTCAGCAAGAGGGGTTATTTGACTTGGCAAATTCATCTGGCTAGTGTTGAAGTCAGGATTAACACCTAGGCACCTGGATTCATATGCTCTAATGGTCCTTCTATGATTGAAACAATCATTATGTGTTTAATATTCTTATGACCCAGTTGAATTGCTGAGGAAATGTATATGCAAGGTCAGTTGCTCAGTCGTGTTGGACTGTTTGAGACCCCATGAACCGTAGCCCACCAAGCTCTTAAGTCTGTGGATGTTCCAGGCAAAAATACTAGAGCGGGTGGCCATTTCCTCCTCCAGGGTATCTTCCTGACCCAGGGATTGAACAAACATCTCCTGCATTGGAGGCAAACCCTTTACTACTTGAACCACCTGGGAAGTCCAAATGTATATGACATAGTTTGAAAGCAAATAACATACAAACATTATTTAATCTAAAATGATTCAAACAAGTAAGTGAAAATATGAAATTTTCAAGGAAAGTCACCACATAGTGAACTTCCTGTCCCTTAAATATGTCTAACATGAAAACACACATTAGAATTCATTAAATAGGATGTGAAAATAGGTAAAGGAATGAAATTCTTATTACTCCCCCAGCAATACCATAATTTATCATTTTATTTGGTGAGATGAATTGAATGATGAATTGGGCTTATCTCAGTAGGTACATGGAGAAGGCAATGGCACCCCACTCCAGTACTCTTGCCTGGAAAATCCCATGGATGGAGGAGCCTAGTAAGCTAGAGTCCATGGGGTCGTTAGAGTTGGACATGACTGATCGACTTCACTGTCACTTTTCACTTTCATGCATTGGAGAAGGAAATGGCAACCCACTCCAGTGTTCTTGCCTGAGAATCCCAGGGACGGGGGAGCCTGGTGGGCTGCTGTCTATGGGGTCGCACATAGTCGGACATGACTGAAGTGACTTAGCAGCAGTAGGTACATATTACTTTGTTAACTATCTTGTAGACCAAGAACAAATTAGATGTTTAGATCACATTTACATGTATGGAAATCTATAGCTATGATAACGGAGAAAAAGAGGATTCTAGTAACATGAACCTGGGTTTCTTGAGCTCATGGGTATAAAACAAATTGGAAAGTCAATAATCAGTTAAAATATCTAACATCATGGCTAATGAAATTCTTGTTTTCTCATAAGTGCTAAAATTGTGTCCAGGGCCCTTTTACATCTTTAATTTGACACAGTGTTTGAAAGTATACATGATTTTCTATTTTAGGCAGATTATAAAATGGCAAAAAACCCATTTAAGGTACATTGGAATGACAATTTATTTGTTCTTATAATTAATTTATTGTTTTTGTGGGAGGATGTTTTAATGTATATAATTCCCTCTGTTTTATTCTGAGTTAAATTTTGTAAGTGACTTTAGAAGCTCTGTCGAAATCAACACATAATAGGCCCTATCATAACAAGAGTACCAGCATATAAACCAAGTTCTAATTTAGAAGAAAATAAAGTCTGTAGGTGAAATATATTTGTAAGGATAGTAGATAAAGCTACAGATTACAAAATTGCCTGATTAAGAGTTGTCTACTAGGTATGCAACCTCAGACAGTGCAAAAACTTGGCAAGTATTTATTAGAATCATGTCAGTGTCTAATTTGAAGGCTAGACTGTCTTCAGTTTTACTCTGCTGCCATGAAAGAAAATAGTTCTTTTTTTTCCCCCTCAATTCTTCAATCCCTTTCTCACAAAGATTTTTACTCATACTATGATTTTTATAGTTTATATTTGGCAAAATAATTATTGACATATGACATTGAATTAAAGTGATTATACCTCTAACCTCTCCAAGATACTTTAAAATATTAGTATTGTTCTTTACATTATTTTTCATTATTTGTTGTAGAAAATGCTCTTTAAAGTCAAAAGCCTCTAATATCTCTTATAGTATTTTAAACTGTTTAGAGATTTTATTGCAACACATTATGAAGGAAAGCAAATAGAAAATAGAATTGGTTAAAAATGATGAGCAATTTTTTCATGAACCATTGAGGAGAATTCTGAAGAACTCTTCAAATTCTAAAGCAATATTATTTTCTTTGAAGAAAGGTCTTCATAAGAAAAAACAGAAAAGGTCCTTAGGGAAGGTCAAGATTTAATATATTAATGCCCAGGGCTAGCAAGCTTTCTCTGTTCTGAGAGTGACATTGAAATTAGCAGAATCATCAGACTTCAAACCTGGGAGCCATTAATAAAAACAGAGATAAGCAGACCATTTAGATGACAAAGCACCAGTGGGCTTTTTTTTTTTTTTTTTTCCTGCACACTGAAAAACCTTGAGACATAATCGTAATTCCAGTCTGGGAATGCAGAAATTTAGAGTTAAGTCTGAAAGTGAAAAGGAAAGTCAGTCAGTCGTGTCTGACTCTTTGTGACCCCACAGACTATACAGTCCACAGAATTCTCCAGGCCAGAATACTGGAGTGGGCAAGATCCCCTTCTCCAGGGGATCTTCCCAACCCAGGGATTGAACCCAGGTCT
This sequence comes from Bubalus kerabau, assembly GCF_029407905.1. Classification (NCBI taxonomy): domain Eukaryota; kingdom Metazoa; phylum Chordata; class Mammalia; order Artiodactyla; family Bovidae; genus Bubalus; species Bubalus kerabau. The sequence goes on from NC_073625.1 coordinate 60,002,091, forward strand.
ACTGCATTGCGGGTGGATTCTTTACCAGCTGAGACATGAGGGAAACTCAAGAATACTGGAGTGGGTAGCCCATTTCTTCTTCAGAGGATCTTCCCGACCCAGGAATTAAAACAGGGTCTCCGGATTCTTTACCAACTGAGCTAGTAGGACGAGTTAAGTCTAGGTTCATCATAGAAAATTAAGTAAAAAAAAAAAAAGGTAGATTTGAATGCCCATTTTTTATTATTCTTATTTTATCTCATATATTAATGTCTATTTGTTCACCTATAATTTCTCTAAACATATTGATATTAATTTTCTCTCTCATATTTACATTTATATTTGGACAATTGAACAATGTCTAGCACACAGTAAGTTGTACCTAGTATTGTTATAGTATTTTTATACTATTATTGTGAACAGTTTCAAAGTTATTCACTAAAAAGTGAAACAGAAAAAAATCACAAATTTGATTACTTCTGCTTTTCCTTTATTGATAATTGCACAAACTTCGGAACGTATCATTAAAAACAGACTAGTAAATCTGAATTACAGACCCATATATTTTCTGATAGTCTAGGAAACCACACCAGGTGCGACTTAGTAGGTGCTGTGTGGCAATTATAAATCTTCACTTGCTATTTCATATTTTATTGGAAATACATTGTATGTGATCATTATCTGATATTAGGTTCCATATTTGAGGGAACAATTTGGTTTTAGTCTTTTCATTTTCTTCCTCATGGTTTTCATTTTTTCGTTATTGCAGTCTTTATGTTCAGCTGTTTTTAATCTGTTTTCCTTCCTGCCTGAAATCCTGAAGCCAATTCACCGACCTACAAACCTTATTAAACTGCACACGTCTTTTAATCATAAACCTAACACTTTTGCTGACACAGTGTCTTCTCACAGGCATAAATTACTCTTAGATGATTTAAAGAAATAGGTTTCCCTAACAGTGTTTGCTTTTGTATTTTTTTTTCAAATGCAAACTATAGATGACTGGTAAGTGTCACAATCAAAGCCCATATCATTAGCACAAGCTTTTAATGCTCTATTTCAAAAGAGCCAGAAGAAAGAACAAAAAATAATATCCTAGTTCTACTTTGCCTTTTTGTTAAATTATTCATGTTCAAATAAGCATCTTGTGTTGTTTTAGACATTTGACACCTATCTGTATAAAAGATATCTGAGACATCATCTAAGTTCTAATATTATTTTCTACTCTGGGAGTTTAAAGGATCTTAAACTGGCTTCTTGAAGATTCATGTGAAGGCAGTCTCACCCAAAGATGACAATTGAGTCCTCTGATTTTGAAGTGCCAAAATCTTGAAGGGACAGTGACACTGTAAAATAAGTGTCAAGACACAGTGTCTACTGACATTTGAATTTTTGATTTAGCTATGCAGTGTTCAGTGGAAGACAGCTTCATTTCTTAATAAGAAATGACTTTTTATCCATCTCTATAGCAATACATGGAGTCCAAGTGTATATTCAGTTGATAGATTGTTCAAGGATTGAGTAAGCATTTTAGGAATTAGTTCTGCCCATTCTACTTCTACTTTGCTCACCTTCTTGTCCTAAACATCCAAATAAACAAAATAGTCTTGTCACATCCATTAGCAGTTGAATAGGAACATTTGGGGCTTCCCAAGTAGCTCAGTGGTTTAAAACCTGCCTACCAATGCATGAGACACAGGTTCGATCCCTGGGTTGAGATGATCCCCTGGAGAAGGAAATGACAACTCACTCCAGTATTGTTGTTTGAGATATCTCATGGACTGAGGAGCTTGGCAGGTTTCAGTCCATGGGGTCACAAAAGACTAGGATACAAGCCAGTGACTAAACAAAAACAGTAAAGGAAATTTTAAAGGGAGAAGATGACTAGGTAGGAATCCCCCATAAAATAGTTCTGGTAAGAGTTTTGGAGGCTGAAAGCACTGGCTAAAATGAACTAAATGGGCTTTATTTCTATATGCGCTAATGCTATTAAATTCTTCCCACAATATATGCTAACTCTGAAGTTTACAGAAGTGAGATTAAACATTTATGTGCTGACCATGTTACATTAGAAGCATTAATTCTAAGCTGTTAAATTTTTAAGTACCTGGAGTGTTTAGTGTGAGGATACTGAATTATTGTTTTTTTTTTTTTTTTCTTTTCATTGCACTTTAGTGATAACAGATATTCTATGAAATGGCAAGAAAACTTTGAGAAAATTCTGTATATTCATGAAGTATTTTGCACAAGTAAATTTAGTTTTATGGTCTTTTAACATACGTTTCTGAATTGGATTAAAACTACTATTTATATGGTCTAGAAAAAAGTATTCTATGCATGTTGCTGTGTTAGCCCCTGAGTCATGTCTGATTCTTTGCAACACTATGGTCTATCCATTGAATTCTCTAACCAAGAATATTAAAGTGGGTTACCATTCCCTTCACCAGGGGATCTTCCTGACCCAGAGATTGAACCTGGGTCTCCTGCATTGCAAGCACATTCTTTCCCATCTGAGCTACCAGGGATATGCATATGATACCCCAGATGAGCCCAGCTTTGGGGTTCCCAAGTGCCACTACTGGTAAAGAATCTGCCTGCCAATGCAGGAGACTTAAGAAGAGATGGGTTTGATCCCTAGGTCAGGAAGATCTCCTGGAGGAAGGCACTAGCAACCCATTGCAGTCTTCTGGCCTGGAGAATCCTCTGGACAGAGGAGCCTGGCCAGCTATAGTCCATGGGGTTGCAGAGTTGGACTCAATCAAATTGACTTTGCACAAGATGTCCACGGCTCATGAACCACCCCCTTGTACTGGCCCACCAACCCATACATGCCACTTACATGCAGTACCTGTTTGAGTGTCATTTGAAAACAATTCAGTACGTTGTTTTTGTCATGTCCCTGACTGTGTCTTCAAGAAATGTTTTATCTGTTAACTGTATTCTTTGTTCTTCAATGTTTGAATCATATTGGAAACAGAATTACTTGGTACTATCTGGGTTTGTTTTTGAATCCTTCAATATTGGACTTGGAAAATTTTCCTACACCATTCTGATTTTTAGTTATCTCATCCTAAACTTAGAATAATAGTAGCACTCTCAAAATTAGAATTAAAGGCACTCATTTATGGACCCATTGCAGGCCCTGGACTATAATAAGTGACAAACACCAGTTCCGTCATTTGTCTTTAAAAATCAGTTATAATGTTATCAATTAGGCATATAAAGAGAAATAGTTTTCTCAATATATTGTAGCATATTTTAATATTTTTGATGTGTAGGACTAATGCAAGATTCACATGAAAAAAAATTTTGCTCTGTGCTGCCTATTTTTTAAAACACTACTACACCAATCCTGCCCAACCCCAACAGCAGCTGGAGAGGTTTTGTTAAAATGACAAACTGCTTAACTCTTATTCCTTCAATCCTATCCTAAAACTTTGATATTTAATAAGGGACATTCTCCTCAACATGTTCCTTTAAGTACTCGTAAGATTCACAGCAGTGGACCTGCCCACTTTCACTCCGGAGGGTACCCTTCTCTAATAGTACTATTTTGTATGATTTTCATGAACACTGCTATTTGTCATGGTCTCTCCTCTATGAACACAGTAACAGTTTCAGCAGTTTAGTTTCTGGTTTTTCTTATGCTGTTATTAATAAACTGAATTGTAAATGAGCATTCTTAGCCCTTTCAACGTGCTAGAAAACTCACCATGTGCTATATAGATTTTTTTTTTAAAAGATCATACTCTTTTCCTAAAACTTTTATTAAATCAAATTCTGTATTAAAACCTGGTTTCTTGAGAGTAATGCTTTGCAGAGTCACCATCTCCTCATCTACATAATAGAAAATCAAAGGAAATGGCAACCCACTCCAGTAGTCTTGCCTGGAGAATCCCATGGACAAAGGAGCCTGGCAGGCTACAGTCCATGGGGTCGCTAGAATCGGACATAAGTGAGCGACTTCACTTTCACTTTTCACTTTCATGCATTGGAGAAGGAAATGGCAACCCACTCCAGTGTTCTTGCCTGGAGAACCCCAGGGACTGGGGAGCCTGGTGGGCTGCTGTCTATGGGGTTGCACAGAGTTGGACACAACTGAAGCGATTTAGCAGCAGCAGCAGCAGCAACAGCAGCAGCAGGCTGACTAACACACACACAATACTAAAAATATCAGCATACAATAGCTGTTAAAGTTAAAGCTCCAGAATAAGTTCTTTTTAAAATCTTTATTTATTTTTGGCTGTGCTGGGTCATTGTTGCTGCATGGACTTTCCTAGTTGCGGCACGCAGGGGCTACTCTTCACGGCGGTGCCCAGGCTTCTTGCTGCAGTGGCTTCTCTTTTTGTGCAGCATGGGCTGTAGGCTCTAGGTGCACAGGCTTCAGTAGTTGTGGCTTCCAGGCTCTAGAGCACAGGCTCAGTAATTGCGGCACATGGGCTCAGTTTCTCCACAGCATGTGGGATCTTCCAAAATCAGGTTCGAACCTGTGACTTCTGCATTAGCAGGTGGATTCTGAGTCAAAAAGGAAGTCCTAGAATATTTTCTAATTGATCAGCAGCAATGTTTATTATTATTGTTGTTATTCACTAAATCATTACATATTTTTCAATCTGGAAATACCAAATGTAGGAGAGAATTTAAGGCAAATATGTAGGAAATTATAATTTGCAGTGCCATGAAGTTGTGGTTTCTTAGCAGCCATACAAAATCAGAAAATTTAGCCCAGGGATTTGAATTAATTTATGTCTTTCCTCTTCAAAATTCTTTTAAAAAAGGAAATTAACTCCTAGGCTGCCAGCAATTAATAGTCCCTTTTCCCCCGTAGAACAAGCAGTATGTCCTATCATGGAAACCTTATTGGAAGTAATTCTAAGTTATAGTTAATATCATCCAGAATTTAATTCTGTAGCTGACCATTCATAAAAGTGTAATGAATTAATTAAAACTAAATAATTCAAATTTTATAATTATACAAAGTTTCCTTAGGCAGGAGTCAATGTTCTAATTGCACAAATGAACAGGAAAGCAGCTACACAGATATTTTCAAGAACTATAGCTGAATGAGTCTGAGAAAAACACTAAGAAAGATGCTAAACTAAATACTTAAGCAGCATAATTCAGTAGAATGTGGTAGAACTAAGAGACCAATAATTTAACGTTGTTGTTTAGTTCGTTAAGTCATGTCTGACTCTTTTGTAACCCTACGCACTGTAGACCGCCAGGCCCTTCTGTCGAAAATAGTGAAGCCGGTTTCCATTTCCTTACCCAATAACTTAGCAATTCTATTTATATCACTATTTGCTGATGCAAATTTTTCACAATAAGACTAGAAAAAATTGGAAGAAATTAAGTCCAATAATATATTTACCTTAAAAATGTAACTGAATAATGCTTCCTTTTTATTCATTATTGTAAAAATAATAATTTGGTGTTGTTTTGCTGTGCTTAGTCATTCAGTCATGTCTAACTCTTTGCAACCCATGGACTGTTGCCTTCCAGGCTCCTCTGTCAATGGGGATTCTCCAGGCAAGAATTCTAGAGTGGGTTGCCATTCCATTCTCCAGGGGATCTTCCCAACCCAGGGATCAAACCCAGGTCTCCTGCATTGCAGGCAGATTCTTTACCAGCTGAACTACCCAGGAAGCCTTAAAATGCCATACTTTGGGTTGAAAACATGGGACTATAGTTCTCCAATGTCAGTTTTTGAAAGTAGATTATATATTCAAAGATAATCATTTTTATATACATAAATATGAAATTCACTTTCTTTTTAGCAATTAGTTTGTCTATCCTATTTTTTATAGAATTATCTGAAGCATGCTAGAAAGATGAAGTGAATAATTGTTCCTTCTTTGCCAGAGATTTAGTGCTTGCTTCTTAATTATGTCTTTAAGTCTTAATGACAGTTTCATATTGAATTCTTTTGAAGTCATGATATCAAAATGCACAGGATCTTCAGGCATTATGCTTTATTTTACAGTATAAAGTTTATATGGCAGTTGAGGTTCAGTGGAAAATAGAGTACCTTATTCCAAAAATGCATATGAACCAATGATAATGAGAATAAACTGACAAAAAGCAGTGAGATGTAGAAGTCAAGTTTATTGTCTTTTCTTTTTAGATTTCTTCCCAATAATTGATGACATTTTCATTATTAAAAATTGAAATGACACAAATTTATAAAGTAAATGCAGAGTATAAGATATATACTGAGAGGTAGGAATTCAATAACTATAAATGAATTTTAAAATGCATTTGACTTAATTCAGTTCAGTTCAGTAGCTCAGTCGTGTCTGACTCTTTGTGACCCCATGGATTGCTGCATAGCAGGCTTCCCTGTCCATCACCAACTCCCATAGCATGCTCAAACTCTTGTCCATCAGGTCGGTGATGTCATCCAACCATCTCATCTTCTCTTATCCCCTTCTCTTCCTGCCTTCAAACTTTCCCAGAATCAGGGTCTTTTCCAATGAGTCAGTTCTTCGCATCAGGTGGCCAAAGTATTAGAATTTCAGCATCAGCATCAGTCCTTCCAGTGAATATTCAGGACTGATTCCCTGTATTTGACTAGTGATTATTTAAATATACTTTGACCATAGGTAGTTTTGTTTTTCCAAATAGATTGCTAACAAACTTTTAGGTATCTTTTTTTCTCCCTGTTTGTGTCACCCAAAATTCATATGTTGAAACTCAATCACCAATGTGAAGGTATTAGGAAGTGGAGGCTTGGAGGTGATTAGGTCATGAGGGCAGACCCCCTCATGAATGAGATTGTTGTTGTTGTTTAACCACTAAGTCATGTCCGACACTTTTGCAACTCCATGGACTGTAGCCCACCAAGCTTCACTGTCCGTGAGATTTCCAAGGCAAGAATACTGGAATGGGTTGTCATTTCCTTCTACAGGAAATCGTTCTGACCCAGGGATTGAATTTGTATCTCTTGCATTGGCAGCAGATTCCTTGCCACTTAGTCACCAGAGAAGCCCCATGAATGGGGTTAGTGCTCTTAGAAAAGAGGATCAAGGGAGCTCCCTTATCACTTCTGCCATGTGAGGCTAACAGTGAAAAGACAGCTGTCTAGGAAATGGGCTTTCTGGCATCTAGAATTTTGAGAAATATATTTCTGTTTTTTATAAACCACCTAGGCTGAGCATTTTGTTATAGAATTCGAACTGACACTCCTCTATCTGTACCCTTGGGTCACTGTAACCACCTTAATCTTAATGTCTTTGCTTCTAACAGCATTACCTGTCCCACATGCTATATAGACTGTTAGGCTACACATAGCCCTTTTTAGGTTTTATACCCTTTCACCCTTGCCCTTTTCTCTTTTTACTGGTTTATAATAATAATATTCAAACCCTGAGTCACCCACAAACCACCACAGGGGAGAGTGATGGAGTGTGAATGCTACTCTGAGGATAGTGGAGGCATCCAGGTATTCTCAGGGGCAGTGTACGATGGAGGCAGAGAGTATGGATGGGGATCCTAGCTTGGACTCTCATTGCTGCTTGCTGATTGACTGACAGAGCAGGAAAGGGGATGAGAGTGAATGAGGAAAATTCTTATCCCCAAAAGAGAATAGCATTTAGCTTATAGAGGGGATCGCAGTATGTATTTCATGCAGACTAAGGCTGGAAGTTGGGCATCCCAGGTGGCTCATTGGTAAAGAATCTACCTGCCAATATAGGAGACTCGGGTTCAGTACTGGGTTGGGAAGATCCTCTGGAGAAGGGCATGGAAACACACTCCAGTATTCTTGTCTGGAGAATCTCATGGACAGAGGAGACTGGCAGGCTACAATCCACAGGGTTGCAAAGAACTGGACACACTTGAAGCTATTTAGAACACATGCAAATGTCCCTTTCATCCCTGATAACTTTCTGATATTTTTAATTTCTCTGCTATATTTGGTTCTGATGGCTTGTTCTTTCTTCTCAAATTGCACTTTTTGCCTTTGGCATGGCTTATAGTTTTTTTTTTGAAGCCTGGGCATGATATATTGGGTAAAAGGAGTTGCTGCAAATAAACCTTTAGTGAAATGGCAGTGAGATGTGGTGGAGGTGGAGTGTTGTGTAGCCCTACAAATAGGTCCAGGTGTTTTAGTGAGCTGACAGCTGAATTTGATAGGTGTTTCTCAGTTTTTTGTTTTTGTTTTTTTCCTCCTCCTGCTTTAGTGGGACAGGATGGCTAGAATATGCTTACGTTGTGTACTACCCTTTCCCCTAATGAAACATCAGGTCTGATTAAGGGTTCCCAGATGGCTCAGGTGATAAAGAAACTGCCTGCCAATGCAGGAGACTAAGAGACACGGGTTTGATCCCTGGGTTGGGAAGATCCCCTGGAGAAGGACATAGCAACACACTCCAGTTTTCTTGACTGAATCATACCATGGACAGAGGAGCCTGGCGAGCTGTGTTTCATAGGGTCACAAAGAGTGAAAGTGAAAGTAGCTCAGTCATGTCCAACTCTTTGCAACCCCATGGACTATACAGTCCATGGAGTTCTCCAAGCCAGAATACTGGAGTGGGTAGCCTTTCCCTTCTCCAGTGGATCTTCCAAACCCAGAGATTGAACCCAGGTCTCCCACATTGCAGGCAGATTCTTTACCAACTGAGCCACAAGGGAAGCCCAAGAATACTGGAGTTGGTAGCCTATTCTTTCTCCAGCAGATCTTCCCGAACCAAGAAATTGAACTGGAGTCTCCTGCATTGCAGGTGGATTCTTTAACAACTGAGCTATTAGGAAAGCCCAGGGTCACAAAGAGTCATACACAACTGAAGTGACTTAGCATGCAATCAGGCAGCTTTGATTAAACCCCAGCAGGTGAGGCTCTGGATCACTAGTTTCTCCAGAGGACAGGCCTTATGAAGAAGAACACAGAGCTCTGAAGTATTTCAAAATGGTTCCTTTTCCATTTCTCCAGCTAGAAACAGGAGTTGTTCTCTGATATTTAGTGTGAGAACCTAGATGACCTCCTAGTGGCAGATTTCACAATAATGTTGGGCTCCCCACAACTGAGTCCCCTGTTGTTTTTAAATTTCAAAGCTATCCACACTGAACCTCCAGCAATTTGTCAGTTTCAGTCCAGATTTTCCTAACACAGTGTTGGTTCCCCCAGCAGGTACAGTCATTTGTGTCAGCTCTGGTGAGTCATAACTCCAGGTATTTGTCTGTTTCTTTTCAATTCAGGGGGTAAGCAATTTGTCCTCTGTGCTCCCTTATGGATCCAAGAATAATTGTTGATTTTTCATTCTGTTCAGTTTTTTACTTGTTGTTAGGATATGATGATGACTTCTAAGCTCCTTTTAAGCAGAACTGGAAACCAACTATAAAATATATATACTTATATATATAATAAATACTTACATACATATATATATATATAGAACAGTTCAGTTCAATTCAGTCGCTCAGTGTGTCCGACTCTTTGTGACCCCATGGACTGCAGCACTCCAGGCCTCCCTGTCCATCACCAACTCCCGAAGCTTGCTTAAACTCATGTCCATTGAGTTGGTGATACCATCCAGCCATCTCATCCTCTATCTACCCCTTCTCCTCCTGCCTTCAATCTTTCCCAGCATCAGAATGTTTTCCAATGAGTCCGCTCTTTGCATCAGGTGGCCAAAGTATTGGAGTTTCAGCTTCAACATCAATCCTTCCAATGAATATTCAGGACTGATTTCTTTTAGGATGGACTGGTTGGATCTCCTTGCAATCCAAGGGACTCACAAGTCTCCTCCAACACCACAATTCACAAGCATCAATTCTTTGGTGCTCAGCTTTCTTTATAGTCCAACTCTCACATCCATACATATTGGAAAAACCATAGCCTTGACTAGACAGACTTGTGTTGGCAAAGTAATGTCTCTGTTTTTTAATATGCTATCTAGGTTGGCCATAATACTTCAAGTTATATATAATACTTCAATATATTATATTAAATATAATGATTCAAAGTCACACTGTTAAGATTCAATTCAAATTTGATTTTGTATTCTATTCAGATCTCTGATAACTTAATCTTTTTTTTTTTTTTTTTTTACTGTTCAAATATTTCTCCTTGAGAACTATTTCATGAATCTTAAATTTGATAAGGCAGAAATTTAGTACAAATATTGGACTGGCCAAAATGTTTTGAGTATTACCATAAGTTTTATGGGGCTTCCTGGTTGGCACCATGGCAAAGAATCTGCTTGCCAGTGCCAGAGACGCAAGAGATGCAGGTTTGATCCCTGGGTTCAACCTACTCCAGTATTCTTGCCTGAGAAATTCCATGGACAGAGTAGCCTGGTGGGCTACACTCCATGGGGTAGCAAATAGTTGGCCATGACTGAGTGGCTAATCACCCACACAAATAGATCATAGCAAACCTGAGTCATGACAGTGACAGAAACTGAGATCAGAAAGTTTGCAAAGATATTTCAGACTCTGCAAAGAGACTCACTCTTTACCTTTCAGTCAGTAGCAACTATGTTAGAGACTGCAAAAATTGAGAATGTTATGACTAGAGTCATAACCCAATGGAATATTATAAAATTAAAAGAGAAAATAGACCAGAGAATAATGAAGAGATACATTTAATACATTTATTAAAATAGTTATGGTTTTGTAACCAAAGATGGGGTTCAGTTGCTCACCACTCAAAAGCCAATAAGGGAGCCAGATTGGTGAAATGGAAAGTTTGCCCTATTTTGGATGCCAGCAACCTGAGGAAAGGGTGAGCTCCTATCCAAAAGCAACTCTACCACCACAACTGACAATGAGTGGGCAAGAGATTTTATAGGCTGAGGGAGAGATCTAAATGCAGAGACAGCACAGTCAACTCTGACAATCATCTTGAATTTGGTCCTTGGTGGTCTGATCAATGCCATCTTAATTGTTTTAAGTGTAGATAATCTTCATTTCAAGGATCAGTTTGTTCCCACATCCTTAGGCCAATTCTTAGGATTGTAGCAGCTTATGTCATGGCTATAGTCTGCTCATCTCATTGTTAACTTTGTCCACCTGATGGGAGTTTCAGTATCTATGCTAAATGCTAAGTTGCTTCAGTTGTGTCCAACTCTGTGCAACCCCATAGACAGCAGCCCCCCAAGCCCCCCATCCCTGGGTTTCTCCAGGCAAGAACACTGGAGTGAGTTGCCATTTCCTTCTCCAATGCATGAAAGTGAAAAGTGAAAGTGAAGTCATTCAGTTGTGTCCGACTCTTAGCGACCTCATGGACTGCAGCCTACCAGGCTCCTCCGTCCATGGGATTTTCCAGGCAAGAGTACTGGAGTCGGTGCCATTGCCTTCTCATTCAGTACATGTAAGACAGCTTAAAAGATAAGGCTCCAAATATTATCTATAGCCCTTGAGAAGGAACCAAGATCTTGACTATACTTAATGACTACATTATTACTGTTTGGTCTCTTTCGTTTTGCTTTTTTTCTGCATGTTTTCATTTCTTAAGTGAGATTAAAATATTATTTGGCTAAAGTTCTTCCACAGACAAAAGGCAGGCAGAGGACTTGGGGGACAAGTACCATAGAGTCCTGCTACATTTCAGTATGGAATAATGATAACCTGATAAGTCAATGGCAGTAGAAATTAAGAAAACAGGGAAGAATCAAGAGATATGTATGAGTGACTTTGGCCTGAAAGTGGTGACCATTTGTGCTTTATTTCATTAGATAAGTGTATTGATCATTAATAGTAAACAAATATATTCAAAAATATAACTCACTATATTATTGTTAGTATACACAATCATTTGAAACTTTTTAAGTGAATTTTAGGTATCTTTTACTGCATCCATTTCAAGTAATATTCTGTTATCTTAAATTTTTGAAGCAGGCAGTAGTACCCATTTGTTCAATTCAGTTCAGTCACTCAGTCGTGTCCGACTCTTTGCGACCCCATGAACCGCAGTGCGCCAGGCCTCCCTGTCCATCACCAACTCCTGGAGTTTACCCAAACTCATGTCCTGCCGGGAGCTGGCGAGAGACATTCCACTCGTGACAAAGGTTATGAGGAAGGAGGCTCGGCATACACAAAGGCGGGATCTAGCCTCGGGAGTGCCCCCAGATATTCTCGAACATCTACCCCCAAAAACCAGAGTCTGCCTACTTTATTGCTTTGTGCTCTCACCTCTGACTTTACTGGGGTCTGTCCCCCACCACCATCTCGCTCTCTCTGTCAAAGAGTTAACTTAAAGCTCCAATTAATAAAGTTCCTGGACAATTATGAGTGTTTAAATCCAAACCCCTCAGGTGGCTCTCTAACTAGCCTTACAAGTTTACCCAGACACCTACAGCTATGCATACAATTGTTTACAGTCTCCCAGCCTCGAGAGGCACGGGAAGCCTAAGATATTCAAATAGCTTAGAGCCTCTCAGAGAGTTAGAAACTGTCAGAATAAAACTAGTAAAAGATTTCATTGATGAGCCAATGTTTGTTGCCAAGTTTCCACATCCCCTGAATTGTATCCTTGAATATGTATTAATTAATAGTTGGTATGTAGAAAAAATAAGTAGTGGCCTTGGTATTAGTAACTTTAGACCCTTAAGGTAATAAATTCTTTCCTTTGTAAACCCATTACACATCTGCCCTATAGGAATGCAATTTTATCTTCGAAAGATGGCGCCAAACCTTAAAATAATTACTCTTAGGGAAAATAAGTCTTTGTTGATAAGTCCTTGTCAAGAGTCATAAAATGTTAATAGGCCTTCTGGCCAGAAGATGATGTAAATCACATAAACCATTTGTATACGATAAATTTGCCGGAAAGAAACCCTGGTTTTTGATAAGGATCAAAAACTGCTGACTTTGCATCCCCTATTATCCTCTATGTGTAACTTAACGTATAAAAGCCCCTGTTGAGAATAAAGCTAGGGGTCTTGCTCACCAACGCTTGGTCTCCCCATGTCATTCTTCCCTTTAACTTCCAGCTGAGTGTCCATCTGGAGCGCAGATATCCTCTGCGACCATTTATTTGCCTGGGCTTCTAAGACCCACTCGAGAAGGTGTCTAAGGTAGGGCACCTTCTGCTATTCGAGAGGGCGCCTGCGGCCTCCGTGGTCAGAGCTAACCTGGTGTCACGGGTTATATTGATTTTCCGCGTAAACCAAGCCACTCAGCTTCTTTTCTCCACTGAATTTTCCTACTGAGCTATCCTCATTCTATTATTCTTTACATCTCTAATTAACATTTGAATAGGTCACCTAGCCGTCTCTCCTTCAAATACCCTGGATCAGTCGGGGCTGGACCTCGGCAATGTCCTTCAAGTTGGTGATGCTATCCAATCATCTCATCCTCTGTTGTCCTCTTCTCCTCTTGCCCCCAATCCCTCCCAGCATTAGTGTCTTTTCAAATAAGTCAGCTCTTCACATCAGGTGGCCAAAGTATTGGAGTTTCAGCTTCAACATCAGCCCTTCCAATGAACACCCAGGACTGATCTCCTTCAGGATGGACTGATTGGATCTCCTTGCAGTCCAAGGGACTCTCAAGAGTCTTCTCCAAAACCATAGTTCAAAAGCATCAATTCTTCAGCACTCAGCTTTCTTTATAGTCCAACTCTCACATCCATACATGACTAGTGGAAAAACCATAGCCTTGACTAGATGGACCTTCGTTGGCAAAGTAATGTCTCTGCTTTTTAATATGTTGTCTAGGTTGGTTGTAACTTTCCTTCCAAGGAGTAAGCATCTTTTAATTTCATAGTTGCAATCACCATCTGCAGTGATTTTGGAGCCCAGAAAAATTAAGTCAGCCACTGTTTCCACTGTTTCCCCATCTATTTCCCATGAAGTGATGGGACCAGATGCCATGATCTCAGTTTTCTGAATGTTGAGTTTTAAGACAACGTTTTCACTCTCCTCTTTCACTTTCATCAAGAGGCTCTTTAGTTCTTCACTTTCTGCCATAAGCCTGGTGTCATCTGCATATCTGAGGTTATTGATATTTCTCCCAGCAAACTAGATTCCAGCTTGTGCTTCTCCCAGCCCAGCATTTCTCATGATGTACTCTGCTGCTGCTGCTGCTGCTGCTAAGTCGCTTCAGTCATGTCCAACTCTGTGCGACCCTAGAGACAGCAGCCCACCAGGCTTCCCTGTCCCTGGGATTCTCCAGGCAAGAACACTGGAGTGGGTTGCCATTTCCTTCTCCAATGCATGAAAGTGAAAAGTGAAAGTGAAGTTGCTCAGTTGTTTCCGACTCCTAGTGACCCTATGGACTGTAGCCTACCAGGCTCCTCTGTCCATGGATTTTCCAGGCAAGTGTACTGGAGTGTGGTGCCATTGCCTTCTCAGGATGTACTCTACATATAAGTTAAATAAGCAGGGTGACAATATACAGCCTTGACATACTCCTTTTCCTATAGATAAGCAAATAAGTTTAATGATTAAATTAACTAAGATCACATTTTAGATTGAAAATTCAAACCATTTTGAAGAGTCAAACAAGTTCAGTTGTTCTGGAGTCTATGTTTTTTTGATTCAATAAAACAATATAAAATTACTTCAAATATTTATATAGTTAGCAAGTGGCAAGAATATGAAGTAGTGAGATAGCTGAGAGGCAAGAAAAAGAATGCAGTTAGAGGATAAATGCTGGATATATATTGGAATAAGCTATTTGATTTTTAAAATAGATGGTTAATGTAAATAACTCTGTCTACCCTCAGTCAAAGGTGACTTTACATACAGATATTTATACTTTTTAAAATATAAACATATTATCCCATAATGTTTACAGAACAGAAAAGATAATTATACAAGGTTGAATTTTACTCATCATTTTAGGATTTGAAGAATATTCTGTAAAGAGATGATTTTCTTGTTTTTGCCACCTTAAAACCTTCATGATATTTAAAATGCTTGCACTATTGTTTATACTCATTATATCTCAAGGATATTTATTAATAGAAAATTAATTGCATAGGGAAAAAGCTCTATTAGTATGTGTTATGTTATCTGTATCATTTCTTTAGTTATTGATATAAATAAATATATTTGGTTCCAAAATGAATCTACATGTGCAATTACACTGACCAAGGAATAAACCATAAATGGAACTACAGAAATATCAGAATTAATGAGTTTTTATAAGTCATGTATTCATTCTATTCTAATTCATATAAGAAATGAAGGCCTAAAAGGATCAGTAACCTGTTCTAGTCAAACTTTTAATGATTTGCAGATTCACAACACAAGACTTCTGGTACTGTTTCATAATGACAAATCAATAATTTTGTATAATATCTTAACATATTATTTCCACACACACAAAAACAGTTGCTTAATCCTTTGGAAAAGGAGTAGAAGGTATAAAAAAAATTGAACTGGCATCTAAAACAAACAAAAATTGATTGATATATTTAAAGCAAAGTTGCAGCATTGGGCATGACAAAAGTAGGAACATACATTTATCTTCATGTCCATTTATTTATCCCTCATAAGTTTATTTTCTGTAGATACTGAAAAATGAGAGCAAAGAGTTAAGCCAGACAATTAATGAAGTGAATGGAAGTCCTGTGTATATAACATTGTCAGAATATAAGGTGTAACTCAAGGGCAATTGACCAATACATTTTTATTATTGTTTCTACCTATTTTTTAGGGCAAGAGGGTTGGGATATTTTTCAATTGCTCTTGATAGCAGAATCTCAGTTAGACAATAGACCCTAATAAGCATGCTTCTGAGCAAAAAGCGAATTGCACTCACAACATCCTGACATAGAAGTCAAGAAGCAGCAGGTGGACAGGAAATACTACAGTGTGCCAGGGAGAAACTGCACTTCAGTGACCACAACTGCATATGGAAAATAAGTGAAAAGATGCATGCAATAGAGTATGACTGGACCAGTTTCAATTCTGTTAATCAGACAGCATTCATGCTTCAATGCTGCAACAATTAACCACTCCATCTTGCTTTATTTGATTGTACAGATGATGCCATGGTGTTCCTGTTAAACATAAAATGGGGTAGGCTATGTGCCACCAACACAGATGTCATTACAATAATGTCCTCTTAATGGTAAAATTTTTAAATGTAATATTCTTTTGCCTTCAGAAGAAATATATTATGAAAATCATTACTAGTCTTTAAAAGGTCAATACAGTCATTTTCACATTATTCCTGCCACTGAGTTTCTTGTGCCTGATATCATCAAGTAATATTGTTTTATTTTCTTAAAGACTCAATTTCTACATGTAGTATCACATTTAGTTTTGATCTTGATAGTTTCTTCATATTGGTGATTTTATTATGTAAATGTATACACACATATGTAGATCTATTTATATCAGTATAAAAGTAGGTTATATATCAACTACATTACACTGGTTAAAGTTTTTGAAAAGTTCTTTGTATTGCTATTAGCTATTCAAACAAGGATTTATATAAAAGCAGAACTGCAATCATGCTGCCCAAGTTTTAAATCAAAGTGATTTTAAAACAAAGCCAAGCCTTCTGCTTGATGTTTGCTTTTCTTACCACTGCCATCAATAACAATTTATCTACAGTGAAAAGTGTGTTATCAATCACCTCTGAAAATTAGCCACTTGTTCACTCTGATGACATTTTTACAGAATTGCCAAGGATCATTTGTTTACTCCTGCCCTCAATTAAGCTGACTACTTTCTCAAGCCTAAATGCCTATCATTTAGCCAAAACGATAGAAGCTAATAGTACAGAATTTATATATAAAGAATTAATTTAAAATCTGTAATTCCAAATGACAGGAAAATGAGTGAAAAAGTTGGCTTAAAGCTCAACATTTAGAAAATGAAGATCATGGCATCCAGTCCCATCACTTCATGGCAAATAGATGGGGGAACAGTGGAAACAGTGTCAGACTTTATTTTTCTGGGCTCCAAAATCACTACAGATGGTGACTGCAGCCATGAAATTAAAAGACACTAACTCCTTGGAAGGAAAGTTATGACCAACCTAGATAGCATATTCAAAAGCAGAGACATTACTTTGCCAACAAAGGTTCGTCTAGTCAAGGCTATGATTTTTCCTGTGGTCATGTATGGATGTGAGATTTGCACTGTGAAGAAGGCTGAGCACTGAAGAATTGATGTTTTTGAACTGTGGTGTTGGAGAAGACTCTTGAGAGTCCCTTGGACTGCAAGGAGATCCAACCAGTCCATTCTGAAGGAGATCAGCCCTGGGATTTCTTTGGAAGGAATTATGCTAAAGCTGAAACTCCAGTACTTTGGCCACCTCATGCGAAGAGTTAACAATTGGAAAAGACTCTGATGCTGGGATTGGGGGCAAGGGGAGAAGGGGACAACAGAGGACGAGATGGCTGGATGGCATCACAGACTCGATGGACGTGAGTCTCAGTGAACTCCCGGAGTTGGTGATGGACAGGGAGACCTGGCGTGCTGTGATTCATGGGGACTGAGCGACTGATCTGATCTGATATATGTGTATATATATATATATATATATATATATACACACACACATATACATATATAGAGAAGGAAATGGCAGCCCACTCCAATATTCTTGCCTGGAGAATCCCATGGACTGTACCCTGTCAGGCTGCTCTGTCCATGGGGTAGCAAGAGTTGGGCACAACTTCGCGACTAAACCACCACCACCAACCATATGTATATATACATACATATATTGCTTTTGCTTCCTTTTTTTTTTTTTTTTTTTTTTTGGTCTGTTTTTCCTAAGAAGCAAGAGTGAATGATCAACACACCCTTTTGTTTGGTTGGAAAAAATAGCCGCTTTTCACTTCTTCGTTAAATCTCAGACACCTCTCTTGATTGAATAGGCAATGAAAGTCTATGGCTTTTAGTGCTCCAACCAGGAAATGTGTTGATCACAATTTACTACTACCTATGTTTCTTCTTTCCTAGTGTAAGATTCAGGGACAGGCTCAGAAGGTGATTAGAAAATAAGGGGCAAAGCTTTCAGAGGGTTTCTATGTTATAGTATGATTTTTATAGATCCAAGGGTTCTGAATTATCTGGTCTTGTAAGGAAGTATAGCTGATATACTAGAATAAAGCTTGTAGTCATATAGGTACCTGAAACTGCTTAGCTTCCACACTTGTACTGTCTCCTAGAATGAAAATGGCATGGGACCAAGCAGATAAAATAAGGTAAACAGGAAACGTTTATTGCTTTTCATTTCTGATTTCAGTTAGACACATTTATTAGTTGAGAATTTTTGTGATAATGGAAGCTGTTTAAAATGGGAAACTAAAATGTTATTAAAATGAAGGTCTGTTTGAGTTTTCTTTGAGTTACAGACCTTCCAAACTTTTGAAAGACAAAAGTTTTTGAAGCATTCCATTTTTTTTTTTAATTTTTGACACCAATAACACAAGAAACCGATGCATTTTATTTTTATTTTTTTCTTGTCATAAAGGAGTAATATTTCCTATTTGGAAACTGAGAATAGTTTTAACATTGCATTGCTTCTTCGACATTAAGACAAATAAAAAATCAATGTCATAGCAGTAAGAATGGATTTGAAACCACCACTTCTTCCACCATAATCCCCGCCCTAAATCTTCTTCTCAGGGTCAAGGGTTTAATTTCAAGCATTTACTTGACAGAGTATCACAATAATAAGATACTGTGTTATCTACAATTGCCATACTTGTTTAGCATGAGTCTTTGTGAATCTGTGAATAGTTTATCTTATTATAATTTGAAAAGGCTAAAAATGACTTGTTAGAGCAATACTCCCATATCTTTCTTTTTGTCCATTACCGTATTGACATGGCACAGATAAGCTGGAGGTGTTGAACATAAAATAACACATAACAATTTCTTTTTTCATTTAGAAGTACTACTGATATTTTTTAAAGGAATGAACTGTTGGAGAAATGAGTTATAAATCTAAAAACATAAATAATTTGAGGATCAGACTTAGGACTAGGATATATGTTGCTATTTGTAAAGAATAGGATATATGTTATTATTTGTAGAGAAAAATCTAAACTCAACATTTCAAAATGACTATTTACCATTATGACTAATGGGCTTCCCTGGTGACTCAGTGGTAAAGAATCTTCCTGTAATATACGAGATGTGGGTTCGATCCCTGGGTTGGGAAGATCTCTTGGAGAAGGAAATGGCAATCTACTCCAGTATTCTTGCCTGAGAAATACCACAGAGAGAGGAGCCTGGCAGTCTACAGTCCATGGGGTTGCAAAAAGAGTCAGATGTAACTTAGCAACTAAGCAACAAATTATGACATTAACACATGTAAGAGATGATTTGTTTTGTCCTTTAAAATCCACATCATGTATCCGCGATGGCTAGAATGGTGAGTTCTTATGTTTGTGTTACATATTCTGCTAGCTACAGATATATTCTTAGAAATGATCGGTTAAGATTTGTTTCCTTAATTCCAGTGTGTTTATGATTTGAGGAGTCAGTGAGTAGTCTTTTTCTTAGTATTAAAATACTTAGTATTAAAATTAGTATTTTCTTGGCTCAACAATTTAGTATATAACACTTCAACTTCACCTAGCATTGTTGTTTGTAAGCACCAAAAAAAAAAAAAAAAAAAAAAACTGTTTTAGTGAGTATAATGGAACATAATTATAAACAATGTAAACATTAAAATTGTAAGCAAAATAATTTTCAAGAATTGAGATGGATCAGTTGAGATTTTTCCTCCCTTTTAATATGCTATTTTATTTTGAATTCCTTACTGTCTTGAAAATTACCTAAGTCTATAGGAGTTCTTGAAGTTGAAGGATATAACGACTATAATTCATCAAATCTCAGCCCTCCATACAGTAGCTTTACAGTTGCTTTCTCCTCTTTTCATCTCCACCCCTACTACAAGAAATAAATTCTTCAAAAATTTCTCTTCCAGGCAAAATATGTAACTGAAATAAATTGTAAGGGCGATTGAATTTACATGTAATGCCATATTTTAAATATAAGTCTTTGAATAGCTGTAAAGTGTTCTCCAGAAAAACAGAACCAATAGAATATATATACACGAATATATGTGTGTGTGTATATATATATATATATATACACACACACACTAGTGTCTTAGAGGGTAAAGAATATGCCTGCAATGCAGGAGATCCAGGTTGGCTCCTTGGTTGGTAAGAGCCCCTGGAGAACGGAATGACTACCCATGCCGGTATTCTTGCCTGGAGAATTACATGGACAGAGGAGCTTGACGGCCTACAGTCCATGGGTCACAAAGAGTCTGATGTGACAGAGCAATTAACAGAACATATAGTTTTTATGCATTATATATATTTTACTTATATATATATATATATATAATTATTTCATATATTTTTCTGCCAAAATGTATGCTTCCTAAGGATAGCAATTTCTGTCAGTTTTGTACCACTAGCATGTTTTGACCACCTAAAAGATAGCAGGTGCTTAGTACACAGTTTTAAATATTTAAGCCAAATTTCCCTCCATAAACTTTTTTTTTTAAATCATGCCCTAAACAATATAGGAGAGTAATTTACAAAGCTCTTGTTAATATAGTATATGCTTTCTTCTTATCTTTACCAATTCCTATTTATACACATCAATGTTTATCAATTTCCTATACAACATGTTCTAGATAAAGTATACTTTCATCATTAAATATATATATTTCATTCTACCAAGTATATATTATATTATATATTAGGGGTATATAGTTATATCCCTATATACTATATGATACTATACTATACTATAATATAATATCAAATTATTTTAGATTTCAGATTTCTTAGAAGGGTAGCCTAAAAATTAGTTAAGGGCATATTCTTAAGAAGGAATGTGGAAATAAGTAAATGAAACATCTTAGGTATATTTATTTGAATAGCGTCATCTCAAAACTTATGTCTGTCCAGAACGTCAAGCGTGACCTTACTTGGAAATAGAATGTTCACAGATACAGTTAGTTGTATTAAGATGAAATTATACTAAATTAAGATGTACCATAAAGTCAATGCTGCAAAGTCACTTCAGTCGTGTCCAACTCTATGCGACCCCATAGACGGCAGCCTACCAGGCTCTCCTGTCCCTGGGATTCTCCAGGCAAGAATACTGGAGTGGGTTGCCATTTCCTTCTCCAATGCATGAAAGTAAAAAGTGAAAGTGAAGTCACTCAGTCGTATCTGACTCTTAGCCACCCCATGGACTGCAGCCCACCAGGCTCCTCCATCTATGGGATTTTCCAGGCAAGAGTACTGGAGTGGGGTGCCATTGCCTTCTCATAAAGTCAATACCTGTTGTCTATATAAGAGGAGAAGGGATACAGAGATACATATGAGGAAGAAGGTCATGATGACAATAGAGACAGAGATGGGAGTGATGGAATTACAAGGTACAAAATGCCAAGGTTTATCCAGAGCTCACAATTAAAAGAGATCAAGTAGTGTGCTTCCCAATAACTTTCAGAGGGAGCATAGTCCTGCCAGCCCCTTGATTTCTGATTTTTAACTTCCAGAATTATGAGAGAATAAATTCCTGCTGCTTTCAGCTACCTGACATGTGGTAATTTGTTATCAACACCAAGATACTACAGGTATACCTCAGAGATATTGTGAGTTGCATTCCTGACTACCGCAATACAGCAAATATTGTAATAAAGTCTGTCACACAAGGGTTTCAGTTTCCCAGTGCACACAAAAGTTATGTTTATGCTATACTGTAGCTTAGCTGGCAAAGAATCCACCTGTAATGAAAGAGACCCTGGTTCAATTTCTTGGTCAGGAAGTTCCCCTGGAGAAGGGATAGGCTACCCACTCTAGCATTCTTGGACTTTCCTGGTGGCTCAGATGGCAAAGAATCTGCCAGCAATGTGGGAGATCGGGTTTGAGCCCTGAGTTGGGAAGATCCCCTGGCAAAGAGCATGGCAACTCACTCCAGTGTCCTTGCCTGGAGAATCCCCGTGGACAGAGGAGCCTGGCGGGCTACAGTCCATAAGGTTGCAAAGAGTTGGACATGACTGAACGACTGAGCACGGCACAGTAGTCTAAAAGGTGTGCAATAGCAATATTTCTGATAACATAATGTGCATATCTTACTTAAAAATACTTTATTCCAAAAAGAAATCATCTAAGCTTTTAGTGGGTCATTATCTTTTGCTGGCAGAGGATCTTGTCTCAGTTGATGACTGCTGAGTGATCAGGATGGTGTTTGCTAAAGATTGGCATGGCTGTGGAAACTTCTTAAAATAAGACAACAGTAAAGTTTGCCACAATGGTTGACTATTTCATGAACAAATAAAGAGTAGCATAGAGTTTCCCTGTTACATACAATGCATATCCATGGTAGAACCACTTTCAAGTTTGGACTCAATGCTCTCAAATACTGCTGCTGCTTTATCACTCAGTCAGTCAGTTCAGTCGCTCAGTAGTGTCCGACTCTTTGCAACCCCATCTTCTGCAGCACTCCAGGCCTCCCTGTCCATCACCAACACCCAGAATTTACTCAAACTCATGTCCATGAAAAGGCTATATCACTAAATTTATGTAATATTCTAAATCCTCTGTTGTCATTTCACAGTCTTCACAGCATCTTCACCAGGAGCAGCTTCTTTCTCAAGAAACCACTTTGTTTACTCATCAGTAAGATGCAACTCCTCATCTATTAAATTTTTTTCATGAGATGGCAGCAATTCAGTCACATCTTAAAGTTACACTTCTCACTCTAGTTCTCTTGCTATTTCTAACACATCTGCAGTCACTTCCTCCTGTGAACTCTTGTTGGTGCTCAGTCAGATCAGTCACTCAGTCATGTCCAATTCTTTGCAATCCCATGGACTGCAGCATGCCAGGCCTCCCTGTCCTTCACCAACTCCCAGAGCTTGCTCAAATTCATGCCCATCGAGTCAGTGATGTCATCCATCTCATCCCCTTCTTCTCCTCCCTTCAACATTTCCCAGCATCAGGGTCTTTTCTAAGGACTCAGTTCTTGACATCAGGTGTCCAAAGTATAGGAATTTCAGCTTCACCGTTAGCCCTTCCAATGAATATTCGGTATTGATTTTCTTTCGGATTGACAGGTTTGATCTCCTTGCAGTCCAAGGGACTCTCGAGTCTTCTCCAACACCACAGTTCAAAAGCATCAATTCTTCAGTGTTCAGCTTTCTTTGTGGTCCAAATCTCACATCCATACATGACTACTGGAAAAACCATAGCTTTGACCAGACAGAACTTGGTCACCAAAGCAGTGTCTCTGATTTCTAAAATTCTGTCTAGGGTTATCATAGCTTTTCTTCCAATACCAAAAGTCTTTAATTTCATGGCTGCAGTCACCATCTACAGTGATTTTAGAGCCCAAGAAAATACAGTCTATCACTATTTCCATTGTTTCCTCATCTATTTCCCATAAAATGATGGGACCAGATGCCATGATCTTTGTTTTTGGATGCTGAGTATTGAGCCAGCTTCCTCACTCTCTTCTTTCATTTTCATCCTGAGTCTCTTTAGTTCCTTTTCACTTGCTGCCCTAAGAGTGCGTCATCTGCATATCTAACGTTATTGATATTTGGCCCTGCAATCTTGTTCCAGCTTGTGCTTCATGCAGACTGGCATTTCACATGATGTACTCTGCATATAAGTTAAATAACCAGTATGAAAATGCAAAGCCTTGTTGTACTCCTCTCCCAATTTGGAACCAGTTCATTGTTACATGTCCAGTTCTAACTGTGGCTTCTTGACATGCATACAGATTTCTCAGGAGGCAGGTAAGTTAGTGTGGAATTCCCATCTCTTTATGAATTTTCCTTTGTTGTGATCTACACAGTCAAAGGCTTTGGCTAGTCAATGAAGCAGAAGTAGATTTTTTTTTTCTGGAATTCTCTAGATTTTACCATACTTCAACAGATTTTGGTGATTTGATCTCCGGTTCCTCTGCCTTTACTAAATCCCACTTGAATATCTGGGAGTTCTCAGTTCACATACTGTTGAAGCCTAGCTAGGAGGATTTTAAGCATTACTTTGCTAGCTTGTGAGTTGAGTGCAATTGTACAGTAGTTTGAAGATTCTTTGACAATGTATTTCTTTGGGATTGGAATGGAAACTAAGCAGGTTTTCCAAATTTGCTAGCATATTGAGTAGAGCACTTTCACAGAATCATCTTTCAGGATTTGAAATAGCTCAGTTGGAATTCTATCACCTCCATTAGCTTTGTTCATAGTGATGCTTCCTAAGGCCCAGTTGACTTCACATTCCAGGATATCTGGCTCTAGGTGACTGATAACACCATCATGGTTACCTGGGTCATGAAGATCTTTTTTGTATAGTTTCTGTATATTTTTGCAACCTCTTCTTAATATCTTCTGCTTCCGTTAGGTACATACCATTTCTGTCCTTTATCGAGCCCATCTTTGCATGAAATGTTCCCTTGGTATCTTCTAATTTTCTTGAAGAGATCTCTAGTCTTTCCCATCCTCTTGTTTTCCTCTATTTCTTTGCATGGATCACTGAGGAAGGCTTTCTTATCTCTCCCTGCTATTCTCTGGAGCTCTGCATTCAGATTGATATATCTTTCCTTTTATCCTTTGCCTTTCACTTTTCTTCTGTTCTCAGCTATTTGTAAGTCCTTCTCAGACAACCATTTTGCCTTTTTGCATTTCTTCTTCTTTGGGATGACCTTGATCACTACATCATATACAATATCATGAACCTCTGTCCATAGTTCTTCAGGCAATCTGTCTATCAGATCTAATCCCTTAATCTATTTGTCACTAATACTGTATAATCCTAAAGGGTTTGATTTAGTTCATACATGAATAGTTTAGTGGCTTTCCCTACTTTGTTCAATTTAAGTCTAAATTTTTCAGTAAGGAGTTCATGATTTGAGCCACAATCAGCTCCTGGTCTTGTTTTTGCTAACTGTGTAGAGCTTCTCTATCTTTGGCTGTAAAGAATATAATCAATCTGATTTCAGTATTGGACATCTAGTGATGTGTGTGTGTAGAGTCTTCTCTTGTGTTGTTGGAAGAGGGTGTTTGCTAT
This sequence comes from Bubalus kerabau, assembly GCF_029407905.1. Lineage (NCBI taxonomy): Eukaryota > Metazoa > Chordata > Mammalia > Artiodactyla > Bovidae > Bubalus > Bubalus kerabau. The sequence goes on from NC_073625.1 coordinate 60,027,028, forward strand.
GACCAGTGAGTTCTCTTGGCAAAACTGTTAGCCTTTGCCCTGCTTCATTTTGTACTCCAAGGCCAAACTCGCATGTTACTCAGGGATCTCTTGACTTCCTACTTGATTTTCAGTCCCCTGTGATGAAGAAGACATTCTTTTTTGGTGTTACTTCTAGAAGTTCCTATAGATCTTTATATAACTGTTCAACTTCAGCTTTTTTGTCATTAGTGATTGGGGCATAGACTTGGATTACAGTGATAGTGAATGATTTGACTTGGAAATGAACAGAGATCATTCTGTCTTTTTTTTTTTTTTTTTTTTTTTTTTGAGATTGCATCCAAGTACTGCATTTCAGACTCTGGTGGTGCTAGCAGTAATCTGCCTGCCAGTGCAGGAGACATCAGAAACATAGTTTCGATCCCTAATTAGGGAAGATCTCCTGGAGGAGGAAATGGCAACCCTTTCCAGATTTATTTCCTAGAGAATCCCATGAACAGAGGAACCTGACAGGCTAGGGTCCATATGGTAACAAAGAGTCAGACACTGCTAAAGCAATTTAGCATGCATGCAGTGAAGTTTTATACCCTTCAAAGCCAATCATCAAACATGTTTCTGGCCTAGAACTCTAAGAGGGCCAACGATTGCAAGTTCAAATCTCAGCATTTCTGCAATTTTGGAGATATTTTCAAGGTAGATAGAGGATAGAACATGTATTATTCAACAGAATGATAGTTTTATTTACACTCTTAAACATTAAACATATATGGGACCTCCATTTTTATTCTTACTGTTGAGCATTCAAATATTAGGACTGAAGCTACTTTTTTATCCACTTCTGTGTTAGGGTCAATATTTTTTAAAAGCCACATGCAAATAAAATAAAGTATGATAAAGGGTCAAGTGAATTTCATTATGTATTTAATTTACCACTGAGAAAAAGTCTCTGGAATAGGTTAGGAGGTTGGAATATGGATCAAAATGTTATGAGCACATGGCCTTGGACCATGAAATAAGACAGATATATTGAACCTTAGTGTTTAGTAACATATATTTGAGGAAATAGATATGCCTTTGAGGATATGGTTGCAGTGAAATATAAGTAAATCAATATTTTGACCTACATTGACTCAACAGATTTACATCAATTTATTGGTGCTGTCATTTTTATGATTTGATGAAGTTAATAGAAAATTTTGAGTCCTTCTCTTTCACTTCTGATGATAAAATTCAGAGCCATTTCCCTTTCTACCCTCTCCTAAAGACCTAATAAGGAAAGCCAAGTTAACATAGACTCTTGTGGAATTTAATACTCTTCTCTTAAAAAAGCTATGAGTTAAATAAATGTTATCACTTTGGTTCTGCAAACTCCCTGGCCATTTCTATTGTGATCAGAATCTATTTCATTGATTATACCTTCAACTTGCCTTCCTGCCTTAAATTAATATTTTTGGACCTTATCAAATGGCAAAGTTTTTTCTTTTTTTCTATTTTCACTCCCTGCACCAACTAGAACACCAAATGCAGGTATATATTATATTTCAGGCGTATGTATGTGTGTGTGTGTGTGTGTGTATATATATATATATATATGTATACACATTTATGAGGATATACATTTAATATCTATATTCACAGCTAGAATCTTTCTCCTTGGCAATAAAAAAATTTCCCAATACTTACAATGATATAAATAAATTGTAGCAATTCTTTCTGGAGATCTGTTTTGCTATTCCAACTCTGTCTGCCCTTTACCCCATGAGTAATGCTGAGTTAAGAGTGGTAACAGGCTTGGTACTTAAGTGTGTTAGAATAAGGAGAATTTATCTCACCTTGGCAAGAAAGGCTCAATAGAGTGTGCTTCCAATGTTGCTGCTAATACTTGGATAGGCAAACTTTTTCTGTAAAAGATCAGATGGTAACTATCTTATACAATGTGGACTTCATATAGTTCCTGTCTTATATTCTATGCTTGCTTTTGTACAACTTTTTAAAAAATGCATATTTCTTACCTCACTGACCACACAAAAACAGGCTTAATTTGGCCATGGGCAATAAATAGGTGATCCATCCATATATTTCACAACCTCTGAGATAGGGCCAAATCAATAGTTCAGATATCACTCTTTTAAATTTATTCATCATAATATTTTAAGTATTATAGCCTGTGTTTTCCTGCTGAAACTAGGTATTTTCCTAGAGCTGTGCCCTAATGGAGAACAGAATTCTAGGAAATTACATGCTATGACTTAGTGAGTTTTTTTTCTTTCCTTAAAATTTGTTAATGCCCTTTAAAAACTATATCAACATATATTTATAATAAAAATATTCCAATTTTAAATGCACAATTTGATTACTTTTTTAAAAAATATATAATCATATAATAATATAATTATGATGTGAACATTTCCATCACCTCAATGATTTCTTATCCCCTTTGTTGCTGTCAGTCATCTCTTATCAAACCCTTGGATGCTGACAACTCTGATCTGTTGTTTAGGACTTTATTTTTGTCTTTTCTATAATTCATATAAATAGAACTATGAAACATATACTGTTTTGTGTATGGCTTCTTTAACTTAACAAAATACTTTTGGATTCAATTATGTCATTGCATGTATTGGTAATTCATTCCTTTGTACTGCTGAGTAGTATTCTATTACATACCCATTTGTTTATTTACAAAAATCTAGTTGAAAGATTTTGGGGCAATTTCTATATAATATCCTATTATATACCATTTGTTTATTTATTTACAAAAATCTAGTTAATAGATTTTTGGGCCATTTCTATTTTTCTGACTATTCCAAATTAAGGTGCTATATAGGATCTTTTATAGACAGATCATTGTGTGGATGCATACAATTAGATGTTCATTATAATAAGCTACAAATTTTCCATCTGTAAGATGAATGTGGGTTTTCTTGAATTTCAGACTATTTCAAAATTACAAAATTTCTCAAAGTCTCCCAGTATTTCTGAAGGTTTATCTAAGAAACTCAGGTCCTCTCATTTTCTTCAAGGTTTATTCTACTAGAAATATACATTTTAGATATAAAGTCTGATTGAAATAGTCTAGCTCATATGCCAACCCTTTAGGTTAGGGAGGACTGAAATATAAGGAAGTATGCATGTGTTATATGAGAAGAGTAGTCCAGAAGAAAATTACTGCTTCCTAGCTAGGAAAATGTGAAGTCAAGTGGGCTTTAGGAAACATCACTATGAACAAAGCTAGTGGAGGTGATGGAATTCCAGGTAATTTATTGCAAATCCTAAAAGATGATGCTGTTAATTGTTGCACTTAATATGCCAGCAAATTTGGAAAACTCTGCAGTGGTCACAGGACTGGAAAAGGTCAATTTTCATTCCAATCCCAAAGAAGGGCTATGCTAAAGAATATTCAAACTATCACACAATTGCACTCATTTCACATACCAGCAAAATAATGCTCAAAATTCTTCAGGCTAAATGTGAACCAAAACTTTAAGATATTCAGCTAGAATTCAAATGGCCAACATCTATTCAATGATCGAAAAACCTAGAGAATTCTGGAAAAACATCTATTTCTGCCTCTTTGACTATGCTAAAGTCTTTATGTAGATTACAACAAACTGTGAGGAAATTCTTAAAGAGATGGGGAGGGCAGACTACCTTATCTGCCTCCTGCAAAACCTATATGCAGGTCAAGAACCAGCAGTTAGAACTGGACAAGGAACGACATACTGGTTCCAAAGAGGAAAAGGAGTACATCAAGGCTGGATATTGTCACCGTGCTTAATCAACTTATATACAGAGTACATCATACAAAATGCAGGATGGATGTAGCAGGAGCTGGAATCAAGATTGCCAGGAGAAATATTGATAACTTCAGATATGCAGATGAGACCACCCTTATGGAAGAAAGTGAAGAGGAATTAAAGAGCCTATTGATGAAAGTGGAAGAAGAGAGTGAAGAAGCTGGCTTAAAGTTCAACATTCATAAAACAAAGATTGTGGCATCTGGTCCCATCACTTAGTGGGAAATAATGGGGAAACAATGGAACCAGTGAGAGACTTTATTTTTTTGGGCTCCAAAATCACTGCAGATGATGACTGGATTCATGAAATTAAAAGATGCTTGCTCCTTGGAAGTAAAGTAATGATAAACCTAGACAGTGTATTAACAAGCACAGATATTACTTTGCCTACAGAGGCCTGGATAGTCAAAGCTATGTTTTTTCCAGTAGCCATGTTTGGATGTGAGTTGGACCATAAGTAAGGATGAGTGCTGAAGAATTAATGCTTTTGAATTGTGGTGTTGGAGAAGATTCTTGAGAGTCCCTTTAACAGCAAGGAAATCAAATTAGTCAATCCAAAAGGAAATCAGTCCTGAATATTCATTGGAAGGACTGATGCTGAAGTTGAAACTCGAATACTTTGGCCCCTTGATGTGAAGAACTGACTCTTTAGAAAAGATCCTGATGCTGGGAATGATTGAAGGCAGGAGGAGACGGGTATTACAGAGGATGAGATTGTTGGATGGCATCACTGACTGAATGCGCATGAGTTTGAGCAAATGCCAGGAGATAGTGAAGGAAAGGGGAGCCTGGAGCACTGTAGTCCATGGGGTCACAAAGAGTAAAACACAACTGAGCCACTGAAAAACAACAACAACAACAACACAGTGGGGGGAAAATAGCTGTCAACAACACTCTAAAAACCAAAGATTATACAAATTATATATATATATGTCTGTCTGTGTGTGTGTGTGTGTAGATATACATATATATATTTTTATACATACATACACTAGTTGAACTAAATTTAGTAACTCTGGTTATGTTTAAGTGTTGAAAAATTAGAACTAAAAGTAAAAACATAATAACAAAATGTCTCAAACTGGTACTTCAAAAGATTTCAACATAGTAGATAAACTAGGGTAAGAGAAAATAAAAACTGATTAACTCTTAACTCTTTTATGGCATCATGGAAAGGGAGCAAATATGTTGTCTTAGTGTGCACATAAATAGTGTCTGTCAACCATTGTTGTACTTGGAATTACCTGTGAACCTACAAAAGATTCCCATGTCTAAGATATAGCACATATTATTTTAAACAGAATCTCTGGGAGTAGGATCTTGGAGATTTTTACATGCAGCCAAGGTTGAAATCCACTGAAAAAATTTTAAACAAAAGAGAGGAGGAGGGGAGATTGTGATGGAGTCTAAATAAAAATGACAATCACTCTAAAATTCCCCTTTCTGCATACTCAGCTTCTTTTTGAATGGGCTGTTTCCATAATAATGAAACTATGAATCTAGTATTTCTTCTGTTCATATGCAGTTATTTTTAAAGGAGGAAAAAGAGTAAGATTTTCCCTGTTAGAACTGTAGTTGGAATGACTTAATTCATACATCTTGAACTTAGGAACAAATAATCACTGTAGTTAAGGAGAAGGCAGTGGCACCCCACTCCAGTACTCTTGCCTGGAAACTCCCATGGACGGAGGAGCCTGGTAGGCTGCAGTCCGTGGGGTCGCGAAGAGTCAGACACTGAGCAACCTCACTTTCACTTTTCACTTTCATGCATTGGAGAAGGAAATGGCAACCCACTCCAGCGTTCTTGCCTGGAGAATCCCAAGGACAGAGGAGCCTGGTAGGCTGCCCTCTACGGGGTCTCACAGAGTCGGACCAACTGAAGTGACTTAGCAGCAGCAGCAAGGAGAGTAAGACACTATGATTTGACCAACTTGATTTACCCATTTAATCTTATTTAGTGGCAAAGAAGTGATACAGACAAAAATGAAAATTTAACAAGTAAGCCTAACTACAACAGCACAAATTTAGAGGTTGCTAAGCAGGCAAAGTATATTCTATTCCAATAAATATCAATAATACTATTTAGATAATAAACTAAGAGTAATATCTAAAAATAAGTTATGTAATTATAAGGAATAAATCAAAACCAACACAAAATTCAAAGAATAAGGAGATAGAGAAAACTTTTTAAAAATTAAATATGAACATATTTGAAATAGTAGAAGTATACAATTTTAATGCTCAATGCCTTAGAATGGGACATTTATAAATATCGTCATTTGCAAAAAGAGTTCAAGAATTTGGATGCATTAAACAAAATAACATCACTATTTTTCAATCAAAATCTGTAGGGACAAATTTTTAAAAATCATAAATATTAAATAAGAGGTGTCAGCATACCTATATCAAGAGTAAATTTTTAAAAGTTTATATATATACACACACACACACACATATATTTGAATAACACATTTGCTGATTAGTATGTTTGGCTTTGTAACACTTTCTTCAACTGAATTTGTATCACTTAGCTTGATTATGCCTGGAGAACAATAGCATCAGTAGATTTAGGATCATCAATTGAACAGAGGTTAACAGTACTGTGAAATGTCATATATTTTAAATGTATGGATATGGATATCTGAACAAAAGGAACTCCAATTAATTACAGAGCCTGAAGAGGATGTGAGGAAAGATGCAATTGTATTACAATTCCAATTTTGAGCAATTCATGATTAAGATCTTGCTCCAGCATTTTTATTAAAGCTGAAATAGTAATCCGTAATAAAAGATTTTTGGACAATTTCAAAGGAATGTTACAGGCAATCATTCAAAATGCAACAAGAGAATCTCTGCATCTTGAGGAATATGCAGAAAAATTATTTTAAAAGGCCAAATATCCACTTAATAATTTCAGTGGTTTAATAGAAGAAAAATTTGAGTCATTCTTTTTTTATGGGATTTATTAATGAACAATTAATTAACAGGGATTATTATTTCCTTTTGTTGCATTATGAAGAAAAATCACAAATGGACTTTGTGTGTATATATGCAGATACCTGAGCATTTAGAGAGACGTGAGAGATAAGAGAATGTTGAGTGGGAAGTATTGCTTGAAAGAAAATCAATTATATAGGAGGAGAAAAAATAGGCCATAGGTTTAGTTTGTAGCACAGGAGTTTCAGTGGAGATCCACAGGACATTGTAGAGAAAATCTAATATTGGAAGAACAGAATGTCAAAAGAAGAAGAAATAGGATAACTGTGGAATGATTTCATTATTTCAATCAAAATGATTCTCACTTTAAGAAAATTTAATGAAATAAAACATTTCTAACATCCATTGATGTAAGCAGTAATGAAGGCAGGGACATGTTCTAAGAAATGTTAGAAAAGTACATACACACAAACAGAAAATTCTATAAAAAGGAAAACAGTGGTTAGTATGTATAACAGGGATGAGTCGAGTTTTCTGAATGTAAATAACTTTATTTTTTCTTCACAAGTATATTTCTTTACTAGATCTTGGAGGTCACCAATATCTAGAAAAATACTAAAGATTAGCTATTCTATTACATTTTTCTACTAGGTTAAAATAACACCCAAATCTCCCATACCTTTAGACATATATTAACAAGCAAGCACAAAACTGTGCTGTGATTATTTTCTATGTACTTGGAAAATATCTTTTTCTCTGTGAGTCCTTTAGGGTATTCTGGAAAAAGAAAATAAATATAAAACTGGAATACTTCAATCCATTTTACTGAAGGTGACTGTCACCACATTGACTGTAGGCACAGGGTTTGGTTTAGCATCTTTTTGCAATCAGACATTTAGGGACCAAATTGAAGGTACTACTCTTTAAGGCTAACCAATGAAGCCATTCTTCACTAATGTAAGCCCATTTTTATTTTATAAATATCTTATTTCATAAATTAGTAAGTCAGTGGAGCTGACCATAAATAAGATAGATGAAGCACTCCAGTAGCCACCTCCAAGAAAGTGACTTTTTAATTAAATGCTAGCTGACCACCATTGGAGTATAAATTTCTGAATTCAGCAAATATTTTGTCTAGGCTGTAGATCAAATTAACATATAATGTTACATTATGCTGAAGAATTCTAAACTACTGACATACTAACATTGAGTCTAACTAGATTATTACTAGGTATAACTGACTTGTTGCTTCTCTTACTGACAATTCAAATTAATATCTGTAATAAATCATATCATATTTTATTCACACTTTTCAAGTCTACCTGCATAAATTTCTGCCTGCAAAGAAACCTCAGGAGTGAGGAGCCTTGTACTAGGAACAGATTAATATAGGTTCACCTAATTGTTGTGTAGTTGCTAAGTCACGTCTGACTCTTTTGTGACCCATGGACTGCAGCCTGCCGGGCTCCTCTGTTCATTGGGATTTCCCTGACAAGAATACTGAAATGGGTTGTAATTTCCCTCTCCAGGGAATCTTTCCAACCCAGGGATTGAACCTGTATCTCCTGCTTGGCAGGGAGACTCTTTACCATTGAGCCCACCAGGGAAAGCTACATTTGTCTAGTATTCTGTTTAATCTCCCATACAAGCTAGGTGACCTGAAACGTGGGGTCTCTATCTTGCCTTACCATCACTTCAGGTAAATTATCCAAATAAAATTTATTTTAGAAAATAATGTAGAATGTCATAACCACTCTATTTACAATCTTTTCAAAAGCTTTCCTTTCTGGAAGTCAGTATTAATCATAAAGTTTTCTGCTAGGATGAGTTCCAAAATTTAAACTCTTTACAATTCCCCCATCTTCAGCTGCAAAATCTACAAACTTAATATATAGACACTTTTCTTTAAAAAAGTTAAATAAAAAAGAATGTTGATTAAAGTGAAAGTTTCAACTGTTTCTTAAACTTTAATTTTTATTTATGCATGTGTCTCTTTTAATTCACTCCACCAAAATTAGTATTTACACTTTGTGATTTCAGTTTTCTGTCTTCAAAGGTGTATGTTTTTTTTGTAATCTTGAAGGAGAATTGCTCTTACTTTTAGTGGATTTTGAAAGAAATTTGATTAAGGGAGCTTTTGGAGGTTTATTTATTTTTTGATGACTGGTTGAGTCATAATTTAAAACATCAACTTTTCTTTTACTTAAATATTTTATTTTGCTTATATTTACTAAGGAGTATTAATTTTCTTTCCAGAGAGTTCTTATCACTGAACTGCTAAGATTTAAAACTTAAAAAAAAAAAAAATAAGATTTCATACATAAGTTGAAATTCATCTATTTTGTAATAAATGTTTTTCTAGGAAGTGTGTGTTGTTCACATATATTCACACCTCCTTGAAATACATTGATATATATATATATATATATATATATTTGAGCCCATTATACTTAATAAACAGGATACACTGCATTTAGATCATGAGCTTTAAAGACAATAGATTTAAAATTTTAAATTCTTTATTGTAGGTCCATATACTTACAGATATAAAGAACTTTTGCCACAAAGTGCAAAGCAGTATAATAGGGATCTGTGTGTATTTTGTGCTTGATCTATTGCCATGTTTAAAAACCTGGAGATTTCAACATATGTGCTGTGATGACATTTTTATTTGAGAGGGAGGCATTTAGATGTTTGATTAAATGGTTTTTCAATGTCTTGATGTTAAAATGTTTCATGGGGTTAATTAGTTTTCCAAGAAATTATCAGCAAATATAAATATTTAACTTTATTAGACCAATTATATTATATTGTATGTGGATCAAAATAAAGCAGAAGTCCAAAGCAGAGATAACAATGTGTTACTGAGAAGAAAAGTTGATGAAAGTTATTTCTACTTCACTTAAAATGGCAATTATAGGCATGTAACTCACATGTCTAGGCTGATTCAATTTTACACTAAAATCTCTCCTTAATAGTTTCTCAGGTGATAATGTTTATTACCTTGCAGTTGAGTTATCCACTGGGTTTATTCTCTGCCTTAAAAATGAGCAGATGTAATAACAGCAAACCCCTAGGTAATAATGAAAAAGTTTTAATATAAGAAAATTATATTTTACATTTTCTAGCTTTTAAAAATGATTTGACTTTCACAATCAAAGTATGAGGGGCATACTTTTGGCAAAATAGAAATATCGCGGTCTCACCTTTATGCAGACACCAAAATTACAGCTACATATGAAACAACCTTTTCTGAGAACTGATAACTAACAGAACAGCTACATCATAGTGAAGGATAAAAGAAACACATCAGAATGGGTAGGAGAGAAAGGGACACAGTCTTTCCCAGAACCCCACCCACAGTGTGGTAACCTACAATCAGAGAGATATAACAAAAATGGAACTTATCCATGAGGAGTGAGAGATTTGCATGCCAATTCTTGCGGATCATGCACCCCAATTCTTATCACAATATTTATTAAATTATTTATATCAATAAGGATTCATGTATATTTTTGTAATCTCTGAATTATAATCCAATACTGTTATTAATACTGCTGCACAAATGTTCTGTGGCCATAGAGAACTCTCTCAGTTTACCCCTATTTCCCTTTGATATGTCCCTTTTCATTTTACTTTGAGAACATTTCCTTTCTTTCTAGAACTATCAGATGATCAGGACTTATCTTGTGTATTTTCTGTCTAATCCCTAAAATCAGAGCCCTGATTGCTTTTATTATAGAATGAATGGTATTTAGAAACCAAGTTATACGATTTGGGTGTGTTCATCGAGGCTGTGTTCATCACTCTTTCTAGACCTATTCAGTAGACAAAGACAGGAAATCCACGTTTATGCAATAAGTATTTATACTGACATATTTATAATTCGTTTTCATTTATCTGTGTGTATTTAATATAACATATTTGTATATACATATTTATACACATTTTTAAACCTATGGACAAAAATAGTTACAAAAACCATTTTTAATGTCTTTGCTAATTGTAATATGTGTCCATTCTGGTTGTATTTTCATTAATTTAATATTCACATTGTGGTTTATATTTTCATGATTCTTTGCTACACAGTGCAAGACATTGTGAATCTTGATGTGTGATGGCTATTTTTTTATATCTTAGACACTTCTGAGCTTTTTGAGGATAGTAGATTCAATTAATTTACTTGGAATAGGTGGATCTTTGTTAGTATTGTTATTTTTTATACTTTTAGGTCAATTCGTGTGGTCCTCATTCTAAAGTTCATTATTCCCTACTACCTAGATAAAACCTTAAGTATTCTACCCAATGTTCCATGAATTAAGAGATTTCCCAGCCTGGATGGTGAGAACAGATGCAACCCTGTTTGATCACTGGACATTGTTTATTTTAATTCTTTGAATGCTCATTTGCAAAAAGCTAAATAAACAATGAGGGGGAAAATATATGCACACATTTATGATTGCAACATAACAGCATGGATCAATTATTTAAAGACAGACTACTGTGGTATAAATAACTTGTTTACTCCTAGTCAATGACCTTGCCCTTTGTTTTTAATATAGTCAACTTTAACATTGCCTTGAACCCTGGATCCCTACTGAGCTGCATCATGTTGGCAATTTTACCCCCTGCATCCAAACTCAAGGGGAGCAGCACAAGTTTTCAATAGGCTAATCAAAGTCACTTCCATGCTCTGTAGGAGAGCAAATTAAGTTGATCATTTTCATTGCTCATATGCAAATACAGTTGCACTAAAAATTCAAAATACACAATGAATAGGTTGTATTCAGTGTCAATATTTTAATATATTCTTATAGAACAACCCACACAATGCTTTTAAATTTACACATAATTATAGAGAATTATAATATTAAATTTTAGTGTAGTACTATTAAGTACAAGAGGTATGTTAAGTAACTATAGACAGGTTTTGCATTTTAAAATACTATTGGATATTTTAAATAGTCTATATTATTTTTTATAAGATTTGTAAGCACATAAAGTAGAAGAGCCAATGGAAAAACATAATATTAAATGGAAATATTATCATTTCAATTATTTTCAATTCATGTCTCTTTAGTATTCAAGTAAAGCAGACACATTTGTGTGATATGAAACTGTTATAAATAATGCATATCAACATTACCATACATTACAGTTACACTTTATAAGACCTTTACAGTAAAAGTAGAACCCCTTTGAATGAAGGAGACTTAAATATAAACATGAATATCTTGCAAAAATTCATAAAAGGAAAGGAAACATCATACTTAAAATTTCATTTGAAATATCTCCAGCATGAGAAAAAAAGAGTGGTTAGTTGTTTAAATTTCATTTTGATCCAGTGCATGAGGAATCTCTCACAAAGGCAGCTATAGTTAAAATATGAACACAATTACTTCCTTGGTATGATATAAACTGTACTTACTTTCTAAAAGAAAAAGTAAATAAATCATATTAATAAGCCCTATTATTTCCTCTGAAGGAATTATCTCCCATATTAGCATTCATTTTTTCTTAAAATGTAAATAAGAAATAACATTTCATAAAATGTAAAAATAATTTACTTTTTTCTTAAAATGTAAATTTTCTTAATATTATTTGTATTTAAGGACCTACAAAAAAAGGCCACACAAGTGGCCTGGCCCATGTCACAAACCTAAACTGAAGTCACCCTGCACTTATGAGAAATGCTTCACTGTCAAGAAAACAGCCTACACTAAATGTAGGAAAATTGGGGTGCAAGAAGATGCTCATGTCCCTAAATGAGTAATTCTGTGGCCTAAGTAACCAGTTAAAATACCATCTTTAGCTAAAGACAAAAAAGGGAAGGTTGTAGAGGAGGCCAGTTGTTGACAGTGTTCCAGGAAAAGTAAGCTAAGCAAGGATGAGGTTTGTAATGGAGATTTAAGTCTGTGCATTCTCTGTTGATTAGATTCTCTTGTGATTTAGAATTATCTTTCTTTTCCTGGTACAGAGAGGAAGACACCCTTAGCAATGGACATATCTTCTATAAATGTCAATTTCTCTTACAAAAGGATAACTTTTCCTCTATTTTCAGAGCTCCTCCAATGTCTACTGTTTGTCAAAACAGTTCAAAATAATCTTTAAGCCAAAGAGGTATATTTCAGGATGGGACATCCTGCTACCCTTCATAGTATTAATGTTTATGTAAATTTGGCTCATGTCCTAAACTGCTTGGGGAGTAATGGGCATGGTTGAAAGAGTCAGTTAAAGTGAAAATTGCTATTTTTTGCTTTTTAATTAATTTTTTTTTATTTTTTATTGGTATATAACCAATTCACAATGTTGTGATGATTTCAGGTGAACAGCAAAGGGACTTAGCCATATCTATACAAGTATGCATTCTTCCCCAAACCTCCCTTTCATCCAGGCTGCTGCATAACATTGAGCAGAGTTCCATGTGCTGTACTGTAGGTCCTTATTGGTTATACATTTTAAATATAGCAGCGTGTACCTGACCTTCCCCAAATCCCTAACTGTACCTTCCCCCTGGCAACCATAAGTTCATTTTCTAAGTCTATGAGTTTCTGTTTTGTTACGTTTATCTGTATCCTCTCCTTTTAGATTCCACATATAAGAGATGTCATATACTATTTCTCCTTCTCTGTCTGAAACTGTGTAGGTCCATCTATGTTGCTGTAAATAGCATTATTTCAGAGAATTGCTATTTTTTAATAGGTTCATATATGCTTATTAACTACTTAGTACCAGTTTAAATAGTTCTGTGAACTTATTGATTTATTCCCATGCCAATAACCAAAATTATTTACTTGCACTTAATGATCAATTATTGACTGAAAGACTAATCCATGTATTATATTAGGCAGTTACCAACAACGTGCCTATTTCTCTACAGAGTTAATGTTTTCTGTATGTGTAACACAGTTCAATATGCAAGATTCAGCTATATGTTTTCTTTTCACCTTAAAATATGTTTATTTTTTATTTAAATATATTTAAAAGCGCATTAGCTCCAAAGAATAGCAAGAAGAGATAAGAAAGCCTTCTTCAGAGATCAATGCAAAGAAACAGAGGAAAACAACAGAATGGGAAAGACTAGGGATCTCTTCAAGAAAATCAGAGATACCAAAGGAACATTTCATGCAAAGATGAGCTCGATAAAGGACAGAAATGGTATGGACCTAACAGAAGCAGAAGATATTAAGAAGAGATGGAAAGAATACACAGAAGGACTATACAAAAAAGATCTTCATGACACAGATAATCACGATGGTGTGATCACTGACCTAGAGCCAGACATCCTGGAATGTGAAGTCAAGTGGGCCTTAGAAAGCATCACTACGAACAAAGCAAGTGGAGGTGATGGAATTCCAGTTGAACTATTCCAAATCCTGAAAGATGATGCTGCAAAAGTGCTGCACTCAATATGCCAGCAAATTTGGAAAACTCAGAAGTGGCCACATGATTGGAAAAGGTCAGTTTTCATTCCAATCCCAAAGAAAGGCAATGCCAAAGAATGCTCAAACTACTGCACAATTGCACTCATCTCACACGCTAGTAAAGTAATGCTAAAAATTCTCCAGGCCAGGCTTCAGCAATATGTGAACCGTGAACTTCCTGATGTTCAAGCTGGTTTTAGAAAAGGCAGAGGAACCAGAGATCAAATTGCCAACATCCGCTTGATCATGGAAAAAGCAAGAGAGTTCCAGAAAAACATATATTTCTGCTTTATTGACTATGCCAAAGCCTTTGACTTGTGTGGATCACAATCAACTGGAAAATTCTGAAAGAGATGGGAAAACCAGACCACCTGATCTGTCTCTTGAGAAATTTGTATGCAGGTCAGGAAGCAACAGTTAGAACTGGACATGAAACAACAGACTGATTCCAAATAGGAAAAGGAGTCCGTCAAGGCTGTATATTGTCACCCTGTTTATTTAACTTATATGCAGAGTACATCATGAGAAACGCTGGACTGGAAGAAACACAAGCTGGAATCAAGATTGCAGGAAAAATATCAATAACCTCAGATATGCAGATGACACCACCCTTATGGCAGAAAGTGAATAGGAACTCAAAGGCTTCTTGATGAAAGTGAAAGTGGAGAGTGAAAAAGTTGGCTTAAAGCTCAACATTCAGAAAACAAAGATCATGGCATCTTGTCCCACCACTTCATGGCAAATAGATGGGGAAACAGTGGAAACAGTGTCAGACTTTATTTTTCTGGGCTCCAAAATCACTGCAGATGGTGACTGCAGCCATGAAATTAAAGGATGCTTACTCCTTGGAAGGAAGGTTATGACCAACCTAGATAGCATATTCAAAAGCAGAGACATTACTTTGCCAAAAAAGGTTCATCTAGTCAAGGCTATGGTTTTTCCTGTGGTCATGTATGAATATGAGAATTGCACTGTGAAGAAGGCTGAGCACTGAAGAATTGATGCTTTTGAACTGTGGTGTTGGAGAAGACTCTTGAGAGTCCCTTGGACTGCAAGGAGATCCAACCAGTCCATTCTGAAGGAGATTAGCCCTGGGATTTCTTTGGAAGGAATGATGCTAAAGCTGAAACTCCAATACTTTGGCCACCTCATGCGAAGAGTTAACTCATTGGAAAAGACTCTGATGCTGGGAGGGATTGGGGGCAGGAGGAGAAGGGGACGACAGAGGATGAGATGGCTGGATGGCATCACTGACTCGATGGACATGAGTCTGAGTGAACTCTGGGAGTTGGTAATGGACAGGGAGGCCTGGCATGCTGTGATTCATGGGGTCGCAAAGAATCGGACACGACTGAGTGACTGATCTGATCTGAAAAGCACATTTATTTTTCTAACAGTAATTGCTTAACAGAAAAGCATACAATGGCTTTCCTGGTGGCTCAGATGGTAAAAAGTCTGCCTGCAATACAGGAGACCTGGGTAGATTTGGATAAGACTGAGCAACTTTCACTTTCAAAGTATATAAAGGTGTTAAATGTTGAAATGGAATATATAGTGTTTTGGCAGTGGTAGTTTAGGGCTCACTCATGTCCAACCCTCGCAACCCCATAGCTCCTCTGTTCATGGAATTCTCCAGGCAAAAATAATAAAGTGGTTTGTCATTTCCTTCTCCAAAGGATCTTCCTAACCAAAGGCCCGAACTCAGGTCCCTGCACTGCAGGTGGTCTCCTGTATTCTTTACTGAACCACTAGGGAAGCCCTAATTTTTATTTGGGCTGTAAAAACTAGGTTGTCCCAATATATTCTTCAGAGATAAGCTTTCTTTTTTTATTGCAGTATATCAATCTACTTTTCTATCAAGCCAGAACAATTTCACAAGCAAACGTGAAAGACTTGAATATAAGGCCTTAAACTATATTTCAGGAACCATATTAGGGCTCTTCTGTCCATTGAAGTTTATTGAAAAAAATCTTTACTCTTCTGGACTTTTTGGCTGTTTTCTTGGCTGTTTTTAATTTCTGTTTCACAATGGGCTCTTGACATATTAAAACTCACTCTATGAAGTGAGTTTAAGAAAATATTCTTCAAACATTCCTAAATTCTATCCATAATCCAGCTTTTCATTTTTAAGATTTTTGGTAATCAAATACCTCAATAAATTTAATGAAGCCATAGACCTCTCTGAGTTCTACTGTAGATCTGTTTCCACACTCTCTGGAAGAAAGAGAACCAAATCTAGAAAGAAAACAGTTCTGGATCCACCACAGGTATCCATGTGTTCCCCATCCTGAACCCTCCTCCCTCCTCCCTCCCCATACCATCCTTCTGGGTCGTCCCAGTGCACCAGCCCCAAGCATCCAGTATCGTGCATCGAACCTGGACTGGCAACTCGTTTCATACATGATATTTTACATGTTTCAATGCCTTTCTCCCAAATCTTCCCTCTCCCTCTCCCACAGATTCCATAAGACTGTTCTATACATCAGTGTCTCTTTTGCTATCTCGTACACAGGGTTATTGTTACCATCTTTCTAAATTCCATATATATGCGTTAGTATACTGTATTAGTGTTTTTCTCTCTGGCTTACTTCACTCTGTATAATAGGCTCCAGTTTCATCACGTTTAAAAATAAAATAAAATTTAAAAAAAAAAGAAAAGAAAACAGTTCTGGAAAACATTTATTAAGTGGCCTCTTTATAAAACTTCAACTGGATTTTGATATTTTGAATAATAAGTGTTTCCACACCCTGAACCATTGTTGTATTCAGTAAGCATCTAAATAATGTGTATTTGCCTTGTGAATCCAACATGCTACTATATAGCTGAAATATAGCTAAACACTATATCCTCAATGCCTCAATGGTACACAGTGTCATGAGTTTCATTTCACTTTGAATGACTTCTAATAGTGTATGTGCCTTCATCTGTGCATCTTTAACCTCCTAACTAAAATAAAACTCAAATCTTCTTTAATGTCTTGCTCTTGTGGGATCTGACAACTTTTTATCACAGATTGAATTTCCTTCACTGTCATTCCTAGCTATTTTCCTTGGTTTCTGTGATAAAATGTAATTGCGTAGGTGAAGGTTCAGAGGCTCTACTCCAAGAGTGGCTGGGGCATTTCTCCCTGGCAGCTGTAGGTACCTGAATAATCATTCTAGTCTATAAAGCACAGAGAAAGCAGTCAGAGGCCCTCAAGAGGAGACCACTATTCCAGTTCCACAGACCATTTTATCAGCAGTGGGGGTGCTGGTCTTCAGAGTCCTCATTGCAGTGCATAAGTGGGAGGCATCTCAGGGAAACCAGTTCTCCTGGCCTTGAACTTTGACTTCCTCCCTTCCAGCCAGGCCTGCTCTGCTCTTGGTGTAGATGCTGGGTTACCTGATCATCCACTTTGAACTTTGGCTACATGGGACAGCCCAGTACATCCATTTATCAGCAGGACACTGACACCTCTCCTTGTTTTGCTTTCATTGGTATCACTAGCTATAATCTCATATCTTCTATTAAGATCTAGCATATCAAATATGTAGAAGTCTTTTTATATAAATACCCTCTTTAACCTGTCGGTTGGTTTTCTCTTTTATTTCACTGTAATACAATATATCAGAGTAAGTCTGTGCAATTATAGGTATATTGTATTTCTAAAGGGGTATTTTTAGTAACCTGAAGACTAAGAATACTCTTCTATATCTTTCCTGTCCATCATTCTCTGTCCTCCTCTGTTATGCTTATCTTCTTTCTTGGAATATTATAGAATTTAGAACTCTCTCCAAAGTCTAAAACTTATCTAAAGAAAATTTCCCAAGTTCTTCAATGGGTATGTTATTTTCAGCATTTGAAATTATTATTTAAAATCTTGGCAGGGCCTGAAAATTTGCCTTTGCTTATTTGCCTTTGCCAATCATACATAACTGTGTTTAGGTACCTAATTAACATAGCTAATTTAAATTATTGTCTTTAATTTTGATTGATAGGTAGATAGACAATGGATATCAAAAAATGAAGTTCAAATCAGAACATATTTTTCTGCCGTTTGAATCCATAGTTCTTTAAAACATCCTCAAACACTTTTAATTGTATATTTCCTAAACATTGGGAGCTTCTATTTAAATTTAACTTTGTTATGTTGCATAGGATGTATTTGTCAGGAGAAAAAATGTAACTACAATTGAAAATAATAAATAAAGTAGACTCATGTAGCCAGGAGACAACCACCTCTGTGTATAACCTATGAGAAGATCCATATGACATTAATAAACATATACAACTTTGCAAAACTGAAGTGATCATAAAAAGCATGAATTAGGAGAATTCAAACGTATTTTTTATTCAAATATTTTTGCTCAATTACATATGGATTTTGATGTGGAAAAATGCTATCAAATTTAAAAGTTAGGTAAAATTTCCTTTGTTCACTCAAGCTATAACTTGAAGCATCTTAGATTAACAAGACACTTATTGTGTATTTTCTGGTTTAAACTGCTGAAATGGCACGTCTTGAATTTTAATTTTTGGCTTTCCATAAATTTCTGCATTGTTTCAGTTTAGAATATTCTTTTTAGAAAGATAATGTCCATCCCCAAGGAAATTAAATCTATATCTTCTTTAAAGATTCAGTAGGGAGTAGTTGTTTTGTAAAATGGCACATCTTATTATTGTATTTTTCTCATGGAAACAGTGACATGTGTCTCAATGGCCACACTTGAGTTCTCTGCTGCTATTATAAATGACTATGAAGCCATTTCCCTGGTGGAAATAGCTCTAGGATTGACATTTCATTTTAATGAAAGGAGCTGGTGTTCCTCTAAATACAACAAAACTAAAAGCCTTCCTTCTATTCTCCACATCTATTAAGGATCTTAAAGGAATAGGAACTGAAATGCAGCTTGTGCTGGACAATTCCTTTTCTAATTGTAGCTTTTTGTAGCAATCATATATAACTGTCTAGGTACCTAATGGCCTTTATAGCTAATATGAAAGATTGAAAGTAATGTTGAATTTTTAAAGTAAAGCATTTAGTTCAAACTAATATTTTTCTCCTTAGATATAATGCATCTTACTCTGACTGATATTAGACAAAGTATGTTTTATGGACAATTAATTTGCTGATAAGTTAAAAAAAATATATTTCTCCCCAATCAGGACTTTGTTTCCTGATTTGATCTTATAAGCTTGCACTTCAAAACTAACTCTTAACCAATTATTCATATACTGTACTAAGCATAAATGAATCTATCTTCTTCCATTTTATAGATGCTTATGCTGCTTTATAAATGTATTTCACTTATAATGGTGAAATGAGAAGGTAGACACTGTGTTTTTCTGATTGCCAAGAATTGAAAACTTCACAGTTTAAAAACCTGGATTTATTTCCTTAGTCTTAGTTAGCAGTCACATGATGAAATGGAGTAGTTTGCTGCCATACTTTATCCAGTAGGACTCATTAGTTTTTCTGTATGTTAATCAGTGATTTTGCCAATGTAGTAAAAATATTTATTTATTCATTCTTCCCTTTAATCAAGTTATTGCATGCTTAAATGACTAAGCACTATATAAAATAACCCATACAAAAACTGAGCTTTAAAAGTCCTGTTGTTAGTTACTTTTTTGATCAGTTCTGTTCTCGTAATGAATAGTCAACGTATATATGAAAAGGATAACTAAGCGGGCGTCTAAACATTTGATAACATTCATCTGTTAAGGCATTTCATCAAACTCACCAGATATCTTCTCCTTTTAAACTCTGTAAGTTCTTAATTAAAATGAGGGAAAATTGAAACAGATCCATGTAATAAATAGTTCATTTTTAATTGCCTCTTATTTTAAGTCTATGTATTTTAAAATAAAAATGACTGTATTTGTAAAATTTTGAAATAAAGTTATTAACAACTGTTGATCAACTTTCCTGGTTAAATGGAATTTCTCCAGAAAAGTTAAAAAATTTTAAAAAAGTTAAAAGGTTTTTGAAGACTACTTTGTATGGCCATATTCAGTTCAGTTATGCAATATAACTTAGTACCTGATTTTTGCTGCTTTTACTTGATTCTCAGTTTCCCATCCTGTACATGCCTCAAGGGATTGACACAAAACTTTGTTTCTAATTATAGTTCTTGGTGTAAAAATTCCAGCTACTCATCTGTTTTCTTGGACAGACTAAACTCTATACAAACATGGAGAATTAAAAGATTTTCTTACTTTGTTAAGTATAAAAATATTTAACACCAGATATAATAGAATAGCCTTACCCTCTTCATCTCATTATATAATTTACAAGGTAGAGTGAGCACTTTTTCCATAAATTGCCACATTCTATTTTAAAGTTAGATCAACTTCTAATATTTTACCCTTTAAGTTTTTATTGTCACATCTTTGAGTGTTTCTTTTATGTGAGATTTTGGCTGGCATCAGTTTCTCTGAAATATCTTTATCATTTTGTCCCCGTCATCTTTATTGAATGCATTCACCTTCTCTAAAATTTCCTGACTCCAGTCTCTAGGACAGTTGTAGTATCAACATTCCCATGGTTGTATTTCTTCTATAACTCCATTTACCTTATATTTGAGTTGCACTTTCAGTGTTGGCTTTTCTTTGCTGAACTTTTATCTTGGTTGGCCACTTCCTTTTTTTAGTTATCCATTTTTGTAAAATGTCACTTGGGTTTATCACCGGGACACCAACAGGCAACACAACTCCATGTTTTATGTCTTTGTTGGACTGAGCAAAAGATGGGCAGTGATCAATTGCCACCCAGCTCTGAATTGCACAACTCTCAGTAATCATGATGAACAGGTAACTTATGAAGTGATGTCTGCCCTGGAGAACTAGCTGTGAAATGTGTGCTTTATGCAACTGAGTACAGTTAAGACACTTAGGTAACAATTTTGGACCATATTTTTGAGGGAGGAATGATTTTAACTAACAAATTTGGACCATATTTGGTGAGGAGTGATTTTAATTAACATTGAGAAGTAGAATTTGGGAGCATCAAGACCATGAAAAATGAGAATTGATTGTACATAATTTTAGATGGAAACAATTCCAAAAACCAAAATATGCATTATTTTTGTGTTCTGTGTGTATGCACTAAAGAATGACTCCCTTACACAATAGCAAAATATATCCTATTCCTTCTATTTAATCAAAAAAGAGGTTTTATGGATGGTTTAATATTCCTCCATGTCTCTAATCCTGTCCATTCTTAATGAGTTATTCTATGCATTCCAAATGTTTGACAGATATAGAGCCTTAGTTATAAAGTAAAAGTGATTTTGTAGTAATCTTTTCAGTTTTCCTCACAGATATTTGAAATCTGTGTTGCTTTTTGCTTACTTCTTATAAACTCACATAGATCCTGTTTCTCTTGCAGTGAGTGTCTCACTAGCAAAATAACAAATGCATCCAATTTTGGTACACACTTAGTGTTTAGATCATCTTCAATTCCTTGCTTTTTTCTATTGATGTCCACAACACACAGCTATAAGATTTAGTGTATGTCACAGGTGGACTTCCCTGGTAGCTCAGCTGGTAAAGAATCCACCTGCAATGCAGGAGACCCTGGTTCAATTCCTTGATCGGGGAGATCACCTGGAGGAAGGCAAGGCAACCTATTCTGGTATTCTTGCCTGGAGAATTCCATGGACAGCTTAGCCCGGCCAGCTACAGTCTATGGGGTCACAAAGAGCCAGAGGCGACTAGGCGCCGCACAGCACAGGATATCACAGGTACTCTTGCCAGAGTAGAAATGGAAACTGGAGGAGAAAATTATTCTGCCACTCTCAAAGAATTATATTTTGTTATTAAATCCTTGCAACCAGTCATTAGATGTAACCGATGAAGAAAATGCTTTCTCCCACTGGGAACAGATTTTTTGATAGGCAAGGCAGTTTTAGTCATGGGTTTAAGGTACTCCCATGAGATTTGGCTTATTCAGTCTCTCATCAGGGTCCCCTCACATAGAGTGTAAAGTTGCAGGGAGTCATCAAGCCAATGTCTGGTTAGAAAACTTTTGACAGTAATCTAGTGGCAGGTCAATATCAAATACAGCAGCAACAAGGCAGGGATGAAGGAACATAGAGAGGTCAGGAAAGTCAGTGTCGCTCTCAAGTACAAGCAAGCTGGGGAACAGGCCTATCTGAGATGAGCCAACTTGACAATTCTCAGTCTCAAGGTCCAGACTTTTTACTATGTGGTAGCTGTATTTCCCTCAAACACTGTTTTATCCTCTCCTAAAGTTTCTGTGGAGAATGTTGTCACTGCTAATACTTTTAATACTCCAGTAACATTAGATATAAATAATCTCAAAAGGAGGCAGATTAGTGGCAAAGGGAGAGACTGATCAAGAAAAACCAAACACTTGGAATGCAATCAGGCATTTTCCCCTTTACTTACCTCTCTGTCCCATTTCTGGAATTATAAATGACAAGTAATGCAATTTCTATAAACTGAAGTATAAAAACATACATAATGAACTACAGATTGAAATCGAGTCTAACTATAGATATAAATTAAGAGTCATTTAGCTATTCTAAATGAGTAACTTCCTTATTTCATGTTATTTGCCTAAGAGACTCCAAATAGATCAGTACATAAAGTGGTATGGATTAAGGTTTTTAGTGTTACTCTGAATTTGAGGAACTTGAAACAGAGTTAGTGACTAATAGCCAAAGCTGAAGAAAGGAGTTATCAATTACTACATGTTTTAAAAACAGTCAAATAGGGGATTGACCTGGTGGTCCAGTGATTACGACTCCATACTCCCAATGAAGAGTGTCCATTTTTGATCCCTGGTGAGGGAACTAGATCCATGTGCTGCAACTAAGATCCAGTACAGCCAAATAAATAAATATATATATATATATATATATATATTTTAAAAAGTAAAAGTGCTGTGGCTCAGGCAATAAAGAATCTGCCTGCAATGAAGGAGATGTGGCTTTGATCCCTGGGTTGGGAAGATCCCCTGGAGAAGGGAATGGCTACCCACTCTAGTATTCTTGCCTAGAGAATTCCATGGACAGAGGAGCCTGGCAAGTTACAATCCATGTGATTGCAAAGATCTGGACACGGCTGAATGACTAACACTTTCATAGTAGTAGTTTTCTGAGTCGCTGGTAGCTCAGATGGTAAGAAATCTGCCTATAATACAGGATACCCAGGTTCAATCCCTGGGTCAGAAAGATCCCCTCGAGGAGGCAATGTCAACCCACTCCAGCATTCTTGCCCAGAGAATCCCATGGACAGAGGACCCTGGTGGGCTACACAGTCCATGGGTCCATGGGGTCAAGGATGTAAATGCTTTTCTCCTATCCTATCTCAGCCAGAGAGAAGCTAGTTCTAAAAAGCCATTTACAAAAAATGTATAGGAAGTTGAGGCTAATGTCCTGTTTCCTGGCTTGTCTTATAATGAGCTTCACCATCTAATGGACTACTGTCCTTGGGAGATTTTTTTTTTTTAATTTTTTAAAGAAAACTTCACTTTCATTTATAAATTGGGAAAATATGTATTACATAAACAGTTACATATATCTTAAACATACATGCACAATGGCAACATCTTGCAGTCTAATTTTGTCTCAACAAGCCACAAAATGTTTCTAAAAAGTGAGAAAAAAGAAATTTCTTCATAGTCTGCCAATGAAGGGCATCAGTAAAGATAATCCAAAGTAGATGATGATCTCATGTTCCTCATTATCAATTTAAGCAAAAGAAGGGAGTAACTCCTGAAGAGTACAGTAAAAAGCCTGCCCACCTAGCTGTGAAGTCTTTGTCCATTCCTGGGCACCAAAGAACTATTCTCCTTTTACCTCACTATTTCCACCTGGCACTTTTCTTTATAGCATTAACCGTATTCCTTATACTCGCTGATTTCCAACAAGCTGGCTAGATTCTAACCATCCTGCATTTTATCAAGAACCTATTTGCAAGGACAGAACTAGATATGCAGACTTAGACAATGGACATATGGACAAGGGTTGGGGGCAAAAGGGAGAGTGAGATGAACTGGGTGATTAGAATTGACATAAATACACTACCATGTGTAAAATAGGTAGCTAGTGGGAAGGAAGCTGCTGTACAGCACTGGGAGCTCAGCTCAGTGCTCTGTGATGAGCTAGAGGGGCGGGATGGTTGGGGGAAGGCCTAAAAGGGAGGTAATATGTGCATACGTATAACTGACTCACTTTGTTAAAGAGCAGAAACTAAAACAACAGTGTACAACAATTATACTCAAATTTTAAAAAGCCCTGAATTACAAAGGAAAGATGAATAAAGTATTGCCTAACTTTATTAATATATGCTTTAGACTTCTACCTACTCTCTTTAATTTTTAATTGTTGTACAGTTAGTGTACAATAATATATAAGCTTTAGGTGAACAACATAGTGATTCACAATTTTTAAAGGTTATTCCACTTATAGTTATAACATATTGGCTACATTCCCTGTGTCAAACTTTTATTCTTGTAGTTTATTTTATACATAGTACTCTCTATCTGTTATCCCCTACCCTTATATTGCCCTTCCCCTCTACTCTCTCCCCACTGGGAACCACTAGTTTGTTCTCTGTATGTGTAAGTCTGTTTCTTTTTTGTTATATTCACTAATTTATTTATTTTATTTTTATTCCACATATATCTTGATATCATATGCTATTTGTCTTTCTTTGTCTTCCTTATTTCACTTAGCACAGTAGCTTCCAAGTCAATCCATATTTGTTGTAAATGGCAGAATTTCATTTTATTGGCTGTGTAATATTCCATTGTGCATATATACCACATCTTCTTTATCAATTTATCTGTTGATGGACACTTAGGTTGCTTCCATAGCTTGGCGACTGTAAACAATGCTGTTATGAACAGTGAGGGGCATGTGTATTTTCAGATTTTGTTTTTATCAGGTATATACTCAGGAATGGGATTGCTGGGTCAGTTTTTTTAAAAACTTGCACACTGTTTTCCATAGTGGCTGCACAAATGTATATTCCTACCAACAGTGTACAAGGTTTCCTTTTTTCTATGAATCCTTGCCAGCATTTATTAATAATGGTCTTTGAATCATAGCTATTCTGACTGGTATGAAGTGATATCTCATTGTAGTTTTAAGTTGAATTTCTTGATGACTAATGATGCCAAGCATCTTTTCATGGAAGATATTGATATGACTCCTGAATTTGAGGAATGGTTTTAAACACGGAGACTGCTTCTTCCCAAGATGCAAGGTTTGAAGAAATGACCCATCCATTCTTCTTTTGGCCGGGCTTTAAAACCTTAAGTGTGTCAGTCACACCTCCTTCTTACTCCTGGCCTCTCTCCCCAGCATGGACACTCTCCCACTTCACTGGGCTTTCACACACATGATCAGCACCCAAATGTCTGTATATTGAATAACATGACAATATGATAAATGAATACTGATGTCTCTTCATTCTTTAATTTGCACTTATTAATTAAGAAATAGTTTTCATGTATTAATTGAATGTTTGTGCTTATTTTATATGAAATGCTGATTCATGTATTTTCCTTCTTTTTTATAGAAATGGTTATTTCTTTTTACTATGTTGATTAATAACTACTATTTATCTTTTAGATTTAATTAGCCTTTATCTGTCAGATGTGGTATATATTTGAAGCATGCCATTTAGCATTTATTTTTGGTATTTTTTTAAAATAAAGAACTATTTTATTATTATGTAGACAAACATATCTTTCTAGATTTTGAAGAATGCATTTCTAAAAAATGCAAATTGATGAGGATAATTATGCATAAATTGGAGTATAAAGTGTGCATAATCTAACATTATGATAAATATAGTGATGAAACATCATTACCATTATTATTATTATTGTCATTTCCACATTATTGATAACTTTTGCCAACATAATTTATTGGAGAGTGAAACTTACCACTGCTAATATCAATTTTATCTCTATCTTACAATAAATTATCTCATATATTTATAATTATTTTAGATATTTCAGTTATTTTTAATTGATTTGTTTATTCCTCAGTACTACAAAGCTCCAGTTACTATAGTTGTATATTATACTCTATTTTTCTAGTAGTATACCTTCTTGTTAATCTCCTTTTCCTTGAATTTTCATGGTTATGTGTATATATTTATCGTTCACTTACTTTACTAAATGAACTTTAGAATTATTTGGTTAACTATTTCCTCCCCCAAAATTTATATTGATTTTTAAATTTGATTGCTTTGCATTACAAAATAATTCAAAGGGAATTTACAATTTTACAGTTGAGTTACTATTCCCCAATACTTGTAATCCCTAACTCATTTATTCATATTACTTATATTTTAATATTTTTCTTCATATTTTTAATTATTATCTTAAAATATGTATATATAAAACATCATACAGAAAGCCTGGCTATCACTGGACATATAAACTCTCCTTGATTACTTTTTACACTTTTTAGCTCTTTGAGGTGTGATTGGCAAATGAGCATTACAGTTAAGCTGTACAACTTGAAGCTTTCATATAAACAGATTCTGAAATGATCACATCAAGCTATTTAACACAGCCATCATCTCACATGGTGACCATTTCTTTCCCTCCTTCTCTCTGTCCTTCCTTTTTCCTTCTTTCTTCTTCTTTCTCCATTTTTTTTCTTAATTTCCATACATACATATGTGTATATATATATGTGTATATATATATATTTCATTTTCTTTAAACAAGTTAATTCAAACTTGTCTCTAGAAGGAAAGAAGGACACAGGGAGACTATGTTCCTGTCTTTATGAATTGAGGAAGAACTCAGCCAGGAAAGACAGAATCAAACCTACATAGAGGAATCTGAAAATTTATAAAATGCATTCACAGAAGAACAGTAACAGCAATTAAATTTACCAGTAAAATTGCATTAACAGTTTACTTCACTTGTAAGTCAAGGAATACAAATTAAATTAAAATATAAGATATTATAATTACTTTATAGAAGTTGACAACTTAAATAATATATTAATACTCTGGAAATATATCTAGAATTGCTCACTGTAAGTTTGTTAAATTAAAAAAAAAGTCTACTGATGAAAGTCAAGTTAAATAAATTATAGTTTAGTTGTATAATGAAATATTGAGAGATTTTAAGCAGATATGGCTAGTTTTAACTCTCCAGGCTTAGGCTTCCATCTGCCTAGTTTCAAATTCTCACTTTCACATTTTTTGAGTAAAGATTAAACTCTCAATGTATCTGTGACTCTATGTCTTCATCAGTAAGAGTAAATAAATTCTGACAGTGGAAGTTGAAAGTATCAGTCGCTCAGTCTGTCTGACTTTTTGTAATCCCAAAGACTGTAACCAGCCAGGCTCCTCTGTTCATGGAATACTCCAGGCAAGAATAATGGAGTGGGTATCCATTCCCTTCTCCAGGTAGTCATGGCCAACTATCTTATAAGTTGACTATACAGATTGACTGTAATAACACAACTCACAGCTGAGAACAGTTTCTAACTTACCCTTAACATTCATTGTATGGTATCTATTGTTGAAAGGATAATATAGAAATCCTTTTATTGAAAGGAAAATATTTCTAATTTTTCAGTGAATAAAAACAGCAAAAAAAGATTTTGCAGCTGTCTTATTCAATGCCAAGAAATAAAAACACTATAGATGGTCATCTATAAGATATGGAATCATAAACTATTTTTATTATTTTAATTCTTTTATAAATTAAATTTGCAGTAAGTATACGATCTAATGAAGTAAAATTATCAATATGGTCCAAAGAAGAGAAGGAAAATCTTTAGTTACTTGAAAAGTAACAATCTCAGTTATTGGTCTGATAAATGGGAAAATAAAATATAAATGTATACTGAAAATTCAAGTTGCAATAAAACATTTTTCAAAAAAAATCAAGAATTACATAAGTAAAATCACTGACCAGATCTGTAATATTCCAATTATATATGTCATGATATCAGAACCATTTGGTACAGCCATCAGTAACAGAGTGTGTTTTTTTCTATCAATCTTAGCAACCTAGACTTAGGAGGGGAGAAAAAGAAAAAGGATGATTGAGAGAAAAAATTAACTCAGAGCCTGAGTCTGTGCTCCAAAAGATTGCAGAAAACACCTTTTTGTATGCTTCACATGTCCATTTCTTAATGTCTAATTCTTTTCAACATATAACGATCAGAATTATTCACATTATAATGGAACCAAAATGCAAATTACTACCACGCTAGGCAATTCTTTTAGACCATCAAATGAGATGAAAATGTGTGTTATCTTATGTTCGCACTATCCTTGTAAAATAACTCAGGGTAGCTCACAAATGAAAGACAAGGAGGAAAATAATGCGATGGGCTACAAATTTCTTGAAAGGTGATAATCAGCATTCAGCTAAATATAGTGGCGCTCAGTCAAGATGAAGAAAGTGAAAAACTATTCAAAACACTTCTGCCCACTTAAACAGTCAGCATAAATAAAATATTAAGAAACTGGCATGTGATGTACTATAATTACCTTTCCAAATTTGTTACCGCATTAAGCATGATTTGAATTATTTCTCAAGATGGGATTTAAATATGTTCTGTATTTAAAATACACACCTTTATAACATTTCTTTTATTTTCTCCACTGTGGCTCTTTTCCATCTAGCTTTCTCATGTAAATTGCTGGCTGCCTATAATTTGTTGTTGCAGCTATTTCCCTTCTTACATGCTTCTGCCTATTATTTTGTGGTATCTCTCTGGAGAAAAGAATTTTAATAACTGTTATTTTAACTATATTCTTCATTTTTATTTTTGTACTAGGAACTTGCAAACTTTTATATATTATCATATTTTTTTGCTGGAAGCTCTTAATTTCTAATAAATATCTGTCTTTTGTATTACATTTTTATAGAACTTTGTTTTTAGAGATATTTTTGCCAGAAGTTGTCATCATTTTTAAGTTAATTGACTTAGTTAATCTTGTCACTCTACTGTATGGTATAGTTGCAAGGTTAGATCAAAATCATACACAGAGTTATGTTGTTTTCTCCTTATTGAAAGAATACAGCAAATATTTACAGGTGACTTTGTTTTTCTTTCAGGAGAAAAAAAATACTTTAAAATTCATGAAAAGCACATGTATCTACATACATATATAGACATATGCTCACTACTTTTAAACAATGGCAGTGAATATTTAAAATTAAAAAAAAAAATTTTCAGTAAAAACATAGTACCATGATGACACTATATATACTCTAAATTGCTTATAAAGTGCATCAAACTTACTGATTCTTTTTACCTCATACAACTCTACAAGTTAAGCACTCACTGTTATTTACTCTATTTTACATAAAAGAAAACAGAGGCTTAGAGACACTGAGTAACTAATGAGGCCACACAGCAAGGAAGTGGCAGACCCCAGGTAGTGTAGCTCCAGAGCCCTAATTTATAATTGTCATTTTTATTGTTGCATTCGTTAATAACTTAAGCAGTAAAGAAAATCCTTATAATTAGGTATATTTAGAATGAATCCTCTTTAAGAGATAATAGTGGCTCAGATGGTAAAGCATCTGCCTGTAATACAGGAGACCCAAGTTGGATCCTTGGATTGGGAAGATCCTCTAGAGAACGGAATGGCTACCCACTCCAGTACTCTTGCCTGGAAAATTCCATGGACAGAGGAGCCTGGCAGGCTACAGTCCATGGGGTTGCAAAGAGCCAGACATGGCTGAGTGACACCGTTAATACTTACTAAGAATTTTCAGTGCTAGAATTGTTTTACTTGCATTACATTGAAAAAATCACATGAATTAAAGAACTTAACCTACATAACTCAATAACATAGGTGTGTTTTATCCCCATCTTGGAAATAAGGCACCTGTGGTTTCATGAGATCAACCTAAAGTCACACAAGCAAATTATTTTGCAAGTAGTAATGTGGGGAATGATTCTAACTGAGAAAGTCAGGCTCTGGAAGTCACAGCTGTGAGTGACAGACACCAAGTAACTTTTCTCACTTGTCTTGGTTGCTTGTTACTGATGCAGATGTGAATGGGCAGTATCTAATGGTTCAAATCCAGATTTAAATTGCTCTTTCAGGCTGTGTAGGTTTGTCCTTAACAAAGTCTTTGCTACCTGAAGAGGTGTGATTGGAATTCTTTAAGGTCCTGTGCCAAATAAGTGAAAACAATCCTAGAACAAAAAGCAAAAATGAACCAATTTCAAGATGATAAATGTTAGACGGATACTTGAAATAAAAATTTAT
Organism: Bubalus kerabau; assembly: GCF_029407905.1. Classification (NCBI taxonomy): domain Eukaryota; kingdom Metazoa; phylum Chordata; class Mammalia; order Artiodactyla; family Bovidae; genus Bubalus; species Bubalus kerabau. The sequence goes on from NC_073625.1 coordinate 60,057,387, forward strand.
AGTGAGGTCTTGCTAAGAAAAAACTTGTATGCAAATATCAGTTTTTATAAACAAATGCAAACACACAAAAGTATAACACTTCATAAATGAAAACTTCTGAGTGTCTAGGCATTACACACACACAGGGAATTGCCTAGTATGACTAGGAAATCTATACAGTTCTTTAATTGCTGATGTAGAGGTATATTTGCATACATTATCTCTTACTTTGGGCTACCTTATTCTTTTTTCAAAAGAAGTTAGATACTTATTTTTTATTTTAGGAATCTGGCATTATAATGGTATGAAATTGTCAATAGCCAGAAAGAACAGTTTGTGAATATAATCTATATTTAATCTGAGCAATGTGTCAGATTCTTCTTAAGTAATTATGATTAAACATCTCTACTTTGAATTTTTTTTTTTTTTTTTTTTTTGCTATCAATAATAAAAAATCTCCTAACCCTATAAAATACAAAGAATTGTCTGGATGATGACTTAAATCTAAATCCTGAAACTACAAATTAAAATCCTGATTCTCTATCAGTCTTACATGTCTGTGGTACCTGTTTACCCTGCCTGTAGAAAAATGATTTTGGGGGTGGGGCTTCCCTGATCATCCAGTGGTTAAGATTCTGCCTTGCAACGCAAGGGACACTGGTTCAATCCCTGGTCTGGGAAGATCCCACATGCTGTGGAGCAACTAAATACATGTGCCACAACTACTGAGCTCATGGGCAGCAACTACTGAAGCCGTGCACCTAGATCCTGTGCACCACAAGAGAAGTCACCACAGCGAGAGGCCCTCACACTGCAGTGAAGAGTAGCCCCTACTCTTCCCAGCTAGAAAAGCCAGTGTACAGCAACAAAGACTCAGCACAGCCAAATAAATAAATCTTTTAAAAACATTGTTTTATTGTTTAAATTCACTAAAATTAAGATCTCTTTTAGATAGGTCCATTTGAATCATATTAGATATTTTGTAATGGATTGAGAGATGTATAAAAGAAGCCTGAATTCTAACCAGGAAAAATGGTTCTTTGAGACACGTGTCTGCAATTTACTCCATCTGCTGGGTTTTTGAATATAGTCTCTATTCCTTGCCCCAACAATTCATCTGTTGATTTATTCATCTCTCGTGTGGCAAGAAGTCTGAGTTTGGACTTGGTAACACTCTCAGGAATGCTTTCTCTCTGGCATGCAAAGCTGTTTGATATCATTCTTACCACAGCAGAACTTCTTTCAAAATTAGAGTCTATTCTCTCAAACTTTGCCTCGGCTTTATCAACTAAGTCTATGTAATACTTTAAATCCTTTGTTATTTTAATAATTGTTTGCCATCTTATATGGTTGTAATTCAGGGTACCCAAAACAATTGCAATAGTAGCATCAAAAATCACTGACCACGGGTCACCATAGCAAATATAATAATAATGACAAGTTTTGAAATATTCTGAGGATTACCAGCTATGACACAGAGACATGAAGTGTAAAAGTGCAGCATCTGTAAAGCACTATAGAGCAAAGCACAGTACAATGAGTATGCCTATAAATATAATTCTTTAATGTTTCTCAAAAGGAAAGCAATAGTATAAAAGTTAGCCAAAATGTTCACATTATCAAATAAAAATGAATCATGTCACTTATATAGCACTGAATGTATGAAAGAAGAAATGGTTTCATTTAGTAGGTTCATGAAATCCATCTTTATAATAATATTTTTGTAAGAATTCTATTTATAATAAATTTTATATGGAATTTGGATACTTTAAACAATTTGAGGATAGCACATATTAGAATAATATCAATATAAAAATATATATGTCAAAATGAAATACCAGGGTTTTAAAATGGTCAGCTATGTTTATTGTGGGGCTTCCATGGTGGCTCAGATGGTGAAGAATCTGCTTACAATGCAGGAGACCTGGGTTCGACCCCTGGGTCAGAGAGATCTCCTGAAGGAAATGGCTACCCACTCCAGTATTCTTGCTTGGCAAATTCCACAGACAGAGGAGCCAGGTGAGCTACAGTCCATGGGGTCACAGAGAGTCGGACAAGACTGAGCGACTAACACACACAAATATAAACATGTTTATTTTTACATGAAGTCATAATATTAGCCACTACACAAATCTATTTGCCCAGGAAAGTGCTTTCTTTTTAAATTTTCAAAGTATACATTTCAATGATTTGTTTGACTGTGTTTGAGTGTGTCTTTGAAAATAGCAAAAATCTAATTATAGACTACGTTTTACAACAAAGGTTCTTTAAATATATTTGTAATTAGTGACTATTTACCAACAGTTATATTTTATTCTATGTATTTTATTCATTAATGAGTATATGTCAAGTGTCTCCTCTAGTATCTTGATCTGTTCTAGGCATTTGGAAGTGCATGAAGTAGTAACAGGCATTGTAAGTTCTCTCAAAGCATTTGTAGAAATATTGTTTTCTGATTTTTCACCTAAAATAGCCCTAGGTAATATCTCTTCAAATACAAGTTTCTATGATAAAAACAAAAACCAAAAACCAAAAAAGTCTAATTATATTAGTATAAGATTTTGTAGATATTTTTAAATGAAATTAATTTATTTAAAAAGTCTAAAATAGGATGAACATTTTGTCTATATTGAAATAAAAATATTTTGTTATAGTCTCTATCAAAAGATTTTTTAAACCCCTACTTCCTGAATTTAAAAGAGAGTGCCATAGTAAATTTTTGTGTAATAACTTTTTTATGCTGTTCTATTTTCAAAGATGTTTTTGAGAAGTACAAATTCTGGGTATTAAATTATCTTATACAATATTTTGTAAATTTAATACATATTTATGTAAAGTAAATTAGTCTCATAATGAAATAAAATTATATCATTGCCCAAGGTCATTTAACTCAAGTTTAAATCTGGGTTTAAGATGGTATTTATTCTTTTTGCAATGACAAAACTATGATATTAAGTAAATCTCATGATTTACCATGAGCAATCTATCCTCATAAATTTGCTGCAGTGGAAAATATTTCAAAGAATTGCCTCAGTATTGTGTCCTGTGGAAGACAAAAAAGTATACATTTGCATAATTTTCCTATGTAGCTGCCATAAGCAAATTACTATTATAACACCTCACATTTGTGAGTTTTGCTACAAAACATTTTGAAATTGAATTTCAATGTTGGAAATCTGTTGACCTTGAAAATGTAACAAAAAAAATATTTTATCAAGATGAGAATGTTAAGGGTGTTTCTGTTTCACATAGACTAAAACTTAAGAAGCTAAAATTTTACTTTATTATGCTTTTTTAAAACCTCTGTTTAAGAACAAAGCTTCAACTTGCATATCAGGACTATTTTTCTTTTAACTTCCATATATATACAGAAAGAATCTATTCCATGAATGTCTTACTCTACTTACCAATTAAATCACTTTCTGTGGTATTTTTCATTTGTGTGTATTTGTATTTACTTAGAAAAAACAAAACAGTTTTGGAGCCCTAGAAAGTTTATTAGATCTAGATTGAGAACCATTTAAAATAATTGAAAACAATTTCCCTTACAATTTTAGATTGAAATACAAATATAGTATGTTTTGCTTGTATATCTTTATACTTAAAAAGAGAATGCCAAGTGTGTTTATATTCAAAACTAAGTCAATAAATGTATCAGTTATATACTATTTGCATCAGAAAAATAGAAAAGGAATTAGAATCAGAACAGAGGGATCACAAAAGGAGAGGAAAATGAGAGGCACATGTGTGTGTCGGAACACATGAACCCACACCCAGTGCACAAAAACAACCAGGAGGAAGGGTAATAACAAGAAATACTGTGGTTTTAATGATACTCTAATAAGAGTTGTCAATTTCTGTTGAAAAAAATATTCCTGTTTTTGTTTAGAAATTTCAGTTCAGTTCAGTTCAGTTGCTCACTCGTGTCCGACTCTTTGCAACCCCATGAATTGCAGCACGCCAGGCCTCCCTGTCCATCACCAACTCCCAGAGTTCACTCAAACTTACATCAATCGAGTTGGTGATGCCATCCAGCCATCTCATCCTCTGTCGTCCCCTTCTCCTCCTGCCCCCGATCCCTCCCAGCATCAGGGTCTTTTCCAATGAGTCAACTCTTCTCACGAGGTGGCCAAAGTACTGGAGTTTCAGCTTCAGCATCAGTCCTTCATGAACACCCAGGACTGATCTCCTTTAGCATGGACTGGTTGGATCTCCTTGCAGTCCAAGGGACTCTCAAGAGTCTTTTCCAACACCACAGTTCAAAAGCATCACTTCTTCCGTACTCAGCTTTCTTCACAGTCCAACTCTCACATCCATACATGACCACTGGAAAAACCATAGCCTTGACTAGACGGACCTTTGTATGTGTAAAAAAAATTTGTTTTCCACTGTTTTATATACATGTCTGGATGAACACATTTTCATGTAGTTGATCTTAACAAGGACAAAGACATTCTACAAGTGGGGAAAGCACCAGCCACATATCCCAGAATGCACTAAATAGAACATACTGGATTATATCTCTGTGGGTAAGAACTGACCATGAATTCAATTAAGGACATGTGGTTTTTCCGATAGAATTTTGAAATAAATGAATGTGAAGAATGGTGTGTGGATGTTGGAATATGCTGCTGCTGCTGCTAAGTTGCTTCAGTCATGTCCGACTCTGTGTGACCCCATAGATGGCAGCCCACCCGGCTCTGCTGTCCCTGGGATTCTCCAGGCAAGAACACTGGAATGGGTTGCCATTTCCTTCTCCAATGCATGAAAGTGAAAAGTGAAAGTGAAGTCACTCAGTCATGTCCAACTCTTGGCGACCCCATGGACTGCAGACTACCAGGCTCCTCCATGCATGGGATTTTCCAGGCAAGAGTACTGGAGTGGGTTGCTATTGCCTTCTCTGATGTTAGAATATAGGTGTCAACAAAAATGGAAAATAGATGTCAACTAGAAATTTTCACAACCTAAAAGTTATGTTTTGTTTGGTGGAACTTTTTAGGACTTTAAGCCCAGGACTTCAAGAGACAGCATCTCAAGCAATTCTGAGAAAACTACTCTGAGGAGATGATGGGTGGGAGATCTTGGATTTTAAAATTTTGCAACAAAGGGAAAGTAGTAAGAACAAAAGGCTATTGTTAGTAAAAGAAAACTAGATATCTCAAGTTAAGGAATTTAGCACTTTTCTATGTATAGGAAAATGCAAGAGTCTGGGCTCACTGAAATCATTTATTTGATATGCACCTAAGCTGCCTGGACTAGTATCCTGTTCTTTCACAGTATCCTGAGATTACTTTTGTGTTAGTTGCTTAGTATTGTCTGACTCTAATGTAGGCCTCCAGATTACTCTGTCCATGGAATTCTCCAAGCAAGAATACTGGTGTGGGTTGCCATTTCCTTCTCCAGGGAATCTTCCTTACCTAGGGATGGAACCCCTGTCTCCCACATTGCAGGCAGATTCTTTTCCATTTGAGCTATTCGGGATGCCTCAGGGCTCACCATGGGAGTAGCTGTAGTCTGATATCAGCTGGATGGCAGGTATTCTTCGTTTCCTTCCTGAATTCCCCCAGGGCTCACCAGCTCACCACTGCCAGCTGTGGCTGGAATCTCCGATGACTGTGACATCCTTTGTTTGCTGACATAGCAGGCAATATTCCATTTGCATAGTGAATATGATTTTGTTTTCTGTACTCCATCTCTTCCTTTTTTGTTTTTCTAGACATCTAGTTTTTCTGTGAGAATGATCTCTTTGTACAATAGATAATGTTGGTGGGAATGTCGCATTCAGATTTCTTTTCTCTCACTAGTACATGATATGCTTCAGGTCTCATAAATGCCCTCTTGCTGCCTCGATAGGATGCTGCATAAAAATTGAAAATAGCACTGTCCCTGTAAAAAATTAATAAATGGAGACTTCAATTAAAATAAATTTGGGAGACCATAAGGGGAAGCTCCCATATACCAGGAGGACAGCTGGGCCCATCATGAAAGAGAAAGATTTCCTCTTCATGCCTGACAAGAGTGCAGCCAATGAGAGACTGTTTCAACTCAACCCATGAAAAATCACTGTACTTCAAACTCTTAGTTCCTCCAGTGGGCTCTTTGTTTTCTATTGCCCTCCTGACTTCCTTTTCTTTTCTTTAAAGTAATTCTTTTCTCCTTGTTGAAGGGGGTTTGCAAGTGGTGAGCCATCATTGCAGACCTTAATTACAATTCTTTGCTGATCTTGAATAAACACCTTTTGGGGAAAAATACCTAGCTGTTTATTTGTTTAGATCAATATCCCACTGTGGCACTGTCTGGATGTTGTAGCCACGCATTCCGGGAAACAGACTCACTCAGAAGGGCAATGCTGATAGTGGAGTGCAGTTTATTACACCGGTGGGCCCAAGGCAGAGTCTCCTCTTAGCCAAGGACCCCGACCAGCATTTGTGAAAATCTTTTATACTCCATGTGTACATGTCTGAACCCACCACTCCAAATTCCTTGAGACTTACATAAACCAAGGAAAATACAATCCCAATAACCCCATCATTCATGTGCTATGTGCTCATGTGTTCAAACAGTCAATTAGCCAATAATCAATAAACCCAAGGTTACACTCTGATAGATACAGAGTGTAGATACAGATAGATACAGAAAAAATTATGGCCTGTCTGGAGGAAGGGGTGATTAGTGTATGTTTTCTCTTAGGAGATGAGTAACCAGGATACGACATTCAAGGTTCCTCTGTCTGGAGGGGGTCTTATCCTTCTGTTGTTGTTTTTATAGGCACTAAACACAGAGTTCAGAGTCCATTGGAAAGGTGGCCAAGCATGATCAGCATGAACAGGCCTAAAATAGAGTCCAGGCCCTATGAATTCCTTCTGCATGGACAAAAGAAGATTTATTTGCTTTCATCAGCCACATCTCTTGACCTGCTTTATTAATTCCATTTCCTTCTACTGGCTAAGTTATGACACTCTAAGTTTCAAATAACTTCCCTTCTAATCGTCATTATCCAGAGAAAATCTGTAGTTTGTGCAACCAAAGACATAAAGACATATTTGTGGTTTTATTTTCCATCAGTGCTTATGTTGTTCACACTATACTTTTGCCTTCAGATTTTCTAAACAAATATTTAATTGCACATAGTAGCTATATTCATATCCTCCCAGAAAGTTTAATTTAATAAGTGTCAAAGCTCTGCTAAATTTGCAGCTAAATTTTTTTAGCTTTTCTTTAAAATGTTTCTTAGTAATGAGTCCAACATTTCACAACAGTTTTCAAATTAATCAGTACAACATTTGAGTTGGCCTCATTTGATCACTAATGATGATACATGTGACAGATCTTTTAGAATCCCATCAACCAGTTATTTCTCCTTTTCCTTCTAGTTTTCAGAACTATGATTTTGTTTCTGCAGCCAAGGGCTTATCACAGGCGTATCATTATAATTGTACTTTGTTTTGATAATTATTGGTCTAGAAAAGTTTATGAATACTTCTGGTCAATGAGACCTAAATGGAACTTTGTCGCTGTGCTTTGGCTGAAGATTTTGTTCTCTGGTTTAAAGAGTGAAACACATGAGGACAAATAACTTGTATGATGCCCTTCTTTTCAGCTTTCAGCTGTTGAGTGAGTGGTAAGCTAATTAGAACTACTTTAGCCCAGAGAAGATATAGTAAGGATGGTATTCGAATAGAAAGATGAGAAGGGATTGAGTTTGGACTGTTTTTGTTTGGTCATTTTTTTTTTCTTTTTTTTTTTTTTTTGCCCATGCCACAAGGTGTGCTGAACCCTGGGATTCTACTTCCTCTGACCTGGGATTGAATGCAAGGCCCATCAGTGGAAAGGCGGAGTTTTAACCACTGGGCTGCCAGGGAAGTCCCTGCCCTGTTGTTTTTGAGCAATTGAAAGTTACATCTGCCTAATTCCACAATATTAAGATTTCTATATTTGTAGGTGCAGCTTGGCCCTGTGCAAACCTATGGAGTATGTTCTTAATAAAGGCTACATGTGACTCCTGCCCACCACGATGGGACTTTGTTTCTCTCACAGTGGAAAGTGCAGCACATACTTGTGGTAGTGAATGTGCTGGACCAAATAAGAGATTATAAATACCTTCATTGTATACATTACTCTTACTAGTTACTCATAATCACAGCCAAAGCATGCTAATATGTTAAAAAATCAGAGGAAAAGAACATTTCCTTTGGTATGAACTGTTCAGTTCAGTCACTCAGTTATGTCCGACTCTTTGTGACCCCATGGACTACAGCATGCCAGGCCTCCCTGTCCATCTCCAAATCCTGGAGTTTACTCAGACTCATATCCATTGAATCGGTGATGCCAACCAACCATGCTATCCTCTGTTGTCCTCTTCTCCTCCAACCTTCAATCTTTCCCAGCACTAGGGTCTTTTCAAATGAGTCAGTTCTTCACATCAGGTGGCCAAAGTATTGGAGTTCCAGCTTCAGCATCAGTTCTTCCAATGAATATTCAAGACCGATTTCCTTTAGGATGAACTGGTTGGATCTCCTTGCAGTCCAAGGGACTCTCAAGAGTCTTATCCAACACCACAATTCAAAAGCATCAATTCTTTGGCACTCAGCTTTCTTTATAGTCCATCTCTCACATCCATACATGATTACTGGAAAAACCATAGCTTTGACTAGATGGACCTTTGTTGGCAAAGTAATGTCTGCTTTTTAATAAAATGAATCATATGAATTGGAAATAGATATCAATTGTCATGAACAAGTAGTATCATTCATGATTAAAGAGGCAATATTAACATACAACGTAAGTTAACAAGTTTTAATTACAACATTACACATTTCAATTATTATTTAGTATTCTGAAAATATCCAATTTAAGAGCTACTTGGGATATTTTCATTTTATTTTAAATTGATAACTAAATAATGTTATTATTCTGTGTATTAGGAAATAACTAACTGGCTGAACTAGTTGACTGAAAATAATGTGAGTGTTCATATGAATGCTATTCTGATAACAATATTTATACAAAAGAATGCATAACATTTCTTATGAAATAGGAATGCATGGTACTAAATGAAAACAAAAATCAAAATGAATCTAGAAATTACAAATTACTAGATAAAATATGATGAAAGATAAAATATAAAATCCTCATCCAGTTTAACTGAAATATGTTATATATATAAATAATTTTTAATTTTAAAACATGTAATCTTTCAGAGTGTTTTAAATTGTACACCAACATACTTCTTAATTTAATTTCATAAATAAATTTCTGTTTGGAGAATTTACAAAAAGAAGTTAATCTGTCAATTGATGAGGATATGGCCTTGCTATTAGCATTGATGAAATGTTTTATGCTAAAATATCAATACTTACAGTCTCCAAAGCACAATGGTGTTAATTATACCAGCTCTTATTTAAAATAATGTGGAGAACAGGAGTTGAACAGCAACAACAAAAAGCCATCCTGTTAATAAGAAAATGCTTCTGCCCAGTTGGCCTTAATTAAATATGAACAAGTTACAAGGCTTAATAATCAAGGGCACAGGATATTAAAGATATTTAAGGAGATGGATTACTGTTTTGTTTGGGTTCTACTTTTGCCCCCTTGAGAAATTAAATACTGACATGATTACCTTCATTAAAGTACTTTTAATTTCTCTCAAAATATTTCATTCCACCTAATGCTGTTATAAATAGGGTGCAGTGCAAAGGCAATTAATCCATTGTGTGGCAAGAGAGAAATATAATGTGCTTACCTTGACTTCTTTTACTGTCAATTAGTTCCCATACACAGCTATTGGAAATCACAATCAGTTTTACCCATTAATCTTGTGGAATAAAGTTCTGTATACTGAGATTCTTAGATACAGAGTAAGTGTGTATATTAATCTACAACTTATAAAAGAATGATATTGCTAAGCAAAGTTTGATATATTCACTTTCATTTGTGTTGTAACACATGAATTCTCACTGTTTGCAGACATAATGTAATCATGCAGTTGATCATAAATTTATTTCACCTAGGATTCAAATGATCAGTTTATGTAATAAGTATTTACAATAAAATGTCATTGTATGAAGGGAATCTAATGTTTTCTAATAATACATTTGTTAACAAATATAAATGAGTGTTCCTTGTCTTAAAATATTTGCATATTGGAACATTTTTCTCATAGGAAATGTCATCTTGTTAAGATAGATTTTTCCTGAACTCCAACTGATGCAAAGAAACGTTAATCAGTTTTAGCTTTTCAACACTTAAAAATTTTCCGCCTCACCATCATCAAGAAAGTGAACTTGGTTTTTGGTGGCAGAGTGAAAGCATGTTTTCATCTTTCAATGACTTGTCAAAAGTTTATTAATATGATAGCCTGACTATTGCTTTTGTGGTTTTAGAGAATGTGATTGTGTTCTAAATAAAAGTAATTTATGTGAACAGGTGAGAGTGCAGGATACAAGAGGACACTTTTTGAGAGACAGAGAAATGGAAAAAAATAAAACTTTAGAGGGATGTTCCATTAGAAATATTAGATATATTGAGATTATTTGGTAATTTATATTTTTTCCTTGAGTGTGATAAAATTTCTGCCTATGTATTTTTTCTCTCTTTTATTCTGGAAAAATATTGTGGGCCTACAAATTTATACTTGTATTTGGGAGGGGTCTCCTCACACTTTGTTTTTATCGGCAAACACCTCAGAACTGTTGAGGACTAGTGAGGATCAATGTCAGGGATGATTATTTCTAGATACTACCTTCTGAATCTCAGGTCTCAGAATCAGTTGATTTGTAACAAGAGTCAGTATCATTTTTCTTTCTTTCTTTCTTTTTTTCTTTTTCTTTTTTTTTTTTTTGAGAGCAGATTTTGTGTCTAGTAAGAGGGGAAAACATTGGAGGATTTTGAACTATCTCGCTGAAGACCTCAGATCAGAAAACCACTGCAGTATTACAAGTAATTGAAGCTGAACCAGTGTAAGACTATTAGGCATGGTGAGAAGTGATTGAATTGTTGATATATTTTGAAAGAGCAGATAGGGTTTACTGAAGCACCCAATATGAAAGTGGGAAAAAGAATCAAGGGTGACTCCAGTAAGTTTGACTTAAATAAATTAAAAGATAAAATTGTTGTTCATCAAAATAGGAAATCACATGGGAGAAGGATTTCGGGGGGGGGGGGGGGTGGCGGGGAAATCAGAAGTTCAGTTTGTGACATGTTCATTTGCAAAGAACTGAGAAATATCTATGAGTCAGACTAGCTGAATGGGCAGTTGGATTAGAATGACTCCATGTAGAAGTCTAGAATTGCAATGTACACTTGGGAGTCTTCTGCCTGTATCTTATATTTACAGGTAATACATTGAATAAGATTACCTGGGAAGTGGGAAGATATGGAAAGAGAAGAGAATCAATGACTGAACCCAGGAGCATACCAAAATTTAGATGTCCAGGAAGTGGGTAGAAATCAACTAAAGAAGGTAGATCAGCATTTCTCCATCTCAACACGACTGAAATTTCAAGCTAGATAATTCTTTCTCATCGAGAAAAAGGAAAGAATAGTTCTCTCAATGTTCTGTACTTTGTGGAATAGTTACCAGAGCACATCCTTTCCCAAAGTATGACAGTCCAAGGTTTCTCCAGACATTGCCAATGCACCTGTCTGGGAGATGTGAATACCAAGTAGCCCCAAGTTGAAATCAATTTGCTGGATGTTTAGGACAAGTAACAGGTAAATGTGGTGGCCTACAGGCTCAATTCTTTTTTTCTTCTTCATGGAGAAGAGAACAATTAACTATTTTTCAAGAGGTGAAGTAAGATGAGGACTGAAAATGAGCTAACATCATGGTGGTCACTGATCTCGCTTCCTGGACTATTGTAGGTGATTCAGTGTTTCCATTCATTTCAAAATGATCACCATGTTAAACCTAGTTGTCTTCTGTCACCAAAGACATTATATAAATATTGACTGTATTTCCCACACTGTACATTTCATACCTGTGACTCATATATTTTGTAATTGAAAGTTTGTACCTCTTAATCTCCCTTACCTATTCCTCTCCTACCTCAACCCTCCTCCCCTCTGGCAATCATCTGTTTGTTCTCTGTGTGTATGACTCTGTCTCTGTTTTCTTATATGTGTCTTTTTTTTTTTTTTTTTCTTTTTTGGGCTTCACATGTGAATGAAATTATACCATATTTGTCTTTCTCTGTCTGACTTACTACACTTAGCAAAATACCCTCTTGGTCCATATTTATTGTTGCAAATTTTATTCTTTTTTAAGGCTAAGTAATATTCAATTATATTTATATAACACATCTTCTTTATCCATTCATATATGGATGGGCACTTAGTATACTTCTATATCTTGCCTTTGTAAATAATGCTGCAATGAACATAGGAGTGCATATATCTTTTCAAGAGATTGTTTTTATTTTCTTCAGATAAACACCCAGAAGTGGAATTGCTAAATCAAATGGTAGATCTACTTTTAATTTTTTGAGGAACCTCTATAGCACTTTTCATAATGGCTATATCATTTTAACATTCCCACCAATAGTGCACAAGGATTCTCTTTTCTCCACATTCTCACCAGCACTTGCTACTTCTTTTCTTTTTAGTAACAGTAAAAAAAAATCTAATAAGGATGAGGTAATATCTGTTCATGGTTTTGATTTGCATTTTTCTGATAATTAGTGATATTGAAAACCTTTTCATGTGCCCTTTGGCCATCTGTATGACTTCTATGAAAAAATATCTATTCAAGTCTCAGCTCAATTTTTTATTTTCTTTAAATAAGGTTGTTTATTTGTGCAATGTTGAGTTATGAGTTCTTTGTATATTTTTAAGTTAATCCTTTATCAGACATACTGTTTGCAAATATCTTCTCCCATTCAATAGGCCTTTTATTTTGCTGATAGTTTCCTTCCCTGTGCAAAAGTCCTTTAGTTTGATGCAGCTTCATTTGTTTATTTTTACTTTTGTTTGAAGTTAAATTATTTTTAATGGTCACTTATTAATACACATCACCAAAGTATTGATAATGCCAAATCCTCCCTTATTTATGTCCGTAACTCTACCATCGTTTCCCATAGAGAGGTTTGAATGGAATTTTAGTACCACGCTTTACTGTTCTCAGCTGGTGTGGTATTGAGACGGTTTTTCAAAATTAAGAAACAACATTTAATACTTGTTGCATTTCCAAAACACTGGTGTAATACTTAAAAAACTGAGGTTTCACTGAATTTGGTTCTTAAAGCAAAAGGAAATTATTTTAAGCCTAAATTTTATGGAAGATCAATGCGTTAAACAGATATAGATCTTTGACCTCTTTTTCAGAACCCACTTCACTGTGATTCAATCACATTAGTTACAACTTCACGTTAAGACACAGCCCCAGAAATTCTGATTAAATACAATTCAAATTTATCTTTCAGTAAGAATCTCAAATGATTCAATTCAAGGGCTCTTTCTTAATCTTGAATCTACAATTCTAAGAATGTTCTGTTTCTTTGTATTTCTTCATATATAAATTTATCCATGCATTTTCTCCCTCCTACTCTCTCTCTCTCCTAAAGATATCTGTAAATGAAAATTTTCTGGATTGTATAAACATATATTAATATGCAAAATATATTTAATGTTTCCCAAAATAGAAATGTATTCAAAATTTAAAAAATAGTATTCAGAAAAATAGAATAAACTTGAATGGCTTTGTAACTTATCTCACACTAAAGATATTTATTATGAATAATGTTACAAATTTATTATCAAGGAGACATTGTAAAATTCAATATATGTGAAAAAAATCTTTCTCAGTTATTTCTATATTTTATATATCAGTTCAGTTCAGTTCAGTCACTCAGTCATTCCGACTCCTTGTGACCCCATGAATCACAGCACTCCAGGCCTCCCTGTCCATCACCAAGTCCTGGAGTTTACCCAAACTTAATGTCCATCGAGTCGGTGATGCCATCCAGCCATCTCATCCTCTGTCGTCCCCTTCTCCTCCTTCCCTCAATCTTTCCCAGCATCAGGGTCTTTTGCAATGAGTCAACTCTTTGCATGAGGTGACCAAAGTATTGGAGTTTCAGCTTCAGCATCAGTCCTTCCAATGAAGTCCTTCCATCTCCTTTAGGATGGACTAGTTGGATATCTTTGCAGTCCAAGGGATTCTCAAGAGTCTTCTCCAACACCACAGTCCAAAAGCATCAATTCTTCAGCGCTCAGCTTTCTTCACAGTCCAACTCTCACATCCATACATGACCACTGGAAAAACCATAGCCTTGACTAGATGGACCTTTGTTGGCAGAGTAATGGCTTTGCTTTTGAATATGCTATCTAGGTTGGTCATAACTTTCCTTCCAAGGAGTAAGCGTCTTTTAATTTCATGGCTGCAATCACCATCTGCAGTAATTTTGGAGCCCCCCAAAATAAAATCTGACACTGTTTCCACTGTTTCCCCATCTATTTCCCATGAAGTGATGGGACCAGATGCCATGATCTTAGTTTTCTGAATGTTGAGCTTTAAGCCAACTTTTTTACTCCCCATAGGTACTTTCATTTGCATTATCTTGATTTTTCACTGTGTCACTTTGCATGGTCATAAATTAGAAAAAGTAAATTAAGTATTTGAGGGGGAATTACTTAATATTAGATTTCTTAGAATATGATTTAATTTGATTGACTTGTGATCTGGAAAAAGTAACAGCTTTGCTTAAATGTGTGTGAAATACAAATGTAAGCATGCCCCAGCTCATAATCATGATGAATTAACAAAGTATGAAATAGTTCTCTAGTCAGCCTTCTAGGACTATCTATTGTAATATCATAACTGATGTTTTCTATTGAGCTTTTTTTTTTCTGACACTGTATCCTATGAGAATAAGTTACATATTTGCATGAAATTGTATGCATTGCACATCAGACTAATCTTTCAAATTTGTCACTTTCCAAAAGAGTAATGAATCAATGGATATATGTGATTTTGCTCCATTATTCAAACATAATCGGCTCACTGGAATGTGTTGAGTACATTTAGGTGAAACATGATTTATAGCCTTTGGATAAAACTCTACTGAATTACCATCTCAATATTGTACTTCTTAATCTGTGTTATTTATTTTAAAACATATTCACATATCAGAAAGAAGTAGTATATTCTAACTTCAGTGATGGAACATTAATTGTACAGTCATGTATGACATATGGTCTCACCAAATATCACCTTCAGAATTTCATGTATACATTTGTTTTTCCTGTCCAAGATGTGGTCTTTAATAAGGCAGTGTACAGTCTTATCACTGACAAAATTAAAGAGTATAAATATAAATTATGGAACCATTTTTGTGCTTTGTAGACAATGAAAGTGAAAATGTTAATGGCTCAGTCCTGTCCAACTCTTCGCAACCCCGTGGACTGTAGTCCGCCATGCTTCTCTGTCCGTAGGATTCTTCAGGCAAGAATACTGAAGTAGATTATTGCTTCCTTCTCCAGGGGATCTTCCCGACTCAGGGACTGAACCTGGGTCTCCTGCACTGCAGGGGGACTCTTTACCATATAAGCAGTCAAGCCCAAAGATACTAAACAAATTAAGAAGCTTAACAAATGTAATTTTAGCAAATGTTCTGGGAGAAATATGCTCTTGGATATTTTCCCAAAATGTTTGAATTGTTGGAGGAGAAATATTCTATGTCCTGAATTATCTCTGGCCTCACATGATCTCATTATCACTTTTAAGCCTCCCACTCCCATTTTTTCAAAGCCATTCAACATAAAGAATGTTAGAATCAAAATAGCCCGTGAACATTATATCTCACACAACCTAATTAAGAGACAAGGAAAAATTAAAGTAGTTTTTAAATTTCTTTGGAGATTTCATTGTTGGAATAAATAGAATTTAGTCAAATTCAGTTGTTTTTGAAGAAAAGTGTGTAGGTTAAAATTTTATTTCAAGAACTACTAACTCTGTACCTTGAACACATTTATATACAGGGAGAGTTCTTGCATCATAAGTTTTTTGTGAGGAATAAAAAAATTTGTATGTGTGACACATTTGTATATGTAAAAAACAGTGCTTGAAATATAAAATTTTAAAAAAGTGTTAAACTTAGTTTTACCTGGCTCCTTAGATATATACAAATCATCACTAGCATTGTTTTCTTTTTTTAATGTATATTTATTAGCACTTGTTCTATCTGTTAAAATATATGATCATGTCTTTTACAAGGAATAAAATATTTCTTCTATTAGAGTTCATTAATTGCTGTTGTTTTCTTCTGTAGAAATGTGGTATTGGAGTGGTCAAGAGAAACTCTAGCCAATGTCATTAACTCTCAGGATGCAGAGACACATAATCAAGGGAGAGCATTCTTATTTCTTAAACAATACTTTATTTTTTTTTTAATAGAAGTGTAGTTGATTTAAAATATTATGTTAGTTCCAAGCATAGTACATAATAATTTGCATACACTATGTAATGATCACTACGATAAATCTAATAACTATCTGTTCCCCTACAAAGTTATAGCATTATTGACGATATTTCTTATCTGTGTGTTATACCTCTGTGACTTATTTATTACCTATATAGCTAAAGATTTTTTTGCCTCTTCATTCCCATCACCTAGTTTGTTACTCCCCCAACCCCCTCATTTGGGCCACCATCCATGTGTTCTCTGTATGAATGAGTCTATTTTCATCTTGTATTTCTTGTTTTGCTTTTTAGATTCTACATATAAGTGAGATCATGTAGTGTTTCTCTTTTTCTGATGTACTTCACTTAGGACAATACTATCCATGTCCTAACATGGATAGTATTCTTCAGATCTATCCATGTTGTTGCAAATGGCAAGTTTTCACTTTATAGTGAAATAGTATTCCATTCCATACATGTACCATGTCTTCTTTATCTATTCCTCTATGAATTGACACTTTGGTTGTTTCAATATCTTACTATACATAATACTTCAACTAATGTTACAGTGCATATATCTTTTAAAATTTTGGTTTCTTTAGATAAATACACAGAAGTGGAGCAGCTGGATCACATAACAATTCTACTTTCAAATTTTTGAGAAACTTCCATATGGTTTTCCATATTGGTTGTACCAATTTATATTCCTATCAACAGTTCATAGACAAAGATTCCCATTTCTCTGTGTTCTCACCAATACTTGTTGCCTGTCTTTTTGATAATAAAAAGTTCTGATGAGTGCAAGGTGATACCTCATTGTGGTTTTTCACATGTAATTCCCTGAAAATTAATGATGTTGAATATATTTTTATGGAACCTTTGCCTTATGGATGTATTCTTTGGAAAAATGTCTGTTCATATCCTCTGCCCATTTTTTTTAAGTAAGATTATTTTTACAATGTTGAGTTGTATTAGTTCTTCATATATTTTGGATATCAATCCCTTATTAAACATATCATTTGAAAATACCTTCTCTCATTCAATGGCTGTCTTTTTATTTTGTTGATAGTTTCCTTCCATGTGCAAAAGCTTTTATGTAGTTCCTCTTGAGAGTCCCTTGGACTGCAAGGAGATCCAACCAGTCCATTCTGAAGGAGATCAGCCCTGGGATTTCTTTGGAAGGAATGATGCTAAAGCTGAAACTCCAGTACTTTGGCCACCTCATGCGAAGAGTTGACTCATTGGAAAAGACTCTGATGCTGGGAGGGATTGAGGGCAAGAGGAGAAGGGGATGACAGAGGATGAGATGGCTGGATGGCATCACTGACTCGATGGACATAAGTCTGAGTGAGCTCCGGGAGTTGGTAATGGACAGGGAGGCCTGGTGCGCTGCGATTCATGGGATCGCAAAGAGTTGGACACAACTGATTGACTGAACTGAACTGATATATTTACTTTAGCATTTTGTTGCCTTGTCTGAGGAGAAATATTTTAAAAAGTGACCTATATCATTTGACTCATGTCAAAAAACATATAGCCTATGTTGTTGTTGTTGTTGTTGTTTTTTAAATTTTATTTTTAAACTTTACATAACTGTATTAGTTTTGCCAAATATCAAAATGAATCCGCCACAGTTATACATGTGTTCCCCATCCTGAACCCTCCTCCCTCCTCCCTCTCCATTCCATCCCTCTGGGTCGTCCCAGTGCACCAGCCCCAAGCATCCAGTATCGTGCATCGAACCTGGACTGGCAACTCATTTCATACATGATATTTTACATGTTTCAATGCCATTCTCCCAAATCTTTCTACCCTCTCCCTCTCCCACAGAGTCCATAAGACTGTTCTATACATCAGTGTCTCTTTTGCTGTCTCGTACACAGGGTTATTGTTACCATCTTTCTAAATTCCATATATATGCGTTAGTATACTGTATTGGTGTTTTTCTTTCTGGCTTACTTCACTCTGTATAATAGGCTCCAGTTTCATCCACCTCATTAGAACTGATTCAAATGTATTCTTTTTAATGGCTGAATAATACTCCATTGTGTATATGTACCACAGCTTTCTTATCCATTCATCTGCTGATGGACATCCAGGTTGCTTCCATGTCCTGGCTATTATAAACAGTGCTGCGATGAACATTGGGGTACACGTGTCTCTTTCCCATCTGGTTTCCTCAGTGTGTATGCCCAGCAGTGGGATTGCTGGATCATAAGGCAGTTCTATTTCCAGTTTTTTAAGGAATCTCCACACTGTTCTCCATAGTGGCTGTACTAGTTTGCATTCCCACCAACAGTGTAAGAGGGTTCCCTTTTCTCCACACCCTCTCCAGCATTTATTACTTGTAGACTTTTGGATCGCAGCCATTCTGACTGGTGTGAAATGGTACCTCATAGTGGTTTTGATTTGCGTTTCTCTGATAATGAGTGATGTTGAGCATCTTTTCATGTGTTTGTTAGCCATCTGTATGTCTTCTTTGGAGAAATGTCTATTTAATTCTTTGGCCCATTTTTTGATTGGGTCATTTATTTTTCTGGAGTTGAGCTGTAGGAGTTGCTTGTATATTCTCGAGATTAGTTGTTTTTTTTCCCTCTGTTTCTTTCTCTTCTTCTTTTATATAACATCGTATATGTTTTCTTTTAGAACTTTTCTGTTCTCAAGTCTTACATATAAGACTTTAATCCATTTTGAATTTATTTTTGGTTTTCTGTGAGAAAGTCCAATTTGATTATTATGCATGTAGCTGTCCAGTTTTAAACACCACTTAGTGAAGATTTGGTCTCTTCCCAAGTGTATAGTTTGGCCTCTGTTGTCATAGATTGCCGGGGTCCAGCCCCAGCAGGATCCAGGGATTCCCTCAGGATGACGGCGTCAGTGATAGGGAAAGTAAAAGGGGAGAGAAAGAGGCTTGATCTTCCTTGGTTTACACAGAAAGCCAATAAATCTCCTGTGTTCCAAGGAGTCATCCGGAAAGAAGAACAGAGAGAGAAAGAAATAAAAGGAAAGAAAGAATGACATGGGGAGACCAAGCTTCGGTGAGCGAGGCCCATAACTTTATTTTCAAAAGGAACTTTTATACCTTGATTTGTACATAGACGGAAATGAAAGATGCAAAGTCATGCAGAGTCAGCCCAAACATTACATCTGTTTTGTCTTTATTGAAACCAGGATTTTTTCTGCATACCTTTCCTATAAACAATGTTGTGTACATTATCTTTTGGCCTTGGAGGCCTGTGGACATTTTAGGACCCCTTTTTGATAAAGGCTACTCAACCATAAAACTTATTTTCCCTTGAAGTGTTTTTTTCTTTATATTTCTAATCTATGTCAGCCTCAGAAAGTGCTAAACAGAGTTACATTCTCACGGAGCAAAGGTGCAGTGAGTTACAACAAAGAAAGAACCAATTAGCTCAAAGGTCTGATGCAGTTAATTCCAAGGCTACTACTTGTTTTTCTTCCATTCCAATTATGTTAACCAATGCACTCCCAGGTGCACAATGGATAAGGGATATGGGAACTTGGCAGCAGGTATTGGCCCGATAATGAAATCTTACACCAGCACTACTCTAATAGTTTTTAACTCTTTGAAAGGCTCTATATTTTTAGAATGTTTTAGGCTTCCCATGTCTCTCGCGGTTGGGAGGCTGTGAACAATCACATGCCTAGCTGCAAGAGTCTGGATAAACCTGGCAGGCAAGCTAAAAGCCATCAGAGGGGTTTGAATTGAAACACTCCTATCATGCCCAGGAGACTTATTAACTAAATCCCTAAGTTGACTTTTTCCAGAGAAAGGTGGTCGGGGATAGACCCCTATTAATGTCAGAAGAATTGGTGAAAGGCACAAAATAGTAAGACAGACAGATTCTGGTTTTGGGGTAGATGCTCAAGCAGATCCAGGGGGTCCCTTGAGTCCTGATCCACCTTGCTCGTCAGATCTCTTCCACATGATCTTGTCATGGGTGGGATCTCCCGTGCTGGCTCCCGGCATCAGATATTTGACTACATAAGTATAGGTTTATTGCTGTATTTGCTTTTCTATTTCATTGATTTATGCATCTATTTTTGTGTAGGTGCCATAATATTTCAATCACTGTAACTTTGTAATATAGTTTGAAGTCGAGAAGTATGATACTTCCAGCTTTAATATTTTTTCTCAAGAATGCTTTGGCTATCTGGGATCTTTTGTGTTTCTATACAAATTTTAGAAGAATTGTTCTTTATCTGTGAAAAATACCAAGGTATTTTGATAGTGATTACATTAAATCTGTAGATTGCCTTGGGGAATACCCTTATTTAAAAATATTAATTCATCCAATCCACAAAGTTGGTGTATCTTTCTATTTGCTTGTTTCCTCAAACTCTTTCATCATTTTGTTATAGTTTTTGAGTACAACATTTTTGCTTCCTTGGTTAGATTTATTTCTAGGATGTTGTTTTAGTTCAGTTTCTAAGTTGTGTTCAACTCTGTGACCCATGACCTGCAGCATACCAGGCCTCCTTGTTCTTCATTATCTCCCAGAGTTGCTAAAACCCATGTTAATTGAGTCAGTGATGCCATCCAAACCATTTCATCCTCTGTCACCCCCTTCTCCTCCTGACCTCAATCTTTCCCAGCATCAGGGTCTTTTCCAATGAGTTGACTCTTCACATCAGGTGGTTAAAATATTGGAACTTCAGCTTCAGCATCAGTCCTTCCAATGAATATTCAAGATTGATTTCCTTTAGGATTGACTGGTTTCATCTCCTTGCTGTCCAAGAACGTCTCAAGAGTCTTCTTCAACACCAGCTATTCCTTTTGATGCAATTTTAAAAGGGATTGCTTTCATTTTTTCTTTCTGATAATTCATTGCTTTTGAATAAAATGCAGCAAATTTCTAGAATTCATCCTAGAATTTATAGAATTCTATGAATTTATAGAATTCTGAAAATGAATAGAATTTAGAGAATTCTATATCCTGAAAATTTATAGAATTCATTTATTAGCTCTAATGGCTTTATGGTATCTCTAGGATTTTCCTCTGTAGAGTATTATGTCATTGGCAAAATGTGACAATTTTACTTCTTGGGCTTCTGTGGTGGCTCAGCTAGTAAAGAATCTGCCTGCTGTGTGGGAGATGTGGGTTCAATTCCTGTGTCAGGAAAATCCCTCGAAGAAGGAAACAGCAACCTACTCCAGTATTCTTGCCTGGAGAATCCCGTGGATGGAGGAGCCTGACAGGTTGCAGTTCATGGGATTGCAAGAGTCAGACACGATTTAGCTCTGTCTTTCAAACTGTAGATTGTGGATTGCTCTTATTTATTTATCTTGTCTGATACTGTGGCTAAAATTTCCAATACTATGTTGAATAACAGTGGTGAGAGTTGCACCTTTGTCTTGTTCCTTAGAGGAAGGTGATGATGGACAGGGAGGCCTGGCATGCTGCAATTTATGGGGTTGCAAAGAGTCGGACACGACTGAGCAACTGAACTGAACTGAACTGATGATCAACTTGATATGAACAACTTGATATGAACCTTTCAGTATATTGTTGAATTCTACTTGCTAATATTTTGTTGAGGATTTTTGCATCATATTTATCAAAAAAGTTATATTGACCTGTTATTGTTTGTGTGTTTGTTATATTTGTCTCATTTTAGTATTGGTGTGATGCTGCTCTTATAAAATAAATGCAGAAGAATCCCTTCCTATTCAATTTTTTTGGCATAGTTTGAGAAGGATGAGTGTTAGCTTGTATTTAAAGTTTGGTAGTTTTCAAAAGTGAAACCATTTAATCTTGAGCTTGTTTATTGGGAGTTATATTATTGATTCAACTTCACTACTGGTAATTGTTCTGTTCATATTTTTTCATTTTTTCCTGATTTAGTCTTGGGAGATTTCTGATTTCATTTATTTCAGCTCACTCTCTTTAATTTTTTCTTGCTAAGTATGGCCAGAGATGTATCCATTTTATTTACCTTTTCAAAGATGTAGCTCTTAGTTTCATTGTTTTTTTAACTTGTTTTTAGCTTCTATTTCATTTATTTCTGCTCTGATCTTTATCATTTTTTCCTTCTACAAACTTTGGATTTTGTTTGTTCTTTATCTAGTTCCTTTTGGTGAAACTTTAGATTGTTTGAGGTTTTTGCTTGTTTAATTTTTATTTTTAATTGGAGGATAATTGCTTAACAATATTGTGTTGGTTTCGGCCATACATCAAGATGAGTCAGACATAGGTACACATATGCCCCTTCCCTCCTGAATCTCCCTCTCACATCCCAGCCTTCTAAGTTGTCACAGTGCACCAATTTGAGCTCCATGAATCCTACAGCAAATTCCCATGGCTATCTAATTTACATATGGTAATATATATGTTTCACCATTACTCTTTCAACTTGTCCCTCCCTCTGCTTCCTCCACTGTGTCCACAAGTCTGTTCTCTATGTCTGTGTCTCCACTGCTGCTCTGCAAATAGATTCATCAGTATCATATTTCTAGATTCCATACATATTCATTAATATATAATATTTGTTTTCTTCTTTCTGACTTACTTCACTCTGTATAATAGGCTGTAGGTCCATCCATCTCATTAGAACTGACTAAAATGTGTCCCTTTTAATGGCTGAGTAATATTCCATTTTATATATATTCCACAGCTTTCTTCATTCATCTGTTGATGGATATCTAAGTTGTTTCCATGTTCTAGCTATTGTAAATTGTGCTGCAATGAATATTGGGATACCTGTCTTTTTAAATTATGGTTTCCTAAGGATATATGTCCAATAGTGGGATTATTGGGTCATGTGGTAATTTTATTCCTAGATTTTTAAGGAATCTCTGTACTGTTCTCCATAGTGGCTGTATCAATTTTCATTGCCACCAACAGTGCAAGAGGTTTCCTTTTTACCACACTCTCTCCAGCATTTATTATTTGTAGATTTCTTGATGATGGCCATTCTTTCCAGTGTGAGTTGATACCTCATTGTAATTTTTATTTGCATTTCTCTAATAATGAGTGATGTTAATCATCTTTTTGTGTATTTATTAGTCATCTGTTTGTTTTCTTTGGAGAAATGTCTGTTTAGGTCATCTGCCCACTTTTTGATTGGGCTGTTTGTTTTTCTCCTATTGAGCAGTATGAGCTACTTGTGTATTTTGGAGATTGCTTCTTTGTCAGTAGATTCATTTGCTATATTTTCTCCCATTCTGAGAGTGTTTTTTTTTTTTTTAAGTTGTTTTAATTTTTAACTTTAATTAGGTCCTACTTGGTTTATTTCTGTTTGTATTTCCATTATTCTAGAAGGTGGGCCACAGATAATCTTGCTGTGATTTATGTCAAGGAGCACACTGTTTATCATATCCTCTAGGAGCTTTACAGTTTCTAGCCTTATATTTAAGTCTTTAATCCATTTTGAGTTTATTTTTGTGTATGGTGTTATGAGGTGTTCTAGTTTCATTCTTTTACATCTAGCTGTACAGTTTTCGCAGCACTACTTATTGAAAAGTTTGTCTTTTCTCCATGTAATCTTATATGTTAAGGCCAGCATTTCCTTATTGATATTCAGTCTGGATGATTTATTCATTGATATAACTGCGATGTTAAAGCCCCCTACTATTATTGTATTACTGTCAATTTTCCCCTCTATATTTGTTAACATTGGCTTTATGTATTTGGATGCTCCTTTGTTGATTGTAGGTATATATACAATTGCTGAATTATCTTGTTGGGTTGATCCCTTTATTTTATACAATGCTCTTCTTTGCCTCTT
Organism: Bubalus kerabau; assembly: GCF_029407905.1. Taxonomy (NCBI): domain Eukaryota; kingdom Metazoa; phylum Chordata; class Mammalia; order Artiodactyla; family Bovidae; genus Bubalus; species Bubalus kerabau. Next base: position 60,081,511 of record NC_073625.1, read on the forward strand.
CTTACAATACTTGTTTTAAAGTCTATGTTGTCTGATGTAAGTATATAGCTTCCTTTTTGTTTCCATTTGAGTACAATATCTATTTCCACTGCTCACCTTGAGTCTTAATGTGCTTTTAGATCTGAAGTGAGTTACTTGTAGGTAGCATATGTATGGGTCTTTTTTTTCTTTTATTCATTCAGCCACTCTATGTCTTTTAATTGGGATATTTGTGCCCATTTACATTTAAAGTAATTATTCATAGGCATATACTTACAGCCATTTAGTTGATTATTTTCCAGTTGTTTTTGTAGTTTTATTGGCTGTGGTATTGGTGTTGATATTGTTCATCTTTTGCCCACTTCCTGTATGATTTGATAGCTATCTTCAGTGCTATGTATAGAGTCCTTCTTCTTTATGTATGTTTGTATATATGTTGTAAGTTTTAGGTTTGTGATTATCATGAAGTTTACATTCAACAATGTACATGCACTTATTTTAAGTTGATGATCTCTTAAATTCAAACCAATTCTAACCAGCCTACATTTTTATTTCTCCTTCCCACTTTAAATGTTATTTTTGTCATATTTTGCATCTTTTTGTCTTGTACGTCCCATAATAATTTATTGAAGGTATAGTTGACTTTACTGCTTCTGTCTTTTAAGCTTCTTAATAGCCTTATAAGTGGTTGATTCATTCTCTACTGTATGTTTGACTTTACCAGTGATTTTTAAAATTTTTTTATTTTATCACTTTCATATTTCTGATTTTGGTCTTTTCTGCTTTGAGAAGTCAATTTAACATTACTTGTATAACCAGTTTAGTGGTGTTGAACTCTTTTTCTTGGATATTATATTAGAGGACTGCCTATGTATTCTTAAACTTATATACAAGATATTTATTAAAAATTAGAAATTAGTTTAACTCTTTTTTTGTGACTTCAGTAAATTATAATGTTGAACAAGTAGTCTTATTCTATTAATAATTCGTGTGTGTGGGTGTGCTCAGTCATGTCCACCTCTTTGCTACACCATGGACTGTAGCATACCAGGCTCACATATTTGGGAAAAATATCCAATACTATATTTCTTCCATGAGTTTTGCTAAGCTTATATATATATATATATATATATATATATATATATATATATATATTCCTGTCTATAAAGCATTTTAAAGGAACATTCTGTAATACTTATTAGAATTAGAAGACAAAATTAAACATGATTGCTTCTTGTCAGGAAACCTAGGCAGTGTGTTAAAAAGCCAAAGTGTGTTGACCTTTGCCAACAGAGGTCCATATAGTCAAGGCTATGGTCTTCCCACTAGTCATGTACAGTTATGAGAGCTGGATAATAAAGAAGCCAGAGCACCAAAGAATTGATGTGTTTGAACTGTGGTATCAGAGAAGACTCTTGAGAGTCCCTTGGAAAGCAAGGAAATCAAACCAGTCCATCCTAAAGGAAATCAGTCCTGAATATTCATTGGAAAGAGTGATGCTGAGGCCAAAGTTCTAATACTTTGGCCACCTGATGCAAACAGTAAACTCATTGGAAAAGACCCTGATGCTGGAAAAGACTGAAGGCAGAAAGAGAAAAGGGTAACAGAAGATGAGATGGTTGGATGGCATAACCAATGCAATGGACATGAACTTGGGAAAACTCTAGGAGATAGTGACAGACAGGGAAGCCTGGGATGCTGGAGTTCATGGGTTGTGAAGAGTCAGACAGGACTTGGTGACTGACAACAACAACAATACTTATTTATACCGTTTAATTTTGCTAATAATAGAATTATACACTCCCTTATTAAGTATTGCTATTAATAGTTTTATTACATGTGAAACAGTTTGTGTATATATTGTTCAGTAGAGAAAAAGTTGATTCTAGAAGTAGCTGGTATCATTACCATTGTTAAATCTAAACCTAACTATTTGTTTATTGCTAAGGTTATTTTAAGCTTTTTTATCTTTAATTATCCATCACTCCCCACATGAGATTACTATTCATCTCTTTATTAGAAAATGAGAGTTATACATCCCTCTCACTTCCTTAATAAAGTGTAAAAGCATATAAATAAAAATTCTATACATGGTTTGTGTGTGAAAATGTATAAGTTTAGGATTATGTAAACTTTTAAATCAATACACTAATGAGCCATGTCCTCTATACAACCAAATATTCACTGCTGCTACTCCTGCTGCTAAGTCACTTCAGTCATGTCTGACTCTGTGCGACCCCATAGACGGCAGCCCCTCCTTATGCACTTCTGGAACCTCGTTTACAGTGTTGGGACCACTTGTAGACAATTTAGCACAATGAAGCTTTAGTTAAACAATGTCCTTGAGGGGGTAGCCATTCCTTTCTCCAGGGGATCTTCCCTACCCAGGGATCAAACCCAGGTCTCCTGAATTGCAGGCAGATTATTTACCATCTGAACCTCCACGGAAGCCCAAGAATACTGGATTGGGTAGCCAATAATTTCTCCAGTGGATCTTTCCAACCCAGGAATCATTTAATCAGGGTCTCCTGCATTTCAGGTGGATTCTTTACGAGTTGAGCTACCAGGGAAGCTAAAATTGTTAAGCAGATCTAAATAACTTTCCAACATTTCAAAAATAATTTTAAGATTATTATTAGTAAAAGCATAACACAAAATTTTTATTGTTTTTATCAGTTATGCTTCAAAGTGGAAAGAGATCTTTTGAGGCCATCCAATTATGTCCTTTTTTTTAAATTTTATTTTATTTATAAACTTTTCATAATTGTATTAGTTTTGCCAAATATCAAAATGAATCCACCACAGGTATACATGTGTTCCCCATCCTGAACACTCCTCCCTCCTCCCTCCTCATACCATCCCTCTGGGTCATCCAAGTGCACTAGCCCCAAGCATCCAGTATCGTGCATCAAACCTAGTAAACATATTTATCTTCAGTAGATCCACAGAATAAAACTTGTCACATCCTCTATGCTTCCCAATTTCAATAGTTTCTTTTCAAATAGCTTTCAATAAATTTGATATTGATCAGTTTAGCTTCTTTCCTTATTTCAGGAAAATGAAAATGAGCTGGTAATACTTTTTATGTCATTATCATGCTATATATTAAAATAAAATTACAGAATTCACTCCCCCCCATAATAATTATAATCATCTTAAAAATCTTTGATTAATATTGCTGGCTTTTCTTGAATCCATTACAGAGATGTTCTTGATCAGAAAATGGTGCAATGAACAAAATCTGACTTTGACCATTCTGATAATGCACATGAAATTTCACATAAACATTGTGGCTAATAAATGTCTGTTACCAGATAAATGATTAAATGAAATGATTAAACTCTTTGGCTATTAAGGCCAGAGCCAGGCGGCATAAGCTTGAACCTCAGCTTTAATTTCGTCATTTATTAAATGGCTTTGCTAATTGTAGATACTTAAAAGGCTTTTTGAAAAATAAATCAATTGCTATGGGTATAGCACCTAGAGTACTGACTGGTCAACAGTAATCAATGTAAAAGCATGAATTTTGGAAATATTAAGATTTAAACACACAATAAAAAGTAAATAGGAATATATGATTTGAAAGTAAATGTGCATCTCTACAAGACAAGGATCTAAAACAAACACTTTAGTCTTTAAATTGCTAGACTTATATTCTTAAAATGCATTAAAAAATACAAGAATTCTGATTAGTATGAAAATCTTCTCATATATTTATGTAATCATACTCAATAAGAGTGTCTTATCAACCTCACTATAAAAAAAACTCCTTAAAAAATAAAAAAAAAGAAAGTGCGTGGGTGTGTGATTTCACATTCCATCTCCTAAGCTATGCAGAATGATTATGTAGGCCAGGGGTCTACATAAGAGGCAAAGAAGCCTTCTCACCCAGATTCATCTCAGTGCTTCTTTGGTAAGTAAAATATTATTGGAAAACGGTCATCCCGAATCCTTTACAGACTGTCTATGGCTGCTTTAATATTACCATGTTAGAGTTGATCAGTTGTGAAAGAAGCCCATGATAGTGAAATGATTTACTATCTGTCCCTTTATAAAAAATGTTTACAGATACCTAGTGTAAATAATAAAGAAGAAAATATGCAGGAATAGACTATATTGCTGAACATAACTGAATTACATAATACTAATAAACTCCTACTTTTATAAATTTTGAATAAAATGTATAACCCATTAAAGACATTTGCATGTAGATCTAAGAACTGAAAAAATGATTGCTCTTCTTTAAAACTGAGCAGGCTTACTCTAGAATGCTAATTTCCTTCATATATTCAGGGCTTTTTACAAGGACAAAAGTGGATGTTAAAGTTACGGGATATTTAGATAATATATACAAGTGAAAGTGAAAGTGAAAGTGAAGTTGCTCAGTGCTGTCCGACTCATTGTGACTCCATGGACTGCAGCCCACCAGTCTCCTCCATCCATAGGATTTCCCAGGCAAGAATACTGGAGTGGGTTGCTATTTTCTTCTCCAGGAGACCTTCCCCACTGAGGTATAGAATCTGGGTCTCCCATATTGTAGGCAGACACTTTACCATCTGAGCCACCAGGGAAGTTAATGTTGAATACTATATGTTGAATGTATGTAATAATGTATATTTAAAAAAATGAAAATTTTAAAGGGAATATGCAATCATCTAAAATATGAGATTAGTTATGTGTTATGTAATAAAGCAAATCTCAACATATTCCATGGAGTAGAAGCCACAGATTGTGTGCAAACTCTTTTCACAGCCACCCACAATACACAATGAAAGCAAACAAAATCATAACAGATAATTCAAATTAAGTTTTAAAATTCTAAAAGTTATCAAATATTCAGTTCAGTTCAATTTCTCATTCATATCCGACTCTTTGTGACTCCATGAATTGGAGCACACCAGGCCTCCCTGTCCATCACCAAATTCTGGAGTTTACTCAAATTCATATTCATTGAGTCTGTGATACCATCCAGCCATCTCATCCTCTGTCTACCCCTTCTCCTCCTGCCCCCAATCCCTCCCACATTGGGGTTTTTTCCAATGAGTCAACTCTTTGCATGAGGTGGCCAAAGTACTGGAGTTTCAGCTTTAGCATCAGTCCCTCCAAGAACACCCAGGACTGATCTCCTTTAGAATGGACTGGTTGGATCTCCTTGCAGTCCAAGGGACTCTCAAGAGTCTTCTCCAACACCACAGTTCAAAAGCATCAATTCTTCAGCACTCAGCTTTCTTCACAGTTCAACTCTCACATCCATACATGACTACTGGAAAAACCATAGCCTGGACTAGACGAACCTTTGTTGGCAAAGTAATGTCTCTGCTTTTGAATATGCTATCTAGGTTGGTCATAACTTTCTTCCAAGGAGTAAGCGTCCTTTAATTTCATGGCTGCAGTCAACATCTGCAGTGATTTTGGAGCCAAAAAAATAGTCTGATACTGTTTCCACTGTTTCCCCATCAATTTCCCATGATGCGATGGGACCAGATGCCATGATCTTCGTTTTCTGAATGTTGAGTTTAAGCCAACTTTTTCACTCTACTCTTTCGCTTTCATCAAGAGGCTTTTGAGTTCCTCTTCCCTTTCTGCCATAAGGGTGGTGTCACCTGCATATCTGAGGTTATTGATATTTCTCCCAGCATCTTGATTCCAGCTTGTGTTTCTTCCAGCCCAGCGTGTCTCATGATGTACTCTGCATATAAGTTAAATAAGCAGGGTGACAATATACAGCCTTGATGTACTCCTTTTCCTATTTGGAACTGGTCTCTTGTTCCATGTCCAGTTCAAACTGTTGCTTCCTACCTGCATATAGATTTCTCAAGAGGCAGGTCAGGTGGTCTGGTATTCCCATCTTTTTCCGAATTTTCCACAGTTTATTGTGATCCACACAGTCAAAGGCTTTGACATAGTCAATAGAGCAGAAATAGATGTTTTTCTCGAACTCTCTTGCTTTTTCAATAACCAGTAGGTGTTGGCAATTTGATCTCTGGTTCCTCTGCCTTTTCTAAAACCAGCTTGAACATCAGGAAGTTCACGGTTCACATATTGCTGAAACCTGGCTTGGAGAATTTTGAGCATTACTTTAGTAGCGTGTGAGATGAGTGCAATTGTGTGGTAGTTCGAGCATTCTTTGCCATTGCCTTTCTTTGGGATTGGAATGAAAATTGACCTTTTCCAGTCCTGTGGCCACTGCTGAGGTTTCCAAATTTGCTGGCATATTGAGTGCAACACTTTCACAGCAACATCTTTCAGGATTTGAAATAGCTCAACTGGAATTCCATCACCTCCACTAGGTCTGTTTGTAGTGTTGCTTCCTAAGGCCCACTTGATTTCAGGTTCCAGGATGTCCGGCTCTATGTGAGTGATCACATCATCGTGATTATCTGGATCATGAAGGTCTTTTTGTACAGTTCTGCTGTGTATTCTTCCACTTCTTCTTAATATCTTCTGCTGCTGTTAGGTCCATACCATTTCTGTCCTTCATGGAGCCCATCTTTGCATGAAATGTTCCCTTGGTATCTCTAACTTTCTTGAAGACATCTCTAATCTTTCCCATTCTGTTGTTTTCCTCTATTCTTTGCATTTATCACTGAAGAAGGCTTTCTTATCTCTCCTTGCTATTCTTTGGAAATCTGCATTCACATGCTATATGAATGTGATATATATTTCTCCTTTGCTTTTTGCTTCTCTTCTTTTCACAGCTATTTGTAAGGCTTCCCCAGACAGCCATTTTGCTTTTTTGCATTTCTTTTCCATGGGGATGGTCTTGACCCTCTCTCCTGTAGAATGTCACAAACCTCTGTCCATAGTTCATCAGCCACTCTATCTATCAGATATAGTCCCTTAAATCTATTTCTCACTTCCACTGTATAATCATAAGGGATTTGATTTAGGTCATACCTGAATGGTCTAGTGGTTTTCCCCACTTTCTTCAATATAAGTCTGAATTTGGCAATAAGAATTTCATGATCTGAGGCACAGTCAGCTTCCAGTCTTGTTTTTGCTGATTCTATAGAGCTTCTCCATCTTTGGCTGCAAAGAATATAATCAATCTGATTTTGGTGTTGACCGTCTTGTGATGTCCATGTGTAGAGGTCTTCTCTTGTGTTGTTGGAAGAGGGTGTTTGCTATGACTAGTGTATTCTCTTGGCAAAACTCTATTAGCCTTTGCCCTGCTTCATTCCATATTCCAAGGCCAATTTACCTGTTACCCCAGGTATTTCTTGACTTCTTACTTTTGCATTCTTGGCCCCTATAATGAAAAGGCCGTTTTTTTGGTGGGGGTGTTAGTTCTAAAAGGTCTTGTAGGTCTTCATAGAACCGTTCAGCTTCTTCAGCATCACTGGTTGGGGCATAGGCTTGGATTACTGTGATATTGAATGTTTTGCCTTGGAAACAAACAGAGATCATTCTGTCAGTTTTGAGATTGCATCCAAGTACTGCATTTCGGACACTTTAGTTGACCATGATGGCTACTCCATTTCTTCTGAGGGATTCCTGCCCACAGTGGTACATATAATGTTCATCTGAGTTAAATTCTCCCATTCCAGTCCATTTTAGTTCGCTGATTCCTAGAATGTCAACGTTCACTCTTGCCATCTCCTGTTTGACCACTTCCAATTTGCCTTGATTCATGGACCTAACATTCCAGGTTCCTATGCAATATTGCTCCTTACAGCATTGGACCTTGCTTCTATCACCCAGTCACATCCACATCTGGGTATTGTTTTTGTTTTGGCTCTATCCCTTCATTGTTTCTGGAATTATTTCTCCACTAATCTCCAGTAGCATATTGGGCCCCTACCAACCTGGGGAGTTCCTCTTTTAGTATCCTATCATTTTGCCTTTTCGTACTGTTCATGGGGTTCTCAAGGCAAGAATACTGAAGCGGTTTGCCATTCTCTTCTCCAGTGGACCACATTCTATCAGACCTCTCCATCATGACCTACCCGTCTTGGGTGGCCCCACACAGCATGGCTTAGTTTCATTGAGTTAGACAAGGCTGTCATCCTTGTGATCAGATTGACTAGTTTTCTGTGATTATGGTTTCAGTGTGTATGCCCTCTGATGCCCTCTTACAACACCTACCGTCTTATTTGGGTTTCTCTTACCTTGGGCCTAGGGTGTGCCTTCACAGCTGCTCCAGCAAACCACAGCTGATGCTCCTTACCTTGGATGAGGGTATAGTTTAGGACAAATATTACAAATTACTAAAGTTTTCTGTTAAAGATAACACAGCATATTAAAACCAGTCAAAAATGTAGTCAAAGAAAATATTTTCCCTTGCACATTTTTTTCTGACAAGAAAAAGTGAAATGATAGTTATTAGGCATTTACTGAGGGGAAAAACAATGCAGAGTAACTATAACAAGATAAAAATATGCACAAGCAAAAGTAAATTAATATTCACTTAAAAGGCATGTAATTAATCATAGAATTCAAGAATCATAGGGCCTTCATGACCATTATATAATTTATTTTGGCATAACTTATTATATCCCCAAGAACAAGAAATGGAAAAAGGCAAAGCGTTTGTCTGAGCAGGTGTTACAAGTAGCTGTGAAAAGAAGAGAAGGGAAAAGCAAAGGAGAAAAGGAAAGATATACCCATTTGAATGCAGAGTTCCAAAGAATAGCAAGGAGAGATAAGGAAGCCTTCCTCAGCAATCAATGCAAGGAAATAGAGGAAAACAATAGAATGGGAAAGACTAGAGATCTTCAAGAAAATCAGAGAGGCCAAGGGAACATTTCATGCAAAGATTTCATGCATTTCATGCATTTCTGTCCATGAAGGACAGAAATGGTATGGACCTAACAGAAGCAGAAGATACTAAGAAGAGGTGGAAGAATACACAGAAGAACTATACAAAAAACGTTTTCACGACCCAGACAATCACCATGATGTGATCACTGACACTCACATAGAGCCAGACATCCTGTAATGTGAAGTCAATTGGGCCTTCGGAAATATCACTACAAACAAAGCTAGTGGAGGTGATGGAATTCCAGTTGAGCTATTTCAAATCCTCAAAGATGATGCTGTGAAAGTGCTGCACTCAATATGCCAGCAAATTTGGAAACCTCAGCAGTGGCCACAGGACTGGAAAAGGTCAGTTTTCATTCCAATCCCAAAGAAAGGGAATGCCAAAGAATGCTCAAACTATCGCATAATTGCACTCATCTCACACGCTAGTAAAGTAATCCTCAAAATTCTCCAAATTGCTGGTCCAGGCTCCAGCAATACATGAACTGTGAAATTCCATATGTTCAAGCTGGTTTTAGAAAAGGCAGAGGATCCAGAGATCAAATTGCCAACATCTGCTGGATCATTGAAAAAGCAACAGAGTTGCAGAAAAACATATATTTCTGACTTGGTGACTATGCCAAAGACTTTTGCTGTGTGGATCACAATAAACTGCAGAAAATTCTGAAGGAAATGAGAATACCAGACCACCTGACTTGCCTCTTGAGAAACCTGTATACAGATCAGGAAGCAACAGTTAGAACTGGACATGGAACAACAGACTGGTTCTAAATAAGAAAAGGAGTACGTCAAGGCTGTATATTGTCACCCTGCTTATTTAACTTATATGCAGAGTACATCATGAGAAATTCTGGGCTAGAGGAAGCACAAGCTGGAATCAAGATTGCTGGGAGAAATATCAATAACCTCAGATATGCAGATGACACCAACCTTTTGGCAGAAAGTGAAGAAAAACTAAAGAGCCTCTTGGTGAAAGTGAAAGAGAAGGGTGAAAACGTTGGCTTAAAGCTCAACATTCAGAAAACTAAGATCATGGCATCCAGTCCCATCATCTCATGGCAAATAGATGGAAAAACAGCGGGAACAATGGCTTAACTTATTTTATTGGGCTCCAAAATCACTGCAGATGGTGACTGCAGCCATGAAATTAAGAGACGCTTACTCCTTGGAAGGAAAGTTATGACCAACCTAGATAGCGTATTCAAAAGCAGAGACATTACTTTGCCAACAAAGGTCCGTCTAGTCAAGGCTATGGTTTTTCCAGTGGTTATGTATGGATGTGAGAGTTGGACTGTGAAGAAGGCTGAGCACCAAAGAATTGATGCTTTTGAACTGTGGTGTTGGAGCAGACTCTTGAGAGTCCCTTGGACTGCAAGGAGATCCAACTGGTCCATCCTAAAGGAGATCAGTCCTGGGTGTTCATTGGAAAGACTGATGTTGAAGCTGAAAATCCAAAACTTTGGCCACCTGATGTGAAGAGCTGACTCATTTGAAAAGACCCTCATGCTGGGAATGAATGAGTGCAGAAGGAGACGGGGACAACAGGGAATGAGATGGTTGGATGGCATCACTGACTCAATGGAGAAGGGTTTGGGTAGACTCTGGCAGTTGGTGATGGACAGAGAGGCCTGGTGTGCTGCAGTTCATGGAGTTGTAGATGGTCAGACATGACTGAGCAACTGAACTGACTGAGTATATGGTCTTCCCTGGTGGTTAAGACTATAAAAATCTGCCAGCAATACAGGAGTCCTGGGTTTGATATCTGTGTTTGGAAGATCCCCTGGAGAAGGGAATGGCAACCTCACTCCATTATTTTTTTCTGGAGAATTCCAAGTACAGAGCATACTGGTAGGCTACAGTACTTGGAGTTGTAGAGTTGGATATGATTGAGCGACTTATACACAAACTTACTGCATGGAAATAAACTAGATAAATCAACAAAAAAAGATGTTGGTGCATAGTGAATAATTAGTCCAGCAGATGAGTACTTATTACAGTAGTCTAAGTTATTTTAAGATAGGGAATAAATTAAGATTGAAGAATAGGAAGCAGTTAGAAAATGGAGGTTTACATCATTGTTCCCAAATGTGTTGCATCAGATTTGGTGAAGTTTATGTCTGTAATTTGACCTAATTGGATATTTAAAGAAAGAAACTTGACATAGCAAATATATCAATTCTTCCTAAGTTGATTCCAGTCTTAATACTATTCTTACCAAAATTCCAGTAGGAATTTTCATTGACTTGAAAAAACATTATTTATACACAAAATCATGGGCCCTAGGATAAAAAATTAAAAGCCTCCCAAAAAACCTTGACAAAGAAGGATAAAATAACAAGGATCACACTGTTTGATATTGTCTTATAATAAACCTATAAGATAACATAGTACTGGCAGAGGAGTAGTTGCATATATCAATGGAACAGAATGGAGGACTCATAAATATAACCACGCAGATTTTTAATTTAATTTTAATTTAATGATTTAAAATAATATAATGAAATAGTAGAGATATATCAGTCATACAGTTTCTGGTGCAAGAGACATATATGTACTGTGCTGTGCTGTGCTTAGTCTCTCAGTCGTGTCCAATTCTTTCATGACCCCATGGACAGTAGCCCTTTAGGCTCCACTATCCATGAGATTTCCCAGGCAATAATACTGAAGCTATGACAAACCTAGACAGTGTATTAAAAAGCAGAGACATTATTTTGCGAACAAAGGCCTGTATAGTCAAAGCTATAGTTTTTCCAGTAGTCATGTATGGATGTGAGAGTTGGACCATAAAGAAGGCTGAATGACAAACAATTGATGCTTTTGAACTGTGGTGTTGGAGAAGAATCTTGAGAGTCCCTTGGACTGCAAGGAGATCAGACCAGTCAATCCTAAAGGAAATCTATCCTTAATATTTATTAGAAGGACTCGTGCTGAAGCTGATGCTCCAATACCTTGGCTACCTAATGAAAATAATTGATTCATTGGACTAATTCATTGAGTTCAATGATTCATTGATTCATTGAAAAGACTGATGCTGGGAAAGATTGAGGGCAGAAGGAGAAGGGGATGACAGAGGACAAGATGATTGGATGGTATCATTGACTCACTGGACATGAGTTTGAGCAAGCTCTGGGAGATGGCGAAGAACAGGGAAGCCTGGCATACTGCAGTCCATGGGGTCACAGAGTCAGACATGACTGAGCGACTGAACAACAACAAACATATAAGCAGAGTGCTGCTGAATAACACAGCTGAGGGCCAGAGAATAATGGAAGATCACAGACATGCAGTTACTCTGTTGATCCATCAAATGCACGTGTCTGTGTTGATTACAGTGTTCATCCACAGGTACAAGCATTACCTATCTAAAGTAGAACTGCCAGCAAGGAGGGAAAATAAGAGGTTTCAAATGTGGAAATGGTTAACAGTTGATCATCAACTCTGGTAGAAGAAGAATTTGTTATAATTCCTTACTGCAATGGTAATGAGTGAGATAATTATCCTTTTTGCATAACCTATACATAATTTAATTGAGCCTAATTCTCCTTTCAAATTCCCAAAGGGAGATCATTCTTGATGTCAAAAAATTTACCCTTGGGAATCTTTCTCTCCTGCTCTGTATAGTTCCTTGATGGTGGGAGAAATTACATCGACTGTACAAATCCTCTTTATTTCCCAAACATCATTTAAAAATATTCAATCAAAAATTATTCTACCAGTTTCTGTTTGAGTATGTTATTCTTCTATAATTGAGATAGAAAAATTCAAAATTTCTTTAATTTGTTTTAATTTTAAGTGATAAACGAATGCACATTTGTGCTCCTATGTGCATACACACATATAGAGAAACATGTACAATGTTTTGCCACCATCCATTTTATGAAGGAACTCTAGGGAACAACCAACTTCCTATTTCCTCAGTCTTATTGAATATTTAAAAAAAAAATGTTTGTTTATGAAAATCTTCCCCCAGAGATATGCTAGAGTGGGGGTCTCCTACCTCCAGGATCTAATGCTTAATGGTCTGAGCTGGAGCTGATGTGATAATAATAAGAATAAAATGCACAATAAATATAATACACTTGAATCATCCTGAAACTACACCCCTCTCCCCTGGCCATAGTCCATGGAAAAATTGTCTTCTAGGATACTGGTCCCTGGTGCCAAAACATTGGGCACTGCTGCCCTAGAGGAACAACTCCCACAAGATGCAATATGTGGTTTATGTTTATAGCAGTGTATGACCAGTGTTGTTACATCTTACTTATAGCTTTATTTATTGATCTTTAAGATATTTGAGTAAGCCTCTGACAGTGATGGAGTGGATTTTTTTTTTAAGCGTATGAATGGTTTGAAGTTCAATTTCTGTTCACATATTTTCATTCCACATTTTTGAAGATATAGATAAATGCAAAAAAGCCCTATAAATTAATTATATGTTCATTTTATGTCTATAGGCATACTAATATTCTTTGCTTTCCAAAGGCTTTATGTTTGAAAGTGATCCTAAGTTTATCCTTTGGAGAATGCAAATAACTTGGCAATTTCTGAATTGGTTCAGAAAAGCTGTCCCACCAACTGTATTTATATGTTTGTTGGCTGGGAAAGTATCTCCCCCCCCCCAATCCCCACCTTTTTTTTTTTTTTTTTTTGATTCTCACTGTGGTAATATGCTCAGTTTATAAAATTTGAAAAGTAAAGTACAGTATAAAGAAGCAGCTATTTATTCTAAAATTTGCTCATTGAGAAGGTATTTATTATTTGTCTATATACAATTCTATTTTAATGTATTTTTTAAATTTTTAATGCATTTTATAGGCTACCTTCCATTTCCAGTTGTTTCAAAATACTGGCTTTAATCTGCATGCCGTGCAATACATCTTTGAGCCTGTCTTATATCCAAGAATTTGTACCACCTGCTTCATCATTCCTGTGTCACCCCTTGATGAACCCAGTGGTAACCACTAGTTTGGTCTCTATATCTGTAAGTCTCCTTCTTCTTTGTTATATTCAGTAGTTTGTTGTATTTTTTAGATTGAACACATATATGATATCTTACAGTATTTGTCTTTCTCTTTCCGACTTACTTAACTTAACATAATGCCCTCCAAGTCCATCCAGGTTGCTGCAAATGGCAAATTTTCATTCTCTTTTATGGCTGTCTGATATTCTATTGTTGGAGCAGGAAACGGCAACCCACTATAGTGTTCTTGCCTGGAGAATACCATGGACAGAGGAGCCTGGCAAGCTATAGTCCATGGGGTAGCAATGAGTCGGACATGACTGAGCAGGCATGTAGTATTCCATTATATATATGTACCACATCTTCTTTATCCATTCATCTACTGATGGACACTTAGGCTGCTTCCCTATCTTGGCAATTGCAAATAATGCTGCAGTGAATTCCAAATAATGCTGCTATGATGGCCTGTTGACTATGTGCATTTCCTCTTTGGAAAAATGTCTGTTTAGTTCTTCTGCCCATCTTTAATGCATTTTTTAGATACAATACCTTTCTAGGAAAAATAGTGGTGATTTCAGCCACATTCATTTACTGTGTTACAAGGGGAACTACTTGCCAAAGCTTCTACTCTTTGTGGGAAGCAATTAATAGAGAATGATAACCTTTTCTTTACCTTTTACTCCCACCCTAAAGAAAGTGAGTGATTCAACAAAAGCAGTCATGAGAACCTGGTGTTCCTTGGTTATATTTTCTTTTTTTTAACTTTTATTATATATTTATTTGACTGCACCAGGTCATATTAATAGTTGTGGTATGTGGGATCTTTAGTTGTGGCATGTGGCATCTAGTTCTTAGTATGTGTCTGTGCACTCAGTCATGTCTGATTTTTGGTCCAATAGACTAGCCCACCATGCTGCTCTGTCCATTGAATTTTCCAAGCAAGAATACTGGAGTGCCATTTCTTATTCCAGGGTATCTGCCCAACACAGAGATTGAATCTGTGTCTCTTGCATCTCCTGCATTGGCAGGCAGATTATTTGCCACCAGTGCCACTTGGGACTAGGGATCAAATCTTGGCCTCCCACATTGGGAGCATGGAGTCTTATCCTCTATACATTCCGTGGAATTCTCCAGGCCAGAATACTGGAGTGGGTAGCCTTTCCCTTCTCCAGGGCATCTTCCCAATCCAGGGATTAAATCCAGGTCTCCCGCATTGCAGGTGGATTCTTTACCAGCTGAGCCACACAAAGGAAGCCCAAGAGTACTGGAGTGAGTAGCCTATCCCTTTTCCAGTGGATCTTCCTGACCCAGGAATTGAACTTGGGTCTCCTTCATTGCAGGTGGATTCTTTAACAACTGAGCTATCAGAGAAGCCCCTTAGCTACTGTACCACCTGGGAAGCCCCGGCTGCATTTTCTTATTAAGCAGGATGAAGATGACACATATAAACTATAATTAATATTTGCCATTGTATATCCAGGCCCAGTGGATAATATAACTTTTTATTCCCATGAAAAAAGTAAATAAATAAGCAAAATTTAATTACCCAAGTTCATCATATTCCAGTTTCTTTACTCATGATTTAATGACTGTCCATTACTTGGGGAGGAGAAGGGGATGACATGGTTTGATGGTATCACCGACTCAATGGACATTAGTTTGAGTAAACTCCGGGAACTGGTGATGGACAGGGAGGCCTGGAGAGTTGAAGTCCATGGGGACACTAAGAGTGGAACACGACTGAGTGATTGAACTGAGCGGAACTGAATTACTTGGGAGTATAAGTGGTACATGTTATGAGTGGTAAATGACAAAGAGATCTGAAATTATTAAGGATAGATGATCAATTGCTTTCTGACATTAAAATCTATGACTTTATTATTTATTGACTGGTATATCTTCTGAATATTCTTAAGGAGGACATTTTGTAATGATGGGAAGATCAATTACAACTCCTAAAATATCATTAAAAATTAACATCAAGTAAAATTTTCTTCAGGGGAAGTATCACATTAAAAAAATTAATAAGCATAAACCTCAATTAAGTAGTTGTGAGGCTAGAGTGGGAAGCTTTCAAGCCCTGGAATGATAACAGAGTCCAACAGGAAGATGAAAGTCTTTTCTATTTTACTGGCAACAACTCAGCTGAGAAAAAGCCACGGACTCTTTGTTGTTTACTGTATCCTTCTCTTCTTCCTTTCCCCCTCTATAAAAGTGTTCTCCTTTTTCTGTGTTGGGACTTGAATGTGTCTCACCATGATTTCAGACAGAGAAATGCAATTCTTTGCTGAGGCTGAATGCACTTATTTTTGCTAGAGAAATAGCTGTCAGTCTCTTTGTTTCAGGACAACAATGTAAGGTGTACTACTAAAAATCCTTGTTATTAAATTATATTAATGAACTTCATATTATTGATTATTAAATATTTCAAACTAACATTTTCCCAATTATTTTCTCTATTATCAAATCCTCTGTCATAAACAGTCTATATTCAACTTACCCCAATGACACATTCTTATCTATGGCATAACTGTGTTGAAGAATGTGATCAAGCCGTTAAATTCATTCAACCATTGCTTTTCAAAATGTTTATTTATTTGTACAACAATGGCAAAACTGCCTGTTATTTTAAATTATCTTTTTTAACAACATTATTACCAGCATTGAGAATTCCATTTTAACATATATATGCATATATATACATGTATTCATATGCATGCTTATTTATAAACCTGCTTTTATATATATATATATATATATATATATATATATATATATATATATATATATATGGGTGTGTGTGTATATATGCTAATTGGAGCTACAGAGGTAGGAATTCTTGAAAAGAATTCTGCTATATGCATTTCTTCTGTGAACCTAGGTTAATCTCTTGGCTATTTATCTTTAGTGGAAAAAAAAGGAGAGCAGAAGAAAAGGCAGTCCACTAGTATGCTAATTACTTTGAGTTGATGAATTCAAGAATATGAGCCTCTGCATATGAAGCTGATTGATCAGATTGGTGCAAGTATTGGCTATCTAAGGTAGAACTGCCAACAAAATATGTTGACCTGAATGCTGTATTTTTCCAAACATGTTACAAATGCAGATTTTCTTCTAACATATATTGTATCTTCCTTTACATACAAATCACGTATATTTATCACAGATTTTGAATTTCTTAGGTTTTTTACAGTGGGTGTAATTTTCTCCACTATATTTAAAAATGTTTCAGATCAGATCAGATCAGTTGCTCAGTCGTGTCCGACTCTTTGCGACCCCATGAATCGCAGCACGCCAGGCCTCCCTGCCCATCACCAACTCCTGGAGTTCACTCAGACTCACGTCCATCAAGTCAGTGACGCCATTCAGCCATCTCATGCTCTGTTGTCCCCTTCTCCTCCTGCCCTCAATCCCTCCTAGCATCAGGGTCTTTTCCAATGAATCAACTCTTAAAGTACTGGAGTTTAAGCTTTAGCATCATTCCTTCCAAAGAAATCCCAGGGCTGATCTCCTTCAGAATGGACTGGTTGGATCTCCTTGCAGTCCAAGGGACTCTCAAGAGTCTTCTCCAACACCACAGTTCAAAAACATCGATTCTTCGGTGCTCAGCCTTCTTCACAGTCCAACTCTCACATACATATATGACCACAGGAAAAACCATAGCCTTGACTAGACGAATCTTTGTTGGCAAAGTAATGTCTCTGCTTTTGAATATGCTATCTAGGTTGGTCATAACTTTTCTTCAAGAGCATGATTAACTCTTGTTTTTGTATTCTACTAAGACTTATAATTTATTTTAAAAGGTCTTCCCCAGAATTGAAAGAGATACGTGTACCCAAATGTTCATCTCAGTACTGTTTATAATAGCCAGGACATGGAAGCAACCTAGATGTCCATCAGCAGATGAATGGATAAGAAACTGTGGTACATATACACAGTGGAATATCACTCAGTAATTAAAAATAATGCATTTGAATCAGTTCTAATGAGGTGGATGAAACTGGAGCCTATTATACAGAATGAAATAAACCAGAAAGAAAATCACCAACACAGTATACTAATGCATATATATGGAATTTAGAAAAATGGTAATGGTAACCTTATATGTGAGACAGCAAAAGAGACACAGATGTATAGAACAGTCTTTTGGACTCTGTGGAAGAGGGCGAGGGTGGGATGATTTGGGAGAATGGCATTGAAACATGTATATTATATAAGTGAAATGATGGGTCAGTCCAGTTTCGATGCATGATACAGGGTGCTCGGGGCAGGTGCACTGGGATGACCCAGAGGGATGGGATGGGGAGGGAGTTGGGAGGGGGGTTCTGGATGGGGAACACACATACACCCATGGCGGATTCATGTAAATGTACGGCAAAACCACTACAATATTGTAAAGTAATTAGCCTCCAATTAAAATAACTAAATTTACATTAAAAAAAAAAAAAAAAGATCCAGAAGAGCCAAATGGCAGAACGGGACAACACTTTCCAGATGAACTAAAAAGGAAAGGAAAATAATGGAAACTTGAGGACACTGTGGCTATAGGAAATGGTTATTATACACCTATGGAAAGTTCTTGGTAATTGGGAAATGTACAAATATTGTCATTAAATACATTTTTTGGTATTGCAAAAAGTAAAATAAAAGGTTTTAACTTGATCAGAATAGATGTTTATATGTCTTTCTCATTAAAATAAACAATTAACATTTCTGCCTACTTTTTAGTATTGATACTAAAAAACGCTCTTTCTGCTCTTCCTTTGATAAGAGTGCAAGAATTAGGAAAAATTGTAACAGAAATATTCTGGCAAATTATGCAGTCTAAATTACACATTCAGTCTATCATACATTTCATGAAACAGAAGTGGAGAAGAATTACTAGTCCTGGGACTGCAAAAAACTTTCATTTAATAAGATGTGACTACGTTCTGAAAATTGTGAAAAGAATATCATATGCTCAACAAATATATATTGAGCACCTACTATGTGAAAATGAAAAAAATTAATCAGTCCATCTATGAAAGAAATGGGAAATTCAGTTCAGTTCAGTCGCTCAGTCATGTCCGACTCTTTGCGACCCCATGAATCACAGCACGCCAGGCCTCCATGTCCATCACCAACTCCCAGAGTTCAACCAGACTCATGTCCATCCAGTCAGTGATGCCATCCAGCCATCTCATCCTCTGTCGTCCCCTTCTCCTCCTGCCCTCAATCCCTCCCAGCATCAGAGTCTTTTCCAATGAGTCAACTCTTCGCATGAGGTGGCCAAAGTACTGGAGTTTCAGCTTCAGCATCATTCTTCCAAAGAAATCCCAGGGCTGATCTCCTTCAGAATGGACTGGTTGGATCTCCTTGCACTCCAAGGGACTCTCAAGAGTCTGCTCCAACACCACAGTTCAAAAGCATCAATTCTTCGGTGCTCAGCCTTCTTCGCAGTCCAACTCTCACGTCCATACATGACCACAGGAAAAACCATAGCCTTGAGTAGACGGACCTTTGTTGGCAAAGTAATGTCTCTGCTTTTGAATTATGCTATCTAGGTTGGTGATAACTTTCCTTCCAAGGAGTAAGCATCTTTTAATTTCATGGCTGCAGTCACCATCTGCAGTGATTTTGGAGCCCAGAAAAATAAAGTCTGACACTGTTTCCCCTGTTTCCCCATCCGTTTCCCATGAAGTGATGGGACTGGATGCCATGATCTTCGTTTTCTGAATGTTGAGCTAAAAGCCAACTTTTTCACTCTCCACTTTCATTTTCATCAAGAGGCTTTTTAGTTTCTCTTCACTTTCTGCCATAAGGGTGGTGTCATCTGCGTATCTGAGGTTATTGATATTTCTCCCGGCAATCTTGATTCCAGCTTGTGTTTCTTCCAGCCCAGCTTTTCTCATGATGTACTCTGCATATAAGTTAAATAAGCAGGGTGACAATATACAGCCTTGAAGTACTCCTTTTCCTGTTTGGAACCAGTCTGTTGTTCCATGTCCAGTTCTAACTGTTGCTTCCTGACCTGCATACAGATTTCTCAAGAGGCAGGTCAGGTGGTCTGGTATTCCCATCTTTTTCAGAATTTTCCACAGTTTATTGTGATCCACACAGTCAAAGGCTTTGGCATAGTCAATAAGGCAGGAATAGATGTTTTTCTGGAACTCTCTTGCTTTGTCAATGATCCAGTGGGTGCTGGCAATTTGATCTCTGGTTCCTCTGCCTTTTTTAAAACCAGCTTGAACATCAGGAAGTTCATGGTTCACATATTGCTGAAGTCTGGCTTGGAGGATTTTGAGCATTTACTAGCATGTGAGATGAATGAAATTGTGTGGTAGTTTATATTCAGTCAAATAGAGAATTATAACCCAGGAGCAGCTTCTCAGAAAGCTCCAAGAACTGTTCCACCCATGAAGAGTTAAAGCATGATTATATAAATTTTTGAGACAGGCACTGTATATTAAATGGCATGTTACTATCAGTTTATATAATCCAGATCTATGTGTGCAAAGTAAGAAATGAGTCCTTTGTCCCCTTATAAGATTAAAAATTAAAGTTATATTGCATCCCTGGGATAAAGCCCACTTGGTCATGGTGTATGATCTTTTTAATGTGTTGTTGGATTCTGATTGCTAGAATTTTGTTAAGGATTTTTGCATCTATGTTCATCAGTGATATTGGCCTGTAGTTTTCTTTTTTTGTGGGATCTTTGTCAGGTTTTGGTATTAGGGTGATGGTGGCCTAATAGAATGAGTTTGGAAGTTTACCATCCTCTGCAATTTTCTGGAAGAGTTTGAGCAGGATAGGTGTTAGCTCTTCTCTAAATTTTTGGTAGAATTCAGCTGTGAAACCATCTAGACCTGGGCTTTTGTTTGCTGGAAGATTTTTGATTACAGTTTCAATTTCTGTGCTTGTGATGGGTCTGTTAAGATTTTTTATTTCTTCCTGATCGAGTTTAGGAAAGTTGTACTTTTCTAAGAATTTGTCCATTTCTTCCATGTTGTCCATTTTATTGGCATATAATTGTTGATAGTACTCTCTTATGATCCTTTGTATTTCTGTGTTGTCTGTTGTGATCTCTCCATTTTCATTTCTAATTTTATTGATTTGATTTTTCTCCCTTTGTTTCTTGATAAGTCTGGCTAATGGTTTGTCAATTTTATATTTCTAAGGATTCTTCAATATCTGCAAATCAATCAATGTAATACACCACATTAACAAATTGAAAAATAAAAACCATATGATTATCTCAATAGATGCAGAGAAAGCCTTTGACAAAATTCAACATCCATTTATGATAAAAACTCTCCAGAAAGCAGGAATAGAAGGAACATACCTCAACATAATAAAAGCTATATATGACAAACCCACAGCAAACATTATCCTCAATGGTGAAAAATTGAAAGCATTTCCTCTAAAGTCAGGAACAAGACAAGGGTTCCCACTTTCACCATTACTATTCAACATAGTTTTGGAAGTTTTGGCCACAGCAATCAGAGCAGAAAAAGAAATAAAAGGAATCCAAATTGGAAAAGAAGAAGTAAAGCTCTCACTGTTTGCAGATGACATGATCCTCTACATAGAAAACCCTAAAGACTCCACCAGAAAATTACTAGAACGAATCAATGACTATAGTAAAGTTGCAGGATATAAAATCAACACACAGAAATCCCTTGCATTCCTATACACTAATAATGAGAAAACAGAAAGAAAAATTAAGGAAACAATTCCATTCACCATTGCAACGGAAAGAATAAAATACTTAGGAATATATCTACCTAAAGAAACTAAAGACCTATATATAGAAAACTATAAAACACTGGTGAAAGAAGTCAAAGAGGACACTAACAGATGGAGAAATATACCATGTTCATGGGTTGGAAGAATCAATATAGTGAAAATGAGTATACTACCCAAAGCAATGTATAGATTCAATGCAATCCCTATCAAGCTACCAACAGCATTCCTCACAGAGCTAGAACAAATAATTTCACAATTTGTATGGAAATACAAAAAACCTCAAATAGCCAAAGCGATCTTGAGAAAGAAGAATGGAACTGGAGGAATCAACCTACCTGACTTCAGGCTCTACTACAAAGCCACAGTTATCAAGACAGTATGGTACTGGCACAAAGACAGAAATATAGATCAATGGAACAAAATAGAAAGCCCAGAGATAAATCCATGCACATATGGACACCTTATCTTTGACAAAGGAGGCAAGAATATACAATGGATTAAAGACAATCTCTTTAACAAGTGGTGCTGGGAACTCTGGTCAACCACTTGTAAAAGAATGAAACTAGAACCCTTTCTAACACCATACACAAAAATAAACTCAAAATGGATTAAAGATCTAAACGTAAGACCAGAAACTATAAAACTCCTAGAGGAGAACATAGGCAAAACACTCTCTGACATATATCACAGCAGGATCCTCTATGACCCACCTCCCAGAATATTGGAAATAAAAGCAAAAATAAACAAATGGGACCTAATTAAACTTAAAAGCTTCTGCACATCAAAGGAAACTATTAGCAAGGTGAAAAGACAGCCTTCAGAATGGGAGAAGATAATAGCAAATGAAGCAACTGACAAACAACTAATCTCGAGAATATACAAGCAACTCCTACAGCTCAACTCCAGAAAAATAAATGACCCAATCAAAAAATGGGCCAAAGAACTAAATAGACATTTCTCCAAAGAAGACATCCAGATGGCTAACAAACACATGAAAAGATGCTCAACATCACTCATTATCAGAGAAATGCAAATCAAAACCACTATGGAGGTACCATTTCACACCAGTCAGAATGGCTGTGATCCAAATGTCTACAAGCAATAAATGCTGAAGAGAATGTGGAGAAAAGGGAACCCTCTTACACCGTTGGTGGGAATGCAAACTAGTACAGCCACTATGGAGAACAGTGTGGAGATTCCTTAAAAAACTGGAAATAGAACTGCCTTATGATCCAGCAATCCCTCTGCTGGGCATACACACTGAGGAAACCAGAAGGGAAAGAGACACGTGTACCCCGATATTCATTGCAGCACTGTTTATAATAGCCAGGACATGGAAGCAACCTAGACGTCCATCAGCAGATGAATGGATAAGAAAGCTGTGGTACATATACACAATGGAGTATTACTCAGCCATTAAAAAGAATACATTTGAATCAGTTCTAATGAGGTGGATGAAACTGGAGCCTATTATACAGAGTGAAGTAAGCCAGAAAGAAAAACACCAGTACAATATATTAACGCATATATATGGAATTTAGAAAGATGGTAACAATAACCCTGTGTACGAGACAGAAAAAGAGACACTGATGTATAGAACAGTCTTATGGACTCTGTGGGAGAGGGAGAGGGTGGGAAGATTTGGGAGAATTGCATTGAAACATGTAAAATATCATGCATGAAATGAGTTGCCAGTCCAGGTTCGATGCACGATACTGGATGCTTGGGGCTGTTGCACTGGGACGACCCAGAGGGATGGAAAGGGGAGGGAGGATGGAGGAGGGTTCAGGATGGGGAACACATGTATACCTGCCGGCGGATTCATTTTGATATTTGGCAAAACTAATACAATTATGTAAAGTTTAAAAATAAAATTAAATTAAAAAAAAAAAACGAAAGCGTAAAAAAAATAAATAAAAAATAAAGTTATCTACTTAGGAGTTGCCTTGTTGGTACTGAGACAGTGTTGCACTTTTTGACTCAGAGGGTATTTCTGCCACTGGGGAAGTTTTCTAATGTGTAATGCAGAGCAGAAGGGAAAAAAGAGGCCAATTATGTTCAGTTTTCCTTGACTTGCTTTAGAATATGAATTTTTATTTCATCATATGCATGGAAGGTGGGAGGAGAAAGGGACAAAAGAGGATGAGATGGTTGGATAGCATCACCAACTCAATTGACATGAGTTTGGGTAAACTCTGGGAGTTGGTGATGGACAGGGATACCTGGCATGCTGCGGTCCATGGGGTCGCAAAGAGTCAGAAACAACTGAGCGACTGAACTGAATGGAACTGAACTGATGCATCTGGAAATGTTCTACCTTCTAGGTTTTTATTACTTTGCAGAATACTTTGAAAAGCCATATGAATCATACAGTTTATAACCTAGGAGTAATTACTAAATCAATTAAAATTAATTTAAACTAATTGTTCAACTCTTCACCCAGAATTAGAAAGATGTTCTACATTAAAAATTCAAGTGTAAACTCTCAAATGTTCAAAAATAAACAGGATTTAAAATACATTAAATAGAAACATTCTAAATTATGTCTTTGTTTCTGAATAGAATGAGGCTATTTCTGTCAATTACATGAATATACATTTATAAGTGAGTTGTGTCAATTTTATCTTAGGTAAAATTAATTTTTGGTGAGATGAAATGTTTTGCCTGTTTCTCTCTTTTACTTGCTTAGAGATTATAATACAAAACTGAAGAATAATTTATACTGTTGCATTTTATTCATACTATTTTCCATGACCTAATGTGTTTTGAGTGAAATGAAGACATATTTTATATTAGTCAACAAGAAGAAACATCTGACGTAATTTTCCCTGTGAGGCTAAATTATATTTTTAATTTAGTATTATTTTCTTGTAGATACTTAGCGAATTAACACACACACACACACACACACACACACACAAACACACTTATCTGCATGTTAAAAACACAGAGCCTACAAATAAAAAAAATCCCATGAATGCATATTTTAGGTGAAGGTCAAATATACATGTGAAAAACAATTGAAAAATTCTTAAGATATTTAATATAGTAAATGATACAGTGTGTAAAACAATGTGGCCCACCATCCAGTCCTACCAGGATCAAGTCATTAGCTGCTATAATCCCTGACTGACTGTACACCTTGAAAGGAATTCAAGATTGGGAGAATGGCATTGAAACATGTAAAATATCATGTATGAAATGAGTTGCCAGTCCAGGTTTGATGCACGATACTGGATGCTTGGGGTTGGTGCACTGGGACGACCCAGAGGGATGGAATGGGGAGGGAGGAGGGAGGGGGGTTCAGGATGGGGAACACATGTATACCTGTGGCGGATTCATTTTGATATTTGGCAAAACTAATACAGTTATGTAAAGTTTAAAAATAAAAAAAAAATAAAAAAAAAAAGAAAAACATGTTAGGGCACTCTGTTTTGTAAAACTGGTCCCTTAGTTAAATATATTTTGGGAAGAGTTTTAATAAACCTAGATTCTTACATCTTTCCACACATAGAAAAAACATGAATCATTCAGGTATCTGTTCCTTGTGACGCCCATATTCCTTAGCTAAAACAAGGTATATGATTTGCTGGTATCCCCATGGACTATAGCCTGCCAGACTCCTCTGTCCATGGGATTTTCCAGGCAAGAATACTAGGATGAGTTGTCATTTCCTTCTTCAGGAGATCTTCCTACACCAGGAATCAAACTTGCATCTCTTGCACCTCCTGAATTGGCAGGAGGATTCCTTACCTCTAAGTCACCAGGGAAGCCTTTATATGCATGTGTGTGTGTGTGTGTGTGTGTGTGTGTGTGTGTGTGTATGTGAAAGTGTTAGTCACTCAGTCATGTTCGACAGTTTGTGTCCCATGGACTATAGCCATCTAAGATACTCTGTCCATGGATTCTCCAGGCAAGAATACTGAAGTGGATATCCATTCCTTTCTCCAAGGGATCTTCCTGACCCAGAGATTGAACCCATTTCTCCTGCAGTGCAAGCAGATTCTTCACCATCTTAGTCACCAGGGAAATATAGGTATAGATATAGATATAGAGGCTTCTACTTCTTTCCCAAATTCTTCAAAACAATTCCTCAGAGGTAAAGAACTATTTCCCAGACCATAGTCCTCAATAAGTTCTCAGAAGAAAACTAAAACTCGCAGCTTTTACCTTATGCATTTTCTTTCAGTCTACAAGCAAAATTCCTTCAACTCTGTTTGATAAATATATTTGGAAAAAAATTAGATATTTTGGTTGCCTCAAATAATAAGTGCTATATTTCTTTACTGTCTTTCAAAACACAGTATGGACTTTAAAAATATATGATATAAAAATTGTGAGTCTGGTTTATTCAGTATCTTACTGAGGATTATAGCCTGGGAGACACTCTAACATAGCTCTGGGAAATTGTTTTGAAGAGATAAGAAGGGGTGATTTTGGTGAAGGAGTTATATGCAAGCAAACACACATCTTGGTAGAAGGATGCCATTAGTCACACGGAACAGATATCTTAATGGCCTTAGTGCTTTTCTAAATATGGGGAAATGCAAGAATTGGGGTTCACTAAATTTTCTTCTGAAAATATCAAACTGAAAGCATGTTCTGGCAGTTTTCCCAGAGCACAGAGTGACTCATTCTGATCTCCCAGAATTCCCTTAAGAGTGTGCTGAAGGTCAGCAACTGTAGTGGATAATAACTTAATCCTTGTAGAATTGGATGGCAAACAATGCTCTTTACTTGGAAACAGAAGATGTATTCTGTTTTTGTGGATGCTAGGAAATGAGGGAAAATATACCTAGTGTGATATTTATTAAGAAATATATAATTAGCTTTTATCCCAGTTTCTGGTACAGAGCTCCTAGAACTCTCAGAATTTCCTTGAGTGATGAAAACTATTAGGTGTCTTTTGTTACAATAATGAGATGACTTTAAGAAGGCATTTAATGATGGGGCTGCTTTCCATTGAAGCCAACCATGCTTTCCATTGAAGCCAACAGAGTTGGAACTTTCAATCTCACTTCCTAACCTCCAGGAAAAGAAGAGAGATCTAAATTGAGTTCAGTCACCAATGACTAATGATTTGGTCAATGATGCCTATGTAATGAAGTTTCCATAAAATCCCACAAGAGACAGGGTTGGTGCACATGTGGAGATCTGAGAAGAGTGTCTGGCTGGGAGAGGGCATGGAAGCTCTACTCCATTTCCCTATGCCTTGTCCTGTGCATCTCTTCCATGTGGTATTTCCTGAGTTATTGTTTTATAATAAACTGGTGATCTAGGAAGTGAAATGTTTCTACGAGTTCTGTGAGTTGTTCTAGCTTTGGAATCTCTGATTTATAAATAGTCATTTGGAAGTACCTCTGGAGAAGGAAATGGAAACCCATTCCTGTATTCTTGCCTGGAAAATCCCATGGACAGAGTAGCCTGTTGGGCTATAGTCATGGGGTTGGATGCGACTGAGTGATTCAGCCCATATGACTGAGCACAGTCAGAAATACAGTTATCAACCTGGACTTGAGATTGGAGTATAGAGTGGGGGATGGGGAACAATAGTCTTCTAGGCCTGGGCCTTTAACCTGTGATATCTGACACAGTCCCCTGGTAGATGGTGTTAGAAATGAGATGATTGTAGGACATTGAGCTAGTGTCTGAGAATTGCTTCGTGGTGTGGGGAAGAACCCACACACTTTACAAATTGATCCCAGAACTTACTAGTGTCAAAGGATAGGAAAGATAGAATGCAGAAAAGAGGAAAATAATGACTCAAAGAATAGAAACACATGGATTTGGAACCAGAGATCTAATTAAATAAGGAAGAAACTCTGCAAATAGTAGATCTACTCTTAAGGAGGCTCCGCTGTGTTTTTTTTTTTTTGTTTTTTTTTTTTTTTTTTTTGGTCTCTGTTCTATCTACCAGAGGTCAGGTGACAAAAATAATACAATTTACTAACAAGTTTGATATATTTGGGGCTTCCCAGGTGGCTCAGTCGGAGAAGGCAACGGCATCTCACTCCAGTATTCTTGCCTGGAACGTCCCATGGATGGAGGAGCCTGGTAGGCTGCAGTCCATGGGGTTGTTAAGAGTTGGACATGACTAAGCAACTTCACTTCCACTTTTCACTTTCATGCATTGGAGAAGGAAATGGCAACCAACTCCAGTGTTCTTGCCTGGAGAATCCCAGGGATGGGGGAGCCTGGTGGGCTGCTGTCTATGGGGTCTCACAGAGTCGGACACGACTGAAGTAACTTAGCAGTAGCAGCAGGTGGCTCAGTGGTAAAGAATCTGCCTGCAGTGCAGGAGACATGACTTCAATCCTTATGTTGGGAAGACCCATGGAAAAGGAAATGGCAATCCACTCCAGTATTGTTACCTGGGGAATCCCATGGACAGAGGAACCTGGTAGGCTACAGTCCATGGTATCCCAAAAGAGCTGAACATGACTTGGTGACTAAACAACAACAACACTGATGTCTTTTATTTAAGAGAAGCCAATCCACAGATTGATGAGTACAGTGGCTCACAAGCAGTGGAACATTGTTCATGAGGGAATTTGAACAAGAGCTAATTTTCTGACATTAGAAGAGGCACCTAAAAACAGGGCATGATTGACTAAGGAGGTGAGGGTTTCCTTATGAGGCCAGCAGGTACAATATTCTAGGGTAAGATAAGCCAGATAAAGCTGAGTTGGAGGGTAGTGTATGTTAAGATTCCTTGGCATGTTTCCTGTACATGCTGAGTTTTTTAGGTTTAGATCTGTAATGTAGACAGATTATTAGGGTGACCTCTATGTTGTGGATCCCAATATACAAATTAACTTTGTCACCTGACAGTGTCTATAATTTCTACCCCAAGGGAAAATTTCAGTGACCTACTCATTAACAATTATTCCTACTAGGGCAATGTCCTCATAAAAAGCCACCACAGAGTTAGTGACTGGCCTGATGTTGGTTGACATTGTTTCAGTTACTTACTAATTTGGGGAAACACTGACAGTATATGGTCAACTATGAGAAAGACATTGTGAATGTTTGTATTTGTCTGTCTAATGGCTCGGTGGGTAAAGAATCTACCTGCAATACATGAGACACAGGAGACATGGGTTTGATCCGTGGGTCAGGAAGATTGCCTGGAATAGGCAATAGCAACCTACTCCAGTATTCTTGCCTGAAAAACTCCATAAACAGAGGATCCTGGAGGATACTTTTCATGGAGTGGCAAATAGTTGGACACTGAGCAACTAAGCATGCAATAGGGGAGAAACTTTTGAATAATGATGGGGAAGCTATTAAGTTCACCATAGCTCCTGAACCACACAATTACAAATCCAATTTACACAGGCCCTACCAATATCCAGCATTATTTCAAAATATATCGGTCTCAGAATTCACACATTCCAGGTGTTATCTATTCTCTTAAAGAATTTTGAACACACACAAGTATATTTCTTATCATTTTACAAGCTATTACAGAAATAGTTGAGTTATCCTAATATAAATTCTATTCAATCAAAAATACTAATACTGTATATTATTATATTTTAAAAGAGAATAGAAAAGTAAAATTTTTTATTTTATTTTATTTTATTTTTAAACCTGAAACACTGTATTAGTTTTGCCAAACATCAAAACGAATCCGCCACAGGTATACATGTGCTCCCCATCCTGAACCCTCCTTCCTCATCCTTCCCCACACCATCCCTCTGGGTCGTCCCAGTGCACCAGGCCCAAGCATCCAGTATCGTGCATTGAACCTGGACTTGCAACTCATTTCATACATGATATTACACATGTTTCAATGCCATTCTCCCAAATCTTCCCACCCTCTCCCTCTCCAACAGAGTCCATAAGACTGTTCTATACATCAGTGTCTCTTTTGCTGTCTCGTACACAGGGTTATTGTTACCATCTTTCTAAATTCCATATATATGCGTTAGTATACTGTATTGGTGTTTTTCTTTCTGGCTTACTTCACTCTGTATAATAGGCTCCAGTTTCATCCACCTCATTAGAACTGATTCAAATGTGTTCTTTTTAATGGCTGAGTAGTACTCCATTGTATATATGTACCACAGCTTTCTTATCCATTCATCTGCTGATGGACATCTAGGTTGCTTCCATGTCCTGGCTATTATAAACAGTGCTGCGATGATCATTGGGGTACACGTGTCTCTTTCCCTTCTGGTTTCCTCAGTGTGTATGCCCAGCAGTGGGATTGCTGGATCATAAGGCAGGTCTATTTCCAGTTTTTTAAGGACTCTCCACACTGTTCTCCATAGTGGCTGTACTAGTTTGCATTCCCACCAACAGTGTAAGAGGGTTCCCTTTTCTCCACACCCTCTCCAGCATTTATTGCTTGTAGACTTTTGGATCGCAGCCATTCTGACTGGTGTGAAATAGTATCTCATGGTGGTTTTGATTTGCGTTTCTCTGATAATGAGTGATGTTGAGCATCTTTTCATGTGTTTGTTAGCCATCTGGATGTCTTCTTTGGAGAAATGTCTATTTAGTTCTTTGGCCCATTTTTTGATTGGGTCATTTATTTTTCTGGAGTTGAGCTGTAGGTGTTGCTTGTATATTTTTGAGATGAGTTGTTTGTCTGTTGCTTCGTTTGCTATTATTTTCTCCCATTCTGAAGGCTGCCTTTTCACCTTGCTAGTAGTTTCCTTTGATGTGCAGAAGCTTTTAAGTTTAATTAGGTCCCATTTGTTTTTCTTTCTTTCTTTTTTTTTTTAATTTTATTTTATTTTTAAACTTTACATAACTGTATTAGTTTATTTTTGCTTTTATTTCCAATATTCTGGGAGGTGGGTCATAGAGGATCCTGCTGTGATGTATGTCAAAAAAAAAAAAAAAGTAAAAATTTAAAGAAGTAAATAGCAAGAGAGGAAAGAACAAAATATACCTTAATTGATTACACTCCAGTATGAGGGCTAGAAGACAAGCTTTTTCTGTAACTGTTTATGCAGACAAGGTCACTCTTCATCACTTTCTTCCTCTAACCTTATATTTAATCTTTGTGTCATTAACTGCTATATGAGTTTTTGGTTGTTGATTGGTTGATAGTATTTGCTTTTTTTTTTTTTTTTTTTTTTTTGCCTGGTTGTGAGACATAAGCCTTCATTACTAGATGGCTTGAGTTCTTAAACATGTTCCATCAGTATATATTACTGGGTTAATCTTTAAAAGTAAAAATCTTGAGCTATATGAGAAGATTATTGCATACTACTTGAAGGATCTTTGGAGTAGAAGACCCTTTTAAAATTTACTGGAATTGGGAGAGATGTATAATCTTGATATAGAACCTCAAGTATATTTCCATAAAGATGCAATGTTGTAAGTTATGGATGGAAGGTAGCATCACTATCAAATAACATGGTTATTTTAACATGGTTAAAAATATGTTAACTACATGATCTGTTACAATCATATAATATTGAATGCTATAAAAAGTATGTCTTTTCTGTTAGGCTCTACTAGACAATATATCATTAGGTAAAATATATTTATAGACAAATATTTTGTTTAATAATCATATGTTTTCTCCCTCACTAAAATCCCCCAAATCTCACCCCACAAAACTCCTTGCTAACTTTACCTAGAGCAGAGTCATCGATCTGTCCACAAATGTCCTAACACAAGGTTTACACAAGGCTTGTGAGCTTACACAAGGCATTTATTGAAATGCTGAATCCAAGAGTAGCTCACATTCTCTACCAACAAACTGCCCAGATCTCTTAGTCTTCATGGGAAATAGATGGGGAAACAGTGGAAAGAGTGTCAGAATTTATTTTTGGGGGGCTCCAAAATCACTGCAGATAAAAGACGCTTACTCCTTGGAAGAAAAGTTATGACCAACCTAGATAGCATATTCAAAAGCGGAGACATTACTTTGCCAACAAAGGTGCGTCTAGTCAAGGCTATGGTTTTTCCAGTGGTCATGTATGGATGTGAGAGTTGGACTGTGAAGAAAGCTGAGTGCCAAATAATTGATGCTTTTGAACTGTGGTGTTGGAGAAGATTCTTGAGAGTCCCTTGGACTGCAAGAAGATCCAACCAGTCCATTCTGAAGGAGATCAGCCCTGGGATTTCTTTGGAAGGAATGATGCTAAAGCTGAAACTCTGGTACTTTGGCCACCTCATGCGATGAGTTGACTCATTGGAAAAGACTTTGATGTTGGGAGGGATTGGGGGCAGGAGGAGAAGGGGACGACAGAGGATGAGATGGCTGGATGGCATCACTGACTTGATGGACATGAGTCTGAGTGAACTCCGGGAGTTGGTGATGGACAGGGAGGCCTGGCGTGCTGCAATTCATAGGGTTGCAAGGAGTCGGACACGACTGAGTGACTGAACTGAACTGAACTGAGACACATTCTGCCTCATATCTCCATCCAATGCTTATATTAAAATGTTTTCTTTAATAGTGTTTAAAGTTATTGACTGCAAACTTGTCTGAAAACTCAAGGGTAACCTGCAATCCTAGTTAATCTTCTCCATCAACTTACTGATTTACATTTTTACTGGACACCACCCAATCAGATTTCCCTTGAGGATCTTTCCTCTGTACTCTGAGTTCTCACTTCATCATTATCTAACATCTTGACATCCTGAAAAATTACATCCCGTTATTACTGTAGCTTTTTGAGGACATAGTGTGGAAGCTAGTAAAATGCACTTCAGAAATGTCTTCAGGGACTTCCCTGGTAGTCTGAGAATTAAGAGTCTATCTCCCAGTGCAGGGGATGTGGATTTGATTCCTGATCCCATAGGGCAGCTAAGCCCCACATGCCACAGGGCAACTAAGTTCATGAGCCACAACTAGCGAGAAGCCCATGAGCCACAACTAAAATCCAACACAGCCAAATAAATAAATGAATATTAAAAAATAAATGCCTGTGCAATAGAAAAAAGAGGAAGAGAAAGCCTATCCATTGGCTTTCTTACCCAAATGCTCAAAATTAAACTCAAGGAGTTTTAATTTCCTACTCAGGTTTTGCTCATGGTATACAATGCCAAAATAGTTTTATAATTTTCCACACTGTAGAGACCTAGGGGAAGAAATCAGGAGATACTTAATACTGTAAGTATTGTCACTTTACTCAAGAATGCCACTGATTGTTATAACAAGAGTACAATTTTGAAACGAGCCAAGTGAATGTGAGGCAGAACTTTCCTTCCTCCTAATCATCTCTCCTTCCTCCTAATATTTGGTAACCGCTGACCTTTTTATCATTTCTTTAGTTTTGCCTTTTCCATAATGTCATATATTGGAATCACACAGTACGTAGTCTTTTCAGTTTGATATCTTTCACTTAGTAATATGGATTTAAGTTTCTTCCATGTCTCTTTTCATGGCCTTTATAGCTCACGTTTTTTAGTGCTCAACAACATTCTGTTGTCAGAATGTGGCAGTTATTTATCCATTCACCTAGTGAAAGACACTTAGTTGCTTACAAGATTTGGCAATTAAAATAAACTGCTAAAAACATCCCTATGTAGTTTATCTGTGAACACAAGTTTTTAAATTAGTTGAGTATGGACTGTGATTGCCAAATCATATGGAAAGATATATTTTGTTTGTAAGAAAAAGCCAAATTATTTTCCACAGCAGCTCTACAAGTTTGCATTCTTACTAGAAAAAATGAGAGTTCTATTGCTTCACATTCTTGCCATTGGTGTCATCAGTGTTGCATAGTTGGCCATTTAATAGTTGCATATTATAATCTGTTGCTTTAATTTACATTTCCCTGATGACATATAATTTTTATATGTTTATTTTTCATCTATATGTCTTCTTTGCCCAGGTGTCTATTAAGATCTTTTGCCAATTTTCAATTGGATTGTTTGTTTATTGTTGCATTTTAAAAGTTATTTGGATATTTAGGAGAATATTCCTTTATCACATGTGTCTTTTACAAATATCTTTTTCCCAATTTGTGGCTTATCCTTTCATTCTCTTGACAGTTTCTTTAACAGAGCAGACATATTTTATTATTTTATATATATATAATGAGGTTAGGCTTATCAATTCTTTTTTCATGAATTATGCCTTTGGTGTTATATTTTAAAAGTTGCTGTTATTCAGTAGCTAAGTTGTGCCTGACTCTTTGTGACCCCATGGACTGAAGCACAACAGACTCCTCTATCTTCCTTATAGTCCTTCACTATCTTCTGGAGTTTGCTCAAATTCATGTCCACTGAGTCAGTGAAGCTATCTAAACATCTCATCCTCTGCTGCCCTCTTTCGCTCTTGCCCTCAATCTCCCCCAGCATCAGAGTCTTTTCCAATGAGTCAGCTCTTCTCATCAGGTGGCCAAAGTATCAATCCTTCTGTTGAATATTTAGGTTGACTTCCCTTAGGATTGAGTGGTTTGATCCCCTTGCAGTCCATGGGACTCTGAAGAATCTTCACTAGCCATTACTTATCATAAGAACACCTAGATTTTTTCCTATGTTATCCTCTAGGACAATTGTAGTTTTGTGTTTCACATTTAGCTTGTGATCATGTTGAGTTAAATTCTGAGGATTGTAAAGTCTCTAACTAGATTTACTTTTTTGCATGTCAGTGTCTGTTCAACACAGTTTTTAAAGACTATGTTTGCTGCATTGCATCACCTTTCTCTTTTGTCAAAACTCAGTTTATTATATTTATGTGGGTCTATTTATTGGCTCTTTGTTCTGTCCCATTGTTTTTCTATTTTTTTTGCCAATACCACAGTAATTGATTACTGTAGAACTGTCAATGCTTCTTCATTTCAGATCCTTGTTCTCACTTGGATAGGTGACTGAATTGGTATTATCTTTAAAAACATATATTTATCCCTATTTAATATTTATTTTTTCTTTGTCATCTGGTATTAAAAAGAGAGGATTGCAGTCTATGTATGTAACATCTCAGTCTCCTCTCCTCCCATTTAATTTTCATTCACAGCCAAGACAGTTGGAGTTACCTCTATCCCTTCCCACCTAACGGTGGCCTTTCTTTACTTTTGAAACATCAGTTTTCTCTAAATCTGTTTGTCCCTTTGATTACCCCTATTTTCTTTCTTTATCTTTATGTCTTTGCTTTTGCTGACAGCCTAGTAATATTGGTGCTGACCAGGGTTTCATTCAGAACTCTGTGCTCTTTCTACTCTACTGAATTCACTATATTGACCAACCAGTTAATTAGGAAGTAAAATTCCTAAGGATTTCATCATGATGTTAAATTTTAAAATATATTATATAGCCCTCAAAATATCCCAATATGCTCTAATATTTTTTTCAGTGAAAAAAAATTGACAGTGAATGCATTTCACTTTTTAAAATAATTTTACTTATTTCTTTGTGTTGTGCTAGGTCTTCTTTGCTGTGCAGGCTTTTCTCTAGTTGTGCCAAGTGGGGAGTACTCTCCATTGCAATGTCCAAGTTTCTCATTGCAGTGGCTTCTCCTGTTGCAGCGCACAGGCTCTAGGCTCATGAGCTTCAGTAGTTGTGGCTCCTGGTCTCTAGACCACAGGTTGAATAGTTGTGGAACATGAGCTTAGTTGTTCTCTGGCATATGGGGTCTTCCCAGATGAGGGACTAAACCTGTGTCCTGCATTGGCAGGAATACTCTTCACCATTGAGTCACCAGGGAAGCCCTCTTACGTTTTTGTATCTTATGATTTTGTGAGTTAGATATTTAGGCTGAGCAATTCTTTTGTTCCACCTGACATAACTAGGTAATATGCAGTTGGTGGCTGGTCTTAGTAAGGAGGATATAAAAAACTTTATTCACATGACTGATGTGTCATTGGGTAAAGGGAAGGCCAGACTCATCTGCACCCCCAGCCCTCTCCATGTATTTACAGAGCCTCTCTGACTGGACAGTTGATATTGGTGACTCATCAGGGTAGTCACAGTTTATACACAGTGATTCGGGGCTTCTAAGGAGCAAGTTGCTGCTGCCAGTTCTTTGGAATTGGAACTGACATGGCATCAATTTATTTCAGTTGTACAGTTTGGTCAAAGGCAGCTGAGATCCAAGGTGACAGAAGAATTCCCTCTTGTCAATGGTGGTGGTGGTGGTTTAGTCACTAAGTCATGTCTGACTCTTGTGACCCCCATGAGCTATAGCCTTCCAGGCACCTGTGTCCATGGGATTTCCCAGGCAAAAATGCTGGAGTCGGTTTCCATTCCCTTCTCCAGGGGACCTTCCCAACCTAGGTATTGAGCCCAAGTCCCCTGCATTTGCAGGAAACTTGGACAACAAGATCAAACCAGTCAATCCTAAAGGAAATCAACCCTGACTATTCATTGGAAGGACTTATGCTGAAGCTGAAACTCCAATCCTATGGCCTCCCAGTGTGAACAGACAACTCATTGGAAAAGATCCTGATGTAGAGAAAGATTAAGGGCAGGAAGAGAAAGTGGTGACAGAGGATTAGATGGTTAAATGGCATCTTCAACTCAATGGACATGAATTTGAGCAAACTTTGAAAGATGGTGAAAAACAGGGAAACCTGGTGTGCTGTAGTCCTTGGGGTTTCAAAGAGTTGGACGTGACTGAGTAAGTGAACAACTCCTACATTTGCAGATGGGTTCTTTACCACAGAACCACCAGCGTAACCCCTCTTGTCAATGAAGAAACTCTTAATGTATTTGTGGCCTACTTTTATTTTTATCATTAAGTCTAATGTATTGAGTCTTAGCTAATAAATGTCTTGCATAAATTCACAAAACTAACAAGTTGTGAACTAGATTTGTCATTCATGTACATTTTTTCTCTCCAAACCATATCTCAGTTCAGGTATGAAATTTATGCTTATGTTTCCAACTACTGATTAAGTATAATTTGTGAATTAGTCAAAATTCCTTCAACCTGAATATGCTTGACAAGCAGGAAGAAAAAAATAGTATAGTAAACACCCAACTTAACTTTTCCCTATTTTAATGTTTTGTTGTATTTTATAATATTGCATTGTCTTCTGGTGAAGACAATGAAGAAATTTCCCAAATTGTATCTATCTCTGAAGTATTGACTTATTCTAATAATAATTTGCTTATGAAACTGTCTCTTGTATTAAACAATAAATTGCTTGAGAACAGGTACTTCATTGAATTCCTCTTGGAGTCTGCAGTTATAAGCATAGTGTCTGAAACAATTTCTGTGGACTTATTTGTGGAAAGAAAGAAGGACTAAATATATGTGGAATGGGCGTACTTATTTCAAGCTAATCTCTCAAAATGAGATATTATTTAATATAATGATTGACACTTGAAAAACGTGGGATTGAACTGCTTGACTCTACTTATGAATAAATTTTTTCAATAAATATATACTACATGATCTGATTGATTAAATCTGCGGATGTGGAGGCGAGGATGCAACAGGCTGACTGTAAAGTTAAACATGAATTAATGTGGAGGGGTCTGTGCCCCTAACCCACACATTGTTCAAGGGTCAAATCTATTTAACATACTTTTCAGTCTCTATGATCTTGCAAAATCATGTACTGACAGTTTACTAGAAATTCTTAATTGTAAAACAGTATTAAATTTTAGATTCTATCAGCTTCTACACTTAATTATATTTCAACATTCTTAATGTTTCTTCTTAAGCAAGACTAACTTATTTTCAGGAGAATAGCTATTTAGTCATACCCGGGAGATAATTAAGGCTTCCCTAGTGGCTCAGTGGTAAAGAATCCAGCTGCCAATGCAGGAGCAGTGGGTTTGATCCCTGGTGAAGTAAGATTCCCTGGAGAAGGAAATGACAGCTCACTCTGGCATTCTTGCCTGGAGAACCCCATGGAGAGAGGAGCCTGGTGGTCCATGGGGTAGCAAAGAATTGGACATGAGTTGGCAACTGAACAACAATGAGATAATTAACTGCTTTAGAAAATAAAAACAATAGTGATACCTTTGTGTGTATAGATTGAAAAAACTTTGCTCTCATATAACTTATATAACTTTAAAAATTATCTTTTCTGACAAAACAATATCTATAAAAGGATTTTAGAATTAACAGTACATCAAAAACTTACTGACTTTTCAGGTATGTTTCCCCTCATGACAACAATACAATATTTGATATGTCTGTGTTTTCATATACTATCATTTAAGAAATTTATTAAAACTATAAATAATGTCAGATAATTTGAAGTAATAAAGCCACCAGGTTCTCTGCCTTAGTTTCAATGTGTTTCTTTCTCATATAAGTGCCTTTGAAGTAACAAGAAAGTGATTGATTTAATTTCAAATTCTTTTCATGTTACATACTTATATCATTAGATAAATTTACCTCATGTTTGAACATGTTCAGTAAATCCACCATATTGTCTAGCTTAATATTCTGAGAAGGAAGATACCAAATGTTATATAAACTCTTGACTGATTGCACTTGATATAAAATTGCCTGCTCATTACCATCCAAATTATTGGCACCTTATCAAGTCAGCCGCAGTGATGAAAATAAAGCACGTATCTCCATATTGTACATGTAGATGTACTTTGACAAATATAGCATTTTTACACATAAGATATTAAGGGAATATTTTTAAATTGTAGTTTAGAAAATTAAGTTCAGTGTTAATGTTCTATAGTTTACTAAGTTTGGCTGTCTTTTTTCACTAGCCTGTAATTTGAGCATTTCTTTAAGGTATGAAGGTATTTCTGCTTTTCCATCTATTTTAATTTTTAAAGTATTTGATAATAATTCCCTATTACTCCCTAATATTATGACAGAATAGCAGCAAATGAACATACAATATAATGCATAGTTGAATTAATATAGATAATGTAAAGGAGTCTCCCAAATTTTAATAAAGTTGATTGAAAAATTATCTACATTATACTTTATAACAATAACAAAATAACATAACAAATGAAATAAAGTAAATACTGTGTGCTGTATTAATGATAAAAGAATATATCAAGACAAGTTGATTTTTTTTTTTAATTTCTGGATAATTTCTGCTCTTCTGGTATTTCATGTATTTTTTCCACAATCATTTATTGGGTGCCTACTATGAGACATGCACAGGCCTTAGTAAGCCCATGGTCTGATAGAAAAGCTGAAAAGTAGACAGCTATGATGAGACTGGGATTTGTTCTGGGGCAGAGAGAGAAGCAGACACTCCAAGAGCACAGAGCAAGGGTTTGTGTCCCAAAGAAACTGATGTCCCAGAGACCTAAAGATGTTAGGAAATATTCCGGCAAGGGGAATTCTGATTAATGGAAGCACTTGTGTAAAGATACCGAGATAAGAGAGAATGCAGACTGTTAAATGTCTCCCCGCACAATTGGATATTTCTTGATATGCGACCTTGCACAGTAGTAGAAGGCCTTGTGGTTCCACAGTAATCATGCTTTTCAGAGTTTTGTAATTTGTTGTTGGAGACATAAGAACTTTTGTGGCTAAGAAAACTATTGAAGAATTGAAGAATTAAGATTGAAGAATTAACAATTGAAGAACTGAATTAACAATTGAAGAATTGAAGAAAACTATTGAACTAAGAAAAACTGTTGAAGGAAGGAATCAAACAAGAACTAGAGCAAAGGAATCATTGTTTTCTCTAAACATACATTCTAAATCTAATGAACCCCTTATTTGATTAAATGACATAATTCAGAAGAGTTTGGTTTCCAGAAGATTGTGTTGTTAGTATTGTTCTGAACAAAATGTTTGAATCTGACTAACCCATCTCTAGACTCATTTGTCTCTGATTGTAGTGTAAAGAGAAAAAATAAAGTAGGCAAGTGGATAAGATTTGAATTTTTCAGAACACTAAAGGCCAAGGATTAGAAGAACTATTTTGTGTTATCATGCTGATGTCAGAGAGGGCCCGTGGCAACTCTTTATTGCAACACACTGCACAGTTCAAACTGTTATTTTCACATGTGTATTTATTTAAACAGAAAAAAATGGAATCTTCCTTTGGAAGCTTGTTTTGGAAAAAAAAAAAGCATATTAGCTATTTTGGAAGAATATTCAAGTGAGTTTAAATTATTTATCTTTGAAAATACATCACAGAAAACATTTTCAATGAAGATTCCATGCTGGATCAAGGACTTGGTGAAATGATTTAGGCTTACTGGTATTAACTACATCTCAAGCATAGACAAATTAATGATCCATATAACTAGATATTGGGGCTTCCTCAGTGGATGGCTCAGTGGTAAAGAATCCTCCTTCAATGAAGGAGCTGCAAGAGTCATGAGTTCAATCCCTGGGTCAGGAAGATCCCCTGGAGATCCCCATGACAACTCACTCTAGTATTCTTGCCTGGAGAATCCCTTGGACAGAGGAGTCTGGTGGGCTACAGTCCTTGGGGTCACAGAGTCAGACATGACTGAAGCGACTTGGCACACACATAACCAGATTTTACCATTTACAGATATGAATATGAGGCTGTTCAAAAGGCAGTAAGCCAAAAACCATTACACTCAAGGGTTCTTTAGATTGAATATAAATCTATACATTTGTATATAGAAGAGTCCTAAGAGGAAACTGCCAAGCGATTATTTTTGTGACTATCAAGTGGCAGAGGATGAAGACTTTCTTAAAATTCTGTGTATTTTACAAACATTGAAAAGAATATTGCTCTTCAGTCTGAGAATGATGAAAGACATTGCGCTCACTTAACTAGAAAGTCATCAGGAGATGATTAGGGAAATCTCTGAAGACTTTGCATTTTAATGAGACCATAATTATTCATGCAAGTTTCTCCAAACAAAAGTTTGTGCTTATGATATTCAAAGTCCATAAAGAAACAGGGTGTTTGAGGAAAATGCAATGAATTTTAAATCAAAAAAAGTTAAGCATTATAGCAAAAATAAGACATCAACTTTGAAAATCTTAAGTAACTGAGAGCAATGGTGTATGATTAGGAAAATGTATTTATAATATACATATGGAATGACTGTAAAATAGTGGTTCTGAGAAAAAAATTCTCTATCACAAAACTTAGTAAATGTAAAAATCATCACACAAACTCACTTTTAAAGTCTATATTCCTTTTGAATAATTATTTAGAAAGCTATTGCATAGGTCTCAGCCTCTGATATTAACCCTCTTATCACAACCGTGGCAATTATAGAAATATTTATGTCAAAAATGCATTCTATTTTAAAGTAATTCATTCACTTTCAATAAGGTTCCTTTTTATTATTACTTCTGAAAAAGGAATGTAAAAATTTGAAGCAGCCATGGAAATTAGCATATATACCTTCCCAGGATCAAAAAGAACCTAGGGCCTAAAGCAGAAATCCTTTTTTTAAAGAGAAATTTCATATACTTCATTTTTTCTTAGTTTAATGGAAAAATGTCTGTGAGGAATCTCTCTGGTTTGAACGCACATATTTTTCCAGAAAAGCTTGAATTCTTAAGGTAGAATCTATAAGACAATTTTTTTTTTTTTGGTAGGGAAAAAAAAAAAAAAAAAACCTACCTAGACAGCTTTAAATGGTAGAGATTTTGGAAGTTCGGTAAAAATGACATTTAGCTCATACTATTAGAACTTCTACTTTCTGCTTTCTCTGCAAACATTTTCAAAGCTTGTTACAAAGTCTGCATATGGAAGCACAGTTCCTTTCCTCATGGAGCTTAACAGTTAACCAAATTTGGTCAATTCTGTTTTCATACATGTACTCATTTAATCTTCATAATATAACTAAGTAGGTAGGTAGACATATTAGTCCCATTTTAGAAACAAGGAAGCCAAAAATTGGATAAATAAGTAGCCCAAGGTCACACAGCTATCAAGCTTCCTGTTTGATGCCTAATTTAACTTAGGCATGATATAATGCCCTTTGTCTGCTGCTAGTATCTGTCCTCAATCCTTCCTTTCCATGTCTACTGCTGCTTACCCTAACTTCATTTAATCTTTATAATTTATCATTTGGATTTCTGCATGCATTTCCTCTCTGGTTCATTCTCTACCTCTCTACTAGAGTTATCTTTATGAAAGGGAAATATAAAGATTGCATAAAGAGTAGGAAACATGGCTGTGATATAGCAAGAGTGTCATTGGACTATATATACCTCAGCCATCTGTCTGTCCTGAGTTCCATAGACACCTGGGAAGGAGAATGTTGGAAGAGCCAAGATCCTTCCTTATAAAGAAATCTGTAATCATTAAAACAAACCAATTAATTAAATAAGACTGTCCTTACCATTTTTTCTAGATTCCACATATATGTGTTAATATATGCTATATTTCTATAAAGACCAAATATATGGATACCAACAGGGAAGGGGAGGGTAGGATGAATTGAGAGATTCAGATTAACATTTATACGTTGTTGATACTATGTATAAAATAGATTGGAGAAGGGAATGGCTGCCCACTCCAGTATTCTTGCCTGGAGAATTCCACAGACAGAGAAACCTGGCAGACTACAGTCCATGGGGTCACAAAGAGTTGGAAATGACAGAGTGATTGACACTTAACTTTCACTTTCATAAAGCAGACAACTAATGAGAACATGGGGAAGAAAATGGCAGCCCACCCCAGCCTTTTTGCCAGGGAAATCATATGGACAGAGGAGCCTGGCAGGCTACAGTCCTGGGTCGCAAAGAGGCAGGCACAACTGAGCAGCTCAGCAGAGCGATGAGAACATGCCGTGTAGCACAGGGAGCTCCACCTAATGCATGGTGGTGACCCGCCTGGGAAGGAAATCCCTAAGAGATGGGATATATGTGTATGTACGGTTGATTCATCCTGCTGTGCAGCAGAAACGAACACAACACTGTAGAGCAATTATAATAAAAATTAATTTAAAAGGAAAAACAAAACCACAACCAGTTCAGTAATATATATGCTTTTAATAAATTTCCTTTATTGAGATCTCACTATGATGTGATAGGAAATGAAGAGTAATGTCACTTAACATACATGAAAATGCTAAAAGATGGCAACTGTTTTGTTAAATTTCCAGTAATCATCCCCTTTCACATTAGGCTCTTTATCAATTATTTCACATAAGGCTGTGAGGCTTAATTTGTTTTGCTATATATAACAATTATGCCATAAAAATATATACACCACAGAAAAAGAGAAAGAGAAATGCAGATACTGTTTTCCTGTACCTAAACTCCAGCAAAATGAAGCTGTGCTCCTTTTTTCTGTTAACACCTTTTATCATTGACTTTTGATTTCCCAGATCTGGGCACGTTGAACAAATATTACCTTGGTTGTAGAAGATGGAAGAAAACTGGTTCTACTCCGCTATTCACTAATGCATATGTAAGTTCTCACTCCATACAAGGACTAACATGGTAAATTTCACTGACAACTTTATTGAGACTCATCTTTCCTTAAGTTTAATTACAGTATAAATGTACTTCTCTTTCTTTTTTTGCAATCAATTGCCCATCAAAATTTTCTGTAAACATTATATAAAATTGCATAAGGATTAGCATTTTCTGCTACATATTCTCATACCAAATTTCACTCTGAAAAACAACTTATTTGGAAAGTGGTCAAGGAATTGTATGTGTAAATATAATGCATGCATGCCAAGCTGCTTCACTTGTATCCTATTCTTTGTGTCCCTGTGGACTGTAGTCCACCAGCCTCCTCTGTCTTTGGGATTCTCCAGGCAAGAATACTGGAATGGGTTACTATGCCCTCCTCCAGGGAATCTTCCTGACCCAGGGATAGAACCTGCATCTCCTAAGTCTCCTGCATTGTCAGGCAGATTCTTTACCACTCAGGCCACCTGGGAAGTCACACGTAAGCATGATGTTTACCTGTAATTACCAATTACTCTATGGCAACAAGGCTAAGAAACAAAGGTTTTGGCACATTGTTCTGTAACCATTACTTGTGAGATTACAGTAATTTATTTCTAAGGACAAGCAGAGTAATGTAATTTATACAATGATTATTAATGAAACAACCTATGATAGTTTTCCAAATAAAGTTACTTTAATTGCTTTCTCATTTGTCTTATTAAATTGAAGAAGTGGTATTCACTGGGAATTTTATGACAACCAACATCTACTTTTTGCTATTAT
This sequence comes from Bubalus kerabau, assembly GCF_029407905.1. NCBI lineage: Eukaryota > Metazoa > Chordata > Mammalia > Artiodactyla > Bovidae > Bubalus > Bubalus kerabau. Next base: position 60,124,917 of record NC_073625.1, read on the forward strand.
AGCTATACAGAGTGACAGTTAGAAAATACAGTAAATCTTTTTGTGTACTATGAAATTCTATGCTGACTTGTTTTTTTGATATAATCTTAGTTTGTGCAGGGAAGTGTGTTTTAAATCTGAACCTCACAATCCTAGTTAGAGGAAAAGAACTGAGACTCACTGGGCTATGGAATTAGTCTTATTTTGAGCAGTCTCTCATGTATCTTCATAGGCTGTTTCTCTGAATATTTATTAGAGAATTTGCACAGCTCCCAGTTGCACTTGTGACATGTTATACCAAATAGCTGTAAGTTGCCTGAACTTGCAATTGTATCTCAAGTTTAAATACTTATTTAGTACAAATTAACAAATTTGTTAAATTAGTATAGGAAATGCATCAACATTTTCAAACATAGTAAATAGTAGAAAGAAAAAAAAAATTCTGATCAACTCATTATAAGGAAAACAGATTTCAGTTCTTAAAATTATTAAACTAGTTGGTCAATGGGGAATACTTGAACTTCATGTGTTACATTTATACTAAATTTAACTTCAGAGCTTTGATAAATAAATAATAATATGAATAAGATTATTAGGGGAAAAAAATCCCATACAACACAAATGTATTGTCATTTACTTTGTGCAGCTAATTAATTATCTGGGAGGTAGGGGTAAGAAAGTTCGCATCTTTCATGGAGTTTTTGACACTGAATAAAGTATTTCAAGTGTGATTGGTATTATAGCAGAGTCTTCTTATTTACACACGGGTTTTAAAAGTGATATTAGTTATTTCATTTTTTGTCTGCACTGAGTTTTCCTTTGTGGCACGTGTACTTTCTCCAGTTGCAGTGAGCAGGGGTACTTTTCTTTCTGGTATCTGAGCTTCTCATTTCAGTGGCTTCTCTTGTGGCTCATGGGTTTTGTTGCTCCTTGGCATGTGAGAGCTTCCTGGGCCAGGGATTGAACTTGAGTTCCCTGCATTGGCAGGGGGATTCTTAACTACTGAGCAACGAGGGCAAGTCCTACACCTGTATTTTAGAAGATCTCAAGCAGAAGGTAGTTGAAATGAATGCAGTGGGACAAAAACAGAAGGGTCTTCTAGGCAGATATCTGTAGTCCTTGTCTGAGAGATGGCACAGTGTACATGATGACTGAGCAAGGAGAGTGGAGAATGACAAGAGTCAAAGATGGGTGGGAAAAGAATTGGAGTCTAACTCAGGTTTTACTAAGGCATTTGGACCATTGTCTGAGGGGCAATGGGAATCCATGGGAGGATTACGTATAAACATATAATAATATTATTATTATTGATTTCAAAAGAAAGATTCTGACTACACTTGTGTACCTCACCAACATACAAGGGTGAAACACGTGAATCAACTTAAAAGGGGGAGATGATAATGACTTTAGTTTAGACTAATTGGACAGGGAGGCCTGGAGTGCTGCAATTCATGGGGTGGCAAAGAGTCGGACACGACTGAATGACTGAGCTGAACTGAACTGAATGGTAGATAGATTTGATGTAAATAGCAAGATTACATAAATATTTAGAGATATACAAATAGAAGAACTGGAATTTTAGATTTTAGCAATTAAAATAATGAGATTGTGTGGTAATTATTGTTACATAAATGTTTCAAGTACTGCTGAAAAGCCAAGTCATTCATGGACAGGAAAATGTATTGAATTTGAAAACAGCAAAGTCTTTGGCAACTTTAGTACATTTGAACACATTAACACACAAACACACACAAATCGCATATATACAAGCAGGAAAAGCATAAACTAAAACAAAACAAAACAAATCTACATGTGAAAGAATGCTGTGTTTTCCTGTCCAGTATGCCTATCAGATCAGGTCAGGTTTTGGTGTCATGAGAATCTCAGGGAGTATGGTTTTGAAAAGACAGAATTGAAAAAAGACCTCTCTAAACTCAGTAGGGATAGAACATTGAAATATATTAATAGTAATCCTAGTTGGGACCATTTAGATACCTGAACCTGGATTTGTTTATTTATGTTTAATATGCTTAATAGTAAAGCAAGCTTAATAAGTAGTTATTTGTAAATTGTCTTCTTTCCAAAGTTGTCTAAATGTTCTTTCTAAAGTTTTCCTAATCACCACTTATGACTCCTGACAACATTCATATATCTTAATTTTATCATAGGGATGCTAAATCAGAGAACCTGATTTAGAACACAGTGAACCTGGGAATATTTATAGTTTCCTAGAGGTTTCTTTGATTAAGAAATTTGAATAATACTTGGTATATTTCATACAGACACCTTGCTTTGTGTCCTTAGTTATCTAGACGTTAAACTGATAGAAGCAGTAAGATATTATTTAGCTTATATAAAGAAAATCTATAATAGTAATTGGAGTAGGATTCCAGTTAACTACTTAGAGCAAAGATTACAAAAATTATTCTATATAGGGCTGCATAGTGAATATTTTAGACAATGTGGGCCTTATGACCTCTGTTAAAATTATTCCACTCTGCCATTGAAGTGTGGTGTGAAAGCATCCATAGACAATTTGCAACCAAATTGAGTGTTTTCATTAAAACTATTTTTGCAAACAGGTATCAAGCTGGATTTGGCCCATCAGCAACAGTTTGTGAATATCTGCTTTAGAGAATACTGGCCTTTTATTAATTTTCCAAATATGAGTCAGTTCTAATCTTCAGTGTCTCTTAAAAATACAATATTAGATAATAACTATCCTGTATCAATAAGAACATATGATCATTTTCCCATTTATTCCAGTCTCTAACTTTTGGGTATTTACCTGTGTAACTCTGCTTTACAAAAAAGCATGATTATTGGTGCTTTTTGATATTTGGCAAAACTAATACAATTTTGTAGTTTAAAAATAAAATAAAATTTAAAAAAAAGATTAAAAAAAAATCTTAAAAATTAACTCTAAAATAATGCCAGTGTTAGGAATCCAAGATGCTACCTGGGATATCAAAAAGAGATGCATACAAGCATCTGGTAATAAACCCATTTTTTACTAAACTGACCCTTCATAGTAGGCCCGTGTGTTTATTATTCCAAACCATGAACCATCAATTAAAGTCTAACTTTTTATTATATAGGATTCAGAAGAAATCATCGAAATTCCTCCTTCCTGACTATAGTAAATTATAAGCAATATGAGATCCCTGTGTGTGCACATGTGTGCATGCACCTTCATGTGGTGGTATCAGTACTATCACCAAAGATTAAAAAGATGCAGTGTTGGTGACATCTCTATGACACAATTACAATTTTCGTCTTTCTTCTGGATATCGTCTTCTAAGTGGATCTGGTCAATTCACTGGTGTCAGAATCAGACATACAGCAATTAATCTTGAATGCCTCTTTCCCCTATTCTGATAAACAGAGTATATCAGAAGTTTGGTTTCTCACGACAAGGACTAAAACATACCACATCAGGTCTAAGGCCATTCTCTACATTTGTGCCATAATTTAGTTCACAAGAGCTTCCACTTTCTAAATACCACAGAGAATATTACTTTCATTACATTCACATGCTGGAAAGACTTAGAGAACAAAAGATTGTGGGTAATCAGGAAGGAGTTCATTTGAAAAGTGGCCGTTGAGCTGAGCTCTGAGTGGAAAGTGCTCTCTTGCTGTACATCTTTCTCAGTCACTTATCCCCTGTGACTTGACAGAGTAACTTAAGCATCTGCAGCATATCTATGTCTTTTATGGAAGCTAAGCAATCACTAATAGGAGATTTTTGGAGCAAAGCCAAGATAGCTTCAGGTAATCACTTGAGGAAAAGTTATTTTTAATGCCATAGGGCTCCATTTGAGACAGCATCTGGCTATGCTGCTTTTGGTGACTTTGAGATGCATGGTGTTTGTAAGGAGGCTGATACTATTTAATCTTACTCATCACTTTGTCCAGCATTCTGTTCTAAATTGGATGTAGTTCAGATGCAATAAGTACTGAGAATGTACTAAAGTTCTGTGAACGTGTCTTTTACACACCTAGTGTTCCATCTCTATCACTATTAATTCTCTCCCAGCTCAAAACTGATTCTCTCAAGGTTTACTGTGTTAACTAGAAATTAATTTTTTTTAGATGGAATTACACATGATTCTGAGTAACACATGGACATTTGTTGGAAGTAAATGATTCTGAAATCATACTGAAAAAGAGAAATTCTACAGTAATATGTTTTTGTGTACTTTTTCTGGAGCTGTTGTATATTTCTTATCAAATGAACTTTATTGTCACTTTTCCTCAAAAATTGCAGAAATGTATCTTTCTAAATTATATATAGTAACTCAGTGTATAGTAATGACATCCTCTAATTAAAATTCCAATTAGGACATACAAATAAACCTAGAAAAATATGTTCAGAACTCTGGAGCAATAGTCTTAAAAGTTTCTTGTTTAAGTATTTTATTTGTTTTCTGTTTTTCATTTTTTTTTTTTTAATGAACACAGGGAGTGAAAGTGGAGGGGAAGTAAATAAGTATCGGTAGTATTTCTAATTTTTCCCCAGATATTAAAATAATATTATAATATATATGTGTTCTCTTACTTTTCATTGCCTGTTGTTAGTTCTTGCTCTTGTTGACAATGTAGGTGAATTAGGAAGAACTGAAGCAAGCAACCTGTAAATTATTCAAGGTAACCTTGAAGTCTTAGAGCTAAAAATCAAGTTATTTTTACAACAAAGATGCTTTGCTTGAAATGTTGTTCTCATCTCTGCTCTGGTCTTTTTCTAAGTGCTTTTGAGTTCTGATGGTTAACTTCTTCATATTTTTTCCTCCAAAAGAGACATAAATATTATTTGAAGAAATTGTCTATGAAACAGTCATTGCTTTTTATACACTGACAGAGTTACAGAGTAGATGATGTCCTACATCCCTGACAGGAAATAATTGAGAGTAAATCATATAGTCTAATGCTCTTTATGTTCCTATTTCTAGCACATTAGCTGTTTATTTATGTTCCAGTTTATTCTAAAATCATGTGCGGTGCCTCATATAAATAGCATGATTTTTATAAGACTGAACATTTTCTGACAATTAAAACAAATAAGAGCAAAAAAGGGTGGGATAAAATAGATTTCGAAAGAAGCAACAGAGAAAAGTGACAGCTTAATAAAACAAATTATTGTCCATTATAATTAAAAGAAAACACATATTTTCTATATCTCATAATAAAAATGATGACTTTTAACTTGAAAATTATAAAGATTGTAGAGCTGCCTTCTTTCTTACTCTAATTGATAGTTTTCCATAATTGCTAGGGAATAGGCAAAAGTATTAACTGTGGATCGGGACAGCATTTTTCTCAAAGAATTCCTCTAAGACTAAATTCAATAATTTCTAAATTCCTAAATTCAATATTCTTGTAAATATCCTAGTGAGATATAAATTTAAATCTGCCTTCAGCTTTCCATTATATTAGATTGTGTTCAGAAATAGTACTGGATAAGAATTGTCATGCATGAAGTTTAACTGGGAGGTAAATTCAGGAATGATAAAAAGGAGGGGTGATAGGGCAAGGAGAAAGTGAGAGAGGAAAAGGAAAAAGACCAGTAAAGAAGGCATTGATGAGAAATTTATTCCTTGATTAACTGGACCTTTATCGTAATAAAAACCTCTATGAGACAATACAGAGCTGTCTTACCCAGATTCCAGAAGGGAGAGGTTCCTAGAACGTTTCTGGTGGATTCCAGAAGGTATCCACCAACTTAAATGCATCCTTCATTAAATGTTATACCCATGCAGTAATGACTGGCAGTGCTCATCTATCCCACTTCTGCTCCTAATAATGTACAGAAATGTATTTGAGTCTGATTCTATGATTTTAAATAATATTTTTTTCAGAACTTCTTATTGTGAAGGTAATTTTTTTCTTCCATTTGGAATCTGATTTCTAAGAAATTCCATTTGATCCATGAACCTTAGGGTCAACATATACGGCATTCTGTTTCTTAAAATTTTATATTGTAAGATGGAGCTGGAATGTATTAGCCATAAAATTATTATTTTTTAGTCTATTTTGTCAGGCATGATCAAATAAATATAGAAGAATGAGTTAGATAGATTAAGGAGATGCTATGAAATTAATTCATAATAGCTACTGTAAAACATTTATTTTTAATAAAATTATTTTATAACAGATATCAATCACATTTTTTTTAATTTCTAAAATCATTTATATTGATTTAAAGTGAAATTACCACTGAAGTGAAATGAGCATGAAGAAAATTGTATATTTAATAAATTATATAGCTAGATGAATTATCACACATCCAGTCCTATCACTTCATGGCAAATAAAAGGAGAAAAAGTGGAAGCAGTGACAGGTTTTATTTCCTTGGGCTTCAAAATCACTGCAGATGGTGACTGCAGCTATGAAACATAAAGATGCTTTTTCTTTGGAAGGGAAGCTATGACAAAACTAGAGAGTGTGTTAAAAAGCAGAGAGATCACTTTGCCAACAAAGGTCCATCTAGTTAAAGCTGTGGTTATTCCAGTAGTCATGTATGGATGTGAGAGCTGGACCATAAAGAAGGTTGGATGCCAAAGAATTGACACCTTTAAACTGTGGTGTTGGAGAAGACTCTTGAGAGTCCCTTGGTCTGCAAGGAGATCAAATCTGTCACTTCTAAAGGAAATGAAGCCTGAATATTTATTGCAAGGACTGATGCTGAAGCTGAAGCTCCAATACTTTGGCTACCTGATGTGAAGAGTTGACTCATTAGAAAAGACCCTGATGCTGGGAAAGATTGAAGGCAAAGGGAGAAGGGGACAGCAGAGGATGAGGTAGTTAGATAGCATCACCAACTCAGTGCACAGGAATCTGAGCAAACTCTGGGAGATAGTGGAGGGCATAAAAGCCTGGAATGCTTCAATCTATGGGGTTGCAAAGAGTTGGACATGATTTAACAACTGAAGAACAGCAACAGCAACAACATGCAGTATTACAAAGCAAACACATCCCATCATGAGCACTCAGATCAAGAAACACAATATTAACTTTACCAGAATCTCAGAAGCTCTCACATTAAATTCTATTTACTGCTATTCATGATCTGGAACTTAGGTCATTCTATGACCATTTCTAAGAACACACATTATTATTGCTGTTCTTGAAATTCATATAAATATAAAACAAGTGTATGTATTTTTCTATAGCTTCTTTCTCTCAACAATAATATTTTTTATATTCACGTTCTTGTATGCTTATATGTATATCTTTCATGTTATTACCATTTAGTATTTAATGGTATAAAGTGTTTATTTAACCATTCCATTGAAGGATAGGAATGATACTTGTGCATATTTTTGTTCATAAACTTATGAATACTGCTGCTTCCTGTGGTCATATATGGATGTGAGAGCTGGACTGTGAAGAAGGCTGAGCGCCGAAGAATTGATGCTTTTGAACTGTGGTGTTGGAGAAGACTCTTGAGAGTCCCTTGGACTGCAAGGAGATCCAACCAGTCCATTCTGAAGGAGATCAGCCCTGGGATTTCTTTGGAGGGAATGATGTTAAAGCTGAAACTCCAGTACTTTGGCCACCTCATGCCAAGAGTTGACTCATTGGAAAAGACTCTGATTTTGGGAGGGACTGCGGGCAGGAGGAGAAGGGGACAACAGAGGATGAGATGGCTGGATGGCATCACTGACTCGATGGACGTGAGTCTGAGTGAACTCCAGGAGTTGGTGATGGACAGGGAGGCCTGGCGTGCTGCGATTCATGGGGTCGCAAAGAGTCGGACACGACTGAGCGACTGATCTGATCTGATTGTCAAATAATTTTCTAATGTGTTTATTTCAATTTATACATCCACCAGCAACAGATGTGAATACTGGTCACTCTATAATTTAGCTATCACCAAGTATTTCAATTTTTTTCATTTGAAACTTTCTGATAAGCATTCCAGGGAATTGCATGCATAAGAGTTTATGAAGTAAAGCAACTTTTTAAGTATGCCTTTTGGTCTTTGAGGTATCCATCTTTTCAAAGTGTTCATGAACTCCTTTGCTTATTATTCTAAATTAGATTGTATGTTTCTACCTCTGTGTAATATTCTTTTATGTATATTTCATAACATACTTTCTTAGATGTATATTTCACAAATATATTCTTTCACTGTAGTCCTATCTTTTTACTTCTTAATTGTATCTTTTCATGAACATAATTTCAAATTTAATGCAGTATGATTTTTCATTCTTTTCTTTATGATAAACACTTTGCCTTTGCTAAATAAAAAAGCTTCATATGTTATATCATAAATATATTATTTTTAAATTTTCAAGTAAAAAGCATAGCTTTTTAATGGGTATGCATATAATCACTGGCTTTCCTGAACTAATTTTTTTTTATCATAGTACTATGTAAAGAGTAAGAATAATTTTTGGTTCATAAATAATTAATTAATCATTATTTATTGAAGCCTGTCCTTTCTCTACTGCACAAAAAGCTGGTCATAGTTGTTGTAAATCAGGTGATCATACATGTGTGGATCTGTTTCTGAACTCATGTTTATATTTTGTTGGTTGACTTGTATATCTCTGATGATACCAGTAATAATCCTTTAATGCCATCCCTAATTTATGTAACTTCATATATGCATTTTTACCTATTCAGTTCAGTTCAGTCGCTCAGTCGTGTCCGACTCTTTGTGACCCCATGAATTGCAGCACACCAGGCCTCCCTGTCCATCACCAACTCCCGGAGTTCACTCAGACTCACGTCCATCGAGTCAGTGATGCCATCCAGCCATCTCATCCTCTGTCATCCCCTTCTCCTCCTGCCCCCAATCCCTCTCAGCATCAGAGTCTTTTCCAAGAGTCAACTCTTTGCATGAGGTGGGCAAAGTACTGGAGTTTCAGCTTCAGCATCATTCCTTCCAAAGAAATCCCAGGGCTGATCTCCTTCAGAATGGACTGGTTGGATCTCCTTGCAGTCCAAGGGACTCTCAAAAGTCCTCTCCAACACCACAGTTCAAAAGCATGAATTCTTTGGCACTCAGCCTTCTTCACAGTCCAGCTCTCACATCCATACATGACCACAGGAAAAACTATAGCCTTGAATTGATGGACCTTTGTTGGCAAAGTAATGTCTCTGCTTTACAATATGCTATCTAGATTGGTCATAACTTTTCTTCCAAGGAGTAAGCTCATGGCTTACTTTAATTTCATGGCTGCAGTCACCATCTGCAGTGATTTTGGAGCCCAGAAAAATAAAGTCTGACACTGTTTCCACTGTTTCCCCATCTATTTCCCATGAAGTGATGGGACAGGATGCCATGATCTTCATTTTCTGAATGTTGAGCTTTAAGCCAACTTTTTCACTCTCCTCTTTCACTTTCATCAAGAGGCTTTGTAGTTCCTCTTCACTTTCTGCCATAAGGGTGGTGTCATCTGCAAATCTGAGGATATTGATATTTCTCCACCAATCTTGATTCCAGCTTGTGTTTCTTCCAGTCCAGCGTTTCTCATGATGTACTCTGCATATAAGTTAAATAAGCAGAGTGATAATACACAGCCTTGACGTACTCCTTTTCCTATTTGGAACCAGTCTGTTGTTCCATGTCCAGTTCTAACTGTTGCTTCCTGACCTGCATACAGATTTCTCAAGAGGCAGGTCAGGTGGTCTGGTATTCCCATCTCTTTCAGAATTTTCCACAGTTGATTGTGATCCACACAGTCAAAGGCTTTGGCATAGTCAATAAAGCAGAAATAGATGTTTTTCTGGAGCTCTCTTGCTTTTTCCATGATCCAGCGGCTGTTGGCAATTTGATCTCTGGTTCCTCTGCCTTTTCTAAAACCAGCGTGAACATCAGGAAGTTCACAGTTCACATATTGCTGAAGCCTGGCTTGGAGAATCTTGAGCATTACTTTACTAGCATGTGAGATGAGTGCAATTGTGCGGTAGTTTGATCATTCTTTGGCATTGCCTTTCTTTGGGATTGCAATGCAAACTTACCTTTTCCAGCCCTGTGGCCACTGCTGAGTTTTCCAAATTTGCTGGTATACTGAGTGTTGCACTTTCACAGCATCGTCTTTTAGGATTTGAAATAGCTCAACTGGAATTCCATCACTTCCACTTGCTTTGTTCATAATGATGCTTTCTAAGACCCACTTGACTTCACATTCCAGGATGTCTGACTCTAGATGAGTGATATTACAAATTATTAACTCTATAATCTAACAATATGACTACAGAAAGCTCAAAAGTAATCATTATATAGATATGACTCAACAAGATCAAGAACCAGATCAGGGAAAACACCAGAAATGTTTATAAAAATTAAAGTTTAAAATATTTTCCAACATTTTTAAGAACATTAATGAGCCGAGACAATATCAATAAACATTTTATTAAATACATAAACTTAGATATCACAAATTTATAAGTCCCAAGAACAATAGGAAAGCAGACAAAAAAAAATGCAATCACTAGAGGTATAATAATAGTGAACATAAATTAAGGAGTTCGATTCAGTTCAGTTGCTTGGTCATGTCCAACTCTTTGTTATCCCATGGACTGCAGCACCCTAGACTTCCCTGTCCATCACCAACTCCCAGAGCTTGCTCAAACTCATGTCTGTTCAGCTGGTAATGCCAGCCAACCATCTCATCCTCTGTTGTCCCCCTCTCCTACCTTCAATCTTTCCCAGTATCAGGGTCTTTTCCAATGAGTCAGTTCTTCACATCAGGTGGCCAAAGTATTGGAGCTTCAGCTTCAGCATCAATCCTTACAATGAATATTCAGGGCTGATTTCCTTTAGGATTGACTTGTTTGTTCTCCTTGCAGCCCAAGGGACTCTCAAGAATGCCAAGAAAAGAGAATAGATTTTTTTATTTTTTTTTTGTTTGTTTTATGCATGGTATTCTCTGTAATGTACTTTTATTTAAATTTTATTTTATTTTTAAACTTTACATAACTGTATTAGATTTGCCAAATATCAAAATGAATCCACCACAGGTATACATGTGTTCCCCATCCTGAACCCTCCTCCCTCCTCCCTCCCCATTCCATCCCTCTGGGTCGTCCCAGTGCACCAGCCCCAAGCATCCAGTATCGTGCATCGAACCTGGACTGGCAACTCGTTTCATACATGATATTTTACGTGTTTCAATGCCATTCTCCCAAATCTTCCCACCCTCTCCCTCTCCCACAGAGTCCATAAGACTGTTCTATACATCAGTGTCTCTTTTGCTGTCTCATACACAGGGTTATTGTTACCATCTTTCTAAATTCCATATATACGCGTTAGTATACTGTATTAGTGTTTTTCTTTCTGGCTTACTTCACTCTGTATAATAGGGTCCAGTTTCATCCACCTAATTAGAACTGATGCAAATGTATTCTTTTTAATGGCTGAGTAATACTCCATTGTATATATGTACCACAGCTTTCTTATCCATTCATCTGCTGATGGACATCTAGGTTGCTTCCATGTCCTGGCTATTATAAACAGTGCTGCGATGAACATTGGGGTACACGTGTCTCTTTCCCTTCTGGTTTCCTCAGTGTGTATGCCCAGCAGTGGGATTGCTGGATCATAAGGCAGTTCTATTTCCAGTTTGTTAAGGAATCTCCACACTGTTCTCCATAGTGGCTGTACTAGTTTGCATTCCCACCAACAGTGTAAGAGGGTTCCCTTTTCTCCACACCCTCTCTAGCATTTATTACTTGTAGACTTTTGAATCACAGCCATTCTGACTGGTGTGAAATGGTACCTCATAGTGGTTTTGATTTGCATTTCTCTGATAATGAGTGATGTTGAGCATCTTTTCATGTGTTTGTTAGCCATCTGTATGTCTTCTTTGGAGAAATGTCTATTTAGTCATTTGGCCCATTTTTTGATTGGGTCATTTATTTTTCTGGAGTTGAGCTGTAGGAGTTGCTTGTATATTCTCGACATTAGTTGTTTGTCAGTTGCTTCATTTGCTATTATCTTCTCCCATTCTGAAGGCTGTCTTTTCACCTTGCTAATAGTTTCCTTTGATGTGCAGAAGCTTTTAAGGTTAATTAGGTCCCATTTGTTTATTTTTGCTTTTATTTCCAATATTCTGGGAGGTGGGTCATAGAGGATCCTGCTGTGATGTATGTCAGAGAGTGTTTTGCCTATGTTCTCCTCTAGGAGTTTTATAGTTTCTGGTCTTACGTTTAGATCTTTAATCCATTTTGAGTTTATTTTTGTGTATGGTGTTAGAAAGTGTTCTAGTTTCATTCTTTTACAAGTGGTTGACCAGTTTTCCCAGCACCACTTGTTAAAGAGATTGTCTTTAATCCATTGTATAGTCTTGCCTCCTTTGTCAAAGATAAGGTGTCCATATGTGCGTGGATTTATCTCTGGGCTTTCTGTTTTGTTCCATTGATCTATATTTCTGTCTTTGTGCCAGTACCATACTGTCTTGATGACTGTGGCTTTGTAGTAGAGCCTGAAGTCAGGTAGGTTGATTCCTCAAGTTCCATTCTTCTTTCTCAAGATCGCTTTGGCTATTCGAGGTTTTTTGTATTTCCATACAAATTGTGAAATTATTTGTTCTAGCTCTGTGAAGAATGCTGTTGGTAGCTTGATAGGGATTGCATTGAATCTATAGATTGCTTTGGGTAGTATACTCATTTTCACTATATTGATTCTTCCAATCCATGAACATGGTATATTTCTCCATCTGTTAGTGTCCTCTTTGATTTCTTTCACCAGTGTTTTATAGTTTTCTATATATAGGTCTTTAGTTTCTTTAGGTAGATATATTCCTAAGTATTTTATTCTTTCCGTTGCAATGGTGAATGGAATTGTTTCCTTAATTTCTCTTTCTGCTTTCTCATTATTAGTGTATAGGAATGCAAGGGATTTCTGTGTGTTGATTTTATATCCTGCAACTTTACTATAGTCATTGATTAGTTCTAGTAATTTTCTGGTGGAGTCTTTAGGGTTTTCTATGTAGCGGATCATGTCATCTGCAAACAGTGAGAGCTTTACTTCTTCTTTTCCAATTTGGATTCCTTTTATTTCTTTTTCTGCTCTGATTGCTGTGGCCAAAACTTCCAAAACTATGTTGAATAGTAATGGTGAAAGTGGGCACCCTTGTCTTGTTCCTGACTTTAGAGGAAATGCTTTCAATTTTTCACCATTGAGGATAATGTTTGCTGTGGGTTTGTCATATATAGCTTTGATTATGTTGAGGTATGTTCCTTCTATTCCTGCTTTCTGGAGAGTTTTGATCATAAATGGATGTTGAATTTTGTCAAAGGCTTTCTCTGCATCTATTGAGATAATCATATGGTTTTTATTTTTCAATTTGTTAATGTGGTGTATTACATGGATTGATTTGCGGATATTGAAGAATCCTTGCATCCCTGGGATAAAGCCCACTTGGTCATGGTGTATGATCTTCTTAATGTGTTGTTGGATTCTGATTGCTAGAATTTTGTTAAGGATTTTTGCATCTATGTTCATCAGTGATATTGGCCTGTAGTTTTCTTTTTTTGTGGGATCTTTGTCAGGTTTTGGTATTAGGGTGATGGTGGCCTCATAGAATGAGTTTGGAAGTTTACCATCCTCCGAAATTTCCTGGAAGAGTTTGAGCAGGATAGGTGTTAGCTCTTCTCTAAATTTTTGGTAGAATTCAGCTGTGAAGCCGTCTGGACCTGGGCTTTTGTTTGCCGGAAGATTTTTGATTACCGTTTCAATTTCCGTGCTTGTGATGGGTCTGTTAAGATTTTCTATTTCTTCCTGGTCGAGTTTTGGAAAGTTGTACTTTTCTAAGAATTTGTCCATTTCTTCCTCGTTGTCCATTTTATTGGCATATAATTGTTGATAGTAGTCTCTTATGATCCTTTGTATTTCTGTGTTGTCTGTTGTGATCTCTCCATTTTCATTTCTAATTTTATTGATTTGATTTTTCTCCCTTTGTTTCTTGATGAGTCTGGCTAATGGTTTGTCAATTTTATTTATGCTTTCAAAGAACCAGCTTTTGGTTTTGTTGATTTTTGCTATGGTCTCTTTTGTTTCTTTTGCATTTATTTCTGCTCTAATTTTTAAGATTTCTTTCCTTCTACTAACCCTGGGGTTCTTCATTTCTTCCTTTTCTAGTTGCTTTAGGTGTAGAGTTAGGTTATTTATTTGACTTTTTCCTTGTTTCTTGAGGTGTGCCTGTATTGCTATGAACTTTCCCCTTAGGACTGCTTTTACCGTGTCCCACAGGTTTTGGGTTGTTGTGTTTACATTTTCCTTCGTTTCTATGCAAATTTTGATTTCTTTTTTGATTTCTTCTGTGATTTGTTGGTTATTCAGCAGCGTGTTGTTCAGCCTCCATATGTTGGATTTTTTAATAGTTTTTCTCCTGTAATTGAGATCTAATCTTACTGCATTGTGGTCAGAAAAGATGCTTGGAATGATTTCTATTTTTTTGAATTTACCAAGGCTAGCTTTATGGCCCAGGATGTGATCTATCCTGGAGAAGGTTCCATGTGCGCTTGAGAAGAAAGTGAAATTCATTGTTTTGGGATGAAATGTCCTATAGATATCAATTAGGTCTAACTGGTCTATTGTATCGTTTAAAGTTTGTGTTTCCTTGTTAATTTTCTGTTTAGTTGATCTATCCATAGGTGTGAGTGGGGTATTAAAGTCTCCCACTATTATTGTGTTATTGTTAATTTCTTCTTTCATACTTGTTAGCATTTGTCTTACATACTGCGGTGCTCCCGTGTTGGGTGCATATATATTTATAATTGTTATATCTTCTTCTTGGATTGATCCTTTGATCATTATGTAGTGACCATCTTTGTCTCTTTTCACAGTCTTTGTTTTAAAGTCTATCTTATCTGATATGAGTATTGCTACTCCTGCTTTCTTTTGGTCCCTATTTGCATGGAAAAGCTTTTTCCAGCCCTTCACTTTCAGTCTGTATGTGTCCCCTGTTTTGAGGTGGGTCTCTTGTAGACAACATATGCAGGGGTCTTGTTTTTGTATCCATTCAGCCAGTCTTTGTCTTTTAGTTGGGGCATTCAACCCATTTATGTTTAAGGTAATTACTGATAAGTATGACCCCATTGCCATTTACTTTATTGTTTTGGGTTCGAATTTATACACCATTTTTGTGTTTCCTGTCTAGAGAATATCCTTTAGTATTTGTTGGAGAGCTGGTTTGGTGGTGCAGAATCTCTCAGCTTTTGCTTGTGTGAAAAGCTTTTGATTTCTCCTTCATACTTGAATGAGATCCTTGCTGGGTACAATAGTCTGGGCTATAGGTTATTTTCTTTCATCATTTTAAGTATGTCTTGCCATTCCCTCCTGGCTTGAAGAGTTTCTATTGAAAGATCAGCTGTTATCCTTATGGGAATTCCCTTGTGTGTTATTTGTTGTTTTTCCCTTGCTGCTTTTAATATTTGTTCTTTGTGTTTGATCTTTGTTAATTTGATTAATATGTGTCTTAGGGTGTTTCGCCTTGGGTTTATCCTGTTTGGGACTCTCTGGGTTTCTTGGACTTGGGTGATTATTTCCTTCCCCATTTTAGGGAAGTTTTCAACTATTATCTCCTCAAGTATTTTCTCATGGTCTTTCTTTTTGTCTTCTTCTTCTGGGACCCCCATGATTCAAATGTTGTAGCGTTTAATATTGTCCTGGAGGTCTCTGAGATTGTCCTCATTTCTTTTAATTCGTTTTTCTTTTGTCCTCTCTGATTCATTTATTTCTACCATTCTATCTTCTAATTCACTAATACTATCTTCTGCTTCTGTTATTCTACTATTTGTTGCCTCCAGAGTGTTTTTATTTCACTTATTGCATTATTCATTATATATTGACTCTTTTTTATTTCTTCTAAGTCCTTGTTAAACCTTTCTTGCATCTTCTCAATCCTTGCCTCCAGGCTATTTATCTGTGATTCCATTTTAATTTCAAGATTTTGGATCAATTTCACTATCATTATTCGGAATTCTTTATCAGGTAGATTCCCTATCTCTTCCTCTTTTGTTTGCTTTGGTGGGCATTTATCCTGTTCCTTTATCTGCTGGATATTCCTCTGTCTCTTCATCTTGTTTAAATTGCTGAGTTTGGGGTGTCCTTTCTGTATTCTGGCAGTTTGTGGAGTTCTCTTTATTGTGGCGTTTCCTCACTGTGTGTGGGTTTGTACAGGTGGCTTGTCAAGGTTTCCTGGTTAGGGAAGCTTGTGTCGATGTTCTGGTGGATGGAGCTGTATTTCTTCTCTCTGGAGTGCAATGAAATGTCCAGTAATGAGTTATGAGATGTCTATGGTTTTGGGGTGACTTTGGGCAGCCTGTATCTTGAAGCTCAGGGCTGTGTTCCTTTGTTGCTGGAGAATTTGCTTGGTATGTCTTGCCCTGGAACTTGTTGGCCCTTGTGTGGTGCTTGGTTTCAGTGTCAGTATGGAGGCGTTTGATGAGCTCCTGTCAATTAATGTTCCTTGGAGTCAGGAGTTCCCTGGAGTCAGGGTTTGGACTTAAGCCTCCTACTTCCAGTTATTGGTCTTATTTTTACAGTAGTTTCAAAACTTCTCCTTCTATACAGCACCATTGATAAAACATCTACTTTAAAGATGAAAAGTTTCTCTACTGTGAGGGTCACTCAGAGAGGTTCACAGCATTACATGGAGAAGAGAAGAGGGAGGAGGGAGTTAGAGGTGACCCAAATGAGATGAGGTGGAATCAATAGTGGAGAGAGTGGGCTAGCCAGTAGTCACTTCCTTATGTGCACTCCACAACTGGACCGCTCAGAGATGTTCATGGAGTTATACAGAGAAGAGAAGAAGGAGGCAGGAGACAGAGGTGGCCAGAAGGATAAAAGGGGGAGATGAAAAGGATGGAGACAGATCCAGCCAGTAATCAGTTCCCTAAGTGTTCTCCACCGTCTGGAACACACAGAAATTCACAGAGTTGGGTAGAGTAGAGAGGGGTTAGGGAGGAGATACAGGTGACCTGGTGGAGAAAATGGAGAGTCCAAAGGGAGAGAGAGCAGTGAAGCCAGTAATCTTGTTCCCTAGTGAAAAATGGGTCCTGAAAATTGGGTTCTTAAAGGTACAAAATTGGTAACAAATACATAAAAGCAAAAATTAAAAATCTATAGTAGAGTTTGGAATTTCAAAAATACAATGTTAAAGAAAAGAAGAAAAAGAAAGAAAACCAAACCAAAACAAAACACGGTCAAAAAATTATAAAATATATATATGAAGTTTGCTGAAGAAGAAAAAAAAAATAGGGTCTTTTTTTTTTTTTTTTTTTTTTTTTTTGCAAAGTAATAGTTATAAAAGTGAAAATTAAAGGACAATAGAGGACTTAAAATTTTTTTAAAAAAATTAAAAAAAAAAGCAAGAAAGATTGATCATAAAAATAGTAAAAATATATCTAGGTCTTTCTCTGGTTTTGTTGTGAGTATTGTGGGTTCAGTTCATTTTAGGCTAGTTCCTTAGTCCGACTTATATTTCTCAAGATCTATAGGCCCCTTCCTATGTAATCCGTAGTAACCACAGAGTTTTAATCTATGGCCTGTAGCTTCCAAGGCATTTCCCTCTGTTATAGCTTTTTCTGTTTGCTGGTCTCTTCAGTGTCTGGTTCCTGCCCTGACACAAAGGGGACGGTTGAGGACACTATTTTTTTTTATTATTATTTTTTTTTAGGCTCACTTGTTCAGCCGCGCTGTGGGGAGGGAGGGAGGGATGCTGCAAACAGATAACACTGGCGTGCGCTCCCAGTGCCTCAGCCACGCTGGGTCTGCCCCCGCTCACGGCGCGTGTAGCCTCCCTGCCCACACTGCTCGGGCTCTAGGTTGTTCCGCCTCTAGGTTGTTCCGCCGGGAACAATCAGAGGCCGGCCCTGGGCTGAGCTCCCAGGTCCAAGCCGCTCAGGTTCAGGCACTCGGGTAGTCCTCAGAGGCGCAGACTCGGTTGGGCCTGCGTTTTGTGCTCTTCCCAGATCCGAGCAGCTCAGGTGATGTGTTTGGCGGGCGCCAATGCTGCGACTTATCACCTCCCCGCCACTCGGTTATCTGGGTGTAAAACCGGTGCACCTTCTCAGGCAGATGTTGACCGTCCAGACCCCCAAGAAGTTTTAATTAGCAAAGAAGCCTGCTTACAGTTTTATAGATAGTGTCTCTCTGGGGCTGCGATTGCCCCCTTCCGGCTCTGGCTGCCTGTCACCGGAGGGGGAAGGTCTGCAGCCGGCTATCTCTGTTCAGTCCTTTGTTCTGTGCGCGGGCCTGGCGGTGTCTTAGGCTAGGGCTGGCTTTTCGCGTGGTAGATATCCCACAGTCTGGTTTGCTAGCCCAAATTATTTCGCTCAGATAGCGCTCAGGACATTCAGCCCGATTCTTACTCTAAGGGACACAGCCCGAGCCGCGCTTCCCTGCCCAGCCCCCACTTGCTAATGCCGTGTGCAGGCGTCTGCACTGCTTCTCCGCTGGGGGAGTTACCGTAGGGCTCACAATCTGCGATTTTTAATTGTTTATTTTTTTTTTTTTCCTCCCTTTTATGTTGCCCTCTGTGCTTCCAAAGCTCGGCACAGATTCGGCAGTGAGAAGGTTTCCTGGTGTTTGGAAACTTCTCTCTTTTTAAGACTCCCTTCCCAGGACGGAACTCTGTCCCTCCCTCTTTTGTCTCTTTTTTTGTCTTTTATATTTTTTCCTACCTCCTTTCGAAGAGTTGGGCTGCTTTTCTGGGTGCCTGATGTCCTTTGCCGGCATTCAGAAGTTGTTTTGTGGAATTTACTCGACGTTTAAATGCTCTTTTGATGAATTTGTGGGGGAGAAAGTGTTCTCCCCATCCTACTCCTCCGCCATCTTGGCTCCTCCTCCTATTTTTTTAAATATAAAAACTTTTCACACAAATACAGAGCCAGAACCATATTCTTGGATACGATAATGAATTCAGAATATCAAGTATGTATTTATACACATGTATAGGCACAGCATCCAGAGAAGGCAATGGCACCCCACTCCAGTACTCTTGCCTGGAAAATCCCATGAGTGGAGAAGCCTGGTAGGCTATAGTCCATGGGGTTGCGAAGAGTCAGACACAACTGAGCGACTTCACTTTCACTTTTCACTTTCATGCATTGGAGAAGGAAATGGCAACCCACTCCAGTGTTCTTGCCTGGAGAATCCCAGGGAGAGGGGAGCCTGGTGGGCTGCCGTTTATGGGATCACACAGAGTCGGACATGACTGAAGCGACTTAGCAGCAGTAGCAGCAGCAAAGACACAGCATATTACAAATAAATATAATGAAAGTTATTATAATAAAATATTGTGTTAATAACAAAGCCAAGTTAAGACCTGTTTTTAAAAATAAATTACATTTTCTTTGTACCCTGGAGTAAATCTAAGACTTTGGAGCAGAGTATTTAGCAAACATCAGGAATATATATATACCATATAAAAATTCATGAGGTTGTATACAGGACAGAGTTATTTAGCAAGGTTGGGTTGCTCCAAAATATACTTTTCCAAAAAAGGTCTATTTTCAGGACTGGCTTTTGGTCAGCTCTTAGGAATAAAGCTTTAGAAATAATCAGTCTTAAAAGTGTTTTGGTACACCTGAAACTTTGGGCCACATCTTAGTAATATGACCAGGTGGTTTATGCTAGCAATGTAGTTAATGATGACTACCTGCTTTTGTTCTGATGGTCTGAAATCTGAATACTGGACGTCAGTCATGCATACACTACATACTTACATTACTCATCCTAGTAAAAATCCTGGCTAAGTCTCAGGTGTGCCCATGGTTGGCAACACTTTGCATGTGTTGTCACACATCCTTCTTGGAAGAAATAAGTATATCCTGTGAGAATCCACAGAGAGGGGATACCAGCCTCTTTCACCTAATTTCTCCCAGACTTCTTTCATGCTCCTCACCTTTTCTCTTTGCTTTTTTTAACTGGTATCTTTTGCTGTAGGCAGTAACCATGAGTGTCACACTCCTGAGTCCTATGTGTCTTTAAAAACAAATCATTGTGCCTGATGGTTGTCCTGTGGATATCCTATACAGAGAGTGACAGAGCATTTGTCACAAAAAATATCTGCTCCAATTGCCCATAATAATAAAAATTTAAAAAATCAGAATGATGGCATATATCACACCCGTAGGATATTCAAAGGAAAAACAATGAAAAGTTTCTTTTATACAAACACTCAAACTTCCCATTTCTGAGAATTAACTCCTTCAGTCAATTCAGTTCAGTCCTTCAGTTGTGTCCAACTCTTTGCGACTCTATGGACCGCAGACTTCCCTGTCCATTACCAACTTCTGGAATTTACTCAAACTCACATCCATTGAATCAGTGATGCCATCCAAGCATCTCATCCTCTGTCTTCCCCTTCTCCTCCCACTTTCAGTCTTTCCCAGCATCTGGGTCTTTTCAAATGAGTCAGTTCTTCACATCAGTTGGCCAAAATATTGGAGTTTAAGCTTCAACATCAGTCCTTTCAATGAATATTCAAGACTGATTTCCTTTAGGATGAACTGGTTGGATCTCTTTGCAGTCCAAGGGAGTCTTAAGAGTCTTCTCCAACACCACAGTTCAAAAGCATCAATTCTTCGTGCTCAGCTTTCTTTATAGTCCAACTCTCACGTCCATACATGACTACTGGAAAAACCATAGCTTGGACTGGATGGAACTTTGTTGACAAAGTAATGTCTCTGCTTTTTAATATGCTGTCTAGATTGGTCATAACTTTTCTTCCAAGGAGCAAGCGCCTTTTAATTTCATGGCTGCAGTCACCATCTGCAGTGATTTTGGAGTCGATTTACTCCTTAAATCTGATTTAATCCTCTGCTACTCATAGAGTCCTTGATTTATGCTTTTACATGATATTTATATTCATACCTACTTGCATACACATGATCACTCAGTCATATCTGACTCTTTGCAACCCTATGAACTATTGCCTGCCAGCTCTTCATGGAATTCTCCAGGCAAGAATCCTGGAGTTGGTAGCCATTCTCTTCTCCAGTGAATCTTCCTGACTCAGGGATTGAACCCAAGTCACCCGCATTGCAAGCAGATTCTTTACCATCTGAGCCACCATGGAAGCCCCATCTATATTCATATGCTTGCCTATATTCCTTTTGCTTTTCATAACTCTTTTTATATTTGTATTTGTATATACAAATATATTATTTGTATATATCATCATATAAATTGGAAATTCCAAGTACTACAATGAAGACAATAAAAAATAAATATTAAAGTGATCAGAAAATAAAACGGTCATTATTTACAGATACATAATTATGTACCATTAGAATTAATAAGGGAATTTAGAAAGTTGACATACAGATTGATTTTAAAATATTAATTCAACATGTTAGCAAAAACACTTAGAAAATGTAATTCCCAAAATAAAACAACTTGTTAATTGCATTAACCTTCGAATTCATCTTTTTAAAATACAAATGTAAAAACAAAATTAATAACTTTATACAGAAACCCAATATATTACAGAGAATAATTAAATACATTCTCAAAAACAATGGAATATACTCTGTTTATGGATTGACTGACCCAATATTGTAAAAAATGTACTTTATGCCCAATTGGTTGTCAGTATCTAATGCAATCTCAGTCAACACCTTAATATATTCTGATTGTAAAATTTAACAGAGATTATATGTCTCATTTGGAAATGAAAATGGTGAATAATACAAAGGAAATCTTAAATGAGAAGGAAAACAAAGTTGGAGAATATAGACTACCAAATATCATGCCCTATTAAATAATTGCAGCAGTGTTATCTCACTAATCCTCTCTAGTGCTATCTAATGCACTGTCTGACAAAGATAGACAAAGAAAAACATGTGTAAAAGAATGAAACAGAGGTACAAACAGAAACCTACAAATATATATTCAGTCAACTTATGGCATAGATGATACTGCAGGGCAGGTTTAAAGTTATAATTCTTTAATACATATAATGTTGGTTGATGTGTTTATCTATATGGAAAAAATTAATTACAATCCTACTGTCCATGATATAGGAAAATCAATTCTGGAAAAATTACAGATTTTAACTTAAAAGCAAAACAATGAAACTATTATCAAAAATGCCAAGTAGGTAAAAATAAAATTTTAAAATTAAGATATTCTTAATACTTATAAAACTAAGAAGTTATATAAAGATTATATATATATATATATATATATATATTAAAAAAATCAATATGAAAGTGAAATTGAAGTTGCTCAGTCCTGTCCCACTCTTTGCAACCCCACGGACTATACCCTACCAGGCTCCTCAGTCCATGGAATTTTCCAGGCAAGAGTACTGGAGTGGGGTGCCATTGCCTTCTCCAGGGGATCTTTCCAACCCAGGGATTGAACCCGGATCTCCTGCATTGCAGGGAGATGCTTTACCATCTGAGCCACCAGAGAAGTCCAATATGAAAGAGGCACGCAATCCAATAGACAAATGGCAAAAGATTTTAATGATCAAGTCACAAAAATGTATAATCAAAGAGCCAGTAAAAGTATCAGAAGATGTCTAAATATATTAAACAACAGAGCTTATGTAAATTAAGGCTACAATAAGATACTGCTGCTGCTGCTGCTGCTGCTGCTAAGTCACTTCAGTCGTATCTGACTCTGTGCGACCCCATAGATGGCAGCTCACCAGGCTCTGCCATCCCTGGGATTCTCCAGGCAAGAACACTGGAGTGGGTTGCCATTTCCTTCTCCAATAAGATACTACTTCACATATAATGGGAGGACTATGTTAAGTGAAATAACCCAGGGACAGAAGGATAAATATTACATGATACTACTTGTATGAGAAACCTAAAATACTCAAATAAGAAGCAAATAGAACATGGCTCTCAGAAACCACCGGGAGGGAGAAATAGGGAGAAACTACACCAATGTTCAATCGGTATAGTTTCGGTAATGTAAGATGAACTAGTTCTAGAGATATGATGTTGGAGAAGGCAATAGCAACCCACTCCATTATTCTTGCCTGGAGAATCCCAGGGACAGAGGAGCCTAGTGGGCTGCCTTCTATGGGGTCACACGACTGAAGTGAGTTAGCAGCAGCAGCAGCAGCAGAGATACAATGTACAGCACAGTGCCCATAATCAACAATACTGGATTATACACTAAAATAAATTGTTGAGAATGTCCCTTTTTATCTATAAATAGAGATTGTTGTTGTTGTTGTTGCGGTGAGAACTTTCAAATCTACTCTCAGCAACTTTCAGATATGCAATAGAGTATTTTTTTTATTTTATTTTATTTTTAAACTTTACAATATTGTATTGGTTTTGCCAAATATCGAAATGAATCCGCCACAGGTATACATGTGTTCCTCGTCCTGAACCCTCTTCCCTCCTCCCTCCCCATACCATCCCTCTGGGTCGTCCCAGTGCACCAGCCCCAAGCATCCAGTATCGTGCATCGAACCTGGACTGGCAACTCGTTTCATACATGATAGTATACATGTTTCAATGCCATTCTCCCAAATCTTCCCACCCTCTCCCTCTCCCACAGAGTCCATAAGACTGTTCTAACTACCGTTGCCAAGTGGTATATTTTATCCTCATGACTTCCAGCTGGATGGCTGTACATTTTGACTCCCTTCACTTGTTTCACACCCAAATTCACCCCAACAACCACATGTTGTGCTTGCCTCTGGTAGTGAGCTTTGCTTCTTTGTTTAGATTTCACATATAAGTGATATTATACGTTATTTTTCTTTCTCTGGCTTATTTCACTTAGCGTAATGCCCTCAAGGCCCGTACGTGTTGACAAATGACAGAATTTCATTATTTTCATGATTTAATAATATTCCATTTTATGTACATGAATATATATATATATACACATGCATACTTCATATATGTATATATACGCACACATACATTATTTCATCCATTCATCTGTGGATGGGCACTTATGTTGTATCCATTTTGGCTATTGAACATAATGCTCCAGTGAACATGTGAGGGCATATAACTTTTCATGTGAGTGTGTTTATTTTTATTTCTTGGATAAGTACCCAAAATTGGAATTTCTTGATCATATGGTACCTCTATTTTTATTTTTCTGAGGAAGCTCCATACGTTTTCCATAGTGGCTGCATCAGTTTACATCCCCACCAACAGTGCACAAGGATTCCTTTTCTCCATATCCTTGCCAACACTTGTTATTTCTTATCTTTTTGATAATAAACATTCCAACAGGTGTGAGGTGCTATGGTGATTTTGGTTTGCATTTTCCTGATAATTAGCAATGTTGAGCATCTTTTCATGTATCTGTTGGCCATCTGTATGTTTTCTTTGGAAAAATTATCCATTCAGATTTCCTATCCATTTTTATTGGATTGTTTGTATTTTGCTATCTAATAATATGAATTTGATAATTTTTATACAGCTTGGGTATTAACCCCTTATCAGATATATGATATGCAAATATATTCTTTTATTCAGTAAGTTACCTTTTCATTTTGTTGATGGGTAGATATCATGTTAAGTGTGCTAACCAAATAAAAAAAAAAAAAGAGACCGAAGCAATGTTTTGCAGGTAATAAATATGTTTTTTACTTTGATTGCACTGCTGGTTTCATGGACATTTGCATACATCCAAACTCATCAAATTGTGTACACTTCTTTGTTGTTTCTTGAACCTACTCTATATAAAGTGTAGTCTTCATAACACATTATCTCCCAATAATTCATCATGGATTTTCCAATAGTGAGAATACTGATGCCATTTTCACCTTGAGAATATTTTTATTAATTATACACATCATCAAATATTCAGTTTATATTTCAAAGTTGACTCAGTGCTGCCTATATTTTCTTTGGTTTTATCATCCATCAAAATTCATATATTGCAATTGGTATGTACTGATCATATGTTTCTTTTAAATCAGAATAAACCCTTTTCCCCACTCCCAATACTTCATTGCTTTGGTTTTTCTTTTACTATTTCCATAGGCCCAGGTCAATTTCATTATGGATCAGCCTACATTGTGGATTTTTCTCAGCAGTAAAATTATAGATTTTTCTATATCGTGCAGGATAAATATTTTTGAGGAGTAAGTATGTAGGGAGGAGGGTGTAAAAATGTCACTTCAGTAATTGCTGGTGTGTTTTTATTTGTATCGTGTTAAAAAACAGCAAATATTAGATTGTTTCACTATAAGAATACCTTGGAGACATTACAGGGTTGGTTCCAGACCATTGCAATAAAGTGAATCACAGGGAATTTTGGTTTCCTAGTGCTTACAGAATTTAGGTACAGACTGTACTGTATACTATCAGGTATAAAATAGCTTTTAGACTATTAAATCTAACTTGTAGACTATTAGGTCTAAAAGAGGTATATACTTTAATTGCAAAACCTTGCTAAAAATACTCACAGTATCACTTATCACAGACCACCATAACAAATGCTATAATCAGGAAAATGTTTGAAATACCTTGAAAATTCCTGAAATGTGGCACAGAGACAAGACATGAGCAAAAGCTGGTGGGAAAATGTCACTGATAGACTTGTAGAGTTGCCACAAACCTTTAAATAACAGTCATATGGTCTTTTTATTTGACAGCTGTAACTGCTTAAATGAAATCACCCACTGTCCACTCCATTCATAGTCCTTTTGCCTAATAAAATGTACATAGATGTCTTCCATCTCAACCTGTCTGCTTTGAATTTGCTTCCTCCCCACTGCCATCCAAATATGCTCCTCTTTCTGTATCTTTTTATTTTATTGATATTTTGTCCTCATTTATGAAAGCAGAAATTTAAAAAAACATCCTTCAAAGGAAACATAAACTTTGTATCTGGTCTGTACAGTCATACAATTTATGGCCTTTGCTCCTTCTCATTAGGTTCCTATCTCTTAACATATTTGCTCATTCACCTTTGCTACCCTTCTCCTTTGACAATACCTGAATTTTTTTTTTTTTAACTTCATGCTTGCTTGATGTCTAGGATCCATGCTTCCTGCCTATTTCATGACCGTCTCTTTACCCAGGTTCAAGTCTTTCCATTTTTAATTTGACGTTTTTCTTATGTGTGACTATGATTCCCAAAAAGAAGTAATTCCTTAAGATCAAAGATCATGCCAGTTAAATTCAGTTTGTCATTGCTACATTCTCATGGCTAAATGGTAAAAATGTAATTTAAATATTTAGTTAAATTAATAATTTTAGTTAAGTGATTTGATATTACTTTGATTTTTAAAAAAAGATGACTCCACATACAGTGCTTATATATATGGCTTAGAAATTTTGAATAGAAGACATCTTATAATAAAATAATTATGTTAAGTATTATATAAAACAAAATAAACACTTTCACATACATGCATACACCCTTCCACACAAGCACACTAACAAAGGAAAAAGAGAAAAATTGGAAAACATCCACAATTCATTACAGAACCCAATATAGATGTAAATCAATTCCTTGAAAGCATTTCCCTATTTGTGTCCTTCTCCTGAATTATTTTGTCCCTAATGGTCTTTAAAATATTTTCCTTTAAATGATTAATTGAAAGTTTAATGTTCAATTTGAGTATTATTATAATATAGCTATTTTCAATTTCTATCAGTATGTAAGATATTTAATTTCTTTACTCAAAATCATAGTCTAAATGTAACATTTGTATATTTAGTGATCTCTAAAAATTAATCACTTCATTCTCTACAGAAGTAGAGAAGGCTCTTCACTGGATTCTTGAGATATTATTTTATTCTTTTTTACAGCCATTCATATTCACCATTTATAGTCTTGTTACAAAAGTGCTCAGATTTTTAAGGTGAAAGCCAGAAAATATAAAATATATAATAACATGCTTAATAATCAAGTAATTTTTGATCAGTATTTACTGAAGTTATTTAATTGTAGGATGTTTGGCCACCAGCCTCCCTTGAGGTATCGTTTCTAAAACACATGCAGGTAAAATATTACCCTAGAGTAAATCCATTATCCACTAGGTGGTAGCATACCCTTTCTTATTTTATAACAATAGTCTGAATTTTCAATTTATTCTTTTAAATTTTGAATGCGAAGAATGAAGTACTTGCAAAACAAGTTTAGTACTGTTATATGTTTGTATTATCTCATTTTTTATTTTGAGTTTTTCTATAAGATTTTTCAAATCGTCTATTTTGCTTCCTGATTAGGAAAGGAACTATCGATAATACAATAGTTTTATTGTTCAGATAATACAGCTATAAATAAATATGTGAATATACATGGATATATGTGTCTCCTAATTTATAACAAGAAATTTAGGAATTTTCAATAGCATATATTACAGTATTATCTACTTTGTTTCAGTCTATATTATTTTAGATGCTTAAGTTTTTATTTTATTGGAAAAAATATCTCTTCATCCAAATTGTGAATAGAATTGTTTCATTGGAGGTACTATTCTTAATAAGAAAGTGTTCAAAATTTCAGTATTCTGAGGCGAATAGAAAGGTCAATTATGATAATTCATTTTTTCAAAGGTGATAGCATTTATTAATATTGATTAATTACTTCTCTCTGGCTATTTTCCACAAATAATTTTTTGTAACAACTAAACTAGAAAAATTAATTTCATGTTGTTTTTGATACTTTCAATACTTAAGGAAATTAATCCAATGGAAAATAATCCATATTTCAGCATATATAGACATCTGCTTGAAAATGTTATTTCTTGCAATTGCTACATTTATCTATCAAATAAGATGACTTTATTACAGAGTGTTTTCACTTTTCACTTTCATGCATTGAAGAATGAAATGGCAACCCACTAACCCACTCCAGTGTTCTTGCCTGGAGAATCCCAGGGACAGGGGAGCCTGGTGGGCTGCCGTCTATGGGGTCGCATAGAGTCAGACACGACTGAAGTGACTTAGCAGCAGCAACAAAGAAATAAGGTATTAGAACCGTTCAACTGATATTGCTGCAGATTGAAGTTGAGATAACATTTCTGGAAGGCTATCTTAAACCACATTGTAATAAAGATAATCATTGACATGGAGTCAAATTTCTTGAAATGCATTTCAATATATATTTATAAAAGTGTGCAGCAATTTAACTATGAAGTTGTTTATTCCAACATTATCCATAGTAGTGAAGAATTTGATGCTGTCTGGACATAAAACAGTATGGAATTTTAAAAATCATTAATTATTCCATTAATGGAGTTTCCATGAAGGAAAATAACCATTAAGCATGCTTCTATAATAATTCACACGAATATCTATAGAATATTAATTTGCATGGAAAAAAAAAACAATGATATATCCTTAGTCAAAATCCCAAATTATTATTAGATTATGGGCACATTGCATGAGAAGACATCTATAGTATTCTATATAGATTTCTACATATTTTTATATATACTCTATAACATATTTTAGTTATATTTTTACCTTAAAAAATAAAAACATTGTATGAAAGCAAAATAATACATAATTTTGCATAGTTGAAATGGATCTACATTGCGATCTTATGTTTACTAATTTATTTATAGTGGACATGCTTATATAAAAAGATGAATAATATATTTAAAAATGTAGTTTATGAAAATTTCTACAAGTAATTATTATTATTATGAAAATAGATGAAGTCAAAATGTAAGTTTCAAGTTTGTTACCATTTATTTAATGTAGCTGTGCTGTGCTTAGTCGAGTCTGGACTGTACCCCATCAGGATCCTCTGTTCATGGGGATTTTGCAGGCAAAAATACTGGAATGGGTTGCATGCCCTTCTCTAGGGCATCTTCCCAACCCAGGGATCAAACCCAGGTCTCCCGCATTGCAGGTGGATTCTTTACCATCTGAGCCACCAGGGATTTAACTATATAAATAATGTGTTCATTGAATACTAGTTTTAAAAAATCTTCACGTGTGAAGCATAACGTGTGTGATAATTGTGACATGTGAGGACATAACAAAAAGGCAGCATTCTGCAAATCAGGAGGGAGTCTCATCAGACACTAAATCGGCCAGTACAGTGATCTTTGACTTCTGAGACCTCATAACCGTGAGAAGAAATGTTTTGTTGTTTAAGCCACCTATCCTATAGCATTTTGTTACTGCAGCCAGAGCCGACTAAGACACTTTCTTATATAACTGAAGCTTTGTACCTGCAGACAAGCAAGTCCACGTTTCTCCCTCTTCCAGCCCCTGCAACCACTGTTCTACTTTGTATTTTAATTTAGCTTATCAGTGCTTTATAAATGTTTATATTTTAGTTGAGATATATTGTTAATTTTGTCTCTATGTAGCTTGTGTTTTGGGTTTCCATCATAAATGGCACACTTTAAAATTTTTAAATGTTCAATAATTTGCTACTGAAATATAGAAATAGAAGTGATATGAATTATTGGCCTTGTATTTTGCAAAATACTAAGCTTATTAGTTTTTTAGTGTTTTTATAGCTTTATAGGATCGTCTTCAATCGAAATAATCTTTCTCTCTGCAAATTAAGACAGTTTTGTTTCTTTGTTTTCAATCTTCTTCTCTTTTATACTTCTTTTTCTTGTTTTATGGCACTGGCTGGAATATCCAGTACAACATTGAACAGAATGGACATCCTGGTCATCTTCCCAGTGTAAGGGAAAGTGATCCTATCACTCATGATTAATGACAATTTGTGTTCATATAGGTCTGCTGGCAATATATGCACTCCATTTAATCTATTTGAACAAATTTAAGTGCTTACATTTTTGAAAAATATGTGTCTGGGTACAGAATTAGATATTGACAGTGGTTTGCTTGAGCATTATAAAAGGATCAGTGCATTCTCTTTCCACCCATATCATTTCAGCTAAGAAGCATGCTTGTATTCTTGTATTTTTCTGCACATAATGGGTTTTTCACCTCTGGCTGTTTTAAGATCTTCTTTTTTAGTATTGATTTTCAATAATTTGATATTGCATGCTTTGGTGTGGTGTTCTGTATGTTTATCTTGGTCTGAGTTTTTGAGGTTCCTGAGTCTTTGCATTTAGACTTTTCATAAAATTTAAAAAGTGTTCAGTTATTTTTGCTTCACTATTTGTGTATGCCCTTCTCTTTCTTGTATTCAAGTAATGTATATATTTGAATGCTTGATATTGTTCTAGGTTTTAAAGAGGGTCTGGTTAAGTTTTCAGTGAATATGTATATTCACTTATGTCATCATTTTTCTTTTTCTCTCTTGTGTGTTATTTTATATTTTATGTTTTCTGTTTAATAAATATTTTCTTCAATAGTACCTGAAGTGCTGTTAAGTTTCAGGTGTATTATTTTCTTTTAGAATTTATTTTTGGAGATTCTTATATCCTTCTTTTCTCTTCCATTAAATTCATTTATTATTTTCATCATTAGTGTTTATATTCCTATTGTTGACTATTCTTCTCCTGATTTTGTATCATAGTTTTCTGCTTGTTTATTTTTTTGGGGGGGTATCAGATATATACATCATCCAGTCTTTAGTGTTGGATTTTGTCATACTCTTTAATCTTGAAATCTATTCTGATAAATTGCTTGAAGATCAGTTTGAACTTTTAAATGTATATTTGTAAGCTCTCTTAGAATAGGTGTAGAACAGCTTTTGCTCTTAAGTTAATTAACCACACTTCTTAGGTATGAATTTTTGGGAATCTCTGATGAATGTGCTATTATTTAAAAGGGGTCTTTCATATCTTTTTGTGATCTCTTATAATTTTTTGACTTGAAACTACCTAGTAATTTTTATTTCCCTGGAATATGTGCTTTCTAGGCCTCAGGGTGCATAATCAGATTGGTAGTAAACTAAAATTTCCAAGGTGACTCACTCATATATCTGGAATTACTTTCTGGGAATTATCTGAACCAAGTAGCTCAACTCCATAAATTATAGTTCCATTGTCCTTTTCAACTCTGATACCTGTTTCATCAATTGAGTGAAATTGTTGGTCCCTGTTTTGCTGGCTTCCATCCGGAATTGGAGTCTGTATACATACATATAGGAAAAGGAGTACGTCAAGGCTGTATATTGTAACCCTGCTTATTTAACTTATATGCAGAGTACATCATGAGAAATGCTGTGCTGGAAGAAGCACAAGCTGAAATCAAGATTGTCGGGAGAAATATCAATAACCTCAGATATGCAGGTGACACCACCCTTATGGGAGAGAGTGAAGAGGAACTAAAAAGCCTCTTGATGAAAGTGAAAGTAGAGCGTGAAAAAGTTGGCTTAAAGCTCAACATTCAGAAAACTAAGATCATGGAATCTGGTCCCATCACTTCATGGGAAATAGATGGGGAAACAGTGGAAACAGTGTCAGACTTTATTTTGGGGGGCTTCAAAATCACTGCAGATGGTGATTGCAGCCATGAAATTAAAAGACGCTTGCTCCTTGGAAGGAAAGTTATGACCAAACTAGATAGCATATTCAAAAGCAGAGACATTACTTTGCCAACAAAGGTCCGTCTAGTCAGGGCTATGATTTTTCCAGTAGTCATGTATGCATGTAATAGCTGGACTGTGAAGAAATCTGAGCACCGAAGAATTGATGCTTTTGAACTGTGGTGTTGGAGAAGACTCTTGAGAGTCCTTTGGACTGCAGGGGGATCCAACCAGTCCATTCTGGAGGAGATCAGTCCTGGGTGTTCTTTAGAAGGAATGATGCTAACGGTGAAACTCCAGTACTTTGGTCACCTCATGTGAAGAGTTGACTCATTGAAAAAGACTCTGATGCTGGGAGGGTTTGGGGGCAGGAGGAGAAGGGGACGACGGAGGATGAGATGGCTGGATGGCATCACCAACTCAATGGACGTGAGTTTGAGTGAACTCCGAGAGGTGGTAATAGACAGGGAGGCCTGGTGTGCTGCAATTCATGGGGTCGCAAATAGTTGGACACGGCTGAGCGTCTGAACTGAACTGATACATACATATATAACATACAGTCCTTATGGCAACCTACTCCAGTATTCTTGCCTGGGAAATCCCATGGACTAAGGAGCCTGGGGGGCTACAGTCCATAAGTTTATAAACAGTCAGATGCAACTGAGCATGCACATATATTTCATATAGCCCGATGACCTGGGTGATGGTAAGAGTCACCTGATTGTTTTCCTTTCTCTACCTGCTGCCTTTTGTTCAACATCAAATACATGTTTTCTGTATTTTGTCCATCTTTCTACTTGTTTATTTTGTGTGGGCAGCATAGGGACAATGTTACTCTCTTATGCATAAAAGCAGTGCCAGGAAGCAATGTTCCATGACTAGTTTTCTATTTCTTCATGGTCTAAACTTTCTGAGTAAAAATCTTAAGCAATCAAGAAATGAGCAAGTAGCTTGGAAGTTAGAGATCCTGTATTCTCTCTAGTGGTTTACAGTTTTATCTCCCCAAATGGCAATGAATTTAGAGATTTTCACCTTTTATCCACAGAAAGATTTTGTTTATCTTAGAAAGATAAGGTCTCTTTCTTCCTGAGGGGAAGAGGGAAGTTGTGTAATCCTGCCCTAAGTAAGCTTAAAGATTCATAATTTTAGAGTTTCCCTACCATGAGGAAAACCCACATTTTGCATGAACAGGTGGCATCTGAATCACACTGTGTTCTCTCATGAGGAACTTGGTGCATGTGAAACTGTCACTAAGATTTTATTCAAGTAAAAAGTTGGTCTGCTTTTGATCCAGAAAGCTCATGTTTACTGTCAAGAAAAAATAAATAAATAAAACATTAAACACACTGAGCAAATATCACAATAATGTTTTATTAAATGATACCCTCAACTTCAAACTACGGTTTTGATACCAGTAATATGGTTAAGATAGCAGCATTAAGCATGCTCTGAAAGTGTTGCACTCAATATGCCAGCAAATTTGGAAAATTCAGCAGTGGCCACAGGACTAGAAAAGGTCAGTTTTCATTCCAATCACAAAGAAAGGCAATGCCAAAGAATACTCATACTACCACACAATTGCACTCATCTTACATGCTAGCAAAGTAATGCTCAAAATTCTCCAAGCCAGGCTTCAACAGTACTTGGACTGTGAACTTCCAGATGTTCAAGCTGGATTTAGAAAAGGCAGAGGAGCCAGAGATCAAATTGCCAACATCTGTTGGATCATCGAAAAGGCAAGAGGGTTCCAGAAAAATATCTACTTCTCCTTTATTGACTATGCCAAAGCCTTTGACTGTGTGGATTACAACAAACTGTGGAAAATTCTTCAAGAGATGGGAATACCAGACCATCTGACCCACCTCCTGAGAAATCTGTATGCAGGTCAAGAAGCAACAGTTAGAACGGGACATGGAAAAACCAGCTGTTTCCAAATCTGGAAAGGAATATGTCAAGGCTGCATATTGTCATGCTGCTTACTTAACTTGTATGGAGAGTACATCATGAGAAATGCTGGAGTGGATGAACCACAAGCTGGAATCAAGATTGCTGGGAAAAATATCAATAACCTCATATATACAGATGACACCACCCTTATGGCAGAAAGCAAAGAAGAAATAAAGAGTCTCTTGATGAAAGTGAAAGAGGAGAGTGAAAAAGTTGGTTTAAAACTCAACATTCAGAAGACCAAGTTCATGGCATCTGGTCTCATCACTTCATGGCAAAAAGATGGTGAAACAGTAGAAACAGTGACAGATTTTTTTTTTGGGGGGGGGGTCCAAAATCACTGCAGATGGTGACTGAAGCCAAATTAAAAGACACTTGCTCTTGGAAGAAAAGTTATGAGCAACCTAGACAGCATATTAAAAAGCAGAGATGTTATTTTGCCAACAAAGGTCTGCCTAGTCAATGCTTTGGTATTTCCAGTAGTCATGTATGGGGGGGAGAGTTGGACTATAAAGAAATCTGAACACTGAAGAATTGATGCTTTTGAACTGTGGTGTTGGAGAAGAGTCTTGAGAGTCCCTTGGCAGCAAGGAGATCCAACCAGTTCATCCTAAAGGAAATCAGTCTTGAATATTCATTGAAAGGACTGATGTTGAAGCTGAAACTCCAATATTTTGGCCACCTGATGAGAAGAACTGACTCATTTGAAAAGAACCTGATGCTGGGAAAGATTGAAGTTGGAAGGAGAAGGGGACGACAGTGGATGAGATGGTTGGATGGCATCACCGACTCAATGGACATGGGTTTGAATAAACTCTAGGAGTTGGTGATAGACAGGGAGGGCTGGCATGCTGCAGTCCATGAGGTCAAAAAGAGTCGGAGACAACTGGTGACTGAACTGAAATGAAGCATCATTAAGGAAATACAGTTAGCTATATTTAAAGCAGAAATCATACAGTTGAACATCAGATACAATACCAAAGATTTCATAGTATAACTCAAGATGGTAGTTGCTACAATTTAGAATCCATGCGTCTATCTTTATGTTATTGTAATTACTGATTTACTTTTTTTACTTCAAGATTCATGTGCTTTTTTCAAAAACCTTTGTAGCCTTATATTAGTTACTAGATAATTTCTGCGATCATGGATTATATATGAACAGTACCTAATCATTAGCAATGAAGCACGTTCTTTACATTTATATTTTTGAATAAACTTTATAATCTCTTGAATTGCTGTTTGTGAGATATGTGAAATAGTGTTTAAGTAAAAAAAAAAAAAAGTGATGTATTGTTTTTTAAATAGTCTTTGTTGCCCCAAGAAGAATACTTTCCCCTCCAGCTTTATTCAGGTATAACTGATATAAAATCAACTGCATATAATTAACATACACAATATGGTGATTTGGGAAATATATATACACATATAATCATCACCACAATACACATGTCTTTCACTTCCAAATGTTTCCCTTTGTCTTCCTGTGGTTGTTTTTTTCCTCCATTCCACATGCAAGAAAGATATTTTGGATATAACAAGTAGCTATGACTTGTACATATAGTAAAAATTTAAGAACTATTTCCCAAAATAAATGCTCTAGAGGTGATATTGGATCTTAGCATGGCTATGATTAATGAAGTTGTAAATTCTGTTTCTTATGGGGCTTTTGTCTAATGTTGATTTTTTAATTCAGATTCTCATGTATGTTGGAGGGCCCTGGCTATTAGAACTCTCATAAATAAATGAGAGTTTCATTCTCTAATATTTAAACATTCACAAATATGTTAAAGATTAATTTATTATATAATTTTATAGAGTATTATAAATAAATAAACTTATTTGAACTTTATTAAAAATTTACCTTCCAATAAGATCATTTAATTATTTAAAATATATAAAAGTACTATCTAAACCCCAATTGTTTGGAAGCTAGATAATTTGTATATTCTATCTTATTAAGATGTTTACATTCGGAAACTTAGTTTTTGTTGCTGTTATTGTTCAGGCACAAAGTTGTATTTGACTTTTACAACTTCATTAACTGTATAACTCACCAGGCTCCTCTGTCCATGGAATTTCCCAGGCAAGAATAACCCACTGGAGGGGTTGCCATTTCCTTCTCCAGGGGATCTAACCAATTCAGGGATTGAACCTGCATCTCCTGCTTTGCAGTCAGATTCTTTACCACTGAGACACCTGGGAAACCTGTAAGTTAGTTTAAAACTCAAATAATCTATTATTGTCCTTGCTACATTAAAATCACAGCTCTACCCCTTTTATATTACTGACAATGCTAAATTGTGAAGGGGCAAAAATAATCTTGAAATATGATCAAGTTACCTATCACAGAAATTTTGCACATAATACATATCAAAAATTATTATTATTGATTGAATGAGAAAAAAATTCCTTATTTTCTAGGCATCTAACACTAGACATGCCACAATTTTTCACTGGTGCTTGAATTATCCACACTGATCTTTGGAGGAGTGATGCTAAAGCTGAAACTCCAGTACTTTGGCCACCTCATGCAAAGAGTTGACTCATTGCAAAAGACTCTGATGCTAGGAGGGATTGGGGGCAGGAGGAGAAGGGGACGACAGAGGATGAGATGGCTGGATGGCATCGCAGACTTCATGGACGTGAGTCTGAGTGAACTCCGGGAGTTGGTGATGGACAGGGAGGCCTGGCATGCTGAAATTCACGGGGTCGCAAAGAGTCGGACACGACTGAGCGACTGAACTGAACTGAACTGATATTACTCTGAGATGGGTGCCCTTGCAATAGTGATGAATTATCAGAATGGTCATGGCCAGGCATCCTGATCTCCACGGGTAAAACAATCACAATGTGTCTTCAAGGACATCACTGATTTTCAGGAATGAATGTCACCTGCAGCCTCACCAATTCTCTTTCCTGAGCAGCCTAACCTTTCAGTATCTAATAGTCTGCCTTCTGTCACTGACAGTTTTCTTACAGCCTTCATTCATTTCAAGCTTACTCAAGCTTTTTAAGTGTCTGTTTTTCAAAGACATCTGATTACCCCTTTTAAAACTTCATTATTTTTTCTGTCATGCTTTGTCCTATTGCTAAAAGTGCTGAGGTTGTTAGTAATTCATAGTAAAATACATATGGAAACAAGATAAATGTTGTATGGGAAATTCATTTGGTGATTCTGAAACCTTGTTATATAAATTAATCTAATATTATATTTTACTAAAACCTAAAGGAAAAGCCATCCTTCCTTGGAGAAGGAAATGGCAACCCACTCCAGTGTTCTTGCCTGGAGAATCCCATGGACGGAGAAGCCTGGTAGGCTGCAGTCCATGGGGTCACACAGAATCGGACATGACTGAAGCGACTTAGCAGCAAAGGAAAAGCCCAAAGGATCATAGAATTTTTAACAATGGGATAAGGATTATACTTAAATATTAATTTAATTACCATTAGTTCATTCATTTTTGGGTTCCCTGGTGGCACAGATGATAAAGAATCTGCCTGCCATGCAGGAGACCCAGGTTCGATCCCTGGGTTGGGAAGATCCCCTGGAGAAGGGAATGGCAACCCACTCCAGTACTATTGCCTGGAGAATTCCATGGCATTCATTCATTTAATGAATGAATTAATTAAGTTCATTCATTTAATTACCCTTAGCTCACCAAATAAGTATTTTTTGATAGCCTTGGGCTTTCTATCATAAAATAGGATTATTTATAATAAAAGTCTAATAAAGAACAGATTATTATATGACCATAGTTTATCTATTTTTCATGGCAGCTATGAAAATTTAAATGAAATATTTCATTATTTCTCTTGTTCACTCTTTTTCTACAAATAAATTCGATAACTCTGCAATAGATCAGTTTGTTCTTGTGGTTCAGTCATTACTGAAACAACCTGATTTACTGTTTCATGAACCCATTATTTATTCAATTTTTTAAACTCTCCCCATACCCCCAAATTTCCAGTGCAAAATAAAAATGACAAAGGAATTGTTTTTGACTATTTAGAAAGAAGGACTTTCTGGTCTTACTGTTCTATTTCCTGTAATTTCAAAGGGTATGATGTAGTAGCCTATATTTTATGACTAATATTGTGGTTCTTCACATATTCATTCAATATATTTTTCAATAGATTGAGATATATTCATTCAATATATTTTTCTTGCAACTAATAACAAAATATTAAAATATCTGCTCTATTCAAATACATATCCCAGGAGAATAGCACAAGGAAAAGAGTGTATAGTGCTCTATTTTTGCAAAAGTTTGAAGAGAAGCATAAACATCATAAAAGGAATAAGTGGTAACAGATGCGCTACCAAAGTTGAAAAAGAGCAGAGTATAGAGTATGAGACATATGCATATGTGGGTAAAACATTCCCAGGATCTTTTCTTACTCCTTTTCAACAGAGACTATTAGCACAAAGATTTTCAAGGTGGTCTATGCTTTCATATGTTCACAGGAATCTATTCTAGTTACATGAAGCTATCAGGTTACATATATACTGCAAATATAATCTCATAAGTAATGAGACAAAGAAAAATCTCATATGCCATTCTACCTTACTGAAACATTAGAGATACTGATGATTCAAAAATAGTTTGACTATTTTGCTTTGTATTAACATTGTAAAATTCACTCTAGTCTTTTGTTGTAGCAACATATGTAGATGATAACATATATGTAAAAGAAGCATTGATAATATTTAGAAAAGTGTTTAATAATATGTTTAGCGTATCATCTTGTGGCTAGATTACTTTATATATAGAATTTTGGCACAAAAGCATTTCTTAAATACAAAAGGCATTTGATAACCACATATTAGGTTAAAGAAAGATTTAAGAGAGAATTGTTTACTCATAGGGCTTCCCTTGTGGCTCAGCTGGTAAAGAATCCAACTGCAGTGCAGAAGACCTGGGTTCAATCCTGGGTTGGGAAGATCCCCTGGAGAAGGGAAAGGCTACCCACTCTAGTATTCTGGCCTGGAGAATTCCATGGACAGTCCATGGGGTCGCAGAGTCAGATAGGACTTTGTGTTTACTCCCTTTTGTTTACTCATAACAAAGGAGAAATAACAGATAAGCTCCCTTCTGAGAAAGAGGAGACCCAAGGTGTTATTCAGCTCCAAGGTCATGATTAAGGAATAAACTGCCATTAAAGAGAATAAGAAAACAATTGGATTGTTAATGAATGCTAATCTTTAACTTTGGATTGCTATAAGAGAGTATACAATTGTCTCCATATCCAAAAGTGATTGTGTTTAGGATCCCCAGTGTGTATCAAAACCTGTGTATGCTCAAGTCCCTTATATAAAATGGTATATTTGCATATACCCTATGTGTATGCTCCAATATAGTTTAAATCATCTCTAGATTACCTATAATATCTAATATAATGTAAATGTTATATAAGCAGTTGCCATAATGCAGGTAATTAATGTTTTGCTTTTTGGAACTTTATGGAAAAAAATCTTGGGGGGAACATTTATGATCTGTATTGGTTTTATCCTAGGATGTGGAACCTGCTGATACAGAGAGCTAACTCTAATTACAATGTCCCCCAGTCATGGCACCATTTCAATCCCATGGGGTTTTTACTAGATATTTATCAACAGCACACTGAAGGCTCTAGGCAGGTAAAGAAGACAAGAGAAATCTCCTGAGGTATTGCAAGCCTATAGCATTGACAAGGGTGTTGCACAGAAAAAGAGTTCAAGAACATTAGCTTTTGGTGCATGGATTTGTGTTTATATTGTGGTCCTCACAGAACACTGGAAATGGAAGTTGAAGATGGAAAGAATAGTGAATACTACAGTGAAAACAAAATCTCAGGTTCACTGTAAAGCAGACAGACATCTCCTACAGATTAAAAAGCTGGTATATGTATTGAAAAACATAAAGACATCTACAAAGTCAATTGGTTTTGGATGTCACTTCAGTTCAGTCGCTCAGTCATGTCCGGCTTTTTGCAACCCCATGAACCACAGCACGCCAGACCACCCTGTCCATCACCAACTCCCGGAGCCCACCAAAACCCGGGTCCATCTAGTTGATGATCACATCCAATCACCTCATCCTCTGGCTTCCCCTTCTCCTCCTGCCTCAATATTTCACAGCATCAGGGTCTTTTTCAACGAGTCAGCTCTATGCATCAGGTGGCCAAAGTATTGGAGTTTCAGCCTCAACATCAGTCCTTCCAATGAAGACCGAGGACTGATCTCCTTTAGGATGGACTGGTTGGATCTCCTTGCAGTCCAAGGGACTCTCAAGAGTCTTCTCCAACAGTTCAAAAGCACCAATTCTTCAGAGCTCAGCTTTCTTTATAGTCCAACTCTCACATCCATACATGACCACTGGAAACACCATAGCCTTGACTAGAGGGACCATTGTTGGCAAAGTAATGTCTCTGCTTTTTAATATGCTATCTAGGTTGGTCATAACTTTCCTTCCAAGGAGTAAGCATCTTTTAAATTCATGGCTGCAATTGCCATCTGCAGTGATTTTGGAGCCCAGAAAAATAAAATCAGCCATTGTTTCAACTGTTTCCCCTTCTATCTGCCATGAAGTGATGGAACCGGATGCCATGATCTTAGTTTTCTGAATGTTGAGCATTAAGCCAAATTTTTCACTCTCCTCTTTCACGTTCATCAAGAGGCTCTTTAGTTCCTCACTTTCTGCCATAAGGGTGGTGTCATCTGCATATCTGAGGATATTAATATTTCTCCCAGCAATCTTGATTCCAGTTTGTGCTTCCTTCAGCCCAGAGTTTCTCATGATGTACTCTGAATATAAGTTAAATAAGAAGGGTGACAATACACAGTGTTGACGTACTCCTTTTCCTATTTAGAACCAGTCGGTTGTTCCAGGTCTAGTTCTAACTGTTGCTTCCTGACCTGCATATAGGTTTCTCAAGAGGCAGGTCAGGTGGTCTTGCATGCCTGTCTCTTTCAGAATTTCTTGTGATCCACAAAGCCAAAGGCTTTGGCATAGTCAATAGAGCAGAAATAGATGTTTTTCTGGAACTTTCTTGCTTTGTTGATTATCCACCGGATGTTAGCAATTTTATCTCTGGTTCCTCTGCATTTTCTAAAACCATATTGAGCACCTGGAAGTTCATGGTTCACGTATTGCTGAAGCCTGGTTTGGAGAATTTTAAGCATTACTTTACTAGCATGTGAGATGAGTGCAATTGTGTGGTAGTTTGAGCATTCTTTGGCATTGCTTTTCTTTGGGATTTGAATGAAAACTAACCTTTTCCAGTCCTGCAGCCACTGCTGAATTTTCCATAATTGCTGGCATATTGAGTGCAGCTCTTTGACAGCATCATCTTTCAGGATTTGAAATAGCTCCACTGGAATTCCATCACCTCCACTAGCTTTGTTTGAAGTGATGCATCCTAAGGCCCACTTGACTTCACATTCCAGCATGTCTGGCTCTAGGTGAGTGATCACGCCATCGTGATTATCTGGGTCATGAAGATCTTTTTTGTACAGTTCTTCTGTGTAGTCTTGCCACCTCTTCCTAATATTTTCTGCTTCTGTTACATCCCTATCATTTCTGTCCTTTATTGAGCCCATCTTTGCATGAAATGTTCTCTTGGTATCTCTAATTTTCTTGAAGAGATCTCCAGTTTTTCCTATTCTAATGTTTTCCTCTATTTATTTGCATGGATGCTGAGGAAGGCTTTCTTATCTCTCCTTGCTATTCTTTGAAACTCTGAATTCAACTAGGTATATCTTTCCTTTTCTCTTTTGCTTTTCACTTCCCATCTTTTCACAGCTACTTGTAAGGCCTCCCCAGGCAGCCATTTTGCTTTTTTGCATTTCTTTTTCTTGGGGATGGTCTTGATTCCTGTCTCCTGTACAATCTCATGAACTTCCATCCATAGTTCATCAGGTACTCTGTCTATCAGATCTAGTCCCTTAAATCTATTTCTCACTTCCACTGTATAGTCATAAGTGATTTGATTTAGGTCATAATTGAATAGTCCAGTGGTTTTCTCCACTTTTTTCAATTTAAGTCTGAATTTGGCAATAAGGAGTTCATGATCTGAGGCACAGTCACCTCACAGTCTTGTTTTTGCTGACTGTTTAGAGCTTCTCCATCTTTGGCTGCAAAGAATATAATCAATCTGATTTTGGTGTCAACCATCTGGTGATGTCCATGTGTAGAGTCTTCTCTTGTGTTGTTGGAAGAGGGTCTTTGCTATGACCAGTGAGTTCTCTTGTTAGAACTCTATTAGCCTTTGCACTGTTTCATTCTGTACTCCAAGGCCAAATTTGCCTGTTACTCCAAGTGTTTCTTGACTTCCTACCTTTGCATTCTAGTACCCTATAATGAAAAGGACATTGTTTTTAGGTGTTAGTTCTAAAAGTTTTTGTAGGTCTTCATAGAATCGTTCAACTTCAGCTTCTTCAGTGTTACTGTTTGGGACATAGTCTTGGATCACTGTGATATTGAATGGTTTGCCTTGGAAACGAACAGAGATCATTCTGTCGTTTTTGAGATTGCATCCAAGTACTGCATTTCAGACTCTTTTGTTGACTATGATGGCTACTCCATTTCTTCTAAGGGATTCCTGCTCACAGTAGTAAATATAACAGTCATCTGATTTAAATTCACCCATTACAATGCATCTTAGTTCACTGAGGCCTAGAATGTCTATGTTCACTCTTGTCATCTCCTGTTTGACCACTTCCAATTAGCCTTGATTCATGGACCTAATGTTCCAGGTTCCTATGCATTATTGCTCTTTACATTATCAAATCTTGCTTCTAACAAAAGTCCGTATAGTCAAGGCTATGGTTTTTCCAGTGGTCATGTATGGATGTGAGAGCTGGACTGTGAAGAAAGCTGAGTGCCAAAGAATTGATGCTTTTGAACTGTGATGTTGGAAAAGACTCTTCAGACTCTTGAGAGTCCCTTGGACTACAAGGAGATCCAACCAGTTCATTCTAAAGGAGATCAGTCCTGGGTGTTCTTTGGAAGGACTGATGCTGGAGCTGCAACTCCAATACTTTGGCCACCTCATGCAAAGAGTTGACTCATTGGAAAAGACTCTGATGCTGGCAGGGATTGGCGGCAGGATGACAAGGTGATGATAGAGCTTAAGATGGCTGGATGGCATCACTGACTCAACGGACATGAGTCTGAGTGAACTCCGGGAGTTGATGATGGACAGAGAGTGCTGCAGTTTATGGGGTCGCAGAGTCGGGTATGACTGAGTGACTGAACTGAACTTCATTCTTTCTAGACTTATTTCTCCGCTGATCTCCAGTAGCATACTGGGCACCTACTGACCTGGGGAGTTCATCTTTCAGTGTCCTATCTTTTTATCTTTTCATACTGTTCATGGGGTTCTCAAGGCAAGGATACTGAAGTGGTATGCCATTCCTTTCTCCCACGGACCACATTCTGTCAGACCTCTCCACCATGACCCATCTATCTTGGGTGGCCCTATATGGAATGGGTTAGTTTCACTGAGTTAGACAAGTCTGTGGTCCATGTGATCAGATTGGCTAACTGTCTGGGACTGTAGTTTCAGTCTGTCTGCCTCCTGATCACCTCTCTCAGTGCCTACTGTCTTACCTGGGTTTCTATTACCTTGGACGTGGGTCTGTCTTCAGGGCAGCTCCAGCAAAGCACAACCACCGCCCCTGACCTCCAGCCCTGGGTATTTCCTCTTGGCCCTGCTCATGAGCTGTGGCAGCTGCCACACTGGATGTCAAGCCTTATTAAAAAGAAAACTTTATCTTATTTGAAACCAATGGAATATTAAAATTATAAAGATGCTACACAGTCTAGATCCAGCTCAAAGATAATCTTAACACAAGCGTGCTGGCTATGAGGGACCATGCAGAAGCCTTGCCCAAGGTCGGGGTGGGGATGGAAAGTGCCAGGCTGCGAGGGTGCAGGATCGGCTGAGAGGAGCTATCCCACATTCAAGGTCAGGGGTGGCAGTGAGGAGGAGCAACACCACATCCAAGGAGCAGCAGCTGCGTGGGCACAGACAGGTCGAGAGGAGCTACTCCACGTTCAAGGTCAGGAGGGGCGGCTGTGAGGAAATACCCCTCGTCCAAGATAAGGAGCAGCGGCTGCACTTTGCTGGAGCAG
This sequence comes from Bubalus kerabau, assembly GCF_029407905.1. Taxonomy (NCBI): domain Eukaryota; kingdom Metazoa; phylum Chordata; class Mammalia; order Artiodactyla; family Bovidae; genus Bubalus; species Bubalus kerabau. The sequence goes on from NC_073625.1 coordinate 60,168,273, forward strand.
CCGTGAAGACATACTCCACATCCAAGGTAAGAGAAACCCAAGTAAGACAGTAGGTGTTGCAAGAGGGCATCAGAGGGCAGACACACTGAAACCATAATCACAGAAAACTAGTCAATCTGATCACACGGACCACAGCCTTGTCTAACTCAATCAAACAAGCCATACCATGCTGGGCCACCCAAGACGGATGGGTCATGGTGGAGGGGTCTGATAGAATGTGGTCCACTGGAGAAGGGAATGGGAAACTACTTCAGTATTCTTGCCTTGAGAACCCCATGGACAGTATGAAAAGGCAAAATGATAGGATACTGAAAGAGGAGCTCCCCAGGTCAGTAGGTGCCCAATATGCTACTGGAGATCAGTGGAGAAATAACTCCAGAAAGAATGAAGGGATGGAGCCAAAGTAAAAACAATACTCAGTTGTGGATGTGACTGGTGATGGAAGCAAGGTCCGATGTTGTAAAGTGCAATACTGCATAGGAACTTGGAATGTTAGGTCCATGAATCAAGGCAAATTGGAAGTGGTCAAACAGGAGATGACAAGAGTGAATGTTGACATTCTAGGAATCAGTGAACTAAACTGGACTGGAATGGGTGAATTTAAGTCAGATGACTATTATATCTACTACTGTAGGCAGGAATCCCTTAGGAGAAATGGAGTAGCCATCATGGTCAACAAAGGAGTCCAAAATGCAATACTTGGATGCAATCTCAAAAATGACAGAATGATCTCTGTTCGTTTCCAAGGCAAACCATTCAATGTCATGGTGATCCAAGTCTATGCCCCAACCAGTAATGGTGAAGAAGCTGAAGTTGAATGATTCTCTGAAGACCTACAAGACCTTTTAGAACTAACACCAAAAAAGATGTCCTTTTCATTATAGGGTACTAGAATGAAAATGGAGAAGGCAATGGCACCCCACTCCAGTACTCTTGCCTGGAAAATCCCATGGACGGAGGAGCCTGGTAGGCTGCAGACCATGGGGTCACAAAGAGTCAGACACGACTGAGCGACTTCACTTTCAATTTTCCCTTTCATGCATTGGAGAAGGAAATGGCAACCCACTCCAGTGTTCTTGCCTGCAGAATCCCAGGGACGGGGGACCCTGGTGGGCCACTGTCTATGGGGTTGCACAGAGTCGGACACGACTGAAGCGACTTAGCAGCAGCAGCAGAATACAAAAGCAGGAAGTCAAGAAACCCTTGGAGTAACAGGCAAATTTGGCCTTAGAATACGGAATGAAGCAAGGCAAAGGCTAATAGAATTCTGCCAAGAGAACTCACTGGTCATAGCAAACACTCTCTTCCAACAATACAAGAGAAGACTCTACACATGGACATCACCAAATGGTCAACATTGAAATCAGATTGATTATATTCTTTGCATCCAAAGGTGGAGAAGCTCTAGTCATCAGCAAAAAAAAAAAAAAAAAAAAAAAAGACCAGGAGCTGACTGGGGCTCAGATCATGAACACCTTATTGCCAAATTCAGACTAAAATTGAAGGAAATAGGGAAAACCACTAGACCATTCAGGTACTACCTAAATCAAATCCCTTTTGATTATGCAGTGTAAGTGAGAAATAGATTTATGGGAATAGATCTGATATGGTGCTTGATGGACTACGGAAAGAGGTTCATGGCATTGCACTGAAGGCAGGGATCAAGACCATCCCCCCAAAAAAGAAATGCAAAAAAGCAAAATGGCTGCATGAGGAGGCTTACAAATAGCTGTAAAAAGAAGAGAAGCAAAAAGCAAAGGAGAAAAGGAAAGATATAAGCATCTGAATGCAGAGTTCCAAAGAATAGCAAGGAGAGATAAGAAAGCCTTCCTCAGTGATCAGTGCAAAGAAATAGAGGAAAACAACAGAATGGGAAAGACTAGAGATCTCTTCAAGAAAATTAGAGATACCAAGAGAACATTCATGCAAAGATGGGCTTCATAAAAGGCAGAAATGGTATGGACATAAGAGAAGCAGATATATGAAGAAGAGGGGACAAGAATACAGAAGAACTGTACCAAAAAGATCTTCATGACCCAGACAATCATGGTCGTATGATCACTCACCTAGAGTCAGATATCCTGGAATGTGAAGTCAAGTGGGCCTTAGAAAGCATCACTACGAACAAAGCTAGTGGAGGTGATGGAATTCCAGTGGAGCTATTTCAAATCCTAAAAGATGATGCTGTGAAAGTGCTGCACTCAATATGCCAGCAAATTTGGATAACTCAGCAGTGGCCACAGGACTGGAAAAGGTTAGTTTTCATTCCAATCCCAAAGAAAGGCAATGCCAAAGAATGCTCAAACTACCACACAATTGCACTCATCTCACATGCTAGTTAAGTAATGCTCAAAATTCTCCAAGCCAGGCTTCAGCAATATGTGAATCATGAACTTCCTGATGTTCAAGCTGGTTTTAGAAAAGGCAGAGGAACCAGAGATAAAATTGCTAAAATCCGGTGGATCATCAACAAAGCAAGAGAGTTCCAGAAAAAACATCTATTTCTGCCTTATTGACTGTGCCAAAGTCTTTGACTGTGTGGATCACAAAAAACTGTGGAAAATTCTGAAAAAGATGGGAATGTGACACCACCTGACCTACCTCTTGAGAAACCTGTATGCAGGTCAGGAAGCAAGAGTTAGAACTGGACATGGAAAAACAGAGTGGTTCCAAATAGGAAAAGGAGTACACCAAGGCTGTATACTGTCACCCTGCTTTTTTAACTTATATGTACAGTACACCATGAGAAACTCTGGGCTGGAAGAAGCACCAAGCTGGAATCAAGATTGCCGGGAGAAATATCAATAACCTCAGATATGCATATGACACTACCCTTATGGCAGAAACTGAAGAGGAACTACAAAGCCTCTTGATGAAAGTGAAAGAGGAGAGTGAAAAAGTTGGCTTAAAGCTCAACATTCAGAAACTAAGATCATGGCATCTGGTCCCTTCACTTCATCGGAAATAAGTGGGGACACAGTGGAAACAGTGGCTGACTTTATTTTTTTGGGCTCCAAAATCACTGAAGAGGATGATTGCAGCCATGAAATTAAAAGACACTTAGTCCTTGGAAGGAAAGTTATGACCAACCTAGATAGCGTTTTAAAAAGCAAGAGATATTACTTTGCCAATAAAAGCCAGTCTAGTCAAGGCTATGGTTTTTCCAGTGGTCATGTATGGATGAGAGAGATGAACTGTGAAGAAAGCTGAGCACCAAAGAATTGATGCTTTTGAACTGTGGTGTTGGAGAAATGTCTTGAGAGTCCATTGGACTGTAAGGAGATCCAAACCAGTCCATTCTAAAGGAGATCAGTCCTGGGTGTTCTTTGGAAGGAATGATGCTAACGATGAAACTCCAATACTTTGCCCACTTCATGTGAAGAGTTGACTCATTGGAAAAGACTCTGATGCTGGGAGGGACTGGAGGCAGGAGGAGAAGGGGACGACAGAGGATGAGATTACTGGATGGCATCACCAACTCGATGGATATGAGTTTGAGTGAACTCCTGGAATTGGTGATTGGCAGGGTGGCCTGGCCTGCTGTGATTCATGGGGTCACAAAGAGTTGGACACGACTGAGCGACTGAACTGAACTGAACTGAACTGTGATATACACAGAGTACAAATAAAGTTAACTGTGTAGGCTTTTTGTTAAAAAAAAAAAAAAAAGGCAGGAAAATGTTACCAAAATTCAAGAGATGAAGCTATTAATAGACATTGACTTATATTCAAAACTTTCCACAAGGTATTTTTGATAATTCAGTTTAACGTAAGTAAAATTAGAGTTCCTTAAGCAGTCCTTTCTGAAGATCAGCCCTGGGATTTCTTTGGAGGGAATGATGCTGAAGCTGAAACTACAGTACTTTGGCCACCTCATGCGAAGAGTTGACTCATTGGAAAATAATCTGATGCTGGGAGGGATTGGGGGCAGGAGGAGAAGGGGACGACAGAGGATGAGATGGCTGGATGGCATCACCGACTCGATGGACGTGAGTCTGAGTGAACTTCGGGAGTTTGTGATGGACAGAGAGGCCTGGCGTGCTTTGATCCATGGGGTTGCAAAGAGTCAGACTGAGAGACTGAACTGAACTGAAGGAGTGAAGATATAAAATCTAATAGAATAGTTATTTGAGGAAATAATATCTAAATATTTGTCAAATTTAGCAAAAAAAATTATAATACAAATCTAAGAAGCTCAGCAAAACATAAAGCTTATGATAAATAACAATGATAAACATAAACAGTTAGATAAAGTAGGATAAAACAAATTGGAAAAGACTTTGTAATATTCTACTTATATTAACTCAAAGAAGACATAAAAGGAGAAAAAGATGAAAAAAGAATATTTATAATAAAAAGAAAATTAGTAAGACAATTGATTAAAATGGTACAAAGCCAGTAATTATATTAATGCAAAGAAAATTTTTGTTTAAATTTTAGAAATTTATAACTGAATATAAGTTTATATATATATATGTATTTTTACAAAAACACAATTTTAGTAAAATCTTAAACAGAGACAGTGAAAATGAAAAAGTTGTATGAATAGAATGAAACAGTTTAAGAAAAGCATATTAACATATTAAAGTATCAAGTTATATTAAGTCAAACAAAGTAAACCTCAAGCATAGGGAATATTATGAGTTATTTTTAAGTGAGTTTACATGTAATAACTATAGAAAATTAGCTAATAACCCACTTAAACATAGTTGTTGTTCTGTCAATAAGTTGTGTCCAACTCTTTGTGACTTCATGGACCATAGCACACTAGGCTTCCCTGCCCAGCAGTATATCCAGGAGTTTGCTCAAATTTTTGTCCATTGAGTCAGTGATGATATCTAAACATCTCATCCTCTGTCACCCTCTTCTTCTTTTGCCTTCAGTTTTTCCCCACATCAGGGTCTTTTCTAAGGAGTCAGTTCTTCACATCAGGTGGCCAAAGTATTGGGAGATTCAGCTTCAGTACCAGTCCTTCCAGTGATAATTCAGGGTTAGTTTCCTTTAGGATTAACTGAGTTGATCTCTTTGCTGTCCAAAGGACTCTCAAGAGTATTCTCTAACACCACAATTCAAAAGCATCAACTCTTCAGTGCTTAGCCTTCTTTATGGTCCAACTCTCACAACTGTACATGACTACTGGAAAAACCATAGCTTTGACTATATGGACTTTTGTTGGCAAAGTGATGTCTTTGCTTTTTAATATGCTGTCTAGATTTGTCATAGCTTTCCTTCCAAGGAGCAAACATGTTTTAATTTCATGGCTGCAGTCACACTCTGTAATGATTTTGGAGCCCAAGGAAATAAAATTTGTCACTGCATCTACTTTTTTCCTTCTACTTACCATGAAGTGATGGGACCAGATGTCATGATCTTAGTTTTTTGAATGTTGAGATTTAAGCCAGCTTCTTCACTCTCCTCTTTCACCCTCATCAAGAGGCTCTTTTGTTCCACTTCATTTTCTGCCATTAGAGTGGTATTATCAGCTTATCTGAAACTGTTGATATTTCTCTCAGCAAACTTGATTGCAGCTTATGATTTATCCACCCCAGCATTTCCCAAGATGTACTCTGCATATAAGTTAAATAAACATGGTGACAATATCCAGCCTTGTTGTACTCTTTTCCCAATTTTGAACCAGTCAGTTTTTTCATGTAAGGTTCTAACTGTTGCTTCTTGACCCACATACATGTTTCTCAGGAAACAGGTAAGATGTAATGGTTCTCCCATCACTTTAAGAATTTTTCACTGTTCATTGTGATCCACACAGTCAAGGCTTTAGTATAGTCAGTGAAGCAGAGGTAGATAATTTTTTTAAATTTCCTTGATTTCTTTATGATCCAGTGAATATTGGCAATTTGATCTCTGGTTCCTCTGCTTTTTCTAAATCCAGCTTGTACATCTAGATGTTCTTGGTTCACATACAGCTGAAGCCTAACTTGAGGGATTTTGAGTGTAATCTTACTATTATGCAAAATGAGAGCAATTATCTGGTACTTTGAATATTCTTTGAAACTGTCCTTCTTTGGCATTGGAATGAAACTGATCTTTTCCAGTCCTGTGGCCACTGCTGAGTTTTCGGAATTTGCTGATATGATGAGTTCAGCACTATTAACAGCATCATCTTTTAGGATTTTAAATAGCTCTTCTAGAATTCCATCACCTCCACTAGCTTTGTTCATAGTGATGTTTACTGAGGCCCATTTGACTTCACAATCTAGGATGTCCAGGTCTAGGTGAATGACCAAAGCATCATAGATGCCCCACTTAAACATAGATGCAAAAGTCTTATAGAAATACTGACAAAACTAAAGGGAGAAGTATAGATAATACAATTGTATTCGGATATGTTAATAGCAGACCCTCAGTAATTGCAAGAACAAGAATAAATTAGCATAACATTTAGAATATTTAAATAACACTGCAACTAAGCCTGTCCTAATTAACATTCTTTTCACATGGGCTATTTACCAGTACTGCCAATTTCACTCATATTATGAGCTATAAAATGCCTCAGTAAATTTCATAAGATTAAAATAATGTATAGTTTTTTTCTCCTGCTCTAACAGTATTATCATATCAATTACACGAAATTATCTGAAAATTCCTAATATGTATAAATTGAACAACACACTACTAATACTTTTCATAGGGTAAAGAAGAAAACTCAAATAGAAAATACTTAGAAAATATTCAATGTAACTGAACATAACATGACAGCATATCAAAATTTGAACATGTCGCCAAAGCAATATTTGTATGCATTTTAAGATCTTTAAATACCTATAATACAAAAGAAGAATATATATCAACAATTTAAGCTTCTGCATTAAACTAAAAAATAAAACTAATCACAGAGTGAGAAGATAGGATATCAGTTCAGTTCAGTCGCTCAGTCTTGTCTGACTCTTTGCATGAATTGCAGCACGCCAGGCCTCCCTTGTCCATCACCAACTCCCGGAGTTCACTCAGACTCATGTCCATTGAGTCAGTGATGCCATCCAGCCATCTCATCCTCTGTCGTCCCCTTCTCTTCCTGCCCCTAATCCCTCCCAGCATCAGGTATTTTCCAATGAGTCAACTCTTCGCATGAGGTGGCCAAAGTACTGGAGTTTCAGCTTTAGCATCATTCCCTCCGATGAAATCCCACTGATCTCCTTCAGAATGGACTGGTTGGATCTCCTTGCAGTCCAAGGGACTCTCAAGAGTCTTTTCCAACACCACAGTTCAAAAGCATCAATACTTTGGCACTCAGCTTTCTTCACAGTCCAACTCTCACATCCATACATGACCACAGGAAAAACCATAGCCTTGACTAGACGGACCTTTGTTGGCAAAGTAATGTCTCTGCTTTTGAATATGCTATCTAGGTTGGTCATAACTTTCCTTCCAAGGAGTAAGCATCTTTTAATTTCATGGCTGCAATCACCATCTGTAGTGTTTTTGGAGCCCCTGAAAATAAAGTCTGACACTGTTTGCCCATCTATTTCCCATGAAGTGGTGGGACTAGATGCCATGATCTTCGTTTTCTGAATGTTGAGCTTTAAGCCAACTCTTTCACTCTCATCTTTCACCTTCATCAAGAGGCTTTGTAGTTCCTCTTCACTTTCTGCCATAAGGGTGTTGTCATCTGCATATCTGAGGATATTGATATTTCTCCCAGCAATCTTGATTCCAGCTTGTGTTTCTTCCAGTCCAGCGTTTCTCATGATGTACTCTGCATATAAGTTAAATAAGCAGGGTGATAATATACAGCCTTGATGTACTCCTTTTCCTATTTGGAACCAGTCTGTTGTTCCATGCTCAGTTCTAACTGTTGCTTCCTGACCTGCATACAGGTTTCTCAAGAGGCAGGTCAGGTGGTCTGGTATTCCCATCTTTTTCAGAATTTTCCACAGTTTATTGTGATCCACGCAGTCAAAGGCTTTGGCACAGTCAATAAAGCAGAAATAGATGTTTTTTCTGGAACTCTCTTGCTTTTTCCATGATCCAGCAGATGTTAGAAATTTGATCTCTGGTTCCTCTGCCTTTTCTAAAACCAGCTTGAAAGATAGGATATAGTAAAACTCAAAGTAGAATACAATGAAAGAGAAAGCAAATAGAAAAAAAAAAATTAAAATTTCTCTTATTAGAATACACATATTAAGAAAACCACAGAAAATTATAAGTACTTATTAGGATGTGAAAAGGAACAGAAATAATAAAAAATAATATTATAAGCTATTTGATAGCAATATTTTTAACATAAAAAAGGGGTTAAAAAATAAAACTTTTGCAATATCCTATTTACTTATGCTAACAGATGGAGAATTAGAAAAATTTAATAATTCCTTATTTATTACAAAGTGAATTTTTTTTTCTTTTAAAGTATCTATTTTATTTATCAAAAGTTTTTATAGTATGTAGAGCAATTCAGATCAGATCAGATCAGTCGCTCAGTCGTGTCCGACTCCTTGCGACCCCATGAATCGCAGCACGCCAGGCCTCCCTGTCCATCACCAACTCCCGGAGTTCACTCAGACTCACGCCCATCGAGTCAGTGATGCCATCCAGCTATCTCATCCTCTGTCGTCCCCTTCTCCTCCTGCCCCCAATCTCTCCCAGCATCAGAGTCTTTTCCAATGAGTCAGTTCTTTGCATGAGGTGGCCAAAGTACTGGAGTTTCAGCTTTAACATCATTCCTTCCAAAGAAATCCCAGGGCTGCTCTCCTTCAGAATGGACTGGTTGGACCTCCTTGCAGTCCAAGGGACTCTCAAGAGTCTTCTCCAACACCACAGTTCAAAAGCATCAATTCTTCAGTGCTCAGCCTTCTTCACAGTCCAACTCTCACATCCATACACGACCACTGGAAAAACCACAGCCCCGACTAGACGAACCCTTGTTGGCAAAGTAATGTCTCTGCTCTTGAATATGCTATCCAGGTTGGTAAGTGAATTTTTAATTAAAAAAATCTTTTTCAAATAAATCTTCAGGTCCATTTTGTTTTACTGCTAATTTCTATCATATATAATAGGATTAACTAGAATAATACACAATATCAGGAAATCAGTAATGATAATTCCCAACTCATTCTGTGAAGTCAGAAAAGCTCCAATAGTAAAACCTTACAAAGATATTACCACAAAAAAATTCCATGGACTGAGGAGCCTGGTAGGCTACAGTCCATGGGGTCACAAAGAGTCGGACACAACTGAGCAACTTCACATTGCACTTTAACATAACTACCAAGATATTTCAAATAAATATGAGAAAAATAATTCAAAAATGCATAAAAAACAATAATATTTCATGACCATGTGAAGCTTATTTAAGGAACGCAATGTTGGTTTAAAATTAGAAAACCAAACGATAGTATCAGTACAGTTCAGTTCAGTCACTTAGTCTCAGTCGTGTCCGACTCTTTGTGACCCCATTGACTGCAGCACACCAGGCTTCCCTGTCTATCACCAATTCCCAGAGCTTACTCAAACTTATGTCTACCGACCTGGTGAAGTCATCTAACCATCTTATCCTCTGTATTCCCCTTCTTATCCTGCCTTTAATCTTTCCCAGCATCAGGGTCTTTTCTAATGAGTCAGTTCATCACATCAGGTGGCCAAAGTATTGGAATTTCAGCTTCAGCATCAGTACTTCCAATGAACACTCGGGACTGATTTCCTTTAGGATGGACTGGTTGGATCTCCTTTGTAGTCCAGGGAATATGATAGTATTCACCACATTAAAAGCACAAAGAAGAAAACTCATACCTCATCTCAATAGAAGCAGAAAATAAAAATAATTAGGTATTCATGGTTTTTTAAAAGAAATCTCAGAAAACTAGGAATGTAAGTCATACTAGTTTGCTAAGACTGTTGTAACAAAATTACCACAAAGCCAGAGACTTAGAACAGTAGAAATGTATTGCCTCTCAGTTCTGGTGGCCAGATAACAGAAATCTGGCCAACAGAAATATAAACCGGTACTTTCTGACTTTGAAGGTGTCAGGGGAGATCTATTCTAGGTCTTTCATTTAGCTTCTGGTGGTTCTTTGGCTTATGGTAGCAAAATCCAGTCTTCATAAGTTGTTTTCCCTATCTACCTCCAAATTTCCCTTTTTTTATAAAGATAAGAGTTGTATTGGATTAGGGGCCCACCTTATTCCAGTATCAGTTCATGTTTTTGTTTGTTTGTTTTGGTTTTTGGCCATGCCCCATGACATACGGTATCTTAGTTCTCCAACCATGGACTGAATCCATGGCCCTTGCATTGGAAGAACAGAGTCTTAACCACTGGACCACCATAGAAGCCCCACAGTCACTTCATCTGAACAACTAATTATATCTGTTATTCTATTTCCAAATATGGTCATGTTCTCAGATACTGTGAATTAGAACATAAATAAATTCATTTCAGGGCAGGGGGTTATACAATCAATCCATAACAGAAGTGAATTTCAACATTTGGTAAATGTGTAATTGCCATTTATATTATAATTAATATTTCAAATATTAAACACCTTGTTCTCATGAATGGAAGAAAAGCTAAGATATCCCTCATCACCATTTCTACTCAATATTGTACTGTAAATCCTAGCCAGTAAAGTGAGTCAAGGAAAAAAAAAAGTCATAACATGGGAAAATAAGAAGTTAAAATATCTTTATTCATTCAAAGATATTTATTTATAAGTTCCTAAGAAACCTTTAAAAACTGCCTGCAGTTCAGTAGACCTGGGTTTGTTCCTTGGCTCAGAAAGATCTCCTGGATAAGGCAGTGACACCTCACTCCAATATTCTTGCCTGGAGAATCCCATGGGCAGAGGAGCCTGGCAGGCTACAACCTATGGGGTCACAAAGAGTTGGACACACCTGAGTGACTTTTACTCACTCAGGGTTACCTGGATAATATAGCAAGTTCACAAAGTAAGACAGTTTTCTGGCTGTTTATTATTCCTTAGAGGAGTAAACTGAAAGTTATAATGATGATGGTCAGTATCAACACAATATATTCTCTAAAGAGATAAAAAATAAACTAGACTTAAGACACAAGGTAAATATAGGCATCATGTCAGACCCCAAAGATATAGTTCAATTACAGATGTTCTCATTCAGACTAAGAAAAATGGGCTCCCCTACCCAAGTAGGTGTTGCTTTACATGGCAAGAAATTAGTGTTATTATTTATTAATCATTTTGAAAAACTCTATAGATAATTCAGTACCTTGATCATGATGTATAATACACTTGTCTACAAAGAGGAAGAAAATAGGGAAATGAGAATAGGGTCGTTGGATCAATGTTTCATTATTATTTTCAACCACATTGAAGAGGTTCAGTCAACTACATTAGAACTGTGGCTTGCTGACATCTTCCTGGAGTGATTTTATTGCTATTCATGCTCTACTGTAGTATAAAGGAATAACTCGGGGTGAACAGTCATTATTCTGGCTTGTTTTTCCCCACAGAACTTGAGAAATTGTGAACAAATCCTAATGATATCAGAGTAATTGTTTATATAGTGAGGGAGACCATTGGGCAATAGTAACAATAAGAAATTATAACAGTAGGAAATTTATTATAATAAAGTTTCCATAATCTTTATACAAGCTGATATAAAATCACAAAATTTTATTTTATAAAAATTTTATTTTGTTTTAGCTAAATATTTCATGTATATTTTGATATTTTACAAGCTTCTCTGATTCTTCCTCATTACAGAAATATTCACAACGTCTCAGACATTTAAAGGTACTAAATAAGCCTATTGGTTGGTTTGTTGGTTAGTCTGTCGCTTAGTTGTGTCTGACTCTTTTGTGACTGCACGAACTGTAGCCCACCTGGCTCCTCTGGCCATGGAATTTTCCAGGCAAGAATACTGGAGTGGGTGGCCATTTCCTTCTCCAGAGGATCTTCCCTAATCAGGGATTCAACCAGGGTCTCCTACGTGGCAGGCAGATTCTTTTACCACTGAGCCACCTGCCAAGTATAAGCCTATACTTACTTGATTAAGTGAATTTCTTACAAAACTTCAACACACCACATGATCTCTGCCATTTCCAAGCCGCCATCAGTTCCTTTAACTTCAGTGCTCTTCTCTAAATTGCTATATTGGTCCTTGGAGTAATATCTGCAGCAAATGCTATCATTTCCTATCAGTTTTCCTCAAAAAATCCTGCTCATCCTAAGAAACAGTTTAAATGGAAATTTTACTCTTTGAAACTTTGAGGCTATTACTTACTGTGTTATTATCTTTGCTAACCTCTGCTAAAGTGTTAATATATTTAACACTACCTAACTGCAATGCATATTAGACAAATAATTTCCTGGTAGCTGGAGATTTTTTGTCTGTGAGGATTATAATTATGACTGAGGAATAAAACTAGGTTACATGTACAGAATTTTAGATAAATATTTTAATAGATCACATATGGTGTGACCTTTTACACAACATAGATACAATAGTTGTGATCTGGTGATTATTTGAATGATAATAATAGAACAAAAAACTGTGTTTGCATCTCAATACCTTAATCACAAAAATAAAAAAAAAATCTGCTACTCAAATCCTTTATCCTTCTTTTCTGTGCTTATTAAAATACCTCTCATAAATCCACAAAATTAGTGTACTAGGCTTCTTCTCTCACTTTCACTTTCCATAATACCACTAGACCTTGTATCCAAATTCCAGCCATTCTTACAACTACACCATCATTTTTCTGTGGGCTCCCCTGGTGGCTCAATGGTAAAGAATCTGCCTACAATGTGGGAGACCTGGGTTTGATCTCTAGGTTGGGATGATCCCCTGGAGAAGGGAAAGGCTACCCACTCCAGTTATCTGGTCTGGAGAATTCCATGGACTGTATAGTCCATGGGGTTGCAAAGAGTCAGACATGACCAGGCGACTTTCACTTCACTTCATCTCTTATAACTGATATTAACCATATGGCTATCTGCTTCTCAATGTTTTGAGCCACCTAACTGAAGGACAAAGCTATCAGTCACCGCAATGGGTGTTACATCATGTCTCTATCCTTTTTTTGGCCTGTTCTAACAAACTACCAGGGAAGCCTGGCATGCTGCAGTCCATGGGGTTGCAAAGAGTCAGACACAACTGAGCAACTGAACATCACCGACAAACTACCACAGACTGAAAAGCTTATAAACAAAAGCAAAACAAATAAAATTCTCAGAGTTCTAGAGGCTGGAATTCTGAGTTGAAGGTGCAGGAATGCCTGGTGAGGGTTCTTTTCTGAGTCAGAGAGTTCTTATGTCCTCATGTGGTGGAAGGAGCTAGGGATCTTTCTGGAGTCTCTTTCCTGAGGCACTAATCCTATAATATCATGACATCAGCATCTCCTAAATGGCCTACCTACTGATATCATGTGGGGGGATTAAGATTTCAACATATGAATTTGGGGGAATAAACATTGAGAATAAACATTGAGATCATAGCAGTGATGTACAAACTAATTTGTTTATTCCAAGCTTGCCATTAATTACCAAATATATTTGTTAAAGTATAGGGATAAAGGTATAGACTTTGTAGTCAGACTGTAGAAATCCTTGACTCTGACACTTGATTCTCAATTACAACTTCTAACACTTCTAGAATCATAATGATATGCAGTTCATTGGTCAGTGAAAGCCATTCAGATTGTGTAAAATAATGTAGAAAAATTTATTTTAGTGCTGGTAAATAGCAAACATTCAATAAAATATGGGTTAATAGCATTACATCTTATTAATATTACAAATAATATACATTATTTGTGCATTTCTCACCTCTAGAAATGAAGTGATAGTTGGATGCTTAGATACAAAATCTGGAGACCTAAAACTACCATAAATAAGAAGGACCAAGGGTCTGTTGAACTTCCCTTTGTAAAAAGCATCAAGAAAGTACCAACAGATACTCGACTCTCATGCTAGACCCATTTGACTGACGTGTTCCAAAGAATAGCATGGAGAGATAAGAAAGCTTTCCTCAGCGATCAATGCAAAGAAATAGAGGAAAACAATAGAATGGAAAGACTAGAGATCTCTTCAAGAAAATTAGAGATATCAAGGGAACATTTCATGCAAAGATGGGCTAAATAAAAAACAGAAATGGTATGGACCTGAGAGAAGCAGAGGATATTAAGAAGAGGTGGCAAGAATACACAGAACTGTATAAAAAACATCTTCATGACCCAGTCAACCATGATGGTGTGATCCTTCACCTAGAGCCAGACATCCTGGAATGTGAAGTTAATTGGGCCTTAGAAAGCAGCACTACAAACAAAGCTAGTGGAGGTGATGGAATCCCAGTTGAGCTATTTAAATCTTAAAAGATGATGCTGTGCAAGTGCTGAACTCAATATGTCAGCAAATTTGGAAAATTCAGCAGTGGCCACAGGACTGGAAAAGGCCAGTTTTCATTCTAATCCCAAAGAAAGAAAGAAAAGAAGAAAGTGAAGTTGCTCAGTTGTGTCCCACTCTTTGCAACCCCATGGACTGTAGCCTACCAGGCTCTTCCATCCATGGAATTTTCCAGGTGAGAGTACTGGAGTGGGTTGCCATTTTCTTCTCCAGGGGATTTTCCTGACCTAAGGATTGAACTGGGGTTGCCCACATTATAGGCATGTGCTTTACCATATGAGCCACCAATGCCAAAGAATGCTCAAACTACCTCACAATGCTCAAACTACCTCACAAACATCTCACACACTGGTAAAATAATGCTCAAAATTCTCCAAGCCAGGCTTCAGAAATACATGAACTTCCAGATGTTCAAGCTGGTTTTAGAAAAGGCAGAGGAACCAGAGATCAAATTGCCAACACCCACTGGATCATCGAAAAAGCAAGAGAGTTCCAGAAAAAAACATCTATTTCTGCTTTATTGACTATGCCAAAGCCTTTGACTGTGTGGATCACAATAAACTGTGGAAAATTCTTCAAGAGACAGGAATACCAGACCACCTGACCTGTCTCTTGAGAAACCTGTATGCAGGTCAGGAAGCAACAGTTAGAACTGGACATGGAACAACAGACTGGTTCCAAATAGGAAAAGGAGTACATCAAGGCTGTATGTTTTCACCCTGCTTATTTAACTTATATGCAAAGTACATCATGATAAATGCTGGGCTGGAGGAAGCACAAGCTGGAAGCAAGATTGCTGGGAGAAATATCAATATCCTCAGATATGCAGATGACACCACCCTTATGGCAGAAAGTGAAGAACTAAGGAGCCTCTTGATGAAAGTGAAAGAGGAGAGTGAAAAAGTTGGCTTAAAGCTCAACATTCAGAAAACTAAGATCATGGCATCCAGTCCCATCACTTCATGGCAAATAAATGGGGAAACAGTGGCTGACTTTATTTTTTTGGGCTCCAAAATCACTGCAGATGGTGACTGCAGCCATGAAGTTAAAAGACACTCCTTGGATGGAAAGTTATGACCAACCTAGACAGCATATTAAAAAGCAGAGAAATTGCTTTGCCAACAAATATCCATCTAGTCAAGGCTATGGTTTTTCCAGTAGTCATGTATGGATGTGGGAGTTGGACTATAAAGAAAGCTGAGTGCCAAATAATTGATGCTTTTGAACTGTGGTGTTGAAGAAGACTCTTGAGAGTCCCTTGGACTGCAAAGAAGTCCAACCAGTCCATCCTAAAGGAGATCAGTCCTGGGTGTTTATTGGAGGGACTGATGTTGAAGCTGAAACTCTAATACTTTGGCCACCTGATGCGAAGAGCTGACTCATTGAAAAAGACCCTGATGCTGGGAAAGATTGAGGGCAGGAGGAGAAGGGGATGACAGAGCATAAGATGGCTGGATGCCATCACTGACTCGATGGACATGAGTTTGGGTAAACTCCAGGAGTTGGTGATGGACAGTGAGGCCTGGTGTGCTGTGCTTCATGGGCTCTCAAAGAGTCAGACATGGGTGAATGAACTGAAGGCTAGACATGGGTAAATATAATTTAATCTCATATACCTTTGTTTATGGACCATTTATAATAATTTCAAAAGGTCAATGAGCATGTTAAAGACTGCATCAAAAGATAAAGGAACTGGAGAACACTATTTCATTTTCTTGGAAAGATCTTTGTAATTGAATGAATGAATGTTCATTTGTGAATATTTGTGTGTGTGGAATTCATTACCTTATCCTTTAAAAACTATACACATCATGCTTCTTACCAAGCTTTTAACCCTAAAAGTTTGGCACTGCTGAAAAGCATTGAACTTACTAGATACTAGGAAATACAAACTACAGATGGAAAATGGGAGACTGATAGAATGCAGATGTGGAGAAGAGATGAAGGTTTTTGTCTTTCAAAGTAAATCATTGAATGAGTTAATCACATTCATATGAGATCAACCTGTACCCTGAACATAGTTTACAGTGAGAAACAATGACAATTTTGGTTCAGATAATTTTTGAGCTACAATAACCCCTTTCTCCATTTCTCGCTCAGAGATTATTAGAAGAACAGTTGTGACTAAAATTCCCAAGTACTTACTAGAGCAGGAAAAAAAAAAAAATATATATATATATATATATATATGATATATAGTATATAGAGAATTTAATTAAAACAAGATATTCCCTTGCAACCCTGTAAACCTCTTCACAAAGGTAGAAAAGAAAGAAACCTTTTAATTATTGAGTAGACATTAAACCAGATTGTGATGTTCATCCTAGGTAAACTAATTTTGTTTGTGTGTTGAGTTACTTGGTCATTTCTGACTCTTTACGACCCCATGGACTGTAGCCTACCAGGGTCTTCTGGCCATGGAACTTTCCAGGCAAGAATACTGGAGCAGGTTGCCATTTTCTACTCCAGGGGATCTTCCCAACCCAGGGATCAAACCCGCATCTCATGTCTCTTGCATTGCCAGGCAGATTCTTTATCACTGTGTTACCTTAGAAGCCCAGGTAAACTGTTAAGAGATTGCAAAGTTAGAAAGAAATCTCACTCTATTATATAGCCAAGAAGATACAATCTATCTGGTACATGATCTCAAGATAAATAATAACTAATTCCCAAGTAAGAAGACTTAACAACACGGTTAGTTACATGCAGTTTATTATTTAAAATTCACTAGGTATTAGAATGGAGAAGGCAATGGCAACCTACTCCAGTACTCTTGCCTGGAAAGTCCCATGGACGGAGAAGCCTGGTAGGCTGCAGTCCATGGGGTCACTAAGAGTTGGACACAACTGACCGACTTCACTTTCACTTTTCACTTTTATTCATTGAAGAAGGAAATGGCAACCCACTCCAGTGTTCTTGCCTGAAGAATCCCAGGGACAGTGGAGCCTAGTGAGCTGCCGTTTATGGGGTCGCACACAGTCGGACACAACTGAAGCGACTTAGCAGCAGAAACAGCAGCAGCAGGTATTAGAATACTTTTCCTGTTAGGTTTTATTTATTCAAAGAAAAATGAAATCTCATATCATCATGATAAGAAGTGGTTTTCAACTTGAAGTGCCTACCTCAGTTCAGACCCTGTTTTCCCTCCAAAACTGAGAGATTACTTAAAGAAATCATAAAACAAAGAAACAAATAAAAAATGTTAATTCAATATTTTGTTTCTAATTCAGTTAGATTTGAAAACACTTCTTCAGAAGCCATGATTGGAACTTCAAGCATCAAACATTTTTAAACCTTATGCCATTTAAATTCCTACACTTCTACATCATTTGGAGAAATTATTCAATTAAGACAGAGTAGAAGGCTGATGATTGATTGTTTTAATGACCACAGATTTACAAAATAGGAAAAGTCATTGAGAGACTCTTTATAACTAAAATGTCTGACTGAATGGAAAAGGGCACCAAAAGAACACTGCCAGTGCGCAGATGAATTTCTTGCTAAGTTTTTGATTGTTATGCTCTTCTCTTAGTTTTACTACATTTTGCTACAAAAGTGTCTTTTTAGCATCTCACAACATTGAATACCTCTGCTTATTTTTCAAAATAAAGTGTACTGTTTCTTACCCTGGGAACAGAATTTAAACTACTCACATAGTACTCTTAATAATCTCTGATACTAAACCTTTATTGTGCCTAAATTTCTACTCTGGTTTTATTTTATTTTATTTTTTTAATTTTTTTTTAATTTTATTTTATTTTTAAACTTTACATAACTGTATTAGTTCTACTCTGGTTTTAAAAGCTACTGTTTAGAATTCATTAGCACTTTTTCTGAGCCATGGCCTCTCTCTTTTGTGTTTCTTTTCTGATTTATTTCTCTTTTTTCACCACTCAGTCCCAATCTTCAGCCTGTTTTAATCTTGAGACCCACTTTCATTTTTAAAGCATTTTGAGGCATTTGAAATGGATACCTAGATATTTCCTGACCCACTTCTAGTCTAAGCTATCGATAATATCCCCTTTGTACCATGGTCACATTTTCTACAGTTACTGAGATTGTCTTACAAATGGCAGAAAGTGGCATGACTTACACTGACATCTTTTCCTTTCAACAAAATTAATCTAATTTGACTCTGTAGTTAGTGGCTTTATCATTTTTCATCCACCAAAGCTGATAACTTCAAGCACCCTGAATTCTGTTCCTGTCCACGGCTGAGCTAGTGCTCATTCAGTCGCTAAGTCATGTCCTTGCATTCCAAGGGACTTTCAAGAGTCTTCTCCAGCCCCACAATTTGAAAGTATCGATTCTTCATCATTCAGCCTTCTTTATGGTCCAGCTCTCACATCTGTACATGATTACTGGAACAACCATAACTTTGACTAGCTGGACCTTTGTTGGCAAACGGATGTCTTTTCTTTTTAATACACTGTCTATGTTTGAGAGCGGGTACATAAACATATGTATAACTGATTCACTTTACAGTACAAGTAGAATCTAACATGAGCTTCCCTGGTGGCTCAGATGGTAAAGAATCCACATGCAATGCGGGAGACCTGGGTTTGATCCCTG
This sequence comes from Bubalus kerabau, assembly GCF_029407905.1. Lineage (NCBI taxonomy): Eukaryota > Metazoa > Chordata > Mammalia > Artiodactyla > Bovidae > Bubalus > Bubalus kerabau. The sequence continues at coordinate 60,187,175 of NC_073625.1, forward strand.
TGTTGGGAAGATCCCCTGGAGAAGGGAATGGCAACCTACTGGAGAATTCAACAGACAGAGGAGCCTGGCAGGCTACAGTCCATGGGGTCACAAAGAGTGGGATACAACTTAGCAACTAACACACCAGCTCCAATATTCTGGCCTGGAAAATTTCATGGACTGTGTAATCCGTTGGGGTCACAAAGAGTCAGACACGACTGAACGACTTTCAGAAACTAACATAACATTATAAAGCAACTACACTCTAATATAAATTAACAGATAAAATACATGTTTTCATTAGAATGTATATATTTCTCTCCCAGGTCTATTTCCATGAACTTAGTTTGTAAGTTTTGTTCATAAAATCCTGCAGATCTTGTGGCTGGCAAATTTCCTCCATGGTGCTATAGATCCAGCTACGATTAATGTTTCTCTTATTGCCTAATTTTCTGCTACACACTTAAGTTGTACCAAGAAAACAATTAAAACAATAAAGTTGGAGCTTATTTATAAAATGATAAATGGTTATGGATAAGGATTAACTACTGCAGCAGCTCCAGACTTGGTTATTAGAATACAAAATGACTTAAAATTATGGAGCATTTGTGTTATACTTATTATCAGGTTAAAATTGTGTATCCAAGTAGATGCTTATTTTCTTTCTTTAATGGGTGCAAACTGTGTAGGTCAGGTGGTCAGGTACAATCTCCACGGCAGGAAATACACATTTAAATCTTTCAAAGCATTCTTTTTTATTCCCTGTAATTAGGCAATTAATTCTACTGGGATTTTTAGACTCCACGCAGTGAGAGAGAAAGAAGTAAAGAAAAGTTGCAAAATCAAATATTTCAATTTTATTTTAAAGGTCACTGAATCATACAACTTACCTCAGAACTATTTCATTGGGAATAAAGAACTCAGGAAGCAAATAAGTAAGAACAAATTATAAATTTAGATACTTAATTAGTATGTAGAAGGTTTTCTCATTCATTGAATAAAAAATTTAGAACTATTTTGCAAATACTTTACATCATATCTTATTTATCCTTCACTATTTTCAGAACTATATACTGTGTATACAGGATCTGAGTTCTCCTTTACTGTGCAAAATAAAGAGGTAGAATAATTGAGAATTTTTTCATTCTTTTATGACAATGAAATATGTTTAGAAAGGAATTAACAAAACATTATATTTTGGGCAATAGGATCTTGGCTGCAGAACTTGATTTAACTGCTAAAATATTAACCTTACTCATTGGGAAATGTATTTGTGAAGTGTCATGCAAATTAGTATTTTATAAAGTAAAATATGACTATTAACTAATTTGCTCATAGCTTATAATAGAGATAAGAATCAAGTTTTTGTATTAATATATATGATGCAATGATTCTTTAAACATCTACAATTTCAATAAATATAGTACCCAATATATTCCAAACACAAATATCAATCTTTGATTTATTCAATCATGTATATTGCATGTTATATTTAATAATCACCTGTGAATCACATTTTCTATAAAGAGACAATACACCTTTTATTCAAATAGCCATGGAACACAGACCTTTTGTACATATTTAGTATACATTAGGACATAAAACCTGAGTAAATTTGTATATGCAAAAATTAAGCAAACATCATCAATAGTAACTACTACAGCTCACATTCTCTGAGTATGAATACATAAAATCAAAGTGTTGAGCAGATACACCATTCTATGTTTAGAATATAATTAAAATCAGAAAATTATTATTATTAAGTCATCATGGGTGTATAGTGTGACAAGAACTGGTAACTATCTCGCAGTATATGTGATACTCATTTTCTGTATCTCTATAAGTTTCCCATGGGCCCCTGGGTGCCTACCTAAACATATTTTTCTCAACTTCTCTGCAGGCATTGCCTTAGGTATAGATTCTGACCTCATGTAGATTAGAGTGCAAGCCATGGACACAGACCAAATTATGACCTAAAATGGACAAAGTGTAGCATTCCCTTTAGTGACTACAGCGACTCTCAATGGCAAGAGCCAGAACAGTCATTTGGGACTGTCTGTAGTGTAGTGCAGATCAACAGGAGAGGAAAAGTCATGGGTCTGAGTCTGGAAACCTCTTTTTCTGGCTTTGGACAAGCTTCCTGCACATATACCTGAGGGAGAAATAAACTATTTAAACCATCCTAAATGACGCATCTTTACTTTTTATTCATGCCACACCTGGGTAATATACTTATTCCATAATAATAATAGCTCATTGCACCATTTTTTTTCCACCCCAAATGTGGAAGACAAGATAGAGCTCATCTTAACTCCAATGAATATTCCTCCTAAGATTTCCTCTGTGTAAAATTCTCTTGCCCAGATATCTAACTCCTTTGGGCACTCTCTTGTTTTAAGTCTGTGTTTACATTGTAGTTTTTCTTTTAGCTTTTCCTTCATCACCCTTTACAAAAAGCAAAAATCTCCTTGCTCTCAGTGTTCATAGGTCTTATTCAGATTAATTTTTCTCATATGTGTGCATGCTAAGATGCTTTAATAATGTCTGATTCTTTGTTACCCTTGAACTGTAGCCCACCAGGCTCCTCTGTCCATGGGATTCTCTAGGCAAGAATACTGGACTGGGTTGCCATGCCCTCCTCCAGGGGATATTCCTGATCCAGGGATCGAACCTGTGTCTCTAGTCTCTTGCATTGGCAGGTGGGCTCTTTACCACTGGCAACACCTGGGAACCCCTTTTCTTATAATATTTATCAAATTATGATATTTATTGGCATATTTTAAATCATCTGTCTTCCCAACATCATGATGGCAGAAGTATTCTACATTTTCATCATTGTTACGTTTTACAAACTTAGAATACATAGTAAAAACAGGCACTCCATATTTAATGAATAAGTGAAAGAAGAATGGAGGAAAGAAAGAAGTACAGGAAATAAATGAGAATAAAAGCAAAAAGAAGAAAAGATAAAGCAAAGAAAAGCAAGAATATTATATTTGTGATTCAAGAAAAAAATATTCCTTTGAATGGCATCTGGGAATTCCCTAGTTGTCGAGTTGTTAGAACTCAGACCTTTTACTGCCACGGGCCAGGAGTTCAGTCCCTGGTCAGGGAACTAAGATCCCACAACCCATGCATTATGGTCAAAAAAGTAAGAAATAAAAATATGGAATATAAAAATTACCAGTTGATTCAGATTGACAGAAACACAAAATACTGTAATAGATAATACTGGTGAGTGACATTGGTACCATAATTTGGACTAGAATATATATATTTTCTTCTGATTATGTTGATGCTGTTCTATTTGTTGATTGTTTTTTGGTTGATGTTCATGTAATGCTCAGTATTTATATGAAATATCATGACATGTAGATTCTGCAACACTATTCATGGATACTTTTGTAAAAGATTGAAGGATGTGTATAATCATTAAAGAATAAATACTGCAGATAAGTCAAAATAGAAAAATAAAATTTGATAAGAGAATACAATTACCATGGGGAATGATACATATCAGCAAAAAAAAAAAAAAGTAAAGGCATCAGAGCAACAAAAACAAATATTGATTACGTACAACAAAGAGGCTTCCCTGGTGGCTCAGATGGTAAAGAATCTGCCTGCAATGCAGGAAACCTGGCTTTGATCCCCAGTATGCTTGCCTGGTGAATTCCATGGAAAGAGTAGCCTGGTGGGCTACAGTCCATGGGTTCGTGAAGAGTGGGACATTACTGAGTGACTAATACTTTATGTACTACAAGGGAAAATTAAGAAAACCGCAGGAAATCTTTGCTAATCTTTCCCACTGGCATTTTTTCAAAACTGAGCAAAAAGCTAGGCAATAAGAAGAAACTTTAGTTTAAAAAAACAAAAAAGAGAGAGTAGGTAGATTAAAAACAGTAAAACAAAGTATATTCTATGATTCTTAGTAATATGCAAGCTACTGCTAAGTCGCTTCAGTTGTGTCCGACTCTGCAACCCTATAGACGGCAGCCCACCAGGCTCCCCCGTCCCTGGGATTCTCCAGGCAAGAACACTGGAGTGGGTTGCCATTTCCTTTTTCAGTGCATGAAAGTGAAGTCGCTCAGTCGTGTCCGACCCTCAGCGACCCCATGGACTGCAGCCTACCATGCTCTTCCATCCATGGGATTTTCCAGGCAAGAGTACTGGAGTGGGGTGCCATTGCCTTTGGAAAACAATATAAATGAAATCACATTGTAGGTGGCTATATAGTTTCAAGAAGATAAGAAGCAAAGGGATTGGATTCGTGTAAATCTTTTGAGAAATAGTTCTGAAAATTGATGAGAAAATCATGTAGTATGTTCATAGGCCCTAATTTTATACCTATAGCAGTTGATAAACTAGTGGAAGTGGACAATATGGAAAATATGAGGCTTTGTATGGCAAATGATCACAATTAATTAATCAATTTTTACTATTGCATTGTTAATTCATGACAAAGCTCATTAATTATTTGTTCTAAATTACATATGAGGCCACATTAAAGTGTTTTAAAGACCCAGAGGGATGGTATGGGGAGGGAGGAGGGAGGAGGGTTCAGGATGGGGAACACATGTATACCTGTGGCAGATTCATTTTGATATATGGCAAAACCAATACAATATTGTAAAGTTAAATTAAATAAAATTAAAAAAAAAGAAAAAAATTAAAAAAAAATAAAATAAAAATAAAGTCAATCCCTAATGGTTCTTTAGAAACACCCACGTGCCTGTGCCTGCATGCTCAGTTATGACTTTTTGAGACCCCATGGACTGTAACCCACCAGGGTCCTCTGTCCATGAGATTTCCCAGACACGAATACTGGAGTGAGTTGCCATTTCCTTCTCCAGGGAAATCTCCCACATCTCCTGCATCTCTTGCATTTGCCACTGTGCCATGTGGGAAGCCGTCTTCAGAGGTAGTTCTTTTTAAATCTTCTGGACAACAAACAGGATATTCAGAGCATGGATGCTCCTCACACCTGTGCAGGAATTTTCTAGGATATACGCGCTAAGTGTGCTTCAGATGGGGGAATTTACCTGTCTCATAGAATTGCAGTCCAACAGGGATGCTGTCAACTTCAATAAAATGGTGTTTGAGATTAATAGGAGTGTGGTAAGACCTTTTTTCTTGATTTAAGGCTTCGAAGGACTAATTACTTCTCCCCTGTAGTACAGATACACCCTACGCCTGCAGGCCTAAGGATTTCCTGTTCAGGATTTAGGAAAAATGGACTTGTATTATAACTTTTTGCCATTTAATGTGTCCTAATATGCTATATCTATGACTTTCTAAGAAATTTTTAGTCTTATAACTAAAACAACAAAATTGAATTTTTGAAAAGTTTTTTCATTTTCTTTAGTCAGTTCTAGCTTTAAAAATGACCTCTTTCTTTAATAACTCAGTTTTAAAAATAGCTCTTTCTAGAACATTCTTGTCATCTCAAAGCCTCTAATTTTTTTTTTTACTTTCTCCTTCTGAGCTTCTGTGTGCATGCACAAAGATATGTGTGTGTGTGTGTGTGTGTGTGGTGTTTATTTTTATTTAGTAAACAGGAGATGGCAGTATGTGACCATTATTTCAAATGCAAAGTAATGAAATTATCTAGCACTTTGTCTCATAATGTATCATACACACATCCACAATGCCCTCTATTATTTTGCAAGTTAGAGTAAAGCATTATGTATTTAATTTGACAAATGTGTTAGGAACATGATCTCATTTCTTTTGTTCATTGATATGAGATATTGTGAACCCAAAAAAGAGGTATTTTTATAAAGTCAGTTGTGCTGTATGTACTCAGTCTCTCAATCTTGTCTGAACTTTTACAACCCTATGGAGTGTAATCTGCCAAGCTCCTCTGTCCATGGGATTCTACATGCAAGAATACTGGAGTGGGTTGCCATTTCTTTCTCCAGGGGATCTTTCTGGCCCAGGGACCAAACCCGTGTCTTCTGTGTCTCCTGCATTGGCAGGCAAATTTTTTTACCACTAAGCCACCTGGGAAGCCCTAAAGTTAGATACTGAATAAATTAAAATATTTAGAAAGTAATAAAGACTGAAAGATATGCCTATAAAAGCTTGCACTTTCAGAAGTTATGTTCTTTATGCATTGCATGCAATTTATAAAAATGATAAGGTTCTAATTTATTTATTATGGATGGAAGCCATTTAACAGTGATTTTAAATATATAAATAAATCTAGGGATAGTGCTTATCAATTGGCAAAAAAGAAAAGTCAACTGAAAGAAAATGCTAACATCACCGGCCAAGTTGCTATTTTAGTGCGTAAGTTAATAGGTATTCATATTGCGGCACACACTGTTGCTAGTTTCTCAAAATAATTTGTCTTTGGTTTTTATGGCTCTCAGAGTCTCCCTCCATAGAAATTAATGGTGTCAGTCCCTCAAACTATTGTCTTCCTTTTCACGAGAACCTGAATCACCTTCTGCAAGCAAGGGGTGGATGACTGGAAGAATTCTGAAACAGAGTTTTCCTCTTGATAGAAGAGAAAGTCATATGTAAAGAAAGTAGTTTTCTCTTCCTGTGTTTTGTCAATTCTGAATGAAAACAGTCTTGAAGCTTCCATGATCACATTACAAACATGAGGGAAACATGAGGGAAAAGGAGGGCACATGTTTCACAAGAAAGCTGATTGAGATACTGTACATTTTTGCAGCTGCTGTAAGAGCTGCCTACAAAATTTTTGAAGACTAGTGCATCTGGTCCCATCACTTCATTGTGTTTAGATGAAGAAACAATGGAAACAGTGAAAGACTTTATTTTGTTGGGCTCCAAAATCACTGCAGATGGTGACTGCAGCCATGAAATCAAGATGCTTGCTCCTCGGAAGAAAAGCTATGACAAGCCTAGACAGCATATTAAAAAGTAGAGATGTTACTTTTCCAACAAATGTCCTTATAGTCAAAGCTATGGTTTTTCCAGTAGTCATGTATGGATCCAAGAGTTGGGCCATAAAGAACACTGAGTGCCAAAGAATTGATGCTTTTGAACTGTGGTGTTGGAGAAGACTCTTGAGAGTCCCTTGGACTGCAAAGAGATCAAACCAGTCAATCTTAAAAGAAATCAGTTCTGAATATTCAATGGAAGGAATGATGCTGAAGCTGAAGCTCCAATACTTTGGCCACCTGATGTGAAGAGAGAACTCATTGGAACAGACCCTGATTCTGGGGAAAATTGCAGGTAGGAGGAGAAGGAGATGACAGAGGATGAGATGGTTGGATGGCATCACTGATTCAATGGATAGGAATTTGAGCAAGCTTTGGGAGATAGTGGAGGACAGGGAAGCCTGGCAGGCTGCAGTCGATGGTGTTGCAAAGAGTTGGATGTGACTGAGCAACTGAACAAGTGCATAAATAAAAAAAAAAAAAAAATTGAGACTACTTTCTTCATAAAATAGCAAAAAGGTGTTGTTAAAAGTAATAAAATATAAAGTTTACTCTTTCCCTCACAGTCTCTAGTATTGTCTTGATGTTTTCTACTTTAATTTAACGTAAAAAAAAATTTTTAAATTTTTAGCATGACATGTCCAATTTATTCTTTATACAATTTCAGTTTTAATTGCAAATATAATAGCATTTAGCATTTGCGTTAACTAAAATGACAGAATTCATGTCCCATAACTTGTACGTGCATTATTATTTTGTTCTTACCATTGAAATGAAAACTTTGCTTAAAACTAACTCAGAAATTCGGACTTCACTTCTTGACATGTGCGCATACTACCAATACTCTCTCTCTTCATCCTCAGATCAGATTAGATCAGTCGCTCAGTCGTGTCCGACTCTTTGTGACCCCATGAATCGCAGCACGCCAGGCCTCCCTGTCCATCACCAACTCCCGGAGTTCACTCAGACTCACGTCCATCGAGTCGGTGATGCCATCCAGCCATCTTATCCTCTGTCATCCCCTTATCCTCTTGCCCCCAATCCCTCCCAGCATCAGAGTCTTTTCCAATGTGTCAACTCTTCGCATGAGGTGGCCAAAGTACTGGAGTTTCAGCTTCAGCATCATTCCTTCCAAAGAAATCCCAGGGCTGATCTCCTTCACAATGGACTGGTTGGATCTCCTTGCAGTCCAAGGGACTCTCAAGAGTCTTCTCCAACACCACAATTCAAAAGCATCAATTCTTCGGCACTCAGCCTTCTTCACAGTCCAACTCTCACATCCTTACATGACCACAGGAAAAACCATAGGCTTGACTAGACGAACCTTTGTTGGCAAAGTAATGTCTCTGCTTTTGAATATACTATCTAGATTGGTCATAACTTTCCTTCCAAGAAGTAAGCGTCTTTTAATTTCATGGCTGCAGTCACCATCTGTAGTGATTTTGGAGCCCAGAAAAATAAAGTCTGACCCTGTTTCCACTGTTTCCCCATCTATTTCCCATGAAGTGGTGGGACCGGATGCCATGATCTTTGTTTTCTGAATGTTGAGCTTTAAGCCAACTTTTTCACTCTCCACTTTCACTCTTCATGCTACTAATGAGTAAAAAAAAAGAACTGAAAAGAAAGAACTATGGTTCATTCTGTCTTTCCCTTTTCTTCTATGTTATTATTTTCATTGTATATTCTTATTTAGTCGCTTAGTCGTGTCTCACTCTTTCTGACCCCATGGACTGCAGCATGCCAGGCTTCACTGTCTTTTACTATATCCCAAACTATATCTCAAACTCATGTTCATTTTGTCGATGATACCATTGAACTATCTCATCATCTGTTGCCCCCTTCTCCTCTTGCCTTCAATCTTTCCAAGCATTAGAGTCTTTTCCAATGACTTGGCTCTTTGCATCAGGTGGCCAAAGTATTGGAGCTTCACCTTTAGCATCAGTCCTTCTAGTGAATATTCAGAGTTGATTTCCTATAGGATTCACTGGTTTATCCCCTCACAGTCCAAGGGACTCTCAAAAGTCTTCTCAAGCACCACAATTCAAAAAAGCATCAATTCTTCAGCACCCAGCCTACTTTATGGTTCAATGCTCACATCTGTATATGACTACTGGGAAAAAATATAGCTTTGACTATATAGATTTAATTGTATATAGTTGGATAATCATAAAGGTGACATGAGTGGAAAAGATATGATAGGTTTCCTTAGGCCTATATCTTGCTTAGAATATTATTGATTTCTTTTTGCATTTGAAGCAAGTTCTTGCCTGGATAGAAAGTGGAGCCTTTTTGGACTATTAATACCCTTCCTTAATTGTAGACAGAACATAGTTTAATTATATACTTAATTGTAGTCTAACATACTTTAGGCTTCCCTTGTCTTGCCTGATCCCACATATTATGGATGCAATGGAGTTTTATACTTTGGGGTACCTCACAAATGTCTTGTGGGAATGGGTGACAAAGAACAGAGAATGCGGTGGGAGAGTGACAGACACATTTTGTGTGGTTTCACCAGTCACTTGCATGCTTCATGTCCCATAGAACTTCATCTTCAAAGCAAAACTTTCTAAAAAAAAAAAAAAAATATATATATATATATATATATATATATATATATATATATATATATACACACACATATACTATTAAGAACTGTAAGATGGTGACATCACAGCATTCAACGAAACCTGTCCCCTTCTCAGTGCCGTGCCTTATGTGACTGAACTGGTCACAAACTCAGGAAAGCTGGTCTGCCAAAGAATACAATTATACATAGGTGAAAAGTTATACATAGGTGAAAAGATCAACATCTTTTGTTTAAGCCTCTTATATTAGACTGCTGGATATTTTGTTTATCCTCTAGGTCTAATCTCCACAATCTCTACCTCATCCAAACTTTCATGTGCCCCTGTTAATTAGTGATTTACATGCAGAATTGCCCATTTTTTCTTGCCTTTGTCTTCTGCAGGGTCTGATCAATGAAAAGTCCTGACAGTGATTACAGTGTATAAGAGAAGGGAGTTAGGGATATTTCTACCCTTCTCCTTTGTCACCTAGGAATTATTTAGCAATGATTAAGTTTCTCTACTGAAGGCTATAGCTTCAGATAGGCAGTTTCTATATCCTTAGCACTAGGGACCAGAAATAGCTTCTTCTGCCCTTTCAAGTCTGGGGGTGATAAATGCTTTCTGATGTTACTATTCCACGGTGCCTTGCAATTCCCTATCTGATTTTCTCTACTCTTATCATCCAGAAGTAAATAATCCTTTCATTAACTTTTTCTAATCCTTAACTGTTTCATCCTTTGGTTTTAGAATCCATAGTGATGCAGTTAGTGATACCACGTGTATATGTGTGTGTTAAATCACTTGTCATGTCCAACTCTTTGCAACCCAATGGACTGTAGCCTGCCAGGTTCCTCTGTCCATGGATTTCTCCAGGCAAGAATACTGGAGTGAGTCGCCATGCCCTTCTCCAGGGGATCTTCCCTACCCAGGGATCGAACCCCGGTATCCTGCACTGGCAGGCAGATTCTTTACCATCTGAGCCACTAGGGAAGCCCCTGTGATACCATACTCATTGTTAAAAGCATTCTAAAACCTTCAGTAATATTTCCCAGATGCTCTCAATGTCTTCTGGACATACAAACACTGGAACAAACCTATATTCAAAGTTGGCTATAGTAGTTCACTGCAAAAAAGAACATGCACCATAGAAAATAATGAGAAATATAACAGATACGTTGTTTGAAATGCTTATAGAATTTGGGCTTGTGTGAGGTGACTTTGGAGAAGGCAATGGCTCCCCACTCCAGTACTCTTGCCTGGAAAATCCCACAGATGAAGGAGTCTGGTGTGCTGCAGTCCATGGGGTCGCTAGGAGTTGGACATGACTGAGCGACTTCACTTTCACTTTTCACTTTTATGCACTGGAGAAGGAAATGGGAACCCACTCCAGTGTTCTTGCCTGGAGAATCCCAGGGATGGGGGAGCCTGGTGGGCTGCCGTCTATGGGGTCGCACAGAGTCGGACACAGCTGAAGCATCTTAGCAGCAGCAGCAGAGGTGACTTTGGGAATAGTTCCTAAAGCAGGATTTGCTCTGCCTGTGTGCTATTAAGAAGAAGGGTAGAGTTTAAGGAGAGGTGAATGTTTGGTATCTTCAGGTATTTGAACAGTGACTTTGTTTTCATCTGAGGTTTTGGTCTCATTTCATTAATGTTGCACACTATGAATTAGTTGACAGTTTCTGTGAGATTGTCCACACTCAACAAGAGAACCCTAAAACCTATTTATGAGTGCCAGGGACCTTCTAACAACACCGAGGTCTAGGAGCTATAGTCAGATCAGTTCCCAAATACCAGGAGACACTTTTTTCTTTCACTACTTTCATATTTAACCACATCCTATTCCTATTTTTTTGTGTTCAATCCAAGTATTGCCAACTTCATTAAGGCATTTACAATTGTCTATCATTCTTCCTCTCAGACATTATATTTTCTCTCTTACTAATATAGCTACTTATACTCCAAATTTATATTGTTTTACTTTATTATCTTCAATTCTTCATAGATGCAAATTGGATACAAATTAGTAAATACTGATGTTTTATTTCAGTTTTCCAACAAACTATTTTCCATGTATTATATGTGTGTGTTAATCTTTATGAATACTTTTTAAATGAATGCTAATCTCAAACAGATTAAAGATAGCTTCAAAAAGAAGGGGCACTGCCCTTTAGTAATATACATATTTTGACAGAATTTATGTTCATAAAAAGAAATGTACATGTTCATTTTTCTCACAAACTAAATTTATTATTAAATTTAGAGCATAAAACTATAATTTATTTGACTACTCTATGTTTGCTATGAATGTGTCAAGTTAACATTTGTTAAGACAATGGCACCCCACTCCAGTACTCTTGCTTGGAAAATCCCATGGACCGAGGAGCCTGTTAGGCTGCAATCCATGGGGTCACTAAGAGTCGGACACAACTGAGCAACTTCACTTTCACTTTTCACTTTCATGCCTTGGAGAAGGAAATGGCAACCGACTCCAATGTTCTTGCCTGGAGAATCCCAGGGATGGGGGAGCCTGGTGGGCTGCTGTCTATGGGGTCACACAGAGTCGGACATGACTGAAGTGACTTAGCATAGCATAAGAGGAGCATAAGATACAGGATAGTGAGCCATTTTTCATCAACAAGCCAGAAGTAAATTTGAAATAGAGATTCTAGAGGAAGTACCCACTATATCCTAAGGGGCCACATGGGGACGTCCAGGCAAAGGACACACAGAAAAAAGGGCAGGACCTGGGACACATGCCTTCATTGGGATTCTTCGGTGGAAGACCTGATTGCCAATTCAAACCAAAAGAATGGGGTTTCAGTAGTCCCCTAAGGATCTTACCTAAGGAGAGGATGGGGCTGAGAGAGGGAAGGCACTGGGAGGGTGAGGAAACTGTTGATTATATGGGGTGTTGGGAAAGTCACATCAAGAACTTATGTTTGTTTATATCTCTGCGGGCTATTATTTCCTGCTAGTATTTTCACGTGCGCATTAACACAAGGCTGTTGATGTCAGTTTAAAGTCCTTGCAGCCCAACTAGTTAAATAAAGTTGTTGCCAAGGCAGCAATATCATGGAGTAGCTTTGCTAATCTCTTGACACTGTTCCATTATATATAGAATTTCTGAGGCTATGATTGTCAACAGGAAAGATCAACAAAAATATCTGCAGTGGTATTGCTCAGTTAGTATGTTAAATTTTTAAGGTTTTGATATTAATAGGATGTAGGCTCCTATCATCTCATGGAGAACATTGTTCTCTGAGAAATTGTTAAGATAATGAGCCTGAACTAATAAAAATTATACTTAACATTATGGTAGTAGTTTCTGCAAAGCAAGTTAATGTCTGCTATTTATAAATATGTACATATGGTTCACAGCATCAGCTCCCTATTAAAACTCAAAGGGAAGATACAAATGCATTGACGCTCAGGTCTAAATAAGTGCTTAATTATACTTCATGGGTTTCTTGTAATGAAAAATATATCATTCATTCCTTTACATCTTCATGTTCAAGCCATGGTATGCAGTTGCTTGCTTTTATTAAGATTTTTCTTGAGTCAAGAATTTCCAATCTGTACTATATTATTTGGTTTTAAATACTTCACCCTTATCTATATTTCTAAATATTAGAGATAATCTATATTTATGTATAAGCTTAAGTGTTGAGACTTCTTTAGTTATATGAATAAAACTATATCAAATATCAACAAATGCAGAAAGACTTTTATACCATATGAATGGTATAAAGTGATTCCTTTATCTTACAGAGCACTGTGTTGAGTTGTGAATGCAAATGCAAAGTCAAAGCAATAAGATAGATTTTCCCGTTGATCACTGTCATAGGTGATTTAATAAGATTATTAAAAAGATAATTTAGAGCCTTATTTATAAATAACACTTAAAGGTACTTCCCAATGAATTCTTCCCAGTCTCATTCCCACTCCTAAGAAACAGAAAAAAACAAAAGCAACACTATTCCCCAAAATGTATAGTTCTGGAGGTAGGTAAGTAAAATAGTTATACATTGGAAATGTTAGTGCATCAATGTTAAAGTAAATATTATATCTAAGTATAGTCTTTAAAAATTTCTGGATTAAATCTAAATAGATTGGAAATAAATAATATGGCAACTATAGACACTCACTATAGAAGAAAAATATATTAATTTGCAAAAGAAGGACTAAGAATATATTTTGAAGGGTCAAGTGACAGAAAAGTTCCCTGAGGTACCTCTTATAATAAAATTAGAAATGCATGCTAAAATACATGCTAACCCAAAGATCTTATGAGATGAAAATAGATATTTCAGTCCAAATAGAAAACACAAAAATTCAGAATTCATAGGGAAAATCTAATCAAGGGCGGAGGGGGGATATGCATATTAATACAATTAATATGGAGGAAAAACTAGAAAAAGACTAGGAAATCAGACAAGTGAAAGTTATATGGAAGAGAGACCAACAGTCTTCAGTATAATAAATGACATAGAAAATACAATGATTTTTATATAATAGAAGGAAACCATCTAAAATGAAAATCAAATCAAGAATCTAGCACATAACATATAAAACTGAATTAGAACCTTCAAATTCAGTATATATCCTGGGGAAGTTATAGAAAGTAAATCATAAGTAGAGTTATAATATATCATATAGAAATGCCTATTTTTCACAGAATAGAGGAAGGCTTTCCTGCCCCCCCCACCCCACCCCCTAATGTTTCATAGCTATATTACATGACAAAAGAAACAGAGCCTAAACTGAAGGGAGATCCATGTATATTGTGCTCAGTTGACTTGTCATTAAGAGACAGAAATTCTCTTTGTGCTCTGATTATATGGTACGGGGAGGGAAGAGGGAGGGGTGTTCGGGATGGGAAACACATGTATACCTGTGGTGGATTCATGTTGCTATATGGCAAAACCAATACACTATTGTAAAGTTAAAAAATAAAATAAAATAAAGAAAAAAAATAAAAATAAAAAAATAAAATGAGAAAAAAAAAAGAGAAACTCTCAAATGCAAAACAGCTAAGAGCAAAACAGCTGTTGGGAGAAAGTTTATTCCTTTTCTTTAAATCTCAGGCTTTGTTCCTTCCAACTTTTTCAGGTGGTTCTTTCCTGGATTTAGTGAATTTCCTCACATACATGTGTTGATTTATACTCAACTGAATACTCTGGGTGGAACTTTTAATAGAAAAATCTGGACTTTGCTTTCTTCGCAGCTTTTTCCTTCCTGTACTTTCCCTTGTAAATGCTCACTGTATTGGCTTCCTTGGTCTCTCACCTCAGTCTTCTCACCTTTGGTAGGCTTCCAGAGACATCCTGGGTTCCACCGATCTGTACCTTGGCCTATAAACTTCCTCTAGGCAATACCTTTGGACAGTCATTAGGCATACCTTGTCTGTTTCCTTTCTCTCATGGTTCAGTGTCCTTTGTTGCCTAATAGCCAATGACATAAGAGCTACTTATTTATGTATTTTGTCCTATTTATTATTCAAGTGGATAAATAAATCTGGTTTCTGTTATTCCATATTGTTCACAAGAAATCATATATTCTTAATCTTCAAATCAAGGATATCTTATGAATTATAGCACCCTTTGTGCTTAGTCAATTCAGTTGTGTCCAACTCTTTGTGGCCCTGTGGACTGTAGCCCTCTAGGCTCCTCTGCCCATGGGATTTTCCAGGTAAGAATACTGGAGTACTTTGCCATGCTATTCTCCAAGAGATCTTCCTGACCCAGGGATTGAACCCAGGTCTTGTGCATTGCAAACAGATTCTTCACTGTCTGAGCCACCAGGGAAGCCACAAAGTTTAGAAATGCTACGTTCATGCTCAATCGTGTCCGACTCTTTGTGACCAAATGAACCGTAGCCCACCAGGTTCCCCTGTCCATGGGCTTTTCCTGACAAGAATACTGGAGAGGGTTGTCATGCCCTCCTCCAGGGGATCTTCCAGGGATTGAATTTGTGTCTCCTGTGTCTCCTGCATTGGCAGGCAGGTTCTTTACTGCTAAACCATTAGGGAAGCCCCTTGGGCACCCCACCCACACCTATGTGTGTGTGTATATATATATATATATATATATATATATATATATATAATTTCATAAATAAGGATGGAGCTTGGGTAAAGAGAGGAAGTTATTTTCTCCACCAAATCCCTGATACCCAGTGGTTGTGGACATTTCTCATTCCAGCTTCAGAACTTGTGGCATGTTAAGTAGGATCATCATATTGTACTTTCATAGTGTTTATCTTTTATATATCCTCATTGTTAACAAGTCCTCATTAGATAAGAAAAAAAATAGTTTGTTATCTATAGACAGGAAATTAGATAACTCATCCTATCTGTCACTATATAATTATTAAAGTGACTTTAAATTATTTTGAGAATTGTGAAAACAATCAACTTTAAGAAGGTCAAGGAGCTGTAAAAATTCTACACTTACCATATTCTCATCATGGTCCTAAGTTTCCATATTTGGATGCCTGCCCTTCTAGGAACCAAAGAACATATGACAGCTACAGGGTAAATGTATGGATTAGTGTTGCATTTACATAAAATTGTTATATATTCTTTGGCAGCTACGGTTCACAGATGGAGTATCCACAGTTTTTAAAAGGGGACATTTTTGTTGCTCTTGTTGCTTTCTTATTTCATAGCCACTATAATCTTCTTTCTTTCCTGTTTTAATGCCTACATTAAATATTCCTTTCATCAACTTTATACCCCAAAGATTGAAATTTTGCTTGAAAATGTACACAATGTTGTAATTATTGATATGGATAAAGTTAACTTCAGTTGGTTAATTAAAACCTAGATATAATTGTGGCTTAGACTCTGATAGCTTACAGTGAATTATGTCAGATTCATGATTTCCAAAGAAGAAGATTTAGTTTTGGGACCAGGGATGAGGCTTGATCACTCAAGAGCTTTTGTGTAGCAGAGTTTTATTAAAGTATGAAAAGGGACACAGAAAGCTTCTGACACAGACATCAGAAGTGGGGCAGAGAGTGTCCCCATTGCTAGTCTAAGCAAGGGATTTATATACTTTTTTAAATTAGTTGTTAAAATAAATTAAAAGAAAGTCTGAAGGTTGTAAAAATCTTACCAGACCCACTGCCATAATATACATTTTAAGATAACAGGATTAGTCAGAGAAGAAATTCAAGAAAGAGAAACTGTCCTCAAGTAGGATACATTGTTGTTATATAATCCTTACTAAGGAATATAGAAAAAAAAAAAAAAAGTTTGTCCTTTCCTCCTCCTTGAGAATTCCAGACCCTTATCCTCTCCTTAAGAAGCTCAGACCTCTTTCTCCTCCTCAGGGACCCTGGACTTCTTATCAACCTACCTAGGAATTGACTTTCTCAACTCACTGAAGAAACAGACAAATCGGTAGTGCTCCTAAATTCCCTGGTGGCTCAGACCGTAAAGTGTCTGCCTGTAATGTGGGGGCCTGGGTTCAATCCCTGGGTTGGGAAGATCCCTTGGAGAAGAAAATGGCAACCCACTCCAGTACTCTAGCCTAGAAAATTCCATGGATGAAGGAGCCTGGTAGGCTACAGTCCATGGGGTCACAGAGTCGGACATGACTGAACCACTCCACTGGATCTGGAGTGGATTTTTTCACATGTGAATCTTTCATTCACTAGTAACTTTGGCCCTGAAAACATCTATCACCAAAGCATTAAATGTGTAGTGATGTTATTAGTATAATAATATATAATCTGTAAAATAACATATAATATATTATATAATTTTATACATATATATATATAATAATATATAATCTCTCAGAGTCTGCCTTTGTATCCTTCAGCATCTAATGTCTTCTTTCTCAGTTTGGAAACAGTAGGGTTCTTATCCCTTTGACATTATCTAGTCATCTCTCATGAAGGGCCACATCAGTTACACTGGCCTCAGAAACACTGCTGCCTCAGGACATTTGCACTTCCTCTTCCTCTAAATATTACAAGGATTGTACTCTCATTATCTTTAGGTCTTTACTGAAAATTTGCCTTTTGGATTAATGCTTCCCATGACACCATATTAAATATAAATATTTACAAGATAAAAATCTTTCATACAAACTCCATACTCTAATATATATTACCATGTAGCATAATACATATTTTATGTATTAATCATATTTATATCCCTATTCTTTCTCTAAAATGTAAACTTCCAAGAGTTGGGGTTTTGGCGTCTTCTACTGTCAGTTTTCAGGACCTAGACCAGGACTGCCTGCATGCATGCCAAACATCCGACTCTTTTGTGATCCTATGGACCATGGGCCAGGCTTCTCTGTCCATGGGGATTATCCAGGCAAGAATACTGGAGTGGGTTGCATGTCATCCTCCAGGAGAACAGGACTAGGTACACAGTAATTGTGTAATCTATTGTTAAATACACATATTTAAATATATAATAAATTGAATGACACTACTTTTTAAGAAATAAAAATACAATAATATCTGAACTGGATAACCTAATCATTAAAAAAAGAAGAAGAATTCTAAATGTGTCTGAATCGAAATAGACACTTAAAATATTTTTTCTGAGTAAAATATGAATGAATGAACAACTTAAAACCATAAAGAAATCTTTCTTCAAATGTTTTATGTGAGTTTGACTTTTTTTAAATGTCTTTCTCCTTGCTGTTGGGCCTTCTATAAATATGTATTTAACTTAATATAGGCCAAGTAGTTTTTAATAGTTCTTGTTAAAAAGAGATCAGTAGCCAGACAAAGGCTATGTTCCAAATGAAGCCCTTTATCATAGCAGTACATGACATCTCTTAGGAAAGTAACTTAATATTAATTTGACCTTCAAAATAAATATAGTCACTGTATTATAAAGTATGTCTTACAAAGGCTGTGAGATTTACTCACATTAAAGTACTCTGAAGAGATTCAATAAAGTGGCACAAATTTATCATCTCCTATTTTTAGGTATCTCATGTGGTTGAAACTGCTAATTACATGTTGCTAATTTTAATACAATTAATGCCTGATTAATTGGCTTCCCTGGTGGCTCAGATGGTAAAGTGTCTGCCTGCAATGTGGGAGACCTGGGTTCAATCCCTGGGTTGGGAAGATCCCGTGGAGAGGGAAATGGCAACCCACTCCAGTACACTTGCATGGAAAATGCCATGAACTGACGAGCCTGATAGGCTACAGTCCATGGGGTCGCAAAGAGTCGGACACGACTGAGCAACTTCACTTCACTCACCAATGCCTGATTAAGAGCCTTTGCTTCCTATGCTTCATAGCTAATTTATGGCATTGTAGCTAAATTATATTAGCTGTGATTTTTTTCTTTAATTTTTGTTCTTTGAAATTTACCAAAATTGTGCCAAAATGCTATAGATTGCAAATACATGTGTAATATAATGCTCAGTGTCGTATATCACCAAGAAAATTTAAATTCATATGGCACTACACACACATACTTCAGTTCAGTTCAGTTCAGTTCAGTCGTTCAGTTGTGTCCGACTTTGCGACCCCATGAATGGCAGCACGCCAGGCCTCCCTGTCCACCACCAACTCCCGGAGTTTACCCAAACTCATGTCCATCGAGTTGGTAATGCCATCCAGCCATCTCATCCTCTGTCGTCCCCTTCTCCTCCTGCCCCCAATCCCTCCCAGCATCAGGGTCTTTTCCAATGAGTCCACTCTTCACATGAGGTGGCCAAAGTATTGGAGTTTCAGCTTCAGCATCAGTCCTGATGCTTTTTAAACAGTTTTTACTTTTAAAAACAGTTTTAAACTTTTTAAACAGTTTTTAAAAAGAAACAAAAATAACAAAAACAACTTACAATACTCTTTGTTGGTATGGATGTGGAGCAACCAAAACCTGCATTCATTAAATAAAATGTGGTTCCTAGGGATTTGGGAGGAGGGGAAGTTGAACAAGTCTTACTCATAAGGTATTCTGTAAGGTGATGAGATTGTCTGTATGATAATGTAGTTGTGGATACATGGTACTATGTATGTGTTGAAACTATAGAAATATAAACTACAAAGAATGACTCTTAAAGTGTTAAATTTATTTAAATTATCCCAGTAAGGAATCCATACTCTGACAAAGACTCTAGCTGTTTTCAGTTCAGTTCGGTCGCTCAGTTGTGTCTGACTCTTTG
Source organism: Bubalus kerabau (assembly GCF_029407905.1). Taxonomy (NCBI): domain Eukaryota; kingdom Metazoa; phylum Chordata; class Mammalia; order Artiodactyla; family Bovidae; genus Bubalus; species Bubalus kerabau. The sequence continues at coordinate 60,206,780 of NC_073625.1, forward strand.
CGACCCCATGGACTGCAGCATGTGAGGGCTCCCTGTCCATCCCCAATTCTTGTAGTTTACTCAAACTCATGTCCATTGAGTCAGTGATGCCATCCAGCCATCTCATCCTTCCCATCCTTTCAATCTTTCCAGCACCAGGGTCTCTTCCAATGACTCAGCTCTTCGCATCAGGTGGCCAAAGTATTGGAGTTTCAGCTTCAACACCAGTCCTTCCAATGAACATTCAGGACTGATTTCCATTAGGATAGACTAGTTGGATCTCCTTGCAGTCCAAGTGACTCTCAGAGTCTTCTCCAAAACCACAGTTCAAAAAAGCATCAATTCTTTGGTGCTCAGCTTTCTTTATAGTCTAATTCTCACATCCATACATGACTACTGGAAAAACCATAGCTTTGACTAGACGGACCTTTGTTGACAAAGTAATGTCTCTGTTTTTTTTATATGTTATCTAGTTTGGTCATAACTTTTCTTCCAAGGAGCAAGTGTCTTTTAATTTCATGACTGCAGTCACTGTCCACAGTGATTTTGGATCCCAAGAAAATAAAGTCTGTCACTGTTTTCACTGTTTCCCCATCTATTTGCCATGAAATGATAGGACCAGATGCCATGATCTTAGTTTTCTGAATGTTGAGTTCTAAGCCAACTTTTCACTCTCCTCTTTCACTTTCATCAAGAGGCTCCTTGCTGCTGCTGCTGTTGCTAAGTCGCTTTAGTCATATTCGACTCTGTGCGACCCCATAGACGGCAGCCCACCATGCTCCCCAGTACCTGGGATTCTCCAGGCAAGAATACTGGAGTGGGTTGCCAGTTCCTACTCTAATGCATGAAAGTAAAAAGTGAAAGTGAAGTAGCTCAGTTATGTCTGACTCCTAGTGACCCCATGGACTGCAGTCTACCAGGCTCCTCCGACAATGAGATGTTCCAGGCAAAAGTACTGGAGTGAGTTGCCATTGCCTTCTCCAAAGAGGCTCTTTAGTTCTTCTCTTTCTGCCATAAATGTGGTGTCATCTGCATATCTGAGGTTATTGATATTTCTCCCGGCAATCTTGATTCCAGCTTGTGCTTCATCCCTGCTGGCATTTCCCATGATGTACTCTGCATATAAGTTAAACAAACAGGCGGACCATATACAGCCTTGATGTACTCCTTTCCTGATTTGGAACCAGTCTGTTTTTCCATGTCCAGTTCTACCTGTTGCTTCTTGACCTGCATACAGATATCTCAGGAGGCAGGTCAGGTGGTCTGGTATTCCCATCTCTTGATATTTTCCCACAGTTTGTTGTGATCCACACAATCAAAGGCTTTGGCATAGTCAACAAACCAGAAGTGGATATTTTTCTGGAACTCTCTTGCTTTCTTTGATGATCCAAGGATGTTGGCAATTTGATCTCTTGTTCTTCTGCCTTTTCTAAATGCAGGTTGAACATGTAGAAGTTCACAGTTCATGTACTGCTGAAGCCTGGCTTGGAGAATTTTGAGCATTACTTTACTAGTGGGTGAGATGAGTGCAATTGTGCGGTAGTTTGAGCATTCTTTCGAATTGCCTTTCTTTGGAATTGGTATGAAAACTGACTTTTCCAGTCCTGTGGCCACCGCTGAGTTTTCCAAATTTACTGGCATACTGAGTGCAGCATTTTCACAGCATCATCTTTTAGGCATGAAATGTTCCCTTGGTATCTCTAATTTTCTTGAACACATCTCTAGTCTTTCCCATTCTATTGTGTTCCTCTATTTCTTTGCACTGATCACTGAGGAAGGCTTTCTTATCTCTCCTTGCTATTCTTTGGAACTCTGAATTCAAATGGGTATATCTTTCCTTTTCTCCTTTGCGTTTCACTTCTCTTTTCACAGCCATTTGTAAGGCCTCCTGGGACAAACATTTTGTGTTTTTGCATTTCTTTTTCTTGGGGATAATCTTGATCCCTTCCTGCTGTACAATGTCATGAACCTCTGTCCATAGATTTCCAGGCAGTCTGCTATCAGATCTAATCCTGTGAATCTATTTGTCACTTCCACTGTATAATCGTAAGGGATTTGATATGGGTCATACTTAAATGGTCTAGTGGTTTTGTCTTCTTTCTTCAATTTAAGTCTGAATTTGGCAATGAGGAGTTCTTGATCTGAGCCATAGTCAACTCCCAGTCTTGTCTGTATAGAGTTTCTCCATCTTCGGCTGCAAAGACTATAATCCATCTGATTTCGGTATTGACCATCTGGTGGTGTCCATGTGTACAGTCTTCTCTTGTGTTGTTGAAAGAGGGTGTTTGCTATGACCAGTGCATTCTCTTGTCAAAACTCTATGTGCCTTTGACCTGCTTCATTCTGTACTACAAGGCCAAATTTTCCTGTTACTCCAGGTATTTCTTGACTTCCTACTTTTGCATTCCAGTCCCCTACAATGAACAGGACATCTCTTTTTGGGTGTTAGTTCTAGATGGTATTGTAGGCCTTCATAGAACTGCTCAATTTCAGCTTATTCAACATTACTGGTTGGGGCATAGATTTGCATAGCTGTATTACATCACTACAGGTGGTGACTGCAATCATGAAATTAAAATGCACTTACTCCTTGGAAGGAAAGTTATGACCAACCTAGATAGCATATTCAAAAGCAGAGACATTACTTTGCCAACAAAGTTTCGTCTAGTCAAGGCTATGGTTTTTCCTGTGGTCATGTATGGATGTGAGAGTTGGACTGTGAAGAAGGCTGAGTGCCGAAGAATTGATGCTTTTGAATTGTGTTGGAGAAGACTCTTGAGAGTCCTTTGGACTGCAAGGAGATCCAACCAGTCCATTCTGAAGGAGATCAGCCCTGGGATCTCTTTGGAAGGAATGATGTTAAAGCTGAAACTCCAGTACTTTGGCCACCTCATGGGAAGAGTTGACTCATTGGAAAAGACTCTGATGCTGGGAGGGATTGGGGGCAAGAGGAGAAGGGGACGACAGAGGATGAGATGGCTGGATGGCATCACTGACTCAATGGACATGAGTCTGAGTGAACTCCGGGAGTTGGTGATGGACAGGGAGGCCTGGCGTGCTGCGATTCATGGGGTTGCAAAGAGTCGGACACGACTGAGCGACTGATCTGATCTGATCTGATTACTACTGTATTAAAGAAACTTACTGGAGGATGTTAGTGAAAAAGCTACCAACCTAAGTAACTTTGGAAAGAAGTTAGGCCTGGAAAAGTAATGTCGAAAAGAGCTCTACATAGCACAGTACTCTAATTGATAAAATTCCCATGGTGGTACAGGATATCAATTTTGATGGTAGTATAGGTATATAGTTGGATTAAATATTAACTAGATGGAAGGTAAATGGAGGGACCTAGATATCTCACTGTTGAATTAGAAGGTCACAGATAAACAAAGGGGACAAATGACTCACGTGCTAATGGAATAGATTTGGAGACATTATTATGAGCTCATGTTTAGCTTAATATAGATGCAAATCAATATACATAATAAGATGATAGATATATGTGTATACATAACGACAAATGTACACATTTAGAGATATTGATAGATGTGTGTCTTTATCTATTTATCTAGAAGGAAGCATGCATAGTGACTACCTGCCAAATAATGCAGTATTCAATAAAAGAAAAAAAGTAAGTTGAATGTATGAAACTTGGCAAATACTATCTCATGGAGGTTATCAAGATTACTATCTTCAGTGGTAAGTCATGTTGACAGTATAAAGCCTCATGATATAATTAAAATGACACTTTCCTTCTGAGCTACTCCTCCCCCAAATGTGTAAGCAGACTCTAATTATGAAAAAATATCAGTTAAGTTTCTTTTGAGCAATATTGTACAAAACTTATGACCAATATGACTTAAAACCATCAAGGTCATCAAAAGCAAGAAAAGTGTGTGAAACTGTCAGAGCCAAATAGAAGAGAGTCTATGACCTGTCTACTAAATGTAATATATCATTCTAGGTAGACTCCTGAATAGAAAAAAAGTATTAATTGAAAACTGAATATGTTTCTTAACTTTAGTTAGTGTATAGTTATATTATAATAAATAATACATAAATATTAATATTTTATAAATAATAAAAATTTTAAAAGTTCAATGTAGAAGGGGTGTAAACAATGTGGAAAGAAAATATTTCCCAGGAAATATATATAAATATCAGGAAATATCATAAATATATATAATTGTTTTTGTCCTATAGTATTTTAAATTTGTTACATTATGATATAGGTTTTTTTATTGCATTATTGGTTCAGTTCAGTTCGGTTCAGTTGCTCAGTCATGTCCAACTCTTTGTGACCCCATGAATTGCAGCACACCAGGCTTCCCTGTCCATCACCATCTCCCGGAGTTCACTCAAACGAGTGTCCATCGAGCTGGTGATGCCACCCAGCCATCTCATCCTCTGTTGTCCCCTTCTCCTCCTGCCCCCAATTCCTCCCAGCATCAGAGTCTTTTCCAATGAGTCAACTCTTCACATTATTGGTTAGGCATGTAATTAATGGAAAGTATTGTGACAGAAAGAAAAGCATAACAATATTATAACAATATTATCTAAAACTCCTTTTTCCTTTTGAAAAGTTACAAACCTCACAACCATAGCATAAGTCCTAGGCATGAAACTTAACAAGTTGGGTGAAAGTGAAAGTCGCTCAGCAGTGTCCAACCAACTCTTTGCAACTCAATGGACTATACAGTGCATGAAATTCTCCAGGCCAGAATATTGGAGTGGGTAGTGAGAGAGTCAGTTCCTAGGCAGGCTGATAAAAAGCCTAGTGCTCTCAAGGAGGAGATAGAGTTCTTGAATTCTCAAGGAAAAGGAGAAGACAAACTCTTTTTCTACATTGCTTTGTCTTAGTCAGTACAACAATGTATCCTGCTTGAGGACAGTTTCTCCTTCCTGAACACTTTCTGATTAATCCTGTTTTCTTAAAATGTATATAATGGGAGTGGGTCTAGTAAAATCTATCTATTGTTAGTTCTAATTTTGTTATCTTAAAATGTAAATTGTGGGAATGGGTCTAGTAAGATCTTTACAACCTTGAGATATTCTTTTTATTTATTGTAGTAACCAATAGAAAATAGTATATAACTCCCTTGTTTAGACTAGAAACTGGGACACTCTCTGCCCCACTTCTGATGTCTGTGTCAGAAGTTTTCTGTCCCTTTTTCATTTTATTAAAACTCTGCTACACAAAAGCTCTTGAGTAATCAAACCTGGTCCCTGGTCCCAAAGCTAAATCTTTAGAGATCAAGAATCATTCACCATAAGCTATCAGTAGATTTTCCCTTCTCCAGGGGATCTTCCCAATCCAGGGACTGAACCCAAGTCTCCTGATTGTAGGTGGATTTTTTACCAGCTAAGCCACCAGGGAGTCCCTAGAATACTGAAGTGGTTAGCGTATCTCTTCTCCAGCAGATCTTTTGGACCTAGGAATCCAACTGGGTTCTCCTGCATTGCAGGTGGATTCTTTAGCAGCCAAGCTATCAGAGAACCCTTATTGAAAGACTGGGACAATTGTGGGTTATACTGTTTTGTAAATTTAATATTTTTAAATTGTAAAACTGATTATAACAATTTTTAAAAATTGCATAGAACAATTTAAAATCTTCCACATGCCCATATGCCATCTTTTGTGGCAATTTATATGTAACATTTAAAGTTCTACATATTTTCTTAGAAAGCAAAATATTCATATATCCAAGGAACTGCAAGCTACATATTTAATTCATTGCAGATCTATAAGAATGTATGAAGTAAAATTCAATACCATTAGCGATTTAAAGTTCTTTAGTGTGTATGCTTAAAACATACCAAATATTTCATAGAACTGTTGCAAAGTCTGGATCCACTTTTTGTCATATAAATAAGCACTTTTTTAACCAGAGGTATAACCCACAGAAAATAATGACAGAAATAAAATATTGCATAAGAGGTCAATCTCATGAAGAGTGTCCTATACATATGAAATAACAGAATCGTGGAATATATATATGAATCATAATTAGTGAGATAATTGATAATGGCAATTTTAATATGTTAAAGTATCCTGATTGCATTCTTACTGAAATTAGATATGTGGTTAATAATGTCAGAAATAAGTTCATTTTTTAACCATAAAAATTAACTTCAATCATAATTATGCCTAACAAATCATACTCAATTTCATCTGAGAAAATTGTTTTCTGATAGAAATAAACTGAGAATGAAACATCTAAAATATAATTATTTTATTTCCTCATCTTTGATTTTTCCTCTATATTTTAATAGGTGTACTTACATGGCTAGTGTACTTACATGGGATCAGCTAACACTAATTAGACTGATTGAAGATGTTATCCGATTCTCTTTCATGTGAATGGCTCAAAACTGCCTCTTATTTATTAGACTTATTACTTTGTAGTCATTTAAAATTAACTTTAGAATTTTTCATCTAGATAATAGCATTGTTACAGCACTAAATTTCCCACGGACAAAGTTTAAAACACATTTATTAGCCAAAGTTCACCTTCCCCACTGAATGTATAAAAGCTCTTAGAGTTTGCTCAATCTATTATTAAGAGTTCTATAAAAGAGCTGTAATAATACAGGCTTTTAATATTCATTTTGTTCAAAAAGTGAATTACTTTATCCCTCTCTGTTTGTTTCTATCTGTAATTATACTCTGAGTTAAAGAGCTTGCATTATACATGAACCTTGCCATGAATACCATCAGGAACATGGTTAGTCAGTCTCATAATTAGTGTGGATTCACAGAAGGTCTTCATTCAGACCTGAGATATACTTTTAATAATTCTCTGAGAAAATGAATATAGTAAATAAGTTTTACAATTTAATTTCTAAGCATATAATCATAGATATTAAGAAAGGAAACTGTTGAAAATGCTGTCTGCCTCAGAAAATATCTGGCAAAATCTGTTTCTACAAGAAATATTTCCAATTGCTACATTACGTTATTTTCAGGTTGCTTGGTAATTATTTGGTTATGACACAATTCCATTCTAATTTGTTCTGCATTGGCTCTCTTCTGCAAAAAGTGTGATTATTATTTTTCGTGCAAAAGAGGAGGCACTTGGTATGTCTTTCATCCTTGTGGATGGAAGACCAGTGAAAACTGCACTTTTCAGGTTTATCTACTTGCAGGCATCACAAAGAAACTCTTGTAAGGTCTTTCTCATGTCTTCTTGACTCAAGAGCTTTCCTCAATTTTGATCACTAAAATTATACAAGGTTAAATAAATTACATGTCATTTACTTAGTAAATGCAGTTCTTTCTTGAAATACGAACACCCTTAAAAAAAACCATAACCGCTCTGAAAAAGAGTAACAATGCAAAAGGAAGTGATTGTTACCTTTGTGTATAACACAAAGGAAGAAGCACCTATATAGTAAAAAAAAAAAAAAAATCTCAGGTATAAATGATCACATACAATAAATGGGATAAAATAGGTCATGGTACAATAAAATGCAATGCTGAGGAATGTTTTCTTTCTTTACAAGTTAGTCTTTGGCTGAAACCAAAAAGAAAGCCAATCTATATAACTTAAGCATAAGCAGAATTGATTGATGAATGAGATAAATACTTGCAAAATGTCCAGGAACTAAGTGATGTGTAGAATACCACAATCTTGATTCCAGCTTAGGCTTCATCCCTCCTGGCATTTCCCATGATGTACTCTGCATAAAAGTTAAACCAGCAGGGTGACAATATACAGCCTTGACGTACTCCTTTCCCAATTTGGAACCAGTCTGTTGTTCCAAGTACAGTTCTAACTGTTGCTTCCTGACCTGCATACAGATTTCTCAAGAGGCAGGTCAGGTAGTCTGGTATTCCCATCTCTTGAATATTTTTCCAGTTTTTTGTGATCCACACAGTCAAAGGCTTTGGCATACTCAACAAACCAGAAGTAGATTTTTTTTTTTCTGGAATTCTCTTGCTTTTTTGATGATCCAGTGGATGTTGGCAATTAAGCCTGGCTTGGAGGATTTTGAGCATTACTTTACTAGAATGTGAGATAAGTGCAATTGTGCAGTAGTTTCAGCGTTCTTTGGCATTGCCTTTCTTTGGAATTGGAATGAAAACTAACTTTCCAGTATTGTGGCCACTGCTGAGTTTTCCAAATTTGCTAGCATATTGAGTGTAGCGTTTTCACAAGATCATCTTTAAGGATATGAAATAGTTCAACTGGAATTCTATCATCTCCACTAGCTTTGTTTGCAGTGATGCTTCCTAAGGCCCACTTGACTTCTCATTCCAGGATGTCTGGCACTAGGTGAGTGATCACATAGTTGTGGTTATCTGTGTCATGAAGATCTTTTTTGTATAGTTCTATATATTCTTGCCTCCTCTTCTTAATATCTTCTGCTTCTGCTAGGTACATACCATTTCTGTCCTTTATTGTGAGCATCTTTGCATCAAGTGTTCCCTTGGTATCTCTAATTTTCTTGAAGAGATCTCTGATAGTTCCCATTTCATTGTGTTCCTCTATTTCTTTGCATTGATCACTGAGGAAGGCTTTCTTATCTCTCCTTGCTATTTTTTGGAACTCTGCATTCAAATGGGTATATCTTTCACTTCCTCCTTTGCCTTTCCCTTCTCTTCTTTTCTCAGCTATTTAAGGCCTCCTCAGACAGCCATTATGTCTTTTTGTGTTTCTTTTTCTTGGGGGTGTTCTTGATCCCTGTCTCCTGTACAGAGTCATGGACTTCTGTCCATAGTTCTTCAAGCTCTCTGTCTATCAGATCTAACCCCTTGAATATAGTTTTTTTCCTTTCACTGTATTATCATATGGGACTTGATTTAGGTCATACCTGAATGGTCTAGTAGTTTTTCCCTACTTTCAATTTAAGTCTGAGTTTGGCAATAAGGAGTTCATGATCTGAGCCGCAGTCAGCTCTTGGTGTGTTTTTGCTGACTATATACAGCTTTTCCATCTTTGGCTGCGAAGAATATAATCAATCTGATTTCAGTGCCGATCATCTGGTGACGTCCATGTGTAGAGTCTTCTCTTTTTTTCTTGGAAGAGGGTGTTTTCTATGACCAGTGAATTTTCTTGGCAAAACTCTATGAGCCTTTGACATGCTTCATTTTGTACTCCAAGGCCAAATATGCCTGTTACTCCAGATATTTCTTGACTTCTTACTTTTGCATTCCAGTCCCCTATAAAGAAAAAGACATATTTTTTGGGTGTTAGTTCTAGAAGGTCTTGTAGGTCTTCATATAACCATTCAACTTCAACTTCTTCAGCCTTACTTTTCAGGGCATAGATTGAATTACTGTAATATTGAATGGTTTGCCTTGGAGATGAAAAGAGGTCATTCTGTTGTTTTTGAGACTGCATTTCGGACTCATGTTGATTATGATGGCTACTTCATTTCTTCTAAAGGATTCTTGCCCACAGGAGTAGATATAATTGTCATCTGAGTTAAATTCACCCATTCCATTCCATTTAAGTTCACTAATTCCGAAAAAGTCAATGTTAACTCTTGCCATGTCCTGTTTGACCATTTCCAATTTGCAGCAGTTTCATAGACTTAACATTCCGGGTTCCTCTGCAATATTGCTCTTTATAGCATCAGACTTTACTTCCATCACCAGTCACATCTACAACTGGGTGTTGTTTTTGCTTTGGCTCTGTCTGTTCATTATTTCTGGAATTATTTCTCCACTGATCTCCAGTAGCATATTGGGCACCTAGAAACCTGGGGAGTTCATCTTTCAGTGTCCTATCTTTTTGCCTTTTCATATTGTTCATGGGGTTCTCAAGGCAAGAATACTGAAGTAATTTGCCATTCCCTTCTCCAGTGGACCACATTTTGTCAGAACTCTCCACCATGACCCGTCCATCTTGGGTGGCCTTAAGTGGCATGGCTCATAGTTTCAATGAGTTAGACAAGTCTGTGGTCCATGTGATCAGATTGGTTAGTTTTCTGTGATTGTGGTTTTCATTCTGTCTCCTCTCTGATTGACAAGAATAAGAGACTCAGGGAAGCTTTCTGGTGGGAGAGACTGACTGAGGTAGAAACTGGGTCTTGTTCTAATGGGTGGAGCCATGGTCACTAAATTTTTAATCCAATTTTCTGTGGAAGGGTGGGGCTGTGTTCCCTCTCTGTTATTTGACCTGAGGCCAAACTTTGGTGGAGGTAATGAAGATAACGGCTACCTTCTTCAAAAGGTCCCATGCATGCTCTGCTGCACTCAGTGCCCCCGACCCTGCAGCAGGCCACTGTTGACCCATGCCTCTACCAGAGACTCCTGGACACTCATGAGCAGTCTGGGTCAGTCTCTTGTGGGGTCACTTCTCTTTTCTTCTGGGTCCTGGTGCACACAAGGTTTTTTTCTGGCCTTGAAGAGCTTGTGTCCCCAGTCCTGTGTAAGTTTTGGTGACTCTAATAGGAAAAGGGGTAGGTCAAGGCTGTATATTGTCACCCTGCTTATTTAACTTATATGCAGAGTACATTATGAGAAACACTGGCCTGGAAGAAGCACAAGTTGGAATCAAGATTGACAGGAGAAATATCAATAACCTCAGATATGCAGATGATACCACCCTTATGGCAGAAAGTGAAGTGAAGTGAAGTCGCTAAGTCATGTCCGACTCTTTGGGACCTGTGGACTCTGGCCCACAGGCTCCTCCATCCATGGGATTCTCTAGGCAAGAATACTGGAGTGGGTTGCCATTTCATAGAGGAGCAGAAAAACGTCTTGATGAAAATGAAAGAGGAGAATGAAAAAGTTGGTTTAAAGTTCAACATTCAGAAAACTAAGGTCATGGCATCTGGTCCCATCACTTCATGGGAAATAGATGGGGAAACAGTAGAAACAGTGGCAGACTTTATTTTTGGGGGCTCCAAAATCACTGCAGATGGTGACTGCAGCCATGAAATTAAAAGGCGCTTACTCCTTGGAAGGAAAGTTATGAGCAACGTAGTAGCATATTCAAAAGCAGAGACATTACTTTGCCAACAAAGGTCCGTCTAGTCAAGGCTATGGTTTTTCCAGTAGTAATGTATGGATGTGAGATTTGGACTGTGCAGAAAGCTGAGTGCTGAAGAACTGATGCTTTTGAACTGTGGTGTTGGAGAAGAGCCTTGAAAGTCCCTTGGACTGCAAGGAGATCCAATCAGTCCATTCTAAAGGAGATCAGTCCTGGGTGTTCATTGGAAGGACTGATGCTGAAGCTGAAACTCCAGTACTTTGGCCACCTGATGTGAAGAGCTGATTCATTGGAAAAGACTCTGATGCTGGGAGGGATTGGGGGCAGGAGGAGAAGGGGACAACAGAGGATGAGATGGCTGGAGAGGGCATCACCAACTTGATGGACATGAATTTGGCTAAACTCTGGTAGTTGCTGATGGACAGGGAGGCTTGGCATGCTGCGATTCATGGGGTCACAAAGAGTCGGACACAACTGAGCGACTGAACTGATGGTGGGATTAATGGTGACCTCTTCCAAAAGAGCTTATGCCATACCCAGATCTGTTGAACCCAGAGCCCCTACTCCTGAGGCAGTCCACTGTTTACTGGGACCTCCACAGAAGACAATCAGATACAGTTCTGGCTCAGTCTCTATGGGGTCTCTGGGTCCTGATGAGCATAAGGTTTGTTTGAGCCCCCCGAGGGTTTCTGGCAGGTATGGAGTTTGATCCTAAACACAATTTTGCCCCAGCTACCATCTTGCTGGGGCTTCCCCTTTGCCCTTGGAGATGGGGTATCTTTTTGGTGGGATCCAACAGATGGGGAAACAGTGTAAGACTGTTTTTTTGAGCTCCAAAATTTCTGCAGATGGTGACTGCAGCCATGAAATTAAAAGACGCTAACTCCTTGGAAGGATAGTTATGACCAACCTAGATAACATATTGAAAAGCAGATACATTACTTTGCCAAAAAAGGCCCATCTAGTCAAGGCTATGGTTTTTCCTGTGGTCATGTATGGATGTGAGAGTTGGACTGTGAAGAAAGCTGGGCACCGAAGAATTGATGCTTTTGAACTGTGGTGTTGGAGAAGACTCTTGAGAGTCCCTTGGAGTGCAAGGAGATCCAACCAGTCCATTCTGAAGGAGATCAGCCCTGGGATTTCTTTGGAAGGATGATGCTAAAGCTGAAACTCCAGTACTTTGGCCACCTCATGCGAAGAGTTGACTCATTGGAAAAGACTCTGATGCTGGGAGGGATTGGGGGCAAGAGGAGAAGGGGACGACAGAGGATGAGATGGCTGGATGGCATCACTGACTCAATGGACATGAGTCTGAGTGAACTCTGGGAGTTGGTTATGGACAGGGAGGCCTGGCATGCTGCAATTCATGGGGTCACAAACAGTGGGACACGCCTGAGCGACTGAACTGAACTGAACTGAACATTCTCCTTTGGATAGTTTTTTAGAGCGAGTTGCAATTTTGGAGTTCTCACAGAAAAAGATGAACACAGGCCCTTCTACTCTGCTGTCTTATTGTAGCAATAAGACATTGCATGACTCAGACAGTAAAGAATCTGCCTGCAATATAGGAGACCTGGTAACTTTCCCTGGGTCTGGAAGATCCCGTGGAGAAGGGAATGGCTACCCACTCCAGTATTCTTCCCTAGAGAATTCCATGGACAGAGGAGCCTGGTGGGCTATAGTTCATGGGGTCACAAAGAGTCTGAATCTACTTAGCAACTAATAGTTTCACTGTCACTTTATACTATAATATAGGCCTATACATTCCTGATGGCAAAGATGGTAAAGAGTATGCCTGCAGTGTAGGAGACCTGGGTTCTATCCCAGGGTCAGGAAGATCCCCTGGAGAAGGAAATGGCTACCCACTCTAGTATTCTTGCCTGGAAAATCCGGTGGACTGAGGAGCTTGGCAGGCTACAGTCCATGGGATCACAAAGAGTCCGATACGACTGAGCAACTTCACTTATATATGTGATACTATAATATAAGGCTTCCCTGGTGGTGTTACTGATAAAGAAACCACCTGCCAATGCAGTAGAAAAAGTAAGAAATGGCAACCTGTTACTCTAGTAATCTTGCCTAGAGAATTGTGTGAACAGAAGAGCCTGGCTGTCAACAGTCCCTGTGGCTGCAAAGATTTGGACATGACTAAGAGCCTGAGTCAGAGAAGGCAATGGCAACCCACTCCAGTACTTTTGCCTGGAAAATCCCATGGATGGAGGAGCCTGGTAGGCTGCATGCAGTCCATGGGGTCGCTAAGAGTCGGGCACAACTGAGTGACTTCACTTTCACTTTTCACTTTCATGCATTGGAGAAGGAAATGGCAACCCACTCCAGTATTCTTGCCTGGAGAATCCCAGGGACAGAGGAGCCTAGTGGGCTGCTGTCTATGGGGTCGCACAGAGTCGGACACGACTGAAGCGACTTAGCAGCAGCAGCAGCAAGAGCCTGAGTACAAGCACTATACTATATATAATGAACTATATGTTACAATGAAATATTTATAGACTATTTTATTCTTATGAAATTTTATATTTTAATATAGGTTTTTTCTGTTAATATATGGTGTTGCATTTTCATAATCAGATTATGTTTTCAAATGGTACTTCAGTTCAGTTCTGTTCAGTCGCTCAGTCGTGTCTGACTCTTTGTAACCCCATGAATCGCAGCACACCAGACCTCTCTGTCCATCACCAACTCCCAGGGTTCACTCAGACTCACGTCCATCGAGTCAGTGATGCCATCCAGCCATCTCATGCCCTGTCATCCCCTTCTCCTCTTGCCCCCAATCCCTCCAAGCATCAGAGTCTTTTCCAGTGAGTCAACTCTTCGCATCAGGTGGCCAAAGTACTGGAGTTTCAGCTTCAGCATCATCCTTCCAAAGAAATCCCAGGGCTAATCTCCTTCAGAATGGACTGGTTGGATCTCCTTGCAGTCCAAGGGACTCTCAAGAGTCTTCTCCAGCACCACAGTTCAAAAGCATCAATTCTTCGGCACTCAGCCTTCTTCACAGTCCAACTCTCACATCCATACATGACCACAGGAAAAACCATAGCCTTGACTAGACGAACCTTTGTTGGCAAAGTAATGTCTTTGGTTTTCAATATGCTGCCTAGGTTGGTCATAACTTTCCTTCCAAGGAGTAAGCGTCTTTTAATTTCATGGCTGCAGTCACCATCTGCAGTGATTTTGGAGCCCCCCAAAATAAAGTCTGACACTGTTTCCACTGTTTCCCCATCTATTTCCCATGAAGTGATGGGACCAGATATGGTCTTTTTGTATTCTGAGACTAAATAATTTCTGAACGATTCCTCAGATCTTGTATAGCAGCTCTTATTTTAAACTTTAGCTGATTTACTGTTAACCTGAACAGAATAAACATCCTCAGAAACTCCATGGAAGGAAAAATACATCATTGTCAAAATTTACCTGGATTTATAAAGTAGTTTAACATATCTGTATATAATCTATATTAAACAGTCAATATAATCCTCTTGCAGAAGCACCATAATTTAGTAGACAAAATAGATTTTATCCTTTTTATAATGAAGTATTTATCAATAAAAATGTATAAAACAAATGTACACATCATATAGTCATTATAAAGCAAATATGTTATAGTCATGTAACTAAAGGCAAAATAATATTGTCAGAATCCTGAAGGGCTGCCATATGCTTCTTTCTAATCATAGTTCCCTGCTCTGTAAAGTTAAACACTGTCGTAATTTTTCTGGTGAACATTTCCTTGCTTCTGTTTTTTATGTTTGTGCCAGACTTTGTATATTGTAGACTCAGAATTAAGTATAGGGTGACTTTAACATAAGAGCTTAAATAAATGTAACTAAAATTAATATAGTGAAATAAAATGCTAAAGGCAACAACACAGTTCTGAAACTCATTGCAAAAAAAAATGTAAAGTTCAGAGTTCTAATTGGAGTTTCAAAGAAAATTCCTCATCAGCGAGGTTAAAACCAGCCAAAGACTACAGGTTTTGTTGTTTTTCACTCTCTATTATTAAGGGCTGAGTGGGAACATTTATTTTTCTTGTTTCCTTGATTTTGAATGTTTTGTGCTAAATTTTAAACAAAGTGCTAAGAGTAGAGTTAATCTAATATTTTAAGCAGTAGTCCATTCAAAATAACAACTATTCATGAGTCTGGAAATGAAAATGGACAGTTATTTGAGAAAAGTAAATAGGAGACTAGAGCTCAAAGTTTACACATGCTCAAATGTTGTTTATGTTAAATTTATAGTAGTAAAAATGTACTCTCTATTTCACATCTTTATGTGACCTCTGCTAAGATTGTGTAATTCAATGGGTTTCATTATGTGCTCACTAAAGCACTGTCTGGTAAGCACTCATCTTTGACATGACCTCTCAAGTCAGAGAAGATTTAGCCAGGTTCTATTTCTGCCTCCCTCACTATTGCATAGATTGATTCATGGATTGAAATTTGTTCTTTGAAATCTCTATTTGGTCTCTGACATGCTTAACTTTCCCATTCCTTGTCCTCATATCGAGAGGGAAGTTCTTGCTCTCTTGTTTAATTCCAAGGTGCTGTGATAAACTCAGATTTATGACTTTAATCTGCTTGCACAGAAACTGTGAGATCACATTTCAACCATGTTGAAAAATTGAATTAATAATGTATTTGTTTGTATAGCCCTTTGGCCTCATGATTTGATAGACCTTTAAAAGTGTTACTTGAAAGGATATGTAAACTTTAGATAATCTTGCCAGAAAGAATTATACAGTGATTAAAATTCAGCAATATATGCTTGCAACACTGCTGGTTTTCTTCTTTCTCCTCTTTGAAGGGCAAAACAGAAAGCCATGAAGCCAAACAAAAGGAAATAAACACCATGAAAAGTGAAAGTGAAAGTGTCAGTCACTCAGTAGTTTGAGACTCTTTGCAACCCCATGGAGTGTATGTACCATGAGGTTCCTCTGTCTGTGGAATTCCCTAGGGAAGAACATCAGAGTGGGCAGCCATTCACTTCTCCAGGGGATCTTTCCAACCCAGGGACTGAACCTGGATCTCCTACATTGCAGGCAGATTCTTTACCATTTGAGTGACCAGAGAAGGTGGATAAATACCATAGCAGATAATATTTTAAAAACAACACCTTTGATCCAGCAAATAGAAATGCAAACTTCTCTTTAAAATTTATAATATGGTTTTGTTAAATTGTTCCCCATGTTAACCTGACTCTCAGGAAGCTTTGTATTAGCATTGTATCTTTTTAGACTGATCTAGCCTCTACACTTTGACTATGTACTTTATATTCATGCATCAAAATTAAGATTAAGCATTCTTTCTACCCAAAAGAAAGTGACTTCCCTAACCACTTCAGGTTAAGTTGAATTAGATATTATTTTTAATCAGACTCTTATTTAGTACTTGCCAGAGTTCAGTTGGGATTTAGAGCTTAATATTGGACAAAGGTTCATACGGGCTTCCCACGTGGTGCAGTGGTAAAGAATCCACCTGCCAATGTAGTAGATGCCATTTGGATTCCTAGGTCAGGAAGATCCTTGGAGGAGGAAGTGGTGCCCTGCTCCAGGACTCTTGCCTGGAGAGTTTCATAGACAGAGAAGCCTGATGGGCTATAGTCCATGAGGTTGCAAAGAGCTGGACATGACTGAGCAACTGAGTATGCAGCAGAGTTCATATATGTAGTTGAGCAGCCAGCCAATAAGTTCAATTTTATCTATGCCCTTTACAAATAGTAGTGTGGACCTAGAGATTTTCATACTGAGTAAAGTAAATCAGACAGAGAAGGAGAAATACATGACATCCTTTATATATGAAATCTAAAAAGAAATGATACAAGTAATCTTATTTACAAAATATAAACAGACTCATAAACTTGAGAACAAACTTATGGTTGCCAGGGGGCAAAGATGGGGTGAAAGAATAGAGGAGTTTTGGATGGATATGTACACACTGCTATATTTAAAATGAATAACCAACATGATCCTACTGTATAGCACAGGAAACTCTGCTCAATGTTATGTGGCAGCCTGCATAGGAGGGGACTTTGGGGGAGAATGAATACACATATATGTATGGCTGAGTTCAGTGTTGTCCACCTGAAACTATTACACCATAGTTAATCAGCTATATTCCAATATAAAATTTAAAACATTTTTAAAAAGTAGAAAAATTTAAATAGTAACATCTTGTCATTTCCCAGGCTTGTGGGTACACAACATTAGTACATTTGCTTTTAGAAGAATTGACACAGTAAAGGATTATGCGTGCCCTGCATGTGACCTCCAGTATACTGGAGAGAAAATTCTGGAATAGTGGGTACCCAGAGAAAGGTGTAGAAGAGAGATGCTGGAAGGACACACTTCATTGCCCTGGTGGTCTCCTAGCCATGCACGTTGGTATTGCTGGAGAAGAGTCAGCAATCTTGCCTGGGTTCAAGCTTATCTTTCCTGGGTCTAAAGACCTTGGGTCTATGTCACGCAATTTTTTCCCCCCATCTGGAAGTGGAGCCTGTGTCTTATCTCTATGTCCCCAGTGTTATTCGGTACCCAACAAATTTGTTTTGTGTTAGTTAGTATCATTAAATGAGGAAGTTAAAATGCAAAGATATAAAGTAACTGCAATTAAGGTTATATAGCTGTTGCTGCTGCTGCTAAGTCGCTTTAGTCATGTCCAACTCTGTGCGACCCCATAGACGGCAGCCCACCAGGTTTCCCCATCCCTAGGATTCTCCAGGCAAGAACACTGGGGTGGGTTGCCATTTTCTTCTCCAAGGTTATATAGCTAGTGAATGTCAAAAGCAGAGTTCAAATTTCAGCTTTAAAATCAAAGTCTTCTGTGTCCAAAGTCCTCCATTATTGTTCCATAGTGAAAGTCGTGTCTGACTCTTTGCAACCCCATGCACTATCCAGCCCGTGGAATTCTCCAGGCCAGGATACTGGAGTAGGTAGCTGTTTCTTTCTCCATGGGATCCTCCCAACCCAGGGATCGGATTCTTAACCAGCTGAGCCACAAGGGAAGCTCAGGAATACTGGAGTGGGTAGCCTATCCCTTCTTCAGGGGATCTTCCCAACCCAGAGTCTCCTGAATTGTAAGCAGATTCTTTATCAGCCGAGTTACCAGGGAAGCCCAAGAATACTGATTCCTTTATAGACAAGTATGTAAAAGGAGAGCCATAAGACGTGTTAAGACACCAGAGGCCATTTGTGTTACAGGACATTAACTGAAGGAAAGAGTAAAGTAACCTGTGATAATGACACACTTTTATCAGAAAGTATGATTAGGACAGAATTTTTCAAGTCCAAACATGATTTATTTAGTTAAGAATGTAGAAAGAATTCTAAAAGCAACCAAACAAACAATAAAAACCATCTTATTTTCTTTACCTCATTCATCTGTAACAAAGAAAAAATATTTTTAAAGTAAAATTCTTCCCAAAAGAAAAGGAGTAAATGTTGTACTTGAGATAATAAAAATGTCATGAGTTTTGCTCAATTAAATTGTATCTCTACAACTTTCCCAATAAGGAAACAAAAGTAAATTGAAATGTTTACAAATTACTTTTAGAGACAAAGTCTCAGCTGAACGTATTCAAACAATACATTTAAAATACATTTCTCTCTCCCCAAACCAAGATTCAGTCTAGCAAAATAAATCTTCTTTAGATCTCTTCCTCATATTAAAGACAATATTTGCAATGGATATCATATATATGCCTCAGGGTTAAAAATATTTCTTCTCCCTTTTTTCCTCTCTTTCTTGTTTAGCTGGACAAAAGCCACAAGTAAATTATGGTGCCAACTACAGAATAACTTCTCTTTAGATTATTGTGGGAAAAAATATTTCAGTAGAGACAAGGGGTCTGCTGAAGAGTTTAACAGACCAGCATTTAATGGGATAAAGGAAGGATGATTCTTCTCCCCTGTGATAATGTTGTATTTGTCCCAGTTTATAACAGCAAGGGAGGGAAAAATGTCCTAATGTGCAAATAAACTATCCAGGTGCAGTGTGTGCATGCAAAAAGATAAGCTGAGTAGTCACTGAGTAATTACAGTAATTCAGGACATGTAAACATATCCTTTGGACCAAAGAAACATAAATAGGTATAATAGAAATGATACAATTAAGAAAATATGCCTTTAGGTTAAATAGCAGTACACATTTCAAAGGACTTAGTTGAGTTGCTCTCAGAACAAAATCAAGGATAATGTGCTCATTTGAAAACAATTTTTAAGCCATATTTCAAAGTCAAGGGTAAGCTAAAGCCAAGTTAGGTGCAACTGATTATCTGAAATGGAAAAAATATATAATGTTTCATTCTATATATATTTTTTATGAACAAATAAAAACTTAGGCAATTGTTGCCTATTTTTTAAATTTCTTTCAGAGACAGCAATGAACTCTTCGAGTATCCTTGATGAGAATAAATTTCAGAAACAATGTAGTAAAGTAGAAGAGCATCTCATTTTCTGGAGCACTACACTATACTGGCTGGCAATTAGTAAGTTACTTCTGCAATGTTAATGTTAAGGTGGTAGGCTAAATGGCCAATTAAATCTTCTGCTTTCTAAAAGTTTTTGGTTCTAATTCCTAAGGGTATGGTCAATTAGTACAACGCATTCGATTTTTTTAAATTTATAATTTAAACAAACCATATATTCTAAGTGGATTCCTGAGAAATATTTCTATTTAGTATTTTAATAACATCTTATGTGCTATATATATATATATTTTTTTTTTCAATTTAGAGCCTTGAGATAACCAACATTCCTATTTCTCCCATGAACAAAGTGATAGATAATATTCCTCATAGAACACTCTAATATAGGGTCTTGCAAATGCCCACAAAATGCAAAAGCCAAACCTTCTCACTTATTGGGAAAGCTAATTTAGAAAGAAACACTAGCATGTTGTCAGGATCCCTTTTGCTCCATCACATTAGGTGATATTATACAGTGATATATCAAGGCAGGACCTCTGAATCGTGGAGAAAGATTGTGACCATAAGTCTGTGAGATATTTCAGCTGAATTCTTAACAAAGCAGTAGTTTCTTCTGCTGAGGTTCAATTCAGTTCAGTTCAGTCGCTCAGTCATGTCCAACCCTTTGTGACTCCATGAATCACAGCACGCCAGACCTCCCTGTCCATCACCAACTCCTGGAGTTCACCCAGACTGCTGAGATTAGTGTCTGGGTTATAACACCACTATGATGTTGTCAAAGCTACACAATAACCTTCTTTTTCTAGGTTGATGTCTGTGGTTGGGAAAGCATCAGCTCCACTCCTGGAATAATCAATGCATTGATGCCTAATCCTGGTTGTAACCTGGAATTGGCTGTTGGGGTCAATTTCTGTGAATCCTTGCAGGGTGACTCATTTGATCGGAGTTCAGTCTGCAGAGTTTCAGTCTTGAATAAGCAGAACTTTATCCTTAGAGAGTCATCACCATCAACACCATTTATTTGTATGTTGCAAATTTCTGTATGTCTACTAGGGATTCTGGGAAAGTGAAAAAAAAAATTCAAGTAGATGGTCATTTTCTTCAGGGAACAGGAAGAATATTCATGGAATATTCTTCAAGGAACATTTTATTGAATAAAAAAAGGAGTACATAGGAAACAGCATTGACAATCAGAACATTTTAGGGAATGAACAACAGAAAAAGAAAATGTGAACATTTTAAAATTTATGTATAGGGGTTAGAGGGCTTCCCTGGTGGCTCAGAGGGGAAAAAGCGTCTGCCTGCAATGCAGGAGACATAGGTTCGATCCCTGGGTCAGGAAGATCCCCTGTAGAAGGGAATGACAACCCACTCCGGTACTCTTGCCTGGAAAATCCCATGGATGGAGAAGCCTGGTAGGCTACAGTCCAGGGGGTCGCAAAGAGGCGGACACAACTGAGTCACTTCACTTTCGCTTTCGCTTTCATAGGGGTTTGAAGGATCTGCAAATTAATTAACATTAATTAATGTAATCTCTTTCCTCCAAAGGAAGAGTACAAGCAGTACTGTGCTAGAATCAGCTCATGTTGGCTTATGGGAACTGACAGTTAAATTATCAGATAGCTTTAATCAGCTATCATGGTTGTATTTGCATCATGGGAATCAACAAATCCTAAAAGTCAGGGTTGCCCTTCATCTCCCAGAGAACTAATTATTAAATATTTAACAACACATTCCTGAGTACAAATCAAAGAGGGAATTTATTGAAATTGATGCTGGAATTCATCAGTTCCTTTTTAATTCTCAATCTTTATTTCAGCAATTGGGAAGTTTATGAAATTATTTATGCAGATTTAGTAGATTAAGGAATAATTAGGACTCACATCAGTAAGTCTATAATATTCTTTGATTAAAATTTATACATATCCCAAACTGTAAAATGAGCTGTGATGCTTGCATGGAATGCAAAAACCCTACTCTCAGCACACTTGGTTAAAATAATTATGATTTTTAACAGAAATAAATACTGATTATCATCACACCAGATGCAGTTTTAATGTCTTTTGTATAGTAATAGTATGTCATGTGTTTTTCAGCCAAATTGGGAGTATTAAGAAATTTGTAACTGATCAGATATAGTACATACAGCTTAGTTTTAAATTGATTTTTTAGACTTTCTTTCAGGTTCTCTCACATTGCCAGTCTACATGTGAGGGGTTGATACAAACTGTGAAATTTCATATCTATCATAGAACTTTATTTTACAATTCCACCAGACAAACCAGAATGAGATGAGAGCCTACCTTCTGATGGTGTTCCTGCCAACCTTGCCAAGTGGTACATCCACTGAGTCAGTAGAGAGACTGACAGCTAAGTCTACAGATCTCAGACTTGTCAGAATTTTTATAGCCTTGGGTAAGCAGGGCAGAGTTTGAGATAGGCAGAAACTAACAACTTTTGCCTGACCTCTTGTACTTCAGTCTTCTCAGACATGCAAAATGGACTCATATTTTAATTGACCATGATTTACTCAAAGGGACTTTTAGAATTTTGGCTCTTTTAAAAAAATTTTCCAAGGTCACTTTGAAATATTTATAAAGTACTGATGATTATGTCTGTCTAATATTCATAATGACCATACTTCAAGCTATCAATTATAATCTGGGTACTTAGTATAGAAAATATTGTGGTTCACATGTCACTTATGATAAAACAAGAGGAAAGAATTTGTGTTTAAAATTCACTAACAGTTTTGTGATATGCTACTGATGAAGATCTGGAAGATAAAGTGAATGATAAACAGAAATTATAAGCATATTCACTCTAAGATAAGATTTGGGTGGACATTACTTAGGGCTTCCCAGGTAACTCAGTGGTAAAGGATACACCTTCCAATGCAGGAGATGAAGGTTTCATCCCTGGGATGGGAAGATCCCCTGGAGAAGGAAATGGCAACTCATTCCAGTCTTCTTGCCTGGGAAATACCAAGGAGAGAGGTGCCTAGCAGACTGCAGTCCATGGGGTTGCAAAGAGTTGGACAGGACTGAGGAGGCAGACATAATTCAGGCCTATTTCTTCACACCATCTAAGATTAATTACTCCATTAAAATAATTTTTGTTATAATTTCACCATAACAGGCAATGTATAGGAAACAGTATTCCTACAGACGACACCACCCTTATGGCAGAAAGTGAAGAGGAACTAAAAAGCCTCTTGATGAAAGTGAAAGAGGAGAGTGCAAAAGTTGGCTTAAAGTTCAACATTCAGAAAACAAAGATCATGGCATCTGATCCATCACTTCATGGGCAATAGATGGGGAAACAGTGGAAACAGTGTCAGACTTTATTTTGGGGGGCTCCAAAATCACTGTGGATGGTGACTGCAGCCATGAAATTAAAAGATGCTTACCCTTGGAAGGAAAATTATGACCAACCTAGATAGCATATTAAAAAGCAGAGATATCATTTTGTCAACAAAGGTCCATCTAGTCAAGGCTATGGTTTTTCCAGTGGTCATGTATGTATTTGAGAATTGGACTGTGAAGAAAGCAGAGAGCTGAAGAATTATGCTTTTGAACTGTGGTGTTAGAGAAGACTCTTGAGAGTCCCTTGGACTGCAAGGAGGTCCAACCAGTCCATCCTAAAGATCAGTCCTGGGTGTTCATTGGAAGGACTGATGCTAAAGCTGAAACTCCTATACTTTGGCCACCTCATGTGAAGACTTGACTCATTGGAAAAGACTCTGATGCTGGGAGGGATTGGGAGCAGGAGGAGAAGGGGACGGCAGTGGATGAGATGGCTGGATGGCATCACAGACTCAATGGACATGAGTTTGAGTGAACTCTAGGAGTTGGTGATGGACAGGGAGGCCTGGCGTGCTGCGATTCATGGGGTTGCAAAGAGTCGGACACAACTGAGTGACTAAACTGAACTGAACTGATTTCTACAGATCCACAAAGATTCTGATTTTTCTTCAATTTCAAGATGAAACTCTTAATTCCCCTTCAATTTCTTTATTCCTTTTAGAATCAGCTGTAGTCAATATTTATAGAACAATAAATTATGAACTCTGTGCTCTGTTAAGTCACAGAGGTTTATGCATTGGGTTATCATAAGTCTGGGTTTTCTGTGACAGTCCAGTAGATGCTTGACTTCTTGTCATGGTGATAAATAGCCCCTTTTCACTCTCACTCCATTTTGGATGATAAACTTTATGTTCACTCCATATATAAGGGGTTTTACATGTATTTTTTCACTTTATGTGGTAGTACATTTCAATTTATTTTTTCCCCCGATTCAAATTCTAAGCCAGGAACTAGAAAGCAAACACTCATCAATGTCTAAAGTACCATACATATTTTCTTATATTCTTGCTTAGGAAACCCCATTAGACAGAGCAGCCTGGCCGGCTACAATCCATGAGGCTCCAAAGAGTTGGACACGACTGAGCAACTGAGGATGATGCAAGAGAAAACTCATAATTATTTATAAAATAAGCAACTTATAATAGTATTCTTGCAAAATATTTTCAACTTGAAAAAATCTAAAAGTAAACAGTTGCATATTAAAAGACACATACACACATACACGCACTGTATCTAGCTAAGCATGACTGCTTTCTTGTTGCTGATTTTATATGTAGGATTTTAAAATTCAAGAGAAACATCTATTTCTCCTTAATTGATTACACCAAAGCCTTTGTCTGTGTGGATCACAACAAAATGGAAACTTATTCAAGAGATAGGATTACCATACCATCTTACCTGCCTCCTGAGAAAT
Organism: Bubalus kerabau; assembly: GCF_029407905.1. NCBI lineage: Eukaryota > Metazoa > Chordata > Mammalia > Artiodactyla > Bovidae > Bubalus > Bubalus kerabau. The sequence continues at coordinate 60,230,914 of NC_073625.1, forward strand.
CTACACACAGGTCAAGAAGCAACAGTAGAACTGGACATGGAACAACAGACTGATTCAAAATTGGGAAAGGAGTACATCAATGCTGTATATTGTTACTCTTGTTATTTAACTTATATATAGAGTACATCATGAAAAATCCTGGGATGGATGAAGTACAAGCTTGAATCAATAGTGTTGGGAGAAATGTCAATAACCTCAGATACACAGATGACACCACCATTATGGCAGAAAGTGAAGAAGAACTAAAGAGCCTCTTGATGAAAGTGAAAGAGGAGAGTGAAAAAGTTGGCCTAAATCTCAACATTCAGAAAACTAAGATCATGGCATCCAGTCCCATCACTTCATGGAAAATAGATGGGGAAACAATGTAAACAGTGACAGACTTTATTTTCTTGGGCTCCAAAAATACTACAGATGGTGACTGCAGCCATGAAATTAAAAGACTTTTGCTCCTTGGAAGAAGAGCTATGACCAACCTAGACAGCATATTTAAAAAGCAGAGGCATCACTTTGCCAACAAAGGTCCATCTAGTCAAGGCTATGGTTTTTCCAGTATTCATGTATGGCTGCAAGAGTTGGAATATAAAGAAAGTCGAGTGCCGAAGAATTGATGCTTTTAAAATGTGGTGTTGGAGAAGACTCTTGAGAGTCCCTTGAACTGCAAGGAGATCCAACCAGTCCATCCTAAAGGAGATCAGTCCTGAATGTTCATTGGAAGGATTGATGTTGAAGCTGAAACTCCAATACTTTGGCCACCTGATGCGAAGAGCTGACTCACTTGAAAAGACCCTGATCCCGGGAAAGATTGAAGGCAGAAGGAGAAGGGGATGACAGAGGATGAGATGGTTGGATGGCATTACCAATTCAATGGACATGAGTTTGAGCAAGCTCTGGGAGTTGGTGATGGACAGGGTGGCCTGGCGTGCTGCAATCCATGGGGTCTCAAAAAATCGGACACGACTGAGTAACTGAACTGACTTAAAATTCAAATGTAATTACTGACATAGTTAATCAAAATTTGGCAAAGCAGTGTTTATACTTCTATATTAATTTTTTTTTTGGATTTTTATTTTTTATTTATTTTTTTTGCTGGCATTTTTTTTAAATTTTATTTTATTTTTAAACTTTACAATATTGTATTAGTTTTGCCAAATATCAAAATGAATCCACCACAGGTATATACTTCTATATTAATTTTATATGATGGAATGGATATCTTTAGTTTATTTTATTTGTAGTTGGAGAATAATTGCTCCACAATGATGTGTTGGCTTCCACTATACAACAATGTGAATCAGCCACAAGTACACACATATCCCCTCCCTCTTGAGTCTTCCTCCTACTCCACCTCATCTCACCCCTCTAGGTAGTCACAGAGCATCAGGCTGGCCTCACTGTTTTATACAACAACTTCCCACTAGCTATCTTTTTTTATTTAAAATCATTATTCCAGATATATACTGACTTTTCTCAGCTTCAATTCTGATTTCTGTTGTCATTAAAGAAGCTAACCTTCTCATCCTTCTTGATTATAGTGTTCTATTCTCTTGTAAATTCTCAGTTTGCTTCTTCCCACTATCAGGGCTGTTTCAGTTCTGGTTGTTTAATCTGTTCTGATATTCAACTTAATCTTCCTAGCTCTGCAATGTTGTTAAACGCTGTGCTTATTTTTTGCATCTGATTTGCTTTTTTGTTGTTGTTGTTATTTTTTTTTTTTTGTAAATTTTCAATGTTTTGCCCACTCAGTTTGAAAATTACCCAAGGGAAAATGGAGTCAACAGAAAGAATACCAGCTCACTACTCTGAAAATACTTTACTTCAGTAGCTTGGGCCTTAGTCCTGTTTACCTAGGTATCCATCTTATTTTTTAAAAAGCAGACTGAAAATAAATAAATAAATAAATAAAAAATAAAAAGCAGACTGTTTTTATACTTTTTTCTGGGTTTTCTAGTTATTATTGACCTGCTGCAAGTTATACCAACTGATTCAGAATTAGAATTTAAAACATTTTTTTCAATGAATACATGACTTTCTTAAGAAGCAGAAATGTGTGATTTACAATAAAACCCCTCTAGAGAAATAGTAAACAATTATTCAGCTATAAATATACTGTCTGAAATGTGTATACCTTTGAGCTATGTTGATTCTTTGAATATAAATATTGGGAATATTTTGTTGCATACTATTTTCTTATCTCATACATTTGATGCCTAAATAAGGATTATGTTTAACCAAGTATATTAGAAACAAAGCTAGAAACCCAATTAATGAACTACTCCATTATTTTTTTTCAAATTGTTCTGATAGATTGATTCTATGTAAATTACCTATCAACAAATGAAAACTAAAACATATGCTTACATTTAAAAATATTTTTATGTGATTCTGGTCAATAAGTGCTCTTTGTCTTTCTTTTTCATTTTTATTTTTCTTTGCTAGTCAAACTTGGGTCTTAAGTTTAAATTATGATTTTTCAATCAATCTAGATCATTTTTAAAAATTTTATTTAAAAAACTATTCATTATTATTGTTATTATTATTTCTCTGTAGTATGACCCTTTCAATGCAGGAGAATAAGAGACATGAATTTGATTCATGGGTGGGGAAGATTCCCTGGAGCAGGGCATGGCAACCCACTCCAGAATTCTTGCCTGGAGAATCCCATTGACAGAGAGGACTGATGGGCTAGAGTCGATAGGGTCTCAGAGAGTCCAACATGAACTAAGTAACTGAGCACACACGCATGTGTGGTGGTGCCCTCTTTCAAAATGAAAGTGTGTCCTGAAATATTTAGTTCTCTGTTTTAAGTTCCAGGAGAAAGGGATGTTTACTTTTTAGTTAATTTTTTAGTCTCTTAGTAACTAACACAATGTTCAGTATATAGTAAGTGCCCACGAAGCTTTTATTTATTTATTTATTAGGAGAAAGACTACTGACATTTTTCATTTCCAGATTCACTATTCACCTATATATATTCCCATTAGATATCAATTACTAATCTCTCCAAAAAAATCAAATGCTAATAAATTTAGTGAAAGACTTGTTTCTTAATTTAAGAAGGAATTTGCTTAAAATTTAGTAATCAAGGTATGTGTTTTTAGAACTGAGAGCAATATGTTATTATCCTGATTCATTTTCCTTATCTAGCATTTATTTAATAATTTATTTATTAATAATTCATATTTTCATTCCATATGGAGTAGGAAATGGCAACCGAATGGCAACCAAGTGGCAACCAAATGGCAACCAAATTTGCAACCAATCACTCCAGTCTTCTTGCCTGGACAATTCCATGGACAGAGAAGCCTGCTGGGCTACAGTCCATGGGGTAGAACAGAGCCGGACATGACTGAGTATGCACACACATTCATTCCATGTATGCTGAATACCATGTGCATAATACATTGCAAAGTTTTCCAAGTTTATGTGGTAAATTATTAAATCAGTATGAAAATATGACTTTATCATGTTAAATTCTCACATATTGTATCATGTCCTTCAGCAGTAAGCTTTAATTTTTCATACTTTAAATCATATTCCCATTATCAGAGTTAGACTCAAAATATGTCTCATAATTTAGGTTCAGGAAGCTCTACCACCATGACTGCAATGATCACTTAGCTATAAAGAGCTTATATAAGATTTCTGAATTTGTCCTCTCATGCTTTTACTTTTCTCACAAGTGATGGCTATTCAATATAGATGTAAGCCAGTCATTCCTTGGATAAAAGAATCAGTAGTAGTAACCCACCAGGCTCCTCTGTCCATGGGATTTCCCAGGCAATAATACTAGAGTCTGTTGCCATTTCCTCCTCCAGGGGGACCTTCCTGTCACAGGGATTGAACTGTGTCTGCTGAACAGTCCAACTCTCACATCCATACCTGACTACTGGAAAAAACAAAGCTTTGACTAGACGGAACTTTGTTGGCAAAGTAATGTCTCTGCTTTTTAATATGCTAAATTGGTCAAAACTTTTCTTTCAAGGAACAAGTGTCATTTAATTTCATGGCTTCAGTCAACATCTGCAGTGATTTTGGAGCCCCCCCCCAAAATAAAGTCTGTCAGTTAATTAATTAATTAAATTAATAAAGTCTGTCAGTCCATTGTTTCCCCATTTGCCACGAAGTGATGGGACCAGATGCCACGATCTTAGTTTTTTGAATATTGAGTTTTACACCAACTATTTCACTCTCCTCTTTCACTTTCATCAAGAGGATTTTAGTTCCTCTTCACTTTCTGCCATAAGAGTGGTGTCACATGCATATCTGAGGTTATTGATATTCCTCCTGGCAATCTTGATTCCAGCTTGTGCTTCATCCAGCCCAGCATTTCTCATGATGTGCTCTGGATTTAAGTTAAATAAGCAGGGTGACAATATACAGGCTTGACATACTCCTTTCCTGATTTGGAACCAGTCTGTTGTTCCATGTCCGGTTCTAACTGTTGCTTTCTGGCCTGCATACACGTTTCTCAGGTGGCAGGTCAGGTGGTCTGCTATTCTCATCTCTTTCAGAATTTTCCACAATTTGTTGTGATCCACACAGTTAAAGGCTTTGGCATAGTCAATAAAACAGAAGCAGATGTTTTCCCAGAACTCTGGCTTTTTTGATGATCCAGTGGATGTTGGCAATTTGATCTCTGGTTCCTCTGCCTTTTCTAAATCCAGCTTAAAATCTGGAAGTTCATGGTTCACAAACTGTTGCAGTCTGGCTTGGAGGATTTTGACCATTACTTTGCTGGCACGTGAGCTGAGTGTAATTGTGCTGTAGTTTGAACATTCTTTGGTATTGCCTTTCTTTGGGACTGGAATGAAAACTGACTGTTTCCAGTCCTGTGGCCACTGCTGGGTTTTCCAAATTTGCTGGTATATTGAGTGCAGCATTTTCACAGCATCATCTTTTAGGATTTGAAATAGCTCAACTGGAATTCCATCACCTCCACTAGGTTTGTTCATAGTGATGCTTCCTAAGGCCCACTTGACTTCGCATTCCAGGATGTCTGGCTCTGGGTGAGTGATCACATCATCTTGGTTATGGGTCATGAAGATCTTTTTTGTATAGTTCTTCTGTGTATTCTTGACACCTCTTAATATATTCTGCTTCTGTTATGTCCATACTATTTTTGTCCTATATTGTGCCCATCTTTGCATGAAATGTTCCCTTGGTATCTCTAATTTTCTTGAAGAGATCTCTAGTCTTTCCCATTCTATTGTTTTCCTCTATTTCTTTGCATTGATCAACGAGGAATGGTTTCTTATCTCCCCTTGCTAATCTTTGGATCTCAGCATTCAAATGGGTATATCTTTCCTTTTCTCCTTTGCCTTTCACATCTTTTCTTTTCTCAGCTATTTGTAAGGCCTTCCTAAGGAGCAGAAACAACAACAACAGGATCACAACCAATGCTATGTGTGATAAGTCGCTTCAACTCATGCCTGACTGTTTTCCTGCCAGGCTTCTCTAGCCATGGCATTCTCCAAGCAAGAATACTGGAATGGATTGCCATGCCCTTCTCCACAGGAATCTTCCTGACCCAGAGTTTGAACCCATGTCTCTTGTGTCTCCTGAAATTCCTTAAGTGTTATTATTTTCTTTGTAATAAAAACTAACATCAGTTGGGAATTGCTAGTTGGTATACAAAGCAATTTAGAATTACTTGAACAGAATGAAAACAAGAGCAGTCCCAGGGGCAGTATGTCATAATGTAGAAGGAAGGAAGTGTAATGTTATTTTTTAATTATTATTTGTTCAGTTTGGAAGAGTTGTTCAGCCTATTTATTTTTCCCAACTTCTACTATTTACCTGTTTTAGGTAGACTGATTCATAAATTACTATACCCTCTGTGGAAATCTGCGTGTCTGTGAGTTAGGTAGTGCTGCTACAACAAAATACCACAGGTTGGGTAGTTTAAACAACAGAAATTTAAATTACAGCTAATTCAACTATGTCCCACCCTAATGACTCCAGTTTATATTAATTACCACTTTAGAAACGTTATCTCCATGTCCTAGCTATTGTAAATAGTGCTACAACGAGCATTAGGGTGCATGTATCTTTTTGAATTTTCTCTGGGTATATGCCCAGGAGTGGGATTGCAGGATCATATGGTAGTTCTATTTTTAGCTTTTTAAGGAACCATCATACTATTCTCCATAGTGGCTGTATCAATTTATATTCCCATTAACAGTGTGCGTTTTCTTCCCAAACTCTGTAGCATTTATTGTTTGTAGATTTTTTAATAATGGAAATCCAAAACAAAGGGGATAATGTAAACCTATAGCTGATTAAGTTTACTGTACAGAAGAAACTAACACAGCATTGTAAAGCAACTATACTCCAAAAAATATCTATTTGAAAACAGATCCTGTCTCCAAATATGGCCACATTCTGAGGCACTGAAGGTTAGGGCTTTAACATGAGTTTTGGGTGAACACATTGAGCCCATTAAAAGGGGGTAACTCTGAAATTTACCAGCATTCTTATAGCACATTTGTTTCTTGCCAACTGCCCTCTCTTTTCTGCCACTTTGGATTCTATTACAGTATCAAAATATCGACCAGGGCACAGTTTCAGGAACTCATTTTCCTGCATCACCATGCTCCTGGCAGTCTCCCTCATTCCTCTCGCTTTATCAGTCTCTGCAGAGAACCATTCTTCCCCACTAAGCCTAATTAGCAGGGTTCTTAAAAACCATCAGATAGAGTAAATCAGACTGTATCTGAGCCTCCTTATGAGGCAAAACAATTCTTTATTTGAAGTTTAGATGAGATAATGTTCAGATCAGAAACAATCATTTAAAATTTAGGAAACATATTCACTTATTACATTTTTCGCTTGATCCTGACTTTGTTTTAAGCGATTTATAGCTCCTGCTCTGCAGGAAACGCACGTTATCATTGAATAAGGGAGACAGGATGTAAGGGACTCAAGAAAGTGCACCAAATTTTTTAAACGTATTAAAAATATTCAAAACTCACTGTTTCAACGAGAAGTGCTTTAGCTGGAGTTTGAAGTTTGCACACAGATAAACAGGGTCATTAATTGGTAATACATAATTAATTAAATCTGAGGCAGTAATGGGAGCTCTCTAGCCTTTCAAGGAAGTACAAGTGGAGAAGAATAATTAGAAAACTCAGTAAGCTGTGATTCAAACTAGCTAATTTTTTAAAAATGAACGTCAGCACCTTAAACTAACATTTTAAGGAAATGAACTGTTGTGGCTGATTTTTTTTTTTTTTTTCCATTCTTGTTTATTTTCTTTCTTCTCTTTTTTCTGTTCTACTATTTTTAATTTCTAGATCCTTTATAAAGTTAGTCTTTTTTTATCTTGAAAGAATCTTTCTTCTGTTCCTTAGAGCTCACCTTTTAGCAAGTAATAAATTTGTGACTCATTTTAACAAGAAGATTAGGCAACAAGGCTACCATTAGTGGAGTGTCGCTTGTTTCAGAAGTGCTGATAAGGCACCCGGCAGAGATTTTGCTATGACCTTGGAGGATAAAATGGCAGTCTCATAACCAATATTTGTACCAAAACAACTAGTTCTGATGGAACTTGTCTTGTTCCCCAGAGGGCAGAAAGCAATCAAAATGTATACATTGAATTTTTAGTATTCTACTTAACCCATTAGTCTCAACTTGCACTTGATGCTGTTTTGAAGATTTGTTTTTTTATATACATATTCACCTTACATGGTATAACAATTCATATCATTTCTCTGAATATAGATCATCCATATTTTTGAAAAATGATAATGCTGATTTTCAGTGTCTAAAAATCAAAATTGTGTCATATGATTACATGTCAAACTAGTTATCATCAAAGTTCACCTGGTCCTCTTTTTTTATGCATTCAAATACAATGCTTATTTTACCTTGAGATTGTCAGAAAGATGTTGCATTCACTGAGCATAGCCACTGTGAACAAATTTTAAAATAGTCTCTCAAAAGAGAACAAACTAATTCCCTAAGCTGCTGAGAACATGACTTCTCTTCTGTACATTTCTTCTTTTTTATAATTTTTATTGGAAGGTTATCTTTGGCTGCTTTTAGTTTGTTTTCCTGAGGGAATCACTTCTGTTTGCTTTTTCTGGATGTCCCAAAGGCTTTACCTGTAAAGACAAAATTTTGCATTATAGGAGACAGGCTCAGGGATTCCCAGGTGATGCAGTGATAAAGAATCTGCCTGCCAATGCAGGAGACAGGGGTTTGATCCCTGAGTGGGGAAGATCCCCTGGAAAAGGAAATGGCAACCCACTCCAGTACTCTTGCCTGGGAAATTCCATGGATAGAAGAGACTAGTGTCAATCCCTGGGTCGCAAAGGGATCTGTCCATCCCTACAGTCCGCAGGATTGCAAAGAGTCGGTGTTTGCGACAGACTGAACACGTACCTAAATACATACATACACACATTCTCGGCCACAGCACCAAATACTCAACATATATTGATAAAGCAAATAAGTTAGAAACTTGGATCTCTGTTTCATGGCAATCCAGTATTCAGCAGAACTAGAATGACATGGCAATGCCATTGTGTGACAAAGTCCATTTCCCTCTATTTTGTTGCACTGCTATTTTCAAAAGGCATCTATCATCGCAGCTGGCAAAACAGATCATCAATGACAGGGAGCTAAAAGAAACCCTCTATGTGTCCTCACGAGTGTGTCCATTCCTTAGGGACATTTCTACTTTTCCTTGGTCCAAGAGATGGTTCTAGGTGATCAGAATGCAAGTCAACTTTTCTTTTGCTTGTGTTTAATTTCTATTTCAAAGGCAAGAATTTTCAGGACGGCAAACTTTTGTGAGAGTTTGCAAATTAAGTTTTTCTTGTAGCAACTTCTTTTGAAATGTGGTCAGTTCAGCTAAGATTCGGGGCTTTGTAAATAATGTGAATTACTGTGGTGAATAGTAGTCACATCTGATCTCCTTGTGTCCTTTATCTGACTCTCTTATTTTATTTAATATATTTAAGAAATATAATGAAAAATATTTATGTGTTAAAGAAAAAAATAATAAAGCTTTCATCATTTTTGGTGAAAGATTAGAACATATGCATATGAATATGCTTAATGATAAACAAAATGAATAAAACTGTTACTGTGAATACTTGGTATTTTAATATTTTCATGTATGCAAAATCTCTAGGAGTTGAGAAGATTGACATCTGATTTTACATATCCCATGAAGGGGAGCATAAATATATGGCTAATATCCTAGAAATTGTAGTCTTCAGTACGATCTGTGAATAAAAAATAATGAAAGAAAGAAGTATCTACCAAAGCTGTAGATACTGAGAAAGAATTCTGTAATTAAATTTATTCAAACTCTTAAACAAAACAAAAGCATAAAAGCTGATGTCCTGGGGCACATTATTTAAAGTTAATGGGTATTATAAAGTAGAGAAATACTGGCAAAGAAAAGATTAATTACAAGCTACTACAGTTTGAAACCAATTCAAGGGAACTCAAGTGAAATTCATTGCTTGGCATCAGTGATGTGCATGAGAAATGATTGTGAATATTGTAGAGATTCACTCTTTGGTGTGGTTAAAAATAATGTATCCTTACAAATATTATTCATTTCAAGATTTTTATTTAAGAAATATGAGAATAATAGGGCCAAAATATAACTAATATGTAAAAATGCCTGAAAATACATTAAGAAGCAACATGCAAGTGAAAGTGTTAATCATTCAGTCTTGGCTGATTCTTTGTGACCCCATGGACTGTAGCCCACCTGTCTCCTCTGTCCATGGAATTCTTTAGGCAAGAATACTAGAGTAGGTTACTGTTTCCTCCTCTAGGGGATCTTCCAGACCCTGGGATCGAACCTGGGTCTCCCACATTGCAGGCAGATTCATTACTATCTGAGCCACCAGGGAAAGCCCCAAACAAAGTTGTGGAAATAATAAAAGCATAGATTTGTCATTAAAGAGACTTGGTTTTAATCACCAGGTATACAGTATGATGGGCTTCCCTGGTGGCTCAGACGTAAAGAATCTGCCTGCAATGCAGGAGACCCTGGTTCAGTCCCTGGGTTGGGAAGATACCCCAGAGAAGGGAATGGCTATCCATTCCAGTATTCTTGCCTGTAGAATTCCATGGACAGAGGAATCTGGTGGGTTACAGTCTGTGGGGTTGCAAAGAGTTGGACACGCCTGAGCAACCAACACACACACACACATGCACACACACTGCATGGTAACTAGGCAAACCTCTGTTTCTTAGTTATCGCATTTGCAAAAGTATGTATTACTACTTGCTTACCATTAGAGGTAGTTGATATAAACAAGGTATTGTTTGTGAAATGTTTGGCAAATGGTATGCTATACCTATAAATGCTAAGAAACACAATTTTATTAAATGAAGAGTAAATCCATTTTAAGCTTTTTTCCTTTTCTTTGCTTATTCCATCACAATCAAATAGTCACTGTGTAAAAAAAAATGAACGAGTTGATTGGGCATTCTTTAGTAATTATTTATAGATTCTATTATCACTTTTAATTCTGAGTGTCTCCAATGAGTTCTACGAATTTAAGAAAATTTTGTATTTCCGTGGGTCTGGTAATCCCATTCTTGTTGATGGACATTTGTTGAGATGTAAACATTAATTCTATGAATATTTTAGGAGAACATTTGCCAACAGATTTTAGGCTTATGTAAATACTTTTTATATTAAACAAATATTGACTACTTCTTTTAGTCCATGAGAACTGATGGTCATAATAAACATTAAATTGCTAGAATAGGAGAGACAGCATAATGTAGAATTCTCAGTGTAGCCCAGCCAAATACTTTGTACTTCATAAAGGCAAAACAAAACAAAAATATAAGGAGGTATCACTACATTATAATTGAGAGATATGAAGTGAGTTAGAAACTATTAAGTTAACAAAACTTGTGTATTAGAGTTTGAAATAACATGATAAAGAAGAGAAAAAAGTAGTAATTTGTTTAAGAAAAAAGTCATAGAATTTTAGAATATAGTATGGGAGAGAAATTGAGACACTTGCTTAAGAGAATGCAAAGTCTTCCAATCCACAAAGATATTTATTTTCTCTGAATTTAAATGTAACCATAGATACATCATATTTTAATAATTTTAATTGAAATTATAAGCACTTGTGTTTCAAAATAACCCTGTTATGGTAATTTCAAATTTTTAAGTTGGTGTGGTCAAAAAGACCATTTTATCTCTAGCTGAGAATTGTGGTAACCGTCATCCTTAACTGGTAAATATATTATTATTAAATGTGAGAGGTCAAGTTTCCTGGGAACATTTAAGCCTGAAGGAAGTTTATCCAGAATGGTCTTGTGATCAACAACTAGTAGAATGAAAGAAGCAGCATTGAGTTAAGAGAAAATTGGAGGTGTGATTCAGTCATAACATAACCTTTGACAACCGCTGGGGTGCTCTGAAAGTGAGATGTAACTTCAACATCTCCTGAGTTGGAGAAAGTGGTCTGGACCTTTATAACTGCATGACAAACAGTAATGAGATGTAGGGTGCTTCTGTGGAAGAAGATGTGGATGTGAGCGTGACAGTGGACAAATACAGAGACTTAACAATAATTCTTTCAGTTCAGGGGGTTTCTGGGCATTGTCACACAACACAAGTGAGAGAGTAAATGTATAAAGGAAGAATGGCAAGACCACAGATGGTCACAGAACTCCGTCTACAATCTCTGCAGCTACAAGCCCAGGAAGCGAAGTCAAGACCTCTGAAGCTATTGGCCCAGAAGTCAGAACTTGGTTCATGAGTGTCAGCTTCTGATTTTCGTTTGTTTGTTTGTTTTGTTTTATCCTCACTTACAACTTTTGACCAAGAGAAAGCCATATAAGCTCCTCAAGCCATATGAAATGCCCATTTGTAATTAGCCCACCTCCAGCTCCCTAATGCTAACTAACTCCAAAAAGAACATATATGAAGCCTTCCCTTTCTTTTTACCATAAATCTTCTTCACACCCTTGCCTGACTTTGAGACTCTAACAAGAAAATTGATGGTGGATGACTCCTTGTGAAAGCAATTTCTGAACATATAGGCTCTCTTTGTTCTCATTTGAGTGATCTTTATTTCCACACCTGCCAAAAATTCCAATCAGAGCCTATCTTGGACATTCCCTCTTTTTCTCTATTCCTTTGTGCTAAGTTGCTTCAGTCGTTTCTGACTTTTTGCAACTCCATGGACTCTAGCCACCAGATTCCTCTGTCCATGGGATTTTCCAGGCAATACTACTGAAGTGGGTTGCCATTTCCCCCTCCAGGGTATCTTTCTGACCCAGAAATTGAATCCACATCTCTTAGTTCTTCTGCATCTGCAGGAAGGTTCTTTATCACTAGTGCCACCTGGGAATTATCTCTATACTCTGCCTGCCTTGAAGTCTCTGACAAATAGATGGAATGTTGGCTGATTTCCTTGTTTCAGCAACTTCTGAATGAATAGCTTGCTTTTGTTCTTATTTAGGTGGTCTTTTTACTTCCCTGGTGGCCCAGAGGTTAAAGCATCTGCCTGCAATGCAGGAGACCTGGGTTTGATCCCTGGGTCGGGAAGATCCCCTGGAGAAGGAAATGGCAACCCACTTCAGTACTCTTGCCTGGAAAATTCCATGGACAGAGGAGACTGATAGGCTACAGTCCATGGAGTCGCAGAGAGTCAGACTCGACTGAGCGACTTCACTACTACTAGGTGGTCTTTTTATGTCCAGTTTTTCTGAAGCTCCACTGAGATATGGTCTGCATTGATCCTAAAGATAGTACTTTATAATATATTAATTTATTTTTCCACCTCATGAAAGAATTTCTCCTACCACACCCAGATTGGAATCACTAGATCTCTTTAATTCTTAAACTTAATCTTTTTTTCCCCCTCAGAGATCCCTAATGACCTCATGATTTATGAATGTATTCATGTTTGTTATATTTTATTTTTTAAATATTTTAATTATATTGCCATATAATTGATCTACAGTGTTGTGTTAGTTTCAGTTGTACAGCTAAGTGATTTGGTTATGTGTGATAAGTCGCTTCAGTTGTGTTCGACTCTTTTTGACCCTATGGATTGTAGTCTGCCAGTCTATCTCTGTTCATGGGGATTCTCCAGGCAAGGATACTGGAGAGGGTTCCCATTTCCTCCTCCAAGGGATCTTCCCAACCCAGGGATCAAATCTGTATCTCTTATGTCTCCTGCATTGGCAGGCGGTTCTTTACCACTAGAGCCACCTGGTAAGAGCTTCAGTTATCCTTATACATATATTCCTTATTTTTTAGATTCTTTTCTCATATATAGGTTATCACAGAATTTTGTGTAGAGCTCCCTGTGCTATACAGTAGATCCTGGTTGGTTATCTACCTTGTATAATAGCTTGTGTGTTTATTCCAAGCTCTTGGCTTATACTTTCCCTCTATCCTTTAAGTTTCCCCTTTGGTAAATAAGTTTGTTTTTGATATCTGTAAGTCTGTTTCTGTTTTGTAGAAATGTTTAGTATTTGTGCTTTTTTAAGAGCAATATTTTCTTGATTGGTCAGTTGCATTTGTACTATTGAAAGCATCCCTCCATTCCACATTTTACAACCACCCTCTGTCCTTGACTCTCCTGGATAAATAGCATTAGACACCACTTCATATCTTTTTTTTTTTTTAATGGAGTGAAAGTTTCATTGTTCTCCTAAAGTGTAAGTTCCATAAAATAAGAGGTTTTATCTGCTTTATTCCTTACCATATCCCCAGACAGGATGTGAATCATAATATCATTAAATTTATATTTTGTATAAATTGATGTATAATTCATTTTTAATGCCTGTATCTTGAACATATTTTTATTTTTTTTCCCAGATTCAGTTCTTCTTTATTCTTATGCTGTCTGTCTTAGTATATGGAATTGCCTTTCAGCAAGTTATTCAAATCAGAAAATTTTAAACTATCATAGTATTCTTCATTTCCACTTGTAGAAATAAATCATCAAATGCTTTAGTTTCTATATCAATTAATTACTGAACTTGCTCCATCTTTCATAAACCCACATTCAAGCTGAAGCTACCTTTTCTCAACTGATCTTATCTGATCTCAAGATCACCAAATAATTTTTATTATACCTAAATTATGTGCATGATTGAGACATATAAGATTCTTGAGATACATGTTAAAATTCAAATTGTGTGGTTTGTCAGTATGTTAAACTTACAATTTCCAGGATTGGCATCACTTATACCATGAAAATACTACTGGAACTTAAGCTACTTCTTTGAAGTAAATAAAGCCTCAGAATGACACTTGTACATGTTTCAGACAAAAAATATACAAAATAAGCCTATAAAGAATATATACTATGTAACAGAATTTTGAGACTATGATACCATTTTGAAAATGGATGATTTTTTTCACAACAAAAATCAAAGCTTTCTTCTGGTGTGTACAAAGCACCAGAATTTTAATTTTGAAAACACATTAATAATCATGTTAGAATGTGTATCACCAATTAGCTTGGTTCAATATACTGATTTTGCCATTATTTCAAATGTCAAAAAATCATATGAAATGTTTATATATCAGCTTTGTAATAAATAATACTTTTCTCTTTTTCAAAATAATATTAGTGAATATTTTATCTCATCAATAGGATGTTGGTAAAATTCACTTACTGTCACAAACATTTTCCCTTTCAGACCTTTTATGTACTAAAGGCAAATAATATTTCTTTTTTTTTTTAGTAACTCTTTCTCTTTTTATTCATCGCAGCACTGTTTATAATAGCCAGGACATGGAAGCAACCTAGATGTCCATCAGCAGATGAATGGATAAGAAAGCTGTGGTACATATACACAATGGAGTATTACTCAGCCATTAAAAAGAATACATTTGAATCAGTTCTAATGAGGTGGATGAAACTGGAGCCTATTATACAGAGTGAAGTAAGCCAGAAAGAAAAACACCAATACAATATACTAACGCATATATAAGGAATTTAGAAAGATGGTAACAATAACCCTGTGTACGAGACAGCAAAAGAGACACTGATGTATAGAACAGTCTTATGGACTCTGTGGGAGAGGGAGAGGGTGGGAAGATTTGGGAGAATGGCATTGAAACATGTAAAATATCATGTATGAAACGAGTTGCCAGTCCAGGTTCGATGCACGATACTGGATTCTTGGGGCTGGTGCACTGGGATGACCGAGAGGGATGGAATGGGGAGGGAGGAGGGAGGAGGGTTCAGGATGGGGAACACATGTATACCTGTGGTGGATTCATTTTGATATTTGGCAAAACTAATACAATAATGTAAAGTTTAAAAATAAAATATTTTTAAAAAAATTAAAAAAAAACAAGTTTAACATTAGATACTTAATTCTATGTAATTATTTATTATAGTGATTATTATAATTCTGATCCTGTTATTATAATTATTATTTCTGCTAACATTATTTGATCTCCTTTCAGTAATTAAGAAAATGTGGCATATCTTCTATTCACATATTCTGAGTATAACTGGTATGGGTAAAACAATTTCTTACCAAAATCATTATTATTTTTTTTAATTTTATTTTATTTTTAAACTTTACAAAATTGTATTAGTTTTGCCAAATATCAAAATGAATCTGCCACAGGTATACATGTGTTTTTTAACTTGAATAAGAATGATTAAAGAATTTGAATTTAACTCAAAAAATTAGTGAAACATTAATGACTGGTTGTTTAGGTTGCAGTAGTAACCTGGAAATAATCATTAACTGGATGAAGTCTAGATATCAATTGTGTAATGCATGTGCTTACACTATTTTCTGTTAATTTACCTTAATAAGGATATTTATGATGTTTATCCTACAGATTGCCAATACTTTCATGTGTTAAATAATAGATTGTGATACCAAATTAACCCTCATAATCTATTGCTAGGGAATTCTTTAAATGTTTTTAAAATTTGAATGAACCTGATTATAAACATTATCCCATAGTATGTTCTACATGTATCTCAGCTACTAGTCAAATGTTGCAATAAATCATTTTTTAATTTTTCTTTTATGGGAATGTTTAATCACATAATTGTAGTTTTTGTTTTTGTTTTGTTTTTAACCAAAGATTCCTATTAAAAGTTCATGCAAATGCAATCTCTGACCTACTACTATTTCTAGCAGTGCACTCAGATTTCCCTGAGCATACCTGCAAAACTTTCCCCTTTCTTCTGGGCTTCCAAACAAATACATAAATAAAAGAAGAAAGGAAGAAGAAAGAAAAAGAAAGTGAGAAAGCACTTCCAAACACATTTTATAGGTATAGCATTACACTGATATCAAAGGCATATAAAGACACTACCAGAAATGATAGCTCTATTTTGTATCCCTAAGGAACATATATGCAAAAATTCTCAACAAAATACTAGTGAAGTGAATTCAACTACACATTGAAAGGATCTTCCTCCCAAACCAAGTAGAATCTATCCTTGGGATATAAGAATGGTTCAACACATTTAAATTAAATGATATAACATTAATGACATGAAGGATAAAAACCATATGATCATTTAAATAGATGCAGAAAAATCATTTAAGAAAATGTCACACTCTTTGGTGATGAAAAAATCCACACACCTGTAGAGAATACTTCAGTTCAGTTCAGTTCAGTTGCACAGTCGTGTCCGACTCTTTGCGACCCCATGAATCGCAGCACGCCAGGCCTCCCTGTCCATCACCAACTCCCAGAGTTCAATCAGACTCACGTCCATCGAGTCGGTGATGCCGTCCAGGCATTTCATCCTCTGTCGTCCCCTTCTCCTCCTGCCCCCAATCCCTCCCAGCATCAGAGTCCTTTCCAATGAGTCAGCTCTCTGCATGAGGTGGCCAAAGTACTGGAGTTTCAGCTTCAGCATCGTTCCCTCCAAAGACATCCCAGGGCTGATCTTCAGAATGGACTGGTTGGATCTCCTTGCAGTCCAAGGGACTCTCAAGAGTCTTCTCCAACAGCACAGTTCAAAAGCATCAATTCTTCAGCGCTCAGCCTTCTTCACACTCCAACTCTCACATCCATACATGACCACAGGAAAAACCATAGCATTGACTAGATGGACCTTTGTTGGCAAAATAATGTCTGTGCTTTTGAATATGCTATCTAGGTTGGTCATAACTTTCCTTCCAAGGAGTAAGCATCTTTTAATTTCGTGGCTGCAGTCACCATCTGCAGTGATTTTGGAGCCCAGAAAAATAAAGTCTGACACTGTTTCCACTGTTTCCCCATCTACTTCCCATGAAGTGATGGGACCGGATGCCATGATCTTTGCTTTCTGAATGTTGAGCTTTAAGCCAACTTTTTCACTGTCCACTTTCACAAGAGGCTTTTTAGTTCCTCTTCACTTTCTGCCATAAGGGTGGTGTCATCTGCATATCTGAGGTTATTGATATTTCTCCCGGCAATCTTGATTCCAGCTTGTGTTTCTTCCAGTCCAGCGTTTCTCATGATGTACTCTGTATATAAGTTAAATAAGCAGGGTGATAATATACAGCCTTGACGTACTCTTTTTACCTCAATTTAAAAAATTCCATGTGTGTAAAGTCTACAGCAAAACATTGAACTTGAGGAAGAGTGTTTGAAACCATTTTTCTAAGACCAGGAACAAGATCAGGATGCCTCTTCTCACCATTACTATTCAATACAGTATTCCAAGCCCCACGTTGGCACCTATGGAGATGAAGTATATAAAAAGCATTGAAATCAGAAAGGTAGAGGTAACATTGGAGAAGGCAATGGCACCCCACTCCAGTACTCTTGCTTGGAAAATCCCATGGACAGAGGAGCCTGGTAGGCTGCAGTCCATGGGGTCACTAAGAGTTGGACACGACTGAGTGACTTCACTTTGACTTTTCACTTTCATGCATTGGAGAAGGAAATGGCAACCCATTCCCGTATTCTTGCCTAGAGAATCCCAGGGATGGGGGAGCCTGGTGGGCTGCCGTCTATGGGGTCACACCGAGTCAGACACAACTGAAGCTACTTAGCAGCAGCAGCAGCAGAGGTAACATTATCTCTGAAGGTGACATGACTGTATATGTAGAAAATACTAACTTGACACACACACACACACACACACATACACAAACTGTTAGAACTAGTAAATGAATTCAGTAAATTTACAGGAGACAAAATCAATATACAAAATAAGTTGCATTTCTGTACTTACCCAATCATAAAATTAAGAAAACAACACTAACACAGCATCTAAAAAATAAAGTACTTGCAAGAAAGTGAAAGAAGGCATGTATATTACAAATGGTAAAACACTTGTGGGAAAAAAGTTTAAGCAGATGCAAATTGATAGAAAGACATCCTATATTTATGGATTGGAAGACTCAATATTGTTAAAATGTCCACACTACCCAAAGCAATCTACCAATTCTTTGCTATCCCCACCAAAATTCCAGCATTTTTTTTTTAGCAGAAATAGAAAAACACAATCCTAATGTTCATGGAGAAACATGAAAGTCCCAAAGTAGCCAAAGCAATATTGGAAAAGAGCAAAGATGGAGGTATTACACTTCTGGATTTCTACTTTTACAACAAAGCTTCAATAAATTAAAACAGTATGATACTGGTATAGGACAGACATATAGACCAATGGAACAAAACAGAGAGCCCCCAAATAAACTGACATATATATATATATATATATATATATATATATAGTCAACTTATCTTTGAAGGGTAACATACAATGGGGAAAGGAGAGTCTCTTCAACAAATGATGTTAGGGAAACTGATTATTCATATATAAATGAGTGAAATTATACTCCATCTTACACCACACACAAAAGTAATCTCAAAATGAGTTAAAGACAAGTAGAAGGCAATAGCATCCCACTCCAGTACTCTTGCCTGGAAAATCCCATGGGCGGAGGAGCCTGGTAGGCTGCAGTCCATGGGGTAGCTAAGAGTCGGACACGACTGAGAGACTTCACTTTCACTTTTCACTTTCATGCATTGGAGAAGGAAATGGCAACCCACTCCAGTGTTCTTGCCTGGAGAATCCCAAGGACAGGAGAGCCTAGTGGGCTGCCATCTCTGGGGTCGCACAGAGTTGGACACGACTGAAGTGACTTAGCAGCAGCAGAAGACCTAAAACTGTTGTGTGTGTGCTTAGTCTCTCACTCGAGTCCAACTCTTCGTGACCCAGTGGACTGTAGCCCAACAGGCTCCTCTGTCCATGAGATTTTTAAGCAAGAAAGAATGGAGTGGGTTGCCATTTCCTTCTCCAGGAATCTTCCTGACCCAGAGATAAAAACTGTGTCTCCTAAAATTGGTCCACTTCTAGTAAAAAGTAGTGAAAAGGTATCCTTATTTATTTTTAAATTTTGTTTCTTGTGCTTTTCGTGTTGTATCCAAGAAATTGTTTGTGAAATCATTACCAAGTTCAGTGTCCTAAAGCTTTTTGTATGGATGAATCCCTTCACTCTTCACTTGAAACTATCACAACATTGTTAATCTCCTATACGCCAATACAAAATAAAAAAGTTCAAAAGGAAAAAAAAAAAAAAAAAGTTGACAAAGCCTTTATAACTCACATCTCAAAAGGCCAGAGTAAGAAATAACAATCACAAATTTTCTAAAGTAAACCCTTTATGAAAAACAGTACTCGAATTGAATAGAAAAATTGCCTTTTCATCTGTTGCCTCTAAGACTAAGTTGAGGTGTTGATAACTCAAAGGGGTCACATTTTTCTCTTGAACCAGAACTCTCTGGACACAGAAAGGAGACAGCAACACTCTGAGAAATATGAATAAGTAAGGAACTCTCTGTAAGGAACTCTAAGCTTTCTTGAAGATGTTAACTTCTGTTTATTTTTTCAGCCATTTATGCAAAAAAAAACATGATGTAGAAGAAAGGGATAAGATAAGGGAACACTTAGTTCCTTTTCCTGTTAGTATTACCTAATTTGAGAGTTAAGTTAAAGGTAGAAATTGTTGGTAGAATGTGCACATATCAAGGTGTGAAATAAAGAACATATGGTTGAATTTAATGCAACATCTCCACTATTGTGTCAAGAACATATGCATCCACTAGCTATAAATATGAATTGTGTGATTTGGATAATTTTATATGCCAGATAAATGATGCTATATTAGTTTCTAGAACTGGCTTTGCACAATATAAAGAGGAAAAGTGAAATTCATGCTAGTAATTTAAAGTTTTAATTTTTATTTAATTAGAATGATATTAAGTAACAAGTAAATAGGCACCATAAGAAGCCTCAAGAGAGTCTGATATAATTTAATACCTTATAGAACACTTTTTTTCTTGATTTTTCAACAAAGGGTCACTGCATTTTATTTTACCTGGAGCCCCATAAATTAAGTAGCTGGCCCAGAAATGGGTAGTGGGTTTTTTTTTTTTTTTTTTTTTCCTGAATCTGAATTCAGATTATTCCATAGAGATATCAGTGCTAGGTTTATATTTAGATCCTAGAACTATTCTGATGGTTGTATTGTTCCTTGATAAAATATGACTATTAGCTTTCTAATTTGAATTTTCTATTGTCTATTAGCATTGTGGATGCCGATGTGTTAAATGTCATTAAATACATCTCCTTCTTCAGAAGAAAGTCTATGAGGAAGAAATGAGCATTGGCTCAGTGATTTCATTTTTGCGTTTGACTTAATGGTTGATGGGGCTTCCTTGGCAACTCAATGGTTAAGAATCTATGTGCAATACAGGAGGATTTTGATCCCTGCATCAGAAAGATCTCTTGGAAAAGGAAATAGCAACCCACTCTAGTATTCTTGCTTGGGAATTCCCATGGACAGAGGAGCCTGGTGGGTTCCAGTCTATGGGATTTGCAAAAAAGTCAGAAAAAACTTAACGACTACACGACAACAACAATGGCTGATGAATTTAGCGTACCTTAGAGCGACATTCAGTTCAGTTCAGTTACTCAGTTGTATCCCACTGTTTGCGACCCCATGAACTGCAGCACGCCAGGCCTCCCTGTCCATCAACAACTCCCGGGGTCCCCCCAAACCTATGTCCATTGTGTCGGTGATGCCATTCAACCATCTCATCCTCTGTCATCCCCTTCTCCCCTGGCCCTCAATCTTTCCCAGCATCAGGGTCTTTTCCGATGAATCAGCTCACCACATCAGGTGGCCCAAAGTATTGGAGATTCAGCTTCAACATCAGTCCCTCCAATGAACACCCAGGACTGATCTTTAGGATGGACTGGTTGGATCTCCTTGCAGTCCAAGGGACTCTCAAGAGTCTTCTCCAACACCACAGTTCAAAAACATCAATTTAGAGCAACATACTTGGGTCAAAATTAGGAATATTTTTGTTTATGATATTTTTTTTCCAATTTCTTATAAGCACTCTGTCTCTCCTAATGTTTTGTCTCTAAGAACTGCGGTTGATAGTTCCTTCATCTCAAAGGTGTGAATTTGAGAAAATCACAGTCAGTGGCAGTTAGCATCTGGCCAAGTTTCAGTGACACATGATTGTACATACCTCATTCTTAGGGACTATTGCCATTTTAACGGGACCTTCTCTAAGTCTGCATGCCCTGTGGGTCATTTACATGTGTCCTTCATGTCTTCTTAGTGATTTTAATGAGTGTATTTATCTTTGTAACTGACGTTCTTAAACAAGAACATTTTGGAATTGCAGTATTAGGGGAAATTTACATGTGAGATTGTTCGTTAGAAATCTATCTTAGAGCAAGAAGGAAACACAATTTCAAATATCCAAGGATCTGTATTTTTTATTGTATGCTGTATTCAAATAGAGTTAGATTTATAAATTACCTCCATAAGAGACTTCCAAAATCTCAGAGTGAAGGAAGAAAAAAAAAGCACCCTATGTCAAAATTCTGTGTCTTGTCTGTATGCAGGAGACACCTTTTTACTTAATATTGGGACACCTTAGAAAAATTTTAACCATGTAGCCTTGATGAAATTGTCATGGAGGATGGTATGTGGAGGATCCTCAACAATTTCTTCTGCTCACTATTGGATAAATATCTTAACCATGCCAATTTTGAAGCTAGACAATTCCCTATCTGGGTCCTCTTTAAATCACACAATTTATTAAAAATTTTGATTGATTACAATTTCTCAAGTCATCAGTTCAAAGTTTACCCTTGTCAATCTGTAAAGAAATGTTAACTCTGTCAATAAAAAAAAACATGGACCATACTTGGTTGATTCATGGTCATAAAGGAGCACAGTATTAAAAATATTTAGCTTTTCATCTCATTATTTGAATTTCAACCTGAAACAAATTTGCTCATAAGATTCATTCTTTATATAGCATTTATATAGATTTGGTTGGCAAAATCTAATGGTCTGAGTCCTTATACTTTTTCTAACTAAAATGATGGTCATGAGTATAGAATTTACACATAAGATATCTTAGACATCATTTGATTATAACTAACTTTTCTAATGTCATATTTATATTTCAAATAGTGGATTTATAATAATTATTATGTCTTAAAGACAAAAATAAGCAAATTATATCAATAACTTAACATTTTCTATCTTAAATTTGATATCCAACCACAAATTAAATGGTTGCACGTGTTATTTCTAACATAATGTGGCACAAATAAGCTGCCATCTGTTCCATTTACAATCATTATAAAAATAAGGCAAAATGAGTCAGTTTTGAATCTTATTTAAGATATTTGTGAGAATTCTTTCAAGATATTTCATGCATTAGAAAAGTATACATAGGCAGCACTAATGGGCAATAATGGTGACATAACACCGACTAAATCTGTTTTTATTCATTTCCACTACTGTAAAAAAAGGAAATGGTTGCATAGCAATCCTGACCCAGAGGGATGGAATGGGGAGGGAGGAGGGAGGAGGGTTCAGGATGGGGAACACATGTATACCTGTGGCGGATTCATTTTGATATTTGGCAAAACTAATACAGTTATGTAAAGTTTAAAAAAAATAAATAAAAAAATAATAAATGCATTTAAATTAAAAAAATTAATAATATATGCCAGCATGTAAACATAATATTTCTAAACATATACTTAAACAGTGTGTTAAACATATGTGTATTTTCTCCCCTCTGTGATTTTCAAACTTTTTTTATTCATGATGTTTGTTCAGAGAGAACAAAACAACATAAAAAACATACTAATGGCAATCTAGGTGAAGTAATCATGAATAATCTACATGTGAATCTCAGAATCTACTCATAGATGCCTTCATATGTTTTTCAATACAGACAACTTCCAACTTCTATGCAGATACATCTTTAGAACTTATGAAATGAAAGGATAAATCAGCATTCAGAAAATGGAAAAAAAACACATTTGAAAGTTACATATGAAATGTAGTTATAATTTATTTAATATCTGACCATAGTCCCTCAATTTTCTAACTCATTAATCTCAATGCTTATTTTGGTTTACATACCAGTATGATATTTTTCTAAGTATTTCAGCTACATATTCATTTTTATATATGGATAAATTTTATCATTTCTGTATAATGTTCTCTCTTGACTTGTAGATTGGCATTTTGTATTCACATCTTCTCTCTAGGCATATCTCTTTGTATTCCTGTCTCTAGAAGGTCATTGTGTTTTGAAGGGACATGGAAAGACCAGTAAATTCCATAATTGTGGGCTCATTTCCATTCTTTTTGTTGTTGCTGTAAAATGAGTACCTTTATTTGAAACGATGCTGTATGGAATACCATGAAAGTGGATTAAATATTCTATAAATTTAAAAATGATAGCTTTGGATGAAGTATTGGTGCAGAGATGGCAAATCCATATCCAGAGTATGTGTCCTTTTCAATAAAAACAAAGTACCTCTTCTAATGATGGACATAGTTCAGTGTAACCAACCTGACACTAGGGGTAGCTTATCATCCCAATCCTGGTGCCAGTTGCTTTATTGGTTTAGTCTGGCTACTGTTAAAAAGTGTGAAAGACTGAATATATTATGAAAAACAGATATGTATTATTCACAGTTCTGGAGGTGGGAATGTCCAAGATCAAAGCACAGGCAGATTCGGTGTCTAATGAGAACCTACATTTTGGTTTACAGATGGACATTTTCTCACTGCATTCTAACATAGCAGAAAGTATAACAGAGTTTTCTGGGAACTCTTATATAAGGTCATTAATCCTATTCATTAGGAATTCACTTTCATGACCTAATCACTTCACAAAAGCTCTGTTCCCCCAATACTATTACACTGGGCATTATTAGAATTTATGATATAAATTTAGCAGAATATAAACATTTAGTCTATAGTAGTATATGTCCAAGAGAAGTGGAAACATATGCTAACACAAAATTTTCTATATAGAAGTTCACAGCAGAATTTGACGATTATAGCTCAGTTCAGTCACTCAGTAATGTCCGACTCTTTGCGACCCCATGAACTGCAGCATGCCAGGCCTCCCTGTCCATCACTGACTCCCGGAGTTTACCCAGACTCATGTCCATTCAGTCAGTGATGCCATCTAACCATCTCATCCTCTGGCATCTCCTTCTCCTCCTGCCCTCAATCTTTCCCAGCATCAGGGTCTTTTCAAATGAATCAGCTCTTCGCATCAGATGGCCAAAGTATTGGAGTTTCAGCTTCAACATCAGTCCTTCCAATGAACACCCAGGACTGATCTCCTTTAGAATGGACTGGTTGGATCTCCTTGCTGTCCAAGGGATTCTCAAGAGTCTTCTCCAACACCACGGTTCAAAAGCACTCAGCTTTTTTTTACAGTCCAACTCTCACATCCATACATGACTAGTGGAAAAATCATAGCCTTGACTAGATGGACCTTTGTTGGCAAAGTAATGTCTGCTTTTTAATATGCTGTCTAAGTTGGTCATAACTTTCCTTCCAAGGAGTAAGCATCTTTTACTTCATGGCTGCAGTCACCATCTGCAGTGATTTTGGAGCCCCCAAAAATAAAGTCTGACACTGTTTCCATTGTTTCCCTATCTCTTTGCCATGATGTGATGGGACTGGATGTCATGATCTTTGTTTTCTGAATGTTGAGTTTTAACTTTTTCACTCTCCTCTTTCAATCTCATCAAGAGGCTCTTTAGTTCTTCTTCACTTTCTGCCATAAGGGTGGTGTCATCTGCATATCTGAGACTATTGATATTTCTCCCAGCAATCTTGATTCCAGTTTGTGCTTCATCCAGCCCAGCATTTCTCATGATGTACTCTGCATATAAGTTAAATAAGTAGAAATAACACAAATGCCCATTAACTGATACCTGAGTAAGCAAAATGTTTTTTATTCTTATAATGGAATATTATTCAACAATTAAGAGGAATGAATTACTGACACATGATAAAATATGGGTACGTTTTGATCAGTGAAAGTGTTAGTCACTCAGTCGGGTCCGACTCTTTGCGACCCCATGGACTATAGCCTCTGGCCATGAAGTTCTCCAGGCAAGGATACTTTCATGGGTTGCCATTCCCTTCTGCAGGGGATCTTTCCAACCAGAGTATCAAAGACAGGTCTCCCACTTTGCAAATAAATTCTTTGCCATCTGAGTCACCAGGGTTTGACAAGATTATTTTAATTGAAAGAGGTTAATGATAAAAGATCACACATTTATTGCTCCATTTTTAGGAAATATACAGAATAGATAAATTTTTAAAAACAGAAAATAGTGGTCTCCTAGGATTTAGACTGATTGGAAAAGGAAGTGATTGTTAAAAGAAAGGAGTTTCCTCTTGAGGTAATTAAAGTGTTCTAAACTTAATTTCTGGTGATGATTGCCAAACTTAGTGAGTACAGTAATATATATATATATATATATATATATATATATATATATATATATATGAGAAACACAAGTAATATTTATTCAGTGAAAAAATTTTGGATCTATATATTGGGTTAGCCAAAATTTTCATTTAGGGTTTTCTGTGAGATCTCAGAGAAAAACCCGGATGACCTTTTTGGCCAACCCAATATTTAAATCATTTAAATACAAGGCACCATTATTTATTGGTAAGCAAATTAGAAAAATATATTGCAACATTTTATATGATATGCATCCTCTGTATCTAGTAGATAATAATAGGCCATCTTGGGGCTTCCCAGGTGCAGCTAGTGGTAAAGAAGTGATGTGAAATGAAAGTTGCTCAGTCCTGTCCGACTCTTGGAGACCCCACGGACTGTAACCCTCCTGCCTCCTCTGTTTCATGGACAGAGGAGTGATAAAGAATCTGCCTGCCAATGCAGGAGATATAAGAGATGCCCGGTTCAATCTCTGGGTCGGGAAGATCGCCTGAAAGGGAGCATGGCAACCCAGTCCAGCATTCTTGCCCAGAAAATCCTATTGACAGGGGAGTCATGGGGGCTATGGTCCATAGGGTCACAAAGAGTTGGATACCATTGAAGCAACTTAGCGCACAGAAACATAAGAGATCATCTTACATAAATGAAGAGGAATGAGATTTTTGATGAGTTTTCTATCTTTGGTAAAAAATTTAAAGAATATATGCTGCATTGATATCAGTAAGAACTCAGAATAATTTATTATACTTGGCAAGTGACCATACTATTTATAGTGGTAGACTACTATTAATATTTATAGCAGTTATTTATAGTACTGAGCTCTTCTAAAATCATACGTAGCTGCCATCAGTGAAAGAATATAGAGAGGACCTGCCAAAGACATGAACTTTGAGATCAGTCATTCTAGTGAGGCTTTATTTATCTTAAAAGAAATCAGGCTAGCCTGCTGTTTCTGAATTTTTCTTATTTTATCAATGAAATGCTGCTCTTTGGGAGATAAAAGAAGTGGGAAGGCTATGAGCTCTGCATTCTTATATTGAAGATCTGATTCTTGCCCTAGTACTAAGAATCAGAATGTATTGAAGACTATATTATCTTGGAAAGAGAAGGAAGTTATTTGGAAATTGTAAAGATGTGACAATAAAGAGTGGTGAGGGGGGATACTTTATTGTTTAAAAGTGTAGCATTTCCAGCTTATGTTTTGACCTTTCACCATACACATAAAATACAAATACATCAGTCCTGAACAAAACAATGAGGAACATCTCATCTCAGATCTCAAATATCAACTGAATTAGATAATGTAGCATTTATGTTCCATGAATAGTATAACGACAATCTGGGAGGTAGTGAAGGACAAAGAAGCCTGGCATGCTGCAGTCCATGCGTTCACAGAGTCAGACAAGATTTAACAACTGAACAACAGTAACAACAACACAAGCAAGGTATATTGAGCTCTCCAAATAAGCCTAGCTACATCTTTCTTCATTTTTATAATTTAAATTCTTACAAAAACATTCTACTAAATACAAAATTAGGTATGATCACATACTCTTTGTATTACCATTGGCACATGTGGTGCTGGAGAAGACTCATGAAACTCCCTTAGACAACAAAGAGATCAAACCATTCAATCCTAAAGGAAATCCATCCTGAATATTTATTGGAAGGACTGATGTGGAAGCTGAAGCTCCAGTACTTTGGCCACATGATGCCAAGGGCCAACTCATTGGAAAAGACCCTGATGCTAGGAAAGATCGAAGGCAGTAAGAGAAAAGCATGGCAGAGGATGAGATGATTGGATGGTATAACTGACTCAATGGACCTAAGTTTGAGCAAACTCTGCGAGATAGTGAAAGACAGAGGGACCCAGTGTGCTGCAGTCCACAGGGTCTCAAAGAGTCAAACACAATTTAGCAACTGAACAACAAAAATTTTCTCACATGTGAAAGAAGAAAAACATGACATGTGATTAGACATTGCTGTAAGAATTAAAGTAAATAATACACATAAAATTCTTGTCCCTAAGAAAATATCAGGATCAGGGTTCAAAGGAGGTTTTTAGGGTGAACCTTTTGGTAGATT
Source organism: Bubalus kerabau (assembly GCF_029407905.1). Lineage (NCBI taxonomy): Eukaryota > Metazoa > Chordata > Mammalia > Artiodactyla > Bovidae > Bubalus > Bubalus kerabau. The sequence goes on from NC_073625.1 coordinate 60,258,755, forward strand.
CATTCTTAGGATGGACTCCATGATTACCACTTCTTGGTAGTCTCTTATATTCATGATCTCCACTTCCTGAGTGTTTTTAGAGCTATTACTTGCTTATAACCAATAGAATATGACAAAGTTGACAGGACATAAGTGATTATGCATATTTGACTATATAGTTACATTATGTAAGTGTAGCATTCATCTTGGTGGAATGCTTCATTTCCTTCCAGTCTTTTAAGAAGAAATTAGGCATAATGGAGACCCACATGGTAAGGAACTTAAGGTGGCCTTTAGGTACAAAGGATGGCCACCAGAAGAAGCCAAAAATTAATACTCTTAACAACAATGCAGGTTTGTAATCAGATTCCTCTACATTTGAGCTTTCAGTTGAGAACTTATCCCAAACCAATATGTTTATTGCCTCTTTGCAGTGAGGCCATATCTGGACATACGGCTTTCAAAAATTATAAGTAAATGTGTTGTTTTATGTACCTCAATATGTAGCACTTTGTACTGAGTAAAATGAATCTAATATAGATTCTGATACATGGAAGTGGAGTAGTGCCATAACAGATACCTACAAATTTTAGGAATAACTCTGAAAATTGGCAATGGATGGAAGCTAGAAGTATATTGAAGACTCTGATGGACAAAACCTAAATCATATTAGATAGATTATTAGAAATCTGTACTTTAAAGATGCAGATTGTGAAGGCTTACTGACTATACAATCTGAACTTGGATCATCTTACAGAGGAAGCAAAATATGGTGTTGGAACAAAAAAAAATTATAAATGTTATTATACACTTGTAGAACCTTAGCAACCTTTGCAGAACGTTATTGTCTGCAACAATGTGGAAAGTAAAAAAGTGAGTCTAATTAATTCAGTGACCTATCTAAGGTTATGTCCAAGCAGAATGGATTCTTTTTCATTGTAGTTCAGTCACTAAGTTGTGTCCAACTCTTTATGACCCCACTTTTTTTTTCATGCTTATAGTAAAATTCAAGAAGAATGAGATAAATTTCATAAGGATCTGTTAAATAAGAAAAACTAGGATGTAACAATTTGGGACAGTCTCAGCCTCTCCCAATGGGAAAGAATATTAAAACTTAGAAATGGCTTTTGAGCATTGGCACGAAAACATGTCTAGAGAAATAGCAAGAGCATGATGGTATAAACTGTTCCTAAATAGTCAGAAAGTTTAAATGTGAGAATATTTAATCATGTAAAATTTCCTTTTAAGAGATGAAGGATGTGTCTCATAAAATCTCTCAGTCAAACCATAGTGTCTCCAGGAAGCAAGAGTAATATCACTTAGACAGCTCAGCCAGGTCAAGATAAGGAAGAGCTTACCTCAAAACGACCCCTTAATATGGATTTTGTGAAAAGAATGAATCTCAATTGATTTCATGGGGAATACACAGAGTTTTTGAGAAAATTATTTCAACAGAAAAACTGACAGAGCCGGAAGGGACAAAAACAGTAAGAACTAGAAGTATACCCCAAGTTTAATTGCCAATAAGCATGCAGATAACACTGCTTATATACAATTTCAGTGATAAAATCTGGATTTTTGAGCAGACACTATATTGGACTAAAATTCTTGGTGAGCATTTGCAAGAAGAAGGCACGTGTAATCTGCATGTGGTACAAATGTGAATCATTGAAGATCAGAGGATGGACCAGGATGAATAGTTTTCTAGAGTGGCCTTCATGATAGTTCCCATGTGTTCCAGCCCCTATGTGATTCTGTCAATGTGAATATGAGCAGGATCTGTAACTTGCTTCTAACCAATAGAATATATCAAAATGAAAGGATGTCAGGAAGGAACATGTGATTAATTTACATAGGATTGTAGTACCCATTTTGTTAGAGGTTTTCACTCTTGCTTGCCTTGATGAAGCAAAGAGCCTTGTTGGAAGGTCTACATGACAAATAAGTGAGAGTATCCTCTAGCTTATGGCTAGCAAGAAACTAAAGCTCTGGTTTCCAAAGCCTCAAGAAACAGATTGGTACCAAAAACACATGTAAGCATGGAACAGATTTCTCTCCAATAGAGCCTTGAGATAGTAACCCAGCCTTGAGTTACACCTTCTTTGCAGATTGTTAGAGAACCAGCCACATCGTGCCTAGACATCTTGCGCAGAGAAACTTTGAATTATGAACTGTTTTTTTTTTCTTTGTAAAATTTATTTTTTAATTGGAGGAAAATTGCTTTATACTGTTGTGATGATGTCCGCCAAAAGTTCAGTTCAGTTCACTGCAGTTGCTCAGTCATTTCGACTCTTTGAGACTCCATGGACTGAAGCACAACAGGCTTCCCTGTCCACCAACAACTTCCAGAGCCTACTCAAACTCATCTCCATTGAGTCAGTGTGGCCATCCAACTATCTAATCCTCTGTTGTCCCCTTCTCTTCCCACCTTCAATTATTCCCAGCATCAGGGTCTTTTCAAATGAGTCATTTCTTTGCATCAGATCAGATCAGATCAGATGAGTCGCTCAGTCATGTCCAACTTTTTGCGACCCCATGAATCGAAGCACACCAGGCCTCCCTGTCCATCACCAACTCCCAGAGATCACTCAGACTCGCATCCATCGAGTCGGTGACGTCATCCAGCCATCTCATCCTCTGTCGTTCCCTTCTCTTCTTGCCCCCAATCCCTCCAAGCATCAGAGTCTTTTCCAATGAGTCAACTCTTCGCATGAGGTGGCCAAAGCACTGGAGTTTCAGCTTTAGCATCATTCCTTCCACAGAAATCCCAGGGCTGATCTCCTTTAGAATGGACTGGTTGGATCTCCTTGCAGTCCAAGGGACTCTCAAGAGTCTTCTCCAGCACCACAGTTCAAAAGCATCAATTCTTCGGCGCTCAGCCTTCAAAGGCCAACACTCACATCCATACATGACCAAAGGAAAAACCATAGCCTTGACTAGACGAACCTTTGTTGGCAAAGTAATGTCTCTGCTTTTGAATATGCTATCTAGGTTGGTCATAACTTTCCTTCCAAGGAGTAAGCATCTTTTAATTTCATGGCTGCAGTCACCATCTGCAGTGATGTTGGAGCCCCAAAAATGAAGTCTGACCCTGTTTCCACTGTTTCCCCATCTATTTGCCATGAAGTGATGGGACTGGATACCATGATCTTTGCTTTCTGAATGTTGAGCTTTAAGCCAACTTTTTCACTCTCCACTTTCACTTTCATCAAGAGGCTTTTTAGTTCCTCCTCACTTTCTGCCATGAGGGTGGTGTCATCTGCATATCTGAGGTTATTGATATTTCTCCCGGCAATCTTGATTCCAGCTTGTGCTTCTTCCAGCCCAGCATTTCTCATGATGTACTCTGCATAGAAGTTAAATAAACAGGGTGACAATATACAGTTTTGACGTACTCCTTTTCCTATTTGGAACCAGTCTGTTGTTCCATGTCCAGTTCTAACTGTTGCTTCCTGACCTGCATACAGATTTCTCAAGAGGCAGATCAGGTGGTCTGGTATTCCCATCTCTTTCAGAATTTTCCACAGTTTCTTGTGATCCACACAGTCAAAGGCTTTGGTATAGTCAATAAAGCAGAAATAGATGTTTTTCTGGAACTCTCTTGCTTTTTTATGATCCAGTGGATGTTTGCAATTTGATCTCTGGTCCCTCTGCCTTTTCTAAAACCAGCTTGAACATCAGGAAGTTCACGGTTCTTGTATTGCTGGAGCCTGGCTTGGAGAATTTTGAGCATTACTTTACTAGCGTGTGAAATGAGTGCAACTGTGTGGTAGTTTGAGCATTCTTTGGCATTACCTTTCATTGGGATTGGAATGAAAACTGACCTTTTCCAGTCCTGTGGCCACTGCTGAGTTTTCCATATTTGCTGGCATATGGAGTGCAGCACTTTCACAGCATCATCTTTCAGGATTTGGAATAGCTCCACTGGAATTCTATCACCTCCACTAGCTTTGTTCATTTCTTTGCATCAGGTGGCTAAAAAGTTGGAATTTCAACTTCAACATCAGTACTTCCAATGAACACCCAGGACTGATCTCCTTTAGGATGGACTGTTTGGATCTCCTTGTTGTCCAAGCCACTCTCAAGAATCTTCTCTCACACCACAGTTCAAAAGCACCAATTCTTCATTGCTCAGCTTTGCCAGAGTCCAGCTCCAGCAGCCAGGGAATCAACCTGAAGGTGTGAGCGATGTCAGAGGACAATGATGTAGCCTCTGACTTGACATATGGGACTACATGTTTATTTCAAGCTTCAGGTTTTCTTTTATACTTTGACAAAAGCATTAGGTCAGAGGTTTGACATTTTTAGTTTCCCCCAACCAGATTTATGGTCTTCCAGAAAGCATTATTGCCCTACAAACAGAGTTCCTGCTTTAGCGATTCTGTCAGAATCGGCTTTACTATCTATCATCTATTTCCTTTTATGTGTCCTATACTTAACTGGTGATTACATTGTAACTCATGCTACATTCCTCAGTTTATTTCTTATCTTTCTAAATCCTGTTTGCCCCTAGCATCTTAAAATCACTATCTCCTAAAAAGGTTTCTTCTGCTGCTGCTGCTGCTAAGTCGCTTCAGTCGTGTCAAACTCTGTACGACCCCACAGATGGCAGTCCACCAGGCACCACCGTCCCTGGGATTCTCCAGGCAAGAACACTGGAGTGGATTGCCATTTCCTTCTCCAATGCATGAAAGTGAAAAGTGAAAGTGAAGTTGTTCAGTCGTGTCCCACTCTTAGCGATCCCATGGACTGCAGCCTACCAGGCTTCTCTGTCCATGGGATTTTCCAGGCAAGAGTACTGGAGTGGGATGCCATTGCCTTCTCCAAAAAGGCTTCTAGCTATTCTTAATTATTCGTAAATCCTAAGCTCAGCAAACTTCTTTTGCCATAAACATTCCCCTCACAAACAGATCTCAGATAACAATCCTTCCCATGGCCTCAAGCTGCGGCCTACATGCTCATCCTGGAACATTCTTTGTAAAGATCCTTGAACAAATATCAATGGTTACTTTATAGATTATTTTCTGGGCACAACTGCAGAAGGCTTTGTGCTTTCTCATGCTTCTCTCAAGAACAATAAGCACCTTAATATTCTCTCCAGCCAATTCAACCAAAGAAAGGAAGAACGAGTCAGAATCACAAGACCTAACTCCTTTATCCCAGGACTGTGCCTTGAGATGAGGAAAGGGGGTTGGGGCCGTGCCTCCATTTTATCAGTAATGCCTAACGCGGCTCCCGACACAGCCCCCTTTACAGTCCAACTCTCACATCCATACATGACTACTGGACAAACCAAGGCTTTGACTAGATGGATGTTTGTCAGCAAAGAAATGTCTCTGCTTTTTAATATGCTGTCTAGGTTGGTCATAGCTTTTCTTCCAAGGAGCAAGCATCTTTTAATTTCATGGCTGTAGTCACATTTGCAATGATTTTGGTGTCCCCCAAAATAAAGTCTCTCACTGTTTCCCCATTTATTTGCCATGAAGTTATGGGACCAGATGCCATGATCTTAGTGTTTTGAACACTGAGTTTTCAGCCAACGTTTTCTCTCTCCTCTTTCACTTTCATCAAGAGGCTCTTTAGTTCTTCACTTTCTGCCATAAGGGTCATGTTATCTGCATATCTGAGGCTATTGATATTTCTCCCAGTAATCTTGATTCCAGCTTGTGCTTCATCCAGCCCAGCATTTCTCAAGATGTACTCTGCATATAAGTTAAATAAGCAGGGTGACAATATACAGGCTTGGAGTAATCCTTTCCTGATTTGGAACCCATCTGTTGTTCCATGTCCAATTCTAACTGTTGCTTCTTGACCTGCATACAGATTTCTCAGGAGGCAGGTCAGGTGGTCTGCTATTCCCATCTCTTAAAGAATTTTCCACAGTTTGTTGTGATCCACACAGTCAAAAGCTTTGGCATATTCAATAAAGCAGAAGTAGATATTTTTCTGGAACTCTCTTGTTTTATAAATGATGCAATGGATGTTGGCAATTTGAACCCTGGTTCCTCTGCTTTTTCTAAATCCACCTTGAACATGTGGAAGTCCATAGTAACATATGTTGAAGCCTGGCTTGGAGAATTTTGACATTACTTTGCTAGCATGTGAGATAAGTGCAATTGTGCAGTAACTTTAGCAGTTTTTGGCATTGCCTTCCTTTGACATTGGAATGAAAACTGACATTTTCCAGTCCAGTGGTCACTGCTAAGTTTTCCAAATTTGCTGACATATTGAGTGTAGCACTTTCACAGCATTGTCTTTTAGGATATGAAACAGCTCAACTGGAATTCCATCACCTCCATTAGCTTTGTTCATAGTGATGCTTCCTAAGGCCCACTTGACTTCACATTCCAGGATGTCTGGCTCTAGGTGAATGATCACACCATTGTGGTTATCTGGGTTGTGAAGGTCTTCTTCGTACAGTTCTTCTGTGTATTCTTGCCACATCTTACTAGTATCTTCTGCTTTTGTTAGGCCTATACAATTTCTGTCCTTTATTGACCCCATCTTGGAATGAAATTTTCCCTTGGTATCTCTAATTTTCTTGAAGGGATCTCTAGTGTTTCCCATTCTATAGTTTTCTTCTATTTCTTTGCATTGATCACTGAGGAATGTTTTATTATCTCTCCTTGCTATTCTCTAGAGCTTGGCATTCAAATGGGTATATCTTTCCTTTTCTCATTTGTCTTTAGCTTCTTTTCTTTTCTCAGCTACTTTTAAGGCCTCTTCAGACAACCATTTAACCTTTTTGCATTTATTTTGCTTGGGAATGGTCTTGATCACTGCCACTTGTACAATTTCACAAACCATCTATAGTTCTTCAGGCACTCTGTCTATCAGATCTAATCCCTTGAAGCTATTTGTCACTTTCACTATATATTCATAAGGTATTTGATTTAGGTCATACCTGAATGGTCTAATGGTTTTCCCTACTTTCTTCAATTTAAGTCTGAATTTGGCAATAACAAGTTCATGATCTGAGCAACAGTCAGCTCCCAGTCTTGTTTTTGCTGCCTGTATAGAGCTTCTCCATATTTGGCTGCAAATAATATAATCAATCTGATTTTGGTATTGACCATCTGGTGATGTTCATGTGTAGAGTCTTCTCTTGTGTTGTTGAAAAAGGGTGTTTGCTATGACCAGTTCATTTTCTTGGCAAAACTCTATTAGCCTTTGCCCTGCTTCACTCTGTACTCCAAGGACAAATTTGCCTGTTATTCCAGGAATTTCTTGACTTCCTACTTTTGCATTCCAGTCTCCTTTAATGAAAAGGACATCTTTTTGTGTGTGTTAGTTGTAGAAGGTCTTGTAGGTCTTCATTAAACTGTTCGACTTCAGCTTCTTCAGCATTACTGGTCAGGCCATAGATTTGGATTGCTCTGACATTGAATAGTTTGCTTAGGAAATGAACAGAGATCATTCTGTTGTTCTTGAGATTGCATCCAAGTACTGCATTCCAGACTCTTTCGTTGACTATGATGGCTTTTTCATTTCTTCTAAGGGATTCTTGCCTATAGTAGTAGATATAGCAGTTTTCTGACTTAAATTCACCCGTTCCAGTCTATTTTAGGTCACCGCTTCCTAAAATGTTGATGTTCACTCTTGCCATCTCCTGTTTGAGCACTTCCAATTTGTCCTAATTTATGGACCTAACATTCCAGGTTCCAATGCTCTTTATAGCATCAGACTTTACTTCCATCACCAGTCACATCCACAACTGGGTGTTGTTTGTGCTTTGGCTCCATCTCTTCATTCTTTCTGGAGTTATATCTCCACTGATCTCCAGTAGCATATTGGGCACCTTTCAACCTGGAGAGTTCATCTTTCAGTGTCCTATCTTTTTGCACTAATCAGCCGTAATTGCACATATATTATTTTCCCCTGAATTTATGTTTTTTGAAGGCACTAAGTTTGTTTTAGGAATAGAAACTGACTCAGACACACTGAAGGGCTTATGTCATGAGGACAGCGATGAATAAAGGGAAAGGAAACTACTACGATTCTTTCTATTAACATTCCATGACCATGTTTTGGGCTTTTCTGCAACATGACACTTGGCAGGCTATAGATCATTACCTAAACTATTATTCCTGACTCCTCTGTGCCTAATGTGGAACGTCTTGACTTTTAAGCTATATTAAGTAGCCCCATTTGGAGGACAATTCATAAAAAAGATGCTAAAAACAGTTAAAATGCCATATTGAAGAAGGGAAAGATAATTAAAATGATAATCTTCTTAAGCTGGTTACTGTGTAAAAAAAAACAAAACACTTTTTATGAAATTATAGACCAAATTAGGAATTGTAATGCTACTATTTCTAATACTATATATAATTTAAAAGATGGACTTTTTGAAAGAAAATACAGATTTTTTTTGACATATCATAAACAAAATTCTGAACTTTAGTTTCTATCCTTATGTCCTTTATTTTATTCCTGAGACATCTTTTATACATATATAGAAATAAGACCTGAACTCAGTTTTACAAATAGTTATAGTTAACCTGTTACAAAAATGTTTCCCCTCCAGAATATATTATGAATGCAACAGTCTCATCCACTCCCACTTCTAATGTATGTAACCATTATTATTCCTAATTACAGCAATGTCTTCTTTTGACTCCACATAAAGTCTATTACCATCTAGAAATCCTACTAATATTATTTCTTGGCCATTAGAAAAGAAAACACACAAAGTTGGAGCACAAATTGATGAATTTTTAAACTGTATATTCCCATGTAGCAACCTCCCATATCAACAAATATAATAAAATGACCTCAGAAATAGTCAGTATCCAGTGACCAAAAGGTCCCCCCATGTCTATCAGCATAAGTTCACTTTGCCTCTTTTTGAACCTTATGTGAATGGAAACAGTGGTGCCATTCCGTGTGCCGTCTTTCACTTAACTTTAGGTTTGTGAGAGCCACACAAAAGTGCCAGATGTATTAAAGGTTTATTCATTCTCATTCTGTCATTAAAACATAGTATACATATCTGTTTTCTATTGATGAACACTAAAGTAGTTTCCAGTGAATTCTATTGTAAATATTATAAATAGGGCTGTTTTGAGAATTCTTAAATATATCCACTGGTATATGTTTCTGCTTATTCTTGTGGAGTGTTACCTAGAAGTATTATTTTGCAAAAGTGTAGATTATACATATGGTCTTCCCAGGTGGCGCTAAGGGTAAAGAATTTGACTGCTAATGTAGGAGATATAAAAGATGTGGGTTCACTCCCTAGATTAGGAAGATCTTCTGGAAGAGGGCATGGTAACCTAATCCAGTATTCTTGCCTGGAGAATCCACTGGACAGAGGAGCCTGGTGGGCTATGGCCCATAGGGTTGCACAGAGTTGAAAATGACTGAAGCAACTTAGCATGCAAACATGCAGAGTATATACAAATATGAACTTTTAAATGGATACTAGTCATTTTGCAAACTTACTGTACTAATTTACACTCCCAAATGCCTTGTTTCTGAATACTGGTCATGCTCTGTTCACCACAATTTGCATCTTCTTGATGACTAATACAACAGTTCAACTTTTCATAAGTTTCTCAATGATTTGTATACATCATAACATTTCAGCTATTGATAATGCTTTGTCTTGTACTGTCTATTTTTTCAAGACTTACAAGAGAGCAGTCTTTCAAACCCTCCAATCATGCGTTCCTCAACTCTTTTTTTTTTAAAAAAGCAATAAAATAAAATTTTAAAAACTCCAAAGATTTAGCACTTTGAGTACTACCCATATAACCTTAATATAGTCTACAATTTCCTACATGAAATAATCTTTATTCTCAATTTTGCTGCACCCAAACATCTGTACTGCTATTCTCAGGTTACACTAAGTTTTTGTCCCTGCACTGGTTCTTACTTTTCTTTTTACTCAGTAAGAGACATTGCTGTTATTTTAATCTTTTGACTTGGACCATCCCACCAAGTATATCTCTGTTCTATTGGTGGCTCTAGCGATAAAGAACCCACCTGCCAATGCAGGAGACATTAGAGATGCAGTTTCAATCCCTGGGTGGATAATGTCCCCTGGAGGAGAAAATGGCAGCCCCACTCTAGTATTCTTGAGTGGAGAAACCCATAGACAGAGGAGCCTGAGAGGCTGTAGTCCGTGGGGTTGCAAATTGTCAGACACAAGTGAACACATAGAGAACTCAATTGTCATATAACAAAAGACGTTTTACCTGATGAACTAGGATTCCTTGGCTTTGATTTTGCTGAGGCCCATTAACATTTTAATTTCTTTAGTTCACTTATAACTATCTGGAATTATCTTATTTTTTAATTTCTCTCTTCAATATTTTTGTCAATAGCATCTGAATCTGTATCAGGTGAATAATAAGGACTTTACACATTTTTTGATAAGTAAATAAGCAATGGACAATTAAAAATTTTTAATGAGTTACTTTTAAGCTGACCCATTTTTACTTGCACATTCTCAAAAAAAAAAAAAACTTGATTGTTTAAACTTTTAAAATATTTATTTCACTGATAGTTTATCAAAAATTTAGGACAGATCTGTCAAATTTTCTGTCACAAAGTGTTGGTGAATGAAAACAGCTATGCTATGGAAGAGAGAAAAGTCTCATGTAAGTGTTCGTACTCACAGAGTATATTAAAGAAAGCACAAGATGATTGATGCAAAAGATGGGAAAACTGAACTAAAAGAGTTGCAATTGTGTCTTCGTTATTAATTACCTATGAGATCTTGAAAATATGTTTAACATAACAATTGTTCATAGCCTTTTTAGTTCTGAAATTTTGTAACTATGTGGTATAAGTAATTGTATGTTAACTTTATTAAGCAAAGCATGTTGGTAAATCAACAAAGGAAAATTTGGCATTAATTGTTTAATTCTAGCATCTTTCATTAATATTTCCTTTGGTGCATATATTATGCTGAAATGATCCAGCTGTTATCAGCTCTCAGTTGGTTCTATAGTTTGGATATCAAACCATGCCTTTGTTAAGCAGCAATAAACCACACAGCTTTGCAGTGATTCTTACTTTAGTCACCCATTTCATCTGAGATGATTTTGGTTCTTATCACCCCACTAAGGTCAGACTACTGGCTGCATTCACCCCTTGTAAATCCACTGCTAAGGAGACAGGAGGGTTGAACCCATGTTTAATGCTCTTGTTTGATTCCTAGTTCTCTGATGTCTTTGTTTCTTTTTTCAATTTTGCAATCACTTTATTTGCTCTTGTGTGTATAAAATGAACATGTTATGTAGTTTATATAGTGTCCTTATCTTAATTTCCTGAATGGGAATCATATTTGTTTTATTTGCTATGTATACAGAGGTAAAAATCTATGTACAAAGTGTAAAAATCTATGGGGCACTTGGTTGGGTCTAGAAGTGTCTCTTAAGCCCATAAAGCAGTGGTAAAAATGTAGATGGTAGGAAGAGAAAGGAAGTTTGGGAAGGAAAGTAAATATTTATGAATAAACTTTCATCCCCCCTAATCTAGGAATCTTAGAAAGAGAAGATAATATTCTATTTCTAAACAAATGTGCACTTGTGATATCTTTACATTTGAAATAGTACTTCTTATAAATAAAAATTACAATAAAAATGTTTCATGGAAGTCTCAAGTTTTCTTGTATTTTTTCAGCTCAGTCTTAAAAATATTATTGCCTTTTAAATTTATTATTCCTTTAAGGAAAAACACCAAAATTCCCGTGAAATTTTAACTAAATGGCTCAAGATTCTAACTCAGGATCCAGAAAGAAGCAGCTAATGACGAAGATGGGAGGATCTAATGTACAACATGGCACCTCTAGTTATTAATGCAGTATTGTACACTCAGAAGTTACTTAAACATTTTCACTATGCACACACACCCACAAAAGTTAACTAAAATGTGATAAAAGATGTATTCACCATCTTGACCTTGAGAGTTGGGCCATAAAGAAGGCTGAGTGCCAAAGAACTGATGCTTTCCAGCTGTGGTGCTGGAGAAGATTCTTGAGATTCCCTTGGATGGCAAGGAAATAAAACCAGTCAATCCTAAAGGAAATCAACCGTGAATATTCATTGGAAGGTCTGATGCTGAAACAGAAGTTCCAAAACTTTGTCCAAAGAGCCGACCCACTGGAAAAGACCCTGATGGCGGGAAAGATTGAGGGCAGGAGGAGAAGAGGGTGACAGAGAATGACATAGTTGAATGGCATCATTGACTCAATGGACATGAGTCTGAGCAAACTGTGGGAGATAGTGAAGGACAGGGAAGCCTGGTAGGTTGCAGTCCATGAGGTTGTAAAGAGTTGGACATGAATGAGCAACTGAACAACACCATCATATTGTCTACTTCAACCTTATATATTTGTCAATGATTAATCAAGTAATTTGGGAAACAAAAAAGTTGAGAAAATAAATTAAGAAAGGTACTATTTACAGTTATGTGGATAGAATGTAGGAGAAATGAAACAGTACAGTATCTTGTGTGTGTGTGTGTGTGTGTGTGTGTGGAGGTGGTTAGTCGCTAAGTTGTGTCCAACTCTTTGTGACCCCATGGCCTGTGGTCTGGCAAGCCCCTCTGCCCATGGGGATTTTCCAGGCAAGAATGCTGGAGTAGGTTGCTATTCCCTTCTCCAGGAGATCTTCCCAACCCAGGGATCGAACCCAGGTCTCTTGCATTTATTGCAGATTTTTTACTGTCTGAGCCACCAGGGAAGCCCTAAGTATCCTAAAACTAGTTATAACACAAATTACTATCTTTAAGTCTGGAAAAATCAAAACAAAGAGTGGTTAATGAGCTTGAGAAGTGACTGTGTGGAAAGGTCCTTTTCCAGGGTGGTGATACATTCACCTCCTGATGGCAACCTAAGAAATAAAATGAAGGGAAACATAATGAACTCATATGTTTTCTGATTACTCTTCAGGGCTCTCCATTGGCCAAAAATAATGAAAAGCCAGGAGAAAAGAAATCCTGTTGATAAAGTTCATACAGGTCAGTCTTTTGAATACAGTGAATGGTGCAGAAGGAGGAAAGGAGGTGGACCAGACTGTGGAGGACAGAAAAGCTAAGACCGATCTATGCGTCATTGAATGAGTCATTTTAAAAGCTCAAGAATCTTGAAGTTTAATTCAGACTTTATTCCAGCCAATACTACTACAAGATTCATTTACTCTCAATTTCCAAAATGAGTGTAAATCAACCCTCTCACATCCTGTCATCATCTGCCATCCCACCATTTCTCTTTCCCATCCATCATTTCTTCAAAGTTGAAATGCAACTGCCTATTTTTTTAATTTTTTTTCTTTGTTGTGCTTTCTTCAATAAAACATAGATATGAAATATAAATCCCACTGTAATATCACTATTTCTTTTATTTCCAGTATATAACTATGTTCTTTTTTTTAGAATCAGTCTTCAATTCTAATTAGTTAATCAAACCTTTGGAACTTTGATAAAACATGATTTGATTCACTAAAATTCACTATATGGCCAAGGATTTATATTTACTGTTTTCATACAGTCTAAAATTTCCACACATCCCAAAATCTGACAGTTGCTTAGAACTGTATTCTTATTAGGCTCCTCTATTTACAAGGGTAGGGGTTCAGAGCAGCCCACTTCAAAATATTCCACAGTGACATACTGACTATTTTGAATTAAAGTTATTTGAGAAAAGAGTCAATGTAGAAAGAACACTCTGATCCTCCTCTTCTCTGTCCCCCAGAAAGCAAAAAAATAAATGGCTCATGTTAAAGAGCCCCTCCCTGTACCAGGAGGAAAGAAAAAATGTATTTATCTCCAGAAATAGGGAATTCAGGGCCAAGAAGCTTGTACAAATAAGCTTTGCTATTTCTTTACTAATTTTCTACCCCAAGCCCAAACCCTGCTTAGATTCTTCACTAATTGAGCAACAAAGCCTAAATTTCTTTGTTCAGTCAATTCCTCACATGTTCTTTGTGTGTGTTTGTGTGTGTGTGTGTGTGTGTGTGTGTGTGCGTGTGTAAAAGTTACTAAATCTTCACCTCTTAGGTCCCATTTCTGTAAGGCCTGCATATCTATGAATCATACTTTTTTCCTCCTATTCATCTGTTCTGTATCAATTTAATTATTAGACCAAGCAAAAGAACTGAGAAAAAGAGAAATTTCCTCCTCGTTGGAAAAAGCATAAGAAACATTGTCACATATATTGAGTAGCTGAATCATTATATAACGGACAGAAAGTGAGAGACAGAGACAGATAGTTTGGGTGAGAGAGAACAAACCAGTACATTCCTATGCCACTCAGATTAAGTCCTTAATATAGAAACTACAATAATACATTTCAGATATAACTCTGCTTTGCCTCCCTAAGGACACATATCAATTCATTTCCCTACTCTAGTAATCTTCCCTAAGAGCAAATTGGTGATTTATCATCTGTCCATTTCCTTATCGGGACAAAAATAAATAATAATTTTACCCAACATCCTAGTTGCTTCATTCTGATTTTCTCTTGTATTTCATTGGAATCTACACTATTTACTTTCTGTGATTGCTATTACCAATGAATCTACCAGAAAGTGCTCCCATTAAAGAGAATGTTGAAAATAGACCTTATTTTTGGAACTCTCAGGTTCTCAGTGGCTGATTTTGGATCAGGTACCAATCCCTGTTTCAGCTTTATATCTGAGCAATAGATTGTTACTATACCTGAATACATAAAGTACAATATTTATCAACCAGTGAATATATACTTCTGTCCAATTGTTTCAGAAGTGGATGCATATTAAAAATTAGGCCTTCTTTTCTAGTGACATATGTTTATTTTTCTTTAATAAATTATTCTGTGTCTGTGGAAATAAAATAAATCTGTTTAGATAAATCAGTCAAATAGCATTACCCAAGAAGAGGTGGCAAGAATACACAGAACCGTACAAAACAGATCATCATGACCCAGATAATCATGATGGTGTGATCACTCACCTAGAGCCACACATCCTGGAATGTGAAGTCAAGTGGGTCATAGAAAGCATCACTACAAACAAAGCTAGTGGAGGTGATGGAATTCCAGTGGAGCTATTTCAAATCCTGAAGGATGATGCTCTAAAAGTGCTGTACTCAATAGGCCAGCAAATTTGGAAAATTCAGCAGTGGCCACAGGACTGGAAAAGGTAAGTGTTCATTCCAATCCCAAAGAAAGGCAATGCTAAAGAATGCTCAAACTACTGCACAATTGCATGCATCTCATATGCTAGTAAAGTAATGCTCAAAGTTCTCCAAGCCAGGCTTCAGCAATACGAGAACCGTGGACTTCCAGATTTCAAGCTGGTTTTAGAAAAGACAGAAGACCCAGAGGTCAAACTGCCAACATCTGCTGGATCATGGAAAAAGCAAGAGAGTTCCAGAAAAACATCGATTTCTGCTTTATTGACTATGCCAAAGCCTTTGACTGTGTGGATCACAATAAACTGTGGAACATTCTGAAAGAGATGGGAATACCAGATCACCTGACCTGCCTCTTGAGAAACTTGTATGCAGGTCAGGAAGCAACAGTTAGAATTGGACATGGAACAACAGACTGTTTCTAAATAGGAAAAGGAGTAGTCAAGGCTCTATATTGTCACCCTGCTTATTTAACTTATATGCAGAGTACATCATGAGAAACGCTGGGCTGGAAGAAGCACAAGCTGGAATCAAGATTGCCGGGAGAAATATCAATATCCTCAGATATGCAGATGACACCACCCTTATGGCAGAAAGTGAAGAAGAACTAAGAGCCTCTTGATGAAAGTGAAAGAGGAGAGTGAAAAATTTGGCTTAAAGCTCAACATTCAGAAAACTAATATCATGGCATCTGGTCTCATCACTTCACAGGGAATAGATGGGGAAACAGTAGAAATAGTGTCAGACTTTATTTATATTTTTTTGGACTCCAAAATCACTGTAGATGATGATTGCAGCCATGAAATTAAAAGACACTTATTCCTTGGAAGAAAAGTTATGAACAGAATATGACAGCATATTAAAAAGCAGAGACATTACTTTGTCAACAAAGGTCCGTCTAGTCAAGGCTATGATTTTTCCAGTGATCAAGTATGGATGTGAGAGTTGGACTGTGAAGAAAGCTGAGTACTGAAAAACTGATGATTTTGAACTGTGGTGTTGGAAAAGACTCTTGAGAGTCCCTTGGACTGCAAGGAGTTCCAACCAGTCCATTCTAAAGGAGATCAGTCCTGGGTGTTCATTGGAAGGACTGATGCTAAAGCTGAAACTCCAATACTTTGGCCACCTCATGCGAAGAAGTGACTCATTGGAAAAGACTGTGATGCTGGGAGGGATTGGGGGCAGGAGAAGAAGGGGATGACAGAGGATGAGGTGGCTGGATGGAATCACCGGCTCAATGGACATAATTTGAGTAAACTCCAGGAGTTAGTGATGGACAGGGAGTCCTGGCATGCTACAATTCATGGGGTTGCAAAGAGTCGGAGACGACTGAGTGACTGAACTGAATTCAACCTACTTTTAATATTATGGCTCTTTCAAGTAAATATTTTGGGTTTTTAAGTGAACTTTATCTAGATAAATCATGTTGATGTATGGCAAAACCAATACAATATTGTAAAGTAATTAGCCTCCAATTAAATAAATTTAAATTAAAAAAATAAATCTATTACATATATTTAGTATGCAATATAAATATATATGCATATATGTATATATACATATATATATATGTTGTAAATATGCCCTTATGTCCTTGATTTATGAACACACTACTTTGTCAGAAAATAAACTACATTTTGATTGTGAAGAGAAAGTAGAATAACTGACCATTGAAACTAACATAATTAACTCTCCTCTGTGTTAAACAATATGGGCATTGACATGCTTCTCTACTCCTGTATTAAAAAGTGCTAGAACTGAGAAAAATTACCTACTTTCTCCAAGATATAGCTCCTCCTAGAAAACAAGACTGTGAATTAATGTGCTAGCTTCCTGGGGCTGCTATAACAAAGTGCCAAAAACTGAGTGACTTTAAACCTTAGAAATCTATTGTCTCAAAGTGTTGGAGGCCAGAGTCCAAAATCAAATAGGACCATGATCCTTCTAAGGTTCCAGAGAAGGATCCTTCCTTGACTCATCTTTCTGGTGGTTGAAGGAAATCCTTGTTGTTGGTTGAAGATGTGTCATGCCAATTTCTGCCTTAATTTGTCATATGGTATTCTCTCTGGGAGTCTGAGTCTCTGTTCTTTCTTTCTATAAAAGTACCAGTAATTAGATTAAGACCTACTTTAATCCACTATGACTTAGTTTGAACTAATTACATCTTTAAAGACTGTTTTCAGATGAAATCACTTTAACAGATACTGGGTGTTAGGACTTTACCTTTTAATGTTGAAGTGCTAAGTTGCTTCAGTTGTGTCCGACTCTTTGCAACCCCATAGACTGTAGCCCACCAGACTCCTCTGTCTGTGGAATTTTCCAGGCAAGAGTACTGGAGTGGGTTACTATTTCCTTTTCCAGGGGATCTTCCTGACCCAGGGATCAAACCTTAGTCTCCTATGTCTCCTGCATTGGCAGGTAGGATCTTTACCACTAGCATCACCTGGGAAGCCCCCAATATACCTTTTGGGGGGATATAGCAAATACACATCAATCTACTGGATAACTTACTTATCAAGAATAACAATTTACGAGTCATGACTTGTTTCAAGCTCCTCTCCTTATGGCATACACAAACCCAAAGCTATGATGTTATAAACTCTACTCAGTTATAACAATTTGTTTTGCATTACTCCAAAGATCTAAAAACAATCTAGGCCAAGTTCCAAATCTTTAACAACATGTTGCCCTCATTTTCCATTTTGAGACCCCAGTAAGATAGTTAATTTGCTATCCAACTTTACTATTGTCAGTGTGATAAACTATACTTTATTTGATCAACATACGGTTTTGCTAGATTAAATAGTCAGCACATCTAGATGTTCTTGATCAACTTTGCCCATCAGGACTTGCTTCAAGACTTTCTCTTCTGTCCAATATTCCAAAGCTATTATGTCACAGACTTTGCATAATCTCTTTCACTTTTCTGCCTTGCAAAACCAGATTTAAAATCAACCAGCGAGGCCCTAGAAAATTTTAAATATCCTTTCTTGTTTTCCATTTAGAGACAATATTATAACTCTGTCAGTGCAGAATCCTGTCTTATTGCAGTAAATGTGATAAAATTTATTCACATGTTATATTTAAAATATATGTATATAAAATAAAATAATAACAAAAATTTAGAAATCATCTAGAAGTTCATGAGCAGGAGATGGATAAATGGATACACAATGATATAGTGACAAGTAGAATACTGTCCAGCAATAAAAATAATAAACAATTTATACATAAAACAGAAGCAGAAAGCATGAATAATTCATCTCATTTCCTACTTTTATAGATCTGCTAAGTCAGACACAAAAAAATTAAATATCTTTTCACAGTCTTATAGATAATTAATGAGGAAGACATGATTGTCAACATCTTCATATAGTTTTCTCACCTTTTACATAGATCATGTCATGCTAAGTCAGAAATACTCCTGCATTGTGTTTTAAACATGTTTTAAACTGGAAACCTTTAAAACCCTTATTATCAATACATTCTGCTGCTAAGTCACTTCAGTCGTGTTTGACTCTTTGCGACCCCATAAACGGCAGCCCACCAGGCTCCCCGGTCCCTGGGATTCTCCAGGCAAGAACACTGGAGTGGGTTGCCATTTCCTTCTCCATCAATACATTCTACAAGGTACTAAAAGAAACACTTTCTGATTATCCAAAAGCTTTATAGCTTTTTATGAATCTTTTGGATAATCAGAAAACTATAATCATTCCCTTCACATTCACTTTTTCTTCCCCTTTAACTTTTCCTCCCCTGTCAAAATGCCATCAGTTCCTAGGTGGGATGATGTAAATAGGTGAAACAGACCTATTCTGTAATTGAAATTTCATTTTTTATCTCTTTCTATAGTGCCATCTAGAACCATTGTTTCATGCATCTATACTTCTCTGTTTGTATAAATTGCTTGGTTTGCTGCAGTCCATGGGATTGCAAAGAGTCAGACATGACTGGGTGACTGAAGAACAACATAAACTGCTTGCACTTTGAATCTATCAAGTAGTAGAAGAAATTAAAAGCTTCAGTCTATTTTATTTGAGAATTATTTCCTACTGAAATGATTAAGTAGTGTATTAGGTGTATTCAGTTCAGTTCAGTTCAGTCGCTCAGTTGTGTCCGACTCTTTGCGACAGTCATATGATATATATTGTCTCACTATATATATATATATGTATATATATATACACATATATATGAATATAGTGATATATCTATATAGTATATCTTGATCTATCTATCTGTATCTATCTAGAGAGAGAGAATGAGAGAGAGATTTATTATAAAGAATTGGTTCATATGATTATGGAAGCTGGAAGTATTGGCAGGTCTCAAGATCTTCAGATGAGTTGGCAGCCAACAAGCTAAGGATCCAGGAGAGCCGGTGGTTTAGTTCCAATACTGGTTCAGAGGTCAGAACAAGGAAAGCCAATGATGTAATTCACATATGAATGTGGGCAGCTTGAGACGCAAGAAGAACCCACAATTCAGTTCAAATCCAAAGGCAGGAAAAAAATTGATGCCCCAGTTGGAAGGTAATCAGGTAAGAACTCTCTCTTATTTGATAAAGGGTCAAGTTTCTTGTTCCTTTAGGCATTCACCTGATTAGATGAGGGTCATGCACATGAAGGAGGGCAATCTTCTTTACTCAGTCTATATTAAATATTAATCTTATCTAAAATCACCCTTACAAGAATACCCAGAGTCGTGTTTGATCAAATATCTGGGCACTTCGTGGGACAGATAGGTTGTCACCTAAGATTAACCACCATAGATGTCAAACACTAGTTGATTTTACACTGAGAATTCTGAGATTTCCCAGTAGCTTCGCCAGTCTCATCTTTGCCTCAAGACAGAACTGAATTTTTCTTGTTGTTAAAGATCTTACTCTGGCTTATCTCTCTTTGGAGTTAAGAAGTAGTTGTCTCTTGCAGTGCTGCATTTCCTGAATTTATGTATTCTCTCCCTTATTTCCTTTTATGCCTGCTCCCAAGATATTATAGTTAATAACAAATGAAGCAACAACAAGGAACACACTCTAAAAACATTCTAATTTCCAATTCTTTGTCCTCATACTAAAAGTGTATTACATAGAAAATCTATACTCTGATTTTCCACAGGAAACATCTGAAAAAAAAAAATATATATGTACCAATATAGAATATAGGTCTCTGTCATTTTAACATCCAGTAAGTTTATATCCATGTTAATAGCATGCCAAGCTAAGTGACATTGGGTTTGCTTTGTCAACACATGTCTTTAAAATTTTTATTTTTAATAATCATTTGTATAATAAACTATTTTTATAGTTAATGCATTTTTTTTAAACTTAAAAAAAAAGTTTATTAAGGCCTGTTGGAAAAAAAAAAACAACAACAACCTGGACAAAGAAATGAAATTATATATAATCAAAAGAAATGACATAATCAAAAAAGAACAAAAATGGTCAGAAAGAAAGCATGTCATTATAGTGACATTGGGGGACATTTCAGGTATAGTTCCCAAGGCTGAAGACTGATTGGCCTGTGCTATCTACAAAGCCGGTCTGTTTCCTCCACCTTTGCTTGGTGGTCAGCTTCTTACAAGACCTAGACTAAGACAGAAGATAGCTTTAGCTTCTTTTCAAGTCCATTCATATGTGAGTGAATCTTGTTTCAGCTCCTTTTTTCATAAAGTGAATCTGGGTCCAGTACTTTACAAGGTATGGAACACTTAGTTCTTGGTAAGTTGTAGAAAATGAATTCCTATCTCTGCTTGCTTCTGAAATCAGAGCTCAGCAAGCCAAAAACCTTCATTCCTGAATTGCATTAGGTTGCTGTTTCATTTCTGCTCCATGGAGATGTGTGTTTGTGCATGTGTCTGTGCATGTGTGCTATTTTTAAAAAAAAGTGTACATAGTATATGCATGGTAACATTAATATATACATTATGGGAAACTCACTTTTATAATAGTCCTGATGAGTAATTAACTGAAAATAGACAATATCTAACTAAAGAAAGTATAGTAATGTTTATAAAAAAGAATAACAAATTTGTAATCATTACTCACGCATCACATCCATTTGTTGTTATAGTTCTTTAGTCACTAAGTCCTGTCCAATCCTTTGCGACCCCATAGACTGCAGTACGCCAGGCTCCTCTGTCTGTGGAATTTCCCAGATGAGAATACTGGAGTGGGTTGCCATTTCCTTCTCCAGGGAATCTTCCCAACCCAGGGATAGAAACCGGGTCTCCTGCACTGGCAGGCAGATTCTTTACCACTGAGCCCATCACATCTATATGTCAGATTTAAAGGCACAGAAATTCCTGGTCAGAAGTTTGCTATCAGGTTATTTATTTTGTCTTTTAAAGCAATAAAATTCCGATACAGAGAAATATTTGCAAATACAAGCATATGCCTGTTCAGTGAAATCATATACATCAAAATTCAAGTTAGAAGAGTTGAAAAATATTGTCATATCATTAGATATGACAAATAACTTGAAAATACCTAATATAGATATTTATTGAAATTCATAATACATTTTCTTGTTAGTCAAATATAGGCAATAATACTATTATCAGTAACAAAAGAAAATGAAATTATAGAAAATAAATGGAAATAGAAATAGATACTATGTTGTAGCTCAGCTGGTAAAGCATCCACCTGCAATACAGGAGGTCCTGGCTCAATTCCTGGGTCAGGAAGATCCCCTGGAGAAAGGATAGGCTACCCTCAACAGTATTCTTGGGCTTCCCTGGTGGTTCAGCTGGTAAAGAATCTGCCTGCAATGTGGGAGACCTGGGTTTGATCCCTGGGCTGGGAAGATCCCCTGGAGAAGGGGAAGACTACCCACTCCAGTATTCTGGCCTGGAGAATTCCATGGACTATTCCATGGGGTCCCAAAGAGTTGAACACAATGGAGCCACTTTCACTTTCACTTTAGCAGTGGAGTGTTTCATTATCCCAGTAAAAATTTAGTACTGTTTGTCACTCTTGGATACCACAGAAAGCAATATGGTAAGACAGTTTGGGGCCCAAAGTGTTATCATATGAGATTTGGGCATCTCTTCTTTATATATTTATGAAAGACAAATTATCAAGATAATCAAAACTTAATATTCATAAATTAACTATGTATATGCAGAACTTAAAACAGTTCAAGTTTATTGGTGGTTGCCAGAGGTGGGGTTTGGAAACTGGGTGAAACAGGTGAAGGGAGAAAATGTTACAAATTTCCAGCTATAAAATAAATGTCATGGAGATATAATGTACAGCATGGCCTTTATAATTAATAATAATGTAAAAAGTTGGCTTAAAGCTCAACATTCAGAAAATGAAGATAATGGCATCCGGTCCCACCACTTCATGGGAAATAGATGGGGAAACAGTGGAAACAGTGTCAGACTTTATTTTTCTGGGCTCCAAAATCACTACAGATGGTGACTGCAGCCATGAAATTAAAAGATGCTTACTCCTTGGAAGGAAAGTTATGACCAACCTAGATAGCATATTCAAAAGCAGAGACATTACTTTGCCAACAAAGGTTAATCTAGTCAAGGCTATGGTTTTTCCTATGGTCATGTATGGATGTGAGAGTTGGACTGTGAAGAAAGCTGAGCGCCAAAGATTTGATGCTTTTGAACTGTGGTGTTGGAGAAGACTCTTGAGAGTCCCTTGGCCTGCAAGGAGATCCAACCAGTCCATTCTGAAGGAGATCAGCCCTGGGATTTCTTTGGAAGGAATGATGCTAAAGCTGAAACTGCAGTACTTTGGCCACCTCATGCGAAGAGTTGACTCATTGGAAAAGACTCTGATGCTGGGAGGGATTGGGGGCAGGAGGAGAAGGGGACGACAGAGGATGAGATGGCTGGATGGCATCACTGACCTGATGGACGTGAGTTTCAATGAACTCTGGGAGTTGGTGATGGACACGGAGGCCTGGCGTGCTGCGACTCATGGGGTTGCAAAGAGTTGGACACGACTGAGCGACTGATCTGATCTGATTGCATATTTGAAAGCTTCCAGAAGAGTACATTTTAAAAATTCTTATCACAAGAAAAAATGTGTAATTATGCAAGGTGATTGATATTAAGTAGACTTGGTGATTGTTTTGCAACATACACAATATCTAATCACTGTGTTGCAAAACTGAAACTAATATAATGTGTATCAACTATATTTTAACAAAAATAAATTTTAGAAATTAAAATTTAAAATATTTCAGTTCAATATATCTGGTTCTAGATGATGGATTCAATGTTATGTAGTATTGTACTTTATCTCAGCAGAATATTGTATAATTATTTGCATTACAATAGGGAATTTGAAATTGAAACAGTGAAAATATATAAAATAGATAACCAATAAGGACCAATATATACCACAGAGAATTCTACTCAATGCTCTATAGTGACTTATATCAGAAAATAATCTAAAAGAGAGTGGATATATGTATAGCTATTCAACTTACTATACACTGAAACTAACAAAACATTGTAAATCAACTATACTCAAATAAAAATATAAAAAACATGGCAAGCATTAGGCTAGTGGAATAATGAATGAAGATTTTTTATGTAAATTACATGGCTCAGATGGTAAAGAATCTGCTTGCAATGCAGGAGACATGGATTCGATTACCTGGGTCACAAAGGTCTGCTAGGGAAGGGAATGGCTACCCACCCAAGTATTCTTTTCTGAAGAATTCCATTGACAGAGGAGCCTGGAAGGCCAGTCTAAGGGGTGGCAAAGAGTTGGACATGACTGAGTCATTAACACTTTTTTCTACAATTAAATTTAGAAAGCAAGAATATTTTACATATTTGATAAATATATGTACACATTTGATAAATTGTACATATTTGATAAATATATGTACAATTTATGTACATATAAATTGTATGTACATAAATTACATAGTTGGACATGACTAACACTTTCACTTTCAGCCATAGGTATACATGTGCCTCAATATTATTATGATATTCTTTCTACAAAGAGAAAGTGGTACTAGAGGCAGTAATTTCAAAGTAAATAAAATGCATTTACTTGACACATTATAATAATACCCAATTCTATGCATTATTAATATAAAACAGAACTATTACTATTACATTAACATGTCACCAAAATAGCTGTCAGGATACAAGTGTGCATACTATTGCTTTTCATATAAATCTTACCATTATAGAAATTTTAAAACAAAATTTTGCCTGCTCTTTTCCTTATCCATGTCCCCTTATAAACATGATAGCTTAAACTCTTCATCTCTTCTGATTCTCTTGTATAGAGCTGGTCTAGTCTAGTTACATATTAGCTAGAACTATTATATACATATATATGCATAGATTAGTTGTTTAGTCTAAGTAGCATATACCAAATGTTTCCAACTTTAAAAAGTTGGTTGTAAAATATTTTATGTTGAATTTCTAAACTCAATGATATTGTATGGAGAAACTAAATCCATTTCATATTAACTTGGTTCATGATACTCTGTGAGCACAATTAATAAATCATTTTGCAGATTCTGACTCAAAATGTGTGATTTTTTTCCCCTTTTGAGTGTGGTCTTATTTTGTCATGGCCATGTCCTGATGCATTGCTGTTGACTAATTTTCACAGAGAATGGCCTTTGTGGGCCATATCCTAATTGATCCTTTCTTAACAGTGTGCATTAAAATGCAAGGCAATGCCAAAGAATGCTCAAACTACCGCACAATTGCACTCATCTCACACGCTAGTAAAATGCTCAAAATTCTCCAAGCCAGGCTTCATCAATATGAGAACCGTGAACTTCCTGATGCTCAAGCTGGTTTTAGAAAAGGCAGAGGAACCAGATCAAATTGCCAACATTTGATGGATCATCAAAAAAGAAAGAGAGTTCCAGAAAAATATCTATTTCTGCTTTATTAACTATGCCAAAGCCTTTGACTGTGTGGATCACAATAAACTGTGGAAAATTCTGAAAGAGATGGGCATACCAGACCACCTAACCTGCCTCTTGAGAAACCTGTATGCAGGTCAGGAAGCAACAGTTAGAACTGGACATGGAACAACAGACTGGTTCCAAATAGGAAAAGGAGTACGTCAAGGCTGTATATTGTCACCCTGCTTATTTAACTTATATGCAGAGTACATCATGAGAAACGCTGGGCTGAAGGAAGCACAAGCTGGAATCAAGATTGCCTCAATAACCTCAGATAAGCAGATGACACTACCCTTATGGCATAAAGTGAAGAACTAAAGAGCCTCCTGATGAAAGTGAAAGAGGAGAGTGAAAAAGTTGGCTTAAAGCTCAACATTCAGAAAACTAAGATCATGGCATCCAGTCCCATCACTTCATGGGAAATAGATGGGGAAACAGTAGAAACAGTGGCTGACTTTATTTTGGGGGGGGCTCCAAAATCCCTGCAGATGGTGACTGCAGCCATGAAATTAAAAGACACTTACTCCTTGGAAAGAAAGTTATGACCAACCTAGACAGCATATTAAAAAGCAGAGACATTACTTTGTCAACAAAGGTCCATCTAGTCAAGACTATGGTTATTCCAGTGGTTAAGTATGGTTGTGAGAGTTGGATTATAAAGAGGACTGAGAACAGGAGAATTGATGCTTTTGAACTGTGGTGTTGGAGAAGACTCTTTTTTTTTTTTTTTTTTTTCTTAATTGATTATTCTTTTATTTTTATCTTGTTTATTTATTACTTTTTTTAAATTTTATTTTATTTTTTAAACTTTACATAATTGTATTAGTTTTGCCAAATATCAAAATGAATCCACCACAGGTATACATGTGTTCCCCATCCTGAACCCTCCTCCCTCCTCCCTCTCCACACCATCCCTCTGGGTCGTCCCAGTGCACCAGCCCCAAGCATCCAGTATCATGCATCGAACCTGGACTGGCAACTCGTTTCATACATGATATTTTACATGTTTCAATGCCATTCTCCCAAATCTTCCCACCCTCTCCCTCTCCCACAGAGTCCATAAGACTGTTCTATACATCAGTGTCTCTTTTGCTGTGTCGTACACAGGGTTATTGTTACCATCTTTCTAAATTCCATATATATGCGTTAGTATACTGTATTGGTGTTTTTCTTTCTGGCTTACTTCACTCTGTATAATAGGCTCCAGTTTCATCCACCTCATTAGAACTGATTCAAATGTATTCTTTTTAATGGCTGAGTAATACTCCATTGTGTATATGTACCACAGCTTTCTTATCCATTCATCTGCTGATGGACATCTAGGTTGCTTCCATGTCCTGGCTATTATAAACAGTGCTGCGATGAACATTGGGGAACATGTGTCTCTTTCCCTTCTGGTTTCCTCAGTGGGTATGCCCAGCAGTGGGATTGCTGGATCATAAGGCAGGTCTATTTCCAGTTTTTTTTTTTTTTTTTTAATTTTATTTTATTTTTAAACTTTACATAACTGTATTAGTTTTGCCAAATATTCAGGATGGGGAACACATGTATACCTGTGGCGGATTCATTTTGATATTTCCAGTTTTTTAAGGAATCTCCACACTGTTCTCCATAGTGGCTGTACTAGTTTGCATTCCCACCAACAGTGTAAGAGGGTTTCCTTTTCTCCACACCCTCTCCAGCATTTATTACTTGTAGACTTTTGGAGAAGACTCTTGAGAGTCCCTTGGACTGCAGGGAGATCCAACCAGTCCATCCTAAGGGAAATCGGTCCTGGGTGTTCATTAAAAGGACTGATGTTAAAGCTGAAACTCCAGTATTTTGGCCACCTGTTGCAAAAAGCTGACACATTTGAAAATACCCTGATGTTGGGAAGGATTGAAGGCAGGAGGAGAAGGGTACAACAGAGGATGAGATGGTTAGATAGCATGCATCATCGACTCAATGGACATGAGATTGTGTATACTCCAGGAGTTGATGATGGACAGGGATGCCTGGCCTGTTGCAGTTCATGGGGTTGCAAAGAGTCGGACACAACTGAGCAACTGAACTGAGTGCATCTTGAATTCTTACAATCAATAAATGTTATTAATATGTCTAAAAATGGCAGTCTGTTTTTAAAATAGCACTGTAAGTCACTGCTTAGATTGAATATATCTTTTGAAATTAGTAGGAGACTATTTTCTGTAGGTAATGATTAAAGTCGCTGTTCTGGGAAAATGACAACATATAAATTTATCTCCGGAAAGAAGGCCTGGGTATTTTTTTTCCAGTTAATGTCAGCACATCTTGACCCTTCTGTTCACATGACAAATAACCAACATTGGTCTAATTTGTAAAACAATCTATTTTACAAGAGAGTATGACTAAAGGAAAAGCTATTGAAAGAATCTGTCCTAGTGGCTGTCCTTATTTTGCTCAAAACACAGAGGTGCTTTTATCCTAAAAAATAACCCTGTCCCCTACCAATCCATTTGGTAATAAAGTGACCTTATTGTTGCTATTTTGTTAATTCAAAACTAAATCCCACGTGAGTGAATTTTTCCAAATATGTATTCCTTTTTATCAATAATACAAATGCTCTAGAAAGCAAAGGGAGACAGTGTCTATGCTGATTTTCATATGAGACACGGTTTAAAAACAAAAAGTAACAGATTTTCCCTGTAATAATACAAGCCACAAATCTAAAAAACAAAAAAAAATCCTCTAAAAATAGCACAGCTGAGCTGCTATTTTCCTTAAGACTGCATTTTGATATGATGTTAGGGGAATTTTAATTACTCCATCAGAGGTATTAGTTTCAGCTTAATTGTATGCAGTGCATTTAATTATCCATTGGATACTATTGGAATTTCACCAAATCCAAACTGTGTAGGCATCGTGCCTACTACTGCCCATTTTCAAATACCAACTAAAAGTTGAACAAATACACTAAACAAATAAATAACACTAGGAAAAAAATTCTTAAGCATCTGTTACAGAAAAAGCATCGAAGGACATAATTGGGAGAAAAATTAGGTTTATGTTTGTCGGTTTGCTGTTTTTTAGCTTCCTAGTGTGTAGTATATTGTTTGACCAGTTTTCAGTCAATAAATTTATTAAGCTAAACTATTAAAGATGTGTATTGAGTATATTATCAGGGAAAATGCATGGCAAATTTAATAATTCAGAAATTGCTTAATATAAGTTCTTATGAAAAATAAACAAAAGTTTCAAAAATAATGTGACTTCTTCTGTGTTTTTCTTTTTTTTTTCTTTTCAAAGATTTTTCTCCGAGTATAAATGGAGTTGAGTTTTCTGACAGGCAATTCTTAATTCATCCATTTTTGTGTATGTGTGTATTTTAATGATGGAATAAAACATAGGAGTTGTGTATGCTAAGAGATATTCCATAAAATAAAAATCAGAACCATGATTTAAAAAAGAGTTTTGGTGGCAAAGATTATGGGGCTAAGAAATGCAATTAAAAATTAGTATGGATCAAGGTTAAGTACCATATTTCAGTCAAAAAACAAATGACCTGTACCAGACTGCCTACCAAGGGTTTTAGTTAACTGAAATCTACATAATTTCACAAATATAGCAGCCATCATAAAATAAATGCAGTCTAGGCTAGGTAGTAGAAGTCTGGAATTCATAACTACTGAAGTTCTACTTCTGGGAATCATATCTTGACTGTGTATTTGAAGCTAATTTGCAAAACTGGACATTGTCAGATAAACGTATTTAAGAGATTAGAAATCTAATCTTAGTGTTAGATGGAATGAAACAACCTGCAGCACTGGGAGAAAAACCAAACAAATTTGAAAACTACAATTATTAAATGAGACTGTTGGTTCATGATCTCAGTATTTCTCAGGTGAAATTTGCAACTGGCCCCACGGAGGGCAAGGAGAAACCAAAGAAAGAGGCACACCACGCCAGATTGGCCCTTAGCTGTTTCCCTAAGGAAGAGAATTTACACACAAGGCATTTTCAGATCTGGGTCCATGAAGTAGATCTCTGCCCCAAAATACCAAAATCTTAAAAGAGTTTATATAGAACCCTTAACTGGGGTCTGTATTCAGAGAGTTTTCAACAACACCTAACTGTCTCAAGGCTGTGGCCTTGGAACTGGCTGCTAGTTTGGGAACAGAAGATGGCAGGTTTGTTGTAAGGACAGTAGAAAGGGTCCAGCCCTTAGGTCAACTGGCAGTCATATCTCCTCCATGATCTTGTCCAATAAAACTGCTTCTCAGATGCTCAGTCGTGTCTGACTCTCTGTGGCCCCATGGACTGTAACCTGCCAGGATCATCTATGGGATTTCCCAAGCAAGAATACTGGAGTGGGTTGCCATTTCCCACTTGACGGAATCTTCCCAACCCAGAAATTGAACTTGTGTCTCTTGTGTATCCTGCATTGGCAGGTGGATTCTTTACCACAAGCATCACCTGGGAAGCCCCCTCTAATAGAGATCTTCATACATTTAAAGGATTACCCCAAGAGAAAGGGGAAGTTACTGTTCTGAGATCATGACTCGGACCAAGAGGATGAAGCTGTGGTAGTGGTTTTCTGCTGAAGGTAGGAACAGCTTTGCAATAATGAGAAAAATCATCAGTTGAGATGGGTCATCTCGTGAGAAAAGGCTTTCAATTATGAAGCACTGGCAATACTTATTACACTAAGTATACATTGTACTGAATGTCTCCTGATGTTCCTTTAAATCTAGGAATCTATGATTAGTTTGCCTAAACACTGGATTGTTCCACTCACATTTAAGTATATTGTGAACTCTTCTTTTGATTTGATCTTTTGTCATAAAAATTCAAAATTTTTCACTCTGCCATTTCTTCCCAAAGCAACCATAGAGCGTAATATTTTTAGTATAAATTGGAATGATGGTTAATTAAAGAAAAACCTTTGATGATTATCCTAAGCTAAAAAAATGTGCTGTGTTTCCTAACAATCTTTCAGTCTCTAGATGTTCATTATATTACTAGTTCTCACATTCCAATGTGTTCTAGCATGATTTTTGAGTTTCCCAAGTGGCACATTGATAAACAATCCACCTGCAATGCCAGAGGCACATGATATGCAGGTTCAGTACCTGGGTTGGGAAGACCCCCTGGAGAAAGAAATAGCAATCCACTCCATATTCTTGCCTGGAAAATTCTATGGACAGAGGAGCCTGGCAGCTACAGTCCATGAGGTGGCAAAGAGTCAAACACGACTGAGCACACACACTATAATTTTCAGAGTGCCTTTTACAGCTTCATGTTTCAACTTTATCAAAAAGATGTCTTTGTGTACTCCATGCCATGCAATCTGCACACACATTTGTTGCTGAATTTTGCTTTTTTTCCAATCAGTCCTATATAACTCTATATAGTATTGATAAAAATCTTGACAATGGTCTTTGCCTGACACACTTATGAATCTGTAATTGGCATGACCACAATTTTCGTAATATTGTATCACTAGTAGACAGCTATGGTCACAAAGCTATAAAATATATAAGAGAATGCATTCACTTAGGGATTTTATATTGATTAACTGTTTGATGCTTCACTGATATCAAATTGTAATATCAGTTGCACAGAATAATCCCTTGAGTTGGTAATTTCATTTGCTAGTTAAGTAAAATTTCTCTGAGAAATGTGCTTCAGGGAAAACCATGCAACTTTCTAACCACTGAGTGTTTTGGCTCTGGTTGGGCCAAAATAGCTGAACACAATCCTTCTTCCTGGGGTGGCACATTTCTAGAATTAAAATGTAGAGAATGCTGTACTTGAGTAGTAGCTCTTTGAGGATCCTTCAGAAATATTTGGCTGCCTGCATTTTAAATTAATAGTAGTAACCCATCCTCTGAGAAATCCAATATTAAAAGAGGACGCAAACGTAGATTTTGAGGGGAGAATATTTTTGCCCAGTGTGTATTTTTTGCTTCTAGTAATCTGTTTGTTTGAAGTTATTTGGATGTGCCAGGCCTTAGCTGTGGCACATAGGATCTCTGTCACCATGTGCAGCATACGGATCCAGTTCTCTGACCAGGGATTGAACCCTGGCCCCCTACTTTGGGAATGTGGAGTCTTAACCACCAGTGAAGTGCCAGTAGTCAGTGTTCTTTTTGATTCAGTTGGGTCTTAGAGAAAATGGAAAGAATTCCTGTAGGTTCAGTATTTTGGCAAAATGATCTGCTGATTTAAGTGACTCAGATTAGCTCTAAAGTGATCTTTGTATCTTCAGATCATTTTCAAGATGCTGTGTTTAAAGTGCTAGCTGGGTGTCTCTAGGTCACTGAGGAAATTAAAAAAAAAAAAATGGTAAACATTATTAATGAAATCACTTATTTTTTATTTATTTATGTGTTAGTTGCCCTGTCGTATCCGACTCTTTGTGACTCCATGGATTGTAGCTGTCCAGGCTCCTCTGTCCATGGAATTCTCCAGGCAGAAGTACTGGAGTGGGTTGCTATTCCCTTCTCCAGGGGATCTTCCCACCCCAGGGCCCAAACCCAGGTTTCCTGTATTATAGGCAGATTCTTTACCTTCTGAATCACCAAGGAAGCCCTATTTGTTATTTATAGGGCTTTGTTAAAGTTTTTCCAATATTATAAATTTTATGGATTGCTCTTTAGTAATTTATCATGTATAAAATATTATGGGAAAATATGAAACAAGTGGAAAGGGTGACCAAGGGTAGTAAAAAAATATAATTGGTCTATAATGTATTGTTTTGCATTGGAGGAATTTACAATAATTTTGGTGTCTGAAAATATGAAAGAATAGCATTTTAATGCTATATGAGATAAGTGGGAATTGGAATAAATATTTCATAAGTTATAAATCTATGTCTGACATGTAGAAAAACTATTATAAAGTGTATGTTCCTAGTCCATGTTATATATAACATTACATACAGTATATATTATACATTTTGGGAAGAAATTTCTGAAAATAAAATGAATCCTGTAAGGGGCTGAATAAAGCAAAGTCAAAATATTTAAATAGTTTAATCTAAAATAAAAACATCGGGTACTTGCTTAATACCAGCCATTGCATTAGATATTAATTTTAGAAAATTACATAAAATTAATACACTCACTTCACTCAGAAGGTTTCAATCTGAAGATAAAAAGACACATATCAAAAGCAATATACAAACATATGGATCAGGCTATGATTGCAAGCATTAAAGTGTTTTACAAGAGCACTGAAAAAGGACATCTGAAAAAATGAGACAAGGTGAAAGTGTGGTCACTGAACACATTTTTGAAATACTAACACTAAACTGTGACATAAACATCTTGTCAGGGTGAGCATGGGGTCTGTGAGTTTGATAATACCTTATGGAGTGACAGGGATGAGTGAATATAATATGGCAACGAGGAAGGAGGGCTTCCCAGGTGGCTCAGTGGTAAAGAATCCACCTGCCAATGCAGGAGACCTGGGTTCGATCTCTGGGTTTGGGGAAGATCCTCTGGAGAAAGAAATGACAACTGACTCCAGTATTCTTCCCAGGGAACTTCAGTGGACAGAGGAACCTGGCAGACTACAGTCCACTGGGTCCCAAAAGAGTCAGACACAACTTAGTGACTAAACAACAGCAACAAGTGAGGGAAAAGTTATCATTAACAGCCCTTTGGAAGAATGGAATCACCCCTTGTGGCTGAACAATGAGCTTTGTTGAGGTGGTTGTGGCTAAGGCCAGGCTTATAGAGATAAGCAGGACCCAGATCCCATAGAATCTGAAGAGATGAATCTGTGGTGGTTTCTCTTTTCTTCAAGTACCAAAAGATGCTTCTTACTTAAAGGGAATGATCGCTGTACCTTCCCTATGTCTTGTGATTTTGCCCCCAGTAATGATTCCTACTAACTTAACTTTGATGTCTTGGTCTCAGTACTTGCCTGTTCAGCTCTAATTGATTTCTAACCCTCAACTTCAAGCAGATGTTTCAAGTCTCTGTTTTCAAAAAGAAATGGTGTCTGCAAACTAAATCAGTATGCTATAATATCATCCATTTTATTGATGAAAATATTGAACGACGGTATGTCTTTCATAAGATCTATGAAACATATTCATACCTTTGGGAGCCAGTTAAAGAAATAATAAAACTGATGGGCTAACAAAGCAATGGTAAAAAATGTCATAATGTGGCTTTATGAAAATATGTGCAAAATGTGTTATCATTGGCCATTATTCCAAAAATCTCTTACAGCAGTTTTGTCTAAACAATGCTTTATAAATACATACCATTCTACCTTGATTTCACCTTATTTATAGTACTTCAAAATATGCTAAATCTTAGAAATTTTATTATGCTTCTGTAATACCAGTTCTAAGATTTATATACATATATTTTTTACATACAGAATTAAAAGAAAACCTATCACTTACTTTCCAGTCTTTGACAACCATGAGTTTATTTGTTTCTGGGACTCCAGCCAGGAGGATGATGATATTCAAATAGCATTGTTTCCCTGTTGTTATATTTATTATTCAATTAATTTTTGATGCTTTCATCTCCTATGGGCAGGAGTAGTAAGAAATCCCTTAATTACTTTCTATTTCATTTAGAGCTACTTTGGGTAATCTTAGAAAACAAATTCTAATTAAGAAACTTAAGAAAAAATAGCTAGATTATACCTGTGCTCCTTAATCACTGCTGAAAATATGGGTCAGCAAAACACTAGTGATAATGAAATTATTCAATACTTGGTATCAAACCCTTTTTAGTTTTATGATTTTTAATGTTTCATTTTTATGCATGCATGTAATTTAAGACTGCTTCCCTTGTGGTTCAGTGGTAAAGAATTTGCCTGCCAATGCCAGGAATGCAGGTTCAGATCCTGGGTTGGGGAGATCCTCTGGAGAAGGGAATGGAAACCCACTCCAGTATTCTTGGCTGGAGAATCCCATGGACAGAGGAGGCCGGTGGCCTACAGTCCAAGGGGTCACAAAAGAGTTAGACAAGACTTAGTGACTAAACAACAACAATTTAAGACCATGATAAAGAAATTTTGAATTTCTTCCAATAAGTTTAATTGCTATGATATTTCTTAAGTATCTTGGTCCATTCCTGATGACAATAATTACAGACAAAGGGTAATTATTAATATACTTTTTCTTCTTTAAAAATGAAAATATTTTGATAACAACATAATTGATTATATATTAATTTTATATATTTGATCAGATTTCTGCAAATTTCATTTCATGAATTTATTGACATGATGGCTATTAGGTCACAAATCCTTAGCTTCATATTTTAAGTGCTTTAATAATGAGGTTAATCATTCATTCTGTAATATAGATAAAAAGTTAATCAGGTTCATATATTTGAAATAATCCACAGTGCTCCTCAGAGCATACTCACATAAGTATTTAACAAAGGCAAATAATGCAATGCAGCAAGTGTAGTATTCAGGCAAATTTGGGGTGGTCCAAGAGAATTGTAGGCAGAATTCCCCCAGGGCCTTCTTATTCTCACAAAAACTTGAATCTTGAAATTATACCAACAACATCTTTGTGGTGAGTTTGCCTTAGAGACAACTCAAGGAGGCATATTCCCTGTAAGGGCCTATATGCTCCTCTAGCCCTGTACCGTAGACAGGATAGAAAGTTGAAGTATAAATGATGCAGTGTGTTAAGACTTTCCAAGAATACCCTCAGACTCAATGATTTATTAGAACTCATAAGACTCAGAGAAGCTATTACACATTAAATACAATATTAATACAGTAAAAGTATACAGATTTAAATAAAGAGAAAATGCACATGGGATAGTCTGGGGGAAACCAAACACAACTTCCACTTGCCCTCCCCAAGTGGAATTGTGTTTATTTCTCCCAGGAGTGATATGTGATAACATGCATAAAGTGTTCTTAACCAGGAAATCTGATCTGAGTCTGGATATCCAACATATTTATTGGAGGTTAATCATTTGTACATTATTGATCTCAGTTTGTTAGACTGGAGCCCCCAGAACAACAACAACAAAATAAGGCATTCTCCATAGATAATGTAGCATAAACTCTCTTGTCAGATTAGAATAGAACCTCTTGATGAGGGTGAAAGAGGAAAGTGAAAAATCTGACTTGAAACTCAACTTAGTTAAAAACGAAGATCATGGCATCTGCTCCCATCACTTCATGCAAAAAAAGGGGAAAAAGTGGAAGC
This sequence comes from Bubalus kerabau, assembly GCF_029407905.1. NCBI lineage: Eukaryota > Metazoa > Chordata > Mammalia > Artiodactyla > Bovidae > Bubalus > Bubalus kerabau. Next base: position 60,293,918 of record NC_073625.1, read on the forward strand.
AGTGACATTTTATTGTTTTGGGCCCCAAAATCATTGCGGATGGTGACTGCAGCTATGAGATTAAAATATATTTGCTCCTTGGAAGAAAGCTATGACAAACCTAGACAGGATGTTACAAAGCAGAGACATCACTTTACCGACAAAGGTCTGTATGGTGAAAACTATGGTTTTTACAATAGTCATGCATGGATGTGAATTGGACCATAAAGAAAGCTGAGTGGGGAAGAATTGATGCCTTCAAATTGTGGTGCTGGAGAAAGCTCTTAAAAGTCCCTTGGACTGCAAGGAGATCAAATCAGTCAATCCTAAAGGAAATCAACTTTGAATATTCATTGGAAGGACTGATGTGGAAGCTGAAACTCCAATACTTTGTCCACCTGATGCAAAGAGCCACCTTATTGGAAAAGACCAGCTGCTGGGAAAGATAGAGGCAAAAGGAGAAGTGGGCAACAGAGGATGAGATGGTTATATAGCATCACTGATACAATGGAAATGAATTTGAAAATCCTCCAGGAGATAGTGGAGGATGGCAGCAGGGTGGGCCTGGGGAGCATGACCCTGATGTACCACAGTCCATGGCGTAGCAAGGAGTCGGGCGATTGAAGTGACTGAGCAACAAAAAATGAGCCCAAAAGCCACAGGTGACAACACACACACACACACACACACACACACACACACACACTATCAGGCAAAATATTTCACAGGCTTAGAGCTCATCCCCCAGAAGTCCAACAAGGTCAATAGCAAAGACAGGCCTGTCATGAGACTGTGCAAGAATGAACAAACCAGGCCTGTTGAATTAAATTTTTCCTACACACAAATATGCTTCAACAAATAATTTTCAAGGTAAGATAAAGAACTTGAAGAAGAACTGATATATTAAAAACAACTTAAAGGCAAATCAACCTACTTCTATGTGTATGTTTTATCTGAAGCACTTTAGAAACAAATAACCAACTTTTCTTAGATTTGTTCAAGGGAATCATTAATTTTATATTACAGCACATTTCACATGAAATTGGTGTTTTTTAAAGCCATCGGTGCTAATTTAAAAATGACTATTTTAGCATGAAAGTAAATATAACTTTCCTTTTTTCTCTATTTCTAGAATGCATTATTATGTTTAATTCAGATTTTGGGTTGATGATTTTTTATTCCTTCTATTCATGTCAGGAGCATTTAGAGCTGCAAAACATTAGTTTTCTGAAATTCTCTCCTCTTCTACGTGCAGGTATATTAAAGTACCCTGCTCTTTACCTGTATTTGTTTATTACTTTTCTGTATTTCCATTTCTTTTCTATATTCCTCAGATCTTGTTCTTACAAGTGAATGTTTTCCAAGATTTTGTCAGCATTTATCTTCTGAATATATTTCTTTAGACTTTCCCTATCTACCCCAGATGTTCTTTCCATGCTCTTTCTACAATTTTTCAACTCTCCTTTGACTATTTTTATGCTTATTATCCAGTATTAACTTGATTTTAATATGGATGAAACTGACCTAATCACATTATGGTTTAAACTAGAACCTCATCATGTTCCTTTTAATTTTCATCATGATAATATGTTTTTCCAGGTCTGCCAGGCTATAAAATATATGCTTATAATTTGACTCATTCTCTTCCTTACCTACCATGTTTAATTAATCAGTAATCCTAACATCATTTTAATCTTCATTTTGCTCCTCTTTCTGTGACCTCTCTCCACTCTATTCATGAGCCCTACCCACAATTTCAGCTTATCATTAGATCATGCTGGCCGCTTATTAATTAATGGTTTTATTAGTAGTCTTTTTTACACGCCATTTGGGCTTCCCTGTTGGCTCAGATGGCAAAGAATCCACCTGCAATACAGGAGACACAGATTCGATTTGTAGGTCAGTAAGATTCCCCTGGAGAAGGGAATATCTATGCATTCCTGTATTAATGCCTGGAGAATTTCATGGACAGAGGAGCCTGGTAGGCTACAGTTCACAGGCTCACAAAGGGTTAGACACAACTGAGGGGCTAACACTTACTTTTTTTCTTGTGTCATTTATCTAAGACTCTATGTCTTCAACACCACTCTCTCCCCTGACTTGAACCCAGAGGTGCTACTCTTCAGAACAAAAATGCAAATTCCTTTGCATGTCGTGTAATGTGTTCAACCATTTGTCCTCAACTGACTCTCTTATTATACCACCCTGTGCTGTGCTGTGCTTAGTCACTCAGTCGTTTCCGACTCTTTGTCACCCCATGGACTGTAGCCTACCAGGCTCCTCTATCCAGGCAAGAATACTGGAGTGGATTGACATGCCTTCCTCCAGGAGACCTTCCCAATCCCGGGATTGAACCCAGATTTCCCACATTGCAGGCAGATTCTTTACTCTGTGAGCCACCAGGGAATCCCTGACCGTCCCTAATCTTGTCAAGTTATTTAATATTATCCCTCCACCGTATACTTTTTCCTACGTTTTCTTCTAATATCTACATTTGAATGTGTGTGAAGGTGAAATAAGTAAAATTAAAGTTATAAATACTAGCAATTTCATATTCTTGTCTAGGGAAGAATTGGTTGTCTTTGATGTCATCCTTTTTTTGTGAGCAAGAAATAGCTGGATTATTAAGTTTGATTAAAATAGGATTTGGGATCCATGCCACCTCTTTCTGCGAGATACATATTTTTGTCACTGTTAGGTCAGTGATTGTTGTTTTGGTATATTTTTCATCTCATGATAGATTGGCCCCCATGTTCAGTTGACAGAACTCAGATGAATGCATCTCAAGAGTTCTGGCTACTATTCCCTTTCACATTCTTATGTTTTAGACATCTTTGTTTACTTGTTTATTGTATTTTTGGAAACAAAGTCCATTGATCAAACAGATGAAAAAATAGAGAAATCAAAAATTGTTTAGACTATTTTCCTGATCCATTCCTATTGCTCTTGTTATTTATACAATTGTGATTTGTGTGTCAGTGCTGTTTTTTTTTTAATTACCACATTGTTTAATATTTATAATTTACTTCTAATAAGTAAAAATAAAAGACACACCTGGAAACTATTAATTACTGAGTATCTGCCTTCACTCAAAATCTCTTGATATAAATACTGGTTTCTACTTAGTGTATAACATTTAATAATTCAAAAAACAAATAACTTGAATATGCATGAATACATATAGTTTTGCCCTTTACTTTTTATTTACATGGTATACCCATATTTTACTAGGAAAAATTCTAAGCTGGAAGAATCCTCCTCTGTGTATAGTAGCATTTACTTATTTCTAAATTCCTGTCATTTTATGTAAACTTCAGGAGATGACACAGAAAAAAGTTATTTTTTGATGATAGTGCCAACAGCATCAGATAAAAATTCTTCTAGCACCTACACTACAGACAAACTCATTGTGTCCAGTCTTATTTATTCTGGGTTATATAAGTGAACACTAAAATAAAGTGCAAAGTATTTTGCTCTCTCAGTATTTTATAATATGCTTGGAAAAATTTATTAAGTATATTTGAATGCCATGAATTTTATAGTTCTTTCTACTTGGCTAGTCTCAGTAAGTATAACTTTATATTCATAGTGTAAAAATAATAATAATAATAATTTTTTTTTAAAAAGTAAATAACTGTAACTTTCAAATCACATAGAGCTAGGTAATAATTAAACATGCAATAATCACAAAAAATGTATTTCTAAAGTAAATTACCTTAATTAAGCAATTTTCTTAGTACAATTATTTTTATAGTTATTTTGCTCTATTTTAGCTATTGGTCTCTGATTTTAACAAGTAAAAGTACTGAACAGTATAATTTTAGGAGGCTTAGCCTAAAGAGCTTTCTGAAAAAAAGAAAGTACTTAGATAATGAACAGTAACTATTTGGACTGATTGTACTTTATGCTTTCCCTTTCTTAATCAATATATTCTTTCCTTATTATTATAAAAAAACATGATTTAAAATGTAATTTTGTCACTGATACACCTTTATTTTAGTTTCATATTTATACAAATTCAAAGTAAAATGTAAAGAATGTGTTTTTGACAATGTCTGTATAATTTTCAATTATTTATCAGGCTTGTTAAGGTGACACTCCAAAAGTGAATTGTCAGGTTGTTGCTAGCACAAGGAGGGTTATGGCTGAAAATATGTTAGTTAGACAACCACAGATTTCTAGGTTGTATATAACGTAAATTAGACATATTCAAATATTGTATGTTGACTCATTGGAAAAGACTCTGATGCTGGGAGGGATTGGGGGCAGGAGGAGAAGGGGATGACAGAGGATGAGATGGCTGGATGGCATTACTGACTCCATGGATGTGAGTCTGGGTGAACTCTGGGAGTTGGTGATAGACAGGGAGGCCTGGCATGCTGCGATTCATGGGGTCACAAAGAGTCGGACACAACTGAGCGACTGAACTGAACTGAACTGATACAAATTATGCAATATTATGAAAGTATTGGATATTTCCAACTTAAAGAAAATAAAATATAAGCTAAGTGATATACTCAGGGATATTTTTTCTGCCAAAAGATTTATAGTCTGCTGAAAAACTTACTTTTGGCTTCAGGTTTAGAGGATTCAACAGCAAAATAACAATTCTACACATATATATGCAAGAAATGAGGTAATTTATTATGTTATTAATAGTGGTAAGTAACAGTTGGGGGCTTCCCTGGGGTGCAGTGATAAAGAATCTGCCTGCCAATGGAGGAGGCACAAGAGATATTAGTTTGATACCTGAGTTGAGAAGATCCCCTGGAGTAGGAAATGACAGCCCATTTCAATATTCCTGCCTGGGAAATTCCATGGACAGAGGAACATGGTGGGCTATGGGTAGTCCATGGGTAGCTGAAGAGTCAGACATGACTGAGCATACAACCCTCCCATCCCTAGTTTGTTACAGTATGAGGACAAGTAATTGTTCTTATTGTTCAGTCAGTATGTCATGTCCAGCTCTTTGCAGTTCCATGGACTACAAGCATGCCTGGCTTGCTTGTCCTTCACTGTCTCCTGAAGTTTGCTCAAATCCATGTCCATGGAGTCAGTGATGCTGTCTAACAATCTCATCCTCTGCCACCCACTTCTCCATTTGCGTTCAATCTTTCCCACCCTCAGGGTCTATTCCAATGAGTTGACCATTCACATCAGGTGGCCAAAGTATTGGAGCTTCGGCTTCAGCATCAGTCCTTCCAATGAATCAGATCAGATCAGGTCAGATCAGTCGCTCAGTCATGTCCGAATCTTTGTGACCCCATGAACTATAGCATGCCAGGCCTCCCTGTCCATCACCAATTCCAGGAGTTCACTCAGACTCATGTCCATCGAGTCAGTGATGCCATCCAGCCATCTCATCCTCTGTTGTCCCCTTCTCCTCTTGCCCCCAATCCCTCCCAGCATCAGAGTCTTTTCCAATGAGTCAACTCTTCGCATGAGGTGGCCAAAGTACTGGAGTTTCAGCTTTAGCATCAGTCCTTCCAAAGACATCCCAGGGCTCATCTCCTTTAGAATGGACTGATTGAAACTCCTTGCAGTCCAAGGGACTCTCAAGAGTCTTCTCCAACACCACAGTTCAAAAGCATCAATTCTTTGGCGCTCAGCCTTCTTCACAGTCCAACTCTCACATCCATACATGACCACAGGAAAAACCATAGCCTTGACTAGACGAACCTTTGTTGGCAAAGTAATGTCTCTGCTTTTCAGTATGCTGTCTAGGTTGCTCATAACTTTCCTTCCAAGGAGTAAGCGTCTCTTAATTACATGGCTGCAGTCACCATCTGCAGTGATTTTGGAGCCCAGAAAAATAAAGTCTGACACTGTTTCCACTGTTTCTCCATCTATTTCCCATGAAGTGATGGGACCGGATGCCATGATCCTCATTTTCTGAATGTTGAGCTTTAAGCCAACTTTTTCACTCTCCTCTTTCACTTTCATCAAGAGGCTTTGTAGTTCCTCTTCACTTTCTGCCATAAGGGTGGTGTCATCTGCATATCTGAGGTTATTGATATTTCTCCCAGCAGTCTTGATTCCAGCTTGTGCTTCTTCCAGTCCAGCGTTTCTCATGATGTACTCTGCATATAAGTTAAATAAGCAGGGTGACAATATTCAGCCTTGATGTACTCCTTTTCCTATTTGGAACCAGTGTTGTTCCATGTCCAGTTCTAACTGTTGCTTCCTGACCTGCATATAGATTTCTTAAGAGGCAGGTCAGGTGGTCTGGTATTCCCATCTCTTTCAGAATTTTGCACAGTTTATTGTGATCCACACAGTCAAAGGCTTTGACATAGTCAATAAAGCAGAAATAGATGTTTTTCTGGAACTCTCTTGCTTTTTCGATGATCCAGCGGATGTTGGCAATTTGATCTCTGGTCCCTCTGCCTTTTCTAAAACCAGCTTGAACATCAGGAAGTTCACGGTTCACATATTGCTGAAGCATGGCTTGGAGAATTTTAAGCGTTACTTTACTAGCGTGTGAGATGAGTAAAATTGTATGGTAGTTTGAGCATTCTTTGGCATTGCTTTTCTTTGGGATTGGAATGAAAACAGACCTTTTCCAGTCCTGTGGCCACTGCTGAGTTTTCCAAATGTGCTGGCATATTGAGTGCAGCACTTTCACAGCATCATCTTTCAGCATTTGGAATATCTCCACTGGAATTCCATCACCTCCACTAGCTTTGTTCATAGTGATGCTTTCTAAGGCCCACTTGACTTCACATTCCAGGATGTCTGGCTCTAGGTCAGTGATCACACCGTCGTGGTTATCTGGATGGTGAAGGTGTTTTTTGTATAGTTCTTCTGTGTATTCTTCCCATCTCTTCTTAATATCTTCTGCTTCTGTTAGGTCCATACCATTTCTGTCCTTTATCGAGCTCATCTTTGCATGAAATGTTCCTTTGGTATCTCTTATTTTCTTGAAGAGATCTCTAATCTTTCCCATTCTGTTGTTTTCCTCTATTTCTTTGCATTGATTGCTGAAGGCTTTCTTATCTCTTCTTGCTCTTCTTTGGAACTCTGCATTCAGATGTTTATAGCTTTCCTTTTCTCCTTTGCTTTTCACTTCTCTTCTTTTCAAAGCTATTTGTAAGGCCTCCCCAGTCAGCCATTTTGCTTTTTTGCATTTCTTTTCCCTGGGGATGGTCTTGATCCCTGTCTCCTGTACAATGTCAGGGTTTATTGCCTTTAAGATAGACTGATTTGATCTCCTTGCTGTCCAAGGGACTCTCAAGGGTCTTCTCAGAACCACAGTTACAAAGTATCAATTCTTTGGTGCTCAGCCTTTTTATGGTCCCACTCTCACATCCTTACATGACTAATGGAAAAACCATTGCTTTGACTGTATACAAGTAATAGAGATAATTATATATACATATATATATACACATACATCACCAAATTGGGGAAAACACCTACAGTCAGATTCAACCAATGCTGGGAATCCCTAGAACAGCAATCTGGAATCCCCAAGTAATAGTTCCTGGGCTATGCATCCACTCCACAGGTGAATTAATTCAGAGTGCTGCCCAAAGGAGTCCTGCTTTTATTGGCAAGCTGCAAGCTGATAATATCACCAACTTTCATGCAAATATAAAGTTCTGGCTATTATGTTAAATGCATGCATCCCTAGTCTTTAGTCACTAAGTTGTGTCTAACTATTTGGAACCTCGTGGACCATAGCCCACCAGACTCCTCTGTTCATGGGATTCTCCAGGCAAGGATACTGGAGTGTGTTGCCATTGTCTTTTCCAGGGTGTCTTCCTGTGTTATGGATCGAACCTACATCTCCTGCATTGCAGGAGGATTCTTTTTCACTGAGTCAAAAGGGAAACCATCCTTGTGACTTGAGCGGGTGGTGGGATTTCAAGCCCTGGGTTCGAAAGTTCCCTAGAGGAGGAAATGGCAACACACTCCAGTATTCTTGCCTGGAAAATCCTTGTGACATACTCCCTTCCTTATCTTTTGGTTCCAAGACCTACTTTTACTGTTTCTGCTGGTCAACTGCTTGGTATGGAACACCTAACAGCATCTCTGTTAGGGAATGACCTATTATTGCTGCTGATGCCTGGACAAGACTACTACTTCTATTAATTTCCCCAACAATATTTTAATGAACATTACAAATGGATATTACATATCCCTAGTTGAAAAACAGATAATATTTTGAAATTTTGTGAGAGTTCCATGAGAAGGTTTTATTTATTTATTATTATTATTATTATTATTTTTTACTTTACAATATTGTATTGGTTTGCCATACATCAACATGCATCCGCCAGGGGTGTACACGTGTTCCCCATCCTGAACCCCCCTCCCACCTCCCTCCCCATACCATCCCTCTGGGTCATCCCAGTGCACCAGCCCCAAGCTTCCTGTATCCTGCATCCAACCTGACTGGCGATTTGTTTAGCCAAAGCAATCTTGAGAAAGAAGAATGGAACTGGAGGAATCAACCTGGCTGACTTCAAGCTCCACTACAAAGCCACAGTCATCAAGACAGTATGATACTGGCACAAAGACAGAAATATAGATCAATGGAACAAAATAGAAAGCCCAGAGATAAATCCATGCACCTATGGACACCTTATCTTTGACAAAGGAGGCAAGAATATACAATGGAGAAAAGACAATCTCTTTAACAAGTGGTGCTGGGAAAACTGGTCAACCACTTGTAAAAGAATGAAACTAGAACGCTTTCTAACACCATACACAAAAATAAACTCAAAATGGATTAAAGATTTAAACATAAGACCAGAAACTATAAAACTCTTAGAGGAGAACATAGGCAAAACACTCTCCGGCATACATCACAGCAGGATGCTCTATGACCAGAATATTGTAAATAAAAGCAAAAATAAACAAATGGGTTCTAATTAAAATTAAAAGCTTGTACATAACAAAATAAACTATAAGCAAGGTGAAAAGACAGCCTTCAGAATGGGAGAAAATAATAGCAAATGAAGCAACTGACAAACAACTCATCTCAAAAATGTACAAGCAACACCTGCAGCTCAATTCCAGAAAAATAAATGACCCAATCAAAAAATGGGCCAAAGAACTAAACAGACATTTCTCCAAAGAAGACATACAGATGGCTAACAAACACATAAAAAGATGCTCAACATCACTCATTATCAGAGAAATGCAAATCAAAACCACAATGAGGTACCATTTCACGCCAGTCAGAATGGCTGCAATCCAAAAGTCTACAAGCAATAAATGCTGGAGAGGATGTGGAGAAAAGGGAACCCTCTTACACTGTTGGTGGGAATGCAAACTAGTACAGCCACTATGGAGAACAGGGTGAAGATTCCCTAAAAAACTGGAAATAGAACTGCCATATGACCCAGCAATCCCACTGCTGGGCATACACACCGAGGAAAACAGAATTGACAGAGACATGTCTACCCCAATGTTCATCGCAGCACTGTTTATAATAGCCAGGACATGGAAGCAACCTAGATGTCCATCAGCAGATGAATGGATAAGAAAGCTGTGGTACATATACACAATGGAGTATTACTCAGCCATTAAAAAGAATACATTTGAATCAGTTCTAATGAGGTGGATGAAACTGGAGCCTATTATACAGAGTGAAGTAAGCCAGAAAGATAAACACCAATACAGTATACTAATGCATTCAGTTCAGTTCAGTTCAGTCACTCAGTCGTGTCCGAAGGCATATATATGGAATATAGAAAGATGGTAACGACAACCCTGTATGCGAGACAGCAAAAGCGACACAGATTTATAAAACAGTATTTTGGGCTCTGTGGGAGAGGGAGGGGGGATGATTTGGGAGAATGGCATTAAAACATGAGAAGGTTTTAAAATCTGAAAGTATAATTTCCTTTTTCTGGTTACACCTTCACTGTTTCATGACTGCACACACTCCAACCTCCTTTTTTCAATGTAATAACTTAAAGAGAATTTTCTATAAGACTTAGATTATATTTCAAGGAACCCATTTAATTGAGAATTTTAGAAATAAAAATAGAAGACAAAAAAATCTATACCGACATAAAGTTACATGAATTATAGCCCTCAAATATGGAAATGCTAGAAAAATTACTCTTTTATTTACATCTATTTTGGACTACTCAATTGTCTTAATTTTCTACTAATCAGAATCTCAGATTACATATGAAATCTAGCACATCATATTGCAGAGATATGAAAGCAATCTCTTATTACTCAGCCACTGGGCAAGTCATAGTATATCAAGTAACAAATGAAAAATCTATAAAAATATATGCTTATGCATAGTTTTCTACTGTATATGGCATCCAGTCCAATCACTTCATGTCAAATAGAAGGGGAAACAATGGAAACAGTGAGAGACTTTATATTTGGGGGCTGCAAAATCACAGATGGAGATTGCAGCCATGAAATTCAAAGGTGCCTGCTCATTAGAAGAAAAGCTATGACCAACCTAGACAGCACATTAAGAAGCGGAGACATTATTTTGCATTTTGCCAACAAAGGTCCGTCTAGTCAAAGCTATGGTTTTCCAGTAGTCATGTATGGATGTGAGAGCTGGACTATAAAGAAAGCTGAGCACTGAAGAATGCTTTTGAACTGTGGTGTTGGAGAAGACTCTTAAGAGTCCCTTGAACTGTAAGGAGATCAAACAAGTCCATCCAAAAGAAAATTAGTCCTGAATATTCTTTGGAAGGACTGATGCTGAAGCTGAAACTCCAATACTTTGGCCACCTGAGGTGAGAAACTGACTCATTGGAAAAGACCCTGATGCTGGTAAAGATTGAAGGCAGCACAAGAAGGGGACGACAGAGGATGAGACGGTTGGATGACATCAGTGACTCGATGGACATGAGTTTGAACAAGCTCTGGAAGTTAGTGATGAACAGGAAAGTCTGGCATGCTGCAGTCCATGGGGTTGTAAAGAGTTGGACACAACTGAGAAACTGAAATGACTGACTGTATATGTTGATATATACAACTGTGTGCATAATTGATATATAAATGCATAATTAATTCATGATTAATTCTAAATTATATCTAATTAATGAGCACATAATTGAATAAGAATTGATAGCTTTTATGAACTTTGTACAGAATATTAAAGCTTTCTTAGGTAAAATAGAAAAATTTATTTCATATTTTTTGAGAATTTGTGTAACTTGAATGAGTAAAATATTATTTTATGTAAGTTCAGTAAAAAATGAAACTGTAGCATTTAAAATCAGATTATTTTGACTACTTAATCATTATTGACTTCCCTGGTGGCTCAGATGGTAAAAGAATCTGTCTGAAATATAGGAGACCTGTTTTAGATCCCTGAGTTGGGAAGATGCCCTGGAGAACAGAGCAGATACCCACTCCAGTATTGTTGCCTGGAGAATTCCCTGGACAGAGGAGTCTGGTGGACTGTAGTCCATGGAGTTGCAAAGAGTTGGACATGACTGAGTGAGTTTCACACAGTTATCATTCCAAAGAAGTGAAGGATATAGAATATTTAACAACAACCAAGACTGAATAAATTTGATAGTTGTGGTTGAGTCAGGCAAATGAAATACTGCAGTAGTTCATTGGTTTATTATAAGAAATGGGTTTTACATGCAAGTGAGAGAATATGGGATAGTGAGTCATTTACTCCTTCAGCCTGAAGGAGCAGGTGGAGTAGGTGGAGAAGGTGGAGCTATGAAAGGGGCTGGAATGTAGAACTTGGGGCAAGTGGCTTAATAAACCACTTCATTTGATCACCACGGCATCCAAAAAAAAAGAAAAGAAAGTAGAGGATAAGCTTGAAAATCCAATTTATCTGGCCACTAAAATGCTGATATGGTGGCTGAAAGAAGTCAGAGGATCCAACACATCTACCACAATGTCTGGAAAGAAAACACTGAGTGACTAACTCACTACCATGTAGGATGCCCACCACCTCTCCAAATAACAGCCTCTCACCCTGCCCACCTTCCAAATCCTGGGCAAGTTCTTTCACCAGCAAACTTTAATTTAGGACTCTGTGAAAAGGGGCAGAAATGAAAACTGGCTTCTCCTTTGCAGTGCAGGCCATGTTTTAAAAGTGGAATATTGTAGTTCAAATTTGACAGCTATCAACTCAGAATAGGCCACCTGTTTGTTGACTTGGCATCAATACCATCTGCTTTATTTCTGCTAACTTCCACACACAGGTGATAATATCATACTTCTGCTTAATCCGATGAATTATCTCTTCTGCATAACAGCCGACATCAGTTAGGATTAAATTCAAGAAGTAAATCAGTGGAGCATTGTACGTGTGCGTGTGTATCCCTGTAATTACATGCACATTTAGATTTAGAGGGACGCTTTATTACAACTGATCAGCTTACAAAATTGCAGGGGCTGGCTAAGCCAGTGCAAAGTTGATAGGATAAGGAAGGGAAGATAAGGATCAAAGTGGAACCCCGTGAACTCCTGCAGAAACTTCTTTCTTCTTGAGCAGAGTCAGGGAGATCCAGAAGAAGGGAGAGCATCCACAGGCCTAAATGTAGACTCAGTTGCTGTTTGGAGGCTGTTAGGCTTTCAGTTCGGTTCAGTCGCTTAGTAATGTCTGACTCTTTGTGACCCCATGAACCACAGCATGCCAGGCCTCCCTGTCCATCACCAACTCCCGGAGTCCACCCAAACCCATGTCCACTGACTCGGTGATGCCATCCAACCATTTTATCCTCTATCATCCCCTTCTCCTCCTGCCCTCAATCTTTCCCAGCATCAGGGTCTTTTCAAATGAGTCAGCTCTTTGCATTAGGTGGCCAAAGGATTGGAGTTTCAGCTTCAGCATCAGTCCTTCCAATGAACACCCAGGATGGATCTCCTTCAGAATGGACGAGTTGGATCTCCTTGTAGTCCAAGGGACTTTCAAGAGTCTTCTCCAACACCACAGTTCAAAAGCATCAATTCTTCAGCACTCAGCTTTCTTTATAGTCCAAATCTCACATCCATATGTGACCACTGGAAAAACCATAGCCTTGATTAGATGGACCTTTGTTGACAAAGTAATGTCTCTGCTTTTTAATATGCTGTCTAGGTTGGTCATAACTTTCCTTCCAAGGAGTAAGCGTCTTTTAATTTCATGGCTGCAATCATCATCTGCAGTGATTTTGGAGCCCATAAAAATAAAGTCAGCCACTGTTTCCACTGTTTCCCCATTTATTTGCCATGAAGTGATGGGACCAGATGCCATGATCTTAGTTTTCTGAATGTTGAGCTTTAAGCCAACTTTTTCACTCTCCACTTACACTTTCATCAAGAGGCTCTTAGTTCTTCTTCACTTTATGCCATAAGGCTGGTGTCATCTGCCTATATGAGGTTATTGATATTTCTCCTGGCAATCTTGATTCCAGCTTGTGCTTCTTTCTTCCCAGCATTTCTCATGATGTATTCTGCATATAACTTAAATAAGTAGGGTGACAATATACAGCCTTGGCATTCTCTTTTTCATATTTGGAACTAGTCTGTTTTTCCATGTCCAGTTCTAACTGTTGCTTCCTGACCTGCATATAGGTTTCTTAAGAGGCAGATCAGGTGGTCTGGTATTCCCATCTCTTTCAGAATTTTCCACAGTTCATTGTGATCCACACAGTCAAAGGTTTTGGCATAGTCAATAAAGCAGAAATAGATGATTTTCTGGAACACTCTTGCTTTTTCAGTGATCCAGCAGATGTTTGCAATGTGATCTCTGGTTCCTTTGCCTTCTCTAAACCCAGCTTGAACATCTGGAAGTTCACAGTTCTCGTATTGCTGAAGCCTGGCTTGGAGAATTTTGAGCATTACTTTACCAGCGTGTGAGATGAGTGCAATTGTGCGATAGTTTGAGCATTCTTTGGCTTTGCTTTTCTTTGTGATTGCAATGAAAACTGACCTTTTCCAGTCCTGTGGCCACTGCTGAGTTTTCCGAATTTGTTAGGCTTTAAGAGTAGCCTAAACTGCTCTGGAGGTCATATAGAAAGGAAAGAATTTCCAGGATTAGATGATACCTATCCATTGTCAGATAATAGGTTGTTTTGTCAGGTGAAGAGACCATCCTTAGAAAAGCACCTGCAATTGGAGTAACAGCATGAGTACATTTATGATGTTCTTCTGTGAACCTATGAGATTCCAAGGTTATTTCCAAAACTTTGATAGTGGCCCTGACTTCTCCAGTCTTCTCAGTTTTATGGTATTTTAGGGTTAGGGTTAGGGTTAGAGGGTGGTTATTTGCCTAGGGAATAGCTCACATATCACAGATCAGAGAATCAAGATGGGGATGTTGCCCGCTACTGACCTCAGTTTCACTGTGCATTCTTTGACTGAGAAAATAATCTAAAGGTAGGTTCTCAAATTTTATGGACACTACTGTCAATTGTAGTCAGCCTCATAATCCATTGTTCACTTGTTCTCTATGAACCAGACTTTGCCTTAAAGATCACAGTAATATTCTTTTTCCCAGGAGTTATAGTATTATTATATTCCCTAATTTTTTAACTTAGTTAACAGCCACATTAAATTTAAGAAATATGCTTCATATATTTATACATATGTGTGTGTGTGTATGGGTAAACAATGTATGAAATTTTATATGTAAACATCATATACAAATAAAACTTATTTGTTTATTTAATTTAGCCTCCATTGTTTAGCAGAAAATATCTATGTATATTATTCATCTTGTACCTGGGAAACATGGTTTCTAACCAAAGTGCCTGGTTGTAGAATTTTCACTCAAATTCCTATACTCTTATACCAATATAGTTTATTCTTCAGTAATTTCTTGAGATAAAATCCATGGGAGGAAAAACATTCAAACTCTTGCATATCTGAAAATGCTCTTATAATTTGTATATTTTTTTAGGCAATGTAGCCTTAGTAAGATACATTTTACCTTAAATTCTGGTGTTGGTTTTGATAAGCATATCTCTGATCCTGGTTTCCTGAAATGTTATGGTAATACTCTGGGAAATACATCTTTTTTATTCTTTTCATTAATCAGATGTATGAGATCTTTGTGATGCTAGTTTATTATGAAACCTCATTTCATTTATTTCAGCAACATAACCAACATTTTCTTACAAATGTATTTTCAGAACTCTTGGCTCCTCTCACATGAATCTTCACTTTATATATTAAAAAAAAAAATCATTCCCCTCATTTTTTTATACTATCTGGAGATTTCTGAAAACTACTTCAACAAAACTTCTTTTTTGTTCAATTATTTTGTTATTTGTAATTTGCCAAATGTCCCATTTTACCTTATTTTTATTTTTTATTTTCATAGCTTTCTGCTCTTGATTCACAGACTCAAATTTCTTTTTAATTTGGTACATATTTTTTTTCTTTTTCTATTAACTGTGATGTTTATCGTCCCACCAAATTGGAATCTGTGCTATAAAAACATATAGAGACATTGTTTTCACATTTGAAGAATTTAGACAATATGACTAAATTATTTAGCTAACATTTCTATTTCTCTGGATAATTTTCCAGGAGGAAATATTATTTCCATTGTTACAATTATTTTGAAATAAAATTGAATGCAATCAAAATATGGTGGTATTTACTTACTTTATCTTTATCATTGCGTTTTAAGGGAAATCTTGGCTAGACATCAGGAGATAATGCAGACTGTTTGCTAAGATCTTCATTTAATTACTTGACTACTCTTTTTTAAGGCAGAGACTGCAATACTCAAAACTGATAGAGTCAAAAATGGTTTATTCAATGATCTCTTAATTTTTTTTTCTTTCTCTAATAATGAATATTAATATTATATTACCCATATCAGTTTCAAACCTCTTTCAAAACAACTCAAAATATCCCTTTTTTGGAGTTTCTTTTGAAGGATCAAGAGACTATGGATATATTTCTTCCTATGGTTTAGCACTGTAGCTCTAGGAAAAACTTCTCATCTATTTAGTTTCAGACTTTCTTAATATAATCAGATTATAAATTCTTCCTATCAAGATTGACAGTGATGACAATAATTACATTTTGTTTTCTAATTGTAAAAAGTGGACAATTATCTTGATATAGAGGCTACGTGTGCTCAGTCATTCAATCATGTCCAACTCTTGGTGACCCCATATACTGTAACATGCCAGGCTCCTCTGTCTATGGAATTTTCTAGGTAAGAATACTGGAATGTGTTACCATTCCCTACCCTAGGATAAAGAAAGAAAAAAGAAAACATCTCATGCATGTGTCTCCTAATAAATTTATATTTATATGAGTTATATCTTGGCTCAAGTCTTGGTATTTCCTATCTAATAACAGGATGATTTTCCCTGAAAAAGAAAGTATTGTCATGTGAAAAAAAGCCAGAAACCTAACTAGGAAGACAAAATGTTTTTAAGGATACTTTGGCATGCATGGCAGCTGTGTTAATTCATATAAAGGAAAAAAAAGTCATCCTCAAATTCTTTCCTTTATTGTCTTTTCCTTCTAATCTAGAATAAGATGTTTTTTTTTTTTTTTTATCACTAGTGCCACATGAGAAGCCTATACAATTGAGTAAAATCTAATAATTTAAAAATATCCTGTTAGTTTTTCTGTGTATGTCATATTTCCTGTGAATCACTTAAAATTGTTGTCTGAAAATGTGGGTTTCTAAAACTTCCTATGTACATTTACCACATTTTAATAAACAAACTATATATTCAATGTTCAGAGTTTTTTCTAGAAATTTTGGACAGAGATAAATAGATTTTAATGTATTATGTATGATTATAAAACAGAAATAGAAAAGAGGTTATCTGATGTGAAAATGGAAAATGTAGAACATGCATGGGATACAGGAAAGACAGAGAGAAATAATACCAGAGAGTTTATCTTTTGCTGCTGAATAAGGGAAAGAGGAATATAGCTATCAGTATTAACAAGGAAGAAGTGAAACAAATAGCTTAAAACTTAACATTCAAAAAACTAAGTTCATAGCATCCAGTCCCATCACTTCATTAAAAATAGATGAGGAAACAATGGAAACAGTCACAGACTTTATTTTCTTAGGCTCCAAAATCACTGTGGATGGTGACTATTGCCATGAAATTAAAAGACACTTTCTCCTTGGGAAGTAAAGCAATAACAAAAGTAGACAGCATATTAAAAAGCAGAGACATTACTTTGTCTACAAATGTCTATATAGTCAAGGCTATAGTTTTTCCAATAGTCATGTATGGATATAAGAATTGGACCATAAAGAAGGTTGAGCACTGAAGAACTGATACTTTTGAACTGTGGTACTGGAGAAGAATCTTGTGAGTCCCTTGGACTGCAAGGAGATCCAACCAGTCTATTTTAAAGGGAATCAGTCCTGAATATTCATTGGAAGGACTGATGCTGAAGCTGAGACTCCAATACTTTGGCCACCTGATGCAAAGAGCTGACTCATTGGAAAAGACCCTGATTCTTGGAAAGATTGAAGGCATGAGGAGAAGGAGACGACAGAGGATGAGATGGTTGGATGGCATCACTGATTCAATGGACATGCGTTTGAGCAAACTCTGGGAGGTGGTGAAGGACGGGGAAGCCTGTCTTGCTGTGGCCCATGGGGTCGCAAAGAGTCAGACACAACTGAGACTGAACAACGATAAACAAGGAAATATTTAAACAAGATTAAAATTTATAAATGTCATTAGCGTATAGCAGCCAATAAACAGAACAACGCAGTTAAGACTATGTTTAAAGCAAGTGGTGGAGTAAATTTCCCTAGAGGAGATAAGCAAAGCATTTTTGTTTTTCAGCATATGTTTTAGTGTCTGCTTAAAACTAAATATAGGATTATCAAGCGATATACCATTCTGTATATGCAGTATATATATGCAGTAAAGGGACATTATTTTCTCTTTCACAATTTGAAGCACTTTACACAACATTTTGTTGTTGTTATTTAGTCGCTAAGTTTTGTCAGACTCTGGCCTGCCAGGCTCCTCTGTTCATAGGATTTCCCAGGCAAGAATACTACAATGGGTTGCTGTTTCCTCCTCAAGGGCATCTTCCTGACCCAGGGATTGTACCACATCTCCTACATTGGCAAGAGGGTTTTTTAACCTCTGAATCACCAAAGTTTTCCTCCATGTTATATATGTAAATCACTGGGAATAGATTTTATTTATTTTTTAATCTTCCATGTATCTCCATTTAAAAATATTCTGTTATGATTTACTATATGACTTTTATGACTTTTTCTTTCCAAATACATAGCAATATTTAATAGTGAACATGGGTAAAGGAAAGATATATTATTTGAAAATATTTATAGCATAACTTGCATCACATTAGGTGTTCTCTTTTAAGTTACTAGGACTTAAAAGCAAAATATGCTCCAGGGAATTAAAATACTATTTGCTACAAATGGTTTCATTTTATAAAAATATAAAATAAGAAGTCCCACTGAGACAAATTTCAAAAGAATAATTAAAATGACTATTACTTTTATGTTCAACAAGTCTATCAAATTATTTGATTTGGAAGTTTTTGAGTTTCAAACAGCTAAAAATTTGTCTCTGATTTTTAATAGCATATGTTTGAAAGTGAAAGTGAAGTCGCTCAGTTGGGCCTACTCTTTGCGACTCCATGGACCGAAGCCTACCAGGCTCCTCTGTCCATGGGATTTTCCAAGCAAGAATACTGGAGTGGGTTGCCATTTCCTTCTCCAGGAGATCTTCCCAACCCAGGAACTGAACGTGGGTCTCCCACATTTTAGGCAGACGCTTTACCATCTGAGCCACCATACTTTTATTAGTGTATTTGTTGTATTTGGATTAAAAAAAAATATATATATATATATGATAGGATTTATTTATATTTGAAATTGAAATTTTTTATTGGAGGATAATTGCTTTACAGTGTTGTGGTGACCTCTGCCGTACATTAGTGTGAATCAGTCATAATTACACACATAGTTCCCCTCCCTTATGAGCCTCAGTCTCCATCCCACCCCTATAGGTCATCATGACCACCAGGCTGGGCTCCCTGTGCTATACAGTGCTTCCCACTAGCTCTCTGTTTTACACTTGATAGTGTATCTATGTGAATGCTACTTCCTCTCTTTCTCATAACCTCTCCTTCCCCCACTGAAATTGAACTTAACTATACCTAATAAGGTGCTTTTTACTTTCAAGGTAAAACTAAGAAAAAGCTTGTTTAAATAATGACTTATGGGAAAGACAGGTATTTATGATAATAGATATTGTTCAAACTCATCTAATCCATTGTCTTCATGTTGTAGATGAGAGAAATGATTCCTACAGAAGTACAATATATGTATGTGTGTGTGTATATATATATATATATATATTTTTTTTTTTAAGATCAGATAATTGAGTGCTATTTAAGTCAAATCTATCACTTTCACTTTTCACTTTCATGCACTGGAGAAGGAAATGGCAACCCACTCCGGTGTTCTTGCCTGGAGAATCCCAGGGATGGGGGAGCCTGGTGGGCTGCCATCTATGGGGTCACACAGAGTCGGACACGACTGAAGTGACTTAGCAACAGCAGCAGAGATCAAGGTCATCTTATTTCCAAGTTAATGCTTTTTATATAACAGTATCTGAAACAATTAAACAGTAATAAAAGCAATAGCAAGAACAATAACAACAAAAATATGCCCAGGCTAACATTTATTGTGTTTATTATGAGTTGGTCAGTGTTTTAAAGGTTTATAGTAGCTCACATAGCACCATTATTATTAAGTATCACTAGTATCCTTGGAGAAGGAAATGGCAACCCACTCCAGTGTTCTTGCCTGGAGAGTCCCAGGGACAGGGGAGCCTGGTGGGCTGCTGTCTATGGGATCGCACAGAGTCGGACACGACTGAAGTGACTTAGCAGCAGCACTATCCTAATTTTAATGACTTAGAAGGTGAGACATGACTGCATTTTATGTGTACTTATATCAGTTATTTGTTATATGAAAGTGAAGAACATATTTAAACAGTGCTGAACTATCAGCAAAATAGTTATTTTTTCATAAATAAGTATAAAAAAGTATTATAAGATAATATAAAAACTTAAATGCAATTTATTATTAATCTTTCCATAATGAACAGTGAGACACAGATGCATTAAAAAAAGAGGTGGTCATTTCTCCCTCATCTAATAGTTTCTGAATCTATGAAAACTGTTTCTTCAATAATACATATCCTGTCTCTAAAAAAATGATCACTTTGGACAAAAGTATTCATTAGTAAAAGAAGAATGTGTTCATTGTAGTGTATAAAACAAAGAAGATTTTGATTTCATTCATTTTTATAATATTCATCTTAAATTTGATATCACTCAAATAGCATTTAATGTTCTACAGTTGATCAGTAAATGTTTTTAAAGATCAGATGAGGAATGCACTCTTATGAGTAGAACTAGAATTAGGATAAGTCTGTTTTTCATAGTTTTCAGCATGACGTTTAAAGAATTTCTTCTGTCAAGAAGAACTTGCACAGGAATAAATTCAACAAAATATGCCTATATGGAATTAGGACTCCTCTTTTCTTCCATTAATCTAATTCATTTTATTATATAAAGTTCTCTTATAAATATTTCTGTGCACTGTGGAAATGTCAGAAAATGTAATAGAGGAAATTCCTGGGAGATTTATCATGGGATGTAATTTTTCAGTTACCCATATTGTTGTGCTGAGCAGCATCACAGATGAAACTTATTTGAAATAACTGTTTTTTAGATGATCTTTCAAAGCTTAAAAGGTCATCTGCCTTCTGATTGTGACTGAAAGTTAAAACATAAGTTAAAATGGTACAGAGAAATATTTAGCCAAGCTACAGTCATCCTTATTTTTTAATGCAGGATACCTTGAGCTTCTGTTGAGGTATTTTCAAGTGTAAGACCCAGTTTACTTATATTTTTAGTTTATAATGCTATTAAATAAGGGTGAATGTATATGAATCTGTATGTTTAATCAGAACTGCAAGTTCTTAGCTCAAAATGTTGACTTATTCAATATTGAATTGTATACAAATAAATAAAGATACATCCCTGCCCTCTAAGATGACACAGGGAGTTCAAATCAGGTGTTCTGTGACAACCTAGAGGGGTGGGATGGGGTGGGAAGCGGGAGAAAGGTTAAAGAGGAAGGGGATATATGTATACCAGTGGTTGATTCATGTTGATGTATGGCAGAGACCAACACAATACTGTAAAACAATTATCCTCCAAATGAAAACAAGCAGTGGCAGGCTACAGTCCATAAGGTCACACAGAGTCAGAAACAACTGAAGCGACTTAACACACACAGCCAGGTGTATGTACCAGAAAAAGAGACAGATAACAAAAGTTTTAATAAAAAAAGAGAAAATACTAATCAAAAAAAAGCAAAGTAGGCTGCTGTCAATTTATATTCTTCTTCTGGAAAAAGTAGAGATAGGTTTAAAACCTATCAGCTTAGAGAAGCAATACATAAGTAGATGAGATATAGTATCAGTTCCAAGTAAAGCAATAGAATTCATTGCTCTACTTAAGACAGACCTTTTTGAGTGAGTGAAGTTATGCTTATGATTGTTAAGTTCATATTTGCTTTCACTTTCAGTTAAGGTTTGTAGAGTAATGTGTAAATTGGTACCACCTATTGAAAACAAAGGGTATGTGCAAATTAAAAAGAAATCAAAATAAAATCAAGAAGTGTTTCACTCATATTTTACCAGAAAGCAGAAATTTACATGAAAATAAAAATATCATCAAACATTTCAAATTTTCATTAGGTTGCAGTTTTTAAGAAGTCTAGTTAAATAAAAGCTATAAAATCACAGAAGAATAATGTGAGAAAAATTGCAAACGACATGCAAACAGTATATTAGAAACAGAAACATGCGTAAGTCCTGTGTACTCTGATACACATAAACTATGTAGAGAATAAGTACTTGTTGTAAATGAAGCAATTAAAATAAACTAAAATATCTTTAACCTCAATAACCTCAGATATGCAGATGACACCACACTTATGGCATAAAGCAAAGAAGAATGAAAAAAGCCTCTTGATGAAAGTGAAAGAGGAAAATATAAAAGTTGGCTTAGAACTCAACATTCAGAAAACTAAGATCATGGCATTGGGTCCCATTACTTCGTGGAAAATAGATGGGTAAACAGTGGAAACAGTGGCAGACTTATTTTGGGGGGCTTCAAAATTACTGCAGATGGTGACTGAAGCCATGAAATTAAAAGACACTTGCTCCTTGGAAGAAAATCCATGACCAACCTAGACAGCATATTGAAAAACAGAGACATTACTTTGACAACAAATGTCCATCTAATCAAAGCTTTGGTTTTTCCAGTAGTCATGTATGGATGTGAGAGTTGGACTATAAAGAAAGGTGAATGCCAAAGAATTGATGCTTTTGAACTGTAGTGTTGGAGAAGACACTTGAGAGTCTCTCGGACAGCAAGGAGATCCATCCAGTCCATCCTAAAGGACATCAGTCCTGAATATTCATTGGAAGGACTGATTGCTGAAGCTGAAACTCTAAATACTTTGCCACCTGATGCGAAGAACTGACGTATTTGAAAAGACCCTGATGCTGGGAAAGATTGAAGGCTGGAGGAGAAGGCGAGGGCAGAGGATGAGATGGTTGTATGGCATCACTGACTCAACGCATATGAATTTGAGTTGCTCCAGGAGTTGGTGATGGAAAGGGAAACTGAGCATGCTGCAGTCCATGGGGTCTCACAGAGCCAGACATGACTGAGCCACTGAACTGAACTGACCGTGACCGTGAAAGTCGTTCAGTCCTGTCCAACTCTTTGCGACCCCATGAACTACACAGTCTCTAGAATTCTCCAGGCCAGATTACTGGAGTGGGTAGCCTATCCCTTCTCCAGGGGATCTTCCCAACACAGGGATTGAACCCAGGTCTCCCACAATGCAGCCAGATTCTTTACCAGCTGAGCCACAAGGGAAGCCCGGGAACTGAACTGAAAATATCCTTAAATGTTTCTGAGAATGGCTGTTATAATGTATTTAAGAACAAAGTATAGCCAAAGTCTATTTTCTCTCAAAATCTTGAGGAACACAAAACAGAAGGATTTATATTATTTTCTAGGCTCTATTGTAATCATCAATATGGTGATTATCTAATTCTTTTGTTTTTACAAAGAAACATTGCAGAAAAAGTATTAAAATTGTCTCAGTAATGTTTAACATTTGAGAAATTAAAATCATTTTCTGTACTCCAAATGTCTTCCAATCTTGTGTTACAGTCTGGCTGTTTTAGGTCTATTTCACAATCCAATATTGAAAAAAAAGATCATATGAATAGAAATAGAGACATTTAAGAGTTATACATTAATGTCCACCATCATGGGAAGACAGGTCATCAGACAGCTTGGTTGACTTTTGTATTTATTCATTTTGATTAATTGTGGAGGTCAGTTCAGTTCAGTCGCTCAGTTGTGTCCGATTCTTTGCGACCTCATGAATTGCAGCACACCAGGCCTCCCTGTCCATCATCAACTCCCGGATTTCACTCAAACTCATGTCCAACCAGTCAGTGATGCAATCCAGCCATCTCATCCTCTGTTATCCCCTTCCCTTCCTGCCCACAATCCCTCCCAGCATCAGAATCTTTTCCAATAAGTCAACTGTTCGCATGAGGTGGCCAAAGTATTGGAGTTTCAGCTTTAGCATCAGTCCTTCCAAAGAACACCCAGGATTGATCTCCTTTAGAATGGACCGGTTGGATCTCCTTACAGTCCAAGGGACTCTCAAGAGTCTTCAGCACCACAGTTCAAAAACATCAGTTCTTTGGTGCTCAGCTTTTTTCACAGTCCAACTCTCACATCCCTACATGACCATACACTGGAAAAACCATAGCCTTGACTAGACGAACCTTTGTTGACAAAGTAATGTCTCTGCTTTTGAATATGCTATCGAGATTTGTCATAACTTTCCTTCCAAGGAGTAAGCATCTTTTAATTTCATGGCTGCAGTCACCATCTGCAGTGATTTTGGAGCCCAAAAAATTAAAACTGACACTGTTTTCACTGTTTCCCCATCTATTTCCCATGAAGTGATGAGACCAGATGCCATGATCTTAGTTTTCTGAATGTTGAGCTTTAAGCCAACTTTTTCACTCTCCTCTTTCACGTTCATGAAGAGGCTTTTTAGTTCCTCTTCACTTTCTGCCATAAGGGTGGTGTCATCTGCATATCTGAGGTTATTGATATTTCTTCCAGCAATCTTGATTCCAGCTTGTGCTTCTTCCAGCCCAGTGTTTTTCATGATGTACTCTGTGTACATGTTAAATAAGCAGGGTGACAATATACAGCCTTGACGAACTCCTTTTCCTATTTGGAACCAGTCTGTTGTTCCATGTCCAGTTCTAACTGTTGCTTCCTGACCTGCATACAAATTTATCAAGAGGCAGATCAGGTGTTCTGGTATTCCCATCTCTTTCAGAATTTTCCACAATTTATTGTGATCCACACAGTCAAAGGCTTTGGCATAATCAATAAAGCAGAAATAGATGTTTTTCTGGAACTCTCTTGCTTTTTCAATGATCCAGCAGATGTTGGCAATTTGACCTCTGGTTCCTCTGCCTTTTCTAAAACCAGCTTGAACATCTGGAAGTTCACGGTTCACGTATTGCTGAAGCCTGGCGTGTGAGATGAGTGCAATTGTGCAGTAGTTTGAGCATCCTTTGGCATTGCCTTTCTTTGGGATTGGAATGAAAACTGACCTTTTCCAGTCCTGTGGCCACTGCTGAGTTTTCCAAATTTGCTGGCATATTGAGTTCAGCACTTTCAATGCATCATCTTTCAGGATTTGAAAGAGCTCAACTGGAATTCCATCACCTCCACTAGCTTTGTTCATAGTGATGCTTCCTAAGGCTCACTTGACTTCACATTCCAGGATGTCTGGCTCTAGGTGAGTGATCACACCATCATGATTATCTGGGTCGTGAAGATCTTTTTTGTACAGTTCTTCTGTGTATTCTTGCCACCTCTTCTTAATATCTTCTGCTTCTGTCAGGTCCATACCATTTCTGTCCTTGGTAGCCATCCTCTGATTAATGTGGATATATGGTAGATATAATCATACTTGTCCTTTTTATCTCAAGGATTTATAGGCTATCTTGTAAATTAGACATTTCCTCAGTAATGTTGTGTTCAGTCAGTGCTGCACTTATAAGCAAATTTCTCTAGTATTAAGACTTATTAATTACCTTTTATATCTTGTAACTAATCTAAAAAACTGCTAAAGCAAAGAACTATGGAAAACTTGAAGAGAATTTTAACTACTAAATTTATTTTTAAATTTATATCTCAAATAAAATCCGGAGAGGATGGGCTCTCTGTCATTGTTGTTAGGGCAAATGAAACCAGGTAACACAGCAAATGTGTCATTTGTTAATAAATATAAGACTTGCCCTTCTCTGCTTAAAAACTGTTCTTGTTCAGTCCTCAAGAAGATTTATATTCTCTATCTATAGCTACATCCATCTCTTTATCAGTGATCAAGATTCAGTTCTTTTCTGTTATTCTAGAATTTTGATAAGCAAAATAAGACACAAGAATAAAAACTCAGAATTTAAAATATTATGGTTTTAAGGAACTTTAGCATTTTTATTCTATGTATGATGAAAACAATACTGAGAATTTCATTTGATTATTCTGGGGATAAAATTATTGTTAACACTTTCACTATAGCAAAAGTTTCTTAACTCCTTTTCTATGGTCCATTTCTCTAAGTTATAAACTCTCTTTATAAATAAAGCCATTACATGTGTGCCATGCATTACTCTGAATGCTTAGATGTTGATTTATATATCTTCTATAACAACATCATAGAATAGCTACTGATTATCCTCCTATAGCCAATGAAGAACCTATGGGACTGGATATTACATGATTTTCCCAAGGTTACATCAAAAGTCACAATCAGGAACCAGAGGCATGTGCCTAATCATTAGACTAGATTGCCCCTCTTTTGCTGCTGCTACTAAGTTGCTTCAGTTGTGTCCGACTCTGTGCTACCCCATAGACATCAGCCCACCAGGCTCCCCCATCTCTGGGATTCTCCAGGCAAGAACACTGGAGTGGGTTGCCATTTCCTTCTCCAATGCATGAAAGTGAAAAGTGAAAGTGAAGTCGGTCAGTCATGTCTGACTCTTAGCAACCCCATGGACTGCAGCCCACCAGGCTCCTCCATCCATGGGATTTTCCAGGCAAAAGTACTGGAGTTGGGTTCCATTGCCTTCTCCCCTCTTTTGCTAGTAATATATTAAAGCTGAAACATAGATTTTATATAAAAACAGTCTGATCTCAAATTTAGTAGCAGAATGACCAACCATATAAGTCTTCTCTCTTTTTCAAAAGACAATTATTATAGTATAGGATCAGGAAAGTATAGGATTGAAGCATTCATGTAAAATACCCTGAGAGATTGCTTATACAGATATTCAATTGCCAGGCCAAATATAAAGCTAGAAATTTGACCTACAGTAACAAACCTAATAAACCAACCGATTATCTAAGTGATGAATCCAGAAAATAAGTTGGTTGTCTATAAGTTAGACTTGCAGGAAGTCAGACTGCTGTCTCTAGTTACCAGCACAGGTAATCTCTGCAACAGTCAATTCCAAATGGCCAAGATTTGATCAATAACTAACAGAGTCGTTAAGTTATGTCTGTGTTTCCAACTTAGGAGCCACTGGAGAATGCCAAATATGTACCCCAACCAATCATATACAATGCTGCTCTTCTAGTTAGTTTGCCTAAAACTTCTCTGTCCCTAAGCCCCTGCTCAGCATATACCTGAAACTTTTCTCTTTTTCCTTATAAAGCTCCCCAGTTTCTCTGTCTGTCTTGGAATTTCTGGCAAAACAGAAGTGGCAGTAGCTGACTCACTTCTTAGCCAAACTCTTTGATTGTTCTTATTTTTATAGTCTTTATTTCAACAATCCTATTTTTTTTAATTTTATTTTTAAACTTTACAATATTGTATTGGTTTTGCCAAATATCGAAATGTATCCGCCACAGGTATACATGTGTTCCCCATCCTGAACCCTCCTCCTTCCTCCCTCCCTATACCATCCCTCTGGGTCGTCCCAGTGCACCAGCCCCAAGCATCCAGTATCGTGCATCAAACCTGGACTGGCGACTCGTTTCATATATGATATTATACGTATTTCAATGTCATTCTCCCAAATCATCCCACCCTCTCCCTCTCCCACAGAGTCCAAAAGACTGTTTCATATACAGGGTTATTGTTACCATCTTTCTAAATTCCATATTTTGAACCTGACTTTACTTGCTTTGGATAATGTTACTCCAGATTATGTTATAGTTAATACTATTCTTACTCAGTATGATGACCCATGGCCAGACTGCCAGGCTGCATTTGTTAAGAGAGTCTCTGGTTGTTCATTTTATAGAAATGGAACAAACAGATTTGGTTGGGGGAGAGTGCCACTGAAGTTAGATTTAGACAATTAAAAACACAATGAAATAGCAGCTAATCATGAATTGCTCATTACTTCTCCTTGTGAAACCTAATCTTCTTTCATAGTGTTTTAAAATTTCATCATATTTATTTTCCCTTCCCAACATAACTCTGGCTACCAACAAAACATGGGGCTGGAAATTGATTCAGTAATTCAGGAAGTTAGTTTTTTTTCTATGTCCGAGGTTAATCAGTAGATTTTGTTGCATGTGGATGGATTATTCGACATGAAATGTTTTTGTTATCCTCACTGTGTTTTCTCCAGTGATGCTTGAATTGTAAAACTATAGCCAGAATGCCAAATTTCTTTGATTCAAGGAAAGTTTATGGAAACTAGCAAAAGATAGTTTGAAGTCAATGGACCTATATGATTGAAGAAGAATATAAATTTTTTTTAACTTTTTTTTATTTTAAATTTTATTTTTAAACTTTACAAAATTGTATTAGTTTTGCCAAATATCAAAATGAAAAAGAAGTTTCCATTAGAGCCTTAGACAAGGAGATGAAACATAATAATGCCTGTATGAGTCATGACAGTGATAGAACAACTTCTCATGGTCTTAGGTGCTAACATGCTTAATTTTTCTCAGTGAGTTAAAATTGATTATGTCCTCCAGAGCTGTTCTGGTGGAAGTGATAGGGTCATGGGAGAGAAGCTAGACTGCCCATCTGGAAATCTGAAGTTGGTGACATGGATTTATAGAGTTTGTAATACATGTGAAGAATCAAAGAAAAAACTGAAAATGCAGTCCTGTGTACTAGTTATGTTCCTCAGTTATTAGTCACTGACTGAACACGTAAAATGGCAGAAATGCAGATGTTCCATGGTACAATACATAAAGTGTCTTCTTATTTCCTTGTTTAACCTTTTGCCTATTCTCTGATATTCAAAAGTTTTAATACTGACCTCTAGTCAGCCTAAAATCCCCACCACAATGAAGTTTTGTTTAATTGTTGAAGACTTTCCTCTGCCTTCTTTTCTTTAAAAAGAGTCACAATCCTTGAGTCCTACTTCAGCACTTTTCTCCAGTTACAGTAAGATAGATTATCAAGCTCATATTGGATGAGCTGTCAAGAATATTGAGCCTGTATTGTGCAAATAAGTCTACAATACCAAAATGACAAAGATTGCTCCAGAAAAAGACTCACAGATTCAGGAATTTAAGGCACAAATTAATTATAAATGAAAACCATAGTTATCTAAGAAACATAATTTAGAGCATTTGATTTTGTAAAATGATAGTTGTATCTTGAAATAGGGACATGGATGACTCTTGCAACATTAACAATTCCAATATGATAAAACTGTATTTATTTCTAAGTAATAAGAATTTTACTCCAAAGCCTGTACCCAACAATGTATTCTGATTTTTTGGAAAATTGGTTTAAATTATTCTTTTTTAACTTAGTTTTAAATATTTTGATCATATTTGTAAAAATAAACTCTAATTAAAAATAGAGAATTCTTACAAAATAATATCAGGGGCTTCCCAGGTGGTGCTAGTGGTCAAGAACCTGCCTGCCAATGCACGAGATATTAGAGACATGAGTTTGATCCCTGCATCAAGAAGATCCTCTGAAGAAGGGCACGGCAACCCACTCCAGTATTCTTACCTGGAGAATCCCATGGAGTTGCAAAGGGTTGGACACAATTGAGCAACTAAAACACACATAGTGAAAGTTATAATTTGCTGGTCATGTTAATGATAAAATTAGATTTATTCTTAATTTTTATCTATAAGCACTTCAACAAAATGAGTGGAATAATCTTACAAATCCATTAGAGACTCTGTCGTTTACATTATGCTAAGAATAGATATTGCATGCTAAGTCGTTTCAGTCATGTCCAACTCTGTGCGATACTATGGACTATAGCCTGCTCGGCTTCTCTGTCCATCGAATTCTCCAGGCAAGACTACTAGAGTGAGTTGCCATTCCCTACTCTCAGGGATCTTCCTGACCCAGATATTGAACCTGGATTTCCTGCTTTGCAGGTGGATTCTTTACCATATGAGCCCCCAGGGGAGCCCAAATTTCTTAGTACAACATAAACAAACTTATGGTCACTGTATAAAAAGGTATGGCTCAGATGGTAAAGCATCTGCCTACAATGTGGGAGACCTGGGTTCGATCCCTGGGTTGGGAAGATCCTGTGGAGAAGGTAATGGCAACCCACTCCAGTACCCTTGCCTAGAAAATCCCATGGATGGAGGAGTGTGGTAGACTACAGTCCATGAGGTCGGAAGAATCAGACACGACTGAGCGACTTTCACTTCACCAGGAAAAAGTTTGCCACTGTTATCTCCAAGTCTAAAAACTGAACTCAATAGCCACTTCATAAGCATATTACACTTATGGAATTCCAGCCTAGCTCTGCATTTAAAACAGGCAATTTAAACATATTCTCTGTGGAGAAGCATAAGCCCTGAAGAGCTACTCTTTAAACTATATTTTTCCGCAGAAACTAGACTTCAAAGATATTCTGAAAAACCCATAAAGTTTCAAACCTCAGTGTCCACAAACTTCTCACTCGGCTCCCATTGACATCAATCAGAATTCTATGTGCTTGGACTGAGGGCAAAGCATAACCTTTTAAATGGCCGACAATATGTTTGAAAGGACTACAAAAATGTCTGAAACTTCAAACACTGTGAGACTTTACACTTTGAAAGGACACTTAGTTTTAAGAACTCAACAAATGTCTAAATATGCTGGGTTTTATGAGTTTAATTTCAAATTTTAAAAACTTCAGGAGAGTTTGCTTTATTTTTTTTAATTTTATTTTAATTAACTTTACAATATTTTATTGGTTTTGCCATATATCAAAATGAATCTGCCACAGGTATACATGTGTTCCCCATACTGAATCCTCCTCCCACCTCCCTCCCCATACCATCCCTCTGGGTCGTCCCAGTGCACCAGCCCCAAGCATCCAGTATCGTGCATCGAACCTGGACTGGCGACTCGTTTCCTATACGATATTATACATATTTCAATGCCATTCTCCCAAATCATCCCACCCTCTCCCTCTCCTACAGAGTCCAAAAGACTGTTCTATACATCGGTGTCTCTTTTGCTGTGTCGTACACAGGGTTATCGTTACCATCTTTCTAAATTCCATATATATGTGTTAGTGTACTGTATTGGTGTTTTCCTTTCTGGCTTACTTCACTCTGTATAATAGGCTCCAGTTTCATCCACCTCATTAGAACTGATTCAAATGTATTCTTTTTAATGGCTGAGTAATACTCCATTGTGTATATGTACCAAAGCTTTCTTATGCATTCATCTGCTGATGGACATCTAGGTTGCTTCCATGTCCTGGCTATTATAAACAGTGCTGCGATGAACATTGGGGTACACGTGTCTCTTTCCCTTCTGGTTTCCTCAGTGTGTATGCCCAGCAGTGGGATTGCTGGATCATAAGGCATGTCTATTTCCAGTTTTTTAAGGAATCTCCACACTGTTCTCCATAGTGGCTGTACTAGTTTGCATTCCCACCAACAGTGGAAGAGGGTTCCCTTTTCTCCACACCCTCTCCAGCATTTACTGCTTGTAGATTTTTGGATCGCAGCCATTCTGACTGGCGTGAAATGGTACTTCATAGTGGTTTTGATTTGCATTTCTCTGATAATGAGTGATGTTGAGCATCTTTTCATATGTTTGTTAGCCATCTGTATGTCTTCTTTGGAGAAATGTCTATTTTGTTCTTTGGCCCATTTTTTGATTAGGTCATTTATTTTTCTGGAGTTGAGCTGTAGGAGTTGCTTGTATATTTTTGAGATGAGTTGTTTGTCAGTTGCTTCATTTGCTATTATTTTCTCCCATTCTGAAGGCTGTCTTTTCCCCTTGCTTATAGTTTCCTTTGTTGTGTAGAAGCTCTTAAGTTTAATTAGGTCCCATTTGTTTATTTTTGCTTTTATTGCAACGAAAAGAATAAAATACTTAGGAATATATCTACCTGGAGAAACTAAATACCTATATATAGAAAACTATAAAACACTGGTGAAAGAAATCAAAGTGGACACTAATAGATGGAGAAATATACCATGTGCATGGATTGGAAGAATCAATATAGTGAAAATGAGTATACTACCCAAAGCAATTTATAGATTCAATGCAATCCCTATCAAGCTACCAACGGTATTCTTCACAGAGCTAGAACAAATAATTTTACAATTTGTATGGAAATACAAAAAACCTCGAATAGCCAAAGCTATTTTGAGAAAGAAGAATGGAACTGGAGGAATCAACCTGCCTGACTTCAGGCTCTACAACAAAGCCACAGTCATCAAGACAGTATGGTACTGGCACAAAGACAGAAATATAGATCAATGGAACAAAATAGAAAGCCCAGAGATAAATCCACACATCTATGGACACCTTATCTTTGACAAAGGAGGCAAGAATATACAATGGATTAAAGACAATCTCTTTAACAAGTGGTGCTGGGAAAACTGGTCAACCACTTGTAAAAGAATGAAACTAGAGCACTTTCTAACACCACACACAAAAATAAACTCAAAATGGATTAAAGATCTAAACGTAAGACCAGAAACTATAAAACTCCTAGAGGAGAACATAGGCAAAACACTCTCCGACATACATCACAGAAGGATCCTCTATGACCCACCTCCCAGAATATTGGAAATAAAAGCAAAAATAAACAAATGGGAGTTTGCTTTATAGTTTGAAGATCACAATTAGATTTAATGGAAAACATCAAAAATGTTGAAGCAATTTAGGGTGGCTCTTAAATATCTATTACTGTAATTTCTTCTCATGAAAGTTTTGATTTATTAAATAGCTAATAATAGTAAAAGGAAATTGCTGCCCAGTCATTTGAGAAAACCAAATCAACAAAATAAAAGTTCAATAATAATAAAAAATTGTAAAAACAAGAAGAGGAAAACTACATACAAAATATAAGGATATATTTACAAAATAAATATGACATATTGACTGCCATTAACTAATCATATTTTCACATAGGCTTCATGAAACTATGATGCCTCTGGCTCCCAGTGTGATGGGCCTGTGCTTATTCATCAGATGTTATAAACTTCATCGGTTAGGTACTATATTCTATAAGACATTTCCGGTGCTCTGTTTTTGCATGGAGTTATGTGGAATTCCTTTTTTATGTCTAAGTGTGAGGACTGAAGAATTGGATTTTAAGTATCTTTTTTGTAGTTTCTCTCAGATCAGGAAATTCCTTATTTAATTCTTCAGTTGGTTCAAAGGCTTTCTTATCTCCAAACAGACTATTATATGAAATGGATATATTTTCAAATAGAATGTAAGGAGAAGAAGTTTAGAAAACTTTGGAAGTGGATAAAATAGTTCAGTTCAGTTCAGTCACTCAGTCATGTCCGACTCTTTGCAACCCCATAGATTGCACCAAGCCAGGGTTCCCTGTCCATCACCAATTCCTGGAGCTTATTCAAAGTCATGTCCATTGAGTCGGTGACATCAAAACATCTCAAACTCCGTTGCCCCTTCTCTTCCTGCCTTCAATCTTTCCCAGTATCAGTGTCTTTTCCAATGAGTCAGTTCTGATTTCCTTTAGGGTGGACTGGTTGGATCTCCTTGCAGTCCAAGGGACCCTCAAGAGTCTTCTCCAACACCACAGTTCAAAAGCATCAATTATTCGGCACTCAGCTTTCTTTATAGTCCAACTCTCACATCCATACATGACTACCAGACAAACCATAGCTTTAACTAAATGGAGTTTTGTGGGCAAAGTAATGTCTTTGCTTTTTAATATGTTCTCCAGGTTGCTCATAGGTTTTCTTCCAAGAAGCAAGCATGTTTTAATTTCATGCCTGCAGTCACAATCTGCAGTGATTTTTGGAGCCCAAGAAAATAAAATCTGTCACTGTTTCCACTATTTTCCCATCTACTTGCCATGAAGTGATGGAACCAGATGCCATGATCTTTGTTTCTTGAATGTTGAGTTTTAAGCCAAGTTTTTCACTCTTCCCTTTCACTTTCATCAAGAGGCTCTTTAGTTCCTCTTCACTTTCTGCCATAAGGGTGGTGTCATGTGCATATCTGAGATTATGGATATTTCTCCAAGAAATCTTGATTTCAGCTTATGCCTCCTCCAGCCCTTCATTTTGCATGATGTACTCAGGATAGAAGTTGAATAAGCTGAGTGACAATATACAGGCTTGACATACTCCTTTCCCAATTTTGAACCAATCTGTTGTTCCATGTCTAGTTCTAACTGTTGCTTCTTGATCTGACTACAGATTTCTCAGGATGCAAGTAAGGTGGTCTATTATTTCCAACTCTTGAAGAATTTTCCACAGTTTGCTATGATCCACACAATCAAAGGCTTTGACATAGTAAATAATGTAGAAGTAGGTGTTTTTCTGGAACACTCTTGCTTTTTCTATGATCCAACGGATGTTGGCAATTTTACCTCTGTTTCCTTTGCCTTTTCTAAATCCAGCCTGAATATCTGGAAGTGTACTGTTCACCAACTATTGAAGCCTGGCCTGGATAATTTTGAGCATTATTTTGCTAGTGTGTAAGATGAGTGCAATTGTGCAGTAGCTTGAACATTCTTTGGACTTGCCTTTCTTTGGGATTGGAATGAAAACTAATCTTTTATAGTCCTGTGGCTGAAAAGGCCAGTGGAATCTTTAAAGGCAAAACATGCACTGCACTCCATGCTAAAGTTGGTCTTACCTTTATAAAGTGAAATGAAATTTTAATTTCCTAAATCTTTTTTAAGACACATTGCTCCAAAAAAATATCTCTAGAAGTATCCACTCCAATTTAATAACAAATAAGATTGGATCAAGAGAGTTTAAAATGAATTGTTAAATATTGCCATCATGTGTGGTTTATGATTTATTCAAGCTCATTAAATTTTTTTTCTTTTCTTTTTTTTGCACAAGCTGTTTATATATATATATATATATATATATATATATATATATATATATTCCTTGGTGTACTGTAGTATATTTAAGTTTATCTAAGTAGATGAATTAGGGAATGGTCACAAAATGCTTCAAATATGTGCAGTTTGCATTTTAAAACAATCAGATTCAGCTATAATTATATCATGAATTTATGGCACTTTTAACATTCTTGAACGTCCATTGTTTTACATAGTGCAGCCTCAGGTTAGATTTCCCTGAAGACATACAAGTAGTATATTTACAAGGAACTCTCAGTAAACCTGTGTCTCATAAGGAAGTATAGAAATGAGATGGACAAGGAGGAAAATTGCAGAGGATACACATATGAGTACATCTCTTCAAGGGGATTTGTTGTTGTTCAGTCACTCCGTAGTTTCCAAATCTTTGTGACCCCCATGGGCTGCAGCACACCAGGTTTCCCTGTCCTTAACCATCTCCCAGAGTTTGCTCACACTCACATCCATTGAGTTGGTGATGTCATCCAACCATCTGGTCCTCTGTCCCATTCTCTTCCTGCCTTCAATCTTTTGCAACATCAGAGTCTTTTCCAATGAGTTGGCTGTTCACATAAGGTGGCCAAAATATTGGAACTTCAGCATCAGTCCTTCTAATAGGGCTTGATTTTTGAGAACTGGCTGAATACTGAGAAAATATATCTTAAAATTATGGCTGCTGGGCAGAGGATGCTGGGGTATATGTTGTTGTTTAGTTGTGAAGTCATGCTCAACTCTTTATGACCCCATGAACTGTAGCCCACCAGGCTGCTCTATTTATGGGGTTTTTCCAGGCAAAAATTGTGAAGTGGGCAGTCTTTTCCTTTTCCAGGGGATCTTCTCCACCTAGAGATTGAAACCAGGTCTCCTGCATTGCAGGTGGATTCTTTATGAAGTGAGCCACCAGGGAAGCTCACTTTGGTACATATTCACCAAGTATTCCCCCTTATTATGTAGATCTCTCTTCAGTCATTTCCTCTCTGGCACTTTCAGTCTACCGAGAATATGGACCAAAGAAATTGCCTCTGGCCAAAGATGCATTTAGGCTGAGAGAGAGAGAGAGATGAGTCCATTTGTGTGTGTAGAAAATATCTGAAACAAACTCCCAGGACTGAGCTAAATGTGTATGGACTAGGTTACAGCATCTTTTCCAAATACTTCAAACTAGAATTATTTTGAAATGTCCATGTTTAATTAATGTTATATATGAGGCAACATTTTCACATATGTAAATTTTGTAATCAGAAAAGGAGATAAAATGGACTTTTAAGATACAAAAGAGGGTTACTACATTTTGCTTTACTCTCCTGAAATAGAAACCTTAGATGCTTGAGATAATAATTCATCTTGAAAGAAAGATGAAATGTTAAAATTGGTAAATGCAATTAGGTGATGATTATTGGAACAAAAAGCTGGTATTGTTGTGATGGAGTGTTACCAAGCAGCAGAACCAGATAACATCAGTATGAAAACACATAATTAAAAATCATCTTCCAATATAATTATTAATATCAAAATATTACTGTTTGTGTATCAGTTTATTTTATGAATTATTTTTTATGCATTTCTAGTCATTGTTTTGAATACTCTTATAATTCATGCAAGCCCATTCGCTTCAGTCAGGCCTGGCTCTTTGAGACATGATAGACTGTGGCTCTCCAGGCTCCTCTGTTCATGGGATTCTCTAGGCAAGAGTACTGGAGTGGGTTGCTACGCCCTCTTCCAGGGATCATTACAACCCAGAAATCAAGTCTACATCTCCTGCATCTCGTACATTGCAGCAAGATTCTGTACCTACTGAGCCACCTGGGAAGCTCTGTCTTATAAAACAATCAGTGTGGAAAACTCAATCCTGTTTCTAAGCTGAATTTTAAAAGTGATTTCTTTTATGATATTCATTCATATAGTAATTATATTTCCAAGTTAATTCTGTGTGTTGCTTACTACAGGGTTCATTTAGTACTATAAATATCTGGGTTAATATATTGATTCAATTTAAAGAAAGCTGTTTATCCAAATAATGAATGTTAAGTAAACAGAGAGCTTAAGATTTTCTCTTTTTTTTCCCCTTGAAGAATGATACATAAATCACATACTGAGACCATGAAGTTTGAAATATATATGAAGGTTATCTATTACTGTAAAAAATTTTTCATTGTATTACATATAATCATCTTTGATCTGCTATTGAATGTAAGTTCCTGTGCCTGACTCACATTGAGGTCAAATGCTACTGAAACGTTGGAGTTTGGAGCAGAGAAAGGTTTATTGTAGGGCCATGCATGGAGATAGGTAGCTTATGCCCCCAAAACTCCAAATGCCCCAAAGTATTCAGGGAAGCATATATAAAGATGAGGGGAGGGAAGAGGGGAGGGTCATAAGGTCTGTGATCTGTTGTGCTCAGTTCTCTGATCGGTTGATGTTGAGGTAAATGGGTGGTGTCACATTATTAATCCTTAAGCTCCATTAGGTTGGGCTCTGTGCTCATTATCATCAGTTAATTCCTTCCATTTGAAAGTGAAAGTCACTCAGTCCTTTTCGACACTTGGACCCCATGGACTCTAGAGTTCATGGAATTCTCCAGGCCAGAATACTAGAGTGGGTAGTCTTTCCCTTCTCCAGGGGATCTTCCCAACCCAGGGATTGAACCCAGGTCTCCCACATTGTAGGCAGATTCTTTACCAGCTGAGCCACAAGGGAATCCCAAGAATACTGAAGTGGTAGCCTATCCCTTCTCCAGCAGATCTTCCCGACCCAGGATTCGAACCAGGGCCTCCTCCATTGCAGGTGGATTCTTTACCAACTGAGCTATGAGGGAAGCCCTTCTTCCATTTGGTGGTGGCTTTTAGCATCTGAGCAACTCAGGACACATGCATTCCATACTATTATCAGGGTACTTCAGAGAGAAACTATAGCAGAGGGGGAGGGACTGTCTTGAGAATGCCCCATAGGATCCTCGGGCATTCAGTTCAGATAGACTTCAAAACTGACTCTGCTTTACAATAAAACCTATATAGAGAGAGTATTACTATAGAAAAATGCAGGTCATTGGATGTTTGAAACTATTTTATTGTAATATTGTTATATAGTAGTATTTTTAGAAGTTAGAAGATTAGAAATATAAATATTTAAAATATATGAAAAAATAGAACAAGTTTCTTATCTCACACATGCTTGGGAAGTACTAAACATTTTTTGAAGTGAAACATATCAATAGCTGTATTTCTTTCAACCTCAGATTGAAAGTTAACCTAAATATTTTCCTGTAAATTTGGTTTATAATCATCTAGTGATAGTTGATGCCATGTAAGTGCCCTTTATGGGGCCTTCCAGGTAGCTCAGTGGGCAAGAATCTGCCTGCAGTGAAAGAGACAGAATCCCTGTCTCCAGTGGGTTAGATCCCTGATAGACATCGATTTGATCCCTGGGTTGGGAAGATCCTCTGGAAGAGGGCATGACAACTCACTCCAGTATTCTTGCCTGGAGAATTCCTATGGACAAAGAATAGAAGGCTACAGTCCATGGGGTCACAAAGAGTCGGACATGTCTAAGCACAACTGTGTTCTTTCTTGTTTTCCGTCTGTTCAAAGAAAATTTACCTCTTCCTTTTGTAATCAGGTTAGGGTTGTAATCTTTTTCTTTTTTCCTGCTCCCCACCCCCAGGTCCCCCTGCAGCTAGAATATCCAATACAATGAAGAGAAGTGTGAGAGTGACCATCATTGTCTTATTCCTGATCTCACCAGTAACACTTAGTTCAAATTTTTCTGGAGTTCCCTGTGAAATCTGAAATGAATCCTTGTGTATAGAAGGCAAGGAGAGACTAAAGAAAGAGGCAGTCCACTCTAGATTGGTAAGTGTCAGGTTGAATGAGTAAGGAAACTTACATATGAGGCTTATCTTGGGTGCATGCAAAGCAAGCAGACTCTGTTCATGCCCACCAGAATCCTAAAAGTTTATACAGAGACTATAACTGTTCATTCACATATAACTTCTGGATGGTCTCAGCAACATATTGCCTGTCAAGACTGAGTCTTTGAAATAGCTGCTACTGTGGGAATGGTGGGCAGAACATATATTCCAAAGATAGGAGAGGAGTGAAGTGCTTCTGGTGACCCATATCCTGTTCTTGGGTCAACTGTGGTCAACTTTTCTCTCTGACGTCCTTCAATAAACCCTTGATTCTATCACCATTAACAGTTTGTTAGCCATTGAGCCATGGTAAATGGTCTGTCATGTTGGAAAATTTTCTTCTATTCCTAATTGCTAAAACATTTTATAAGGAATAGACACTGGATTTTCCCAACTGCCTTGTTTCAATTTTTAAATGATCACTTTTCTATCTTTTATTAGTTTGATAAATTACATGGATTGATTTTGTAATCAACCTTGCATTCCTTGCCTTTCAGGCTTCCCTAGTGCCTCAGACGGTAAAGAGTCTGCCCGCAGTGCTTGAGACCCAGGTTCGATCCCTGGATAGGGAAGATCCCCTGGTAAAGAAATGACTACCCACTCTAGTATTCTTGCCTGGAGAATTCCATGGACTGTAGTCCATGGGGTCACAAAGAGCAGGACATGACTGAATGACTTTGCTTCTTCTTGCATTCCTTGATTTCATTTGATGCATTATCATTTTTATGTTGTTGAAGTCGATTTACTAAAATATTCATCTGCATCTATTTTCACAAAGGCTGCTATTTTGTGACTTTTTAGATTTTTTACTTTCTGTAATCTCATGATCTAGTTTTAATAGAATGATAATTACCTCATAGGGTGAGATGGGAAATATTTTACCTTTCTAATTTTCTGGAGGAGTTTATATAGAATTAGTGTCATATCTACTTTTGATGCTTCATAAAATTTACTACTTGCACTAGTGCAAACATCTGGGTCTGGAGGTTTCCTTGTATGAATAATTTTAAATACAAGTTTAATATATTTCATAAATATACTGTCATCTTATGCATTTCTTCTTGATGTTACTTCTCTAGTTTGTGTGGTTCAAGGAATTTATACCTGTCGTATGAGCCGTCAAATTTATTGGCAAAAGCTGTTTATACTATTCCCTTTGTTATTCTTTTTTGTCTATATAATCTGTAATAAAGCACCTCTCTGATTTCAGACCTAGGTCATTTTTGCTGTCTCTCCTCTTTTTCTTCTTTCATTCTTTCCTTCCATCAGTCTAGTTAGAGGTTTATCAACTTCAGTGGTCTTTTCAAAGAAGCTTTTGGTTACACTTGTTTTTGTATTATCTAGATTTCCACTTTGGTTTTCATTATTTTCTTTTATTTACTTGGATTTAATATAGTATTTTTCCTAGGGGTTACTGAGCTGGAGGGCTCCCCTGATGTTTCTGTGGATAAAGAAACCACCTGTGATGCAGAAGACTAAGAAGACACAGGTTCCATCCTTGGGTGGGCAAGATCCCCTGGAGGTGGAAATGACAATCTACTCCAATATCCTTGCCTAAAAAATCCCATGAACCGAGGAGCCTGATGGGCTACATTCCAAAGCCTTGCAAAGATTTCCACACGAGTGAGCAACTAAGCACATTGAGCTGGAGGGTGGTGGGTCAGCTAATTAAAAAGAGTCAAAATGCAAGTTATAGTCAGGCATGTATTCACTTACTTCTGGAGTATAAGGGAGAGGCTGGGCTTCCCTAGTAGTAGCTCAGTTGGTAAAGAATTTGCCTGTAATGCAGAAGACCCTGGTTCTTCCTAAATCAGGAAGAGCTCCTGGAGAAGGGATAGGCTACCCACTCCAGTGTTCTTGGGCTTCCCTTGTGGCTCAGCTGGTAAAGAATCTGCTCACAATGCAGGAGACCTGGGTTCAATCCCTGGGTTGGAAAGTTGCTCTGGAGAAGGGAAAGGCTACCCACTCCAGTATTCTGGTTTAGAGAATTCCATAGACTGTATAAACCATGTTGCAAAGAGTCGGACATGATTCAGCAACTTTCATTTTCTTTTCAACTGCAGAAAGCCCTACTCCACACCTGGTCCTTCTTCCTCCATTTTCACCCCAACGCCAGGATTAGCACACAGGTGGAGGCCATCTCACTGCCAAGTACCCTCAAATTTAAAAACCTGCTGCAGTTTTATGGGATTTGGCATGAGGGAATGGAAGGGAGGAATTACTCTGAAGTGGAAAAGTTATAAGAACCAAGTTACAGTGTGTAAAATTGTCATCCAAGTTTCCCTCTTCTTCCCCCATAAAGAGGTCTCCCTCAGAGCTTCCTGAGGAAGGCCTCTGCAGAAAACTCCAGTTGAAGAGACCTCTAAATGGAGACACCTGAGCTAGGAATTCATCTATATATGAGAATACAGTCCTTGGGGCCTGAGTCTTTGAATGCAACTCCCTTCAGAAGCTGTAACCCACTGTTTGTGTGAGCACCATGACTGCCATGGGGTGAGTAGATTTTCCCTGGGACCTGAGGATTGTCAGGTATAACTTTTGTAATTGTATGTGATTGGGCCTGAAAAAATCATATTTGTTAAAAAAAAAAAAAAAAAAAAAAAACAACTGGAGTGCTTGATTTCCCTTGCCCTACATTTTATTATATCAGAGAAGGCAATGGCACCCTACTCCAGTACTCTTGCCTGGAAAAATCCATGAATGGAGGAGCCTGGTAGGCTGCAGTCCATGGGTTTGCTAAGAGTCAGACACGACTGAGCGACTTCACTTTCACTTTTGCTTTCATGCATTGGAGAAGGAAATGGTGACCCACTCCAGTGTTCTTGCCTGGAGAATCCCAGGGACGGGGAAGCCTGGCGGGCTTCCATCTATGGGGTTGCACAGAGTTGGACACGACTGAAGCAACTTAGCAGCAGCAGCAGCTCTGGTTATTTATTTCCAACTTTTCCTCTTTCTAATATGGTTCTTTATTGCTACAAACCCATCCTCCCACAATTATTGCTTTAGTGGCACTCCATAAATATCAATATATTTTTTAACATTTTTGTTCATAAAAAATACTCTCATTTGCCTTTTAAATTATCATTTGAGCACAGATATTTCTTTCTTGTTCTGATTTTTAGTTTAATTGCATGACTTGAGCAATGCTATATTTATGAGACTTGTTTTATGACCCAGAATATAGTCTATCTTGGCAACTGTTTTGTATATACGTGAAAGAAATCTGTAGTCAACAGTTGTTGGTTGCACATTCTAGAAAAGTGTTAATTAGGTTCAGCTGGTTGATATTTATAGTTGTGTTTTCTATATCCTTCTGATTTCTAATCTATTTATGGTTAAAGGTAAGTAATAAAATCTCAAAATATTTTTTGCAGAATTAATCTGTTTCTCTGTACAGTTCTATCAGGTTTTGTTTCTTTATGAATTTGTCATTAGGGTTGTAAACATTTAGAGTTTTTAAATACTCATGATAAATTAACTGCTTGTATAGGTGCTATTTTAAATTTAAGTGTTTTTGTTTACTTTATTTTAAAATAATTTTATAATGATTAAATATCTGGAAAAAGCAAAGCTGAAGAGTATTTCAATACTTGAATACAATTTAGTTTTAAACTTTTTGTTTCAAGATGTTTCAAGATTTTTTAAATGGAAAAATTTTCCTTAATTTAAGAAAACTTATCAACAATTAATGTAGAAGGCAACTGCACCTGGCTCCAGTACTCTTGCCTGGCAAATCCCATGGATGGAGGAGCCTGGTATGCGGTAGTCCATGGGGTCACTAACAGTCAGACACGACTGGTAGGCTTCACTTTCCTTTTTCACTTTCATGCATTGGAGAAGGAAATGACAACCCATCCAGTGTACTTGCCTGGAGAATCCAGGGATGGAGGAGCTGCCATCGATGGGGTCGCACAGAGTCAGACATGACTGAAGTGACTTAGCAGTAGCAGCAGCAGCAGCATCAATAATTAAAACATGTGTTTCTTGTAGTTTTCTGATTGATGGTGGATTAATTTGATTTCTCTGTTTGCTTAAATGAGTTGCCTCCAAGTCCTTGAAATTCTTTTTGCTCTTACTGTATCCTTTTCAATAGGTCTGTTTTTTTTTTTTAATTTTTTTTATTCAGTAGTGGTTTTACTCTTCATTGTGATTTCAAATTTGTTAATTAAATATTGTTATTTGGTTTAAAAACATTCCTTTCAGTCTTTAGTTTTGCTTTCATGTGATTATTTTGTGTATTCACCTTAATGGTTTTGTTTTACTGTATTCCTGCTTTTATTTAGCTTTTTAAGAATTAAGACCCCTCTGAAAATATTTCCTTCTTTGTTTCCTTCTATCTGACTTGTAAAAAACACATGATGTTATTTTTATTCTTTTATTCACATGTGCATGTGGTGATTTTTCTTGGCATTCTGATATTGGTTTGTTTTCTTTCCTAGTTAATATTTGACAACTGAAAACAGAGTTTTTTTTTTAATTTTTTTGCTTTGTGTTTATTGTTGATTGAGCTGAAACATTAAATGAAGAAAGCAGACAATAGTAAGGCAATGTGATTTATGAGGAAGCACAGTCTTTGTTCTTTTAATGAAACTTGATCAAATGTTCTTGAAATAAACTAATAATGTGACAGCCAGAAATCTAGTTTTAAAAAAAATTAAAAAAAAAACCCTTGAATGATCATAGATCTTTTACATATGTAATTTAAAGTCATATGTATTGTTCATCATTTTTTTTTTAATTCACTGATTTCTCTGTAGAAGCTATTCAGTCTTAAAGAGAAAGTGATAATCAGCTTATCTTATTGTCACAAAATCAGGGGACAATACCAATATTCTCAGGATCTTGCTGATGTGCCTATCCATCTTCTGGGGGTAAACAGTGGTGGGTCATAAGGCTTTTCTAATCTGTCCTTCCCCACTAACTGTTCATTTGTTTGAAGTTTTGAAGGAAGTTATATGTGAACCTAGAGCAGTTTGGGATTAGAGGTGCCAGGCCTCCATTCAGTTGAAAAGTCAAGAATAACTTTGAGTAGGCCGGTCATATACATAGCTCTCCACATCCCCAGTTCCATATTGATACAGCCAATTGTGAATTGTGCAGTACTGTTGTACTTACCATTGCTGGAGGTTGGGGGGTGTGGTGGGCGGGGACACCTTAAGTAAACTCCTGCAGTTTAAATCCGTTGAAGGGTCGATTGTGTATGATTATTTCCCTTCATCTGTTTAGGTAGTGATATTTTATCATTGCTTCACTTGTAGTTCACTTGTAAGTTTATATATCAGAGGAAAACAGTTCTTCATAGTTTCATTCTGATACCCTATCCTTCTGATGCATTTGTATTCATTTAACTTTTGGAGAAAATGCAATTGTAAAACCAGTGGAGATTGTTTTCCCACCAAAATTAATAAATAATTCACCTATCCTTAAATTCAACATACACAAGCAAGATTAGAAAAAACAACCTTATTTAGTTAATACTGGCCTAATGGTCAATGGATGTGATCTTTACTATTTGAAGTTTTCAACTTCTAAACATTGGATGAAAAAGATAGTATGTTTCATTTGCAATGTGAATTGAAATAGAATAAATAAACAATATTGCTTTAGTTATCTGTGATAATAGAGTAATAGTTGGAATAATAATTGGAATAGAAGAATAAATGGAATGTTGGGAACAATTAGAATTTTATGTTATCAGAATGGTGTTTAAAAAAATACATGGGTCTCAAACTGATTTTCAAAAACTGAACCTCAAACCAATTGTTACTTCTTGGTATGTACAGTAATCTAACATTGCCAAATATGCATTAAAAGAATTGTAGTTAAGCTTTAGTATCTGTGTAGGAGCTCA
The DNA here is from genome assembly GCF_029407905.1 of Bubalus kerabau. Classification (NCBI taxonomy): domain Eukaryota; kingdom Metazoa; phylum Chordata; class Mammalia; order Artiodactyla; family Bovidae; genus Bubalus; species Bubalus kerabau. The sequence goes on from NC_073625.1 coordinate 60,338,016, forward strand.
TGGGATGAAAAATTCAGTTCTGCCAAAGACACATCTTTAGATATTTACAAATCCAGCAATATAGTCTACAAATTGTGATCCCATTATTTTCTCACCCTAAACAGTAATGCATACAATAGTTTACCTACTGACACAGTAAATTAGTATTATCTAATCATTGGAGCCTGGAGAATCCCAGGGACAGAGGAGACGGGTAGGTTGCCATCTATGGGGTCACACAGAGTCAGACACGACTGAAGCATCTTAGCAGCAGCAGCAATCATCAGAGACAAATACACTAGTATGTTGCAGTCTTTTTTACAGACCAGGGCCTGGTGGATGGGGGTCAACGAAAAGAAAACAAAAGAGAGAGAGACTAATATTCCCTGGGTTACGTGGAAAACCAATAAAGCCCTAGAATAGGGCTTGTACCATGCATGAAGGCACAGGGCATCCTCTCGAGGAGGTCTTAAAAGCCCGGGCAGGAACGTGATCCCGGCAGGCCTCCACGCTCTAAAGAACTAGCCAGAGAGGGAAAGAAAGACACAGGCCACCTAAGTCTCTAGTGGAGCAAGGGTGCTTTATTTATGTTTGTGTGAGCTTATATATTGTTATATAAGGAAGCTTTAGGTAAAAAATAATGTTAAGCAAAGAACAAAAAACCAGACGTATAACAACTGTTACCAAAGGAATAACAAGAAATAACAATCGTCACAAGGCCAGAAGACAATCCATATCTTGAGTAAGAGGGTCATGACTAAACAGTTTTACCTTAGGGTAAAAGGTTACTTCAGGAAATCCATACATGTGTTCTGTCCCATGACCTCAGTCCTGGGAACAGCGTGTTGCTCTACTCGTTCCTGTCTACCAGGAACTGATAAGGAACAGAGGGTTCATGAGAAACAGAAAACAACATAACAGGAGTTCTAAAGTTGAATGCTCCCTGACACTACTATTTTAAGTTCTGAAAGGCAAGGGGTACTTTAGGACACAAGTCTTCAATTTTTATTATCATATAATTAATTTTTATTCACAAAATAATTTAAAACCAAGCTATATATGTGAGGTTTTTATCAGTGTGATTTATTTGTACTTTAATACCTAAAGTTTTGGACCAAATAATGCATTTTAAGCAAAATGAAATATTTTTTGCTTTCTCAGATGAGCTATTTACTAAGCTGTTCATACTCATACATTGTCTGTTTATGTGGGGAAAGTATAAGGAACTCATCATGGGTGGTTGAGAAAATAATAAACTGGGAGGAGATGGTATTGATGTGGCCATACACTCAGTGCCTATTAGGTTCTTCAGTGGGCTTTGAGATATAGCCACACTGAAGTGCAAGGCTGCCATGGCTGGCTGCTTGTTTCCTACTGCAGCCAGGTGTAATTCCTGCTATTTCTGAAATCTCTGCTCTAGAGGCATCAGTTTAACTCCAGGAAATATCTCAGATGATAGAAATGAATGTTTTCCTGCACTTTTGTACCCAAGAGGGTGAATTAATCATGCATTTCTGACTCCAATTTGAAATTCACCCTTGATAATTATCCTCTAATTTCCATAGAATACCTCCTTGAGTTGTAGGAAATATGATGTACTATGTAAAAAGTAGTGAAACTTTAAGTTGAAATTTTGGGGGAGATCAGGAAAGGGAACATGGGCACTAGTATAAAATGAAAGAAAAATCATTTTCTATCAAGGAAGATATCGAGAGATACAGGTATAGTGAAATAAACAATTAAATAACATACAAATATTTGATTGTGAAACACAAGAATATTGAATGAAAACTAACAATTTATAACACATGACTGTCTGTAATTGACCTAGATTAATTTTCATGTATAGAGTGAGGTAGGGATCCTTGTATATTTGGTAGTGTGTAAACATCTAAAACTATTTTACTCTGATCTGAAGTGTCAACTTGGAAACACGCACCTCCATATATTTGGACCCATTTCTTGTTTTTAGTAGTCAATTTGTTTCTATTTCTCTAAGCTTTCAGTAGTATTTTATTCACTGATAAGGGAAGGCCCACAGACAATTTCTTCATAAAAAAATAAGTGTTCTCCAAGAAGAATGTGCTTCTTAATGTTAACTAAGAATTATATAAGGAATTTGATAGACATCTATAGATCAAATTAGGAAGTATTTAATATTTTTACAATGTTGATTTGTTTTATCCAAGAATATAGTATATTTTTTGTTTCTCCAATGAAGGATCCCATATATTTCATAGTTTTTCCTATATGTTTTATATATTTTAATTGCCAGTTTCAATTTTAATAATCTATATCTTTGAACATCCTGTTTTCTATTTAAAGAAAATTGCCTGCGCATATCAAGTATGTGTTGTGTGCATTGTATGTATGTATATGTGAATGTGTTTAACTCAGCCTGCTGCTCTATTATCTTAAACTGTGTTCCATTATTAGTCGTGAGGAGCAAGGGAGCATGAGTCTATATATGGAAATTCATTATTGTTATATTCCCCTGTTAGTTGCTCTACTGTGTCCAGCTTTTTGTGACCCCATAGACTGTACCCTGCCAGGTGCCTCTGTCCATGGAATTCTCCAGGCCAGAATACTAGAATGGGTAGCCATCCCCTTCTCCAAGGGATCTTCCTGACCCAGGGGTTGAAACCAAGTCTCCTGCATTTCAGGCAGATCCTTTACCATCTGAGCCACCAGGGCAGTTCTTAAGTATACATAATTTTAGTATAAGTTAGAATAACTAATAACACTGTATTTTTTCATATGACATACAATTAAGATGACATACAAAAGCAGTCATTTCAATATTTCTCAGTGAAGTAGCACGTATAATAGCTTTTAAGAGAACTTTCAATAGGTGTTTCCTTTCATCCATAGTATACAAAGCAGTCTTTCATTTAGTATATTTTAGATAATATCAAACACATTTGCAATATCTGTTTAGATAACTTATGTTTTATCATTTAATTTCTTAATGTGGTAAATTATCACATTTACCACATTATAATACTTTATATTATCATATAAAGTATGATTTCTAATGTTTAAAACAACCTGTATCCAAGGAATAAATCAATTTGGTCTTGATACATAAGAGTTCTGTAAAATGCTTAATTCATTTTGTAATTTATTTAGAATAATCATTTAAAGCATAACAATACATAGAGTTGAATCTTAATTTTCTTACCTAGTATTTGTAAGAAAATTATCTTACATTCATAAATTGGTGTGGAATATTAGTGTTCATATATTAGTCTGGCAGTATTATCTCTTCATATTCCCTAGAAAAGTTTAAAGTAAAATTGGCATTATTTTGTGAATGTGTGATACATTCATAAAACATCAAAGTGGCCTGGTGAGAGTTTTATGTGTTGAATATTTTTAAAAGGATTTTATTGACTCATTTTTAATAAGTCCACTTAAGTTTTCTTGTTTTTCCAATATTTTGACAGCAGTTTTGCTAGCATTTTACTTCTACGGTTCTCAGAATTACTGTTACAATTTTAGATAAAATTCTTGTATCTGACCATTACAATGCTGGTGGATATATGTTTATATTGTTTCCTATCATATGTACCTATTTTATTCTTAATTTTAGAAGTGTAATAGTTTTCATAAAGTTTCAATGTTCAGTGTTTTTCCTTTTATATTTTAAAATTTAAATTTATTAAGTTTTGCTTTTAAATTTCCTATTCAGTTTGCGTTTATTCTGCTACATTTTTTCCAGTTACTGAGATAGATACTTAACTCCTTAGATTTGAGCTTTCTTTTCCTTTGTTTTTCCCTCCCTCCCTTTTTCTCTTCTTGTCTATTTTTAGTAAAGAACTAATTTCTCTATGTATTCTGGTATTTTATTTTGCATATAGAACCAAACCTCTTATTGATTTCAAGTGCAGGAATACTGTGGTTTGAAGTATGGTGAATCCTTGTGATCATTTGTTTAAAAAAATAATGTTTTGTTGTTAAAGGGGATAATGTTCTGTGAATTGCAATAAAGTCACTTTATTGATAGTTTTATCAAAGTCTTTTCTCACATTGCTGGTGTGTGTGTATGTGTTTTCTTGCTGTTTAAGTTACTAAAAGACTTGAAATACCTGAAACTCTCTTCTGGTTTTTTAATGATTATTGATAAATTATTACTGAATACATTTTAAAGCTCTGTTGCTAGGCACAAGCCCATCTAGTATTTTTAAAAAAAAATACTGCTTTCAATGTTTCCTCTTTTGTGTCTTGGTGTCTATCAAGCAGGGCAAAACAATGAGGGTTTTTTGTTTGAGGAATTTGGGGAATACTTTATGTGGTTCATTTTTAATTTTGGAAATTTTTCAGCACTTATGTTTTCTTATAGATCTTCTCTCTAAATGATGAACCTAACTGTATTAAAGGCCTGTTTCTAATAAATTTACTTATATTTTTCATAGTTTGTTCCCAAGCTCCAACAATACTATTTGACCTTAGTTGAATTACTTAAAATGTGTTTGGCTTAAGATCTTTATGTATAAAAGAGAATATATTCTCATAGTATTTATAATTAGTTGCAAAAATCTATGTCATCTCATTACAGATATATTTATAGTAGATAATTTTGATCTTTATCACTTGTTTATATTCAGAACAATGGGTGGAGATTTCAGATTGATCTATATAATTATTGTCTATTATATAGGATCTGGTATGAATTCACTGGGATTATCTGGTAGAGTGAGGTGAGATTTTTTCTAACTATTGTGCTATTTTCTGATATATTTTTAAAAATAACATTATTGGAAAACTGGTGTTTGCCCTACTAAACATGAGTCTTCTTTATACTTATACAATAATTATTTTAATGATAAATCCCTTCATATACTACAAATCCCATCTCTATTCATTGATTCCTTGATTTGCTTCATATAGGTCTTATATGTGATTTATATTATAAGGATGATGGGTAGAGTTAAAAAGATAGTGTTAATAGTAAAAGAAGAAAAAAGACCTATGTAACATAGTTACAGTTATAGATCATCAGGTAAATATAAAGCATCACTACTCTCTTTTTCAGTCTTGCATAATTTTGTATATTTGACTCTCAGTGGCAAATATGTGTTGGTTTCTCAAGGGATCTATTAATACAAGAGATTTTCTATCAGTGAGAGCTTAAGTTTTGGGTAAAAAATTGAAGTGTTTCACTTTATATGGTTTTCAGTTTACTTCTTCAGAAATATTTTAGTGAAAATGAATTATTTGTTTACAAAGCATTATCTAAATCTCTTTCAAATTGCAAATCTTTAATTTTGAACTCATATGGAACCTAGTTCTAGATTGAGTCAATTCAGTAGTTCTCAGTTTTTTCTATTTTAAGTTTTATAAATCTCAATTTTTTATTAACAATTAAATTGTTTATACTAGAGTTTTGAAAGTCTGTATGTATTCTCTTTACTTGAGAAAATGAAAGGAAATATTCTACAAGTATGCACGTACGGTTACTAATCATTTCTCATTGCCTTAATTTGAAATTATATTTTCCAACCTGAGTCCCTGTTTGTCTCAACTTGTTCAATTATTTTGACTATCAGATAATCAACTCCAAAATTAAGAATTTATGTGTTAATATAAATGGTAGTTGATAGCTATCACTGCAATACTAGCAAAAGAGGACAGCATTCTGATAGAATATACAAATAGCCGATTCTCTAGCATCATAGTCTTACTTTGATCTGCTTTCTTAAAGTCACTTCAATCCACATCAGACTTTTATGTCTTTTGATGTTTTTCCTCAGGGAATTCACCTCAATGTAATTAAAACTGTGTTGCTAGAGGCTTTATCCTCTGAGCCACCAGGGAAGCCCCATAATAATGTATTGCTGCTGCTGCTGCTGCTAAGTCGCATCAGTCGTGTCCGACTCTGTGCAACCCCATAGATGGAAGCCCACCAGGCTCCCCTGTCCCTGGGATTCTCCACGCAAGAACACTGGAGTGGGTTGCCATTTCCTTCACCAATGTGTGAAAGTGAAAAGTGAAAGTGAAGTCACTCAGTCGTGTCCGACTCTTAGCGACCCCATGGACTGCAGCCCACCAGGCTCCTCCGCCCATGGGATTTTCCAGGCAAGAGTACTGGAGTGGGGTGCCATCGCCTTCTCCGTAATAATGTATTACTTGCAGCTAATACTCCAAGTACTAGTTACTGTAAATTTTTAATGGTCTCCTTAAAAAATTTTTTAGTTTTTATTGAAATGTTAATTTATAATTTTAGTTTCAAGTGTACAACTTAGTGATTTGAAATTTTTGTAGTTTATACTCAATTATGAAACATTGGCTATGTTCCCTATACTGTAAAATACCCCCTTGTAGCATATATATTTTATACATAATAGTTTGTAACTCGTGATTTCCTACCATTATATTGCCCCTCCTCTCTTCCCTTTCTCCACCTGGGACCACTTGTTCTCTGTATCTGTGAGTCTATTTATTTTCCTATATTCATTAATTTCATTTATTAGATTCCACATCTCAGTGACAACACACAATATTTGTCTCTCTTTGTGTCGTCTCACTATATTAATACCTTCAAAGTGCATCCATCTTGCTGCAAATGACAAAATTTTATTCTTTTTTTTTTTTTAAGACTATGTGGTACTCTTGAGTGGTGTGTGTGTGTATGTGTGTGTGCATACATACACCAAATTTTCTTTATAAGTTCATTTGTATGTGATAACTTACTTTGCTTCTGTAGCTTGGCTATTGTAAATAGTTTTGCTATGGATATTGGTGTGCATGCATCTTTTTAAATTACTGTTTTTATTTTCTTTGAATATTTGCACTGATGGATTTACTGGCTTGTATTGTAGTTGTATTTTTAGTTTTTTGAGGAACCTTTATATTGCATTTTTCTGATTCATGATGTTGAGCATGTTTTCATGTTGAGCATTGTTTGTCCTTCCTGGAAAAATGTCCAGCCTTATCTTCTACCCTTTTAAAACTTGGTTCTTTTTTTCAAATTGTTATATGTGCTGCTTGTATACTTTGAATATTAACCCCTTATTAGTCATAGCATTTGGAAGTATTTTTCTCCCACTCAATAGGTTGTCTTTTTGTCAATAATTTTCTTTGCTATGCAAAAGCTTTTAACTTTAATTAGGCTCCATTTGTTTATTTTGGCTCTTTTGTTTACTTTCAGAGATAGGTTTGAAAAAATATTATTTTAGACTGGTGGTTGCTCCACTTTTATTTCATTTTCTGAATTGAAAAGTGACTGAAGGGCATGCAAAAAGGAGGGTTGTTTTAGGGACCACTGTTTAACTTACTGCTCAAAGTAATGGGAAAGTCTGTAATAGGTTTAAAAAAGCTCTGAAGGTATTTGAATTTTCAAAAAGCGTTCCATGATTCAAGAAAAATGACCCTATCTTTTTTACTTATTCAATATATATATTTGACAGCAACTTTACAAAGAACTGAAGTAGTGGATAAGAACGTACACCAATAAAGTATTAAACTTAAATATACAAGGATTTGGGTCTAAAGTTAAACTCCAAATACCAAAAATGATTTTTATATTCTTTTATGAGTGATAAAAAATATTTAAGGTTTCTATTTTGTATAGTTAAACAACTGAGACAAAAATAAGAAAATAATAAAACATAGATCTTAGGAAATAATACAGACCATCTGATCTTTAGGGAGTTGTGCCAGACCAAACCATCTGAATTTCCTTTGCCACTATGCTGCAATTAATATGCTAATGATAGTATAATACTGGCAGCAATAACTATATACTTTAGGATTTAGTGGGCTCTACCTGCTCATTTTGTGTCCAGCCTGATGTATAAACAGCTGAAAACTACACTTTCAGAGAGGCAAATCTGGAAATAGATGTTATATTTTGGAAGAAAATCTACCTAAAGAGCAAGTGTTTTCCTCTCAATATAAGAGGAACAGTTTAGGAAGAAATTTAAAAGAATGTTTTTCTATGATTTAGAGAGCTTTTCATTAACTTAAGCTGTTTGCATTTCTTTTCCATATTGTGTCCACAATGCCTAGAGCAATTCACCACACTGCTAGTGCCCAGGTAGTATTTTTGATGACAGCAAAATACAGATAAATATACAATAAAATGGATACTAAAGGCCACTTATACTGTGTACTAGCATAGTCAAACATATGTGATATTATATGTGTTATCAAACATATAATTGAGATATTATGGAATTATATAATGCAAACAGATTAACATGGAAATTGTTATTTTTTTATTCTGTATACATATTCATTTCTGTGTATGTCTGGGGAGATGTCTGTGAATTAAGATTCAATAAGAGTGGAGACACAAGTGAATTACATAAATTCCTAGTTTAAAAAACTTTCTAAAATGATGGGTTATAATGCTTCATTTTTTAATATGCAAATATCTAAGTACTTGTGTATGTTAGTTCTGTATGATAAGCAAAGGTGTGTCTGTGTGAAGCAAGTATCAGATCAGATCAGGTCAGTCGCTCAGTCGTGTCCGACTCTGCGACCCCATGAATTGCAGCATGCCAGGCCTCCCTGTCCATCACCAACTCTCGGAGTTCACTCAGACTCAAGTCCATTGAGTCAGGGATGCCATCCAGCCATCTCATTCTCTGTCGTCCCCTTCTCCTCCTGCCCCTAATCCCTCCCAACATCAGAGTCTTTTCCAATGAGTCAACTCTTCTCATGAGGTGGCCAAAGTACTGGAGTTTCAGCTTTAGCATCATTCCTTCCAAAAAATCCCAGGACTGATCTCCTTCAGAATGGACTGGTTGGATCTCCTTGCAGTCCAAGGGACTCTCAAGAGTCTTCTCCAACACCACAGTTCAAAAGTGTCAATTCTTCGGTGCTCAGCCTTCTTCACAGTCCAACTCTCCCATCCATACATGACCACAGGAAAAACCATAGCCTTGACTAGATGAACCTTTGTTGGCAAAGTAATGTCTCTGAATTAAACTTTCATGCAGAGATAGGATGAGTAACAAGGTAATATAGAACAAGTATAATGTGAGATGACAATGTGGGGAGTTTGGAGTATTCATCACAGAGAAATGTCAGTACTTTCCAGCTATGGGCCAAGCACAGGCTGCAGATGGACAATCTAAAATTGTATAAATCAAACAGCAAACGTTAGGGTGCATGGGTATGATTAACATGGGAACAGCACTACTGAGAGTGTTTCTGCAATGACCATTCCATCCTCAGTTTGGGTATCAGTTGCCCCCATGTGGACATTAATGTTTAAATCCTCATAGAATGATAACCTAATGTAGACAGACATACAGATGGCTAATAAGCACATGAAAAGATGCTAAACATTGCTCATTATTGGGGAAACGCAAATCAAAACTACAATGAGCTATCACCTCATACTGGTCAGAATGGCCATCATCAAAAAATCTACAAACAGTAAATGCTAGAGAGGGTATGGAGAAGAGGGAACCCTTTTGCACAACTGGTGGGAATGTAAAAACATATAGCCACTATGGAGGACAGTGTGCAGTTTCCTTAAACTAGGCATAAAAATATCTTATGACCCAACAATCCCACTACTGGACATATACCACAAGAAAACCATAATTGAAAAAGACACATGTACCCCATTGTTCATTTCAGCACTGTTTTACAATAGCTAGGACATGGAAGCAACCTAGATATCCATCAACAGATGAATGGATAAAGAAACTATGGTACATATATACAATGGGTTAGTACTCAGTCACAAAAGGGAACACTTTCGAGTCAATTCTAATGAAGTGGATGAACTTGCTCCTATTACACAAAGTGAAGTAAGCCAGAAAGAGAAAAACAAATATCATATACTAATGCATTTATATGGAATCTAGAAAGATGGTACTGATGAACCTATTTTCAGGGTAGCAATGGAGATGCAGACATAGAAAACAGACTTGTGGATACAGTAGGGGAAGGAGAAAGTGTGGTGGATGGATAGAGTAGCATGGAAACATACACATTACCTTATGTGAAATAGATAGCCAGTGAGAATTTGCTCTATGACTCAGGGAGCTCAAATTGATGCTCTATGACAACCTAGAGGGATGGGAGATTGGAGGGAGGTTCAAGATGGAGGGGGTATATGTATACCTATGGCTGATTCATGTTGATGTATGGCAGAAACCAAGACAATATTGTAAAGCATTATCCTTCAATTAAGAATAATTTTAAAAAAATATATCTAATCATTCCAATGTTCCATTTCCCAGCAGTCATCTAGCTTCATGAGGTTTTTGAAATACAGTAAGAATAAAGATATAATAAGCCATTTCTAGAGTGGTTACCTCAAACCATATTAGTTCGTACAAATGAACTAAAAGGGTATAAACGTGAAAAGCTGAATTTTTGATAGATTTCTCAGTTGAATGCATTTATAAAAAAAATCCACTTGTTTCACTTGAATTGTTTACCTGAGTATAAAAAGCAAAATTCTCACAGGAAAACATAAAATTTATACTTTTTTTGACAAAACAAAATTGGATATTCCCCATGTCCTGATCGGTTTACCTAGACTCATCTTTGACTATACAATGTTTCTGCTTCTGATTAGAGACATCTGTTAAATTTATAAATTCATGATTGCCTGCCAAGCATAACCAAGAAGGAATGCACCTGGCAGTAGGAAGGAAACTGGAAGCAATGCAAATGTGTGAACCTTCCCAGACAGCTAGAAATCTCAAACCCCAGGTCCATTAAATGTATATATAATTGGCTGAGATCACAGCTTTGTAACCTGAAGTCTGTCCACAGATGATGGACATATCAGATATTTTAATATTCATGACCAATGCCAAGAAACTTTAACTCACTTTTACATGAGAATTTAGGGGAAATTTTATACATTCCAATCTCCTTCTTTACATATTCAATATGTGTAGAAATGGTGATCTCACTGTTGAACACGATTCAGTTCAACTACAATACCCGACACAGCATTCTGGAACTTACCTCTCTGTCTTAGTAGGAATTGGGGTGGTACCCACCCCCCAGTATCACAATGGCAGATGTGTAATGTCTTTACCTAGACCTCTGAGGTGAGATTCTGTAGTATAATGAACATTTATCTTAAAAGTCACAGGCTGAGTTTAAAGCTCCTCAATAACTAAGCTTTTTCGAAACTCTTTTTTTTTCTTTTTTTAAAATTTTATTTTATTTTTAAACTTTACAATATTGTATTACTTTTGCCAAATATCAAAATGAATCCACCACAGGTATACATGTGTTCCCCATCCTGAACCCTCCTCCCTCCCCATACCATCCCTCTGGGTCGTCCCAGTGCACCAGCCCCAAGCATCCAGTATCATGCATCGAACCTGGACTGGTGACTTGTTTCATACATGATATTATACATGTTTCAATGCCATTCCCCCAAATCTTCCCACCCTCTCCCTCTACAACAGAGTCCATAAGACTGTTCTATACATCAGTGTCTCTTTTGCTGTCTCATACACAAGGTTATTGTTACCATCTTTCTAAATTTCATATATATGCATTAGTATACTGTATTGATGTTTTTCTTTCTGGCTTACTTCACTCTGTAAGACTCTTTGAGGTGTGCATTAATGGCAATATTTATTCATCTTTAATAACTAGTTAAGAAATAAGGGGCTTCCCTGGAAGCTCATATGGTAAAGAATCTGCTTGCAATACAGGAGTCCTGGGTTCAATCTCTGCATTGGGAAGATCCCCTGAAGAAGGAAATGGGAACCTACTCCAGTATTCTCACCTGGTGAATCCAATGGACAGAGGAACCTGGAGGCCTACAATCCATAAAGAGTGAGACACTACTGAAACAAGTTAGCACTAGCACTAGCAAGAAAGATATGATACCATTGGACATGTTACAGACACATATATACCCACACAGTGGTCAAAACAAATTCTTTCTGACTTTACTCTGTGACAGGCTCTAGATCCATCCACGTCTCTACAAATGACCTAATTCTCTTCCATTTTGGGGGCTAATATTACATTGTGTGTGTGTGTACATATGTATATACCACATCCTCATTATCCATTCATCTGTTGATGTACATTTATATTGTGTATGTGGAAGCTAGAAAAATGGTACTTGTCAGCAAGACAGGAATGGAGATGCAACGTATAATGGATGTTTGGACATGATGTGGGGGAAGGGGGCTGGGATGAATTGGAAGATTAAGATTGGCATATATACACTACTATGTAAAATAACTTTCCTTCCAAGGAGTAAGTGTCTTTTAATTTCATGGCTGCAATCACCATCTGCAGTGACTTTGGAGCCCAAAAAAATAAAGTCAGCCACTGTTTCCACTGCTTCCCCATCTATTTGTCATGAAGCGATGAGACCAAAAGCCATGATCTTAGTTTTCTGAATGTTGAGCTTTAAGCCAACTTTTTCACTCTCTTTCACTTTCATCAGAAAGCTCTTTAGTTCTTCTTCACTTTCTCCCATAAGGGTGGTGACATCTGCATATCTGAAGTTATTGATATTCTTCCCGGCAATCTTGATTCCAGCTTGTGCTTCACCCAGCCCAGCGTTTCTCATGATGTACTCTGCATATAAGTTAAATAAGCAGGGTGACAATATACAGTCTTGGCATACTCCTTTTCCTATTTGGAACCAGTCTGTTGTTCCATGTCCAGTTCTAACTGTTGCTTCCTGACCTGCATACAGGTTTCTCAAGAGGCAGGTCAGGTGGTCTGGTATTCCCATCTCTTTCAGAATTTTCCACAGCTTATTGTGATCCACACAGTCAAAGACTTTGGCATAGTAAATAAAGCAGAAATAGATGTTTTTCTGGAACTCTCTTGCTTTTTCCATGATCCAGCGGATGTTGGCTATTTGATCTCTTGTTCTTCTGCCTTTTCTAAAACCAGCTTGAACATCTGGAAGTTCACGGTTCATGTATTGCTGAAGCCTGGCTTGGAGAATTTTGAGCATTCCTTTACCAGCGTAGGAGATGAGTGCAATTGTGTGGTACTTTGAGCATTCTTTGGCATTGCCTTTCTTTAGGATTGGAATGAAAACTGACCTTTTCCAGTCCTGTGGCCACTGCTGAGGTTTCCAAATTTGCTGGCATATTGAGTGCAGCACTTTCAATGCATCATCTTTCAGGATTTGAAATAGCTCAACTGAAATTCCATCACCTCCACTAGCTTTATTGGTAGTGATATTTCCTAAGGCCCACTTGACTTCACATTCCAGTATGTCTGGCTCTAGGTGAGTGATCACACCATCAAGATTATCTGGGTTGTGCAGATCTTTTTCTTACAGTTTTTCTGTGTATTCTTGCCACCTCTTCTTAATCTCTTCTCCTTCTGTTAGCTGCCTACAATTTCTGTCCTTTACTGTGCCCTTATTTGCATGAAATGTTCCTTAGTATCTCTAGTTTACTTGAAGAGATCTCTAGTCTTTCCCTTTCTATTTTCTTCTATGACCAACCTAGACAGCATATTAAAAAGCAGAGACATTACTTTGCCAACAAAGGTCCGTCTAGTCAAGGCTATGGTTTTTCCAGTGGTCATGTATGGATGTGAGAGTTTGACTGTAAAGAAAGCTGAGCTCTGAAGAATTGATGCTTTTGAACTGTGGTGTTGGAGAAAACTCTTGAGAGTCCCTTGGACTGCAAGGAGATCCAACCAGTCCATTCTAAAGGAGATCAGTCCTGGGTGTTCATTGGAAAGATTGATGTTGAAGCTTAAACTCCAATACTTTGACCACCTGATGTGAAGAGCTGACTCAGAGTCTTGATAAAAGTGTCAATGCAGGAATCCCACTCCTGGGAAGCGAACAGAATCACCTGATGGGACCTGCAAAGTGTATCTGGACAATAATGTTGGAGTTACTTGAGGTGGCAGGAAGGATGCCTATGTTCTGATGTGCCTGGGTGAGTAGCTAAGCCAGCCAAGGAAAGGTTGGATGATTGAAAAACAAAGGATTCTTGGTTAATCTGAAGACATCATATGGGAAATAAAAATCTTTTAACAAATAATCTCTTGGACCTTGAGCCACATAAATCCCCTGAAAAGTGCATTTTTTCCAGCAAAATTTTGTTGGGGGTTATGTTATTGAGGAACTGAGATGAATATATGGGAAAAGTTATTTAATGACATAGAAATCTAAAGACCTGCAAGGAGACTTAAAAATCCCAACCCTTGTTACAAATTTTTAAAAGATATGTGGAATTATCAAAGTGCACATGAATCAAGTTTTAATATGCTATATGATGGGTGGATGAGGCTGTCCATTGTACCATTTCTTTCTTTGAATTCTCAGGCATGGTTTGGCATTGCAAAAACTGTGTCATTAACAAATTCAATAAAAAGTAAATATATGGGGAAAAAAAAGACCCTGATTTTGGGAAAGATTGAGGGCAGGAGGAGAAGGGGATGACAGAGGATGAGATGGTTAGATGGCATCCCCGACTCGATGGACATGGGTTTGGGTGGACTCCGGGAGTTGGTGATGGACAGGGAGGCCTGGCATGCTGGGGTTCATGGGCTCGCAAAAGAGTCGGACATAACTGAGCGACTGAACTGAACTGATATGTAAAGTAGCTTGTGGGAACCTGCGTATAGAACAGGAAACTTAGCTCAGTGCTCTGTGGTGACTAAGATGGGTGGCGTGGAGGGGGAAGGGAGGTCCATGAAGGAGGAGATATATACACATATACATATAACTGATTCACTTCATTATGCAGTAGAAACCAACACAACATTGTAAAGTAACTATAATACAATTATGTAAAGTTTAAAAAATTAAATTAAAAAAAAATAAAGTAACTATATCCCTTTTACAATAAAAATAATCTCTCTCAATCAGATAGAAGAACTGTCCTGACTTCCTTTTTCTCCTCATCGTATTTTGTGGAATCATCATGTCCCACACTGGAAGAATTATTCTTTCTCAGTGTAAAAATAGTCATGTTGTCTGGTGGTGGTTGTATGACTGAAACTTTAACAAATCCCATTAAAGTAGGGAAGAAAGAAGAGTCTAAATGCAAAATGTTCCCATTCAGTCAGGAAAGCCTTTTGGTTACTTTATGCATGCAGCATTTAAGATATAAAAAGCTGGTCTATTGCTTCCTAAAAAAAAAAATGCTAGATGGAGAAACAGAATTCATCCTTTAGGGAAGGAGAAACTGCTAGTAGATAAGAACTTTAGCCATGAAGGTACCTTTACACCAGGAATTGCTTTTGCAGTATTAAAGTAAAATTAAGAAAACCATTTTGTAAGAAAAAGTACAAGTTGGAGGTAAGAAGAAAAAATAGAAATTGAAAAAAGTTACTATAATAAAATGACTCTTCTCAAAACTCTGCTTCCATTTTTAACTTTTCAAAAATTTTTGTTTATTTTTACTTGAAGGACAATTACAACATTGTGTTGGTTTTCCAGAGGTATACATATGTACGCCTCCTTGTGAGCCTCCCTCTCACCTCCCACCCCATCCCACCCCTCTACTTCCTCTTCATGGTGTTGCCCAGGTGGCCCTAGTGGTAAAAAATCCTCCTGCCAATGCAGGAGATACGAGAGATGCAGGTTCAATCCCTCCATTGGGAAGGTCCCCTGCAGGAGATGGCAACCCACTCCAGTATTCTTCCTTTTCATGAATGTCTGATAATAGTTAAATCACAATTAAATAATTTACCTACATTGGTTATATCTGGGTAGATGTTATGAGTAAATATTTTTGCATCCTGTAAAGAAAGAAGAAAGTACTAGTTTTGAAAATGTTTATAATAGGCTAATTAGAGAAATCATGTCTGCTTATTTCTCTTTAGCACAAAGTTAAAAGATAACTTCATCAGTAATATTAATTATTAAATCCATTTCTGAAGTGCAGCTTGAATGTTTGGATCAGAAAACAGCTATTCTAACTGCTCCTGCTATCTAATTCTGACCCACTGGATGAAATCCAAAGCTCCATGAGACTTATCATCATTTTAAGACAATAAAACTTTCTTAAGTCACTTAATTCCAAGAAAGTTTAATAATTTGCTATGTCCACTTTAGGGTAATATCATAATTCTGAACTTCAGGTTTTGAAATTTTCCTCTTAAACCCAGAAAACTCTGCTCAAATAGACTGTTGAAAATGGATGTTACAGTTCATCTTTAACCCCACCACAGCACACCTTTTCTAGCTCCGTTTGACTTCTTTAGTTGGTGAATGAGAGAGTAGGGAGTAGGAAGACAGGAGAAAAACTATTTGAGAGTCTAGAGATACTGAAGTTAAAAAAAAAAAAGTACAAGATATCAGTCAAAAGTGGGCCTATGAGTTTTAGACCCAGTGGGGAAGCCAGTGAGTTTGGAGCAGAGTCAGTTTGAGTGAAATAATGTAGACAGGTAATGTTGATCAAATTGCAAGCAAGATGCATAAGAAAAAAGAGTGATGGGCCACATCCCCCACAGATTCTGAGATTTAATAGGAATAGGGCTTGGCATTTGAAAATGTTTTAGACCTCCCATTAGCTTACTATACAGCCAAATGTGAGTACCACTGTTAAAGGATTCTGCCAGCTGCTGTAACTCTGAGAAAACTAAAGATTACTCAAGTGATCTCATCTCAATTGTGTTTTTAAAGTTTCCTTTCTACTACTGTTCTGATGAAAAGCAGTATGGGACTCAAGGGCTTCCCTGGTGGCTTAGTGGTAAAGAATCTGCCTGCAATGCAGGAGACCAGGATTCTATCCCTAGGTCAGGAAGATGCTCTGGAAAAGGGAATGGCAACCCACTTCAGTATTCTTGCCTGGAGGGTTCCATGAGAGAGGAGCCACCTGGCAGGCTACAGTCCATGGGGTTGCAAAGAGTTGGACACGACTGAGTAAGACTTCACTTTAGTAGGGACTCAGGGATAGGACAGGGAGACCAGTTAAGTGGCTATGGCAAAATTCTACATGAGGATGAAGGTTGTATCAAGATGATATGGAGAATTGGGGAGAAGTTGTTGAATATGTTCTAACTGTAGACCTGACAGGATATGCTGGCAAATTAAATATGAGATATGACTTGAAATTTTGTGGTCTGTGCAACCAGAAGAATGAGGTTGTTCTTTGCTAAGATGTATATAAACTCAAAAGACAGGCATACAGAAAGTGATTTTAATATTTTTAAGTCAGACAGGGATGGAAAGGTATTTAGGTTTGGGGTAGTACCCTTAAAAGCAGTCAGAAATGCAGCTGTACTTAAATTCTTCAGTGGTGGAGGTGGAGGCCAAGGCAGCCATTTCACTGGGAACACTCAGATGTGTGATCCCTTCTTGAATTTTCCTGGAGGAGCCAGAAAGTTTGAGGAGTAGCAGCTTAAATAGAACTCTCTCTGAACTATTGCTGAAGAAACTGCAGAGGCCATGATAGCTGTAGCTAACTCAAGCCCATGCAGACTGTCTCTTACAAAACTCTCACACCTAGGCATAGTACTTGAGAGAGAGGGAATAGAGCTTTGGATCACTTTGTAGAAGTTGTTACTTTCTGAACAGAGCTATCAATAGATTCTGCTCCAGGCAGAACTTTTCTATCTACAATGCGTGGATTTAGCCTTAAGAATGAACTGAAACTTTTTGTGCACTCCCCCATCCAGTCTTTATGCAATTGACTCTCTCTCCCTTGTCTCCTTAAAGACTGATTCAGTTTTTCCAGATTTTTGAGATGAACATAAAACCTTTCATCAACAGCTACTCTTAATAGAGAGTGCAGGACATAAAAGGTCCACTTGTATTGAAAATTTTGCATCTGCTATCCATGAGGACTCTTTCACAATTCTGTGGTAAAGAGTAATAGAAGACTCACTTTCATTCACCTTCTTGCAGGGCAAATGTGGTGGTGTCATGGTGAATTTGGAAACTTGCAGGAGTTGACGCACATTGACTTGGGAGCTCTGCCAAAATGAAAATTGCAAAAGATTTAATTTAATATATTGTTACATGAACATAGTTCTTTTATTTTACTTATGTCACTTGACCTTCATAATGGCTTATAAGTCAAGTATGACAGATATTTATTATTCTCATTTAATAGAGATGAAAATTGGAGTCAGAAGTTCAATGACTTGCTTCAGGTAATATACCAGAAAATGAAGAAATCGTATTTGAACTCAGATTTTTTTATTTCAGAAAATATTCTCCAATAACACAGGGATGCTCTGTTTTCTACTTTTTTCCCTTAAAAGTAAATCACATAACCATTCCTTTCAAAAGAGTAATAATCTTGTGTTCTTAGTACCATTATATATATTTTCTTTACTGCAGTGCTGTTCAAACATATACATGCATCCTAGGTGATGTAAAATTTTAAAGCTTATGTCTCTCAGGTGTTTATAAAACAATAAAATTATAAAATTTAACTCAAACTTAATGGTATTTTGCATCTTGCAATGAGAGAGCAACTTTAATTTTCTGCAATAACATTAATAAAACCTGGATAAAAGATTAAGATACTTTAAGAACAGTAATAACATGTCATAAACTAGAAGTTTACATTCAAACACACTAGTTAAAATTCACACATGACTTTTAGTCACAGGATACCATGCACAATGAAGTATATAGAGTCAAAGTCAGTCTTACTTAAGTCAAAGAGTAAAGTTTGAGGCAAAAGGAAGAATGAGAAAGTTAAAACTGAGATCCCATGAAAGGGGGGTTCATAGAAGGAAAGCTTCATAAACCCTGTTCAAATTACTGATATGATCCCACAATGTGTATCTTCGAAGGAGAGTCTAAGGTCCCAGCTAATGACAACAGCTGGGAAGATTAAGGAACAGAAAAGTTTCTGCTGTTGCCACCTTCCTTTAGGAAAAAGTTTGACAAATATTTGAGTTAACTCAAAATGAGTTGTCCACTAGAATAAAACACATTATTTAAAGGAAGATAAGCATCAGTCTTCAGTGCATTATGTATATCTAGTACTTGAACAACAGTTACTAGTCGTGTAAAATATATGGAAATGTGACCCACTGGCAAGAATAAAAACATTGAAAGCAACCACAGGATGACCAAGTGGTTGGATTTAGGAGACAAATTTCAGGCAATTATTTTTAATACATTCAAGAACTCAAAATGTTTCTTACATTCAGAATCTTGTGAGGGAAAATATTTGTACCAGCTGAATATTATTTTAGTCTAGAAACACAAAACAGAAGCTATCATTTCAGGAGTAAAAAATGGAAGTTCAAGAGATTCTATAAACATTAAAACATTTATTTAAAATATTATAAAAGTTTAGACTGATAAACTGAACAATTCAGAGCAAAGACAAATCTCTCATATGACAAAGCCAAACATTATATGAACTTAAACATATTAATGAGACAGAAGCTTTCATTAAAAACCTTCCTGGGCAGAAATTTCCAGTCCTATGTGGCTTCACTGACAAATTTTACCTCTATGAGAAGATTGTTATGCTTTTGTAAAGACAATCGAAACTGAAGAAATAGCTGCTGCTGCTGTTAAGTCGCTTCAGTCGTGTCCGACTCTGTGAGACCCCAAAGACGGCAGCCCACCAGGCTCCCCCGTCCCTGGGATTCTCCAGGCAAGTTCACTGGAGTGGGTTGCCATTTCCTTCTCCAATTCATGAAAGTGAAAAGTGAAAGTTAAGTCACTCAGTCATGTCCGACTCTTCGTGAACCCTTGGACTGCAGCTTACCAGGCTCCTCGTCCATGGGATTTTCCAGGCAAGAGTACTGGAGTGGGGTGCCATTGCCTTCTCTGGAAATAGTTGCTAGCACACACAAGTAAGATTAATAAAAAAGCCATACAGACTACAGGGGAATAAATAAAACTATCACGATGTAGGTAACATAATTTATGAGGAAAATTCATAAGAAATCTACCAAAGAACTAGCAAGTTTAATAAGTTTGCATCAGGTCTTCCCAGGTGGGACTAGTGGTAAAGAACTCACTTGCCAATGCAGGGGACATAAGACATGTGAGTTCAATCCCTGGGTCAGGAAGATTCCCTGGAGGAGGGCATGGCAACTCACACCAGTATTCTTGCCTGGAGAATCCCATGGACAGAGGAGCCTGATGGGCTACAGTCCACAGGGCCACAAAGAGTCAAACATGACTGAAACAACTTAGCACACAGCAGGAACAGACCTATTAATAGATGTATGACTCTTCAATGAAAAATAGAAAATGTTGCTGGGAAAAATTAAAGAAGAAAATAGAATGTCATGCATTGCTTATGGGTTAGATGATGTGATGTTAAATTTTAATTATTTCAAAATTTCTGTATAGGTTAAAGTTGCTTCTCTCCCTTTTCTATAGACTTTTAAATAAAAACTGACAATGTTATCCTAAATTTGTCAAAACTTACATGCCTCTCTACCTCATTTGGATATCTTATTAACCTCTTTCCAGTTCACTAATTCTTCTGTTGAATCTGAGACATAACTCAGCTCTAAAATTCTTAATTTCAATTAATTTATTTTCAGTTTTAGCATTTCCATGTGCCTCATTTTGTTGTATCATGAAAAACAATATTTCCTCTTTATTTCCTTTATTTCAAGGTTTCTCAATTTCAGGACTAACAGTATTTGGGAATGAGTTATTCTTTGTTGTGGAAGAGTTTTCCCCTGCAATGTAACATATTCAGCAGAATCTGTAACCTCTGCTCAATGGATAACATAGAGGTCTCCTCTTAATTATAGTAATATGAATTTCCAGAGATTACCAAATATTCCCAAGGGGGAAAACCACCCCACTTTGAGAACCACTACTTTATTACATTTAATGTATCAATTGCAATTTTTAATTTGTCTTTTACAATTGAAGTTTTTGAAGTTTTGTGTATGTGTGCACTTATTCTAGTAGTTGGATCACTTGGTTTTTTAAAGTCTTTTTTCTTGGTTTTTGGCCACAAATATTTGAATTCAGTTTACTCTGAATATTTATTAAATGAAGTGTGTGTGTGTGTGTGCATGCTCAGTCGCTTCCATCATGTCTGCCTCTGTGCAACCCCGTGAACTGTAGCCCGCCAGCCTCCTCTGTCCTTGGAATTCTCCAGGCAAGAATACTGCAGTGGGTTATGATGCCCTCCTCCAGGGGATCTTTCATATCCAGGTATCAAACTCATGTCTCCTGCATTGCAGGTGGATTCGGTACCCACTAAGCCACCTGAGAAGCCCTAAACAAGCATACTATTATTTTATTAAAAAATATATAAATTTGGGTAAATGTAAATGTTCCTCCTAGAGGCTTCAGTCTTCTCTTTCTTCATAGTAACTTCTCGCCCCAACTGTTTCTTGAAATCCCTTTATAGTTTTAAATATTTAAAAAATCATTTTCTGTTTAATCTCAGCAAAAATGGTGTTCTGCTGCGTACTATTTCATTTTACAGAGAATCAGCATAGACTGTTGTGACTGGTTTGTATTTGATTTTAGATAAATCTCTGAGATATATAACTCCTTGCCCATGAATAAATTCTTCAGCTATATCCAATATTGTATTTATAGCACCCATTCTTTTCACAAAACCCATTCATCTTTTTGCAAGTAATTTGAATGTTATTTCCAAATCTGGTTTTTCCCTTAGATGATTTTATTTCTGCTTTTCAAGTATTTGATATACCTTTACTTCAGTTAGAATCATATTTTAACAAGAAGTGTTTAGCTTGTTTATAATTCAGTGCTCATGGGTTGCTACACTAAACCTTAATGTATTTTGTTGGGATTTTCCTTTGAGATTGTTACCTTTTTTCTCTCCCCTCCCCCCACATACAACAGAATGAATTTCACTCTGTCACAAATGGTAGAGGAATGGGAATTACTGGGCAGAATAAAATTTACAAGCCAGTCACAGAAAGTGGTAAAAAAAAAAAAAAGAAAAAGACATCTATCCTGAACCCCGCAGGCCACAGAGGGTTTGAATAATCTAATTTCAGAGTTTGGATAATCTTCTTGATAGCAGTTTTGTTAAACCTTCCAGTAGAGAGAAGTAAGCGCCTGTGGGTATCCTTTTTAAATCAGGAATGTTTTAGGGCATAGACTTTCAGTGATATCTTTATAGTTAATGTGTGCATTGTCTTTCCCAACCCTTACCTAAGCAAATCTTATTGACTCTCAGTTCTCTGGGTTTATCTCAGAAACTAGAGGGTATGAAGTAGAATTCTTCAAACCAGAAGTTAGGCACATATTTCTGAAATAATTCAATACTATTGATGATAATGTACAGTGTCTGTCAGTGGATATATATTTTTATGTGATAAAATGATACTTCAAATGTACATTATGTTGAATAATCTGTTTTTATTCACCTTCAATAGTTTTGACTTTATCTTGGTGTTAATATTTTTGGTACCTTTGAGGAGATAGTTTTTATAAGTTTCCATACTGAGATAGAAAATAGCTAGTGAGATGTTTGTTGCCCTCTTTAGACTCTTAGAACATTTCAAGTTATCAATGTTTGCATAGACCTATTAGAACTTCAATAGTCACTTTCCTGATGGACCTCATAAATTTAAAAAATCATTTTGCTCAAAGATTTTATTGCTAACTACTTGTTTCTTTTCAAGCATTAAAGTTAGCCAGTTACTATGCCAGGTTTGTTGTTGTTGTTAAAGGACATTAATCATCAATATTTCATAGTTAATTCATAAAGAATTGTGTTTACGCATCTTTAGTAATGAGAATTCTGTGATTACTTTGGATATTGCCTTCAAATTCACTTATGTATTCCCTGAATTAATATTTGAGTATTCACTACATATCTGTGACTTGGATAAGTAAAATAGATCAAACTCTGAATTAGATTTATATTGTTTTGAATTACTAATGAAGTAATACAGTGATAAGTGAAATATAGATTAAAATCAAGGAGAAGGTGAAACCTTTCTGGGCATCATGGGTGGTGGGATTTGTTTTCCCACTTGTTAATATAATTTAATAGTATATCAGCAGACATCCATGGGAAAACAAATGAAAGAGAAGGAATCTGTATTAGTAGGAAATAAAATTGATATATACACAAATACTTTCACTTTATACCTTACTAAAGCATAATGGAACTAAAAACTTTTGCATTTTTAATTATTTGAGTAATTCTTTTTTTTTTTTTTTTTTTTAGGAAAAACTATTAATTTGTTTGGAGAAGGCGATGGCACCCCACTCCAGTACTCTTGCCTAGAAAATCCCATGGAAGGAGGATCCTGGTAGGCTGCAGTCCATGGGGTCACGAAAAGTCGGACGCGACTGAGCGACTTCACTTTCACTTTTCACTTTCATACATTGGAGAAGGAAATGGCAACCCACTCCACAGAGTTGGACACGACTGAAGCGACTTAGCAGCAGCAGCATTAATTTGTTAAAAATGTGAACATAAGGTATACAGCATGGTATTTTGATATATAGACGTCATGAGATGATTACTGCAGTAAATCTAGTGAATGTATTTGTCTCTTCACATTGTTTGTATGTGTAATGAAAGCACCTGAAGTCTAACCTCTCAGAAAATTTCCCGGTCTACAGTAGAGCATTATTAGTTGTCAGTCAGCATGTTGCACATTAGATCTCTAAATTTATTCATCTTTCTGACATAATTGCAATTCTGTCCCCTATGACCCACCTCTGTCCATCTCCCCTAACTCCCGCTATATGTCCTTGACTTTTGTTAGAGCACATCTATAAGTGAGATTAAGCAACATTTTTCTTTATTTGTCTTATTTCATTTATGAACTCCAGGTTTATTCATGTAGTCACAAATGGCAGGATCTTTTGAAGCTGAATAATAATAAACTGAAATAGACTTAAAAGTATAATCAATGAAGATTTTATGTACTGTATGAAAGTTGGTATTTAATTTGAGGCGAAGGATATAAAAGAATTGTGGGGCTATTAAAATTGCACTAGAGTTATTTGAGTTGCATGTTTTTCACATCAGTTTTACACAGCCATACCCTTATCATGAGATGACACAGCTTCATAATTCATTTTCTGTTTATAGATAAGTGTATTAGCTTAAAATAATCCTAGTTTGCATGGAAATATCTTCCATTTAAAAACTAAGAGAGGCAGAAATAATAATCTGATTTTCTTAAAATATTTCTTTTTTTTTATTTATTTATTTATTTTTTTTTTTGAAATCAACATCTGCCTTTTAATAATGACTGGATTTAGGTGTAATTCCGCAAAGGAAGAAAGGTCCATGACAGCAGTGAAGCTTTTCTACCATTAGGTGTAAGTGATCCACAATTTTAAAGAAACCTTAACTCCAGCCTATTCAAAGCAAGTGGGATCTTTTGTCTAAACACAGAGCAGGGATCACTGAGGACAGATGTACGGACTCGGGCCAGGCCTGCCCTGCAGAAGGCACATGGATAGCGCACTCAGGGCTGTAATCGACCCCTCGGAGAAACGAGACGGGCCACCAAGTGCCACACAGGCCGACCCCATGCCGACAAGACAACTCAGTAGAGAGAGCGCGCGTTCTGAACGTTCCTGAGAGCAGCCCCCACCCTGCCCCGAGGCAGAGGCCCCGCTGTCCTGCCCCAGCAGCAGGTGCAGGGCAGCTTGGGCCCCACCGGGGACCTGACCTGGGAGCCCTGGGCACCCCTCTCCGTGGGTGATTTTCTTAAAATATTTCTTAACCAAACATTTTGTAAATATTTACTTGTAGGTCTCCTAAAAAAGTCATTTCACTAATTCATTTCATATATTTGAATAGAATCATAGATGCAGATACACACACACACACACACACACACACACACACAACATATGACACATTCAAGAGAGTGTAAATCCAAACTGGTTGTCTTTAATAATTCATGTTACCATCAAATTTATTTGACATGATAAATAATTTGTCTTCTCTGAAAATGTCTAATATTAAGCCTTGCTGACATAACGTGGATATGAAATTATTTTGACTAGACTTTGTTACTGTTTTTGTTCAGTCACTCAGTCATGAGCGGCTCTTTGTGACCTCATGGACTGCAGCACACAAGGCTTTCCTGTCCTGCACTCTCTCTAGGAGTTTGCTCAAACTCATGCCCCTTGAGTCCACGATGCCATCCACCCAGCTCATCCTCTGCCATGCCCTTCTCCTCCTGCTCTTGATTAAACTTAACCTGCTTCTTTAACTTTCAAAATATTATTAATAAAGTCTATTTTTAGACTAAAACTTTTAAGAGCATTGTTTATTTACATAATTTCTTCTCAGTTATGATATATTACAGATGTTTAAGGATCAGAGTCTGGAATGTGGCCAGAGAAAGTATGATGGCAGACTGATATTTTGTGAGTTTAGGGAAAATATATTGTAACTGAATGTTTATATAAGAATATTGAAGAATTTTTTGTGACTGTTGAAAAAATTGTTGGTGACTTAATTAAGTGTATTTAGCTAATTGCTGCCAAAGGCTGGCAATTTTTTTGATGATAATTGAGTAACTTATATAAAGTTCCCTGAGAAGAAAAAATAGGTAGTATTCAATATTATAAATCTGGGGGAAAATAAAATAGAAACAAGCATAAGCTAATTGCATCAGAGAATGTAACTGTCCTTCAGTATCTTCCCATTTTTATTTTAATAGGA
Organism: Bubalus kerabau; assembly: GCF_029407905.1. Lineage (NCBI taxonomy): Eukaryota > Metazoa > Chordata > Mammalia > Artiodactyla > Bovidae > Bubalus > Bubalus kerabau. The sequence continues at coordinate 60,363,497 of NC_073625.1, forward strand.
CAACACTTTTGATCTAGAATTCTTTTTTTCATAATCAAACTGTTTCTGTGTGGGTTTTTGAGGTATAATTTATAATGTTGTTATTTTCAAGTATGCAGCAAAGTGATTCAGTTATATGTCATTTATATGTATATATCTTTAAGATTTTTTCCTATTTTAATTATTACAAAATATTGACTAGAATTTCCTGTGCTATACAGTAGATCTTTGCTTTTACCTATTTCATATATAGCAGTGTGTATATGTTAATATCAAACTCTCGATTTATCTCTTTTCCTGCCCCCTGCTATCCCCTTTGCTTGCCAAACATAGGTTGATTTTTAATATGGTAAGTCTATTTCTGTTTTGTAAATTCGTTTGTAGCAATTTTTTTTAATTGCACATGTAAGTAATATTATACAATTTTTGTCTTTCTCTGTCTGACTTAATTCACTTAGAAAGAGACTGTCTAGGTTCCTTCATGTTGCTGCACATAGCATTGTTTCCTTATTTTTTGTGGCTGAGTAATATTCCATTGGGTGAGTATGTCTGCGTGACTCTGTGTGGGGCTGTGTGTGTACCCACCTCATTTTGGACTCCTCTAATATCAAATGTGATCCACCAGGTCAGTATTTGCTGAATGTTCATCTGATTTGTTTTTTTTACCAAAAGACTTGACATTTGGTGTGTTTGTTCCCCTACCTCTTCATCCTTGAACCACAACAGCTATACAGGTTTTATAAACATGGACATCCTTTACATACTTTGCTCACCTATGAAACACTACTTATTCTGTAGATTATATTTTATTTCTGAAAGTTTCATGTGTGACCAAAGATTTTCAATGACTTAAGAAAAAGTTACTATGTCTATTAACATATTTCTGGATATTTATTATTATTAAAGATAGGTAAGAATTCTCATCTTTCTAAACCCTCATGGAAATAAAATTATCTTGTATGCATTTGTGGGGTTTTTTGGTAGTATTTAACTTTCTGTGATACTTTTGTATGCTACAAGTATTAATTATAGCTGTTTTATATAAAGGATAATAATATCACTGCCAGGTTCTGTATATTAAATCTTCAACTCAATGACAAATGCCACTTTTATATTGTGCAGAACTGTTATATCACCACCATTTTATTTCTTTACTGTCCCCTTTACTGACCTATTCATTTGTATATTTCTCTTTGTGTGTTTGGGCCACGGTGTTTGCAGTTGCTTTAAAATTGAAAAAAAGATAACTAGATAAGAAAAAGGAAAGTAGTATTTGATTTTCTTTTAGAAAATTATCTTGGGTATTAAAGGTGTATTACATTACTTGGATGCAGTCTTAAAAAGGACAAAATGAAATCTTTTCATTTCCAAGGCAAACCGTTCAATATCACAGTAATCCAAGTCTATACCCCGACCAGTAATGCTGAAGAAGCTGAAGTTGAACGGTTCTATGAAGACCTACAAGGCCTTCTAGAACTGACATGCAAAAAATATATCCTCTTCATTATAGAGGACCGGAATGCAAAATTGGGAAGTCAAGAGATACATGGAGTAACAGGCACATTTGACCTTGGAGTACAGAATGAAGCAGGTCAGAGACTAACAGAGTTTTGCCAAGAGGAAGCACTGGTCATGGCAAACACATTCTTCCAACAACACAAGAAAAGACTTTACATATGGACATCACTAGATGGTCAATACTGAAATCATGTTGACAATATTCTTAATTCAGCCAAGGATTGAGAAACTCTATACAGTCAGCAAAAACAAGACTGGGAGCTGACTATGGCACAGATCATGCACTCGTAATTGCCAAATTCAGACTTAAATTGAATAAAGTAGGAAAAACCACTAGATCATTCATGTGATCTAGTTCATGATCTAGTTCATGTGACTCATTCATGATTCATCAAATCCTTAAATCAAACCCCTTAGGATTATACAGTGGACATGATAAATAGATTCAAGGGATTAGATCTGATAGATAGAGTGCCTGAAGAAAAATGGACAGAGGTTTACGACATTGTATAGGAAGCAAGGTTCAAGATCATCCCCAAGGAAAAGAAATGCAAAAAGGCAAAATGTTTGCCTGAGGAGGCCTTTCAAATAGCTGAGAAAAGAAGAGAAGTGAAAGGCAAAGGAGAAAAGGAAAGATATACCCATTTGAATGCAGAGTTGCAAAAAATAGAGAGGAGAGATAAGAAAGCCGTCCTCATCTATCAATGCAAAGAAATAGAGGAAAACAATAGAATGGGAAAGACTAGAGATCTCTTCAAGAAAATTAGAGATACCAAGGCAATATTTCATGCAAAGATGGGCACAATAAAGGACAGAAATGTTTTGGACCTAACAGAAGCAGAAGATATTAAGAAGAGGTGGCAAGAACACACAGAAGAACTATACAAAAAAAAAAAAAAAAAAAAATCTTCAAGACCTAGATAATCACAGTGGTGTGATCACTCATCTCAAGCCAGACATCCTGGAATGTGAAGTCAAGTGGGCCTTAGGAAGCATCACTATGAAAAAAGCTAGTGGAGGTGATGGAACTACAGTTTAGCTATTTCAAATCCTAAAAGATGATGATGTGATAGTGCTGCATTCAATATGCCAGCAAAGCTGGAAAACTCAGCAGTGGCCACAGGACTGGAAAAGGTCAGTTTTCATTTCAATCCCAAAGAAAGGCAATGCCAAAGAATGTTCAAACTACCACACAATTGTACTCGTCCCACACATTAACAAAGTAATGCTCAAAATTCTCCAAGGCAGGTTTCAGCAGTACATGAACAGTGAACTACCAGATATTCGACCTGGATTTAGAAAAGCTAGGAGAACCAAAGAACAAATTACCAACATCCGCTGGATTATTGAAAAAGCAAGAGAGTTCCAGAAAAAATCTACTTTTCTTTTATTGACTGTGCCAAAGCCTTTGACTATGTGGATCACAACAAACTGTGGAAAATTCTTCAAGAGATGGGAATACCAAAAGATCTGATCTGCCTCCTGAGAAATCTGCATGCAGGTAAAGAATCAACATATAGAATTGGACATGAAACAAAAGACTGGCTCCAAATTGGGAAAGGACTACATCAAAGCTGTATATTGTCACCCTGCTTATTTAACTTATATGCAGAGTACATCATGAGAAATGCTGGGCTGAATGAAGAAGTACAAGCTGGAATCAAGATTGCCAAGAGAAATAACAATAACCTCAGATATGCAGATGACACCACCCTTATGGCAGAAAGTGAAGAAGAACTAAAGAGCCTCTTGATGAAAGTGAAAGAGGAGTGTGAAAAAGTTGGCTTAAAACTCAACATTCAGAAAACTAAGATCATGGCATCTGGTCCCATCACTTCATGGCAAATAGATGGGGAAACAATGGAAACAGTGAGAGACTATTTTTGAGGGGGGCTCCAAAATCACTTCAGATGGTGACTGCAGCCATGAAATTAAGAGACACTTGCTCCTTGGAAGCAAAGCTATGACCAATCTACACAGCATATTAAAAAGCAGAGACATTACTTTGGCAGCAAAGGTCTGTCTAGTCAAAACAATGGTTTTTCTGGTAGTCATGTATGGATGTGAGAGCTGGACTATAAAGAAAGCTGGGCATTGAAGAATTGATGCTTTTGAACTATGATGTTGGAGAAGACTCTTGAGAGTGTCTTAGACTGCAAGGAGTTCCAAACAGTTAATCCTAAAGGAAATCAGTCCTGAATATTCATTGGAAGGACTGATGCTGAAGCTGAAACTCCAATACTTAGGCCACCTGATGAGAAGAACCGACTCGTTGGAAAAGACACTGATGCTGGGAAAGATTGAAGGCAGGAGGAGAAGGGGACGACAGAGGATGAGATGTTGGATGGCATCACCAAAGTGATGGACATGAGTTTAAGTAGGCTTCGGGAGTTGGTGATGGACAGGGAGGCCTGGTGTGCTGCAGTCCATGGGGCCGCAAAGAGTTGGACACGACTGAGTAACTAAACTGAACAGGGGATTCAGTCTTCAGAATATATTGTATAATTGTGAAGTCAAAATATTTGGAATTAAATGGGAATAACAGATCAGCTTATAGATATTATACAATTTATCTTGCTGACCTTCCCCCCTGGAAACATTTATTCTATTTCTGAGTGTTACTTTATATACTGAAATAAACTTTATGGTTTTATTTTCCATATGAGTCCTGATTTTTAAAGTTTTACATTTTGTAGAGTTTACTTTAAGCATGCACGGCAGTCTTTTCAATTGTTATATCACTAGTGAGCACATATCCATAATTTTTCTAAGTTGATTGTACATTGTTACATGTTCAAAAATTTATCTTGTTCCTCTCAGATGTGATTATCATCAGAGTAAATGAAATATATCTTTAAAATGATCTGGCTTTCACTGTATTATCTGAGGACCTTTATTGTGCCTCATTTTATCAGTTTTTATCAGTAGGAAATGTTTGATAGGATGAATTCTGGAATTATCGGATGTCCCTGAAGTTTTTACATCATCCAACATGTATACTAATGAGACATGTTAAGTTAATGCCTTTAAAAGGATAAAAGGTTTACATTATAAATTGAAATACTGTGTCAAAATGATTTATATCTGTTAAAAATAGCATATGGCATTTTCTTATTAATGGATCAATCATATTATTGGCCTTTATGTAAAACATTCTGTTGATTATCATGAAATTATCATTAATACTGAAAATTTTACAAAATAGAATCCTTAAGCTACCTACAACTGTGTACTTCTGTAGTATGAATTTTTTTTTTCCCCTTAAGGCTTGGATTCACCCATTCCAGTCCATTTTAGTTCGCTGATTCCTAGAATGTCAACATTCACTCTTGCCATCTCTTGTTTGACCACTTTCAGTTTGCCTTGATTCATGGACTTGACATTCCAGGTTCCTATGCCATATTGCTCTTTACAGCATCGGACCTTGCTTCCATCACCAGTCACATGCACACTGGGTATTGTTTTTGCTTTGGCTCCATCTCTTCATTCTTTCTGGAGTTATTTCTCCACTGATCTCCAGTAGCATATTGGGCACCTACTAACCTGGGGAGTTCCTCTTTCAGTATCCTATCATTTTGCCTTTTCATACTGTTCATGGGGTTCTCAAGGCAAGAATACTGAAATGGTTTGCCATTCCCTTCTCCAGTGGACCACATTCTGTCAGATCTCTCCACCATGACCCGCCTGTCTTGGGTTGCCCCACGGGCATGGCTTAGTTTCATTGAGTTAGACAAGGCTGTGGTCCTAGTGTGATTAGATTGACTAGTTTTCTGTGAGTATGGTTTCCAAACAGTCCATTCTGAAGGAGATCAGCCCTGGGATTTCTTTGAAAGGAATGATGCTAAAGCTGAAACTCCAGTACTTTGGCCACCTCATGCGAAGAGTTGACTCATTGGAAAAGACTCTGATGCTGGGAGGGATTGGGGGCAGCAGGAGAAGGGGACAACAGAGGATGAGATGGCTGGATGGCATCACTGACTCGATGGACGTGAATCTGAGTGAACTCCGGGAGTTGGTGATGGACAGGGAGGCCTGGCGTGCTGCGATTCATGGGGTCGCAAAGAGTCGGACACGACTGAGCGACTGAACTGAACTGAACTGAAGCTTGGATATTCTCATATTTCATAGTGTTTCATGTTAAAATTTATAGTTTTTTAAATAAGTTATTTTTATTTCCTTAAAATTTATTAAGGCTTGTCTTTTTCTCAGTTACTTACAACACCTGTGTGTTTTATTTTGCCTGTTCTCTGTATTATCACTTATGTGCCCTCTGTAATGCCTTTAATAATGCCTTCTGACCTCTGTATTTTGCACTCCTGTAAATGCAATTGTGTCACAATTTGGAGGGGGACTGTAGAGAGGAGTTCTGAGATCTGTCAGTCAGTTCAGCTGCTCAGTTGTGTCCAACTCTTTACAACCCCATGGACTGCAGCACGTCAGGCCTCCCTGTCCATCACCAACTCCAGGAGCTTACTCAAACTCATGTCCATTGCGTCGGTGATGCCATCCAACCATCTCATCCTCTGTTATATCCTTCTCCTCCTGCCTTCAATCTTTCCCTGCATCAGGGTCTTTTCCAATGAATCGGTTCTTTGCATCAGGTGGCCAATTATAGAAGTTTCAGCTTCAACATCAGTCCTAATGAACATTCAGGACTGATTTCCTTTAGGAAGGACTGATTGGATTTCCTTGAAGTCCAAGGGTCTCTCAAGAGTTTTCTCCAACACCACAATTCAAAAGCATCAACTCTTTGGTGCTCAGCTTTCTTTATTTTTAATATAAATTTATTTTAATTGGAGGCTAATTACTTTACAATATTGTATTGGTTTTGCCATACATCAACATAAATCCACCACGGGTGTACATGTGTTCCCCATCCTGAAACCCCTCCCACCTCCCTCCCCATACCATCCCTCTGGGTCATCCCAGTGCACCAGCCCCGAGCATCCTGTATCATGCATTGAACCTGGACTGGCGATTCATTTCACATATGATATTATACATGTTTCAATGCCATTCTCCCAAATCCATACATGGCTACTGGAAAAACTGTAGCCTTGACTAGACAGACCTTTGTTGGCAAAGTAATGTCTATGCATTTTAATATGCTGTCTAGGTTGTTCATAAATTTTCTTCCAAGGAGTAAGCATCTTTTTATTCCATGGCTGCAATCACCATCTACAGTGATTTTGGAGCCCCCAAAATAAAGTCTCCCACTGTTTCCACTGTTTCTCCATGTATTTGCCATGAAGTGATGGGACCAGATATCATGATCTTTGGTTTTTTAATGTTGAGTGTTAAGCCAGGTTTTTCACTCTCCTCTTTCAGTTTCATCAAGAGGCTCTTTAGTTCTTCACTTTCTGCTATAAGAGTTGTGTCATCTGCATATCTGAGGTTATTGATATTTCTCCTGGCAATCTTGATTCCAGCTTGTGCTTCATCCAGCCCAGCATTTCTCATGATGTACTCTGCATGTAAGTTAAATAAGCAGGATGACAATACAGCTTTGATGTACTCCTTTCCTGATTTGGAAGCAGTCTGTTGTTCCATGTCCAGTTCTAATTGTTGCTTCTTGACCTGCATTCAGATTTCTCAGGAAGTAGGTCAGGTGGTCTGGTATTCCCATCTCCGGAAGAAATTTGTACAGTTTTTTTTGTGATCCACATAGTCAGAGGCTTTGATGTAGTCAATAACACAGAAATTCTGAGATCAAGGAATCAGAATAATCATAGGGAAAACTAAATTACACTGTCCAGGAAATGGAAGAATCACACAGAAATTTCTTGTTTAAAAGAGAAATAGAACATTAACAAAATCATACTCCTGGTGTTTTCTTGGAGTACTTATTCCTATTTCAGTTGTGGTTATTTGCCGAGTCTCAGAAGGCTACTCCAACTTTAGTGGTACATTCAGAGAAGCCTCAGCAATATGGAAAACATAATAGGAAATGTAAATAGGAGTTGAGAATAAGGTTCCCATGTAAAAGGGAAGTTCACTTCCTTTGAGTATCTCTTGCCTTATATGTATGTTGGAGCAAATGATCTAAAAACTTAAGTTAAAATCTTTGGTAAATGTATGTCAATTAAAACTCACATCACCTGCAAATTGCCTTGGAGTTTAGAGACTTGGCTGCTAGCCTGCTTCTCAAATTTGGTTGGCAGCAGGGCTAACAACTTTGGGATAAAGCAAAAGTAGAGAACAAATCCAGAAATTGACTCCCTAATTCAGTGAGTCCTTAGTGAAATTACCTGAAGTGTGTCTCCTTTCTCAGTCCTAGTTTCTGCAGGCCATCCACAAGAAATTAGGGAGTAGATTTCAATTATAGATATTAGATATAGACTATGTGATCATTACTTAGTGCTGATTCTGACTTTCTGTTGGAAATGAGAAAGATTGTGCTCAGAAAACATGGTTCTCAGATATTCAGACTTTAGTCACCTGCTTTGTGTCTAGTCACATCCATCCCTTGGAGGCTCCATTCTTGTTCTTTGTGACAAAGGACTATAAAGACACTCCATATGACTTCTTCCAAGGTGAGGATAACTGATTCATATGAATTTCTCATCCGAATTAAAGTTCAACTTCATATGCATTCATTACAGAGAAGCCTTGAGCACTATTGTCCATGGGGTCACAAAACATCAGACATGATTTAGCGACTAAACAGCAGACAACAACTGACACTATAATTTCAAGTTCCCATCACCAGGGATATTGGAAACAGAATATATACAGTGACAACTTTGACTGAGGCAGTGATCTCCAGCTAGCAGGAACAATAAAGTGCTTTTGGCTCTCATTGATTCCTGTGATTAAAAGAATATACATCATTCCTAGCTTATGCTAGGTTTCTTATTTTGTCTCCTTTCTTTGTCTCCTTTTGCAAGGTCTAGGTTACCCTGGCTTTTTATATTTAATAATTCAACTTCTATTTCAATTAGCTAATATTAATGCCTTGCCTTTCTCCTGTTTAGTATGAGCACTCCTTGATCAATACTAAATTCCATCATCACCTTCCAGTATTAATTTCCTCACTCTTTTTACTTGGCTAATTATAAAATCAAATTTGTCTCCATTGCTCAGAATAGTGTGCAGGCTTAATACATATATAGAAGTTGGACATAAAATGAAAGCTTATTTTTTTTCTTCCTCTAGTTTTCATTTTGAGTCAGATTTATAAAGCTTGGGGTCTAATTTAAAGGTATAAGTAAATTTGGTTGGATAGTTTCAGTTGGATTAAAGTGTTAGAGTATCTTTAAACAACTTGTATATCTTATTTATAATGCAGTTAGTTAATACCAGGAGAGATCAATATACATTGCATGCATGGTTTAGCAGAGGGGTATTTTGTAGTCTTTTATTTTTTCCCTATATCTGTAGCTTCTAATGATTTTGGACTGATTGTAGGCTTCAGCCTTCTACAGGAAATTTTTCTGTTAAGATTGTGTTGCTAATGTTTGAATTTTTTTAGAGAGAAAATAAGTCAATTTATTTTCCAATATTTTATTTTCAATATAAAACCAAAGTACTAGTTCCTCCAGGAAGAGAAAGTAGCAGAAATTTGGAAACATATCTTGTGAACAGTGCTGAAAAGAAAGACGAAATAAAGTATCCCTGACCATTTGAAATCTAATTGTTAGGATTTTAAATCAGTAGGTTCTAATTAATCTTTTAAAAAGATTTTTTGAATCCTTTGGATGAGGAAACAACATCTATCTCTACTACTTCCCATACCATTTGTTCTGTTAGCTAGATATTTTGCAACATATGAATGAACATGTTTTTCTTTTTCATATAAATAAAATTAGTCATAAATATAATCATTTAAATCATTTCAAATGGTATTAAGCCCGTTTAATTATGATGGGTAATGATGCTACAAATCCTTAAACATATTGGTGATTTTCTTGGATAAGAATTATCTTTATTAAGGAGATAGAGTGAGAATGTAGTAAGAAGAATACCTACAGATAAAACTGTAATTATGTGCATAATCAGATCATAGAAGTTATACTTAAAACAATTTCCGAAAAAATTACACATTTTATAATGCAAATAAAGGTAGGAATGGATTTGCTTATTTCTCATAAGCTTACCTGCAAATTTCTATAATTCTTATGCCTACTTTTTAAATGTGCAATTGTAGCAAACTAAAAAGTCTTTATCAAAAGAGTCTTCTATGATTACAGTTGGATTAAATATGGTGGCAGTTTTCAAGCTCACTTGCATCAGAGAGCTTCCTAGAGATGAAAAGTATTTTAGTTCTCTCTTGGGGTTATGGAAGAATTCTCAGGTTTAGTGGTTTTAATGTTAGCCACTTAATCAGCTCATAGTTGTGAATCCGCTGGCTGGTTTGGTCAGAGCTCAGCTGAAAGCTGCTGAACTTGCCCGTGTTGTCAACTCAGGAGGTGACCTGTGCCTAGATGAGCAAGGGTGCCCTCTTTCACATGTACAGCTTTTGTAAGCTGTTGAATGGGGGTGAGAGAAGTATCTGACTTGCTCTTATAATCCAGCACGCTAGCTTGGATTTCTTCATGTAGTGATTGAATGGTTATAACAGCTGTGACACAAGACATCCCTAATACACAAGTACTTAGGACTTTACTTTTATCACATGTACTAGTAAACTGGCCAAAGAAAGTTATATGGCTATCCCAGGTGCAGGAGATGGAGCAATACACCCCACCGTTTCACAATATTCATAGAAAGGAAGGAATTTGTGGGCATTTGGTAATCAAGCACAACCATCCTCTGGCTATAATTCATTCCTGTTTCTTTCATATGGAAAATATACTCAATCTTGTCCCAGAGATTTAAATTATCTCATAAAATTCTGCCCTTAAGATTGAAGTACAAAATCTTGATCTAAATATCATATTAAAAACAGTATTGGTAGTGTTTCTACTGGGCTAGAGAGACAAATTACTTGCATTGCTCCTCCACAGATAGTACATAGAAGGATGTGCTTCTACGTATTGTAGGTGTATATTGCACCTAGGCTTTCAGCCTTCCAATTAGAGTAGGTGACAGTTTTGCCAGCTGTTTTACTACAAAATAACATGGGCCATCCGTTTCCAGCTTGCTATAATTTCCTCATTGATTTTTGTATCCTTCATGAACAGATGATTCACCATTTTTCAGTCTTGCTTAATAGTTTCTTCACTTTTTTCTAGCCATCGCCATCACTCATTCTCCAGATCAATGACATAAGTGCAACATTTCTATTAATTACATATTGCTGTATAACAACATCCAAACTGTCAATGGCATAAGACAGTAATCATGTATTTAGCTAGTTCTGTGGTGTGGCTTGGAAAGTTTTCTTCACTGTTCTCTCTTGGCAGCTTATGCAACTGGCCAGTCAGCTAATAGTTCATCACAAATTAACTAGTTACATGACCAGTATATTGTAGGCTCTTGGCAAATTGGAGGGGGCTAGGCCATGTGTCTCTTATTATTGGGGAGGATATTTAGGGCTTCTTTTTCTGGTAGTTGAAAATTAAAAACATTTTGAAATAGGGTAAAAATCAGTGCTCAAATACTTTTCAAGTTTTTGCTTTTATCATTTTGGCTAGAGTCCCATTGGCTGAAAGATTTTGAGCATAATCTTGCTGACATGTGAAATGAGTGCAATTGTACAGTAATTTGAACATTCTTTGGTATTGCCCTTCTTTGGGATTGGAATGAAAACTGATATTTCCAGTCCTGTGGTCACTGCTGAGTCTCCCAAATTTGCTGGCATAATCAGTGCAACACTTTAACAGCATCATTTTTTAAGATTTGAAATAGCTCAGCTGGAATTCAGTCACCTTCACTAGCTTTGTTCATAGTAAGGCTTCCTAAGGTGGGCTTGACTTCGGAATCCAGGATGTCTGGCTCTAGGTGAGTGACTACACCATTGTGGTTAACTGGGTCATTAAGAGCTTTTCTGTATAGTTCTGTGTTTTCTTTACACCTTTTCTTAATCTTCTGCTTCTGTTAGGTCCTTGCTGTTTTTGTCCTTTATTGTGTTTATCTTTGTATGAATTTTTCCCTTAGTATCCCCAATTTTCATAAAGAGATCTTTAGTCTTTCCCATTCTATTGTTTTCCTCTATTTCTTTGCACTGATCACTTAGGAAGGTGTTCTTATCTCTGCTTGCTATTCTTTGGAACTCTGAATTCAGATGGGTATATGTTTCATTTCTCCTTGTCTTTTGCCTCTCTTCTCTTCTCAGCTATATGTAAGGCTTCCTCAGACAACCACTTTGCCTTCTTGCATTTCTTTATCTTGGGATTGGTTTTGGTCATCACCTCCTCTACAATATTACAAACCTCCCTCCAAAGTTCTTCAGGCACTCTGTCTGCCAGACTAGTCCCTTGAATCTATCCGTCACCTCCAATGTATAATCATATTAGATTTGATTAGGTCATACCTGAATGGCCCGGTGGATTTTCCTATTTTCTTCAATTTGAGCATAAATTTTTGCAGTCACTTCATTGGAGAAGGAAATGGCAAACCCACTCCAGTGTTCTTGCCTTGAGAATCCCAGGGATGGGGGAGCCTGGTGGGCTGCTGTCTATGGGGTCGCACAGATTCTCACACGACTAAAGTGACTTAGCAGCAGCAGCAGCATGGAAAATAGTTGGGGAAAATATGGGAACAGTATCCATTTCATTTTATTGGGCTCCAAAATCAATGCAAATGGTGACTGAAGCCATGAAATTAAAAGACATTTGCTCGTTGGAAGTATAGCTATGACAAACCTAGACAGTGTATTAAAAAGCAGAGACATAACTTTGACGACAAAGATCCATATAGTCAAAGCTATGGTTTTTCCAGTAGGCATGTATGGATGTGAGAGTTGGACCATAACAAAGGCCGAATGCTGAAGAATTTGATACTTTTGAACTGTGGTGCTGGAAAAGACTCTTGAGAGTCCCTTAGCAGTGAGGACATCAAACCAGTCAGTCCTAAAGAAATCTGTCCTGAATATTCATTGGAAGGACTGACGCTGAAGTTGATGCTTCAGTATTTTGGCCACTTGATGTGAAGTGCTGACTCATTGGAAAAGCCCCTGATGCTGGGAAAAATTGAGGTCAAGAGGAGAAGGAGCTGGTAGAATGGCATCGTTGATTCAATGGAGATGAGATTGAGCAAACTCAGGGAGATGGTGATGGACAGAGAAGCCTGGCGTGCTGCAGTTCATGTGGTCGCAAAGTGTTGGACATGATTTAACAGCTGAACAATGACATTGGTTGAAAAATCACATAGCCATCACAGATTAACCATTGGAGAAAGAAACCCCACTTCTTTAAGAATGACTTTGTACTCTTGTAATCTAGCATCAAAGAATAAATAAGATGGTACTTCTTGTTCATATTTTTTTCTGTGAGCACATAGGTCCACAAAGAAGATAGGAATCACAATACATCAGGGCTCTTTTATAACTGCCATATCCACTCTCTGACTTCCCAATTCCTGTTCTTTTCATCAGTGATAAAATTTTCTTCTTCCACACTCCATAGTCTAGTGTTCTTATACATTAGTGCTTATCATTGCCAGTTGTTGCAGTCCTTAGAAGTATAGTGATCTTCTGCTATGAATTATATTTTCTCTATTTCCAGATTATTCTTTTATTCACTTGCATATGGAAATAGAACACAATATGAACTTATCTTGAATTTGGTTGCATTAACTATCACTTTTTCCACTTTTTGGTGCGCCTCAGTCGTGTCTGACTTTGTGACCCCATGGACTACAGCCTGCCAACTTTCTCTGCCCATTTTTCAGGCAGGAATACTTGTGTGGGTTGCCATTTCCTTCTCCAGGGGATCTTCCTGACCCAGGGATTAATGCTGTGTCTCCTGAATCTCCTGCATTGGCAGGTGGATTCTTTACCACTGAGCCATCTGGGAAGTTCCTTTCTACTGTTTATCCTCCCCTTGTTACTCAGCTTAGATTTTGTGGTATATTAGTATAATTACTATCTCTCAGATAACCTCAGGTTTTCAGCACTTGGCCTGAGCAAACCCCATACCTGGATAAGTGTATTTCTCTATAAACTGGTTAATACTTTATTGCATTTGAATGGGACTAACACATACATACATATATGTAGTATCTGCAATCACAGGAAATTGTCTCATTTTGAATTTGTGAACACAGACATCAGGTGTGCCCTTGTGATTGGTTAACAAAATTTTCATATTTCCTGAGGAATTCACTTAGCCAATCAGTGAACTTCTCAAATTTCTTCACTTCCCCACTCACTCAAAATTCACATTATCATAGAAACAATTTGAAGTAAATTTCTCATCTTACCAGTTTATCCAAATCTGTAGATACATCCATTCTTGCCTTCTGTTACAATGGATTCATTGTTCTCTTACATCTAAAGCCATCACCTTGTTTGTTCACTGGATCTCATGCCATTATGCCTAATCCCTGTCTTGGTAGTTATCTTATCCCTCCTACCTTAACATTTAAATTGTTTATTGGATTCTTTCTATTGCTAATTAACTTGATGTTTATACTAATACAATTTAAAATAATGTGTATGTTGCACTTTTGTCCTTCTTTATTAAAGTAAAACTGTAAGCCATACATATGTCCCTGTCTCTAAGACATATACACATATAAACTCATCATCTCTCTTGACTCTTCTCTCATTCTCTCAACCTTCGCAGTTAAACAGTCAGCAAGGTCAAATCACTGAAATCACTCTTGTCAAGCTTCCATTTTTAAAAGTCCTACAGTAAACTTGGTGCCCTTCAACAGTATTTGAAAAAGTTGATTGGTGCCTCCGTATTAAGCAGTTTCTTTACCTGATTTCTGAGATAAGGATGTTTTCTGCATTTCCATCAATACACTGCCTCCTTCTATCATCCTCCTATTAGTGTTTCTTGCCACTTTATAAATACTAAGATTCTTTGAGAATTTATCTCAGAAATGTTCTTTATTCCCTGTATTCGCTATTTTGTAGTGATATCAAATTCCCTTCAATTAAGATCTATTTCGTGATTCTTCTTGCATTCATAGAGTAAACTCCAATTTTAATTTATCCTGAAGCTTTACTTTTGTATACAACTTTTCCCTGAACATTTGCACTTGAATGTCAGTTAAATAAGCATCTTTCACAGACTTAAGAGAAAAATTTAAATTCAACATTCACATATACCTCTTTTTATCAATCTTCTATACACTAGTAAATAACCCCCCAAAATATTGGTTTAATTGAGTAAGAAAATATAAACACTCAGGGTCAGTTTTACGGTTTTACTTTATCTCCACTCTTCATGTTGGTCCTACTTCCAAAACTGACATCACATTAAATGGGTCTTCACTACCTCCACTGCTACCACTAGCCACTCTCTTGTTTAAATGACTTATGCAGCTTTCAATTGGGCTCCTTTTAATTGTTGTTCAGTCATTCAGTTATATCTGAATATCTGTGACCCCATGAACTACCACACACCAGGTTTCCCTGTCCTTCACTACCTCCCAGAGTCTGCTCAAATTCATGTCCATTGAAACAGTGATGCCTTCCAACCATCTCATCCTCTGTCGTCCCCTTCTCCTCCTGCCTTCAATCTTTCCCAACATCAGGGTCTTTTTCAGCCAGCTCTTCACATCAGGTGGCCAAAGTATTGGAGCCTCAGCTTCAGCATCAGCCCATCCAAAGAATATTCAGGCTTGATTTCCTTTAGGATTGACTGCTGTGATCTCTTTGCTGTCCAAGGGACTTGCAAGAGGCTTCTTCAGCACCATAGTTTGAAAGCAATCAATTTTTTGGCACTCAGTCTTCTTTATGGCCCAATTCTCACATCAATATATGACTACTGGAAAACCCATGACTTTGGTTATACAGACTTTGTCAGCAAAGTGATATCTGCTTATTAGTACACTGTCTAAGTTTTTCATAACTTTTCTTCCAAGGAGCAAACATCTTTTAATTTCATAACAGCAGTGACCATCCACTGTGATTTTGGAGCCCAAGAAAATAAAATCTGCCACTGTTTTCACTTTACTGAAGGCCTATTTACATCAGTTTATTTATTTATTTATTTTAGTATGTCACATACAGTGAAAGAAGAGTAAGTGAAGATAACAGAAAAACTTATTTTTCTTTATGAATCTAATGTTGTCCAGTCATTCAGTTGTGTTCAACTCTTTGAGACACCATGGACTGCAGTACATCAAGCTTCCCTGTCCTTCACTAATCCCCAGAACTTGTTCAAATTCATGTCCATTGACTTAGTGATGCTATCAAACCATCTTGTCCTCTGTCATCTGCTTCTCCTCCTGCCATCTGTCTTTACCAACATTAGAGCATTTTCTAATGACTCACCTCTTTGCATCAGGTGGCCAAAGTATTAGAGCTTCAGCTTCAGCATCAGTCCTTCCAATGAATATTTACAGTTGATTTCTTTTAGGATTGACTAGTTTGATCTTCTTGCAGTCCAAGGGACTCTCAAGAGTCTTCTTCAACACCAGAGTTCGAGAGCATCAATTCTTTTTATTTTATTTTTATTTTTTTAAATTTTATTTTATTTTTAAACTTTAAAATATTGTATTAGTTTTGCCAAATATCAATTCTTTGTCACTCAACCTTCTTTATGGTCCAACTCTCACATCCATACATGACTACTGGAAAAACCATAGCATTGACTATATGGACCTTTGTTGGGAAAGTAATGTATCTGCTTTTTAACATGTTGTCTAGGTTGGTCATAACTTTTCTTCCAAGGACCAAGAATCTTTTAATTTAATTTCAATATATTTAATAGATAACAAAAGGTAGTCCACTGGAGAAGGGATTGGCAAACCACTTCAGTATTCTTGCCTTGAGAACCCCCATGAACAGTATGAAAAGGCAAAAAGATAGGACACTGAAAGATGAACTCCTCAGGTTAGTAGGTGTCCAATATGCTACTGGAGATCTGTGGAGAAATAACTCCAGAAAGAATGAAGGGAAAGAACCAAAGCAAAAACAACACCCAGTTGTGGATGTGACTGGTGATAGAAACAAGGTCCAATGCTATAAAGAGCAATATTGCATAGGAACCTGGAATGTTAGGTCCATGAATCAAGGCAAATTGGAAGTTATCAAACAGGAGATAGCAAGAGTGAATGTCAACATTCTAGGAATCAGCAAGCTAAAATGGACTGGAATGGGTGAATTTAACTCAGATGACCGTTATATCTACTCCTTTTGGCAGGAATCCTTAGAAGAAATGGAGTGGCCATCATAGTCAACAAAAAAGTCCAAAATGCAGTACTTGGATTTAATCTCAAAAATGACAGAATGATCTCTGTTCATTTCCAAGGCAAATCATTCAATATCACAGTAATCCAAGTCTATGGCCTGACCAGTAACACTGAAAAAGCTGAAGTTGAATGGTTCTATGAAGACTTACAAGAACTTTTAGAACTAACACCCAAAAAAGATATCCTTTTCATTATAGGGGACTGGAATGCAAGAGTAGGAAGTCAAGAAACATCTGGAGTAACAGGCAAATTTGGCCTTGCAGTACAGAATGAAGCAGGGCAAAAGTTAACAGAGTTTTGTCGAGAGAAGGCATTGGCCATAGAAAACACCCACTTCCAACAACACAAGAGAAGACTCTACACATGGACATCACCAGATGGCCAACACTGAAATCAGATTGACTATATTCTTTGCAGCCAAAGATGGAGAGGCCCTATACAGTCATCTAAAACAAGACCGGGAGCTGATTGTGGCTCAGACCATAAACACCTTATTCCAAATTCAGACTGAAATTTAAGAAAGTAGGGAAAACCACTAGACCATTCAGGTATGACCTAAATCAAATCCCTTATGATTATACAGTGGAAGTGAGAAATAGATTTAAGGGGCTAGATCTGATAGACAGAGTGCTGATGAACTATGGATGGAGGTTCATGACATTGTACAGGAGACAGGGATCAAGACCATCCCCATGGAAAAGAAATGCAAAAAAGCAAAATGGCTATTTGAGGAGACCTTAAAAATAGCTGTGAAAAGAAGAGAAGTGAAAAGCAATGGAGAAAAGGAAGCATATAAGCACCTGAATGCAGACGTCCAAAGAATAGCAAGGAGAGATAAGAAAGCCTTCCTCAGTGATCAGTGCAAATAAATAGAGGAAAATACTAGAATGGGAAAGACTAGAGATCTCTTCAAGAAAATTAGAGATACGAAGGGAACATTTTATGCAAAGACGGGCTCAACAAAGGACAGAAATGATACGGACCTAATAGAAGCACAATATATTAAGAAGAGGTGGCAAGAATACACAGAACAACTATGCAAAAAAGATTTTCAGGACCCAGATAATCACGATTGTGTGATCAGTCACCTAGAGCCAGATATCCTGGAAAATGAAGTCAAGTTGGCCTTAGGAAGCATCACTATGAAGAAAGCTAGTGGAGGTAATGGAAATCCAGTTGAGCTATTTCAAATCCTAAAAGATGATGCTGTGAAAGTGCTGCACTCAATATGCCAGCAAATTTGAAAAACTCAGAAGTGGCCATGGGACTGGAAAAGTTCAGTTTTTATTCCAATCCCAAAGAAAGGCAATGCCAAAGAATGCTCAAACTACTGCACAATTGCACTCATCTCACACACTAGCAAAATAATGCTCAAAATTCTCCTAGCCAGGTTTCAGCAATACGTGAACTGTTAAATTCCAGATGTTCAAGCTGGATTAGAAAAGGCAGAGGAACAAGAGATGTTATTGCCAACATCCACTGGGTCATGGGAAAAGCAAGAGAATTCCAGAAAAACATCTATTTCTGTTTGATTGACTATGCCAAAGCCTTTGACTGTGTGGATCACAACAAACTGTGGAAAATTCTGAAAAAGATGGGAATATCAGACCGCCTCACCTGCCTCTTGAGAAACCTGTATGCAGGTCAGGAAGCAACAGTTAGAACTGGACATGCAACAACAGACTGGATCCAAATTGGAAAAGGAGTACGTCAAGGCTGTATATTATCACCCTGCTTATTTAACTTATATGCAGAGTACATCACGAGAAACGCTGGGCTGAAATAAGCAGAAGCTGGAATCAAGATTGCTGGAGAAATATCAATAACCTCAGATATGCAGATGACACCACCCTTATGGCAGAAAGTGAAGAAGAACTAAAGAGCCTCTTGATGAAAGTGAAAGAGGAGAGTGAAAAAGTTGGCTTAAAGCTCAACATTCAGAAAACTAAGATCATGGCATCCGGTCCCATCACTTCATGGCAAATAGATAGGGAAACAATGGAAACAATGGCTGATTTTATTTTGGGGGTCTTCACAATCACCACAGATGATGACTGCAGCCATGAAATTAAAAGACATTTACTCCTTGGAAGGAAAGTTATGACCAACCTAGACAGCATATTAAAAAGCAGAGACATTACTTTGCCAACAAAGGTCCGTCTAGTCAAGGCTATGGTTTTTCCAGTGGTCATGTATGGATGTGAGAGTTGGACTGTGAAGAAAGCTGAGCGCTGAAGAATTGATGCTTTTGAACTGTGGTGTTGGAGAAGACTCTTGAGAGTCCCTTGGACTGCAAGGAGATCCAACCAGTCCATCCTAAAGAAGATCATTTTTGGATATTCATTGGAAGGACTGATGTTCAAGCTGAAACTGCAATACTTTGGCCACCTGATGCATAGAGCTGACTACTTTGAAAAGATCCTGATACTTGGAAAAATTGAAGGCAAGAAGAAAAGGGAATGACAGAAGATGATATGGGTGGATGGCATCACTGACTCAATGGACATGAATTTGGGTAACTCCAGGAGTTGTTGATGGTCAGGGAGTCCTGGCATGCTGCAGTTCTTGGGGTCTCAAAGAGTCAGACACGACTGAGGAACTGAACTGAACTGAATAGATAACAGCTGAAAGTAATGATGATTTCCATCATGTTTATGTACCTGTTATGAATAGCCAACTCTTTGGAAAATACCCTGCTGTAGGAAAGATTGAAGGCACCAAGTGGGAGTCAGAGGATGACATGGTTACATAGTGTCACCATTACAATGGATATGAATTTGAGCTAACTCCCACAGATAGTGAAGGACAGGGAAGCTGGCTGCTATAGTCCATGGGGCTCCAAAGAGTTAGACATGTCTTAGGAACTGAACAACAACATCCTCATTTGTTTTTGTTTGTGTATATATGCGCCTATTATTATGTATAAGTGAAATGAATGACAGTGATCCAAGGGACAGAAGGAAAAACTAGGATAATTTTTGAAAATTCTTTGGCTGAGCTGGGTCTTAGTTGTAGCAAATGGGATGTTCAGTTGCAGCATTTTGGATATAGTTCCCTAACTAGGATTCAAACCTGAGTGTGCTACACTAAGGACACGAAGTCTTAGCCACTGGATCACCAGGGAGCTCTCAGGGATAATATTAATATAAAGTATTTACTATAAAGTCATATAGTGTTCAAACGTAGACTTGGATTAGCTGTGAATGTATACTGCAAACTCTAGGTCAACCACTAAAAAATAGAGTATAAATGATATTCTAATAAATGGGAGAAAATGAAATCATGCAAAATGTTCAAGTAAACTACAAAGGCTGGAAAGCAGTGGAAGATAAAATAGTATCTTCCACTGTTGGAAGGACAACAAATAGTAACAAATATGTTAGATACTAATCTAGCAATGTCAGTAACGACTTTGACCATCATCATTAAAAGACAGATTAATAAGAATGGATAAGAAATGAGATCAAAAGATATGTTGCCTACAAGTATTCCACTTTAAAGTAAGATACAAACTTAAAGTAATTGGAAGGAGAAAAAATGTATTAAGCTAATACCAACTGAAAGCAGGAGAAGCTATCATCATTTCAGACAGAACAAAAAACAAGGAAAATTATGATAAAGAAGGACAGTACATAAATAATGATGTAGGGGGAATATAAACATGCTAGACTTCTGTTATAACCTGTGACCAGTGAGGACTGGTGTTCATAATTAAGTATTCCATTCTTCTAGCCCTTATTGAACAACCCTAAAATTTATGCTATTCCTCAGAGGTTCCTAGAAGTAGTATGCCTTAATTGCCCCATTATGAAGAACAAATGTACTCCTTCATGCTTGGAGTGGCTTGCCCTGCATACATGCGTCAGTGATACATTTTTCTTGCCTCACATTCCTTCTCCACTCACATGCTAACCTTTTTATCAGGACTCTTTCTTTTAGTGTAACACTAAAACAATTAGTGGGCTTCCCAGATGGCTCAGTGGTAAAGAATCCCCCTGCAATGCCAGAAATGTGCATTCAATTCCTGGGTCAGGAAAATCCCCTGCAAGAGGAAATGACAACTCACTCCAGTATTCTTCCCTGAAAATATCCGTGGACAGAGGATCCTGGAGGACTACAGTCCACGAAGAGTTACAAAGAGTAAGACACGACTTAACGACTAAGTGGCAACACCAACAAAACAATTAGTAATAACCTGTTTTGTTTAGGCAAATTATGTTATTCTAGGATTCCTTAATTAGGTTTTAACTGTCACA
Source organism: Bubalus kerabau (assembly GCF_029407905.1). Taxonomy (NCBI): domain Eukaryota; kingdom Metazoa; phylum Chordata; class Mammalia; order Artiodactyla; family Bovidae; genus Bubalus; species Bubalus kerabau. Next base: position 60,384,499 of record NC_073625.1, read on the forward strand.
TTAAAGTTACTAAGATTTTTATAAGAGGTAGATTGGAATTTGGTACAGATAGAACAAGATGCATTAATTTGTACATGAAAGCATGTTATATTGATATAACATGCAATAACATGCATGCAATAACAATGGTATGCAATAACAATATGAAGGGCTATGCCGTTAGCCAACTTTCATTGACATCTATTTTAGAAGCCCAGGGGTAAAAATTGACAGGTTTAAATCAGTCAGCTATTAGTCCTCTGATAGAACAGAGACCAACTTATGAAAACCAGCCCCAGGACTTGAATGTAAATCTCTTTGAATTACAAAGGACAATGAGTGAATAGAGCCTAGAAAAAACAATCCCTTAGAATGTGTAATTTTGTATAAAAATGTTATAGTATCCTCATCTGTCAAAACTTTGTATTTGATGAAATGAACTTAACTGGAAATTAAAAACAAATAGATCTTGGGTATCAGAAATTATGCACTAGGAAGTTTGGTTTTGTATTTTTGCTGAGAAATGATGTTCACAATCACTTAGAAGGAGACAAACATGAAAGTGGAGATAGAACTACAGCAGAGACTGGCTGGATGATAAGCAGACCTACCTCTTATTCTCAATGTTTCCAAGTTGTCTTGTGGTAATAGGACTTCTGTTTAGTTTCTGTGTACTAGATATCTTATGTACTTCCATGCCCAGACCAAATATTTCTCCATAAACAATTCTTTGTTTTCCCCCAAGATATTGCTGTGCAGATATCCATGAATCCTTGTGTTGAAAATAACAGACTCTATCTTCTTACCAGGTGCCTGAATACTTCATGGAATTGAGACACTGTGCCCATTCCAATCTAATTTGAATTTATATTAACAAGAAATGTCTGTTTAATTGAACTACAGATTTTTCTTATTTCCTTAGTTGCAGGAATTATAGACATTTGAACAAATGGAAAGTGATGTGCTGAAGTTGATTGTTGCCATAAATAAAACCTGAAATTCAAGGCTTTGGTTTAGAGGTCAGAATAGTGATCCATGAGGAAGATGATAAGATATATTGGAAAGATAAAGAACCTAATGGGAGACAATTTTCTCTTTATTTCTCAATATTTCTGCATTGTCTGAGCCTTCTGAGCAAAGGAAATAGACAAACTATAATAAATATAGAGAATATCTATATCTTTACCCTGCTCTCAACTTTTGCCCCTGGAGCCATGCTCATAGTCCAGAATAATAAATCCCCTGATGCCATTTTTTTCCCCCCTCCTAGAGATATTTTGCTTACTTTCCAGAAGAAAAGATATGGTCTCTATTTCCAGAAAGGAAGTGGGCAGTTGTGCTACCAGCTCTAGAAAGATCCTCTCCTGTTCTGCACTTCCCTTGTGGCTCAGCTGGCAAAGAATCCACCTGCAATTCAGAAGACCTATGTTTGATCCCTGAGTTGGGCAGACCCCCTGGAGAAGGGAAACATTTACTCCAGTGTTCTGGCCTGGAGAAGTTCTGACATGTATAGTCCATGGGGTCACAAAGAGTCAGACACGACTGAGCGACTTTCACTTTCACCCCTTTCGTGCAACACTACTACACACATGGAAGGATAGGAAGGCCTGACACACTGCAGTCCATAGAGTCACAAAGAATTGGATACAACTTAGTGATTGAACAACAACTGCACACATAGGTGCACGTCACCTTGTGGAGGAATGTGCTTGGGAAACCAACATATGATGCTCCATTAACGGTCTGTTATCTGGTCCAGAGATGTGTTTCCTCTAAGAATATGAATATACAAACCTTAGTAGCTTCATGCTATGCAATAGCAAAGTACTTGGTAAAACTATTCCTTTTGGTATTCAGCTAAGATTTTTATCAAGTTTGCAGATTTGAGAATAGGGTTGGAAAGCAGAATGTTAGAAATATGGATTGATTATTACTGACTGTCTTTAAAGTAGAAAGAAATGAGCTCAGACAATAAGAATTGGTTTATTTGCAAACTGAAAGGACAGACAATAGAGCATGTCAAGATACTTGAAGTCTGAAAAACATGGAGAGTATCTACTGTTTTCAGAATGCAAAGAATAGGAAAGAATTGGCTCTTTATAATAAGAAAAAATGACAATGTCAAGAAATTTGATGAAAAGGATTTATAAAGTCTGCTTTGTTAAGACTTCACGTAGTAGAAATGCCATTTTAAAAGCTTCTGAATGGAAGAGCCCCTTTTATATTCAGTCCCTGCCACAAAGATGAGTTTAAGATTGTAACCTTCCTGTTCTATTTCAATGCTTCAAGATTGCCATCATTAGAGAGGGGAGGGAGGGAATGTTTGGGTCCATTTGGCTGCTGTGGCAAAATGCCACAGATTGAGTGGCTTATAAACACTGGAAATTTTTTTTTATCATTCTGAGAACTGTGAAATCCAAGATCAAGACACTTGCACATTGAGTGTCTCAAAAGGACCTGCTTCCTCTTTCACAGACCACTGCCTTTCCTCTGTGTTCTAATGTGATGAATGAGCTGTCTCTGGGTCCCTTTCACTAAGGACACTGATCTCATTCACGGGGAGTGCACCATCATAAACTAATCACTTCCCAAAGGCTATGTCTCCAAACACCATTACATTGGAGATTAAGTGTTTAGGTCTCAATATATGAATTGTGTGAGGAGGGAGCACAAACATCCAGTCTATAGCAGGGAGAATAAAGGAATAAAGATGAATTGAGACTTCTGGTTAGAAGATAATTTTGTGTGTAGCTATAAGTACATGGAACTAACTAGAAATGATCAGAAGTTGAATACATGTTACATGAATGATGTTGCCAAAATTAAAGTCACAGATTGAAAAAGCTTTAACTGTTTGAAATTCAGAGAATTCATTTAATCTACAAATTTGTGTAAGGGTAATATATAAAATGTATCAGAAGAAAATTATATTTTAGAGACTTCCAAATTTAAGAATCTATTTACTATGTTATACAAAGTATAGTTTTGTAACACATGAATCTTGTCTGTCAATTTGATACCAACATCCTGTCTATTTTAGTTGATTCTGACACTTACTACTTCTTTATATTTCTCTTAGATTTTAAAGTGGTAAATGCATTTGCCTCTACAATTTTTGATTCTGAGCAGAGAGGAAGCTTAGTACTTGTAGAGAATTTTAAGAATTCTTTCCCTCTTTAACATAATTGTGGATTGATGTTGTTTTATATTATTTCACATTTTTGTTGGTGAAAACGTTGTCAGCTTTTTTGCCCTTTCATGATTTAGTAACTTGATTATTTGACTCATATGGTGTGATTTTCTTAACTTTTAAGGTTATAATGAGTCTTTTACATGACAATTTAGTTGAATGTTTTTATTTATGGAAAGTTCAGTGGTCTAGGCATATTTCAACTGATAGTGCAAACTTTATTGTTAATTTCACTCAGTTTCTATATATAATTACTGATTACTTAAATTATGTTACAAAGACCAAATGGTACTGTATTTATCTATTCTTTCTTGCTTATCTTAGGGTATGCTTATTCAGCTGCTATAGTATTTATCAAATGCTATAAATAGTCTGGACCTAAACCAACTATATTTGACATCTGGTCAAAATACTATCTTAGATGATATTAGTATTACCTTCGTTTTCATTTTAATTAAAATTGTTACCTAAGTATGTGTAAGGTCTATATTTGTAAATATTTAGTTTTAAAATTCATGTGCCTTTTTTTTTCACCTGGGGATATACGAGGGATAAAATTTTAATATGTTCAAGCCCTAGTTAACATGATTCTGTGCAATATAGGGAATCAGTTCAGTTCAGTCCCTCAGTCATGTCTGACTCTTTGCAACCTCATGGACTGCAGCATGCCAGGCTTCCCTGTCCATCACTAACTCCCAGAGCTTGCTCAAACTCATGTCCATCGAGTCAGTGATGCCATCCAACCATCTTATTTTCTGTTGTCCCCTTCTCCTCCTGCCTTCAATCTGCCCCAGCATCAGAGACTTTTCTAATGAGTCAGTTCTTTGCATTTGGAGGACAAAGTATTGAAGTTTTAGCTTTTTCATCAGTCCTTCCAATGAATATTCAGAACTGATTTCCTTTAGGACTGACTGGTTTGATCTCCTTGCAGTCCAAGGGGCTCTCAATAATCTCCAGAACCACAGTTCAAAAGCATCAGTACTTCGACACTCAGCCTTCTTTATGGTCCAGCTCTCATATCCGTCCATACTTGACAACTGGAAAGACCATAGCTTTAATTAGATGGAACTTTGTTGGCAAAGTAACATCTCTGCTTTTTAATATGCTGTGTAGGTTTGTCATATCTTTTCTTGCAAAGAGCAAGCATCTTTTTATTTCATGGCTGCAATCACCATCTGCATCTGATTTTGGATCCCAAAGAAATAAAGTCATCCACTCTTTCCCCATCTATTTGCCATGAAATGATAGGACCAGATGCCATAATCTTATGCTTGAAATTAAATATTGCATTTCCTATCAAGTATTAAACACAATCCCCTATGAGGAAAAGGACCTCTGTCTTTGATGTAAGTTCTAGAAGGTGTTCTAGGTCTTCATAGAAATGGTCCCATCACTTCATCACAAATAGAAAGGGAAAAAGTGCAGGTAGTGACAGATTTTCTTTTCTTGGGCTCCAAAATCACTGCAGAATGTGACTGCAGCCATGAAATTAAAATATACTTGTTCCTTGGAAAGATATGACAAACCTAGACAGCATAAGAAAAAGCGTTGACATCACTTTGCTGACAAAGCTACGGTTTTTCCAGTCAAAGCTGAAAAGCCGTCTAGTCAGAGTTATGGTTTTTCCAGTAGTCATGAATGGATGTGAGAGCTGAACCATAAAGAAGGCTGAGTGCTGAAGAATTGATGCTTTTGAACTGTGGTGTTGGAGAAGATTTTTGAGAGTCCCTTTGACTGTAAGGAGATCAAACCACTCAGTCCTGAAGGAAATGAAACCTGAATATTCATTGGAAGGACTGATGCTGAAGCTCCAACCCTTTGGCCATCTGATGTGAAGAGCAACTCATTGGAAAAGACCCTGATGCTGGGAAAGATTTAAAGGAAAAGGAAAAGGGGGTAGCAGATGATAAGATGGTTATATCACACTATCAACTTAATGACATAAATTTGAGTAAACTCTGGGAGACATAGTGGAGGACAGAGGAGTCTGGCATGCTACAGTCCATGGGATTGCAAAGAGTGGGACATGACTTAGCAACTGAACAACAACAAGAAACTGAGCATACATCTTTTGTCAGGGTGGGACAGTTGAATATATTTTATATTTACATAGTTGAAATGATTCCTCTCATAATTGTCACTGGCTTATACCTTATTTTTCCCCATTAACCTTTTCATTTATGACTAAATGAAATGATGTGTATTTGTCAAATTAATAGAACTGTCATGGGTTTGAAAGATTTTGAAGTATTTCTAATTCTATTAAAGGTTATGATTACATTAATAGTTGCCTTTCAAATTGTAAATATGTATTTGTAACCCAAAATAATTTAGATAATACTTGCTTCAAATCCCATGAAAGATTTTATTATATTTTTGCCTCACACTGTTTATCCCTCCTAAAATTCTGATAATGGCCATGCTGATCTGGATGCTTAACTCAAATAAGCTTTTCCAGTAATCCCTGGACTAAAGGTGATATATTTGTTCAGATAATGAGCAATTATGCCCTTATTTATAGATGGGAAGCAGGTAATTACTTGTGACACGCTGACCTGAAAGCAAACCAACTGAACAAACAATGAACATTCACAGATTTATTAGCTACCAAAACATGCTAAAGAAAAGATCTGAGGAAAATGTAATTCTGTCTCTGCTTATTTAAGAAAAATTATGCAAGCATCTGACCTGTAAACTCTAGAAGTTAATAAACTACATTATAAAGAATGGCATGAAAAATACATGATTATCATCAGAAAGAATGTTACTTTGCACAGGCTTATCCTCCATCATATTCATCATTTCTTGAAACTTTATGTCCTTTTAAAAAGCACATACCTAGAATATTTTAAGCTTAATATTTTTTATAATGTGTATATTTTCCAAAATTTCCCTCCAATTTTTGCACACTTTAATCCCCATTACCTGCCCCCTGCTGGTGATAAAGTGAAGGTGCAAGGCCTTCCACAATGTGATACCTTTTCTTGCCACCTATTTTTGAGCAAAGGGATTATTCATGGAGTGTTAACTGTGTTTTTCAGGAAAACAAGAAAGCACTTTAAACATGATTTTTCCTAGCCTGAATTCATTTTAAATTGATTTTCCCCATACAACATCACATAGAGTGGTGCGATATATGTTGTTCAGTTGCTTTATCCTGTCCACTTGTTGCCACCCCCACAAAGCTCCCTCTCCGTGTGATTTCCTAGGCAAGAATACTAGAATGGGCTGTTATTTCCTTCTCCAGGGGATCTTCCTGACCCAGGGATTGAACCTGTGTCACCTGAACTGACAGGTGGATTCTTTACTATTGAGCCATCTGGGAAATCTTGGTACAATATATATAGGAAGAGTTAAAAAGACCAAAAAGTCAATTACTGTTTTGTCAATAGATTGAAGCTAATCAGAAAATTAGATGGAGAGAAATTATTCTCATTTCTGGTAGTGAATGAGTATTTTACCTTGATAAGGAACAAAAAACAAATGACATGTTCTGCTTAGGGATTCTTGTGACTTCTGAATATTCAATTTAATTCAATCTGAGTGTGTACAGGTGAAAGTTGAATTACAATGCCTCCCTGGGGAGCTTGTAAACTTGTTTGTGAAAGTCAGTAGTCTCCTAAATCTTCTAATAGGATCCCAGGGGCCAGCCATGCCAGCTCTCCTCAAAGGAAATTCTGTCTCTTGAGAATAAAATCATAGAAAGAGGTAATGTTCCACAGGACTTAGGATTTATGACTGATCCTCTCGATATATTTTCCTCTTAGATCCTAAGGTAAGACCAAAATGTGGAAAAGGAATAGTTAAATAGTTAAATGCATAACTAATCTGAACAGTATCATCATAGCCTAGACTCTGCCAATTCAGACGAGTTAGGCTTTATTGCAGTAATCTAAATTCTTCTCTACTCTCCAGTTGTTTTGAACTTAGAAGAAATGTCAGATGGGAAGAAGTGTTATATGTGCCAATATTAAAACTGTGGGTTAGACCCTAGCAAATTCCAGACTTTATCATCAGATAAACTTCCTTCATTACATAGTCTAGTTTCAACACTCTCTACAGGCTCCCCCCTGTATTGGCCCTGTTTTAGTAAACTACTTGGCCAGGGGTAATATCATTCCTTTATCACATTTCTCCATGAAACACAAAAATACCTCAGAGGTATGATAAAATACTCCTAAAATCTGAAGTGAAACTGAAAATTGCCAGACAGAAAATATAATCTGCAGACAGATCACCTTTAACTTAAGCAGGCATATATTCCCCAATGTCAGGAAAGCTGACAAGAGGAAGACTAAAATCCTACTCACAGTCCCAATATAATGCTACTCTTACTTACCCTGACCTGAGAGCTCTTAAGAGATGTTGGGTATATGCTTTGAAGAGATCTGTGAATCTAAATATGTGTATAAGTGTGAGTGTGTGAATTTATTCAATGTTTGCATTTATTCATATGCATATATTATACAAACTAAAAGAAAAGTAAAAAGAAAAATCAGCTATTTGAAAGAATAAAATACTACTTTGATAAACACTGAGACATTTGCCACAGGGACTTCTGAAGCACGAGTGTCTGATTTTTGTTCTGATTTACTAAGGTGTTAGGATAAACATCCATCTGATCCAATAGACAGTGGGCCCCAACCTTTTTGGGACCAGGCACTGGTTTCAGGGAGACATTTTTCCCATGGATGGTTGGGGGGGAGATGGTTTCAGGATGATTCAAGTACATTACATTTATTGTGTAATATAAAACAAATGCATTTATTTTTGTGGTTATTGCAGCAGCTCCACCTCAGATCATAAGGCATTAGATCCCAGAGACTGGAAACCTTTGAGGTAACAGACACACAACTTACCTCATCTTGTTGGTAATTATTACATCTCTTGTTAAAATCATGGAAAAAAAAAAAAAAAACAACTTCTGAAATAAATTCATGTCTCTAGATAATCGGTTTTGAAACCAAGAAAGATAATGCTGAAACATCAGAGATATAAGAGACAATCTTTGTGGTGATGGGCACACCACAAAGATTGTATGATTCAAAATTTAAAAAATCATACAATCTTTGTGGTGTTGGGCATACCATACAATCTTTGTGGTGATAGGCACACCACAAAGATTGTATTATTCAAAATTAAAAGTCCAGGGCTTAGAGCCTTTCATATATCTGCAGAGGCAGTGTTTAAACTGTCATTTGAACTGCTGCTGGTTGAGGCATGGGTCATCTGAAAGCACTTATGAAACTTGAATGCAAGTTAGCATGTTGGTATCCTAGCTGCCTCAACTGGAAAACCTAAGGACTTGCCAGGTCACATTCTTCTTCTGTTCTCTCACTCAAGAAAGGACACTCTCTTCACAGATAAATCACATGTCCAAGGTGAAAACAAACAGCCATGACTCTTAAAACCTAGGTCTAGAACTGGCAGAGGATTGCTGAAACTCTAGACAAACTCATTACAAGTTAAGGCAAGGTTCAAGTAAAAGGGAAAGAAACTGTTTCTCTATGGAGGGACTAATATATCCTGTCACTTGAAGTCCCCAATAATTCACCTTTTACAATCTTTGTGCATTTCAATGACATACAAACTCAGGATTTCCCAAGATCCCCGAAGTTTCATCTTATTGTAACACTGATCCTGCCTTAAAAGTTCAGATGAGAATGAGACCCTTGGGTGTAGCTTCTTAGTGAAATGGTTGAGACAGTAAAAGAGATGTTACCCAACTTCCCTGCCCTCTCCCACGATGGACTCAACATATAACTGAGAGTAAAGGATGGGATGATCAAAATAGTATGGGGAGGCTGCAGATTCTAAGATTAAGGTGCTGACAGTCCATGTCTGGTCAGGACCTGTCCCCTGTTTCAGGGACAGCCTTCTAGCCTGGGGCTCTCAGGGGTCCCTTTTATAAGGGCTCCACAATCATGATCTAACTTCTAAAGGCCTCACTTCTCAATACCATCATATAGGGGACTGCAATGGCACCCCACTCCAGTACTCTTGCCTGGAAAATGCCATGGACAGAGGAGCCTGGTGGGCTGCAGTTCAGGGGGTCGCTAAGAGTCGGACACAACTGAGCGACTTCACTTTCACTTTTCACTTCCATGCATTGGAGAAGGAAATGGCAACCCACTCCAGTGTTCTTGCCTGGAGAATCCCAGGGGCAGCGGAGCCTGGTGGGCTGCTGTCTATGGGGTCGCACAGAGTCGGACACAACTAAAGTGACTTAGCAGCAGCAAGTTTAAACCTATGAATTTTGAGAGGAAAGAAAGCAGTCTACAGAAAATAGTGTTTCGATTTATCTACTGTTTTTGTTTCGTTTTGTTTTAGTAAAAATGGAGGCTTTTTTAACATCCTTCTGTATTATTATAACCTGAAACAGAGCACAGATGGAACTGCATTCCAGAATGTGTATGTCTATCTCTGTGTATCTAATTCTAAAGATTCATTCTCTTTCTTAATGTCCTGGGTATATTTTATTCCTTCATATTTAAATTCCTTATTTTTATTAAACAAATTTAAATTCAGGTCTGATTCTATAGGCTTCCATTTAACCTATGTGAGCTTGCTTTCTCAATGTTTGTCAGTGATATATAGTTAGGAGTTTATATTTCTTGAAAATTTGCATATAACTTCTATTTGAGGATAGTTTCTAAAATTTCTTTGAGGATTTACACATGATTCTGCCAGTGTTCCGGTAGCCCAACTGATGGTGTATTTTCATATGCAGAATCATTTTTGACAACCACTTGCTGTGCATTGTACTGTGTTTAGTCCCTCAGTCACGTCCAGCTCTTTGTGACCCCATGGATTGTAGCCCACCTAGAGGATTCTCCAGGCAAGAATACTGGAGTCGGTTGCCATGCCCTCCTCCAGGGGATCTTCCCAACCCAGGGATTGAACCCAGGTTTCCTTCATTGCAGGTGGATTCTTTACCATCTGAGTCATCAGAGAAGCCCAGGAACACTGGAGCGGGTAGCCTGTCTCTTCTTCAGGGGATCTTCCCGACAACCACTTAGGTCTGTGAATTTAGGTTTCAGTCTGAGTGCAATCCCAAATCAAGGCTAGGGATTGGAAATAGGATTTCTAAGGAGGTCCTTAGTTTTTCTTCATACTCAAAGCAAAAAGTATTTAAGTGACCTGGCAATTTGACTGATGGTATATAAACTGGGAAATATTTTTCTATAGTATTGCTCTAAGCAAGCTTTGTTTTCTCAGTCTCCATAGTTGGTTGGTTGGTTGGTTTAGTGGCTAAGTCATGTCCGACTCTTGTGGACCCCATGGATTGTAGCCTGCAAGGCTCCTCTGTCCATGTGATTCTCCAGGCAAGAATACTGGAGCAGGTTGCCTTTTCCTCCTCCAGGGGATCTTCTCAACCCAGGAAACAAACCTGGGTCTCCTGCATTGCAGGCAGATTCTTTACCGACTGAGCTATGAGGGAAGCCTCCATACTTAATACTATCTAAAGCAAAGCCTCCAGTACTTTACAATGTGAAAAAAGTAATGCAGTTGAATTTTTAGATTTGTTTTTGTTGAATACTCATTGGAAGGACTGATGCTGAAGCTGACACTCCAGTTTTCTGGTCATCTGATACAAACAGCTGACTCACTGGAAAGGTCCCTGATGTTGGGAAAAATTGAGAGCAAAAGAAGAAGAGGGCATCAGAGGATGAGATGGGTGGATGGCATCATTGATGCAATGGACATGAACTTGGTCCAACTTCAGGAGATTGTGAGGGACAGAGAGGCCTGGTGTGCTGCAGTCCGTGGGGTTGCAAAGAGTTGGATGCAACTGGGCGACTCAACAACAACAGCAATATAGTTGATTTACAGTATTTGGATAATTTCAAATGTGTAGCATAGTCATTTGTTAGGTTTTTCTTTATAAAGTATATTCCATTATATGTTATTATAAGATACTGAGTATGATTCCCTGTGCTATATACAATAAATTCATTTTTTATTGTATATTTTCTATTTAGTATTTATCTGTTAATCTGATACTCCTAATTTGTCCCTCACCCCATCCCTCTCCCCTTTGGTAACCATTAAGTTAGCTTTCGATATTTGTAAGTCAGTTCTGTTTTGTATATAGCTTCATTTGTATTTTTGATATTTGGCAAAACTAATACAATTATGTAAAGTTTAAAAATAAAATTTAAAAAAAAGAAAAAATAAAATAAAATTCTATATATGAGACATATAGTATTTGTCATTGTCTGACTTATTTCATTAAGCATAATATTCTCTAGGTCTACTTGTGTTACTGAAAATGACAGTATTTCATCCTTATTCCTGAGTAATACTCCATTGTGTGTGTGAATATGTGTGTGCATACCACTTCATTATTCATCTGTCAATGGGTACTTAGATTGCTTCCATGTTTGGCTATTACAAGTAGTGTTGCTATGAACATTGGGGTGCATGCATTTTTTTTCAGTTTAGATTTTCCATTTTTTTTCTGGGTATATACCCAAGAGTGAGATGGCTAGATCATATTGTAGCTCTATTTTTCATTTTTTTTTTTTAAGGAACTCTGTAGGTGGCTGTGCCAATTTACATTCTCACCAGTAGGTGGGAAGCTTCCCTTTCCTCTATACCTCCTTCCGCATTTATTATTTGCAGATTTTTGATGATAGCCTTTCTGACCTGTGTGAGGTAATGCCTCTTTGTGGTTTTGATTTAATAATTAGTGATGTTGAACAACTATTCATGTGTCTGTTAGCAATCAGTATGTTTTCTTTTGAAAAAATCTCTGAGTCTTCCACTCATTTTTTTTTTTTTTTTCTTTTTGTTTGGGGGTGGGGGCTTTTTTTTTTTTTTTTTGATTTTGAGTTATATGAGCTGCTTGTACATTTTGGAAATCAACCCATTATGGTTGCATCAATAGCAAATGTTTTCTCCCATTCTGTATAGTTTCCCACCCCCACGCCCCCACATCATTTCCTTTGCTGTACAAAAAATTTTAAATTTGACTGGGACAATTGATTTGTTTTTGCTTTTATTTCTTTTGCCTTGAGACACTGATCTAAGAAAATACTTCTACAATTTATGTCAAAGAATACTTCACCTATATTCTTGGAGACTTTTGGTGTCATGTCTTATATTTAGGTTTTTAAGCCATTTTGAGTTTTTGTGTATGGTGTGAGAGAATGTTCTAATTTCATTGATTTATGAAAGCTGTCCAGATTTCTCAACACCACATGTTGAAAAGGCTCTCTTCTCTATTTTATATTCTTGCTTCCTTTGTCATAGATTATGTGACTATATAAGTGTGGATTTATTTCTGGGCTCTTTATTCTATTTCATTAATCTATATATTTGTTGTGCTGGAATCTTGCTGTTTTGTATACTGTAGCTTTGAAGTATAGGCTGAAGATTGGGAGGATTATACCTCCAGCTTTATTCTTGTTTCTTAGGAATGTTTGACAGTTCAGGGCATTTGTAGTTTTGTATAAATTTTAGAATTTTTTTTCTAGTTCTGTGAAGAATGTCACAGGTATTTTGATTGCATTAAATCTGTAGATTACCTTGGATAGTATAGTTATCTTAACTATATTAATTCTTCCAATCCAAGAACACAAAATATTTTTCCATTGCTTGAATAATATTTAATTTCTTTGTCAGTGTTTTGTCATTTGCAGCATATAGGGCTTTCACCTCCTTGGTTACATTTATTATTAGATATTTTATTGTTTTGAGGTGAGTTTAAATGTGATTATTTTTCTTTCTTTTTTTGATATTTCATTGTTAGTGTATAGAGGAAACAACAAATTTCTGTATACTACTCCTATATTCTGGTACCTTGCTGAATTCATTTATCCTAATGGTTGCTGTGGGGGAGACATCAGGGTTTCTCTATACAAAGTTTCATGGAATGTGCACATAGTGAGTTGTACTTCTTCCCTTCTAATCTGAATACTTTTTTCTTATTTTTTTGTCTGATTGCTGTGGTTAGGACTGCCAATACCATGTTGAATAGAAGAAATGAGAATGGGCATCTTTGTCTTGTTTCAGAATATGGCAGGAAGGCTTTCAGTTTTTCACCATAGAGTATTATATTGGCTCTGTGTTTGTCATAAATGGCCTTTTTATATTGAAATATGTTCCCTCTATACCTACTTTTATAGTTTTTACTATTTATGTATGTTGAATTTTAATTTGTCAAATGCTTTTTCTACATCTATTGAGATGTTCATATGACTTTTGTTTTCCTTTGCTAATGTAGTATATCATACTGATTTGCATTTGTTGAAACATTTTTGTAACTCTGACATAAGTCCAACTTATTTGTGATGTATGGTCCTTTTTATGCATAGCTGGATTTAGTTTACAAATATTTTGTTGAGTTTTTGCCTCTATGCATCAAAGATACTGGTATGTAATTTTCTTTTTATCATGCCTTTGTCTAATTTTGGTATCAGTATGATGGTGATCTCATAGAATGTGTTTTGTGGTACACTCTAGTCTTAAATTTTTTGGAATAATTTTAGAAGAATAGATATAAGTTCTTCTTTATGGGTTAGGTAGAATTTTCTATTGAAACTTTTCTGTCCTAGACTTTAGTTTTCAGGAAATTCTTTTATTACAAATCCTATTTCACTTCTAGTGATCAGTTTGGTCAAAATTTCTGTTTGACTCAATCTTGGCATGGTGTATGTTTCCAGAAACGTGTCCTTTTCTTCTAGCTTGTCCATTATTAGCATATAACTGTTCATAGTATTGTCTTAAGATTTTTTGCATTTCTTGGATATCAGTTGCTATTTCTCTTCTTTGATTTCTTACTTTATTTGGGTCCTCTTTTCCTCTTGGTGAACCTGGCTAGAGGTTTGTCTATTTTGTTTATCTACTCAAAAATCCAGCTGTTAGTTTTATAGTTCTTTTATTTTTTATTTTTGACCTCGATTTTATTTCTTTTATCCCTGGTCTTTATTTTCTTCTGAGGACTTTCACTTTGTTCCTTTTTCTAATTCATTTAGGTGTTAGGTTAGGTTATTTATTTAATATTCTTTCTGTTTCTTGAGGAAGGCCTGTATGAAATCCCTTCTAAATTTAATTTGCTGTATCCCATAGATTTTGTAGTGTTATTTTAAATTGCTTCAAGGCATTTTTCTAATTTCTTCATTGATTTAATCAATGACCTCTTGATTTTTTTAGTAGCCTGTTGTCTAATCTTCATGTTTTTGTCCTTTTCTAGCTTTTCTTTCTGTAGTTGACTTCTAATTTCATATTGTTATGGTCAGAAATAATACTTGATAAAATTTCTATCCTCAAATTTGTTGAGGGTTGTTTCATAACTTGATATGTGGTCTATCCTAGAGAACTTTTCATGTGCACTTGAAAAGACTGTGCATTCTGTACTTTTTTTTTGAACATAATATTTGTAGATATTAATTAAGTTGAACTGGTTGGTTGTGGTATTTAGGACTTCCATTGTCTTTTCTGTCTTAATGATCTCTGCATTGAAGTCAATGTGGTGTTAAAATCTTCTATCGTTGTATAATTGTCAATTTCTCCCTTTGTCAGCATTTTCTTTTTATACTTAGGTGATCTTTTATTGGATGCATATGTTAATGAGTGTAATATCCACTTCTTATATTGCTGCCTTTATTATATAATACCCTTCTTTGTCTTTATGGCCTGTTTTGTAGTCTATTTTGTCTGGTGAGAGTACTGTTACCCTTGATTTCTTGTCATTTCTGTTTGCATTAAATACGTTTTTCCATCTCCTCATTTTGGATCTGTGTCTTTCACCCTGTAGTGAGTCTTTTGTAGGCAACATGTTGCAGGTTCTTATATTATTATAAAAATCAATCACTCTGTCTTTTAATCTAAACATTTACACATGTATACCTGTGGCGGATTCATTTTGATATATGGCAAAAGTAATACAATTATGTAAAGTTTAAAAATAAAATTAAAAAAAAAAAAAACATTTACTCTGTTGACATTTACAACCATTATTGACAGATATGTATTACTGCCATTTTAGATTTTGTTTTCTCAGAGAAGGCACTGGCGACCCACTCCAGTACTCTTGCCTGGAAAATCCCATGGACGGAAGGGCCTAGTAGGCTGCAGTCCATGGGGTCGCTAAGAGTCGGTCATGACTGAGCGACTTCAATTTTACTTTTCACTTTCATGCACTGGAGAAGGAAATGGCAACCCACTCCAGTGTTCTTGCCTGGAGAATCCCAGGGATGGGGGAGCCTGGTGGGCTGCTGTCTATGGGGTCACACAGAGTTGGACACGACTGAAGCGACTTGGCAGCAGCAGCAGCAGCAGACTTTGTTTTCTAGTTTGCATAGTTCTTTTTTAGTCATTTACTCCTTTTGTCTTTTCCTTGGTGGTTTGATTTTTATTTTGTAACATGTTTGATTTCCTTCCTGATTTTTGTGAATTTATTTCATGTTTTTAATTTGTGATTACCATGGAGTTCATGGATGTTGATCCAAAACTATATTTACTTACTTTAAACTGATAGTTGTTCAAGTTCAAACACATTCTAAAATACCAATACTTTACTCTCCTATATTTTGTGACTTTTGTTGTCCCATTTTATGTATTAATGCTTATTTGTATAGTTATTTTTGCATTTAAATATTAATAAATATTTAAATATTAATATTTTATAATACAGGCTTATTTAAATGTTCTTCAACCCTTTTATATATTTGTCTTTCCTATTGTGATTTCTTCTTTACTAGAGGTTCTTGCTTCTTTTGTATATGGAGAAGACACTTCAACATTTCTTCCAGGATAGGTTTAGTATTGACTTCTTTACATGTTTTGCTTGTCTGAGAAATTCTTTCTCTACTTCTACTCAAAATGATTCTCTTATTGGATAGATTTCTTAGGCTGCAGGACTTTTTTTTTTCTTCAAGGACTTCAAATGTAGAATTCTAATACCTTCTACCTGCAGGGTTTCTATAGAGAAATCAGCTGATAACATTATGGGACTTCCTTTTTAACTCTTTTTCTCTTGTTGCCTTTAGAGTTCTCTCTTTATATTTTACTTTTGCCATTTTAATTGTGATATGTCTTGATGTGGGGCTGTTTGTATTCATCCTGTTTGGGACCTTCTGTTCTTTCTGTACTTGCATGTCTATTTCCTTCTTTAGGTTTGGGAAGTTTTCAGCCATAGTCTCTTCAATTCATTTTTAATCTCCTTCCCTATTTTCATTCCAGAAACCCTGTAATACATAGATTGACACATTTTGTATTATCCCATAGATCACATAATTTTTTATTATATTTTTTCATTTGTCTTTCTGTCTGCTATTCTGATTAGATGACTTTCATTATTCTATCTTCTAGATAACTCTTTCATTCGTCTGTGTCATTTAGTCAGCTGTTCATTGTTTCTAGATTGCTTTTTATCTGGGCAATTGAATTATCTTTTTTTTTTTATTGGTTCATCTTTATATGTACGATGTGTCTTTGATGTGTAGGAAGTTGAGCTCCACATTTATTACTATTACCATCTTTTTCCTTTTGTTTAATCCAGTTCAGTTAAATTTTATATCTTTCTTCAACATTGAATTAGACTAATGACTGACTTGCAATCTGCAGTAGGAAAGAGAAGATGGATTCTGCCTTCTTATCTTGTCCCATCTTATACTTCTATAACTCTGCTTCCCAGTCTGAGTTGTCTATGGTCAGGACATTGGGAGAGAAGATGTGTGCAAGGCAAAACATTCTGACATCATTTAGTATTGCTAAAAGCATGACAAATAGATATCTCTAACTTAATTGACCTCCAACTGAACTCTGGAGAGTCCCTTTCCTGAATCACATACATGCACTCACATTGAATATACCCACACACCTATCCCTCTTCATTGATAATTTTTTTTGGAGGTTAATTACTTTACAATATTGTATTGGTTTTGCCATACATCAACATGAATCTGCCACAGGTTTACACATGTTCCCCATCCTGAACCCCCCTCCCTCCTCCAGAGACAGCAAAAGAGACACAGATGTATAGAACAGTCTTTTGGACTCTGTGGGAGAGGGAGAGGGTGGGATGATTTGGGAGAATGGCACTGAAACATGTATAATATCATATATGAAACGAATTGCCAGTCCAGGTTCGATTCACTGATAATTTAATCTTTCCAGCTAATGAGGTTCAAATTCTAGAATAAAATTATCATTGACCCTCCCCTTTCCTTTCCCTCTCTGCCTCCCATACCACACACAATTTTCTCTCTCTGATTGTATGTGTAATCCATCACAAAATCATCCAATTCTGTCTTCAAAATATGACTAGAAATCAACTGCTGCTTATCACTTACTCTGATAGTACAATCAACCATCAACACTTTTGAGGATATTTTAAATTGCATCCAATAGTTTTTATGTCTTTTTTTTTTTTTTTTTTTGCCCATGCTTCCTGTAATTTGTTCCCATCATCATGACCAGAGTTACCCACTTTAAGCAAGGGAAAATAATATGCTGCTCTCCCTTCTACACAACACCATGCCAGGGGCTATTACTGGCAAAGTAATAGTCAAAAGTCTATGAGGTTCTGTGATACCTTGTGTCTGTCATTTCTGTTATTCTTCTTTCCTCCTTACTTTTGCTTCCCTAATCTCTTTGCTTTCCCTCATGTGGACTAGGCACTCCTGCTTTAGGACATTTACTCTAGCTGATTATCCTGCCTGGGAAACTCTTGCGTTGGATTTTTGTTTGGCCAATTGTGTAACTTTCTTTATACCTTTGCTCAGATTTTATCTTCAGTCACTTCTTGCCCTACTTACTTTCCTTAAAATTCTCACATGCTCCTGCCCTATTTAGAACTTCTAAGTCCCCTTTTCCTTGCTCTAATTCTTTCATTGATTGCATGGTTAAGTAAGTTGCACACTTGGGGTCATGCATATAGTCTAGCACTATCTGCCTTTCAAGTTAAGCTTGTCTGTGAGGCTACTTTTCCCAGCCAACAAATTCCAAGTAGACTCCTTTGCTTTATTAATAAATAACCTTCAGAAGATATCTTTTCCTCTATGAATCTTATAGAAGTTTCTATGATTAACATGACATAAACCAAACAGTCAAAATGGATACATATATTAAATATGAATTATAGTAAAATTTTATGTTGCAAAACAACCTATGAGTAATCCAAGAGCAAATTTTCCCCCTTTTATTTTGTCAAGTAAATTGAAGGCCTGTGAAATAGATGTCTCATTTGTCATCAGGAAATGAACTATAAAATGGTAAATTTGATAGGGCTGTTTTTCTCATGGTCCTGTCACTTTCCATTTAGTAGGCATCTGGGGTGAGGTGCTAAAACTTCTCTTGATATATAAAACAAAAAGTAATGGTTTTGCAGTCACTGTAGCAGTTTTGTTTAGAATGTCACTTTTTTCATCATCTATCAAAGACAAAAAGAGACATGGTTACAGAGATTACAAAACCTGCTTTTTCCTAAGGCATTAGTTTTCCCATTCAGAGTCTGTTTTTCAGTTCAGTGGAGTGATTTACTTTTAAATGGTTCACTTCACTGTTGCTTCAAAGGACACAATATATAAAAACTGAAGGAATGTTTTGTTATTTTACCCATCAACAACTGATAGAAATGACCAAAGTTTAGATTCTATAGTATTTAATATGTCTCAACACTTTGAAGCTTAATGAACTAATTCCATTGATATCATGCTTTTATTTTTTTTTGTCTGTATTGTGTACTTAAAAATGAATAAAGCAGAAAAATTTTTACATGATAATGTAATGATAAGTGTAGCATTTCTATAATTTTTGGAGCTTTATCTGATTTTTAAATCAGAGGTCAGAGAATATAGACATTGAGGAAAGGAAAGAATACAACATTAGTTGGGATAGTGGTACTTTTCTTGGAATAGAAAGTGTTACAGGTTGAATTGGTGCTTCCTAGGTGTTTCAGTGGTAAAGAATTTGCCCCTTTGATTCCTGAGTTGGGAAGATCCCCTGAAGAAGGAAATGGCAACCCGTTTGCTGGCGGGCTGTAGTCCAGAAAGTTGCAAAAAGTTGGACACAACTGATCAACTGAGCACACACGCACAGGTTGAGTTATGTCCCCCAAACCTATCTTGTCCTAATCCTTGGTACCTGTAAATGTGATCTTATTTAAAAATGTGGTTTGCAGATGCAATCAAATTAAAATGTAATTAGAAGGAGCCTGAATCCAATATGATGGATTTCCCTTATAAGGAAAGACATGTGTAAACAGAAACACAGAGGAAAAATAGCCATGTGAAAACCTAAACAAAGATTGGCATTACCTAGCTAGCTGTAAGTTAAAGAAAACCAAGGATTGAACAGAGAAAGGCATGAAACATTCTCTGCTAGAGGCTTTGGAGGGATCATGACCCTGTCAATACCTTGATTTCAGGCTTCTAGGCTCCAGAACCTTGTGGGAATACATTTCAGGGTTTTTTAAGCTACCAAGTTTGTAGTATTTTGTTATGGCAGCCCTATAAAATTAGTAGAGAAAGGAAAATGCATTTTAACTTCTTTGAGACAGAGAGAGGGAAAGATTTGTCCATGTATATCTAGGAAATACAAAAAAAAATGACATTGAAAGCATACTAAATAATAAGTTTCTAATACATATCACATTAAATTCCCATAATTTAGTGAGTAAAATTCAACTTCATTTTACAATTACGTCAAGAGCTATACCAGAGCTAATAAAGGGTAGAGACATAAATTGAACACACATGCATCAGACTGAAAAACCTGTGGACCTCTTGTCTATTACAAGGTTTTAGTGTATAAACCAATGATAATGGCATTCTATGACAACACATAACATGGCAATGACATCTTATTATCCTACCTCAAATCAAGTAATTTTCTTAATAAATTTTACTCAAATAGTACATATTTAATTCCATAAAATTTTTAAATACCAACTTAGAATATTTAAAATATAACAGGAAACCCTTCTTAAGGAATACAAAAATGACTATTAAAATTACTAATGAGACTTTTAGCAATTATGTAAGGTGAATTACTTTTTTTACATAATTTACAAAGCATTTTACTAATAAAGAGTAACATTTAGCCAGACTCAGCAGAATAGCACATTTTATTTGAATTCTGAAGATAGGTTAAAACCTGGATCTACTTGGCAAGTAAAAAATGTACTGTAGCAATGTCTGAACCTCATTAGTGATCAAAAGAACTTGAAAAAGACTGAGAAAAAAATCTTGGAAGATAAGAAAAAAACAGTACAAGTGGAAAATAATCCATATCACTGTGCTTCATTTTCAGTGCTTTAAAAGTTTCATGACATATTTTGAATAGACAGGAAACTTCTAAAATTTTTGCCTAGAGATGAAACATTATTTTTCTTAAAAAGTAAAACTACATTTTTACCTTATTTGTCATCTTATTTGATGCAATAGTTGGTATGTGCATGTGACATGTTTGTTTTGCTGATGTCCTCTTTTTTTCCTCTTTAATTCTCCTGTAACTGTATGTTGAAACTGTAATATAGGACTGGATTTGGAGCAGTGGTGGTAGTAGAAATATGACACCTGATTCTTTTTCACTAAATATGACCATCCACCTAGAGATTAAATTTGAAAAGTTATTAAGTTTAGGGGTTCTCTAATTATTTAAGTATTGAAAAACTCTAAAGTTCATCATGGCAAAATGAAGTGGCTAATGAACTCAGAAGTTTAAAAGAGGAATTCTTCAGTTCATTTCAGTTCAGTCACTCAGTCCTGTCTGACTCTTTGCGACCCCATGAATTGCAGCATGCCAGGCCTCCCTGTCCATCACCAACTCCCAGAGTTCACTCAGACTCACGTCCATCGAGTCAGTGATGCCATTCGTCCCCTTCTTCTCCTGCCCCCAATCCCTCCCACCATCAGAGTCTTTTCCAATGAGTCAACTCTTCACATCAGGTGGCCAAAGTACTGGAGTTTCAGCTTTAGCATCATTCCTTCCAAAGAACACCCAGAACTGGTCTCCTATAGAATGGACTGCTTGGATCTCCCTGCAGTTCAAGGGACTCTCAAGAGTCTTCTCCAACACCACAGTTCAAAGGCATCAATTCTTTGGTGCTCAGCTTTCTTCACAGTCCAACTTGACATCCATACATGACTACTGGAAAAACCATAGCCTTGACTAGATGGACCTTTGTTGGCAAAATAATGTCTCTGCTTTTGAATCTGCTATCTAGGTTGGTCATAACTTTCCTTCCAAGGAGTAAGTGTCTGACAGATTGATTTCATGGCTGCAATCACCATCTGCAGTGATTTTGGAGCCCCAAAAAATAAAGTCTGACACTGTTTCCACTGTTTCCCCATCTATTTCCCATGAAGTGATGGGACCAGATTCCATAATCTTTGTTTTCTGAATGTTGAGCTTTAAGCCACCTTTTGCACTTTCCTCTTTCACTTTCATCAAGAGGCTTTTTAGCTCCTCTTCACTTTCTGCCATAAGGGTGGTGTCATTTGCATATCTGAGGTTATTGATTTTTCTCCTGGCAGGCTTGATTCCAGCTTGTGCTTCTTCCAACCCAGCGTTTCTCATGATGTACTAGAAATTATTGGATGTGTTCAAATTACTTGATATGAATTCATAAATGATACTGTAATTCTTAAAAACTCAAACAAGAATGACCAGAAAATACACTAGGTACAGCAAACTATATTAGCATTAATGCATTTGTGAAATAAAGATAGTGCTTTCAACAGAATAATTTGTTTAGTGTAAATAATGTTTGAGTAGAATTTGCTGTATTCACAAGAGACATACTACTGGCAAAAATTCTCACCCACTCTTCAGGCCATTTACACTACAATGGGACAATATTTGAAATCTGAAGAGAATGACATAAAAATCATAATTAAGATTTCAAGAAATATTCAAGAAATAATTCAGTAAGCAATTACTTTAGGTGATATTTCCAAATTAAAATTAACTCTACTTTCAGCATATCACAGGGCTTCCCAGGTGGTGCTAGTGATAAAGTAATGCCACTCTTGGGTTTGATCCCTGGGTCAGAAGGATCCCCTGGAGGAGGGCAACTTGTTTTAGTATTCTTGCTTAGAGAATCCCCATAGACAGAAGTGCCTGGTGGGCTACAGCCTCTAGTGTGGCAAAGCATCAAGAGGGGACATGACTGAAGTGACTTAGCATGCACACACATCAGCATATCAAGTAACTAGAATGCCTCTTTGTAGTGTATTGATTGAGAAGTACTGCTTAACTAGCTAAAATAGAGGAAAATATTCCACAGAGTGAAGAACACAGCAAATTCTTCAAATTATACCTCAAAGTTGTGGGACATTTTACTGTTTAGGATAGGATGTATTATTTAAATATTTAGAGGTGATTACTAAGATCCAGCAAAGATTGACTAAAATATACATATAGTTACCACATACTGTTGTAAAATGGTTACATTTGTAAAATTATGTAGGTGTATATATATGTATGAACCAATATATCTTATTTTTACAGGATACTTCAAAATGTTGAATGTGCTATAGTGAAAACAATCAAGTTAAAGTTGCACTTGGTGTATTATAAATTAGCTGAAAACACTTAAGTATTACATAGCAGAATGTAAGTTTCAAATATAGATCTTAGCCACACTCTTAGATGGGCATTAACAGAATTCTTATTCATATAATTGATAATAAGAGGAAAAAATGATGAAAGGGATATAATTAAAATTTAAATATATAAAAAACTCAACAATTTGAGTAATGGATTCACACAATTAAAATGAATAGATTCGAAATTCTTCATTTGGGGAAAAGTAGATCCAATTTCGGAGAAGGCAATGGTAACCCACTCCAGTACTCTTACTTGGAAAATCCCACGGATGGAGGAGCCTGGTAGGCTGCAGTCCATGGGGTAGTGAAGAATGGGACATGACTGAGTGACTTCACTTTCACTTTTCACTTTCATGCACTGGAGAAGGAAATGGCAACCCACCCCAGTGTTCTTGCCTGGAGAATCCCAGGGACGGGGGAGCCTGGTGGGCTGCCGTCTATAGGGTCGTACAGAGTCGGACATGACTGAAGCGACTTAGCAGCAGCAGCGGCAGTAGATCCAATTCACCATATGGACTTGGCTTGCTACTATTTCATTTAAGAGATGTAAAGACTGTATTTTAACATGAAGATACATGCTTATTTAATACAACTTTAGGAATGGAAATTGATATGACTACTAAGATAATTGTAAATTCTTACTGCAAAAAGAAATGGTGTCATTTAAGAAGTATTCTATTCATTCTTCCATTCTGATTCATATTTACTTTCCATAATTAGAGGAGTCCATTCAGTTTCAACTGTGTCAATTTTAATGGATATGATATTAAGGCAAAGTGAATTCAAGTGGAAAAGAAGCAGGATATTGGGATGTGAATACAATGAAGAAAAAATAAGATGCATAATGTAGAATACATCTTCACATACTTGAAGACATAATATTGTAATGGACAATTGCCTGGCATAGCTCCAGATATAGAATGGAGACTAATTGGTAGGCTTTGCTTAAAACTATTTTTTGAAATAAAGTTTGTAATTGTGCAAAAATGAAATGAGTTGGTTTAAACACTGAAATTAAAAGATGCTTGCCTCTTGGAAGAAAAGCAATGACAAATCTAGACAGTGTATTAAAAAGTAAAGCCATTACTTTGCCTCCAAAATCTGTATAGTCAAAGCTATGCTTTTTCCAGTATCATGTACAGATGTGAGAACTGGACAATAAAAAAGCAGAGCACTGAAGAATTGATGCTTTCAATCAGTGGTGCTGGAGAAGACTCTTGAGAGTCCCTTGGACAGCAAGGAGATCAGATCAGTCAATCCCAAAGAAAATTAACCCTGAATATTCATTGGATGGATATTCATCCATCCAATCCATTGGATCCATTGGATGATGCTGAAGCTGAAGCTCCAATACTTTCACCACCTGATGCGAAGGACCAACTCATTAGAAAAGACCTTGATGTTGGGGAAGATTGAAGTCAGGAGGAGAAGGGAATGACAGAGAATGAGATGGTTGGATGGCATCATTGACTCTGTGGACATGAGTTTGAGCAAACTCCAGGAGATGGTGAAGGACAGTGAAGCCTGGTGTGCTGGAGCCCATGGTGTACCAAAGAATCAGACATGACTGAGTGACTGAATAGCAACCACTCTTTGTGAGCCATTATGGAGGCTACTCATGTTGTCCTTTGACTAGAGTGCTTGTCTTCTCAGAGCTTCCCTTTAGTTAGCCTCAAGGGGGTAATGGGATGTACCACTTTGTCACTACAAAAATGGACCCAATGTTTGCTAGCACTCACTTACAGAGCCTACCACAATTTACCACTTTTCGAGGTATTGGATTAAATTAAAAAACAGGTTTTTTCCCCCATTTAAATATTTTTATTGTGAATAACAATATTACCAAATCCTTCTGAGATGGTATCTTGTGCCTAAGCTGGTTTTGGTTATTTGTGTGTGTGTGTGTGTGTGTGTGTGTGTATGTGTGTGTGTGTGTGCTTTTCTACAAAAGGGCTGTCTAAAATACTTATCCACAAAAAGGGGCTAAAATAATATTTCTCTGCCATAATTTGTTAAATGGAAGGATGCTATGGGAGAGGGAATTGGACATCCAAAGATCATACTGCTTTGCAAAAAATATTTTATTCCTGTGAATTTCATGCATGACTAAATCCCTAATCATGAATTTGTAATATAAAACCATACTCATATTTTTCAGTATTGCTGCAATTCTTACTTCAATATACTTCTTTAAATTTAATGATGCTAATATATAATTATTCTTTCTGACCCCATGAACTGTAGCCCATCAGACTCCTCTCTCAGTGGAATTTCCCAGGCAAGAATATTGAAATAGGTTGCCATTTCCTTTTCTAAATCATCTTCCCAACCCAGGGATCTAATTGCATATCCTGCTTTTCAGGTCACTTTTTATCACTGCATCACCTGGGAAGGCACCATTGCAGAAAGTGAGAGAGGCATAGGTTCAATCCCTGGGTCAAGATGATCCCCTGGAGCAGGAAATGGTAACCCACTCCAGTATTCTTACCTGGGAATTTCCATGGTCAGAGGAGCCTGTAAGGCTACAGTCCATGGGGTTGCAGAAACTCAGACACAACTGACTGAACACACACAACATAACAAAACAAATATATAACTAAGTGTACATTTTATGTTTAGGTTACTATTTTCTTCAAATATTAAAAACAAAAACTGGAACAACCACAAATTGCATTTATTAGACAATTTGTACACATTTTGAAATGATTCCTTTTATTATTTTATTTTTTTTGTAATTTTATTTATTTTGTCTGTGCTGGGTCTTCATTGCTGCAAAGGCTTTTCTCTCGTTGAAGCGTTCAGGGACTGGCTACTCTCTAATAGCTGTGTGTAGGCTTCTTATTGCCTTGGCTTCTTCTGTGGCAGAGCGTGGACTCTAGGGAGTATTGACTCTGTGGTGAAGCATAGACTGTAGACTCTATGGACTCTACAGCATGGACTCTTCAGTAGATGCAGTACCTGGGCTCAGTAGTTGCAGCTTCTGGGCTCTAGAGCACAGGCTCAGTAGTTGTGGTTTAGTTCAGTTCAGTCACTCAGTTGTGTCCGACTCTTTGTGACCCCATGGACTGCAGCATGCCAGGCCTCCCTGTCCATCACCAACTCCTGAAGTTTACTCAAACTCATGTCAATTGAGTCGGTGATGCCATCCAACCATCTCATCCTTTGTCATCCCCTTCTCCTGCTGTCTTCAGCCTTTCCCAGCATCAGAGTCTTTCAGTAGTTGTGGTGCACCGGCTTAGTTGCTCCAAGTATGTGGGGTCATCCCAGATCAGGGATCTAACCCATGTTTCTTGCATTTGCAGGCAGATTCTTTACCACTGAGTCACCAGGGAAGCCCCTGAATGCTTCCTTTTAACATGTTACAGAGCTCCTTTGCCTAACCAAATTTACTTAGACTTCTAAATGTTTTTCTGGAGCCATTTATGCACTCTCTTATAAAACTCACTTTTAGCAAGACCCCTGCTAACTCAGTTTAACTAGAACATCCACCCTTGATGTCTGATCACCCTGCATATCTAATTGTGTTCTTCATCTTCCACCATGCCTCAGGTGATGCCTGATCAGCTTGGTCTGTCTTAGGAAATAATCCTATCAGGTTGATATAGACAGAATTTCACATACTCCCTCCTAGATGTCGCCTCTTAGTAATTTTCCATTCTTGATCTCTGTCCTCTTGTATGGATATAAATTTATATTTATTCATGCTATATTGAGAATTGAACCTGCTTCTGTATTGAGATCTTTTTCCTCTGTTGTAGTGGTCTTGAGTAAAATTTGTTTTTACAGTTTTAACTATTGTCCAGCTTGATTTTTCTAGAATTGAACCTGGTTCTATATTGAGACCTTTTTCCTCTATTATAGTAGTCTTGAGTAAAATTTGTTTTCACTGCTTTAACTCTTATCCAGCTTGGTTTTTCTTTGACGTGTGCTTAGATTTTATAAATTATATTCAACTTCAAATATTTAACTATCTCCATAAATGCACACATATGTGCATATGTATAGTTTTAAGAGGTATACTGTCAAGAGTGTGCTTGCTTCTAACATAGCTATATAGTGATGAGCATTAGGGCTGTAATTGATCTCAGCTTTCACCAGAATCCCTAGGAATTTACAACAATCTGAATAGAAAAGTTTCAGTGCACACAGTTGGGCCCCAAGCTCACAAAAGTTGACCCCCCATGAGAAGGTCTTTTATGCTTTTGTATTTTAAGAAGATAGAGCCATAGTGGGAAAGGGACTGCTGGAACTTCGACTCCCATCCTAACCAGCAGTGCACAGGGTCTAATTACCCTGTCTAGAGGGGGTTAAGTGAATAGGGACCTTCTATCTACTTGCCCTTCCACTCTTGAGCTCTGAAAATGTGTGAAAATTAAAGAAAAAGACTTAATTACTCTTTATGGAAGAATCTCTTACAAATCATCTTATAACCTCATTCCCAGTGATGGCATTCTTTTGCCAAACCCACTGCTCCTCTTATTTTTACCCTTTCTTCAGTAAGTTTTCATTCTGAAACACATTCTCCTAAGATTTCATAGGACAGTGAAAACAAATTGTTCAAGCTGTTGGTCCAGAAATGTATTTCATCATCCATTTAATTATTTCATCTCTCTTGATGTTTTCTCTCTTCAGTTCTAGTTTAAATTTCTTTCTCTTGAAGATTAAAATAAAACCATTGGCCTCAAGGTTTTTATCTTCCATCCTAGGCATCTAGACACCTGAAACACATAATCCAGATTCTATTCCAAGTCCCTTTTGGCAGAGTGGGTAGGGACTGATGAAACTGAAAACTCTTGCCTTAATCACTGTTACAATGTGGAAAAGCATTCCAAAAAGTTAAAGTGTCCTAACTGGTCATGTCAGTATCTCCAGTAACACAAATATATGATACCATCACTTACTTGAATTATATAGGAAATGATTTTTCTGCCAGGTGCTACTGCCCCTAACCCTTGTATTATTCAATGTCATCTGTGTAGAAAAATTTTTCTGCTTATAAGGTTTTTGGAAGAATATGGGAAAACAATAGGACACTTATTCCAGTTAAGTTCAAAGTAGGTGAAACACTCTATGTTTGAGTTTTCTCACAAAATTTCCATTTGTTAACTTCTGTTTTTCCTAGAAGTTGAATTGCTTTATTCTCATCCTTGAATATATTTAACTTGGTAAAGAATTAACTCATGTATTTAATTGACACATCACCTCACATATTTATATTTCTTTCCATTGAGAATACTGAAGTTCTAATTCACTTAACAAACTGCAATTATACAGTATCAACTATGGTAACTGCTTTACTTTCCATTCTCAGGACTTATAGCAAACACCTTTCTACTGTTTTATGAGTTTTTTTTTTTTTTGTATTCTGTGTAAAACTGTTGCCATGCATTGTTCATCTATTTCTGCATTATTTAACTTAGTGCAACCACCTAATCTAATCATATTGTCACAAATGGCAGGATTTTCTTATGACTGAATAACATTCCATTGTATATTCATCCATTTATCTTTTTTTTTAATCAATTGATCTATTGACAAACTTTTCACATCCTTTGGATATATATCCAAGAATGGAATTTCTAGATCATATTTAGTTCCATTTTTAATTTTTTGATCTCCTTGCTGTTTTCCATCCTCGCCACACCATTGCACATTCCCACAACCAGTGTACAAGAATATCCTTTCTCTTCATCCTCAACAGTACTATTTTTTATGATAGCCATTTTTCAAGTTGTGAAGTGATACATCATTGTGGTTTTAACTTGCATTCCCCTAATGATTAGTGAAATTGAGCATATTTTCAAGTACCTGTTGGCGATTTGTATATCTTCAGAAAAATTTGTGTGTAATTCCTCTACCAAAATTGTAATTGAGATGCTTGTTATTATTTTATTTTATTTTATTTTATTTGCTAGATCTGATAGAGTGGCTGATGAACTATGGATGGAGGGTCATGACGTTGTACAGAAGACAAGGATCAAGAAAATCCCTAAGAAAAAACAGATACAAAAAAGTAAAATGGCTGTCTGAGGAGAAATAGCTTAGAAATAGCTGTGAAAAGAAGAGAATTGAAAAGCAAATGAGAAAATGAAAGATATACCCATTTGAATGCAGACTTCAAAAAATAGCAAGGAGAGATAAGAAAGCCTTCTTCAGTGATCAGTGCAAAGAAATAGAGGAAAATAATAGAATGGGAAAGACTAGAGATCTCTTCAAGAAAATTAAAGATACCAAGGGAATATTTCATGCAAATATGAGCACAATGAAGGTCAGAAATGGTAGGGAGGTAACAGAAGCAGAAGATATTAAGAAGAGGTGCAAGAATACACGGAAGAACTGTACAAAAAAAAAGATCTCCAACCCAGATAATCACAATGGTGTGATCACTCACCTAGAGTCAGACATCCTGGAATGTGAAGTCAAGCGGGCCTTAGAAAGAATTACTACAATCAAAGCTAGTGGAGGTGATGGAATTCCAGTTGAGCTATTTCAAATTCTGAAAGCTGATGCTGTGAAAGTGCTGCACTCAATATACCAGCAAATTTGGAAAATTCAGCAGTGGCCACAGGACTGGAAAAAGTCAATTTTCATTCTAATCACAAAGAAAGGCAATACCAAAGAATGCTCAAACTACTGCACAATTGTGCTCATTTCACACACTAGCAAAGTAATGCTAAAAATTTTCCAACCTAGGCCTCAGCAATACATGAACCATGAACTTCCAGATGTTCAAGCTGGTTTTAGAAAAGGCAGAGGAACCAGAGATCAAATTGCCAATATCTGCTGGATCATTGACAAAGCAAGAGAGTTCCAGAAAGACATTTATTTCTGCTTTATTGACTATGCCAAAGCCTTTGACTGTGTGGATCACAATAAACTGTGGAAAATTCTGAAAGAGATGGGAATATCAGACCACCTGACCTGCCTCTCGAGAAATCTGTATGCAGGTCAGGAAGCAGCAGTTAAAATGGGACATGGAACAAGACTGGTTCCAAATAGGAAAAGGAGTACGTCAAGGCTGTATATTGTCACCCTGCTTATTTAACTTATATGCAGAGTACATCATGAGAAACGCTGGGCTGGATGAAGCACAAGCTGGAATCAATATTGCTGGGAGAAATATCAATAACCTCAGATATGCAGATGACACCAGCATTATGGCAGAAAGTGATGAAGAACTAAGAGCTTCTTGATGAAAGTGAAAGAGGAGAGTGAAAAAGTTGGCTTAATACTCACCATTCAGAAAACTAAGATCATAGCATCCGGTCCCATCACTTTATGGCAAGTAGATGGGAAAACAGTGGCTAACTTTATCTTGGGGGGCTCCAAAATCACTTTAGATTGTGACTGCCCCCATGAAATTAAAGACACTCTCTCCTTGAAAGGAAAGTTATGACCAATCTAGATAGCATATTAAAAAGCAAAGACATTACTTTACCAACAAAGATCCATCTATTCAAGGCTACAGTTTTTCTAGTAGTCACGTATGGATGTGAGAGTTGGAGTGTAAAAAAAGCTGAGTGCCAAAGAATTGATGCTTTTGAACTGTGATGTTGAAGACTCTTGAGAGTCCCTTGGACTGCAAGGAGATCCAACCAGTCCATCCTAAAGGAGATCAGTCCTGGGTCTTCATTGGAAGGACTGATGTTGAAGCTGAAACTCCAATACTTTGGCCACCTGATGGGAAGAGCTGCCTCATTTGAAAAGACCCTGATACTGGGAAAGATTGATGGCAGGAGGAGAAGGGGACGACAGAGCATGAGATGGTTGTATGGTGTCACTGATTCCATGAACACCGGTTTGGGTAAACTGCGAGAGTTGGTGATGCACCAGGAGGCTTGGCGTGCTGCAGTTCATGGGGTCACAAAGAGTGGGACAGGACCGAGTGACTGAACTGAATGGAATTGAACTCTGACTCTTTCAACTCACCCTCTTGACCCCTTCTTTCCATAAATAACCTAGGAAAACATGTACATGAATTAATAAATGGGTTCTTCTATGTCTATTTCTAATAGAATATAATTTGTATCTCAATGAATTAAACTAATGTCATTTTACATAAAAATATCTTTAACTAGGATGGTTCCTCTTGGTGCTAGTTGTTATAACTACAGAATGTTATTAATTTGCATAAGTCTAATCGCTGGATTTATAAACAATAAACTAAGAAATTTTTATTTCTTTTTTTTTTAATCCTTATGTAGAAGTGAAAGAAGTTCTCAATTCATGGTTAGGGAGAAGAAGGAAAAAGTAACTGTAGGAAATCTGCTTTACTGGTAGATATTTACTTCCAGATTTACACATAGCTCTATGATAATGACTTTATTGTTTGGTGGACATATTTAGGTTATTGTGCTGACAACTCAAAATTAATGAGCCTTTTTAAATTAAGAAAAATGTTGAAGTTTCAGTTTCCTTCTTAAATTTTCTACAGGCATTGAACTTTCTTGCAATTAACTTCCCCTGTTGAGAACCAACTTAGTAGAAATTATTTTTTATTTTCTGATTGGTTTAAAAATCTAGATTGATGAAGCAGATTTTTCCTGATATAAATAAACTTTTCACAGAAGCCATTAAGTGAAATGGAGCATGTGGGCATCTCAAGCTTTGTAAATAAGTATTAAAGTACTTAGGAGAAACTGTGTAGTAAATACTGATTTTCAAAAACATGTTTGCTTTTTAGGGAAGTGAGCCTAGCTGAAAAAGTTATAAATTTATTACTGAAAATTAATATTTTTATTTAACTTGAATGGATATATTGCTTTAACATTTTTAATAAATATAAACTCCAAATGATTGAATACAAAGTTTACAAAAATAAAATTTATGCAATTAATTGATTTATGTGATTATTTAAATTTTTACGGTTTATTTTTAATTAGAGAATAATTGCTTTACAATGTTGTATTGGTTTATGCCATTCAAAAGTGTGAAAGTGCCATTAGCATACATATATCCCCTCTATCTTATATTTCCCATGTCCCCTAGCCCACCTCTCTAAGCTGTCACAGAGCAATGGATTACCCTCCCTAAATCACATAAATTTGTAAAATGTTTTTTTAAATATGGGGAAATATAGACATATTTCTGAAAAAATTGCCAAGTAAGGGGAAGTATACAAATCAAACTTTTTATTATTATACTTGGCTAATGGCACCCCACTCCAGTACTCTTGCCTGGAAAATCCCATAGACAGAGGAGCCTGGTGGGCTGCAGTTCATGGGGTCGCGGAGAGTCGGACACGACTGAGTGACTTCACTTTCACTTTTCCCTTTCATGCATTGGAGAAGGAAATGGCAACCCACTCCAGTGTTCTTGCCTGGAAAATCCCAGGGACGGGGGAGCCTGGTGGGCTGCCGTCTATGGGGTCGCACAGAGTCGGACACGACTGAAGCGACTTAGCAGCAACTTTCAGATAAAGCAATAAAAACACAAAATTAAAAATAAGTTTATTTAGGAACTAGGAAAAAAATACTTTAATTGCCATAATGTTTGATTCGATCACAAATCTGTGCTCAAATATTTTGTGCGTGTGTATAGATGTGGTTATTATTACCTTTTATCCTCAGCTCAAAACTGTTTTATCTGTCTTCATATCTGAGTTAAATTTTTCTGAAATCAATAACAAAAGACGTTATAGTAAACCTTGGCTTTTGTGAACATTTAACCTAACATCTGTAAACAAATAACATGTGCTAATTACCCATAACAGAAACAATGGATTATTGATGCTACTGTAATGAATTCAATTGCAATTATTTACAAGTTTTTATTTTTTATTTTGGAAAAATCTCAGTTCTTCAAGTTTATCGATTTCATTAGCAAATTGCTGTAAAGATCAAAGATGGCTATAAAACCCTGCTTATAATTTTAAAGCTAAGATTATCTTACAATTTTTTTGTAAGTATAATTAATCATGGAGTTGAGGTTTTACCTCAGTGTAACTGTGACTCTATAGCCCTAAAACACACTGAAATCTAAATTTTGTTGTAAATGAAATCAAGATGTGAGAGAGAAGTTTTGAGATGTCAAGTTCATGGAGTCATATGTAAAGAGGAAAGACAAAGTATAAAATCTTTTACCTCACATTCTCTTCTTATTAACAGCATGCTTGTGCTTTGGGCCTGAACAGCTATTGGCATGGGCTTTAAGGTAATGTGGTTCAATAACACTGAATTCACAATGAAAACATTAATTTTTCACTTCTGCTTCCACACAGTAACTGTGGGGCATACATGAATTTACTTCTGCCTGTCTCACTTATCAAATAAAACTAATTATATAGTCTCACTTATGGGAAATGTATGAAAAACATAAGGAATAAATGAAATTGTGCTAGTATTCCTTCAAAATTGGAATTGCTTTGTCTTATGAGTTGCATCTGCTTTTCACAGAGCCTCATAATTTAGCATCGTTTCCTGAAGGGGCATAATGATTAAAATCTCACCTTTTGAAACCAGAATTTTTGGTTCACACCTCAGCTATGAAAGAGCCCAGTTTTATATAGTCTTGTGCATGTTGTTATTCTCTGAGTGCTTCAGAGTCTTACATATAAAATAAAAACAATGTATTTTTAGGATTGTTTTGATATTCTGTGCATGCATGCTAAGTTGCTTTAGTCGTGCCCTACTCTTTGCGACCCTATGGATCACAGCTCGCAGGGCTCCTCTGTCTATGGGTTTCTGCAGTCAAGAATACTGGAATGGGTTGCCATGACCTCTTCCAAGGGATCTTCCTGACTGAGGAATTGAACCTGAGTCTTTTACATCTCCTGCATTAGCAAGTGGGTTCTTTACCATTAGTGCCACCTGGGAAACCCCTGTTTTGATATTACGTAAACTAATTTATGATAATGAAAAGAAAAAAAAAATGCCCAAAGCATACTATGCCTGAAGGAATTCTTTTTATCTTGGTCTCCATACTCTTGGTTTTGGAAACAGTGAAGAATGATATAATATTCTTCTTTTACTTAATACCTTAAGAACATTTTTGTCTATATGGCTATAATTATTTTCAACTTAAAATCTTCTGGCCTGTAAGATCATGTCAACTATTAATACAATAGCATGAATATTGCATGACCAGTGTTTTCTTGATTAGCCTGTAATTAATTATATTCAATGTATGGGTGTTAATCGGAGAAGGTGATGGCACCCCACTCCAGTACTCTTGCCTGGAAAATGCCATGGACAGAGGAGTCTGGTAGGCTGCAGTCCAGGGGGTCACTAAGAGTCAGACACGACTGAGTGACTTCACTTTCACATTTCACTTTCATGCATTGGAGAAGGACATGGCAACCCACTCCAGTGTTCTTGCCTGGAGAATCCCAGGGATGGGGAGCCTGGTGGGCTGCCATCTATGGGGTCACACAGAGTCGCACATGACTGAAGCAACTTAGCTGCAGCAGCAGCAGCATGGGTGTTAATATTCGAACTCAGGGAAAATGATTCTACTGAACCTTGATATTTTTGACACTTAGTATTCACTTTGTTTAAATACTACTCAGGTTTTTATGGAGAGATTAATTTTTTGGATTGTCAACCAGCATGCCTACTCAGTTGCTTGGGTTGTGTCTGACTCTTTGTGACTCCGTGAATTGTAGCTCGCCAGGCTCCTCTGTCCATGGGATTCTCCAGGCAAGAATACTGGAGTGAGTTGCCATACCCTCCTTTAGGGAATCTTCCTTACCCAAGAATCAAACCCACATCTCCTGCATCTTCTATATCACAGGCAGATTTTTTACCACTGAACCACCAGGGAAGGCCATCATCTAATATAAAGGAATATAAAGAAGTTAGTATGCGACTTCCCTGATGGTCCAGTGACTAAAATGCTATGTTCCCAATGCAGGGGGCCCAAGTTTGATCCCTAGTCCAGGGACTGGATCCCACATGACACAACTGAAAGATCCTGCATGTCACAACTAAGACTGAAGATCCTGCATACAGCAACTGAGACCTTGTGCAGCCAAATAAGTACTTAAAAAAAAAAAAAAAAAGTAAACCCAATAAAGAACTGGGCAACTAAAAATAAAAAGGCAGTTTCTAGTGAATTTTGATATTTATAACACTTCGTGTTTGCTTTGCTTTAATACTACCCAGAATATCAGGTTACCAATTAATAAAAGGTTTTTATTGGAGAGATTAATGTTTTAGGCTATCAGCCAATATAAAGGGGATATAAAGAAGTTAGTATTATGAGAAGACACTGTTCTCTATTATAAATGTGCTATACTCCAATCAGAAATTAGAATATTATGTGATGGCTTCTAATCTGATATAGATCTAATTAGATTCTACTTTTGGTACTACATAAAGGCTTATTTAGACTTCAAATCCCAAATACTTGCTTTGAGTAAAATATATTTTTAACTTCATTATCTAACTAAATGAATCATGTGGAAAGAATGTTCCATAAGAGGTCATTTCTCTCAGTTATTTTAATATTATATGATTCCAAAAAAGTTACCAGAAAAGGTGGAGAAGGAAATGGCAATCCATTTCAATATTTTCATCTGGAAAAATCACATAACAGAGGGGCCTGACAGGCTACAATCTATGGAAAAGAAGCAATAAAAGGCTAAAAGCCTCTGTATTCTCTCTTTGGTTTAAAAAAAAAATATATCGTGCATCGAAATAAAAATAAAATAAAAAAAATAGATGAGTATTATTTTTAAATATTAGGCATTCGCATATATTTTGGTGAAGTTAATATGGGTTATGATAGTTGAAAATGACTGATAAATTATTATTGAAATATATTCTACATGATATTGTTACTTTATTTTTATTTATTTTTATTTTTTTTAAATGTGGCAATTTTTCTTTTATTTTAGAAGTAGTTTAATTCCAAGCCTTTTCTTTTTTTTTTTTAATTTTATTTTATTTTTAAACTTTACATAACTGTATTAGTTTTGCCAAATCATGATATTGTTACTTTATTTTTAAATAATTGTATTTGATTATGTGCTTTGCCAGCTATTAGACAACGGGTGACTTTTACATCAACATTTTTTTACTTCTTTCACTGGTGTTTGAATGGCTATAAACAGTAGACTCGAGTTAAGGGCAAAGAATCTGGCATGCAGATTCTGCCACTGAATAGTGATAGACTAGGGACCATTACTCAACCATTTCAGTCTCCCATTGTCTTTTTATTTTTATAATTTCATGTATTTATTTTTGGCTGTGCTGGGTCTCTTGAGTTTTTCATTTTCCAAAACTGAAACTCTGTCCCATTAAACACTAAGTACTTATTCCTGACCACACCCCCAGGCCCTGGCATCTACTAATGTACTTTCCGACTCTATGATTTGACTGTATTTGGGTACCTTGTGTAAATAGAGTCAAACAGAATTTTTCTGTATCTATTGTATATCAGAATGCATGTTTAAGGTTAACTTAATATATGTCCTAGAAATAGATTTTACATTTTTAAATCCTGTGCTATACAGTAGATTCTCATTATCTTGTTTCTTAGATAACTATTGAATATCATCATGTATTCTATCCCCCTTCCACTTCTGTATTTTATAACAGAATCATGTTTTTTTTTTTTTACTTCTATTTATTCAAACACCTCATTAGTGATTCTCTTCTTACCTATAAATATGAATAAGTTACTAACTACTTTGGTGCTTAAGTCACACATAATCAAGGTCAGTCATTACCTAATCAGTAATTTCTTCAGCAGCCCCAAGTCTTTAATTGTCCTGCATTAATGTTACTCAACTACACATGGTTTCCTGAACATATCAAGAGCTTCTTTGACTACATTTCTATTCATGCAACTTTCCACTTTTCCATCATCACCGGATCAGAGCATCTCATCCTTCAGTTAACAGTTAATAGTTTTTATTGTTCAGTCGATAAGTTGTGCCAACTCTTTGTGACCCCATGAACTGCAGCATACCAGTCTTTCCTATCCTTTACCATCTCCCAGAGTGTATTCAAACCCATGTCCATTGAGTCAGTGATGCCATCCAACCATCTCATCTTCTGTTGCCCCTTTCTCCTCCTGCCCTCAGTCTTTCCCAATGTCAGGGTCTTTTCCAGTGAGTCAACTCTTTGCATCAAGTGGCCAAAGTATTGGAGCTTCAGCTTCAGCATCAGTCCTTCCAATGAATATTCAGGACTGATTTCCTTTAGGATTGACTGGTTGGATCTCCTTGCAGTCCAAGGGACTCTCAAGAGTCTGCTCCAGCACCAGTTCAAAAGCATCAGTTCTTTGGCACTCAGCCTTCTTTATATTTAAACTCTCACATCCATGCATGACTGCTGGAAAAACCATAGTTCTGAGTATTCAGACCTTAGGTGGCAAAGTGATGTCTCTGCTTTGTAATACACTGTCTAGGTCTGTCATACCCACTTTAACATAACTTATTTTCAAAAATTTCCTTACCTAAAATAGCCTTGTTGGTGCTAATTTTTGTACTGTTTAAGTTAGCATCATGCAATCTTCTGCAGAATGCACAGGTTTAGTCAAAATTAAGGTCATATAGGATCTCTTGTGGAGAATAGCTGCTAGGCATGGGGAACACTTAATACTATTTTCTCAGTTCAGAAACCAATGAAGAATTAGAGCTGAAATGTTTACATTTACTAGGCCTTCTCAGTAGCAATTTCCTTTCTTTAAAGCTCAGTGTTTGGCTCTACCTGTAAAATCAAATAAAGGATTAAATTAAGGCTAAGAAACATGAAAGAGTCATGGCTACTTCTTATGTCAACATAGGGTTTATGCCAGTTAATCATTCTTGAGACCTGGGCTTTTATTTATTTTTTTTCTTTTTTTTTAATTTTATTTTATTTTTAAACTTTACAATATTGCATTGGTTTTGCTAAATATCGAAATGAATCTGCCACAGGTATACACGTGTTCCCCATCCTGAACCCTCCTCCCTCCTCCCTCCCCATTCCATCCCTCTGGGTCGTCCCAGTGCACCAGCCCCAAGTATCCAGTATCGTGCATCGAACCTGGACTGGTGACTCGTTTCATACATGATATTATACATGTTTCAGAGACCTGGGCTTTTAAAATAAAATTCTATGCAAAAGGAGGTAGAGATAAAAAATAAGAACAATTTAGCTTTCTCCTCTTTTCCCACTCATCACTCCATATTTCACAGGGGTGTTCAAGGCTTATTTCTGCAGTTTGAAAGCCATGTGGTCCTGTGAGAATAATTTCTGTTGTTTAAGCCCCACAGTTTGTAAATTTCTTTATGGCAACTGTAGAAAACCAATACAGGTACTATTAGTAATTGTAATTAATAAATAGTTATATTAATGTATAATATAGTTATATTAATGTATAATATAGTTATATTAAATATGAGTGATTGGAATAAATATTTTAAGGAAGATGGTTAAATTCAAAATTGTGAAAGGATTCCATGACAGACATATGCTGCTTCTATTGACTTTATGCCACAAATCAGAAAATCAGTGTACCTTGATGATTTGAACATATATTGCATACAATCACTTTTCCTTCACAACATTTTAACAGTTTAGATCCATTTTAGAACACGATAGTCCCATATATTAAAATTTTGAGTCTTGTCAAAATAGAGATGGCAAACAGAAAACAAATAAAAATTGCAAATGTTCTATTATTTGCCCTTGGCATAAGAGAATCAAAACATGGTGAAATATGAAAAAAGTAATATGAGAACTTGTTCCCTGAGGTTAAAAAGTGTTTTTCCTAATATGTCATGTTGGGTTGTTCAAAAATAGAATCATGTTATCAATGTAATAACTCTAACAATTTGTCATGATAAGCCATTTATATCAACAATTTAAAATGTATTTAGTAATTAAGTTTTATAAAAGTATGATTCTTTCATGAATGATATTGAAAATAGCTTTAATATATTAATATTAAAATATTAATATTCCTTTTCTTATTGACATAAATAATAATTTATTTCTAAAGCACAAATTTTTGTGGACAAAAAATGCAAATGTTAGTTTATTGAGTACAGGTTTTAAAGAAACCCTCAAATATACATGGAGAAAAGTGTTTTTTTTTGTTGTTGTTGTTTTGTTTTGTTTTTTAACTTGATGAGCATTAATTGCTCTAGGAGGAAGAAAAAGTATTCATAAAACTCCAGGAAATAGTCATTTTAAGCATTATTGCCATTTCCTTCCTAGAAGTGAAGTGAAGTCGCTCAGTTGTGTCCAACTCTTTGCAACCCCATGGACTGTAGCCTACCAGGCTCCTTAGTCCGTGGGATTTCCTAGGATTAGTTCTAAACACTAAAGTCTTATCAAGTCGGTAGCAACACTGGAGAGGACGTATCCACTCCTGTGCCTTAATATGTTCAGAAGAAGCTGCTACTAGAATATTAAAGACTCCCTGTCTTTCTCAGATATCACCATATCTCCATGTTGGTAACTGTCAAAGGGCCTACTCTAAGAATGGATATCTGAATAAGTGGTTAAAACAATTTCAATGGAGGCATCTCATCTTCAAAAAGTAGCCTTCTTCAGGCAATATACTCACTTAGCTAGTTCTCAGGCCACTTAGTAGGCTGAGGAAGTTTCACTTACCCTTGTTTTTTCCTTAGCCTTATGGAAGAATTTGGGGATCACTCCACTTCTTTCATTCCTTAGAGGGTACTCTAACACTTTGTCAGCCTCGCTCTAGAAATCTCAAGTCACACTGTGGCCCCTTAAAGGTAAACTGTGGCACTGGTCTGATCTTTGTTTGTTTTATATTCTAAGTTGCTTCAGTCATGTCAGACTCTTCACGATTCTATGGACTATAGCCCAACAGTCTCCTCCATCCATGGGATTCTCCAAAGAAGAATACTAGAGTGGGTTGCCATGCCTTCCTCCAGGGGATCTTCCTGACCCAGGGATTGAACCTGCGTCTCCTGCACTGGTGAGCAGGTTTCTTACCACTAGCACCTTATTTCCCCAAATATGTCTGCTGTATATGTCATTACTCTTGAAGCTAACTTCATATAGTCGGGGGGAAACTTTTCTGCTCAGAGATTCTCACCAGTGGCAACCTTTTTATTTCCTCTTTCCTCTAATTTTCTCTTGCTCTTTCAACAAATGAAGTGTTTTGTTGTTTTTTTTTTTTTTATCAGATTTTTGACAATTAGAGGAAGTGATAGCTCAAGACATAGTATGTATTTAGCAGTATAATTCCCAGATTGTTATCTTTTCTTCTCTTTCTATTATTCTGCCATGAAAACTTTTTCCCTAAGTAGAAGTGGCTAATGTTAGATGCATGGGCTAGGAATACAAGCATTAGTAATTTTAAACAAGCAAACAAAAACCAGACAATTCACTGAAGCATTGAAATAACAAAATGCAATATAAATTCTCTTAAATATTCGTCTTGGAACTAGCTGACTTCATAGGCAACCACTTGTGTTTTTGTAAAGAGCCTGTGATCAAAAGGATGTCCCACTTGGTTTAATGCTCTATTATCACTGTTTCAAACTTATTTTAGAACAAAGGGGTCTTACATTTTCACTTGGACTAAACTCCACAAGTTATGTAGTATTTGTCATACTAAGGATTACAAAATAACAGCAATTTTCAAGCTAACTTAGTATAAATTAAGGATAATTATTATAAGTAAAAATACCTTTTATTAAATGTGCAGTTATGTTCTAGGACTATAATTTGAATCCATCTGATGGGCTTCCAGGGTGGCTCAGTGGTAAAGAATCCACCTGCCAATGCAGGAGATGTGGGTTTGATCCCTAGATTAGGAAGATGCCCTGGAGGAGGGCATGGCAACCCACTCCAGTATTCTTGCCTGAAGAATCTCACAGAAAGAAGAGCCTGGGAGCCTACAGTCCATGAGGTCACAGAGTTGGACATGACTGAACAATTGAGCACAGCACAATTCATTGAAAGCAAAATCATTGGAAGTGAAAGACATAGATAAGTTTATAAGTACTAAATGGTGCCAATAAAAGTGTATCCAAAATATAGTAATGACTTTAATGTTTAAATTGCCAGGCTCACCACAGTCAACTGATCAAGATTCCTCACCTGTATTCCTCCTTTATTTTGTGGCACTTAAATCGGAGATTTTGTTTCTGTACTCACTATTTCATTGTCCCTGGGGACATTAACATACATGAGATAGGCAAACCATTACCTTGAATCCTCA
Organism: Bubalus kerabau; assembly: GCF_029407905.1. Classification (NCBI taxonomy): domain Eukaryota; kingdom Metazoa; phylum Chordata; class Mammalia; order Artiodactyla; family Bovidae; genus Bubalus; species Bubalus kerabau. Next base: position 60,425,359 of record NC_073625.1, read on the forward strand.
GTTTCTTGAGCTCTTTATGTCTAGTGGTATTTTCTATTTCTATATCATCTTTGCCACTAACTTAAAAAAACTACGCTGGAATTATCATTGTTTGAAATCTCTGTTCTTCTAGGTAAAATCATTCAGAGACTCAAACTTGTATCTGAAATGTATTTTGCTACAGTCTGCTTGCTCAGTTGCTTCCTATGTATTTCAAACAATCAAGACATCAAAACCACCATCATATTAAATGCTCTCCAATTAAAATCTAAATTAGTTTTTCAACTGGATTAAAAAGATGTATCAAATCTAGTATACGTGTAATATATGGACTTAAATTGATAAAGCATCCATGTAAAATCATGGACAAAATGATATTTAGTTTATCAAATGAAAAATAAAAATATTGTCTTTTACCACAGAAGGTAGAACTTTAGAAAAAAGTAGCAATCTAAAGAGACATCATAGTGATAAACTTTATAATGAAAAAAATATAAGCAAGACCTACAGTACCATTGGGCTTCCCTGGTGGCTCAGATGGTAAAAGCATCTGTCTGCAATGCAGGAGACCCGGGTTTTGATCCCTGGGTTAGGAAGATCCCCTGGAGAAGGGAATGGCAAACCACTGCAGTACTCTTGCCTGGAAAATCCCATGGATGGAGGAGCCTGGTGGAATACAGTCCACGGCACGACTAAGTGCTTTCACTTTCACAATACCATACTTATAATACTGTCTGGTGGCTCAGATGGTAAAGAATCTGCCTGCAATGTAGGAGACCCAGGTTCAATCCCTGGGTTGGGAAGATCCCCTGGAAAGGGGAATGGCAACCTACTCCAGTATACTTGCATGGAGAATCCCATGGGCAGAGGAGTCTGGTTGGCTATATAGTCCATGGAGTCGCACAGAGTTGGACATGACTGATCGATTAACACTTCCACTTTCATAATACCAAATGATTTGCATTTACTTATAGTCATAAATAACTCAGTGGGAGAAGTAACTAACATAATTTCAAATTGCTTTTGGCTGAAAAAGAGGTGACTGCTGCTGCTAAGTCACTTCAGTCGTGTCCAACTCTGTGCAACCCCACAGATGGCAGCCCAGCAGGCTCCGCCATCCCTGGGATTCTACAGGCAAGAACACTGGAGTGGGTTGCCATTTCCTTGTCCAATGCATGAAAGTGAAAAGTGAAAGTGAAGTCACTCAGTTGTGCCCCACTCTTCGCAACCCCATGGACTGCAGCTACCAGGCTCCTCCGCCCATGGGATTTTCCAGGCAAGAGTCCTGGAGTGGGGTGCCATTGCCTTCTCCGAAAAAGGTTACTACATCAAAATAAAAAGGGTCAGGATAAAGTTTCAGTTAACTTAGGAGAAATTTGAGGATAAATATCCTTTTACCTTTTAATAACTAAACCTTCCAATTTTATTTAAAGAATTTCAAACTATTTCTTTTAAAATGCTGATATTTCTCAGGCAAACTCAATAAAATGAAAGATTAAATACTAGAAAGATTTTTAAACAATAGTTGAGTAATTATTAACCTAAACTGTAAAATATTAAAAAAAAACTTATCTGTGATAATCAGGAATTGGAGGACATGTGCTATTGTAATCATTTATGAGTGATCATTATCAAGATAATACAATCAACTGAATATACTTAATAAAACTGAAATTACCATAAGAACATTCAACAGACTACTTCTTCACACTAGAAGAATATTTTTAAATGAAAGTATGAAAATGCTTAAATAATAAAACTAATAAAGGATTTTTATAACATAATTAAAGATAACTATTCAAAAGTAACATTTTATTCTCTTCTGATAACATGTATCCACATTATTAAAGAAACATTTTACATTTTCAGTAACTAAAGATATCTGCAGTCTTGAATATAAATGAGACTAAAATCTCCACTAATAAGACAAAATGTATTGAAGAATATTACAAAAATGAATCAGGTTGGGAAAATTTTATACCATAAATGTTACTTCTCCTCAAAGTTACCTTTGAATATTTATTTCCAAACAGCATTTTACTAATACAGAACAATTTGGATTAACTACAAAGGTATAAGGCAGAAGGAAATGGCAACCCATTCCAATATTCTTGCCTGGACAACCCCATGGACAGACGAGACTGGCAGGCTACAGTCTGTGGAGTCTCAAAGAGCCGGACATGACTGAAGCAACTTAGTACACATGCATAAAGGTATAAAGCAAAGTCAGTTTGATACACAAGGGATAGAAACTTGCAGCAAGCAGACAATTTTATTAAGGGGTTCTGATGCCTCTGGTAATGAAAGGCAGAAATTTTCCAATATTTAGATTCAGCAACTTTTAATCTCTTAAAAATTATTGAAGATCCCAAAATGCCCTTTTCATGTGAGGCATGTCTGTTAATATATGTCATATTGCAAATAAAAACAGAAATAAAATAATTATTTAAAAAATTAAACTTATTATTAATATACTTTAGGAAAATATATTTTCTCCAGTCAAAATTTAGTGTGAAGGGTAGCACTACTAAACATATGTAACACTATAAAATGACTGGAAAGAAAGAAAACAGCTGGATTTTTGTAATCTTCTACATTCAAAATGTTTCAGTATGGCATTTGTTTGAATATATGGAAAATATGCTCACTCATGACACTGAGGAAGAGAGATTTTTAAAACTAATATGGTTATGAATATCTATTTTAATATTATATGTTTTCTTGACAAGTTGAAGTTTGCATCAATTTCAATTTGATGTCTAAAATCATATCAAAGCATTTTGCACTTTCCTTAAAAGTTATTGATCTATGTTTCTCTGAGAGTTTCTTATTTTGTAATGTATGGTTGTGTAATACCATTAATTTATAATTTAAAAATATTGTTTAATGCTTCCACAGATTTTCCAAATGCCAATGTATTTTATTAGATAACATCAAGATAGCATTAATCACAACCAATGTCATCAGACAATTCTTTGTGTTGAGAACACGTCAAGCTTAAGATGGCAGATGCAAGTTTTCCAAAATGCTAATCTGAACTTGAAAACTCACATTTTATTTTTGACAACAGATGTGTTGTTTCCGTTGAATCACTTCCTTCATTTTGAAAATAGCTACCAAATATCCAATCTGAGCAATCACTGTTAGTCATTGTTTCAAAAGTACTTTTTCTTGATGCAACTATTGTACACTTGTAGGAACCAGAAGTGTGTCATGTGTATTTCTCATTTCATCACATGAAACATTAAAAAGCAATGACTTAAGAAAATTAACATTTACTGCTGCATCAAGGACATATGTTATGGAAACTGGATTTTTAATTTTTTTATATCTAATATCAAAGATCATGACAACTAGATCATCTTATGAATGTCTTACTTTGAGAACCAACATTTTGCCCCTCACCACTCCCATCATTGCTTTTACATCATCAATCCAAATTTCAACATGGATTTAAAGGCTAATAATACAAATGACATCTTAGCTGTATTGTGAGATAGTTTTGGTCTCCTAGAACCCTTCTGATCAAGATACCCAAGGATAGTTATTACTTTTTCCTTCTCCCAATCTCTCATTTGCTTAACCCTTGCCTGGAGAATCCCAGGGACAGGGGAGCCTGGTGGGCTGCCGTCTATGGTGTTGCAGAGTCGGACACGACTGAAGCGACTTAGCAGCAGCAGTGGCAGCAGCAATCCCATGAACAGTTTTTCATCAAACCTTGAACTCTGTTTATTTGGTAGGCCTGCTTTGTGCAGCTATGTCACAAAGCAGCTATAAAATGCTCAACAAGTGAATCAAAGGGAGAACCTATCAAGCTCAATTATAATTCCTGAAGTTAAACATGGCAGACCTAACTATGGGGGCATAGAGAGCAATCAGTCCCTTCATTCTTTGGAGGCTGTGTTCCAAAATAGCATTTTGAACACAGTGGAAGATCAAGTTGAGTGAGTACCTACTATTACAGCTGTCAAACAGGTGTCAGTGTATTCCAGGGATCTGCTGCTGTGAGGGAATACACAAATGCTTAGGTAAGTATTTATCCAGGGTGATATATTTTCTATTGATGACCTGGCAAGAACAAGGAATCATAATGGACATTCTGTATTGTTCCCTGGGAATTTTGCTTTTATCATTATATTTGATCTCTTTTTTTGCTGGAAATACTCTTCAGAGTTCCTTGGACAGCTAGCTACGGGATCAAACTAATAAATACTAAAGAAAATCAACCCTGAATATTCATTGGTAGGACTGATGTTGAACCTGAAGCTCCAGTACTTGGCCACTTGATGCAAAGAGCCAACTCCTGGAAAAGTCCCTGATGCTGGGAATGATTGAGGGCAGGACGAGAAGGAGACAACAGAAGATGAGATGGTTGGATGACATCATTGACTCAATGGCCATGAGTTTGAGCAAACTCCAGGACATAGAGAAGGACAGGGAAGCCTGGCGTGCTGTAGTCCATGGGATCTCAAAGAGTCAGACATGACTGAGCCACTAAACAATAGCAACCAAAATTGTGTATCTATTCTTCTGACTTTCTCAAGGATAATGGCCAACTTTCTTTTTTTTTTTTTTTTTTTTTTACAGTGTAACTTCACTTTATTTTTATTTTTTATTTTTTTAATTTTATTTTATTTTTAAACTTTACATAACTGTATTAGATTTGCCAAATATCAAAATGAATCCGCCACAGGTATACATGTGTTCCCCATCCTGAACCCTCCTCCCTCCTCCCTCCTCCCTCCCCATTCCATCCCTAAGGATAATGGCCAACTTTCTTAATTACTTTAATCATCAATCTGCTACCTAAAAATTGAGATTATAATGCCAAACAACTCTACAGAATTATCAACTTTAGAGAATAATAATTTATGCTATAAAAATTATTTTGTATCAAGAAATAGCCTTTGGAGTAGTTTGAAAAGAGAATTTGATTGCCAAATTTTAATGTATTTCAGAGAGAAAGTCATTATCTTAGCACATTTTCCAGAGAGCACAAACCTGCAAAATCCATCTCATGAGGAGAAACCACTTCACCATATACTCACTTATAGTCTATTAAGTTTAAAGTACCAAATTGACTATTCTAATCTTTTTTCTGTAGTGCTGGAGAAGACTCTTGAGAGTCCCTTGGACTGCAAGGAGATCCAACCAGTCCATTCTAAAGGAGATCAGTCTTGGGATTTCTTTGGAAGGAATGATGCTAAAGCTGAAACTCCAGTACTTTGGCCACCTCATGCAAAGAGTTGACTCATTGGAAAAGACTGATGCTAGGAGGGATTGGGGGCAGGAGGAGAAGGGGATGACAGATGTTGAGATGGCAGAATGGCATCACCGACTCGATGGACATGAGTTTGGGTAAACTCCAGGAGTTGGTGATGGACAGGGAGGCCTGGCGTGCTGCAATTCATGGGGTCGCAAAGAGTCAGACACGACTGAGCGACTGAACTTAACGGAATCTCTTTTCTAACATATAAGAAATATATTGGTGAATAAAAATACATCCATTAATTGTATTGAAATTTATATACTAGGCAGTATATCTCTTGACTTCCTATTGTCTTGAAAATAGGGATTTGATTTTTTAAATTGTTTCTATTCACCTGTGGTTAATTTTAAATGGTTTAAGCTGATTAAATACCTTTTTAATTTTTGCTGTATAATTTTTTTACATTTTTCATTTACCACTGCATGAAAAGCAACTAAGATAGTATACTATTACACACACTTCCTGTTGCAATTCAACTTACACATTATTGTCATGTTGTAAGAGAAAACAGCAGGCTTCACAACAGCGATAACTTTTCATAGCTGCTAAAATGTTCAAATACCTGTAACTTTGTATTCATCTGCAGGGATTCATTTTCTTCATGTTCCTTTAAGATTTGAAATTCACATGCACTTCACACAAGGCATCAGTATTAACATGCCATATTCAAACATGGTAAAAAAATTTTTTTAGATTTGCCACTTTGAAGTATTCTGCTCTTGTCCCCCCAAAAATTTTTCCAAAATATCAAGATGAAACTCCGTTTCCAATAGGAAAAATTATAATGTCATTTTATTAAAAATTACTCAAGATAAAAAAATAGTTCTTAGCAGTTTAATCAATAGTTTTCAATATGCATATATTTCAGTCTAAATATACCTTCTTCCCAATAGGAACTACATTCATATAATGATATTTTTATAGAATTTGCTACATTTTTACTAATGATAGCTCTATAAATACTGCATTGTTATATCTTGCTTTTATGTATATGCATGTGTGATTGCTACGTCACTTCAGTCATGTCTGACTGCATGAAACCCTATGGACTGTAGCCCACCAGGCTCCCCTGTGCATGGGATTTTCCAGGCAAGAATACTGGAGTGGGTTGCCATGCCCTCCTTCAGGGGCTCTTTCTGACCCAGGGATCAAATTGGTGTCTCTTGTGTCTATTGCATTGGCCAATGGGTTCCTTATTTCTAAAGGCACCTGTGAAACCCTTTTTATGTGTGTAGGCTGGATTGATATGTAGATGAATTGTGCTGAGTTATTCAGCTTCTCATTTACTTCACTCAACATTTCATTCAACGACCATTCAAAATTGCTCTGAGAAAATCTAATCAATTTAATTTTGAAAGCTATAATACTACATGGTGTGCATTGACCATGTTTTATCTATTTTTTCAGTATGATCAACATGTTTTCGCAAATCTTCATTATCACACATAATCTTGTAAAGAATGTTCCCCCACAAGTCTGTTCTCATGACTGTGTTAGAGTTTTATACAGTATATTACCAAGAGTAGATTTGTGAGTTTAAGGTTCACTAAATAGTGACAAACTGCTCTCTGAAATGGCTATATCATTTCATCTCTTAGCATCAATGCCTGAACTTTCCATTTCAGCATTTCCTGCAAATATTTATTTAACTATATGCTTTATTTGTTTTATTCAACTTATTTAAACTGAAATAGTTTGCACATTTCACCCAATCCCCACCGTATGCCTCTGGTAACCAACAATCTGTTCTATTAGTTTATATCTATTTCTTATGTATGTGTGTATGGATTTAGTTTCCATATGAGAGATAATAGAGACTTTCTCTTTCTTTTCCCGACTTAGCATACTACCCTCCAAATTTTTATGTAGTATGCTATCTCACATTGTTTCAGTTTGCTCTTTGCTGCATAATAAAAATATGGTTTTAAAAAATTATATCCTATTTATATTTCTTAATATACTACTTTATGTGATTTTCTCAGTGTTTTTTCCTATTTGAAAATAGGAAATTATTTGAAAATAAGTTTGGTTTAACAATTTCCCAAACTCATATATAGAATAAATAATGCAACCTTCTACCAGTCTGTCCACTGCCCAGAGTCTACCACCTCAGGTTAACCACATTCTAAAAAATTGCTGAAATTCCAATACTTTGGCTACCTGATGCAAATAACTGACTCATTTGAAAAGATCCTGATGCTGGGAAAGATTGAAGGCAGGAGGAGAAGGGGATAACAGAGGATGAGATTGCTGGATGGCATCACCGACTCAATGGACATGAGTTTGAGTACACCCTGGGAATTGGCGATGGACAGGGAGGCCTGGTGTGCTGCAGTTCATGGTTGCAAAGAGTCAGACACGACTGAGCAACTGAACTGAACTGAAAAAGTTGTTTAGAAAATTTTGTTATATTCAGAACTGTTTAGAAAATTCAGTCACATTTTATAATTATTATGTTATCTTTTTTAAAAACATTTTTCAAAAGTTTTCTCCTGATGAAGTTCATACTTTAGACACATGCCTTCAAGTCATTCATTTGGAAAATTTACCTAGATCTGTCATATGTTTTGGAGAAGGAAATGACAACCCACTCCAGTGTTCTTGCCTGGAGAATCCCATGGACTGAGAAGCCTGGTAGGCTGCAGTCCATGGGGTCGCACAGAGTTGGACATGACTAAAGCGACTTGGCAGGCAGCAGTCATATGTTTTCCTATATGTAGGATCTAAACCAATTTTTAACTGTTCTGTAAATGTTGCTACATTTCCTTCCATCTATAATGAATCTTATCCAATGTGTTTTGTGAATGTATATTTGATTATATGTAGGCAATTTTTTTTCATTAAGTTGCTTTTGTCTGTAATATATCACATGAATTCAATTTTTAAATTTTAAATGGCAAACGTATCATTTAAAATATTTTTCTCCTATCCTTTTATATAATTATTTTTTGTTATTCGTTATTCTAAAATATTTCTTTTCTTAGACAATGTTTTTGTTTTTCCCTACCTTTTTTTTTTTTTTTTTTTTTTTAAATTTGTAGCTTGGATCAACTGGTTTGGTTCAGGTTCTTACTTGAATTTAACTTGTGATAAAGTTTTAAAATACCTTCCACTTAAATAATGTGTTGCTTATTTTGACACTAATATATCTTATTAAGAAACAGTTTCAGCTTTTTAAGTGTAATTGAAATGAATAGTCATCACAACCAGGATCCTGTGTTCAAATTAAGACCTCGGTAAAAACAAAAAACTTTAAAAGCATTATACTGTTGCAGTCTGTCAAAAATAAAAATGGAGGCAAAGAGAAAATGAGGTGTTTAACTTGGAAACTCCTTTTAGAACAATTCGTAATTACAAAAATGAAAAATAAAGAAATTAAGAAAATAGAAAGAGATGGTCCTTTCAGTTCCACATTGCAAGAAATGAGGGAAGAATGTGGGAAAAGATTGTGATAATTAATTCATATTATGATTGAATTACAAATTATTTTATACATATCCTAAGGTTATATATATCATATTTTATAGAAAATTGATCAAAATTTATTATTAATTCCCATTAAATGTTTCAAATTTGCATGATTTCAGATATTACTCTTTTTTAATTGAAATAGAGTTGTTTTACAGGATTGTTTTTAGTTTCAGGTGTACAGTATAGTGATTCAGTATTTTTGTAGGTTATATTCCATTATAGATTATTACAAGATCTTGAATATAGTTTGGTCTAGTATATGGTGTATTCTTGTTGCTTATCAAGATTTATATGTTAATTCCAACCTCCAATTTGTCTGTTCCTCTTTTCTTCACCCTTTGGTAATCACAAGTTTTACAGTATCTTTTTTTTTTAATTTTTTAATTATTATTATTTTTTTTTACTTTACAATATTGTACTGGTTTTGCCATACATCAACATGCTTCTGCCATGGGTGTACACATGTTCCCCATCCTGAACCCCCCTCCCACCTCCCTCCCCATACCATCCCTCTGGGTCATCCCAGTGCACCAGCCCCAAGCTTCCTGTATCCTGCATTGAACCTGAGTTTTTATATATACATTCACTTGTATTATTTTTTAGGTTACATATATAAGTGCTATCATGTAGTACTTGTCTTTCACTGTCTTACTTACTTTACTTGTTATTATATTCTCAAGGTCCATCCATGGTGCTTCAAATAGCAGTATAATTTTTTGTTTCTGAGTAATATTCCATTGTATATATACACCACATTATCTTTTTTTTTTAATTGGCAGCCAATTACTTTACAATATTGTGGTGGTTATCGACATACACTCACATGAATCGGTCATGGGTGTACATGTGTTCCCCATCCTGAACCTCCCTCCCACCTACACCATATTATCTTAATTCAGTCACCTGTTGATGGGGACTTGAGCTGCTTCCATGTCTTTGCTTTTGTAAATACTGATGTTATCAAACTAGGGTGCACGAAGCTTTTCTGGATATATACCAAGGATGAGACTGCAGGATCATATGGTAGCTCTATTTTTACTTTAAGCAAACTGTGTACAGTTTTCTGTAGTGTCTGTAGCACCAATTTATATTTCCCCCAATTTTGTGGGTTCCCTGACAACTCAGTTGGTAAAAATCCACCTGCAATGCAGGAGATCCTGGTTTGATTCCTGGGTCAGGAAGATCCCCTGGAGAAGGGAAAAGCTACCCACTCCAGTATTCTGGCCTGAAGAATTCCAAGAGGGGTTGCAAGGAGTCAGACACAACTGAATGACTTTTACTTTCAATAATGTATGAGGGTTCCCTTTTCTCAACATTCTCCACATCACATTTACTTACCACTCCTTTTCATAACCTGTAGTATATACATTTTTTTTCCTGCTTGATTTGAATACTGCAACTAGGTACTTACTTTCATATCATACTCTGACTAGTAACACTAAATGAATTAGTGTTAATTAATTCACTATGTGAATTAGCTTATTCTCCTAGCTCCTCATAATCAAAAATTTGTGATAAAAAATTAACTCAAATTACTTCAAGATCATGTTTCACTTTTTTGATGAGTGAGCTTGTGTATTATATGTGATATATATAAATATTGTATCAGTTCAGTTCAGTTCAATTCAGTTCAGTTGCTCAGTTGTGTCTGACTCTGCGACCCCATGAATTGTAGCACGCCAGGCCTCCCTGTCCATCACCAACTCCCGGAGTTTACCCAAACTCATGTCCCTTGAGTCAGTGATGTCATCCAGCCATCTCATCCTCTTTAGTCCCCTCCTCCTCCTGCCCCCAATCCCTCCCAGCATCAGAGTCTTTTCCAATGAGTCAACTCTTCACATGAGGTGGCCAAAGTATTGGGGTTTCAGCTTTAGCATCAGTGCTTCCAAAGAACACCCAGGACTGATCTCCTATAGAATGGACTGCTTGGATCTCCCTGCAGTCCAAGGGACTCTCAAGAGTCTTCTCCAGCACCACAGTCAAAACCATCAATTCTTTGGTGCTCAGCTTTCTTCACAGTCCAACTCTTTGCATCTATACATGACCACTGGAAACACAATAGTCTTGACTAGATGGACCTTTATTGGCAAAGTAATGTCTCTGCTTTTTAATATGTTATCTAGGTTGGTCATCAGAGAAGGCAATGGCACCCCACTCCAGTACTCTTGCCTGGAAAATCCCATGGACGGAGGAGCCTTGTGGGCTGCTGTCCGTGGGGTCGCTAGGAGTCGGATACGACTGAGCGACTTTACTTTCACTTTTCACTTTCATGCATTGGAGAAGGAAATGGCAACCCACTCCAGTGTTCTTGCCTGGAGAATCCCAGGGACGGGGGAGCCTGGTGTGCTGCCGTCTATGGGGTCACACAGAGTCGGACACAACTGAAGCGACTTAGCAGCAGCAGCAGCACCAGGTTGGTCATAACTTTCCTTCCAAGGAGTAAGCGTCTTTTAATTTCATGGTTGCAATCACCATCTACAGTGATTTTGGAGCCCCCCAAATTAAACTCGGACACTGTTTCCACTCTTTCCCCATCTGTTTCCCATGAAGTGATGGCACCAGATGCCATGATCTTAGTTTTCTGAATGTTGAACTTTAAGCCAACTTTTTCACTCTCCTCTTTCATTTTCATCAAGAGGCTTTTTAGTTCCTCTTCACTTTCTACCATAAGGGTGGAGTCATCTGCATATCTGAGGTAATTGATATTTCTCCTGGCAATCCTGATTCCAGCTTGTGCTTCTTCCAGCCCAGCATTTCTCACGATGTATTCTGCATATAAGTTAAATAAGCATGGTGACAATATACAGCCTTGAAGTACTCCTTTTCCTACTTGGAATCAGTCTCTTGTTGCATGTCCAGTTCTAACTGTTGCTTCCTGACCTGCACATAGGTTTCTCAAGAGGCAGGTGACATGGTCTGGCGTTCCCATTTCTTTCAGAATGTTCCACAGTTTATTGTGAGCCACACAGTCAAAGGCTTTGGCATAGTCAATAAAGCAGAAATAGATGTTTTTCTGGAACTCTCTTGCTTTTTCCATGATCCAGCGGATGTTGGCAAATTAATCTTTGGTCCCTCTGCCTTTTCTAAAACCGGCTTGAACATCTGGAAGTTCACAGTTCTCATAATGCTGAAGCCTGGCTTGGAGAATTTTGAGCATTGCTTTACTAGCATGTGAGATGAGTGCAATTGTGCGGTAGTTTGAGCATTCTTTGGCATTGCCTTTCTTTGGTATTGGAATGAAAATGGACCTTTTCCAGTCCTGTGGCCACTGCTGAGTTTTCCAAATTTGCTGGTATATTAAGTGCAGCACTTTCACAGAATCATCTTTCAGGATTTGAAATAGCTCAACTGGAATTCCATCACCTCCACTAGCTTTGTTCATAGGGATGCTTTCTAAGGCCCACTTGACTTCACATTCCAGGATGTCTGGCTCTAGGTCAGTGATCACACCATCGTGATTATCTTGGTCGTGAAGCTCGTTTTTGTACAGTTCTTCTGTGTATTCTTGCCATCTCTTCTTAATATCTTCTGCTTCTGTTAGGTCCATACATGTCTTTCCTCTATCAAGCAATCTTTGCATGAAATGTTCCCTTGTTATCTCTAATTGTCTTGAAGAGCTCTCTAGTTTTTCCCATTCTGTTGTTTTCCTGTATTTCTTTGCATTGATCACTGAGGAAGGCTTTCTATCTCTCCTTGCTCTTCTTTGGAACTCTGTATTCAGATGCTTATATCTTTCCTTTTCTCCTTTGCTTTTCAATTCTCTTCTTTTCACAGCTATTTGTAAGGCCTCCCCAGACAGCCAGTTTGCTTTTTTGCATTTCTTTTCCATGGGGATGATCTTGATCCCTGTCTCCTGTACAATGTCACGAACCTCACTCCATAGTTCATCAGGCACTCTATCTATCAGATCTAGGCCCTTAAATCTATCTTTCACTTCCACTGTATAATCATAAGGGATTTGATTTAGGTCATACATGAATGGTCTAGTGGTTTTCCCTACTTTCTTCAATTTAAGTCTGAATTTGGCAATAAGGAGTTCATGATCTGAGCCACATCAGCTCCTGGTCTTGTTTTTGCTGACTGTATAGAGCTTCTCCATCTTTGGCTGCAAAGAATGTAATCAGATTTCTGTGTTGACCATCTTGTGATATCCATGTGTAGAGTCTTCTCTTGTGTTGTTGGAAGAGGGTATTTGCTATGACCAGTGAATTCTCTTGGCAAAATTCTATTAGTCTTTGCCGAGCTTTATTCAGTATTCTAAGGCCAAATTTGCCTGTTACCCCAGGTGTTTCTTGACTTCCTGCTTTTGCATTCCAGTCCCCTATAATGAAAAGGACATCTTTTTGGGGTGTTAGTTCTAAAGGTCTTATAGGTCTTCATAGAACCATTCCACTTCAGCTTCTTCAGCATTACTGGTTGTGGCATAGACTTGGATTACTGTGATATTGAATGGTTTGCCTTGGAAACCAACAGAGATCATTCTGTCATTTTTGAGATTGCATCCAAGTACTGCATTTTGGACTCTTTTGTTGACCATAATGGCTACTCCATTTCTTCTGAGGGATTCCTGCCTCAGATATAATGGTCATCTGAGTTAAATTCACCCATTCCAGTCCATGTTCACTGATAAATATTGTATAGTTAAATACAATTTCACTTACATTTTCAATAATAAAATTTCCTCATGCTTGCAATTTTTTCCAGATTTTTTTTTCAATTTTTCATTTAAGGAATATTATGTGATGGGAAGAGTTTACTGGATGCTTGTTCATTTGCTGAACTAGATTCTGTTTAATATTCTTACCAAAGTGATTTTGAGGAAAGCACAATGCCTGAAGGGTAAAGTTAATTTTAATAAAATTCTACAGTTATATTGAGGATACAACTGGTGATGTTTATTTTGAATACAAATAATTTCATTTAAAATATCAAAAATAACTAAATCTGCTTTTGTACTATATATTATACATCAGATCAGATCAGTCGCTCAGTCATGTCCGACTCTTTGCGACCCCATGAATCACAGCACACCAGGCCTCCCTGTCCATCACCAACTCCCAGAGTTCACTCAGACTCAAGTCCATTGAGTCGGTGATGCCCTTCAGCCATCTCATCCTCTGCCTTCCCTTCTCCTCCTGCCCCCAATCCCTCCCAGCATCAGAGTCTTTTCCAATGAGTCAACTCTTCACATGAGGTGGCCAAAGTACTGGAGATTCAGCTTCAGTATCATTCCTTCCAAAGAAATCCCAGGGCTGATCTCCTTCAGAATGGACTGGTTGGATGTCCTTGCAGTCCAAGGGACTCTCAAGAGTCTTCTCCAACACCACAGTTCAAAAGCATCAATTCTTCAGTGCTCAGCCTTCTTCACAGTCCAACTCTCACATCCATACATGACCACAGGAAAAACCGTAGCCTTGACTATACGAACCTTTGTTGGCAGAGTAATGTCTCTGCTTTTGAATATGATCACTAATAACTCTTCTTGGATAGTTCAACTATAGGATTTAAATTTTTCTTATTGCATTATTCTACTAATATTAGATAATTACTGGCCATGCTTTATACACTATTTCACTGAGTCTTTGTAGAGACTCCCATTTCCTACTGCTACCATGATAAATTAAGTATCTAGCCTATGGTAGTGATTTTTTGTTTAATTCATTTTTCTTGAGCTATTCATGGTTGCTAGTATGTTAGGAAATAACTGTTTGATTTATTTACTTATCCATGCAGCTTATGGGAAATGATGTGCATTTGGCCATAACATCTTTCTTAATCCCTCCATTTGAAAATGTAGACTATAACATAATTAAATAATCTCTCCTTGGATGAAAATGATAACTATAATCATTGCATGTTGTCAGCCACAATGTTAAATAAATATGCAGGTTAAAAGAATTAGAGTTTATTGTTACAGTATTAGTGACTCCATTTCAATTGCTTTATTTTTAGATTCCTATGGGTCCTGTGGAACCATATGAAAAAAGTGTCTGCAATTGTGATTTCTCATAGCGATCCATGAAACACATGTTAAACAAAGCAAATATTTCTACATTCATATTAAATAAATTAATGTGGAAAAATACATGACGAATAGAATACCATGAGTTGCTAAAAAGTTTACTAAAAATATGAGCTAATTTAGTATAGTTTCTCAATATATTAATTATAAATTACTGCCATAAATATTTTTTAACTATTAAAACCATTTATTTTTCTTTCTTAGATCTGTATAAACAAATGTTGCCATTTTAGAGAACAAAACTTGAAATATAAGGATATTTGCTCTTTATCCATTTAGATGTAGACATAAACTCTTAAGTAATTGATAAACATCATAAAGTTTTTCAGTGCATTTTATGGTAGGCTTAACCCATATAGATGCAGTTTTGAAAATTTAAAATGTATGCATATATATGTTTTTTAACTATTGGCATATTTATTGATATAACTGTTCATATAGTTACTTATTAACATCTTAGTATTTACTAATTGTGTTACATTCATAATGCCAATAGTAAGTTGAATATTCTACCCATTGCTTTCAATTTATTATTAGTAAAACATTAAATGTTTCATATAAACTTCTGAATATTCTGTCAACCCTCAAAGGGCCTTCTCTTGTTAACATAAAATGGGGTAACTTTCTAGTTTCTCCAAAACTATATTTTTTGCATGCAAGTTGTATAAACTCCTTTCTTATTTTGCTTTATTTTTCTCATTTAGTATTTTCTCTCGTTCATAGCATAATATAAACAGGTAATGAGTCATTAAATGTTTTGTTTCTCATTTATGTGTTTCATATCTCTCTTTTACAGTTCACAGGTTTTAAACAAATTGGCTGGGATATGGTATTTACAATCTTTTCATTTAGGTTGAATTGTTTAGACAAGTTAAAAACAGTGTCTACCAATAATATGCAGTATAAATGGGCAACATCAATCAGAATTAAAGAATAGTACTTGAAAGTTTTTTAACTTTCTCCAATTGGCAAAATTTGAAAAGGAAACATGTTAATGCATATGTTAATTGACTTGAGTATGAAACAGATGACAGGGGTACACTGTTGGCAGAAATGTAAGTTGTAAATTTCCTGTGTTTCAATTTACAAAATTTTAAAGCATTAATAACCTTAATATCTGTGAAGATGGATATCATTACCTTCTCTTTCTGAATAATTTTTAAAATGAATAATAACAAAAAGTATATCCGTAAGATCTATAGTACACCATCATTTACACACTAAAAATATTTGAGTGTATTCAGATAGATACAACATAGACATAATAATATTTAGAACGAATGTTTAAATGAAGGGTCAGATAAAATCATCACATGAAAAAAAACTGAAGTCTTTAAAGAAAATCATTTTAGGTTGGTGCAAATATAAGTGTGGTTTCAGACCATGAATTTTAAATTATAACTAGGCTCAAACATATCTTTTTAAATCAAAGTAGGAACCATTATGATCAACACATACTTGTCAATGAGAAATAAGGTTTTTTTTTTTTTTAATTCCTATAGCATAAAAATCTGTATTTTAGGATTCAACAACTCTTGGAAAGCATTTTCTGGCTCCTGCTGGTTGTAGAAGTGTTTTCCCTGCAGAGTTGTCCAAATGCTTGAAGAAGTTGTAGTCAGTTGGTGGGAGGTCAGGTGATTATGGTAGATGAGGCAAAATGTTACAGCCCAATTCATTCAACTTTTGAAGTGTTGGTTGTGCCACACGCAGTTGGACGTAATCGTGGAGAAGAATTAGGCCCTTTCTGTTGACCTGTGTTCGCTGAAGGCATTGCAGTTTTCCATGCACCTCATCAATTAGCTGAGCATACTTCTCAGATGTAATGGTTTCACCAGGATTCAGAAAGATATGGTGGATCAGAGTGCACCAGACCACCAAACAATGACCATGACCTTTTTTGGTGTATGTTTGGCTTTGGGAAATGCTTGAAGTGTCTTCTCAGTCCAACCACTAGCTGGTCATTTCTGCTAACTGTATAAAATCCACGTTTTGTCACACATCACAAACCATTCAAGAAATTGCTTGCTGTTCCATAGAATAAGAGAAGATGACACTTCAAAATGATGATTTATTTGCTTTGCAATCAGCATATGAGGCACCCACTTATTGTACTTTTTCACATTTCCAGTTTGCTTCAAATGCTGTACAACCATAAAATGGTCAATGTTGAGTTCTTTGGCAACTTCTCATGTAGTTGTAAAAGGATCAACTTCAAAAATGGTTCTCAGTTATCATTGTCAGCTCCTAATGTCTGGCCACTCTGCTCCTTATCTTCAAGGCTTTCATCTCCTTTGCAAAATTTCTTAAACCACCACTGCACTGTCCACTTGACATGACTGTAAAATACTCTGATTGCATGAAGTAGAAGCTGAAATCAAGATTGCTGGGAGAAATATCAATAACCTAAGATATGCAGATGACATAACCCTAATGGCAGAAAGTGAAGAGGAACTAAAGAGCCTCTTGATGAAGGTGAAAGAGAGTGAAAAACCTGGCTTAAAACTCCACATTCAAGAAGTGAATATCATGGCATCCAGTACCATTACTTCCTGGAAATTTGATGGGGATGCAATGGAAACAGTGAGAGACTGTTTTTTCTTGGGCTTCAAAAATCACTGCAGATGGTGACTGTAACCATGAAATTAAGACCATTGCTCCTTGGAAGAAGATCTGTGATGAAACTTGACAGCATATTAAAAAACAGAGACATCACTTTGCTGACAAAGGTCCATATAGTCAGAGTTATGGTGTTTCCAGTAGCCATGTATGGATGTGAGAGTTGGACCATAAAGGAGGCTGGGTATCAAAGAATTGATTGCTTTTGAGCTGTTGTGCTGGAGAAGACTCTTAAGAGTCCCTTGGACAGTGAGGGGATCTTCTTATTCATTATGATACTCCCTCACCTCTATACCGGAGAAGGCAATGGCACCCCACTCCAGTATCTTGCCTGGAAAATCCCATGGATAGAAGAGCTTGGTGGGCTAAAGTCCATGGGGTCGCTAAGAGTTGGACACGACTGAGCGACTTCAATTTCACTTTTCACTTTCATGCATTGGAGAAGGAAATGGCAACCCACTCCAGTGTTCTTGTCTGAAGAATCCCAGAGACGGGGGAGACTGTTGGGCTGCTGTCTATGGGGTTGGACAGAGTCAGACAGGACTAAAGTGACTTAGCAGCAGCAGCACCTCTATACTCTCCATTTATCTTACTCATTGATTCCCATAGAAGTTTTTATTTTTAACCATACTATATCATGCAGCTATATATTGAATTTCCTATCTCTCCTTAATTAAAACACAAGTCCTGTGAATGTAAGGGTTATTTTTCCTTTGTTGTTTACCAGAGGATGCCTAGAATTTTGAACAGTATTTAGAATATAGTTAGTACTCAAATAATGTTTGCTGAATTGATAATGGATGTCAGCCTATTTCATGATATGAGTTTTTTGGTTTTTTACTTGTTTGCAAACATGTTTATTTGAACTCCATCTAGAAAATTCTAACAAATCTGTTTGAGGAGTTACTATTCTAGAGAAAAATTTTGAATAAGGTTGTGAACCGTCTGTATCCCTTTTAGATAACTGTGTCATTTTTGGGTCCTTTGCATGTGCTTATGTGTGAATTTTAATCCTAAATTCATGAGTCTCAACCCCTGTTTAAGGATTGTCAGAGAGAATCATCTCATTCACCCATAACCTAGTGGCATTGTCACTTCTCTATCACATTTTGAACATGTCACTTTTGTTTTTTGATTTTGTGTTTTTCTGGTAGACTTTCACTGAGAGTTTTCTTGTACATATCAACTGCTTTTTATAAACTGGACTTATACCTCATTTCTTGTTTTCAGAACAATCATGAAAGATTTCCCCATTGTGACACTCTGACTGGTAGTTGTCCAGTTGTAAAACCTGGCTTCAGTACCCACTTTGAATTCTTATAAATGCTTCCTATTTGGCAACTGAGAATTTCCCCTACTTTCTTGAAATCTCAGGTATGATTTGTAAATAACCTTTAAAAGAAATTAAAAATAACCCCATCTTAGCATTTAGTTGTTTACATCAGTAAATTTTTTTCAGTTAATTAACTAAATATTGTTGAATTTATTTTTTTTAATTGAAATCTAAGATTAGAGTAAAAAACATGAAATTATATAAATATTCATTAAGGGCCATTCTAGTTTATATTCCTGCTCTCATCTATGTATTTCATTGACATTATCTTAGACACATCGCATCAATGGAGACAGACAGATTTCAGTTGATCCTATAACTTTCTCCCATTTGGAACACTACTTATATTTCTCATGGTCTTCAACGTGAAATTAAACAAATTAGAATATTTATAATCTTTAAGAAATACTCTTACTTGGTGGGAGGCCAAGTTGTGCTTTCCCTTATCTTGCTTAAGATAGTCTTTATGCACTAGAATGCTTTGAAAATATCTTGAAGAATTGATCTGTCTTCTTAATATTCAGCCAGCTCTCAGTTCAGTTCAGTTCAGTCACTCAGTCATGTCCGACTCTTTGCGACCCCATGAATTGCAGCATGCCAGGCCTCTCTGTCCATCACCAACTCCCGGAGTTTACCCAAACTCATGTCCATCGAGTTGGTGGTGCCATCCAGCCATCTCATCCTCTGTTGTCCCCTTCTCCTCCTGTCCCCAATCCCTTCCAGCATCAGAGTCTTTTCCAATAGGTCAACTCTTTGCATGAGGTGGCCAAAATATTGGAGTTTCAGCTTCAGCATTAGTCCTTCCAAAGAACACCCAGGACTGATCTCCTTTAGGATGGACTGGTTGGATCTCCTTGAAGTCCAAGGGAGTCTCAAGAGTCTTCAACACCACAGTTCAAAAGCATCAATTCTTCGGCACTCAGCCTTCTTCACAGTCCAACTCTCAGATCCATATATGACCACTGGAAAAACCATAGCCTTGACTAGACAGACCTTTGTTGGCAAAGTAATGTCTCTGCTTTTGAATATGCTATCTAGGTTGGTCATAACTTTCCATTCAAGGAGTAAGTATATTTTACTTTCATGGCTGCAATCACCATCTGCAGTGATTTTGGAGCCAAAAATTTAAACTCTGACCCTGTTTCCACTGTTTCCCCATCTATTTCCCATGAAGTGATGGGACTGGATGCCATGATCTTAGTTTTCTGAATGTTGAGCTTTAAGCTAACTTTTTCACTCTCCTCTTTCACTTTCATCAAGAGGCTTTTTAGTTCCTCTTCACTTTCTGCCATAAGGGTGGTGTCATCTGCATATCTGAGGTTATTTCCAGGTCTATCTGACATAAATTGACTCCTTGATTGGCTATGAATTTATGAAATTAGTTGTGTTTTGATCATGGAAGTCTGAAAAGATGTTCTAAGCAAAAGCAAAGAAACAATGCTTTACTTTGTGGTTAACACTATAATTCAGTTTCTCATAGGAGCAAAAAGAATGTTAGATTTATTTGGATATAATTTTTAGAATTCTCATTTAGAAGTCCATTGAGTTGTTAAATAGATTATACTTACACTCTTTCCCAAAACAATGAAAGGCAAATAAAAGTAGCCATATGTATTTTAGAGTTTATATTTAAAATTTACTTTGAAATATATAGTTCACATCTTTTTTAAAGACATTATACTCTTCAATGTGAACAAATTTCTATTAGTATTTGGATGCTCTAGGGGAAAACAGATTTGTCTTTAATTTTATTCTCTGTTTTATTTAATGTTCAAAGCAATGGAATAAAAAAATATCAGCAGATATTGGAAGCATAGTTTATAACAATTTGGAAGTATAGTTTTATTGAGATTTAAATTAAAATTTCAAAACCTGCTTAGACTCTCTGTTCATACAATTAATTGTTCACACTCTGTCTGCAAATTAGATGTCACCATTTTTAATTTAAAAATAAAATATGTAGCCAAAAATAACATTCAAATTCAAATTAAAAATTACCCACTTGGGGAAAAAAGTCACATGAATGTCGAATTGTAGGATATAATTTTTGGTAATTCATTCTTTATAGGTATTTCAGGAATAATTTATAGTTTAAATTACCTCCTTAATATGTTCTTAGTGTTGCTTGTTTTTCTGTCTCCTATTCCCTAACAATGTTTTCTTTCCATTAAATCACAAAATAAAACTAAAAAAAAAAAACAAATGAACAAAAAAAAAAACTATCTATGCCAGTCTAGCATCTGAAATAAATCATCCCAGAATTACATAAATAACAAGTTCACTATGAATATGCATGGTTTGTTTATCAAGCACATTTAGATTATAGACTTAATTTTCCTACTTTAGACATTTTAGTGGATGAAAGACTTGAATTTCTCCATTACTTATACTGTGATATCTCAACAATTTCATAATTTGTATCTGAATTTCCTGCCTAGTAATAAATTATTATAATGAAAAGGTAGAATAACATTACTGTTATTTTCTCATAGAACACTGCCCCAAACTTGCAAAAAATAAGCACTTGTTTCCAGATACATGTTTTTATTTTTACTTTGTTTCTTCCAATTCTTCATCTATTTTCCATTTTCCCACTCTTTTTGATAAGCATTTCTCCTAAGAATATTTTAAAAATAATAATAGAAGACTTTTCTTTCAATGAAGTATTGCCATGTATTTTAAAATTAGGGATGAACTAAACCACAGGAAATGGTAAACAAATGAGAAATTGCATCTTGATTTTATGTAATATTTGTATAAAAGTAAATGTTTTGGTAGAATTCAGCTGTGAAGCCGTCTGGACCTGGGCTTTTGTTTGCTGGAAGATTTCTGATTACAGTTTCAATTTCCGTGCTTGTGATGGGTCTGTTAAGATTTTCTATTTCTTCCTGGTCCAGTTTTGGAAAATTGTACTTTTCTAAGAATTTGTCCATTTCTTCCACGTTGTCCATTTTATTGTCATGTAATTGCTGATAGTAGTCTCTTATGATCCTTTGTATTTCTGTGTTGTCTGTTGTGATCTCTCCATTTTCATTTTTAATTTTATTGATTTGATTTTTCTCCCTTTGTTTCTTCATGAGGCTGGCTAATGGTTTGTCAATTTTATTTATCCTTTCAAAGCTTTTGGCTTTGTTGATTTTTGCTATGATCTCTTTTGTTTCTTTTGCATTTATTTCTGCCCTAATTTTTAAGATTTCTTTCCTTCTACTAACCCTGGGGTTCTTCATTTCTTCCTTTTCTAGTTGCTTTAGGTGTAGAGTCAGATTATTTATTTGACTTTTTTCTTGTTTCTTGAGGTATGCCTGTATTGCTATGAACTTTCCCCTTAGGACTGCTTTTACAGTGTCCCACAGGTTTTGGGTTGTTGTGTTTTCATTTTCATTCGTTTCTATGCAAATTTTGATTTCTTTTTTGATTTCTTCTGTGATTTGTTGGTTATTCAGCAGCGTGTTGTTCAACCTCCATATGTTGGAATTTTTAATAGTATTTCTCCTGTAATTGTGATCTAATCATACTGCATTGTGGTCAGAAAAGATGCTTGGAATGATTTCAATTTTTCTGAATTTACCAAGACTAGATTTATGGCCCAGGATGTGATCTATCCTAGAGAAGGTTCGTGTGCACTTGAGAAAAAGGTGAAATTCATTGTTTTGGGATGAAATGTCCTATAGATATCAATTAGGTCTAATTGGTCTATTGTATCATTTAAAGTTTGTTTTTCCTTGTTAATTTTCTGTTTAGTTGATCTATCCATAGGTGTGAGTGGGGTATTAAAGTCTCCCACTATTATTGTGTTATTGTTAATTTCTCCTTTCATACATGTTAGTATTTGTCTTACATATTGTGGCGCTCCTATGTTGTGTGCATATATGTTTATAATTGTTATATCTTCTTGGATTGATCCTTTGATCATTATGTAGTGACCTTCTTTGTCTCTTTTCACAGCCTTTGTTTTCCACTATGGAGAACAGTGTGGAGATTCCTTAAAAAACTGGAAATAGAACTTCCTTATGATCCAGCAATCCCAGTGCTGGGCATACACACTGAGGAAACCAGAATTGAAAGAGACACGTGTACCCCAATGTTCATCGCAACACTGTTTATAATAGCCAGGACATGGAAGCAACCTAGACGTCCATCAGCAGATGACTGGATAAGAAAGCTGTGGCACATATACACAATGGAGTATTACTCAGCCATTAAAAAGAATAGATTTGAATCAGTTCTAATGAGGTGGATGAAACTGGAGCCTAGTATACAGAGTGAAGTAAGCCAGAAAGAAAAATACCAATACAGTATACTAACACATATATATGGAATTTAGAAAGATGGTAACAATAATCCTGTATACTAGATAGCAAAAGAGACACTGATGTATAGAACAGTCTTTTGGACTCTGTGGGAGAGGGAGAGGGTGGGATGATTTGAAAGAATGGCATTGAAATATGTATAATATCATATATGAAACGAGTCGCCAGTCCAGGTTCGATGCACGATACTGGATGTTTGGGGCTGGTGCACTGGGAGGACCCAGAGGAACGGTATGGGGAGGGAGGAAGGAGGAGGGTTCAGGATGAGGAACACATGTATACCTGTGGCAGATTCATTTTGATATATGGCAAACCAATACAATATTGTAAAGTTAAATAAAATAAAATTAAAAACAAAAAAGTAAATGTTTTTGTAACATCAGATCAGTCGCTCAGTAGTGTCCGACTCTTTGAGACCCCATGAATCGCAGCACGCCAGGCCTCCCTGTCCATCACCAACTCCCGGAGTTCACTCAGACTCACGTCCATCGAGTCAGTGATGCCATCCAGCCATCTCATCCTCTGGCGTCCCCTTCTCCTCTTGCCCCCAATCCCTCACAGCATCACAGTCTTTTCCAATGAGTCAACTCTTTGCATGAGGTGGCCAAAGTACTGGAGTTTCAGCTTTAGCATCATCCCTTCCAAAGAAATCCCAGGGCTGATCTCCTTCAGAATGGACTGGTTGGATCTCCTTGCAGTCCAACAGACTCTCAAGAGTCTTCTTCAACACCACAGTTCAAAAGCATCAATTCATCGGCACTCAGCCTTCTTTGCAGTTCAACTCTCACATCCATACATGACCACAGGAAAAACCATAGCCTTGACTAGACGAACCTTTGTTGGCAAAGTAATGTCTCTGCTTTTGAATATGCTATCTACGTTGGTCATAACGTTCCTTCCAAGGAGTAAGCGTCTTTTAATTTCATGGCTGCAGTCACCATCTGCAGGGATTTTGGAGCCCAGAAAAATAAAGTCTGACACTGTTTCCACTGTTTCCCCTTTTGTAACATGTATATATAAAAAATGTAAACATGATAGGTTGGTTTAAAAGAGAATTGTAATTTCTCATTTTAAAGAAAATAATAGGACTGTAGAGTCAATAAGCCATATAAAAAGGCCACAGAAATTGCATTTTATACAGGAAATGAATGTTGATAGGATCATTTGATTATGATGATTATTCAATACAAAAGGATATTAGAAAGTCTGTGAACTTAATTTTAAAGAATTAATAAAGTGAACAGAATGTCTGCCAGGAATGTTTTAGTTTTGGAGAAGATAAGGCTGATACCAGGGTATCTGAACTTTATACTAAATATAGGTATTGATGTTCACTTGGAAATAATTTAACACAACAACTAATCTTTACAAGAACTTTTCTAAACATCCCTAATGGGAAAACACCTGAATTCCAAAGGATAATTGGGCAACTGAACATAATTGTTCTCAGTTTGAAAGGGTTTTTATCAAAATCAATAACCACAAATCCTGCTAGTAAAAGTGAAGATGATAGTTTGTTTGACAGATTTAATCTTTTTTTTTTTTCCTTTGTCAACAAGAAAATCAGCACTTTACTTTGTATCCTTTCTTTCAAGGGCATAGCAGGCAGATTTTAGCTAATATCCCTTTATTATGGAAATAGTTCTCTCTGTTACTGTGACTGTCAAAAAGGTTGTGATATTATTTATTTTTACATGGTTCAGTGTATGAAAAACATTCTGTTTGAGAAAAAAACATGAGATGACTGGACAGAGAGATGAAAAGAGTGAGAAATAATTTGAATTCAGAAAGTGATTTGAGATAGAAGTCTAGATATCTGTATATCTCTTCTAAGTTACTAACATTAGATGTGAGTACTTTTAAGAATTGAGGGAGGAGGGAGGAGGGTTCAGAGTGGGGAACACATGTATACCTGTGGAGGATTCATTTTGATATTTGGCAAAACTAATACAATTATGTAAAGTTTAAAAATAAAATAAAATTAAAAAAAATAAATAAAATAAAAAAATAACATATCTATGTGCAAAGGGTTGTGGGTGATAGTACTAATATGCATTTTGTTAGGTTCATTTTGAGATAGCATATATACTGAAATTACTTAGTCTGAGATGAGAGTAGAAATCTGTTGCTATTTTCTTATGAAGCAAATCCAAATACAATAAGAAAATTATTAAGTGCAGTGAAACTACTGATGAAAATATAATCATTGACCAGTATATGGTGATGGACAGGGAGGCCTGGTGTGCTGCAATTCATGGGGTCGCAAAGAGTTGGACACAACTGAGCGACTGAACTGAATATATAGTATATCTGTTTATGAAATTAATTTAAGTGTAAAAGTAAAATCATAAAATTAATATACAGTTTCATTTTGGCTTTGGGCTAAATACTTATTTCTCAATGATAAAGTCATTGTCAGTACCAAAATAAGTTCACTTTCCTTAGGTAAGTCATCTTTTTTTTTCCATTTTTATCTTTTTGTTTTTAAAATATGGTCATTCATGACACAATCATTCTGTTAAAAATATGAATTGTCATCTTCTAAAAGCTCTTTATGTATATGTGGAAGTTTTTTGATGTATAGAACATGATCTGCCAAGCTAAGACTCTTAAAATAATCATTTGGACACATGTAAACCTTTATCACTATCTATTCTATGTTATCATTGCTTTAATGGTAGCAAGGCAACCCGTTGAAGTATGTCCAACAGAAGACCTCGAATGCAATCTAGTGTCTAGATATTGTCTAGCCATGCAACCACCAGAAAGACTGAATATTTCTGATGCTTTGGGTATCCTTTTCCAAAGGGTATAACACTTCTTCCTTCAGGAGCCACATGCAATTTAATTTAAAAATTGTGATAAAGGAGGGTAGAGATAGTTGGATGGATTGATCTTTTGAAAAGAACAAGCATAATTTTGACAATTTTGCACAGTATTTTAAACATTGATAGTTAAGGGAATATTTATAATAGGTGAAAATAAAGCTTCATGGAGCTCTTTTTTGGTTATAGAGACATGAAATTAGGTAATTCCCTGATACAAATAAGATATTTAAAAATGTAGTGCATTATTTAGAACAACTATTTCCATACACTGGATAATAGAGAATTATTTACTCATGAAGAACTGCTACGTCTTATGTTAAGTATGGCCAATTTGTCACCATTTTCCCATCTTCTCCCCAGGTTTAAGTAATAACAACTTTATTAGCCAGGTTCAGGTGTTACAGAATATCTGGAAATTGAAAGAGTAGATTTTAGAATTCTGAGAGCTGTAAAGAGGTTGAAATAATTTCTGACAGATCTTGCATGTTCATGGAAAAACCCAGAGCCCAGTGAAAAACAGAAGGTCTGAGGGGACGGCCACTAGAATCAAAATGTCAACTTAATGGCATGTCAGTCACATACGGAATTCTCATGTCTTTCCTTGATAATCAGATAATTCAGATAATCATTGCTATGATTTCTGGAACTGTCAATCAGTTTGAATTTTTGTACAACCTGTGATCTTTTTGCATAGATTCTCTCACTCAGCATAAGTATTTTGATTCATTATATTGTTGTATGTATCAATATTTTAATCATTTTTTTAAAATTTCTGAGGTATATCCTCTCATATGGATAAACCACAATTTATTTTTGGTGAGATGTTTGAGATACTCCTGAATAACTTGGCAGGGTATGAGATCCTTCTTTATGTGTAACCACATTCTTTCTTTTTTTTTTTTTTTCTTTTGTCAAATATGTATTTTTTTTAATTTTATTTTATTTTTAAACTTTACATAATTGTATTAGTTCAAACAATTAAATAACACAGATTGCCAATGTGGATTGTTTGTTTGAATTAGCCAAAGGGTCACATAAACAGGTTGCTTCTGAAATGTTTAGACAAATTTGCTTTGCCAAGGATCTATTAAGTAAAAAGAGTTTTTTCCAGAGTATTTTTAATTTATGCAGATTATATTTTAGTCACAAAGCAGTTGCAGATACTCTTACATCAGGAGTATTATTAATAAAACACTTATTCATACAGCCAAATTGGCCAATAGAGATTACAAAATCTAAAATTTGAGGGAAATTAGGTCACATAGTTCTGAACTATCCCAAATAAAACCAAGGATCAGCTACTGGCAAAAAATTACCTTCAGATAATTATAATAATTTGAATAATCATGAAGTACAATCACTAATTCTAGTGACCTCTGAAGGAGGGAACTTGAATTTCTTAAGTTAATAAAAGCATTTGTAAGCCACTTTGAGAAAAAAAAAAATGTTTCATCTCTTGTTAATAGGAAAGGAAAAGTAGAAATAATTTTAGGTGACTTTCCAGGTGGTGCTAGTGGTAAAGAACCCTCCTGCCAATGCAGGTTAGACATAAGAGATGCAGGTTCGATCCCTGGGTTGAGAAGATCCCCTGGAGGAGGGCACAGCAACCCACTCCAGTATTCTTGCATGGATAATCCCATGGATAGAGGAGTCTGGCAGGTTGGAGTCCATAGGGTCACACAGAGTTGGATACTGAAGCAACTTAGTATGCAGCACATTCCATAAAGAACAAGGGTGATGTGACCCAAGGAAGAAAGAGGAGATGGTAGCCTAACTGACATGTATAATGTCAGACTGTTTTAAATTATAGTGCAATTAAAATTCAAAATAACCTCTTTTTTTCATCTTTAAATGATTTACTTGGTTATCTTATATTAATATTAAATGTTATATCTCCTTTTTCATATTTAATCATTCTTTTGTTGAATGATCTGTCATCTATAATACTACCCATGTATCCTACACACCAAATACTGTATTTTCAGATACCTGGTAGAATTGAAAATATATTAAAAGTTGAACTTTCCTCAATTTTTAAATCATGTATTAATAGTTATGTTTAAACTTGCCTTTTGTTTTGTGAATTGTATATGCTTCATCAAAATTAGCAAATTCTATTACTCCATGTATAAAATGATGAACTATAGAAAAGTATAAGTATTGATTCTAAATTGATACTTGAGAAGAAAACTATTTTAGATTCATTACTATTAAATTCCCTTTTCATTGCATAATAAAACAAGTGTATATGGCCTCATTGTTCTATATATGATTAAATTAATTATGCCATATTACATTTTAATAGATATTCAAATCAATATTTTGCATAAGAATTTGAAATGTCAGATTATAAATATTTAAAATTACTGGTTGGCTATTACAACGGTACCTTTTTCATTAAGTTATTACTGTAGCAATGTCAGAAAACTATATCGCTGTTGAATTTTCTAAACTTGACCTGAAGATAAAGGAAGCTTGCCTCTTTTTTTAATAATAATATGACAATATTATTCACTTTCAAAAATAAATTCATTTCAGTAAATATTCAGAGCAACTATATCTTCAGGGGTATTTGGACAGTGCCTGAGTGGCATTGTTAAATGCAAGTGGCACGTGTAGAAACTGGCTCTCCGCTGATGTTAAGCACATCCTATTTTTCTTTTGTATCAGTAAAGATTTTTAAGTATTAACCGTTCCTACAGTAGTTAGATGAAATGTTTCTTAGTTATTCTAAGTAGATTAGCAAAGAAAGACAAATATGTGTGCCTGTCCAATTTCTAACTTATTTTAGTCAGAAACAAATCCAAATGTAAACCAGATCCTGACAAAACCAAGAGTTTTTAAGTAAGTCAATTCATTCTTAGTGTTCCCCCAGGGATCTACCCTCTTCACCATATAATTCCTAATCTGTTTGAAAACCACCCAACCTTTAGTTCCTAGCTGCTATATTTCATTGCTGGAGACAGCTGTAGAGTAAATCAAGCATCAAATAGACTGTAATTCACCCACCTTTACACTGGTGTGCTTTTACTGCAAGGTTATATAGATGTCATAGAATTACTTGATTAGCATTCTTTGAGGGTGAACAGTAGTTCAGTGTAAACCCATGAAGCTGAACTGAATCAATAAAGTTTGGTTGACATAAAAATGAACTTTATTGAACCCTATAGAGTAGTGCCTATGACAAAATTGAGAAAAGGAAAGAAATGGAAAATATATTATTTTGTATTTTACTGTGAATAATGTTGAGATTGAATTTGTCATGCCTATCTTTACTGGGGTAAAAAAAAAAAAGTTACTGCCATACCTTTTTATACAGCCCTGGTATAGACTTTAGGAGGTAGAGGTGATGATATGCCTGAAGTTTTTGAAATATTTGATAAGCAAAACTCCTGGAGATTAAGAAAGCCAAAGTGTGGCAGAATAATTCAGAATATCTAATTCATATTTGGGCTTCCCTTGTGGCTTAGCTGTTAAAGAATCCACCTGCAATGTGGGAGGCCTGGGTTTAATCCCTGGGTTGGGAAAACCCTTTGGGGAAGGGAAAGGCTACCCACTCCAGTATTCTGGCCTGGAGAATTCCATGGACTGTATAGTCCATGTGGTTGCAAAGAGTCAGACACAACTGAGAGGCTTTCACTTTCCTTTCAATTTATATTTATATAAAATTGCATCCTCTTGGTTTTTTTTTGCATATTGGCTCTGTTCGCTCATTTCTAACCAAATTTGTCAACTGATGGAGCTCAATGCTCCAAATTGTACATAGTAGAAATCCAAGCAGAGAATAGGCAATCTAAACTTCAGTTTAGAAGTTTCCAGGAAAAGATTCCCACACCAAATCAATAATCCCATAACCTAATCAACTGTCTCCAATAGTTGAATCTGAAATTAACAGATCATATAGGAAATAATTGGACTTCCTGGTACGGTAAAGAACCTGCCTGCAATGTGGGAGACTTAGCTTCAATCCCTGGGTTGGGAAGAGCCCCTGGATAAGGAAATGGCAACCCAATTCAGCATTCTTGCCTGGAGAATCCCCATGGACAGAAGAGCCTGGTAGGCTACAGTCCATGGGGTCACAGAGTCAGACATGACTGAGTGACTAAGCACAGCACACATAGGAAAAATTGATATATTTGGAGCAAGAAGAAAGCACAATTACCAGACTGAAAGGAATACTGCTCCTTCAGGAAAGAAGGACTGTAGGGTAGAAAAAAGAAAAAGCATTTGTTCTAAAAGGGGAAAATAAATTTAAATGGCTATGTACACTGGTGCTACTACAAGTTGAATCCATAGCTCAAATGTACATTACTTGTCGATTCTTTCTAATAACAACTGTTTTCAGTCAACCTTTTCTTTTCCATTCTTCTCAATGGATAAAGTTTAAGTCTTTCCTCATAGTCATTAGTCACTCCATTGTTACCATTCTTTTGGGAGTTTTATTTGAATCCCACTTTATAGAAATTGAGGAAACAAGCTAGAACTGTATTAATCAAAGGTGTAATTGCCATTTGCCACGGGCATTGTTTTGCTCCTTCCAATATACCTCTCAGTATTAACCTGGTCCTTTTCAGTTATAGAGATTAATGAGGAGTTAATTTTCTTGAACCAATGGAAGTAGTAAAATGGACTGCTGCTGCTGCTGCTAAGTCGCTTCAGTCGTGTCTGACTCTGTGTGACCCCATAGACGGCAGCCCACCAGGCTCCCCCGTCCCTGGGATTCTCCAGGCAAGAACACTGGAGTGGGTTGCCATTTCCCTCTCCAATGCATGCAAGTGAAAAGTGAAACTGAAGTTGCTCAGTTGTGTCCGACTCCTAGTGACCCCATGGACTGCAGCCTACCAGGCTCCTCCATCCACAGGACTTGCCAGGCAAGAGTACTGAAGTGGGGTGCCATTGCCTTCTCCAAAGATACATTTTGAATGCAATTGTATGAACATTCTTTGTCATTGCTTTTCTTTGGAACTGGATCAAAACTGACATTTTCCAGTCCTGTGGCCACTGGTGAGTTTTTTAAACCAGTTGGCATATTGAGCACTTTAACATCATTATCTTTAGGATTTGAAATAGCTCGACTGGAATTCTATTATCTCCACTAGCTTTGTTCATAGTAATGCTTCCTAAGGCCTGCTTGACTTCACAGTCCACAATGTCTGGCTTTAGGGGAGTGGCCACATAATTATTGTTTTCTGGGTCATGAAGATCTTTTTTTTTTGTACATTTCTCTGTATTCTTGCAACTTCTTAATTTCTTCTGCTTCTGTTAGGTGCTTACCATTTCTGTTCTTTATTGTGCCCATCTTTGCATGAAATGTTCCCTTGGTATTTTCCATTTTCTTGAAGAGATATCTAGTTTTTCCCAATCTATTGTTTTCCTCTATGTCTTTGCTGTGTTCACTTAAGAAGGCTTTCTTATCTCTCCTTGCTGTTCTCTAGGAAAAAAAAAAAAAAAAGTGAAAGAGTTAGTCACTCAGTCATGTCTGTTCTTTGTGACCCCATGAACTGTAGCCCACCAGGCTCCTCTATCCATGGACTTCTCCAGATAAGAATACAAGAGTGGGTTACCATTTCCTTCTTTAGGAGATCTTCCCCAGCCCACCAGGGATCAAGCCTGGGTCTCCGACAGTGCAGGCAGACTCTACCATCTGAGCCACTAGGGAAGTTTTGGTTCTCTAGAACTCTGCATTAAATTGGGTATATCTTTCCTTTCTCCCTTTGCCTTTCACCTCTCTTATTTTCTCATTGATTTATAAGGCCTCATCAGACAACCACTTTGCCTTCTTGCATTTCTTTTTCTTGGGGACGGTTTTGGTCACCACCTCCTGTACAGTGTTCTGGACCACTGTCCATAGATCTTCAGGCCCTCTATCTACCAGATCTAATCCCCTGAATCTATTTTTCACCTCCACTGTATAAGCATAAGGGATTTGATTTAGGTCATACCTGAATGGTCTAATGGTTTTTCCTACTTTAATTTAAACCTGAATTTTGCAATAAGGAGCTCATAATCTGAGCCACAGTCAGCTCTAGGTCTTGTTTTTTGCTGACTATATAGAGCTGCTTCATCTTTGGCAGCAAAGAATATAATCAATCTGATTTCCGTGTTGACCATCTGGTGATGTCTATGTGTAGAGCAGTCTATTGTGTTGTTGAAAGAGGCTGTTTGCTAAGACCAGTGCATTCTCTTGGCAAAACTTTGTTAGCTTTTGTCCTGCTTCATTTTTTACTCCAAGCCAATCTTGCCTGTTACTACAGGTACCTCTTGACTTCCTACTTTTGCATTCTAGTCCCCTATGAGGAGAAGGACATCTTTTTTTTTTTTTTTTTCCAGTGTAGTTCTAGAAGGTCTTATAGGTTTTCATAGGACTGTTCAATTTCAGCTTCTTTGGCATTATTTGTTGTGGCATAGACTTTATTGGCCACCTCATGCAAAGAGTTGACTCATTGGAAAAGACTCTGATGCTGGGAGGGATTGGGGGCAGGAGGAGAAGGGGACGACAGAGGATGAGATGGCTGGATGGCATCACTGACTCGATGGATGTGAGTCTGAGTGAACTCCGGGAGTTGGTGATGGACAGGGAGGCCTGGCGTGCTGCGATTCATGGGGTCGCAAAGAGTCAGACACGACTGAGCGACTGAACTGAACTGAACTGAGACTTTAATTACTGTGATGTTGAATGGTTTGCCTTGGAAACAAACAGATCATCCTGTCAATTTTTTTTTTTTTTTCTGAGATTGCACCCAAGTACTGTATTTCAAACTCTTTTGTTGACTATGAAGGTTACTCTATTTCTTCTAAAGGGATTCTTGCCCACAGTAGTAGAGTAGTGGTCATCTGAATTAAATTCACCCATTCCCATCCATTTTAGTTCACTGATTTCTGAAATGTCCATGTTTACTCTTGCCTTCTCTTGCCTGGAGTTTGTTAGAAATGGAGACTATCGGGTCCTACTTCAGTTCTATAAAGTCAGATTTTAATAAAATAAAAGTTTACTATAATGGGATTACGTTTACTTCAGAGTTAAGGGAAGGTAATTGTGTACACTATTCTACCACCATCTCAAATACCTATTAATTAACGTAGCCCACTTTGGAAATATGTGATCTTTTCTACCTTAAGTGATCTTTTTTTCTGTTTTCTGATATTGTATCTTCACATCTGCAAAACTTCTCACCTGGATAATTATAGAGGGCCTCTTAATTTTCTGCTGATAATAATCTGAATTCCTTAAATAATTTCATACCATTAACTCCATTATAGTATCCCTAAATATTATCATTAATTGATTGATGGATTACATTGTGAAAATACAACATCATAATTAAAGCTGTATTTCTCAATTATTTTAAGGTGAAAAGATTAAATGACTTTTATTAGCAGACACATCTTTCATGATCTGATCCCTTCCTAACTTTGATAAACCCATCCAATGATATAGCCCAGTGATGCACTTTCCAGGATGTTTTGACTTAATTCATTCTGTGAATCTACCTGACAGCCTTTATTTCTCAAAGACGGCTTTTTACCGCTTAATGTTCCTTAGTCCTCCGTGATTTAATTATAGTGCCACCTTTACAATGACCTCAGTAAACTGGATACACAATTCCTGAGTGGACCAATAGCATGTTATTAGAATTGCTGAAAAAGAGTATTTACTATTATTTTTCATCTAGGAAATTCAAATTTATGTAGAATAGGAAGTAAATGCATGGCCATCTTTTCATCCTAAATCATATAAACTGAACTTATCACCAAATTGATTATAAAATGTATGTATAAATTAAAATATTTTTTAATAATAACAAGAGATTGTTTGTTTGTTTTTCCCCATGCTCGGGAATATAGTCAGGTATTACTGGGTTTACTTAAAGTGACTTTAGTGATCCCTGTCTCTTGGTATCTACACCCTTGTTTTATCTCATCCTGTTTGCATTGAGTTGAGTTGGCTGTCTGGTGACTTGTTTTTAAGCAATAAAATACGGCACAGTGGATAAGATATCATATATGTAATTGGGATACATAAGGTTGTACTTTATAATGTGACTGAAATAGCTCAATTGGGAGACCATTAGCCTGAAGATTGTGACTTGTGTCTTTCTAAGACTCCCTGTTGCTTTCCTGGCTACCCCAGTTTGGTGAAGCAAAGTTAGAGAAGTCCTTATGCCAAGGAACTGAGGGCAATCTTCATTCCCTGCATTCCAAGAATCAGAAACAGCAGTCTGCAGTCTAGGAACTGAATTCTGTCAGCAACAATATACACTTTGAAGTGGATCCTTTCCCAGGCCATCTTTCAGTTTAGAGGCCAGGTCTTGATGACAGACTCTGCAACTTGGGAGAGTCTAAAGAAGAGGATGTAGCTAAGCTGTGCCCAGATTCCTGACCCACAGAAGCTGTGACATGATAAATGTGTGATGTTATAAGATGCTATTTTTGTCAGAATTTGTTAATGCAGACTAATAAGAGTTCTCAAAAACATTACCTTAACTAAAAAGCGGGGTCTTCCCTGATAGCTCAGCTGGTAAAGAATCCACCTGAAATGCAGGAGACCCTGGTTCAATTCCTGGGTCAGGAAGATTCTCTGGAGAAGGAATAGGCTACCCACTGCAGTATTCTTGGGCTTCCCAGGTGGCTTGGATGGTAAAGAATCCATCTACAGTGGAGGAGACCTGGGTTCAATCTCTGGATTGAGAAGATTCCCTGCAGAAGGGAAAGGCTACCCACTCCAGTATTCTTGCCTGGAGAATTCCATGGACAGAAGAGCTTGGCAGGCTACAGTCCATGGGTTAGGAAAGAGTCAGACATAACTGAGTGACTTTCACTTCACTTCAGCTAAAAAGTGTGAGGCCCTAAATAATTCAGAAATGATATTCTAATGATAAATAGCATATCAGACACATTTGGAGTTCAGAGAATCTGTTATTTAATTCAATTCCAGTAACATGTGCTCAGTTGCTGCTATGTCTGACTCTTTGTGGTCCCCTGAACTGTAGCCCACCAGGCTCCTCCATCCATGGAAATTTCCAGGCAAGAATACTGAAATGGGTTGCCATTTCCTACTCCAGGGTATCTTCCTGACCCATTAATCAAACCCTTGTTTCTTGAGTCTCCTTTGGCAGGCAGATTCATTACTACTAGTACCACCTGTAAAGTCCAGTAATGGGTGTCTTGAATCCTGACAGGAATTATGTATTTAAACGTGTAGTCTTATGATTGTACCTGATGTGGGCATAGATGCTACTTCCCTGGTCTTCTACATATATGAGACTTTATAATTGCTCTTTAGGCATTACTGACTTTTTGCCATCATTCTTACTTTGATATTATTGAATTATAAATTATAAATTAATGAGTTAAGTCATTTTTTCTCAAACATTATCTTTTCATAGAATGTTTGTTTCTCAGGAACCAGAATAATTAAATATTTTTGAGAATTTTGAAAGATTCTGTTTATGTAGATTATCTCTAATAGTAGTTACTAAATTAGAAAGTAAAACTATTAATTTAAAGCATTAATCTTACTTTATTTAAATATAACAATAATCTTATTTCCCATAAACATGGATAATACCTTTTTCCCTGAAGATGATTGTACTTTTGAAAGTAAAATAATTGAGAATAGTAGCATCTCTTTGTTGTTGTTATTTAGTCACTCATTTATGTCTGATTCTTTTGTGACCACATGGACTGTAACTCACCAGGCTTCTCTGTCAATAGGATTTTCTGGGCAAGATTACTGGAGTGAACTGCCATTTCCTTCTCCAGGGGATCTTCCTGACCCAGGGATGAAACCCACATCACCTATATTGCAGGCAGATTCTTTACTTCTGAACCAATGGAGAAGCCCATACTATCTCTTTACATTTTTCAAATCTCCTGTATATAATGCTTAATATAAGAAATTTGGGTTATCAAAAGTATTTGCATTTTATCACATACTATTGCAGCTTCTGGAAATGTTCACTAGCACTAATGAGAGAACAAGAGCCAAAAGTTAAAGAATGTCCAAGTACTATTAATATTATGTATATAGTTTTGAACTTTTGGACCCACTGAAGAGTGTTAGGGCCATGAAAGACTAACAAGGCCACACTGTTAGCTATTGGTTTGACTACTCATCTATTTTCTCTTTTGTTCTAAAAGCAGTAAGAAAGGATAATTTTACAAAAATTTTATTAACAACATTTTAGAAAAATGTATCACCAATAATAGAAACCTGTACTGCCTAATGAAGGTTTCCATTCAGTTTAATATTACTTGTTATATCTTGTTTAGCAAAAACATCATACTGGTCTACAGTACTATCAACCAGTTTACATTTTGTCATCTTGCTCTCCAGGATAGAAAAAGAGAGCTTCAGTTGTGCTGAAAGACAAACACAGAAGTACTCTGGTCTCGTTCCTTTTCAGTTTAGAAACTGGACACTGGATAACTGATGTACTTGGATGTGTTATGATCCTCTAGAGAAACAGAACCAATAAGATAGTTTCATAGAAAAATAAGAAGGCTAAAGGGTTAGTTTCTCAGTTGTGTCCAACTCTGAGACCCCATGGGCTATAGCCCGCCAGGCTCTTCTGTCCATGGGATTCTCCAGGCAAAAGGTATTGGAGCGAGTAGCCATTCCCTTATCCAGGGGATCTTCCTGATCCAGGAATGGAACCCAGGCCTCCTGCATTGCAGGCAGATTCTTGTGAGAAGAAATTTATTAAGGGAACTGGTTTGTGGAAGCTGAAATGTATTAATAATCTAATGACTGTTGGGCTTCCCTTGTGGCTCAGCTGGTAAAGAATCCATCTGCAATGAGGGAGACCTGGCTTCAATCCCTGGATTAGGAGAAGGGAAAGTCTACCCACTCCAGTATTCTGGCCTGGAGAATTCCATGGACTATAAAGTCCATGGGATGTCAAAGAGTCGGAAAGACTTAGTGACTTTCATTACTACTGACTGTAAAATAGAGACTTGCGAAAGCTGGTGATATAATTCAAAACTTGACTCTAATGACCTGAGAAACAAGGAGGAATTCATGCTGGAACTCCCAGTCTAAGGCTGAAGACCTGAGAATTTACAATGTGGGGGAGGACCCAGGATGAAAAAATTAGTGTCCAAGATTAAGAGAGAATTTGCCCTTTCTCCACCTTTTGGTTCTGTTTAGGCCCTCAACCAATATGTCCACATGGGTGAGCGTGGATCTTTTTTATTTAGTCTGATAATTCAAATGCTAATTTCTTCCTGAAAAACACACCCTTGCAGACACACCCAGTCAAGTTGGATGCTGCTGCTGCTGAGTCGCTTCAGTCATGTGCAACTCTGTGAGACCCCATAGACGGCAGCCCACCAGGCTCCACCGTCCCTGGGATTCTCCAGGCAAGAACACTGGAGTGGGTTGCCATTTCCTTCTCCAATGCATGAAAGTGAAAAGTGAAAGTGAAGTCGCTCAGTCGTGTTCGACCCTCAGCGACCCCATAGACTGCAGCCTATGAGGCTCCTCCGTCCATGGGATTTTCCGGGCAAGAGTACTAGAGTGGGCTGCCATTGCCTTCTCTGAGTCAATTTGGCACATAATATTAACCACCACATTGGATCATAACATATTTTACTTCCATTTCTAAGTTGTTCTTTAGAGCATGATTATGGTGATGTGAATATATAGCTTTGTAATTCATACTTTTTTAAAAAAATTGAACATGAGACACTATTTGAGGATTCATCTTTTATCATCCATGCCTTAGTAGTTATTTTTTAAGCTATTACCAACAATAGTTTTATTTTGAATATATAGTTAAATTCTTAGTAAATTTCTATTCATGTATCTTTTCCCAGACTATCATTATTACTACTATACATAGTTCAAAGAGAATGTATTATATTTCTTTGAAGATTGTTTAAATTGATACTAAAGTGTGGTGAAGTCAAATACAAACTATGTTATAATATATTAAACCTATTACAGTCCACTATAATTATAACTAGGGATCATTTGCTCTTGAATACATTCACTTAACTTACATTCAAACAGATTGGAAAGCATTCTTTTGCATACATTTTGGTCCAGGAGTTTAATATAATCTCTGCTAATTATATCATTAGTTTTCATACATTAGGTTGAAAAAGTAAACAAAAGTTTACCTTTAAGAAAAATATGAAATTTGTGTTTATTAGAATCTAAGTTTAGTTCTTTATCTCTGCAATAAAAGTTTATCAGCAGTGTGATTGATAACGTTCCTTGGATCCTTATTTTATGATGGAATTAATTACCTGGTTCTGCAGGTGAAAAAACATTTGCTATTCTAAAATATTGTACTTGAAATCTACCATACTTTCTATTTCTTTGTTTGCATTTCAGAAGTCCAGGATGTTCTCTCTGCATCAAGTAATTAAGTAAAAAAAATATTGCAGAACTTGTGGGCAGGTAACATAAGACAGTTATGATAATATCAAAAGAATAATTACATAAACAATCACTATGAGATAAGAAATAATTGTTCAAGCAACCCAGGCATTTGTCAAATATATGTCTTTATTCACTGTGAATTAAACGCACAAAATTAAGCATAGACATGTTTATGGATATTTCTTGATGTAGTCCATAAGCTTAAAATAAACAAGCTCTAAAAATTTTTGTTTTTAGAAAATGGTGGAAGGCAAATAAGAGAAACAGAATGAAAAAAAAAATGGGAAAGTATTAATAAAACATCTTAAATATTGAAATCGAAGTTAGGAGAAAGGTCATTTGCATCTTAAATTTTGAAAATAAGTTTAATTTATAATTAGAACAGCATAGGATTGTCTCCATGTTTAAAAGTAGGCAAATTTATGTTCAGTTTATAATGTCAAGTGTGAATATTTCATTGCCTAAGATTTCGACTACTTCTGACATTGTTATTAAGCATGCTCTGAAAGTGTTTGATTTTGTACATATGTTATATTTCCAAATTGTAATTTAAAGTAATAGAGAAAAATAAATGACTATTTAATGAATCATATACTTAATTAATAAAGCACATTTGGAAACAGCCATATGGCAAATTGTATATTTTATATAAAAACTTGAAGTCATTAAATGCATTTTTAGCATTTAGATATTGAAAATTAAAACATGATTCCATTTCTATAAAACATATGAATCATGGTATTGACTGTTAATTCATACATTGGGTTGACTAAAAAACTGGTTGTTACACAAAAACCCTAAGGAACGTTTTAGCTGACCCAATAATATGATGAAAGATGTAATATTTTCCTGTTTCCTTTCCTACTTTTTCTAGGCTTCAACTCTGAATCTGCATGAAAAATTATGTTTTCATAATATAATGATCTAAATAAATTCCCTATATCATAATAGGTATTGTTATTCTTGTGTGAGTTTAAACATGTTAGCCCTACTATGTTTTTTTATAATTTGAAAATTTGACATACAAATATACACATAGAGGAAAATGTTGAATGAAATTTCATAGATGCTGAAAATCTGGAAATATCAGACCACCTGGAAATTGAATCAATATTTCAGTCGTACCAGTATAATGGAAAGAGTATATACAGTGGGAACCTCATCTTGCCGGGAGAACCTGAGGAGGTATTCCTCTTAGTGGTAATCTTGGAGTAGTTCTTGTAAACCCATAGAGCCGTGATGAGCTCCATTCTACCCAGGTAACAGCTCAGGTATAAAGGTGCAGATCTACAGGTGTGGGCCCACACTTGATTAAAAGTTTCACATTCCAAAGGGGCCAGGCATCTTTTGTACCATCTGCATAGAAAGACCTTTCATTGACCTTACAAGGTACATGCCTAATTATGAGTCTCCATACTCAGAGGAATTTCACAATAGGGCTTCCTGCCCAGTATTTATTGTCCCCTGGTTTAAGTCAGTCCTCAATTAAGCAGTCATTTTGCCATAAGCAAAGTTGCTTAGTAAATTAGTTGACAAGTAGCATCATTACCTGCTTTTCAAGGGAAACAAAGCTAGGAAATATGACTGAAGATAAAATTCTCATGAAAAAGACGAACAATTTTGTTAACCATCTGCCAATACCATTAAAATGTAGACACAAAAATCTTACTG
The DNA here is from genome assembly GCF_029407905.1 of Bubalus kerabau. Classification (NCBI taxonomy): domain Eukaryota; kingdom Metazoa; phylum Chordata; class Mammalia; order Artiodactyla; family Bovidae; genus Bubalus; species Bubalus kerabau. The sequence continues at coordinate 60,465,246 of NC_073625.1, forward strand.
ACTCTTACCTGTTCGTTATCTTGATGCACAGAAAGAGCTAAACTAGAAAGTCATTTAAAAATACAGACTCGTCATGGGCTGATGCCTATGTAAAAGATTTATGTAGGGTTTCTTCTTAAAATCAATCAGTAGTTACAGTCTACCCTGCTTCTGTGGTGACATGAAACATTAGTTGGTCAATTAAATATACATTTTGTCAGACTTGATTCACATATATTATACTGTAGTTCTGAAAATCCCCATCAATAAGAGTTGTTTTCATTAACATGAAAACCAAATAAAGAGAGAATTTGAAGATGAAAAGTATGATCACTATGGAGCATCTGCTCAAAATTCAAATAAAAATTGAAGATGTTTGGGTTTATTAGGGACATTATTGAGAACTACTTAAATGATAAGTGAAATGAGATTGCAATGGCTTGAGCTGTGAATGGGAATTGAGGTAAAGAATATTAGGATGACAGATAATGTGAAGTTGATAAAAGGTAAAACTTGGTAGGCTTAATTTCAATATTATGTAAGGGTAGAATTCTGAATCTTGTAAAAATTTGATGTGAAGATCAGTTAAAACAGTATTTGAAATAAAAATTAACTATTAAGAATGGAATAAATTGTATTTTAAAATTCACATATTATTACAAATCCTACATGAGAAACACTGGGCTGGAAGAAGCACAAACTGGAATCAAGATTGCCGGGAGAAATATCAATAACCTCAGATTTGCAGATGACACCACCCTTATGGCAGAAAATGAAGAGGAACTAAAAAGCCTCTTGATGAAAGTTAAAGAGGAGAGTGAAAAAGTTGGCTTAAAGCTCAACATTCAGAAAACTAAGATCATGGCATCTGGTCCCATCACTTCATGGGAAATAGATGCGGAAACAGTGGAAGCAGTGGCTGACTTTATTTTTTGGGGGCTCCAAAATCACTGCAGATGGTGATTGCAGCCATGAAATTAAAAGACACTTGCTCCTTGGAAGGAAAGTTATGACCAACCTAGACAGCATATTCAAAAGCAAAGGCATTAGTTTGCCAACAAAGGTCCGTCTAGTCAAGGCTTTGGTTTTTCCAGTGGTCATGTATGGATGTGAGAATTGGACTGTGAAGAAAGCTGAGCACCGAAGATTTGATGCTTTTGAACTGTGGTGTTGGAGAAGACTGTTGAGAGTCCCTTGGACTGCAAGGAGATCCAACCAGTCCGTTCTACAGGAGATCAATCCTGGGTGTTCATTGAAAGGACTGAGGCTGAAGCTGAAACTCCTTTGGCCACCTCATGCAAAGAGTTGACTCACTGGAAAAGACTCTGATGCTGGGGGGGATTGGGGGCAGGAGGAGAAGGGGATGACAGAGGATGAGATGGCTGGATGGCATCACCAACTCAATGGACATGAGTTTGGGTAAACTCCGGGAGTTGGTGATGGACAGGGAGGCCTGGCGTGCTGCAATTCCTGGGGTCGCAGAGTCAGACACGACTGAGCATTTCAAAATTAATACAGAGCATTGAATAGGAGATGAGTGAAGACTCCAGATTTGATAGAAAATGTTTTGTGGATAGATTAAAATATTTTTTTTGTTGAAGTATAGCTGATTTACAGTGTTGTGCCAACCTTTGTTGTACAGTAAGTAAAGTGACTCAGTTTTACATGTATACACATTTTTTTTTCAAAGTTATTTTCTATTATGATTTATCCCAAGAGGTTGGATATAGTTCATTGTGCTAAATAGTAGGACCTTGTTTATCCATTCTAAATGTGACATTTTGCATCTACTAACCCCAACCTCTTAGTCCATCCCTCTCATTTCCCTGCTCCCCCTTGGCAACCACATGTCTGATCTCTATGTCTGTGGGTCATTTTCCATTTTGGAGATAAGTTCTTAACTAAATTTTAATAGACATTATTTGGTTTTAGAATTCTAATCATATACAATTTCTAGTTACACACATGCATTAAAATTTTGTTTACCATTCAACTCACTTATAAATAAAAGCCTCTAGAAAGTGAATTTTGTATTTGAGTCTTAGCAATATAAAAATGCTAATGATTACACATATCTGAACTTCTCAAGAAACATGCAAGTGTGAAAAGAAACATATAGTTAAAAGAATGGCCAAACCATCAAATTATGAATACATGTGCAAAGTGTCTTTAACAAAAAGTTACTAATGGTTCATGTATTTTGATATTTTATCCAGGTGAAGCTGTTGAACTGAATTTTAAATACATTCACCTTGACTATAAATAATCACTCAACTTGCAAATTTTATTTATATATAGTACATAGGCATTCTAGTGTTAGAATTCTAATTATATATATAGTTCTGTCAAATCATTGAGGAAAATCTAGTTTTTAAAAATTAACATTTAAGCCATTGAATATTTTATAAACTGATAAAATGGATAGACAATAGAAGAGGCTACGTATGTGTGGGGACAGTGGCTTATTAGAACTCTGACCTTACTGCTCAATTGTGGTGTGAACCTCAAACCACTCTAGAAAAACAAAATATTAAAATCATCAAAAGAATATGATAATGTCAACATGCTTTCATTGTCAATGTAAAGTGGAAATTCTGTTAAAGGGTTTATAAAGCTAAGGTGAATAATTGTCCATGTTAGAAGTACTGCTGAATATCATGTAAAACAATATTTCAGCAGAAAACTTTTGAACAAATGATGTATATAATAATCACAGTGTATAAAATTTTAAAAACTAATCCATATAAATTGTTAAGAATGATTCTATGCACATCATACGTTCAGTTTTTATATTTAATTTTATTATTCAAGGTTCACACAAAATTAATTGCAAATATATCATGTACATTAAGATTAAGAAACATATTAAAACAATTATTTACATGGAACTCTCTCTATTGTCTTATGAAGTCTTGGATTTTCCTGGTGGCTCAGATTGTAAAAAACCTGCGTCTAATACAGGAGACTCAGGTTTGATCCCTGGATTGGGAAGATCCCCTGGAGAAAAGAATGGCTACCCACTCCAGTATTCTTGCTTGGAGAATTCCATGGACAGAGAGCTTGGTGGGCTACAGTCCATGGGGTTGGAGAGTGAGACATGACTGAATGACTAACACTTTCACTTTTACTATGAAGTCTGCACAAAAGCAATCATTTAAAAATTATACTGTATGAATTTGAAGATATCAAACACTTAGCCTAATATAGAAAATTAAACAATTAATAAATGAAAAAGCACAATAAAGGTCAGCTTAAATATCACCTTATCTTGGAAGTTTGGTCTGAATTCTTAAGGCAAATTTAATTAAATATATTTCTATTTTTTTCCCTACAGATATTTTCTTTAATATTTCTGTTAGAGAATTTTAAAAATATAAGTAATTTGAAAGGATGAATGTAAGACTTAGGATAACAAATCTGATTAAAAAAAATGTTTTTGTTGCCCAGGTTAATATAATTAAACCTTTTTTTTATTTTTAGTTTCCAAGGGCACGATAATACTGAAATAGTCATTATTTTTATTCTAAATGGTTTTATTCAATAGAAAATAAACAAAGTAAACAATGAAAAAAATGCTAATTTTAATGACTGCTCCTTCTAGAAAATGACCTAGAGTTTCTATTCTTTTACACATATAGAAATGAATACTGGTATGAAAAATTCTAATTTTTAAACATTATATCATTTTTTTCAGTTTTCAAATTTGCTTTCAGTGTTCACAGGCTCTAATAATATTCCTAATTTTGCTCAAATCTTTCTCAGTTGTATTTCATATCTACAGGATGGCATTTATCCTCAATAATCACTTTTATTTGAACTCAATCCATGTAACAGATGAGATACTGGTGTCTTCTTGAAGGGAGGAGTGTTTTATAAAAAATACATTTTGTTACAATAAGATATAATATTGTTCATGATAATCTTCCTATATCCCCTATATTGAGCTTATTTCAATTGACTCCTTATTGAACTATATGTGGGATGATAGATCTTTAAATGTGCTTATTTATCAAATATTTATTTTCTTTAGATAGGAAAATACTCTTCAAACATATAATTCATGTTATAAAATATCAATAGAAGCAATTACCTTGGCCCACTCTGGTTCAAGAACCAAAGGACAGGAATAGAATGCAAGTTTCTATGAATTTATTTTGGGTTTATTAGGAATAGGATTAGCAAAAACTTTTGGCCCACTGTCTAAAGGATGGAAAAATAATTGATGTGATTTACTTCCAAATGATTAAATGTTATGCTCCACATATTAGCTGTATCATTAGGCTGATTTCTGCTTCAGAGTCCATGGTATTTTGAACAGAAATGATTAAAGAGGCTATTAGTGAATCTACAAAGAACAGGGCACACTGTGTTTAAACATTACCCTATCATCTGGGCTACAAATGTTCAGCATCATTATGTTTCCACAATAGCAATTTACTGTAACACTGGAGAGTAAGTAATCAATATAGGTAGGTAGGGCTTGTTACAGTTACAGAAAAGAGTACAGCCTCTTCTGTTCCAACCTTGGCAAAATCAATAAGCAGTACTATTTGTAAGGCAGCCTGTTAGTCTCATTCTCAGAAATCAGTAAAAGTCATGAGCTACAATTTCCAAGCTAAAAATTGTTCCAGTGTTCACCTCACTATTTGCAAAATGTAATTTGATTTGTAATTCAATGAGAAATAAACTTAAGATGCATCACTGTAAAAGAAATATGCCTTGAAATCCTAATTGTAAGACTATTAAAATGCTAAGATATGTAGGTGCTTAAAATAATGCTGGAAGTATTGTGTGTGTGTTTGTGTGTGTGTGCATCTCATAGGTATTAAAATAAATGCATCATCAAGCCTAAAATATTTATTATCTAATGAAAAATATTTTAGTTTATGTTCTACCATATCTTCTACCATATCTTCCAATCAATGGAGTTGGTGAAACATTCAACTTGATAGCTACATCACTTACACTGATAAATATCACTGCATGGCATGATAAATAATGGGTCTAAAAGTCACTGCCCTACAACATATGTACATTCTTAGTCACTGAGCTGTGCCTCACTCTTTGTGATCCCATGGACTGTAGGCTCTTCTGTCCATGGAATTCTCCAGGCAAGAATACTGGTTGCCATTCTCTTCTCCAGCGCATCGTCCTGACCCAGGATTGAACCTGGGTCTCCTTCATTGCAGGCAGACTCTATCATCTGAGCCACCAGGGAAGCCCTAAAAAGGATATGTGATTTTTATTTGCATAGGTCTTGGAGATAATCAAAAGCATATCTTCATAGTACAAATGAAAAATCTAAGGCCCTGAAAGCCTAAGTGGCAGGGGGAAGATTCATATTAAATCTATGTCTAGACTGCAAGTTGAATCTCTGGACTTCTGTCTTTTTCTCAATATTCTCAGGTTTTGTGGTGATGCCTCTCAAATTGTGTTGCTGTCATTGAAGCTGCACTTGTAGTGGGTTTGAGTTATTCAAGCACCATTGGTACAAATAAACATTGCTTAATCAGCTGGAATTATACCATGAGAATATCTGATAACCCTAGAGGCCCTAGATTTTATATGTGGTCTAATTACAGTGGAGAAGGTATGGCTTGGTAGAGATAAGACTAACATAAGGCTAATTATGTTGAACTCTCCAGTGTCCATTATTATGCCTATCATTATAGTGAATTAATCTTTCTTGAACTCTATTATTACAAATAAGCATAGCTAACATAGACTAGAAATGGAATATATCGCTAACTGGGTAAACACTTTCTACTCTCTTGTAATAAATCTTTCTGTGTTTCTACAAGTACAAAGTAAAATCTTATCAGATAAGACTCTTGTAGTTGAATTTCCCCAACGATTAAGCAAATTTGAGAGGAATTTTCTTACACATGCTAAATGAGTAGGAAAGGCCCAATTCAAGAAAACAGAGATGACTGTAAGCCTTAAGTGAGGGAAATATAAACTATGGAAATAGAATTAGACTTTAGGATTGTTGTTCCTTGATTTCATATTTTTCATAAACCAAATTTTCACTATAGCCTATTGGGCATTTGGTGGTGTTGAGTGTTAAATCAGTAAAACCAAGTGACAATCTGATCTGATTTTAGCTTGCAGAGTAAGTTTTGAAAAATATTTTAGAAGTAAAATGGAGAGAGAACAGCAAACCAAATAATCCTTGTTAAGCTTATTATCTGAAAATGAAATTTGAGTTTCAATGTGTTCATTTCAATTAAGTGTTAAACATTAATTAATTTATCATGATTCTTGCAGAGCACTTTCATCTTCAACCGAATGTAAATTTGACTGATGAAGTTCATTGATTATATGCATAAAACTACCCAGTATTTCCCATATAGTTTTTAATGTAATCAGTGTTAATTAATAATTACCAAAGTTGCAAAATTTCTTCACGAATTCCATTAAGCCTGTACTGTTAGTGATTTTCTTTGAAGAGAAAATCAAATGTCTGATTCCAGGTACATTTCTATTTATAACAATATTTGTAATTGACATTTTCTGAATTAATAAGGTCACATACTTTTTAACAGAAGGGATTTTTCTAAGATACTTCTCAAGAATCCATTGATAAAGTGTTACAACTAGGTTTGTAGACTTATGTAAATAAGCACAATTCTGTTGTAATGTATTCTTCTAAACAAAATAATATAGATCAATGTTAAAATGTTAATTGTCATTTCTCAAATTCAAATTCCATTGTTTAATATTAATGGCTAATATTTTTTCCTAATGATAATCATCTAAGTGACTGAGTATATACTGAGTATGAAAAAGAAATAAAGCATGACAGAAAGAATGTGAATGTAATTACTCATGGAGTTAAAAATATCTGATAGGAAGCTAAAGACATGCTGATCATGAGTTTGAACTCCATTTTAATTTATACAGTTAGGAAAAAAAAACCAGTGGAGTCAGTGTTTCATTTTTACCCTTATTAGATCCATATTATTATTACTGCCGTGTCCATCAGGAACAGTATGTGCTTTTAGTACTGAAATGTATTTTGTTATAATCTCCTACTTGTATTACTCACAAAATTTAATTTTATATGAAGTAATGGTAAATGTATTTTAAAGTAAAAAGTCTGATTTTTTATTATTTACACATATAAATATTGAGTATTAATGAATTTAAATAAAATTTTAGATTTTACTTATATTTCTTAAATAGAATGGATTTGAAGATAATCCAAATGTAATTGCTGAGGTATTTGGTTTATTTGTATAATAATAAAATAACATGTAGCTGAAAAAGACTGGCCATGGCACAGACAGGATGCTTTCTAACCTAGGATGGTCACAAGTGTACTGAACTTCCATTTCTGAATCTACACAGAAAGGAAAGGCAGACTCCACAGTCTATAGAAGCCCTTAAAGCTTTTTGATTCTTGACAATCTGATTTCTATGAATAGTAGCTATCTTATTCTTTTATTCTATTATCACATTAGAAGAAATTTGAGGATATGGTTTAATGAATACTGAAATATATGAGATCTTACCAACATATACTCCTTTTAAAAAAATTACCAATGCTATTCCATACCAAATGTTTTCCTATTTCCAATGAAAACACCTACAGGTTGTTGCTGTGTTTAATTTCTGTCTAGCAATTTTCTCTCTTTTTGTGATCAAATCTCTTGATCTACATTTGATCTTTGAATGTGTCTATTTTAATAAAGCCTATGATTATTATTTTTATTACATTTAATTATTGTAGTTTCTGCAACAGTATTAAGCCTTTTTGTTGTTGTTCAGTCATTCAGTCATGTCCGACTCTGCGACTCTATGGACTGCAGCATGCCAGGCTTCCCTGTCTTTTTCACCATCTCTAAGAGCTTACACAAGCTCATGTTCATTGAGTCCGTGATGCCATCCAACCATCTTATCCTCTGATGTCCCCTTCTCCTCCTGCCTTTAATCTTTCCCTGCATCAGGGTCTTTTCTAATGAGTCAGCTCTTTTCATCGGGTGGCCAAAGTATTGGAGCTTGGCTTCAGATTCAGCACCAGTCCTTCCAATGAATATTCAGGGTAGATTTCCTATAGGATTGACTGATTTGATTTCCTTGCTCCTAAGGGACCGATCTTCATGACCCAGATAATCACGATGGTGTGATCACTGACCTAGAGCCAGATATCCTGGAATGTGAAGTTAAGAGGGCCTTAGAAAGCATCACTACGAACAAAGCTAGTGGAGGTGATGGAATTCCAGTTAAGCTATTCCAAATCCTGAAAGATGATGCTGTGAAAGTGCTGCACTCAATATGCCAGCAAATTTGGAAAACTCAGCAGTGGCCACAGGACTGGAAAAGGTCAGTTTTCATTCCAATCCCAAAGAAAGGCAATGCCAAAGAAAGCTCAAACTACCGCACAATTGCACTCATCTCACATGCTAGTAAAGTAATGCTCAAAATTCTCCAAGCCAGGCTTCAGCAATACATGAACCGTGAACTTCCTGATGTTTAAGCTGGTTTTAGAAAAAGCAGAGGAACCAGAGATCAAATTGCCAACATCCGCTGGATCATGGAAAAAGCAAGAGAGTTCCAGAAAAACATCTATTTCTGCTTTATTGACTATGCCAAAGCCTTTGACTGTGTGGATCACAATAAACTGTGGAAAATTCTGAAAGAGATGGGAATACCAGAACACCTGATCTGCCTCTAGAGAAATTTGTATGCAGGTCAGGAAGCAACAGTTAGAACTGGACATGGAACAACAGACTGGTTCCAAATAGGAAAAGGAGTTCATCAAGGCTGTATATTGTCACCTGTTTATTTAACTTATATGCAGAGTACATCATGAGAAACGCTGGACTGGAAGAAGCACACACTGGAATCAAGATTGCCGGGAGAAATATCAATAACCTCAGATATGCAGATGACACCACCCTTATGGCAGAAAGTGAAGAGGAACTCAAAAGCCTCTTGATGAAAGTGAAAGTGGAGAGTGAAAAAGTTGGCTTAAAGCTCAACATTCAGAAAACAAAGATCATGGCATCCGGTCCCATCACTTCATGGGAAACAGATGGGGAAACAGTGGAAACAGTGTCAGACTTTATTTTTCTGGGCTTCAAAATCACTGCAGATGGTGACTGCAGCCATGAAATTAAAAGACGCTTACTCCTTGGAAAGAAAGTTATGACCAACCTAGATAGCATATTCAAAAGCAGAGACATTACTTTGCCAACAAAGATTCGTCTAGTCAAGGCTATGGTTTTTCGTGTGGTCATGTATGGATGTGAGAGTTGGACTGTGAAGAAGGCTGAGCGCTGAAGAATTGATGCTTTTGAACTCTGGTGTTGGAGAAGACTCTTGAGAGTCCCTTGGACTGAAAGGAGATCTAACCAGTCCATTCTGAAGGAGATCAGCCCTGGGATTTCTTTGGAAGGAATGATGCTAAAACTGAAACTCCAGTACTTTGGCCACCTCATGGGAAGAGTTGACTCATTGGAAAAGACTCTGACGCTGGGAGGGATTGGGGGCAAGAGGAGAAGGGGACGACAGAGGATGAGATGGCTGGATGGCATCACCGACTCGATGGACGTGAGTCTGAGTGAACTCCGGGAGTTGGTGATGGACAGGGAGGCCTGGCGTGCTGCAATTCATGGGGTCGCAAAGAATCGGACAGGACTGAGCGACTGATCTGATCTGATCTGAAGGGACTCTCAAGAGTCTTCTCTAGGACCACAGTTCGAAAGCATCAATTCTTCACTGTTCAGCCTTCTTTATGCCCAACTCACATGACTACTGGAAAAACCATAGGTTTGACTAGATGGACCTTTGTTGGAAAAATAATATCTTGGCTTTTTAAGACAGTATAGGTTTGTCATAGCTTTTCTTTTAAGGAGTGTCTTTTAATTTCATGGGTGCAGTCACCATCTGCAGTGATTTTGCATATGAGAAAATAAAGTCTGTCTGTTTCTATTTTTTCCCTATTTGACACGAAGTAATGGGACTGGATGGGATAATCTTCATTTTTTGAATGTTGAGTTTTAAGCCAGGTTTCTCAGTCTCCTTTTTCATCTTCATTAAAAGGTTCTTTAGTTCCTCTTCACTTTCTGCCATTAGGTTGGTATCATCTGCACATCACGTTACTGACATATTTTCTCAGCAATCTTGATTCCAGCTTAAGTTTCATTCAGCCTGACATTTCTCATGATGTACTCTGCATATAAGTTAAATAAGCAGGGTGACAATATACAGCATTGGCATACTCTTTTCCTAATTTTGCACCAGTTGGTTGTCTGTGTCCATTTCTAAGTGTTGCTTCTTCACCTTCATACAGGTTTATCAGGAGGCTGGTAACATGGTCTGGTATTCCCATGTTTTAAGAATCTTCCACAGTTTGTTGTTTTCTGCAGTCAAAGGCTTTAGCATAGTCAGTGAAACAGAAGTAGATATTTTTTTCTGGAATTATCTTGCTTTTTCTGTGATCCAGTGGGTGTTGGCAGCTTGATCTCTAGTTCCTTTGCCTTGTGTGTGTGTGTACATACAAATATATGTAGGCCTTTTCAGGTTATTTTCCTTATTACAATCTTCAGTATCACAAGCTATTGAATACATTTCCCTGTGCTATATAGTAGGCCCTTTTTGTTTACTTATTTAAATATAGTAGTGAGAATCTGTTAATCCCAAACTTTTACTTTATCCCTCTTCCAGCCCTTTTCCCTTTGGCAACTATAAATTTGTTTTATATGTCTGTGAGCTATTTATTTTATAAAGAGTTCATTTGTATTGCCTTTTAAGATTCCACAATAAGTGATATGTGATATTTGTCCTTCTCTGTCTGATTTACTTCACATATGATAATTTCTAGGTCTATCTAATTTGCTGAAGATGTCATTTTTCTTTCTCTTTTATGATTGAGTAATAATCCATGGTGTATATGTATATATTGTTTATGTTTAGTCACCAAATTGTGTCTGACTCTTTTGTGACCCCAAATACTGTAGCCCACCATGCTCCTCTATCAATGGGATTTCCTGGGTGAGAATATTGGAGTGGGTTGCCATTTCCTACACCAGGGGATCTTCCCAACCCAGGAATTAAATCCTGACTCTCCTGAGTTTCTCCTAAATTGGCAGGTATATTCTTTACCACTGCACCCCCTCGGAAGGACCATTTTATATGGTATATGTGTGTGTGTGTGTGTGTCTACACATCTTTATCCACATATGTTGATGGACATTTATTTTACTTCCAAGTCTTGGCTTATAAATAGTTCTGCTATGAACATTGTGGTACATATATCTTTTTGATTTCATTTTTTCTGGATATATGCATGGGACTAAGATTGCTAGATAATATATTAATTCAAGTTCCAATCTGGGAGGGAACTTCCATACTGTTCTCTATAGTGGCTGCACAATTTACATTTTAACCATCAGTATAAGAGGATTTCATTTTCTCTACACTCTCTCTAGCATTTATTGTTTTTACACATTTTGATGATGGTCATTCTAACTCTTTTACCTTTTTCCCTCAACTGTCAGAGTAGTTCTTTGCTTCTCTCCTGCATTACTTCCAAGATTTATACTTAATTGGGACAAGCAGAAAGCAATGAGTCCCTGACATCTTCCCCAGACTTGAGGGCTCCTGCCTTCCATTTTTGGAGAAGGCAATGGCAACCCACTCCAGTACTCTCGCCTGGAAAATCCCATGGATGAAGGAGCCTGGTAGGCTGCAGTCCATAGGGTTGTAAAAAGTTGGACACGACTAAACGACTTCACTTTTACACATTGAAGAAGGAAATGGCAACCCACTCCAGTGTTCATGCCTGGAGAATCCCAGGGATGGTGAAGCCTTGGTGGGCTGCTGTCTATGGGGTCGTACAGACTTGGACACTACTGAAGTGACTTAGCAGCAGTAGCAGCAGTAGCCTTCCATTTTATAGATTCCCTCTGGTGGATATGTTGAGAATAAAAATGGCACACAGGAAGAAGTAGAGAGACCAGCTACAAGAATATCAGGGTATTCCATTGGGAGATATTGGTGGATTGTACTAGTCGCAGGAGCAAAGAGATTTTGTATAACATTTTCAGATTAAGCCAATAATATTTTTTAATATATTGAATAGTGTGAACCTGTGAAGTTAGAAAACAGAAGTAAGCCCTTCATGCTATCATGACCTGAGCAGGAAGAAGAGCAGAGAGTATGTAATGTACTGTGATATGATGAAGAAGTATCAGGGAAGTATGGACATCTTGCTTTGGTCATGTTGACTTTGAGAAATCCATTAGACTTTGAGACGTCTATAGACATCTAAGTAAAGATACCAGTCATACAACTGATTTTAAAGTTTTATCTTTAGGAGAGAGATTTGGAGTAATGAAACAAACAATGGATTATTGAAGCTAAATGTTATTACTGCGGTATTTGTACTAGGCTAGGTCTGAAACATAAGAGGAGACAATAGCAATGGTAACTTGATTACAAACATCTCTGTAAAGGAATTGCAAACCATTTCTATAGCAATAAATCACTTCACTTTCAATTTTGTAGGTAGTTATATAGGACTTCATAATATTTTTGAGGCATGGGAATTAAAAATACAGTTTTATTAGTTTTTGAGGGCTTCAGAAACAAAGTGGATGGATTAAAAGTGGAAATATTTATTGTGTCATAGTGTTATAGGCTCGAAGTGCAGAATCAAGATCTCATAGGACCATGAGCCCTCTGAACTCTGAAGAGGAATCATACTTTGCTTTTCACTAGTTTGTGAAGGTTTGCTTGAAGTCTTTGGGATTTCATGGCTTGCAACTGCCTAACTCTAATCTCTGCCTTTATTGTCACACAATTTAATTTATAACACCAGTTATGCTTGAAATAAGTTAGCTTTTTATTCAGCAAAATGTATAAACAGGTACAGGAAGAAGTAGTTTCATGTTAATTTTCAAAGACCACTTATACAAAAAGTGAAGATTTAGGCTATTTTGTTAAACACACAGTACATCTGCTATGGAGATTTTTCTCTTTCCTTTGAGATGTAAAATTAAAATAAATTAATGGCTGACCACTTGTAAAAATTCATTTTAATTATGCCACAAATCGAAGCAATGTCCCTGAGTGTAAGAAAACTATAATACAGTGTTCATATTTCTCTACAATATATTCATAATTTGGTGTCTCAACTAAATTAAGGATAGTTTTTTCTTAAAGACAGTGAATACATCGAAGACTTCATCAGTAATTGCAGCAAATATGCTGATATTTTAAAATGCTTCATTCATAGTGTTTTCTGAACTGACTTATTCTGTGATGAGGCTACTTATTTTAGTTATTTTGATTATTTTAGTTACTTTAAAACAGATAGCATCATAAAGGACTTTGTCAAATTAATTTTCACTTATTCAAAGATTTAATTCCTCTTAATTATTGTACATTTTGTCTATTGAAGTTCTAATTTATGTTTCACTTTTGAAATAGAAAATAAGTTGAGCTGTATACTACATAAAATAAACATCCTGTGTAATGCAATAATAATTATGTTAAACTATAGACCTTTACACTAGAATTGTTTAATATCAAAGTAATGGTTTGTATCCAAGTTTGCAATGGATATTCTGTGTTTTCAAGAAACTGTAGTGAGGATAGTCTTAATAATCACTTTCAATTTATTTTTTCTAAGAATATTTGTGCAACTGTACTCCATAATCTAATGATGCTGATCGTTATCTGTATCATTATTATAAAAAATGCTATTAGTTCAAGAATCAAGGTTTGCAGCTTCAACAATCTGAATAAAAATCTGCTAACTAATTTTATTTTAGTCAATTACATTTGGGCAATGAGGAATAAAACAGAGATGGAAAAGATTATGTAGTTTATGTTGGGATTAAAATACTGAATCTATTTCACTAAACCCAAGTGATCTAAAGACTGAAAAAGGAAGTCGTTCTTCACAGGAGTTTTTGTGGTTGTTGTTGTTCTTTAAGAATGTTATATGTAAAGGAGACACTTATCTTTTCAGAAAGATTTCTTATATGCATTTCCCACATGTTGAACATGCAATTTGTCAGGCAGTTAACTAGGGCAGAATTGCAAAGACAAACACATTTATAAAGATGTGTTGAGAAGAGCACTGAATTGGAGTTGGGAACGATAGATTTTAATTATCTTTCCCTAAACAGAGGCAATATAATTTAAATCTGTGGTCCTTATATTCCAAAGAGATAGAAGCATTAGAATTAGGAAAAAATCTATTCCTTCAAAGTTAGTCTGACATTTTATGAAGATAATCAGAGGATTTTTAGGTATGAAAATAGATTTATTTTATCACGTTTGTTTCAGTTCAGCTCAGTTGTTCAGACGTTTCTGAATCTTTGCGACCCCATGAACCACAGAACGTCAGGCTTCCTTGTCCATCACCAACTGCCAGAGTTCACCCAAACCCATATCCATTGAGTCGGTGATGCCATCCAACCATCTAATCTTATGTTGTCCCCTTCTCCTCCTGACCTCAATCTTTCCCAGCATCAGAGTCTTTTCAAATGAGTCAGCTCTTCGCATCAGGTGGCCGAAGTATTGGAGTTTCAGCTTCAGCATCAGTCCTTCCAATGAACACCCAGGACTGATTTCCTTTAGGATGGACTCGTTGGATCTCCTTGAAGTCCAAGGGACTCTGAAGAGTCTTCTCCAATACCGTAGTTCAAAAGCATCAATTATTCTGCATTCAGCTGTCTTTATAGTCCAACTCTCACATCCATACATGACTACCATAGCCTTGACTAGATGGACCTTTGTTGGCAAAGTAATATCTCTGCTTTTGAATATGCTGTCTAGGTTGGTCATAACTTTCCTTCCAAGGAGTAAGCGTCTTTTAATTTCATGGCTGCAATCACCATCTGTAGTGACTTCGGAGCCCAGAAAAATAAAGTCAGCCACTGTTTCCCCATCTATTTCTCATGACATGATGGGACCAGATGCCATGATATTAGTTTTCTGAATGTTGAGCTTTAAGCCAACTTTTTCACTCTCCTCTTTCACCTTCATCAAGAGGCTTTTTAGTTCCTCTTCACCATCTGCCATAAGGGTGGTGTCATCTGCATATCTGAGGTTGTTGATATTTCTCCTGGCAATCTTGATTCCAGCATGTGCTTCTTCTAGCCCAGCATTTCTCATGAAGTACTCTGCATATAAGTTAAATATACAGCCTTGACATACTCCTTTTCCTATTTGGAACCAGTTTCTTGTTCCATTTCCAGTTCTAACTGTTGCTTCCTGACCTGCATATAGGTTTCTCAAGAGGCAGGTCAGGTGGTCTGGTATTCCCATCTCTTTCAGAATTTTCCATAGTTTATTGTGATCCACACAGTCAAAGGCATAGTCAATAGAGCAGAAATAGATGTTTTTCTGAACCTCTTTTGCTTTTTCGATGATCCAGCAGATGTTGGCAATTTGATCCCTGGTTCCTCTGCCTTTTCTAATACCAGCTGGAACATTTGGAAGTTCACGGTTCATGTATTGCTGAAGCCTGGCTTGGAGAATTTTCAGCGTGTAAGATGAGTGCAATTGTGCTGTAGTTTCAGCATTTTTTGGCATTGCCTTTCTTTGGGATTGGAATAAAAACTGACATTTTCCAGTCCTATGGCCACTACTGAGCTTTTCAAATTTGCTGTCATATTGAGTACAGCATTTTCACAGCATCATCTTTTAGGATTTGAAATAGCTCACCTGGAATTCCATCACCTCCACTAGCTTTGTTCATAGTGATGCTTCCTAAGTCCCACTTGACTTCACATTCCAGGATGTCTGGCTCTAGGTGAGTGATCACACCATCATGATTATATGGGTCATGAAGATCTTTTTTTGTACAGTTTTTCTGTTTATTTTTGCCACCTCTTCTTAATATCTTCTGCTTCTGTTAGGTTCATACCATTTCTGTCCTTTATTGAGCCCATCTTTGCATGAAATATTCCTTTGGTATCTTTAATTTTCTTGAAGAGATCTCTAGTCTTTCCCATTCGATTGTTTTCCTCTATTTCTTTGCATTGTTTACTGAGGAAGGCTTTCTTATCTCTTCTTGCTATTCTTTGGAACTCTGCATTCAGATGCTTATATCTTTCCTTTTATCTTTTGCCTTTTGCTTCTCCTTTTTTCACAGCTATTTGTAAGGTCTCCTCAGACAGCCATTTTGCCTTTTTGCATTTCTTTTTCTTGGGGATGGTCTTGCTCCCTGTCTCGTATACAATGTCATAAACCTCTGTCCATAGTTCATCAGGCCCTCTGTCTATCAGATCTAGTCCCTTAATTCTATTTCTTACTTTCATTGCATGTTCGTTAGGGATTTGATTTAGGTTGTACCTGAATGGTCTATTGGTTTTCCCTACTTTCTCCAATTTAAGTCTGAATTTGGCAATAAGGAGTTCATGATCTGAGCCACAGTCAGCTCCTGGTCTTGTTTTTTTTGACTGTATAGAGCTTCTCCATCTTTGGCTGCAAAGAATATAATCAATCTGATTTCGGTGTTGACCATCTGGTGATGTCCATGTGTAGAGTCTTCTCTTGTGTTGTTGGAAGAGGGTGTTTGCTATGACCAGTGCATTTTCTTGGAAAAACTCTATTAGCCTTTTCCCTGCTTCATTCTGTATTGCAAGGCCAAATTTGCCTGTTACTCCAGTTGTTTCTTGGCTTCCTGCTTTTACATTGCAGTCCCCTATAATTAAAAGGATATCTTTTTTGGGTGTTAGTTCTAGAAAGTCTTGTAGGTCTTCATAGAACTGTTCAACTACACCTTCTTCGACATTACTTGTTGGGGCATAGACTTGGATTACTGTGATATAGAATGGCTTGCCTTGGAAACAGAGATCATTCTGTTGATTTTGAGATTGCATCCAAGTACTGGGCATGGAACAACAGACTGGTTCCAAATAGGAAAAGGAGTACATCGAGGCTGCATATTGTCACCCTGCTTATTTAACTTATATGCAAAGTACATCATGAGAAACGCTGGGCTGGAAGAAGCATATGCTGGAATCAAGATTGCCAGGAGAAATATCAATAACCTCAGATATACAGAGGACACCATTCTTATGGTAGAAAGTGAAGAAGGACTAAAAAGCCTCTTGATGAAAGTGAAAGAGGAGAGTGAAAAAGTTGGATTAAAGCTCAACATTCAGAAAACTAAGAACATGGCATCTGGTCCCATCACTTCATGGCAAATAGATGGGGAAACAGTGGAAACGGTGGCTGCCTTATTTTTTGGGGGGGGGGCTCCAAAATCACTGCAGATGGTGATTGCAGCCATGAAAGTAAAAGATGCTTACTCCCTGGAAGTAAGTTATGACCAATCTAGACAGCATATTAAAAAGCAGAGACATTACTTTGTTAACAAATTTCATCTAGTCAAGGCTATGGTCTTACCAGTACTCACATATGGATGTGAGAGTTGGACTATAAAGAAAGCTGAATGCTGAAAAATTGATGTTTTTGAATTATGGTGTTGGATAATACTCCTGAGAGTCACTTGGACTGCAAGGAGATCCAGCTAGTCCATCCTAAAGCAGATCAGTTTTGAAATTTCATTGGAAGGAATGATCTTGAAGCTGAAACTCCAATACTTTGGCCACCTGCTGCAAAGAGCTGACTCATTAGAAAAGACCCTGATCCTGGGAAAGATTGAGGGCAGGATCAGAAGGAGATGACAGAGAATGAGATATTTGGATGCCCTCACCGATTCAATGGACATGGGTTTGGGTAGCCTCTGGCAGTTGGTGATGGACAGGGAGCCCTGGTGTGCTACAGTTCATGGGGTTGCAAAGAGTCGGAAACAAGTGATTAACTGAACTGAACTGAATGTTCTTTTCAGCTAGATCTCATGTTCTTCACAAAAATAAACTCAAAAATAGATCACAGACCTAATTGAAAAATGAAAAACTATAAAATTTCTAGAAGATAACTAAGGAAAGAATCTACATGACCTTGTGCTTGGCAATTACTTTTTGATATACTATCAATGGCATGATGAGTGAAAAAAAGAATCAAGAAACTGGACTTCATCAAAGTTAATTCTTTTCTGAAAAGGGCAATATCAAGAGAGTTAGAAGACAAAATACAGACTGAGAAAATATTTGCAAAACTCACATCTGATTAGGGCTGTAAATGTCAACAGTAAGAAAACAGTACCATTAAAAAAAAAAAAAAATGAGCCAAAGATGCTCCACCTCTTAAGTCCTCAGGGAAATGCAGATTAAAACAGTAGTGAGATTCCATCACATACCAGTAGAACAGCCAAAGTTGAGACCACTGACAACACCAAATGTTAGAGTGGATGTGGACTAACAAGAACTATCATTTTTTGCTAGTGGGAATGCAAAATGTTACAGCCACTCTGGAAGACAGTTTGGTAGTTTGTTACAAAACAAAACAATCCTACGTGATTCTGTAATCAGGCTCCTTATCAGTTACCCAAAGGATGTGAAACTTATGTCCACACAACTAACCTGCCAATGAATATTGACTGTAGGTTTATTCACAGTTACCATAACTTGGAAGTGCCAGTGCTCACCTCAGTATGTGAACAGATAAACTGGTACATTCTGATAATGGAATAACTCAGTACTAAAATGAAATGAGCTATCAAGCCATGAGAAGATATTAGTAAACGAAATCAATCTGAAAAACCTGCACTATTTATGATTTTAACTATAAATTTTTTGAAAAGACACTATGGAAATGATTAAAAGATTGGTGGTTGGCCAAGAGGGAATTGGATATAAGAAAGGAAGAGATTAACAGGTAGAGCGCAGACATTTTTAGGGCCATGAAAATTCTGTGTGTGATATGATGCATGAATACACACACACACACACACACACACACCTGTCCAGACCCAGAGAATGTATGACACCAAGAGTGAACACTCAGATAAACTGTAGACTTTGTGCCAATATGGTGTGTTAATGTGGGTTTGTAAAAACAAAAACAGAAAACAAACAAACAAATTAAACATTTGTATTTCCCTCTCAACTTTTTTGTAAACCTAAATCTGCTCAAAAAATAGTCTTAATAATGTGGGTGGAAAATGAGAGGAAAAATGTAACTGTACAATGGAGAAGTCTGGAAAATATTATCAATGGAACTTCAGGTTAGCACCATCAGAAACAGAACTGGTTAACATTATGTGCCCTCAGTGTGATGTATTGGGAAGAACAGGATGACTCCTGTGATCTATGTGCCAGAAATTCATACCTTGGACTTAGTTACAGGGAGACATCAAACAAATCCAAATTGAGGAACATTTCACAGTGGCTAGTCTGCAGTAGTTAGAAATGGTGTGGTCATGGAGGTCAAGACAGACAGTGGAACTGTTCAAGATGAAAGGAGATGAAAAAGTGTAACTAAGTATAGCACATAATGCAGGATTGGATCTTTGTGCTGCAGACATTGGGGCAACTTGCAAAATCTGAGTGGGATCTCAGAATTCTGACTGTGTGAGATATTATGTATATATATATATATATATATATATATATATATATTCCTGTAACATTCTTCCAGTAAGTATGAAATTATTTTAAAATAAAATTTGAAAAATAATGTGTCAACTATAAGCCAAAAATATGTTTTTTAAAAAGAACATTTCAAGGATTGTGTAGAATCAAATGACAGACCTTAAGTAACTCAGTAGCTAAAGCAGAGATAACAGTATTCAGATTAAGCTGGATTTCATGTATAAGTATTCAATAAAATCAAAATTTATGTATAAAAATAAATATAAATTTAAATTTAAGTTAATTCAATATTCAGGAAAAATTTTTGTGCATTATGTAATGAATTAGCGAAATTTACAGGTACAGAATCTGAGGACAACTTTAAATACAACACTTAGCTGATCAGTGCATTAATTTGTTTGAGCAATATTTTCACTGTTTTTACTATTCAGTGTATTAAGCCTTATGCAATCATTTCCATGTAATGCTCACAAGAACCATACTCTAAAATATTAGTACCCTTGTTTAAGGAACTTATGTTTCAGAATATTGAATTTACTTGTTCTGCACAAAGTGAAATTTATCCTAAACAACTTTAACCATAATACTTAATGGTAATTGCCATTATTGTGTGGAAACCACCATATGAAAAATTTCAGTGACGTGAATTAACCTATAATGACAATGCTATTATGTGACTTATCAGTATTGTATAGGTAATTGATGCCACAATTATTTTAACAATTACTATTTTGAATTAAAATGCAAAAGTGACTAACCTCAATACCTTTAAATAATGAATTATAAAAGCTAGAGATGCCACTTCTAAAAATAATGAACATATTAAACTATATTTTAGTTGGGGAATTAGACAGTATTAATCTGTGATTAATACATATTAAAATAATTTGAAAACACTGTCTCTTTGAGTATAGCAAAATATTTCAATAATACAATAAGTTGTTCTGGCCTTTGAGAAGAGTTACACCCAATGATCATTTATTTTTGTTTATTATCTATAATTTTTCTCTTGATTTCTCTCCCATCCTTAACATTCTTAATGAGTTTGAGATGCACATTTAGCTGCTGTGTGTTACCACCTGCTCACTAGATTTCTGTCTTACATGGTTGTTAGAGTATTATATGGGTTTTTCAGAACCTGTCACTATTGATACTGTCAATCTTTTCACAGAAGACATGTGAGTTGACAAGTTTTTTAGATGCATATGTTACTATGAGCCAGCTGAAAATTTAGAGGAGAAAGAAGATAAGGTGAAGTCTTTTTGTTTCCATTGAAAAATATAAGGTGCAATTTATTTTTAATGGTAATTTATGTTTAGGTAATCTAAAGAAAATATATTTTCAGAAGTAAGAAGGTTATGACAGCTTGTTAAGATTGTAATTGTTGACTTAAAGAAAAATAAAATAGATTAAAAAAAAGTAGATGCAAATTCATCTAAGAAAGAAAATGTTTAAAATATAATAAAATTAATAGTACCTTAATATGCCAGCTATAGTGTGAGAGTTTATGGATCCTAAACTGTTCAGCCACCGGGGAGCACATAGAAGATAGCTGAGTCACAGTGAGTGAGGTTCAAATCACTATTTCTGGAAACAGAACTGTCTTTTACTCTGACCCCATTTCCCCACCTTCCCCACCCTACTCAGCCCTACTCATTCCTTTTTTTTTTTTTTTTAATCTCCTTTTTTAAAATCTTTTCTTCCCTTGACCCTGTTAATGAACATAGCCAGAAAGAGCACAGAGGTCAATTTATTTTAACATATTCCAAGAAAGCAACAATAATATATAAAAATAATCTAATTTCTTTTCATTGTAGTATAATTTTTGTACAATATTGTGTTCATTTTGACTGTATAGCAAAGTGAATCAGCTATACACATACATATATCCCCTCTTTTTGGATTTCCTTCCCATCTGAGTCATCACAGATCATTGAGCAGAGTTCCTATGGTATACACCAGGTTCTCATTCAGTCAGTTCAGATCAGTTCAGTCACTCAGTCCTGTCCAACTCTGTGACCCCATGAATTGCAGCACGCCAGACCTCCCTGTCCATTACCATCTCCGGGAGTTCACTCAAACTCACGTCCATTGAGTCGGTGATGCCATCCAGCCGTCTAATCCTCTGTCGTCCCCTTAACTCCTGCCCCCAATCACTCCCAGCATCAGAATATTCTCCAATGAGTCAACTCTTCGCATGAGGTGGCCAAAGTACTGTAATTTCATCTTCAGCATCATTCCTTCCAAAGAACACCCAGGGCTGATCTCCGCTAGAATGGACTGGTTGGATCTCTTTGCAGTCCAAGGGACTCTCAAGAGGCTTCTCTAACACCACAGTTCAAAATCATCAATTCTTCGGCCCTCAGCCTTCTTCACAGTCCAACTCTCACATCTGTACATAACTACTGGAAAAACCATAGCCTTGACTAGACGGACCTTTGTAGGCAAAGTAATGCCTCTGCTTTTGAATATGCTATCTAGGTTGGTCATAACTTTCCTTCCAAGGAGTAAGTGTCTTTTAATTTCATGGCTGCAGTCACCATCTGCAGTGATTTTGAAGCCCCCAAAAATAAAGTCTGACACTGTTTCCACTGTTTCCCCATCTATTTCCCATGAAGTGATGGGACCAGATTCCATGATCTTCGTTTTCTGAATGTTGAGCTTTAAGCCAACTTTTCACTCTCCTCTTTAACTTTTATCAAGAGGCTTTTTAGTTCCTCTTCACTTTCTGCCATAAGGGGGGTGTCATCTGCATATCTGAGGTTATTGCTATTTCTCCCGGCAATCTTGATTCCAGGTTGTGCTTCTTCCAGCCCAGCGTTTTTCATGATGTATTCTGCATATAAGTTAAATAAGCAGGGTGACAATATACAGCCTTGATGTACTCCTTTTCCTATTTGGAACCAGTCTGTTGTTCCATGTCCAGTTCTAACTGTTGCTTCCTGACCTGCATATAGATTTCTCAAGAGGCATGTCAGGTGGTCTGGTATTCCCACCTATTGAAGAATTTTCCACAGTTTATTGTGATCCACATAATCAAAGGCTTTGGCATAGTCAATAAAGCAAAAATAGATGTTTTTCTGGAACTCTCTTGCTTTTTTGATGATCCAGTGGATGTTGACAATTTGATCTCTTGTTCCTCTTCCTTTTCTAAAAGCAGCTTCAACATCTGGAAGTTCACAGTTCACATATTGCTGAAGCCTGGCTTGGAGAATTTTGAGCATTACTTTACTAGCGTGTGAGATGAGTGCAATTGTTTGGTAGTTTGAGCATTCTTTGGCATTGCCTTTCTTTGGGAATGTAATGAAAACTGATCTTTTCAAGTCCTGTGGCCACTGCTGAGTTTTCCAAATTTGCTAGCATATTGAGTGCAGCACTTTCTTTTTTTTTTTTCTTTCATTTATTTATTTTTGAGTGCAGCACTTTCACATCATCATCTTTCAGGATTTGAAATAGGTCCACTGAAATTCCATCACTCCACTAGCTTTGTTCGTAGTGATGCTTTCTAAGGCCCACTTGACTTCACATTCCAGGATGTATGGCACTAGGTGTGTGATCATACCATCGTGATTATCTTGGTCATGAGGATCTTTTTTGTACAGTTCTTCTGTGTATTCTTGCCACCTTTTCTTAATATCTTCTGCCTCTGTTAGGTCCATACCATTTCCGTCCTTTATCAAGACCATCTTTGCATGAAATATTCCCTTGATATCTCTAATTTTCTTGAAGAGATCTCTAGTCTTTCCCATTCTGTTGTTTTCCTCTATTTCTTTGCATTGATCGCTGAGGAAGGCTTTCTAATCTCTTCTTGCTATTCTTTGGAACTCTGCATTTAGATGCTTATATCTTTCCTTTTCTCCTTTGCTTTTCACTTCTCTTCTTTTCACAGCTATTTGTAAGCCCTCCCCAGACAGCCATTTTGTTTTTTTGAATTTCTTTTCCATGGGGATGGTCTTGATCCCTGTCTCCTGTACAATGTCATGAACCTCAGTCCATAGGTCATCAGGCACTCTTTCTGCCAGATCTAGTCCCTTAAATCTATTTCTCACTTCCACTCTATAATCATAAGGGATTTGATTTAGGTCTCTCAGGTATCTATTTTATACATAGCAGTGTATAGATTTCAATATTAATCTCCTGATTCATTCCACCTCCCTTTCCTGCACTCTTGGTGTCCATTCGTTTTGTTCTCTATATCTGTGTCTCTATTTCTGCTTTGTAAATAGGTTCATCTCTACTATTTATCTAGATTTCACATATATTCATTAATATACAATATTTTTTTTATTTCTGAATTACTTCACTCTATAAGACAATCTCTTGGTCCATCAATGTCTCCGAAAATAGCATAGTTTTGTTCCTTTTTGTGGCTGAGTAATATGCACCACATCTTATTTATCCATTCCTCTATTGATGAACATTTAGGTTGCTTCCATGTTCTGGCTATTGTAAATAGTGCTGTAGTGAATTTTGGGGTGCATATATCGTTTGGAATTCTGGTTTTCTCTAAATATATACCCAGGAGTGAGTGAGATTGCTGGGTTATATGTTAGTTCTATTATTAGTTATTTTTAAAGAACTTCTATACTCTTCTCCATAATGGTGGTATCAATTTACATTCCCACCCACAGTTTTTTATTTAAACCAAAATTGTCTATATGGACTCTGTTCTTTTAAAGCTTTCTCTAAATTGAAATACTTGTTAACCATTTTGCAAGTTATTTGTTTTCTTATTTCCTTATGTTCCTTTATTATTTAATTTATACAAAATTATAAATATCTTTATTTTACATGTTTGCTTAAGAACATGTATAATTTTTAAATTTTTCTTTATTTTTGACTGTGCTGAGTCTTGTTGCTGTGCTGGGCAATCTCTTGATTGTGGAGAGTGGGGGCTACTCTCTAGTGGCTATGTGGGGCTTCTCACTGTGCTGGCTCCTCTCATTGTGGAGCTTGGGCTCTAGGTGTGTGGGCTTCAGTACTTGTGGCACATGGGCTCAATTGTTGCAGCTTGCAGGCTTTAGAGAATGGGCTTAGTAGTTGTGGTGCAGTGGCTTAATTTCCCCATGGCATGGCGGATCTTCCAAGACCTGGGATCAAACCCATATCCCCTACATTGGCAAGTGAATTCTTAATCACTGGACTACTAAGGAAGTCCCTGTTCTTATGTTTATATAGACGTGGTAATTTTGAAACTTACAGAAGCCACATTTTAAATGACTCTTTCTATTAAAACAATTAGCAAATTATTAATGTTTAGTATAACACAGGAAGGACTCTGTCTTCAGCATCAATATTAGATACATAAAATATTCATATACTACTAATAAAAAGGTTATCTGTATGTTTTACCCTGAATTTGTGTAAAATGAGATAGTCATACAGTTTTATTTTATATAAAAGTGCACTGAATTCCTAACAAAGTTTCAAGCATTGTCTTTTAATATGAAGGCACATGAAACTGTTATTGAAGGAAATTCAGTAAAAGAGGTTATATATATCTATGTAGAGATAAATTTCTAGTATATATATAGATATACAGATATTCATCTTTATATATGTCTATAGCTCTATATTTATTTGTATATCTATGTATATTATGTATTTATATGTATATATTATGATATATATTTTTATTTATCAAATCATGGTGCATTTATTACAGCTATAAATCATTTTTGGTATATTGCTTGCCCTCAGATAAGCTGATAGCCTAAAGAAAGTTTAAAGAGACAAGCTTAATCTTTGATTACTACAACAGAAAATATAAAGTGTTAATCTTTTTGAATAGTCAATTAGATAAAAGCAATAAATAATGTGCTAATTATGTGTCTAAAGTGTTAATGAGAAGATCACAGTGTGGCACAACTCGTTGTGATTTAACAGAAAAGGAAAAGAAAGCCAGCTGAGAAAGCAAATGACTTGGTAATTGGCATTGAAGAATATCAGAAGCCAACCTTTAAAGTGACAGCGATTTAGCTACTAAGTCTGTTTATAGAGACATATGGTCCATTTAAATTCCCCCAAAATAATAATCTGGAGTGTAAAGTTTCCATATGTGAAAATAATCACAAATAATAAAATTATTTTAAAAATATCTAGTGGAGTTAATAATGACAACAGTGTGCCAATTTAAGAAAAAAAATAGAAACACACCACAAAGTAATCTCAAGAATAAAAAGTTATTTAAAAGTTTAGGTTAGGAATCTTTCTCACTGTCAATTTCTATTCATCTCTCTTCCCTCTTTCATGCTCAGTGTTACCTCAGTTCAGCAAATTCACTTGTTCCAGCTTATGTTCACCACCTCAAGAGAACTCAATAACAGTAAACAAATTTGGCTTTGCACCATATTTTTTTTATTTTATTTTTAAACTTTACAATATTGTATTGGTTTTGCCATATATCAGAATGAATCCGCCACAGGTATACACGTGTTCCCCATCCTGAACCCTCCTCTCACCTCCCTCCCCATACTATCCCTCTGGGTCGTCCCAGTGCACCAGCCCCAAGCATCCAGTATCATGCATCGAACCTGGACTGGTAACTCGTGCTTGTAATAAAACTATTCCCATTTTATTTTGCAATCAGTGGCAGAAAATGTTTCACTTATTTCTATGCTTTGAATTTCTTGTTAATGTTTTGCATCTGTCATCTCAGTCTTTTAGAACTGTTGAAAACTTAACTAGTGACAGATGAATTAGCCAGTAAGACTCAGGTTATCACTTTGGACATGAGAAAGTTCTGCTTTCAAGGCTCCAGCCTCTTTTACTAATTCACCTTTCTCATTGCTTTCAAATTTTCCTGTTTCTTCTCTTAGCTAGTCTTACCAGCCCACAACTGTTTATCATTTATCTTGTCCCCACAGACAGCATTGCTTAAGTAATGGTTTATTTTCTATTTCATGTGATAACCTCACATAGTATACTGAATCTAAATAAATAAGACTTTTATATGAAATTTCAAGCATCTTGAAGATAGTGAAAAAGATATAGAAATAATTTGCTCTACTTATAAAGAAGATTACTTATGATTTCTAAAGACACTATTTGAAGTTGGTTGCTTTGGTGGTTACAAAAACTCTGCTTCCCTTTTAATGCATGATTGATTACTTGGCAAAACTAATAAAATGTGGGAAAATAAGCACATATAATAATATACCTGCTTACACAGTTGGAAATTATGCCTTTAAATATACCAAGTAAGAAAAAGTTGGTGCCTTTGTAAGGGATATTAACAACACTTATTATGTGGAATAATCTACCCTTTGAATTATTATATATTACTTTGGGACATACTTCATAAGGATCTAAAGTGTTTTCCCTTATACTGTAAATTAACTGTGCGACAATATAGAAAGGCTTCTGAATCTTAGTTTAAATATGAATATATTTATTTTCTGATAGGGTGCTGTTGGTAGTATCAGGCTAAATTCCCTTCCTCAGTAACTAAAAATAAATGGAAGCATTGAAATATGTCATATTTTTAAGGCATTAGTGGTCTGTAGAAGAAACAACATGTAGAGGAACTAAGGGAAGAGATTTTCCTCAGTGAGCTGGATTTTCAGCTCAATCTTTGAAAGTACAACCTTTAGGAGAGGAAACTGAGTAAAAGCGAATAGCAACTCTGTAGTAGTTCAGTCTTTTTTTGAGTGTCTCAGATCAGATCAGTCACTCAGTCATGTCCGACTCTTTGCGTCCCCATGAATCACAGCACGCCAGGCCTCCCTGTCCATCACCAACTCCCGGAGTTCACTCAGACTCACGTCCATTGAGTCAGCGATGCCATCCAGCCATCTCATCCTCTGTCGTCCCCTTCTCCTCCTGCCCCCAATCCCTCCCAGCATCAGAGTCTTTTCCAATGAGTCAGCTCTTCGCATGAGGTGGCCAAAGTACTAGAGTTTCAGCTTTAGCATCATTCCTTCCAAAGAAATCCCAGGGCTGATCTCCTTCAGAATGGACTGGTTGGATCTCCTTGTAGTCCAAGGGAGTCTCAAGAATCTTCTCCAACACCAGAGTTCAAAAGCATCAATTCTTCAGTGCTCAGCCTTCTTCACAGTCCAACTCTCACATCCATACATGTCCACAGGAAAAACCATAGCCTTAACTAGCCGGACCTTTGTTGAAACCTATCTAAAGATATAGTTTTAAGTCAAAGATTTCCAGATAAGATAAAAATAGACTCAGCTATATACTGGTTACAAGGAATACTATAAATATAAGAACATATATTAAAAGGACCAAAACTACTGTGAAGTTCTGTATGGTAAAAATGAATCTTAAGAATATATATTTGGGAGATAATGACTTAAGTTTCAATCAACAGAAGCCCATGACATTACTAAATGTATATGTTCCTAATAATATAGGTTTGAATTCTGTAAAACAAAGATACTGGCAGTATTAAAAAAGAGAAATCTGAAGATCAAGACACATAATTGAAAATTTTAATCAAACTTTTTCAGTGATTGATAAATGAGGTAGAAAAATATATCAATGATGTTTAGCATTTGAATGCGTGATTAATGAACTTCTTTACTAATGGGTTTACATATTTTGAACTTTACATCCAAAACTTACTTGATGAAAGCTCTTCCTTCACTCATTAAAATTGTTTATTTCGTCATATGCTGGGTATACAAAGCAAATCACCTTCACATAGCATATTCTTTGACCACAATGGATTCAATTAATTCTTGTGTCAAATAATAAAATGTACATTAGAAAATTTTTCAATGAAAATTAAAATCTAATGAAACATGTCATGTTCAAGCATTAAAAAGTTCAATATAGTTAATTAACTGTTTTAAAGCTCTTGCTGAATTTTCATTTTATTGATCAATAGACTCAGTACAATCTCAAATCATCAGAAACCTTTTTTCCTAATTTACAATCTAATTTTAAGCCTTATGATAGCAATTTAAAGAACCAAACTTAGAGGTATTACCAGATATAAAAGTTCAGTGAAAGAAGAGTAATTGGTTTGAATAAAATTTCACGTAAATTGACCTAAGGACCATAGTAAGCACACATACTTTCCCTTTATTTCTAGTAGTGTTGTCAGTGAAGCTGAGATGCATGATGATTGCTATTCTCAACCAAGAATGACTGGAGCATTTTGGATACCCTCACGGAAAAGAATTAGCTTTAATCACAAGCATATCACTAACAAACATTATTCAAGATGACTTGTAGTTAAATCATGATCTTTTGGCTCTCCTGACTCCAGAGTTTTGCAAGTAATCTTTTATTTCAATACGTTTATTTACAGTTATATATTTAATATTAAATTCTCACATGTGACTTCCCAGATGTAATAGTTTCCCTTGTTGGAAATAAAATTGCTTGTCTAATTTATTTTAATTAGAAGTATGTGGTAGTAAATGATAACTGAATTTTAAATAAACTTGACAAAAATATTGTCCTGCTTACAAAAATACTTTTGGCTACATGATCTTTCTTTTTTCTGCTGATTTCTCAAAGACTATGAACAGTATTGTCATCAATTGCATATATACTTACTACCATGTACAATACTACATTAAGGCCTTCGGATATATTGAACTATGATTCAGCCAAGTAAGACTTAGAGTTTTAAATAATTTGGAATTTGAAAAGTCTTCAAATCTTTCATCTTGTGAAATTAGAAATAAATAGGAAACAGTGTCATCCGCTCATTCTCCATCACACAAAACCTTCTTCTTGCTTCACCCACAGGTAAATAAGTTTGGGTAGCTAATTATTATGTCCATATTCCCCTTGATAAATATTGCCACTCAAAAAAATAAAGTTTAGAGTTATTTTTGGATATGCCATGCCTGATTTCACCAGAATAGAAATAGTGTATCATTGTTGAATATCCTCTAAAAACACCTTCATCTGTCACATGTTTCCAGTCATTTTTTTCCTCTGAGATACTGATATCTATTTACCTTCTGGAACAGTGATGCTTGTACAGTTTGATCTGAAAATAAGAAATTAAATGGGACACTTTGTGATGAATGAAACTCATCCTTGTTTTCTTTTGAACTTACCTTCCATTCTCCACTGTATGATCGTATTCCATGGATGAATCTTAGTAAATACAACATGCTATGCAACTATATTTGCTAGTTGAATAGTCATCATTTCTGAATCTTTAGAGCATATCTTCTACCAACTTAAATGATTATTAACAAATCATTAAAAATATCTGATGGTGCTTTCAATTGTCATATGAAGCTAATTATCCCTGCCTAATAGTAGAGTTGAAAAGGCTAGTAAACTATATATAAAAGTATTAGGAAAAAATTGTCTCCAAATATATATTAGTAATTAATAGTAATATAAAAAATGTTATTTAATGTTAATATTGCTGTTATATTTTAACACTGATCTTAATGGTATACATTTGAATGCATATATATTTATCATATTGATGAATCTAGATGTGCTTTTATGTCAATCAGTCCTTAATAAATTAAGGGTTTCCCTGGTGGCTGAGATGGTAAAGGACCCACCTACAATGTGGGAGACCAAGATTCTATCCCTGGGTTGGGAAAATCTCCTGGAGAAGGGAATGGCAACCCACTCCATTATTCTTGCCTGGAGAATTTTGTAGACAGAGGAGCCTAGTGGGCTACAGTCCATGGGGTTGCAAAGAACTGGACACGACTGAGTGACTGACAACTTCACTTTTTTTTTTTTTTTCACTTACATATTCTGGAAAGGTGGGTGTTCTTGAGATGCTGCTGCTGCTGCTGCTGCAAGGTCACTTCAGTCGTGTCCAACTCTGTGTGACCCCATAGACGGCAGCCCACCAAGGTCCCCCATCCCTGGGATTTTTCCAGGCAAGAACACTGGAGTGGGTTGCCATTTCCTTCTCCAATGCATGAAAGTGAAAAGTGAAAGTGAAGTCGCTCGGTTGTGTCTGATTCCTAACAACCCCATGGACTGCAGCCTACCAGGTTCCTCTGTCCATGGGATTTTTGAAGCAAGAGTACTGGAGTGGGTTGCCATTGCCTTCTCTGTGTTCTTAAGATAGACCTTTTTATATTTTGCTAAGTAATATCTCTGGTGGGCACTTAGAAGAAGAAAAGTTATACCATTTTTCTTGCTGTGAATATTTATACCTATTATTAACATTTAAAGAGCATTATTTTTAGAATAGATACACAATGCAACTAAATTTCCACCTACTTCTTGTTCTCTAAAATATTATCACCATGTGCACAATTGCCCAGGCCTAACCCTGTGATTGGTTCTTTTTCTGTATCCGCTAAAATCATTTATCCCTTACAATGGAATGGGCTTTATGTGCTTCCTCCAAATATAGTTCAAACTCTTTTGGTTTTGATTGCTTGTTTGTTTTACTATTTCCCATCTAAGTAGCTATTTGGTGTCAACAGCCTTTTACACATTGCCCCTTGATGAAAGGACCTAATGTTCTTCCTTCTATTTTTGCCTGACCAAAGTTAGCTTTCCACAAAGCAGCAGATAATCTCCTCAAAATGCAGATACAGTCAGACTTGACTGCTCATTGGGACTTTCCAATATATTCCTGTTGCAAGTATCTTCCCATACTGTACATGGTCCTAAATACCAACTGGTTCCATCTTTCTCTTCAATCTAACATTATGCTTCCCTGATAGCTCAGTTGGTATAGAATCCACCTGCCATGCAGGAGGCCCTGGTTTGATTCCTGGGTCGGGAAGATCCCCTGGAGAAGGGATAGGCTACTCATTCCATTGTTCTTGGGCTTCCCTTGTGGCTCAGCTGGTAAAGAATCCACCTGAAATGTGGGAGACCTGGGTTCTATCCCTGGGTTGGAAAGATCCCCTGGAGAAGGGAAAGCCCACCCACTCCAATATTCTGGCCTGGAGAATTCCACGGACAAAGGAGCCTGGCAGACTACAGTCCATGGGATCACAATAGTCGGACATGACTTAGTGACTAAACCATCACCATTGTTAGCACTGTCCATTTCAGACAAATGAGGTTCTACATTCCACATATCTTCACTCTAGGCATCCATTCTATTGGAGGAGGCAGTAAGCTGACATTTTTCAGACACTGTGGAAAAGAAAGAGATCTCACTTTTTTTTTTTTTATTGGCAATTAAATTTCCTTATCTGGTAGTGATTCACACCACTGCTTTTTACAGTTAATTAGCTTAAATTAGTCAAGTGAACCAAGCAAATATAAAGTAATAAATGGTAAAATAAGATTGAATAGGAAGGCAGAGAGGTGAAAATATTTGGCGGCGCAGCACAGTAACTACTGTAATTCTTAACAAATACTTCAGAGAATGTTGGATTTACTGGAGCCATTCACATGATCAGATATACCATGGTATCTGAAAAATTATTGCCAAATTTAAAGACAAATCTCCCTCAGATAAAGTGTCCAGAATAAAGAAGTGAGTTAGATGGAGCCAAGATACAGGATTTTTATCTATATTTCTTATATTTTTATATTTCCCACTAGGAAACCAAGTTTTCCCTTAAGTCCTAATTTAAAGAGGAGAAAAACCTGGGAAGGTATACAGATGGATACTTACTCTTCCAAATCCTGCTGGTTTTATTTTTTTATTATTATTTTTTTAATCTTTAATCTGTTGCTATGCCAACAGAAAATTTGTATTTTATTTTATTTTTAAACTTTACAATATTGTATTGGTTTTGCCAAATATCGAAATGAATCTGCCACAGGTATACACGTGTTCCCCATCCTGAACCCTCCTCCCTCCTCCCTCCCCATACCATCCCTCTGGGTCGTCCCAGTGCACCAGCCCCAAGCATCCAGTATCCTGCATCGAACCTGGACCTGCTGGTTTTAGAACAACCCACTCCAGCATTCTTGCCTAGGAAATCCTATGGACAGAGGAGCCTGCAGGGCTACAGTCCATGGGGTCACAGAGAGTTGAACATGAGCGACTGAGCAATCCTGATGGATTCAGATACATGTTTGAGCTTTTATAACCTAACTTATTCTTGTCCATCATATTATATAGTCAGGACATGATCGACAGAAATTCACTTTTATGATAGGACATTTTGAACCTAATTCCAAGACCCTGATGTTGGGAAAGATTGAAGGCAGTAGAAGGAGATGACAGAGGATAATATGTTTGGATGGCATCACCGACTTCATGGACATGAGTTTGAGTAAACTCTGGGAGTTGGTGATAGACAGGGAGGCTGCTGTGCTGCAGTTCATGGAGTCACAAAGAGTTGGACATGACTGAGCAACTGAAAGGAACTGAACTGAACTGAATGAACTGAGGTAGTAATTAAATCCTTTGTCAATTCCATTGTAGTTGCAGAAATTTTACCTTCCCATGGTAAACAAAGTATAATGGCATCAGTAATCATTAGCAGTGAAGCCAAAAATAAGAAGTTACAAAACATGCATTTTAAAAAGCTGAAAATCAACTCTTCTTTATATTTTTAATTAAATATGAATCACTTAGCATTATATAATTTATTTGTTGGGTGGAGTGTGTGCTTGACTACTTGCCACAGCAGTGGGCTTAGGCCACCAAGGTTTCTGTCCATGGAATTTTCCAGACAAGAATACTCAAAAAGGTTGCCATTTCCTACTCCAGAGGATCTTCTCAACCCAGGTATCAAACCCTTGTCTCTTGAGTCTCTTTCATTTGCAGTCAGATTGTTTACCACTGTGCCACATGGGAAGTCCATGGTTTGTTTTGCAGACATCTGATTTCAAAGAGTAATGAGCGCATTTGGTCTGTAATAAATAACTTATTTATAAAACAAGAGATGTTAGAACATAGTCTAGAGAGGAGCTCAGTGAAATATTAGTGCTTTGCACAGTGGCCCTCTTATCTAGAGAGGGGACACTTAAAATCCCCAACAGATAATCATCATAAGTCATAGCTTCTGTTCTAAACTATTTTCTGCTTATATTGTTTCATATTCTCATAAAGCCAAAATATTTTAAGTCAGTTTCTCTGGATATTTGCTTTCAGAGTGATTCTGGATTATGCATATATAATATATATGCATATATATATATATATAGTGGATATATATATGTCCCCATATATCTGGATTATATATATATACATACAAATATGTGTATACATGTTTTTGAATGTACCATTGTTTCATCTCAAATTATTTTCAGAAATGACCTAAACTTCTTGTCATGTTTCTACTTGTGTCATATGAGCCTATAGATATAAACAGTTTCATTAGTTCTGAAAGAAATTAAATACAACTTAATGAGCTGTGGTTTCTGCTTTCCATTGAGAGAGATAGTTTTTTCTTGAAGTTATATAAGTCATATACACCTTTATGTTAAATATGTGGCCCCAAAATAACTCAGTGAGGCTTTTCTGATAAGCATATTTTCTTTTCTCAGTAAGACACGGGACAGCCTTTTTGCCTTAGGAACACTACTTCAGCCCCTCATTGTCCGTGTTCAACACTGAAATCACACACATGAAAAAGCACAACATAAAGAACATGGCATTGAATAGGCAACAAAAAAGGAGTTGTTTACAGTATGGGAACTAAAACATAAAGGCAGAGCTGAACTTTGATAGCTGGGACTGTATGCTTGGGCGATGACAAATTTTGTCATCACTGTGTATGTCTGCCAGTGAACTTGGAAATGTTTGGAGTGTTCATTTAGGGGTTTCCAATAAATGTTAGCTACTAGATGACTTTTCACATACAAAATACACAAACAATAAAAATTTTAATTTAACTATCCTAAAATAACCCCTTTACTCCTAGTCAGACATTACCTTCTGGCCAGCTTCTTGGCCACAACTCATTTGGTTTCCATCCTTATCATTTTGCCTATTCCAGGTGGAGCATAATACTACTGATGTGCTCAGTCTTGGCTGATTCTTTGTGATCCCATGGACTGTAGCTCACCAGGCTCCTCTGTCCATGGAATTTTCCAGGCAAGAATACTGGAGTGAGTTGCCATTTCCTTCTCCAAAGTGGAGTATGAATGGGTTTATAAAGTATGGAGCCTGTTCTGTCTAGTTTCCTTCATTTGTCAAATACAGTGAAATTTCATACATGTTGTTTTTGAAATGAATAGCTCACTCACTTAAAAAAAAACAAACTTTACTTTTTTGATGGACTATAGCCAGTTAACAATATTGTGATAGTTTCAGGTGCATAGCATAGTCATTCGGCGATATATATGCATGTATCCATTCTCTCCCAAACTCTCCTTTCACCCAGGCTGCCATTCCTTATTTGAGCAGGGTTCCCTATGCTATTATGCTGTGTAGTTTTACATTATATGGGTAAGGTATAGTTTGCTTATTCACTTATTTGTTGAAGGACATGTTGATTCCTTCCTGTTTTTAAGAATCATGAAAAAATGCTATAACTACTCATATCCAAGTTTTGTGTGCACAGGTGTCTTTTAATTAGTTGGGTTAGTATGTAGGAGCTCAACTGACAGACTGTATGTGTCTGTATCTAATATTGATAGGAACTGCCAAGCTTTTCTAAAGTGGCTCTACCATCTTACATTGTCCTAGCAATGAAGAAAAGTCTCTGTTAGTGTGCATATTTGCTGGCATTTGAAATTGTTACTTCTTTGGGTTTTAGCCACTCAGATATGAAGTGGTATCTTCTTATGGTTTTAATTTGTATTTGATTTGTATATCAGGTTATGCTGAGAATCTGTTAGTATGCTTATGTGCCTTCAGCATACTTATTTGTATGAGTTCAAATTTTTAGATCATTTTAAATTGTAATTTTTGCTTTCTTTTGTTAAATTATATTATTTGCTTTTCTGTATATGATTCCTTTATTCTTTGTAACATGTGCAATTATTTTCTTCTAATTGGTGATGTGCCCTTTCATTTTGGTAACA
The DNA here is from genome assembly GCF_029407905.1 of Bubalus kerabau. NCBI lineage: Eukaryota > Metazoa > Chordata > Mammalia > Artiodactyla > Bovidae > Bubalus > Bubalus kerabau. The sequence goes on from NC_073625.1 coordinate 60,500,531, forward strand.
GTGTCTCTCACAGAGCAAATCCTTTGGTTTTCAATTTATCATCTTTTTTTCACCTTGTAAATGTGGTGTTATATCTAAAAACTCATAACTGGACCCCAAATCACATATTTTCTTATAATTTTTCTTTAGAATTTTTATAGTTTTGAAATTACCTTTAGGTCTATAAGTTAGTCAATTTTTATGTACGATGTTAAGGTTTTCCTTGCTTTTTATGCATATAGAATCATCAAATTTGTCTAGTATCTTGTATTAAAAACACTATCTCTCTACAGTGAATTTTATTTGTACTTTAGTCAAAAATCAATACATTTTATTTTTGTTCATCTGTTTTTTTTTTTTCTATCTTGTTTCTGTTGATTTTTATGTCTATTCTGTAGCTGATATCACTTTCTATTCATTATTGTACCTTTATTGAAATCAGACTATGTGAACCCTCTCACTGATTTTCTTTTTCAGGTGATTTTTTCAAAAGCTTCTTTTTCTATTATAACACCTTTGTCCTTCAATCTAAAATTTTTAAGAAGCTCTATTTTATATTGTAGTATAGCCAATTAACAATGTTGTGATAGTCTTAGGTGGACAGCAAAGAGATTCAGCTGTACATTTATAGGTATCAATTTTCTCCCAAACTCCTCTTTCAAGCAGGCTTCCATGTAACATTAAACAGAGTTCCCTGTGCTAGAAACAGTGTTCAAGTGCTTACAGAAAATGTTCTGGGTTTTTGGTTGAGGTTGCATTGAATGAATAGATTAAATAGGGAATGATGAGAATGTTAATATGGAGCCCTTTCTTCAATTAAAACAGTGTCTCTCCAATGATTTAGAGCTTCTTTAATTACTTCAAGAGTGGTTTCTAGTTTTCTATATGCAGATATTACATGTTTTATTAACGTATACCTACATACTTTCTTTACTGCTATAATAAGTGGTAGTATGTTCTTGATTTCACGTTTCAGTTGTTCATTGTTGGTAGAAAGCTGTTGTTGAGTCACAAAGTCATATCCCATTCTTTGTGACTCCATGGACTGTAACTTGCTAAACTCCTCTCAAATTCATGTTCGTTGAGTCTGTGATGTTATCTATTCCTCCCATCCTCTGACTCCCCATTCTCCTTTTGCCTTCAGTCTTTCCCAGCATTCAGATCTTTTCTAATAAGTCAACTCTTTACATCAGGTGGCCCAAGTATTGGAGCTTTATCTTTAGCAACAGTCATTCCAATGAATATTCAGGGTAGATTTCCCTTAGATTTGACTGGTTTGATCTCCTTGTAGTCCAGGGGACTCTCAAGAGTCTACTCCAGCACTACAATTCAAAGGCACCAATATGTCAGTGCTCAGCCTTCTTTATGATCCAGTTCTCACATCTATACATTACTACTTAAAAACCCATAGCTTGACTATGCAGACCTTTATTGGCGAAGTGATATCATTGCTTTTTAATACACTATCTAGGTTTCTTATAACTTTCCTTCCAAGGAGCAAGTGTCTTAATTTGATGGCTGCAGACACCATCCACAACAATTTTGAAGCTTAAGAAAACAAAATTTGTCACTGTTTCCACTTTGTCCCCTTCTATTTGTCACAGAGATGGGACCAAATGCCATGATCTTAGTTTTTTGAATCTTGAGTTTCAGGCAAGTGTTTTCACTTTCCTCTTTACCCTCAACAAGAGACTTTTTATTTTTTTTTTTTATTTTTTTTTTATTTTTTTTTTTATTGTCACACTATTTATTCAACGTATATGTAGAGTACATCATGTGAAATGCCAGGCTTGAATAAGCACAAGCTGGAATAAAGATTCCCAGCAGAAATATCCATAACCTCAGATATTCAGATGACACCGCCCTAATGGCAGAGAGCAAATAGAAACTAAAGAGCTTCTTTTTTTTTTTTTTTTTTTTTTTTTTTTTAATTTTATTTTATTTTTAAACTTTACATAACTGTATTAGATTTGCCAAATATCAAAATGAATCCGCCACAGGTATACATGTGTTCCCCATCCTGAACCCTCCTCCCTCCTCCCTCCCCATTCCATCCCTCTGGGTCGTCCCAGTGCACCAGCCCCAAGCATCCAGTATCGTGCATCGAACCTGGACTGGCAACTCATTTCATACACTTTTTATTTATTCTTCACTTCTGGCCACAAGAGTGGTATCATCTGCATATCTGTGGTTGTTGATATTTCTCCTGGCAACCTTGAACCCAGCTTATTATTCATCCAGCCCAGCATTTCACATGATGTGTTCTGCATATAAGTAAGCAGGGTGACTATATACAGCCTTGACATAATCCTTTCTCAATTTTGAACCAGTGTGTTGTTCCATGTCTGGATCTAACTGTTGCTTCTTGACCCACGCACAGGTTTCTCAGGAGACAGGTAAAGTGGTCTGATATTCCTATCTCTTTAAGAATTTTCCACAGTTTGTTGTGATCCAGTCAAAGGCTTTAGCATAATCAATGAAGCAGAAGTAGACACTTTTTTGGAATTCTTTTTTTCTTTTTTCTCTATGATCTAATGAATGATGTCAATTTGACCTCTGATTCCTCTGCCTCTTTTAAAACCCAGCCTGTTCATCTGGAAGTTTTGGTTCACCTACTAGTGAAGCCTAGCTTGAAGAATTTTGAGCATAATCTTAGTAGCATGTGGAATGAATGCAATTGTTTGATAGTCTGAACACCTTTTGGCATTGTTCTTTTCCAGGATAGGAAGGAAAATTAACCATTTCCAATCCTGTGGCCATTATTGAGTTTTCCAAATTTGCTAATGTATTAAGTGTAGCACTTTAATGGTATCATGTTTTAGGGTTTTAAATGGCTCATCTGGACTTTCATCACTTCTATTAGCTTTGTTTGTAGTATTGCTTTCTAAGGCCCACTTGAATTCACACTCCAAGATGTCCAGCTCTACGTTAGTGATTACACCATCATGGTTATCCAGGTCATTACGACTTTATTTAGGATAAAAAATATTTGAGGATGATTGCTTTACAATGTTTTGTTGGTTTCTGCCATACATCCTCATAAATCATCCATATGTATACATATGTTTCCTCCTTCTTGAAGCTCCCTCCTCACGTCCTAGCTTGTCACAGAGCACTAGATTTTTAACTCCTTGAATCATGCAGGAAATTTCCACTGACTATCTAATTTTAAATATTGCCATATATATGTATCAATGCTACTCTCTCAATTTGTTCCACTGTCTCCTTCCCCCGTGGGGTCTACAAGTCTTTTCTTTATGTCTGCATCCCCACTGCTGCCCTGCAAATACGTTCATCAGTACCATCTTTCTGAATTCTATATATATGCATTAGTAACCAGTATTTCTTTTTTGACTTATTTAGCATAATAGGCTCTGGGTTTATCCACCTTATTAGAACTGATTCAAAATGGATTAAAGACCTAAATGTAAGCTGATAAACTATAAAACTCTTAGAATAAAACATAGACAAACGACTCTTTGATGTAAATCACTGTAAGATCCTCTATGGCCCACCTCCAAGAATAATGAAAACCAAAGCAAAATTTAAAAATCGGACCTGATAAAATTTAAAAGCTTTTCCACAGCAATAGAAATTATAAACAAGGTTAAAAGGCACCTCTCAGAATGTGGAAAAATAATAGAAAATTACACAACTGAAAGAGAATCTCCAAAATATACAAGCAGCACATGCAGCTCAACATCAGAAAAACAAACAGCCCAATCAAAAAGTGGGCAGAAGACCTAAACGGAGATTTCTTCAAAGAATACATATGGATGGCTAATAAACACCTGAAAATATCCTCAGCATAACTCTTTATTAGAAAAATGCAAATTAAAACTACAATGAGGTATCATCTCATATGGGTCAGAATGGACATCATCAAAAAACTACAAACAGAAAATCTGGAGAGACTGTGAAGAAAAGAGAACACTCTTGCATTGATGGTGAGAATGTAAATTGATGCAGCCACTATGGAGAACAGCATAGAGATTCCTTAAAAAAATCTAGGACACTGATGTATAGAACAGTCTTATGGACTCTGTGAGAGAGGGAGAGGGTGGGAAGATTTGGGAGAATGGCATTGAAACATGTAAAATATCATGTATGAAACGAGTTGCCAGTGCAGGTTCGATGCACGATACTGGATGCTTGGGGCTGGTGCACTGGGATGACCCAGAGGGATGGAATGGGGAGGGAGGAGGGAGGACGGTTCAGGATGGGGAACACATGTATACCTGTGGCGGATTCATTTTGATATTTGGCAAAACTAATACAATTATGTAAAGTTTAAAAATAAAAAAAATTAAAAAAAAGATAACAGAAAAAAAAAAAATCTAGGAAAAAACTGCCATCAGTTTAGTTTAGTCACTCAGTCATGTCTGACTCTTTGCCACCCCATGGCCTGCAGCTCACCAGGCCTCCCTGTCCATCACCAACTCTCGGAGTTTACTCAAACTCATGTCCATTCAGTCAGAGATGCCATCCAACCATCTCATCCTCTGTCATCCCGTTCTCCCACCTTCCATCTTTCCCAGCATCAGGGTCTTTTCAAATGAGTCAGCTCTTCACATCAGGAGGCCAAAGTATTGGAGTTTCAGCTTCAACATCAGTCCTTCCAATGAATATTCAGGATTGATCTCCTTTAGGATGAACTGATTGGATATCCTTGCAGACCAAGGGACTCTTAAGAGTCTTCCCCAACACCACAGTTCAAAAGCATCAATTGTTCAGTGCTCAGCTTTCCTTATAGTCTAACTCTCACATCCATACATGACTACTGGAAAAAACATAGACTGGACTAGACAGAAATTTGTGGGCAAAGTAATGTCTCTGATATTTAATATGTCGTCTAGGTTGATCATCACTTTCCTCCCAAGGAGTAAGTGTATTTTAAATTCATGGCTGCAATCACCATATGCAGTGATTTTGGAGCCCAGACAAATAAAATCAACCACTCTTTCCACTGTTTCTCCAACTATTTGCCATGAAGTGGTGGGGCCAGATGCCATGATCTTTGTTACCTGAATGCTGAGCTATAAAGTAACTTTTTCAATCTCCTCTTTCCCTTTCATCAAGAGGCTCTTTAGTTCCTCTTCACTGTTTGCCATAAGGGTGGTGTCATCTGCATATCTGAGGTTATTGACATTTCTCCCAGAAATCTTGATTCCAGCTAGTTAGTGCTTCCTGCAGTCCAGTGTTTCTCATGATGTACTCTGCATATAAGTTAAATAACCAGGGTGATAATATACAGCCATGACGTACTCCATTTCCTATTTGGAACCAGTCTGTTGTTCTATGTCCAGTTCTAACTGTTGCTTCCTGATCTACATACAGGTTTCTCAAGAGGCAGGCCGGGTGGTCTGGTATTCCCATCTCTTTCACAATTTTCCATAGTTTATTGTAATCAACATGGTCAAAGGCTGTGGCATAGTCAATAAAGTAGAAATCAATGTTTTTCTGTAACTCCCTTGCTTTTTTGATGATCCAGCAGATGTTGGCAGCTTGATCTCTGGTTCCTCCTCCATTTCTAAATCCAGCTTAATCATCTGGAAGTTCACAGTTCACATAATCTTGAAGCCTGGCTTGCAGAATTTTGAGCATTACTTTACTAGCATGTGAGATAAGTGCAATTGTGCAGTAGTTTGAGCAATCTTTGGCACTGTTTTTCTTAGGCATTGGAATGAAAACTGACCTTTTCCAGTCCTGTGGCCACTGCTGAGTTTTCCAAATTTTCTGGCATATTGAGTGCAGCACTTTAACAGCATCATCTTTTAGGATTTGAAATAGTGCAACTGGAATTCCATCACCTTCACTAGCTTTGTTTGTAGTGATGCTTCCTAAGACCCACTTGACTTCACATTCCAGGATGTGTGGCTCTAGGTGAGTGATCACACCATCGTGAATTTCTGGGTCATGCAGGTCTTTTTTGTACAGTTCTTCTGTGTATTCTTGGAGAAGCAAATGGCAACCCACTCCAGTACTCTTGCCTGGAAAATCCCATGGACAGATAAGCCTGGTAGGCTACAGTCCATGGGGTCGCAAAGAGTTGGACACAACTGAGCGACTTCACTTCACTTTCTGTGTATTCTTGCCACCTCTTCTTACTATCTTCTGCTACTATTAGGGCCATACCATTTCTGTCCTTTATCAAGCCCATCTTTGCATTAAATATTCCCTTGGTATCTCTAATTTTCTTGAAGTGATCTCTAATCTTTCCCATTCTATTGTTTTCCTCTATTTCTTTGTACTGATCACTGAGGAAGGCTTCTTATCTCTCCTTGCTATTCTTTGGAACTCTGCATTCAGATGCTTGTATCTTTCCTTTTCTCCTTTGCTTTGGCTTCTCTTCACTTCACAGCTATTTGTAGGGTCTCTCAGACAGCTATTTTGCTTTTTTATATTTCTTTTTCATGGGGGTGGCCTTGCTCCCTGTCTCTTGTACAGTGTCACAAACCTCTGTCCATAGTTTATCAGGCCCTCTGTCTATCAGATCTAGTCCCTTAAATCTATTTCTCACTTCCACTGTATAATCATTAGGGATTTTATTTAGGTCATACCTGAATGGTCCAGTGGTTTTCCCTACTTTCTTCAATTTAAGTCTGAATTGGCAATAAGGAGTTCATGTTTTGAGCCACAGTCAGCCCCCAGTCTTGTTTTTGCTGGCTGTATAGAGCTTCTCCATCTTCTGCTGCAAAGAATATCATTAACTTGATTTTGGTATTGACCATCTGGTGATGTCCATGTGTACAGTCTTCTCTTGTGTTGTTGGAAGACAGTGTTTGCTCTGTCCAGTGCATTCTCTTGGCAGAACTCTATTAGTTTTTGCCCTGCTTCATTCTGTATTCCAAGGCCAAATTTGCCTGTTACTCCTGGTGTTTCTTGACTTCCTACTTTTGCATTCCAGTCCCCTCTAATGAAAAGGACAACTTTTTGGGATATTAGTTCTAGAAGGTCTTGTGAGTCTTCACAGAACCATTCAACTTCAGCTTCTTCTGCATTACTGGTTGAGGTGTACACTTGGATTACCATGATATTGAATGGTTTGCCTTGGAAATGAGCAGAGATCATTCTGTTAATTTTGAGATTGCATCCAAGTACTGCATTTTGGACTCTTCTTGACTACTATGGCTACTCCATTTCTTCTAAGGGATTCTTGCCCAGAGTAGTAGATATAATGGTCATTTGAGTTAAATTTACCCACTAGTCCAGTTTAATTTGCTGATTTCTAGAATGTCAATGTTCACTCTTGCCATCACCTGTTTGACCACTTTCAGTTTGCCTGATTCATGGACCTATCATTCCAGGTTCCTATGCAATATTGCTCTTTATAGCACTGGACCTTGCTTCTGTCACCAGTCACATTCACAACTGAGGGTTGTTTTTGCTTTGCCTCTGTCTCTTTATTCTTTCTGGAGTTATTTCTCCACTGATCTCCAGTAGCATATTGGGAACCTACTGACCTGGGGAGTTTATCTTTAAGTGTCCTATCTTTTTGCCCTTTCATACTGTTCATGGGGTTCTCAAGGCAAGAATATTGAAGTGGTTTGCCATTCCATTCTCCAGTGGACCACATTTTGTCATAACGCTCCACCACAACCCATCCGTCTTAGGTGGTCCTACAGGACATGGCTGATAGTTTCATTGAGTTAGACAAGGCTGTGCTCCATGTGATTAGTTTTGTGATCAACTAACTAACATGTTGGTTGGTTTTCTATGATTGTGTTTATCAGTCTGTCTGCCTTCTGATGGAGAATGATAAAAGGTTTATGGAAGCTTACTTGTGGGAGAGACTGATTGAGGGGGCAACTGGGTCTTGTTTTGATTGGTGGGGCCATACTCAGTAAATCGTTAATTCAATTTTCTCTTGATGGGTGGAGCTGTGTTCCCACCCTGCTATTTGAAGTGAAGAAGTGAAGTGAAGTCATTCAATCTTCACTTGTCCAACTCTGCTATCCCATGGACTGTAGCCTACCAGACTCCTCTGTCCATGGAATTCTCCAGGCAAGAATCCTGGAGTGGGTTGCCATTTCCTTCTCCAGGGGATCTTCCCAACCCAGGGATCGAACCCAGGTCTCCTGGATTTCAGGCAGACACTTTACTATCTGAGCTACCAGGAGGGCCTTCCTACCCTGCTATTTACCTGGGGCCAAACTATGGTGGAGGCAATGAAGATGATGGTGACCTCCCTCAAAAGATCTATGCATGTACTGCTACACTCAGTGCCCCCAACCCTGAAGCAGGCCACCACCAACCCACGCCTCTGCCAGAAACTCTCAGACACCCACAGGCAAGTCCAGGACAGTCTCCTGTGTGGTCACTGCTCCTTTTTTCTGGGCCCTGGTGCACAGGGTTCTGTTGTCCCCTCCAAGAGTTTATTTCCCAGTCCCATGTAAGTTCTAGAAGCTCTATGGTGGGGTTAATGGCAACCTTCTCCAAGAGGGCTTATGCCATACCCAAGTCTGCGGCACCCAGAGCCTCTGTCCTTGCAGCAGACCACTGCCTACCTGTATCTCCACAGGAGCCATTCAAACATTGTTCGTTCTCAGTCTCTGTGGGGACCCTGTGTCCTGGTGCACATAAGGTTTGTTTGAGCCCTCTGAGCATTTCTGGCAGGAATGGGGTTTGATTCTAAATGCGAATTTACCACTCCTACCATCTTTCTGGGGTTTCTCCTTTGCACTTGGACGTGGGGTATCTCCTCACAGCTGCTCCAGTGCCTACCGTCTGACCCTGGACGTGGGGTATCTCCTCACAGCTGCGCCAGTGCCTACCGTCTGACCTTGGACGTGGGGTATCTCCACATGGCCAGTCCAGCAAAGCGCAGCCACCACTCCTGACTTTGGACATGAGTATCTCCCCACAGCTGCTGCTCCTGACCAAAGTACCATATGACCCAGTAATCCCACTATTGGCATATGCCCTGAGGAGATCATAATGAAAAAAAAGAAAAATACATGTATCCTCATGTTCACTACAACACTATTTACAATAGCTAGGACATGGAAGCATCCTAGATGTCTATCAACAGATGAATGGATAAGTAAGTTGTGGTACATATATGCAGTGAAATAAGAAGACAATAAAAAGAACTTTTTAGTATAGTTCTTCTGTGTAGTCTTGCCACCTCTTCTTAAACTATTCTTCTGTTAGGTCCTTACTATTTCTGTCCTTTATCATGCCCATCCTTACATGAACTGCTCCTTTAATATTGCCAGTTTTCTTGAAAAATAGCTAGTCTTTCCATTTCTATTGTTTTCCTTTATTTCTTAGCATTGTTTACTTAAGAAGGCCTTCCTAGCTCTCTTTGCTATTCTCTGTAACTCTGCATTCAGTTGATTATATATTTTCCTTTATCCCTTTTCTTTCACTTTTCTTCTTTCCTCAACTATTTGTAAAGTCTGCTCAGAAAACCACTTTGTTTTCTTGCATTTCCTTTTCTTTGGGATAGTTTTGCCCACCGCCCTGTGTACAGTGTTACAGACGTCTGTTCATAGTTCTCTAGGCACTCTGTCTACCAGATAGAAAAGCAACCATTTTTTGTATATTGGTTATGTATCTTATGTTCTTTGCTTACTTAATAGTTCTAGGAGTTCTATTGTAGATTCATAGTTTTCTAAGTAAACAACATGTTTATGAACAGTGAGTTTTTTCCTTCCTTTCAAATCAGAATGACTTGATTACTTTTCTTTCCCTACTGCCCTAACTGGTACTTCTCAAAAATTTTTGAAAGTGCTGGTGATAAAGAAGGACATCCTAGTCTTATTCTCAGTCTTAAAAGAGAAGTACTCATTCTCACCACTAAGCCTGATGTATGTTTCCTGTTTCCACATATATCTATTTTATGTTAAATAAGTGTATTATAATAGTTTGCTAGTGCTGCTGTAACAAAGTAATTTACTTAAGTGGCTTAAATGACACAAATGCATCATTTCACATTTCTGAGAGTAGAATCTGAACTTAAGTTATTGGCAGAGTTAATTACTTTGAATGTGATGAGAGAAATATCTGTTCCAGGCCTGTCTCTTTGACTGGCAGATAGCTTTTGGGTTTCCATGGTGCTCTTTCCCCACGTAGGGAGACTAGTTATTTGTCTAGGGAGACCAGGAGCTCATCATACTCAAATACGATCTTTATGATTATAGCCACAATGACTTTTTGTTGTTGTTGTTGTTGTTATACTAATGATATCATATGCGTTTTTAATTGAGAAATTGAGACAATATATACTTGATATTAAAACTAGTATAAAAAGACAAAAAGATAGGACACTGAAATATAAACTCCCCAGGTTGGTAGGTGCCCAATATGCTACTGGAGATCAGTGGAGAAATAACTCCAGAAAGAATGAAGAGATGAAGCCAAAGCAAAAACAACACCCAGTTGAGGATGTGACTGGTGATGGAAGCAATGCTGTGAAGAGCAATATTGCATAGGAACCTGGAATGTTCAGTCCATGAATCAAGACAAATTGGAAGTGGTCGAACAGGAGATAGCAAGAGTGAACGTTGACATTCTAGTAATCAGAGAACTAAAATGAACCACAATGGGTGAATTTAACTCAAGATGACCATTATATCTACTACTGTGGGAAAGAATCCCTTAAAAAAAAAAAAAAATGGAGTAGCCATCGTAGTCAGCAAAGTGTCCAAAATGCAGTAATTGGATACAGTCTCAAAATGACAGAATGATATCTGTTCATTTCCAAGGAAAATCATTCAATAGCATGGTAATCCAAGCTTATGCTCCAACCAGTAACACTGAAGAAGCTGAAGCTAAATGGTTCTATGAAAACCTACAATACTTTCTAGAACTAGTACCTCAAAAAGATGTCCTTTTCATTAGAGGGGACTCGAATGCAAAAGTAGGAAGTCAAGAAACATCTGGAGGAACAGGCAAATTTGGCCTTGGAATACAGAATGAAGCAGGGCAAAAGCTAATAGAGTTCTGCCAAGAGAACGCACTGGACATAGCAAACATCGTCTTTGAACAACACAAGAGATGACTCTACACATAGACATCACCAGATGGTCAACACTGAAGTCAAGTTGATTATATTCTTTACAACCAATGGATGGAGAAGCTCTGTACAGTCAGCAAAAAACATGACTGGGGGCTGACTGTGGCTCAGATCATGAACTCCTTATTGCCAAATTCAGATTTAAATTCAAGAAAGTAGGGAAAACCACTAGATAACTGGTGATACTTTCTTATTGTTTATTAGCCATTCATGTATTATTACCTTAGCAAAATATGTGTTCAAATCTTTGGCTGATATTTACTTTGTGGCTTATTTCTGATTAAGGTAAAATGGAAAGACAAAAAACTTGCAAACTAACATATTGATAATGATGTCCCTGGAATGGCATAGGAATGTCAACTCCAAGTATGTATATAAATATATCTTGTCATTACATGAAAAGTAACTCAAAGGAAAATAAAGCCTTCTTCATCCCATCCTTCTTACCTCCATCTCTCCCTTATTCTGTGTCTCTCTATATATTTGTGTTTGTGTATATATAGACATACTCATATGTGTGCATATATATGCTGCTGCTGCTGCTGCTGCTAAGTTGCTTTAGTCGTGTCTGACTCTGTGCGACCCCATAGAGGGCAGCCCACCAGGTTCCCCCGTCCCTGGGATTCTCCAGGCAAGAACACTGGAATGGGTTGCCATTTCCTTCTCCAATGCATGAAAGTGAAAAGTGAAAGTGAAGTCGCTCAGTCGTGTCCGACTTTTAGCGACCCCATGGACTGCAGCCCACCAGGCTTCTCAGTCTATGGGATTTTCCAGGCAAGAGTACTGGAGTGGGTTGCCATTGCCTTCTCCAGCGTATATATGCATGTACACACAAATATACATATATGCACGCATATATGTGTATAGATATATTAGGGCTAAACATTAAAAGTAAAATTGTGTTTAATTTTCATGAGGTATGTTTCTTATAAATTGATTTAAAATGTATTTTATGTTTTATGTTAGCTACCTAAATATCTAATTTAAAACTTATCTATCATTCATGAAATATTACAAATATATCTTTGTCTTGCAAAAGGCCAATATTTTGAGTGTATTTTCCATCAGGGTTGGCAAATTAGTGAAAACTTTAGATAAGCATTTATAGTCATCGTTGCATAAAGTACAGAATTTAGTGAAACATAGTTAATTATGGGCATAGTCATAGTTGTCAGAATTCAGTTAAGCTATTACTGGTATTCTAATAAATATTAATGGTGATAAATTGGACATTTGTTCCTTCTGCTTAACCTAGAATTATATTAATTGAAAAGGATTATACAAATATATCTGGACTTCCCTATAGCTCAAATGGTAGCAATGCAGGAAATCTGGGTTTGATCGCTGGATCAGAAATATCCTCTGGAGAAGGAAGTGGCAATCCATTCCAGTATTCTCCATGAAAGAATCCCATGGACAGAGGAGACTGGCAGGTTACAGTCCGTGGTGTCACAAAGAGTTGGACACAGCTAAATGACTAACACACATACAAATATTTGGTTCTGAGTACATTTAACAAATACCAAGATAATTTGTACCTGTGTTCCCAAAACAACATGTTTTTGAAGTAAAAGGTATATCATTTTCATATCAAAGTCTATCTGCTCAGGATTAACTGGACTTTGGGCAAGATTAATTTAATGCATGCCACATAATAGCTGTTTGAAGGAATATAATTTGGTTATTCACATCTTCTATGCCCCTTTTTCTGAACGTAATTCTTTTTCAGTATTTTATATTCATTCAAAACACTCATAGTTTCATGTAAAATACCATACATTAATGCAAAATTAAATGTTAGAGTATTCATGCCACAGTGAATTTGAAAACTAGCCTAATTCCAACATATATGATTTTGAGACAGAAATGTTTTAAAGTAAATGTTTTTAAAGAAACCATTGTTATAATAGAGTTCCTGTAAAAAATGGTGTCATAGTCATTCAATAGAGATTTCAAAACTTTCTATTATACAGCAAAGGAAAAAAGTGATCTTTGTATGTTCAATTCACTTCTTATAAAATAAGGAAGCAGTGAAAATGCCTCATTTTTTTTTTTAACAACATGTAGTCTGTCTTGGCAAATTCACTTTTTGTTTGTTTGTTTGTTTTCCTTTGATAACTCCCTGTCTCACTTAATAGTGTCACCAGGCTTACAATTATTTATAGATCCAACATTGACATGATTATTTCTTTACCACGTCTCTAAATATCCATCCCCATAAAGTCAGCTGTAAAATTTCTAGATTTATCACCTGAACACATCATTTTTGCCCTTTCAGTCTCTCTCATATGAAATATTAACACTCTAGAAAAACCCTTAGGTAGAAATATTACCATGCAATTGAAAATATGAGTAGCACAGAGAATAGAAAACAAAGTGATTGAGGAAAGATGAAAAAATGTAAGAGTGGTAAGTATGTTGTAGTCTTATTATATATCTATATCTACAGCTTTAGACACAAACATGGGCTCCTTGACTGCAGAGATTGTAATCTGTATCAGAAAATACCAGTGGACTCATGGAATACTAATCAATAATCAAGATACACGTACAAAAACAGAATGGCCATAAAAACAATTTTAACACCTATTTCTAAATATAATATCCCCGTTACTGTAAACACCCAATAAATGTTAGTCAATTAAAAAAAATTCAATGTGGATCTAGGTAGAAACATGTACTTCTTTTTTTTTTTTTTTTAATTTTATTTTATTTTTAAACTTTACATAACTGTATTAGTTTTGCCAAATATCAAAATGAATCCGCCACAGGTATACATGTGTTCCCCATCCTGAACCCTCCTCCCTCCTCCCTCCCCATTCCATCCCTCTGGGTCGTCCCAGTGCACCAGCCCCAAGCATCCAGTATCGTGCGTCGAACCTGGACTGGCAACTCATTTCATACATGATATTTTACATGTATGTACTTCTTAAAGAAGTAAAAGTGAAAGTGAAGTCACTCACTCATGTCCAACTCTTTACGACCCCATGGACTATAGACCACCAAGTTCCTCCCTCCATGAGATTTTCCAGGCAAGAGTACTGGAGTGGGTTGCCATTTCCTTCTCCAGGGGATCTTCCTGACCCAGGGATCAAACCCGGGTCTCCTGCATTGCAGGCAGACGCTTTAACCTATGAGCCACCAGGGAAGACCTAAAAAAGTATTTCTTGTGACTACACATAAATTCCATAGTTAGAATCTTAAAATACAAAAAACTTATAGATGCCTGTTTCATAAATCAACACATGAAAATAAAATAAATTTATATTTTTTATTAAAATAAAAGTTTCTCTGGAACATTATGCAAATTCAACTATCAGCTGAAAAATAATGCACAATGTGAGTGTGTGAGCTAAGTTTTATTTGGGGCAAAATGAGGAACTTAGCCCAAGAGACAGCATTTCAGATAGCTCTAAGAAACTGCTCCAAAGAGGTAAAGTGAAAAGTGGCTCAGCTGTGTCCTACTCTTTGTGACCCAGTGGTATACAGTCCATGAAATTCTCCAGGCCAGAATACTGGAGTGGGTAGCCTTTCCCTTCTCCAGGGGATCTTCCCAACCCAGGGATCAATCCCAGGTCTCCCTCATTGCAGGCGGATTCTATATGAGCTGACCCACAAGGGAAGCCCAAGAATACTGGATTGGGTAGCTTATCCTTTCTCCAGTGGATCTTTCCAACCCATGAATTGAACCAGATTCTCCTGCATTCCAAGCAGATTGTTTACCAACTGAGCTATCAAGGAAGCCCCCAGAGAGGTAGGGGAAGGCCAATATATGTGATTTTGGTGAAGGGAGAGTACATGAAATCAAGCACATCATTTTGCAGAAGATTTCTGCTAGTCATGAGGAGCAAAGGTCACTGTGAAAGAATTTAATTATTTTGTAGATATGAGGAGATTCAAGAATTGGGCTCAAAAAATCAGCTCCTGAATGTATTTAACTATCTACCCTGTTTTGCCAGTTTTTCCAGAGCAAGAGTGCCTCATTCTTGATTTCCACCCTGAACTCCCTTCATGACATGCACCTGGGGTTTAATCATAGCAAAAGTAGATGGCAAGCGCCACTTTGTAGTTGACACTACATATAAACTGGAGAAGGCAATGGCAACCCACTCCAGTACTCTTGCCTGGAAAATCCCATGGGCAGAGGAGCCTAGTGGGCTGCAGTCCATGAGGTCACTAAGAGTCGTACACGACGGAACAACTTCACTTTGACTTTTCACTTTCATGCATTGTAGAAGGAAATGGCGCCCACTCCAGTGTTCTTGCCTGGAGAATCCAGAGATAGGGCAGCCTGGTGGGCTGCTGTCTATGGGGTCGCACAGGGTCGGACACAAGTGAAGCGACTTAGCAGCAGCAGCAGCTACATATAAAGAATCATTGACTATTTTTTTTTTTTTAAGAAAACTTTTTTTGCTAGGTCTCTACTCACTGTGCTATATTTGATCTACACATGATAATTATAGTCTTTGTTCTGGCATGAGAGTAAAGTTACTTATGCACAGATTGGACCTGTAACTCTAAATCTTTGAGAAATTTGTCATAGCGAGTTGAAAATTATCACAAAACAAAGGTATTGATATCCACTTTTAAAATACTGTGAACTGTCAGACTGGTTCTATGATAGACTAACTATTCAGTTATACATTCTGTTAGAATTCTAGCATGTCCTTGTTAACAGGAGCCAACCAAATCAATAATGAATTCATCCATATGTTAGGTAGTTAGAATAGGAAAAAGGAGTCCAGAATGGTGGTGGCTAAAGACAAAGGGAAAAGCCTGCAAAAATAGAACAAAGGAAGGTCTGAGGACCAGAGTAGTCAGGAACTCAGGTGAAGCAAACAGACTCCTGGTTACCCCAATTTACACAGGGCAGGCTCAGGGGGAGGAGGGGAAAAAAAAAAAAAAAACATATAAAAAGAGGAGCCAAAATTGAGCCAGAGGCCTCTCTACTTGTCTTTTGGATTGGCACGCCCTCACGCCTCGAGGATGCATTTTCCTTTATTTTCTAAATAAGATTGAACTGTAACACTGGCCCGATGTCACTTCAAATTTTTGTTGTGATGAGACAGAACTGAGGAAATTACACACTCCCCTGACACATACGTGCATATGTACATTAAACTAAAAGTAGTCTTTTGAGAAACAAGAAGGAAGAAAACTATTTTACCCACATTTGTTTTTCCTCCTGAAACTGAAATTGGTGCATGCTATGCCCCAAACCATGGCTTTTTTAGAACTCTAGGAAGGTTTAATTATGAACTGTAGCAGTGGGAGTTCTGACAATTTGACAAACTGTTGCAAAACTTCTTCTGGAGAAGGCAATGGCACCCCACACCAGTACTCTTGCCTGGAAAATCCCATGGATGGAGGAGCCTGGTGGGCTGCAGTCCATGGGGTCGCTAAGAGTCGGACGCGACTGAGCAACTTCACTTTCACTTTTCACTTTCATGCATTGGAGAAGGAAATGGCAACACACTCCAGTGTTCTTGCCTGGAGAATCCCAGGGATGGCGGAGCCTGGCCGGCTGCCGTCTATGGGGTCGCACAGAGTCGGACACGACTGAAACGACTTAGCAGCAGCAGCAGTGGCAAACCTTCTTCAGTATCCTGCATCTCACATTCTCTTTATCATGATATAACCTGTTTCTCTATAAAATTAAGTTACTTTAGTTTAGCTCAAAAAATCATTCACAGACTGCCATTTTTCATTGATCATTGAACTGCCTCTCAATATGAGATAAGCATATTATAATGCATTTGTCATGTAAAATGGAGATACTTAATAATTTGGCACACATTTATATTTGTATTAAACCCACAGTCTCACTATGAGTACAAAAATGATGAAAGAATGATTTTTAAGAAAAAATGACAATTGTTTATTCTAGATTCCTCATGATTTCTATATTTTTACAGAATGTTGATTCTCATGTTAGAGGACATGTGAAAACCACGTGTGAACTTTTTAACATATTGATACTCTGGGCACACTTGCAATACTTACGTAATTATTTTGTAAAGATATCTATCTAGTATCCTTGATATTATCATGCTATTGTGTACAGTTCTTGCCAGAAGTAAATTGGTTGAATTTCAAATCGGGGGGAATTTTTTAGGATATATTTTAAAATATTTGTTATGATATAATATGTGAGTGGACCTCCCTGGTAGCACTAGGGTAAAGAATCTGCCTGCCAATGCAGGAGACTCAGGAGATGCAGGTTCAACCCCTGGGTTGGGATGATCCCCTGGAGTAGGAAAATGGCAACACACTCCAATATTCTTGCCTGAAAAATTCCATGGACAAGAAGAGCCTGGCAGGCTACAGTTCATGTGGTCACAAACAGTTGGACATAACTGAGTGACTGAGCATCACATATGTGTTATATGTCATATCATCTCAAATATTTTTTAATGAAAAATCATCATATTTGGCAGATGGATATATTTTAGCAGGCATTATTAAATTTGTTATTTCTATCTGTTAAAATGTCCAATTTTCTGAATTAAATACATTTATTTCAGTGTTTATCAAGTTAGTCTTCATCAAATCTGAGATGTACTGCTTGATGTGATATAAAAATAAGATGGATACAATAAATATATGGCTAATAAGACATATGCTTAACGTATACAAATTCTACTTGTTATCCTAACCTGTTTATGCAAATTCATAAGAACATTGAACTTAGAAAAAGGGAGAGGTTTGAATCAAGCCAATTTGAAATGTCACTGCTAATCTCTCTCTGTGCCAGTCCTCATCAAGGTTGACCTTCCTGATTGCCTATTACAGCTTGACATAAATTCAGTGCAACCTCCCCAGTGCTATAATTGACCTTTGAGCACAGTGTAGTCATGATCCTTTTAGTGATCTAATAATTCCATGGCAGGAATGTCATTTATTTGTCTCAATAATTACTGTGAAGTCTTTGTATTGTGTGTATGTTTAGAACATGTTGAATAAGAATAGTCTTATATTTCATCCAAACTGTATTATATTATTTAATGATAACATTTTAATGCATTATTTTAAAATAAACATTTGTTTTTCAAAATGAGAAGGCATATGCATATCTCAGACTCTACCTATTGTATATATGTGGTAAGAACACTTAAGATCTACTTCCATAGTTATTTAAGTGCACAATTTCAGTATTGTTAATTATAGGCATAATCTCATACAATATGTTTGTAGAATTTAATCATGTTGCATAACTGAATAGCTAGCCCCCAGTCCCTGCCATTATACACTATTTCTATGAGCTCAGTTTTTTTTAGATTCCATGTATAGGTGAAATCATACAGCATTTGTCTTTCTCTCTCTAACTTATTTTACTTGCATTTTATTCACAGTCTATGCATGCTTACACAGATGGCAGAATTTCCTTCCTTTTTATGGCTTAAAAGCTTTCCCTTGTGTATCTATACCACATTTCTTTCTCCATTCACATATTGATCCTTACATTGTTTTTATATCTTGGCTATTAAGAATTATGTTGCAATGAACATGGGCATGCAGATATATTTTTATAAGTCCGTTCATCCATATTTCGTGGTTTTCACTCAGACAAGGAGTGAAAAATTTGTACACTGAAATCCATGAAAGGATGTAGAATTTTGTTAAATGACTTTTCTGTGTCTATTAAGATGTTCATATGATTTTTATTCTTTATTCTGTTAATATATCATATACCACAATTGTAACAGTTAATTTGCAAATTCTAAACCAGCTCGACATCCCAAGGAAATATTCCACTTGTCCGTGGTGTGTACTGTTAATGTACTGTTGAATTCAGTTTGCTAGTATTGTGTTGGAGATTTTCGCATCTGCATACATCAAGATATTAGCATATAGCTTAGTTTTCTTGCAGTATCTTTGTCTAGCTTTATTAATTGGATATGATTTCATGTATAATTTTGGATGTATTCCTCTTTCTTCTTTTCTTGAAAGAATTGAGAAGCATTGGCCTTAATTCTTTAAATGTTTGGTAAAATTCTCATGATAAACCATCCAGTCCTCCTGGGCTTTTCTTTGTTGTTGGAATTTTTGATCACTGATTCAATCTCCACACTAGTTGTAGGTTTCTGCAAATCTTCTATTTATTCATAATTTAGTCTTGGTAGGGTGTATGTTTCTTTTTTTTATTTTTAAATTATTATTATTATTTTTTTTACTTCACAATATTTTATTGGTTTTGCCATTCATCAACATGCATCCGCCATGGGTGTACACGAGTTCCCCATCCTGAACCCCCCTCCCACCTCCCTCCCCATACCATCCCTCTGGGTCATCCCAGTGTACCAGCCCCAAGCTTCCTGTATCCTGCATCAAACCTGGACTGGCGATTCATTTCTTATATGATATTATACATGTTTTAATGCCATTCTCCCAAATCATCCCCCCTCTCCCTCTCCCACAGAGTCCAAAAAACTTATCCATCTCTTACAGGTTGTCCATTTTGGGGTGTATGATCATTGTGTTCTCTTTTAATGCTGTGCATTTCTGTGTTATCAACTATAATTTCCCATCTTTCATTACTCATTTTTCATTCTCTCTTTTTTTTCTTAGTGAATCTAGCTAATAGCTTTCCAATTTTGTTTATTTTTCAAGTAAAAATTCTTAGTTCTATTGATTTTTCTATTCCCTATTTTATTTCTACTTCAAACTTTATTATTCTTTCTGCAAATTTTGACCTTATTTCTTATTTTTTCTACCTCCTTGAAGTGTAAATTTAAATTGTTTGAGATGTACTTAAAAAAAATAATGAAGTTATTAGTCACAATAAACTGCCCTCTTAGTGAAAATTTTGCTGCATCCCACCAGTTTTTGGTATGTCTTGTTACTGTTTTTATTTATCCAAAGATAGTTTCTAACTCTTATTTTGATCTACTGATTGTTCAAGAGAGTGTTATTTAATTTCCACATATGTGAATTTTCCACTTCTCTGTCTAAAATTTATATCTAGCTTCATTACATTGTGGTCAACCAAGATACTTGATATAATTTAAATCTTCTTATTTTTTAAATAAATATTTTATGACCTAATGTGATGCATCCTGGAGAATGATATGTGCTCACTTGTGAAAACCTGTCTTCTATTTTAGTGAAATATTCTGTATATGCCTGTTAAGTTTACTTGATCTATGTTATTGTTCAAATCCACTGTGTACTTAAAGATTTTTTGTTTGCACATTCTATATTGGAAGTCAGGTATTAATATCTCCTACTATTACTGTCTTTCTCCCTTCAGTTCTGTTGATGTTTGCTTTATATATCTCAGTTCAGTTGCTCAGTCATGTTTGACTCTTTGTGACCCCATGAACCGCAGCATGCCAGGCGTCCCCGTCCAATCACCAACCCCCGGAGTCCACCCAAACCCATGTCCATCAGGTCGGTGATGCCATCCAGCCATTTCATCCTCTGCCATCCCCTTCTCCTCCTGCCCTCAATCTTTCCCAGCATCAGGGTCTTTTCCAATGAGTCAGCTCTTTGCATCAGGTGGCCAAAGTACTGGAGTTTCAACAACTTCAACATCAGTCCTTCCAATGAACACTGAGGACTGATCTCCTTTAGGTTGGACTGGTTGGATCTGCTCGCAGTCCAAGGGACTCTCAAGAGTCTTCTCCAACACCACAGTTCAAAAGCATCAATTCTTCAGCATTCAGATTTCTTTACAGTCCAACACTCACATCTATATATGACCACTGGAAAAACCATAGCCTTGGCAAAGTAATGTTTCTGCTTTTTAATATGCTGTCTAGGTTGGTCATAACTTTCCTTCCAAGGAGTAAGTGTCTTTTAATTTCATGGCTGCAATCACCATCTACAGTGATTTTGGAACACAGAAAAATAAAGTCAGCCACTGTTTCCACTGTTTCCTCATATATTTACCATGCATGATCTTAGTTTTCTGAATGTTGAGCTTTAAGCCAACTTTTTCACTCTCCTCTTTCATGTTCATCAAGAGGTTCTTTAGTTCTTCTTCACTTTCTGTCATAAGGGTGGTGTCATCTGGATGTCTGAGATTATTGATACTTCTCCCAGCAATCTTGATTCCAGCTTGGGCTTCCTCTAGCCCAGTGTTTCTCACGATGTACTCTGCATATAATTAAATAAGCAGGGTGGCAATATACAGCCTTGACATACTCCTTTTCAGTGCTGTGATTTTGGATGCATATATGTTTATAATTATATCCTCTTGATGAATGGACTCTTGTATCATGTAATGACCATTATCTCTCGACAGTTTTTGGTTTAGTCTATTTTGTCTTTTTAATTATACCCACCCTGATCTCTTTTTACTAGGTTTGCATGTGGTATCTTTTTCTATCCCTTCACTTTTAGCGTATACATGTCCTTCAAACTAAAATGAATGTCTGGTAAACAGCATAAAGCAGTTCTTTTTTATCAGTTTAGTCACTTTGTCTTTTGATTGAGACATTTAATCCATTTCTGTTCAAAGTTATTATTGATAGGGAAGGAATTACTATTGTCATTTTGTTACTTTGCCTTCTATCTTGTAGCTTTTTTGTATTCATTTCTTCTCTTGCGGACTTTTTTTTTTCTTTCCCTTTCTTGTAGTCACATCCTTTGACTCCTTTCTCATTTTCTTTTTTGTTATCATCTTCAAATATTTTCTCTGTGGCTACCATGGGGTGTATATAACATATCTTATAATTATAGAAGTCTATTTTAAACTGATAATAACTGAAATAACTCCCAGAAAAATATATACCTATAACTATATTTTAATGTGTTTGGGGAAAATTTAGCATGTATTAGGTTAGCTTTACACTTAAAATTTTTCTGGCTTAATAATTTTAAGACTATATTCAAGCAACAAATTTTAAGGCAGAAAATAGATTCTGTTCTCTCCTGTGTTAAAATGTGAGAAAAGACCTGTCACATAGTTTTGTTGTTTTCATCGTATAGTCTTACACTTGTTTCTTAGCAAATAGCATCATAATTTAAATAGCACCAACATAGTAAAGAAACGTGTCTGATTAAGTTTACATTTAGACACTAAAATGTAATACATACAGGAAGAAAGTATTCTATGCTTCCTGTATGTAATGTCAGTCACTGATGCTATCAGTTACAGACTTAACAAGTGTTGATGGTGACCAACATGGGAAACCTTTAATAGACTGTTTGCAAAGCTGAGGAGAACATTGTGCTTCCATCTTGGCTAGTCAGTACATAAATTTTCTCTCTCTCTCTCTCTCTCTCTCTCTCTCTCTATATATATATATATATATATATATATATATATATATATATGATTATCTGTACTACTGGTCTGATTAGTATTCCTCTTTGTCAGTTGTATTTGAAGGCTGTAATGCTTTTCAGGAAAGGAACATCAATCAAAGGGTTCCCCACACCACCTTCTCTAAGGTGTTTATAACACCTCAGTCACAAGACTATTTTAAAGTTAAATTGGATGATATCTGTAATGTTAATACAGAATACAAACATCATTTCTATATTGCTTTCCCAGAGAATGCTTTTGCTCTAGTCTTACAGGAACCCTAGCTAATAGTGGGGTAGTGTTTGTGAGGCTAGGGTCAGAAAAAGACATAATATCTAGTTGTACATAGAGATAGAACACAAACCACTTAGACTTAGAATGTATAATGTCCAGCACCTTTTGGAAGTCATCTGTCTGTTAAATTATCTAGAACTTTTCTTACCACTCACACACCTTCTAGATATTAAGAAAGATTATGTGATACTAGTGAGTATCTCTTGAAGCCAAAATAAGAAAGATAAGAGCACTAGTCTCCAGAATGGCTGGGAAAGTGTGAGGGTTGAACACAGGAATAGCTGAAGAATTTAAAAATTCTGAAAGGCAGTATGTAAGAGAAAGTCCCAGAGTCTGGAAATGTTTTTTTAAAGAACTCAGTCAAACATAGCTCTACAAAATGCCTTCCTTATAGGCTTTGTGGACAATCCTAGAATACCTAAAGCACATTTCTAGTGAGGAAAATATATATAAAATCTCTTATATTAAACACTCATGACTGTGAAAATGACTTTCTTATGGAAATACTACTTTCTTTTAATCTATTCAGAATGTCCACTTATCTAATGGCAAGGTTGCTCACATAATTCAATGTGACAATAATTTTATGCATTTCATATACAGACATATAACATCTGCTTGCCAGGTAAATGCTCATAAAATCAATCTTCCATGCCTTCTTTAAGTCATTTATACAAGCTATCACTTCATAAAACTGTAAGTTTTTATGTTCATGTGTGTTCTAAATAAAATACAATCAATCCCTGAATAAATGTTAGTTTTCAATTATAATAGTCTTTGCTTGATGATCAGGCTATATACCAAACTTATACTGATGAAGAAAACCTGTTTTTCTTTAAATAATTATTGATTGTTTCATGCAAGCAGGACATTCTTTTTAAAATATACTTTATTAGATCAATAATATTTAAAGAATTAAAAAGCTCTGAAAGGCAGTAACTAAGAGTAAGGCCCAAAGTCTGGAAATATAAAGAACTCAGTCAAACATAGCTCTACAAAATGCCTTACATATAGTATTTGTTGTGAGAAGTTATATATGAGGGTTGTATAGAAGTATGTCTTAAATTTAGTAAGAGTAATATAATATTTAGTAATTCTTACATCCATTTACCACTAACGGTGTCTTAAACTTGCTTTGCATTAGTATGTCCAGTTTCAGAGGCCTGCATAAAGTAATGATTTTCGTGATGCAGATCATAATCTAATGGTTATTAAGATAAATTACAATCTGTTTTTAAAAATATGTATTAATTGAATAGAATGAAAAATTGTATGTGTTTATTAAAGTATAGGTTGTGATTATTTTTCTCCAGTTTTATTAATATATAACTTACATAGAGTACTGTATAAGTTTAAGGTATACAGCATAGTAATTTGATTTGTGATAGTTATTTCATGAAGTATATAATAAGTTGGCATGTAGTAGTTCCTAATAATCTCTTATGACTCTTTTTATTTTTGTGTTGTCTGTTGTAACTTATTTATTTCTGATTTTATTTTATTTATGTGGGTCCTCCATTTTTTTCCTGATGAGTATGGCTAAAGATTCATCAAATTTTTTATAAGAAAACACTTTCAGTTATATCTGTTATCTTCTAAAGGTACCTTGCATCCTTCCCTTCTTGCCATCATTGATGTAATTCCTGTACTTCCTCTCAGTTGTTCAGTTTTCTGATTTAAAAAAACATTAAGAAAAAAATCTTCAAGCCTGCATTGAAGCTTTTTTCCTTCCTTCTGTGATGATTTAATTATCTAGCCATTGTCATGTTTTCTGCTCTGAATTCTTTACATAGTAGTATATCATATTAATATAGCTGCAGACTTCAGATTATAGTTAATATTACTTGAAATTGAATTTGTTTATATATATAAATATAGATATCTCTGAATAATATTTATGCTAAATAATATATATGTATGTCATATTTCCCATATTTAATATAACTATTATTCATTTTTTTGAACTCAGGTGTTACCTAGTGTCCTGCTTGCATGAAACAATCAATGATTATTTAAATGTGGTTTTCTAATTTTCAGTAATCTGACCACTGACCATGATCCTTTAAAAAGAGATTCCTGCACAGACCAACACATGGAAACAAAATTTTCACAAGAATCTCTGTTTACAGCTAATACTTCAAGTGAATTTGAGGGAGAGAAATGCTAGAATACACTTGATCATTATTATTCTTCCATCCCAGTCAATTTATATTCTACTCTCCTTACTCCAAGTTCTTTCCTTAGTTTCCCAATACCAGCACTCCAATTTTATTTGCTCTTTTATTAATAAAGTGCGTGTTTATAAAGATAAACTTATACAGATATTTTTTATTTATAAAGATATAAATAAACTTATAAAGGTATTTATAAAGATAAGCATCACATGAGATGCCCTGGTTTTCTAAATAAAATTGCATAATATCTTAATATTACTGTGATAATAGCAATAAATAGTTTGCAGCTGCTGCTGCTAAGTCTCTTCAGTTGTGTCCGACTCTGTGCGACCCCATAGATGGCAGCCCATCAGGCTCCGCCGTCCCTGGGATTCCCTAGGCAAGATCACTGGAGTGGGTTGCCATTTCCTTCTCCAATGCATGAAACTGAAAAGTGAAAGTGAAGTCGCTCAGTCGTGTCCGACCCTCAGCGACCCCATGGACTGCAGCCCACCAGGCTCCTCCGTCCATGGGGTTTTCCAGGCAAGAGTACTGGAGTGGGATGCCATCGCCTTCTCCGATAAATAGTTTAGTAGAAGATAAAAGAAAAACAAGATTTCACATAAAATTTTCATTTTAAATATTCTTGTTCCATCATTTAGCATATGATGATAGAAATTAAATAGCAGGGGTGTGTTAAAAAAAAGACACTGAATTCAATAAATTTGAGTTCAAATTAATGAAAATTGCATCATACATTTCATTGTACTGAGTATATTTAGTCCTTTCAAACTATCCATTAAAAAGAGTATGTTTAATTAATCAGTTTTGTTTTTCTCAGTTTCTAAAAGCCTTGAAACAATTTTTTTTTAAAAATTAAATAATATGTATCTGTATAGAATAATCTAGACTACTAGGTACCATGCATTGCTTCTGAAATGCTTCAGCTGAACCTATACAAGCAAGCACTCCTCAGGCTTGAAAGAACATTAGTTAAAGCCATTGTGACCTCATCTGTCAAAATGATATCTCAGTTACATTAAAACTTTCATCTACATCAGGAATCCATTAACCACTGATCCCAAATAACAGAGCTAACATAATGGATAGCTGAATCTCTGCCTGGAATTAGGATTGGCTTATAGGACTGACTAAGCAAGCATAGTAAACTGAATAGAACCACGAATAAGATAATGTTTACAACATAGACAAAACAGTAATAGCTGAAATATTACTATAAAATTACAATTTATATTTTACCTCAGAATATAGAATTGTTTGGTCATTTTATATATGTGTTAAGATATTATTTAAAATACTATATTTTTTAAAAAAAACACTGCCAAACCCTGTATCGTGCTTATGACTATTGTAAAAATTTTACAAATATGAACTCATACAAAGCCCACAAAAACACTTTGAGGTGAACACTGTTACTATCCTGTTTTTCCACTTGGAGGAACTGAGACCCAGAGATTTGAGTGATTTGACTTAGTTCACACAGCTAGACAGTGGAGGGAGTAAGATTTGTTTCCAGACATTTTGGCTCCACAGACCATGCCCTTAACCTTTGCATAGTACAATCTTCCAAATCAATCATTAGTAAAATGTGTTTGGTAAAACAATGCCAGACAATGTTTTATCCAAAACAAAGCATCAAACAGGATACTGTGTGCATGCTTTGTATAAGAATGAGCTGAGATTTTAAAACTTTGAAGTCCAAGATTCCTATCATTTGCTATAACATGGTAAAGCTTGAGAAACACATGAAGTAGTCATTTTGACAAATGAATATTCTTCCACAATTGAAAATAAAAATAGTAGTTAAATGTTTCCAATGAATTCAAGTGAGTTGAGGATTTATATGAACTGGGAAACTGAATTATTATTAAGGAGCCATTTACTGTGAACAATTTAGCATAGGCTGTTAGTCCAGGGATTTAGGTCTCTGGCTCTGGTTTTCTGGAGTAAGACAGACTTTGATTTGTTCCCCAGTCCAGTCACTTATTGTAAGTCTAAAGAACTTATTTTCCATATCTAAGCCTGATTTTTTCACATGTATATTACCAATTGTCTTTACCTCATAGATTTCCATTAGTAAAAAAGTGAATGTAAAATGTACTACTTAATGTCTGGCATACAATTAGCACTTTAATACATGCTAGAATGTTATTAATGTGTTAATTGTAACATAATTTATTATTATTATTCAATACAGGAGGCTGAAATTCGTATGTGCAATAAGACCATAAAATTTAATGACTGGTAATCTGTATTCGTTTGATTATGTAATTTTATATGCATTTGAATTTAAAATGTTTCTATATATTAACCCAAATCTTTTTACATATATCTAACATACTTTCTAGATAATGTATTCAGTCAAATTTTACTAAAACCTGATGCAATAATTGCAAACCTGGCAATAATAATATCAGTTAAGAAGTTAGCAAGTGTTAAGGTAATATCAAATCTTGGTTCCTGTGTGTATGTGTGTGTGTCTTGGTTCTTTTTTGGAACAGTTTTACTATAGTTTTTTGCAGCTCAGTCTATACATATGATCAGATTACTCCAAAGTCCCTGTTATGCTTTATTCAAAGTCTATTGACTGAAATGCTCATTGCATCTAAAAAGTACCTTTCCAGAAACACCAAAAATAATGTTTGACCTGGCACTAGAACACTATGGCTCACACAAGTTGATGTATCAAGCTAACAGTCACAGTCCCCCTGGCACTGTGTAGTCTTCTAGCCATCATTGCTACCGTCGTAACATTAAATTGTGAAGCATGTCTGGACATTCAGGTCGACTTAATTTTTCTTGAAGTGAATATTTCTGAGGCCAATTTATTTCCCTAAAACCAATGGCCCTAATATTTCTCCTATTAAATAGATTATCTTTAATGACATAATGAGGTAAGTCTAAGTAATATTATAGAATTATATTTATGCATTCATATTTGAATTTATAGATACATATGAAATATCAGTTTTTGTTATTGATATGATAGTTTTTACATAAATGAATTAAAATAATTCCCAAGTGGTATTATCCTGCTTTAGTAAATGAGTGCATGTTGTTTATTAATAACAAAATTTCATTACTGTAATTGTTCTATTATGACTTTGCTTAAGGTTATCTTTTTAGTGAAAGCAATGTAATTTTTTCAGTATCAATGGGTATATGTTTTCTTGTGTGAACAGGAAGCAACAATTAACATTTATATACCTCAGTGGATAACTCAGTGATTATATCTTAGCATGCACAATGTACTTTGATGTTACTATATGTATTTATTTTTTGTTCATTCTCTGGTAAATATGTAGAAGACTAGTTCAAAGAGTGAAAGAATGAGAGTTTATAAACCTGTTATTTCAACAAAGATATGAATACTTATCAGATTTGTGCCAGGTACTGTGCTGAAAAGGATACAGTGGTAAATAAGAAAATACTGTCTTACAGATGTTTATAATTTTATTACTATAAATTTACCAGAAATTGGTATATACTATATTATGCTTAGTATATGCACAAGTACTAAAATTTTGCAGTAGGAATATTGGCTAGTTCTATTATCAGATAAACTTCACAGAGGTATATAACTCTTTGCAAAAACTTAATGATAGGGATTGGATATGTCCAAAAAGTATGGAGTAATTTGACCTTTTTAGAGTTAAATATGGTGAATGTGTGTGTGTGTGCCCTCTAAAACAAAAAAATTCTATAATGTGTTTTAAAAACACTTAGTCTCTTGGGAAATTCCCTCGTAGTTCACTGCAGGGGACTGATACCTGGTCAAGGAACTAAGATCTCGCATGCCAAGCAGCATGGCCAACAGAATGCTCAGTTTCTACAAAAGAAACAAATGCTCAGTCTCTATAGTTGCTTTGTGTCTTAGTCCTCTGAAGGAAACAAGGGAATACTGCTGTACAATACTAAACATACATTTTGCTATCTTCCAAAGGAAATCCCAAGATTGTGTGAATTCAACACAAAATGAACCTAAACCTTTTGAAGCTTTGGAATGCTTCAGGGTTTTGTTTGTTTTGTTTTAAATCAGAAGTGATGAAATTCTGGATATTCTTGGACAACCTGTTAGCTGAAAAGGACAAACAAATGTGTTTTCAATAAAATGTATCTACAAGCATTCAGCAGGAAAACAGCAAATGAAGAATTCATTATTACTTTGGATGTAGTATAGCAGGATGAGACTGCATTTAATGCTTTAGACATAGAAAATCAATGTACAGTGAAACCGTGTTTAAAATCTTGTGAATGATCATTAAAGTTTTATTTGACAAATTACATATCAATACTCTCTGCTGTGGTTCATGCTAGAAATGGAGGCAGTGCCAAAGTAAACTGTACTGGGTTAGAAATTAAAACTGAAACCTAAATGTCACAAAGGAGACAGTCCTTGTCTAGTAGCCTGGTAGGCTCTGAATTATATTTACTATAATTATTAATTAATATTAATTAAGTACTATGAATTAGTTTATTCAGTGTTGCCCTACTCCCCCCCCTCACTCCATATATATATATATATATATAGAGAGAGAGAGAGAGAGAGAGAGAGAAGGGAAGATAGGAAGTGTGTGAGTATTTTAGAACAAAATATTAAATATCATCTTTTTACTAAGTCTAAGTTATCACTAAAAGCCCAAAGAGGAACTTGAGGATGGGCTTGTACATATCAAATAATTCTGTGTGTATACAGCATTAAAAATTAAATAATTTATTTAATTATTAAATTATTTTGATTGGAGAATAATTACAATGTTGTGATGGGTTTTGCTATACATCAACATGAATGGGCCACAGCTATGCATGTGTTCCCCCATCCTGAAATACCCTTCCACCATCCTCCCCAACCTATACCTCTGAGTTATCCCAAAGCACCAGCTTTGGCACCCTGCTTCATGCATCAAACTTGCGCTACATATTTTTCAGTTCAGTTCAGTCGCTTATTCATGTCTGACTCTTTGCAATCCCATGGACTGCAACATGCTAGGCTTCCCTGTCCATCACCAACTCCTGGTGCTTGCTCAAACTTATGTGCATTGAGTTGGTGATGCCATCCAACCATCTCATCCTCTGTCATCCCCTTCTCCTCCCACCTTCAGTCTTTCCCAGCATCAGGGTCTTTTCCAATGAGTCAGTTCTTTGCATCAGGTGGCCAAAGTATTGGAGTTTCAGCTTCAACAGCAGTCCTTCCAATGAATATTCAGGACTGATTTCCTTGAGGACGGACTGGTTTGATCTCCTTGCAGTCCAAGGAGCTCTCAAGAGTCTTCTCCAACACCACAGTTCAAAAGCATCAATTCTTTGGTGCTCAACTTTCTTTATAGGAAAAAAAAAATGTATATTTTTAGCATTCAGTTTAATGTAAGAGTTCATTTGTTTTTTATTCCCATTTATATGCTCCAACAAAATTGCCTTATTCTGTGTCTGTTTTGTGTGTGTATGTGTGTGTCTCTTTTTACAGAAACAAAGTCACATTGCATTAAAGTTGGTTGCATACAATACTCCACAAAATTTTCTATACTTTT
The DNA here is from genome assembly GCF_029407905.1 of Bubalus kerabau. Taxonomy (NCBI): domain Eukaryota; kingdom Metazoa; phylum Chordata; class Mammalia; order Artiodactyla; family Bovidae; genus Bubalus; species Bubalus kerabau. The sequence continues at coordinate 60,530,777 of NC_073625.1, forward strand.
TTATTAGATGGATTATTTTTCAGATTTTTTTTCTTTTAAATTTCCAACAGTCTAATTTGGAGTGAGTTTATGTAACAAGGCAAGCATTTGTTGCATAGAATAAATTCCGATGTACAAATTTCAAGTGATTTTGTAAATCTTACATGTTCCGACCTTTGTTTATTTTCTCACCTTTAATAGATCTCTGATGCAATAATGGTCTTTTTAAGTAGTTGATTGTATGATTTTTAGCTATATTTGCTAAAGTATTACATCCTTTAACCTTTAGAATTCCAATAGAATGCTTTGCTAATGATTGAACCCTGAGTATCATTGTTGAATAAAATAAGAATCTGAAATGTGCTACCATGGCATTCATAACATAATGAAGCCTAGGGATGAATATGATAAAACATATTGGCTTTCATTGGACAACCTTCTGACCTCATTTGTATGCAAAGCAGTTAATCATTAAGTGGTATGCCCTATATCTTTCTATCTCTACCACTAGTAAAGCCTTCCTTTTGGGACCAAATTAATAAGGTAGCAGAAAAAGTGAATTTGACAAAGTCTTGATTAAATACAGTGATAGTAGGGATAAAGAATTGGACAGCTATTTGAAAAGTACTTAGTTGGGAGACTACTTCATTGAGAACTACTTAGTTGGGACACTTGTCAATACTAGATTACCGAAGGAGAAGAGAAAATGAGAGAAGTATGAAGAAAAATTCCCATCTATTTATGGAATGTGTGTCAAATTCTCACTAACTTCTAGTTTAAGTATCAATACTTTCATGTGGTTTTCAACTATATAAAGTTAAGAAACAAGCTTATATTTCTGATGATTTATGCATTTATATATATATAAGCATTTGCATAAGCAAATACTCTACTAGCATATATATTTATTTTTTGTAAAACCAAACTCACTGATTTGGGAGAACTGCATTAAAATCATTATATACACATTTATTTATGACTGTCTTTGAGGCATGAGATATATATATATATATATATATATATATATATATATATACTGTATTAAAGTGTTTGAAGTATAGTCACCTTGTTTTTCTTTTCATTGATAAATATGATCTCAAAATTATATACAGGAAATTGTGTTATTTAAAATAGTATCACAGCTTAATAGTTATTTATCTTTAAATAACACAGCTTAAGACCAATTTTCCTTTACCACATTAAATAACATAATGAAGTAAGTCATGGCTGACTCTATTTGAGTTTACCAATATCATACTCATTAAATAATTGCATCATAAAATATAAAGAATGAAATTTTCTGCAGAAGATAGGACTAGAGCTTAAAATAGATTTTCATAATTAATATTTGTGAACAAACTAAATTTGATTAAGAATTGAAAGTATTCTCTAGATGATACAAAAGTTATTTTCATTTCACTAAAAAGGAGTTAAGAAGGAAAATTTTTCCTAGGCCTTTTAATGTGAAAAATATTTTCCTGGTGAAATTTTCTCATTTGATTATTTGAGAATATGAATAAAGCACCTCTTGAGGACAGTCAAGTAGCACAATTTAAAATCTACTGATGTTATTGTATTTTTCAAGATAAGGAAATAAAATATAAAAAGTTTGTTTTTTTTTTTTCTGAAAGTACAAAAAGAAAACAATAGACTTTTAAATAGAGTGCACACTATTTTACATATTTGGCATAGAAGAAGGGGAATAACTTTCATCAAAATTTCAGTGGCTTAGCTCATGCAGAAGTCAACTGATGCTAAACTACAAATTAAAAGTGCAAAACTACACCATATGCTAGTAAAGTAATGCTCAAAATTCTTGAAGCCAGGCTTCAGCAATATGTGAACCATGAAATTCCAGATGTTCAAGCTGGTTTTAGAAAGGCAGAGGAACCAGAGACCAAATTGCCAACATCCACTGGATCATCGAAAAAGCAAGAGAGTTCCAGAAAAACATCTACTTCTGCTTTATTGACTATGCCAAAGCTTTTGACTCTGTGGATCACAATCAACTGTGGAAAATTCTTCAAGAGATGGGAATACCAGACCACCTGACCTACCTCTTGAGAAATCTGTATGCAGGTCAGGAAGCAACAGTTGGAAGTGGACATGGAACAACAGACTGGTTCCAAATAGGAAAAGGAGTACGTCAAGGCTGTATATTGTCACCCTGCTTATTTAACTTATATGCAGAGTACATCATGAGAAACGCTGGGCTGGATGAAGCACAGCTGGAATCAAGATTGCTGGAAGAAATATCAGTAACTTCAGATATGCAGAAGCTGGAATCAAGATTGCCAGGAGAAATATCAATAACCTCAGATATGCAGATGACACCACCCTTATGGCAGAAAGTGAAGAGGAACTCAAAAGCATCTTAATGAAAGTGAAAGTGGAGAGTGAAAAAGTTGGCTTAAAACTCAACATTCAGAAAACTAAGATCATGGCATCTGGTTCCATCACTTCATGGGAAATAGATGGAGAAACAGTGAAAACAGTGTCAGACTTTATTTTGGGGGGCTCTAAAATCATTGCAAATGGTGACTGTAGCCATGAAATTAAAAGACGCTTACTCCTTGGAAGAAAAGTTATGACCAACCTAAATAGCATATTGAAAAGCAGAGACATTATTTTGCCAACAAAGGTCCATCTAGTCAGGGCTATGGTTTTTCCAGTGGTCATGTATGGATCTCAGACTTGGACTGTGAATAAGGCTGAGCACTGAAGAATTGATGCTTCTGAACTGTGGCGTTGGAGAAGACTCTTGAGAGTCCCTTGGACTGCAAGGAGATCCAACCAGTCCATTCTGAAGGAGATCAGCTCTGGGATATCTTTGGAAGGAATGATGCTAAAGCTGAAACTCCAGTACTTTGGCCACCTCATGCGAAGAGTTGACTCATTGGAAAAGACCCTGATGCTGGGAGGGATTGGGGGCAGGAGGAGAAGGGGACGATAGAGGATGAGATGGCTGGATGGCATCACTGATTTGATGGACGTGACTCTGAGTGAACTCCGGGAGTTGGTGATGGACAGGGAGGCCTGGCATGCTGCGATTCATGGGGTCGTGAAGAGTCAGACATGACTGAGCGACTGAACTGAACTGAACTGAATTCCTAAAGAACTGATTAGGAAAAATTAAAAGCACTCTGGACAAGAAACCTATAGTTTTTTGACTTTTGAAAATCTAACAGAATGGAAAGAGGTTTCCTAATGACTTGAATCTAGGAGTGGAGCTGAAGACTTCTTCTAGTCCAGGAACTGTCTTTCTTTTTTCTTTCCAATTTGCATTTTTTTAATATTTGAAATGTTTTAATTTAATTTTTATTTTATATTGGAGCATATTTTATTTACAATGTTGCATTGCTTTCAGATGTATTGCTAAGTGATTTGGTTTTACATATATCCATTCTTTTTCAAGTTGTTTTCCTATATACTTTATTACAGAATATTGAGTAGAGTTCCCTATGCTCTACATTGGGACCTTGCTAACTGTCTGTTTTATGTGTAGTGGTCCATATATGTTTATCCCAAACTCCTAATTTATCCCTCCCTCCCATGTTCCCCCTTTAGTAACTATAAGTTTGTTTTTCAAGTCTGAAAGTCTGTTTCTCTTTTGTTAGTAAGCTCATTTGCATTTTTTAAAAATATTCCACATATGAGCAATATTGTATCATATTTTTCTTTCTCTGTTTGATTTACTTCACTTACTGGCGTTCATTGGAAGGACTGATGTTGAAGCTGAAACTCCAATACTTTGGCCACCTGATGTGAAGAACTGACTCATTGGAAAAGACTGATGCTGGGAAAGATTGAAGGTGGGAGGAGAAGGGGATGACAGAGGATGAGATGGTTGGATGGCATCACCGACTCAATGGACATGAGTTTGAGCAAACTCCGGAAGTTGGTGATGGACAGGGAGGCCTGGTGTCCTGCGGTTCATGGGGTCACAAAGAGTGGGACACGGCTGAGTGACTGAGCTGAACTGAACTATGATAACTTTTAGATCCATCCATGTTGTTGCAAATGGGATTATTTCATTTTTTGTGGCTGAATAACATTTCATTGAATTTCACATCTTTATTCATTTTCTGTCGATGGGCATTTGAGTTTCTTCCATGTCTTCTCTATCATGTGATTCGACAATCCAACTCCTGGGCATATATCCAGAGACAACTATAATTTGAAAATATATGTACTTCCCAATGTTCATTGCAGCACTATTTGCAGTAGCCAAGACATGGAAGCAACATAAATATCCATAGGGCGCTGTCTTTCTTGTTAATTTTTATTCTTATCTGTCTCTACTTCATCCTATCACTTTGTTTCTTCCCTGTAAGAAGCATTCAGTGTGTTATACAGCAGCAAATTTGTCCAGTGTTTACATACCAGTCCCAGCAAATAACTGGTTAGCATTGAGATTTTTATCCCCTAATTGAACCAATCCCTATGGCCAGTAGGTTAGATATCCACATTTGTGAAAGAGGTCATTTCCCATCCCTATAATGGACAGGCTGGTGATGGACCCTGAGAGCACTAATTGAGAGTATGAGGACACAGTAGAAGGAGTAGCATCCCCTAAATAAGAGGAATAAAGTGAAGTTAAGATAAAACCAATAAGGGACCATCTGATCCACTAAGAATATTACAGAACAATCAGTGAAAGTGTTAGTCACTTAGTCATGTCCGACTCTTTGCGAAGCCATGGACTGTAGCCTGCCAGGCTCCCCTGTCTATGGAATTTCCAGCAAGAACACTGGAGTGGGTTGCATTCCTTTCTCCAGAGGATCTTCCCAACCCAGGGATTGAACGCAGGTCTCCCACATTGCAGGCAGATTCTTTTCCATCTGAGCCAGCAACGAATCCAGAGAAATCAGTACTAGATAACAACAATAAATATGTCCTTAATGGGTAAAGTGTTAGGGTTAAGTTGCAAGGCATATGATGCATGCAAGGCAAAACAGGGAAACAGTATTGGACATTAAATTACTCACAGAATCAGTAAGAAAGATGCAGATAAAGTGAGCTTCCAGCAATCATTCCCTAAACCATATTTGCTTTTCCTTTTGATATGAGGAGGGAACTGCCTTCTGAAATTAGAATCTGCTAATGCAGCTACTGTCTCTAACTGCACCTTTCCTTCTATGGACCACACCCTCAGGATGGTCTCCTACCCTGCTTCTATTCACAATTACCCAATGAATTCAAGTTTCATACTAATAACAAAACAAGATAATCACATCTAGCACCATAACTATAAGGCTTCTTTGAAATGCAGTTTGTATTTCCAAAGTTAGCAGTATAATTGTGTTTTCATGGTATACTTAATTTTTGGAGGCAATCTTGGAAGATGTATAAAAGAAACTTAGACCAAATGCTGAATGAGAACGTCTGTGTGATCTGCCATATTGGATATCTTGATTCTTTTTTAACAAATTAGGTTTAAAAACATAGTTTACAGATTAATTATATTTTCTTTGGAGGTGATTGTTTGCTACAATTTCTTTTTTGTATATTCAGTTCAGTTCAGTTGCTCAGTTGTGTCCAACTCTTTGCGATCCCATGAATTGCAGCACGCCAGGCCTTCCTGGACAACACCAACTCCTGGAGTTTACCCAAACTCATGTCCATCGAGTTGGTGATGCTATCCAGCCATTTCATCCTCTGTCGTCCCCTTCTCCTCCTGCCCCCAATCCCTCCCAGCATCAGGGTCTTTTCTGATAATTTTGTATATTCAGTTCAGTTCAGTTCAGTTGCTCAGTCGTGTCCGACTCTTTGCAATCCCATGAATTGCAGCATGCCAGGCCTCCCTGTCCATCATCAACTACCGGAGTTCACTCAGACTCACTTCCATCGAGTCAATGATGCCATCCAGCCATCTCATCCTCTGTCGTCCCCTTCTCCTCCTGCCCCCAATCCTTCCCAGCCTCACAGTCTTTTCCAATGAGTCAACTCTTCGCATGAGGTGGCCAAAGTACTGGAGTTTCAGTTTTAGCATCATTCCTTCCAAAGAAATCCCAGGGCTGATCTCCTTCAGAATGGACTGGTTGGATCTCCTTGCAGTCCAAGGGACTCTCAAGAGTCTTCTCCAACACCACAGTTCAAAAGCATCAATTCTTCGGTGCTCAGCCTTCTTCAAGTCCAATTCTCACATCCACACATGACCACTGGAAAAACCATAGCCTTGACTAGACGGACCTTTGTTGGCAAAGTAATGTCTCTGATTTTAAATATGCTATCTAGGTTGGTCATCACTTTCCTTCCAAGGAGTAAGCATCTTTTAATTTCATGGCTGCAGTCACCATCTGCAGTGATTTTGGAGCCCAGAAAAATAAAGTCTGACACTGTTTCCACTGTTTCCCCATCTATTTCCCATGAAGTGATGGGACCAGATGCCATGGTCTTTGTTTTCTGAATGTTGAGTTTTAAGCCAACTTTTTCACTCTCCTCTTTCACCTTCATCAAGAGGCTTTTCAGTTCCTCTTCGCTTTCTGCCATAAGGGTGGTGTCATCTGCATATCTGAGGTTATTGATATTTCTCCCGGCAATCTTGATTCCAGCTTGTGCTTCTTCCAGTCCAGTGTTTCTCATGATGTACTCTGCATATAAGTTAAATAAGCAGGGTGACATTATACAGCCTTGACATACTCCTTGTCCTATTTGGAACCAGTCTCTTGTTCAATGTCCAGTTCTAACTCTTGCTTCCTGACCTGCATACAGATTTCTCAAGAGGCAGGTCAGGTGGTCTGGTATTCCCATGTCTTTCAGAATTTTCCACAGTTTATTGTGATCCACACAGTCAAAGGCTTTGGCATAGTCAATAAAGCAGAAATAGATGTTTTTTTGGAACTCTCTTGCTTTTTCCATGATCCAGCGGATGTTGGCAATTTGATCTCTGGTTCCTCTGCCTTTTCTAAAACCAGCTTGAACATCAGGAAATTCACGATTCACGTATTGCTGAAGAAAGTTAAAATGGTTTTCAGATTTTATTTTGTGTCATCTGTAATTATGGGTAAGAGATAATTCCTCATGTTTTATTCTGGCTTAGAAAACTGTTAAAATTCGTATCTGGTATATACAAGCCTATCTTCAATTATTTTTTTCACAGGAAAGATTGAGTAGAATAAAATGTTAATGAACATTTTTCTTTAATACTGATGATCAATTATAAGAATGAAAGACTCACTTCAGAATAATTTTATTGCAGACAGCCTAAATTAATATTTGAGGGATTTTTAAAATACAAATTATAATGTAAAATATATCTAAATGTATTTTCTTTATCTTGAAAGAGAATTCAGAATTTTCATTCTGGGTCTATGACCCGCGCAAACATTAAAACTCTTATTAAACAATGTACTCCTTACAGAGTGTTCTGTATGTATGTGCATCACGAATATTTATTAGTGTGAAATATGGAGGGAATTTTTCATTTGTGCAAATGAAAAATATAAAAAGGACATAAATATATAGGCTTGTAATACAAATTTGAAAACATTTAGACTGATTTACCCTTAATAAGAATCACTCAACTTACATTTGAATTAGAGTTGGGGGAAAAAAAATCCTTGCCATAATGTTGATATTTTATTTAATTTATACTTTTATAATCTAAGTTTCAGATCAAAAGGAGCACTATTGTTAAACCATTGATTTTAGGTAATTGTTATCTTTAATATAAATACTCTGGTCATCCATCTTGCTTCTAAATGAATTTTTGCAAAGATATTATGCAGGCATTTGACTAAGCTCTCATTTCTTTCTACAATGCACTGATGGACAGATGATGAAAAAACAAATATTATAATTATGTTGCTGCTAGTTTGTGTTAATATTGATTATAGTAATGACATATCAAACAAAATATGTATATAAATTTAATGCACATATAGAAATATATATAGAACTTTATGTAAAAAGCACATCTAACCTATAATTAAAATAATTTATCAAATTAAAATTTCCTTAGCTCCAACAGGAGAAAAATAGCTACGTTTTTTTTTTTTTTCTACACAAACAGATGCCTTTTAATACTATAATTTTACTTTACAAAGTATAAATAGTTTTCTCCTTATTAAAATACCATCTATAATATTTCAAAATGTTTACCCATCTAAGCAATATTTCATATTGTGGCAAGTGCTAGCTCTGTTTTGCTAATCTAATTGATATCTAATTGATATCTATTTTTCTTATTGGATTATATTTTATTCTAGGCCTTTCAGGCAATAATGCTTTCATTTTCCACAGTGTACATGATAAAAAAATAAAAAGTTTGGCATTTAATGGAGAGTTTAAGGTCAGAACTAATTCTTCAGTGATCAGATAAAAGGAAATAAGGAGCAGTTTTGGAAAATTAAATTGGAGACTTAGTAGAAATACTGAACTTAAAATGTTTTATTGTTCTAGTGTGTATATCAGGTAACCTTAGGTTCATGTGTTTATGTTACATTTGTGAGGAAAAAGATAAGAATATAGTAGGGCATTGTAAACACTGCTAGTAAAATGGTCATAATTTTTAGGTATAAAAACCATCAAAAGTAAATTCACAGGATATCAATGCACAAATTCATAGGCTATCAAAACACATATACTTTACATTTTCTTTACAAGTAATTTTAACTATTAAATACAATGTCAGTAATTAATAAATTATTTTAAATTATACTAGTTATCATTTAGATAATGCACATTTTGTTTGTTGAATTCAAAGCTCTTGCCATTGTATTTTTAAAGGAAGACGTTTTCTCTAGTTATACTATGTGCTGTATCTGTATTGAAAGTGTTAGTCACTCAGTTGTGTCCAACTCTTTACAACCCCATGGACTGTGGTCTGCCAGGTTCCTCTGTCCATGGAATTCTCCAGGCAAGAATACTGGAGTGTATGGCCATTCTCCTCTCAAGGAGATCTTTCCAACTCAGGGATTAAATCCAGGTCTCCCACTTTGCAGGCAGATTCTTTACCAACTGAGCCACCTTTTTCAAAACATGATTAATGCATACCAAGTGTATTGTATAGATGGCAGGTTATCAAAAGTTTATGTTTTCATTATATAAATGACATAAAGTCATAATATGACTGATAAGTATATCAGTATAATGTATAGTATAACACTATGATTATATTCTTTAAAAAATGATGATACATCAAAACTCTAGGAGTCAAATGCAAACTTCCCATCTAAATCACAACTTTTTTATATTTCATAGAAAATTATTAAATCACGAAAAATTGCTTTTGAATACACCAACTACTTGAATATTTATCCAGACCAAAATAAAATTTCATGATTCCTAATTCTATATTGAAGTTTGTTTTTGTTTTGTTTTCTGTCAGTGCACTCAGTATTAAGGTAGTTATATAAAGAATCTTTTAGGTCTCAAATCCAGAGTATATACAGCAAGTTGAGAAGTAAAGCAGAAAAGAAAATGTAAAAATTGAAGAGGATCTAAGGTTATTCTGGAGGTTAAATCAGAGAATATAACAAAGATTGAATGTCATGTCACAGGCATCTTAATGTAGTTTATCTCATTTAGTTTTTTTTTTTTTTTTTTTTTAATTTTATTTTATTTTTAAACTTTACATAACTGTATTTAGTTTTTACTACATCCATTTGGAGACTAGTATATACTATAAAGATCCCAGGAAAAGGAAAGTGAGAGTAAGAAGCTATTTACAGTTACTTATATCTACATTAACATTATTTGAGGAAATTGAAAAAAAAAAAAAACCCACCAGGCTAATTTGAATACTTATACTACAGAGATCAAAAAATCTCTTTTAATTGATTTGATTAGAAAGAGCAATATCAATTTGGTATCATATCATGGGACAATATGACAATAAGCATGAGACAATAATATTGAGATTGCAATTTTACATGAAAACTTAGAATCTACCTAAATAAAAAATTAAGACACAAGTTTTCATTTGTACATAATCTAACAAGATTTTTCACTATTATAATTTTTCCACTATGGGCTAGGTCATGCCACCTTCAATGGCTAGCAATATTATTTCATGATACATATATTGTGATAACTGTAATCATATTTGTCACATCCTGGGTGCCAGATACTATGTAAGATATTTTATTTTTCATTGTGTTTATTTCCAACTCTGAAGGAAGAGTTATTACAAATATTTTACAGATACGGATGTTGATGATCAGAGAAGTGGCTTAAAATATCCCACCTTGTTTTCTTTACTTGTGCCTCTTTCTGCCTATTAGAGAATAAGATATGGTTGTCCACACCTGGCATCAGTGGCTCTGTATTGGGCATGGGTCAAGCGTACCACTGCACCGTGTGTTGAGTGGATGATGAATTTCCCCTTGTTGTTGCTGATGATACTGCCTGCCACCGAGAACATATGAGGGCTGCTGTGGCCATCTAGTATGAGACAAAGGAAGGGTTGACCTGATTGGACTCCATGGACTCTACATTTGAAGAATGATGGAGTTTAGTGCAGCAGTGGGTGGAGGATGAGTGAGGTATCAGCCTAACCTGACCCAGCAGATACTGCCCTGAGAATAGATTAATCACTTCCACCTGGTAGCCTTGCTATATGGCGAATGGACATCTAGCCAACATCTGCTGACATCAATCTCTATGGAAAGCTCATAATTTCACTGTATATGATAATAAAATGCACACCTCTTCCAGGTCTATTTGGGTCTTTTTTTTTTTTTTAATTATGGTCTTAAGCTCCAAGAGACTTAGCTTCTCTCAGTTTTATGTTTGTTTTGGTTTCATTTCTTTGTATTGCAATGTAACTGTGTATAGGTTTAAGGTGTACAAGATTCTGATTTAATACATTTATACATTGTAACTTTGATTACAATAGTACTGTTAACTGAAATCTTATCACATCACACAATTATCATTTCTCATTTGTGGTGCAGGCACTTAAGAACTAGTCTTTTAGAAACTTGGAATTTTATAATACAATATTGTCCATAGTCACTATGTTACACATTAAATCTCTGGACCTCTTATATATATTAATTTCCATCTTGTAGCCTTAAACAACATCTACTCCTTTCTCCCACCCTTGAGCTCTGGTAACCACCACTCTACTCTGTTTTACAAGTTTGGCTTTTTGTTGTTGTTCCGTCACTCAGTCATGTCCAACTCTTTGTGACTCCCATGGACTACAGCATGCTAGGTTTCCCTATCCTTCACCATCTTCTGGAGGTTGTTCAAACTCATGTTCATTGAGTGTGATGCCATCCAACCATCTCATCCTCTGTCATCTCCTTCTCCTCCTGCCTTCAATCCTTCCTAGCATTAGGGTCTTTTCCAATAAGTTGGCTCTTTGCATCAGGTGGGCAAAGTATTGGAGCTTCAAGTATTGGCTTTTTATGTTTCCATATATATGTAGTATCATTCAGTATTTGTATATTTATTCTGACTTCCTTCACATAACATGATGCTTTTGAAATTTACTCACCTGTTGCAAATGCCTAAATTTCCTTCTCATGGCTGAATACTATTCCATGGTTTATTCCATAGTATGTATGTTGTTTATGTATATGACATATATATTTATATTATTTGTATTTATATACATATATATCTCTTTATCAATTTATCTGTAGATGAACTCATAAGTAGTTTCCATATCTTGGTTATTGTGAATAACACTGCAATAAATATGAGAGTGCATTTATCAATTTAGTATCCCATTTGAATTTTCTTGGGATATATATCCAGGGGAAGGATTACTGTACATACAGTAGTTTTGTTTTTAATTTTTTATGAAACTTTCATACTGTTTTCCATAGTTGCTGAATTATTTACATTCCCACCATCAGTATACAAGTATTTCCTGATCTCCATATCCTGGCTAACAATTGTGTTTTCTTGATGACAACTGTCCTAACAGGTGTAAAGTAATATGTTGTTGGGGTTTCAGCTTGGGTTTTCCTGATGATTAGTGATATTGAGCATCTTTTCAGGTATCTGTCAATCATTCAGTTGTCTTCTTGGATCCTTTGCCCATTTTAAAAATCACATTGGCTGCTTGGTTTTAAAACTGAATTATATGAGTTTTATATATTTTGGATATTGACCCCTTTTCCAACACATGGTTTGCAATTTTTTTCTTTTCCAATTCGGTAAGTTGCTTTTTCTTTTCATTGATATTTCTTTTGTTTTGCAGGAGCTTCTTAGTTTGAACTACTTCCACTTGTTTACCTCTGCTTTTGCCTGTACTTTTGGTGTAAAATCCAAAATTTAATTTCCCAGTATTATTCTAGCCTGTATTTTTAAAGTATAGCTGATTTATTGTACACCAGAAACAAGTTTACAGTGACCAGTAATTTCAGATTATACTGCATCTAAAGTTATTATAAAATAATGGCTTTATTTTCCTGTGTTTTATTTATTTTATACATACTAGTTTTTATCTCTTAACTCCCTACTCCTATCTTGCCAGGCTATGTTTCTTCAGAATTTTTAGTGGCAGGTTTTTTCTTTTTTTTTTTTTTTTTTTCCTGCCTATTCTTGATACATGGTTCCGGGTTGAAGTACTCTCAGGGACCTAATTTTGTGAATATGGAAGATGAAGTGGGAGATAAAACAGAAAACAAATGAAAATAGGAAAATCAACAGTGTCACTCTAAATCTTAAGCATCCTAGCCTTTACTCCTTTCCCCCCACATATCAGAGTCCTTTTATCTTTTGTATTATTTCCAGGCTACTTAATCGTGCTAGTGGTTAGACACATGAAAAGCTGAGTATATACCACCTATCCTGGGACCAAAGACCAAGCAGTATCCATTCTAAATTCAAGTGTAGCACTTCTATTAAGTCCTTACTTTCTTGTGTGTATCAAATCACTTTTCTCTTTCACTTTTTTAAATTTTATTTTTAAATTATAGTAAATTTGGTTTTCATATGATCCATCAAATCAAGAGGTCTATTAATACACTGCTATTCAGAGACATATTAATATTCCAGGCATTGCTACTGCTGCTGCTAAGTCGCTTCAGTCGTGTCCAACTCTGTGCGACCCCATAGACAGCAGCCCACCAGGCTCCCCCGTCCCTGGGATTCTCCAGGCAAGAACACTGGAGTGGGTTGCCATTTTCTTCTCCAATGCATGAAAGTGAAAAGTGAAAGTGAAGTCACTCAGTCGTGTCCGACCCTCAGCGACCCCATGGACTGCAGCCTTCCAAGCTCTTCTGTCCATGGAATTTGCCAGGCAAGAGTACTGGAGTGGGGTGCCATTGCCTTCTCCATTCCAGGCATTAGTTTATGCAAAAAATCCCCTTGGCAGTAATGTGTTAATCTTCACCTCCTCCCCCAATATACATACCATATGCACACCATTTTTTTCCCCCTTACATCTCCACAGTACTTTTTCCCAGAGCCACAGTCCTTCTGTTCCAATATTAAGTATTCTCCCATACAGCTTTCTTCCTGAGTCTTTCCTTTAGGATATTCTCAATGGCAACTCACTCTGGTATTCTTGCCTGAAAAATTCCATGGACAGAGGTCTCTAGTGTTCTACAGTCCATGGGATCGCAAAGAGTTGGACAAGACTAAGCAGACACACACAAACAAGTTTAGTCCAAAGTAATACCACACATTCTTTATTTTTGTCCTTATTTTGTTTAAGGGCATTCTTTATTATCTATGTAGGAATAAAGTAGATCCAAAACACAATCTGTGAATACTTATGAGGGTGAATATAAATTTATTTTTGTTGTTGTTTTTCAGTCACTCAGTCTTGTCTGACTTTTAGTGACACCCATGGACTGTAGCACACCAGCTTTCCTGTCCTTCACCATCCCTAGGACTTTGTTCAGATTCATGTCTGTTGAGTTGCCTGTGCCACACAACCATCTCATCCTCTTTAATCCCCTTCTCTGTCTACCTTCAGTCTTTCCCCAAATCAGGGTCTTTTCCAATGAGTTGGCTCTTTACATTGGGTGACCAAAGCATAGGCACTTCAGTTTAAGCATCAGTCCTTCCAATGAATATTCAGGGTTGACTGGGTATTTAGAATTGACTGGTTCAATCTCCTTGCAGTTCAAGGGACTTTCAAGAGTCTTCTCCAACACCACATTTTGAAGGCATAAGTTCTTCAACACTAAGCCTTTCTTACTGGCCAGCTCTCACATCCATATATGACCACTGGAAAAACCATAGCTTTGACTATACAGACCTTTGTAGGCAAAGTAAATTCTCTGCTTTTTAATATGTTGTCTAGGTTTGACTTTGTCTTTCATCCAAGGAGGAAGTGTTCTTTATTTTCATAGCTGCAGCTACCATCTGCAGTGATTTTGGAAAAGAAAAGAAAGTCTGTCACTGTTACCATTGTTTTCCCGTCTATTTGCCATGAAGTGATGGGACTGGATGCTATGATCTTCATTTTTTAAATTTTTTTAATATAAATTTATTTATTTTAATTGGAGGCTAATTACTTTACAATATTGTATTGGTTTTGTCATACATCAACCTGAATCCGCTACGGGTGTACACGTGTTCCCCATTCTGAACCCCTCTGCCACCTCCCTCCTCATACCATCTGTCTGGGTCATCCCAGTGCACCAGCCCTGAGCATCCTGTATCATGCATTGAACCTGGACTGGCGATTCATTTCACATATGATATTATACATGTTTCAATGCCATTCTCCCAAATCATCCCACCCTCACTCTCTTCCACAGAATCCAAAAGACTGTTCTATACATCTGTGTCTCTTTTGCTGTCTCACATACAGGGTTATCATTACCATCTTTCTTAATTCCATATATATGCATTAGTATACTGTATTGATGTTTTTCTTTCTGGCTTACTTCACTCTATGTAATAGGCTCCAGTTTCATCCACCTCATTAGAAATGATTCTAATGTATTCTTTTTAATGGCTAAGTAATACTCCATTCAGAGAAGGCAATGGCACCCCACTCCAGTACTCTTGCCTGGAAAATCCCATGGATGGAGGAGCCTGGTAGGCTGTAGTCCATGGGGTCGCTAAGAGTCGGACATGATGGAGCGACTTCACTTTCACTTTTCACTTTCATGCATTGAAGAAGGAAATGGCACCCCACTCCAGTGTTCTTACCTGGAGAATCCCAGGGATGGGGGAGCCTGGTGGGCTTCTGTCTATGGGGTCGCACAGAGTCGGACACGACTGAAGTGACTTAGCAGCAGCAGTAGCAATACTCCATTGTGTATATATACCACAGCTTTCTTATGCATTCGTCTGGCGATGGATATGTAGGTTGCTTCCATGTCCTGGCTATTATAAACAGTGCTGCAGTGAACATTGGGGTACATGTGTCTCTTGCAATTCTGGTTTCCTCGGTTTTGAATGTTGAATTTTAAGCCAGCTTTTTCATTCTCTTCTTTACCTTCATCAAGAGGATCTTTGCTTTCTTCCATAAGAGTGGTGTCATCTGCATATCTGAGATTGTTGATATTTCTCCCAGCAATCTTGATTCCAGCTCAGCATTTCACCTGATGTTTTCTTCATTGAAGTTAAATAAGCAAGGTGACAATATACAGCCTTGACAAACTCCTTTCCCAATTTGGAACCAGTCTGTTGTTTCATGTCCATTTCTAACTGTTGCTTCTTGACCTGCATACAGGTTTCTAAGGAGGCAGGTAAGGTAGTCTGATATTCCCATCTCTTTAAGAATTTGTTGTGATCCACACAGTCAAAGGTTTTAGCGTATTCAGTGAAACAGAAGTAGATATTTTGCTGGAATTCCCTAGTTTTTTCTATGATCCAATGGATGTTGGCAATTTGATCTCTGGTTTCTCTGCTTTTTCTAAATCCAGCTTATACATCTTGGATTTCTTGAATCACACACTGTTGAAGCCTAGCTTAAAGGACTTTGAGCATTACTTTGTTAGCATGTAAAATGAGCACACTTGTGTTGTAGTTTGAACATTTTTGGGGATTGTCCTTTTTGGGGGTGGAATGAAACTGACCTTTTTAAGTCCGGTGGCCACTGCTGAGTTTTCTAAATTTGCTGGCATATTGAGTGCAGCACTTTAACAGCATCATCTTCTAGGATTTGAAATAGCTCAGCTGGAATTCCATCATCTCCACTAGTTTTGTTCTTAGTGATGCTTCCTAAGGCCCACTTGACATTTAAATAAATAAAAACATTATTTTACTCACATGTTATTAATTATTTAGCTGAATAGAGAATTCTAGTTTAAATTTGTCCATACTCAAGTACTTTAGCTGCTGAAATGTGTTATGACATATTTCATTTGCATTCATTTATGATTTTCTGTTATCTGTATATCTACATCTACAGTTAGTTTTGTATTTGTGCATATGGATTCACTGACACTCATTTGTGAGCTCAGTGCACCAAGGATAAGAATAACAGAGACCATCCAGTGATATATTGGAGAGCTGAACAACTCACATAGGGAAACAGGGGAGAGGGGCCTATAGTTTTTCCTAATCCAGCATTTTCACTATATGCTTCCATACACTGATGTAGATGGATTACTGAGATGATCAGAGCAAAAAACGTGTATGGTTACATGAATTATTAGACTAAATAACTTATCCAGAGTCAGTGCCAAAAGTATCAAGTCTGGAGTATCATAAAATATCTCAAAAATTTTCATCTGTGTATTTATATACTCATGCATATTCTGTGAAGACATTTTTGTCCTTTTTCTTGCTTTAGTCAGGATTCTCTCTTTTAATATTGTTTAGGAGACAGTGTACTGCTTGTTTTTGGACCCTATTAGCCTTCTGTATCCACATTCTTCTATTAATATATCCTTAAAATTTTGAGACAGAAAATAGCTTAGTCTTTTTAGATTCATGATAACTCTTCTTTATGGTTTAATTCTATTTTGGCTTTTGTGATTAAGCATATTGCAAAAATTAGACTTTTACTTTTTAGTATTTCATTAAATCAATTTATTTTCCCCCTAGTCTTTACAAATTTTTCATGCAAAATTTATTTCTTCAGATTAAGGTTTGGTTAATTTTTAAAAGGATTTGTAACTGACCATTTATGTGTGTGTGTATATATATATGTATATTTCATGTAAAATACATGTTATATTTATATATAAAATATATTACATGTTTGAATAATTTCAATCCTTTTTAATTTACTCCTTTGATAATGCCCATTATTTTTTTCTTTGCTCCATTATAATAGACACACACCTTGCTCCCTTTTTCTCTAATTCTCTTTATCTTTCTTTTATTCCCCATTTTATCTCCCATTAATTTATATCTTTTATATATTTTACTTGACATTCTAACTATTTGTTTTATGACCACTGTTATTTTATTTTTCCTATTAGAATTACTGTAGTATCGCTGTAATACTGCCTAAGGGATTGATAAATACATGTGTAACTGAATATGTAATGAAATGCCTATTGTAAAAAATAGAATACACATTTCTGATGCAGAAAAAAGACTATAGATATCTAATATATAGTAAAGTGGGAAATGGAAACAGACAGAAACAATCATAAAATAGTATCCATAAACTTTATTGCATTTGAGTCTAGAGTAGGTCATCTGAAAAACAAAAAATCATAATAGATAAAACAATACTTAAAAAAAAATTATCTTTGCATCTTATGAAGTTGATCAGCAAATACAGAATATTTCAAATACTTGACATGCATTGAATTGATTGATAATGTTTTTATTATATATGTATATTTAATTATTCAAAGAACACCACTATATTGGCTTGTTTGGGGATCTAGTAAATGGCAATATGGCACATTGTTCATATTAAAATACATAGCAATATTTTAATGTGTAACAATGTAATCCTTTTAAATATATAATCCTTGTGAATAGAGGATATACAAAGTGAAACTGAAAATGAATGGTAACATTTTGTTGAGTCAGCTATACAAACAATGCTTTTTGTGGCCAATTTGCTTATACATATTTATATGTGAACATTTCCCAGTCAATAAATTTGTTTGAATATATTGCTTTTAAAAATAAAATAAAATTATAAAAAAAAAAAAAAAAAATGTGTACACATTATCAATCTTACTTTGTTGTCAATACTATCTTAACAGTTTTGGGTTTCCCTGATGGCTCAATGGTAAAGAATCTTCCTGCAATATAGGAGGCTGCCTGCGATGAAAGAGACTCAGTTTCCATCCCTGGATCAGGATTCTTGTGGAGAAGAAAATGGCAACCCACTCCAATATTCTTGCCTAGGAAATCCCATGGAGAGAGGAGCCTTGCAGGCTACAGTCCACAGAGTCTCAAGGAATCAGACATGACTTAGTGACTAAAGAACCAACACCATTATTTTCACATTATTAAATAATTATAATCATCTCCAAATTTTCCATGATAAATAACAATAAGAATTATATAATTTATATTAAAATATATCATATAATAGTCACAAACATGCTGTATAAAACCAGTTCCATACATATTGGTGTATTTGCCAAAGAGATTAGGGGATACAGGAAAAGTTATCCAGTTTTAAATTTCTTGGCTCATATTCAAAGCACCAGATTATGCATGCTTCTCTATAACCACACTACCATCAGAACTGAATATTATTACATGTAATTGTATTAGAAAAATGCACCTTAATTCACCCCATTGCACTTTTATGTATGTAGACATAAATATATATTCTAATAACATTTTAAAATCTAATTTTAATTCTCAATATGACTTACTGAAAATAACATAGAGAAACAAATATATAAAATAGCCAATGCACAGTATTTGAGATGCATGACATTGTACAAGAGGCAGTGATCAAGACCATCCCAAAGAAAAAGAAAAAAAAAAAAAAGGCAAAATGGTTGTCTGAGGAGGCCTTACAAAGAGCTGAGAAAAGAAGAGAAGCAAAAGGCAAAGGAGCAAAGGAAAGATATATCCATTTGAATGCAGAGTTCCAAAAAATAGCAAGGAAAGATAAGAAAGTCTTCTTCAGTAAACAGTGTAAAGAAATACAGGAAAATAATAGAATGGGGAAAACTAGCGATCTCTTCAAGAAAATTAGAGATACCAACGGAACATTACACGCAAAGATGGGCTCAATAAAGGACAAAATGGTATGGACCTAACAGAAGCAGAAGATATTAAGAAGAGGCGGCAAGAATACACAGAGAACTATACAAAAAAGATCTTCCTGACCCAGATAACCATGATGGTGTGATCACTCACCTAGAGCCAGGCATTCTGGAATGTGAAGTCAAATGGGCTTTAGGAAATATCACTATGAACAAAGCTAGTGGAGGTGATAGAATTTCAGTTGAGGTATTTCAAATCCTAAAAGATGATGCTCTGAAAGTGCTGCACTCAATATGCCAGCAAATTTGGAAAACTCAGCAGTGGCCACAGGACTGGAAAAGGCAGTTTTCATTCCAACCCCAAAGAAAGGCAATGCCAAAGAATGCTCAAACTACCCCACAATTGCACTCATCACACATGCTAGCAAAGTAATTCTCAAAATGCTCCAAGCCAGTCTTCAACAGTATGTGAACCTTGAACTTCCAGACTGTCAAGCTGGAATTAGAAAAGGCAGAAGAATCAGAGATCAAAGTGGCAACATCCATTGGATCATCGAAAAGGCAAGAGAGTTCCAGAAAAACATCTACTTTTGCTTTATTGATTATGCCAAAGCCTTTGACTGTCTGTATCACAACAAATTGTTAAAAATTCTTAAAGAGATGGTGATACCAGACAACCTGACCTGCCTCCTGAGAAATCTGTATGCAGGTAAAGAAGCAACAGTTAGAACTGTACATAGAACAACAGAGTGGTTACAAAGTGGGAAAGGAGTACGTCAGGGGTGTATATTGTGACCCTGCTTATTTAACTTATATGGAGTACATCCTGTGAAATGCTAGGCTGGATGAAGCACAAGGTGGAATCTAGATTGCTGGGAGAAATATCAATAACCTCAGATATGCAGATGACACCACCCTTATGGCAGAAAGTGAAGAACTAGAGAGCCTCTTAATGAAAGTAAAAGAGGAGAGTGAAAAAGTTGGCTTAAAGCTCAACATTCAGAAAACTAAGATCATGCATCTGGTCCCATCACTTCACAGCAAATAGATGGGGAAACAGTGAGAGACTATTTTGGGGGGGGGGGCTCCAAAATCACTTCACATGGTAATTGCAGCCATGAAATTAAAAGATGTTGCTCCTTGGAAGAAAAAAATATGATCAACCTAGACAACATATTAAAAAGCAGAGAGATTATTTTTCCAACAAAGGCCCATGTAGTCAAAGTTATGGTTTTTCTAGTAGTCATGTATAGATGTGACAGTTGGCCTATAACAAAAGCTGAGCAGCAATGAATTGATGCTTTTGAACTGTGATGTTGGAGAATACTTGAGAGTCCTTTTGACTGCAAGGAGATCCAGCCAGTCAATCCTCATCAGTCTTGAATATTCATTTGAAGCACTGATGCTGAAGCTGAAACTCCAATATTTTGGCCACCTGATGTGAAGAACTGACTCATTGGAAAAGATTCTGATGATGGGAATGATTGACGACAGGAGGAGAAGGGGATGACATAGGATGAGATGGTTGGATGGCATCACCGACTCAATGGACATGAGTTTGAATACACTCCGGGTTTTGGTGATGGACAGGGAAAACTGGCATGCTTTAGTCCATGGGGTCCACAGACTTGAACACGGCTGAGTGATGGAACTGAATTGCACAGTATTCGAAGAGAATTCTCACTAGTTTGTTTTCCTGAGTAATCATGTATTTATTCCCTGGTGCCTTAGTGGTAAAGAATCTACCTGCCTATAATGGAAATGCAGATTTGATTCCTGATCTGGAACGATTCTCTGAAGAAGGAAACGGCAACCCACTCCAGTATTCTTGCCTGGGAAATTCCATGGAAAAAGGAGCCTGGTGGGCTACAGTCTATGCAGTCACAAAGGAGTCAGATACATTTTGGTGACTGAACAAGAGTAAAGCTTATGGTAATATGCTTCCATATACATGGGTTTTTAGAATATGTGGGGCACAAAGATTTTTGGTTTGTTTATAAACATTTGTACTAGAGATGCAAATTTCATAATTAAAATTGTTAAAAGCAGCTTCATCAAACAGGTGATGAAAAGCAATAGCACTCTTATTTCTCTCACTGAATTCACATTTTCCAGAAATAAAGGCTTTTTTATCTTTGTTACTGTTGTTCAGTCACTGTTGTGTCTGACTCTGTGATTCCATGGACTGCAGCATGCCAAGCTTCCCTGTCCTTAACTGTCTTCTGCAGTTTGCTCAAATTCATGTCCACTGAGTCAGTGAAGCTATCTGATCATTTTGTCCTCTACCACTCCCTCTGATTTTGCCTTCAGTCTTTCCCAGTGTCATGGTCTTTTCCAATGAGTTAGCTCTTTGCATCAGGTAGCCAAAGTATTGGAGCTTCAGCATCAGTCCTTTCAATGAATAGTCAGGTTTGATTTCCTTTAGGATTGACTGATTTGAACTGCCTGTGGTTCAAAGAACTCTCAAGAGTCTTCTGTGGCACCACAGTTTGAAAGTTCAGCTCTTCAGCTCTCAGCCTTCTTTATGGTCCAACTCTCATATCTATACATGATACTAATGGGAAAAACCATAGCTTTGACGTTATGGACATTTGTTGGCAAAATGAACCCTCTGGTTTTTAATATGCTGTCTATGTTTGTCATCAGATCAGATCAGATCAGTCGCTCAGTCGTGTCCGACTCTTTGCGACCCCATGAATTGCAGCACGCCAGGCCTCCCTGTCCATCACCAACTCCCGGAGTTCACTCAGACTCACAACCATCAAGTCAGTGATGCCATCCAGCCATCTCATCCTCTGTCGTCCCCTTCTCCTCTTGCCCCCAATCCCTCCCAGCATCAGAGTCTTTTCCAATGAGTCAACTCTTCGCATGAGGTGGCCAAAGTACTGGAGTTTCAGTTTAGCATCATACCTTCCAAAGAAATCCCAGGGTAGATCTCCTTCAGAATGGACTGGTTGGATCTCCTTGCAGTCCAAGGGACTCTCAAGAGTTTTCTCCAACACCACAGTTCAAAAGCATCAATTCTTTGGCGCTCAGCATTCTTCACAGCCCAACTCTCACATCCATACATGACCACAGGAAAAACCATAGCCTTGACTAGACGAACCTTGGTTGGCAAAGTAATGTCTGTGCTTTTGAATATGCTATCTAGGTTGGTCATAACTTTTCTTCCAAGGAGTAAGCGTCTCTTAATTTCATGGCTGAAGTAACCATCTGCAGTGATTTTGGAGCCCCAAAAATAAAATATGCCACTGTTTCCACTGTTTCCCCATCTATTTCCCATGAAGTGATGAGACCAGATGCCATGATCATCGTTTTCTGAATGTTGAGCTTTAAGCCAACCTTTTCACTCTCCACTTTCACTTTCATCAAGAGGCTTTTTAGCTCCTCTTCACTTTTTGCCATAAGGGTGGTGTCATCTGCATATCTGGGGTTATTGATATGTCTCCTGGAAATCTTCATTCCAGCTTAGTTTCTTCCAGGCCAGTGTTTCTCATGATGTACTCTGCATATAAGTTAAATAAACAGGATGTCAATATACAGCCTTGACGAACTCCTTTTCCTATTTGGAACCACTCTGTTGTTCCATGTCCAGTTCTAACTGTTGCTTCCTGACCTGCATACAAATTTCTCAAAAGGCAGATCAGTTAGTCTGGTATTCCCATCTCTTTCAGAATTTTACACAGTTCATTTTGATCCACACAGTCAAAGGCTTTGTCATAGTCAATAAAGCAGAAATATATGTTTTTCTGGAACTCTCTTGCTTTTTCCATGATCCAGTGGATGTTGGCAATTTGATCTCTGGTTCCTCTGCCTTTTCTAAAACCAGCTTGAACATCAGGAAGTTCAGGGTTCACATATTGCTGAAGCCTGGCTTGGAGAATTTTGAGCATTACTTTACTAGCGTGTGAGATGAGTGCAATTGTGGGGTAGTTTGAGCATTCTTTGGCATTGCCTTTCTTTGGGATTGGAATGAAAGCTGACCTTTTCCAATCCTGTGGCCACTGCTGAGTTTTCCAAATTTGCTGGCATATTGAGTGCAGCACTTTCACAGCATCATCTTTCAGGATTTGGAATAGCTCAACTGGAATTCTATCACCTCCACTAGCTTTGTTCATAGTGATGCTTTCTAAGGCCCACTTGACTTCACATTTCAGGATGTCCGGCTCTAGGTCAGTGATCACACCATCATGATTATCTGGGTCGTGAAGATCTTTTTTGTACAGTTCTTCTGTGTATTCTTGCCATCTCATCTTAATATCTTCTTCTTCTGTTAGGTCCATACCATTTCTGTCCTTTATCGAGCCCATCTTTGCATGAAATATTCCTTTGGTGTCTCTGATTTTCTTGAAGAGATCTCTAGTCTTTCCCATTCTGTTGTTTTCCTCTATTTCTTTACATTGATCACTGAAGAAGGCTTTCTTATCTCTTCATGCTATTCTTTGGAACTCTGCATTCAGATGTTTATATCTTTCCTTTTCTTTTTTGCTTTTCACTTCTCTTCTTTTCACAGCTATTTGTAAGGCCTCCCCCGACAGCCATTTTGCTTTTTTGCATTTCTTTTCTATGGGAATGGTCTTGATCCCTGTCTCCTGTACAATGTCACGAACCTCATTCCATAGTTCATCAGGCACTCTATCTATCAGATCTAGTCCTTTAAATCTATTTCTCACTTTCACTTTATAATCATAAGGGATTTGATTTAGTCATGCCTAAATGGTCTAGTGGTTTTCCCTACTTTCTTCAATTTAAGTCTGAATTTGGCAATAAGGAGTTCATGGTCTGAGCCACAGTCAGCTCCTGGTCTTGTTTTTGCTGACTGTATAGAGCTTCTCCATCTTTGGCTGCAAAGAATATAATCAATCTGATTTCGGTGTTGACCATCTGGTGATGTCCATGTATAGAGTCTTCTCTTGTGTTGTTGGAAGAGGGTATTTGCTATGACCAGTGCATGTTTGTCATAGCTTTCCTCTTTAGCTAACCTCTTTTTGAATTTTTCTCTATTTTTTTTTTTGTTTTTCTTTTTTGAAATATTTCTACTCAGAGAAACTGGGTTTCCAGCAAGGAAAAATGTAGTTTGTTCCCCTCTATCTGTCCTTACATGTACACAGTTCCTCATTTTTTTAATATAATGATATAATTTTGTTCTACTTTCAGTATTACAAAATAAAATGGTAAAAACTAGTTAATACTTGTAGATATAAATCTATCATGTGATTGTATTTCCTTATGGCATCTGTGTTTTCTTTGATTAATAACAGTCACATTTGTTGTTTGCTTCTTATATTTCCACTGGAAGTATAACTCTCCACTTGATATTTTCAGCTAGTTTAGCCATTTGTCTATGTTCTGAAGAAAGTACTATTTAAGTCCTTTTGCTGTTTATTTGTGGAATATATCAGTGTTCTTCATGGATGAGTGTGTGTGTGCTCAGTTGTGACTGACTCTTTGCAACCCCATGGACTGTATCCCACCAGGCTTCTCTGTTCATGTAATTCTCCAGGCAAGAATAGTGGAGTGAATTGCAATACCCTTCTCCAGGAGATTTTCCGCACCCAAGGATCAAATCTGAGTCTTTTATGTCTCGTTCATTGGCAGGCATATTCTTTACCATCTGAGCCACTAGGGAGGCCCTCTGCATGGATAGTCTAATTAATATTCTTTTTGTGGTATACTGATATTCTTTATTTAACTGTGACTTTGCTTTTTGTCTTTTCCCTGGATTTTCTTTTTCTTTTTTGTCTGCTTGCTCTGGTATCTCTTTCATATTCAAGATTTTCTGCAAATGTCTGGTGAAATGGGGTTCTATCTTCATAATAAAGAGTAAGACCATATCTTAGCTAATTGAAAGTTTTATTTGGGTTGATAGTCTGTTGATTTTTTTTTAATCTTTCTAGACCTTTACATAAAAAGATATCTCAAAAAGTGGTATTTCTGCATATATTTTCTCTTAAACAGGTAATTATTACCACAGAGGAATTCTCAGTCTTTCGTGTGAATTTTTAAGCCTGGCTACCATGTTCTCACAGTCAAGAAAGTGTCTTGGGACAGATTCTCACCTCTGTTCTGAACACAGACTTCATAATTATTTCAGTGTTTTAAAGCATATCTTTAATCCCTGCTGTGTCTTAGGATTCCACCTGGGTATTTCCATTTCAGTTATCTAAAGAGGAAACTTACAGTTTACTCTTCAAGGGGCAAAGGATTATTTACCAGTTGAAAAGGATGATAAAGAGTATCATGAGTCTATTTTTACAAAATTCATATGATTTTTCCTGCTATCAGCTTCAGAGGCACCCCCAAAATTTCAGAGGTGCTTGGCTATGGCTATTTGCTTCATCTAGCTCCTGAGATTCTGAGAATTTCAGCCTTATTTACACTTTTGCATAATGCTATTTATTTGCTCTGTACTCTCCTGTTTAAAAAGCTTGCTGTTGTTTTCCTTTTCTCATATTCTTGACATTTGAGTTTATTTATTGCTTAAACTCACTCATTTCATTTAAGTTTGTTTTCAATAGGGCAGCTGTAGACCAGTATATTCATTCCAGAATACTTAACTAATGCCCTATATATACTCTTAGATTATTTTACTGATTTTTTTTTTTTTTAAGTAATTGTCTGCATTGGAGAAGGAAATGGCAATCCACTCTAGTATTGTTGCCTGGAGAATCCCATGGACAAGGAGGCTGGCAAGTTACAGTCTATGGGGTTGCAAGAGTTGGACACAACTCAGTGACTAAGCATGTCTATCTTACTCTAAGATCTTAAACCATTGTATATATGTGTGTTGCCAGTTGTGTCTGACTCTTTGCCACCCCATAGACTGTAGCCCGCCAGGTTCTTCTGTCCGTGGGATTTTCCAGGCAAGAATCCTGGAGTGGGTTGCTATTTCCTCCTCCAGGGTATATTCCTGACTCAGGGGTCATATGTATGCCTCTTTTGCGTCTTGCATTTGCAGGATGGTTCTTTACCCCTGCACCAACTGGGAAGTCCCTTAACCCAGTAAATCCCCTAGTGGGTTTTTTTTTATGAAATAAAAGATACTTATTACCATAAAGAACAATTACTAATTCATTTGGAGTTTATCATCAATTGTATTTCCATATCCTCCAAAAATCAAGTGAAGAGTAAGGTGAAAGAAAAGTGAAAGTGAAGTCTCTCAGTTGTGTCTGACTCTTTGCAACCCTGTGGACTGTAGCCCACCAGCCTCCCCCGCCCATGGGATTCTCCAGGAAAGAATACTGGAGTGGGTTGCCATTTCTTTCTCCTGGGGATCTTCTCTACCCAGGGATAGAACCCAGGTCTTCCGCATTGCAGACAGACGCTTTAACCTCTGAGGCATCAGGGAAGCCCTGAGTAAGGAAAGGGTAAGGTAAGAGGTATTAATTCATTTAATAATTAATTCATTCAAGACCATTTGATCATCTTCCTTTTGTTATTGTCACTCAGTCACTCAGTTGTGTCCGACTCTTTGCCACCCCATGGACTGCAACACCCCAGGCTTTCCTTTCCTTCACTAAATCCCAGAGCTTGCTCAAATTCATGTCCATTGAGTTGGTGATGCCATCCAACTATCTCATCCCCTGCTGCCCCCTTTTCCTGCCATCAATCTTTCCCAGCATCAGAGCTGGTTTTTTTTTTTTTTTTTTTTTTTTTCCAGTGAGTCAATACTTCCCATCAGTTGGCCAAAGTACTGGAGTGTCAGCTTTTGCATCAGTGTGCGTGTGTGCTCAGTCATGTCGATAGCTTACAGTGAGTGATGTTGAATTCATGATATCCAAAGAAGATTTATCTTCAGAACCAGGGACCAGGCTCGATCACTCAAGAGCTTTTGCATAGCAGAGTTTTATTAAAGTGAAAGAAGACAGAGAACACTTCTGACATAGACATCAGAAGGGGAATGGAGAGTGCCTCCACTCACTAGTCTTATCAAGGCCTTATATACTTTTACCAGACTCATTCCTATAACATATATCTTAAATTAACAAGATTAGAACTAACAATAGAAAGATCTTACCAGACCCACTCCCATAATATATATTTTAAGATGACAGGATTAGTCAAAAGGTTCTCAAGAAGGAGAAATATGTCCTCAAGCTGCATGCATTGTTGTCATATAAACATTGGTACAGAGTTTAAGGGAAAACATATCCTTGAGCAAGATGAGCTGCTTTGTTGTGCAATCATCAGCTCTGGGCTTAAAGAAGAAACAAAATTTGTTCTTTTCTCCTCCTTGAGAACTCAAGACCTCTATCCCCTCCTCAAGAGCCCCGGACCACTCTCTTCTCCTCGGAGACTCTGGATTTATCAGTCTACCTAGAAATTGACTCAATGTCTGACTCTTTGAAACCCTATGGACTGTAGCCCACCAGGCTCCTCTATCCATGGGATTTTCCAGGCAAGAATACTGGAGTGGGTTGCCATTTCCTCCTCCAGGGGATACTACTGAATCAGGGATTGAACCCATGACCCTTGTGTCTCCTACATTGCAGGTGGGTTCTTTGCCACTGAGCCACTGAGGAAGTTCGGCATCAGTCTTTCCAATGAATACTCAGAGTTGGTTTCCTTTAGGATTGATCGGTTTGATCTCCTTGCAATCCAAGGGATTCTCAAGAGTCTTCTCCAGCACCATAGTTTGAAAGTATCAGTTGTTTAGTGATCAGTCTTGTTTATAGTCCAACTCTGTCACATCTGTACATGAGTTCTGAAAAAAAACATAGTTTTCAATGTATGGACCTTTTTCAGGAAAGTGATGTTTCTGCTTTTTAATACACTGTTTAGGTTCATCATAGCCTTTCTTCCAGGGAGCAAGCATGTTTTAATTTCATCTTCTTTTTAGCATTCACCAAGGGAATGCTACATATATAATATTAGTATATAAGACATATCCCTTATTTCCTATAGCATAACTCTACTGTTATAGACAGTCAAGTAAATCATGTTATAATTTTTTTTTTAAATGTAAAATGCAGCATGTTATGAATCCATATACTTTGGCTAGGCAATCATTTTTAGAAATCATTAAATACCTAACTATCCATTAACTTTTAAGATGATACTGAAATAACAAGTCTGAATTAGTCAAAATAAAAATCTATAGACTATTTTAGACAGTAAGGAAAACATGCTGAGTCCAAAAAGAACCAGCAGTTATTTTCTCATAAAGAGTACCTTGTAATAATAGATCACGGAATACAAATGTGTGACAAGTGAAAACATACCAGGAAGGTACATGGTTGGATTTAATGGTCATGGAATGGAATATTCTAAAGATTATTTTAATGTAATAGATCCCTTTTTAGTATAATAAACATATGGATGATAAAAATTAATGTTTTCGTACATTTTGACATTGTGTAGCTGGGAAAAGCATGCATTCATCCATGAAAAACATTAAAAAAACAAACAAACAAAAACAAAACAAAAACAATAAAATGCAGCTACAGTGGCCAGATAACAGAATTTGGTGATTTGGACAAAAACAGTGGAATACAGAAAAGTAGATGAGCACTCTACATTATTATGAAATGGAATTTATGAGTATTTGTGTTTATTGGATGTGGGGGACAAAGAAAGCTTCATCAAGGAGGACTCGGTGTTCTAGTTTCTGCAGGGATGAAGGCAAAGATGATATGAAGAAGGAGCAGCCAGAGGGATGGCAGGACAATCAGCAGAGTATAAGGACTATGCCAGCCAGCAAAGAGTATAATCTGAGATGGAGTAAGAGGTCTACTGATAAGTCCAGTTAGAAAAGCCCTGGAAAATGTCCATTTTACTAGCCAAGATCCAGAGACCCTGGATGTATACAATCAAGTGACTATGACTTCATTTTCTGCCTCTAATATTTTCTATCTTTCAGTGTTTTGTATCAGTAAATAAAAGTACAATGTGTAATGAAGAAAATTTAATAACATAGGAAAAAGAGATGAGTTCTTGAACAC
The DNA here is from genome assembly GCF_029407905.1 of Bubalus kerabau. Taxonomy (NCBI): domain Eukaryota; kingdom Metazoa; phylum Chordata; class Mammalia; order Artiodactyla; family Bovidae; genus Bubalus; species Bubalus kerabau. The sequence continues at coordinate 60,559,698 of NC_073625.1, forward strand.
TATTGTCTGTTATGCAAATGTGGAACATATTAATATTGTTTTGGGTTATTTGGACATTAATGAGAAGCTTAGCTAATTATTCTATAATGATCCACTTTTATTAATTGACCAGCCCTGATGAGAATATTAAAATGCTATCATTTTAGTTTGAATACTAGTACTCCTTTAAGACATTTGGAACACTATTTAAATGATCATTTCTATTTGTTCAGAGATATGAGAAATAATTCCACGAACAGAAACTCCAATACTTTGGCCACTGGATGCGAAGAACTGACTCATTGGAAAAGACCCTGATGCTGAGAAAAATTGAACGCAGGAGGAGAAGGGGACGACAGAGGATGAGATGGTTGGATGTCATCACTGACTCAATGGACATGAGTTTGAGTAAACTTCGGGAGTTGGTGATGGACTGCGAGGCCTGGCATGCTGCAGTCCATGGGCTCACAAAGAGTTGGACATGACTGAGTGACTGGACTGAACTGATGAGAAATCATCGTCTCATTCCTGAGCATGAGGGAGCTTTTTTTTTTTTCCCCCTCTAAGTAGGAAGATTTTCCATTTTTAAAGGAAAAATAAAACTACTGAAACATCACTTCAAAATATGAATATCTAGAAATGTAGTATGAGATTTAGTTAATGTTTGTAACAATGAAATGGGAAAATTACTAATGAAGCCAATAATAGATACAGGTAGATTAAAAATATAGACATCTGTAAAATTGAATTCTTCAAATCTGATTCTGTCTTTAATCAGCTCCCCTTTGGCTCAAAATTCAAAAGGGACATTTATGAACAGACTATGAAGTGTGACTACATCATGTTTTAATTCTGTCTTGTTATTTGACTCTTAAATTCAACACAGAATGTGGCTGGGCTGTGATTTTGCATGAAGAGGTTTCGTGTCACACAGGCAACATTCGCCTCAGTATGCAGGTTTGCTTTCATCTATTTCAGGACCACAGGCTTAAACTGTGAATCAAATCTCATCATCATAAAGAAAGCAAATTCAAATATATCGAACAGCCAAAAAAAAAAAAAAAAAAAAAAAAGGCTTAGGTAAATGTGACTGTGAACAACTTACTTCAAAAGTCAACCTCAATTAAACATTCATCTCAGAAAGAGAGCACCTAGTCAAGACAAGGAGAAATACACAGACCCTGGCTCATCACGGATACTGAGGAATACAAAAGAAGGTAGATAAAATAGGAACATTAACTTGTAAGCCAAAACTTACCCTGACTGACTGACTCATTTGTCAGATTTTTGTTCTCTTCTTTACTTTCTGTAACACTAATGGGATTACTATCTGAGTTTGTTGCCTTTCCGGAAAAGTGAAAGTGAAAGTCACTCAGTCTTTGAGATATAGCCCATGAAATTCTCTAGGCCAGAATACTGGAGTGGGTAGCCTTTCCCTTCTCCAGGGGATGTTCCTACCGCAGGGATCAAACCCAGATCTGCCACGTTGCAGGCGGGTTTTTACCAACTGAGCCCAAGGAAGGCCCTGTATTTCCAGGCCTGTGGCTAATTTCTCAGAGCTGGGGTGGGGCAGGAGAGTTATGGAATGTCAGAAAATTCTACACTTTGTGGAGACATTTCCTTATCAGAATTACTATTTCTACTTCATTCAGGACAATTAAGTATCAATTTGATGTTGCCCCCAAAAGCCTCTGAGATGAATCAGAGGAAAGTTGTGAATAAATTAATCATAAAGTGTATGTCAGACAAGAAAGGCTGTTCTTCTGAAAAGTTACTTGGTGCAGGTCAGATAAGGGAAGAGCCAATTTCTGGTCTCTACAGAAAAACAAAAGTCCTACAAAATGTTTCCCTCTCCTTGTATGGATAGATGTACCCTAAACGTCTCCATTCTCAGGGGGCCTTAATAGGCTTCTTTGGTAACAACTCTGCTTCTTCATTTTCAAGTTGTTTTACTCCAGAACTCTCTCTCACTGTGTCTTTATTTTTAGAAATTCCAAAGAATTAGATGTAGCTATTTTACCACCTGTCCTCAAACAAACTTATTTAAAGAATTGCTTTTGGTATAGAGGAAATTAAAAGGTGCACCAAGTGTGATGCTGACTAGCTGATAAAGATGCTTAGAGACTAGCGACCAAAGAATTCAGCAATATGTCTTAGTGAATTTGATAAAAGCAGTTTCAGTGAAATGGTAATATAGTGGTATATAAGAGGAAGGAGGTGATAAACCAGAGAGTTGAGTGAAAGAAATAGGAAAAAAGATAAATAGCTAGATGTTGGGAGTCGCATTAAGCGTTACTGACAAAATGGAGGCACGACCCCAACTCCCTCTCCTTACCCAATAGGCACGGTCACAGGATGAAGGAGTTATGTTTTGTGATTCTGACTTGTTCTTTCCTTTCTTCGGTTGAGTTGGCTGCAAAGAATGTTAAGGTACTTATTGTTCTTGACAGAAGCATGAGAAAGCACAAAGCCTTCTGCAGTTGTGCCCAGAAAATAATCTATAAAGTAACCATTGACATTTGTTCAAAGATCTTTACAAAGAATGTTCCAGGATGAGCATGTAGGCCGCAGCTTGAGGCCATGGGAAGGATTGTTATCTGAGATCTGTTTGTGAGGGGAATGTTTATGGCAAAAGAAGTTTGCTGAGCTTAGGGTTTAGGAATAATTAAGAATAGCTAGAAGCCTTTTTACTGGAGAAGGCAATGGTATCCAACTCCAGTACTCTCGCCTGGAAAATCCCATGAATGGAGGAGCCTGGTAGGCTGCAGTCCATGAGGTCGCTAAGAGTCGGACACGACTGAGCGACTTCACTTTCACTTTTCACTTTCATGCATTGGAGAAGGAAATGGCAACCCACTCCAGTGTTCTTGCCTAGAGAATCCCAGGGACAGAGGAGCCTGGTAGGAGGCCGTCTATGGGGTCTCCCAGAGTCAGACATGACTGAAGTGACTTAGCAACAGCAGAAGCCTTTTTGGAGATAGTAATCTTAAAATACTAGGGGCAAACAGGATTTATAAAGATAACAAATAAACTGAGGAATGTAGCATGTGTTACAATGTAATTACAAGTTAGGTTTAGGACACATAAGAGGAAGTAGCTAATAGATATTAAAGCTGATTCTGAGAGAATCACTGAAGCAGGAACTCTGTTTGTAGGGCAACAATGATTTCTAGAGGCAGTAAATCTGGGTGGGGGAAACTGAAAATGTCAAACCTCTGACCTAATGCTTTTGTCAAAGTATAAAAGAAAACCTGAGCTTGAAATAAACATGTTGTCCTGTACCTCGAGTCAGAGGCTACATCATTCTTCACCAACACCAACTCATCCCTTCAGGCTGATTCCCTGGCTGCTAGAGCTGGACTCTGGCAGCTAGAAGAGAATGTAAAGGATGAGGTATGTTTGGCATGAGAGCATGTATGCATAAACAAGTGGTTGTGATATATTTCACTGGGAAAGACCTCAATGTATGTCTGTATAATTATGGGAGGAAATCCAGAAAAGAGAACTGTGGAAGAGAGAAATGGGATGAAGAAACTGAGATTTGAGCTCATGATAGAATTAAGCAGCTCAATCTAGAGGATAGAATTATGGACAGGAAAAAATTTACTGAGTTAAACCTCATGCTATGCTAGCTCTCCTTCCTTCAAAAATTTGCTTACCTGTAAACCACTCATGTGGTTTCAATTTCACTCATCTCATATGCTAGTAAAGTAATGCTCAAAATTCTCCAAGCCAGGCTTCAGCAATATGTGAACCATGAAATTCCTGATGTTCAAGCTGGTTTTAGAAAAGGAAGAGGAAATAGAGATCAAATTGCCAACATACGCTGGATCATGGAAAAAGCAAGAGAGTTCCAGAAAAATATCTATTTCTGCTTTATTGACTATGCCAAAGCCTTTGACTGTATGGATCACAATAAACTATGGAAAATTCTGAAAGAGATGGGAATACCAGACCACCTGACCTGCTTCTTGAGAAATTTGTATGCAGGTGAGGATGCAACAGTTAGAACTGGACATGGAACAACACACTGGTTCCAAATAGGAAAAGGAGTACGTCAAGGCTGTATATTGTCACCCTGTTTATTTAACTTATATGCAGAGTACATCATGAGAAATGCTGGACTGGAATAAGCACAAGCTGTAATCAAGATTGGCGGGAGAAATATCAATAACCTCAGATATACAGATGACACCACCCTTATGGCAGAAAGTGAAGAGGATCTAAAAAGCCTCTTGATGAAGGTGAAAGTGGAGAGTGAAAAACTTGGCTTAAAGCTCAACATTCAGAAAACGAAGATCATGGCATCCGGTCCCCTCACTTCATGGCAAATAGATGGGAAAAGAGTGTCAGACTTTATTTTGGGGGCTCCAAAATCACTGCAGATGGTAAATGCAGCCATGAAATTAAAAGACGGTTACTCCTTGGAAGGAATGTTATGATCAACCTAGATAGCATATTCAAATGCACAGACATTACTTTGCCAACAAAGTTTTGTCTAGTCAAGGCTATGGTTTTTCCTGTGGTCATGTATGGATGTGAGAGTTGGACTGTGAAGAAGGCTGAGCACCGAAGAATTAATGCTTTTGAAGTGTGGTGTTGGAGAAGACTCTTGAGAGTCCCTTGGACTGCAAGGAGATCCAACCAGTCCATTCTGAAGGAGATCAGCCCTGGGATTTCTTTGGAAGGAATGATGCTAAAGCTTAAACTCCAGTACTTTGTCCACCTCATGCAAAGAGTTGACTCATTGGAAAAGACTCTGATGCTAGGAGGGATTGGGGGCAGGAGGAGAAGGGGACGACAGAGGATGAGATGGCTGGATGGTATCACTGACTGGATGGACGTGAGTCTAAATGAACCGCGGGAGTTGGTGATGGACAGGGAGGCCTGGCGTGCTGTGATTCATGTGGTCACAAAGAGTCAGACACGACTAGGCGACTGAACTGAACTGAACTGAACTGAAACCACTCGTGTAGTAGATGAGACACCAAGCAAGAATTACAGCAAAAAGTAGTAGGAGACTAAAGGCATAGCAAAAATAACTACACATAAAACATTGATGAATATCACAGATACAACATGGAATTAAAATGTAAGAAATCCCAAATCAGGCATAACTAATCATTGTTGATAGAAATAAAAATCATCATCTTCACCAGGGGAATTGATGGCATCATAAAGGGATCATGAGATGTAATTCAGAAATGCTTAAAATATTCTATATTTTGATGCAGAGGGAATTACTTATGTATATCTTAAGCATCAAACCATCCACTTAAGACTTTTATTACTTTCTGCATATATGCCATATTGCAATTAAAAATGAAACAAAAAAGTACAGATCTTATAATTCCCTTGGATCGGTCAGGCTATGATCATTATTTGAATTAAGTGTAGCTAGAAACACTGGTTTATTCCCTTTCATTATATGCAAACAAACCACTAAAGCCTGAGCACCAGGAGAGCAGCAGGTTTGTCTGCTTTGTTCCTTGACATATTCCAGTTATTCAGCAGGCAGATTTAACAGGTATTATCAAATGATGAGTGTTTGCATCACTCAGTATTTTGGGCAAACAACTCTGCTGGTTAAACCCCCTTTTCACTCCGTATAGTGTGAATATGAATAACCCTGAAGAGGCTCAAGAATGAATTTTTTTCAAAAGTTCAAAGTTATCCATTATCAATCAAGTCTGTGAGTTTGGAGACACACATCAAAAAGAAATTCTAGCAGATACTTTAATCATGGTTATATAATTGGCACATTATTTACCCATTTTATTCAGTTCAGTTAATTGCTATCTAATATCAAAATTAGTATCTTCATCATTTGGGGTAATTTATCTATTGTTGTAATATATGTTTGCATGATCTTTGAACATCTAGTGTTGAGAGAGTCATTTCCTAGGCAGGCTGATAAGAATTCTAAGGGTCCCCAAGGAGAGAGGGGTCTGGAATTCTCAAGGAGGAAGAAAGGACATTTTTTTTTTTCCTCTACATTCCTTAGGATTATATAATAATAATGTATCCTGCCTGAGGACAGTCTCTGGATTAAACCTTTTGGCTAATTCTGTTATCTTAAAATGTGAATTATGAGACTATGTCTGGTGAGGTCTTTACAACTTCCAGACATTCTTTTGACTCATTGAAGAGTATATAACTCCATTGCTAACACTAGCAAGGGGGTACTCTTTCTCTCCCCTTCTGATGTCTATGTCAGAAGCTTTCTCTGTCTCCTTTATACTTTAATAAAACTTCATTACACAAAAGCTCTGAGTGATCAAGCCTCGTCTCTGGCCCTAGGTTGAATTCTTCTCCTCTGGAAGCCAAGGATTCTCGCATCTTTGCGTGATTCAACAACAACCTTTCAGTGTTATAAACTTTTTTCAAAAAGTGTATTATTTACATACTTCTTAAGATGGGAATACCAGACTACCTGATCTGCCTCTTGAGAAATTTCTTGAGAAATTTGTATGCAGGTCAGGAAGCAACAGTTAGAATTGGACATGGAACAACACACTGGTTCCAAATAGGAAAAGGAGTACGTCAAGGCTGTATATTATCATCCTGCTTATTTAACTTATATGCAGAGTACATCATGAGAAACGCTGGACTGGAAGAAGCACAAGCTGGAATCAAGATTGCTGGGAGAAACATCAATAACCTCAGATATGCAGATGACACCACCCTTATGGCAGAAAGTGAAGAGGAACTCAAAAGCCTCTTGATGAAAGTGAAAGTGGCGAGTGAAAAATTTGGCTTAAAGCTCAACATTCAGAAAACGAAGATCATGGCATCTGGTCCCCTCACTTCATGGCAAATAGATGGGGAAACAGTGTCAGACTTTATTTTTCTGGGATCCAAAATCACTGCAGATGGTGACTGCAGCCATGAAATTAAAAGACGCTTACTCCTTGGAAGGAAAGTTATGACCAACCTAGATATCATATTCAAAAGCAGAGACATTACTTTGCCAACAAAGGTCCGTCTAGTCAAGGCTATGGTTTTTCCTGTGATCATGTATGGATGTGAGAGTTGGACTGTGAAGAAGGCTGAGCACCAAAGAATTGATGCTTTTGAAGTGTGGTGTTGGAGAAGACTCTTGAGAGTCCCTTGGACTGCAAGGAGATCCAACCAGTCCATTCTGAAGGAGATCAGCCCTGGGATTTCTTTGGAAGGAATGATTCTAAAGCTGAAACTGCAGTACTTTGGCCACCTCATGTGAAGAGTTGACTCATTGGAAAAGACTCTGATGCTGGGAGGGATTGGGGGCAAGAGGAGACGGGGACGACAAAGGATGAGATGGCTGGATGGCATCACTGACTCGATGGACGTGAGTCTGGGTGAACTCCAGGAGTTGGTGATGGACAGGGAGGCCTGGCGTGCTGCAATTCATGGGGTCGCAAAGAGTCAGACATGACTGAGCAACTGAACTGAACTGAACAAAGGCTGGAGATTTTCAAGTTTGGGGCAATAAAAGAAGAAGAATAGAAGCAAGATGGGATTCCAAAAATTTCCCTGTTTCTAACTGTTCCACATAAAGCAGAAACTCCAGACTATAATCCATAATCTATGACAATGACTGGGGATAAGTCTATGGCTTTGACTTTTATATATATCTCTTATGAATTCCCTTAACTAGAGAGAGTTTCCCTGAAGTGTATACCCTGAAACACCCACCAGTATGACTGTGTCATATTATCCCAATAATGAGCTGTAGAAAGAATATGTCATAAAAATGTATAAGTCTATAGGTGGGATCAAACTGTACATAATAAGTGGGCAAAAAATGGGTAATCTTCACTCTCAAGTGTGCAGATGCACAAATCATGAGGATTAAATTTTCTCCAATAACAAATCAGTGACTGGGGGGAAGTAACATTGTCCAGACAATTAGGCAAAACTCATATGTTTTCCAGTTCATGTCCAACTCAGAACCTTTTTGTGTATGTACTTATCACATGTAGATATGTCTCTGAGATAGCCTCACAAAGTGCTAGTTTATGTATCACTTGAAAGTTTTCCTCCATCTTTTGAAAGTAAATGTAGGAATCCTCTGAAACTCATATTAAAAACCAATGCAATTTTAGATATAAAGGACACTGACCCTGAAACTTTAAATCCCCATTTCTCTTAGGGTTCCATTACCTGCTATATTGAGTTGATATATTTTATCTGAAATTTATTATGCTTTTCTGCATTCTGCAATGGGATTGAACTTAAAAGAACTATGAGCCTTCCAAAGTCTCATTTGGCAAGTGTTTAAACATGGAGAAATTCTAAATTATACTTGAATTTGACTTATTCTCTCTTGATTCATTTCACTAATTCATTTCACTTCCAGCAGGCGACCAAAACCCCTTACATACGGTACTGTTAGTCATGTTGCCAAATCTATGATTCAGTCAGTTCAGTAATTCAGTTATGTCCAACTCTTTGTGACCCCATGGACTGCAGCCCACCAGGCCTCCTTGTCCATCACCAACTCCCAGAGCTTGCTCAAACTCATGTCCATCGAGTCAGTGATGCCATCCAACCATTTCATCCTCTGTTGTTCCCTTCTGTTCCCACCTTCAATCTTTGCCAGCATCAGGGTCTTTTCCAATGAGTCAGTTCTTTGCATCAGGTGATCAAAGTATTGGAGTTTTAGCTTCAGCATCAGTACTTCCAATGAATATTCAAAACGAATTTCCTTGAGGATTGACTGGTTTGATCTCCTTGCAGTCGAAGGAACTCTCAAGAGTCTTCTCCAATACCACAGTGCAAAAGCCTCAATTCATCACTGCTCAGCTTTCTTTATAGTCCAACTCTCACTTTCATATTTGATTAATGGAAAAACCACAGCTTTGACTAGATGGACCTTTGTTGTCAAAGTAATCTCTCTACTTTTAAACATGCTGTCTAAGTTGATAATGCTCAAAATTCTCCAAGCCAGGCTTTAAAAATACGTGAACCATGAACTTCCAGATGTTCAAGATGGTTTTAGAAAAGGGAGAGGAACCAGAGATCATGTTGCCAACATCCCCTGGGTCATTGAAAAAGCAAGACAGTTCCAGAAAAACATCTATTTCTACTTTATTGACTATACCAAAATCTTTGACTTTGTGGATCACAACAGACTGTGGAAAATTCTGAAAGAGATGTCAATACCAGACCACCTGACTTGCCTTTTGAGAAACCTGTATGCAGGTCAGGAAGCAACAGTTAGAACTGGACATGGAAAAACAGACTGGTTCCAAATAGGGAAAGGAGTACAACAAGGTTGTATATATTGTCACCCTGCTTATTTAACTTATATGCGGATTACATCATGAGAAACACTGGACTGGAAGAAGCACAAGTTGGAATCAAGATTGCCAGGAGAAATACCAATAACCTCAGATATACAGATGACACCACACGTATGGAACAAAGTGAAGAACTAAAGAGCCTCTTGATGCAAATGAAAGAGGAGAATGAAAAGGCTGGCTTAAAGCCCAACATTTAGAAAACTAAGATCATGGCATCCAGTCCCATCACTTCATGGTACTCTTATCCAGTGGAAGATTTTATTTTGGGGGTCTCCAAAATCACTGCAGATGGTGACTGCAGCCATGAAATAAAAGATGCTTGCTTTTCAGAAGGAAAGTTATGACCAACTTAGACAGCATATTAAAAGCACAGACATTACTTTGTCCACAAAGGTCCATCTAGTCAAGGCTATGGTTTTTCCAGTAGTCATGTATTAATGTGAAACATAGGCTATAAAGAAAGCTGAGCACTGTAGAATTGATGCTTTTGAACTGTGGTGTTGGAGAAGACTCTTAGAGTCCCTTGGACTGCAAGGAGATCCGACCAGTTCATCCTAAGGGAGATCAGTCCTAAGTGTGCATTGGAAGGACTGATGTTGAAGCTGAAACTCCAATACTTTGGCCACCTGATGCAAAGAGCTGGCTTGTTTGAAAAGACCCTAATGCTGGGAAAGACTGAAGGCAGGAACAGAAGGGGACGACAGAGAATGAGATTGTTGGATAGCATCACCAACTCAATGGATGTGAGTTTGGGTGAACTTCGGGAGTTGGTGATGGACAGGGAGGCATGGTGTGCTGCAGTCCATAGAGTCACAAAGAGTTGGACATGACTGAGCAACTGAAATGAACTGAGGTTGGTCATACCTTTTCTTCCAAGGAACAAGTGTCTTTTAATTTCTTGGCTGCAGTCACCATTTGCAGTGATTTCATAAGCCCTTTTGTAGGTGGTTGCCATTAACTACACCGTAGAGCTCTCAGAACTTACACAAGACTGGGGAAACAGACTCTTGGAGGGCACAAAGAAAATCTTGAGTACACCAGGACCCAGGAGAAAAGAGCAGTGACCCCATAAGAGACTAACCCAGACATGCCCATGAGTATACAGGAGTTTCTGGCTGAGGTGTGGGTCAGCGGTGGCCTGCTACAGGGTCGGGAACACTGCATGCAGCTGTGTATGCATGGGACCTTTTGAAGGAGGTTTCCATAATCTTCATTACCTCCACCATAGTTTGGCCTCAGGAGAGAACAACAAGGAGGGAACACAGCACTGCCCATCAACAGAAAATTGGATTAAAGATTTACTGAGCATGGTCCTGCCTATCAGAACAAGGCCCAGGTTCCCCCTTCAGTCAGCCTCTCCCATCAGGAAGCTTCCATAGGTCTCATTCTTATCCATCAGAGGGCAGACAGAATGAAAAGCACAATCACATAAAACTAATCAAACTGATCACATGGATCACAACCTTGTCTAACTCTATGAAACTTTGATCCGTGCCATATAGGGCCACCCAAGACAGACGGGTCATGTTGGAGAGTTCTGATAAAGCATGGTCCACTGGAGAAAGGAAAGGCAAACCACTTCATTATTCTTGCCTTGAGAACCCCATAAACAGTATGAAAAGGCAAAAAGCTAGAAAACCTAAAGATGAACTCTCCGGGTCAGTAGGTGCCCAATATGCTACTGGAGATCAGTGGAGAAACGAAGAGAAAGAATGAAGAGACGGAGCCAAAGCAAAACCGAACCCAGCTGTGGTTGTGACTGGTGATCATATCACATCACATCGAAAGTGAAGTCCGATGCTGTAAAGAACAATATTTCATAGGAACCTGGAATGTCATGCCCATGAATCAAGGGCAATTGGAAGTGGTCAAACAGGAGATGGCAAGTTGAGCACCAACATTTTAGGAATCAGAGAACTAAAATGGACTGGAATGGGTGAATTTAACTCAGATGATTATTATATCTACTACTGTTGGCAAGAATCCTTTAGAAGAAATGGAGTATCCCTCATAGTCAACAAAGGAGTCCTAAATGCAGTTCTTGGATGCAATCTCAAAAACTACAGAATGATCTCTGTCCGTTTCCAAGACAAACCATTTAGTATCACAGTATTCCAAGTCTATGTCCCAACAAGTAATTTCATATTAGGATACCTTGAATTTTATGACTCTGATGTTCTTTAATTCAACATGTTAGGGACAGGCAATATTTTTTTACTATCTCAGTCCTGAACTTTATTTTTGCCTTTTTTAATCAATGCTACTTTGTATGCCTTAAGAAAAATATGAGTATCAGTTGCTCAAGTTTCCTTGGAGAGCTTGGGGGATAGTAAGAATTTTATCTCTCAAATATGTTCAATTAATTTCACAAGTAGAACAGTCTCTCCTGTAGAGTATTTTAAAGGTATGTTCTAGGTGTGCCATTCTTGTTCCTATCTGAATCTGTATCTCACACCAGGATAGTAGTCAGACTCATTTACATAATTAAAAACACTTTTAACTTGTGTCCTTCAGCAATAGTTTTTGTTATTGCAGATTTCTTCTTATACATTGTTTTTATTTTTCCTTTAAAAGTCCATCTTATTCAAAATTTGATTTTTCTGTTTGTAAAATTGTATAACTTAGTTCAGGTTTTCATACTCAAAATTCCAAAGCAGTATGCTATCTTTAGTAAGCATTTCTAATTTTCTTTACTATTTCCCATTTTCAATTACTTTCAGTGGCAAAGAAAGAACCACCAAGTATGAGTTGAAGCAAGAGTGGAAAGAGGGAAGGAGGAAAAGATACAATTGAAATAGAAAGATGTCCCTGCTCCAGTGAGTATCAATTGGCAGGACTTTTTGTATGGCATAATGGGTTCTGATAGTGTTGGTTTTAAAAGGACTTTTCTGCTGCAAGAAACATTGATATGCATATATCTTTTTGAATTATGGTTTTCTCCAAATATATGCCCAGCACTATTTATAGTAGCCTGGAGACAGAAACAACCTAAATGTCCACCAAAAGAGGAATGGATTAAGATGACATGGTACATATATACAATGGAATATTACTCAGCCATAAAAAATAATGAAATAATGTCATCTGCAATGACATAGATGAACTTAGAGATTGTCATACTGTGTGAAATAAGTCAGACTGAGAAAGACAAGTACCACATGGTTTAACTTACATATGGAATCTAAAAAAAAAAAAGTTACTAATGAACTTGTGTTCAAAACAGAATCACAAAAACAAACTTATGATTACCAAGGGGAAAAGGGAAAGGAGAGATAGATTAGAAAATTGGGATTGACATATGTACTTGTGCTCAGTTATGTCTGATGCTTTGTTACCTTATAGATTGTAGCCTGCCAGGCTCCTCTATTCATGTGGATTCTCCAGGCAAGAATACGGGAGTGGGTTGCCACACCATCCTCCAGGGGATCTTCGCAACCCAGGGATCTAACCCAGGTATCCTGCACTGCAGGCAGATTTTTTACCATCTGAGCCATCAGGAAAGTCTATGAATACTGGAGTGGGTAGTCTATCCCTTCTCCAAGGGAACTTCCCAAGCCAGGAGTCAAACCAGGGTCTCCTGCCTTGCAGGGCGACTCTTTATCAGCTGAGCTACCAGGGAAGCCTTGATATATACACACTACTATATATAAAATTGATAACTAATAAGAACATAATTATAGCACAGGTAATTCTACTCAGCACCCTGTAATGACTATATGGAAAAGAATCTTAAAGAGTGGATATATATATCACTGATTGATTTGTTGTACCCCTGAAATTAATACCCCATTGTAAATCAACTATATTCCAATGGAAATTGATTAAAAATAATAAATAAAATGACTTTTTAAGGTATGTAGACTTGTATGGGTTATGTGTTTCCAACTTACATATTTTAGATAACCTGAAAAGATTATCTCAAAGATATCTTTTATCTATCTGAAAAGATAAAATCTTATTACATGATCTACCTTTGTTAAACAATAAAAGTTTAATATTTGATTCTTATAATGTATGGATTTCAAAAAATAAAAACAAGCACTACTTAGTATAGAATATACATTTTTTTTTTCTGAAAGTATCAAAATTAGCTCATTGTACCAAAGGAAATCAATCACTGAGGCTTTGGAAAGGATAAAACACAAATCAGTAAATCAATGTCTGCATATAGAAATAACTTCAGTTGAAGATACGTGACCTCTTCAAAGTGCATGCTGAGCAATTACCCCATTAATGTGATAAATGTAGACAGTAATTTGTGATGATTTAAGCTTTGAAGTTCTATTTCCCTCTCAGATGTAGAGAGTTTGTTTTACTTTAATTATTTGGGTCATTGCTTTAATCCCCCATTTAACATTACTTGTAAAAAGACCTTCCCATTTCTAAAATGTGGCCTTTTTAATGAAGTTCTTTCTACTACAGACTTTAACCTTTAAGCTCCCCATGCTATGTCACTCTATGTAAATTACCATCTTAATAATGACATTTGGCATAACTCTGAAAAGAAGAGTAGCAAGAAAATAGAGAACTTGAGCTTTTGTCTCTTCAATTTTAAGTGTATATTATACTGTAACAAAATTTCCCTTGGACCTAAAAAAATATTCTTGGATATTTTTCTTTTATAATAATTTCTCTTTTCCTTTCTCTATCAACCCATTTCCTTTCCTCTCTTCTGTTATATTTTAGAGTACAGGGTTTAAAAAGATTAAATTATACACAAAATTTTGGACTTTTATTTGCACATATCTTAATATTACTTTCTGAGCAATGTTTTAATAATTACACATAGTACATGAATTGGTAATGTTTAAAATTTAAATGTACTTTTTGATTAAATATGTTTAAAATATGATGTTGAATTTTGTTATAAACTAAAACATCTGTATATATGCATTTTCCAGATTGAGAAAAAAGTTACAGTTTAGTAATTTAATGAAATGTGAGTTCCCTCTGAAAATAAAATTTTACTTTATATTAAGTTCTGTTTTATCATAGCATACCTATGTGCTATTATTCTTTAACCCTATTCAGTTCAAAAATTCCATCACAGAAATTTTTGTTGCTCTTTTTTTTAATTCTCTTATTGATAGCTGTGCATTTCTTGAGGACAATAATGCATTTAATTTTAATATAATTACCAATGATAAGTTGACAGAATTACATTGTCAAACTTAAACTGAATTTTAGTTTTAATTTAGCTAAATTGGATTCGCCAACCTATTGTGAGACAAAACAGCAGGATAGTTTTTTTTTTAAGTCATTAAGCAAGATTTTACAATGTCTAGGGTGATGTTTATACTTTTCAGAGTCCAAGTTGATAACTTTGGTTTATTTTTATGAAGGACTTAGGAATCTTCTGAAAGGAAATTCACTTTTAAGCAAAATAGAAGCAAAGAAATGTACATATGATATTTACACAAATTATGCATTCTCAAATATTGACATTTATACCCAAATATATTTCCTCTTGTCTACCCAGCCATTATTCCATGGTAAAATCCTCAAGCTAGTCATTACCAGTAATAACACCTTCCATAGTATCCAAGTGCCCTGAACTCCCGGCTGCACCCATGACTTTTTAGTACTCTGAAGTGAAGAAGAGAAGTCACTCAGTCGTGTTGACTCTTTGTGACCCCATGGACTTTAGCCCACCAGTCTCCTTGATCCATGGGATTTTCCATGCATGAATACTGGAATGGGTTGCCATTTCCTTCTCCAGGGGATCTTCCCAACCTACGGATCGAACCTGGGTCTCCCGCATTGTAGGCAGACGTTTTACCATCCTGTACTGTTTCAATACCAGAGGTTTTTCAATAAAAATGGAATCACACTGTGACACACAAAAGTGCCATAATTCTTAACTGTCTTCCTTCCCACTTGACTGAATGATGAACCATCTATTGTATTTAAGGAGAGGTGTTCTAGCATACTGGATCCAGTGTGTATTTGAATATTTAACCATATTAACTATGCAGTTGTTCCTTTGTACTTTTCATGATTGACTGTTTCATCTTTATTAAATTAGTTCTGTCAATGTACAAGCCAGTACATGAAAATAAGAAGCAAATCTTTCCAATGATCATGTATCTACCTCAACTATGACTTATTTCTCTGCTCATCTTTACAGCTATAGTATTTTTATTCTTTTTCAAATCCATACTAAACAGGCTTTTATTGCCACCATTCCTCTGAAGCAGTTCTGAACCTCTAAATGTTGGATCTAATTGTCATATCTCAGACATAATATTACTTAGTCTGTGAGCAACATTTGAAACAATTGATTCTCCAAGTTAAGAGAATTATTGTTGTTCAGTCGCTCAGTCATGTCCGCCTCTTTGTGACTTCATGGACTGTAACACACCAGGCATCTATGTCCTTCACTATCTCCTCAACTTTACTAAAACTCATGTCCATTGAGTCGATGATACCATTCAACCATCTCATCCCTGTTGGCTCCTTTTTCTCCTGCCCTCATGTTTCCCCAAATTAGGTCTTTTCTAATGAATTGGCTCTTTGCATCAGGTGGCCAAAGTATTGGGGCTTCAACTTCAGCATCAGTCCTTCCAACAAATATTCAGGGTTGATTTCCTCTTAAGCTAAGAGAACACAGACATTTTGAACAAGATGACTGTATTCAAAGTCCACTTGTGGTACAAGATATTCCTATTCAATTTTTCCTTATTTGTAACAAGATATATTTTCCAAATTACCTTTCCAAGTCCTCTTATGGCATGAGATCTAATTGTGGTTCTACAGAACAAGATAACCCTGCTGACAAACTGTATTAAACCTCTCCAAAGAGAGTAAATAAGACCCATTTAATTACAATGAAGTGTAATCTTGTAAAGAAATCCTTCATTAATTCCTCATAACCATTGTGTCAGAAACTGCTGAGTATTTCTTGGTCACTTGCTATTCATGAGGAGATACGATAAATTTTTTTCTCTGCTTTGCTCTGCAATTAGTTCTGTACCAGATGATTGCATTCTGGTTAGTATTATGTAGGAAGAAGTATAGCTGACCCTTGAATAACACAGGCCTCAGCTGTGTGGGTCCAAATGTAAACTGATTTTTTTTTTCAATATATACATATGTTACTACATTATCTGGAGGTTGGTTGAATCTGTGCATGTGGAATGGAAAATGCAGAAAGCTAACTATAAGACTTAAATATTTTAAATATTTTCATCTATGGCAGTTGGGGGGTGGGATCAGGGAACAAATCCTGCTGGCGCTATCAAGGGATGGCTGTATATGGAACCCTTCCGAGCTGGGCATAAAGATGCCTATGTGCTATTCTGTTGTTTCACTTTCTATGAAGGCTACATAGGCCATGTGTCTAAGATAATGGCATCACAGAATGACAGGAGACAAGAACACAGTGTCATTTCTTAGAGAGTAATGCAACATGTATTGAACTGTGATTTAAAATATAAATATTGTATGACAGAGATTTGAGAGTTAATTCAGTAGGCAAATATAAATGCATATAAAATGTTAGACTTTTCTCCCATGTTGACACTCACATATCTATCATCTGAAATTCTGCTCTTGGGTTCCTGAATAGCATCTGAAAATTGAAATAGCCAAAACCTAATTCTTGATTTTCATTTTTTTCCCTAACAAACTGATTTTTCCCGAAGTGTTCTCTCATTTTATGTGCAGTTTAGGCCAACAATCTTGAGTGAGCCTTGACTCTTCTCTTGTGCTTGCATACTGCTGCTGCTGCTGCTGCTAAATCGCTTCAGTCGTGTCCGACTCTGTGCAACCCCATAGACGGAACCCCACTAGGCTCCCCTGTCCCTGGGATTCTCCAGGCAAGAACACTGGAGTGGGTTGCCATTTCCTTCTCCAATGCATGAAAGTGAAGTGAAAGGGAAGTCGCTCAGTCCTGTTCGACTCCTAGCGATCCCATCGACTGCAGCCTACCAGTCTCCTCCATCCATGGGATTTTCAAGGCAACGGTACTGGAGTGGGGTGTCATTGCCTTCTCCGTGCTTGCATACTATTATCTAGCAAAATCCGTGTCTTTGGGCTAAAATTTACAATATTTATAATCTCTATCCAAATACATTTCTTTTCCATTGTTAACACCCTAACCGTATTACCTCATACCTAGAACATTGCATTGACCTTCTAACTAATCTTTATTTTGAATGCATCATACTTCTGACTGGATCTATACAATGAATTTTTATCTTTTCCAAACTAGCTAAGCCAAGACTTAAAGGTCTATGCTGGATGTAGCCCTGAACTCATAAGGAAAATTTGGGAGGAGTTCTAGAAAAAGATTTTTGACCTGGCAATCAGTACCTACTTGTATCAGGTGCTAGAAACTGGCTTGAGAAAGGTAGCCAGGATTAGGCAGCATGCATTCTTTTGCTCTTTGAGATGCTGTATGAATGTGAGTTTCTCCTTGTTTCTGAATAGAAAGCCCCTACAGACATATGATAAAGAATATTGAAGATTCTAGTGCACACTCTTAAATAACCCTATTTGTAACAATTTAGTGACATTCCATGCATTGTCCATGATACTAAGGAGCATGATTAATTATGGCAGAGGCTGCAAACATATCAGTTATCATGAAGCAAGGATATTTTGGAGATACATGGCCAAGAAGAGAATTAGTGTAAATCCTTGCATGTGAGGCTATAATTATAAAAATATATTAAAATTAAAAAGTGATATATTTTTTAAGATACTTTTTTCAGCTAATCAGTGAGATAAACTGAAAGGTCTAGGACTAATGATAAGAAAAGCACAGTATACTGGAGGAATCCAGATAAGAAATAATGAGGATTCAAATCTCTATATAGCAGTGTGGTTGTAGATGAGGTGAGTGATAATAATGAAAGAAAATTTTAATAATTTTGTGATTTTGGAAAAGATTGGACATAAAAAGGAAGGAGCTACAATGTATAACAATACAAGCTTTTAGAACTTTAGTGACTTGTGTAATCATTATCTGATATAAAGTTTGTAAAAAGTAAAGTAGTTTCCCACTTACATATTACCAAGGATCATTTTAACTTTGATTGCAAAAATCAAGTTGAAAGTTTCATTGCTGCTCATAATATAAATTTAAGCTGTGGCAAGTGGAAGTTGATAATATATATATAGTCTGAAAGATATTTTACCCCTTACAATAGATTTTGCTCTTATTGTTCTAACCACATGAATGAACAGCTTACTGTACCAAAAAAAGAAAAATACAATATTGAAAGAAACATCATCGGGTCCATGATGCTAATAAGAATTGGATGGCTGTTTTATCTATAGCTTTTAAGTAAAAATCTAATATCTTTTAATCTACAGTTAAGTGCAATTCACAGGTATAATTGACCATAGTGATATAATAACTGATTTGGCGCCTTCACACAGACATGCACACACACAGCTCAGAAAGTATTTAGCCTTACACCTGGAAATTACATGTAGAAGATGTAATTCAGGCTTATGTCATATAGCTAGGAAACACTGTGAAATTAAAAAAAAAAGTTTTAAATGTAAGATACAATTATAGAAAAATACTGAAATTGATTCATTAGTTAGCTCCTGCTTAATCCTGTCAACTGGCTATAGGGTCTCATTACTTCTCTCAGGCTATAATCACTTTATTTAAAAGGTTGGGAAATCCCCTGGCAATGTCAATAACCTCAGAAATGCAGATGACATCACACTTATGGCAGAAAGCGAAGAATTAAAGAGCCTCTTGATGAAAGTGAAAGAGGAGAGTGAAAAAGTTGGCTTAAAACTCAACATTCAGAAAACTAAGATCATGGCATCTGATCCCATCACTTCATGGCACATAGATGGGGAAACAGTAGAAACAGTAAGAGACTTTATTTATTTATTTATTTATTTTTGGCTTAAAAATCACTGCAGGTGGTGACCACAGCCATGAAATTAAATTATGCTTGTTCCTTGGAAGAAAAGCTATGACCAACCTAGACAGCATATTTAAAAACAGAGACATTCCTTTGCCAACAAAGGTCCATCTAGTCAAAGCCATGGTTTTTCCGGTAGTCCTGTATGGATATGAGAGTTGGACTATAAAGAAAGCTGAGCACCAAAGAATTGATGCTTTTGAACTGTGGTGTTGGAGAAGACTCTTGAGAGTCCCTTGGAATTCAAGGAGATCCAATCAGTCCATCCTAAAGGAAATAAGTCCTGAATATTCATTGAAAGGACTGATGTTGAAGCTGAAACTCCAACATTTTGGCCAGCTGATGCGAAGAACGACTCATTGGAAAAGACCCTGATGCTGGGAAAGGTTGAAGGCAGGAGGAGAAGGGGATGACAGAGGATGAAATGGTTGGATGGCATCACAGACTTCATGGACATGAGTTTGAGCAAGCTCCTGGAGTTAATGATGGACAGGGAAGCCTGGTGTGCTGCAGTCCATGGAGTAGCAAAAAGTCGGACATGCCTGAGCAACTGAACTGAACTGGAAGTCCAGTGGTTAGGACACTGCAGTTTCAGTGCTGAAGACCTGGTCTGGATAATATCTTGCAAGATGCATGCTGTGCCAAAAAATAAATAATTTAATTTAAAAAATAAGAACCTTTGAGACTTCCCTTGTATTCTTGTAATTAAAACTCTGTGCTTCCAATTCAGGTAGCAAAGATTCAGTCCCTGGTTGGAAAACTAATATCCCACATGTGACACCACACTAATAAATCGATCAATTAATAAAATAAAATAATTTAAAATAAAAATATATTAAGACAAAATTAATTTAATTACTTTTGGGAAATATATCTGCTGGAAGAATCAGAATTAAACATAAACCTCATAAGAGTGGATCTGGTACACTACACTCTGTCTTTGTACTGCAAAAAAGTAATAAAAGTAATAGAAATATTCTACTAATGCAAGTAATAGTTATGTAATTTTTTTTAATTTTTTTCGTTGAACTTTCTTATTTTTTTTTAATATAAATTTATTTATTTTAATTGGAGGTTGGAGATCCAACCAGTCCATTCTGAAGGAGATCAGCCCTGGGATTTCTTTGGAAGGAATGATGCTAAAGCTGAAACTCCAGTACTTTGGCCACCTCATGCGAAGAGTTGACTCATTGGAAAAGACTCTGATGCTGGGAAGGATTGAGGGCAGGAGGAGAAGGGGACGACAGAGGATGAGATGGCTGGATGGCATCACTGACTCGATGGACGTGAGTCTGAGTGAACTCCGGGAGTTGGTGATGGACAGGGAGCCCTGGCGTGCTGTGATTCATGGGGTTGCAAAGAGTCGGACACTACTGAGCGACTTAACTGAACTGAATTATTTACAATATTGTATTGGTTTTTCCATACATCAACATGAATCCACCACGGGTGTACATGTGTTCCCCATCTTGAACCCCCCTCCCACCTCCCTCCCCATACCATCCCTGTGGGTCATCCCAGTGCATCAGCCCCAAGCATCTTGGATCATGCATCAAACCTGGTCTGGCAATTCATTTCACATATGATAGTAATAGTTATGTAAAATTTAATAAGCAAAAACCTCAAATAGATTTGGAAGGCCAGAAGGAAGAGCTATCGAACACTTTAGCAGTAACACAACCCAACAGGAAGAAGGAAGACTCCTTTTCTTTTCTGGCAAGGAATCAGCTAATCAAAAGTCATGCTTATTTACTTTGCCCTCTCACTTTACTCCCCTCCTCTAGAAAAGGCCTCTCCTTCCCTGTTGAGCCAGGGCTTACTTGTGGCTCCCCATGTTGGCAAATCTCTCCTGATTCTGACCTATTTTTGCTGGATAAATATCTGACATTCCAATTTTTAGGTCAATAGGTATTAGTATTATAAACTGTCTAAATGCCAAGTACTCTTCATCACATTATGTTTATTATACAGCAATTCTCAGAATATCCTTTGGTGGCATTTTTTATATGAGGAATGGAATTTGTAATAACTTTAAGGACATATAGTTTATCAGTGGTGGAGCTAGATTTCAAACTCAATTATAATATATTGGCTTCTTTTATTTGGAATATTCCTAATATTTTATTGTTAGAAATAATTTATGACTTTGTGACATGTGGTATTAATAATTTTAATATTAACTTGCAAACTATTTCTCACAGACTATGTATGGCTATTTAATTGCTCTTTCAGACTTGTAAAGCAAGTGGGAATCCTGCCTCTTGTGATGTGGCTGACATAATTCTGATATCGAGTTTTATTTCATCTACTACAGTGAAGCCCAGACCTACTTCCAGAAATTCTATTTCAGTTTGCTTGGAGTGAGACTTACACATCCAAGGGTGTGTGTATATGTGTGTGTGTGTATATTGTATTTTTTAAATTTTTTAAAATACATTTTTAAAACATATTAAAAAAATTCTAGTTAGTTAATCAAGATTGCCGGGAGAAATATCAATAACCTCAGATATGCAGATGACACCACCCTTATGGCAGAAAGTGAACAGGAACTAAACAGCCTCTTGATGAAAGTGAAAGAGGAGAGTGAAAAATTTGGCTTAAAGCTCAACATTCAGAAAACTAAGATCATGGCATCCAGTCCCATCACTTCATGGCAAATAGATGGGGAAACAGTGGAAGATTTTATTTTTCTGGGCTCCAAAATCACTGCAGATGGTGATTGCAGCCATGAAATTAAAAGATGCTTACTCCTTGGAAGGAAAGTTATGACCAACCTAGACAGCATATTAAAAAGCAGAGACATTACTTTGTCAACAAAGGTCTGTCTAGTCAAGGCTGTGGTTTTTCCAGTAGTCATGTATGGATGTGAGAGTTTGACTATAAAGAAAGCTGAGCACTGAAGAATTGATGCTTTTGAACTGTGGTGTTGGAGAAGACTCTTGAGAATCCCTTGGACTGCAAGGAGATCCAACCAGTCCATCCTAAAGGAGATCAGTCCTGGGTGTTCATTGGAAGGACTGATGCTGAAGCTGAAACTCCAATACTTTGGCCACCTGATGCAAAGAGCTGACTCATTTGAAAAGACCCTGATGCTGGGAAAGATTGAGGGCAGGAAGAGAAGGGGACAACAGAAGATTAGATGGTTGGATGGTATCACCGATGCGGTGGTCATGAGTTTGGGTGAATTTTGGTAGTTGGTGATGGGCAGGGAGGCCTGGCGTGCTGTGATTCATGGGGTTGCAAACAGTTGGACATGCCTGAGTGACTGAAGTGAGCTGAATTATGTACTTAATAATATTATGTATGTGCTAAGTGTTCAGTAGTCTCCTATGCATTGTGATACCATGGACTGTCGCCTGCCAGACTCCTCTGTCCATGTAATTTTCCAGGCAAGAATACTGGAGTGAGTTGCCATTTCCCATGTCAGAGGATCTTCCCAACCCAGAAATCTATGCACATTTCTTGCATATTATATATCATATTAAATTATGTGTAACATATATATAAGTTGCATGTAACATACAGTAGACAGTTATAATATAGTTTAATTGTTTAATTATAGCTTTAATATATAGTTAAATTACCAAATATTAACAAAAATTGGGAGTCTCTGATTTAGAGAACTTTTACTATTTTTTAAACTCCTTTTACTCTGGTAACAAGGTAAAGATGATTAATAATTAAGTAACATAAATATCAGGGAGTTATATTGATGATTTGTATTTAGACATATTTATATTGACAAAAACTATCATTTGTCTTTCCAAAATGGTTGTATATATTTACAGTTCAACCAGCCATATATGAGACCATTGTTCTATATCCTTACAAAAAATAGGTAATTTTCAGTTTTTCAAATATTGTATATCTTGTTGGGTGTAGTGAAATCTTACTGAAATTTAACTAAAATTTCCCTTAAGATTAAAGGTAATGGGTAGACTTTTATGTGCTTATATTTCTACATACTTAGTAATATGTCTCTTCAAAGCATTTGCCTATATTTGAGTTGTTTGTCTACTTATTGCTGGATCATGAGTTTGTTTCCAATTTATGATAGCAATTTTTTGTTTTTGTTTTTGTTTTTTTCAATTGTCTTTTTTACTTTTTTTAATTTATTTTTTATTGTTTTAAATTTTATTTTATTTTTAAACCTGAAACACTGTATTAGTTTTGCCAAACATCAAAACGAATCCACCACAGGTATACATGTGTTCCCCATCCTGAACCCTCCTCCCTCCTCCCTCCCCACACCATCCCTCTGGGTCGTCCCAGTGCACCAGCCCCAAGCATCCAGTATCGTGCATTGAACCTGGACTGGCAACTCGTTTCATACAATTATTTGTAACACATACATAGTTATTCTCTCTACAGCAAAATGCAGGTATGTTTATTATTTATCATACACTAATATGGCTTTCCTGGTGGCTCAATCAGTAAAGAATCTGTCTGCAATGCTGGAAAACTGGTTTGATTCCTGGGTTGGAATGATACCCTGGAGAAAGGAATGGCTACCCTCTCCAGTATTCTACCCTGCAAAATTCAATAATATAGTCATTCCTCAAGAGAAAAGGGATAGCATGTTTAGTGCCCATTTTAAAAGATTCGAAATCTGTAAGCTCAGTGTTCCCTCTCCTGTAATGCTATTGAGTGTGGTTGCTGGTAATCATCTGATCCACTTTCTATTGCTCTGTGGGAATTCTGGACTCGGGGTGTAGGTTAAATTAATGCTGATATTCTGCCTACTGCTATTTCCATGAGGAATAAACTTCTCTTTATTTCTAACTCAGGAATTTTCCTGTCAACTGCCAGGACCCATAAAC
Organism: Bubalus kerabau; assembly: GCF_029407905.1. Classification (NCBI taxonomy): domain Eukaryota; kingdom Metazoa; phylum Chordata; class Mammalia; order Artiodactyla; family Bovidae; genus Bubalus; species Bubalus kerabau. Next base: position 60,583,674 of record NC_073625.1, read on the forward strand.
TGTGGCAGCCTAACTTGTTAACTTGCAAGTAGCTTAAAATTTCAGGCCTTACACAATTCTGCACTATGACTTCATCTGGTGGGCAGCTGTTTATGATATATTTATATTTATATATCTCCATCAATGCACTCTTATAGTCTCATAGTGATTTCCAAAGCGATTTTATATGAGAAAACAAATAAGCAAGCATACCTCAGTCTTGGTTTTTAAAACATTCTGGTACCAATTGACAAGGCCTGTCCTGCATTATTTACCCTGTACTTAGGTGGTTATGTAAGAAAATTGGGGGAAAATTCTCCCAGTGATTAGAATGTCAAAAATGAATCTTATGTTTATCTTTCTTTATATGTCCAGGGATGAAATATGCACTGATTTGTATACAGTAAACCATGGCTTGATATATGATCATGGAGTTGTTGACTTGGAGATCTGTTACAGGTTTATATTCATTGCAAAACAGGTATTTAAAACATATTTTGTGTACTATTTTAATGTACACCAAATTTCACCATCATAATGGATCATCTTGATAATTAGGGATATCATGTAGCTAGTTGTTTATATTATTGCTAGTTTGCTTTCTCAGCCATACCGTACTTGTTCATTGTCATAACTAGCTATGACATATTCCTGAGTACTACTTCTGTCAGTGGTAGAGATCAATGCTGAGTTACCAATATGCTACTTTTCCATAAGAGAACAAGCTAGCTACCTGGCAGCAAATTGATTATGTTGAGGTCTTATTTTACCAAAATTAATGGAGAAAATATGTTTTCTTTACTAGATAAGTGAATTAATCTTAATATTGATTTACCTCTTGTGCTTCTGATGCTTCTCTTCATGTTACCATATGTGGATTTAGTTACTATGTTGTTCACTTCCCTGCTACCTCACAAGACATTGCTTTTGACAAGTGAATAGTTGTAAAACAAAGAAGGCAATGAGCAACACCTCAAAGAAGTTTGTGGTCTTACTACACATGTAATATTTAGAAAGATTTGTAACAGAATATTGAAATATCAGTTACAGTGCCATCTAGGTAATGATAGCTTACATGTTTAAGTACTCATCTATAAAAGCATATCATGCACTTGAAATTGGACATAGTACTTTATTGCAAACCAGAACTCAAATATAAGAACCAAGAAATGCAAGGCAGAATAAATACTCTCTCACTACTACCTTCCCCAATGTCTCAGTGGGTAAAGAATCTTCCTGCAGTGCAGGAGACACAGGAGATGTGGGTTCAATCCCTGGGTTAGGAACATCCCCTGAAGAAGGAAATGGAAGCCCACTCCACTATTCATGCCTGGAAAATCTCATGAACAGAGGAGCCAGGTGGGCTACAGTCCATGGGGCTGCAAAGAGTTGATCACAACTGAGTGACTAAAACTTTCACTACTACCTTAATTACATTCTCAGTTATCCTTAATTCTTATTTTCCCAATTTTACCCACCTGTGATTTAGAGGTATTTTTTTCTCCAAGGTATTGTTTCTGTGTTTCTACCATGGAAAACAGTAATACTTCCACTTAACTAGAGTTTAGTCAGAGAAGGCAATGGCATCCCACTCCAGTACTTTTGCCTGGAAAATCCCATGGATGGAGGAGCCTGGTAGGCTGCAGTTCATGAGGTCGCTAGAGTCGGACATGACTGAGTGACTTCACTTTCATTTTTCACTTTCATGCATTGGAGAAGGAAATGGCAACCCACTCCAGTGTTCTAGTCTGGAGAATCCCAGGGACAGGGGAGCCTAGTGGGGTTCCATCTATGGGGTTGCACAGAGTCGGACACGACTGAACTGACTTAGCAGTAGCAGAGTTTAATACTATCTCCTTTCCATTTTGATTTCTTCATGCAAACTGGCCATTGCAGATTCTGAAACATCCACCACTGAAACACCATCAGTGACTATTGTAACTGATATTTATTATCATAATCAAGAAGAAATGAGAGTGCTATAGGGTAAGGGTTTTCTAATTGAAAGTCAGAAATTTCTCTAGGGCACCCAGATATGGCTCCAGTGATGATGAATTTTGTTCCTTCCTTATTGTGGAAAAGGGTGACCATCTGCTCATTTGTATAATATTTACACCATGCAGTGTGGAAACATGTTTTTGGTTATTATTGTTTCTGTAATTTGTATAGAAGGGTGTATTTGAAAGCTGATCATCCTAAGGGACAGATTGTGCAGGATGTTTTCCTTTTGTTATTGAAAACTACCATTGCCAATCTAATATCTTGCTGTGTAGCAGAGGCTGGAAACCTAGCAACTACATTTACCAGACTCCCTTGACTGCAGGTTTCCAAATTAAAAGCACATATGTGAAGTTTAGAAATTAAAGGAAAAACATAAGCTATTATTCTACACCTGCAAAAAGGGCTAACTGCTTGGGAAGATGAAATAAATGATTTTTTGCCGTGGCTTCTAGGACATGTATAATGAATCACCTTATATGATTCAGGCAGCTGGACCACTGGAGGTAGCTTCCTATGACTTCTACACCAACAGGTTTCCTCCATTGGGTCCTCATGATATTTGTTCCCCATTCTGTTGCCCATTGCAATGGTTTTGATGGCAGCATATTTCTTCTATAAAATTCATTTAATAAAATACCTACAGTATTTTCTGTTCTCATAAGAAAACCTTGATTTACATGACAATTTCCATCTATTTTAGGAAATCAACAGTTCCTTTTTGAGTTTTACATGAGTTCTTTTTACTTTTTATTTTTTTTTTAATTTTATTTTATTTTTAAACTTTACATAATTGTATTAGTTTTGCCAAATATCAAAATGAATCCGCCACAGGTATACATGTGTTCCCCATCCTGAACCCTCCTCCCTCCTCCCTCCCCATTCCATCCCTCTGGGTCGTCCCAGTGCACCAGCCCCAAGCATCCAGTATCGTGCATCGAACCTGGACTGGCAACTCGTTTCATACATGATATTTTACATGTTTCAATGCCATTCTCCCAAATCTTCCCGCCCTCTCCCTCTCTCACAGAGTCCATAAGACTATTCTATACATCAGTGTCTCTTTTGCTGTCTCGTACACAGGGTTATTGTTACCCTCTTTCTAAATTCCATATATATGCGTTAGTATACTGTATTGGTGTTTTTCTTTCTGGCTTACTTCACTCTGTAAAATAGGCTCCAGTTTCATCCACCTCATTAGAACTGATTCAAATGTATTCTTTTTAATGGCTGAGTAATACTCCATTGTGTATATGTACCACTGCTTTCTTATCCATTCATCTGCTGATTGACATCTAGGTTGCTTCCATGTCCTGGCTATTATAAACAGTGCTGCGATGAACATTGGGTTACACGTGTCTCTTTCCTTTCTGGTTTCCTCAGTGTGTATGCCCAGCAGTGGGATTGCTGGATCGTAAGGCAGGTCTATTTCCAGTTTTTTAAGGAATCTCCACACTGTTCTCCATAGTGGCTGTACTAGTTTGCATTCCCACCAACAGTGTAAGAGGGTTCCCTTTTCTCCACACCCTCTCCAGCATTTACTTGTAGACTTTTGGATCGCAGCCATTCTGACTGGTGTGAAATGGTACCTCATAGTGGTTTTGATTTGCATTTCTCTGATAATGAGTGATGTTGAGCATCTTTTCATGTGCTTGTTAGCCATCTGTATGTCTTCTTTGGAGAACTGTCGATTTAGTTCTTTGGCCCATTTTTTGATTGGGCCATTTATTTTTCTGGAGTTGAGCTGTAGGAGTTGCTTGTATATTCTCGACATTAGTTGTTTGTCAGTTGCTTCATTTGCTATTATCTTCTCCCATTCTGAAGGCTGTCTTTTCACCTTGCTAATAGTTTCCTTTAATGTGCAGAAGCTTTTAAGGTTAATTAGGTCCCATTTGTTTATTTTTGCTTTTATTTCCAATATTCTGGGAGGTGGGTCATAGAGGATCCTGCTGTGATGTATGTCAGAGAGTGTTTTGCCTATGTTCTCCTCTAGGAGTTTTATAGTTTCTGGTCTTACATTGAGATCTTTAATCCATTTTGAGTTTCTTTTTGTGTATGGTGTTAGAAAGTGCTCTAGTTTCATTCTTTCACAAGTGGTGGACCAGATTTCCCAGCACCACTTGTTAAAGAGATTGTCTTTAATCCATTGTATATTCTTGCCTCCTTTGTCAAAGATAAGGTTTCCATATGTGCGTGGATTTATCTCTGGGCTTTCTGTTTTGTTCCATTGATCTATATTTCTGTCTTTGTGCCAGTACCATACTGTCTTGATAACTGTGGCTTTGTAGTAGAGCCTGAAGTCAGGTAGGTTGATTCCTCCAGTTCCATTCTTCTTTCTCAAGATTGCTTTGGCTATTCAAGGTTTTTTTGTATTTCCATACAAATTGTGAAATTATTTGTTCTAGCTCTGTGAAGAATACCGTTGGTAGCTTGATAGGAATTGCATTGAATCTATAGATTGCTTTGGGTAGTATACTCATTTTCACTATATTGATTCTTCCAATCCAAGAACATGGTATATTTCTCCATCTGTTAGTGTCCTCTTTGATTTCTTTCACCAGTGTTTTATAGTTTTCTATATATAGGTCTTTAGTTTCTTTAGGTAGATATATTCCTAAGTATTTTATTCTTTTCGTTGCAATGGTGAATGGAATTGTTTCCTTAATTTCTCTTTCTGTTTTCTCATTATTAGTGTATAGGAATGCAAGTGATTTCTGTGTGTTGATTTTATATCCTGCAACTTTACTATAGTCATTAATTAGTTCTAGTAATTTTCTGGTGGAGTCTTTAGGGTTTTCTATGTAGAGGATCATGTCATCTGCAAACAGTGAGAGCTTTACTTCTTCTTTTCCAATTTGGATTCCTTTTATTTCTTTTTCTGCTCTGATTACTGTGGCCAAAACTTCCAAAACTTTGTTGAATAGTAATGGTGAAAGTGGGCACCCTTGTCTTGTTCCTGACTTTAGAGGAAATGCTTTCTATTTTTCACCATTCAGGATAATGTTTGCTGTGGGTTTGTCATATATAGCTTTGATTATGTTGAGGTATGTTCCTTCTATTCCTGCTTTCTGGAGAGTTTTTATCATAAATGGATGTTGAATTTTGTCAAAGGCTTTCTCTGCATCTGTTGAGATAATCATATGGTTTTTATTTTTCAATTTGTTAATGTGGTGTATTACATTGGTTGATTTGCGGATATTGAAGAATCCTTGCATCCCTGGGAAAAAGCCCACTTGGTCATGGTGTATGATCTTTTTATTGTGTTGTTGGATTCTGATTGCTAGAATTTTGTTAAGGATGTTTGCATCTATGTTCATCAGTGATATTGGCCTGTAGTTTTCTTTTTTTGTGGCATCTTTGTCAGGTTTTGGTATTAGGGTGATGGTGGCCTCATAGAATGAGTTTGGAAGTTTACCATCCTCTGCAATTTTCTGGAAGAGTTTGAGCAGGATAGGTGTTAGCTCTTCTCTAAATTTTTGGTAGAATTCAGCTGTGAAGCCGTCTGGACCTGGGCTTTTGTTTGCTGGAAGATTTTTGATTACAGTTTCAATTTCCGTGCTTGTGATGGGTCTGTTAAGATTTTCTATTTCTTCCTGATCAAGTTTTGGAAAGTTGTACTTTTCTAAGAATTTGTCCATTTCTTCCACGTTGTCCATTTTATTGGCATATAATTGTTGGTAGTACTCTCTTATGATCCTTTGTATTTCTGTGTTGTCTGTTGTGATCTCTCCATTTTCATTTCTAATTTTATTGATTTGATTTTTCTCCCTTTGTTTCTTGATGAGTCTGGCTAATGGTTTGTCAATTTTATTTATCCTTTCAAAAAACCAGCTTTTGGTTTTGTTGATTTTTGCTATGATCTCTTTTGTTTCTTTTGCCTTTATTTCTGCTCTAATTTTTAAGATTTCTTTCCTTCTACTAACCCTGGGGTTCTTCATTTCTTCCTTTTCTAGTTGCCTTAGGTGTAGAGTTAGGTTATTTATTTGACTTTTTCTTGTTTCTTGAGGTGTGCCTGTATTGCTATGAACTTTCCCCTTAGGACTGATTTTACCATCTCCCGCAGGTTTTGGGTTGTTGTGTTTTCATTTTCATTCGTTTCTATGTTAATTTTGATTTCTTTTTTGATTTCTTCTGTGATTTGTTGGTTATTCAGCAGCGTGTTGTTAAGCCTCCAAATGTTGGAATTTTTAATAGTTTTTCTCTTGTAATTGAGATCTAATCTTACTGCATTGTGGTCAGAAAAGATGCTTGGAATGATTTCTATTTTTTTGAATTTACCAAGGTTAGATTTATGGCCCAGGATGTGATTTATCCTGGAGAAGGTTCAATGTGCACTTGAGAAAAAGGTGAAATTCATTGTTTTGGGATGAAATGTCCTATAGGTATCAATTAAGTCTAACTGGTCTATTGTATCGTTTAAAGTTTGTGTTTCCTTGTTAATTTTCTGTTTAGTTGATCTATCCATAGGTGTGAGTGGGGTATTAAAGTCTCCCACTATTGCTGTGTTATTGTTAATTTCTGCTTTCATACTTGTTAGCATTTGTCTTACATACTGCGGTGCTCCCGTGTTGGGTGCATATATATTTATAATTGTTATATCTTCTTCTTGGATTGATCCTTTGATCATTATGTAGTGACCATCTTTGTCTCTTTTCACAGTTTTAAAGTCTTTTTATCTGATATGAGTATTGCTACTCCTGCTTTCTTTTGGTCTCTATTTGCATGGAAAATCTTTTTCCAGCCCTTCACTTTCAGCCTGTATGTGTCCCCTGTTTTGAGGTGGGTCTCTTGTAGACAACATATGTAGGGGTCTTGTTTTTGTATCCATTCAGCCAGTCTTTGTCTTTTGGTTGGGGCATTCAACCCATTTACGTTTAAGGTAATTACTGATAAGTATGACCCCGTTGCCATTTAATTTATTGTTTTGGGTTCGAATTTATACACTGTTTTTGTGTTTCCTGTCTAGAGAATATCCTTTAGTATTTGTTGGAGAGCTGGTTTGGTGGTGCTGAATTCTCTCAGCTTTTGCTTGTCTGAAAAGCTTTTGATTTTTCCTTCATACTTGAATGAGATCCTTGCTGGGTACAATAATCTGGGCTGTAGGTTATTTTCTTTCATCATTTTAAGTATGTCTTGCCATTCCCTCCTGGCTTGAAGAGTTTCTATTGAAATATCAGCTGATATTCTTATGGGTATATATGTTATTTGTTGTTTTTCCCTTGCTGTTTTTAATATTTGTTCTTTGTGTTTGATCTTTATGAATTTGATTAATATGTGTCTTGGGGTGTTTAGCCTTGGGTGTATCCTGTTTGGGACTCTCTGGGTTTCTTGGGCTTGGGTGATTATTTCCTTCCCCATTTTAGGGACGTTTTCAACTATTATTTCCTCAAGTATTTTCTCATGGTCTTTCTTTTTGTCTTCGTCTTCTGGGACCCTTATGATTCTAATGTTGTAGCATTTAATATTGTCCTGGAGGTCTCTGAGATTGTCCTCATTTCTTTTAATTCGTTTTTCTTTTGTCCTCTCTGATTCATTTATTTCTACCATTCTATCTTCTAATTCACTAATCCTATCTTCTGCCTCTGTTATTCTACTATTTGTTGCCTCCAGAGTGTTTTTAATTTCACTTATTGCATTATTCATTATATATTGACTCTTTTTTATTTCTTCTAAGTCCTTGTTAAACCTTTCTTGCATCTTCTCAATCCTTGCCTCCAGGCTATTTATCTGTGATTCCATTTTGATTTCAAGATTTTGGATCAATTTCACTATCATCATTCGGAATTCTTTATCAGGTAGATTCTCTATCTCTTCCTCTTTTGTTTGGTTTGGTGGGCATTTATCCTGTTCCTTTACCTGCTGGGTATTCCTCTGTCTCTTCATCTTGTTTAAATTGCTGAGTTTGGGGTGTCCTTTCTGTATTCTGGCAGTTTGTGGAGTTCTCTTTATTGTGGCGTTTCCTCGCTGTGTGTGGGTTTGTACAGGTGGCTTGTCAAGGTTTCCTGGTTTGGGAAGCTTGTGTCGATATTCTGGTGGATGGAGCTGTATTTCTTCTCTCTGGAGTGTAATGAAATGTCCAATAATGAGTTATGAGATGTCTATGGTTTTGGGGTGACATTGGGCAGCCTGTATCTTGAAGCTCAGGGCTGTGTTCCTTTGTTGCTGGAGAATTTGCTTGGTATGTCTTGCCCTGGAACTTGTTGGCCGTTGTGTGGTGCTTGGTTTCAGTGTTGGTATGGAGGCATTTGATGAGCTCCTGTCAATTCATGTTCCTAGGAGTCAGGAGTTCCCTGGAGTCAGGGTTTGGACTTAAGCCTCCTACTTCCAGTTATCGGTCTTATTTTTACAGTAGTTTCAAAACTTCTCCTTCTATACAGCACCATTGATAAAACATCTACGTTAAAGATGAAAAGTTTCTCTACTGTGAGGGTCACTCAGAGAGGTTCACAGCGTTACATGGAGAAGAGAAGAGGGAGGAGGGAGTTAGAGGTGACCCAAATGAGATGAGGTGGAATCAATAGTGGAGAGAGTGAGCTAGCCAGTAGTCACTTCCTTATGTGCACTCCACAACTGGACCACTCAGAGATGTTCACGGAGTTATACAGAGAAGAGAAGAAGGAGGCAGGACACAGAGGTGGCCAGAAGGATAAAAGGGGGAAATGAAAAGGAGGGAGACAGATCCAGCCAGTAATCAGTTCCCTAAGTGTTCTCCACCGTCTGGAACACACAGAAATTCACAGAGTTGGGTAGAGTAGAGAGGGGTTAGGGAGGAGATACAGGCGACCTGGTGGAGAAAATGGAGAGTCCAAAAGGAGAGAGAGCAGTCAAGCCAGTAATCTCGTTCCCTAGTGAAAAAATGGGTCCTGAAGATTGGGTTCTTAAAGGTACAAAATTGGTAACAAATACATAAAAGCAAAAATTAAAAATCTAGAGTAGAGTTTGGAATTTCAAAAATGCGATGTTAATGAAAAGAAGAAGGAAAAGAAAGAGAGAAAAAACGAACAAAGAAAAACAAACAAGGTCACGAAAATTATAAAGAAACTACAGGTACAAAGTTGATAACTAATACCAAAAAGCAAAAATTAAAAATCTAGAGTAGAGTTTGGAATTTCAAAAATACAATGTTAAAAAAAAAAAGAAGAAGAAGAAAAATAAAGAGAGAAAACAAACAAACCAACAAAAACAATGTTGCAAAAATTATAAAGAAAATACAGGTACAAAATTGATATCAAATACCAAAAAGCATAAATTAAAAATCTTGAGTAGAGTTTGGAATTGCAGATATACGATGTTATATAAAAGAAGAAGAGAAAGAAACAGAGGGAAAAAAAATCACAGAAATTATGAAAGAAAACTATAGGTACAAAATTGATAACATATACCAAAAGGCTAAAATTAAAAATCTAGAGTAGAGTTTGGAATTTCAAAAATACAATGTTAAAGAAAAGAAGAAACAAAACAAAACAAAACAAAACATGGTCAAAAAGTTATAAAATATATATATGAAGTTTGCTGAAGAAGAAAAAAAAAATAGGGTTTTTTTTTTTTTTTTTTGCAAAGTAATAGTTATAAAAGTGAAAATTAAAGGACAATAGAGGACTTAATTTTTTTTTAATTAAAAAAAAAGAAAGAAAGATTGATCATAAAAATAATAAAAATATATCTAGGTCTTTCTCTGGTTTTGTTGTGAGTATTGTGGGTTCAGTTCATTTTTGGCTATTTCCTTGGTCCGACTTATATTTCTCAAGATCTATAGGCCCCTTCCTATGTAGTCCGTAGTAACCACAGGGTTTTAATCTATGGCCTGTAGCTTCCAAGGTGTTTCCCTCTGTTATAGCTTCTTCTGTTTGCTGGTCTCTTAAGTGTCTGGTTCCCGCCCTGACACAAAGGGGACGGTTGAGGACACTTTTTTTTTTTTTTGGGGGGGGGTAGCTCACTTGTTCAGTCATGCTGTGGGGAGGGAGGGAGGGATGCTGCAAACAAATAACACTGGCGTGCGCTCGCAGTACCTCAGCCACACTGGGTCTGCCCCCATTCACAGCGCGTGTAGCCTCCCTGCCCACACTGCTCGGGCTCTAGGTTGTTCCACCGGGAACAATCAGAGGCCGGCCCTGGGCTGAGCTCCCAGGTCCAAGCCGCTCAGGTTCAGGCACTCGGGTAGTCCTCAGAGGCGCAGACTCGGTTGGGCCTGTGTTTTATGTTCTTCCCAGATCCGAACAGCTCAGGTGATGAGGTGTTTGGCGAGCGCCAATGCTGCGACTTATCGCCTCCCCGCCACTTGGTTATCTGGATGTAAAACCTGCGCACCTTCTCAGGCAGATGTTGACCGTCCAGACCCCCAAGAAATTTTAGTTAGCAAAGAAGCCTGCTTACAGTTTTATAGATAGTGTCTCTCTGGGGCTGCGATTGCCCCCTTCCGGCTCTGGCTGCCTGTCACCGGAGGGGGAAGGTCTGCAGCTGGCTATCTCTGTTCAGTCCTTTGTTCTGTGCGCGGGCCTGGTGTTGTCTTAGGTTAGGGCTGGCTTTTCACGTGGTAGATATCCCACAGTCTGGTTTGGTAGCCCAAATTATTTCACTCAGATAGCGCTCAGGACATTCGGGCCCAATTCTTACTCTAAGGGACACAGCCCAAGCTGCGCTTCCCTGCCCAGCCCCCGCTTGCTAACGCCCTGTGCAGGCGTCTGCGCTGCTTCGCCGCTGGGGGAGTTACCGTAGGGCTCACAATCCGCGATTTTTAATTGTTTATTTATTTTTTTTCTCCCTGTTATGTTGCCCTCTGTGCTTCCAAAGCTCGGCACAGATTCGGCAGTGAGAAGGTTTCCTGGTGTTTGGAAACTTCTCTCTTTTTAAGACTCCCTTCCCGGGACGGAACTCTGTCCCTCCCTCTTTTGTCTCTTTTTTTGTCCTTTATATTTTTTCCTACCTCCTTTCGAAGAGTTGGGTTGCTTTTCTGGGTGCCTGATGTCCTCTGCCGGCATTCAGAAGTTGTTTTGTGGAATTTACTTGACTTTTAAATGCTCTTTTGATGAATTTGTTGGGGAGAAAGTGTTCTCCCCGTCCTACTCCTCCGCCATCTTGGCTCCTCCCCCTTACATGAGTTCTTTTTAGATTGCTTAGCAGAGACAATTATTCTTTATTCTGATGATCTCTGTTAAGATATGATTTAAATTAAAATAAACAAAAAATAAATTAAAAAAAGAGCCCATCTTGGAGAAGGAAATGGCAACCCACTCCAGTATTCTTGCCTGGATAACATGGACAGAAGAGCCTGGCAGGCTACAGTTCATGGGATCACAGAGTCAGGTACAACAGCACAAATGCAAGATCACATCTGAGGTTATTGATGTTTGAGCTTATTGACATTTCTCCGAGCAATCTTGATTCCAGCTTGTGTGTCATCCAACCTAGCATTTTGCATGATGTATTCTCCATATAAGTTAAATAAGCAGGGTGACAATATATAGCCTTGATGTACTCCTTTCCTGATTTGGAACCTGCCTGTTGTTCCATGTCCAGTTCTAATTGTTGCTTCTGGACCTGCATACAGATTTCTCAGGAGGCAGATCGGGTGGTCTGGTATTCCCATCTCTTGAAAAATTTTCCACAGTTTGTTGTGATCCACACAGTCTAAGGCTTTGGTATAGTCAATAAAGCAGAAGTAAATGTTTTTCTGGAACTCTCTTGCTTTTTAATGATCCAGCAGATATTGGCAATTTGATCTCTGGTTCCTCTGCCTTTTCAAAATCCAGCTTGAACATCTGAAAATTCACAGTTCACATACTGTTGAAGCCTGGCTTGGAGAATTTTGATCATTACTTTGCTAGCTTGTGAGATGAGTGCAATGGTACAGTAGCTTGAACATTCTTTGGCATTGCCTTTCTTTGGGATAAGAAACTCCAACATGTTGGCTACCTGATGCAAAGAACTGACTCATTTGAAAAGACCCTGACACTGGGAAAGATTGAAGGCAGTAGGAGAAGGGGACAACAGAGGATAACATGGTTGGGTGGCATCCACAACTAGATGGACATGAGTTTAAGTTCCGGGAGTTGGTGATGGACAGGAAAGCTTGGCATGCTGCCGCAGTCCATGGGGTCACAGAGTCAGACATGACTGAGCTACTGAACTGAAATAAAGAGTCCATCTAACCTCGAAATGCCAGGCTGGATGAAACACAAGCTGGAATCAAGATTGCCAGGAGAAATATCAATAACTTCAAAAATGTAGATAACACCACCCTTATAAGCAAAAAGCGAAGAACTAAAGAGTGTCTTAATGAAAGTGAAAGAGGAAAGTGAAAAAGTTGGCTCCAAAATCACTGCAGATGGTGACTGCAGCCATGATATTAAAAGATGCTGGTTCCGTGGAAGAAAAGCTATGACCAACCCAGACAGCATATTAAAAAGCAGAGACATTCCTTTGCCAAAAAAGGTCCATCTAGTCAAAGTTATGGTTTTTCACTAGTCATGTATGAATGTGAGAGCTGGACTATAAAGAAAGCTGAGCACCGAAGAAATGATGCAATTGAACTGTGGTGCTGGAGAAGACTCTTGAGAGTCCCTTGGACACCAAGGAGATCCAACCAATCCATCCTACAGGAAATCAGTCCTGAATATTCGTTGGAAGGACTGATGCTGAAACTGAAGCTGCAATACTTTGGGCACCCGATGTGAAGAACTGACTCATTTGAAAAGACTCTGATGCTGGAAAAGATTGAAGGAGGGTGAAGGGGATGACAAAGAATAAGATGGTTTGGTGGCATCACCAACTAGATGGAAATGAATTTGGGCAATCTCCAGGAGTTGATGATGGATAGGGAAGCCTGGCATGCTGAAGTTCATGGGGTCACAAAGAGTTGAACATGACTGAGCAACAACTGCACTAAAACTTCAAAACTTGCTGAAAGGTATGCTGCATTCTATGCACAAAAATTTCTGTTCCATATTTTAGTGATTTTTGAACTCTTTTGTAGTTTAGAGTCACTTGCAAGACTCATTAAAACAGTTTTCTGGGCCTCAAACTCAGATTGAATTTCCATAGATTTGGAATGGGTCTATGTATTCATATTTCTACAAGCTCCCAGGTAATGTTCATGGACATGTTCATTACTAGTTCATGGACCATGCTTGGAAGCCACTGCTCTCTCTTTAATACTTCACTGGTTTTTCCTTTTCTCCAATTATATGTTTGATAGATCATCTTACATTTTTCAGCAGACTTTACATTTCATTTTTCTTTTCTAGTGTAGACTCACTACTTGTCACTAATTCCTCTTTTCTCTGCTAGCTTATTTGCCCAAGCCTAATTATTTCTGGTAAATCTTTTTATTAGCAACCAGTTATTTTAATAAAATAGGTTGTAGGCATTCAAAATATGAAGCTCTCATATTAATAATACTTTTACAAATAATTCTTGGTGAAAATTTGTAAACATAAAAGAACGAAACTCATTTTGGAAATCATGTATGTGTGTACTTCTGTGCATGTATGTGTGAACTTCTGTGTATTTAAGTCAATTTTCAAATCTGTCTCTAATATGCTTTAACTGCTGCTACTGCTAAGTCGCTTCAGTCGTGTCCGACTCTGTGTGACCCCATAGACGGCAGCCCACCAGGCTCCCCTGTCCCTGGGATTCTCCAGGCAAGAACACTGGAGTGGGTTGCCATTTCCTTCTCCAATGTGTGAAAGTGAAAAGTGAAAGGGAAGTCGCTCAGTCGTGTCCAACTCTTAGCGAGCCCATGGACTGCAGCCTACCAGGCTCTGCCGTCCGTGGCATTTTCCAGGCAAGAGTACTGGAGAGGGGTGCCATTGCCTTCTCTGTATGCTTTAACTCTCTCCCCTTAAATCTGGTCTTTGCAATTGTTATTCAAAGATGTAGCTTTCTCAAAGACAAATCAACTGTTTCAATTGGTCAATTCAATCTAACTGGCAATAAAGTTGATTAGATGATTCCATAAAGAACTGATTAATCCTGTGAGTGTATAATCTGTCCTAGAGCAATTCATAATCATTTAGGGAACTTTTCTAATTGATTCTTTCATAGATTTTATTTCATTTCAAAGTGGAACAAACAAAGAATCAACTTGGTTGGTCAGAGGCAATATAACCTGGTGTTTAAAACATAATCTTTTGGCATCTGATCTACTAGTTGTCCATTTTCACACAGAAACTAAAGCTAGTGAATGTATCTAATTTTAGTCTCTTTTCTAAATGATAATAATAATTTTAATTTTAAGTAGTATTAAGAGAAGATCCCCTGGAACAGGGACTGGCAACTCACTTCCGTATTCTTGCCTGGAGAAGTCCATGGACAGAGGAGCCTGGCAGACTACAGTCCATGATCACAAAGAGCTGGGACACAACTGAATGAATAACACTTTCACTTTTCACTTTCACATATTATTAACCATATTTTCTTATGATCCTATAAGTGAATAGATATAAAATGCTTAGAAGAGTCAATAGTTATTAAATAAAAAACCTAACCAGGTAAGTCAATAAATTTAGACTATCCTTTAGATTTCATGATTCATTTTCTGATTAAAAAATGGAAATGAATAAATTTAATAGTGGAACCTGAATGTCATTGTTGTTGTTCAGTCACTAAATCATGTCTGACACTGCGACTCCATGGAATGAAACATGCCAAGCTTCCCTGTCCTTCACTTTCTCCTGGAGTTTGCTCAAATTCATATCCATTGAGTCGATGATGCCATCTAACCATCTTGTTCTCATTTGCCCCCTTGTCCTCCTGCCCTCATTCTTACCAAGCATCAGGGTCTTTTCCAATGAGTCAGCACTTCTCATCAGGTGACCAGCGTATTGTAGCTTCAGCTTCAGCTTTAGCATCAGTCCTTCTGATGAATAGTCAGGGTTGTTTTTCTTTAGGATTGACTGGTTTAATCTTCTTGCTGTCTAAGGGACTCTTAGGAGTCTTCTTGAGCAGCACAATTCTAAAGCATCAATTCTTTAGTTCTCAGCCTTCTTAATGGTTCAGCTTTCACATCTGTACATTGATTATTGGAAAAATTGTAGCCTTGAGTATAGGGACCTTTGTCAGCAAAGTGAAGTCTCTGCTTTTTGAAACACTTGTCTAGGATTATCATAACTTTTCTTCTAAGGAGCAATTATCTTTCAAGTTCAAGGCTACAGTCACTGTCCACAGTGATTTTTGAGCCCCAAATCATAGGCTGATGCAGCCTATATAAGCCCAAGTCAGGCAGGCATTGACTTAGATCGGTTTTGGAAGTGGAACTTACTTGGTGAGGCAGCTCCATTCAGCAGAGGACAGTTCTCTAAGAAAAGGCAACTATGAAATTTAACAGATGACAGGATGCAAAAAATAGAACTGTTGATATTATGATTTGTTTCCTGATTGCTTTAATGGAATGCTTTGTGGTGAGGAAGGTTCAATGTAATGTTTAAGAGCATACATGCAGAAGCAAATGCCTGAATTAAAATTCAAACTCAAACACATAGGAATAGTTTGGGGCAAGTTAATTAACCTTTTGTGTCATATATTTTTGAATCTGAAAAGCCACAGATGATATTGAAATATCTTTATCATAGGGCACTTTTAAAGGTTAAAACAGATCATAAATGTTAAGATTTCCAAACTGTGTTTGACCCAAATTAAGCAGTACATGAATGTATTTCATTATCATTATTATTTTTAGTCCTTCATGAAAATATGTGGGAAGACAGGTGGGTAACAAAATGTATATGAGGTACTCTCTCTCCTCAAAATAGAATAATACTGAGAATGTATTATTACAACTGGCTTTTATAATTAAGAATATCTATGTCAGATAATTTTTCATGTATTCATAAATATAATACTTTGGTCAATTTCCCATAGATATGTATTTTATATTTCTGCAGTTGTTAACAATATTGCAATAAAATGCTACATGTAATTTTTGTAGAGAGAGAAGTTATTGTCATTAAAAATATCTAGAATTAGAATTTCTATGCCTAAGAAAAGTATATTTTAATTTTAGATGACTTTTGTCAGAAGTTCTTCTGTAATATTTAACAGTATTTTTCTATAAAGTGTTATCAGAATGCTTGTTTCTTCTCAAAATGTAAATTTTTCCTTCAATGTACTCACCGTGTGTATTTTTTTTAATATGGTATGTCAAAATATATTAGACATGCAAAATTGTTCAATCCTAAAGGAAACCAGTCCTGAATATTCATTGGAAGGATTGATGCTGAAGCTGAAGCTCCAATATTTGGTCACTTGATGTGAAGAACTGACTCATTGGAAAAGATCCTACTGCTGGGAAGGATTGAAGGTGGAAGGAGAAGGGCATGACAGGATAAGATGGTTGGATGGCATCACTGATTGACGGACATGAGTTTGAGTAGGCTCCCGGTGTTGGTGATGGACAGGAAAGCCTTGTGTGCTGCAGTTGGTGGTGTCACAAAGAGGCGGATGCAACTGAGTGACTGAACTGAACTGATTAGTAATTAATTTTTTATTCAGCTTTCTATGAAATAAATTGATAAACTTTCTTCTTTTCTTGCCCATAGTTTAACTAATCATTGTGTTTATAAATGTATAAGAAAGTCTATATACATATATATTAACAAATTATATATCCATGTTGTAATGCTTCTCATAATTTTGGGAAACAAAAAATTTTAGTTGCATAACCTCTACGATCAACCATTTATCTTTCTTTACTAATTTATATTTGCTTACTTTTTTTTGTTTACCAATATTTGTTTACACTCACTATTTCAAATTTCTCACTTCATTTTCTCTCTCTGTTTTAAGTGCAATTTAATTTTCACATTTTATGATGAGAGAAAGTACAATTTATGATATTTATTATCAATTAAGCACATATAATTACCACATGGAAAAAGAAGTAAAACATTAATAGGAACCCCAAACATTCCACATACCTCTTACTAATGTCACTTCTTCAATGTAATTAATTTGCATTTCTTTAGCGTTTTCTCTCCTGTATTTGTTTTTCAGTTGCTATGTCATGTCTGACTCTGTGACTCCATAGACTACAGCACACCAGGTTTCCCTGGCCTTCAGTATCTCCTGGAGTTTGCTCAAACATGTTCATTGAGTTGATGATTCCATTCAACCATAATTTCACTATGTGTTCAGTCACTTAGCCATGTCTGACTCTGACCCTTTGCGACTCCAAGGACTGAAGACTGCTAGGCTCTTCTCTCCATGGAATTCTCCAGGAAGAATACTGGAATGAGTGGTCATTCCCTTTGTTGTTGTTGTTGTTCGGTTGCTCAGTTGTGTCTGACTATTTGTGACCCCGTGGACTGTAGCACTTTAGGTTTCCCTGTCCTTCACCATTTCCCAGAGTGTGCTCAAACTCATCCACTGAGTCGATGATGCCATCCAACCATCTCATCCTCTGTTGCCCCCTTCTCCTTGTGCCCTCAGTCTTTCCAAGCATCAGGGTCTTTGCCAATGAGTGAGCTCTTTGCTGGCCAAAGTATTGGAGCTTCAGCTTGAATGTTCACAATTGATTTCCTTTAAGAAATCCTACAAATTTGGTCTGCTTGTTGATAAATTGTGCATCAAGGAAAGAATGAAGTTTGTTTCTTTGTGCCTGGCTTCACTGATTGCATTACATCTGTAAGATTTATTTTTATAAAAAGATTAAAAGAGTGCAGGTGGCATTACTGACTGGATGAACATGAGTTTGAGAAAGTTCGAGCAGTTGGTGATGGACACGGAAGCCTAACATGCTGTAGTCCATGGGGTCACAAAGAGTCAGACACAACTGAGATACTGAACTGAACTGAAGGAGTTCATTATTTTTTTATTTTTAATTATGAATATATCTCAGTTTACTTTTATGTTATAGTATTGCTTGACTTTCATGTTTCTAGGATTTAACTACTACAGTTTTGTTTTGCAGAAAAGTTTCCTTATTTCTTGGTGCAAATAGTGATGTGTGTCTGAATACATGTGTTCAGCTTCAGTAAATACTTCTAAAATTCAGTAGAGATTTTTACAAAGAAGTTGGGCTAATTTACTCTTTCACCAATAGATCCATATTCTCATGAACTCTTTATATTTTCAATCTTTGGAACCTAGTCATCAGACTAGGTTCCCAACTTTTAAAATACTTTTTTGTTGTTGATTAGTAATGATGCTGAAAACTTTTTCAGATTAAGAGTTCAGAATGTTTTCTTTTTTAAAATGACCCATAAGATCTCTTGATTTTGTAATTTATTATTTTCCTTATTTAGCTGTACACCTGTATTATTTATTGATAATATTTTAGTTAAATAAGCTGCATATATTTTCAAAGGATGGTATTCATCTTTTTTTTTTGGTACTTTTGTTATGTTTTTAGTATTAATATATTTAATTTTTAATTAATTGTGATTTTTATATATTTATTAAAAATATTATGTACAAGCCAAGAAGTTATTTTCACATATTATATACAGTTTAGATTTGAACTTAGATATATAATTTATTTAAAATTTTGTGTAGAAAGAAGAAAGCAATTAGATTTCATATATAGATGTGAATATTCAATGGTCTCAGTATTACTTATTGAAAAATACTGTCTACCACTCAGTTCAACATTATAAAAAATTTATCTGTGTCCCAATCTACACTATCCTAATTACTTCAGATTTATAATTTTCCTGATATCTATAAAGTCAATTATTTTTTGTTTTCTATTTTAAAACAATATTTTGGCTTTTCTTGTTCCATTTTTACCCAAATATGCTTTGGAGTCTACTTGTTAGATTTTTGTTGTTGTTGTTGTTAAGATTGATTTAAATCTGAATAATTTTGTGACAATGAGCATCATTTTCATATTAACTCTTTTAAACAATATCTATGATATATCTTTGCTATTAACTATGTGTTTTTCTTTTTTTATTTCCCTAGTCTTTTATAATTTTCTTTGTGCCTTGCACATTTTGTTGAATACTTTCTGAGTGTTTTATATATATATTATTAAAATTAGAATTTACATGTATTTACATTCCTAAGTGTGTAACTTGTATATAAATTCAATAGAAAAATTTTTTTCATGTTCTGTAAGATTTCTAAACCCAGTTTTAAATCCCTAAATGTATTTTCAGTCTATTGTGTGTTCCACATCTTCATGTTGAATATCTTCATGAAAAATGGGAGCTTTATTTATATCTTTCTGATTTTGATAGCATCATTTCTTTTTCTTGCATTACTGCACTACCTAGGAACTGCAGTTAAGTATTATGTTAAAGTGGTGGTATTTGTAATCTTTATTATTTTTCATGGCATGTAACATTTCAGTCTTTATAAAATAAACAATTGAATTTATCTTCTCTAGTATAATTTATTTTATTAACTTATGTTTTAAACTTTTCATTTTCTCCCATCTAAAGTTTTCCCAACTTCTTAATATGGATATTAGTTCTTGAAAACTTTTTTCTTACTAATGTTTGCCTCTAAGATTATGTCATGTCATTTATAGCAATATAAAGAAGTATTCATATATATTATTTTTCTTATGAATCTTTTAAATATTCTATAATTTAATTATGATTTTTCTATAATGGTTTATTTAAGAACTTATTTTCTTTATTTACCAAACCATAGTCATTTTCTTATAGTATATTGTATATGAACTTCAAACTATTTTTTAATTGATATATAGCATTATATATAGCATTCTATTAGTATAAGGTATAAATATAATAATTTGGTATTTGTATACACTGTGAAATGATCACTACAATAGTTATCTTTTACCATACAAAAATATTGTTTTACTTGTTGTGATAAATTTAAGTATTTATACTCTTGGCAACTTTCAAGTGTGTATATACTACAGTATTTACTAACAACAGTCACCTTGCTATACATTGCATCTCCATGCCTTATTTATTTTATAATCGGAAATGTGTACCTCTTGACTCTTCACCCATCTCATCTTACCTCATACTACCTCCAGAAACCACCATCCCTTTTTCTGTATCTGTGTGTTTTATTTTTAATTATGTTTTATAGATTCCACATTTAGGTGAAATCATATAATATTTTTTGTTTTCTCTTTGACTAACTTCACTTAGCATAATTTTCTCAAAGCTTTTCCCATGTTGTAGCAAATGGCAAGATTCTTTTTTTTTTTCCTTTTTGTTGCTAATACTATTCCATTGCATATGCATACCACATCTTCTTTATCAACTCATCCATCAAAGAGCACTTGGCTTTTTAATATTTTGGCTATTTTAAATAGTGCTATAGTAAACACATGGATGTTTACATCCTTCTGAATTAGTGTTTTTCTTTTGTTCATATAAATACCTAGGTGTAGAGGTGCTGAATCATATAATAATTTTGCTTTTAATTATGTGAGGATCCTTTGTAGTGTTTTTCATAGTGGCCACACCAGTTTGTATTCCCACCAGCAATATAATAGTTTCCCCTTTTCTGCACATCTTTTCTAAGACTTGATATTTATGTACATTTTAGATATTAACCACTAATCAGATATCTGGTTATGAATATTTCTCCCCATCAGTAGGTGGCCTTTTCATTTGGTTTACAGTTTCCTTTGCTATATACATATATCCTTTGATATAATTCCATTCATCTCTTTTTGCTTTTGTTACCTTTGGTTTTGGAGTCAGGAAAAAAAAAATCAGCAAGACTGATTTCAAGGAGTTAATTGTCTATGTTTTCTTCTAGGAGTTTGATGGTTTCATGTCTTAGATTCAAGTTTTTAATCCATTTTGAGTTAATCTTTATGAGTGGTATAAGATAGCAACCTATTTTCTTTTTGTACAATTGTAAAATTGTACAATTTTCCCAGCCCCATTTATTGAAGAAACTGTCCTTTCCCCAATACATATATTGTTGTCTCCCTGGTTGTAAATTATTTGGAAATGTATATGTGGGCTTATTTCTGGGATCCCTATTCTGTTCCATTGACCTATGTGTCTATTTTTAATGCCACTATCATACTGTTTTGATTACTGTAGTTTTGCAATATAGTTTGAAATCCCCATCTCTGCCTGTCCAACCCATCTCCAAGTGGCCCTTTTATCTTGTGGAGGAGTTGGTCAGCTAATTTTCAAGTCTTTTTTCAGAGGGAATTGATCCAGGTATAGATATAGATTCTGTGTGTCTATGGGAGGAGATGTGTTTAGGATCTTCCTATGCTGCAATATTGAACTTCCTCTTCCAATGATCTCAAATTAATTATTTTCTCTACTTGAATAAAAAATTCTGTATGATTTTGGTCTTGGGAGATTTTATGATATTTGCTTTTATAACTAGTATATACCATCCTTTTTACAACTGTTCTAAATTTTTTAAGAGTATGAATCTGATGATGTTGAGTCTATATCTCCATGAGTCTCCATGTAGGTTTTGCTTTAATTTCTGAAGCCATGTTAAATGGCATACCCAGATTTAGACTGTTTCATCTTGTTGTACTGTTACCAATATAATTTTGTTAGAAATTACCTCATCTTTAAATAACTCAGATTTAAAAGATCTACATCTTACTTGTACATTTCAAGCACTTTAATCTCCATCATACTCATTCTTACAAATATCCTATTATTGTCCTATATTTAATTAAATATATAATTTAAGTCCTAATTAAATTGCAATTGTCTTCTTATGCTCATACCATTATACTGATGGTTTCATATGAATATATACATATATAGGGGGAGGTCCTAAGATGGCAGAGAAACAGGATGGGGAGACCACTTTCTCCCCCACAAATTCATCAAAAGAACACTTGAACACTGAGTAAATTCCAGTCTCAGAGACCTTTGGGACAATGTTAAATGCCCAACATTCAAATCATAGGAGTCCCAGAAGAAGAAGACAAAAGGAAAGACCATGAGAAAATACTTGAGGAGATAATAGTTGAAAACTTCCCTAAAATGGGGAAGGAAATAATCACCCAAGTCCAAGAAACCTAGAGAGTCCCAAACAGGATAAACCCAAGGCGAAACACCCCAAGACACATATTAATCAAATTAACAAAGATCAAACACAAAGAACAAATATTAAAAGCAGCAAGGGAAAAATAACAAATAACACACGAGGATTCCCATAAGGATAACAGCTGATCTTTCGATAGAAACTCTTCAGGCCAGGATGGAATGGCAGGACGTACTTAAAGTGATGAAAGAGAAAAACCTACAGCTCAGATTACTGTATGCAGCAAGGATTTCATTCAAATATGAAGGAGAAATCAAAAGCTTTACAGACAAGCAAAAGCTGAGAGAATTCAGCACCACCAAACCAGCTCTCCAACAGATACTAAAGGATATTCTCTAGACAGGAAACACAAAAAAGGTGTATAAACTCAAACCCAAAACAGTAAAGTAAATGGCAACTGGATCATACTTATCAATAATTACCTTAAGAATAAATGGGTTGAATGCCCCAACTAAAAGACAAAGACTGGCTGACTGGATACACAAACAAGAACTCTATATATGTTGTCTATGAGAGACCCACCTCAAAACAAGGGACACATACAGACTGAAAGTGAAGGGATGGAAAAATATATTCCACACAAATAGAGACCAAAAGAAGCAGGAGTAGCAATACTCATATCAGATAAAATAGACTTTAAAACAAAGGCTGTGAAAAGAGACAAAGAAGGACACTACATAATGATCAAAGGATCAATCCAAGAAGAAGATATAACAATTATAAATATATATGCACCCAACATAGGAGCACCGCAATATGTAAGACAAATGCTAACAAGTATGAAAGGGGAAATTAACAATAACACAATAATAGTGGGAGACTTCAATACCCCACTCACACCTATGGATAGATCAACTAAATAGAAAATTAACAAGGAAACACAAACTTTAAACAATACAATAGACCAGTTCGGCCTAATTGATATCTATAGGACAGTTCACCCCAAAACAATGAATTTCACCTTTTTCTAAAGTGCACACTGAACCTTCTCCAGGATAGATCACATCCTGGGCCATAAATCTAACCTTCGTAAATTCAAAAAAATTAAAATCATTCCAAGCATCTTTTCTGACCACATGCAGTAAGATTAGATCTCAATTACAGGAGAAAAACTATTAAAAATTACAGCATATGGAGGCTGAACAACACGCTGCTGAATAACCAACAAATCACAGAAGACATCAAAAAAGAAATCAAAATTTGCATAGAAACGAATGAAAATGAAAACACAACAACCCAAAACCTGTGGGACACTGTAAAAGCAGTTCCAAGGGGGAAAGTTCATAGCAATACAGGCATACTTCAAGAAACAAGAAAAAAGTCAAATAAATAACCTAACTCTACACCTAAAGCAACTAGAAAAGGAAGAAATGAAGAACCCCAGGGTTATTAGAAGGAAATAAATCTTAAGAATTAGGGCAGAAATAAATGCAAAAGAAACAAAAGAGACCATAGCAAAAATCAACAAAGCCAAAGGCTGGTTCTTTGAAAGGATAAATAAAATTGGCAAACCATTATCCAGACTCATCAAGAAACAAAGGGAGAAAAATCAAATCAATAAAATTAGAAATGAAAATGGAGTGAACACAACAGACAACACAGAAATGCAAAGAATCATAAGAGACTATTATCAGCAATTATATGCCAATATAATGGACGCTTGGAGGAAATGGACAAATTCTTAGAAAATCACAACTTTCCAAAAATGGACCAGGAAGAAATAGAAAATATTAACAGACTCATCACAAGCACGGAAATTGAAACTGTAATCAGAAATCTTCCAGCAAACAAAAGGCCAGAACCAGACAGCTTCACAGCTGAATTCTACCAAACATTTAGAGAAGAGATAGCATCTATCCTACTCAAACTCTTCCAGAAAATTGCAGAGGAAGGTAAACTTCCAAACTCACTCTATGAGGCCACCATCACCCTAATACCCAAACCTGACAAAGATGCCACAAAAAAAGAAAACTATAGTCCAATATCACTGATGAATGTAGATACAAAAATCCTTAACAAAATTCTAGCAATCAGAATGCAACAACATATTAAAAAGATCATATATTGTGGGGAGGAGCTAAGATGGAGGAGGAATAGGATGGGGAGACCACTTTCTCCCCGACAAATTCATCAAAAGAACATTTAAACACCGAGTAAATTCCACAAAATAACTTCTGAATGCTGGCAGAGGACATCAGGCACCCAGAAAAGCAGCCCATTGTTTTCGAAAGGAGGTAGGAAAAAAATATAAAAGACAAAAAAAGAGACAAAACAGGGAAGGCTGGAGCTCTGTCCCAGGAAGGGAGTCTTAAAAAGAGAGGTTTCCAAACACCAGGAAACACTCTCACTGCCGAGTCTGTGCCGAGCCTTGGAAGCACAGAGGACAACATAACCAGGAGGAAAAATAAATAAACAATTAAAACCCACAGATTACGAACCCAACGGTAACTGTCCCAGCAGAGAAGCAGCGCAGACACCTGCACCTGCCACTAGCAAGGAGGGACTGGGCAGGGAGGCGCGGGCTGCATCACTTAGAGTAAAGATCTGGCCTGAATGCCCTTTTAAACGCTATCTGAGTGAAATAACTTGGGCTAGCAAACCAGACTGTGGGATAGCTACCACGCCAAAAGCCAGCCCTAACCAAAGACACTGCCAGGCCCAGGCACAGAACAAAGGACTGAACAGATACAGCCGCCTGCAGACCATTCCCCTCCGGTGACAGGCAGCCAGAGCTGGAAGGGGGCAATCGCAGCCCCAGAGAGACATTATCTACAAAACTGTAAGCAGGCTTCTTTGCTAAATAAGACTTCTTGGGGTTCTGGACAGTCAACATCCGCCTGAGAAGGTGCACCAGTTGTACACCCAGAAAACCGAGCGGCGGGGAGGCAATAAGTCGCAGCGACTGCACTCGCCAAGTACCTCATCACCTGAGTTCCTAGGACCTGGGAAGGGCACAAAATGCTGGCCCAACTGAGTCTGCGCCTCTGAGGACTACCCGAGTGCCTGAACCTGAGCAGCTTAGACCTGGGAGGTGCATGCAGCCCAGGGCTGGCCTCGGATAGTTCCCAGTGGAGCAACCTAGAGCCTGAGCAGTGTGGGCAGGGAGGGTACACACACCGTGAGTGGGGGCAGGCCCAGTGCGACTGAGGCACTGCAAGCACACGCCAGTGATATTTATTTGTTTGCAGCATCCCTCCCTCCCCACAGTGCGACTGAACAAGTGAGCCTAAAAAAATAAAAATAAAAAAGTGTCCACCACTGGCCCTTTATGTCAGGGCAGAATTCAGACACTGAGGAGACCAGCAAACAGAAGAAGCTAAAACAGCCTTGGAAGTGACAGGTGCAATGGATTAAAACTCTGTCATTAGTACTGACTACATAGGAAGGGGCCTACAGATCTTGAGAAATATAAGCCGGACCAAGGAACTAGCCAAAAATGAACTGGCCCCACAATACCCACAACAACACCAAAGAAAGAACTAGATATATTTTTACTATTTTTATGATCATTCTTTCTTTTTTTTTAATTAAAAAAAATTTAAGTCCTCTATTACTCCTTTAATTTTCACTTTTATAAACTACTATTACTTTGCAAAAAAAAAAGACCCTATTTTTTAAAAAGCAAGCTTCATATATATATTTTTTATAATTTTTGTGACTTTGTTTTTTTTTTTCCTCTTTCTTTTTTATTTTTTTCTCTTCTTTTCTTTAACATTCTACTTTTGAAATTCCAAACTCTACTCTAGATTTTTAATTTTAGCGTTTTGGTATTTCTTATCAATTTGGTACCTTTAAGAACCTAATCTTCAGTACCATTTTTACTTGGGAGCAAGATTACTGGCTTGACTGCTCTCTCCCCCCTTGGACTCTCGTTTTTCTCCACCAGGTCCCCTATGTCTCCTCCCTAACCCCTCTCTGCTCTACCCAACTCTGTGAATTTCTGTGTGTTCCAGACGGTGGAGAACACTTAGGGAACTGATTACTGGCTGGATCTGTCTCTCTCCTTTTCATTCCCCCCTTTTATCCTCCTGGCCACCTCTGTCTCCTCCCTCCCTCTTCTTCTCTTTGTATAACTCCGTGAACATCTCTGAGCGGTCCAGTTGTGGAGTGCACATAAGAAAGTGATTACAGGCTAGCCTGCTCTCTCTTCTATTGATTCCACCTCATCTCATTCGGGTCACCTCTAACTCCCTCCTCCCTCTTCTCTTCTCCATGTAACTCTGTGAACCTCTCTGGGTGACCCTCACAGTGGAGAAACAACTCCTGACTTCAGGGAACATTAATTGACAGGAGCTCATCAAATGCCTCCATACCTACACTGAAACCAAGCACCACACAAGGGCCAACAAGTTCCAGAGCAAGACATACCATGCAAATTCTCCAGCAACACAGCCCTGAACTCCAATATACAGGCTGCCCAAAGTTACTACAAAACCATAGACATCTCATAACCCATTACGGGACACTTCATTGCACTCCAGAGAGAAGAAATCCAGCTCCACCTACCAGAACACCGACACAAGCTTCCATAACCAAGAAACCTTGACAAGACACCTGTACAAACCACACACAGTGAGGAAACGCCACAATAAAGAGAACTCCACAAACCACCAGAATACAGAAAGGACAACCCAAACTCAGCAATATAAACAAGATGAAGAGACAGAGGAATACCCAGCAGGTAAAGGAACAGGATAAAAACCCACCAAACCAAATAAAAGAGGAAGAGATAGGGAATCTACCTGATAAAGAATTCCGAATAATGATAGTGAAAATGTTCCAAAATCTTGAAATCAAAATGGAATCACAGATAAATAGCCTGGAGACAAGGATTGAGAAGATGCAAGAAAGGTTTAACAAGGACCTAGAAGAAATAAAAAAGAATCAATATATAATTAATAATGCAATAAATGAGATCAAAAACACTCTAGAGGCAACAAATAGTAGAATAACAGAGGCAGAAGATAGGATTAGTGAAATAGAATGGTAGAAATTAATGAATCAGAGAGGAAAAAAGAAAAACGAATTAAAAGATATGAGGACAATCTCAGAGACCTCCAAGATAATATTAAACTCTACAGCATTCGAATCATAGGTGTCGCAGAAGAAGACAAAAAGAAAGACCATATCAAAATATCAAACTAATACAATTATGTAAAGTTTAAAAATAAAATAAAATTTAAAAAGTAAAAAGAAAGACCATGAGAAAATACTTGAGGAAATAATAGTTGAAAACGTCCCTAAAATGGGGAAGGAAATAATCACCCAAGTCCAAGAAACCTAGAGAGTCCCAAACAGGATAAACCCAAGGCGAAACACCCCAAGACACATATTAATCAAATTAACAAAGATCAAACACAAAGAAAATATTAAAAGCAGCAAGGGAAAAACAACAAATATCACACAAGGGAATTCCCATAAGGATAACAGCTGATCTTTCAATAGAAACTCTTCAAGCCAGGAGGGAATGGCAAGACATACTTAAAGTGATGAAATAAAATAACCTACAGCCCAGATTATTGTACACAGCAAGGATCTCATTCAAATATGAAGGAGAAATCAAAAGCTTTACAGACAAGCAAAAGCTGAGAGAATTCAGCACCACCAAACCAGCTCTCCAGCAAATACTAAAGGATATTATCTAGATAGGAAACACAAAAAGGGTGTATAAACTTGAACCCAAAACAATAAAGTAAATGGCAACTGGATCATATATATCTATAATGACCTTAAATGTAAATGGGTTGAATGCCCCAACCAAAAGACAAAGACAGGCTGAATGGATACAAAAACAAGACCTCTATACATGTTGTCTACAAGAGACCCACCTCAGAACAAGGAACACATACTGACTGAAAGTGAAAGGATGGAAAAATATATTCCACACAAATAGAGACCAAAAGAAGCAGGAGTAGCAATACTCATATCAGATAAAATAGACTTTAAAACAAAGGCTGTGAAAAGAGACAAAGAAGGACACTACATAATGATCAAAGGATCAATCCAAGAAGAAGATATAACAATTATAAATATATATGCACCCAACATAGGAGCACCGCAATATGTAAGACAAATGCTAACAAGTATGAAAGGGGAAATTAACAATAACACAATAATAGTGGGAGACTTCAATACCCCACTCACACCTATGGATAGATCAACTAAATAGAAAATTAACAAGGAAACACAAACTTTAAACAATACAATAGACCAGTTCGGCCTAATTGATATCTATAGGACAGTTCACCCCAAAACAAAGAATTTCATCTTTTTCTCAAGCACACACGGAACCTTCTCCAGGATAGATCACATCCTGGGCCATAAATCTAACCTTCATAAATTCAAAAAAATTAAAATCATTCCAAGCATCTTTTCTGACCACATGCAGTAAGATTAGATCTCAATTACAGGAGAAAAACTATTAAAAATTACAGCATATGGAGGCTGAATAACCAACAAATCACAGAAGACATCAAAAAAGAAATCAAATTTTGCATAGAATCGAATGAAAATGAAAACACAACAACCCAAAACCTGTGGGACACTGTAAAAGCAGTCCCAAGGGGGAAAGTTCATAGCAATACAGGCATACTTCAAGAAACAAGAAAAAAGTCAAATAAATAACCTAACTCTATACCTAAAGCAACTAGAAAAGGAAGAAATGAAGAACCCCAGGGTTATTAGAAGGAAAGAAATCTTAAAAATTAGGGCAGAAATAAATGCAAAAGAAACAAAAGAGACCATAACAAAAATCAACAAAGCCAAAAGTTGGTTCTTTGAAAGGATAAATAAAAATGACATACCTTTATCCAGACTCATCAAGAAACAAAGGGAGAAAAATCAAATCATTAAATTAGAAATGAAAATGAAGAGATCACAACAAACAACATAAAAAATACAAAGGATCATAGGAGACTTCTATCAGCAATTATATGCCAATAAAATGGACAACGTGGAAGAAATGGACAAATTCTTAGAAAACTACAACTTTCCAAAACTCTACCAGGAAGAAATAGAAAATATTAACAGACCCATCACAAGCACGGAAATTGAAACTGTAATCAGAAATCTTCCAGCAAACAAAAGCCCAGGTCAAGACGGCTTCACAGCTGAATTCTACCAAAAATTTAGAGACGAGCTAACACCTATCCTACTCAAACTCTTCCAGAAAATTGCAGAGGAAGGTAAACTTACAAACTCATTCTACGAGGCCACTATCACCCTAAACCAAAACCTGACAAAGATGCCACCAAAAAAGAAAACTACAGGCCAATATCACTGATGAACATAGATGCAAAAATCCTTAACAAAATTATAGCAATCAGAATCCAACAACACATTAAAAAGATCATACACCATGACCAAGTGGGCTGTATCCCAGGGATGCAAATATTCTTCAATATCTGCAAATCAATCAATGTAATACACCACATTTACAAATTGAAAAATAAAAACCATATGATTATCTCAATAGGTGCAGAGAAAGCCTTTGAAAAAATTCAACATCCATTTATGATAAAAACTCTCCAGAGAGGCAGGAATAGAAGTAACATAGGGAAAAGACTAATAGTCTTTTGCCAAGAAAATGCACTGGTCACAACAAACACCCTCTTCAAACAACAAAAGAGAAGACTCTATACATGAACATCACCAGATAGTCAACAATGAAATCAGATTGATTATATTCTTTGCAGCCAAAGATGGAGACATTATATAGAGTCAGCCAAAACAAGACCAGGAGCTGACTGTGGCTCAGACCACGAACCCCTTATTGCCAAATTAAGAGTTAAATTGAAGAAAGTAGGGAAAACCACTAGACCATTCAGGTATGACCTAAATCAAATCCCTTATGGTTATACAGTGGAAGTGAGAAATAGATTTAAGGGCCTAGATCTGATAGATAGAATGCCTGATTAAAAATGGAATGAGGTTCATGACATTGTACAGGAGACAGGGATAAAGACCATTCCCATAGAAAAGAATGCAAAAAAGGGAAATGGCTGTCTGGGGAGGCCTTACAAATAGCTGTGAAAAGAAGAGAAGCGAAAAGAAAAGGAGAAAAGGAAAGATATAAGCATCTGAATGCAGAGTTCCAAATAATAGCAAGAAGAGATAAGAAAGCCTTCTTCAGCAATCAATGCAAAGAAATAGAGGAAAACAACAGAATGGGAAAGACTAGGGATCTCTTCAAGAAAATCAGAGATACCAAAGGAACATTTCATGCAAAGATGGTCTCGATAAAGGACAGAAATGGTATGGACCTAACAGAAGCAGAAGATATTAAGAAGAGATAGCAAGAATACGCACAAGAACTGTACAAAAAAAGAGCTTCACGACCCGGATAATCACAATGGTGTGATCACTGACCTAGAGCCATACATCCTGGAATGTGAAGTCAAGTGGGCCTTAGAAAGCATCACTATGAACAAAGCTAGTGGAGGTGATGGATTCCAGTGGAGCTATTCTAAATCATGAAAGATGATGCTGTGAAAGTGCTGCACTCAATATGCAAGCAAATTTGGAAACCTCAGCAATAGCCAAAGGACTGGAAAAGGTCAGTTTTCGTTCCAATTCCAAAGCAAAACAATGCCAAAGAATGCTCAAACTTCTGCACAATTGCACTCATCTCACACTCTAGTAAAGAAATGCTCAAAATTCTCCAAGCCAGGCTTCAGCAATATGTGAACCGTGAACTTCCTGATGTTCAAGCTGGTTTTAGAAAAGGAAGAGGAAACTGAGATCAAATTGCCAACATCTGCTGGATCAAGGAAAAAGCAAAAGAGTTCCAGAAAAACATCTATTTCTGCTTTATTGACTATGCCAAAGCCTTTGACTGTGTGGCTCACAATAAACTGTGGAAAATTCTGAAAGACATGGGAATACCAGACCACCTGGTCTGCCTCTTGAGAAATTTGTATGCAGGTCAGAAAGCAACAGTTAGAACTGGACATGGAACAACAGACTGGTTCCAAATAGGAAAAGGAGTTCGTCAAGGCTGTATATTGTCACCCTGCTTATTTAACTTCTATGCAGAGTACATCATGAGAAACACTGGACTGGAGGAAGCACAAGCTGGAGTCAAGATTGCTGGGAGAAATATCAATAACCTCAGATATGCAGATGACGCCACCCTTATGGCAGAAAATGAAGAGGAACTCAAAAGCATCTTGATGAAAATGAAGGAGGAGAGTGGAAAAGTTGGCTTAAAGCTCAACATTCAGAAAACGAAGATCATGGCATCCGATCCCATCATTTCATGGGAAATAGATGGGGCAACAGTGGAAACAGTGTCAGACTTTATTTATTTGGGCTCCAAAATCACTACAGATGGAGACTGCAGCCATGAAATTAAAAGATGCTTACTCCTGGAAGGAAAGTTATGACCAACCTAGATAGCATATTCAAAAGCACAGACATTACTATGCCAACCAAGGTTCGTCTAGTCAAGGCTATGGTTTTTCCTGTGGTCATGTATGGATGTGAGAGTTGGACTGTGAAGAAGGCTGAGCGCCAAAGAATTGATGCTTTTGAACTGTGGTGTTGGAGAAGACTCTTGAGAGTCCCTTGGACTGCAAGGAGATCCAACCAGTCCATTCTGAAGGAGATCAGCCCTGGGATTTCTTTGGAAGGAATGATGCTAAAACTGAAACTCCAGTACTTTGGCCACCTCATGTTAAGAGTTGACTCATTGGAAAAGTGTCTGATGCTGGGAGGGATTAGGGGCCGGAGGAGAAGGGGACGACAGAGGATGAGATGGCTGGATGGCATCACTGATTCAATGGACATGAGTCTGAGTAAACTCTGGGAGTTGGTGACAGACAGGGAGGCCTGGCATGCTTCAATTAATGGGGTCTCAAAGAGTCGGACACGACTGAGCGAGTGATCTGTTCTGATCTGATCTGATATATGACAAACGCACAGCAAATATTATCCTCAATGGTGAAAAATTGAAAGCATTTCCCCTAAAGTCAGGAACAAGACAAGGGTGCCCATTTTCACCATTACTATTCAACATAGTTTTGGAAGTTTTGTCCACAGCAATCAGAGCAGGAAAAGAAATAAAAGTAATCGAAATTGGAAAAGAAGAAGTTAAACTCTGTTTGCAGATGACATGATCCTCCACATAGAAAATCCTAAAGTCTCTACCAGAAAATTACTAGAACTAATCAATGAATATAGTAAAGTGGGAGGATATAAAATCAACACACAGAAATCCCTTGCATTCCTGTACACTAATAATGAGAAAATAGAAATGAAATTAAGGAAACAATTCCATTCACCATTGCAATGAAAAGAATAAAATACTTAGGAATATATCTACCTAGAGAAACTAAAGACCTATTTATATAAAACAATAAAACACTGGTGAAACAAATCAAAGAGGACACTAATAGATGAAGAAATATACCATGTTCATGGATTGGAAGAATCAATATAGTGCAAATGAGTATACTACCCAAAGCAATTTAGAGATTCAATGCAATCCCTATCAAGCTACCAATGGTATTTTTCACAGAGCTAGAACAAATAATTTCACAATTTGTATGGAAATACAAAAAATCTCGAATAGCCAAATAAATTTTGAGAAAGAAGAATGGAACTGCAGGAATCAACCTGCCTGACTTCAGGCTCTACCACAAAGCCAGAGTCATCAAGATAGTATGGTACTGGCACAAAGACAGAAATATAGATCAATGGAACAAAATAGAAAGCCCAGAGATAAATCCAGGCATCTATGGACAACTTATCTTTGACAAAGGAGGACAGAATATACAATGGATTAAAGACAATCTCTTAACAAGTGGTGCTGGGAAAACTGCTCAACCACTTGCAAAAGAATGAAACTAGAACACTTTCTAACACCATACACAAAAATAAACTCAAAATGGATTAAAGATCTAAACGTAAGACCAGAAATTATAAATCTCCTAGAGGAGAACATAGGCAAAACACTCTCCGACATACATCACAGCAGGATCTTCTATGACCCATCCCCCAGAATATTGGAAGTAAAAGCAAAGATAAACAAATGGGGCCTAATTAAACTTAAAAGCTTCTGCACAACAAAGGAAAGTATAAACAAGGTGAAAAGACAGCCTTCAGAATGGGAGAAAATAATAGCAAATTGAGCAACTGACAAACAACTAATCTCAAAAATACAAAAGCAACTCCTATAGCTCAATTCCAGAAAACTAAATGACCCAATCAAAATTGGGCCAAAGAACTGAATAGACATTTCTCCAAAGAACACATACAGATGGCTAACAAACACATGAAAAGATGCTCAACATCACTCATTATCATTTCAGTTCAGTTCAGTCACTCAGTCGTGTCCGACTATTTGAGACCCCATGAATCACAGCACTCCAGGCCTCCCTGTCCATCACCAACTCCCAGAGTTCACTCAGACTCATGTTCATCAAGTCAGTGATGCCATCCAGACATCTCATCCTCTGTCGTCCCTTTCTTCTCCTGCCCCCAATCCCTCCCAGCATCAGAGTCTTTTCCAATGAGTCAACTCTTCACATGAGGTGGCCAAAGTACTGGACTTTCAGCTTCAGCATCATTCCCTCCAAAGAAATCCCAGGGCTGATCTCCTTTAGAATGGACTGGTTGGATCTCCTTTCAGTCCAAGGGACTCTCAAGAGTCTTCTCCAACAGCACATTTCAAAAGCATCAATTCTTTGGCTCTCAGCCTTCTTCACAGTCCAACTCTCACATCCATACATGACCACAGGAAAAACCATAGCCTTGACTAGACCAACCTTTGTTGGCAAAGTAATGTCTCTGCCTTTGAATACACTATCTAGGTTGGTCATAACTTTCCTTCCAAGGAGTAAGCATCTTTTAATTTCATGGCTGCAGTCACCATCTGCAGTGATTTTGGATCCTAAAAAAATAAAGTCTGAAACTGTTTCCCCATCTATTTCCCATGAAGTGATGGGACCAGATGCCATGATCTTCGTTTTCTGAATGTTGAGCTTTAAGCCAACTTTTTCACTCTCCACTTTCACTTTCATCAAGATGAGAGGCTTTTTGTTTCCTCTTCACTTTCTGCCATAAGGGTGGTGTCATCTGCATATCTGAGGTTATTGATATTTCTCTCAGCAATCTTGATTCCAGCTTGTGCTTCACCCAGCCCAGCGTTTCTCATGATGTACTCCTCATGTAGGTTAAATAAGCAGGGTGACAATATACAGCCTTGAGGAACTCCTTTTCCTGTTTGGAACCAGTCTGTTGTTCCATGTCCAGTTCTAACTGTTGCTTTCTGACCTGCATACAAATTTCTCAAGAGGCAAGTCAGGTGGTCTGGTATTGCCATCTCTTTCAGAATTTTCCACAGTTTATTGTGATCCACACAGTCAAAGGCTTTGGCATAGTCAATAAAGCAGAAATAGATGTTTTTTTGGAACTCTATTGCTTTTTCCATGATCCAGCAGATGTTGGCAATTTGATCTCTGGTTCCTCTGCCTTTTTAAAACCAGCTTGAACATTAGGAAATTCACGGTTCATGTATTACTGAAGCCTGGCTTGGAGAATTTTGAGCATTACTTTACTAGCATGTGAAATGAGTGCAATTGTGCGGTAGTTTGGTCATTCTTTGGCATTGCCTTTCTTTGGGATTGGAATGAAAACTGACCTTTTCCAGTCCTGTGGCCACTGCTGAGGTTTCCAAATTTGCTGGCATATTGAGTGCAGCACTTTAACAGCATCATCGTTCAGGATTTGAAATAGCTCCACTGGAATTCCATCAGCTCCACTAGCTTTATTCGTAGTGAGGCTTTGTAAGGCCCACCTGACTTCACATTCCAGGATCTCTGGCTCTAGGTCAATGATCACACCATCGTAATTATCTTGGTTTCAGAGATCTTTTTTGTACAGTTCTTCTGTGTATTCTTGCCACCTGTTCTTAATCAAAACCATTATGAGGTACCATTTCATGCCAGTCAGAATGGCTGCGATCCAAAAGTCTACAAGCAATAAATGCTGAAGAGAATTTGGAAAAAAGAGAACCCTCTTACCCTGTTGGTGGGAATGCAATCTAGTACAGCCACTATGAAGAATAGTGTGGAGATTCCTTAAGAAAATGGAAATAGAACTGCCTTATTACCCAGCAAGCCCACTTCTGGGAATACACACTGAGGAAACCAGAAGGGAAAGAGACACATGTACCCTAATATTCATCACAGCACTGTTTATAATAGCCAGGACATAGAAGCAACCTAGATGTCCATCAGCAGATGATACGATAAGAAAGCTGTGGTACATATACACAATGGAGTATTACTCAGCCATTTAAAAGAATACATTTGAATCATTTCTAATGAGGAGGATGAAACTGGACCCTATTATACAGAGTGAAGTAAGCCAGAAACAAACCACCAATACAGTATACTAATGCATATATATGGAATTTAGAAAGATGGTAACAATAACCCTGTATACAAGACAGCAAAAGACACAGATGTATAGAACAGTCTTTTGGACTCTGTGGGAGAGGGAGAGGGTGGGATGGTTTGGGAGAATGGCATTGAAATATGTATAATATCATATATGAAACGAGTTGCCAGTCCAGGTTCAATGCATGATACTGTATGCTTGGCGCTGGTGCACTGGGTCGACCCAGAGGGATGGTACGGGGAGAGAGGATGGAAGAGGGTTCAGGATGGGGAACACATGTATACCTGTGGAGGATTCATGTGGATGTATGGCAAAGCCAATACAATATTGTAAAGTTTAAAAAAAAATCATATATCATGATCAAGTGGGCTTTATCCCAGGGATGCAAGGATTCTTCAATATCCGCAAATCAATTAATGTAATATACCACATTAACAAAGTGAAAAATAAAAGTCATATGATTATCTCAATACATGCAGAAAAAGCCTTTGGCAAAATTCAACATCCATTTATGATAAAAAAAAAAAAAAAACTTCCAGAAAGCAGGAATAGAAGGAACATACCTCAGCATAATAAAAGCTATATATGACAAACCCACAGCAAACATTATCCTCAATGGTGAAAATTTGAATCATCTCCCCTAAAGTCAGGAATAACACAAGGATTCCCACTTTCATCACGACTATTCAGCACAGTTTTGGAAGTTTTGGCCACAGTAATCAGAGCAGAAAAAGAAATAAAAGGAATCCAAACTGGAAAAGAAGTAAAACTCTCACTGTTTGCAGATGACATGATCCTCTACATAGAAAACCCTAAAGACCCCACCATAAAATTACTAAAGCTAATCAATGAATATAGTAAAGTTGTAGGATATAAAATCAACATTCAGAAATCCCTTACATTCCTATACACTAATAATGAGAAAATAGAAAGAGAAATTAAGGAAACAATTCCATTCACCATTGCAACGAAAAGAATAAAATACTTATGACTACATCTACCTAAAGAACTAAAGACCTATATATAGAAAACTATAAAACACTGGTGAAAGAAATCAAAGAGGACACTAATAGATGGAGAAATATACCATGTTCATGGATTGGAAGAATCAATATAGTGAAAATGAGTATACTACCCAAAGCAATCTATAGATTCAATGCAATTCCTATCAAGCTTCCAACGGTATTTTTCACAGAGCAAGAACAAATAATTTCAATTTGTGCGGAAATACAAAAAACCTCGAATAGCCAAAGCAATTTTAAGAAAGAAGACTGGACCTGGAGGAATCAACCTGCCTGACTTCAGGCTCTACTACAAAGCCAGAGTCATCAAGATAGTAGGTACTGGCACTAAGAGAGAAATATAGATCAATGGAACAAAATAGAAAGCCCAGAAATAAATCCACACATCTATGGACACCTTATCTTTGACAAAGGAGGCAAGAATATACAATGGAGAAAAGACAATCTCTTTAACAGGTGGTGCTGGGAAAACGGGTCAACCACTTGTTAAAGAATGAAACTAGAACACTTTCTAACACCATACACAAAAATAAACTCAAAATGGATTAAAGATCTAAACGTAAATCAGAAACTATAAAACTCCTAGAGGAGAACATAAGCAAAACACTCTCTGACAAATCACAGCAGGATCCTCTATGACCCACCCCCCAGAATATTGGAAATAAAAGCAAAAATAAACAAATGGGGCCTAATTAAACTTAAAAGCTTCTGCACAACAAAGGAAAGTATAAGCAAGGTGAAAAGACAGCCTTCAAAATGGGAGAAAATAATAGCTAATGAAGCAACTGACAAAGAATTAATCTAAAAAATATACAAGCAACTCTTGAAGCTCAATTCCAGGAAAATAAGCGACCAAATCAAAAAATCGGCTAAAGAACTAAACAGACATTTCTCCAAAGAAGACATATAGATGGCTAACAAACACATGAAAGATGCTCAACATCACTGATTATTAGAGAAATGCAAATCAAAACCACTGTGAGGTACCATTTCATGCCAGTCAGAATGGCGCTATCCAAAAGTCTACAAGCAATAAATACTGGAGAGGATGTGGAGAAAAGGGAACCCTCTTACACTGTTGGTGGGAATGCAATCTAGTACAGCCACTATGGAGAACAGTGTGGAGATTCCTTAAAAAACTGGAAATAGAACTGCCATATGACCCAGCAATCCTATTGCTGGGCATACACACCAAGGAAACCAGAATTGGAAGAGACACGTGTACTCCAATGTCCATCACAGCACTGTTTATAATAGCCAGGACATGGAAGCAACCTAGATGTCCATCAGCAGATGAATGGATAAGAAAGCACTGGTACATATACACAATGGAGTGTTACTCAACCATTAAAAAGAATACATTTGAATCAGTTCTAATGAGGTGGATGAAACTGGAGCCTATTATACAGAGTGAAGTAAGCCAGAAAGAAAAACACCAATACAGTATACTAATATATATATATATGGAAAGTAGAAAGATGGTAACAATTACCCTGTATGCCTGACAGCAAAAGAGACACAGATGTCTAGAACAGTCTTTTGGACTCTGTGGGAGAGGGTGAGGGTGGGATGATTGGGAGAATGGCATTGAAACATGTGTAATATCATATGTGAAATGAATCGCCAGTCCAGGTTTGATGCAGGATACAGGATGCTCGGGGCTCGTGAACTGGAATAACTCAGAGGAATGGGATGGGGAGGGAGGTGGGAGGAGGGTTCCAGATGGGGAACATGTGTACTCCCGTGGTGGATGCATGTTGATGTATGGCAACCAATACAATATAAAGTAATTAGCCTCCAACTAAAATAAATTTATATTAAAAATTTTATATATATATATATATATATACACACACATACATATACATACACACACACACACACACCTATATATTTCTAAGGCAGTATTCAAGTGACAGTTATGCTGTTTTTCTTTCCATGTGTCTGGACCAAAAATACATTTATAAGTTGTTTTTTCATGTTTTTACTATGTCACAGAAGACATTGCTCCTGCTAAGTCGCTTCAGTCGTGTCCGACTCTGTGCGACCCCATAGACGGCCTCCTACCAGGCTCCTCCGTCCCTGGGATTCTCCAGGCAAGAAGATTCTCCAGCCCACTGGAGTGGGCTGCCATTTCCCTCTCCAATGCATGAAAGTGAAAAGTCAAAGTGAAGTTGCTCAGTCATGTCCGACTTTTAGCAACCCCATGGACTGCAGCCTACCAGGCTCCTCTGTCCATGAGATATTCCAGGCAAGAGTACTGGAGTGGGGTGCCATTGCGTTCTCCACAGAAGACATTAAACAACCTAATTTTGTTATTTTTCAATAATTATGGAAAACTTTCAAATATTTTCTTTAATTAAATTGTTTTCATTACATTCTACATTCTATTTCTTATTGGCAATCCAATTCCATGTATATTAGGTCTTTTATAAACTTCTGTTTCTTTCTTTCTGTACCACCATCAAAAATGAACTCAAATATCATATTTAGTGATTGTTCTTCATACTCTTACTTATATAAGCCCTTTTCTTCATCTTCCTAAGAAGGTGTCTTATTTATTTTCTTGCTTAAAAGTTCTTATTTCTATTCAGATATAACTTTTCTATGAGGACAAAGATTATTTTTCTGTTTTTTGGTGTATCCTAAGGGCCTAAGAAAGTAACACACGTAATATGTATTAAATTAATATAGATTCATTAAAAAATATAAAATCTTTATTGTTAACAGATGTTAATTTTAGATCAAACAGGAAATGAAATGCAGTATATATCAGGAGAGAATTTCAAATCCCAGCTTTTCTACTTAAAAAATTTGGGCCATTAGCAAATCACTTATAATTTGAGCTTCAGTTTCTTTATGTGTAAGATGAGGGTTAACTAGTAACTGTATCACATAATGTAATAAGGATTATATTTACATATGTTCATATATTATTTAGTATAAGTTATATCATAAGTGAGGTTTTACTTCATTTTATCCAGCACTAGAATTATAATATATAAGCATACACTGAGACAATGTTATAATTTAATACATTTGGAGATTGATCAAAGTTTGCTTTCCTAATCTCAGAGTTATAGGCCATTTTTTAAAAATTAAACTGTTCATTCTTTTTTTTTCAGGCATACCTTGCCTTATTGTGTTTCACTTTGTGTTTCTTAGATATTGTGTTTTTAATTGAAGGTTTGTGGAAAACTTGTGTGAAGCAAATCTACTGGCATTATTTTTTCAACATCATTTGCTCAGTTTCTGTCTCTGTGTCACATTGGTAATGGTTCCAATATTTCAAGCTATATTATTATTTTTGTATTTGCTATAATATCTATGTTCAGTGATCTTTGATGCTATTACTGTGACTTGTCAAAGGCTCAGATGATGGTTAGCATTTTGTAGCAATAAATTATATTTAATTAATTATATAATTAATAAATTATATTTAATTATATATACATATATATGTATATTTATTTCTTAGGCATAATGCTATTGCATATTTAATAGATTACAGTTTAGTGTAAACATCCCTGGGTTGGGAAGATCCCCTGGAGGAGAGCTTGATAAACCACTCCAGTATTCTTGCTTAGAGAATCCCCATGGCAGAGGAGCCTGGCGAGCTACAATCCATAGGGGCACAGAGTCAGACACGACTGAGTGACTAAGCACAGCAGAGTGTAAACATAACTTTCATATGCACTGGGAAAACAAAAATATTCATATGACTTGCCTTACTCTACAGTATTTGCTTTCTTGTGGTCTAGAACCAAGCTCACAATATGTCTGAGATATGCTTGTATCTATTCCAGATAATAAAATAAAGAACCAGGATCATGTTTTAAAAATTTAATCTTAGCAGTTTCATGGGCTTTTACTTTCACAAGTATATGATTTTGTGATGGGCATCTCAATAACATGTACTATGCTTTCATATATTTTTATGTCACAAACATTATGATTCTAAGGAGGCCTATTTTCAATAGTGTCCCCCAAGACTTGTTTGTGAGGTTAGAATAATAGTATTCAGAACTTCGAAGCTGCGTTTCAACCTCAAGGCCATGCTAGCATATCCATTTCTGTAGAGTGCAAATTCTGTAAAGTGAGATTCAAGTTGCTATTAAAATTAGACTCCCCTTTAGTGTTTTCTTGTTAGATTTCTTGCAAAAAATAGAAAGTTTAACACAATAGAGATGTAGGGAAAAGACATTTGATTATTATCATGCAAGTTATTAACAGTGTCAAAATAGCAGGCATAAAAAATATGCTTCAGGGAAAAGTGAGTAGGTAATGGGATTTATCAGCTCAGTGGGCATGTAAAGTCTATTTGTTTTAATGGCATATTTTAACACAAACAAGGAAACATTTTGTGGTGACAAGCTTAATTAATTTGTTTTTGGTCAAGCTATACTCCTTTCCTAATTTACAACAACAGCAATCAGAATACTTAAAATTGATTATGATATTTTACATTATTCACTACCCATTTTAAAATGCCAGCCATCTTAATCACTGAATCCTTTCTGTGCAACTATAGCTGTGCTGAAAGATGTCATTGATAACAATTTGGATAGCCTTGTAACATTTATTAAATATATTGTCTATGTGGCCCTATAGTTTTATTTATGCTCAAGTTAATAACTACTATTTGAATCTAAGAGACAATACTATTTTGATTAAGTTGCCATGCCTACCAGCAATAAATTGATCATAAAGGCCTATCAGTGGAAAATGTTCTCAATTTGGAAAATTATACAGTTCAAAATTAGTTTAAAATACATCAGAAAACAGTGAGTTAACAACGTTTGTCATCAGTTATTACAAGGATATAGGTTTCAGTGGAATGAATACAACCTCTTTCAGATAGTCATTGAATAAAAATTAGTTAAACCATTTTCCATACAATCATAGTCTTATTGGAAATATAAAAACTACAATCTGATATGAATTGAGATAAATTTTCACAATCATTTAACCTCCCATTGCCTGCAACATAATTCCACCTTTATTCACCTGATTGTATATTCCATAATGATGAATATCGGTTTCCCTTTTCATTTCAATACTCTAATATAGCTCCTTGACTTGAAATGGTGTTTTCTAAAGCATTTTATTTTATTGTTTTAATGGGTTATCTCATATTGTCTATGCTTATTTCATTTAAGTTGTAACGAAGATTATTAGATCATCAATTGAAAGTACTACCTATTTTTGTCATTCTAATGATACCTCAGAGTCCAAATTTTAAATGATAATATTTTGCTTCCACTTTAAATTAAGGGAAATTGTGATCCTTTAGGGAGACAAATATGGGAATGAGCCCTGAGGCAACTCAAGTTCTGAAAACACAGGCTACTACCTCAAGATAGCTGAGGTGTATATTCAAGGAATGATTTCAGTGAGCCCAGACTCTTGTGTCTTCTCATACATAGAAAAGCACTAAATTCCTTAACTTGGGATTTCAAGTTTTCTTTAGCAATAATTTTTTGAGGTCCCAGACTATCTGCCCTTAGTTGCAAAACTCCTGTACATTCTACCTCCCCAACTCGAGTGCTCAGTGCAATTCTCTCAGGGTTATTTGAGATGCTGCCACCTAGACTTAAAGTCCTAAAAGTTCCCACTGAACAAAACATGACTCTCAACTTTTATGCTATGAGTTTTTGCTTTTAAGTGATAAGTGGTAAGAACCAATTTTCAAATGTTGAGGAATTTTATGAACCAAATTAGCAATATTACACCATGTAATGCTAAATTCATCCTTCAAACTAGAGGTTGAATTACCACTGACTTTGGGCCAATGAGAGGCCACTTGAGGCAAGAAACTTAAGATTCCTATAATTCCTTTTATCTAGCTGGAAGGATATATTAGGAAGCACTATAATTCTTTAATTGATCTTAACTAGGAAATTTAGTTATACCCTTAATTATTGTACTCAGGCCAGTTCTTACTTTGAGATTTCTTTTTTTTTTTTTTTTTTCCATAGAGAGTCTAGAAAGGACAAATATTAGAGAAGTCCATAGAGAGTCTAGAAAGGACAAATATTAGAGCAGGCAATTATCAATTGTTAGATATGAGCAGAGAAAGGGGGGGCAAGTTTCAATTCTCTTTCATATAATCTTTATTTAGTACATAACTCAGCAAATATTTTCTATGAAGGACCCAGTGGTTAGTATTTCAGGTTTTGTTGGCTCTAGGGTCTCTCTATCACTGCATCTCAATCCTACCATTGTGGTATGAAAACAGCTATCACAAAATGTGACCAAGGTGAGAATTTTCCAATAAAACCTTATTTATAGAAACATATATACAAACTCAGTTTTGTTTGATAGGCTGTACTTTTCATCTTCTGTT
This sequence comes from Bubalus kerabau, assembly GCF_029407905.1. NCBI lineage: Eukaryota > Metazoa > Chordata > Mammalia > Artiodactyla > Bovidae > Bubalus > Bubalus kerabau. The sequence continues at coordinate 60,626,376 of NC_073625.1, forward strand.
TTAGTAAGTTATTCTAGTCTCTTATATTTCCTTCATTGGCAGGAAGGTTCTTTACCATCACCACCACCTGGGAAGCCCCTTGAAGTTATATATACTATCTTAAATAGGAATGTATAAAATGACAAAATGGCAACTTTAGATGTATCCCTTTGTGTGTGAATTAGTCTATGTCTGCTCTTGCTACATGCCACAGTCTTTTCCCTGACATCTGACATATTTGTGGTTGTTACTATTTTATATAGACATTTGAATTTGCAATATCTGGCATAATTCTCCATATGATCTCCATTCCAGACTGCCCAAATTCTGTCCATTCTGCATTTCATCCATACCTAAATTCCTTTAGTTTTTCTGATATGGTTTGCAGACTTCATTGCTCCTGTCTTTAAGCAATCCTCTACCCAATTTGTTTTTCTAGTTGAGTTCTACTCTTTGTATCTCAGCACAATCTCCACAACCTCAGAAACAGTTCTCTGATAACCCAGAGACCATACATTATAGCAATATTGAATTGTTGATACAGCTAGTTAACATTTATATCCTCTTACTAAGGACCAGACAGTGTTCTCAATACTGTATTTATATGAACTGATTTCATCTTAGAAAAACCCTTAAACACTGGGCAGTATTATCCTCATTTTTCAAGAGTTTAGGCTAAAAAAAAAATAACAGATAGAGTTATTTTCCCAATCATTGTAGTTGGTGGTTCATATCTTGAACTAGAGGTCTGACTCTTGGATTCATGAACTTTCCCCTACTGGTTTTTCATCATCATCATCAGCTTTACCTTCAGCATCAGCAATGGCAGTAGCACACTTTATTAAAAAAAAAAAAAAAAAGTAAAATGATAACAGTAACCAAAATAACTAACATAAATCAAGAGCTTACATTGTTATAGGCCCTATGTTAAATATATTCTATGAATAATTTAACCTCATCTTCACAAGAAATCTTCAGAAAAACGTTTCTAGTAAAGGGAAATAGTCATGATTCTTTGGTGTCTTAATAATTTCCATTACTTTGTCTCAAATTCGTATTGTTATAGGAAAACAAAAAACCTGCTATCTGTTTTTGTTTGTTTTGCTTCCTGAAATATAGTGATTATTTTGTTTTCAATTCACATTACCCATTAGGATTAATGTCACATGTTATATATTACCCTCAATAACTGTTGTTGTTGTTGAGTCACCCAGTCAGGTCTGACACATTGTGACCCCATGGACTGCAGTACACCAGGCCTCCCTGTCCCTCACCATCTCCCGAAGTCTGCCCAGTTTCAAGTCAATTATATCAGTGATGACATCCAACCATCTCATCCTCTGATGCCTTCTTCTCTTTCTGCCCTCCATGTTTCCCAGCATCAGAGACTTTTACAGTGAGTCAGATGTTCACATCAGATGACCAAAATACCCGAGCTTCAACTTCAGCATCAGTCCTTCCAATGAGTATTCAGGGCTGATCTCCCTTAAGATTGACTGGTTTGTTCTCCTTTCTGTCCAAGGGAATTTCAGGAGTCTTCTCCAGCAGCAAAGTTCGAAGGCATCATTTCTTTGCTTTCTGTCTTCTTTATGGTCCAGCTCTCACAACTGTATGTGACCACTGGGAAGACCATACCCTTGACTATACCGACTTTTTAGCCACAGTAGTGTCTCTGCTTTTCAACACACTGTCTAGGTTTGTCATAGCTTTGCTGCCAAGAAGCAGTTGTCTACAAATTTCATGGCTGCAGTCACTATCCACAGTGATTTTAGAGTCTAAGAAGAGGAAACCTGTCACTACTCCCACCTTTTCCACTTCTATTTGCCATGCAATAGTAGCACTGTATACCATAATCTTAGTGTTTTGTTTTTTGTTTTAATATTTAGTTTTAAGCTAGCTCTTTCACTCTCCTTCTTCACTCTCATTAAGAGGCACTTTAGTTCCTCTTCACTTTCTGCCATTAGAGTGGTATCATCCACATATTTGAGGTTGTTGAGGTTTCTCCCACCTATCTTAATTCCAGCTTGTAATTAATCCAGCCTGGCATTTCTCATAATGTGCTCAGTATAAAAGTTAAGACAGCAGGGTAACAGCAGAAAAATCTCCACCTGGTGGTTCAGATGGCAAAGAATCTGCCCACAATGCAGGAGACCTGGGTTCAATCCCTGAATTGAGAAGATACTCTGGAGAAGGGAATGGCAACACACTCCACTATTCTTGTCTGGAGACTCCCATGGGCACAGGAGCCTGGCAGGCTACAGTCCACGTAGTGGCAAAAAGTCAGACACAACTGAACAACTAGCTAATTGAATAGCTATCTAACTTTACACATGGTAATGCATATGTTTCAGTGCTACTCAATAACTGTAGCATATGTTTAATCTCAACTGATTCACAATATCCTAAAAAAAATCTTGAACTTTGATAGTTATCATGTGTGTGCGTGTGTGTGTCTCAGTTACTCAGTCGTGTCCGACTCTCCGACCCCATGGACTGTAGCCCTCTGTCCAAGGGATTCTCCAGGCAAGAGTACTGGAGTGGGTTGCCATTTCCTCCTCCAGGATAGTTATTATACTGTATGTCATTAGAAAAGACCCAGATGTTGGGTAAGATTGAAGGCAGGAGGAGAAGGGGAGAAGAAGGGGACAACAGAGGATGACATGGTTGGATGGCATCACCAACTCAATGGACATGAATTTGAGCAAGCTCCAGGAGTTGGTGATGGACAGGGAAGTCTGGCATGCTGCAGTCCATGGGGTCTCAGAGAGTCAGACATGACTGAACGACTGAACAATAACAATACAGTATAATATTTGAAACAGTATAAGGTCACTTGAAACTTGTTTTCAAGCTATATGAGTCATCTTTCATTCAGTTACTTAAAGTAGCTCAAATCTGGAAAGAAATGTGTACATGAACAGGAAAACATATATCAACAGGAAAATTATTTACTAAATGTACTTTCTCACAATCCAATAGTGCTCACCAATGAAAAGAATAAGCTATAGTGAAGACCATAGTGATATTCATAAATTTCAGCCATATTTATGGGGCAGGGGAAAAGCCCAGTATGAAAATGTATAATTTTTTATTTTTATGAAGTTCCAGGAATTGCAACACTGATTTATTCTGAAAGAAATCAGAAATCAAAACAAGAAGTTTCTGAGTAGGGATTTTGAGGAAAAGAACAAAAAAGAGATGAGAAGGGGTTTCTATAACTTACTTTACGTGTTGGTTAGATCAATGGTTCTATAACATAATTTAACGGTTGTTTATATCTATATTGATGATCATCAAAAATCATTGTCCATCTTAATTCTGTAGTTCACTGTGTGTCTGTTATAGTTTAAAAAGTGAAAGTGTTTTCACCATTGTCCTCCAGTTACTACTTCATTTCCTGACCTACCAGTAGCCAAATCCCAAGAAGAATTTTCTAAAAAAATACTATATCCATCCATTAGAGAATGAATATTACTTCTCATTCACTAGAGAATGAATATCACTTCTCATTTATTAGAGAGTGCAGTGAGCTCTCAAACTGTCTGATCTTGTATTGCCAAATCTTCATCTCATGTGACTCTTCATCAGCATTCTTCACAATTGACTTATGTTGTGTTGTCTTTTTCTTGACATACTTTACTTTATTTAACTGGTCTTATGCCACAATCCTCCCACTCTCATCTCATCCCAGCTCTTTCTTTGGTTACTTTTTGTTTTTACTTACTTCTACTGCTGCTCTTCAAAATTTGTCCCTAACATCAATACTGTACTTCTTTTAATTTCTATATTCTATTTAAATTGTCTCATCTATTTTTATGGCTTTAAAAATCCTCTCTGTGAAGATGACTACTGACTTGCACTTGAAGCCTAGATATTTTAGAGTCATAAGTCTTACTGATAAATTGCCATGCTTGAATATTAGACTGATATCTCAATATTTAAACATATCTAAAATTTAACACATCAGGCTTCCCTTAATGGAGAAGGCCAATGGCACCCCACTCCAGTACTCTTGCCTGGAAACTCTCATGGATGGAGAAGCCTGGTGGGCTGCAGTCCATGGGGTCGCTAAGGGTCAGACACGACTGAGCGACTTCACTTTCACTTTTCACTTTCATGCATTGGAGGAGGAAATGGCAACCCACTCCAGTGTTCTTGCCTGGAGAATCCCAGGGACGGGGGAGCCTGGTGGGCTGCCATCTATGGGGTCGCACAGAGTCGGACACGACTGAAGCGACTTCACTTTCACTTTTCACTTTCATGCATTGGAGGAGGAAATGGCAACCCACTCCAGTGTTCTTGCCTGGAAACTCTCATGGATGGAGAAGCCTGGTGGGCTGCAGTCCATGGGGTCGCTAAGGGTCAGACACGACTGAGCGACTTCACTTTCACTTTTCACTTTCATGCATTGGAGGAGGAAATGGCAACCCACTCCAGTGTTCTTGCCTGGAGAATCCCAGCGATGGGGGAGCCTGGTGGGCTGCCGTCCATGGGGTCGCACAGAGTCGGACACGACTGAAGTGACATAGCAGTAGCAGCAGCAGCTTCCCTTAAATGGACTTTGTCCCAAACTACTGTGTGTGTGTGTGTGTGTGTGTGTGTGTGTGTTAGTCAGTCAGTTGTGTCTGACTCTTTGTGACCCAGTGTACTGTAGCCTGCCAGGCTCCTCTGTCCCTCAAATTCTCCAGGCAAGAATGTTGGAGTGGGTTACCATTTCCTTCTCTGGGGGATCTTCCCACCACAGGGATCAATCCCAGGTCTCCTTCATTAAGACAGATTCTTTACCCTCTGAGCCACATTACTCTAAATATATTATCTACATAGTTCCTCAAAGGAGACAACTAGAAGTCATATTTGATTTCCCCATTTATTTCACTCATATTTAATGAATCCAAGTCACCTTTAGATGATTGTTGATTGATAAGCAGGGAAACATAAATGTTTATAGATAATAAAGATGTATTCTAGTAAAACCACAGAAGTGTTTTAGTAGCATTGCCTAATTACATTTTATTGCCTTATTACATTTTATTTTCAGTAAGGTCCAACTTGAAGGTAATTAAATGTGATATGTATTTAAAACTAAGTTGAAATCATAATGTTCCATGCAAGCACTAACAGTATGCAGACAAGTGAAAATGTAGTTTCAGTTATTATTCATAGTTTTAGATGATGAATAAAAATAATGCATGCTTTCAAACATGGTTACATAAATATATAAATATTCCTGTATCTTCTTATTCCTAATACAGAAACTATTTATATAGACCCACCTAATTCTAAATTAATGGAATGATCAGCTTCTGTTTTTTCCTTTTTTTTCTTTAACAAATTCAATATGCTACGCAATTTAATATACTTATAGTTCTCATGATAACCAGAAGTCAGTTCAGATGAAAGCAAAATTTTAAAATATCATGGTGATATATGAAGCAAAATAATTGCTGCTCAATAATGCAGAAAATAATGTGTATTGGGAGCATAAACTTTAGACTAACACCTGAAGCACATTCCTTCACCCTCAAATTTATTAGCACATTTTGCATGTTATGCCATGGTTAAATAGCATTAAGTAAATTGCTAGGCTCCAAAATGTAAAAATAGATTTAATTTATACCTGTGTTACATGCCCTGTATGTTTGCTTCTGTTTAGTACGGTTGAGAAATGGAACTATGCAATTATCCTGTAGCACCAATTTTTATAAATTCAAATCACATAGAAAAAAAAAGATACCTTTGTCTGAAATATAATTAAAGGTTTATAAAAATACATTCAAGGCCGTTTTTTTTAACTTTGATATATATTTTGGTTTTGTTTGTCACATAAAGAATTACAGTTTCTTGTGTAACAGTATCATGAAAAATAAATTGTGAAACAAATGTATTGAAATTGTAAAACTGTAAAAATGTATTGAAATTATAAATAATGTCAAGCTATGTAGTTAAGAAAAGTAAAGCTTCTGTTATATCTATGAAATGTTATTTTGCAGGATGAAAATTAACAATTGCTTGTCTTGTTTTTCAGTTGCACTAACATTAATCTATGGAAAGATTTGACAAACACTTAAGTACTCATTCCACTACTTTCACACTCATGCATTTGTATTTTCATGAAGTGAGCACTTTATAATAATTATTTATTATTTGAATATTTCCTTGGAGAACTGTGATAGTATCAGCAAATATTTTCCTTTTTTTCTCCATTATAGGATATATCATTTGAAGGAGATGAACCTACAAGCTAACTACTTTGTGGATACAAAAAATTAGGGTCTCTATATGGCAAATAGTTAAAAAGAGTATAGTAGCTTAAAATAAATGTTAGGTCATAGGGAAGAAATTATTTAGAAAAACACTTCCCACTTAGGGAAATTGAGCAAAATTTTAGATTTTCCTGATTTTAACGTCTTTCTGTACTTAACAATAAATCTTATAAATTTATTAATGTAAAGAAAAATACTTAGAATCCAATATTTTTAGCACAAAAATAAAAATATCACTCTTATAATTCTTATAACTTTGTGAATCCTTGCTGCTGCTGCTGCTGTCACTTCAGTCGTGTCCGACTCTGTGCGACCCCATAGACGGCAGCCCACCAGGCTCCCCCGTCCCTGGGATTCTCCAGGCAAGAACACTGCAGTGGGTTGCCATTTCCTTCTCCAATGATTGAAAGTGAAAAGTGAAAGTGAAGTCGCTCAGTCGTGTCCGACTCTTAGCGACCCCATGGACTGCAGCCTACCAGGCTCCTCCACCCATGGGATTTTCCAGGCAAGAGTACTGGAGAGGGGTGCCATTGCCTTCTCTGTGTGAATCCTTACTTGGTAAAAAAATAAATATACATGAATGAATGAATAATATGTTTCTAAATCTTCCCTGTATATACCAGATTTATCACTTCTGGTCTTGTCCCAGTGTTTTATCTTAAGAGCTGAAGCAGTAAACTGCTAAATGCCATACAATAAATGCATGAGGAAAATGAAGTAAGAGATATGCAAATAATTCAGATTCACAAAATTAGTGAATGACAGACAATTTTTCAGATATGACTGACTTAAACTCTTTGCTCTTTGAAAACTACACTGTGTTAACTTCATATTCAGGAAAAAAACCTAACCTCTTGTGGCCATTAAAAAATCCACCATAATTTTAATTACTGTCAAATTAGATGATTTGTTATAAAAACCCTAAGTGTCGTGTTTGAAGTCAATCTTAGTTTCTAGACTGCTCTATGTAAAGCAGGCATTTTCCTATGAGTAAGCAATGACTCCTGAAAGAAGCTAAAAGTAAAATTCTCATGGATAAAGACTATAAAAATTAACTGACTTTCACACTACATTTAAAAAAAAATCACATAGATGATTATGTATACTCCAATGTTATGACAAAACAAAAATTGTTGAAAATATCAAATATATTCTATCATTTACAATTCTTTAAATTTAAGGCTAAAAAAGTAGATTTACATCTAAGAAAGATGAAATTCTGTAATATTTTCTGGACTCTGCTAAATAAAGTTAACCATGAAACTGAGCTAATAGAAAATTATATCCAATTATATGATAAATGTTGATCTGAAATGGTTGCTAAACAAAATAATCATATAACCAGTTTCACCACTGGTTATAGACAGTGGTGAAACTAGTTATATGTCTATTCACCATAGACATCCATTTAATAATCCATTCACTGTTGTGACAAATATGTATAAAGTATGTATAATTTGTGTGTGAACCAATGAAGATAATGGAGAAAGTATAGTGATTCATTTCAAAGAGCTCTATGTCAATTAGCCCTACAGTTAACTGTTAACCAAAATAATATACATTATAGTTAATTGTTTATAGGTCCAATAGAATTTAATAGGTGGAAATTCATTTCAGTGCATTTTATCTAAGAATCATACTTATGATTAAGTTATTAAAATCAAAAACAGAAAGAAAATTTTTGATAATTCTTGATCTTAAAATAATATAGATGTGACATTAAACCAGTAGAGCTTATGAGTTAAGTGATTTGCTCATATTTGTAAGCTTTTCAATTATTTTCACTAATTATGGCAGGTTGAGTGAATAATATGTTTTTATTTTTATTGATAATTTTCATGATAGCAATATCTTCTGAACAGTATTCTTTATTGCTTTAAAAAGTCCACTTAACACAGTTGCAAAAAACATCAGATTGTAAATAAAGATTCTGCAAGCAAATTTTCTACATATGAAAGTCATATAAAAGTAAAAGTGAGCCCGCCAACACATATGTTCAACTCCTAAGTTACCTGTAACAAAGCAAAGGATGCAGCACTATTAACTTTGTCACTTAAATTAATTTACAAACCAGTTTTAAATTAAAATACCTCCATATATATCACTGGCTTCCCTGGTGACTTAGTGGTAAAGTATCTGCTGGCAGTGCAGAAGCTGCAGGAAGATGTGGGTTCCATCCCTCAGTTGGAAAGATCCCCTGGAGAAGGGCATGGCAACCCACTCCAGTATTATATATCACTATTCTTTAATAGGTCTTATTACCGTAAGTGTGCACCTTCCTAGATTTCAAACTTTTATGATTCCAATAGTATCACTTGTTTTTATCAATGAAATCAAATCTACAAAACTTGGTGCTCTGTGACAAGCTACAAGGGTGAGATGGGGTGGGAAGTGGGAGGAAGTTTGGAAAGGGAGTGGATATATGTAAACCTATGGCTGATTCATGTTGATGTGTGGCAGAAATCATCACATTGTAAAACAATCATCCTCCAATTAAAAATAAAGAAAATTTTAAAAGCATACATAATATGTTTGAAGACAATGACAAAGCAAAAGAGACACTACAATCAATTTAATAAATATAATTATTTGTTATGCTATTGTCTTTGTGACTGCTCTGTAAAAGTTGAACTTTAGCTAGGACAAACAGTGTAATTAAACCAAATTTAAATGTACCTGTGAAAGTTTATTCCAGCTCCTTGGAAAAACAGGTTATGGCTGTTGCTGTTGCTTTTGCAGCTGCTGTCCTGCAGAGACATTACTTTGCCAACAAAGGTCCGTCTAGTCAAGCTATGGTTTTTCCTGTGGTCATGTATGGATGTGAGAGTTGGACTGTGAAGAAGGCTGAGAGCCAAAGAATTGATGCTTTTGAACTGTGGTGTTGGAGAAGACTCTTGAGAGTCCCTTGGACTGCAAGGAGATCCAACCAGTCCATTCTGAAGGAGATCAGCCCTGGGATTTCTTTGGAAGGAATGTTGCTAAAGCTGAAACTCCAGTACTTTGGCCACCTCATGAGAAGAGTTGACTCATTGGAAAAGACTCTGATGCTGGGAAGGATTGAGGGCAGGAGGAGAGGGGGACAACAGAGGATGAGATGTATGGATGGCATCACTGACTTGATGGACGTAAGTCTGAGTGACTTCCGGGAGTTGGTGATGGAAAGGGAGGCCTGGCATGCTGCGATTCATGGGGTCACAAAGAGTCAGACATGACTGAGCAACTGAACTGAACTAAACTGACCTAGAATTCCATTCCCTTGAGATATTCAAGTGTTAGCTGTTATTGTGCAAACATTAATTCAGAGAAAATAAGAATTATATAAAACATTTATTTTACATCTAAGCTATATTTTTAAAAACATATATTATATATATATATATATATATATATATATATATATATATATATATATATAAATGTGTATGGCACCCCACTCCAGTACTCTTGCCTGGAAAATCTCATGGATGGAAGAGCCTGGTGGGCTACAGTCCATGGGGTCGCTAAGAGTCAGACATGACTGAGTGACTTCACTTTCACTTTTCACTCTTATGCATTGGAGAAGGAAATGGCAACCCACTCCAGTGTTCTTGCCTTGAGAATCCCAGGGACAGGGGAGCCTGGTGGGCTGCTGTCTATGGGGTCGCACAGAGTTGGACACGACTGAAGCGACTTAGCAGCAGCAGCAGCAGCATAAATGTGTAGATATATATATTTATATAAATGTATATATATGTATAAATAAATGTATAAAACATTTATTTTATATCTAAGCTATGTTTTTAAAAACATACATTTTATATATATATAAATGTATGTATATATTTGTATATATATAAATGTATATATATGTATGTATCTGTGTGTACACATGCGTGTACACACATATGTATCTAATTTTTAAGGAGTTTTTTTTTTAACCTCCTTGAAGAGCAATAACTAACAAGGCATAATCAGAATTCCTGGATTGTCTGTAGAGAGCCCCCAAGTGGAGTACCTTCAGTCGTTCAGTTGTTGGTTTTGAATAAATTTTTAGCATCCTTGAGATGATTGAAAGTCTTGAAAGGCAGTGAATATTATATTTTAATATTTTCCAAAAAATAAGTGAAAGAGTAAAGAGGTATGATCTTTAAGTCTTCTGGTTTTTGGTACTAATCTTTTGCCACTGCTCCTGTTCTCAAACAAAGTTGAGTTTGCATTGTCAGATCCTTAGAGAGAAGCAGGAGAAGAGAGTGAGAAGGACTGCGAGAATGACAACAAAAGTTATTAAGAAGGCCTGGGACCTGGGATCCTTTGCTGCAGTGTTGCAGAGTTTGCACTTGGACACACACTCTTCTAGCTACAAAATATGAAGAAACTATAAAGTGAAGTGAAAGTCACTCAAAGTCGCTCAGTCGTCTCTTTGCGACCCCATGGACTGTATAATCCAGGCCAGAATACTGGAGTGGGTAGCCTTTCTCTTCTCCAGGGCATCATCCCAACCCAAGGAATTGAACTGGGTTCTTCTGCATTGCAGGCGGATTCTTTACCAGCTGAGCCATAAGGGAGGAAACTACATGGGGCTAAAAATAGCTGTGCATGTGCAGTTGGAGCAAATTCTAGATCAAAAGATACAAATAAAACAAAAAACCTAACTGCCCTTTCTGAAGAGCTGGAGCAAAAACTGGGTGTTGGGAACAAAGGCAGGATACTTCACATGCCCACTGCACTCAACACCACAACCAGGAATGCAAACCATTTAAGCCACCCCTCCAGCCAGATCCCTGGACACACTGCTACCTTCACCCTGTATATGGAATAAGCTCACACCCCAACACTCCCACCCCCCAACACACACCTCCATGAATGAGCAAGGGAACCTGTTACTTGTTTTTACTTCCTCCTGCAGCCAGCTCAGGGATACCAAAAAGCCTTGCTTGAGTTTCCTGTCTGGCTTTTATTGATTGGGCAAAGTCAGTATCATTAATTACCATTCCCAGAAAAAACACATTATTGTAAAAGATGCTCTTATTTTTGAACCATACTGTTGATTTTGAAGTCAACATGAGTCGTTACTGAAAGTATTTGTAGTGGAGATTTATTTAAAATGGAAATAAGTAATGTGGAAGAAAAAAGGCATAGATAAAAGGGAATTAGAAAATGTAATTGCTTCTTGTCTGTTTCATTTAGGCAAAAGTTATGTTGGAATATAACCACTCTGGAGAAGGCAATGCCACCCCTCTCCAGAACTCTTGCCTGGAAAATCCCATGGATGGAGGAGCCTAGAAGGCTGCAGTCCATGGGGTTGTTAGAGTCAGACACGACTGAGCGACTTCAATTTCACTTTTCACTTTTCACTTTCATGCATTGGAGAAGGAAATGGCAACCCACTCCAGTGTTCTTGCCTGGAGAATCCCAGGGATGGGGAAGCCTGGTGGGCTGCCATCTATGGGGTCACACAGAGTCGGACACGACTGAAGGGACTTAGCAATTAGCATAACCACTCTTTTAATAAAAATATTTTACTTTATATTTCATTTGTCTATTGATATACAAAAACATATACTTACATTATTTGCTACTTAAACTGTGATCAGCAGAATAGAATCATTGGAACCATCATTGAATTGAAAATTAAAAAAAAAAAATTCTTCTCCTTATAAACAGAACCAGAATTTGCCTTTTAACAAAATCCCATATGGGTCATATGCACATTATTAGTTGAGAAATATTTTCCATAGACTTTAAGGGGCGTATCATTGAATAAATGTGAAGTTTCACTCTAAAATTAACTGTGTGGTTATTTATACTATTGTTTTCATAACATATGTGGGTTAAATGATATGTTGTACCTATACAAGTAAACAAAAGCACATCAATCCCATGGTACTAGGGACACAGTTATAATCTGTACATTTATCAATTATAGATACAATTAAAATGATTTTAATAATAAAAATGAAACAGTTTTTATAACCAATTATTATCTCAGTATATGTTATGGCCTACATTCAAATCTGAATACCAATTATGTAACAAAATAACATATAACACATAGCAAAGGTAATTATGGCTAACACATAAAGAATTGATAGTAGAGAAAATATAACACATTTTGTTCATTCAAGAAGTGAAATATATGTGATTAATACTCAAAGGCTTTTTTCATCAAGTTCTTTTGACTCATTTGCCCTTGGTGTCCATGTCCATGTTGACCACAGGAATAAGTCAAACTTCACTCTGGCAAGGTGAGTGATTTATAGTTTTCATCCTGAAATGTAATACCTGAAAGTGATTGCATTGTCACAATAAACCATTCTCAGACCATCCCTCTCATCGAGTGCCATATACCAATTGTTTATTTTACAACAAAAGCCATTTAAAGTTTTGACTCAACTAATAACAGTTCTCTGAAACAGTGAATCTGGGAAGGACTGTCCTTAGTTTTTACAGTGGAAACTATTAAGATTTGAGAGAATGCCCTTATTTTAAAGCACCGCTTCTACTCTTGTAACCATATAGCTATTATTATTTCAGTGACTAGAATGCAAATGGACGAAATGTTAAGCCCCATTCTCTCATGTCCTCCTCTCAATAGAAAAGAGTAAATCCACACAGATATAATGCTAGAGGAGATCAGTGATCCCTTCCCCACTGGAGTGTAATTCATGCACTTTCTACCTGAACATTCCTATAGAAATGCAGATTGCTCTGACCTTGTATAAAGACAGGAGTGAAGTTTGAAAACACTGTAATAATTTTCCAGCAAATACACTTCAGAAAATACATATCCCCATTTTGGGTTCAAATTGTATTTATATTTTTAATGATAAAATAGTCACTACCCTCCATCACAGCTAATATCTTTCTCTCCTTTTATTTTTATCAATTTCAATCACATAATTAGCAAAAATTTAAGCCACAGTTTATCAATTTAATATTTTAGTAAAAGTTCTCAAAAAGCTGTTTTTACTTTCTACTTTTAATCTTTATTAGAGTATTTATTTCAGAATTTGGCATATTTGCTCACTTGTTAAACCACAGGGATTGGAGTTGGCATTTATTCCTCTTCTTTTTTCCCCTCTTAGTCCCTCCATCTACTACATCAGCAACACATTCATCTCTTTCTACCACAATATATCCTGAACATGCTCACATTTTCTCTCTCTTTATACTCACCCTTGCACAAATTATCATTGAAAATGATCTAGGCCATACAGTAGCTTTCTTATCATTCTCCTGGCTTTCATGTTATTCGCATATTTTCTTATTCACATCAACATTCAAAAGTATAAATTATATATATATATATATACACACACACACACACACACACACACACACATTTATATAACCAAATCAAACTGTCCAATGCAATGGATTAAAACACATTCATAATAAAATCCAAACTCTCCAATTTAGTCTGTTAGACCTAATATCAGAGATTTCATCTCTGAATACATCTCTGATCTTCCTCTCCATACATAACTCACTAAACCATAGCTTGATAAGCCATCCTTCCACAGAGGCTTTCTTCCTGGTCCTTGATTGTACTGAATATTTTTGTCTCTTCAGGGCCTTCATCCTATTTCTCCCACCTGAGAAGTTATTGTGTTTAAAAAGCTAATTCCTTTTAACAATCACTTAAATGTCACTTTCTCCAGTCAGTCTCCCATGACCTTCCAACATAGCAGTCAGTTGTCTTTTATATCTATCTGTTGATTCCACTTATCACAGCAATTGTAATAACTGGTGTGTTCTTACTTATCCAGTTATTTGATTTATGTAGTGACTATCTTTGTTAACTGGACAGCAGTATCCAAGAGAAGTGTGATTTCTTCTATTTTATACATGGTTATATCCTAAATATTTTGATGGGACTGTTACCAGATAGGGAGAGTCAAGGAGGACCCTTCCTCAAGGCCTCGATTCTTGATAGGGACACAGAGAAGAATCTGAAGTTGTAACAATGGCAAAACCAAGTTTACTTAAGAAAGAGTAGAAATAACACCTCAAAGGAGAGGTGGGCCAAGCCAAGAGAGGCCCTGGCAAGAGAATGATGAGGTCCAGGTGGTTTTCAAGACAAGGCTTTTACGTATTCATCCAGGTGGGCGTGGACTGACAGTTTGATTGACAGTTGCAAGTTACATAACAACATGCTCTCTTATGTCTTTCCCATGATTTAGTCTATTATAATAAGATATCTGTATGTATAGAATATTTGTGAACAATTAATGGGCTCCCAGCTGCCTAACGTCACTTCAGAACACATCTGTGAATCAAGGGTACATAGCCAGATTTGAGCAAGTCTGTGAGGTAAGTTTCTATCCACTGTGCTTCTAGGGCACATGCATCAGAGTTGGAAAAAAATCTGGTTATTTTTTAGCATACTAGTGAACTCTCCTGGGCCACTAGGCTTGAATCTTTTTCAGTTAGATCACCCCAGGTTGCTCATGCCTAGCTTCCTACCTAACAGGGACACATCACATACTTAGTGTACTATAGAGATTAACCAAATAAGTGAATAGGCCATGTTTAGTATTTAAGCCACACATGCTGTTATTATGACTTGGATATTAAATGCACAGATGAAGATTTTAGCCAGCTGTGAGAAACTATCAAACTCAGAATTATCCAAACTAAAATAAATCGATCTCTATCTGATATGTTTTCTTCATAGAATCCATATTCAAATGATATTACAACTAATCTTTTTTTTCCTGATAAAAATATAATTATCATTCCCCTAATAATGAGAAAGTCAATCTCAGTCATGCTATTTTGGGTCCTTTCTTAGAAATGTAGAAGGAAGAAATAGTTAGATAATTTGAGAATTTCCTGGGACTTTATCATGGTCAATTTTGTACTTTCTTTGTGGCAGTTTCCTTCCAAATAATAGACACTGAAAACTTTGGTAGGTGTAAGAGCTTTCCATCATAAGAGTCTTCTCAAATGAATTCAGGTTCAAAATCTATACTAGGTGGTAGGGAAATTTTCCCAATATGGTGATATACAGGGAAGCCTGGCATTCTGTAGTCCATGGGATTGCAAAGACTTGGACACGACTCAGCAACTGAACTGAACTGAATACAAAAGCTATTTGTAATCCCTAAATCTACATTCTTGTAACCAAACACCTAGGCATAGCCACATTTTTAGGTAACAAAGAAGAAATAAATAAATACTTCATTACTTTACCTTCCTACAGCAGAAACAAACAATCACACACACACACACACACACACACACACACATATACTTATATAGGCTTCTTAGTACTTCATTGTAGCTCAAACAATAAAGAATCTGCCTGTGATACAGGATACCAGGGTTCAATCTCTGTGTCGGGAAGATCTTCTGGACTAAGGAATGGCAGTCCAATATTCTTGACCTGTAGAATTCCATGGACAGAGAAGCCTGGCAGGCTACAGTTCTTGGGGTCACAGAGTTGGACATGACTGAGTGACTAGCACACACACACATGGGCTTCTTTGGTGGATTAGATAGTAAAGAATCCACCTGCAGTGCAGGAGACTGAGGTTCAATCCCCAGCTCAGGAAGATCTCCTGGAGAAGCGAATGGCAACCCACTCCTGTATTCTTGCCTAGAGAATCCCATGGACAGTGGAGCCTGGCGGGCTGTAGCCCATGGGGTCGCAAAGATTTGGACATGACTGAACAACTGAGCAAATACGTATGTATGTACACACACACACACACACACACATATAAAACCTAGTTCAAATGTCTGGATGTAATATCCAATCCAATTTGGTTAATAAAGCATAAAATTCTTAGTTTTGTCCATTAATAATACTTTTAACTTCTCATTCTTCATTATAAAAATGTTAATATTCCAGACATTTTGCATGAATATTTATCATTTTATTTTTCATGATTAATACATTTATGATTTTTGCTTAAAGAGTGAAAGCTGTGATCTATATAGCTTTATCTCCAAGTGACTAAAGTATGCTAATATGAATTGCAAAATAGCCAAGTTTTATTGCAGTCGCAGCTACATCTGCAGAAGAGGTCAGTGAAAAAGCAGTTAAATGATAAGTAGAGATCATCTAAAATACTGGGGACCATTTCTAACTACCACTTAAACTAGGAAGTAAATTCTATTCTACCCCAAAGCTAAAGAGGCTCAGAAATGACATCAAGTTCTCACCCAAAATCGTTGCAGAAGAGGAAAAAATAATTCTTCTAAGCAGCTGGAATATATATAATTAGAAATTTTCATGAGGGAAGGGGTCATCTGTGTCTACGAGGAGGACTGGTACTTGGCAGACATATAAATAACATTTGTTCAGTAAAGGTATGTGGACGTCAACAAATGAAAAAAGGACAAATGCATATCTTGCATTTACAGAAATCAGCACAACAGTAAAAAACTGAGCAGAAAATGTGAAATATGAAGAAAGCAAATGTGTGTGTGCTTTGCCTCACAGTCCACTAGCACCTGCTCACTGTGCTCTTTCTCCAGTGTAAGACCATGCTGTTCAGGAGCTCCTATATGCTGTTTATTTGTCTGATATATTTCTACTTGCTGCCATCTATTCAAATTTTTTATTTTTCAGGTTTACTTTTCATTTTATAATTTCCTTCAAATGATTATTGATATAATTTATAAATTTCATGGTCTTACATGCAATAGGCATAAAACATCAGAAAAAGAATTTGAAAATACATTTATGTAAGGACTTCTGCATTATGAATCTATAATACAATAAGTTCCATAAGTGATTTTTATCTCTTTTAATATATACAGTATCTCAGTCATCTTGTGGATTTATGCATATATTTATTAAAATTATATATGCATATCTAAAAAGATGTCTTACCTTGAGGATTAAAGTTTAATGCCTTTTTAATACAGAAGTACCAATTATTCTATTAATCACTTGGAAGGAAGATGCAACATAACTGATTAAAAGTAATATTATAAATAAGAAGCTTTAAGAGAAAGTAAAACACTGTGGTTTAAACTGTGTCCAAAGCCAAAACTAATATAGCCTGTTATTTATGTTTTAGTAATTTCCTTTCATCTATTCAAAGAGACATGCATTATTTTTTATCTTAAAGGCATCTTTGGAACTCTGTGAGTCACTGTCTATCCTTATTAAATCTATTTTCACTTAGTGTTTTATCTAACTCTTAGAGAAATTGATGGGTATGATTAATAACTGAATAACTGAATTTTGTGGATATATTAGATTTAGTAAGCAGAGGTCAAGATTGTTTAGTAAGCAATAGAAACAAAGAGAAAAACCATCAACAAATCAAAGTGAAGGGAGATGGTGAGGGCCTACAAATTTCCTTGACATTAAATGCTGAAATGAATCCGCCACAGGTATACATGTGTTCCCCATCCTGATTTGGCAAATCTAATACAGTTATGTTAAGTTTAAAAATAAAATAAAATTAAAAAAAAATAAATAAATGCTGAAATGCTGTGGCAGATTCATGTTGATATACGGCAAAACCAATACAATATTATAAAGTTAAAAAATAAAATTAAAAAAATGTAAAAAATAAATGCTGAAATGACAGAGTTAAATTACTGAAAAAAGCACATTTGTATACGTACAGTATTGATTCATATCATTTTATTCTTAATAAAACTAGTCAAATTATATATTTGTAATAAACAATTTTAGAACAGTTGGGGATTTGCAAAATTATTAAGAATATAGTAGAGAAACATTCTGTATACCCCACACTGTTTCTCTTATTATGAATATCTTATATTAGCATACTATATTTGTCATAATTAATGAACCAATATTGATGTACTGTTTTAAATTAAAGACTACATTCAGAATTTTATAATTTTTCCTTAAAGTTCTAATTTTTGTTCCAAGATCTCATCCAGGACACCATACCACATTTAGTTACCAGGTCTCCTTAGACTACTCTTCGCTCTGACAATTTCTGGGACATTCATTGTATCTTATGACATTGAGAGTTTTGACGAATATTGGTCAAATATTTTGCAGAATGCCTCTCAATTGGGATTTGTCTGATTTTTGTCTTGTTATTAGATTGTAGTAATGGTTTTGGAAGGAAGGCCAGGGAAGTAAAGTGTAATTCTTATTATATCATATTAAGTACATACTATAAATATTTTCACCTTTGATGCTTATTTTGATCACCTGGATGAGGTAGTGTTTGTCAAATTTCTGTACTGCCGAGTTGACTCAGTCCTCTTTCCATATAATATTAATACCTTTTACAAGTAAGTCAGGATGTGCGGCCTTCACTTAAGGAATAGGGAGTTATTCTTCACCTCTATAAGGACAGAATATCTACATTCATATTTGGAATTTGCTTGCACAGAAGATATGTCTAATCTATTCCATTTATTTTTTCCTCGATTTATTTGTAATGGTATGGGCTTCTGTTAAATTATCTTGAATCTCTGGTTTGACTCTTCCAGCATCTCTGCTACCCCTGATGCTGATGCTTGCTCTCTCTCTCCAAATTGTGTTTTGTTTTGTGGGATGCCTTTTAATCTTTTTTTTTTTTTTTTTTCCTTGATGGCTCGACATGGTGTACTAGATAAAAGAAACTGTTATGAGAAGGCCTTCAGTTCAGGTCAATCACTCAGTCATGTCCGACTCTTTGCAACCCCATGGACTGCAGCACGCCAGGTTTACCTGTCCACCAATTCCTGTAGCTTACTCAAACTCATGTCCATCGAGTAGGTGATGCCATCCAACCATATCCTCTGTCATCCCCTTTTCCTTCTGCCTTCAATCTTTCCCAGCATCAGGGTCTTTTCCAATGAGTCAGTTCTTTGCATCAGGTGGCCAAAGTATGGAGTTTCAGCTTCAACATCAGTCCTTCCAATGAATATTCAGGATTGATTTCCTTCCGAATTGAATGGTCTGATCTCCTTGCAGTCCAAGGAACTCTCAAGAGTCTTCTCCAACACCATAGTTCAAAAGCATCAACTCTTCGGCTCTCAGCTTTCTTTATAGTCCAACACTCACATCTGTCCATGACTACTGGAAAAACCATAGCTTTAACTAGATGACCATTTTTTGGCAAAGTAACGTCTCTGCTTTTTAAATATACTATCTAGGTTGGTCATAGCTTTTCTTCCAAGGAGCAAGCGTCTTTTAATTTCATGGGTGCAGTCACCATCTGCAGTGATTTTGGAGTCAAAAAAAAATAGTCTCTGACCTGATAATGATGTGTATGATGGGAAAGTCTGTGTCATTACAGGCTAAGTCTCAGTCTCTGTGAGCCTGTCTCTATACTGTGAACTTCACACGCTTCTCAGGTTTCTCTCTCCCCATTTAGGTGGGACAAGATTCGCTGAGTGGAGTTGGGTATTGTCCTTTTCATAAATCAATTAGGCTCTGATGACATCTGAAGGAGTTTGGCTCTGGTTGACTAGTTTCTGTTGAGAGCAAGCCTCGTTAGGAAGAATAAGGTACACTGAGGTATTTCAGAATTGTCCCTTTTCTGCTCTCTTTGCAGAAGCAGGAGGGAACTTTTATCTGATATTTATTGTGGGAATGGGTCTACCTCCTGGAGAAAAGTATCTAAATAATGTGGGGCCCCCAATGCCTAGGTCAAGTTGGAGTTTGTAGCTGTCAGTCTTGTCCACACTGAATCTCTAGCATTTCATCAATTTCAGTCTAGTTTTCCTCACAGTTTCCCTGTCCTGGTCACTGCTTCAGTAAACCATAACTCCCTATATTTACCTCTCTCTCCAATCCTGAGGGTAGAAGAGGTTTGTCTTGTGTCCTTTCTTGCTTGCTTGCTAGGTCGCTTCAGTCTTGTCCGACTCTGTGCAACCCCAGAGACGGCAGCCCACAAGGCTCCCCCGTCCCTGGGATTCTCCAGGCAAGAACACTGGAGTGGGTTGCCATTTCCTTCTCCAATGCATGAAAGTGAAAAGTGAAAGTGAAGACACTCATTCGTATCTGACTCTTAGCGACCCCATGGACTGCAGCCTACCAGGCTCCTCCGCCCATGGGATTTTCCAAGTAAGAGTACTGGAGTGGGTTGCAATTGCCTTCTCCAGTGTCCTTTCTTACTGATCCAATAAAATTTTTAGTTTTGTTTTTTCCTTCTATTCAATTTTTTGCCTGTTAGGATACAGTGATGACTTCCAAACTCCTTACATGTGGAGCCACAAATGGGAGTTCCTCAAATTATTTTATGTTAAGTATTGGGCCATTGGGAATTCTTTTAGCTGGTTTCTGGGACCTTTTGATGTACCCTATTACTGTGAGGTGTGTGTGTGTTTTTTTTTTTTTTTTTTTTTTGTTACTTTCTGGCACTACAAGACACTTCCTAGATCAACTTGTGTAGGTTCTTCCCCAAACCTCCTGGATTCAGCAGTTGTATCAAGGATCTCTGGGGTTTTTTTTGTTTGTTTGTTTGCTTGTTTGTTTTTTTTTTTTTTTTTTTTTGAGAGAATGGTTTAGAAACCAAGATCCAGGTGTTAGCTTTGCTTATGGCTACAGAGTGCTATGTATGTTGTAAACATTTCTGTAAATCTTTCTATACAAAACCATCTGTGTCTATAGTAAACTAGGGCATCCCTGCTGGCTCAGATGGTGAAGAATCCACTTGCAACACAGGAGACCTGGGTTCGATCCCTGGGTTGGGAAGATTCCCTGGAGGAGGGTATGGCAACCCACACTAGTATTCTTGCCTAAAAAATTCCCATGGACAGAGGAGCCTGGGGGGCTACAGTTCATGGGGTTGCAAAGAGTCAGACACAACTGACCAACTAAGCATGTAGCAAACTAAAATGAATTCATACTGCTGTCACTGGTAACTTAGACTCCATTAACACATAGATAATTTTAACATCCGTCTCCTGTTTTCTGTAAACTCTCAGTCCAACAGTGAGAACTCTGACTTAGTGCACTCACCATCAATTTACTAATTTGTTCAATTCCAGTCTATATGTATAGTAGATTCAGAATAGTAGATTCCCATACCCTATGGGAAACAAATTAAGTGCTTAAATGCAAGTTGATTCCTTCCCCTCCTTATGTCTTATTGAATCCATACATTTCCAAAGTTGTTTGAATTATTACTTTATTTCCCTACCACTCAGTTGCAGGTTTTTTTTTTTTCCATTTATTTGTAATATATTGAAATTATCTTGTCACATTCTTTATTTAATCTTGAAATATCCAAACCCTAAATGAATTTGTCAAAATTGGTATCCATTAAAGTTGCTCTTTGGACTAAGAAGTTCTTTGTTTTGTAAAAAGCTTACCATTTTGGGTTTTCTATAATGCTATACCAAATATATATTTTTTGCCTTAAAAATTCTATGCCTCAATTATTCACTTCATTCCCTCTGAATCTGAAGAAAGCACTAGTCTCTTTACTCTTTCCATAGTTTGTTTTTTTTCCAGAAGCACATGTAATTGAAATCATACAACTGTGCAGCTTTTTCATACTGGCATTTCTCCCTTAGCAATATGCATTTCCATTTTATCTATGTCTTTTCATGGTTTGATAGCATTTTCTTTTTTTCACTGAATAATAATCCACTATATAGATGGACTACAGTTTGTTATCTAGTCACCTGCTAGTGTGTATCATGGTTACTTACAGATTTTGGTAATTACGAATAATTTACTATAAACATCTCTGCTCAGTTTTTTTGTTGGATATGAGTATTCAACTCGAGTAAATACCTCTGAGCCTTTAATGCTGGATTATTTGGTAAAACTATATTTAGTTTTATAAGAAACTGCTTAAATGTGTTTCAGAGTGGCTATACCATTTGCCTTACCTCTAGTAATAAGTGAAACTCTGTGTCCTGTGTCATTGCCACAATTTAGTACTGGTAGTCTTTGGATTTAGTCATTCTAATAGGTGTGAAATGGTATCTCAATGTGGCTTTAATTTGAATATTTTTATAACAGTTATTGGTAAGCATCTTTTCATATGCCTCTTTGTGACCTGTATATTTTCTGATGATTTCTGTTTTGATATCTGTTCAATTTTAATTCATTTGTTTGGATTTTTAATGTTGTTTTTGTTTATATTTTGGATACAAGATCTTTTTTTATAAATTTATTTCAAATATGTTTCCCTGGCTCAGACTGTAAAGAATAGATGTGAGTTCAACCCCTGGGTTGGGAAGATCCCCTGGAAGAGGAAATGCCAACCCAGTCCAGTAGTCTTACCTGGAGATTTCCATGGACACAGAGAAACCTGGAGGGCTAGAGTCCATAGAGTCACAAAGAGTTAGACATGACTGAGTGACTGACACTTTCACTTTTTCTTTTCATATATTTGCAGGTATTTTCTTTTAGTCTGCTGTCTCTTTCTTTGTTTTTTTCATTCTCTTAATGTCTTTTACAGAGAAGTTTCAAATTTTAATAAAGTCAACCATTGGCTTTTTTTTTTTTTTTGATGGATCATACCATTTGTGTTATATTTAAAATGCATCACCAAGCTAAAGGTCATATATATTCATCTTAAATTTATTCAAGAAATGTTATAATTTTACATCTAAGTCTAAGAGCGGTTTAGAGTTATTTTTTTATGAAAACTGTAAGGTCTGTGTCTAGATTTTTTTCTTTTTATGCAGATTCATGAAATATTCATATTTCAGAACCATTGATCGAAAATACTATCTTTTTTTTTTTTTTACTTATTTCTTTTGAAAGATCAGTTGATGAGGAGAAGGATGTGACAGAAGAGGAAATGGTTGGATGGCATCACTGACTCAATGGATGTGAATTTGAGCAAACTTCAGGAAATGGTGAAGGACAGGGAGGCCTGGCATGCTGTATTCTATGGGGTTGCAAAGAGTTGGACATGACTGAATGACTGAACTGAACTGAACTGACCTGACCAACCAGTTCATTCTAAAGGAGATCAGCCCTGGGTGTTCTTTGGAAGGAATGATGCTAAAGCTGAAACTCCAATACTTTGGCCACCTCATGTGAAGAGTTGACTCTTTGGAAAAGACTCTGATGCTGGGAGGGGTTGGGGGCAGGAGGAGAAGGGGATGACAGAGGATGAGATGGCTGGATGGCATCACGGACTCAATGGAGGTGAGTTTGAGTGAACTCCGGGAGATGGTGATGGACAGGGAGGCCTAGCGTGCTGCATTCTGTGGGGTTGCAAAGATTTGGACATGATTGACTGACTGAACCGAATTGAATGACCTGACCTATGTGTCTATTCTTTTGCTGATATAATACAATATTAACTATGGTAATATTGAATATAAAATATTTCAATTATTTTATTTACTTACAGTTATTTCTGGGCATGTTGGCTCCTCATTGCTGTGCATGGGTTTTCTGTAGTGTGGCAAGCAGGGATAATCTTTAGTTGTAGTGTGTGGGCTTCTCATTGCAGTGGCTTTCCTGTTGCAGAGCATGGGCTCTAGGACATGCAGGCTTCAGTAGTTGTGGCTCATGGGCTTTGTTGCTCCATGGCATGTGGGATCTTCCTGGACCAGGGATTGAATCAGCATTTCCTTCATTGGTAGGTGGATTCTTAACCACTGGGCCACTGATGAAATTCCAAGTGTTAAAATCTTGACATGAGGTAGTGAGTCTTCTACTTGTTTTTCTTTTTTAATACAGTGTGGACTATTCTAGCATTTTGCCTTCTCATAGACATTTAGAATCTGTTAATATGCACAAAATAGTGTACTGGGACTTTGACTAGGATTACGCTTAAATATACAGATTAAATTGGGAAAAACTGACATCTTACCAATAGTTTGTCTTCAGATTCATGAACATAGACTATCTTTTCATTTATCTATATCTTCATTAACTTTGTTTCAGTGTTTTATAGTTTTATGAATATTAAGTTCTGTATATTTTGTAGATTTATATAACTAATTATTTCATTTTGGCAATGTAGTTTTGCAAATGGTAGTGTTTTCCCCCTTAATTTCAAATTCTAATATTCATTTCTAGTATATGGAAATGCAGTTGATATTTTCATATTAACCACATATATAACTTTCCTGCACCCATTTATAATTATGCTTTTTAGCAAATTAATGTGACTTTTTAATTAGACAATTATATCATCTGCAAGTAGAAAAAATTCTTCCTTTTTAAACTGTATATCTTTTATTTCCTCTTGTCATGCTATTGTATTAAAAAAGATTTCTAGTGTGATGTTGAAGAGTTGCAGTGAAGATGAAGGTTTCTGTCTGTTAAGGATTAATAACTGAAACTTTAACCAGATTTGCAAACTTGGTGGTGGGATATGATTATTTTTATAATTGTTGAATTCAATTTTCTAATTTTTTGTTGAGAATTTCCAGCATCTGCACTCAGTGAAAGATATTGGTTTGTTGTTTTTATTTCCAGTAATATCTTTATCTAGTTTTGATATTAAGGTAATGCTAGTCTGTGAAAGTGCTGAATTCAATATGCCAGCAAATTTGGAAAACTCAGCAGTGGCCACAGGACTGGAAAAGGTCAGTTTTCATTCCAATCCCAAAGAAAGGCAATGCCAAAGAATGCTCAAACTACTGCATAATTACATTCATCTCACATGCTAGTAAAGTAATGCTCAAAATTCTCCAAGCCAGGCTTCAGCAATATGTGAACGGTGAACTTCCTGATGGTCAAGCTGGTTTTACAAAAGACAGAGGAACCAGAGATCAAATTGCCAACATCTGCTGGATCATGGAAAAATCAAGAGAGTTCCATAAAAACATCTATTTCTGCTTTATTGACTATGCCAAAGCCTTTGATTGTGTGGATCACAATAAACTGTGGAAAATTCTGAAAGAGATGGGAATACCAGACGACCTGACATGCCTCTTGAGAAATCTGTATGCAGGTCAGGAAGCAACAGTTAGAACTGGACATGGAACAACAGACTGGTTCCAAATAGGAAAAAGGAGTACGTCAAGGCTGTATATTATCACCCTGCTTATTTAACTTCTATGCAGAGTATATCATAAGAAATGCTGGACTGGAAGAAACAAGCTGGAATCAAGATTGCCAAGAAAAATATCAATAACCTCAAATATGCAGATGACACCACCCTTATGGCAGAAAGTGAAGAGGAACTAAAAAGCCTCTTGATTTAAGTGAAAGAGGAGAGTGAAAACGTTGGCTTAAAGCTCAACATTCAGAAAATGAAGATCATGGCATCTGGCCCCACCACTTCATGGGAAATAGATGGGGACACAGTGTGAACAGTGTCAGGCTTTAGTTTTGGGGCTCCAAAATCACTGTCGATGGTGACTGCAGCCATGAAATTAAAAGACACTTACGCCTTGGAAGGAAAGTTATGACCAACCTAGATAGTGTATTCAAAAGCAGAGACATTACTTTGCCAACAAAAGTCCATCTACTCAAGACTATGGTTTTCCCTGTGGTCATGTATGGATGTGAGAGTTGGACTGTGAAGAGGACTGAGAACCAAAGAATTGATGCTTTTGAACTGTGGTGTTGGAGAAGACTCTTGAGAGTCCCTTGGACTGCAAGGAGATCCAACCAGTCCATTCTGAAGGAGATCAACCCTGGGATTTCTTTGGAGGGAATGATGGTGAAGCTGAAACTCCAGTACTTTGGCCACTTCATGCGAAGAGTTGACTCATTGGAAAAGACTCTGATGCTGGGAGGGATTGGGGGCAGGAGGAGCAGGGGACGACAGAGGATGAGACGGCTGGATGGCAGCACTGACTCGATGGACGTGAGTCTCAGTGAACTCCGGGAGTTGGTGATGGACAAGGAGGCCTGGCATGCTGCGATTCATGGGGTGGCAAAGAGTCAGACACGACTGAGCGACTGAACTGAACTGAACTGAATCTCATATTTCTCCCCTTCCATGGAATTCTCCAGGCAAGAATATTGGAGTGTGTAGCCATTCCTTTCTCCAGGGGATCTTCTCAACTCAGGGACTGAACCCGAGTCTCCTGTTTTTCAGGTGGATCTTTACCATCTGTGCCACCATAAAAATGTTGCTTTTTATATTTTTGACAAGAGATTGTAAAGAGTTTTAAAGATTTTTCCTTTAACTTTTTGTAGAATTCACCTGGAAAACAATATGATCCTGGTGGTTTCTTTTTTTAAAGATAACTAATGATTGATTATACTGCTTTCATATGCTGCTACTTTCATATATATGTATATATTAAAGGTACCTGATTTTCATTGTCTGAATATTGGTATTTTATTTATAATAAATTTCTCCATTCATTTAAGATGCCAAGTTTTTAAGCATAAAATAGTTCATAGAGCTTCTTTATCATTCTTTTTATTTACATGATGTCAGTAGGGACAGCACTTCTTTCATTTATGATATGATTTTCTCCTTTATTCTTCCTTGTTAGCTTTTCTAGAGGTATATCAATTTTATTGATTTTTTTTTTTTTTAAAGAACAAACTTTGGGCTGTGTTGATTTTCTGTCCTGTTTTCCAGATTTCAAATTCAATGAAACATATTCTCATTTTTATTATTACCTTTTGATTAATTTACACTTAAATTACACCTTTTTCACCTAGTTTCCTAAAATGGAACCACCAGTATGCATAGGAGGGGGGTTCAGGATGGGGAACAAGTGTACACCCATGGTGGATGCATGTTGATATATGGCAAAACCAGTACAGTAATGTAAAATAAAATAAAAAAAATAATAAAAAAAGGAAAAAAAAAATACTATCAAGAAATTCTCTGACACTAGCAGTATATCCTACAATTCAACTTAATTCTGATATTATGTGGCCACAGTTTAAGGCTCAGATCTATATGACTGCCTCCTCCCCCAACTTTAGACATCAACTGCAAGTCCAGCTTGTCGCTAATGCTTCAAATTGATCATCTGTAGATCAGAAGTTCCCACAACTCCCTCCTTGAGTTTCTTTATTTTGCTAAACTAGATCACAAAACTGAGAGAAACGTTTTAATTACTAGAATACAGGTTTAGTATAAGATAACTCATTAACAGCCAGATGGAAGAGATGCATAGATTAAGATAAGGGGAATGGAAGAAAGGGTTTTTATGATGTCTCCAGGCATGTCAGTCACCTGGTACCTCCATGTGTTCACCACCTTGGAAGCTGTCCAAAATCTGTTCTGTTGGGGTTTTATGGAGGATTTATCACATATGCATGAGTAATTGAATTATTGAGAATTGATGATTAAACTCAATCTCTAGGGCCTTTGATCTCCCTGTAGCTGATGGTGGGAGTGAGGCTGAAAGTGTCCAAGCTCTTATCACTTGGTCTTGGTGACATATCCCATCCCAATGTGCTTTCCAAAGTTGATGTATAAACTCAGATATAGTTCAAAGGGGTTTGTTATCAACATCTAGCCCTTTTATCACTTTTATCAGCTAGGAAACCCCAAGGGTTTTAGGAGCTTTTGGCCAGAAATGGGACAAAGAGATTAAGTACATAAATAAATAAATATAAATCATAGTGTCACTGAAGTTTAGATTATTGGTTTTAAAACTTTTTTTTTCTTAGATATTTAATAACATAAACATACGTCAAAGCACAGATACTGCCATAGGGAAGTTACATTTTCATTTTGGTCAAATAAAATATTTAAATATATTTTAAAATTTCTTCTTTGACTTGTGAGATACATAAAAATGTTTTATTTAATTTTCAAATATTTAGGTATGTCCAGGTACATTTCTTTTAATTGTATTAATTTAATTCTAATGATCAATGCAAAAAAATAGAGGAAAACAACAGAATGGGAAAGACTAGAGATCTCTTCAAGAAAATCAGAGATACCAAAGGAATATTTCATGCAAAGATGGGCTCGATAAAGGACAGAAATGGTATGGACTTAACAGAAGCAGAAGATATTAAGAAGAGATGGCAAGAATACACAGAAGAACTGTACAAAAAATATCTTCACGACCCAGATAATCACAACGGTGTTATCACTCACCTAGAGCCAGACATCCTGGAATGTGATGTCCTGTGGGTCTTAGAAAGAAGTGGAGGTGATAGAATTCCAGTTGAGCTATTCCAAATCCTGAAAGATGATGCTCTGAAAGTGCTGAACTCAATATGCCAGCAAATTTGGAAAACTCAGCAGTGGCCACAGGACTGGAAAAGGTCAGTTTTCATTCCAATCCCAAAGAAAGGCAATGCCAAAGAATGCTCAAACTACCGCACAATTGCACTCATCTCACACACTAGTAAAGTAATGCTCAAAATTCTCCAAGCCAGGCTTCAGCAATGTGTGAACTGTGAACTTCCTGATGTTCAAGCTAGTTTTAGAAAAGGCAGAGGAACCAGAGATCAAATTGCCAACATCTGCTGGATCATGGAAAAAGCAAGAGAGTTCCAGAAAAAACATCTATTTCTGCTTTATTGACTATGCCAAAGCCTTAGACTGTGTGGATCACAATAAACTGTGGAAAACTCTGAAAGAGATGGAAATACCAAACCACCTGCTCTGCCTCTTGAGAAATCTGTATGCAGGTCAGGAAGCAACAGTTAGAACTGGACATGGAACAACAGACTGGTTCCAAATAGGAAAAGGAGTATGTCAAGGCTGTATATTGTCACCTTGTTTATTTAACTTATATGCAGAGTACATCATGAGAAATGCTGGCCTGGAAGACACACAAGCTGGAATCAAGACTGCCGGGAGAAATATCAATAACCTCAGATATACAGATGACACCACCCTTATGGCAGAAAGTAAAGAGGAACTAAAAAGCCTCTTCATGAAAGTGAAAGTGGAGAGTGAAAAAGTTGGCTTAAAGCTCAACATTCAGAAAACAAAGATCATGGCATCTGGTCCCATCACTTCATGGGAAATAGATGGGAAACAGTGGAAACAGTGTCAGACTTTATTTTTCCGGGCTCCAAAATCACTACAGATGGTGACCGCAGCCATGAGATTAAAAGACATTAACTCCTTGGAAGGAAAGTTATGACCAACCTAGATAGCATATTCAAAAGCAGAGACATTACTTTGCCAACAAAGGTTCGTCTCGTCAAGGCTATGGTTTTTCCTGTGGTCATGTATGGATGTGAGAGGTGGACTGTGAAGAAGGCTGAGCCCTGAAGAATTGATGCTTTTGAACTGTGGTGTTGGAGAAGACTCTTGAGAGTCCCTTGGCCTGCAAGGAGATCCAACCAGCCCATTCTGAAGGAGATCAGCCCTGGGATTTCTTTGGAAGGAATGATGCTAAAGCTGAAACTCCAGTACTTTGGCCACCTCATGCGAAGAGTTGACTCATTGGAAAAGACTCCGATGCTGGGAGGGATTGGGGGCAAGAGGAGAAGGGGACGCCATAGGATGAGATGGCTGGATGGCATCACTGACTTGATGGACGTGAGTCTGAGTGAACTCCGGGAGTTGGTGATGGACAGAGAGGCCTGGCATGCTGGGATTCATGAGGTGGCAAAGAGTCGGACATGACTGAGCGACTGATCTGATCTGATCTGATCTGAATTCTAATGTTGTCTGAGAATTTGGCTTCCCAGGTGTCACAGTGGTGAATAATCTGCCTGCTAAGCAGGAGAAGCAGGAGAAGAGAGTTTGATCCCTGCATCAGCAAGATCCCTTGGAGTGGGACATGGCAAGTTCAGTTCAGATAAGTTGCTCATCTGTGTCCCACTCTCTGCAAGACTATGAACTGCAGCATGCCAGGCTTTCCTGTTGATCACCAACTCCCAGAGCTTACTCAAACTCATGTCTATTGAGTCAGTGATGCCATTCAATCATCTAATCCTCTGTCGTCCCCTTCTCCTCCCACCTTCAATCTTTCCCATCAACTGGGTCTTTTCAAATGAGTCAGTTCTTCGTATCAGATGGCCAAAGCACTGGAGTTTCAGCTTCAGCATCAGTCCTTTCAATGACTATTCAGGACTGATTTCCCTTAGGATTGACTGCTTGGATCTCCTTGCAGTCCAAGAGACTCTCAAGAGTCTTCTTCAACACCAGAGTTCAAAGGCAGCAATTCTTTGGTGCTCAGCTTTATTTATGGTCCAAATTTCATATACATACATGACTATTGAAAAAACCATAGCCTTGACTAGACAAACCTTTGTTGGCAAAGTAATGTCTCTGCTTTTTAATATGCTGTTTTGTTTTGTCATAGGTTTTCTTCCAAAGAGCAAGCGTCTTTTAATTTCATGGTAGCAGTTACCATCTGCAGCAATTTTGGAGCCCCCCAAAATAAAGTCTGTCACTGTTTCCATTGTTTCTCCATCTATTTGCCATGAAGTGATGAGACCAGATGCCATGATCTTAGTTTTTTGAATGTTGAGTTTTAAGCCAACTTTTCCACCGTATTAATTCACTTATATCATGAGGCACTTTAGTTCTTCTTCGCTTTCTGCCGTAAGCGTGGTTTCATTTACATATCTGAGGCTATTATTGATATTTCCCCAGGCAATCTTGGTTCCAGCTTGTGCTTCATTCAGCAGAGCATTTCGCATGATGTACTCTGCATATCAGTTAAATAAGCAGGGTGACAATATTCAGCCTTGATGGTCTCCTTTCCTGATATTGAACCAGTCTATTGTTCCATGTCTGGATCTAACTGTTGCTTCTTAGGCTCTATACAGGTTTCTCAGGAGACAGGTCAGGTGTTCTGATGTTTCCATCTCTTGAATAATTTTCCACAGTTTATTGTGATCCACATAGTCAAAGGCTTTGGTGTAGTCAGTGAAGCAGAAGTAGATGTTTTTTCTGGAATTCTCTTGCTTTTTTGATGATCCAAAAGATGATGGCAATTTGATCTCTGTTTCTTCTGCTTTTTCTAAATTTAGCTTGAACATCTGGAAGTTCATTGTTCATGTACTGTTGACGCTTAGCTTGGAGGATTTTTAGCACTGCTTTTCTATTGTGTGGCATGAGTACAATTGTGTGGTTGCTTGAACATTCTTTGGCATCGCCTTTCTTTGGGACTGGAATGAAAACTGACCTTTTCCAGTCCTGTGGCCATTGCTGAGTTTTCCAAATTGTCTGGCATATTGAGTTTAGCATTTTCACAGCATCATCTTTTAGGATTTGAAATAGCTCAACTGGAATTCCATCACCTCCACTAGCTTTCTTCGTAGTGATGCTTCTTAAGATCTGCTAACTTCACACTCCAGATGTCTGGCTCTAGGAGAGTGACTGCACCATCATGGTTATCTGGTCATGAAGATCTTTTTTGTATAGTTCCTCTGTGTATTCTTGCCACCTCTTCCTAATATCATCTGCTTCTGTTAGGTCCATAGCATTTCTGCCCTTTATTGTGCCCATATTTGCATTAAATGTTCCCTTGGTATCTCTAATTTTCTTGAAGAGATCTCTAGTCTTTCCCATTCTATTGTCTTCCTCTATTTCTTTGCATCGAATACTGAGGAAAACTTTCTTATCTCTCCTTGCTATTCTTTGGAACTCTGCATTCAGATAGGTATATCTTTTCTTCCCTCCATTGTCTTTCACTTACTTCTTCTCTTTTCTCAGCTATTTGCAAGGCCTCCTCAGACAACCATTTTGCCTTTTTGATTTTTTTTTTCCCCTTTGGGAATAGCTTTGATCATCACCTCCTGTACAATGTTACAAATCTTCATCCAAAGTTTTTAGGGATTCTGTGTATCATATCTAATTCCTTGAATCTATTTGTCACTGCCACTTAAATATTGAAATATTTCAATGTAAATATTAATGACATTTATTATTATTTAAGAAGGAAATGACAACCCACTCCAGTATTCTTGCCTGGAGGACCCCATGAACAGTGGAGTCTGACCGGCTATGGTTCATGGGATTGCACAGAGTCAGACATGACTGAAGCAACTTTGCACATTATTATTTAGCAGTCTAAAAGTTAAGTGGATATAAAAAATAAATATTGATGCACTGTTATATAAATACGTTACCTGCTCAGTTGTTCCCAACTCTTTACAATCTCATGGAGTTTAGCCCACCAGGCACCTCTGTCCTGGAATTCTCCAGGCAAAAATACTGGAGTGGATAGACATCCATTCTCCAGGATCAATCCCAGGTCTCCAGCACTGCAGGCAGATTCTTTACCATCTGAGCCACCAGGGAAACCCTGGGAATATGTAAATATAGATGCCACAAAATGTGAAATAGAGGAATTAAGAGCATATGCTTTCAAGTTCTTACTCTCAATTGGTGCCTTATATAAGATTACTCAAAGGTAGATTTTTGCCACATCCCATGGAATGTGAGACCTTAATTCCCAGACCAGGAATTTAACTCACACCTTGTGAATTAGAAGGTGGTGTCTTAACCACTGGATATTGACAGAGTCCCTTGGAGATAGATTCTGGTTAATAATATACATATCTCTCAAATATCTTTGCAATGTATTTTAAAATGTACCCATTTCTTCAAATTCTTTCAGTGAAGCGCTGGCATGCTGTGACTACTACAACCTCCATGGAAGTGAATATTGTCATACTTAAGTTGTAGTATGTCTAATACATAAGATGGAGATTATTCTGAAAATCTCAAAGTCAAGCATTACAAAAATAATGCAATACACACACCTTAAAAATCATGTTTAAATGGTAACAAAAATTCTCATTTCAAAAGAGGTAAATTCAACAATATGCTTTATAAAATAACATGAATTTTTAAAAAAGCAATAATTAAAGAACAGAATACAGCTAAAATTATACTGCTAAAATAAGTTGATTTAAAAATTATTTCTGGATTTTATTTTTGTGTATGGTGTTAGAAAGTGCTCTAGTTTCATTCTTTTACAAGTGGTTGATCAGTTTTCTCAGCACCACTTGTTACAGAGATTGTCTTTAATTCATTATATATTTTTGCCTCCTTTGTCAAAGTTAAGGTGTCCATATGTGTGTGGATTTATCTCTGGGCTTTCTATTTTGTTCCATTGATCTATATTTCTGTCTTTGTGCCAGTACTAGTACTGTCTTGATGACTGTGGCTTTGAAGTAGAGCCTGAAGGCAGGCAGGTTGATTCCTCCAATTCCATTCTTCTTTCTCAAGATAGCTTTGGCTATTCGAGGTTTTTTGTATTTCCATACAAATTGTGAAATTATTTGTTCTAGTTCTGTGAAGAATACCATTGGTAGCTTGATAGGGATTGCATTGAATCTGTAAATTGCTTTGGGTAGTATACTAATTTTCACTATATTGATTCTTCCAATCCATGAACATGGTATATTTCTCCATGGATTAAAGATCTAAACGTAAGACCAGAAACTATAAAACTCCTAGAGGAGAACATAGGCAAAACACTCTCCGACATACATCACAGCAGGATCCTCCATGACCCACCTCCCAGAATATTGGAAATAAAAGCAAAAATACAATTTTGTAAAGTTTAAAAACAAAATAAAATTTAAAAAAAAGCAAAAATAAACAAATGGGATTTAATTAAACTTAAAAGCTTCTGCACAACAAGGGAAACTATAAGCAAGGTGAAAAGATAGCCTTCAGAATGGGAGAAAATAATAGCCAATGAAGCAACTGACAAACAACTAATCTCAAAAATATACAAGCAACTCCTACAGCTCAATTCCAGAAAAATAAATGACCTAATCAAAAAAGGGGCCAAAGAACTAAATAGACATTTCTCCAAAGAAGACATACAGGACGACCCAGAGGGATGGTATGGGGAGGGAGGAGGGAGGAGGGTTCAGGATGGGGAACACATGTATGCCTGTGGCGGATTCATTTTGATATTTGGCAAAACTAATACAATTATGTAAAGTTTAAAAATAAAATAAAATTTAAAAAAAAAAGAAGACATTCAGATGGCTAACAAACACATGAAAAGATGCTCAACATCACTCATCATCAGAGAAATGCAAATCAAAACCACTATGAGGTACCACTTCACGCCAGTCAGAATGGCTGTGATCCAAAAGTCTACAAGCAATAAATGCTGGAGAGGGTGTGGAGAAAAGGGAACCCTCTTACACTGTTGGTGGGAATGCGAACTAGTACAGCCACTATGGAGAACAGTGTGGAGATTCCTTAAAAAACTGGAAATAGAACTGCCTTATGATCCAGGAATCCTACTGCTGGGCATACACACTGAGGAAACCAGAAGGGAAAGAGACACGTGTACCCCAATATTCATCGCAGCACTGTTTATAATAGCCAGGACATGGAAGCCACCTAGATGTCCATCAGCAGATGAATGGATAAGAAAGCTGTGGTACATATACACAATGGAGTATTACTCAGCCATTAAAAAGAATACATTTGAATCAGTTCTAATGAGGTGGATGAAACTGGACCCTATTATACAGAGTGAAGTAAGCCAGAAAGAAAAATACCAATACAGTATACTAACACATATATATGGAATTTAGAAAGATGGTAACAATAACCCTGTATACGAGACAGCAAAAGAGACACTGATGTATAGAACAGTCTATTGGACTCTGTGGGAGAGGGAGAGGGTGGGATGATTTGGGAGAATGGCATTGAAATATGTATAATATCATATATGAAACGAGTCTCCAGTCCAGGTTCGATGCACGATACTGGATGCTTGGGGCTGGTGCACTGGGATGACCCAGAGGGATGGTATGGGAAGGGAGAAGGAGGAGGGTTCAGGATGGGGAACACATGTAAACCTGTGGCAGATTCATTTCGATATATGGCAAAAGCAATACAGTATTGTAAAGTTAAAAAATAAAATTAAATTAAAAAAATTATTTCTGGAAATAAATTTGTAAATATAAATCAAGACTTACAAATGTTTTTATGAATAATCATGAAAAAATTCTACATACAGGAATTTATATAAAAGCAAATATAAAATGACAAACTAAATTTACATAAAACAATGTTTCAGTTTTTGTTAATGTAGTAATATTTTTGAAACTAATGAACCTTTTTACAGAACTTCTATAACACACTGTGTTAAAGTAAAATATTAAGTAGACAAAACATTATTTTTGTGTAGATTGGAAAACAACAGACTTCCATCACTTTCAAATGAGGATATTTAAGAAAAAAGCTTTCAAACTGAAGTATTGACATTGTGTATATATGACTGCTGTATAGTCAAAATTCCACTTTAAAAATTATGAAAGTATGTAAAAAATCATATTAGATAAAACTGTAGCAAAAGCAGGTTATTGTGGCACTTTTTACAAATACAATTAAGTGATGATTTATAAAAACAAAACCACACTAGTCCTAAGGTTAAACATCCGCAATATCCTATGTTATACTAAAATTGAGTCTGTGCTCTAGATGGGTTTTTTAAATAACCTGAATTATTTCAGATATTTTTTCATGGTAAATTTCTTTGCACTATCATGTATGGATTCCCAATTAGAAATTTAATAGTATGCAGCTGTTGGGTTATATTAATATTTCAATTTCTCTTATCTCAAAAGAAAAAAATGTATTTGAATGTACTTTTTGTGCAGTTTAAGTTAGTTGGCAATGTATCTTCATCAGAAACTCTAAATTAGAGAATTATTAAATGAAAAAATGACACTTTGTAAATAACTGGTGATTCTTAGTGTAACATAATACAGAAGCAGTGAAAAAGATACTCTAATCTAGACCCCATTTTACATTGGTAAGGTAATCTCAGTGGGCAAAATATGGAGCTAAGCCTTGTAAAAGATGAACTGATACATTGGAGTTAGGAAATATTATAGATTTTTTCATGCAATTTGATGCTAGTATAGCTTTGTTGTATGAATGGAGTTTCTGCTATTTATTTTAATGGAGACTCTTTCATCAAAATAGTTATTCTGAGTGGAAATGGTTTTGTTTTCTGAATCTGAGTAACATTATATTTCTATTCATTGCATTGATTTGATCAAACTTTGAGGTGGCAATAAGTTTTATCTTAATTGTAAGGGGGGTGTAAGATTCTTAAAGAGTTAAAAAGTAAAAAGAAAAAAACAAAAAACAAACAAACAAAAAAACCTTTGAATAGAATATTTTCCCTTAACACTTCAGAAAAGTGTTAAGTGCTGCTGCTGCTGCTAAGTCTCTTCAGTCGTGTCCAAGTCTGTGTGACCCCATAGACGGCAGCCCACCAGGCTCCCCCGTCCCTGGGATTCTCCAGGCAAGAACACTGGAGTGGGTTGCCATTTCCTTCTCCAGTGCATGAAAGTGAAAAGTGAAAGTGAAGTCTTTCAGTCGTGTCCAACTCTTCCTGACCCCATAGACTGTGTAGCCCACCAGGCTCCTCCATCCATGGGATTTTCCAGGCAAGAGTACTGGAGTGGTTTACCATGTCCTTCTCCATATTTAAAAGTATGCTAAATCATATCAGCAAGTTTCCTTTGAAACTATTCCCTGTCAAAGATGAATACTTTTCTAAATATAAATAAATAATACAGTTTAACTTAACATACAATTTTTATGTCAATTTTTTTAAAAAATATATTTACAGAATGTCAAAATACTTTCAAAAGTAGCTAAAGCTATATGAGATTTAATGACCGTAATTTCCTGTCTGCACTTTCAACAGTTTCACTCTTTGAAACTTTTGAGTATATTCACAGTTTTGTTCTCAGTAAAATGAGTTGATTTCAATGTCCAGAGGAACCAATTAAAGGTGGAATATTAATATTAACAGGACTGGTTCACAAATGATGAAATTATTTATCCTCTATTTTTTTCATATTGGAAGATAGATTGCTTTCCCTCTAGAGCTAAAAGCTTTTTAAATCCTTTGACTTATCAAAGTAGTTTTTAAATGAGGAAAGAATAACTCTACATGTAATCATCCTAGTTGGAAGTGGAAGAAAATGAACACTCTGTAAAGTCATACTTAAACTATCCATGTCTGAGAATCATGCAGAGAAACATTGCCAATAGAAATTCAATGAAAAAGAGCTGTGCACAGGGGCTAAGCTCCACTTTAGAAAACAGCATTTGCTGATTATGCATTTAGGACCACATTTTATAGAGTAAATTATACAAATGAGATTATTCCACCTAAGATTTCTGTATAAGTTCCCTATTTGAATTGTCTGATATTCATTGTTTTTCAAACATCAATAAGCAGTAGAAAGTTGTATATTTACATGGTTTTAAATAAAATTTCAGTTTTTTATACCTTGATACCCTAATTATAAAGTAAGTCTGATAAGATATATAAAAGTGAGGTAGGACTTAGTAGGAAGGTATGTAAGTAATGCTGAAATATGTTTGTAAAACTAACTGTTATGCTGGATATAAAAAAAAATAAATAAATCAATAGATTCCTAATTGTCCTCTTGGACTCTTGTCTTCAATACAGTCATTATTTAATTAATAGCAATGACTGCTTCTCTGGTTCTATTTTTAGATTATCACAGAAAATCACATATCACTATATTATTCCATTGTAACATGATTTAGTTTCTAAATTGTGCCTGGATCTTGCGACCCCAAGGATATGGGGATCTTTCTGACCAAGGGATTGAACCCATGTCTCCTGTACTGCAGGCAGATTCTTTATCAACTGAGCTTCCAGGGAATTCCCATGTTCAATCCCTGGGTTGGAAAGATCCCCTGCAGTAGGAAATGACAACACAGTCCAATATCCTTTGCCTGGAAAATTACATGGGAAGCTATAGTCCTAGGGGTGGCAAAGAGTCTGACACAACTGAGCACACATAGAGTAAAATTAAGTAAATTGAAAAGCATTTTAAAGCAACTTTAAAATAATATTAGGCTAATGTGGGATGCCTTAAGAAAATTTCTGCCTGATAGCACAGAAATCATATAATTGATTTTATAATCAATCACAATGAATGCCAAATAAACAATTCAGCTTCAGTATTATGCTACATGTTGTATTCTCTTTATATAATAATCTTCTTTTTAGGTGTATCTCTTGACAAGATTTAAATAGAAGAAAGTTCAAAGGGGAAAAAAAAAAAAAAAGAAAGATAAAGCCTATAGGAAAAAACAAAAAAAGAGACCAAGAAATATGTCTTAAGTTACCATTTATTTTCATCATCTACTACATGTAGTAAGAAAGGTAAAAACATAATTTTCTTTTGAGAGATTTTCTTATGAAGATATTAACTGTTTAAAACAAAGGTGATGTTATGTGAATTTTTAGCATATATTGAATTAAAATGTGTGTACAGAAAACTACAAGAGATTGAAGAGTGTAAATGAGAGTATGCTTTGAAACAAACTAATATTTTATGAAGATAAAATTTAATTATTAAATAAGGATATCTTAAAATCTATGGCATAATTAGTTTTAAAAAGTGATATAAATGATAACCCAACAATGGAGATAATAAAAATCTTTAAAAATACTCAGTGTAAAGAAGATTGACACAGAGGGAAAGTAAAGAAAGATGAAATGGAATAAATAGGAAACAGCCAAAAGATAGATTTAATACAACTGTAATAATACAATTGGCTGGTTTTATTTCCTTGCAGTCCAAGGGATTTTCAAGAGTCTTCTCCAGCACCATCAATTCTTTGGTACCTTATTTATGGTACAACTGTCATATCCATACATAATTACTGAGAAAAACATAGCTTTGACTACACAGACATTTGTCAGCAAAATGATGTCTTTACTTTTTAATACACTGTCTAGGTTTGTCATAGCATTCCTTCCAAGGAGCACACATCTTTTAATTCAATGGATGCAATCACAGTGTGCAATGATTCTGGAGCCCTAGAAAATAAATTTGTCTCTGCTTCTACTTTTTCCCCTTCTATTTGTCATGAAGTGATAGGACTGGATGCCAAGATCTTAGTTTTATTTTATTTTTTTGATTGAGTTTCAAGCCAGCTTTTTCACTCTCCTCTTTCACTCTCATCAATACACTCTTTAGCTCTTCCTCAATTTCTGCCATTAGAGTGGTTCTTGATATTTCTTTCTGAGGTTCTTGATATTTCTCCCAGTGATCTTGATTCTATCTTGTGATTTATCCATCCTAGCATTTTATACGAGGTACTCTGCATATAAGTAAAATAAGCAGGATGATAATATATAGCTTTGTTATACTCCTTTCCCAATTTTGAACCAGTCATAGTGTTTCTTCTTGACCCACATATCGGTTTCCCAGGAGACAGGGAAGTTGGTCTGGTATTCCATCTCTTTAAAAACAAAAACAAAAACAAAAAAACAAAACTCAGTTCACGGATAAAGAAATGTCAATGGACAATTTTAAAATAAAAATCAATTTTACCTATAAAAAAAAAAGGAATTTCCCACACTTTGTTGTGATCCACACAGTCACAGGCTTTGAAATACTCAGGGAAGCAGAAGTGGATTTTTTTTGGAATTCCTTTACTTTCTCTATGATCCAAAAAATGTTGGCAATAAACATTATAAACCTATCAATCAAAAGATAGAGATGGTACAATTGAAATCAAATTGCCAACATCTGCTGGGTCATCAAAAAAGCAAGAAATCTCCAGAAAAACATCTATTTCTGCTTTATTGACTATGCCAAAGCCTTTGACTGCATGGAACACAATAAGCTGTGGAAAATTCTGAAAGAGAAGGGGGTAATAGACCGCCTGACCTGCCTCTTGAGAAACCTATATGAAGGTAAGGAAGCAACAGTTAGAACTGGACATGGAACAACAGACTGGTTCCAAATAGAAAAGGGAGTACGCAAAGCTGTATATTGTCACCCTGCTTATTTAACTTCTATGCAGTACATCATGAGAAACACTGGGCTGGAGCACAAGCTGGAATCAAGATTGCTGGGAGAAATATCAATCACCTCAGATATGCAGATGACACCACCCTTATGGCAGAAAGTCAAGAAGAACTAAATAGCCGCTTGATGAAAGTAAAAGAGGAGAGTGAGAATGTTGGCTTAAAGCTCAACATTCAGAAAATTAAGATCATGGCATCTGGTCCCATCACTTCATGGCAAATATATGGGGAAACAGAGGAAACAGTGGCTGACTTTTTATTTTTGGGGGGGCTCCAAATTCACTGCAGATGGTGATTGCAGCCATGAAATTAAAAGACACTTACTCCTTGTAAGGAAAGTTATGACCAACCTAGAAAGGGAAGTCGCTCAGTTGTGTCTGACTCTTTGCTACCCTGTGGAGTATAGCCCACCAGGCTTCTCTGTCTATGGGATTTTCCAGGCGAGAATATTGGAGTGGGTTGGCATTTCCTTCTCCAGGGATCTTCCTAACCCAGGGATTCAACCCAGGTCTCCCGCATTGCAGGCAGATGGTTTAACCTCTGAGCCACCAACCTAGACAGCATATTAAAAAGCAGAGACAATACTTTGTCAACAAAGGTCCATCTAGTCAAGGCTATGGTTTTTCCAGTAGTCATATATGGATGTGAGAGTTGGACTATACAGAAAGCTGAGTGCCAAAGAATTGATGCTTTTGAACTGTGGTGTTGGAGAAAACTCTTGAGAGTCCCTTGGACTGCAAGGAGATCCAACCAGTCCATCCTAAAGGAGATCAGGCCTGGGTGTTCATTGGAAAGACTGACGTTGAAGATGAAACTCCAATACTTTGGCCACCTGGTGCGAAGAGCTGACTCATTGGAAAAGACCCTGATGCTGGGAAAGATTGAAGGTAGAAAGAGAAGGGGACAACAGAGGATGAGATGGTTGGATGGCATCACCAACTCAGTGGACATGGGTTTGGGTGGACTCTGGGGGTTGGTGGTGGACAGGGAGGCCTGGTGTGCTGCAGTTCATGGGATCACAAAGAGGCAGACATGACTGAGTGACTGAACAGAACTGAACTGATGATACAATTAAATATAAGGCTAAAGATATGTTTAAACATCAACGGTTATAAAAGATGTGCAAATTAAATACAAATCAAAGTATATGTTTATATTATTAAAAAGTTGATTTCAGAATATGGACTCTAACCAAGAAAAATCCAGATCAAAATGTCATTTTCCAGAACAAATAAGAATTTAGAGTGCATATGCACCTCATTACAGAGTTGGGAAAATATAAAAACTGAAAGAAGAATAATCAAATTAATAATTGTAGTTGGAAACTTCAGTGTTCATTCCTTAGTAGTTGACAAAGCAAATAGATTGAATATCAGAAAATAAATAATAGATCTCAACCAAAGACTGAAAAACATGACAAAGTTGAAAGGTTTGGAACATTATAATAACACCTTGAGAATGCATACCATTTTCTAATTCCATTAAACGTTTAGAAGGTACACTATATTGCATACCATAAAACACACTTTCATAAATTTAAAAGAATTAAACATATACAATGTATGTTCTCACATTATTACTGAATTACACCAGAAATAACAAGATAAATTTTAAATACTTTCGATTTGAATAAAGACAAAACTATACTATCAAAATTTATGGGTTGCAGCCAGTCCTGTACTAAGAGGGAATTTTGTTGCCTTAAAATTTCATATTAAAAACAAAGGCCTCAAGTACATGATGTAATATAGCCTTATTAAACTAGAAAAAGGAGAGCAAAATAAATCCAAGTGAACCAGAAAATATTATTATGCTTAACATAAAAATCAATGAAAGTAAATAAAAATCCATAATAGAAGAAAACTGTTTAGTTATTCAGAAAAATAAATAAAATTATTAGATTTCTAATCATATGGATAAGCAAAAGGAAAAAGAATATGCACATAGTCAATGTCATTAATAAAAATGGTAGCATCAATACAGGCTATGCCTATTTTTAAAAGAATACTATAAATAATAATTTATTAAATTACAAAGTTGACCAAAGGACAAATTCCTTAAAAAGACATGAAGCAACAAACATCTGAAAATATGAAAATGCCCCTATATCTTTCATAAATATTTGAAGTTTTAGTCGAATATATTTATACGTACACATCCACACATGCATACCCCTTAATCTGAGATGGCTTCAATGGTGAATTTTACCCCCTAATATGAACATAATACCAAACTCTGTATAAAATCTTCCAGAAAATTGAAGGGATGATATTCTGCAAATCATTCTAAAGGCCAGCATTCCCCTCATTTAGAGAAAAAAAAAAAAGAAATGAAAAAGGACAGCTACATATCAATATCTCTCATATAAATAGACATAGAAATTCTTACAAGAAATAGTTGAAAGTTCAATTATAGTCAATAGTCAATACAGCCAAGTGTATTTTCTCCTGTAAAGGCTAATTTGACATTCAAAAAATTAAGTACTGTTTGACACACATAAAATTTATAATTAAGTAATGTAATTCACCATATGGGCAGACTAACCAAGAACAACTACATAAAATTCAGGAAATAAATTTTGTGCAAATTCAACATCCATTCATGATTAGATTTTTCAATAAACTAGGAATGAAGGAATATGTCATTAATCTTAGTAAATCAAAGAAAATTCTAAGCTAGTTTCATATTAAATAGTGAAAGCACTTTCTCAGATGAGGAGCAAGTGAGTAATGAATAGCTGATTAATATACTCAAGGTTTTGTCAAATGCATAAAGTCAAATTCATAAAGTTTCAAAAGTAAGGTCTAAAAATATTTGTTTACTAATATCCTAATTGTATACAAATTCTTTAAAGTCACAAAAGTTACTAAAACTAAAAAATGAATCTAGTAATTTACTAGCATAGACAGGCAGGGCTGGCATGCTGTGATTCATGGGGTCGCAAAGAGTCAGACACGACTGAGCGATTGAACTGAACTGAACCGAACTGAAGATCAATACAAAATAAGATATGATATCAATATAAAACTGAGCACCATTTTTTCCATAGTAGCAGTGAATTTTTAGAAACTAACATAAAGTTAAGTACTACCATCTACAATAACACAAAAAAATGAATTAATTAGATGTAACTTCTACTTCATAAATGCAATACAAATATAAATCAATAAAATACTGATAAATGAAGAAAGACAAATGGAGATATGGACCATATTCCCTAACTGAGATATTAACAGTAATTTTCTTCATAATAATCTACAAATTTGAGGCACTGGAAGCACAAGCACAACACCGTAATATCACTGCATATAAATAAGGTAAACTTAACCTAGTATATTTGCAGAAAGGCAAATAATTGTTAATACCAAAAATAATTTTGTAAAAGACCAATATCGTGGGACTTTCACTACTTGATGTTCAGGTATATAATAAAACTACATTATTCAAATAGGTTGTTATTGGAGAAAGGATGGACATATAAATTGATAGAATGGTATAGTGAATCAGAAGATACTTTCTCATATATTTTGCCAGGTTTAATTCAAAAAGAAAAAGATACTCATACATTAGTGGAAAATGCCTTTAACTGTAAATAAGTGAAAATGAATCCCATTTTCACTTTCTATACAAAAAGTAACTATTCAAAATGAATAGTTACTAACTAACTAACTACAGATAAAACCTATATCTGTAAGTCTTCTAGAAGAAACCACAGGAAAACATTTTTGTCACTTTAGGTTAAGCAAAATTTTATTAGATATGATGCCAAAAGTCTATTTAAAAAACAAAAATGACAATGTGAGTTTTATCAAAATTAAGAAGGGCTGGTCTTTAAAATCTTTAAAAGAGACTTAGGTGAATGAAAGAGGGAAAATAAACAGGAAAAATATTGTCAATTACAAATCAAATAATGTGTTCATAATATAAGAAGAACACATTACATTAAAAAAATAGCAAATAACTCTATTTTTTTCCCAAAAACTCTTTAAAAAGTGGGATAAATATTTGAAGATATAAGTTACCACAAAAATGACATGGATAACAAATATGCAAATGAAAAATTAAGATAGCATCATTAGTCATTAAGGAAATGTAAATTAAAACCACAATGAGCTGTATAAGAGCATCTTTATTTACTCAATAAATATTTATAATGCCTAAAAATACCACACTGAGATATCACTCTATAAATATTTTAATGGATAACATTTTAAAAATTAAAAGAAATCATAAAATACTGAATACTCATAAGGATGTGGAAAAGGACAAATTTACACATATCAATGAAGGGAATTCAAAATATTTTGACCACACT
This sequence comes from Bubalus kerabau, assembly GCF_029407905.1. NCBI lineage: Eukaryota > Metazoa > Chordata > Mammalia > Artiodactyla > Bovidae > Bubalus > Bubalus kerabau. The sequence continues at coordinate 60,670,464 of NC_073625.1, forward strand.
CAAAACTATTTGTCATATTCTTGTAAAGTCGGTAAGTTGCCCCAGGGAAATGAAACCTATGTTAACACAAGCTCTGGGTGCAGATATTTATAATGATTTTGTCAGTGCTAAAACCTAAAAACAACAGAAATGTACCTTAGTTATGGAATGGGTAGGTAACAAACTCATAGAGGAGGGAATAACATAAAAGAATCTTAAACACATTGTCATAAGTGTAAAATAAAACGGTAAATATGTATAATTCTATTTATGACTTTTCTTGCAATGACAAAACTTTATGTATGCAACTCAGAACATGATCTTACATGTAAAATCTGAAGATTTATAATATATGTATAACTATTTGCATATCAGGTCTTACTTGTGACTCATTTGGTAAAGAATCTACCTGCAATGCAGGAGACCTGGGTTCAATCCCTGGGTTGGGAAGATCCCCTGGAGAAGGAAATGGCAACCCAGTCCAGTATGCTTGCCTAGAAAGTCCCATGGAGAGAGGAGCCTGGTGGGCCACAGTCCATGGGGTCACAAAGAGTCGGACACAACTGAGTGACTAACATTTGTATATCAATTAAATATTCTTTTTCAATCACTCAGTCATGTCCGATTCTTTGCAACCCCATGGACTGCAGCACACCAGACTTCTCTGTCCTTCAGATTCAGATTCAGATCAGTCCCTCAGTCGTGTCTGACTCTTTGCGACCCCATGAATCGCAGCACGCCAGGCCTCCCTGTCCATCACCAACTCCCGGAGTTCACTGAGACTCACGTCCATCGATTCAGTGATGCCATCCAACTGTCTCATCCTCTGTCGTCCCCTTCTCTTCTTGCCCCCAATCCCTCCCAGCATCAGAGTCTTTTCCAATGAGTCAACTCTTTGCATGAAGTGGCCAAAGTACTGGAGTTTCAGCTTCAGCATCATTTCCTCCAAAGAAATCCCAGGGCTGATCTCCTTCAGAATGGACTGGTTGGATCTCCTTGCACTCCAAGGGACTCTCAAGAGTCTTCTCCAACACCACAGTTTAAAAGCATCAATTCTCTGATGCTCAGCCTTCTTCACAGTCCAACTCTCACATCCATACATGACCACAGGAAAAACCATAGCCTTGACTAGACGAACCTTTGTTGGCAAAGTAATGTCTCTGCTTCTGAATATGCTATCTAGGTTGGTCATAACTTTCCTTCCAAGGACTAAGCATCTTTTAATTTCATGGCTGCAGTCACCATCTGCAGTGATTTTGGAGCCCAGAAAAATAAAGTCTGACACTGTTTCCACTGTTTCCCCATCTATTTCCCATGAAGTGATGGGACTGGATGCCATGATCTTTGTTTTCTGAATGTAGAGCTTTAAGTCAACTTTTTCACTCTCCACTTTCAATTTCATCAAGAGGCTTTTTAGTTCCTCTTCACTTCCTGCCATAAGGGTGGTGTCATCTGCATATCTGAGGTTATTGATATTTCTCCCAGCAATCTTGATACCAGCTTGTGTTTCTTCCAGTCCAGCATTTCTCATGATGTACTCTGCATATAAGTTAAATAAGCAGGGTGACAATATACAGCCTTGACGTAATCCTTTTCCTATTTGGAACCAGTCTGTTGTTCCATGTCCAGTTCTAACTGTTGCTTCCTGACCTGCATACAAATTTCTCAAGAGGCAGATCAGTTGGTCTGGTATTCCCATCTCTTTCAGAATTTTCCACAGTTGATTGTGATCCACACAGTTAAAGGCTTTGGCATAGTCAATAAAGCAGAAATAGATGTTTTTCTGGAACTCTCTTGCTTTTTCCATGATCTGGAGGATGTTGGCAATTTGATCTCGGGTTCCTCTGCCTTTTCTAAAACCAGCCTGAACATCAGGAAGTTCACAGTTCACATATTGCTGAAGCCTGGCTTGGAGAATTTTGAGCATTACTTTACTAGCATGTGAGATGAGTACAATTGTGTGGTAGTTTGAGTATTCTTTGGCATTGCCTTTCTTTGGGATTGGAATGAAAACTGACCTTTTCCAGTCCTGTGGCCACTGCTGGGTTTTCCAAATTTACTGTCATATTGAGTGCAGCACTTTCACAGCATCATCTTTCAGGATTTGGAATAGCTCAACTGGAATTCCATCACCTCCACTCGCTTTGCTCATAGTGATGCTTTCTAAGGCCCACTTGACCTCACATTCCAGGATGTCTGGCTCTAGGTCAGTGATCACACCATCGTGATTATCTGGGTCGTGAAGATCTTTTTTGTACAGTTCTTCTGTGTATTCTTGCCATCTCTTCTTAATATCTTCTGCTTCTGTTAGGTCCATACCATTTCTGTCCTTTATGGAGCCCGTCTTTGCATGAAATGTTCCTTTGGTATCTCTGATTTTCTTGAAGAGATCCCTAGTCTTTTCCATTCTGTTGTTTTCCTCTATTTCTTTGCATTGATCGCTGAAGAAGGCTTTTTTATCTCTTCTTGCTATTCTTTGGAACTCTGCATTCCAATGTTTATATCTTTCCTTTTCTCCTTTGCTTTTTGCTTCTCTTCTTTTAACAGCTATTTGTAAGGCTTCACTGCCTATCTAATATAAATCTATAAATGCAAACATATATATGTATATTTTATTTAAAAACTCATAGATACAGAAAACAGATTAGTAGTCCAGAGATAGGAAGGGGTTGGGGACAGAAATAAATGAATTTTTTTGGAGGGTTGCTTTTTTTTTTTAGTTTAAATAAATTGAATTTAAAAGTATTGAACATATTGGAAGAGCTTAAATTTAAAGGAGATATTTAAGTACAAATAGGATAGAAGAATTTTGGGGGTGATAAGAGAGTTCTATCTTTGCATCAACTCTATGTCAGAGACTGGTATCACAATCCTAAAGACAGAATTTTGTATATACATGTTGGACCAGGTGCCTACATCTGCTCCAGTCAAATGTAGTTGGGTACAGATTAACACAGAGTTTCCCAGCTGGCACAGTGTTAAACAGTCCAGCTACCAACACAGGGAACTGTGAAGTTGCAATATAAATACTCCCAATCCATCCTCCTTGAGGATTACATATCATAGGTAGCAGAACCATCTCAGCTGTATTCCTCTAGAACCACTATCTGATTACCAGTTGACCACCAGTAACAAATATGAAACAAGTACTTTGGCCACCCCATGCAAAGAGTTGACTCATTGGAAAAGACCCTGATGCTGGGAGGGATTGGGGGCAGGAGGAGAAGGGGACAACAGAGGATGAGATGGCTGGATGGCATCACTGACTCAATGGATGTGAGTCTGGGTGAACCCCGGGAGTTGGTGATGGACAGGGAGGCCTGGCGTGCTGCGATTCATGGGGTTGCAAAGAGTCAGACACGACTGAGTGACTGAACTGAACTGAACTGAGGAGATCCCCTGGAGTAGGAAATGGCAACACACTCTAGTATTTGTGCTTGGAAGATTCCATGGATAGAGAAGCATGGCGGGCTACAGACCATGGGGTCATAAGAGTCAGAAATGACAGAGCATACCCAGATTAATATATTGATATTTCTGGCTAGGAGAAGGAATGTTCTGTAAAATATACCTCCCATTTAATGAGATTCATGACTTCATTAAAACTTGTTTCAAGGGAAGAAAGTAAATAATGTAATTGAAATTGCCTGTTTGGAAATAATTACGTTAATTGTGGCAATGGCATAAATTCCTATGAAAATTACAATGCCAAAAAAATTAGAATTATTTTTATACAAATACAGTATCTGTAAAATGTTGATGGAAAAATTTAGAAAAATATCTAAATTTGGTATGTCTAAATCAATCTTTACATATTTCTAAGTTTTATGCTAATTTTGAATATATTAGTTATTGCTCTGCAATAAGTTACTCAACTGATGCTTTTGAATTGTGGTGATGGAGAAGACTCTTGAGAGACCCTTGGACTGCAAGGAGATCAAACCATTTAATACTAAAGGAAATCAACCCTGAATATTGATTGCAAGGACTGATGCTAAAGCTAAAGCTTTGACAGGCTACCTGATGGGAAGAGCGTACTGATTGGAAAAGACCCTAATGGGAAAGATTGAAGGAAAAAGGAGAAGGGGAAGGCACAGAATGAGATGGTTAGATAAAATCACTGACTCAGTGGACATGAATTTGAGAAAACTCTTGGAGATAGCGCAGGACAGAAGAGCCTGGCATGCTGCAGTCCATAAGGTGGGTGAAGAGGAAGGCATGACTTAGTGACTGAACAACAAGTTACTCAAGACATTAAACAGTTTAAAGCAACAAAGATTTATCTCACAGAGACTGAAATCTAAGTATGCCTTAGTTGGATCCTTTAGCTCAGGGTCTCTCAAAAGGCACAAGGTTGTAATCAATTTTCTGCCTAGGGTTCCAGAAATCCCAGAACTCAACTAAGGGACTTATCCTTTTCTATGCTCACTTAGATGGCTATTCAGTTCAGTTCAGTCACTCAGTCGTGTCCGACTCTTTGCAACCCCATGAATCACAGCACACCAGGGCTTCCTATCCATCACCAACTACCGGAGTTCACCCAAACTCATATGCATCAAGTTGGTGATGCCATCCAGCCATCCCATCCTCTGTTTTCCCCTTCTCCTCCTGCCACCAATCCCTCCCAGCATCAGGGTCTTTTCCAATGAGTCAACTCTTCGCATGAGGTGGCCAAAGTATTGGAGTTTCAGCCTCAGCATTAGTCCTTCCAATGAACACCCAGGACTGGTCTCCTTTAGGATGAACTTGTTGGATCTCCTTGCAGTCCAAGGGACTCTCAAGAGTCTTCTCCAACACCATGGTTCAAAAGCATCAATTCTTTGGTGCTCAGCTTTCTTCACAGTCCAACTCTAATATCCATACATGACCACTGGGAAAACTATAGCCTTGACTAGATGGACCTTTGTTGGAAAAGTAATGTCTCTGCCTTTTAATATGCTGTCTAAATTGGTCATAACTTTCCTTCCAAGGAGTAAGCATCTTTTAACTTCATGGCTGCAATCACCATCTGCAGTGATTTTGGAGCCCCCTAAAATAAAGTATGACACTGTTTCCACTGTTTCCCCATTTATTTGCCTTGAAGTGATGGGACCAGATGCCATGATCTTAGTTTTCTGAATGTTGAGCTTTAAGCCAACGTTTTCACTCTCCTCTTTCACTTAAATCAAGAGGCTTTTTAGTTCCTCTTCACTTTCTGCCATAAGGGTGGTGTCATCTGCATATCTGAGGTTATTGATATTTCTCCCAGCAATGTTGATTCTAGCTTGTGCTTCTTCCAGCCCAGTGTTTCTCATAATATACTCTGCATATAAGTTAAATAAGCTGGGGGACAATACACAGCCTTAATGTACTCCTTTTCCTATTTGGAGCCAGTCTGTTGTTCCCTGTTCAGTTCTAACTGTTGCTTCCTGACCTGCATATATGTTTCTCAAGAGGCAGGTCAGGTGGTCTGGTATTCCTATCTCTTTCAGAATTTTCCACAGTTTATTGTGATCCACACAGTGGATCATATTATGGATCATCACTATGCTTTGGCATAGACAATAAAGTAGAAATAGATGTTTTTCTGGAACTCTCTTGCTTTTTCCATGATCCAGCAGATGTTGGCAATTTGATCTCTGGTTCCTCTGCCTTTCCTAAAAGCAGCTTGAACATTTGGACGTTTGCAGTTCACGTATTGCTGAAGGCTGGCTTGGAGAATTTTGAACGTTACTATACTAGCATGTGAGATGTGTGCAATTGTGCGGTAGTGTGAGCATTCTTTGGCATTGCCTTTCTTTGGATTGGAATGAAAACTGACCTTTTCCAGTCCTGTGGCCACTGCTGAGTTTTCCAAATTTGCTGGCATATTGAGTGCAGCACTTTCACAGCATCATCTTTCAGGATTTGAAATAGCTCAACTGCTTACTACATGGTAATACTTAGTTTAGAAATTTGTAATTCTCAAAAATAAATTCCCCAAATATAAATATGTTTCATCAGACTAATGATTCAAGAAAAATATGAATAATTATTTCATCAGTGATAAAAATGGCATGCCTTGCATCTGTCAGAAAGCATATTTGTTGTAAAATCAAGTATAGGGAAGGGATGACCTTTTGGATTTTCTCAGCAAGGTTTTAACAAGACAATACATGTTATGGCTACCAGGTATCCTCTAGGGTTATTGCTACCAGGCTGAGAAGGAAGACTGCATAAAAGATGGGAGAGTGAAAGAAAGAATCTAAAATTATACATTATCGAGCCCTTATTGCTCCTTCTCTTCCTCTGCTTCTACTATTGTTGTTAATACTACTACTATTGCTCTTACTACAACATTGCTGTTACTTCTACTACTATTAAAGCAAAGAACGATGCTTGGGGCTTGTGCACTGGGACGACCCAGAGGAATGGCATGGGGAGGGAGGAGTGGGGAGGGTTCAGAATGGGGAACACATGTATACCTGCGGCGGATTCATTTTGATATATCGCAAAACCAATACATTATTGTTAACTTAAAAAAATAAATAAATAAAATGAGATCAGTCAGAAAAAAAAATATTTTGAGTTCTTATCATATGTGAATTTGTGTTTCAAAAGCTTTACAGAGATTATAAAAATGTATGTATGTATGTGAAGCATAAAGCAACACTATTATTTGATATTACATGAAGAGATTTAGCATGGTAAAGCTTCTGACTGCAATGCAGAAGACCCAGGTTTGATCCCTGGGTTGGGAAGATACCCTAGAGAAGAAAATGACAACCCACTCCTGTACTCTTGTCTGGAAAATTCCATGGACAGAGGAGCCTGATAGGTTACAGTCCATGGGGTCAAAAAGAGTCGGACAAAACTGAGCGACTTCACTTTCACTTTCACTTTAGGACAGAGATGTAGAACTGTGTCTCCAAGTCTACCCTTTGAAATGTTTCTCTGTGGTGTTCCAGTACAGTGTTGGAACTGACATGGATTCTGGACATCTTGAATGTTAGCTTATTATGAAAAATTATGCTCCTTTGAGTGCGTTTTTTTGTTACTTACAGCTTCTGATATTCTACCATAACATTCTAGAGGTATTGTTCTTAGAAAAAAAAAAACAAACACTTGAAAAATAAAATTATCATATGCATAATTATTGATTCACCTCAGATATAGTTGTATGTGCCAGAATTTTTGTTATCTACTCTCTCTTGGGCTTCCCTTGTGGCTCAGCTGGTAAAGAATCCACCTGCAATGCAGTATACCTGGGTTCCATCTCTGGGTTTGGAAGATCCCCTGGAGAAGGGAAAGGCTACCCACTCCAGTATTCTGGTCTGGAGAATTCCATGGACTGTCCATGGATTCACAAAGAGTCAGACACAACTGAGCGACTTTCACTCTCTCATACATAAAATTTTTGAAATTTCTCTGCCTTTTATTTTCTATGAATATGAGATTTCTTTTCACTTTAATTTCTTTAAGATAATAGTTAATGGACTTGCCTGGTAGATGAGACTATACCTACAAAAGGGAAATTTGTTTTCTATCTGACCTCCATTTGTCTTGACAATGCATATAGATTATACAACAAGAGTAACTCTATTCCACTTTCCTCGGTCTTTATCTATCAATCAGCCCCCCTCAGACAGATCTCAGTCTCAATTCTCAATCAAACAGTCTTATGGACTCTGTGGGAGAGGGAGAGGGTGGGAAGATTTGGGAGAATGGCATTGAAACATGTGAAATATCATGTATGAAACGAGTTGCCAGTCCAGGTTCGATGCATGATACTGGATGCTTGGGGCTAGTGCACTGGGAGGACCCAGAGGGATGGTATGGGGAGGGAGCAGGGAGGAGGGTTCAGGATGGAGAACACAGGTATACCTGTGGTGGATTCATTTTGATATTTGGCAAAACAAATACAATTTTGTAAAGTTTAAAAATAAAATAAAATTAAACAAACAAACAAAAAACAATGTTGTACTTTTTCAAGGTAATTTTTCAAATTTCTTCTCAATTTGAATTTAATGTTTTTTCTTCTTTCATCTGCTTCATTTACATGTTTTTGTTACTCCTTATACTTAATTCCCTCTTTTTATAGTTATCTCCCAAGGAAACTAAATCTGAAATGAGAAAGTGCTAGAAGATAAGTTGTTATAATTCAAAGAACTTTGAACTAATAATTACATTAGAAGAAATTTCAAAATTTATTAGTACATAACATCATATAATATTTTAAGTGTAGCATACATATAACAAAATTAAACAAACAGAAGATACATGTAATATCTGAAATATTAATATAAATATTGAGAAAAATAAATTATCTGTGTATATTAACTTATCTGGATAGCTAGATAATTTTATATAGGTTACTTTTTTATGACCATTCTTTTATAGTCTATAGGAATTTAATGTATCATGCATAATTATATGAAATATCCATTTTAGATTCTATTACTTTTTAACCATTTATTATAAAACAAATTAATTAAAATATATGTATATAAATATTTAGCAAAAAGAACTATAGACAAAGTAAATCTTCTTCTAATCCAACAGTCAAAGTAATGCTGTTGGTTTAAAAGTAGAACCGATAATATATATTGAACACTGAAATAAAACAGAGAAATCCTTCCTTCCCACCAAAAATACAATTACTATGTTGATTTCCATTAATATTTCCCTGTATAATCTTATAGTAATAAATTATATCTGTGAATGAACTGAAATACAAATTTTGTGACTCTGGATATTAATTAAATGAATATTAAAAACCAAATAGGAAAACAAGACATAGAGCTAGACCTGCTTCAGACTTAAATCTCTCTATGTATTTTATAATTTATTTATTTATACACTTTATTTATTTATAGTGAAAGTGAAAGTGTTAGTCATTCAGCTGTATCCTACTCTTTGTGATCTCATCAACTGTAGCCCACCAGACTCCTCTGTCCATGGAATTTTCCAGGCAAATATATTTATTATTTTGGTGTTGCATCCTCAGTCACTTCAGTTGTATCTGACTCTTTGGGACTCCATGGCCTGTAGCCCTCCAGCCTCCTCTGTCCACGGGATTCTCCAGGCAAGAATACTGGAATGGGTTGCCAACACATATTCCCAACACAGGGATAAAGCCAGTGTCTCCTTATGTTTCCTGCATTGCAGGCATATTCTGATGTTAAGGGAACCAATATTTTCTGCACATCGTTTGCCTCTGTGTTTAGTAAATATTGTATGCATTATTTATATTACTAGTATATATATATAAATATATACATATGATTTCATTATTTTAAGAGCATATCATATTTGATTATTTCTGTATATGAATATTCAAGTATTTATTTAACTATTTTTTCCTCTTAGAAAGTATTTAGAAAATCTATGTCCCTATTGTAGTCATGCTGCTGTAAACATTCAGGTTTATTTAAAGTATTGCATATAAGTGAATATTTACATTAAATTTCTACCAGTTAGACTATAATACACCATGAGAAAATTAAGTTTATTATATGTTTTAATGATAAAAAATACAAATTAGTTATCCATGTATAATTCATTTTTACATTACTAGAACTTTCACTATTCTATTTTAAATGATACTGCATGATAACTTTAGAGAAAATTGCAAATTAATGTTTCTTACTCTGTTCTTCAATGGAAATAAAAATAAAAGATGCAGTAAGTGGGTCAGTGACCTAAAGTTAAAATACAATTGCTTTCAACAGGAAAAAAAAAAAATAATAAGCATAACTCTGAGTAACCTCTTCATACTGCTGTAGCCTAACTAGTAAAATGAAACCTCAAGTACCACTCAGGGTAACTCCCATTATGCTCTTTAATATTGTATTATAAAAGGACTCATGAATTTTTACAAGATAGCTTGACCTAAAAACATTTTTAACAGCTTATATATCATCTTCCAGCATGTTATTTAATATTTTGATGGAATTAAAAGACAAATCTGATATTTCAGGGACCATTTGAATCAAGATTTTTCCTTACATCTTTTGCTATGCATCTTCCACTGTTGAATTTGCTTCCACATTTGTTTTTAGAAAGAAAAAAAGGTGTAATCAGCCTTCATTCTTAAGTTTCTCCCTAGGGGAAAAGAAAAATACCTAGGATAGGCATTAGGCATGCACTTCACTTAACCGAAGAAACACCTTCAAAGTATTTGTAATATTTTACTTTCCAATTAAACATGTATGAGCTACTTTCTCGTTCATATTTAGTAGGCAAGTCTTTTTCATTTTATTGTTCTATTTATTTTGTCTTTTTGTTGTCTTATTTTTTTTTTCAAATGGTTTAAGCTATTCTTTTTATTGCATGTTCATATAAATTAAAGAAACGATTGGTCCTTTTTTATATTACAAAGGTTTACTGGAACTTTTACTAGTATTTTGTTTAATGTTCATATATATTTGGAAAAAAACTAACTTTATCTTACAATTATTAAATATTCTGATCTATATCTATTTGTCATCTTTAAATTTTTATATGTTTTTATTTATAATTTTGTATTGTTACTGTATTGTTATTATTTTATTTCTAAGTACTTAGTATTTGCCTATGGTATGCAGAAATGTGTACATAAATAATAATACATGTATGTATAGAGCTAAGGGGACAACAGAGGATGAGATGGTTAGATGGCATCACCGACTCAATGGATATGAGTTTGGGTAAACTCTGGGAGATGGTGATGGACAGGGAGGCCTGACCTGCTGCAGTTCATGGGGTCACAAAGAGTTGGATATGACTGAGCGACTGAACTGAACTGAACTGAAATGCATACTGCATGGAAAATACATATGCATCTCTGTGTATGTGTGTGTACACATTCAAGAGAGAGAGAGAGGAGTCATATTGTATTCACGATTCTATGTTATTTTGGAGCATTAAGAGAGGATAAGTAAAGGTAAATTTAAAATGTCATTTACTAAAGTTATAAATTCATAGATCACAAATCTTTCTTGGTAAACTTTTGGATACTGTTTTTCATAAATCCGTCACTTAATTTTGGAAAAAAATACTCAAGCAGACCAGATCCTCCTTCTGAGAAGAAACATTTTGTTTTTCCTGGTATGCATGCTTATAAAAAGACATAAAACCCATGTTTGTTCTTATATAATCATTTGAAAATAAAAGGGGTATGTCATGCTTTCTGTATTTTTCAATATATTATAATGTAATGTTTTTCTGAAAAATGTCAATAGTGCCTATATTATCTTCAGTTCATTTCACCTATATTAATACTAGGCTTCCCTGGTGGCTCAGTTGGAAAAGAATCCTCCTGTAATTCAGGAGACTGCCTGCAATGCAGGAGACCTGGTTTTGATCCCTGGTTTGGAAAAGTCCCCTAGAGAAGGAAATGGCAACCCACTCCAGTATTCTTTCCTGGGAAATCCCATGGACAGAGGAGCCTTATGGACTACAGTCCACAGGGTTGCAAGAGTCAGACAGACTTATCGAATAAACCACCACCACCACCACCACCACATTATGTTACCCCTGGAGGAGAGTATAGCAACCCACTCCAGTATTCTTGCCTGCAGAGTTCCCTGGACAGAGGAGCCTGGCAGACTACAGTCCAAAGAATCACTAACAGTCTGATATGACTGAAGCAATTTAGCACTCATGCACACAGGCATTGTGTTAGCCATATAAAACAATATTCTTTGCCTACAGGCATAATTACTGAAATATCTGTTGGAAAGACACTTTCAATCTGTGTGAGCAGAGAGAAAAAAGTTATCAAAAGTTTTCTTATATCATTGATATTTGGCTGGTGTCTCATTAAAGTATAAGGTTATTCCAACTTTCAATAATTTTGCCCTGTCTTAGGCAATATATTTGGAAATTATGGGAAAATAGGGAGGAACAAGATGTAATATTTGAACTAGTTAAGAATATTACCTTAAAAGTAGACCTGGATTTGAATTCATTTGTACAATACATCCTTCTAGTTGTGAAACCTTGAACAACATTCTAACTCTCTCTCAACATTTGAATATCTAGAAAGTAAAGATAAGAAAAGTACTAAGCATATTACTTTGAGGATTATTAGAGGCAATAAATGTAAAATATTTAGTTCATTGCTTACCAATAAATATTAGTTATTATTTTCATTATTAGCTATTATTCAAAGGAACTATATCATGGTCTCCAGGACAGTTTTAATTTTATTTCAGAAACTATATGTCTTTGAGATTTAATAGTCATCCTTGCCTGGATAACAAATTATTACTGGCTTTAAACAACCAATTTATTTGCTCCTAATCTTGTATGTCAGCAATTTGGGATGGGCTTAGGTAAGCATTTCTCCCATAGACTTACCTGAGGTCACTCATTGGGCCATAGTCATCATCTGATATTTCTGTATATTCTAAAGTGGATTCAGTTCAGTTCAGTTCAGTTCAGCCACTCAGTCGTGTCTGACTCTTTGTGACCCCATGAATTGCAGCACGCCAGGCCTCCCTGTCCATCACCAACTCCCGGAGTTCACTCAGACTCAACGTCCATCGAGTCAGTGATGCCATCCAGCCATTTCATCCTCTGTCGTCCCCTTCTCCTCCTGCCCCCAGTCCCTCCCAGCATCAAAGTCTTTTCCAGTGAGTCAACTCTTTGCATGAGGTGGCCAAAGTACTTGTTTCATATTTGTTACTGGTGGTCAACTGGTAATCAGATAGTGGTTCTAGAGGAATACAGCTGAGATGGTTCTGCTACCTATGATATGTAATCCTCAAGGAAGATGGATTGGGAGTATTTATATTGCAACTTCACAGCAATTTGTCAAGAGGGTGAGAGTGGAAAGTTCCAGACCCATCCAGCCCTAGCATCTGAAATCCTACAATGCATTTCTATTGCATTTTGTTGATCAACACAACTCACAGACCAACCCTGAATCTACAAAGAGAAACAGACTCCACCTCTTGAAGACAAGAGCAATAGAAAAATTAACATGAGTAAGAGAAATTTCAATCCAGTTTATATTTTAATTTTATGCATTTTTCTATTTTAGCTATTTATCATAGACTCTGTTTCTTTTATTCTGTGTAATGGATTCATTATGCTAACAAAGTATATTGCAATTCTTTATCACAGTTAAATTTCTTTTATACTTTCTGAAAATGATAGTCAATTCCTGAATATCTTTTTCTAAGCTATTGAGAGAGTGGTAGTTAGTACTGGTGGAGCATAATAAAAAATTTTAGGTTTTCTGTTTTCCTGTCAGAAAATAATCTCATTTACTTCTACAAGGATTTTTTTTTTCATGGAATTATTTTTACCAGTCATAAACAACATATCACATGCTCTGTCACTTAGTTGTGTCTGACTCTTTGTGACCCCAGGGACTGTAGACTGTCAGGTTCCTCTGTCTATGAAATTCCCCAAGCAACAATATTGGAGTGGATTCTCATTTCCTTCTTCAGGGGATCTTACCAACCCAGGGATCAAAACTTGTGTCTTCTGAATTGGCAGATGGATTCTTTACCACTGTGCCATCTGAAAGCCCAAAGTGCAAAAAAAGATTTTTAGTATAAGCAAGTTTTTCATTTTCATAAAAAAAAAAATAAAGCATAGTACTTTGGCAATATTTATCTAGTTCAGTCACTCAGTCGCATCTGACTCTTTGCAACCCCATGGACTGCAGCAAGCCAGGCTTCCCTGTCCATCACCAACTCCCAGAGCTTGCTCAAACTCATGTCCATCCAGTTGATGATGTGATCCAACCATCTCATCCTTTACTGTCCCCTTCTCCTCCTGCCTTCCATCTTTACCAGCACCAGGGTCTTTTAAAATGAGTCAGTTCTTTGTAATACGTAGCCAAATTATAGCTTCAGCATCAGTCCTTCCAGTGAAATATTCAGGACTGATTTCCTTTAGGATGGAGTGGTCTGATCTCTGCACTCCAAGGGGCTCTCAAGAGTCTTCTCCACCACCACAGTTGTATCAATTCTTCCCCACTCAGCTTTCTTTATAGTCCAGATCTCACATCCATACTTGACTACTTAAAAACCATAGCTTTGACTAGATAGACCTTTGTTGGCAAAGTAATGTCTTTGCTTTTTAATATGAAATATTTATATCATTTCACAATTTTAAATACAAATCCTTCTTACCAACTTTTGAAAAACATAATAAAGAATATAAAAAAAATTAGCAATTTAATCCCTTAAAGATAGTCACACAGAACTGACTATTTAAATGCCCTTCAAGATTTTTAAACTCTCAGTTTATTCATTTTGTGTACTTGAGGTTGGACCACATATTAACTTATATATCTTGCTATTCTTAACTAAACTCTAGCACACTTTTAATATGCCATATGATCATAACGGTTTATTTTGCATTGGGTGATGCTAGCATATTGCAGTACTAGATGTATATTTTTCCTAATAAATGTTGAATGAAATTTCAGATTGGTTAATTTAAACCCCACTTATCTATTGAAACTCAAAAATAACTTGTATTTTTTCTAAAAAATAATCTTTGCTCATTAAAAATCATCTAATGCTCATGAAATAAAGGTCACAGTTCTCCGTGATGAAGGGTAAAGAGTAACTAAATGGCTTAGGATTGTAATGCATTTCTCAGAAGGAGGGGACTAAAGCTGCTGATTGTTCTACATCTTGACAGTGAATGGGAAGCTCAGGACAATTGGCTTTATTAACTTATTTTGATAATAGGACAGAAGCATTACTATTTTTACATTGTTCTTCTTCTCTTGTCAGGGGCAAGCCTCTTAACTCTGTATGCTTACTGCTGTTGCTGCTGCTGCTAAGTCACTTCAGTCGTGTCCAACTCTGCGCAACCCCATAGATGGCAGCCCACAAGGCTCCCCCATCCATGGGATTCTCCAGGCAAGAACACTGGACTGGGTTGCCATTTCCTTTTCCAAGGAAATGTATGCTTACTACACAGCTTATTTAAGCAGTTGCAGTCAAGCAAATATCAGGATAGGCATGTCTCGTGTACTTGAGTTTTCCATACCCTATTTAAAAATAACATAGATTGGTTTAGCCATTGACGTGCTCTCTTTGCTCATCTAGAGATGTTAGAGAATCAGAAATTCTAATGAGCACAAGAGGTTGTGATATGAGAAGACACTGAAGCCATTAGAGGCTACATCCCATTTGAGCTTCCCTGACCAAAGAGTGAGACCATGCCTTTGGTTTCATCAATATTTTACAGTTATGTCAGACTATAGTGCCTATGAAAAATTGCAGAAGAGTGAGGAGGAATTAAAAAGCCTCTTGATAAAAGTGAAAGAGGAGAGTGAAAAACTTGGCTTAAAGCTCAACATTCAGAAAACTAAGATCATAGCATCTGGTCCCATCACTTCATGGGAAATAGATGGGGAAACAGTGGAAACAGTGTCAGACTTTTATTTTGGGGGGCTCCAAGGTCACTGCAGATGATGATTGCAGCCATGAAATTAAAAGACAGTTACTCCTTAGAAGGAAAGTTATGACCAACCTAGATAGCACATTAAAAAGCAGAGCTATTACTTTGCCAACAAAGGTTCATCTAGTCAAGGCTATGGTTTTTCCAGTGGTCATGTATGGACGTGAGAGTTGGACTGTGAAGAAAGCTGAGCGCCGAAGAATTGATGCTTTTGAACTTTGGTGTTGGAGAAGACTCTTGAGAGTCCCTTGGACTGCAAGGAGATCCAACCAGTCCATCCTAAAGGAGATCAGTCCTGGGTGTTCATTGGAAGGACTGATGCTAAAGCTGAAACTCCAATACTTTGGCCACCTCATGAGAAGAGTTGATTCATTGGAAAAGACTCTGATGCTAAGAGGGATTGAGGGCAGGAGAAGGGGATGACAGAGGATGAGATGGCTGGATGGCATCACCGACTAGACGGACATGAGTTTGAGTGAACTCCAGGAGTTGGAGATCGACAGGGAGGCCTGGCGTGCTGCGATTCATGGGGTTGCAAAGAGTCGGACACGACTGAGTGACTGAACTGAACTGAACTGAACTGAATAATTGCTTTGAATTGTGATTACATATAATTATGAAGTTTTTTTTTTTTAATTTTAGTGCCAAATTTAAGACCTGTTAAATGCCTTTATTTAAATGTTTAATCTGTGAAGTAACAGTGATTCATTTATTCATAGGGTTTTATTTTAATTTGTTCCTAAAATAGTCCCCTAAGACTGAGTTTTCCCAGGTGGCTCAATAGTTAAGAATCCACCTACCAATGCAGGATACCTGAGTTTGACCCCTGTGTCAGGAAAATCCCTTGGAGAAAATAATGGCCACCTACTCCAGTATTCATGTCTGAGAAATCCCATGGACAGAGCATCCTGAAGGCCTACAGTCCATGGGATTGCAAAAGAGTCAGACACAACTTAGCAACTAAATAACAAGAAAATTCAACTGGATGTGTTTAGAAGTATATACTAAATTATGTGTGTCTACTAATATAGATCATTTATATCTATATTCACTTCTACATTTATATCTATATTGTTAGATGTATACTTAGCAATCTGGTGATTATTGTATTACTTCCTGCTTTCTTTTAAATGTTCAATTTTAAAATTCTGGGGAAATTTGTGAAAGTGAATTTGAACCTATGGATTTATCTGTCGTTCTCTACTTTGCCATTACTTTATATCTCTCCTACCACCCTCTATTCTATCATGAACATAAAGGCTTTGGTGTGTAAGTGTAGATATAATTGTTGAAGTCTTACACAGCCATTTATTGAGAAGAATTTCCAACAAAAATAAGGAATAGTTTTTTTTGTTCATTTGTTTTCCATTCTTAACAGTATGTAGTTTTGTTTCCTATCACATGCACCATCATCTTTTATGGGTTTTACTTAACTGAGAAAATATAAAATCAATTTTTAGCATAAATATACCAAATTTCCTGTGAGCATGATGTATCAATCAAATATGATTTTAACAATATCTTTAGTAGTATCTAAGACACACCTAATAGGAACATTTTGGCTTTCAGAACACCCACACAGCATTTCAGATTAAACCACCTCTACTCAATCTCCACACACAATGAGACAATTTTTAGTATATGTGTGAAGGTACCAATAATCTTTCTACATGAGAGTTCTTTTCACTTGGTGTACTTGGATTTCCTTCCAGGGGGTAAGAATTTCTATTGAATAAATGTTAGTAATATCTAGTATGTAGGAGATGGCAATTCAACAGCAGAAAACACATTTCAACCTAAAATCTGAACACAAATACACCTGAAGCAAATTGCTTCTGAGGCTTTAATGTTTGATTTCCTTAATTGTCAAGTGTTTTATTATTAAATTTCTGATAACAGAAGAGAGGGAGAGAAATGGAGGGGGAGAGAGAGATTGATTCATTGATTGAGCTGGATAGAGAGGAATTGACTTAATTTAAAACTTTAGGCACCTTACCTAGAACGTGCATTGCTATTATTTAATTTTGCTTGCTCATTGCATAAAATAGTACCTTTTTATGCAAAGTGAAAGTGAAAGTCTCTCAGATATGTCCAGCTCTTTTTGACCCCATGAACTATACAGCCCAGGCCAGAATACTGGACTGGGTAGCCTTTCCCTTTTGCAGGGCATCTTCCCAACCCAGGGATCAAACCCAGGTCTTCCCAACCCAGGGATCGAACCCAAGTCTCCTGCATTTCAGGTGGATTCTTTACCAAATGAGCCACAAGGGAAGCCCAAGAATACTGGAGTGGGTAACTTATTCTTTCTTCAGGGGATCTTCCCAATCCAGGAATTGAACTGGGGTCTCCTGCATTGAAGGAATATTCTTTACCAATTGAGCTATCAGGGTAATAGCTAATTTATTTCCATTTTCCAACTGTTGACAAGTGATTTCATCTTATTTGGAAATTTAGAATCTCTTTGATGTGTTTATATGTTTCTTTAATTAAAAAGTGCAATCATGAATTTTCAAATTTAGATTTGAGTACTTTTAAATAAATGTAACTTACTAAATTCCACTTTTGACTAGAAAGTAAATGAAGGAGGGAAAGACTCATGTTTAATTTATTTTCCTTGACACCATGTTTTTTTCCTTGGGTCAGTCCTCAAAATTTTTCATGAGAAAATTGACCTTAGTCTTTTTTTTTTTTTTTTTTTTTTGATTTCTAAATTTTATTTTATTTTTAAACTTTACATAATTGTATTAGTTTTGCCAAATATCAAAAAGAATCCACCACAGGTATACATGTGTTCCCCATCCTTGACCTTAGTCTTTTTTCAAAATATATGAAAAAAAAAAAAAAATGAGTTTACTATATTTTATTTTAAAAGGACAAAAGAATATTTTAGGGAAGAATATTATAGTTTTCTATGAGTCTAGGGTGGGTTTGGTATTGGGATTTAGGAACTGAGATATGAAGCAGGGGATAAGTTCGGAGAAAACAATGAGAAGATGAACATAAATTGAAAATCCTTGAAGAGATGTTGGATGAAAAAGGAAAAAGCATTTTGAGAAGAATACCATTAATATTTAAAATTTTTGGAGATACATGATAACTACTAGGAAATCTGATTTTAGCCCTCTTGATAAAGCTTCAATAGAAAATTAAATATTGTTCACATGTATTGAATGACTACAAGTGTCTAGATAACACCCCAAATTAATAACTTTATATTAAGTTAATTATATTTATTATATAATATTTCAAGTGATTGATTCATCTTTTAAAATAATTAAGACCATCTAAATATTTTATATTTTAAAAATAAAATTAAATTAAATTAAAAAAAATCAATGTGCTCTTCACAATAAATATAATTTCAGGTTTCAAACTACATATTCTGATCCTATAATTGATTTCAAAAACTGTAAAAATGGAAACATTGTTCTTGGCTTATTATCAATTAATTGCCATTTTTGCAAAAAATAAATACTGTAGACAGCCTCTTGTTCCCAAAGGTTCAACTGCTGAAATATTTAAAAATACAAATGTAAATAATTATAATTATATAAATAGTATCACTATGTTACTACATATGAAACTAAACAAATACACAGATGTATGTGTATGCATATATGTATGTATGTTTTGTTCATCAAAATATATCAAATGACATATTTGTATATAATTTTTGATGTATTTTTTCTGGTGTTTCTATTCAAATTGTTGAACACAAAATGCCATCAATAAAGAGCTATTTCTACTTATTAGTGTTTAATTGCAGCATATGTGAGTCACTCAAGTTATTGTTATATATTTTCAACAGGACACTTTTGGAAAATCCTCATTTTGAACATTATAATGTTTTGAGCACATCAAGAATATGTCTTCTAGTATAAATTATTTTTAGATATATGGTTATTGAAACCATATATCTGAGGCTGATTATCTAAACCTGACATATTAGAAAGAGATATGTTTGTATAGTAAGTAATTTAATTTTATTACTTTTACTTAATAAAGTTAAAATGAAAGCATCTGTTGCAGCTTTTGTTTTCTTAAAACAATGCATTTCATTAAGAATAATTTCAACATGTCAGCAAAATTTAGACCATATTTTTGAAATGAAACAAGTTATCAAAAGTATAATAAAAGATGAAGGGGCAATTGTACACTCTCAATTTGTGAAAATTCAAGAGTTCCAGTTCATTCTAGTGAACTCTTGAATGGCATATGCATATTTGTTCATATACAATATTTAACACTTTTAACCATGGTAATTAAATCATGACCATGTAACACAATTACATCAATAAACTAGATTTATCACACTGTGTTTCATCACAAGTTAGGACAGGTTTCTAGTATATATTACACTAGCATAATACATTTGAATGTAAAAAATGAGTTAAATAATATACTGTGTTTCAGCAGTTAGATAAAGCAGAATTTTCAATTGGCAGTCTTAGTTCAAAAGTATACATGCAGTAATTCTATTATTATTTATATGCTAAAGTTCTGTTTGAATTATGGATTTCAAAAAGAAGTAACAAGAGCACAAATTATATATTCTTGTAGGATATTGATGGAGTTTGGTTTTACTCAGTTTGAGTTAAGGGGCAACAGGTTGATTTTTGAACAAAGGAATGATAGAGGTCTGAAGTTTTCTGGGATTAACAGGTCAAGTGGCTATTTTTTTTTTTTTTAATCACTGATTGAAGAGGAAATCCCAAAGAAAGGCAATGCCAAAGAACGTTCAAACTACTGCACAATTGCACTCATCGCACATGCTAGTAAAGTAATGCTCAAAATTCTCCAAGCCAGGCTTCAGCAATATGTGAACTGTGAACTTCCAGATGTTCAAGCTGGTTTTAGAAAAGGTAGAGGAAACAGAGATCAAATTGACAACATCCGCTGGATCATCAAAAAAGAAAGAGAGTTCCAGAAAAACATCTATTTCTGCTTTATTGACTATGCCAAAGCCTTTGACTGTGTGGATCACAATAAACTGTGGAAAATTCTGAAAGAGATGGGAATACCAGACCACCTGACCTGCCTCTTGAGAAACCTATATGCAGGTCAGGAAGCAACAGTTAGAACTGGACATGAAACAACAGACTGGTTCCAAATAAGAAAACGAGTATGTCAGAGCTGTATATTGTCACCCTCTTATTTAACTTCTATGCAGAGTACATCATGAGAAACACTGGGCTGGAAGAAGAACAAGCTGGAATCAAGATTGCCGAGAGAAATATCAATAACTTCAGATATGCAGATGACACCACCCTTATGGCAGAAATTGAAGAGGAACTAAAAAGCCTCTTGATGAAAGTGGAAGAGGAGAGTGAAAAAGTTGGCTTAAAGCTCAACATTCAGAAAACTAAGATCATGGCATCTGGTCCCATCACTTCATGAGAAATAGATGGGGAAGTAGTGGAAACAGTGTCAGACTTTATTTTTGGGGGGCTCCAAAATCACTGCAGATGGTGATTGCAGCCATGAAATTAAAAGATGCTTACTCCTTGGAAGGAAAGTTATGTCCAACCTAGATAGCATATTCAAAAGCAGAGACAATATTTTGTCAACTAATGTCCATCAAGTCAAGGGTATGGTTTCTCCAGTGGTCATGTATGGATGTGAGAGTTGGACTGTGAAGAAAGCTGAGTGCCAAAGAATTGATGCTTTTGAACTGTGGTGTTGGAGAAGACTCTTGAGAATCCCTTGGACTGCATGGAGATCCAACCAGTCCATTCTGAAGGAGATCAGCCCTGGGATTTCTTTGGAGGGAATGATGCTGAAGCTGAAACTCCAGTACTTTTGCCACCTCATGCGAAGGGTTGGCTCACTGGAAAAGACTCTGATGCTGGGAGGGATTGGGGGCAGGAGCAGAAGGGGATGACAGAGAATGAGATGGCTGGATGGCATCTCTGACTCGATGGACATTAGTCTGAGTGAACTCCAGGAGTTGGTGATGGACAGGGAGGCCTGGCATACTGCAATTCATGGGGTTGCAAAGAGTCAGACACGACTGAGTGACTGAATTGAACTGAACTGAACTGAAGGAGAGAGGAAATATTTTCAATAAGGAAAAAGCAATTGGAAGCTTAAAGTAATAATCCAGACAATAGATGCTGGTTGTGGTAGAGATGGTTAGAACTAGTCCAATTTATGAACATATTGTAAAACTAATGATGACAGGAATTGCGATCAGTACACTGTTTTGTTGATTATGTCTTTTGCTTTGTTCTTAATTTTGTAACTCCTATAACTTTTGTGTTGAATCTTACAGTTTGGGTCAATATCTTTCATTTTCTTCACGTATACCCTAAATATTTTATGCAATTCTGTTGTCTGTCTTTTTTAATTTGATGAATCTCAGTCATTCCTTTCTACTTGAAAAGAATTTGAAGCCAACTTTTATTTTTTTCTTTTTCAATTGCATAGATAGGACAGTTTCCTGCAAGGTATTTTATCTGAGTGTAAATTCTTACTGAAAGTTCATTGTGAAACAGAAAAAGTTCAGGGCTTATAAGTTAATAGGCCTTGCTAAAACTCTTCAAGTTGAGATGCTTAAGGAGGTGGCCTTGCATGCAGGAATTAAATTTAAACAAATCAATCCTTTCCTCTGCCTTATAAATCACAGCAAACCCAGAGCGTCTTCGTATTTTCTTCAGGTTTCTGCTTCAACCTCCTCTAGTGCCTCTTCTAGTTAATACTAAATTGTGTTTTTTTTAGAACTGAACAGTAAGTCCTTTTCCAGCTGGAGAGAGGCCAGATAAATTAGTTTGCTCAATTTCATCTCCTGTATGTGAAATTATCCTTCCCCTATCACTTAAATCTGTTTGTGTTAGGAAAATTTAATTTTCTCCAAGGTGATAGGCCATGTATAAATGAACTACATTAGTTGAAACATGAGTTCATGTTTTTCAATTGTTTTTAAATGTGAATTTATTATATATATATATATATATTTGACCCAGTGGAATTAACATTTTAGTAATTTGGAAAGATGAAATTGAGGCATTGTGTTAATGAACATAACAATATGTTCTCAACTAATTAGTTCAAATAATTACTTCATATGTGTTCAGATGGTCTAATAATATCAGTAATAAAGAAAACTCTGTAGCTTCCAGGATGTATACAGACGAGTAACATTTTCACTGATATGAATGGGACAAACTAATAGAAGAATTCTCCATTCCCAATGCATTAAATTATAAACAAAGAATCAAACAAAAATTCTATTCTTCAGGGCGATATGAGAAAGTTAAAACATGACATAGCCTTCCTCTTTCCCATCCTTATTTGTAAAAATAGGCTATTTCTTTTTAAAAAATGTTATTTATGTATTTATTACTGTGCTAGGTCTTCATTGTTTATCAGGCTTTTTTTCTAGTTGTGGTGCACAGATTTCTCATTGTAGTGTCTCCTCTTGTTGAGAAGCACAGGACCTAGGACATTCCCTGTGCTTCAGTAGCTGTGGCAGATGGGCTCACTAGTTGCAGCTCCAAAGGCCCTAGATCATACGTTCAGCGGCTCCAAAGATCACACGTTCAGTTGCAGCTCCTAAGGCTCTAGATCATACGTTTGTAACTCATGGGCTTATTTGCTCTGTGGCATCCTCCCAGACCAGGGATCAAACCCATGTCTCCTGCATTAGCAGGTGATTTCTTTACCACTGAGTCACCAGAGAAGCCCCAGGCTATTTCTTATGACCAGCATTTCTCCATGCCTGTGGAACTTTATAGGCAGATAGTGTGGGTGTTTTGAGGCATATTCTTTCTGATTAATTCAGATGATTTGTACCCATGGCATCATCAGTTACTTTACTTGGGAGGTATGTGGTAGACTAAAGATATAACTTATCCTATAAATTTTTGTTAAGAAACCAGTTTCCTGCCCAAATTGGCCCCAGGTTTTATGGTTCCATATTTTTTTTAATTTTATTTTATTTTTTAACTTTACAATAGTGTATTGATTTTGCCATATATCAAAATGAATCCGCCATAGGTATACATGTGTTCCCCATCCTGAACCCTCCTCCCTCCCCATACCATCCCTCTGGGTCGTCCCAGTGCCCCATATTTTTTAATTCTTTGCATTGAAATGGATACCCATCCCAAATCATTCCCTTTCATAGTTTATACTGTGGTAGGAATGGTAATTGCCAGCCTATTTGTTATCATGCATTGAATCTACCCAAATCTCTTACTATTTCCCCCAAAGCTCTTTTAAATACATAAAAGCCTTTCTCAGAATATGGCATTTACAATTACATAATGGTTGGTTCCTTAACAGTTTTCTAATTATTTCTCATCTAAGTGTTTCATTATTTACACACAGATGTCAGAATGAGAGACTGAGATAAACTATATAAATGTAGTTTCTTTGTTTGTAGATTTCCTTAAGTAAAGAGCCCAGGGTGTACCTGTCAACACTGTTCTACATCGTATTACCTTCAGGATAACCCTGAAGCCAAACTGGCAACTAGAGCTCCAGCTATCAGATATTGACTTTAAGTAGCAGGCTGGAGGAAGGCTTAATGAATTAAAGGATCAAAGTGTGTGCATTAACTATCTTTTGAATAAATGTCCAAACTTTCACAAGATTCTTCCGCTTATATTGATCATTAGTTTAACACAGGGTCATTGCTATCTGTAAAGGAAACTGATTAATACTGCCTTTGTTCTAAGTAGTCATGTTTCTAGTTTCTCAACTTGTTTTTGATGACAGTTTCAATTAGCATCTCAGTTACATAATTGCCCATTGAGAAGGAAACATGAACTGTCCATTCAAAGATATTGTTACTTAATTTAATATTTTGTTCATATACCTATTTGTACTAAAACTAGTTTTATGTATTTATATCTAGTTGATACATACAAACATACACACATATATATGTTCAGTGTTTTGCCTATCACTTTATTTCTTCACTGTTATAATTTTCATCTGATATTATGTCAGAAAATTTAACTTCTATGTTAAATGTTATCAGAAAATGTTTTCCACAAATTTAGTTATTTCTTTTATATGTGCATGCTTTTCTGCCTAGGTATCAATGCTATCTGCAGTATTATGCCAGAGGATAATATTAGTTTAAATTACTTAGAATTTATGCTGCTATCCTCATTTTACATGCCTTACACATATATAAAAATGATGATATGAAGATGGTGAGGAATTTAATCTTATATTTTCACACCAGTCATTTCAGTTCAGTTCAGTCGCTCAGTCGTGTCTGACACTGCAACCCCATGGACTTCAGCATGCCAGGCGTCCCTGTCCACCACCAACTCCCAGAGCCTACTCAAACTCAGGTCTATTGAGTCCATGATGCCATCCCACCATCTCATGCTCTGTCGTCCCCTTCTCCTCCTGCCTTCAATCTTTCACAGCATCAGAGTATTTTCCAAAGAGTCAACTCTTCGCATGAGGTGGCCAAAGTATTGGAGTTTCAGCTTTAGCATCAGTCCTTCCAATGAACACCCAGGACTGATCTCCTTTAGGATGGACTGGTTGGATCTCCTTGCAGTCGAAGGAACTCTCAAGAGTCTTCTCCAACACCACAGTTCAAAAGCATCAATTCTTTAGCGCTCAGCTTTCTTTATAGTCCACCTCTCATAACCACACATGACTACTGGAAAAAACAAAGTTTTGACTAGACGGACCTTTGTTTGTAGAGTAATGTCTGTTTTTTAATATGCTGTCCAGGTTGGTCATAACTTTCCTTCCAAGGAGTAAGCGTCTTTAAATTTCATGGCTGCAGTCACCATGTGCAGTGATTTTGGAGCCACGCAAAATAAAGTCTCTCACTGCTTCCATTGTTTCCCCATCTATTTGCCATGAAGTGATGGGACCAGATGCCATGATCTTCATTTTCTGAATGTTGAGTTGTAAGTCAAATCTTTCACTCTCCATTTTCACTTTTATCAAGAGTCTCTTTAGTTCTTCTTCACTTTCTGCCATAAGGGTGGTGTCATCTGCATATCTGAGGTTATTGTTATTTCTCCTGGCAACCTTGATTCCAGTTTGTGCTTCATCCATTCCATCAGTTTTTAGTTTCAAAGTACATCCATGTGTATTTCACTTTTTCTTCACAGCTACCTTGTGGGTCTGCAGCTATTCTTAACCCAGCTGTGCAACAAATACAGGTCAAAAGTAAATATTTAACAGGTTCATAAATAGTGGCAGAATTTAATAATTTTCTTCAGTTCAGTTCAGTCACTCAGTCGTGTCTGACTCTTTGCAACCCCATGAATTGCAGCACGCCAGGCCTCCCTGTCCATCACCAACTCCCGGAGTTCACTCAGACTCACGTCCATCAAGTCGGTGATGCCATCCAACCATCTCATCCTCTGTCATCCTCTTCTCCTCCTGCCCCTAATCCCTCCCAGCATCAGAATCTTTTCTAATGAATCAACTCTTCGCATGAGGTGGCCAAAGTACTGGAGTTTCAGCTTTAGCATCATTCCTTCCAAAGAACACCCAGGACTGATCTCCTTTAGAATGGACTGGTTGGATCTCCTTGCAGTCCAATGGACTCTCAAGAGTCTCCTCCAACACCACAGTTCAAAAGCATCAATTCTTCAATGCTTAGCTTTCTTCACAGTCCAACTCTCATATCCATACATGACCACTGGAAAAACCATAGCTTGACTAGATGGACCTTTGTTGTCAAAGTAATGTCTCTGCTTTTGAATAGGCTATCTAGGTTGGATCATCTCAAACTCAATAATTTATCTCGATCTGTCTACAATATTATTTTCTTTAATTTTCATCATACTTCTTTTTGAATGCAGTTATATATATGTATATAGATAGATAGATAGATATAGATATTTATACAAGTAATTTATAACAATTTGGAGAGAAGATGAGAAGAGATAAAAGTACCTAACTCTGTTTATGGTACAAAGTTAAGATTCAATAAACTATATGCCTCACATAAGCAGTTTGTTGTTTATTGCACAACCAAACAATGGTAGCCATCCATAAATAATCTCCCTGGAGAAGAAAATGGCAACTCACTCCATTATTGTTGCCTGCAGAATCCCAATGGACAGAGGAAACTTGCAGGCAATAGTCCATCGGGATTGCAAATAGACACAACTGAAGTGACTTAGCACACATAAAAATCCTAATAGCTCTAAAAATAGTGCCTATTATCTATTTACAGTGTTTTGCTAATTTCAGGTATACATAAAAGTGATTCAATTATATTCAGTTGAATATAATCACTATATATTGTGATTATATATATATATTATATATAAACCAAATCACTTTTCTATATACCTGAAACTAACATAACAATAGATATAGATTTGTGTGTGTGTGTATATATATGTGTATAAGTCTTTTTCAGAGTCTTTCAGTTATAAATTATTGCATTATATTCAATATAGTCTCCTGTGCTATACAGTAAGTCCTTAATGTTTCTCTCTTATAATACAGCAGGATACATATGTTAATCCTAAATTTCTAATTTATCTTCTTCCTCTACTGCCCCTGACTTCCCCTCTGGTAACCATACACTTCTTTTCTATGCCTGTGAGTCTATTTCTAGTCTGCAAATGAGTTCATTTGTATCCTTTTTTAGGAAATATTTTAAAGTTTATATTATCTCATTCTCTACTCCCACCCTACCAGATAAAAACAGACTTTATCCATTATAGTGATTGTTAAGAACATATCTGTGGCGGATTAATTTCAATATTTGGCAAAACCAATACAATATTGTAAAGTTTAAAAATAAAATAAAAAAAAATTAAAAAAATAAAAATGTAATATTGATAAACTTAAAAACAACAACAACAAAGAACATAGTTTGATACAAATAGATTTTTGTGAATAGTATGAATTTGGGGTGAGGGACTTCCCTGGTGGCCCAGTCTTAAAGAATCCACCTGCAGTGCATGAGATCTGGGTTTGATCCCTGGGTCAGGAGGATCGCTCGGAGAAGGAAGCAGCAATCCACTCCAGTATTCTTGCCTGGGAAATCCTGATTGTTAAGAACATAGCTTGATACACGCAGATTTTTATAATTTTATTTAAAATTTTAAAATATATTTTATACTTTTTAAAAAAAATTATTTTATTTTTAAACTTTACATAATTGTATTAGTTTTGCCAAATATTTTTATTTAGCCTATATAAAATCAAATATATATAATCAAACCTGATCACTTGCCATTTTATGTTTATGCCACCTATCTCCTTGATCTGAATTTGACCTTGTCCTTGCTTCCTGGTGTATTCTTACATGTTTCTTATTGTATCAATAACCTAGATATTAGCGAAGAGGAACAAAAGAGGCTCTTGATGAAAGTGAAAGAGAGTGAAAAGTTGGCTTAAAACTCAACATTCAGGAAACTAAGATCATGGCATCTGGTCCCACCACTTCATGGCAAATAGATAGGGAAACATTGGAAACAGTGAGAGATTTTATTTTGGGGTGCTCCAAAATCACTGCAGATGGTGACTGCAGCCATGACATTAAAAGAAGTTTACTCTTTGGAAGAAAAGTTATGACCAACCTAGATAGCATATTCAAAATCAGAGACATTACTTTGCCAACAAAGGTCCATCTAGTCAAGACTATGGTTTTTCCAGTAGTCATATATGGATGTGAGAGTTGGACTATATAGAAAGCTGAGCATTGAAGAATTGATGCTTTTGAACTGTGATATTGGAGAAGACTCTTGAGAGTCTCTTGGACTGCAAGGAGATCCAACCAGTCCATCCTAAAGGAAATCAGTCCTGAATATTCATTGGAGGGACTGATGCTGAAGCTGAAACTCCAGTACTTTGGCCACCTGATGAAAAGAACTGACTCATTAGAAAAGATGCTGGGAAAGATTGAAGGCGGGAGGAGAAAGGGATGGCAGATGAGATGGTTGGATAGCATCACTGACTCAATGGACATGAATTTGAGTAAACTCTGAGAGTTGGTTATGGACAGGGAGGACTGGCATGCTGCAGTCCATGGGGTCACAAAGAGTCAGACATGACTGAATAACTGAACTGAACCTAGCTATAATTTCACTGCCTACCTCCAATTTTCCCTTTTGCATGGATCATGATAATCTCCAGACTTCTGCTTCTTTAATGTGTTATTCTGTAAAATTAATCTTCCCTGGATATTATATTTGTACATCTCTTTAGTCATTTTAATTTGAATAGTCATTTTGTTACTGACTTTCCCCTTTTTTGATTCTAGTTCCCTGCAAAAATGGGCTACACACATTTAAATCTGAACTTCATCCATCTTATCATACTGTATTAAAAATAAGTTGTTCTTCATTTAACTCTTTTTTATACTTGAATTAAATATAATATTTATATTAAGCAAAATATACATTTTCAGTGAAGCACATGCTGTTTAGCAGGGGAAATTTTATTATAGTGAGCAGCTCTGTTTATCTTAAATTACACTATATTATTCAAGGTTCTTCAGAGAAACAGAACTATTAGGATATATTCACATATGATATATATGTGTGTGTATGTTTAACACATACATAACACATATATTTTTATTTTGCGTATATATATATATATATAAATATATAGTCCATATATATGGAATTGGGTCACAGTTTTGTACAAATAGATTTCATTTCATAGTTTGGTGCAAATAGAAATCATTATGATCCATACAAAACAGAGAATTTGAGGTAAGCAATGAAGTTATAGCTAGGTTATTGATAGATTAACTGAGAGTTCCATTCTGCCACCTGCAAACTAAAGACCCAGAAAGACTGGTAGTGTAGTTTCAGTCTGAGCCCAAAGAACTGAGAATCAAGAGAACCAATCCTGAGTCCTAGTGCATGTTCAAAGACATGGGAACCAGAGAGCTAATGGTGTAAAGTCCCGGGTGAGTTTAAGAGCCCAAGAACCAAGAGCCCCAATGGTGTCCTAGTCCAAGGATAAGAGATCAGTGTCCTAGCTCATACAGATCATACAGAGAGAAAACAAATTCTCCTTTCCTCCATCTTTTTCTTTTATTCAGGCTAATGATCAATTGGATGATGCTCATTCACAATGGGGAGGACAATCTGTTTTATTGAGTGCATGCTTGCATGGTAAGCTGCCACAGTAGTGTCCATATCTTTGCCACCCTATGGACTGTAGCCTACGAGGCTTCTTTGTTCAAGGGATTCTCTAGGCAAGAATACTGGGGTGGGTCACCATGCCCTTCTCTAGGAGATCTTCCCCACCCAGGGATCCAACCCATGTCTCCAGCAGCTCCTGCGTTGCAGGCAGATTCTTTACTGCTGAGCCATCCACCGGGAAGCTGACTTTACTCAGTATAGTGATTCAAATGCAATTCTTGTCTAGAAACATCCCCATGGAGACACTGTTTAGCCAAATATCTGGGTATCCTGTGATTCAGTCAATTTGACAGATAAAATTAACCATCACATGCATTTTCAAACACTTATAACTCTGTAATCTTTTTCTTTTCAAACTTCTCTTCCTTGCCCCACCTTCATCAGAATACTCAAATCTAATGGGTAATATTTTTTTGGCAACAATGTCAGTTTTACTTCATTTTTTCTACAACCATTCCACTACTACCACATCAGAGTATTTTGACAAGTCAACAATATCCAGTATGTTGTTATTATTATATTCTTGCTACTTACATCTGAGAGAAACACTAAGATACAAATATTTTCTCAAATGCTTGCAGTGACTTATTAATCAATTGTAGTTTTAACTTTTTGAATCCCAAAGGCATGAATTTCAGGAAATAATGAAGCAGGAATAATGATTAAATTTATATAATCAGACTAATAATTATCCAATTTGAAGTTAATGCATAAAGTGTGAGACTCTGGTGTCCCTAATGTATTTGCCAAGTGTCATGATACAATAAAAATATTTAAACTGCAATTTAGATGCCTCAGAGTATCTACTCAGTTTCATTTTCCAAAAGAAACATGATGAAAAGAAACTAGTGGAGGTACTTTCATCATTCTGACATGCACCTTCTAAATTTTCACAGGAAAAGGTATTTTTAGGAGTTTTTCAATTGTCTTTTATTATATGATTCCAAATTAACTGAGCCATGGATATATTCTTTGTTGAAGTAGTCCTGGTTGTCAGTATACTTAATAAATTATCAATTTGAAATTCCTCTCTATTTCAAGTTTAGCATCACTGTAAATTGCAGTCATTTAGATTTTCTGATATTTTACTTTTAAATTATTAAAAGATAATGAGGAAGAAAAATATACTATTAAGTTATCCTCTTAAAATCACAATATGAAAAATTCATATTTTTGTAAAATAACTTCAAGCACTGTGCAGTTTTAGTAGCCACATTTAAAACATAAGCTGCTGTGATGGTCATAAAAGTAATAAAAAGGACTAATTTGATAAAAAATGCTTAAGGTCAGAAAAA
The DNA here is from genome assembly GCF_029407905.1 of Bubalus kerabau. Taxonomy (NCBI): domain Eukaryota; kingdom Metazoa; phylum Chordata; class Mammalia; order Artiodactyla; family Bovidae; genus Bubalus; species Bubalus kerabau. The sequence goes on from NC_073625.1 coordinate 60,701,212, forward strand.
TGATAAAGTCAACACAGTTCTGAAATTATCTCTATATTCATCCATTCATGTAACCCATGTTTACTCAGTGCTTTGCATGTGCCAAGTTCTATGTCAGGAGAGAATCAACTTGGAACAGTATCAGTTGAGTTCAGTTCAGTTTAGTCACTCAGTCGTGTCCGACTGAACACAAATACACGAATAAAAATCAGAAATACATTGTGATAAATGTTATGGGATGTATATGGAGGTATAATTTTTAAGGGCAGTGATGGATTCTCTGAAGAAGGGATATATACATATGCAAATATATATGTATATATATGTATGTGTGTATAAATTCAACCATCTGTCGATGGGCATTTAGGCTGTTTCCATGACTTGGCTAATGGGAATAGTACTGCTATGAACACTAGGTGCATGTATCTTTTCAAATTAGACGTTTTGCTTTTTCAGATGTGGGATTGCAGTATCTTGTGGTAGGTATATTTTCACCCTTTTTAGGAAATTTCCATACTTTTTCCCAAGGTTTCCCAGGTGGTACTAGTGGTAAAGAGCCTGCCTGCCAATGCAAGAGATGTAAGAGACACAGGTTCAACCCCTGGGTCAGGAAGATCCCCTGGAAGAGGGCATGGCGATCCACTCCAGTATTCTTGCCTGAAGAATCCCATGGACACAGGAACCTTGTGGACTACAGTCCATAGGGTCGCAGTGAGTCGGACATACTGAGGAGACTTAGTGAACACACATTCTCTTTTCCAAAGAGACTGCTCCTAATTATATTTCCACCAACAGTGTATGAGGATTTCCTTTTCTCCACACCTTCTTGTAGGCTTCTAACTAGATTATATGTTTTAAAAGCATGAAAAAGAGAAGAAACCAATATTTAGCTCCTATTTGTATTTGTCTATATATTTAATTTATAAAGCATAAACCTTTTTTAAAATACAGAATAGGTACCTTGTAGAAGAAAATCTTTAGTTGAATCAACCAGGCCAAAGCTGAAGAGACTGGTCCTTAAAGGATGTTCCATTCCTCCAGAAAAAAAAAAAAAAAAAAAAAAAAAAAACTGGTTTACTAAAATGAGTCAACAAATGAATTATCTACATTGTGGGTTATTTAGGGCAAATTTTGAAACATACAACAGTTCTTCTTTAACATCTACATTACTTCTATCGAAGCTCTCATCATTACTTGGTATATACAAAAAGTATGAGCGTAATCTCAGATATAATTTAAATCCAGTCAGAGATTACAGTTGAACTTCATTTCCTCAGCCTAAAGTTTCAAGGTAAGGACTTATACTCCTAACCTCCTCATTAGAAGTGAGGAGATTTACTTAACTGGTGAGTTTGGGAGAAGGAACAAAGAAGTGCTTTCTTGGTTCTGAATCCCTTACTTGAAAAGATGTATGTGTGGACAGCACTGTGATCCTGGGTCTGCAGCAGGCAGCCTGCCCCTGCCATGGGTGTCAAGCTTTTGCTTCCTCCTCTTAGGCCTGTGTGCGGAAGTGTCTGACTTGAAATGAAGTGTTCAGAAGCCTGCTGCGACTGCACATCTAAAGGACATCCTCCAGATTCATGGAGTTTCTGTCTCCTTGATTAGCACGGTTAATTATGGCTTTTACTTAGTGTTTGTTAGGGAAATTAAATAGTCATGTTTAGGCTTCAGAGAGGGGGCGGTTCCAAAATGGTGGAGTGGAAAGATGTGCACTCAAATTCTCCTGCAAAAACTCCAAAATTACAATTCACTGCTGAACAATTGTTGACAGGAGAATGTTGGATCCTACCAAAAAAAGGTACTCCATGTCCAAGGGCAAAGGAGAAGATGGTAGGAGAGGTGAAATTGTGTTAGAAGCAAATTGCATACCCACCAGAGATTCAAGAGGGCTCAAACAAACCTTGTGTGCACCAGGACCCAGAGATCCCACAGAGACTGAACCAGAACTGTGTTTGAGTGTCTCTTGTAGAGGTACAGGTCAGCCCTAGACTGATGCAGGGACAGAGGTTCTGAGTGCAGTAGACCTAGGTATGGCATAAGCCTTCTTAGAGGAGGTTGCCATTAACCCCCCCTATAGAGCCCCTAGAACCTAAACAGGACTCTTGGAGGACACAAACAAAATCTTGTGTGCAACAGGATTCAGGAGAAATGAGCAGTGACACCACAAGAGACTAACCCAGACTTGCACATGAGTATCCAGGAGTCTCCAGCGGAAGCATGGGTCAGCAATGGCCTGCTGCAGAGTTGGGGGCACTGAGTGCAGTAGTGCATGCATGGGACCTTTTGAAGGAGGTCACCATCATCTTCATTACCTCCAGCATAGTTTGGTCAAACAACAGGGAGGGAACACAGCCCTGCCCATCAGCAGAAAATTGGATTAAAGATTTACTGACCATGGTCCCGCCCATCAGAAAAAGACCCAGTTTCGACCTTAGTCAGTCTCTCCCATTAGGAAGCTTCCATGAGATCTTATCCTTCTCCATCAGAAGGCAGACAGAATGAAAACCACAATCACAGAAAACTAACCAATCTGATCACATGGACCTCAGCCTTGTTTAATTCATTGAAACTATGAGCCATGCCATATAGGGCCATCCAAGACAGATGAGTCATGGTGGAGAGTTCTGAAAAAATGTGGTACACAGGTGAAGGGAATGGCAAACCACTTTATTATTCTTGCCTTGAGAACCCCATGGAAAGTAGGAAAAGGCAAAACGTTAGGACACTGAAAGATGAACTCCCCAGGTTGGTATGTGCCCAATATGCTACTGGAGATCAGTGGAGAAATAACTCCAGAAAGAATGAAGAGAAGGAGCCAAAGAAAACAAACAAACAAACAAACAAACAAAAAAACACCCAGTTGTGGATATGACTGGAGATGGAAATAAAGTCCAATGCTATAAAGAGAAATAATGCATAGGAACCTGGAATATTAGGTCCATGAATCAAGGGAAATTGGAAGAGATCAAACAGGAGATGGCAAGAGTGAATATTGACATTTTAGGAATTAGCAAACTAAAATGAACTGGAATGGGTGAATTTAACTCAGGTGACTATTGTATCTACTACTGTGGGCAACAATCCGTTAGAAGAAATGGAGTAGGCAATATGGTCCACAAAAGAGCCCGAAATGCAGTACTTGGTTGCAATCTCAAAAACTACAGAATGATCTCTGTTTGTTTCCAAGGCAAACCATTCAATATCACAGTAATCCAAATCTATGCCCTGACCAGTAATGCTGAAGAAGCTAAATTTGAATGGTTCTATGAAGACCTACAAGACCTTCTAAAACTAACACCCAAAAAAGTTGTCCTTTTCAATATAGGAGACTGGAATACAAAAGTAGGAAGTCAAGAGATACCTGGATTAGCAGGCAAATGTGGTCTTGGAGTACAAAACAAAGCAGGTCAAAGGGTAACAGAGTTTTGCCAAGAGAATGCACTTGTCATAGCAAACACCTTCTTCCAACAACACAAGAGAAAACTCTACACATGGACATCACCAGATGGTCTATTCACCAAAATCCAATTGATTATGTTCTTTGCAGTGAAAGATGAAGAAGCTCTATGGAGTCAGGAAAAACAAAACTAGGAACTGACTGTGGCTCAGATCATGAACTCCTTATTACCAAATTCAGGCAAAGTGAAGAAAGTAGGGAAAACCACTAGACCATTCAGCTATGACCTAAATCAAATCCCTTACGATTATGCAGTTGAAGTGAAAAATAGATGTAAGGGATTGGGTGTGATACACAGAGTGTCTGAAGAAGTATGGATGGAGGTTCTTGATGTACAGGAGGCAGTGATCAAGACCTTCCCCAAGAAAAACAAATGTAAAAAGGCAAAATGGTTGTCTTAAGTGACCTTACAAACAGCTAAGAAAATAAGAAAAGCAAAAGGCAAAGGAGAAAAGGAAAGATACACCCATTTGAATGAAGAGTTCCAGAGAATAGCAATGAGAGAGAAAAAAAAAAAAAAAGAAAAAAAAGAAAGCCTTCTTCAGTGATCAATACAAAGAAATAGCGGAAAACAATAGAATGGAAAAGACTAGAGATCTCTTCAAGAAAATTAGAGATACCAAGGGAATATTTCATCCAAAGATGGGCAAAATAAAGGACACAAGTTGTATGGACCTAACAGAAGCAGAAAATCTTTAGACCAGGTGGTAAGAATACACAAAAGAACTACACAAAAAAGATCTTCATGACCCAGATAACCACAGTGGTGTGATCACTCATCTAGAGCCTGACATCCTGGAATGTGAAGTCAAGTGGTCCTTAGGAAGCATCACTATGAATAAAGCTAGAGGAGGTGAAGGAATTCCAGTTGAGCTATTTCAAATCCTAAAAGATGATGCTGTGAAAGTACTGCACTCAATATGCCAGCAAATTTGGAAAAATCAGCACTGGCCACAGATCAGAAATGTCAGTTTTCATTCCAATCCCAAAGAAAGGCAATGCCAAAGAATGCTCATACTACTGCACAGTTGTACTCATCTCACACGCTAGAAAGTTAATGCTCAAAATTCTCCAAGCCAGGCTTCAACAGTATGTGAATCGTGAACTTCCAGATGTTCAGTCTAGATTTAGAAAAGACAGAGGAACTAGAAATCAAATTGCCAACATCCTTTGGATCATCGAAAAGTAAGAGAGTTCCAGAAAAATATCTACTTCTGCTTTCTTGAATATGCCAAAGCCTTTGACTGTGTGGTTCACAACAAACTATGGAAAATTCTGAAAGAGATGGGAATACCAGATCACCTGACCTGCCTCCTGAGAAATCCGTATGCAGATCAAGGAGCAACAGCTAGAGCTGGACATGGAACAACAAATTAGTTCCAAATAGGGAAAGGAGTACTTCAAGGCTGTATATTGTTAGCCTGCTTATTTAACTTATATGCAGGGTATATCATGAGAAATGCTGGGCTGGATGAATCACAAGCTGGAAGCAAGTTTGCCGAAAGATCAGCAGGCTCAGATATGCATATGACACAATCCTTAATGCAAAAAGTGAAGAACTAAAGAGCCTCTTGATGAAACAGAAAGAAGAGAGTGAAAAAGATGGCTTAAAACTCAACATTCCCAAAACTAAGATAATGGCTTCCATTCCCGTCACTTCATTGCAAATAGATGGGGAAACAATGGAAACAGTGACAGACTTTATTTTCTTGGTCTCCAAAATCACTGCAGATGGTGACTGCAGCCATGAAGTTAAAAGATGCTTTCTCCTTGAAAGAAAAGCTCTGAGAAACCAAAACAGCATATTAAAAAGCAGAGACATTACTTTGCCAACAAAGTTCTTTCTAATCAAAGCTATGGTTTTTCCAATAGTCATGTATGGATGTGAGAGTTGGACTATAAAGAAAACTGAGTGTAGAAGAATTGATGCTTTTGAACTGTGGTGTTGAAGACTCTTGAGAGTCCCTTAGACTGCAAGGAGATCCAACCAGTCCATCCTAAAGAAAATCAATCCTGGGTGTTCATTGGAAGAACTGATGCTGAAGCTGAAACTCCAATATTTTGGCCACCTGATGCAGAGAGCTGATTCATTTGAAAAGACCCTGATGTTGGGAAAGTTTGAAGGCAGGAGAAGAAAGGGACGACAGAGGATGAAACGGTTAGGTGGCATCACTGACTCAATGGACATGAGTCTGTTTAAACTCTGGGAGTTGGTGATGGACAGGGAGGCCTGGCACACTGCGGTCCATGGGGTCACAAAGAGTCGGACACAACTGAGCAACTGAACTGAACTATGTTGCCCATAGATTTGTCATGAACAGATTTTATTATGTTGTAATGTGTTTTCTGTATACCCAGTTTGCTGAGTTTTCATTCTGAATGGATGTTGAATTTTATCAAATGCTCTTTCTGCATCTATTTAGATGACCATATCATTTTTGACTTTTCTTTTGTTAATGCCTTGAATCACATTGCTTGCTTTGTGTATTTTAAACCATCTTTGGAACCCTAGGATGAATCCAACTTTATCATGGTATATGACCCTCTGTAAGTATCTCCAGATTCAGTTTTGCTAATACTTAGTTGAGGATTTTTGTGTCTGTATTCATCAAATATAGTGACCTGTAATTATTACTATTTTTTTGTAGTGGCTTTGTCTGGTTTTGATATTAGTGTGATTCTGGCCTCATAGAATGAATTTAGGAGTGTTCTCTTCAAATGTTTGGAATAATTTAAGAAGGATAAATGTACATTCTGTAAGTTCTTTTTTGTATATTTGTTAGGTTTCCTCAGGGAAACCATTCAGCAGGGAGTTTTTGCTTTTGTTTTAACTATAGATTTTATTTCATTTATAGTGATTAGTCTGTTCAGAATTATTTGTTTCACTTCTAGTGATCAGTATGTTAAAATTATCTGTTTCTTCTTGACTCAGTTTTGGTAGGCTGTAAGTTTCTAGAAACTTGTCCATAGACCTTGTATGTTGCTTTTTTGGTCATTTTGTCTGTTATTCTGATTGGATGATTTCTGTTATTCTACCTTCCTGATCACTTATTCATTCTTCTGTGTAATTTAGTCTCAAAATCTTTGCCTCTAGATTGATTTTTATCTCAGCAATTGAATTTTCTATGTTTATTCATTTTTATAGTTTCTATTTCCTTGTTAAAGTTATCTGCATTTTTACCTTAGACATTCTAGGCTGTCTCTGGGTAGCTAGACGAGTCCTCTCCAAGAGCCAGTCTGCCTGAGACTCAAAGCTTAGACTCTCAAGCTGTTGTCACAGTACTCTTATGTGTGCTGATAGTGACCCCCATATTGACACTTGGATTACATCCCAGATGTTCCCATATGTCTCTACACAGCTAGGAGAAGTCTCTGCCCAGACTTCATGCCAGACATTGGTGTGGAGAGAACAAGGCCGGGATGTTTGCCCCTTTAGATTGGGAAGTGGAGTGGGATGGCAGTCACCAGTGCAAAGCCATCTCTGCCCTGATTGTTGGCAAGCCAGCATGTGTACATTTGTCAAGAGCAGAGTCTAGCTGCCCAGACCTGCTGTCTGTCCCATGCATTTCCCAGGAGGAAAAGGAGGGCATCTCTCCTAAGCAGGACTCTAGGGATGGGGATGCCCAGACTGTGGCTCAATCTACTTGCTCCCCAGGGCAAGGGCCCACACATAAAGACCTCTTCCTTACACATCCCTCAGAGAAATATGGCCCTAACCTGATGCCTCTTTTTCAATATTACCCAGTTACATGAAGATCTTTTTTATAGCTTTGATTATGGAGTTCTGCTGTTTCCATTTAATATTCCATAAGAATTGATTCATATGCAGATACACATTTTGCTTGTAGGGAGAGGTGAGGGTCATATTTTCTTCCTTGGACAACTTGATCTCTAGCACCTCAAAATTGAATTATTCTTAATGGTAAATTTTAGACCTAATCTAAATATTGCTCTTGATTTCCAAAGTGGGCGATCAAACAAATCAAGGTTGCACGTGTAATGTCAGTATATATGAGATCAGTTCTGTCTAATCACACCACATACTACTCAGCAGATAATAAATGAATTTACATGAAATTCAACACCACAAATGAAACTCTCAAAATAAAAAATATTGAATCTAAAATGGTGTGGAAAATCTGAGTGTGATAAAGATTTGAATATCAATAGAATTACAATTGAATAAAGATCATAACAATACCAAAACAACTAGGAAATTTGTGTATATGTGTTGCTTTGTTCAGTCGCTAAGTCATGTCCAATAATTCTTTGTGACCCCATGCAGCATGCCAGACTTTTATGTCCTTCACTGTTTTCCAGAGTTTGCTCAAACTCAAGTCCATTGAATTGGTGATGCCATCTAACCATCTCAACCTCTGTCACCCCTTTTCCTCCTGCCCTCAGCGGGGTCTTCTCAGCATCAGGGTCTTTTCCAAAGAGTTAGCTCATCACATCAGGTGGCCGAAGTATTGTAACTTTAGCTTCAGCATCAGTCCTTCCAATGAATGTTCAGGACTGAATTTCCTTTAGGATTGACTGGTTTGATCTCCTTGCAGTCCAAGGGACTCTCAAGAATATTCTCCAGCACCACAATCCAAAAGCATTTATTCTTTGGTGCTCAAGCTTCTTTATGATCCAGTTCTCACATCCATACATGACTTCTGAAAAACCATAGCTTTGACTATACAAATCTTTGTCAGCAAAGTGATGTCTCTGCTTTTTAATATGCTCTCTAGGTTTATTATAGCTTTTCTTCCAAGGAATAGGCATCTTTTAATTTCATGACTGCAGTCACTGTCCGCAATGATTTTGGAAACCAAGAGTTTGCAATATGCCACTGTTTCCATTTTTTCCCTATCTATTTGTCATGGAGTAATTGGACCAGGTGTCATGAACTTAGTTTTATGAATGTTGAGTTTTAAGCCAGCTTTTTCATGCTCATCTTTCACCTTCATTAAGGGACTCTTTAGTTCCTCTTTACTTTCTGCCATTAGAGTGGTATCATCTGCATATCTGTTGTTGATATTTCTCCCAGTAGTCTTGATTCTAGCTTGTCATTTATCCAACCCAGCATTCCACAGGATATGCTCTGCATATAAGTTAAATAAGCAGAGTGACAAAAAACAGTCTTGGCATACTCCTTTCCCAATTTTGAACCACTCTATTCTTCCATGTCTGGTTCTAACTGTTGCTTTTTGAGTCACATACAGGTTTCTCAGGTAAGGTAGTCTAGTATTACCACCTCTTTAAGAATTTTCCAGAGTTAGTTGTGAAGCACATAGTCAAAGGCTTTAGTGTAGTCAGTGAGGCAGAAATAAATGTTTTTCTGGATTTCCTTTGCTTTTTATATAATCCAACGGATATTGTGTGTGTGTGTGGGTGTATGTGAATGTATAAATGTATAGATTTAAGAAGGAAATCTAAACAATGAGGTTAGTGACACTTAAAAATAAAAATTTTAGTAATTGACCTGTCATTGGAATGGGTTCAGAAGTCTGGTTAGAGGTTCAATAGCAATCAATGATCTTATTTTGTGAGGGAAAATTATAGCCTTTTTTTAATCTGTAAAAAATATCACAAGTTTTTAATCTGTTGCACAGATTGCCAATGTCACAAGTTTACAATCTGTTCTCATTCTGATTGTTCAATGTTGCATAAACTAAATTATACTGAATTTCCACTGGTTTCTCCACAGGAGATTTTCTGATGATAAATTAGAAGATGCTTAATTACTAAATATTTTTAGGTGGTTTTAAACCATAATGATTACTAAAAAAAGATAGTATTTTATTTTTAAAAAGAAATGTCTTTAAATGTTTTTGTCTATCATATTTTAAAAATGTATATATATATGCAGAAAAAGAAAATCAAGTCAGGCATTTCCTTGTGACTGTGAATAAATCTTAATAGATAAGTGCTGCCTTGAAGGGATCCTCTGTTTTGTGAGATATCTAAGCTTACTAATTGGACATAAACAAATCTACCCTATGTCTGAGTTTTCTTAAACTGTGAAAGATCCTTTATACTGTGAAGATTTGATGGCATTTTAAAATGCCAACCTTAGCCAATGTAGTTAGTTAGGCATATTTTGACTTTCAGAGAATGAAATGAGGTTAAAAAGGGGGGAAAAATACTTTCCTTGCTATCTTCTGAGGGCATTAAAACTTTGGTGATAGGACCAAAGAGAACAGAGTGTGATACCAAAATATGCATCTCTAACTTCAAATTTGGTCAACATACTTCAAAAGAGACTTATTTTTGCACCAATTTTTTGTATGATAAATGCATGTACCCGTTTCCTGCTTTGCAGTATTTGTGAGAATTGAGGTGATAACCCAGCAGAAAATGGAAGAAACAAAATAATTGGCCTCTACTATTCATTTAGAATGCTTATTTTGTTTTCATGTTTCTTTCCTACTAAAAAGTCAATTTTGCTTTCTGTTTCTTACTGTAATAATTACCAATTATTTGAAATATATATATATATAAATTATTTCCATTTTTCTATAATACAATGATGAACATTGGCTGTTTTTTTCTTTCAGTAATCTGTTTTCTTCTCCTAAATTTAATGGAAATAGTTATAGAAAAAAAGTGATCACTTATTTTCTCTTCTATTAAATAAATTGCACTAAGATCCTTTTCTCTCCCTTCTCTCTGCAAATTCCCACCCCCACCGTGGCCCATGGTATAACTTTGAAACATTTGTTATAGAATGTTAATTTGAGAATTTCCTGTGACTGTCTGAGATAACATAGTTATAAGATTCCAAAGTGAGTTGGGATACTGGCCAAAATGCAAATTTCCAAGGAAACAGCTGAGTATTTTCTTTTCCAACACTTAGAAAACCTGATTTAGATAAAGATTATAAAAAGATCAAGAAGAGTTTTTTTAACTGTTTGTTTCTAAAGATATTTCTTTGAAAAAAAAAATATTGTCATACTCTGAAAGTTCATCCAAATTGCAAATCAGTTGGTTTCAAGAAACAGAAGATGAAGGTGACTTCTGAGGTTTAACTTTCTGAGAGGGCTTTCAAGGAGATCACCCAGAGAATTAAAACCAGGTGCACTGTGATGCCTTAAGTGGTGTTTGTTCTAGTTCAATTGCTCGGTCATGTTCAACTCTTTGTGACCCCATGGACTTCAGTATGCCAGACTTCCCTCCTCTTCACTATCTCCCAGAGTTTGCTCAAACTCATATCCATTGAATCAACAATTCCAACCAACCATTTTATCCTCTGTTGCCCTCTTCTCCTGCCCTTAATCTTTCCCATCATCAGGGTCTTTTACAATGAGTCAGTTGTTCACAGCAGGTGGCCAAAGCATTGGAGTTTCAGCTTCAGCATCAGTCTTTCCAATGAATATTCAGAGATGATTTCCTTTAGGATTGACTGGTTTGACATCCTTGCTGTCCAGAGTACTCTCAAGAATCTTCTCTAGCACCACAGTTCAAAAACATTAATTCTTCAGCACTCAACCTTCATTATGGCTCAACTCTTATTTGTATATGATGGTAGTGATAAAGAATCTGCCTATCAATGCAAGAAACATAAGAAACATGGGTTCAATTCCTCAGATAGGAAGAGCCCATGGAGGAGGGTATGACAAACTATCTCAGTATTCTTGCCTGAAGAATTACATGGACTGAGGAGCCTGGTGAATCCCATGGATACAGGAGCCTGGCAGGCTACAGATCATGGGGTTGAAAAGAGCTGGACACAGCTGAAGGATGCTAAAGCTTAAACTCCAGTACTTTGGCCACTTCATGTGAAGAGTTGACTCATTGGAAAAGACTCTCATGCTGGGAGGGATTAGGCGCAGGAAGAGAAGGGGACGACAGAGGATGAGATGGCTGGATGGCATCAATGGATGTGAGTTCGAGTGAACTCCGGGAGTTGGTGATAGACAGGGAGGCCTGGCATGCTGTAATTCATGGGGTCGTAAAGAGTCAGACACGACTGAGTCACTGAACTGAACTGAACTGAAGCAACTTAACATACACAGGCGCCCACACCCTGCAGTTATAGGCTTATCTATTAATGAATTTGGATGCTTGCTTAAGGAGTCTAAAGTTACCAAATATGTCTATGGAATCTAAAGATACTGCCTTATCTTTGGCAGTATGTTTGGTAGACAAATAAAGAGAGAAAGAATGAGGGATTTGGGGGTTGTTGGTGACTGAAGATAACTGTACTTCCTTCTAACAGCTGTAAATAGTAACTAAAACATGAAGCTCAGGGATTAGTTATAGAACTCAATCTTACTATGTATGAACAGAGACATGAAAAGGGATTGTACCACAGCCCATCTGCTAGGCATGGAAGACAAATCTATATGAGGTGGACTGTAAGAGAATCTGTCGCCGAGAGAGAGCAAGAGAAGCTGGGATCAAAATGTCATAATTTTTTTTAGCTAAACAAAAGTTTATAAGCTTTCAAAAACATATGTTATGGACAATTCCATGGACAGAGGGTCCTGGTGGTCTGCTGTCCATGAAATCGCACAGAGTTGGACACAACTGAAGCTACTTAGCATGTGCACATACATATATATGTGTGTGTGTGTGTGTGTATGTGAGTATCAGAATATGTATATATGCTGGTGCTGCTGCTGCTAAGTCACTTCAGTCATGTCCGACTCTGTGCGACCCCATAGATGGCAGCCCACCAGGCTCCCCCGTCCCTGGGATTCTCCAGGCAAGAACACTGGAGTGGGCGCCATTTCCTTTTCCAATGCATGAAAGTGAAAAGTGAAAGTGCAGTCTCTTAGTCGTGTCTGACTCTTCGCGATTCCATGGGCTGCAGCTTACCAGGCTCTTCCGCCCATGGGATTTTCCAGGCAAGTGTACTGGAGTGGGTTACCATTGCCTTCTCCATTTGTATATATGCACAAAAGCTTTTCTATTACACTTGATAAGGGCTTGAGAAAGAACAATGAATAAAAGAGATGGAGAAATTGGAAAACAGGCTAAATGAAACAGGAGTGCTGAATGTGAAATAAAAAAAAAAGTGAAACAGATTAGGTAAAATTATAAAATCTTCATATAGGCCAGTTGCTTTCTTTTGGTTAAATATATCACCAGATAGTTATGTCATCTCTCCTATTTAAATAAAATAATTTTAAAAATTTCTAATAGTTTGCAACCAGGGTATAAGGCCAATATTGATTTTTGTATGTTAAAATATATCTTACAACCTCACTCAAATAATTTCTTAGTTGTGGTAGTTTTCATAGATATTCTGTAGACAGGATTTTTAAATGTAAATATCATATAACTAACAATTATGGAAATAGTTATTTCTGCTCTTTTGACCTTTTATTTATTTTATTCAGTTCAGTTCAGTTCAGTCACTCAGTCATGTCCGACTCTTTGTGACCCCATTAATCGCAGCACGCCAAGCCACCCTGTCCATCACCAACTCCCGGAGTTCACTCAGACTCACGTCCATCAAGTCAGTGATGTCATTCAACCATCTCATCCTCTGTTGTCCCCTTCTCCTCTTGCCCCCAATCCCTCCCAGCATCAGAGTCTTTTCCAATGAATCAACTCTTCGCATGAGGTGGCCAGAGTACTAGAGTTTCAGCTTTAGCATCATTCCCTCCAAAGAAATCCCAGGGCTGATCTCCTTCAGAATGGACTGGTTGGATCTCCTTGCAGTCCAAGGGACTCTCAAGAGTCTTCTCCAACACCACAGTTCAAAAGCATCAATTCTTTGGCACTCAGCCTTCTTTACAGTCCAACTCTCACATCCATACACGACCACAGGAAAAACCATAGGCTTGACTAGACGAACCTTTGTTGGCAAAGTAATGTCTCTGCTTTTGAATATGCTATCTAGGTTGGTCATAACTTTCCTTCCAAAGAGTAAGCGTCTTTTAATTTCATGGCTGCAGTCACCATCTGCAGTGACTGCCTTTGTTCAATAGTGGACCTCCAGTAAAATACTGAATAGACATGGTGAAAGTAGACATCCTTGGCTTATTCTTACTCTTAAGGAAACCAAATTCGTTTTTCATCATTAAGTGTAATATTGGGTGTGTCATTCTTGTCCACAGGTATAAGGTTTTGATAGATCCATTTTAACATTTTGGGGAAGTTCTCTACTATTTCTAGTTTATTCAGCATTTTTTGTCATGAATGTTGTATTGTTTTCAGTTTTCTCCTGTGTATATTGAAAGGATCATATGCTTTTTTCCCTGTTAATATTTAAATTAAAATGCTTGTTTTCAAAATTTAAGACCTACTTTTAATCCACAGAATAAACATTACTTGAAATTTTATGCAAAGATGAGCACAATAAAGACAGAAACAGTATGGCCCTAACAGAAGCAGAACATATTAAGAAGAGGTGGCAAGAATACACAGAAGAACTATGCAAAAAAGATCTCCATGACCCAGATAACTACGATGGTGTGATCACTCACCTATAGCCAGATATCCTGGAGTGTGATGTCAAGTGGGCCTAAGGAAGTATCATTACAAACAAAGCTAGTGGAGGTGATGGAATTCCAGCTGACATATTTCAAATCCTAAAAGATGATGCTGTGAAAGTGCTGGACTCAATATGCCAGCAAATTTGGAAAACTCAGCAGTGGCCACAGGACTGGAAAAGGTCAGTTTTCATTCCAATCCCAAAGAAAGGCAATACCAAAGAATGTTCAAACTACTAAATATTTGATAATGTTTGGTACCCAATGTTTTTACCAAATGTTTTTTAATGTTTACTACCAAACATCTTTGGCAATGCCAAAGAATGTTCAAACAATTGCACTCTTCTCACATACTAGTAAAGTAATGCTCAGAATTCTCCAAGCCAGGCTTCAACAGTACAGCAACTGAGAACTTCCAGATGTTCAAGCTGGATTTAGAAAAGACAGAGGAACCAGAGAACAAATTGACAGCATCCATTAGATGATCATAAAAGCAAGAGTTCAAAAAAACATCTACTTCTGCTTCGTCAATTACACCAAAGCCTTTTACTGTGTGGATCACAAAAGAACTGTGAAAATTCTTCAAGAGATGGGAATACCAGACAACCTGACCTGCCTCCTAAAAAGTCTGTATGCAAGTGAAGAAGCAACGATTAGAACTGGAGACGGAACAACAGACTGATTTCAAATTGGGAAAAGAGTATGACAATGCTGTACATTGTCACCTTGCTTATTTAACATATATGCAGAGTAAATCATGCAAAATAACAGGCTGGATGATGCATAAGGTGGAATCAACATTGCTGGGAGAAATATCAATAACCTCAGATGTGCAAATGATACCACACTTATTGCAGAAAGTGAAGAAGAACTAAAGAGTTTCTTGATTAAAATGTAAAAGGAGAGTGAAAAAGTTGGCTTAAAACTCAACATTCAGAAGACTAAGGTCATGGCATCCAGTCCCTACACTTCATGGCAAATAGATGGGGAAACAATGGAAACAGTGATAGACTTTATTTTCTTGGTTTCCAAAATCATGGCAGATGGTGACTACAGCCATGAAATTAAAAGATGCTTTCTCCTTGAAAGAAAAGCTCTGAGAAACCAAAACAGCATATTAATAAGCAGAGACATTACTTTGTCAACAAAAATCCATCTAGTCAAAGCTATGGCTTTTCCAGTAGTACTGTATGGATGTGAGATTTGGACTATAAAGAAAGATGAGTGCCAAAGAACTGATGCTTTTGAACTGTGATGTTGGAGAAGACTCTTGAGAGTCCCTTGGACAGCAAGGAGATCAAACCAGTTCATCCTAAAAGAAATCAGTACTGAATATTCATTGGAAGGAGTGATGCTGAAGCTGAAGCTCCTATACTTTGGTCACCTGATGTGCAGAACTGACTCACTGAAAGAGACCCTGATGCTGGGAAAGATTGAGGGC
This sequence comes from Bubalus kerabau, assembly GCF_029407905.1. Taxonomy (NCBI): domain Eukaryota; kingdom Metazoa; phylum Chordata; class Mammalia; order Artiodactyla; family Bovidae; genus Bubalus; species Bubalus kerabau. Next base: position 60,716,519 of record NC_073625.1, read on the forward strand.
AGGAAGAGAAGGGAATGACAGAGGATGAGATGGTTGGATGGCATCACCAACTTGATGGACATGAGTTTGAGCAAGCTCTGGGAGTTGATGATGGACAGGGAAACCTGGTGTGTTGCAGTCCATGCAGTCCCACAGAGTTGGACATGACTGCATGACTGAACTGACTAAATTTTATGTACTATCCATTTTACATGTATTGTTAGTTTCTGTTTTATTTATCTATCTTACTCTTTATCTGTGTCTCTTCTCTTTTTACCATCCTGCTTCTCAATTTCAGTATATTTATGAGTTCTTAGTATTATAGTAATATTACCCGCCAAATGTGGACAAAAACTTGGGCTGTAACACCTCATCCTCAGGTTTCTGTAACAGTTTATGTAAGATAAGCTTTTGTTTTCATCTGTTTTCCACAATTTTAAGTATCAGTTCAGTTCAGTCGCTCAGTCGTGTCCGACTCTTTGCGATCCCATGAATCGCAGCATGTCAGGCCTCCCTGTCCATCACCAACTCCTGAAGTTCACTCAAACTCACATCCATCGAGTCAGTGATGCCATCCAGCCATCTCATCCTCTGTCATCCCCTTCTCCTCCTGCCCCCAATCCCTCCCAGCATCAGAGTCTTTTCCAATGAGTCAACTCATCGCATGAGGTGGCCAAAGCATTGGAGTTTCAGCTTTAGCATCAGTCCTTCCAAAGAACACCCAGGACTGATCTCCTTTAAAATGGACTGGTTGGATCTCCTTCAATATAATATATCATAATTTTCAATATATCATCTGGACTTGAAAATTTTTTGAAATTTTTTTGTAAATGTAATCCATTTTCTCTTTTTATGGCCAATTATGAAAATGGTATATTTGAAGACATTTGTCCATTTAATCCAAATTGTTGAACTTGTTGGCTTACATTTGTTCATAGTGTTTTATTGCTAAATTTTTAATGCCCTAGAAAATATGATTACCTCTTTTTCATTCCCAAGAATGATTATTTGTGTTCTCTTTCCCTTTCATCATCTCAATTAGAGTTTCATCAAATATCAAAGCACACACTTTAAATTTAATTTTCTCTGTTATCACTCTGTTAGATTTATACTAATTTTTATTTCTTGTTTTATATTTGTTTTTTATTTACATTTCTTCCTCTGTTTGTTAATGTGGAAATTGAGTTCACAAAATTTAGCTCACTTTGTCCTTATATAAGCACACTTTAGGATATATTGTAATTCTTGTCATTTATCTCAAAATATTTTGTAATGTCATTTGTGATGCCAATTTTGACCCAGGAATTTAATTTATCTGATATTAAATTTTGCACACTAAATGTCCTAAATGGATTGTTTACATGACACGTTATTTTACATTTACTTTCTACTTATCGGTGTATTAACCAAACCATTTTCGGAACCTTTGTATGCTGTAGTTGCATGAACTATGTTTGAACGTCTTCAGAAGGACCATGATGTTTGTCTCAGTTCCTGTTCGAATTTTGTGTTGCCAATTTTACCCGTATTATGCTGGTGATACATAAAAAATGTTCTAGAAACACCCTTATCAACATTGTAAAATTTGTCACTAGGGTTGATTTAGTACCTTGGCCAATTTAACCTTGTTAAATGGTAAAGGCTTTTATTTCAGATGCTCAGGTGCTATCCCATGAGTGTCTTGATATTGTTAGAGTTTATTCTTGTATAATTTGCATCCAGGTATTGTTCTACTGTTTCTTCATATTCTGGAACTGACTGATGGCTTTCCATGGCCTCATTAAAATTCTCAAAATATCTAGGTTTTGGATACTACAGGGGTCATAATTTTAGTGAGAGTTGTTTCTTTGACATAACAATCAGCAGGGGTTATTTCCCACATTTTCTATGTTTCCTCCCACTTCCCTACCCTTACACAGTACATCATTAGTTTTTTTTCTTTCTTTCTTTGTTTTTTTTTTTTTTTTTCCCATAATAGTAACCTCCTTAGAGATACTGGTATACATATTTTTTTCACCTGTTTCATAGTTTTTAATTGGAGTTTGTGCCGAAGTGGAGAAACTCCCTTGTTTTCAAAGCATTCCAAAATCTTTATTTATCTGCAAAAAATATGTACTTATCTCCAGATTGTGGCTACCTCCTGTGAGTGAAGTAAGTTACAAGTCTGATAAAGGGTCTTATTTAGGGATGAGCTGAGATGTATTATGGTGCAACCATCCTAAAATTTTTGTTTTGGTTATAAGATTGCACCCATCAATAAAAAAAAAAGATAAAATCACATTTTTCAGAATATTTTTAATAAATATCTTCGGTATACTAGTAGCCCTTAGAGTCTACATAGTTATGAATTTGATAACAGTATCTAAAGTACTATAATAATGGATAGAAATGTGTGAAGCAGATTTATAACTTAACTTCATTTGAGATAATTTTACTTGAAAAGGATGCTGTGTCTAATCAGTGAGCAACAAAGATTGCACAATGAAAGAGAACATCGAATTTAAGGGACACATTAAAACCAAGTTGGCACAGAATTGCGTTAATTTAGCTGCAACTGAATGGCAACCCACTCCAGTGTTCTTGCCTGGAGAATCCCAGGGATGGGGGATCCTGGTGGGCTTCTGTCTATGGGGTCACACAGAGTCGGACACGACTGAAGCAACTTAGCAGCAGCAGCAGCTTTTGTGCTAAGACAAGGTTAATGAACTTTTGCCACAAGATCAAGAGAAAGAATATAAAAAGCGATTAGTTTCTGATGACTTCCTTGAAGGTTGAGTACCAAGGGCTTATCTGGAATATTCATAAACAACAGCAAATTAAAGTTCATGATTATTACACAGGCCCAGGATGGATGATTATTTAGAGCTAATTTTAAATCACAAAATATCTCACTGATACTCAGCAGACATTACATCTCAACCTGTTTGCTAAGAGTCCAAAATACAATACCTTTATTTTTCATTTTATAAATAAAATTTAAAGGTTACACTTAATTTACAATTATTACAAAACGTTGGTATATTCCTTGTGTTGTGCAATGTATCTTTTTTTTTTTTTTAACTATTTTATACCCAATAGTTTGTACCTCTTATTGCCCCATCCATGTATTATCCCTTCCTTCCTTCTGGTAACCACTAGTTTGTTGTACCTGTGAATATGCTTCTTGTTTATTATAGTCACCAATAAACAAATACTGCTTTGATTACTGTTGCTTAGCAGTAGTCTGATTCCTCCAGTAGCATGATTCCTCCAGTTTTGCTTTACTCTCTCAAGATTTTTTAGTTATTTGGGGTCTTTAGTGTTTCTATACAAATTTAATTTTTAATTTGTTCTATTTCTCTGAGAAACACCATTGACATATTGATTGGGATTGCATTGAGTTTGAAGATTTCCTTGGGTACTATGGTCATTTTAACAATATTGATTCTTTGAATCCAAGAACATTGTATGCCTTTCCATTCATTTGCATCAGATTCAACTTATCTCATCAGTGTCTTATAGTTTTGGGAGTACAGGTCTTTTGCTTCCTTAGGTGGATTTATTCCTAGGTTTTCTTTGGATGAAATGATAAAAGGGATTGTTTCCTTAAGTTTTCTTTTAGATAATCCATTGTTACTCTATATAAATGCAACAGATTTCTGTATGTTATTTTTTCTCCTGCAAGTAAATCTCATGGATAGAGGAGCCTCGTAGGCCATAGTCCATGGAGTTGTGAAAGAGTTGGACACAACTTAGCAACTAAGCAACAACAACTTTACCAAAATCATTGATGAGCTCTAGTAGTTTTCTGTTGGCATCTTTAGGATTTTCAATGTATTTCCTTTGATTTTATTATCATGTCATCTGCAGACAGTGACAGTTTTACTTCATTTCCAATCTGGAGTCTTTTAATCACTTTTTTTTTTTCTCATATTGCCTTGTCTAGGACTTCCAAAATTATGTTGAATAAAATTGGCAGGAGTCAGCATCCTTGTTTTGTTTGTGACCTTAGAGGAAAAGATTTTAGCTTTGCAACATTGAGTATGTTGTCAGCTATGAGTTTGTTATATATGGCCTTCATTATGTTGAGATGTATTACCTCTATGCCCACTATCTGGAGATTTTTTATTTTATTTTATTTTTTGTAAATGGATGTTGAACTTTATGTAAATGTTTGCTACATCTATTGATTTGATCATAAGTTTTTTACTCATTTTGTTAATGTGATATATGACATTGATTGATCTGTGGATAGTGAAAAATCCTTGCATCCCTAAGATAAATACCTTTTGATCATGTCGTATGATCCAAAATTTTGTCTCAATCAGTTTTAGGTTTCCTTGAATTTTAATAGAAACACATTATAAGATACATGGGTTGATTCTTCCAATATCTATCTATTTTATATAGAAAGGTGCTTAGTCCCTCAGTCATGTCTGACTCTTTGCAACCTCATGGGCTGTAGCCTTCCAGTCTCCACTGTCCATGGAGATTCTACAGGCCAGAATACTGAAGTGGGTTGACATGCCCTCCTCCCCGGGATCTTCCCAACCCAGGGATTGAACCCATATCTCCCACACTGCAGGCAGAATCTTTACAGTATGTGCCACCAGGAAAGCCCAATATATATAGAAATATATAGAAATAACACAGGCTAAATAATTGAAATTAACTCAAGGTCTACTGTTCTTAAAGTTCATTCAAGAAGGCAGGTTATTTCTGGCTTATATTTTATTCATTAATTTTACATGTCATTAGGTACATTTCACTCACCTAGAGCCAGGTATCCTGGAATCAAGTGGGCCTTAGGAAGTATCACTACAAACAAAGCTAGAAGGAGGTGATGGAATTCCAGTTGACTATTTTAAATCCTAAATGATGATTGTGTGAAAGTGCTGCACTCAATATACCAGCAAATTTGGAAAACTCAGCAGTGGCAACAGGACTGGAAAAAGTCAGTTTTCATTACAATCTTAAAGAAAGGCAAAGCCAAAGATGGCTCATGCTATCGCACAATTGAACTCAACTCACACGCTAGCAAAGTAAACTCAAACTTCTCCAAGCCAGGCTTCAAGAGTATGTGAACCGTGAACTTTCAGATTGTCAAGCTGGATTTAGAAAAGGCAGAGGAACCAGAGATCAAATTGCCAACATCTGTTAGATCATCAAAAAGGCAAAAGAGTTCCAGAGAAACATCTACTTCTACTTTATTGACTATGCCAAAGCTTTTAACTGTGTGCTTCACAACAAACATTGAAAATTCTTCAAGAGATGGGAATACCAGACCACCTAACCTGCCTCCTGAGAAATCTGTAGCAGGTCAAGAAGCAACAGTTAGAACTGGACATGGACTAACAGACTGGTTCCAAATCTGGAAAGGATACATCAAGGCTGTATATTGTCACCCTGCTTATTTAACGTATATGCAGAGTTCAGTTCAGTTCAGTAGCTCAGTCATGTCCAACTATTTGCGACCCAATGAACCACAGCACACCAGGACTCCCGTCCATCACCAACTCCTGAATTCCACCCAAACCCATGTCCATTGAATCGGTGAAGCCATGTAACCATCTCATCCTCTGTCATCCCCTTCTCGTCCTGCCCTTAATCTTTCCCAGATCAGGGTCTTTTCAAATGAGTCAGCTCTTAGCACTAGGTGGCCAAAGTATTGGAGTTTCTGATTCAATATCAGTCCTTCCAATGAACACCCAGGACTGATCTTTTTTAGGATGGACTGATTGGATCTCCTTGAAGTCCAAGGGACTCTCAAGAGTCTTCTCCAACACCACAGTTAAAAAGCATCAATTCTTCAGCGCTCAGCTTTCTTTATAGTCCAACTCACATCCATACATGACCACTGGAAAAACCATAGGCTTGATTAGATGGACCTTTGTGAACAAAATAATGTCTCTGCATTTTAATATGCTGTCTAGGTTGGTCATAACTTTCCTTCTAAGGAGTAACCGTATTTTAATTCCATGGCTGCAATCACCATCTGCAGTGATTTTGGAGCCCAGAAAAATAAAGTTAGCCTCTGTTTCCCCATGTATTTGCCATGAAGTGATGGGACCAGATGCCATGATCTTAGTTTTCTGAATGTTGAACTTTAGGCCAACATTTTCACTCTCCTCTTTCCCTTTCATCAAGGGTCTCTTTAGTTCTTCTTCACTTTCTGCCATAAGGGTGGTGTCATCTGCATATCTGAGGTTATTGATATTTCTCCTGGTAATCTTGATTCCAGCTTGTGCTTCTTCCAGCCTAGTGTTTCTCATGATGTACTCTGCATATAAGTTAAATAAACAGGGTGACAATATACAGCCTTGACGTACTCCTTTTCCTATTTTGAACCAGTCTGTTGTTCCATGTCCAGTTCTAACTGTTGCTTCCTGACCTGCATACAGGTTTCTCAAGAGGCAGGTCAGGTGGTCTGGTATTCCCATCTCTGTCAGAATTTTCCACAGTTTATTGTGATCCACACAGTCAAAGGCTTTGTGTAGTCAATAAAGCAGAAATAGATGTTTTTCTGGAACTCTCTTGCTTTTTCCATGATCCAGCAGATGTTGGCAATTTGATCTTTGGTTCCTCTGCCTTTTCTAAAATCAGCTTGAACATCTGGAAGTTCATAGTTCACGTACTGCTGAAGCCTGGCTTGGAGACTTTTAAGCATTACTTTACATCAAGAGAAATTCCTGACTGGATTAAGCACAAGCTGGAATCAATATTGCCAGCAGAATTATCAATAACCTCAGGTATGCACATGACACCACATTTATAGCAGAAACCCGAGAAGAACTAAAGAAACTCTTGATGAAAGTGAAAGAAGAGAGTGAAAAACTTGGCTTAAAACTCAACATTTAGACAATTAAGATCATGGCATCTGGTCGCATCACTTCTTGGCAAATTGATTGAGAAATGGTGGAAACAGTGACAGACTTTATACTTTTTTGGGCTCCAAAATCACTGTGGATGGAGACTGCAGCCATGAAATGAAAAGACACTTGCTTCTTTTAAGAAAAGCTATGACAAACCAAAACAGAATATTAAAAAGCAGAGACATTGCTTTTCCAAGAAAGGTCCATTTAGTTAAAGCTATGGATTTTCCAGTAGTCATGTATGGACGTGACAGTCGGAGTATAAAGAAAGTTGAGCGCTGAAGAATTAATGCTTTTTAACTATGGTGTTGGAGAAGACTCTTGAGAGTTTCTTCTACAGCAAGGAGATCCAACCAGTCAATCCTAAAGGAAATCAATCCTGAATATTCTTTGGAAGGATTGGTGCTGAAGCTGAGACTCCAATACTTTGATTACCTGATGCGAAAAAATGACTCGTTTAGATTGAAGATGGGAGGAGAAGGGAATGACAAAAGATGAGATTGTTACATGGCATCACCTACTCAATGGACATGAGTTTGAGTGACCTTCAGGAGTTGGTGATGGACAGAGAGGCCTGGTGTGCTTCAGTCCATGGGGTAGCAGAGAGTTGGACGCTACTGAGCAAGTGAACTGAACTTAAATGAAGTACATTTCATTTATTTTCCCATTCCATCAAATGCAAAAAAGATTAGCTTAAGCTTTTTGTGCCTTTTCTTTAGTCAGAAATGTTTCAATTGGAGATCAAAGGAGAAAACCAAGCTATTGCTACCAGGAAAACAACATAATCCAGTACTTATTTCTACCTATCCATGTAGGACTATGAAATAAAATATTTTCCCATAACCATCAAAATAGTTTTATGACAAAAATCAATATTTAAGAATACTTTTAGAATAACCTTGTCAACTTCAACTTTATGTATTCCAAGAAAAATACAAATGCATATTTAGAACCAAAGCACATGCTATTCTACTTGACACTTTGATTCTAATGTATATTTTTGTTTACCTAGTTTTTGTAGTCCAGAGAAGTAGGGACACATTATTTCCTGATGAAGATCAGCATTAGTGCCATTATTTTTTCGGCCAAAAAAAAAAAAAAATGTTTAACATTGCTATTAAGTCTTCCTGTGTGTGTGTTTTTTTTTTTTTTTTTTTTTTTTCTTTTCAAGATGTGAAGACTTCAATTCACCTTTGGTAATCTTTCTCTTTGTAAAGTCATTAAATGTGTCTTTTTATCTATTCCATATAAAGCAGATACTCTTGTTTGAAACAGAGTTACTGTATAAAGCAGAGGTCTATATAAGTACAAAGTAGTTTCTTGAGTTTGAAGATAATTGTGCATGGTGAGATGTTAGATACTTCTCTTAGTATTATGAATTATTGTGTATCTGGGTATCATATATATACTTGAGAAATGCCAACCATTCCTCATGTAATATATAAGAATTACTGGCACAAACCTTTGAGCAAAAGCTATACAGATTGAAGTTCAAAATAAGAAGAGATTCAGTAAATTCTGCATAGAAAGCAGAAATGTTTTGATTTTAAAATAATGGAACCATTGGGAGATTACACTTCTATTGTGGACATTGGTTCTTACTGGCTTTGAATATGTGATTTCCCAGTCATTGAAGCTTTAATGAACTTGAAGCAGAAAGGAAATATATGGTGATATAATATGAAGAATAGCATATATACAAATATAAGAGCATCTCTATAAAATTCTTCTGAAAATAGTGAATTTGTGAATAAGAGAGTTTCTAATAGGGATGTAAGAAGAATCTTAAATGTATCAGTGTGGGTATTGCATTATATATTGCAGAAGATTTTGAAATATTTTGATAAAGACAGATATAAACGAACTTGCATACAAAATTTTGAAATTCTAGACCTGTTTCTTATGGTTATCACAATATACCAATATCTTTGCTGATGTCATTAATTTCACATTAAAGTAAAGAGGAAATTTATATGTCCCCTTGTGTTATATTTTAATTTCTGTAATCTCTTGACTCGCTACCCACTAAGATATATCTATAGTGAAATCAGCATTCAAAAACCTAAGATCATAGCATCTGGTCCCATCACTTCATGCAAATCGATAGGGAAACAATGGAAACAGTGGCAAACTATATTCTTGGGCTCTAAAATCACTGCTGATGGTGACTACAGCCATGAAATTAACAGACACTTGCTTTTTGGAAGAGAAGTTTTAATCAACTTAGACAGCATATTAAAAAGCAGGGATACTACTTTACTGACAAAGCTCGATATAGTCAAATCAATGGTTTTTCCAGTGATCATGTATGAATGTTAGAGTTGAATCATAAAGAAGGATGAACATCAAAGAATTGATGCTTTTGAACTGTGTTATTAGAGAAGACGAGAGTCCCTTGGACTGCAAAGAGATCAAACCAGTTAATCCTCAAGGAAATCAGTAGTGAGTATACATTGGAAGGACTGATGCTGAAGCTGAAACTCCAATACATTGGCCACCCGATGAAAAGAGCTGACTCGTAGAAAAGACCCTGATTCTGGGAAAGATTGAAGGCAGGTGGACAAGGGGACAACAGAGGATGAGATGGCATCACCAACTCTATGGTCATCAATTTGAGCAAGATCTGGAGATGGTAAAGGACAGGGAAGCCTGTTGTGCTGCCGTCCATGGGGTCACAAAGAGTCAGACATGACTGAATGACTAAACAACAAGAACAAAGGGAATGGCAACTCACTCCAGTATTCTTTCCTGGATAATTCCATGGACAGAGGAGCCTGGCAGTCTTCAGTCCCTGGCATCACAAAGGGTCAAGGTCAGACACGACTAAGTGACTGAGTACGTAGTCAAATTAGCTGAGAATAGTCAGTTTCTGAGTCTGTGTAATGGAGCTAATATAATTACCATTTATGTCCATCATAAAGGATAAATATGTCAATATCCATAAAGAACTTAGAAGAATGTCTTTTTTGTTCATTTTGTTATTTTCCCTTGAGCTATTGTTTTAAAATGATTTATCTATGCCTGTGAGGATAGCTTGAAGTTTAAAAAGCAAACAACAGTTTATATATAGTGGTTCTAAAATATGATGCAAAAATAAACTAATATGATATTCCTTGGTCTGAATGGTAATGAAATATGAGCACTGATAGAAAATAAGATAGAATCAGGCAGAGTAAGGCACAGTGAGATTGTAGGAATGGTCTGACCACCGTTTCAGAGATCTCATACAATGGCAAGCACATTCTAAATCTATTATGGGAACTTCGGCCAACACACATAAACTCATACACACAAGCTGTCTTGAAACTCTTTTTCCATTAAAAAGAAAGAAAAAAAAAGCTGCAAGAGGATTTTCTACTATACAGAATTCTATGTAGCCTTTACCTATAACAGCATATTATGTCAGTCACCTTGCAGATCCATTAAAAATTCCTGGGAAACTCTTTTCTTTCTATAACATTTGCCAATGGTCTAAAAATTGAGGATTGATAATGTGAATAAACAACTCTTCAGTGGATGTTTATGTTACCAGCACTTTAAAATTTTTGTTTTTTTATGTCCATGGTTTAGTGATAAGTCAGCTAATAAATTTGATGTTAGGATTCAGGAAATACATTGATATCCTGGACAAAGGACTCATGTAGTCATTAAGGACCTTTTTGGTCACAGCTGTGATATCATGTCTGTGTAACACCATATATAGCAAGATGAATAAAATGATTTGATTAAAAAGTAGAGCATTCAAAAATGACAAGCTGTTAAATTCATAGCATGTTGTGACAGGTAAGTAAAGACATGTATGTCTATACAGTTTTAAAACAGGATGTCTCATTAACTCTAGTAGCACTGTGAGCCATACTAATTTTTTAGTGGAAATTTTATAACACTAATTGACATTCACTTATACAGAATTATCATTATTTAAATAATGATGGTGGACAAGAAGGCAGTGTAGAAGGAAGTGTGCTCATCTTCTCCTGAGAGAACTCTAAAATTATAACTCTCTGCTGGACAACCATAGGAGAATGTTGGATCCCACCAAAAAGAGACACCCCACATCCAAAGGCAAAGATGAAGCCTGAGAACTCCTGAGAGAACCCCATGGACTGTAGCCTACCAGGCTCCTCTGTCCATGGGATTTTCCAGGCAATAGTACTGGAGTAGATTGCCATTTCCTTCTCCAAGGGATCTTCCCAACCCAGGGATCGAACCCAGGTCTCCCATATTGTAGACAGACGCTTTACCATCTGAGTCACCAGGGAAGTCCTGACATTCACTTATACAGAATTATCATTATCTAAATAATGATGGTGGACAAGAAGGCGGAGTAGAAGGAAGTGCGTTCATCTTCTCCTTAGAGAACTCCAAAATTATAACTCTCTGCTGGACAACCATAGGAGAATGTTGGATCCCACCAAAAAGAGACACCCCACATCCAAGGGCAAAGATGAATCCCCAGCAAGACCATAGTAGGGGCGAAATCATATTTAGAATCCAACCCCATACCCACCAGAGAGACTCAGAGTTCTCAAACAAAACCTTGTGTGCACCAGGTCTAGTCACCCCCAAGGTGACTGAACCAGACCTGCCTTTGGGTGTTTGAATGTCTCCTGTGGAGGCATGGGTCAGCAGTAGTCTGCTGCAGGGGCAGGGGCTCTGGATGCAGGAGACTTGTGTCACACAGCATGTGGCATAAGCCCTCTTGGAGAAGGTCTCCACTAACCATACCATAGAACCACCAAGCATACAACCCACAAACAGCAGAACAAACATACCAAATAAATCTTCCCACTGTTAAGACAGTTCTGGCAACCACAACAGATTTCCCAACCTAAGGATCTGGCAAAGGGACTGAGAACCCCCAGGGAGTTTGACTTTGGAGGCCAATGGAAATTGATTACAGAACTTACACAAGACTAGGGAAACAATCTTGGAGGGCACAAGGGAAACCTGTGTGCACCAAGACCTAGGAGAAAGGAGCAGTGATCCCTACAAGAGACTGACCTAGACTTGCTTGTTAGTGTCCAAGAGTCTCCAGCAGAGGCATGGGTTGGCGATAGCCTGCTGCAGAGTCATGGGCACTGAGTGCAGCAGTGCCTGCACAGAATCTTTAGAAAGAGCTCGCCATTATCTTCTTACACCAACCATAGTTTGATCTCAGGTAAAAAACAGGGAGGAAACACAGCCTTGCCCATCAACAGAAAATTGGATTAAAGATTTACTGAGCATGGCCTTGCCTTTCAAAACAAGACCCAGTTTCCCCAATAGTCAGTCCCTCCCAATAGGAAGCTTCCATAAGCCTCTTATCCTTATCTGTCAGAGGGCAGACAGAATGAAAACCACGTCACAGAAAACTGATCACATGGACCACAGCCGTGCCTAACTCAATGAAACTATGAGCCATGCTGTGTAGGGCCACCCAAGACAGACAGATCATGGTGGAGAGTTCTGACAAAAAGTGGTCCACTAGAGAATGGAATGACAAACCACTTCAGTATTCTTGCCTAGAGAACCCCATGAAGAGTATGAAAAGGCAAAAAGATATGACACTGAATAGATATGACTTGAATGAGTCTTGAGAGTCCCTTGGACTGCAAAGAGATAAAATCAGTCAATCCTCAAAGAAATCAGTTCTGAATATTCATTGGCAGGACTGGTGCTGAAGCTGAAACTCCAATAATTTGGCCACCTGATAGGAAGAACTGACTCATTGGAAAAGACCCGATGCTGGGAAAGATTGAAGGTGGTAGGAGAAGGGGATGATAGGGGATGAGATGGTTGGATGGCATCACCAACTTGAAGGACATAAGTTTGACCAAGCTCTAGGATTTGGTGATCCACAGGGAAGCCTGGTGTGCTGCAGTCCATGAGGTCCCAAAGAGTCAAACATGACTGAGCGAATGAACTGGACTTATCACAGAAATAACTAGTATACCGTCTCTGCATTTAGTGAGTTTCTAACAATAAAAGATAAATAGATCATCATTTTATTACCATTTTAAGCACACTTCCACTTATACATGTCAAAGTAGTTTGATGCTTAATAAACATGTTGTTGATAAAAGGTTATCATAGTCAAGTTATATAAAAAAAGAGACAGCATTTATTTGATGGTCAAATCTTATGTATTTAAAAATTTTAAGATTTTCATATATTTAAATGAAAAGTGATATGACCAGCGAAATAAGGTGATGAAAAATGATGGTACACTTGATATGAGGGTTTTTAAAGACAGTATTTAAAATAATGTCAAGTGAGGTTCTTAGAGACTCATTCAAGTCTCTTAGAATTGACTTATTCAAGTATCTTAGACTTATTCAAGGTTCTTAGAGACTCATTCAAGTCAAGACTCCATTCACGTTACCTTGAAAATATGAATTACCATAACTTGGTATTTACTAACGGGGGACCCATGGCATCATACTTAAATCACTTTGAGAACTATGTTCCTAAGATTTGTGTAGGCATGCATGTGCTCAGTCGCTTCAGTCGCATCTGACTCTGAGATCCTATGGACTGCAGCCTACCAGGCTCCTCTGTTGATGGCATTTCCCAGGCAAGAATACTGGAGTGGGTTGCCATGCCCTCCTCCATGGGATCTTCCCAACCTAGGGATAGAACCGGTGTCTCTTGCATCTCCTTTATTGCAGGTGGATTCTTTATTGCTTAGTCACTGGGGAAGACCTCCTAAGATTTAAGTCGGTCAGTTATATTAATGTCTTCTTTATGGAGATGCTTTGAGGTTTAAATGTTATAAAGTTCATGTAAATAGATGCTAACTGTGTATATTTTTTTTTTTTTTTGCAGGTAACAAACTGCTTGATTCAGTCAAACGTCTTGAGTTCCCTGGCTCTCCATTTTGCCAGATGTGAAATTACAATTCGGTCTACATATCTCTGAGGTCTCTGTCATTTTAGCTATTAAGTTCCAATTCATATTACCTATCCACCATAAAATAGTCCATCAGTAGTTCTCATCTGATTTACTGGTAAAATGTATGTGTGAACATGTGTGTTTATATCAATGCATTTTAAGATAGTAATTCCAGGCAAAATTAGAACTAATATTCCTAAAATAATTTCATGTTAAAGAAAACAACAAAAAACTAAAGACTGATATGTAAGAGAAAACAAACTCAATTGTGTGATGTTGCATGAATGGAAATTCCTGGAAAGTATTTTCTTATTATTGAGTTGCATTAGTGTTTCATTTAGAAATAAAAACCATTATCCTAGGCTTTTAGTCTTAGATCTTCAAAGAAGCAGATGCCAGGAAAGGATTGAATGGTCAAGAAATTTTATTAGGAGAGGTACATGTTTGAAAGAGACTAGGGACTAGGGACAGTGCCTTCAGATCACACAATGAAATTCTGACCCCAAGTAAGGGAGAAAAACCAAAAAAAAAAAAAAAAAAAGAAGGAATTGTAGATTACCTTTCTATCAAAGATTCTTCCAAGATAGGATTTCCTCTAGTCAAATTTTGTTTACAAAGTAGTCTTTAGTCTCCTAGAATGAGTCTGCTTTGGGATCTCCACTGAACTCCATTATGGGAGTTGTGGTCTTAGTAATCTCATGGAAATAGATATTCAAGGGATAAACCATGACCCTGGATTAACTATGCTTCTTGTAAGAGGTCTGTGACTGTTCTCATATGGCTGCTGTGCCTGTTGGCTACTGCTTTCCAGGACTCTTTTATTGGTGGCAAGGTGCTCCTGGGATTTAAGAACAATGATGTGGTCAGAGACTAAGCGGTATCACTCCAGATCATGAAAACTCACTAGACTTTTGTGAAAACTCATTTTATCCATTGATATCATGGGAGTAAGCTACATGACCTCAAACTTTATTCAAGGGACTGGAACTTTCTCTGAAATTTTCTATAGATATTATTTCAAACATCCCTAATAACACTTAACTTATCCTCTGATTATAGCAGCCCAAATAAAAAAAAAAAAAAATCAAAACTAGCTTCCCTGCCTTTTGACTAGCTCTCCATTTCACTTTAACAATGGCTTAACATATTTTATATGACCCTCTCTTTATATTCTCTTTATAAATTTTTTAATGTTATGTCATTTCTCTTATATGCAACCTTCAGTCACTATCCAGGAAATCCTACACTAAATTCAGCAACTATCAATTGTCAGACACTGTAATAGGAACAGTTCCTAAAAGATACATGAGTTAAAATGTCAGCACTTGCAATGTTTCCCTCTGTCTTTACTATACAGATTTACCAATTACCTTCAGACTGTTTATTTTTGCTTTCTTCCTAAATCATAGTGTTTTAGAAATAGCGTATTTTGCTATTAATGTCCTGGGTCTTTGTAACAGATTGTGTTCAAAGATAGCAAAATATTTGACATAATTGGAATAGAAACATTTAGAGCATTTGGACAGTTCATTAGACTTACAGTCAAGTATGATTTATTATTTTAATAGTGTGATACAGGGTATTCATAAGAGTAGCATGATTTTTTTTTAAATGGAAATTTTCTTTTTTTAATTTTTATTTATTTTTTTTAATTTTATTTTATTTTTTAACTTTACAATATTGTACTGGTTTTGCCATGTATCAAAATGAATCCGCCACAGGTATACATGTGTTCCCCATTTGTCAATTTGTTTTAATTATCAATATTATTTATAAGAGATATTATGACCTATAGTCTAGGTACTGAAGAAAAGGCATAAATAGTAAAATATAATGCAATAAAACTATATAAATACATATGTATATATATATACAGGTATATATAGGGTGCTCCATGCAGCATGTGGGATCTTATTTCTCTGACAAGGAATCGAACCCTGTGCCCTTGCCCTTGTAAGCATGGACCACCAGGGAAGTCCCCAGTGCATCTTTTTCTTTACTCTGATCCTTAATTTCTTCTTACAGTGGTCTTTGGACTTTGGGAATGTCATTACTATTAAATAATTAGATTTGAAATCCATGCAAATATCTTGTAAAACTTATTTATTAACTATTTGTAAAACAATATATATGCACAGTGACTTGGCAAGATTGCTATGGCATACATATAACTAAAAGAGAACAGTATTAGCTAATTCATTACAGCAATCTCAGTAAGTCAGAATCATTCAACTCAATTTCTTAGTAACCTGATATCAGAGCAAATTTCACAATATAATGAAAATAACTACTTACCACACATTTTAAAACTGATAGCTTTTAGGTTGTATGAAATATATCATATAATTTCAGAAAAACACAATACAAGATCAATTAGAATACTTAATAGTGGCATAAACCATTCATGTGCTTCTAAAAACCAAGCCTGAAATAGAATACACATATAAAGATGAACCTTTTAAATATATACTTCCATGAAAAATTAAATATAAACTATATTAAAAATGAATGCATAGTTGGTTCAATTTATTTCAACCTTGCACATTGATTTCTATTAACTTTCCCTTTTCTCCTGTCTCCTCAGTGGTGCTTGTTTTCATGGGTGGTTTATAATTCATCATTATAATCAGTGAAGCATATGGCTTCTTTTACATGCACAAAATGAAATGCATGTTTGGGGACTACATAACCAAATATGAGCCTCTCCTTACTATCAGAGTATTATTTTCAGAAATCTCTGTGAGGCTGAAGCTATAACCACATCTCACAGATCATCAAGGCTGTCAAAAGCATTTAGGAAGACAGTCAAATGGGCATAGACAATTTCAGCAGCATGGACAGAGTTTTGTCTGTATTTTTAACTACTAGAAAAAAAACTGCAGGATAGTATAGTAGTGAAGAAAGCACCAATGTATTATATTCATTATTTTCTCACATTTCTGGCTTAAACATGCCACATAGAAGAAATACGGTTCTATACTCTTCATCTTGAAACTATCAGTGTAGGAAAGATATTAAAGGGACCTATGAAAAGAATAAGAATTGAGCATTGAATATGTTAATATCCCTAACTCAGTGATGAATACAAAAGACATGCATAAAGGAAATAATTCTCTGAAGCTGTATGTGAAATCATAGACAAAGTGACATAAGGCAACTCCAACCAAAACTGGGACATGAATCATAATTTTGCTATAAGATAAAATGAAGTAATAATGTGTGGGTTCAGTCATGTCTGACTCTTTGTGATCCCATGGACTGTAGCCCACCAGGCTCCTCTGTCCATGGGATTTTCTGAGCAAGAATACTGGACTGGGCTGTCATTTCCTCCTCCAGGAGCTCTTCCCAACATACTGATTGAACCCAGGTCTCTTGTATCTCCTGCATTGACAGGCAGATTATTTACCACTGGCACCACCTGGGAATCCAAGTAGAAGACAAATCATTAAATGTAAAAACAAAAGACATTTTCTAAAGTTAAATCCAAATTAAAATACAGTAAACTGAGTCAGAGAACATAGAAGCAACATCTACAAAATTATAAGAAAAAAAATTAAAATATTCAGCTGGTTAGATTTATTTTTTAAATTGAGATGTATTTTACATGGTGTGAAATTGTTTTTTATGTTCATAATTCAATGAGTTTTAATAAATGCAAACAGTCATGTAACCACCAGTGCAAATAAGATATAGAACAGTTCCAACAATCACTTCTACCCCAAATCCCCACACAACAAACCCTCATGCTCCTTTGTAGTCAACCCTTCCCCATTACCACAGTCCCTCTCAGTCGTTGATCAATTTTCTGTCTCTATAATTTTGCCTTTTCCTGAATGTCAAATAGATGAAAGCATACAGTGTGTGGCCTTAAAAGTTGAGTGTTCTTTGACTTAGGATAGGTTATGTCTCTAGATTCACCCACGCTGTTGCCTATATGTAGTTACCACTGGAGACACTAATCCCATATAAATGGATCCCATCAATTTTCCCAGAGATTCCTATTCTGTAGGTTGAAAATAGAGTCTCAGATTATTTGATGCAAGAAGGGCTTGGAACATGCTGTGAGAGGCCCTGAAACAGGCAAAAGGAAATTCCCTCAGAATTAAACTTCCTCAGAAGACCATTCACAGGTATAATTATAGGGGTAGAGACTTAACCCTCCTGACACTCTGTTCATTCCCAAGATGAACTTTGAGGGGGCATGGATCCTAGTTTATTGAGAAAGTTTACATGTATTCATCAGACACCCCACTCTAGAATGGACAGTATATCATTAAATCACAGATCTCACATTTGGCAAAATATGGTCATCTCTTCAGAAAGACAGTATTCTTTGTTACCAGCAATAGGAATATCTGTAACTAGACAAGCAAAGGAAGTGTATTAGAATTATTTTGTTTGTAATAAATGAGCTAACCAAAAATAATTTATCACCTCTTATATTTGGAATGTTCAGGATTACAACTGGCAGCAGAAGTGGATCTAGAGTTTCAAATGTTTCTCCTTTTTTTTTCTACTTACTCTCCTTGTCCTATGTTATGGATTAAATTGTGACCCCATCCCCTAAAGAAAGTGGATATGTTGGAGTCCTAACACACATAAATCTCAGAATGCAATATTATTTAGAAATAGGATTATTTCAGAAGTAATAAAAAGAGGTCGAGTTCATACTCATCCTATATGACTGATATCTTTATAAAAAGATGGCCATGTGATGGCATGAACACTGAGGGTGCCATGTGATAAAGGCAGAGATTGAAGTCATGCAGCTGCAAGGGAAGGAATGAAGAACTGTTAGAAAACTAGAAGCTGGGAAGAAGAAAGGAAAGATTCTCCTAGAGGTTTCACAGAAAGCATAGCCTTGAAAAACACCTTGATTTTTTTTTTTTTTTTGATATTTGGCAAATCTAATACAGTTATGTAAAGTTTAAAAATAAAATAAAATTAAAAAAAAAAAAAAATAAAAAGTTTTTAATTGACGGATAAAAAAAAAAAAAAAAAAAAAAAAAGAAAAACACCTTGATTTCAGACTTCCAGAAGGGTGAGAAAATAAATTTATCTTGTTTTAAGCTCCCTTTTTGTAGTACTTTGTTACAACAGTCCTAGGAAAATAATATATCCCAATATAAATAAATAGTTTATTACTCCCTATGCTAGCTTTATTCTCATATACTGAAATTTGGTTCCTTTCTTAACCAGAGGGAAAGGGAACTCAGACAGAATGTTCCAGATTTATATTACCTCCATTTGTTGTTGTGGTGGTGGTGGTGGTACCCAGAACATATCATCTCTGTATATAAAGTTCAGGGAAAGATCTTGGATTGGCCAACCAATGTGATTGCTATTAGCATGGCTGGGATACTTGCTGTCTTCTGTGACAAGAGGAGAGGAAGGTAGCCTGATTTACAAGTACTCCAGAACCACAGGGAGTAGAGATGTGTAGTGATGAAGGCATCTTTTGGAGGGGACTTTTGAAAAATTGCACTTTTGGGTCAGAAAGGTTATTGAGCATTCAAAGTAGAGGTACATAGATGTTCACGTTTATATAGATAGATATAAGCACACATAAACAACAGAAAAAGAAATGCATTTTAACACAAATTCTAGAATGCTGTTCACACTGTTATACTGTTATCATATATCAAGAAAGTGGATAATCAGATGTATCATTATGTACAATTATAGATAAACCCAATTGAAGCATAAAATTAGGATCTTCTTTTACCCTGAGAGTAGAGTCTAGTGATGGATAAGCTTTGAAGTCAGAGAGACTTGGATTCATGCTCTGCTACTGGCCACCTGTGTGATCTTCATGATTTACTCACAAAGCGTCAGACACAACTGAGTGACTTTCACTTTACTTTCCCTTTCATGTGTGTATGTCAGAAGTCAAAGTACAGAAATGAGGGAACAAAACTGAGGGAGAGGAATTTGCCACAGGTTTGGAATAATGAGAAAATACTACCAGGAACGCTGAAGTTGATGATATATAGCAGCTCTCCTAACTGTAGAGGTTTGGTCAGTTATGATTCAGATTGTTCTTGGTAGACCCACAGAGTTAAATTTTGTAAAGGACAGTGGCACATCAGAGTAGGTCTCCTTATCCAAGCTTAATGTCAGAAGCCATTGTAGAAATGGATTAAGTATTAAAAGTTTGTGTGCTCTACTGTCTTCCATGACCTCCCAATGTCTAAGAGGTAACAGGATTCACTTTATCTTTTCTTACTACCCATGGGGCAATGTTCTGATGCCATGTGAATACAGAGGCAAAAGGTTAAATAAAGCGAAATCTGTTTAAATCTCCAGAGAAAAATTCAGAATTATAACCCCAAGACCTTTAATTCTGTATCTATGGAAATCTAAAGCTTCACCCTTTCTCTCTCTCTCTTTTTTTAAATTTAAAGTGTCAACACATTTTCTATTTTTCCTCAACTCTAGATGACCCTACTGATTATAAGACAATAACAACAAAAAAAAGACAATAACAAGTCATGCAATATTCATAGTTACAATAAAATCATAAATGTTAAGGTAACATATGTTCTTCACTCTTCATGTTTCCGTGTAAAGAAGTCATTCTCAAATAGCTTGCTCTTTCTCTCCTCCTACACAATGACTTCAAAATGTCAAAATGCCAGTGAAATCTATGTTGTTTTGTAAGTTGCCTGGTTCAAAAACTGTTATAAATAAACAAAAAAATATTGACTAGAGATACCTAAAATTTTTGTTCATAGCTCTAGTTTTTGTTTACATATTAATTTTCTTGATTTGAGAGTACACTAGGAAGAGACATTATAAATTTGATCTTATCTATAAATATTCATATGCTTAATTTTTGTATTAAAATTTTATTTGAATGTTTTGGGTGGATTTAAGATAGCCAATTGAGCCATTTATAGCTCCACAATAAGAACTCAATTTTAACTCAAAGTAGGCACAAATTATGTAAGATTTATTCCTATAGATATTACAAATATATGCACTATAAAAAGGAAATCAGCTGTTTCTCACTTAAATCTTACTTTTCCTCATTTGCATGGTATCTTTCTTTGCCTATTTCTTCCACTTTTACTTTTTGTCTCTTTGTCCTCACTTATATAACTTCAAGTTTGGCACAGACAAAAAGAGAACTTAAAAAAAAAAATAAGAATAAGAATAGCATACATGTAAAGGCATGAGTTCTTAAACCAGGCTGACTGAAAATTTCAGCTCCAACACTTCTGGGTGAATAAATTTAGCCAACTTTCCTAACTTTACTATGACTCAGTTTGTTTTGATAATTGAGTTAATATGTTTTCACTTCAAACAGTGTCTGAGATATAGTAAGTGTTAAATAAGTGGTAACTCTAATTTAGCAGGAATAAGGAAAGTTAATCGTCAAGAAATATAAGAAGATAGACTTAATTTTGATAATTACCATAATTAAAATGAAACATCAATTCACACACACAGCAATACATTTGCATAAATGATCACAGTAGCATCAATTGATTGGTAGAAAATAAAAATTAATTTAGAAATGTTTTGCATAAGTATATAAGAATGGTTTCCTGAATGTTACCAAATAAAAGAGTCAATGAGATATCACTAACCACCCATTTAAAATGGCTATAATTTTTACAATGGGCAGTATCAAGTAGATGTTTTTGAAAATAACAGAACTGTGGCACACTGCTGGTAGGATTGAAAATGATGCAAACACTTTGACAAACTGTTTTCCAGTTTCTATAAAGTTAAATCTCTCTTTATTTTTTTAATTTAATTTTATTTAACTTTACAATATTGTATTGGTTTTGCCATATATCAAAATGAATCTGCCAGAGGTATACATGTGTTCCCCATCCTGAACCCTCCTCCCTCCTCCCTCCCCATACCATCCCTCTGGGTCGTCCCATTGCACCAGCCCCAAGGATCCAGTATCGTGCATCGAACCTGGACTGGCAACTCGTTTCATATATGATATTATACATATTTCAATGCCATTCTCCCAAATCATTCCACCCTCTCCCTCTCCCACAGAATCCAAAAGACTGTTCTATACATCAGTGTCTCTTTTGCTGTCTCGTATACAGGGTTATTGTTACCATCTTTCTAAATTCCATATATATGCGTTAGTATACTGTATTGGTGTTTTTCTTTCTGGCTTACTTCATTCTGTATAATAGGCTCCAGTTTCATCCACCTCATTAGAACTGATTCAAATGTATTCTTTTTAATGGCTGAGTAATACTCCACTGTGTATATGTGCCACTGCTTTCTTATCCATTCATCTGCTGATGGACATCTAGGTTGCTTCCATGACCTATTATAAACAGTGCTTCGATGAACATTGGGGTACACGTGTCTCTTTCCCTTCTGGTTTCCTCAGTGTGTATGCCCAGCAGTAGGATTGCTGGATCATAAGGCAGGTCTATTTCCAGTTTTTTAAGGAATCTCCACACTGTTCTCCATAGTGGCTGTACTAGTTTGCATTCCCACCAACAGTGTAAGAGGGTTCCCTTTTCTCCACATCCTCTCCAGCATTTATTGCTTGTAAACTTTTGGATCGCAGCCATTCTGACTGGTACCTCATAGTGGTTTTGATTTGCATTTCTCTGATAATGAGTGATGTTGAACATACATATGCACAATACTGTATATTTCTGTTCTCTCCCCATATCCTGACCAAGCTGAGATCAAATATGAGCAAATATCAAGGCCAAAATATTACCCTTATTTTGTATAGACACAGGTATGAGGATTTGAGTTGTTCAGTTGCTCAGTCATGTACAATTCTTTGTGAACCCATGGATTGCAGCACATCAGGCTTCCCTGTCATTTACTATTTCGCAAAGTTTGCTAAAACTCATATCCATTAAGTTGATGATGTTATCCAACCATCTCATCCTCTGTTACCCCCTTCTCCTTCTGCCTTCAGTCAACCTCAGAATCTGGGTCTTTTCCAATGAGTTGATTCTTCACATCAGGTGGCCAAAGTATTGGAGCTTCAGGTTTAGCATTAGCCCTTCCAATGAATATTCAGTGTTGATTTCCTTTAGGATTGACTGGTTTGATCTTGCAGCTGGAGCAACTCTCAAGAGTCTTCTCCAACACCACAGTGCAAAAGCATCAATTGCCTTAACCTTCAGACTTCTTTATGATCCAATGTCAGGGAATGTTTAACAGGAGGATTCCTACATGCTGTTTCTCATAAATCCTCTGTTCCTTATCAGCTTCTGTCAGAAGCCAGTAGACCTGCAGGGAGCTCTCAGGACTGAGGTCATTGTATGAGACAGGCTTGGGTCTCCTTTAGTAAACATTCTCTTTATGACAAAACTCCCTAGTCTCGCCCCCCTTTTCTTGAGATATGGACTGTCTCCTGACCTTGTGACCATCATTATCCCTTGTTCCCTTGGTAATGGTTACTGTACATTTGGTTTTCTGATCTTTATCATTCACAAAAGAAATTTCTTGTACTACAGCCTATATATACTCACAGAAAAATCATTAAAGCACCTTTGCTCCATCAGAGCTTGGGTCCCCGTGTCTTTATTTCTTTCTTTCTCCTTCTCTCTCTTTCTCTCTATTTCTCCCTCCCTCCGGCTCTCTCTTTCACTTTCTTATCGTCGACTCTGGACCGCCAGGTCCCAGTCCATTAAAGGACCTCAACAATCCAACTCTCACATTGGTACATGACTACTAGAAAAACCAACAGTTCAGTTCAGTTGCTCAGTCATGTCTGACTCTTTGTGATCCAATGGACTGCAGCACACCAGGCTTCTCTGTCCATCACCACCTCCCCCATAGCTTTGACTATAAGGACTTTGTTGGCAAAGTGATGTCTCTGCTTTTTAATATACAGTCTAGTTTTGTCATAGCTTTCCTTCCAAGGAGCAAGTGTCCTTTAATTTCATGGCTGCAATCACCATCTGCAGTGATTTTGGAGCCCAAGAAAATTCAGTCTCTCACTGTTTCCATTTTTCCCCATCTATTGCCATGAAGAGATCATGGATGTCATGATCATAGTTTATTGAAAGTTGAGTGTTAAGCCAGATTTTTCACTCTTCTTTTTCACTTTCATCAAGATGCTCATTAGTTCCTCTTTGCTTGCTGCCATAAGGGTGGTGTTTTCTCCATATCTAAGGTTATTAATATTTTTCCTGGCAATTTTTATTCCAAATGTACTTAATCCAGCCTGGAATTCTGCATGATGCACTCTGCATATAAGTTAAATAAGCAGAGTGACAATATACAGCCTTGATGTACTCCTTTTCCTATTTGCAACCAGTCTGTGTTCCATGTCCAGTTCAACTGTTGCTTCCTGACCTGCATACAGGTTTCTCAAGAGGCAGGTCAGACGGTCTGGTATTACCATCTCTTTCAGAATTTTCCACAGTTTGTGATCCACACAGTCAAAGGCTTTAGCATAGTCAAGGAAGCAGAAGTCAATGTTTTTCTGGAATTCCTTTCCTTTTTCTATGATAGAACAGATGTTGGCTATTTGATCTTGGGTTTTTCTGCATTTTCTAAATACAGCTTGTACATCTGGAAGTTCTTGATTCACATACTTTTTAAGCCTTGCTTGAAGAGTTTTGAGCACTACCTTGCTAGCATATGAAATGAGTGCAGTTGTGCAGTAATTTGAACATTCTTTGGCATTGCCCTTCTTTGGGATTAGAATGAAAATTTCTTTTTTCCAGTGCTGTGGTCACTGATGAGTTTTACAAATTCGCTGGCATATTGAGTGCAGTACTTTTACAGCATCATTTTTTAGAATTTGCAATATTTCAGCTGGAATTCCATCACTTCCACTACCTTTGTTCATATTGATGCTTCCTAAGGCTCACTTGACTTCTTATTCCAGGATGTCTAGCCCTAGGTGAGTGATTATGGCATCTGGTCCCATCACTTCATGGCTAGTCTGCCAAAGTAAAAGCATCAGTTATTTTATTTCATTCTGAATTTTCAAATCATCCATTTCTTTCCATCATGCAAGGGACAAATGAGAAGGAAAAGTAGAAGGAAACACTAAGAGTGGTTAAACAGTATTCCTCCCATGGAGAATATTTTCATGCACCCCAGAAGATCCAGTCTGCAGCTTTCTCCCTCCTGATGTATATTTCAAAAGGCTGGAAAAAAAAA
Organism: Bubalus kerabau; assembly: GCF_029407905.1. Lineage (NCBI taxonomy): Eukaryota > Metazoa > Chordata > Mammalia > Artiodactyla > Bovidae > Bubalus > Bubalus kerabau. The sequence goes on from NC_073625.1 coordinate 60,741,343, forward strand.
AAAAGGCTGAATTTATGGGCAAAACCCACAGATTCATGACCTCTGAACCCAGTGGGTTCAGCTAATGGGAGACACTCACAGGAGATAGGAGGAATAGGGTAAAGCTAGCCAGTGATTTCAATTCTCTCCAGAGTCTAAAGCACCTGTCTCCCTTTCCAAACCTCCAGTTCTTTGTTTGGATTAAACCATCTTTAACCCTTGGCCCTTATTTCCTATGCATAGTACATCTTTCATGGTTTGCCCTAAACCTGGCCATTTAGTTAAACAATTCATGATTGCCTATTAGAGCAATCTGGATGTGTTTTTGTTGTTTTGACATTTACAATATTAAAATAGCCATTTGTTGCCAGTCTTCCTCATTACAACAGAATCAATTCTTAATATCCATATCCTCTTAGGATCCTCTTATTTATATGATAGAAAAATTTTAGATATGCCCACAATTAACAGACACAATAGAAAGTTGGACATTTGACAGAACATAATGATATGACACTAGAGTTGGTTTTAATATGAGTAGTTTAGTAATATTTGATGTCAAATAAGAAAAACATAAAGTTCTATTTAAAGTCAGTCTGATCTCACAATTGACCTGTAGTCATGGTATCTTGATAAGTCAAAATTATGGTAAACTGAACCAGTTTTTTCTGACTCCTTTAATGTAGCCAGTGCTATAAAAAGTATGCAATTTTGTAGAATGTTCTATTTTCTTTGTTTTCTGTTCTAAGAAAGGTGATCATCAGTCACTCAAAACTGCAAGTTCATCAAGATATATTTTTCTTTGAACCAGTTTAAAAATAATTGCATAGAAAAGGTCACTTGATGGGATACTTTGTAGCTCATCAGATAAGCTATACTATTTTAAAAATATGCATTCTCATTATCAGATATTACTACTATGAATAAAAAAATGATATAGACAGTGAGTCCAATAAATTGATTTATTTTTGTCATACCAATTATAATTTGATTAGAATGATTAAAGTTTCAAATGCAGACAAAAGTAAAGAATATTTTAATTTACAAAAAAATATTTTAAGTACTTTGTACATTTTAAACAACTTTAGATGGTGTCAGTTTCCCTCCCCTTAAGGCAGATTCAGTGTGAACATTATCAAGTCATGCAGGTTGTGTCTCCCTTCTAGACTGAAGTTAAATAAAATTGTTTCATTACCATACCCCTGGTTAAATGCATGAAGCATTAGCATCTGTTCAGAAGTGAAGCTCTCCCTGAGGCCATGTACTGGAGAATTCTTTGTGTCCCAGTGAATCAAAGAAGATTTCAGATCCCCTAAACATCTCCAAAGTAATTTACTTTTTAGCAGTGGGATGCCTTGGTCTTAGCAAGAGAACGCTTTGAAAAAAATTCAGTTTAATTACAGAAATTAGTTATTTTTATCCAAGTCACTATTTACAGCAGCATTTTGTTTCTGTTCTATAATTACAGCCACATATGATTCACTTAATAGGTAAGATAGACTGAATCTGTATGTTTATTGAGCAAGTTATCCTAAGACATCAAAGAAACTGTTATAGAAACGAATTTAAGCAATTTTTGCTTAATTTTTAATAGTAAAAAAGACAGTAATCTGGAGAAGTGTATAAAAAAACTAAATATGCACTGAGAAGAAGTAAAAGAAGATGCAGTAAAGAGAAACCTGGCTAAAATATTTTTTAAAAAAACACTGAAATTTAAATCATAAAAGGAGTTTCTTAGAATTCTAAGTATTAATGACATGATATTGGCAAGTTGAGTTTTTGTTTTCTCTGTGTCTGCTTTCTAATCCACATGAAGAGAAACTGTTCTGAGTTGTTTCTTGGGTTCTGTTCAGCACTTCCTTCCCGTAATTGCACTGGTAATTAAGTTATTAAAAGGCAACATAATTAGCTGTAATAATATATTCTCTATCCCATTTACCCTTTTGCTTTGATTTTCATGGAAACTGGTAGTGATGAAAGTGCATGAAGGAAGTGATGATAGCAGATACAGAAAATTTTAGAACTTGAGGATGTATTAAGCAGTCCATAATTCATCAAATATAATCAGTTGGTCTAGCTGTGGTGATTGCTTTCTAGTTCTTTGTTGTCGTTCAACCACTCACTCATGTCTCACTCCTTGCTACACCATGGGCTGCAGCATGCCAGGCTTCCCTTTCCTTTGCTATCTCTGGGAGTTTGCTCAAACTCGTGTCTATTGAATCAATCTAACCATCTCATCCTCTGTTGTCCTCTTTGCCTCCTGCCTTCAATATTTCCCAGCATTAGGGTCTTTTCCAATGAGTCAGCTCTTTGCATCAGGTGGCCAAAGTATTGGAGCTTCAGCTTCAGCATCAGTCCTTGCAATGAATACTCAGGGTTGATTTCCTTTAGAAATGACAGGTTTGATCTCCTTGCTGTCCAATGAACTCTAATATATTGTTCACCTACTTACCTAAAAGCTCTCAACTTATTACTAGAGTACATTATCTACAACCTTTCTTGACCTGGGAAGCTCAATCCACATTTACATTATGAGTCTACATGTCACTTATTCAGGAAGAATGCAATGATACTACCATCTTCCTACCACTGTATTAGTTAATTCATTCATACATTTATAAGGAAAATACAATTATATCTGTATGCATTTCTCATTGATGCTTTCGCAGATTACCACAAACAGTCGCTTCAAATAGCACTAATTTCACATTTCCGTGTCAGAAGTCTGATACAGCTATCAACCCAGGGCTAAAATCAAGGTGTGTGCAGGCCTATGCTTCCCTCTGGAGGCTCTAGAGTGAGAACGGTTCCCTTGCCCTTTCAAGTGTGGGACAGAATTCGGCTTCTTGTGGTCACAGAACTTAAACCCTTGTGTTCTTGATGGCTGTCAGGTGATGGCAGTTTCCAGCTTCCAGAGATGACCTGCTCCCTGGCTTTTGTCTTCCTTCCTCCACCCTCCATCGTGAAAGCCAGCAACACTGAGGCCAGTTTCTCTTATGCTTCAAATATCTCCTTTTTTTCTCCCTTCTACTTTAATTTCTCACCCCCCAGAAAAGAGTCTTAGTTTTAGAGACACAAATGATTAGAATAGGCCAACCTAGACAATCCAGGATTCTCTCTTCTTCATGATGCCCATAATTAATTATATCTGCAAAGTCCCTTTTATTATAAAGTAATATTCTCACAGGTTCTTAGGACCTGTGATGTCTCACAGAACATAACAGGACATGCATTAATCTGGTTACTATGGTTAAAAATAAAGATTAATATATTTTCAATAGACTGCTGTATAATTTGGGGACTTTCTAAACCTATAGGTATATGTTATTTCCACCAACATTATAATTTATAAAAATCTAGTCCAGATTAATCGGAGAAGGCAATGGCACCCCACTCCAGTACTTTTGCCTAGAAAATCCCATGGACAGAAGAGCCTGGTAGGCTGCAGTCCATGGGGTCGCTAGAGTCGGACACGACTGAGTGACTTCACTTTCACTTTTCACTTTCATGCATTGGAGAAGGAAATGGCAACCCACTCCAGTGTTCTTGCCTGGAGAATCCCAGGGACGGGAAGCCTGGTGGGCTGCCGTCTATGGGGTCGCACAGAGTCGGACACGACTGAAGCGACTTAGCAGCAGTTCAGATTAATAGCAATATAATTTTAATACTACTTAAAATATTAAAGGGAAAGAACATTTGGGTTAAAATTCAATACCCAACCAGCCAATCAAACATAAGATGTTAAGTGAACACAACCTAAAAGTTATTACCACTCATATAGTCTTTCTCAAAATACTAACATGAAAGCAACCAGTTAAGGAAGGCATGGGATAAAGGAAAAAGGAAATAGAACACTCTATTCTGGTGGGAGGTTACCAAAAGAATGAAATTACCGAAATGAAAGTAATTAACAATCTTCACTAATGTGAGATTGGTAATTAAAATGCAGGTGCAGTTTTCTTTCAATGTCATGTTGTTGTTTAGGTAATAAGAAATATTAAGTAATTGGCTTTAGATTTTGTAATTTTTTCCCCTAAGTTCCTGCTAGATTTCGTATTCTAGAAGTCAATGTATTTTCAATGAAATGTAAAAATATTCCCCTTCTCTTTGACCAGTATTAATTTCTTGAGATCTTATTGCTTGTCACTTGAATCCTGTAGCTGTCATACATCATCTGGTATAAGCCACATTTCCAGATTAGAGTTGATAAAATTGTTTGTTCATGTACTAAAAATTGATAGAAGGACTTCGCTAGCAGTTCTGTGGTTAAGACACTATGCTTCCACTTCAGGTGCATGGGTTTGATCCCTGATTGGCAAACTAAGATTCCTGAATGCTCTGCAGCATGGTAAAGAAAAAAAAAATTATTTCATACAAACTAGCTTTACAAAAGTTGATGCTATTGGTATGTAAATTGAAAGCCTTTGTCTCCGAGAAGGGAGAAATGGATGAATTAAGGAAAAGGAGTCCCCGTTTTTGTAACAAACGTATTGAAGAATTTGACTCTTTAAATAATATGCATATATATTTATGAAAAAATAAAATTAAACAAACAAAAAAAAACCCAGCATAAAGTCCTAAAATAAAAAAGTGTTAGTATGTCCTTTTTTAGTTGAATAAATTAAATTTATAATTGCTAAGTAAGCATATTAATATTGCAAAAAAAAACCTGGAATACTTAAGCAAACTGTTCTTATGGTTAAGTAAAATGTTGGACTGACAATGCATCTAAAATTTAAGTACATTACAGACAGAGAGATCTTCTTAACTGCATGTACAGTATTTTATATTTTTGAGATGAAATATTAATACATGATCCTTATGTCAACTTGACATAGAAAACTGAACTGAATGTTGTCAGGTTCATTATACTACAATTCCATAAAAATTACCAAAAAATATATATTCAGACAATGTTTGGGTAATAATTTTTAGGCATTGGGGTAAAATAGGCAGGCTCATTTTTCTTTAAATTTGGAAAAGTGAACTACTAGATGTCTTATAATCAGAAGAATGGGCTGAAATAACATGTGCTTTGTTTAGCTGTTCAAATTTTGATTTATGCATAGTACTAGCAACCTGAAAAAAATATGCACGACTTCAAGGTTGAGAGTTATGTTTTATTTGGTAGAAATTTTTAGGACTTCAAGCCCAGGAGGTGGCATCTCAAGAAACCCTGAGAACTGCTCAGAGGAGGTGTGGCAGCGAGGCAGGTTATATAGAAGTTTTGCAACAAAGAGTAAGTAATCCAAGTGTCAAAATGTTATTATTGATAAAGGAAAACCAGATATCTTGTTAAGGAATTTAGAGCTTTTCTATGTATGGGAAAATACAAGAATCTGAGCTCACTGAAATCATTCCTTTATTATGCACCTCAGCTGTGTGGGGCCAGTATCCAGTGTTTTCACATCCCGAACTTCCTCAGGGCTCACGATGGGAAGTGGTTGCAGGCTGATAGCTGCTAGATGGCAGGCATTCTTCCTGAGTTCTCTCACCAGTGGGAGCTACAATTGCTGATGACTCTGACTTATTTTCTTTACTGATATGACATGTAATATTCAATTTATCAGTAAGTATACTTCAGTAAGTATACTATTTACTTTCTAAAATTTTTTTCATCTAAAAAAATCCCCTTAACTAGCTTATGGAATCTTAAATCATATTAATTATTTGGTAAATATTGAAAACAATTTTCTTACATCAAGATGTTATTTCTTTTCTGTATAGTGTTATATCTCTCTGTTAGCTTAAAGACATCCTTGGAAAAATATTTCTAGAAACCTCTGTTAATTTTCTATTAAAGAGTTAAACAGTAAAATGCTAGCTTTCATTGCAGCTAAACTTCTCCTGTTGCCCAATGAAGTTTCCACATTTTCCCTTTCGTAGCTGTTGATCCACAATGAATCTGTTTTAACCATCTACTTCTGGAGAATAATGCATACGACTATCTTATCAAAACTAGTATTTTGGGGCACTTTCTATCTGCAAGTAGAAAATTTTTAGAGTTTATCACAAGTTTTAATACTATCTGCTAAAATATCAGTGTGGTTAGTTGCTGTTTTTAATTCTATTTGTTGTTCAGTTGCTAAGTGTGTCCAACTCTTTGTGACCCCATGAACTGCAGCATGCCCAGTTCCCTGTCCTTCACAATCTCCCAGAGTATGCTCAAAATTATGTCTATTGAATTAGTGATGCCATCCAACCATCTAACCCTTTGTCGTCCCATTCTCTTTTTGCCCCCAATCTTTTCCAGCATCAGGATCTTTTCCAGTGAGTCAGGTCTTTGTTCAGGTAGCCAAAGTATTGGAGATTCAGCATCAGCATCAGTCCTTCCAATGAATATTCAGGGTTGATTTCCTTTAGGATTGACTGGCTTGATCTCCTCGCTCTCCAAGGGACTCTCGATAGTCTATTTGCCCATATTATTTATGCTATGAATTTTAATTTAATTGAAAAAATTAATCAGCTCTATGAATCTTTTATTATCATCAATAAATAAGTACATTTATATATTTTCTCATATAAAATAAACTAATATACAGCATTACCCTTCGGTTGTTTTTGGTTGTAAAACATGCTCAAAAAGCAGCTTTTAAGGAACCCATTAAAATTTTTGGATCACATTAAATTTCTGTGAAATTTATGAAACAAATTAATGTAGACATTGACCAAGCTTATGGAGATTTGGGGGAAATGAGTTCTTCAGACTATTATATGCTATGCTTTCCATTCCAAGAAATTAATAACCAGCTTCCCAATTTTTCACTATTTGAAATATTTTAAGCTCAACTATTACTATGCATTTAGTTTTGAAATTACAGTGAGTTTCCAAAATGTTTCTCAATTTATATACTTGTTTGTTATTGTCACAACAGTTGTCTATCTATATACTGGGGAATGTGCTTCTCACTTGACATAAATCTCAATTTTGATAGGCAGATTGCTCTGGTATCATCCAAAAAAATTATTTTATTGATTTCTCTATATGAGATGTTGGCAAATATTTTCTTAAAGAGCCAGATAGTAAATATTTTAGACTGTGGTGTTGGAGAAGACTCTTGAGAGTCCCTTGGACTGCAAGGAGATCCAACCAGTCCATTCTGAAGGAGATCAGCCCTGGGATTTCTTTGGAAGGAATGATGCTAAAGCTGAAACTCCAGTACTTTGGCCACCTCATGCGAAGAGTTGACTCATTGGAAAAGACTCTGATGCTGGGAGGGATTGGGGGCAGGAGGAGAAGGGGACGCCAGAGGATGAGATGGCTAGATGGCATCACTGACTCGATGGACGTGAGTCTGAGTGAACTCCGGGAGTTGGTGATGTACAGGGAGGCCTGGCATGCTGCAATTCATGGGGTCACAAAGAGTTGGACATGACTGAAAGACTGATCTGATCTGATACAAGAGAAAATTTTTAAAATATGATCTAGGAATGTATATGATAATTTATAATTAATTTTAAAATTATTTTAAAGGCATTCTTATTTGTTCAAGGCTGTACAAAAAAAAGTATTAGGTCAGATTTGGCCATAAGGTCATCACTTGTTGAACCCCATTTAGATGAGGGACTTCCCAGGAGATGCTAGTGGTAAAGAACCCACCTGCCAATGCAGGTGAAATAAGACATGTGGGTTCCATCCCTGGGTTGAGAAGATTCTGTGGAGTAGGACATGGCAATCCACTCTGATATTCCTGCTGGATTAGAATTCTGGAGTGAAAAGAGGAGCCAGGCAGGCTACAGTCCATAGGGTCACATAGAGTCAAACACGACTGAAGTACTTAGGACTAGATTCATTTGTTCGATGAGAATGAGTCACTTATGGTTACCCAGTCTGCATAAGCTCAGAATCCATTCTGAAGGGAAGAAATTTTGCAAATCAGAAAATGCTAAATGTTATGAATACAGTCTGTGTCTCTGAATTATTTTCTTCTTTTACTTTATTCTCCAATTATATTATTTCAGTCAATTATCAAATCTCTTGGATTGGTCTTGTGGAAATTTATGGGAAATGTAAAATGAAGAGGAACTAAAAAGCCTCTTGATGAAAGTAAAAGTGGAGAGTGAAAAAGTTGGCTTAAAGCTCAACATTCAGAAAACGAAGATCATGGCATCCGGTCCCATCACTTCATGGGAAATAGATGGGGAAACAGTGTCAGACATTATTTTTTCTGGGCTCCAAAATCACTGCAGATGGTGACTGCAACCATGAAATTAAAAGACACTTACTCCTTGGAAGGAAAAATATGACCAACCTAGATAGCATATTCAAAAGCAGAGACATTACTTTGCCAACAAAGGTCCATCTAGTCAAGGCTATGGTTTTTCCTGTGGTCATGTATGGATGTGAGAGTTGGACTGTGAAGAAGGCTGAGCACTGAAGAATTGATGCTTTTGAACTGTGGTGTTGGAGAAGACTCTTGAGGGTCCCTTGGACTGCAAGGAGATCCAAGCAGTCCATTGTGAAGGAGATCAACCCTGGGATTTCTTTGGAAGGAATGATGGTAAAGCTGAAACTCCAGTGCTTTGGCCACCTCATGCAAAGAGTTGACTCATTGGAAAAGACTCTAATGCTGGGAGGGATTAGGGGCAGGAGGAGAAGGATGACAGAAGATGAGACGGCTGGATGGCATCACTGACTCGATGTACGTAAGTCTGTATGAGCTACGGGAGTTGGTGATGGACAGGGAGACCTGGTGTGCTTCGATTCATGGGGTCGCAAAGAGTCGGACATGACTGAGCGACTGTACTGAACTGAATTGACATTTTCCAAAAGCATATGTTGATTTTTTACTGTACTTAAAAAAAATTGTTTTGAAATAATTATAGATTAATGTGGAGTTAAAAATAAAAGATATAGAGATGTTTCATGAAATTTTGACTTAGCTCCTCCCAAAGGTAACATCTTGCATAACATTGTACACTATCAAAACCAGTTAACTGTCTATGTGCAATACACAGAATTTATATTCAGATTTCAACAGTTTTACAATCATTGTGTGTGTGCTTATACTTCTATGCAATTCTATACTCCTATGTAATTTTATAGAATGTGTGTCTTTGTGTAACCACTATCATATTCAAGATGCAGAACTGGTCCATCACTGCAGGTTTCTGCTGCCATTTTATAACCACAGTCAATACCACTGTCCCATCATCAACTCCTGACAGACACTAACATGTCTCCATTGTGTAATATTATTTCATAAATGCTGTGTAAAAGTGTTCACATTATATGTAAACTTTTGAAATGCTTATTTTTTCTTCACTTAGCATAATTAGCTTGATATTATCCAAGTTGTTGGAGATGGGATAATGGGTCTGCAGTGGACTGCTGCAGGGTTAGGGCACTGAGTGTAGTGGTGCATTCATAGGACCTTTTGAAGGAAGTCACTGTTATCTTCATTACTTCCACCATAGTTTGGCATCAGGTCAAATAACAGAGAGGGAACACAAGCCTGTCCCTCAACAAAAAATTGGATTAAAGATTTACTGAGCATGGCCCTGCCCAACAGAAAAAGACCCAGTTTCTCCTTCAGTAAGTCTCTCCCATCAGGAAGCTTCCATAAGCTTCTAGTCCTTCTCCATCAGAGAGCAGACAGACTGAAAATCATAATCACAGAATACTAACCAATCTGATCACATGGACCACAGCCTTCTTTAACTCAATGAAACTATGAGAGCTATGTAGGGCCACTCAAGACGAACAGATCATGGTGGAGAGTTCTGACAAAATATGGTCCACTGGAGAAGGAAATGGCAAACCACTTCAGTATTCTTGCCTTGAGAACCCCACGAACAGTATGAAAAGGCAAAAAGACAGGACACTGAAAGATGAACTCCCCAGGTCGGTAAGTGCCTGATATACTACTGGAGATCAGTGGAGACATAACTCCAGAAAGAATGAAGAGACAGAGTCAAAGCAAAAACAACTACCAGTCATGGATGTGACTGGTGATGGAAGTGAAGTCCAATGCTGTAAAGAACAATATTGCATAGGAACCTGGAATGTTAGGTCCATGAATCAAGGCAAATTGAAAGTGGTCAAAAGAGATGGCAAGAGTGAATGCCAACATTCTAGGAATCAGCAAACTAAAATGGACTGGAATGGGTGAGTTTAATTCTGATGACCATTATATACACTACTGTGGGCAGGAATCCCTCAAAAGAAATGGAGTAGCCATCATAGTGAACAAGAGAATCCAAAATGCAGTACTTGTGTGCAATCTCAAAAATGACAGAATGATCTGTCTTCATTTCCAAGGCAAACCATTCAATTTCATTGTAATCCAAGTCTATGCCCAACCAATAATGCTGAAGAAGCTGAAGCTGAACGGTTCTAAGACCTACAAGACCTTCTAGAACTAACACCCAAAAAATACGTATTATAGGGGACTGGAATGCAAAAGTAGAAAGTCAAAAAATACCTGGAGGAATAGGCACATTTGGACTTAGAGTACAAAATGAAGGAGGTCAAAGGCTCATAGAGTTTTGCTGAGAAAACACACTGGTCATAGCAAACACCTTCTTCCAAGTACACAAGAGAAGACTTTAGACATGGACATCACCAGCTGGTCAACACCAAAATCAGTTTGATTATATTCTTTGCAGCCAAAAATGGAGAAGTTGTATACAGTCAGCAAAAGCAAGACCAGGAGCTGACTGGGCTCAGATCATGAACTCCTTATTGCCAAATACAGACTGAAATTTAAGAAAGTGGGGGAAACCACTAGACCATTCAGGTATGACCTAAATCAAATCCCTTATGATTATACAGTGGAAGTGAGAAATAGATTTAAGGGACTAGATCTGATAGACAGATTGTCTGATGAATTATGGATGGAGGTTTGTGACATTGTTCAGAAGGCAGTCATCAAGACCATCCCAAGAAAAAGAAATGCAAAAAGGTAAAATAGTTGTCTGAGGAGGCCTTACAGACAGCTTTGAAAAGAAGAAAAGTGAAAAGCAAAGGAGAAAAGAAAAGATATTTCCATTTGAATGCAGAGTTCCAAAGAATAGCAAGGAGAGATAAGAAAGCCTTCCTTAGTGATCAATGCAAAGCAATAGAGGAAAACAATAGAATGGGAAATACTAGAGATCCCTTCAAGAAAATTAGTGATACCATGGGAACATTTCATGTGAAGATGGGCACAATAATGGACAGAGATGGTATGGACTTAACAGAAGCAGAACATATTAAGAAGAGGTGGCAAGAATACACAGAAGAACTATGCAAAAAATATCTTCATGACCCAGATAATCACAATGGTGTGATCACTCACCTAGTGCTGGGAATCCTGGAATGTGAAATTAAGTGGGCCTTAGGAAGCATCACTACAAACAATGCTAGAGGAGATGATGGAATTCCAGTTGAGCTATTTCAAATCCTAAAAGATGATGCTGTGAAAGTGCTGCACTCAATATGCCAGCAAATTTGAAAAACTCAGCAGTGGCCACAGGACTGGAAAAGGTCAGTTTTCATTCCAATCCCAAAGAAAGGCAATGCCAAAGAATGCTCAAACTACTGCACAATTGCACTCATCTCACAAGGTAGCAAAGTAATGCTGAAAATTCTCCCACCCAAGCTTCAACAGTACATGAACCATGAACTTGCAGATGTTCAACCTGGATTTAGAAAAAGTGGAAAAACCAGAGATCAGATTGCCAATATCTTTTGGGTCATCAAAAATCCAAGAGAGGTCCAGAAAAGCATCCACTTCTGCTTTATTGACTATGCCAAAGCCTTTGACTGTGTGCATCACAACATTGGGAAATTATGAAAGAGATGGGAATACCAGACCACCTGACCTTCTTCCTGAGAAATCTGTATACAGGTCAAGAAGCAACAATTAGAACTGGACATGGAACAGCAGACTGGTTCCAAATCAGGAGAGGCGTACATCAGGTTCTATATTGTGACCCTGCTTATTTAACTTATATGCAGAGTACATCAAGAGAAATGCCTGACTGGATGAAGCACAAGCTGGAATCAAGATTGCTGGCAGAAATATCAATAACCTCAAATATGCAAATTACACCACCTTTATGGCAGAAAGCTAAGAACTAAAAAGTCTCTTGATTTAAGTGAAAGAGAAGAGTGAAAAAGTTGGCTTAAAACTCAACATTCATAAAACTAAGATCATGGCATCTGATCCCAACACTTCATGGCAAATAGATGGGAAAACAGTGGAAACAGTGACAGACTATTTTGGGGGGCTTCAAAATCACTGCAGATGGTGAATGCAGCCATGAAATTAAAAGATGTTTTCTCCTTGTAAGAAAAGCTATGAACAACCTAGACAGCTTATTAAAAAGCATAGACATAACTTGGCTAACAAAGGTCTGTCTAATCAAAGCTATGGTTTTTCCAGTCATTATGAATGGATTTGAGAGTTAGACTATAAGGAAAACTAAGTGTCGAAGAATTAATGCTTTTGAACTGCGGTGTTGGAGAAGACTCTTGAGAGCCCCTTGGACAGAATGGATATCCAGCCAGTCCTTCCTAAAGGAAATCAGTCCTGAGTATTCATTAGAAGCACCGATGCTGAAGCTGAAACTCCAATACTCTGGCTACCTTATGTGAAGAATTGACTCATTTGAAAAGACCCTGATGCTGGGAATGATTGAAGGCAAGAAGAGAAGGGGACGACAGAGTATGAGATGGTTGCATGGCATCACTGATGCCATGGACATGAGTTTGAGTAAACTCCGGGAGTTGGTGTTGGACAGGGAGGCCTATTGTGATGCAGTCCATTGGGCTGCAAAGAGCTGGACACAACCAAATGACTGAACTGACTGAACTATCCAGATTGTTATGTGTATTAGTAGATTATTCCTTTTTTTGTGGGTGGGTAGCACACCAAGGCTTGGATACTTAGCTAGTTGTTTTACCTCTCTCCTTCTGAAAGACTCTGGGTCTGTTCCAGAGGTTAGCTATAATGTACAGTGTTACTATGAACAACTCTACATACATTTTTGTTCTAACATAAGTTTTATTTGTCTAAAATAAATGCCCAGAAGTGGTGGACTATCATATTTATGATATCAAAGAATTTCCTTTGTTTTCTTATTGTGTCCATTTTCCAGCCTTTTTTTTTTTTTTTTTTTTTTCACTTATACTTCTTTTTTTACTTTTTTCTTCTTAGGACATAGATAATATAATTTTAAGAGTCATTTTCTACTACAACTTCTTTTCAAGTTGCTTTTATCCATTCACTTGTTTGACCTCTATCTTTCATGATTGCAGTTTTCCAACGATATCTGCTGATTCTTGTTTTCTGCTAGTATTCATAACTGGTTTTCTGAAAAAGTTAATAGAATTCTCTGAACCCATAATTTTGGCATTCTCAGTTATTTACTGTAATTCATCCTCAGTGACATTTCACTGGGGGATACCAGATGTTAATAGCTTGAGTTATTTCCTGTTAAACTTGAGATTCCCAAGAGTATTTTCTTCTAATTATTTGTATATAGAACTTATAGAACTGACTGTTAACAGGTATGGACATTAAGTATGCAAAGACAGCTAGATGACTCATTGTTCAGTTCAGTTCAGTTGCTCAGTCATGTCTGACTCTTTGTGAACCCATGGACTGCAGCAGGCCAGGCCTCCCTGTCCATCACCAACTGCAGGAGTTTACTCACACTCGTGTCCATTGAGTCAGTGATGCCATCCAACCATCTCATCCTCTCTCGTCCCCTTCTCCAGCCTTCAATCTTTCCCAGCCTCAGGGTCTTTTCAAATGAGCTCTTCACATCAGGTGGCCAAAGTATTGGAGCTTCAGCTTCAACATCAGTACTTCCAATGAACATTCAGGACAGATTTCCTTTAGGATGGACTGGTTTGATCTCCTTGCAGTCCAAGGGACTCTCAAGAGTCTTCTCCAACACTACAGTTCAAAAAGATCAATTCTTCAGTGCTCAGCTTTCTTTATAATCCAACTCTCACATCCATACATGACTACTGGAAAAACCATAGCCTTGACTAGATGGACCTTTGTTGCCAAAGTAACGTCTTTGCTTTTTAATATGCTGTCTAGGTTGGTCATAACATTTCTTCCAAGGAGTAAGCATCTTTTTATTTCATGGCTGCAGTCACCCTCTGCAGTGATTTTGGATTTTGGAGACTCATCATTAAGTATGTAAATATTTACTACATTCAATTTTTTTCAGTTTATTTTTTTAACTCAAAATATGCAAAATTTTCTCAGTTCAGAGAATGCTCTTATTTGGCATGATGTTGCCAGAGGTTTGCCATTTTATTGGTTTTTATAAAGCTTTAATTTTAGCTTTGCTTTGTTAATTTTCATTGTTTTACTTTGACTCTGTATTTTTGACACAAAAAGCGTACAATGATCTCTGTTCTGTAATGCAGTTATACTGTACTGTTTTGATGCAGCCATCTATAGAGTAGCAGAAACCTGAAATATTACTTTTCAGTATTTAGCAATTATCATCAAAGAAAAGGCTGCGTAGCAAACCAAAATATATATTCAAGTTTGTGTGTAAATAATGATTGTGCTACTCATTGGGTCCAGGGCTTCATATTACTTCTTTTTTATAAGACAAAGATAAATAAGACATGTAATTTGAGTGGCTAATATGAACATTAATGAATGAATATTCAGTGAATTCATTAGAATGTTATGTCATGCAGGTGTCAACTAATAATTAAAAAAATAAATGTATTAGTACTCTAATTATATTACTTTAATGTCTCTATATTAATCACAGCTCCTAAAAATAAATTATTTTCTATTAAGCTTAAAAATCTTAATTTTTAGATATATCTTGAAAATAATCTCAAGTTTTGTGTTAGATACTCTCTAAAAGGTAAAAATGCAAAATGGTTCTTCATAGATAATAAATTTAATCCATAGAAATTCAACCCAAAAGGATATCATTGTTATTACTAAAAAAATAATTATTTATATATTAGATACGAACTGCCATGACATATCATTAGATTGAATACATATCAGAAAAAGTTGGCTTAATTCACTAAATTAACAGTACCATTTTCAGATTTTAAAAATTTATTTTAACAGTATATATTAAATTCTTAACATATATTCAAGAATGCAACCATATGGCAAGTTAGTGTTTTGAGCTTTAAAAATCAAAGCATATTAAAAAAAGAAACATTTGATGATATAAAAAAAAAAAGTAGCCACGTTTATGGTCAGAGATTTTGTCAAAAGTAGACCCCGAAGGCGATGGCACCCCACTCCAGTACTTTTGCCTGGAAAATCCTGTGGACAGAGGAGCCTGGTATGCTGCAGTCCATGGGGTCGCTAGAGTCGGACACGAGTGAGTGACTTCACTTTCACTTTTCACTTTCATGCATTGGAGAAGGAAATGGCAACCCACTCCAGTGTTCTTGCCTGGAGAATCCCAGGGACGGGGAAGCCTGGTGGGCTGCCATCTATGGGGTCGCACAGAGTCGGACACGACTGAAGCGACTTAGCAGCAGTGTTAAATGCTATTTTGTTGGCTTAAATATTCACTTTTATGAAATACAGAAGTCAATATGTTCAGAATTAATACAGGCTCTGTCTGAGAATATTAATTAGTTTCTTAGAGCATTTCAGTGCAACTTTGCTGAATATAATCAAACTGCCTAGAGACTGAATAATAAAAAAGTAGAATTGAAATTGTTAGTATAACCAAGTAGCTCATTTCTTATTGTGTTTATGAGGCAATGTTTTCATATAATAAGATTTTAGCATAGCTATTTAGATAACCTTTTTATAAATCAGTTAGCTCTTGACTTTTAAATTACTGAAATGCACATAGAAGTCACTTGTTTGTCTTAAAATCATGATAATCACATGTCCAGATTTTATATCTAAAAAAGTTGATTTTGAAAATGTTAATTTTTTAGCTTTATGCTTTTCAAGTCAAGATGGATTGTATTTACATATAAATTATAATAGCATAACAAGTTATAAAATATACTTGTGACTATTTGATAATATTTGGATTAGAAACCATTTCTGGTGTAATCCTTGTACTTCCTTCCACTGCTTTTATTCCTATCTGTCTTTAAGAACTAGGGTGCCAGAGATCTTGAATGCTTTACTGATGTCCGTATAAGCTCAGTTTGTGGGTCTTACATAGCACCTGAAAATAATAGACACAA
Organism: Bubalus kerabau; assembly: GCF_029407905.1. NCBI lineage: Eukaryota > Metazoa > Chordata > Mammalia > Artiodactyla > Bovidae > Bubalus > Bubalus kerabau. The sequence continues at coordinate 60,757,460 of NC_073625.1, forward strand.
ACATTTGTTAAATAAACAAATAATCCCCAATACACATATGTTCTCTCTCTTCCTCAACTGAGAGGTCAAATATTCAAATGTAGATGGTGATAATTTTTTTCTCACCTGGGCAACTAAGCCTTAGGACCTTTAATAAAAATACTATAAAAGCATTAGTATACTGTACTGGTCTTTTCTTTCTGGCTTACTTTACTCTGTATAATAGGCTCCAGTTTCATCCACCTCATTAGAATGAGGAGGGAGGAGGGAGAGGGGTTTGGGATGGGGAACACGTATACCTGTGGCAGATTCATGTTGATGTATGGCAAAACTAATACAATATTGTAAAGTAATTAAGTTCCAATTAAAATAAATAAATTTATATTAAAAATACTATAAAATATAAAATAAAAAAACTATAAAATATAAAAAAATACTATAAAAGCAGAAATAAAGGACAAGTCTTTCTCCATGATTTTGTCTCTATAACTCAACAATTTTATTATTTGTTTATCTATTTAATTAGTAAAGGGAATCATACTATGGTTCTTAAGCAACTCACAAAATTCAATGACTTTATTCAGTTTATCTATATTTACAAATGCATACTTAGTGTGTATCATTGGCATAATGTCCAATTGCATTTCTGTGATTAGACAGAAAAATACTAGGGCAAAAGCTGTTAAAACATTGCACCTAGTAAGAAAGATAAAAAAGGTTTGTCAGCAAAAGCTTCAGAGAAGTGTCCATCTTTTCATATGATGTATTGTTTTAAGTTCTATTACTAGCTTAATGATTTTTTTTCCCTATATACATTTGGACAGAATTAATTCTATTACATCAAAGAGAACCCACTTATAGCATTTCAACAAGCACTTAGAGAATATATGAAATAATAGTCCTATTTTTCAGATAGTAACATGTAATGAAGGGCACCTGGTAAAGAATTGTGTTTTGTTTTTTTTTTGTTGTTTTTTTTTTTAGCAATTTTTATTTGTTTTGAACTTTGTATTTCCATCAGGAATAATAAAATAATAAATTAAAAAGGAATGTGTATATGTGAAGCATATAATTTTAATATTGTTGATGAGCCCAATGATACAGTGAAGTATAGATTTTGGGGGGACATTTAAAAAAAAAGATATCAATTGTGTCTGACTCTTTGTGACCCCATGGACTGTCACCCACCAGGCTCCTCTGTTCATGGAATTCTCCAAGCAAGAATACTGAAGTGGAGGGAGGAGCCAAGATGGCGGAGGAGTAGGACGGGGAGAACACTTTCTCCCCAACAAATTCATCAAAAGAGCATTTAAACGTCGAGTAAATTCCACAAAACAACTTCTGAATGCCGGCAGAGGACATCAGGCACCCAGAAAAGCAGCCCAACTCTTCGAAAGGAGGTAGGAAAAAATATAAAAGACAAAAAAAGAGACAAAAGAGGGAGGGACGGAGTTCCGTCCCGGGAAGGGAGTCTTAAAAAGAGAGAAGTTTCCAAACACCAGGAAACCCTCTCACTGCCGAATCTGTGCCGAGCTTTGGAAGCACAGAGGGCAACATAAAAGGGAGGGGAAAAAAAAAAAAAAAAAAAAAAAATTAAAAATCGCGGATTGTGAGCCCTACGGGAACTCCCCCAGCGGAGAAGCAGCGCAGACGCCTGCACACGGCATTAGCAAGCGGGGGCTGGGCAGGGAAGTGCGGCACGGGCTGTGTCCCTTAGAGTAAGAATCGGGCCTAATGTCCTGAGCGCTATCTGAGCGAAATAATTTGGGCTAGCAAACCAGACTGTGGGATATCTACCACGCGAAAAGCCAGCCCTAACCTAAGACACCGCCAGGCCCGCGCACAGAACAAAGGACTGAACAGAGATAGCCGGCTGCAGACCTTCCCCCTCCGGTGACAGGCAGCCAGAGCCGGAAGGGGGCAATCGCAGCCCCAGAGAGACACTATCTATAAAACTGTAAGCAGGCTTCTTTGCTAACTAAAACTTCTTGGGGGTCTGGACGGTCAATATCTGCCTGAGAAGGTGCGCCGGTTTTACACCCAGATAACCGAGTGGCGGGGAGGCGATAAGTCGCAGCATTGGCGCCCGCCAAACACCTCATCACCTGAGCTGCTCGACCTGGGAAGAACACAAAACGCAGGCCCAACCGAGTCTGCGCCTCTGAGGACTACCCGAGTGCCTGAACCTGAGCGGCTTGGACCTGGGAGCTCAGTCCAGGGCCGGCCTCTGATTGTTCCCGGCGGAACAACCTAGAGCCCAAGCAGTGTGGGCAGGGAGGTTACACGCGCCGTGAGCGGGGGCAGACCCAGTGTGGCCGAGGCACTTCGAGCGCACGCCAGTGTCATCTGTTTGCAGCATCCCTCCCTCCCTCCCCACAGCGCGGCTGAACAAGTGAGCCTAAATTAAAAAAAAAAAAAAAAATAGGGTCCTCCACCGTCCCCTTTGTGTCAGGGCGGGAACCAGACACTGAAGAGACCAGCAAACAGAAGAAGCTATAACAGAGGGAAACGCCTTGGAAGCTACAGGCCATAGATTAAAACCCTGTGGTTACTACAGATTACATAGGAAGGGGCCTATAGATCTTGAGAAATATAAGTCGGACTAAGGAACTGCCAAAAATGAACTGAACCCACAATACTCACAACAAAACCAGAGAAAGACCTAGATATATTTTTACTATTTTTACGATCAATCTTTCTTTTTTTTTTTTTTAATTAAAAAAAAAAAAAATTTTTTTAAGTCCTCTATTGTCCTTTAATTTTCACTTTTATAACTATTACTTTGCAAAAAAAAAAAAAAAAAAAAGACCCTATTTTTTTTTTTCTTCTTCTTCTTCAACAAACTTCATATATATATTTTATAATTTTTTGACCGTGGTTTTTTTTTTTTTTTCTTCTTTTTCTTCTTTTCTTTAACATTGCATTTTTGAAATTCCAAACTCTACTCTAGATTTTTAATTTTAGCCTTTTGATATATGTTATCAATTTTGTACCTATAGTTTTTTTCATAATTGCTGTGACTTTTTTTTTTCCTCTGTTTCTTTCTCTTCTTCTTTTATATAACATCGTATATCTGCAATTCCAAACTCTACTCAAGATTTTTAATTTATGCTTTTTGGTATTTGATATCAATTTTGTACCTGTATTTTCTTTATAATTTTTGCGACATTGTTTTTGTTGGTTTGTTTGTTTTCTCTCTTTATTTTTCTTCTTCTTCTTCTTCTTTTTTTTTTTTTAACGTTGTATTTTTGAAATTCCAAACTCTACTCTAGATTTTTAATTTTTGCTGTTTGGTATTAGTTATCAATTTTGTACCTGTAGTTTCTTTATTACTTTCATGACCTTGTTTGTTTTTCTTTGTTCATTTTTTCTCTCTTTCTTTTCCTTCTCCTTTTCATTAACATCGCATTTTTGAAATTCCAAACTCTACTCTAATTTCTAATTTTTGTTTTTATGTATTTGTTACCAATTTTGTACCTTTAAGAACCCAATCTTCAGGACCCATTTTTCACTAGTGTACGAGATTACTGGCTTGACTGCTCTCTCTCCCTTTGGACTCTCCATTTTCTCCACCAGGTCACCTGTATCTCCTCCCTAACCCCTCTCTACTCTACCCAACTCTGTGAATTTCTGTGTGTTCCAGACGGTGGAGAACACTTAAGGAACTGATTACTGGCTGGATCTGTCTCCCGCCTTTTCATTTCCCCCTTTTATCCTTCTGGCCACCTCTGTCTCCTGCCTCCTTCTTCTCTTCCCTGTATAACTCCGTGAACATCTCTGAGTGGTCCAGTTGTGGAGTGCACATAAGGAAGTGACTACTGGCTAGCCCACTCTCTCCACTATTGATTCCACCTCATCTCATTTGGGTCACCTCTAACTCCCTCCTCCCTCTTCTCTTCTCCATGTAATGCTGTGAACCTCTCTGAGTGACCCTCACAGTAGAGAAACTTTTCATCTTTAACGTAGATGTTTTATCAGTGGTGCTGTATAGAAGGAGAAGTTTTGAAACTACTGTAAAATTAAGACCGATAACTGGAAGTAGGAGGCTTAAGTCCAATCCCTGACTCCAGGGAACTCCTGACTCCAAGGAACATTAATTGACAGGAGCTCACCAAACGCCTCCATACCGACACTGAAACCAAGCACCACACAAGGGCCAACAAGTTCCAGGGAAAGACATAACAAGCAAATTCTCCAGCAACAAAGGAACACAGCCCTGAGCTTCAAGATACAGGCTGCCCAAAGTCACCCCAAAACCATAGACATCTCATAACTCATTACTGGACATTTCATTACACTCCAGAGAGAAGAAATACAGCTCCATCAACCAGAACATCAACACAAGCTTCCCTAACCAGGAAACCTTGACAAGCCACCTGTACAAACCCACACACAGCGAGGAAACGCCACAATAAAGAGAACTCCACAAACTGCCAGAATACAGAAAGGACACCCCAAACTCAGCAATTTAAACAAGATGAAGAGACAGAGGAATAGCCAGCAGATAAAGGAACAGGATAAATGCCCACCAAACCAAACAAAAGAGGAAGAGATAGGGAATCTACCTGATAAAGAATTCCGAATAATGATAGTGAAATTGATCCAAAATCTTGAAATTAAAATGGAATCACAGATAAATAGCCTGGAGGCAAGGATTGAGAAGATGCAAGAAAGGTTTAACAAGGACTTAGAAGAAATAAAAAAGAGTCAATATATAATGAATAATGCAATAAGTGAAATTAAAAACACTCTGGAGGCAACAAATAGTAGAATAACAGAGGCAGAAGATAGGATTAGTGAATTAGAAGATAGAACGGTAGAAATAAATGAATCAGAGAGGATAAAAGAAAAACGAACTAAAAGAAATGAGGACAATCTCAGAGACCTCCAGGACAATATTAAACGCTACAACATTCGAATCATTGGGGTCCCAGAAGAAGAAGACAAAAAGAAAGACCATGAGAAAATACTTGAGGAGATAATAGTTGAAAACTTCCCTAAAATGGGGAAGGAAATAATCACCCAAGTCCAAGAAACCCAGAGAGTCCCAAACAGGATAAACCCAAGGCGAAACACCCCAAGACACATAGTAATCAAATTAACAAAGATCAAACACAAAGAACAAATATTAAAAGCAGCAAGGGAAAAACAACAAATAACACACAAGGGAATTCCCATAAGGATAACAGCTGATCTTTCAATAGAAACTCTTCAAGCCAGGAGGGAATGGCAAGACATACTTAAAATGATGAAAGAAAATAACCTACAGCCCAGATTATTGTACCCAGCAAGGATCTCATTCAAGTATGAAGGAGAAATCAAAAGCTTTTCAGACAAGCAAAAGCTGAGAGAATTCTGCACCACCAAACCAGCTCTCCAACAAATACTAAAGGATATTCTCTAGACAGGAAACACAAAAATGGTGTATAAATTCGAACCCAAAACAATAAAGTAAATGGCAACGGGGTCATACTTATCAGTAATTACCTTAAACGTAAATGGGTTGAATGCCCCAACCAAAAGACAAAGACTGGCTGAATGGATACAAAAACAAGACCCCTACATATGTTGTCTACAAGAGACCCACCTCAAAACAGGGGACACATACAGACTGAAAGTGAAGGGCTGGAAAAAGATTTTCCATGCGAATAGGGACCAAAAGAAAGCAGGAGTAGCAATACTCATATCAGATAAAATAGACTTTAAAACAAAGACTGTGAAAAGAGACAAAGATGGTCACTACATAATGATCAAAGGATCAATCCAAGAAGAAGATATAACAATTATAAATATATATGCACCCAACACGGGAGCACCGCAGTATGTAAGACAAATGCTAACAAGTATGAAAGGAGAAATTAACAATAACACAATAATAGTGGGAGACTTCAATACCCCACTCACACCTATGGATAGATCAACTAAACAGAAAATTAACAAGGAAACACAAACTTTAAACGATACAATAGACCAGTTAGACCTAATTGATATCTATAGGACATTTCATCCCAAAACAATGAATTTCACCTTCTTCTCAAGCGCACATGGAACCTTCTCCAGGATAGATCACATCCTGGGCCATAAAGCTAGCCTTGGTAAATTCAAAAAAATAGAAATCATTCCAAGCATCTTTTCTGACCACAATGCAGTAAGATTAGATCTCAATTACAGGAGAAAAACTATTAAAAAATCCAACATATGGAGGCTGAACAACACGCTGCTGAATAACCAACAAATCACAGAAGAAATCAAAAAAGAAATCAAAATTTGCATAGAAACGAATGAAAATGAAAACACAACAACCCAAAACCTGTGGGACACGGTAAAAGCAGTCCTAAGGGGAAAGTTCATAGCAATACAGGCACACCTCAAGAAACAAGAAAAAAGTCAAATAAATAACCTAACTCTACACCTAAAGCAATTAGAAAAGGAAGAAATGAAGAACCCCAGGGTTAGTAGAAGGAAAGAAATCTTAAAAATTAGAGCAGAAATAAATGCAAAAGAAACAAAAGAGACCATAGCAAAAATCAACAAAACCAAAAACTGGTTCTTTGAAAGGATAAATAAAATTGACAAACCATTAGCCAGACTCATCAAGAAACAAAGGGAGAAAAATCAAATCAATAAAATTAGAAATGAAAATGGAGAGATCACAACAGACAACACAGAAATACAAAGGATCATAAGAGAGTACTACCAACAATTATATGCCAATAAAATGGACAACGAGGAAGAAATGGACAAATTCTTAGAAAAGTACAACTTTCCAAAACTCGATCAGGAAGAAATAGAAAATCTTAACAGACCCATCACAAGCACGGAAATTGAAACTGTAATAAAAAATCTTCCAGCAAACAAAAGCCCAGGTCCAGACGGCTTCACAGCTGAATTCTACCAAAAATTTAGAGAAGAGCTAACACCTATCCTGCTCAAACTCTTCCAGAAAATTGCAGAGGATGGTAAACTTCCAAACTCATTCTATGAGGCCACCATCACCCTAATACCAAAACCTGACAAAGATCCCACAAAAAAAGAAAACTACAGGCCAATATCACTGATGAACATAGATGCAAAAATCCTTAACAAAATTCTAGCAATCAGAATCCAACAACACATTAAAAAGATCATACACCATGACCAAGTGGGCTTTATCCCAGGGATGCAAGGATTCTTCAATATCCGCAAATCAATCAATGTAATACACCACATTAACAAATTGAAAAATAAAAACCATATGATTATCTCAATAGATGCAGAGAAAGCCTTTGACAAAATTCAACATCCATTTATGATCAAAACTCTCCAGAAAGCAGGAATAGAAGGAACATACCTCAACATAATAAAAGCTATATATGACAAACCCACAGCAAACATTATCCTCAATGGTGAAAAATTGAAAGCATTTCCTCTAAAGTCAGGAACAAGACAAGGGTGCCCACTTTCACCATTACTATTCAACATAGTTTTGGAAGTTTTGGCCACAGCAATCAGAGCAGAAAAAGAAATAAAAGGAATCCAAATTGGAAAAGAAGAAGTAAAGCTCTCACTGTTTGCAGATGACATGATCCTCTACATAGAAAACCCTAAAGACTCCACCAGAAAATTACTAGAACTAATCAATGACTATAGTAAAGTTGCAGGATATAAAATCAACACACAGAAATCCCTTGCATTCCTATACACTAATAATGAGAAAACAGAAAGAGAAATTAAGGAAACAACTCCATTCACCATTGCAACGGAAAGAATAAAATACTTAGGAATATATCTACCTAAAGAAACTAAAGACCTATATATAGAAAACTATAAAACACTGGTGAAAGAAATCAAAGAGGACACTAACAGATGGAGAAATATACCATGTTCATGGATTGGAAGAATCAATATAGTGAAAATGAGTATACTTCCCAAAGCAATCTATAGATTCAATGCAATCCCTATCAAGCTACCAACAGCATTCTTCACAGAGCTAGAACAAATAATTTCACAATTTGTATGGAAAAACAAAAAACCTCGAATAGCCAAAGCGATCTTGAGAAAGAAGAATGGAACTGGAGGAATCAACCTACCTGACTTCAGGCTCTACTACAAAGCCACAGTTATCAAGACAGTATGGTACTGGCACAAAGACAGAAATATAGATCAATGGAACAAAATAGAAAGCCCAGAGATAAATCCACACACATATGGACACCTTATCTTCGACAAAGGAGGCAAAAATATACAATGGATTAAAGACAATCTCTTTAACAAGTGGTGCTGGGAACTCTGGTCAACCACTTGTAAAAGAATGAAACTAGAACACTTTCTAACACCATACACAAAAATAAACTCAAAATGGATTAAAGATCTAAACGTAAGACCAGAAACTATAAAACTCCTAGAGGAGAACATAGGCAAAACACTCTCTGACATACATCACAGCAGGATCCTCTATGACCCACCTCCCAGAATATTGGAAATAAAAGCAAAAATAAACAAATGGGACCTAATTAACCTTAAAAGCTTCTGCACATCAAAGGAAACTATTAGCAAGGTGAAAAGACAGCCTTCAGAATGGGAGAAGATAATAGCAAATGAAGCAACTGACAAACAACTAATCTCCAGAATATACAAGCAACTCCTACAGCTCAACTCCAGAAAAATAAATGACCCAATCAAAAAATGGGCCAAAGAACTAAATAGACATTTCTCCAAAGAAGACATACAGATGGCTAACAAACACATGAAAAGATGCTCAGCATCACTCATTATCAGAGAAATGCAAATCAAAACCACTATGAGGTACCATTTCACGCCAGTCAGAATGGCTGCAATCCAAAAGTCTACAAGTAATAAATGCTGGAGAGGGTGTGGAGAAAAGGGAACCCTCTTACACTGTTGGTGGGAATGCAAACTAGTACAGCCACTATGGAGAACAGTGTGGAGATTCCTTAAAAAACTGGAAATAGACATGCCTTATGATCCAGCAATCCCACTGCTGGGCATACACACTGAGAAAACCAGAAGGGAAAGAGACACGAGTACCCCAATGTTCATCGCAGCACTGTTTATAATAGCCAGGACATGGAAGCAACCTAGATGTCCATCAGCAGACGAATGGATAAGAAAGCTGTGGTACATATACACAATGGAGTATTACTCAGCCATTAAAAAGAATACATTTGAATCAGTTCTAATGAGGTGGATGAAACTGGAGCCTATTATACAGAGTGAAGTAAGCCAGAAAGAAAAATACCAATACAGTATACTAACGCATATATATGGAATTTAGAAAGATGGTAACAATAACCCTGTGTACGAGACAGCAAAAGAGACACTGATGTATAGAACAGTCTTATGGACTCTGTGGGAGAGGGAGAGGGTGGGAAGATTTGGGAGAATGGCATTGAAACATGTAAAATATCATGTATGAAATGAGTTGCCAGTCCAGGTTCGATGCACGATACTGGATGCTTGGGGCTGGTGCACTGGGACGACCCAGAGGGATGGAATGGGGAGGGAGGAGGGAGGAGGGTTCAGGATGGGGAACATATGTAAACCTGTGGCGGATTCATTTTGATATTTGGCAAATCTAATACAGTTATGTAAAGTTTAAAAATAAAATAAAATTAAAAAAAGAAAAAAGAAAAAAAAAAAAAAAGAATACTGAAGTGGATTGCCATTTCCTTCTCCAGGGGATCTTCCCCACCCAGGGATCAAACTTAGGCCTCTCACATTACCAACTGAACCATCAGGGAAGCCCTGATATGATATATACTGGAATCACATCCCAGTTTCCAGTGTGGTCTTGGAATAAAGTTCCAGGTTATTAATTGCTCATTACATGTAATAAACTTAATAATAACAATATTATATGATTGATATACTTAGTATAACTTGAATATCAGATGAGCTCTTAATGTCTAAATACTTATGAGGGTTAAGGATGTCCCTCACAAAGTTTTAAATCACATATTACCTACTGATGCTTCTTTTTTCCTCCTTGGTTTCTATCAGGATATGTGGTTAATTTTGATTAAATTAAATTTTTACATTCACCCCCTTCACTAATTCCATAAGGGGTTTACTTCCATAAAATATAGTGTGATGGTTGTGAAAACATGTTCAAATGTAAGGACAAATTCCAGTTTCATTTCATTTATGAGATCTGATGTATCCCATATTACTGTGTGGTAAAAAATATGACAAAGTTTAATCACAAAATTGGAAAACAAAGTTAGCAGTAGAAAATGGGTGATAAACTACATAAATTTAAGTAAAGCAAAAGCAGAATCAGAAAAGGGAAGGAAAGGGGAAGAAAAAAGGAAGAAAAATAAACATCATCTTCCAATGCCAGAAATCAATGACATGTATTGGTCTCTGGTCTCTGAGAGAAAAAAAAAAAAAAAAAAAAAAAGCCAAAACAACAACATTTGGGTACTATGTAGTATTTATATATTTATAAAATATTTTTTGAACCAATCAATGAGTTCAGACAATCAATTTAATAAATTATCTGTCTTTTAAAAGATTCCACCAGTTACACAAATCAAAATGATAGAACCATTTTGGCATAAAAATATCAAGGAACAAGGAGATCATCATTGTATAATGACTAACTAAATGTATGCCGAAGGCTTTGACTGTGTAGATCACAATAAACTGTGGAAAATTCTGAAAGAGATGGGAATACCAGACCACCTGATCTGCCTCTTGAGAAACTTGTATGCAGGTCAGGAAGCAACAGTTAGAACTGGACATGGAACAACAGACTGGTTCCAAATAGAAAAAGGAGTACATCAAGGCTGTATATTGTCACCCTGCTTATTTAAATTATATGCAGAATACATCATGAGAAACACTGGCCTGGATGAAGCACAAGTTGGAATCAAGATTGCCAGGAGAAATATCAATAACCTCAGATATGCAGATGACACCACCCTTAAGGCAGAAAGTGAAGAACTAAAGAGCCTCTCGATAAAATTGAAAGAGGAGAGTGAAAAAGTTGGCTTAAAGCTCAACATTCAGAAAACTAAGATCATGGCATCCAGTCCCATCACTTCAAGGGAAATAGATGGAGAAACAATGGACACAGTGTCTGACTTTATTTTTCTGGGCTCCAAAATCACTGCAGATGGCGATTGCAGCCATGAAATTAAAAGACACTTACGGATCATGGCATCTGGTCCCATCACTTCAAGGGAAATAGATGGGGAAACAGTGAAAACAGTGTCAGACTTTATTTTCTGGGGCTCCAAAATCACTGCAGATGGTGATTGCAGCCATGAAATTAAAAGACGCTTACTCCTTGAAAGGAAAGTTATGACCAACCTAGACAGCATATTGAAAAGCAGAGACATTAATTTTACAACAAAGGTTCGTCTAGTCAAGGCTATGGTTTTTCCAGTGGTCATGTATGGATGTGAGAGTTGAACTGTGAAGAAAGCTGAGCTCCAAAGAATGGATGCTTTGAACTGTGGTGTTGGAGAAGACTGTTGAGAGTCCCTTGGACTGCACAGAGATTCAACCAGTCCATTCTGAAGGAGATCAGCCCTGGGATTTCTTTGGAGGGAATGATGCTAAAGCTGAAACTCCAGTACTTTGGCCACATCATGCGAAGAGTTGACTTATTGGAAAAGACTCTGATGCTGGGAGGGATTGGGGGCAGGAGGAGAAGGGGATGACAGAGGATGAGATGGCTGGATGGCATCACTGACTTGATGGATGTGAGTCTGAGGGAACTCCGGGAGTTGGTGATGGACAGGGAGGCCTGGCGTGCTGCAATTCATGGGGTCGCCAAGAGTCGGACACGACTGAGCAACTGAACTGAGCTGTTGGAAGGAAAGTTATGTATAATCTAGACGGTATATTAAAACACAGACATTACATTGTCAACAAAGGCCCATCTAGTCAAGGCTACAGTTTTTCCAGTGGCCATGCATGGATGTGAGAGTTGGACTGTAAAGAAAACTGAGCGCCAAAGAATTGATTTTTTGAACTGTGGTGTCGGAGAAGACTCTTCACCAACATGAAGGAGATCATGCAAGGAGATCCAACCAATTCATCCTAAAGGAGAGCTATCCTGGTTGTTCATTGGAAGGACTGATGCTGAAGCTGAAACTCCAATACTTTGGTATCCTGATGCGAAGAGCTGACTCATCTGAAAAGACCCTGATGCTGGGAAAGATTGAGGGCAGGAGGAAAAGGGGATGACAGAGGATGAGATGGTTGGATGGCATCACCGCCTAAATGGACATGGGTTTGGGTGTACTCCGGGAGTTTGTGATGGAGCGGGAGGCCTGGAGTGCTGCGATTCATTGAGTCACAAAGAGCTGGGCAGGACTGAGCGACTGAGCTGAACTGAAATGTCTGCAATTATTTATATTCAGTGTTATTCATTTCGCTTGAGTATTTTTATTCATTTTTGTAAATCTGTTTATCATGTTAAAAGATATTTTCCTGTTTAGCCTTTGTCTGGTTTCAGTTGAAATTAGAAAGTCTAGAGGACTACTTTTTAGTAGAGACATGGGGTAGATAATTCTTTAGACTGAGGGTAATTCATTTTTGTTTTATCTTTATGACTTTTTTTGTAATCAAGGATCTCATTAGTATAAAAGTTTCATCTGATAAAGTCCTTTTTTTGTAGCAGCAGTAGTAGTTTCTTGTTCTTTTTTGTCTTCTCAAAAAATGTGAGAAGACAATGTGTAACCTTAAGAACGACACCAAATTTTGTAGGCAATTTATTTAATGAATTAATGTTGAAACTAAGTGAATAATATTTCACATATTACTATCAGAGATGTCCAAATTATTCTAATTAACTATGGATTGTTAATATGTTGCTGATGTAATTAATGCCTCCTGGAAATGTGGTCACTGGATATTTCTTCCAGCTATTAAGATAGCTGACAGGAGAATGTTTAATCACTTCTTCCGTGGCATAGCTAACTTTCATGCTGTGGTTCCTTGTTCATATTTGTATAAAACTTCCAGTCCCAATTATATTTCTTAGATGATCACAAATCTAAACCATAATCCCTGATGGAAAGCTATCCTGGCCATGAAAAAAAAATAATAATAATAATAACAAGGGAATATATAGTTGACCTTTAAACAACATGGGTTTGAACTTAACAATACACTTATGTGTGGATCTTTTGCAATGAATGCTATTATAGTACTACATGATCTGTGGTTGGCTGAGTCTTTGAATGTGGAGCAATAGACCCATCAGACAAACTACAAAGTTACAGTAGGAATTTCGACAGGATGAGGGCAGGCAGAGCCAGTGTCCTTAACCCCTGTGTTGTTCACGGATCAACTGTAATTATCTCAGTACTGCAGAGAGGGTATTATTCAGTTAAGTCCAACAAATGTTTCAAAAGGAAGCAACATTATTTTGTATAACACTATATATTTTTACCTAAACCTTTTGAAAGAAGCTCTGCTGGTGATGAACTGTGTACTTTCAGAATAAACTTGAACAGAGATTTATTTCAAAACATTTAAGCTTATGTAGTTTTGCACTTTAATTATTACTCCTCTTTATGGAGTTAGAAGATTTCTAAGAAGATAGGAAAAAATTATGGAAAAGATTCATTCCTACTAACTACAGTATACACAAGTCTTAATTTATTTGAAGCATTAGAGAGATAGCACTTCATAGATTGAAAGAGTTAAAAATATTTTCCCTTGTATGGTGTTTCTACTTACTTCCTAGACTATACCCAGTATAATAGTCATAGGTAAAGAAAAAATTACATTCACAAAATAAGGATATCATCTCCTTAATTAGAGATGTGTCCTTAACATTGTAGTCATTTAAAATTAAAACAGACATTAGCAATTCCCACAGATGAACTAAACACAGAAGGAATCCCTTGGTCTTAAAGCAGTAACAAAGTAGATGTCTATACTGCTCAAGTTTCCATAAGATTCAGTACCTCCCATAATTATGCTTGCCCTTAATGAAATAATTATCAAACACTTAATAGTGAATATTGATTATGGTTTAAGTCAGTAGACAGAGTGTATTAAGTGATGAATAACGAAGAAAAAAGTCACTGAAAGTTTAATGGGAACTATTTGAATGTAGAATGTTCAATGTATTTAGAACTTCAACTGTAGGTACATATCGTTTTCCAATAGATTTTTCATATGTAAAATATGTGCATTGTACAGTATATAAGTTATACATCCATAAAGCTAATTTTAAAAAACTTGAATCACATTGAACATACTACTTTTTCACTTGACAGGAATCTAAAAAGATAGCAATAAATATTTTCTGTTTCAATATTTATATATCCATGACATAGTTTATAATGATTTCAAAATATTCCATATAGTGCCTATGCCAATTAATTTTTATTTTTATAAGAAATGTTTAATTTGTATTATACTTAATGTATTATACAAGTTACAAATGTAAAATATAGTGAGTCACAATTTTTAAAAGTTATACTCCCTTTATAGTTATTATAAAATATTTGCTATATTTCCCATTTTGTACAACATATCCTTGTAGTTTATTTTCTACCTCACAGTATATAGTTCTTAATCCCATACTCTTTTATTGTCCCTTCCTCCTCCCTTTTCCCACTGGTAACCACTAGTTTGCTCTCTATATCTGTGTCGGCTTCTTTCTTGATATATTTGCTAGTTTGTTCTATTTTCTTCATTCCACATATAAAAGATACCATACAGTATTTGTCTTTCAATGTCTAACATACTTCAGTTAGCATAATGCCTTTCCATACATATGTGTTGCTGCAAATGGCAAAATTTCATTATTTGTATGGCTGAGTAATATTTCATTGTGTGCATGTGTATATATATATATATCTTTAAAATCCATTCATCTGTTGATGGATACTTAGGTTAATTCCATAGCAGCAATTATAAAAATGCTGCCATGAAAATTGAGGTGGATGTATCTTTTCAACTTAGTGTTTTTCTTTATTTTAAATATAAATTCAGGAGTTTCTAGGGCATTTGATAGTTTTATTTCTAGTTTTTTCAGAAACGTCCATACTGTTTTCCACAGTGGCTGTAGCAGTTCACATTCCCAGTGGTGAAAGCAGGTTCTCTTTTCCTCGCAATCTTACCAGCATTTGTTATTTTGTCTTGTGTGTGTTTGTTTTGATGATAGCCATTCTGACAGGTATGAGATGGTATCTCACTGTGGTTTGATTAGCATTTACCTGATCATTAACAACGCTGAGCACCTTTTCATGACTGTTGGCTATCTTCATTTCCTCTTTGGAAATATGTTTATTCAGTTCTTCTGTCCATTTTTTATATGAGTTGTTTGGTTTGGGATTTTTTTATGTTGAGCTTTGTGAGCTGTTTATATATATTCAATCCATACCATTTTAAAATATTTTATTCCATTTAGTAGATTGCCTTCTTATTTTGTCAATGGTTTCCTTTGCTGTGCAAAAGTCTTTGTTTAATTAGGTTACATTTGTTCATTTTTGCTTTTATTTACTCTGTTTTAGGTGACAGGTCCAGAAAACATAGCTCCAGTGTATGTCAAAGAGTGCTTTGCCTATACTTTCTTCTGGGAGTTTTATGGTACATTTTAGGTCTTTAATCCTTTAGAGATAACTTTTACAGACAGTATTAGAAAATGTTCTAATTTCATTATTTTACATGTAGCAGTCTAGTTTTCCCAGCACAATTTATTGAAGAGACTGTCCTTTTTCCATTTTATCTTCTTGCCTCACTTGCCTTAGATTGACCATAACGTGTGTGGGTTTATTTCTGGGCTCTCTACTCTGCTTCATTGACCCATGTGTTTCTTTCACTGCAGTGCCATACTATTTTGATTACAATTGCTTTGCGTTGATAGTATAGTCTGAAGTTAAAGAGTTTGATTACTGTTTTTCTTTATCAAGATTGTTCGGTTTTGGGGGCATTTGTATCTTCCTACACATTTTAAATTTATTTGTTCTAGTTCTGTGAAAACTACCATTGGTATATTAATAGGAATTGCATTGAATCTGTAGATCGCCTTGGGTAGTTTTGCTATATTACCAATATGGATGCTTCAAACTCTAGAACCCAGTATATCTTTCCATCTGTTTATATTGTCTTAAAACTTTTTTTTAGTGTCTTACAGTTGATATTCAATACATTGTCCAATATCTGAAGCCAGGTAACTATCAGTGGAGCCATTACTGTATTTCAACAAAAAACACAATGGACAATATTCTGGAGTCATAGATTTAGTGATACAATGTTTTCAAGTTTTCTATTATTTATTTGTTAAATGATAAAATAGAATGCTTGGGATTGTGTCAATTTGATATTGGCTAAATGTGGACTCTTCTTTTTTTTTAATATTATTTACTCTGAAGAATAGAAATTAGTTGTATCAGTTGAGTGGGATTTTGATAGGATGTTGCAGTGGTATGCCCCAAACTGCTAATACCCCATGTATCCATATTCTTAGTTATACCCACACTGACCAGGCTGGAATACACTTGCCTAGTCCATCGGTACAGTAGCAAACATGGCACCATTAGAAACTAGAGAAAAGTGATAGGACATTGGAGTTATCTTCCTCTTGCTGTTTTAGGGACCTCTAGCATTATTTCCCGGAGAAGGCAATGGCACCCCACTCCAGTGTTCTTGCCTGGAGAATCCCATGGATGGAGAAGCCTGGTGGGTTGCAGTCCATGGGGTCGCACAGTCAAACATGACTGAAGTGACTTGGCAGGCAGCAAACATGTCTTCATAATATTTCCTGAGTATTACTGGGCTTTCCAGGTGGTGCCAGTGGTAAAGAATCTTCCTACCAATGCAGGGGACATAAAAGAAGCATATTTGATCCCTGGGTTGGGAAGGTCCCCTAGAGGAGGGCACAGCAACCCCCTCCAGTATACTTGCCTGTAGAATCCCATGGGCAGAGGAGCCTGGTGGGCTACAGTCCATGGGATCACAAAGAGTCAGACAAAACTGAAGTGACTTAACATACACACATAAATAAATTTGTAATATTTTTTAAAGATATACTTCTGTAATGTATAGTTATCTTAAAACATTTTTTTATAATATCAACTTAAAATGATAAAATACTTTAAAGAAATTTAAAAGAGTATGTGTTATTGGAAAAATGTTACTAACTCAAATATATTGAAAAGCCCAAAAGACATGTATTTTATATTACCTTGGCACTAAGCGCAGCGGCAGTGGCCGCTGCGGCTGTGACCAGCGCACTAAGCACGGCCAAGAGGAGCTACGCCACGTCCGAGGTCAGGGGCAGCAGCCGGGAGGACCCCATACCCAAAGGGTGGCGGCCAAGAGAAGTTACCCCACGTCCCTGGTCAGGGGCAGCAGCCGACAGTGCCAGGCTGCGATGGCGCAAGAACAGCCAAGAAGAGCTACCCAAGTCCGAGGTCAGGGGCGGCGGGCGGGAAGAGCTACCCAACGTCTGAGGTCAGGGGTGGCAGACGAGAGGAGCTACCCTGCGTCCGAGGTCAGGGGTGGCGGCTGAGAGGAGATACCCCGTGAACGAGGTCAGGGGCGGTGGCAGGGAGGAGCTACCCCACAGCCCCACGCCCGAGGCCAGGGGCAGCGGCCAGGAGGACCAACCCCATGTCCAAGGAGCAGTGGCTGTGTGGGCACAGGAGGGTCTAAACAAGCTATCCCATGTTAGAGATCAGGGAGGGCGGTGGTGAGGAGATACCCCTCGTCCAAAGTAAGGAACAGCAGCTACGCTTTGCTGGAGCAGCTGTGAAGAGATACCCCATGCCCAAGGTATGAGAAACCCAAGTAAGATGGTAGGTGTTGCAAGAGGGCATCAGAGGACAGACACACTGAAACCATACTCACAGAAAGCTAGTCAATCTAATTACACTAGGAGCACAGCCTTGTCTAACTCAATGAAACTAAGCCATGCCTGTGGGGCAACCCAAGACGGGCGGATCATGGTGGAGAGATCTGACAGAATGTGGTCCACTGGAGAAGGGAATGGCAAACCACTTCAGTATTCTTGCCTTGAGAACCCCATGAACAGTATGAAAAGGCAAAATGATATTATGCTGAAAGGGAGTAGGGGCCCAATATGCTACTGGAGATCAGTGGAGAAATAACTCCAGAAAGAATAAAGGGATGGAGCCAAAGCAAAAACAATACCCAGCTGTGGATGTGACTGGTGACAGAAGCAAGGTCCAATGCTGTAAAGAGCAATATTGCATAGGAACCTGGAATGTAAGTTCCATGAATCAAGACAAATTGGAAGTGGTCAAGCAAGAGATGGCAAGAGTGAATGTCGACATTCTAGGAATCAGAGAACTAAAATGGACTGGAATGGGTGAATTTAACTCAGAAGACCATTATATCTACTACTGTGGGCAGGAATCCCTCAGAAGAAATGGAGTAGCCATCGTGGTCAACAAAAGAGTCTGAAATGCAGTACTTGGATGCAATCTCAAAAATGACAGAATGATTTCTGTTCATTTCCAAGGCAAACCATTCAATATCACAGTAATCCAAGTCTATGCCCCAACCAGTAATGCTGAAGAAGCTGAAGTTGAACGGTTCTATGAAGACCTACAAGACCTTTTAGAACTAACACCCCAAAAAGAGGTCCTTTTCATTATAGGGGACTGGAATGCAAAAGTAGGAAGTCAAGAAACACCTAGAGTAACAGGCAAATTTGGCCTTGGAATATGGAATGAAGCAGGGCAAAGACTAATAGATTTCAGCCAAGAAAATGCACTGGTCATAGCAAACACCCTCTTCCCACAACACAAGAGAAGACTCTACACATGGATATCACCAGATGGTCAACACCGAATTCAGATTGATTATATTTTTTGCAGCCAAAGATGGAGAAGCTCTATACAGTCAACAGAAACCAGACCAGGAGCAGACTGTGGCTCAGATCATGAACTCCTTATTCCCAATTCAGACTTAAATTGAAAAATGTAGGGAAAACCACTAGACCATTCAGGTATGACCTAAATCAAATCCCTTGATTATACAGTGGAAGTGAGAAATAGATTTTAGGGCCTAGAGCTCATAGATAGAGTGCCTGATGAACTATGGACTGAGGTTCGTGACACTGTACAGTAGAAAGGGATCAAGACCATCCCCATGGAAAGAAATGCAAAAAAGCAAAATGGCTGTCTGGGGAGGCCTTACAAAAAGCTGTGAAAAGAAGAGAAGCAAAAAGCAAAGCAGAAAAGGAAAGATATAAGCATCTGAATGCAGAGTTCCAAAGAATAGCAAGAAGAGATAAGAAAGCCTTCCTCAGTGATAAATGCAAAAAAATAGAGGAAAACAACAGAATGGGAAAGACAAGAGATCTCTTCAAGAAAATTAGAGCTACCAATTGGACATTTCAAGCAAAGATTGTCTCGATAAAGGACAGAAATGATTTGGACCTAACAGAAGCAGAAGATATTAAGAAAAGGTGGCAAGAATACACAGAAGAACTGTACAAAAAATATTTTCATGACCCTGATAATCACGATGGTGTGATCACTGACCTAGAGCCAGACATCCTGAAATGTGAAGTCAAGTGGGCCTTAGAAAGCATCACTACGAACAAAGCCAGTGGAGGTGATGGAATTCCAGTTGAGCTATTTCAAATCCTGAAAGAGGATGTTGTGAAAGTGCTGCACTCAATATGCTAGCACATTTGGAAAACTCAGCAGTGGCCTCAGGACTGGAAAAGGTCAGTTTTCATTCCAATCCCAAAGAAAGGCAATGCCAAAGAATGCTCAAACTACTGCACAATTTCACTCATCTCATACGCTAGTAAAGTAATGCTCAAAATTCTCCAAGCCAGGCTTCAGCAATATGTGAACCGTGAACTTCCAGATGTTCAAACTGGTTTTAGAAAAGGCAGGGGGACCAGAGATCAAATTGCCAATATCTGCTGGATCATGGAAAAAGCAAGAGAGTTCCAGAAAAGCATCTATTTCTGCTTTATTGACTATGCCAAAGCCTTTGACTGTGTGGATCACAATCAACTGTGGAAAATTCTGAAAGAGATGGGAATACCAGACCACCTGACCTGCCTCTTGAGAAATTTGTATGCAGGTCAGGAAGCAAGAGTTAGAACTGGACATGGAAGAAGAGACTGGTTCCAAATAGGAAAAGGAGTATGTCAAGGCTGTATATTATCACCCTGCTTATTTAACTTATATGCAGAGTACATTATGAGAAATGCTGGACTGGAATAAGCACAAGCTGGAATCAAGATTGCCGGGAGAAATATCAATAACCTCAGATATGCAGATGACACCACCCTTATGGCAGAAAGTGAAGAGGAACTAAAAAGCCTCTTGATGAAAGTGAAAGTGGAGAGTGAAAAAGTTGGCTTAAAGCTCAACTTTCAGAAAACAGAATCATGGCATCCGGTTCCTTCACTTCATGGGAAATAAATGGGGAAAAAGTGGAAACAGTGTCAGACTATATTTTTTTGGGCTTCCAAATCTCTGCAGATGGTGATTGCAGCCATGAAATTAAAACACACTTACTCCTTGGAAGGAATGTTATGACCAACCTAGGTAGCATATTCAAAAGCAGAGACATTACTTTGCCAACATAGGTCCGTCTAGTCAAGGCTATGGTTTTTCCTGTGGTCATATATGGATGTGAGAGTTGGACTGTGAAGAAGGCTGAGCACTGAAGAATTGATGCTTTTTGAACTGTGGTGTTGGAGAAGACTCTTGAGAGTCCCTTGGACTGCAAGGAGATCCAACCAGTCCATTCTGAAGGAGATCAGCCCTGGGATTTCTTTGGAGGGAATGATGCTGAAGCTGAAACTCCATTACCTTGGCCACCTCAGGCGAAGACTTGACTCACTGGAAAAGACTCTGATGCTGGGAGGGATTGAGGGCAGGAGGAGAAGGGGACGACAGAGGATGAGATGGCTGGATGGCATCACTGACTCAATGGAGGTGAGTTTGTGTGAACTCCGGGAGTTGGTGATGGACAGGCAGGCCTGGCGTGCTGTGATTCATGGGGTCGCAAAGAGTCGGACAGGACTGAGCGACTGAACAAACTGAACTTGCATTTAGAATTCCTTTATTTCTTTGTTCATCTTAAAATGTCAGATGGTGGAAGTTGATTTTCAGTGTGTACTTAAACATCTAAAATTTAATGACTTTAAATAGCTTTAAGGTATTCGCATTTAGTCATATGATAAATAAAATATACCATTGAAAACTAAGACACTTATAATGGTTTTCCCCACAAAATCCATTAAAATTGCATGACTGTTGTTAATGTTCTTATTTTTTTCTTTCTAGATATGAAAGGATTCATAACTGATAATGTATTACTTCTTTTATATATAATTAATTCTAATATGACAGAAAAATCTATTCTTCAGGGCACTAAAATTAATTCTACTTTCTTAGCATTATATTTCTTATATTTTTATGAGACAGCTTATGATTATCTTAAGCATGTTAGAATATTTAAAATGAAATATTGTAAGTAAATATATATATATAGTTTATGGAAAACAAGTACATTCAAACAACTGCCAAACATTATTTTATGGTTGGTAAATAACTTTGTAAAGCAAATTAACATAAAATTATATAAAGGGAGAGATAATTATTTTCAATTATGTCATTTTTAATTAACCATGATAATATGAGAGCTATTTACCTTCATCACTGTAGTACCCTCCCACCCCTATACTCCTACATAGACACACATACACATAAAGCCAAGTTGAGCAATAAGAATAATTAGCAAATTCTAAAATAGTTTAATTAACTTGCAGATGTCTCAGCACCATTCTGAAAGTTAATCAGTAGATGCATCCATGGTGTAATTTGTTACTCCATGTTTTCTTTACAGGAGCAAAGCCACAGAAGTCAGCTTACCTTCTTTTCTACTCTACAGAGTAGAAAATAAAATATATCTTATTAATTTGGCTGTGCAACAAGTGTATCCCCATCTTCTCTGTAGAAATATGCTTTTAAATGATCTATATTTAGTTAACCTGAATATTTCCTGTTCCTGTTCACTTAAAAAGTCCAAGTGGAAATAAATCCTAGACAATCCTACACTCTGTATTAATTTATTTCTATTTTATAGACAAGAACCTATGATCCTAGAGAAGGTCACCCTGCTTAGATAAGATCCATGGTTTTCTAGCTTAGAATTGACAGGATTTGATCTGTTTATGACTTTCTGAATCAGTCTGTGTTGCCCCTTTACTCTGTGTGATGGACAATATGTATATATAGGACATTGGCCTACTGAGTTAAACAAGCAGAATTTTCAAGCTAGAAACATGCATATGTAATAGTGCATCAGTTTGAAGTATTTCCTGCTTTTCTTATCTGTAGTGAGTTTATCTAGTACTACCTTTTATTTCACACTCAAACACAAGTGTTTCATTTGTAGAAAACTTAACTTATAAAATAATTTCCACAACTCATTTCTTCATTCGCTATAGAATAACTGGCACTTGTGATGTGCTAACACAAAGATGTAATCACTGATAGTGCTAATTGTAGAAGGGCAGTTCAGTTCAGTTCAGCCGCTCAGTCGTGTCTGACTCTTTGTGTCTCCATGGACTGCAGCACGCCAGGCCTCCCAGACCAACACCAACTCCCAGAGCCTACCCAAACTTATGTCCATTGAGTCAGTGATGCCATCCAACCTCTGTCGTGCCCTTCTCCTCCTGCCCTCAATCTTTCCCAGCATCAGGGTCTTTTCAAATGAGTCAGCTCTTCACATCAGGTGGCCAAAGTATTGGAGTTTCATCTTTAGCATCAGTTCTTCCAACGAATATTCAGGACTGATTTCCTTTAGAACTGACTGGTTGGATCTGCTTGCAGTCCAAGGGACTGGAGTCAAGAATTTTCTCCAACACCACAGTTCAAAAGCATCAATTCTTTGGCACTCAGCTTTCTTTACAATCCAACTCTCACATCCATACATGACCACTGGAAAAACCATAGCCTTGACTAGACAGACCTTTGTTGACAAAGTAATATCTCTGTTTTTTAATATGTTTTTAATATGTTTAATATGTTGATCATAACTTTCCTTCTGAGAAGTAAGTGTCTTTTAACTTCATGGCTGCAATCACCATCTGCAGTGATTTTGGAGCCCAAAAAAATAAAGTCTGACACTGTTTCCCCATCTATTTGCCATAAAGTGATGGGACCAGATGCCAGGATCTTAGTTTTCTGAATGTTGAGCTTTGAAGCCAACTTTTTCATTCTCCTCTTTCACTTTCATCAAGAAGCTCTTTAGTTCCTACTCACTTTCTGCCATAAGGGTGGTGTCATCTGCATATCTGAGGTTATTGATATTTCTCCCAGCCATGAATTTTATGAAACTTTTCAAATTATAATACAGAGTACTACTATTTATTTAGGGCATATGTGAAGATTTACTTTTCATAATTTCCAATTTAAAGTACTTTAAACAATTCCAAGGAAAACAAATATATCCATTCCCAGTGATTTTTGTGAAAAATTTTTGACTGCTGATTTTATTTGTTTGACCAAAATGTCATTCAGGTTTTTCTGTATGATGTATGGGAAATCCTAATTAACTTTTTTGGCCAATCCAATAAATTTCAAATAAATTTCTCTATAAAAGACTCCATAACCAGATCTCTATCCATGTAATAACAGTTATCATTAATTTATAACTTACTGTGTCCCTGGCATTAAACAAAATAGTGATGAGACATTACCTACTGCCTTCCAAATATCCATTCTCTCCTTCCTCTTTTTCTAATTTGTTTTAGACTCATCTAAAATTATTCACATGCCTGGCCCCATTGTAGGTAATAGTGCATTTGCTATATGCAGAGATCTGATCAAGGAGTGCTGCATGGTCTCTGAGACCGCTTTTGCCTTCCTGATATAGGCAATTTTTTCTTGTTGTTCATTCTTTCAGAAACATGTAGATGCTATAGACATCCTAAAATCATGAGTTAATGATCAAGAGTATGAAACTTAACATAGAAAGATGAAAAATGAAACTAGAGAGCAATTTGATAGTTTATATGACTTCACTGTTTCTATAAAGTTTTCTGTTATTGTGGCTAAATAATAGAGCTGGAGATTTTTTATCACATTTGTCCTCACAAAAACAGCATGATCTTGAAATTTTAGCAGTTGTTTGCATATTAAAGAAGGAATAAAGCCAAAAAAAAAGTTATTAATCATTCAACTTGCCCCTGAAAGTGAAGTAGAATTTATATATAAATATAAAACATTTACATATAAAATTATATAGATTTTTGCACACACGTGTGTATGCATGTTCAGTTCTTTCAGTAGTGCCTGACTCTTTGCAACCCAATGGACTGTAGCCTTCCAGGCTCCCCTGTCCATGGAATTCTCCAGACAAGAATACTGGCGTGAGAAGCCATCCCTCCTCCAGGGAATCTTTCTGACCCAGGGATTGAACACTCATCTCCTGCATTGCAGGTGGATTCTTTATGGCTGAAACACTGGAGAAGCCCATGTATAGACAAAAACAAATATATAACATTATGATTCTTAGAAAAAGTTGACTGACTTCTCTATAGTTTTTCTCCATTCATCTTTCAAGTGGGGGGAAAGAGTTTTGTGGTTTTTAATGAAAAGAGTATCTGAAAGCAAATGTTAGGATTATAGAAATATATAACTATGTAACTGGCAAATACAAACGTTAACAGGGTCAAATAATATATACTAAAAAGATCAAACAAACATCCAAAAAGTCTGCCATGAGAAGGTTCAAGTGTCACTGCACTTACTCAACCAACCCACAAGCTGGAAACTGTGCAGTGTAGTTTGGACCATGGGCCCAGAAGTTAGACTGGTTTTGTTTTAATTCCATCTCTTTAGTGTACCCTCCCTGAATTAACTTTTAGGTTAACAGTACTTAATGACATTTGCTCTCAGATTCCTCGTATGCAAAATGAACTTAATTAGGATATCCATCACATGGCTATTGGGAAAAGTAAAATGAACTCACATGTGCAAAAAGGACTTATGAAAACCTGTGAAATTATTGTGTATTGAAAATTTTCACTTATTTATATATTTCACAATACAGTCTATAAAAACCTAGCATTTAGTTCAGTTCAGTTGCTCAATCATATCTGACTCTTTGTGACACCACAGACTGCAGCACGCCAGGCTTCACTGTCTATCACCAACTCCCAGAGCTTACTCAAACTCATGTCCATCAGGTCGGTGATGTCATACAACCATCTCATCCTCTGTCATCCCCTTTTCCTCTTGCCTTCAATCTTTCCCAGCATCAGGGTCTTTTCCAATGAGTCAGTTCCTCACAACAGGTGGCTGAAATATTGGAGCTTCAGCTTCAGCATCAGTCCTTCTAATGTATATTCAGGACTGATTTCCTTTAGAATTGACTGGTTGGATCTCCTTGCAGTCCAAGGGACACTCAAGAGTCTTCTCCAACACCACAGTTCAAAAGCACCAATTCTTTGATGCTCAGCTCTTTATAGTCCAACTCTCACATTCATACTTGACTACTAGAAAAAACATACCTTGGACTACTATGTAGAATATTAACTAATGCTTTAACAGAAACTAAAAAGGTTCTGGGGCAATGACCATGAGAAATGCAGGGTTAAACAATGTTAAATATATGTAGTTTATGGGCATTACCCCAAGTTTGAGTGCACATTGGTTTTTATCCTGTAACAGACATACCCGTGTTTCTTCAAGAGATAAAGTTTCATTCAATAAGAGAATATGGTAAAAAGCACACTAAGGAATATTCCCAACTATGCCACAGCTTATATGTTGATTAAATTATTATTTCCAAGATCCCCTTTCTAAGGAAGATATAGTACTTTTCTACAATGCTCCTAAAAATACTTAAGAATGGAACTTTCTGCTTTGTAAGAACTGGAATTTGTGTTAATAGTGTAGGAAATATTTGATTTATCTTCATATAACTTGCTTTAAGTCCTTTTTAAACACTAGTTGTGAAATCATGTTTTAATTGATTGGATAGCAATTTCAAAATGAATGCTTCAGTTACCAAAATAAACCATTCAGGCATGTTATTTTAATAAACATAGCTTTAAAAACAACCAAGTTGAGGGCAAGAGGATTATTTTAATCATTTTATCAAGTCAGGTATTGTCTCAGAGGAGGAGTCAAATGCGCTGATCTTGACACACATAAAATTAAGTTTATGAATGTATTCTGCATCACTTATGAGACAAAATAAGTATATATTCAGGTTATACTCATTTACTAGTTGTGTAAGAATGGAAATTATAATTGTCATAAGCAACAAAAGGTGATAACAGCTACATAAACTCATAGAATGTAAGGATTCCATAATCTCAATACCTAAAATGGGTATTCAGAATCTTAAAGATCCATAAATATAGCAACATTTCATACTAATTTTAATATTTCTGCCTTAAAATAATAGAATGAAGGTATTTATTAAATGGAACTTCTGAGTAGTTTGTGATTATTGGTGCAATTATACAAAAATTTAAACCAAAAGCACATAAAAACACACTTACAGTTTCACTGTCCCAATCCACTGGAAAATAATAAGTGCATCTTTTTTTTTTTTTATTTAAAAATAAAATGTGTGTTTATTTCATGTCTTAAAGGATGGGTTGAGCATTTAGTGTCCATCACTATTATGAGATTTTATAAATTCAGAAAATAACTATATTTAAAAATTGCTTTTTGGGAAAAGAGGTAATTCTATTGTTTTCCCTAAGAGGACAGGCTATGTATTAGCAATATCTAAAAGCTTAAATTTCAACAGTTACAAAAAAAAAAAAAAAAAAAAAAAAACCTTACCTGTGACATTTTCTGTGAGTCAGGGTTTTTTTTTAGCAGTAAAACAATTATCTGTCAGTATTATGACAGTGAAAATGGTTTTTACCCTAGGGGAAAGAGTCAAGAAATTGTTATCTTTCTGAAAGCCTTAAGACTAACCTTAAAGATATTCTTGTTACCTCAGAACACACCATTGAGTGAAATCTAAATAATATGAAAGTCACATTTGATTGGTGTGGCTTCCTTTTAATAAAAATGTTAGTATGAAATATTAATTCTATATGTCAATACCATCCCAGTTGACCGTGAGTTAAACTTTTGGGTTTACTTGATTATCATATAAAAGCCAAATACCATCAGATATACACTTGTAATGAAAAGTAATTACATTATTGAGCTTGGTAGGGCAAAAGAATGCTCTGTGGAAGAACTCTGGGCAATTCTAAGGGGTTTAGTAGGAGTAGATTCATTATCTTTAAACTAGAGAAGTTTGCTGTAAGGCCATATTGATAGTGGTTTTATTTGAAACACATGGGTTTGAAAGAGCTGATGGGGGAGGGGTTGTTAATTCTTTGTATTTTGTTTTTTTATTGTTTCTATTGAAGTATGTGTGCATGTGTTCATGCTCAGTCATGTCTTGACTCTTTGCGACCCTATAAACTGTAGCCTGCCAGACTTCTCTGTTCATGGGATTTCCCAGGCAAGAATACTAGAGTAAGTTTCAATTTTCTTCTCTAGAGGATCTTCCTGACCCAGTTTCTATCCTGCATCTCTTCCAGGGACTTCCCTGGTGGATCAGATGGTAAAGTGTCTGCCTACAATGTGGGAGACCCAGGTTCAATCCCTGGGTCAGGAAGATCTCCTGGAGAAGGAAATGGCAACCCACTCCAGTATTCTTGCCTGGAAAATCCCATGGACTGAAGAGCCTGGTAGGCTACAGTCCATGGGGTCACAAACAGTCCAGACTCGACTGAGTGACTTCACTTTCTTTCACTTTCTCTTCCATGGACAGGCAAATTCTTTACCCCTGAGCCCCCTAGAAATTATGGAAGTATGAAAGTGAAAATGAAGCAACTCAGTCGTGTCCAACTCTTTGCGACTCCATGGACTGTAGCCCACCAGGTTCCTCCATTCATGGAATTTTCCAGGAAAGAGTACTGGAGTCGGTTGCCATTTCCTTCTCCAGAGGATCTTCCCCACCCAGGTATCGAACACAGGTCTCCCACATTGCAAGCAGATGCTATTACCATCTGAGCCACCAGGGAAGGTCATATGGAAGTATGCTGCTGCTGCTGCTAAGTCACTTCAGTCGTGTCTGACTCTGTGCGACCCCATAGATGGCAGCCCACCAGGCTCCCCTGTCCCTGGGATTCTCCAGGCAAGAATACTGGAGTGGGTTGCCATTTCCTTCTCCAATGTGTGAAAGTGAAAAGTGAAAGTGAAGTCACTCAGTCCTGTCTGACTCTTAGCGACCCCATGGATTGCAACCTACGAGGCTCCTCAGTCCATGGGATTTTCCAGGCAAGAGTACTGGAGTGAGGTGCCATTGCCTTCTCCATGTTGGGTGCATAGATATTTACAATTACTATGTCTTCCTCTTGGATTGATCCTTGGTCATCATGTAGTGCTGGCTTCTAGTGTACATCTTAGTGAATCAGTAATTTTACAAATCATATTCCATTATAGGTTATTACAAGATCTGATTTTAAGAGTTCAGTCTTAGTATATAATCAATATCATGAATTCATTTGTTATGGTTTATCTGTTTTGAGAGTCACAATGTGCAAACTGTGTTTTTTTTCATTCAATCTTCACCTGCTTTGCAACAGTCCTGTTGCCAGTAGATCCACTTATTACTTTTTCCTTCTGTTGTCTTTTATAATACTTTAACCTAAGCATGTGAAGCCAAGTGGGCCTAAGAAAGCATCACTATGAAGAAAGCTAGTGGAGGTGATGGAATTCCAGTTGAGCTATTCCAAATCCTGAAAGATGATGCTGTGAAAGTGCTGCACTCAATATGCCAGCTAATTTGGAAAACTCAGCAGTGGCCACAGGATTGGAAAAGGTCAGTTTTATTCCAATCCCAAAGAAAAGCAATGCCAAAGAATGCTCAAACTACCACACAATTGCACTGATCTCACATGCTAGTAAAGTAATGCTCAAAATTCTCCAAGCCAGGCTTCAGCAATATGTGAACTCTGAACTTCCAGATGTTCAAGCTGGTTTTAGAAAAGGCAGGGAAACCAGAGACCAAATTGCCAACATCTGCTGGATCATGGAAAAAGCAAGACAGTTCAAAAAAAACATCTATTTCTGCTTTATTGACTATGCCAAAGCCTTTGACTGTGTGGATCACCAGAAACTGTGGAAAATTCTGAAAGAGATGGGAATACCAGACCACCTGACCTGCCTCTTGAAAAATTTGTATGCAGGTCAGGAAGCAACAGTTAGAACTGGACATGGAACAAAAGACTGGTTCCAAATAGGAAAAAGAGTACGTCAAGGCTGTATATTGTCACCCTGCTTATTTAACTTATATGCAGGGTACATCATGAGAAATGCTGCTCTGGAAGAAGCACAAGCTGGAATCAAGATTGCCGGGAGAAATATCAATAACCTCAGATATGCAGATGACACCACCCTTACGGCAGAAAGTGAAGAGGAACTAAAAAGCCTCTTGATGAAAGTGAAAGTGGAGAGTTAAAAAGTTGGCTTAAAACTCAACATTCAGAAAACGAAGATCATGGCATCTGGTCACATCACTTCATGGGAAATAGATGGGGAAACTGTGGAAACAGTGGCTGACTTTATTTTTTGGGGCTGAAAATCACTGCAGATGGTGACTGCAGCCATGAAATTAAAAGTCGCTTACTCCTTAGAAGGCAAGTTATGACCAACCTAGATAGCATATTGAAAAGCAAAGACATTACTTTGCCAACAAATGTTCGTCTAGTCAAGGCTATGGTTTTTCCAGTGGTCATGTATGGATGTGAGAGTTGGACTGTGAAGAAGGCTGAGCACCGAAGAATTGATGCTTTTGAACTGTGGTGTTGGAAAAGACTCTTGAGAGTCCCTTGGACTGCCAGGAGATCCAACCAGTCCATTCTGAAGGAGATCAGCCCTGGGATTTCTTTGGAAGGAATGATGCTAAAGCTGAAACTCTAGTACTTTGGCCACCTCAGGCGAAGAGTTGACTCATTGGAAAAGACTCTGATGCTGGGAGGGATTGAGGGCAGGAGGAGAAGGGGACGACAGAGGATGAGATGGCTGCATGGCAACACTGACTCAATGGACCTGAGTCCGAGTGAACTCCGGGAGTTGGTGATGGACAGGGAGACCTGGCATGCTGCAATTCATGGGGTCGCAAAGAGTTGGACATGACTGAGCAAATAAACTGAACTGAACTGAAACTAGCCTTTCTCTTCTCCAGGGGATCTTCCCAACCCATGGATGGAACCCAGGTCTCCCACATTGCAGGCAGATTCTTTACCAGCTGAGCCACAGGGATAAAGCTCAGGAATCATTTTATTTTGAACAATTAAAAAATCCAGATCTATGCTACAGTTCAAAGCTCTTAATCATGTTTCATGTTATTAATAGGTTTTGTTTTGATATTTATCAGTGCCTGGACTTATTTTTATTTGTGTTAGAGGATCATATTTTGAATCATCTGGTTTGATAGCATTTGCTTGTGACTAAAGCAAGGATCATTATTTATGTTTCAAAAAATGGCCAATATGGTCTATAAAGTCCCAGTCTACTGAATATCAACTATGTATGAATATTTTGGAAGTCCTATCAATAAAGGACAGGGTGTTGACTATTAATAATACTGCAGAACATTGACCTTTAATCAAGGGAAATGGTGTAGAGGTCAAAAAAAGAAAAAGAGAATGATACCATCAGAGGAATCTTTTCACAGTGAACTTGGGTAAAGCAGTCTACCTCTTGCACTTTCCCCCCCACTAAAGACCTAGGGTTATTGGGCCCTAATATAGGGTACAGTATTCATAATATTTCCAATTTTATTTGGAGAATGGATATTATCTTAATATAGAGACATATATCAGAGAAGTCAATGGCACCCCACTCTAGTACACTTGCCTGGAAAATGCCATGGGCGGAGGAGCCTGGTAGGCTGCTGTCCATGGGGTTGCCAAGAGTCGGACACGACTGAGCGATTTCACTTTCACTTTTCACTTTCCATGCATTGGAGAAGGAAATGGCAACCCACTCAGTGTTCTTGCCTGGAAAATCCCAGGGATGGGAGCCTGGTGGGCTGCCATCTCTGGGAACACACAGAGTCGGACAAGACTGAAGCGACTTAGCATCAGCAGCAGGAGCAGAGGCATATATATTCAAGGATCAGTTCCTTAGAGCTTTACTATTCAACTGTTAGCATCGCCTGATAATTTTCTCTCCACTGAATTTCAGGTTAATTTTGTCTTTAAAGTTATTTGCAAATTACCCAATAGCCAAGCCTAATATCATAAATGAGTTGATTAGGCTTATGAGGGAAGGTGATCCATTTCTCTTGATAAGTAGTAAGTATGAGCAGCTTTAGGTGTTTTATAGTTTTGTCAGAATGGAGGAGATTAGAGTCCTCTATTGAATTATTAGGCAATTTATAAGATTAAATTGGTAGATATTTAATCTATGAAATAAACTAGATTATGCATTTTCCAAAAGTACAAGCATGTTCAATAGCAAGCAGTTTTTAGATAGCATTGAACCTGTCTTTGCATATAAAATTTCACTTACATTTCATTTAGTCAAAGGATGCATTTTAACTAAAGGACATAATCATTTCAACACAGTTATTTTAATATATCTTACATATATAATATAATTAATTTAGAATTTATTTCAGTGTGTCCAGGTTTCTTCCTCTCTTTTTATCATAATTCAGTAAACAAAGAAACCCTCAAAATACTTGGAGTTTTTTAGATAATTAAAATTTGAAGAAAGCTCAGTATATTTAACTATTCTTAACGCAATTCCTTTTATGAATTGAAGTAACAGAACTTTGTTTTGCCTAATATCTATTCAGGAAACCCAAAGATTTTTAGGTGTGAAAAATGTGCTGACACTTTTATTATATAATTGTGCATTCAGGGCTTTAATTTGGGCAAAGACAAAATGAAGATAAAAAAGACAAATTGTGGTCAGAGGAGACAGATGCTCTTAAGGCAATGTTATATTTTTAAAACACAGCAGTGAAGGACAATGATTATTAGAAAATGAAACTTTAAAGAATGAACTTTTATATGCAATTATTTTAAAATATTTAAAAAACAGAAAATGTTTTTTTTGGCAATTAAAAGTACAGCAGCTCTAGGTGTACAGTAGACTTGTTCATTTTTACCAGAAAAAAAAATCCTTAGTTTTACATATTTTCATTATCATCCATGTTAGCAATTTGTAATCATTATAAAGCTTTTTTCTTACTCATAATAATTAATTATTTTAAATTTAACTCACTCCTGTAGTTGTTTCTCACAAACTCACCATATGTAAGCATAACAAAGCTAAGCAGCATTTGTAAACATAACAAAGCTAAGCAAGTTAGACACTTCCATTCAGATATTATACCTTAATACCATACTTTCCAATATATCTTTTAAAGTCTTCTTTCATAGTCTAGAACAATGAAGACATTTTTTACTTCAAGAAATCATTTTTCACTTTATTAATAAAAAAAACTAATAAATTTTCAGAATTCTCTTACCATAATGTTTATTTTTACATTATTTTAAATAAGAACATATGTATTAATATACCCTAAATTTATATATATATATATATACATCTATTTGATATAATGTATTAAATAAGAGTGTAGGTTTATAGAAGCTATCAAGAAATCTAAAAGGAAACTGTCAATTAACATTAATATCATTTAATATTTAAGATTTTAGAGTTAATTATC
This sequence comes from Bubalus kerabau, assembly GCF_029407905.1. Taxonomy (NCBI): domain Eukaryota; kingdom Metazoa; phylum Chordata; class Mammalia; order Artiodactyla; family Bovidae; genus Bubalus; species Bubalus kerabau. The sequence goes on from NC_073625.1 coordinate 60,790,121, forward strand.
ATGAAATTGCTATTTAAAGTGATATACTTGTTTGTAGTAAAATAAGAATTTCTTTTTTTTAAATTTTTTATTTATTTTTTTTTTTTTTTACTTTACAATATTGCATTAGCAGATGAATGGATAAGAAAGCTGTGGTACATATACACAAAAGAGTATTACTCAGCCATTAAAAAGAATACATTTGAATCAGTTCTAATGAGGTGGATGAAACTGGAGCCTATTATACAGAGTGAAGTAAGCCAGAAAGAAAAACACCAAAACAGTATATCAACACATATATATGGAATTTAGAAAGATGGTAACGACAATCCTGTATGTGAGACAGCAAAAGAGAATTTCTTTTTAAAAATGTTGCTATTCTAAGTCATTTGGGTTTCCTTGTGGCTCAGTCAGTAAAGAATCTGCCTACAATGCAGAGACCACCTGCAACAAAGGAGACCTGGGTATGATCCCTGGGTTGGGAAGATCCCCTGGCAAAGGAAATGGCAGCCCACTCTATTATTCATGCCTGGGAAATCCCATGGACAGAGGAGCCTCACAGGTTACAATCCATGGGGTTGCAAGAGTTGGAAATGACTTAGATACTAAACCATGACATACTTTTAGCAACCACCTTGCCAAGTTCCAGAACTTCTACTGGAATTTTAATTGAGATGCATTAAATATTTTGGTCTATTTGGAAGCATATGACAAAGGATATGAGTCTTCTAATCTTAAAGCTAAATTGCTTCAGTCATGCCCAACTCTTGTTAAGCCGGGCATATCCCTACATATTTGCTATTCTATAATTTCTTTAGCATTGCTTTGCAATTTTTAGTGTACAGGTCTTACATCTATTTTACTAAATTCATCTGAAGATAGTTCATGCTTTTGGAGATTCTATTTTAAATGTAGTTGAATTATGTTTTTAAATTGTTTATTGCTACTATATATAAATACAATCAATTTATATATATGTGTGTATTCAGTCACTTGCTTAATTCATTCATTAGTTCTGGTATCTTATCTAATTAGATTTTTTAGGATTTTATATAACCAATAGTATTCTTTGGAGATAAAAGCAGTTTTGCTTAAACCTTTCTAGCAGTTTTGCCTTTTTTGCACCGGTAAAACAGTCCAAGGGGTCACAGAGTTGGACTTGACTGAGTGACTTAGCACAGCGCAACACTGTCTGCTTTTAATATAATGTGTACACTGTTTATGTGTCTATGCTTAGTCTCTAAGTCATGCCTGGCTCTTTGCAACTCCATGGACTGTAGCCTGTCAGGCTCTTCTGTCCATGGGATTTTCCAGGCAAGAATATTGGAGTGGGTTGCTATGTCCTCCTCCAGGAGACATTCCCGACCCAGGGATCAAACCCACATCTCCTGCATTGTCTGGGGGATTCTTTACCACTTGAGCAACCTGGGAAACCCTATACCATGTACATTTATTGAAATTAGTGATGTGGTATTTTTATCATGTGACTATTTGCTTTCATTTTATTTATTTTTTGTTTGATGGCTCATGTGCTTATTTCTACTGTCCCCTTTATTGCTTGAATATTTTATTAGTATTCTAGTTGGCTTTATCCCTTGGCTTTATTTTAACTCATTGTTTAGTTGTTCTAAAGTTATAGATTTAATCCTAATGTGAAGAAATAGTTAGTATAATATTTAATGATATACATACTATACTTTTGAAAAGACCCTGATGCTTGGAAAGATCGAGGGCAGGAGGAGAAAGGGACGACAGAGGATGAAATGGTTGGATGGCATCACCGACTGGATGGACTTGGGTTTGGGTGGACTCCAGGAGTTGGTGATGGACAGTGAGGCCTGGAGAACTGTGGTTCATGGAGTCGCAAAGAGTCAGACACGACTGAGCAACTGAACTGAACTGAACTGAACTATACTTTTATGTCCTGTTTAAAATGAGAAATTTGATAATTAATAATTCCATTTATAAACTACCTGTGTCTTTATGTATACTTATTCCACAAATGTTATAAACCCCACAACAAGCTGTCATAGATTTTGTGTTAGAGTTATATGACTTTTAAAGAATTTTTGAAAAGCAGATACTTTTTTGTAAATATGCATACTCTTATATTACCCACTTATTTACTGCTACATTTGCTCTTCAGTCTTTCATTCTTATAGATTTGTGGTGCCAACCAGTGTCATTTCCCTTACGTCTGAATAATTTTTATCATTTCTTATAGGCCAGAAATGTTTGCTTCAGAATCTTTCAACTTTGGTTTACCTGAAAATTCCAAAATTTTTTTTTTGTTGTTTCTTATGGATACTTTTACTGGGTACAGATTTCTTGGTTCAGCTTGTTTTTCTGACCTCTCTTGTTACTTTTTTCTCTGCCATTTCCAAACTGCTGTTGAGATAATCTAGTGTTGTTTTTTTTTTTCCCAATACTATTAGTATATATTTTAACTAGAGTGATTCTATTATTTATGTTTTATTTTTCTTTGTTCACATTGCTTATTGTAACTTATTAAGACTAGTTTCCTTCCATTCTTTTAATACATATTCCTTCACTTTGTGAAAATGTTTTAATAACTGCTTTGGTGTTTTATCTATGAAATCAAACATCTGGTTCTGCTCAGATGCAGTTTCCACTGTTAACATTTTTTTTCCCTGAATCAGTTCAGTCGCTCAGTCATGTCTGACTCTTTGTTATCCCTTGGACTGCAGCAGGCCAGGCCTCCCTGTCCATTACCAACTTCCAGAGCTTACTCAAACTCATGCCCATCGAGTCAGTGATGCCATCCAACCATCCTATTTTCTGTTGTCCCCTTCTCCTCCTGCCTTCAATCTTTCCTAGCATCAAGGTCTTTTCCAGTTAGTCAGTTCTTTGCATCAGGTGGCCAAAATGTTGGAGTTTCAGATTTAGCATTTCAGTCCTTCCAATGAATATTCAGGAATGATTTCCTTTAGGATTGTCTGGTTTGATCTCCTTGCAGTCCAAGCAACTCTTAAGAGTTTTCTCCAACAACACAGTTCATGTTTCCTTGTTGCCTAGTAATATTTCATTGAAAATTGGCCTTTGTGATTAATATATTGCTGAAGGTCTGGTTTACATATGTTCTTACAACTTCCAGAGGCAAATATACCTTTTTAGACTGCATCCTTTTTTCTCTATATATGTGTATAGTTTGGCTATCGGTAAAGGATTTGGGAAAAGTATGTTTTCAGTAAATTCCTCACTATTTTCTTAGTAACTCCCTTACTTCTGGAGAGTGCACCAAGAATTCTCAGGTGCTTTCACATTATCAGAATCTGTCTTCTGGTACACTAGCTGAGCCAGGTCTCTGCTTTGGGTCACCTGAGGTTAACACTGATTGGGAAATTTGTTGTTGCTGTTGTTGATCAGTTGCCAAGTTGTGTCTGACTCTGCAACCCCATGGACTGCAGTACTCCAGGACTCCCTCTCCTTCACCATCTCCAAGAGTTTGCCCAAGTTCATGTCCATTGAATTGTTAATGCTGTTCAACCATCTCTTCCTCTGTCACCCTCTTCTCCTTCTGTCTTTAATCTCCCCCAGTATCAGGGTCTTTCAGCTGTTTACATCAGGTAGCCAAAATATTGGAGCTTCAGATTCAGCATCAGTCCTTTCAATGAGTATTCAGGGTTTATTCCCTTTAGAATTGATTAGTTTGATCTCCTTGTTGCCCAAGGGACTGTCAACAGTCTTCACCAGCATCACAATTTGAAAGCATCAATTCTTTGGTGCTCTGCCTTCTTTATGGTCCAACTCACATCTGTACATGACCACCAAGAAGATTATAGCCTTGACTATATGGATCTTTATCAGAAAACTGATATCTTTGCTTTTTAATACACTGTCCAGTTTTCTCATAACTTTCCTTCCAAGAAGCAACTGTCTTCTAATTTTATGGCTGGAATCACCAGGGGAATCTACTCAGCTACAAATCAAAAGAGAGTCTCACAAATATTACCTGGTACTACTGTGCCTGTCAGTGGCAATTTCTTGTTTGGTCCTTTCCTGTTTTTTGGCCTGAGCTTCTGGCAAGCGCTCTATGAATGCATCCTTTAATGGACACATCTGTATCTAGGCAAAGTTTAGATTCTAATTGTGGATATCATGGCTTTTGAAGGTGTCTCATTTTTAAGATGCTTATATCATTTTACATTGTTGAGCTATGTTCTCTGGAAACTTTAGCCAGTCAGGTCATAGTTTTTTGTTTGTTTATTTTTTTGTTTTTTAATTTCTAACTCATCACTGTGGACTGGAAGTTCCTTAAATCAAGGAAACCACAGACAGACTATTTCTGCTGTGGTTTTTCAAGAGAAACTCTTATGTTTTGTCTGCTTTGGGATATTTATTTATTAACACTTTCAAATTTTTATATTTTCAGATTTAATAAATATTAGCTGCAGTTGGTAAATGTAACAACTTAATTCTGTTGTATTTCACTCTGACATTGACTCTACCTAATATTTGAAATTAGGAAACTTTTATTAAATTAGCTCAACATTTCTCTAGTATGAACTCTTCTTATTTTAATAAGTCAAACAAAAACTAAAGCAATATTCGGCTTATGTCTTATGTAAAAATATAGTGATTCTTTATAAATCGGCCTTTTCTAATTCTCTGTTTTTCCCCCTCAGTACCTTATTTTAATTTAAAGTAATAGTAGATTAGTAATATTATATTGACGACTCAGTTAGTTCAGTCACTCAGTCGTGTCCTACTTTTTGTGACTGCATGGACTACAGCATGCCAGGCTTCCCTGTCCATCACCAACTCCCAGAGCTTGCTCAAACTCATGTCCATCAGGTCGGTGATCCCATCCAACCATCTCATCCTCTGTCGTCCCCTTCTCCTCCCACCTTAAGTCTTTCTCAGCATCAGGGTCTTTTCTAAGGAGTCAGTTCTTCACATCAGTTGGCCAAAATATTGAAGCTTCGGCTTCAGCACCAGTCCTTTGTATTTTTTAGTTCTCTGTGAAAATTTTCTTCTAATTTATTCTTTCCTCAAACATAGTTAGCATTCTTCTTCCTCCTGCTTTGAATTGGTGATCTGGTAATTTTTATTTTTCTGTTTCATTAGGGTGTTTTTTTTTTTTTTTCCAGGTTTTCTCTTCTTCTTTTGTCTGGAATACATTTCTTTAACTTCTCATTTTAACTGTTTGTCTCTATAAAATTAGGTTAAACAGTTACCTATCCCAGTCTTGAGGGGTGTCCTTGTGTGGGGATGTCCTTCTGCAGTTTGTCTGTGCCCAGTGGTGGGGGGTCTGGACCTGAAGTTTCAACTTCTTGCTCCAAACCTCACTTGACTTATTTTGATTTAATGCTTTGATTCCTGAATTTTATTTATGCCATTTATTTTTAACACAAGCTTTTAAAAATTTATTAATGCATGTTGTTCATGCATTAATAAATTTTTAAAAGCTTGTGTTAATGGGGAGGGAGGAGGGAGGAGGGTTCAGGATGGGGAACACATGTATACCTGTGGCGGATTCATTTTGATATTTGGCAAAACTAATACAATTATGTAAAGTTTAAAAATAAAATAAAATTAAAAAAAAATTTATTAATGCATGTTGTTCAAGAATTAATTTTTCTCCCTCATTATCCTTACACTATACACCAGGGATTGAGATAACTGAGGGTCTCTGTCCTGGGCCATTAGCTAGATAAGTCAGTCATCAATAGGAAGTAGACAGTATTCCATCCATATTACCCATGAATATGGGAAATGAGTCATTTTGCCTGATCCATCATACAGATTTATACATTGATTTCTAGTATATCTATATCTTCCACATGTTCTGATTTCTTGACTCAGAAAAATTTTAGGCTTAGAAAATAAACAACAACAAAAAAAGACTTTTCAAGCACCTTCTTGTGACTTCATTGTTTTTTCTTCCTCATATTGCTATTTTCTAGAAAATCATGATTGAAATTTTCTTTCCAAGCCATGTCACCCATGTAGACTTCAGATTCAGTGGTCAGCTGAATGTCAAAGATTGCTTGGAATATTTTTAAAACAAAGCAAAACAAAACCAATTATTGATTCATACAGGAACATCTTTATTTAGTGTGTAATGTGAAGTGCAGAACCTAAATAAAACTTGAGTTCCAGGAACATAAAATTGCTTGTTCTACATCACAAAATATTTTAATTTATTTAGTGGAAGATTCAGAGATAGACTTTGATATCTGTAAGCACTATATCAAGTTGTTGGATTGTATTTTTTCATTGCTACATTTTTTCTCATTATGGACCACTCAACAATTTTTACCTTGCTTTTTAAATAACAATAGCAACAAAATATATGGACATTTCTGACCAGTAAAATATTTTAGGTACTAGAATTGGCTTTTGAGATGTGTAGTTGAAATAGTTCAGCTTTATCTAAAATCTTATGGGCAGAGGAGACTGCCTGGCTATAGTCCATGGGGTCACAAAAGAGTCAGACCTGACTTAGTGACTATGCAACAACAGCAGTTTCTTAAAATAATAATAATAATAATATTTTACATAACCAGATGAAAGAAGTCAGATATAATGCCTAGTCTACAGTTAACGGCACCAGACAGCCTGAAATTAAAGAAATAGTGAATGGATGTTACCAAGTTATACAACTAAGAATAATAAAAATAAAAAGTTGTACTAATGAAATAGAGTAGTTTATTCTCTGATAAGACACAAGATAAACTTTGATTCAAAAGCTAGAGAATAGTGTATGCAGTTTGCTTAACACTTGTGCCCTTTCTATAACACTATGCTATGCTGAGTCACTTCAGTTGTGTCTGACTCTGTGCGACCCCATAGACGGCAGCCCACCAGGCTCCCCCTTCCCTGGGATTCTCCAGGCAAGAACACTGGAGTGGGCTGCCATTTCCTTCTCCAATGCATGAAAGTGAAAAGTGAAAGTGAAGTCACTCAGTCGTGTCCGACTCTTAGCGACCCCATGGATTGCAGCCTAACAGGCTCCTCCGTCCATGGGATTTTCCAGGCAAAAGTACTAGAGTGGAGTGCCATTGCCTTCTCCATTCTATAACACTAACTGATCATAAAATAATGATATTCAAATATTAATACTTCAGTTTATATTTTAACTCATTTTATATGAATTGTCATATTTAATGACTTTTTTTCATGAAGAGTTTACTCTAAATTAAGGGTCTAAATTTATTCTAAATACTTAGTTTGAAAATTAAGACTTTATATGGTCTTAAATTACCTTATAAAACCTATATTGGCAACTTACAAGTGATACCTTATTTAATAGAAATGAACCAGTGACATACTATTTTCTATACTATTCATTTTCTAGGGTGATTTACTTCTAATATATAACCACAGATATTATTTCTCATAGAATTACAGAGGGACTCTCAAGATACATTAACTTAAAGTGAACTAATCAAGCTTTACCATCTCTAATTTATATGAAGCAGTTCATCTTCTTGAATATTTTACAGTTGCTGCTGTTCAGTATTCATTATTTAATAGTGTCTATGAGATGCAGAAATGGATAAAGCATGAATTGAAGATGGAAATCATGTATTATACTAATTGTAATCTAATTTTTTAAACTGTAACAAAACCAGATATCTTCACTTAGGAATGTCTGATTTAAACTTTTTGTTGAACATGCTATATACTTTAAATAATGAACATAACTGATTTGGGTAATATAATTTAAAGGCCTTGGGGTCATTACTAAAAGAAGCCATATCATTTAGAATAATTTTCAGCATGAAAAAACATTTCTGGAACCAAAAATTTTGAAAGAAATATATCAGATTTAAATTATCCTGAAATAGTAAAGCTGTAATTTTGTGTGTTCACATCTTTTATTCTTCTCCAGCTCTGACAGAGTAATCTCCTGATTATATTTTAATAGATAGATTTCTAAGCCAGTACTGAGCAGAAAGTCAAAATCCATTTTGTGATTCAGGTGCATTATAGTTTAAACCCCTGGAGCCTTTAATTATCATTCTATTTTTTCTAAAAATCTGCATTTTTCCTTTGTGTTTGCATTTCATTATGATATTGAAAGGGCGACTCTGGGTAAGCTAATGTTTTTATAAATACTAACTTAACTAGGAAGAATTTTCACATTTAAATACAATTGATTAGGTTTTCTTGGAAAACAACAAAAATCTGTTTTACTGGGTATAGTTTAAATATCATTCCAGGGTGATAATTTTCAACATGTTCTAAAATTTTGATTCTGAAAAACTGTTAGTTGCTCAGTCATGTCCAACTCTTTGTGACCCCATGGAAAGTAGCTGCCCAGGCTCCTCTGTCCATAGAATTCTCCAGGCAAGAGTATTGGAGTGGCTTGCCATTTCTTTCTCCAGAGGATCTTCCCATCCCAGGGATCATACCTGGGTCTTCCACATGGCAAGCAGATTCTTTACTGTCTGAGCCACCAAGGACTCACTAATTAACAATAATTTAACTAATTTAAGCATTCTGATATTTAATTCTCATATGCGTTTTCATGTCATTTACTCCTACAATGTTTTGTAATTTCATATACATTTTTTAACCTATATTTCTAGTCAAACAAATTATATAATGCAACATAGAACTTGAAGTATGGTGAGAGAGGAATGTTATTTCATGTAATGAGGGACTTTTTGTACTTCTGTTAACTTTCCCATTTTTGTCAATGGCTCCTGTAACTTGAGGATTATTTTTTAAGTCTTTCTACTTATTTATTTCTGAATCAAACTGGCTACCAAATCTTGCTTATCTCAGGCATTTAATAACTAAGAAATCCAGAATCTCCTTTACATTTCAACTGTCATTGCAGTGATACTAATACTCAACACTTCTAACCTGGATGAAGACAGTCTTCCAGTCTTGTTGCTGTCCATTAAAATTTTCACATTGCTGCCAAGAGTAATCCCTAAATGCACCTAAGGTCATCTCAGCTCACTGATATCATATGGAGTTAGTTCCCTCTTATATTCAGGTCAAAAGTCCAAAATCCTTTGCCTATGATACAAAGACCATTCTATTTTATCCTGTACCTGTTTAGATAGCCTTGTCTTCTGTCAAGTTCTCAGATTTACTCAATATGGTAGTGTATCAATAATTTATCTTGTTTCTTATTTGCTGTAAAGAACTGAGAATCCTCTGTTTATATAGTATATGCACAAAAATATTAAAAAAATATTGTCCTTATCAACATGCTTAACCAAAATTATCCTTTGAAATAAGTGTGTTCAGTGTTTTTACACTGACTATAATCTTCTGTCCTATGTTTTCCTTTACTATAGTAAAGAATTGGGTATTCATATTAGGCCTCCTTGATGACTTAGACAGTAAAGAATCTGCCTGAAATGCAGGAGGCCTGGGTTTATTCTCTGGGTCAGGAAGATCACCTGGAGAAGGAAATGGCTACTCAATCCAGTATTCTTGCCTGGAGAATTCCATGGACAGAAGACCATAGTGGGTTATAGTCCATGGAGTCTCAAATAGTCAGACAAAACTGAATGACTGGCACACACACAGAATGTGAACTTATGTCTTATGTTTCCTTTACTTTACTGTAGTAAAAAATTGAATATTCATAATTCTTTCACTGAAACATTGATGTAACATGAGCCATGAATCCAAATGGATTGGAAGCATGCATGAGTAGAAATTCAGTAACACAAGACAGAGAACAGGATTCAAAACAAGGGAAGTAGCCTGGTAGAAGTAAACACAGCATTAAGTCAATCCAAGAACAGAGAGAAAGGAAACAAATTCAAAGAAATAACTTACTGTATCTATGAGATATAGCAAATATATCAGCACATGTATTACTGTGCTTCTCCAAGGGATTATAGATATCCAAGGAATCCATATCCCTTCCCACTTGAACATCCCTCTCACCTTCCTCCCCATTCCACCCCACTAGTTTGTTATTGAGCCCCAGTTTGACTTCCCTGAGTGATACAGCAAATTTCCATTGGCTATCTATTTTACATATTGTAATGTATGTTTACATGTTACTGTCTCCATCCCTCCCACCCTCTCCTTTCCCTCATAACTGTATCCATAAGTTTGTTTCCAATGTCTGTGTCTCCACTGATGCTCTGCAAATACCATCAGTACCATCTTCCTAGGTTCAATATATATGTGTTGAAAGTGAAAGTGAAGTCATTCAGTCGTGTCCGACTCTTTGTGACCCCATAGATTGTAGCCCACCAAGCTCCTCTGTCCATGGGATTCTCCAGGCAAGAATACTGGAGTGGGTTGTCATTTCCTTCTCCAGGGGATCTTCCCAACCCAGGGATCGAATCTGGGTCTCCCATATTGCAGGCAGACGCTTTATCCTCTGAGCCTATACAATAATTGTGTTCCTTTTTCTGACTTACTTCACTCAGTATAATAGGCTCTAGGTTCATCCACCTCATTAGGACTGACTTAAATGCATTCCTTTTCATGGCTGAGTAATATTCCATTGTGTATATGTACCACAATTTCTGTTGATGCTTTGGAAAATAGTCAGTGTTATTTCTGTTGTGTATTTAACACCAGGTAATTATGTTTAATAAGGCAATAATTATTCAAATAATAATGTTCCTGTGTTCAGGACATTGAGAAACCTAAAATAATGAAACATAATTAATTGAAGAGATACACATTATGATGTTCATGCATGATGAAACAATTTTCACTTAGGAAAGTAATTCAGACTCATTTACAATGTACATTCCCTCCTGGTATATGTATGTGTGTGTGTGTATATATATATATATATATATATATATATACACATACACAGGGAATTTGACATACACATACCTTATTATTAACTTGTTAAATAAAAACACAGTTCTACTACTACAAATTTATCCCTTAGGGGTTCACATAATATTTTTTACTGTAAATCAATTTTTAATTATAAGTAATCACTAAATAATTTAAGTACTCTTTAGATTTAACATATCAGATAATATTCAATGCATTTATCATTCTTGTTAGACTATTGATGAGATAAGCTATTATAATGTTAATGACAGCAATAATTTTCACAGGAGACATAATCTGTTTTTACACAGCATAGTCTATTTTATTTGTGTAATTATGGATTTATATTTTACAAAGGTTAAATGTATTGTCTGATATAACAATTGCCTTATATGTTCTGACTCTTCTGCGTCTTTGTGGTTAGAGTTGAAAATTATGCAATTTACTTCAAACACTGCAAATGTGATGGCACAGATGGATGTTTTACTTTCCTAAGTTGTAATAATTAATCAAGATTTTTCTAATTATATTGCTGAGTGGTTAACATAAATATTGTTGAATTCTTTTCTAAATCTTAATCACTATTCTTCTGGCCAATACACACATGGCATACAGAAAAATTTGCATCACAAATATAGTGAATAGCTAATAAACAGAATTTGTAAGTTAGTAATCATAATGCTGAGGAAATTTGGTCTTGATTTTCATTTTGTGTGTTTTGTCTTAATTCTGTTTCTTTCATAAGATAATACTGTCATATTAAAACACTAAAATGTCTCTGTCTTATTTTAGGAATTATGTGATATTAATAATTTATATTGCAGATCTGTTTTATATAGTTGTTTTTATTCTTGCTGTTGTGGAGAATAATGGTTAATATCAATAGATAGACATTAAAACAACTATAGCAACAGAACATGCTTTAATACTCAGCTCCTTTATAGATTATTCTATATTGTATTTTGGAACAAGCTATATAGTATCTTTCGCCCCCCACCCCCCCACCTCCACCTTTTATTTTCCATGTGCAGTATTACTCAACTTGTAGCATCGCTATCAGTTCAGTTCAGTCAATCAGTCGTGTCCAACTCTTTGCGACCCCATGAATCGCAGCTCACCAGGCCTCACTGTCCATCACCAACTCCTGGAGTTCATTCAAACTCATGTCCATCTAGTCAGTGATGCCATCCAGCCACATCATTCTCTGTCGTTGCTATATTGACATTTAAAAAAGGGTAAGAATTTAAATAAATGATCATATTGCCAGGAAAATGCTATATGCTTTGTTGTTGTTTAGCCACTTAGTCATGTCTGACTCACTGTGACCCCATGGATTGCAGCACACCCAGTTTCCCTGTCCTTCACTATCTCCTAGAGTTTGCTCAGACTCAGGTCCATTGAGTCAATGATGCCATCCAACCATCTCATCCTCCATTGCCTCCTTCTCCTTCTTCCCTCAATTTTACCCAACAACAGGGTATTTTCCAGTGGGTGGGCTCTTCACATCAGGTGGCCAAAATATCTGAGCTTCAGCTTCAGCACTAGTTTACCAATGAATATTCAGGGGTGATTTCCTTTAAGATTGGTTTGATTTCCTTGCTGTTTGTTTTCCAAATCAAAAACTTTTTTTTTTTCTCAATAAAATCTAAACATCTCTGTTAGTTTTCCTCACCTATATACCCTGCACATCTATGCCATAGCTATTATCTTTTGGGGTTTATCCTTTGGAGTTTTCTCTTAAAGGCAAATGGTATATATAGATGTTTGGATCTGCTTTCTCATATAACCACAAAAACACATGTACACATTTTTTTTTTAATGCATCATTGAAAACATTTGTTGTCAACGAATGAAGATATCACTCTATCATTTAGAAGTCACATAATATCTCTGGCATGGTTAAACATAAATTTCTAATCATTATTCTACTACTGGACACTTTTAGAATATTTTAAATTTGAGTTTTTTAAATATAATAATTTTGCCATTTTCTATTTTTGCCTAATTTTCTTAGATCTTCAAAAATACTTGTTTTATGTAGTATATGGCTATTATTCTTGCTATGACTTGAAAGTTTCCAGATATCTTTCTGGAACTACATTTGCTTTTCAATACACATAGTTTACTACATTACTTGATGATATATTTAGCTAAATCTATACTTATCATCCTTCATTTTTAGTTAAAATATATTTATTCCAAAATTATATATAAAATATACTTTGTTTCTTCCTTTTTATTAATGATTTATTGTTTTTCCTTTTCCATTAGGTGGGCCTTAGGAATATGCCTATGACTGTCATACACTGGTGCTATGGACTGAATATTTCTGTCTCTCCAAAATTTATTTGAGGGAACCCTATTCTCCAGTCTGATGGTATTAGGAAATGGGGCTTTGTGGAGATAATTAGGATGAGGGTATAGTCCTCATGATGACATTGGTGCCCTTACAAGAAGAGACAGAGAATGATGATCTCTGTTTCTGCCATGAAATATGACTCTTCTGGACCTTTTATCTATTTTAATTTTAAACTTACATTTAATGCTTAGTCGCTCAGTTGTATCCAACTCTTTGCAGCACCATGGACTGTAACCCGCTAGGCTTCTTTGCCCATGGAATTTTCTAAGCAAGAATACTGGGATGGGGTGCCATTTCCTACTCCAGGGGCTCTTCCCAACCCAGGGATCAAACCCGTGTCTCTTGAGTCTCCTACTTTCACAGGCGGATTCTTTACCACTAGTGCCACTTGGGAAGCTCTTGGTTGATCTTAATTTGTACTTTTCTCCTGGTGAGGGTTTCTTGCTGAAAATCACTTTAACCTAAGTACTTGGATTGGGATTGTCCAGAATCCATAGATAGCATAAATCCAAACCCCCAAATATGCATAGAAGTACAGCTATTGTTACAGATTCTCATGAGAGATATTTTTCAACCTTTAGGATAAGAACAAGAAAGATATCTTTCTTTGATTATTATCTTTAAGGAGGGGATTTTTTTTAATTAATTTATTTTTTAATTGAAGGATGATTGCTTTACAGAACTTTGTTGGTTTCTGCCTAACATCAACATGAATCAGCCATAGGTATATATATGCCCCCTCCCTTTTGAACCTCCCTCCCATCTCCCTCCCCATCCACCCCTCTAGGTTGTTACAGAGCCTGAGTTTGAGTTCCCTGAGTCATACAGCAAATTCCCTTTGGCTATCTATTTTTCATATGGTAATGTAAGTTTCCATGTTACTCTTTCCATACATTCATCCTCTCCCTCTGCCCCCTCCCCATGTCCATAAGTCTGTTCTCTATATCTGTATTAATTAGTGGATTTTTAAAAATCTATCCTTTTACCCTGTGTAAAAGAATTTAAGTTTCTCCACTGCTCCTTCATAATGTGCCTTGTTTTACTCCCATGACTACGGGAACACATGTTTTTTCCTTATTTTCTGGGCTTTCAAAACTCCAATGTTGTTAAATTCCTTTCATTTTCACCATTTTTTTTTAGCTCATCACGTGCCCTTCATTGTATTTGGTCTTATAAATTTATTTCTTTAAACTTAGCTTAACTATATATTTAATAGGTCATTTATTGCATTTTGTACAACATGCTAAAGATTTTAAGAAGAATGTTCTTTCAGAATGTATAAATTCCCATAATGCCAAAGAAGAAGTCCTTTTCTTTTTCTTAAAATTATCTCATTTGTTTTCCTTTTATTTATTTATTTATTTATTTATTTATTTTACTTTACAATATTGTATTGGTTTTGTCACACATCAACATGAAACCGCCAAGGGTGTTTCTCTTTTAAATTACTCCTTAATTGAGTTTTGAATTTTAAGTAATGATGTGTTTGAACTATTATAACATTTGTGTGAATCATACAAATGATTAAAATTTGATTTGCTGATCCAATATGTTTTTCCAATTCAAATAATTGTGCTGTATATGTGTTAATTATGGATTTTATGTTATATAGAATATTGATTACTAGACTTTTTAAGATGAGGCTGTTTCTCCATTTTATTTATTTATTTATTTATTTTTGGCTGCACTGCCTGAGTATGTGGGATCTTAGTTCACTGACCAGGAATCAAACCCATGCCCCCTGCCTGAAAGGGCAGATTCTTAACAACTGGAACACCAGTGGAAGTCCATATATTATATATGTGCTATACAGGGCTTCCCAAGTGGCTTTAGTAGTAAAGAATCTGCCTGCCAGTTCAGGAGATGCAAGAGATATGGGTTTGATTCCTGGGTTGGGAAGACTCCCTGGAGAAAGAAAGCAACATACTTCATTATTCTTGCCTAGGAAATCCCATGGACAGAGCAGCCTGATGGGCTGTACTCTGTGGGGTTTCAAACAGTAAGACACAACTGAGCACACACACACACACACACACACGAGCTATGTAACATCAATTATGTAATGCTAATATGCTATATATTTATATGTGTAAAGATATATGTGTTTATTTATATGTGTGTGTTTGTGTGTTTGCCTTAAAGCATCAGAGATTATAATGACTTACTGATAATCACAATCAGGGTTCTTCTAATGCTACATAAGAGTACTGAAATGTATTAATTTGCTATTCCAACCATGCTAAGACTGGTACTATATCATTGTAAAAAACCAAATGAATTTGAAATAAAATTCTCAATTTGACCCTATTTTATCATTTAGGTTGTAATTCAAAACCTATTAATTCCAAGTATTAATAATAATTCACACTGCTTAAATATTTTTGTACAGGGAATTGATGACTTTATGAATAACTGTAATATTTTATACATGGAATGTTACATTTATATATTTTTGTTCAAAAATTGTATTACTTAGTGGAATTTTAGGGATTGTACAATATTATAATTAACAAAATAGTTTTTATATTATTGTGGTAATCATTGCAAAGATAAGCAATTGAAGAAGTGTTATCCAGAGGAAGGAATTTTGACTCAGGAATTAATGTCAAGCATGATTAGTAAGTCTGAGAAATAGAACTCAATCTGGGTCTCTTACTCTATCCCAATATTATTTTAGTTCTGATTTTTATTTTTAATGAGACTGAAGTATATAAAGGACTCTATTTTTAGTAGATGCTTTCTGATATTTTTGCATCATATGTTCTGATCAAACAGACATTAGTCAAGGCACTGTACTTCTTTATCTTTAACAGTATAACCTAATTCACGAAAGTGTGACTCCTTTCTGAGAGGGAATATTTCTTCAAAAGAATACTGCTCTCAATTTCAATGTGCTTTGCTTGTGAAGGTTTTAGCTGCAGTTTATCTATTCTATAGACATGTAGTTGTTACAAAAATAAATTATTTGTAACATAAATAAGATTTCTGAGGGCTTGATATTTATTTTGTCCTCTTTAAGTATATCGTGTTTCCATAACACAGTAGAAAAGATTTATTGGAAACCAGCTTCTGTTTAGTTTTAAGGTTTTCCTATTTGTTTGCTTTTCTTATAAAGGAATTATAGGCATCCAGTAACAATGTAACTACTTCTAACAATGACACACCAGCAAAATCTACTAGGAGAAAATTTTCAAAAAGAATATCTCCCCTATTTTAAAGAGATACCAGTGGAATTGAGCCAGATTCTTGAGTCTAACCCCTCAAAGATCATGGACATCAGCTTTCATTCTTGATACTGCATATTCACTTGCTTGAGACATCCAACTATTTAAAATGGCAATCTAGGAAAAATCTGTGCAATATTTGTTAATAGCACAGCAGGTGGTGCTAGTGGTAAAGAACCAGCCTGCCAGTTCAGGAGACTTAAGAGAGGGGGGTTGATCCCTGGGCCAGGAAGATTCCATGAAGGGCATGGCAACCCACTCCAGTATTATTAGCTGTTACTGTAATTTCATTTGTTTGTCTAAAAATGTTTTTATTTGCTCTTATTTTTGAAAGACTTTTTTCACAGCTAAATAGAGGGTTATTTTCATTCAGTACATAGAAATAACAGATCCATTGACTTTCACTGATTACATTGAGAACTCAGTCACTGGAAGACTTATCCCTCACTGAAGCTAATACACCTTTCTCTCTATCCCACCTTTGATTTTTTTTTTTTTTAAGTAATTTCTCTGTCTGATTTACTGCAGTTTTATTATTAAGTTTCTAGGTTCACTTATTTTTCTTCATGCCGTGGTGCTTTTGTGAGCTTCTTGAATTGGTTGGTTACCCCATTGCTTAGTTGGAGAAAATAAAATCTTCTCAAAAATGAATGTGGGAATAAAAAAAGTGAATGAATGAAAATTTCTATGAAATAGAGAATGTTATACTTTATTTTTAAATGTCTAATATCAACTATTGACTATACATGACTTTGAAACTTACTATTATGGAAAATGAGAATTAATAACTTGAAATATGAGCTAACTTTTTATATAAATAATTAAGAACTTCAAATATAGGATCTAAATTTGTATATAATCTGAATCATTGATTTAAATTATATGATATAAATTATTCTATAATGGGTATGAGCTTCTATTTTAGTCTTATTTATGTAAAATTGGTAATGGATAAGGGATACAGGGGAAAAAAATCTGTATGTCACATAGACATATCCAGAAAAACAATGTTAAGACCAATGTCAGGGAGTACATTGTTTTAGGTTTTCCTCTAGGAACTTCTTGGTTTCAGTTGTTACATTTAAGTCTTTAATATATTCTGAGTTTATTTTTGTATGTGGTATAAGAAAGTGGTCCAGTTTATATATGTCACATGTTGAAGTTCTGTTTTCCCAACATCACTTATCAAAGAGACCTTCTTTTTTCCATTTTATATTTTTGGCTCCATTGTCATAGATATATTAACTGTAGAAATGTAAGTTCTGGGCACTTTACTTTTTCACTGATCTACATGTCTACTCTTGTGCCATTACCATACTATTTGAACTTTTAGAGCTTGACAGAATAGTTAGAAATAAAGGTGCATGATACTTCCAGCTTTGCTCTTTATTCTCAGAATTTCTTTGGCTATATTGGGGTCTTTAGCAGTTCTATGCAAATTTTAGGATTATTTTTTCTAGACCATAAAAAATGACATGATTTGGTATTATGATAGGGATTGTTTTGTATCTGTAGATTTCTTTGCATAATATGAACATTTTAACAATATCGACTCTTCCAGTCCTTGAGAACAGTATATCTTTCCATTTACTTGCATTGTTTTCATTTTGTTTCATCAATGTCTTATAGTCTTCAGAGAAAAGATCTTTCACTTCCTTGGAAGAAAAATTATAACAGACCTAGACACCATATTAAAAAGTGGAGACATCACTTTGCTGACAAAGCTCTGTATAGCCAAAGCAAAGGTTTTTCCAGTAGTCAAACACAAACATGAGAGTTGGACCATAAAGAAGGCTGAGTGCTGAAGAATTGATACTTTCAAACTGTGGTGCTGGAGAAGATTCTAGAGAGTCCCTTGAACTCCAATATCAAACCAGTCAATCCTAAAAGAAATCAACCCTGAAATTCATTGGAAGGTCTTGATGCTGAAGCTGAAACTCCAGTACTTTGGGCACCTGATATGAAAAGCCTATTCATTGGAAAAGAGACTGATCCTGGCAGAGTTTGAGGACAAAAGGAAAAGGGGGAGACAGAGGATAAGATGGGATGGCATTGCTGACTCAATGGACATGAGTTTGAGTAAACTCCAGGAGATAGTGAAGGACAGGGAAGCCTGATGTCTTCAGTAAGTGTTTCAAAGAAAGAGTCTTATTTAATATCTCCTATCTGGCTGATAAGATGCCAGAGCTTCAGGCAGCAGCTTTTAAAATATATTGCCATCAGAATCCTATGGTTCTAGAGTCATAATTCCTGCTGGACTCCAGAACAGGAGATCTGGAATTCTCCCCAGGTGACACTAACAAAAAGCAATTTCCTTATAGTTGTATAACTACTTTCTGGGAAGTCTTGTCCAACATTAGAGAGGCCAAGGGAGAGAGCAGGGGTGGTGACTCTCTGCTTACTTTGCCTGGGAGTGTCTTAACTGCTCAATGTCTGTAAAACTTGAATCTTGTCTTTCAGGTGAGCTTTCAGTTCAGTTTAGTCCATAAGTCCTGTCCGACTCTTTGCAACCCCATGAATTGCAGCACTCCAGGCCTCCCTGTCTATCACCAACTCTGGGAGTTCACTCAAACTCATGTCCATCGAGTTAGTGATGCCATCCAGTGATCTCATCCTCTGCTGTCCCCTTCTCCTCCTGCCCCCAACCCATCCCAGCATCAGAGTCTTTTACAATGTGTCAACTCTTTACAAGAGGTGGCCAATGTGTTGGAGTTTCAGCTTTAGCATCATTCCTTCCAAAGAACACCCAGGACTGATCTCTTTAGGATGGACTGGTTGGATCTTCTTGCAGTCCAAGGGACTCTCAAGAGTCTTCTCCAACACCACAGTTCAAAAGCATCAATTCTTCAGTGCTCAGATTTCTTCACAGTCCAACTCTCATATCCATACATGACTACTGGAAAAACCAAAGCCTTGACTAGATGGACCTTTGTTGGCAAATAATATCTCTGCTTTTTAATATGTTATCTAGGTTGGTCATAATGTTCCTTCCAAGGAGTAAGGGTCTTTTAATTTCATGGCTGCAATCACCATCTGCAGTGATTTTGGAGCCACAAAGAATAAAGTCTGACACTGTTTTCCCATCTCTTTCCCATGTAGTGATGGGACCAGATGTCATGATCTTAGTTTTCTGAATGTTGAGCTTTGAGCCAAAGTTTTCACTCTCCTCTTTCACTTTCATCAGGAAGCTTTGTAGTTCCTCTTAACTTTCTGCCATAAGGGTGGTGTCATCTGCATATCTGAGGTTATTGATATTTCTCCTGGCAATCTTAATTCCACCTTGTGCTTCTTCCAGCCCAGCGTTTCTCATGCATGATGTACTCTGCATATAAGTTAAATAAACAGGGTGACAGTGTACAGCGTTGACGTACTCCTTTTCTTATTTGGAACCTATCTGTTGTTCCATGTTCAGTTCTAACTGTTGCTTCCTGACCTGCATACAGATTTCTCAAGAGGCAGGTCAGGTGGTCTGGTATTCTCATCTCTTTCAGAATTTTCCACAGTTTATTGTGATCCACACAGTCAAAGGCTTTGGTATAGTCAATAAAGCAGAAATAGATGTTTTTCTGGAACTCTCTTGCTTTTTCGGTGATCCAGCAGATGTTGACAATTTGGTCTCTGGTTCCTCTACCTTTTCAAAATCCAGCTTGAACATCTGAAAGTTCACGGTTTATGTATTGCTGAAGACTGGCTTGAAGAATTTTGAGCATTAATTTACTAGCGTCTGAGATGAGTGCAATTGTACGGAAGTTTGAGCATTCATTGGCATTGCCTTTCTTTGGGATTGGAATGAAAACTGACCTTTTCCAGTCCTGTGGCCACTGCTGAGTCTTCCAAATTTGCTGGCATATTGAGTACAGCACTTTCACAGCATCATCATTCAGGATTTGAAATAGCTCAACTATAATCTCATCACCTCCACTAGCTTTGTTTGTAGTGATGCTTTCTAAGGCCCATTTGACTTCACATTCCAGGAGGTCTGGCTCGAGGTGACTGATCACACCATCGTGATTATCTTGGTCATGACGATCTTTTTTGTATAGTTCTTCTGTGCATTCTTGCCACCTCTTCTTAATATCTTCTGCTTCTGTTAGGTCCATACCATTTCTGTCCTTTATCAAGCCCATCTTTGCATGAAGTGTGCCTTCAGTATCCCTAATTTTCTTGAAGAGATCTCTAGTCCTTCCCATTCTGTTGTTTTACCCTATTTCTTTGCATTGATTGCTGAGGAAGGCTTTCTTATCTCTCCTTGCTATTCTTTGGAACTCTGCATTCAGATGCTTATATCTTTCCTTTTCTCCTTTGCTTTTTGCTTCTCTTATTTTCACAGCTATTTGTAAGGCCTCCCCAGACAGCCATTTTCCTTTTCTGCATTTCTTTTCCATGGAAATGGTCTTGATCCCTGTCTCCTGTACAATGTCATGAACCTCAGTCCATAGTTCATCAGGCACTCTATCAGATCTAGTCCCTTAAATCTATTTCTCACTTTCACTGTATAACCATGAGGGATTTGATTTAGGTCATACCTGAATGGTCTAGTGTTTTTCCCTACTTTCTTCAATTTAAGTCTGAATTTGGCAATAAGGAATTCATGACCTGAGCCACAGTCAGCTTCCGGTCTTGTTTTTGCTGATTGTATAGAGCTGCTCCATTTTGGCTGCAAAGAATGTAATCAGTCTGATTTCAGTGTTGACCATCTGGTGATGTCCATGTGTAGAGTCTTCTCTTGTGTTGTTGGAAGAGGGTGTTTGCTAGGCCAGTGCAATCTCTTGGCAAAACTCTATTAGCCTTTGCTCTGCTTCATTCTGTATTCCAAGGCCAAATTTGCCTGTTACTCCAGGTCTTTCCTGACTTCTTACTTTTGCATTCCAATCTCCTATAATGAAAAGGACATCTTTTTTGAGTGTTAGTTCTAAAAGGTCTTGTAGGTCTTCATAAAACCATTCAACTTCAGCTTCTTCAGCATTACTGGTTGGGGCATAGACTTGGATTACTGTGATATTGAATGGTTTGCCTTGGAAATGAACAGAGATCATTCTGTCATTTTTGAGATAGCATCCAAGTACTGCAGTTCAGAGTCTTTTGTTGACCCTGATGGCTACTCCATTACTTCTATGGGATTCCTGACCACAGTAGTCGATATAATGATCATCTGAGTTAAATTCACCCATTCCAGTCCAGTTTAGCTTGCTGATTCCTAGAATGTCGACATTCACCCTTGCCATCTCCTGTTTGACCACTTCCAATTTGCCTTGATTCATGGACTTGACATTCCACGTTCTTATGCAATATTTCTCTTTACAGCATCAGACCTTGCTTCTATCACCAGTCAAATCCACAACTGGGTATTGTTTTTGCTTTGACTCCTTCCCTCATTCTTTCTGGTTTTTCCACTGATCTCCAGTAACAATTTGGGCACCTACTGACCTGGGGAGTTCCTCTTTCAGTATCCTATCCTTTTGCGTTTTCATACTGTTCATGGGGTCTCAAGGCAAGAATACTGAAGTGGTTTGCCATTCCCTTCTCCAGTGGACCACATTCTGTCAGACCTCTCCACCATGATGCGCCCGTCTTGGGTGGTCCCACAGGGCATGGCTCAGTTTCATTGAGTTAGACAAGGCTTTCGCCTGTGTGATCAGATTGACTAGTGTTCTGTGATTATGGTTTCAGTGTGTCTGCCCTCTAATGCCCTTTCGCAACACTTACCATCTTACTCAGGTTTCTCTTACCTTAGTTGTGGGGTATCTCTTCACAGTTGCTCCAGCAAAGTGTACCCGCTGCTCCTTACCTTGGAGGAGGGGTATCTCCTCACCACTGCCCCTCCGGACCTTAAACGTGGAGTAGCTCCTCTCGGTCCTCCTGTGCCCTGCACAGCCACCGCTCCTTGGACATGGGTTAGCTCCTCCAGGCCGCTACCCCTGACTTCAGTTGTGTGGTAGTTCCTCTTGGCCGCTCCTGCGGCCGCTCACTAAAGGTGAGCTTTAAGCTAAGTAAATAGGTTTTATCACAGAAAGACTAGGATTGTGTTTCAGTCTGCTGTCTGTGGTGCCCTGGAGGTGATGGGCTGCAAGAACTGTCTTTTTAATTGTTACAGTACCATGGAGCTCTGGAATGAGAATCCACTTGGCCATCAGGGCCAGGGAAATAACTGATGTTTCCGATGTGGATTGCACATGCCCCTGGCTTGACCTGTGTAGCTGGAGAGTGCATGGGGCACAAGTTTGTCCCCCGATTCAGGAATGTAGCAGGGCATATAATTGTACTGTGCATTCCCAGCAGGTTCAGCAGTGCCGCATGAGCGTGCCTTGTCTCCTACAGGCCTGGCTTTAGGACTGCTTATGCTCTGCAGCCCCAGCTAGGAGGAGGGAGTTGTAGTTAACCACACCCTCAGATTTTAGCTAGGGAGCTGGATAAATTTGAGGCCATTCACAGCTGCCTGTCCCAACCTGAAGTTGATGGAGTGCTGCATCCACTGGAGCTCTTCAGTTTCAATAATGTTGGAGTGTGCTGCTTTCAATCACCCACTGTGCCAGTAGGTTAGGTGCGGAACAGAACAGTGGTGTCTGCCAATGCCTCTGTATCAGGAAGCATTTCCACCGTTCCCTGCCCAACCAGCCCCCCTCAGCTGATGCTTTTAGATTTGCCGATGATAATCCTTCACATGAAGCTTCTGCACATTTAAAACTTCTATTTCATGGGTCTCAGGGTGAACAATACTACATGTAAGACATTTAGAAGGGGCTTAAAGTTTATATGGGGCTTCCCTGGTGTCTCAGATGGTAAAGAATCTGCCTGCAATGCAGGATACCTGGGTTTAATCTCTGGGTTGGGAAGATCCCCTGGAGAAGGAAATGGAAACTCACTCCAGTGTGCTTGTCTGGAAAATCCCATTGAGATTGGTTATCAGTGGTAAACAAACAAACAAACAAAAAAAGCTATGCATTTTCCATTTGCAAGCATTTTTCGAACTCACAAGGAATATAAATCAATAAGAGGAATTACAAGTCCATGTATTGACATAAGAGTGTTGACAAGGAAATTGTCATAAGAGTGCTGACAAAGAAATGTAAGACTTCATTAGAGTTGATTATTTTGATATGGGAAACTCACACAAGAATGCATATACAATGCTGAAATATAGGATGTTATTGTCAAAGAAAGATAGAACTGATTAATGTTCTAGAATAAAGAACAGAAAGAAGACATGGGTGAATAATGCCTATATGTACACATGATGTGCAAGAAATAGTGTGTCATTTAAAAGTGTAGCTGGGGCAAAATGTAGAAGGAGACCAAATGGTGGGGATAAAGGCATTTGGATTTGATTCAGTAGAATGCAGAAAAACTACTGAAGGTTTGTCATCAAGTGAGTAAACCAATCATACTTTCAGTCTAAAAGGTTTATCCTGTAGATAGATGGAAAGAGAAAGAGCCTGGAGGCAAAGGAATTAGTTAAGAGGTGTATTTAATAGCTTAAGGAAGAGGTAACATGTATTTCAACCACATTTATACTAGAGAACATCTTGCATGTAGATGATTAGGTTAAACCAAGAGCAGACTCGAGGTAAACATTAGCCTTACGTGCTCTTTTTACATATAACCATTTATTTACTGACAAATGTGGTGAAGGCTAATAAACTAAAATTTTTAAAAAGTTGCTGTGAGTTATTTCCTATTTAAAGAAGGGGTCAAATGCAAAGTCAAATAAACAGAACACAGCCTGCGGATGTTTTGTTTGGCTGTGTACTGCCAAAATAAATAAATAAATGAATAAATTTGAATGTTTTTAGAATAAAAATGGTCTCTGTAGTTCATTAGTTCATCAGTTCATCAGTTTCCTATTGTTCTGTTGTGTCCAACTTAAGATATTTACTCAGTGACTTTTATTCTGATTACTCTAATTAAAAGTGCAATCATTCCCAACTCTGTTCTTTCAACACTACATACCTTGTTATACATTGTATATGTTTTATTATTTTTAACTTTTTAGTTTTGAATAATTTCTGTCTCAAAAGAAATTACAAAAATAGCATAAAGAGATCCAGATATAATTTAAGTGAAGTCGCTCAGTCATGTCCAACTCTTTGCAACCCCATGGACTGTACAGTCCATGGAATTCTCCAGTCCAGAATACTGGAGTTAGTAACCTTTCCCTTATCCAGGGGCTCTTCCAAACCCAGAGATCAAACCCAGGTCTCCCACATTACAGGCAGATTCTTTACCAGCTGAGCCACCAGGAAGCCCAAGTATACTGGAGACGGTAGCCTATCCCTTCTCCAGAGGATCTTCCTGACCCAGATATCAAACTGGGGTCTCCTAAATTGCAGGCGGATTCTTACTGAGCTATCAGGGAAACCCTCTTAACTTGCTTAATCTTAATTTAGTTTTTCTTAGCACTTATACGGAGAAAGAAATTGCAACCCACTCCAGCGTTCTTGCCTGGAGAATCCCAGGGATGACGGAGCCTGGTGGACTGCTGTCTATGGGGTCACACAGAGTTGGACACGACTTAGCAGCCACAGCAGCAGCAGCACTTATACAATGAGAAATTTGATGTAGTTATTTAATATATGATTGTATTCTCTTTCTCCAACACATCCCACTAGAAAAACTTCACAATAGGAAGAATTTTTATTTTGTTCACTGACACATAATGTTGAAAAATTTGTCAACCACAGAGGAACTTCAATAATTTGTCACTGAATGGCAGTAATATAGTAATGATACCTAATGCCAAAGAAGTATTTTTTTCATTTATAATTCAATACCATGTGTATATTGACCTACACCATAAGAACCAAGTTTTGAAGACAGTACTAGCAATATCCTCACAATTATTTTGGGATCTGGGTTCAGAGTCAACTGAATTTTGTATCTCTGATTAAAATGATCATTATATTTGCTGTTTTGAATTTGGTACAAAGTACTATAAAGGCTAATGGTACTTTGTAGGCAGTGTAAGACATTCAAGTTTTGGTTGGCCTAATATCCTCTGTAAACCTACAATCAAATATCAAGTGTAATAGGTGGATGGAAGATGTACAGTTTTTCTTTCATATTATTTTGACTACAGTTAATATATTCTGTACTAATTCATATCAACTATTAATGACATATACTGTATACTGATAGATATGACAGAAATGAGATAATTTCCGTGTTTATTAGATATGTAATACATATTTAACAAATAGAAAAAGAGCAACTATAACACAGAGCAAAATTGGGGAAAAGAAAAAGAGTAATATGTTATATAATTAAAAGAATTAAATACACACACATACACATTCTATATTTCCAGTTGCCATGTGGATGTTTGGTCTTCCCTTGTGGCTCATCTGTAAAGAATCTGCCTGTAATGTGGGAGACTTGGGTTTGATCCCTGGGTTGGGAAGATCCCCTGGAGAAGGGAAAGGTTACCCACTCCAGTATTTTGGCCTAGAGAATTCCACGGACTGTATAGTCCATGGGAATATGAAGAGTTGGATATGACTGAGCGACTTTCACTTGTTATATCTGGATCACTTAAGTTATATAGATGTTTTATTATCATTAAAATAAATTTAAAGAGTATGCAAAGATATACATGAATTACTTAGCTTCTTTTTTTTTTTTCCTTCTGTTTGAGGCAATCTTTTCTGTATATTTATTCAGGAAGAAACTATGTCAATTTATGTACCCTCTTTAGACTAGATTTTGGCAGCTTATTCATAAAAATATCAAAGATAAAAATACTAATTTCAATCCCATCATTTGCAAGAGGCTATATGAAATATTTTAAGATCATTCTAACCACTGGTACTATGAATGCTTCTGGAAAAAATTAAGCCCAAGCTAATATTTTCTTTTTTGACTTGTATGTACATCTAATTTATTATCCAAAGAAGGAAATCTTGAGAGTAAAAGGGACATAAATTTAATCTGGACTTCATGTATGGACTATGTAGTTTTGTTGAGTGATTATTATACTTATAAGTTCCATTTTGTAACATAGGAAAAGGCACAAATAATTTTCTCTTTATTTTCAATATCCCATGTAAAGTTAATACACTTTTCATTTTTACAACTTGTTGTTTGCCGGAGTCCAGCTCCAGCAGCCAGGGATTCAACCTGAAGAGATGGGCGGTGTTGGCAATGATGAAGTAGCCTCCGACTTATAGTACGGAGCTACATCAGCGGACAATGATGTAGTCTCTGATTCATAGTACGGGACTACATGTTTATTTCAAGCTTCAGGTTCTCTTTTATACTTTGACAAAAACATTAGGTCAGAGGTTTGACGTTTTTAGTTTCCCCCACCCAGATTTACTGTACTTAACTTGTGATTACATTGTAACTTATGCTACATTCCTCAGTTTATTTCTTATCTTTGTGAATCCTGTTTGCCCCTAGCATCTTAAGATCATTATCTCCTAAAAAGGCTTCTAGCTATTCTTCACTTCAGTTCAGTTCAGTTGCTCAGTCGTTTCCTATCTTTGCAACCCCATGAATCGCAGCACGCCAGGCCTCCCTGTCCATCACCAACTCCCAGAGTTCCCTCAGACTCATGTCCATCGAGTCAGTGATGCCATCCAGCCATCTCATCCTCTGTCGTCCCCTTCTCCTCCTGCCCCCAATCCCTCCCAGCATCACAGTCTTTTCCAATGAGTCAACTCTTCCCATGAGGTGGCCAAAGTACTGGAGTTTCAGCTTTAGCATAATTCCTTCCAAAGAACTCCCAGGGCTGATCTCCTTCAGAATGGACTGGTTGGATCTCCTTGCAGTCCAAGGGACTCTCAAGAGTCTTCTCCAACACCACAGTTCAAAGGCATCAATTCTTCGGGGCTCAGCTTTATTCACAGTCCAACTCTCACATCCATACATGACCACTGGAAAAACCATAGCCTTGACTAGATGGACCTTTGTGGACAAAGTAATGTATCTACATTATAATATGCTGTCTAGGTTGGTCATAACTTGCCTTCTAAAGAGTAAGCGTCTTTTAATTTCATGGCTGCAGTCACCATCTGCAGTGATTTTGGAGCCCCCCAAAATAAAGTCTGACAATGTTTCCACTGTTTCCCTATCTATTTCCCATGAAGTGATGGGACCAGATGCCATGATCTTCGTTTTCTGAATGTTGAGCTTTAAGTCAACTTTTTCACTCTCTTCTTTCACCTTCATCAAGAGGCTTTTTAGCTCCTCTTCACTTTCTGCCGTAAGGGTGGTGTCATCTGCATATATGAGGTTGTTGATATTTCTCCCTGCAATCTTGATTCCAGCTTGTGCTTCTTGCAGCCCAGCATTTCTCATGCATGATGTACTCTGCATATAGTTTAAATAAGCAGGGTGACAATATACAGCCTTGACGTACTCCTTTTCCTATTTGGAATCAGTCTGTTCCATGTCCAGTTCTAACTGTTGCTTCCTGACGTGCATACAGATTTCTCAAGAGGCCGGTCAGGTGGTCTGGTATTCCCATCTCTTTCAGAATTTTCCACAGTTTATTGTGATCCACACAGTCAAAGGCTTTGGCATAGTCAATAAAGCAGAAATAGATGTTTTTTTGGAACTCTCTTGCTTTTTCTATGATCCAGTGAATGTTGGCCATTTGGTCTCTGGTTCCTCTGCCTTTTCTAAAACCAGCTTGAACATCAGGAAGTTTATAGTTCACATATTGCTGAAGCCTGGCTTGTAGAATTTTGAGCATTACTTTACTAGCGTGTGAGATGAGTGCAATTGTGCAGTAGTTTGAGCATTCTTTAGCATTGCCTTTCTTTAGGATTGGAATAAAAACTGACCTTTTCCAGTCCTGTGGCCCCTGCTGAGTTTTCCAAATCTGCTGGCAAATTGAGTGCAGCACTTTCACAGCATCATCTTTCAGGATTTGAAATAGCTCAACTGTAGTCTCATCACCTCCACTAGCTTTGTTCGTAGTGATGCTTTTTAAGCCCACTTGACTTCACATTCCAGGATGTCTGGCTCTAGGTTAGTGATCACACCATCGTGATTATCTGGGTTGTGAAGCTCTTTTTTGTACAGTTCTTTTATGTATTCTTGCCACCTCTTCTTAATATCTTCTGCTTCTGTTAGGTCCATACCATTTCTGTCCTTTATCGAGCCCGTCTTTGCATGAAATATTCCCTTGGTATGTCTAATTTTCTTAAAGAGATCTCTAGTCTTTCCCATTCTATTGTTTTCCTCTATTTCTTTGCATTGATCGCTGAGGAAGGCTTTCTTATCTCTTCTTGCTATTCTTTGGAACTCTGCATTCAGATGTTTACATCTTTCCTTTCCTCCTTTGCTTTTCACTTCTTTTCTTTTCACAGCTATTTGTAAGGCCTCCCCAGACAGCCATTTTGCTTTTTTGCATTTCTTTTCCATGGGGATGGTCTTTATCCCTGTCTCCTGTACAGTGTCATGAACCTCAGTCCATAGTTCATCAGGCACTCTATCTATCAGATCTAGGCCCTTAAATCTATTTCTCACTTCCACTGTATAATCATAAGGGATTTGATTTAGGTCATACCTGAATGGTCTAGTGGTTTTCCCTACTGTCTTCAATTTAAGTCTGAATTTGGCAATAAGGAATTCATGATCTGAGCCACTGTCAGCTCCTAGTCTTTTTTTTTGTTGTTGACAGTATAGAGCTTCTCCATCTTTGGCTGCCAAGAATATAACCAATCTGATTTCGGTGTTGACCATCTGGTGATGTCCATGTGTAGAGTCTTCTCTTGTGTTGTTGGAAGAGCGTGCAAACACCCTCAAATGCAATGACCAGTGCATTTTCTTAGCAAAACTCTAGCTATTCTTAATTACTCCTAAACCCTAAACTCAGAAAACTTCTTTTCCCATAAACATTCCCCTCACAAAAAGGTGTCAGATAATACTCCTTCCCATGGCCTCAAGTTGTGGCCTACAGGCTCATCTGGGGACATTCTTTGTAAAGATCCTTGAACAAATGTCAACGGTTATTTTATAGATTATTTTCTGGGCACAACTGTAGAAGGCTTTGTGCTTTTTCATGCTTCTCTCAAGCACCTTAACATTCTTTCCAGCCAACTCAACCAAAGAAAGGAAAGAACAAGTCAGAATCACAAGGCCTAACTCCTTCATCCTGGGGCTCTGACTGTGAGATGAAGAGAGGGGGCTGGGGCTGTGCCTCCATTTTGTCAGTAATGCCTAATGCAGCTCCTGACTGCATTTAAAGCATAAGTATTAAAGCATAAGTATGAAACTCAGTAGATAAAGCAGAGACACTTCGGTTGAGTATTCTGAAAAGGCACGGCGCTATTACACAAATCAAAATGAACAGGCATCAGCACATGGCCGCATTAATCATTATTGTAAAAAAGGATCCATGGGAAAGATATCCCTCCAGATTTTTAAAAAGGGAATTAGAAAGCCATTGAGAGGAAAAGTTAGACTCCGCCTGTTTCATAATCTCAATATCCTGATGTAACTTAGAAATATCAATACTAAAATCTGAATGATTCCAGATGCCTAAAATATGATTCCTAATGCATTCCCAAGAATGTATGGAATCATTCACTTGTAGAGGGGTAACACACATCCTTTTAAATTCAGCATGGCACCTAAAAGACAACTTAATTTTTAAATTTGTAATTTCTTGCCATATAAACAGGACTGCTTCTTCTAAAGCATTGACCTTATTTTCTATTTTCCTATGTATAATTTCCTGTGTAGTAAGAGCTACGGAGACATTTCTGGACAGCTGATTGACAAACAAGGCAGTATGCAATTCTTTTGACAGGGCAACAGCAGAAACCATAACTGAAGCAATTATGGCAATCAAGGCAGTTATTCCCACAATAAGAGCTTCAGTGAATCTCTTAGGTTGAGAAATCAAGCCATTAAATTCATACAAAATTTTCAATTCATAATCATCAAACCATTGTCCCTCTAATTTTAAAGGAACCATCAAATGTGTTGGTTGTTTTACAATCATCACAGCCTTATAATTAATATAATCATTCCCATCAACACAGTTTGATATAAAACAATTCACACATTCAACATTATAAACAGTTTCTCCTTAAAAAAACTTCCAAATCACTCTGATTTCTGGCCAACAAAAAGGCATAGGGAGAATGTACACAAGCCCATACAATATATCTTTGTTCATATAAAGGTCTATGTAAAATCACAGGTGCTATAGCAGCCAATGCTCTCCATAATTCAGGCTGCATGGGACCTATTCCATCGAAACTCACCAAAGGAGGAACCCATCCATTAACATGCCACCTAGTAATTGGTAAAGGATAAGGGATGAATGAATCATTCCATATGGATCTATAAGGTTCTTGAAAAATCAAGTTCAATCATTGATTCGAAAGATAGAGTCACCCCCATTAGGTCAGAAAATGTCTGGTGGCAACAATGGGAATAGATAACTTTATGGTGTACATGCATTCTTTCCAATGAAGAAACCCAGAAATTCTGCTTATGCTTTCCCAGGCCTGTAGTCCTTGTTCATCAGAATCCAGAGGGGGAGTGCACAGCTCAGAAAGTCCTTTAAACGAGCAGCTGCCTGTTTTATTTCATAATATTGTCTTTCTTGTGCCCCTGGCATCAGCAGCTGTAAGGACCAAAAGTCTCTCTTGCCCCTTCCAAAGGTTGAATAGAAAATTTCTTTGGAAAAATCACTGGATGTGTTTTCCAAAAATGCAAAAGGGGGCTTGAGGGCAAATGAAACAAAATTTGTCCCCTGAAATCTATCAGAGCAACTTGCCAATCATCACTATGTTGTAAAAAAAAATTGCAATTGATCCTTGTTGAATGGAATCACTATATTTGCTACTTCTTTTCCAAAAAGTTCCACACTTCTTTTCTACCTTTTATGATTAATTGTGCCACCAAGCTGGGATAAGACAAAACTATTTTTCTTGGGGTCACTGGTAGATGGAGCCATTTCAATGGGCTTTCTTGCCACAAGCATCCTGTAGGTGTATGCCTTTTCCAGTCCTGTGGCCACTGCTGAGTCTTCCAAATTTGCTGGCATATTGAGTGCAGCACTTTCACAGCATCATCTTTTCAGGATTTGGAATAGCCCAACTGGAATTCCATCACCTCCACTAGCTTTGTTCATAGTGAGGAGGGGATTTAATTATTCTCTGACAGTGTGGTCCATTGGAGAGGGAATGGCAAACCACTTCAGTGTTCTTGCCTTGAGAACCCCATGAAGAGTATTAAAAAGCAAAATGATAGGATACTGAAAGAGGAAAACCCAGGTCAGTAGGTGCCCAATATGCTACTGGAGATCAGTGGAGAAATAATTCCAGAAAGAATGAAGGGATGGAGCCAAAGCAAAAACAATACCCAGCTGTGGATGTGACTGGTGATAGAAGCAAGGTCCGATGCTGTAAAGAGCAATATTGCATAGGAACCTGGAATGTCAGGTCCATGAATCAAGGCAAATTGGAAGTGGTCAAACAAGAGATGGCAAGAGTAAATGTCGACATTCTAGGAATCAGCAAAGTCAAATGGACTGGAATGGGTGAATTTAACTCAGATGACCATTATATCTACTACTGCTGGCAGGAATCCCTCAGAAGAAATGGAGTGGTCATCATGGTCAACAAAAGAGTCTGAAATGCAGTACTTGGATGCAATCTTTTTTTTTTTTTCATAGATGCAATCTTAAAAATGACAAAATGATCTCTGTTTGTTTCCAAGGCAAACCATTCAATATCACAGTAATCCAAGTCTATGCCCCAACCAGTATGAACGGTTCTATGAAGACCTACAAGACTTTCTAGAACTAACACCCATAAAAGATGTCCTTTTCATTATAGGGGATTGGAATGCAAAAGTAGCAAGTCAAGAAACACCTGGGGTAACAGGCATATTTGGCCTTGGAATACGGAATGAAGCAGGGCAAAGACTAATAGACTTTTGCCAAGAAAATTCACTGGTCATAAAAAACACCCTCTTCAAACAACACAAGAGAAGACTCTATACATGGACATCACTAGATGGTCAACACCGAAATCAGATTGATTATATTCTTTGCAGGGAAAGATGGAGAAGCTCTATACAGCCAACAAAAACAAGACTAGGAGCTGACTGTGGCTCAGACCATGAACTCCTTATTACCAAATTCAGACTTAAACTGAAGAAAGTAGGGAAAACCACTAGACCATTCAGGTATGACCTAAATCAAATCCCTTATGATTATACAGTGGAAGTGAGAAATAGATTTAAGGGCCTAGATCTGATAGATAGAGTGCCTGATGAACTATGGACTGAGGTTCATGACACTGTACAGGAGACAGGGATAAAGACCATCCCCATGGAAAAGAAATGCAAAAAAGCAAAATGTCTGTCTGAGGAGGGCTTACAAATAGCTGTGAAAATAAAAGAAGCAAAAAGCAAAGGAGAAAAGGAAAGATATAAGCATCTGAATGCAGAGTTCCAAAGAATAGCAAGAAGAGTTAAGAAAGCCTTCCTCAGCAATCAATGCAAAGAAATAGAGGAAAACAACAGAATGGGAAAGACTAGGGATCTCGTCAAGAAAATCAGAAATACCAAAGGAACATTTCAGGCAAAGACGGGCTCGATAAAGGACAGAAATGGTATGGACCTAACAGAAGCAGAAGATATTAAGAAGAGATGGCAAGAATACACAGGAGAACTGTACAAAAAAAGATCTTCAGGACCCAGATAGTCATTACGGTGTGATCACTGACCAAGAGCCAGACATCCTGGAATGTGAAGTCAAGTGGGCCTTAGAAAGCATCACTATGAACAAAGCTAGTGGAGGTGATGGAATTCCAGTTGGGCTATTCCAAATCCTGAAAGATGATGCTGTGAAAGTGCTGCACTCAATATGCCAGCAAATTTGGAAACCTCAGCAGTGGCCACAGGACTGGAAAAGGTCAGTTTTCATTCCAATCCCAAAGAAAGGCAATGCCAAAGAATGCTCAAACTACCGCACAATTGCACTCATCTCACATGCTAGTAAAGTAATGCTCAAATTCTCCAAGCCAGGCTTCAGCAATATGTGAACCATGAACTTCCTGATGTTCAAACTGGTTTTAGAAAAGGCAGAGGAACCAGAGATCAAAAGGTCAACATCCTCCAGATCATGGAAAAAGCAAGAGAGTTCCAGAAAAACATCTATTTCTGCTTTATTGACTATGCCAAAGCCTTTGACTGTGTGGATCACAGTAAACTGTGGAAAATTCTGAAAGAGATGGGAATACCAGACCACCTGACCGGCCTCTTGAGAAATTCGTATGCAGGTCAGGAAGCAACAGTTAGAACTGGACATGGAAGAACAGACTGGTTCCAAATAGGAAAAGGAGTTCGTCAAGGCTGTATACTGTCACCCTGTTTATTTAACTTCCATGCAGAGTATATCATTAGAAATGCTGGACTGGAAGAAACACAAGCAGGTTCAAGATTGCAGGGAGAAATATCAATAACCTCAGATATGCAGATGACACCACCCTTATGGAAGAAAGTGAAGAGGAACTAAAAAGCCTCTTAATGAAAGTGAAAGTGGAGAGAGAAAAAGTTGGCTTAAAGATCAACATTCAGAAAACGAAGATCATGGCATCCATTCCCATCACTCATGGGAAATAGATGGGGAAACAGTGTCAGACTTTATTTTTCTGGGCTCCAAAATCACTACAGATGTTCACTGCAGCCATGAAATTAAAAGACGCTTACTCCTTGGAAGGAAAGTTACGACCAACCAAGATAGCATATTCAAAAGCAGAGACATTACTTTGCCAACAAAGTTTCATCTAGTCAAGGCTATGGTTTTTCCAGTGGTCATGTATGGATATGAGAGTTGGACGATGAAGAAGGCTGAGTGCTGAAGAATTGATTCTTTTGAACTGTGGTGTTGGAGAAGACTCTTGGGAGTCCCTTGGACTGCAAGGAGATCCAACCAGTCCATTCTGAAGGAGATCAGCCCTGGGATTTCTTTGGAAGGAATGATGCTAAAACTGAAACTCCAGTACTTTGGCCACTTCATGTGAAGGGTTGACTCATTTGAAAAGTCTCTGATGCTGGGAAGGATTGAGGTCAAGAAGAGAAGGGGACGACAGAGGATGAGATGGCTGGATGCCACCATTTACTCGATGGACGTGAGTCTGAGGGAACTCCGGGAGTTGTTGATGGACAGGGAGGCCTGGCATGCTGTGATTCATGGGGTCACAAAGAGTTGGACAAGACTGAGCGACTAATCTGAGCTGATGTGATATGGCCGGCTTCCAGTTGTTCCATAACTAAATCCTCAGCTGCCTGCAGCTTTTCAACTGTTAAGGGCATTGCTCCACCCATACCGGATTATCAGATTTCCAGGTAATAGGATTGGCAACAAGAACAATGGCCTCTAGGATAAATTTGAATATCCTAAATGTTCTCTATTCTTGTTAGGAAACGTTTCTAATGGAGAAACAATTCCCTTCTTATCTTTACCAAGCCTCTTGTCAGGATTGTACCTTATTTGCAGCATTTGGTTAGTAACATTTTCATTTGGGCTGTATCAAAGCATTCCCATCTGAGATAATACATCTCTCCCCCATTAAAAAAAAAAAAAAATAGGTAGTGAAGGAATCGCATATGGACAAAAGGTGCCTTGTGCCCCCTTCTCATCTGACCATGTCAAAATTTGTGAGCTCTTAGCAACCGAGGGCACTGATCCTATTCCTACCAGGCCTGCACTGGTCAAGCATGTCGGCTAGGACAAGGGCCAATCTTTTCCAGGAATGAAAGAGACATCTGCTCCAGTATCTAACAGCCCTGACATTCTATTTCCTTGAATTAAAAGATCTTTCAAAGGCCTAGAAGCTGTAATTTCCTGCATCCAAAAAGCTAGATCACTGGCTCCAAATCCTCTGGGGCCCCTAGCTTGAAAAGTCAAGGTTTTTCCTTTGAGAATAAGGTAAAAGCAAAAGCTGTGCTATTCTTTGACCTTTATTAATTTGCACAGTTTTGGCAGGCAGCGAGATCAAAACTTTAATTTCCCCAGTATAATCAGAATCTACTATACCAGGTACTACCGAAATTCCTTGAAGAGAGAGTGAGCTAAGCCCTAGCACAAGCCCTAGAATGCTTTAAGGTAAGGAGCCAGCCACTCCTGTTGGATTTGGAGTAACTGATACGTCAGGGGTTAATATTGTTGTGGTGGTGGAACTGAGGTCCACTCCTGCGCTACCTAGGGTTGTTCTGAGGAGTTCCGAGATGGAACAAAGGGAATAAAGGGATTCAACACGACTGCCCCTATTGTTGTCTGGGGCCAGGGCTGCCCTGCTGCCCATTTCCCTGAAACTGGGGAAAATTACTTCCTTGTACTTGGGGGGTGAGTGTAGTCCCATTTATGGAATCTAGATATACAGTCTTTTGCCCAATGATACCCCTTCTGGCATCGGGGGCAAGGTGTCTTTGGAGGGCTGTTTTAGTCTGTATTGGCACGGCTTGTTGTCCCTGCTTGGCAGGACAGTGCCGGCAAAAATGCCCCATTTGGCCACAAGAGAAACACTTTTTATTTGTAGAATCATTTCCATTAGGGTTAATCTTTTTCTTTTTTTTAGCTTGGGTGAGGCCCCCCTGAGGGTTTTTTTTCCAAGGAGCACACTCTGTATATTGTGCATGTGTTTGCTTTAAAAGCTCCTTTGTTATAAAAAAAAAAAAAACTCTTTATCTTTCTCAGCCTTAGGCAATGCTCTGGGAGGCTTTGGGGGAAAAGTGGGGGGACTTGGGAGGCACAAGCAGAGGTGGCCACAATAGCCTTGAATCAGAAAGTGGGGGATAAATTTTAAAAAGTTTGTGTAGAGGAGGAGGGGCTCACCAGGGCGCCCGGCCACAGCATCTTGTAAGCTCAGTAAACATTTGTCTATTCTTAGACGCAGAGAGACCCATTCTCC
Source organism: Bubalus kerabau (assembly GCF_029407905.1). Taxonomy (NCBI): domain Eukaryota; kingdom Metazoa; phylum Chordata; class Mammalia; order Artiodactyla; family Bovidae; genus Bubalus; species Bubalus kerabau. The sequence continues at coordinate 60,826,303 of NC_073625.1, forward strand.
CAGAGAATATTCTTATTCCTTCTGTACCCTCCTCACCCTGCCTAAACTGCAGAGGGGTGCCGGCCACCCACATGTACAATCCAAACCATCTTGTGCTACAATCACAAATTACTTACTCTTCAGTGTCCCTGTTTGGGCGCCACTTGCCGGAGTCCAGCTCCAGCAGCCAGGGATTCAACCTGAAGAAATGGATGGTGTTGGCGATGATGATGTAGCCTCTGACTCATAGTAAGGAACTACATTTTTTTTTTTTTTTTTTTTTTTTTTTTTAGGAGCTACATTTTTATTTCAAGCTTCAGGTTCTCTTTTATGCTTTGACAAAAGCATTAGGTCAGAGATTTGAAGTTTTTCATTTCTCCCACCCAGATTTATTGTACTTAACTTGTGATTATGTTGTAACTCATGCTACATTCCTCATTTTATTTCTTATCTTTCTAAATTCTGTTTGCCCCTAGCATCTTAAGATCATTATATCCCAAAAAGGCTTCTAGCTATTCTTAATTACTCCTAAACCCTAAACTCAGCAAACTTCTTTTCCCATAAACATTCCCCTCACAAACAGGTCTCAGATAATAATCCTTCCCATGGTCTCAACCTGTGGCCTGCATGCTCATCCGGGGACATTCTTTGTAAAGATCCTTGAACAAATGTCAATGGTTATTTTATAGATTATTTTCTGGGCACAACTGTAGAAGGCTTTGTGCTTTCTTATGCTTCTCTCAAGCACCTTAACATTCTTTCCAGACAACTCAACTGAAGAAAGGAAAGAACAAGTCAGAATCACAAGACCTAACTCCTTCATCCTGGGGCCATGCCTGTGAGATGAGGAGAGGGGGTTGGGGCCGTGCCTCTATTTTGTCAGTAATGCCTAACGTGGCTCCCGACAGTTGTTCATTTGCTGAGTAATATTCAATTCTTTGCAACCCCATGGACTGCAATACGCAAGACTTCCTTATCCTTTACCATCTCCCAGAGTTTGCTTAAACTCATGTCCATTGAGTCAATGATGCCATCCAACCATCTCATCCTCCGTCACCTACTTCTTCTTCTGCCCTCAGTCTTTCCCAGAATCAGGGGCTTTTTTAATGAGTTGGCTCTTCACATCAGGTGGCCAAAGTATTGAAGCTTCAGCATCAGTCCTTCAAATGAATATTCAGGGTTGATTTCCTTAAGGATTGACTGGTTTGATCTCTGCTGCCCAAGGGATTCTCAACAGTCTTCTCCAACACCACAGTTTGAAAGCAACAGTTCTTGGGTGGTCATCCTTTTTAGGGTCCAACTCTCACATCCGTACATGACTACTGGGAAAACCATAGCTTTGACTATATATACACAGACATTTTTTGATAAAGTGATGTCTCTGGTTTTTAAATATGTTGTCTAGGTTTGTCAAACCTTTTCTTTCAAAGAACAAGCATCTTTTTAATTTCGTGGCTGCAGTCACAGTCCACAATGAATTTGGAGCCCAAGAAAATAGTTTGTCACTGTTTCCATTTTTTCTGCATTTGTTTGCCATGAAATGATGGGACCAGATGCTATAATCTTAGTTTTTTGAATGTTAAGTTTTAAGCCAACTTTTTCGGTCTCCTCTTTCACCTTCATCGGGAGGTTGTTTAGTTTTTATAACTAAGAGTCAATAATTCTTGACATAAGATGTTCTGTGTTAATTAACAAAGTTAGGTCTGCAAACTCATATCTTATTTCCACCTTTGTTATCCTTTTTCCTCTCTGTGTTTCTTCATGTCTACTCTATAATATTCCTTCATTAAAGTGATTTCTTTATCATTTAAAATTCATCCTGTAGTATTTAGTCACAAGTGTTCTAGGCTTTAGCACAGCATTTTTCTGGAGAATATTTTTCTTCAGTCTTTTTCTCTGAACCCCTTTTCTTGTTCTAGACATCAATGTTTATCAGGTGGGTTAATTTTTTTTTTTTTTTTAATAACTTATTCTATGGTAAGTCCTTGAAAACATAAACACATGATTACCATGTAATTCAGCATTTCCACTTTTGGGTTTACACTCAAAATAATTTAAATCAAGGTTTTGAGAGATATTTATATATCACTGTTTCAAATCCTTGAAAACTTAAACACATAATTACCATACAATTCAGCATTACTACTTCTGGGTATATATTCACTAGAATTGAAAACAGGGATTTGAGATATACTTAAACATCAATGCTCACAGGAACATTATTCACAACAGCCTGAAAATGAACATAACACCAATGTCCTCTAAAAGATAAATAGATAAATACATATGTTGTATACATACAATGAAATACTATTCTGTCTTTAAAAGGAGCAATTGTTATGTATGGATGAACCTTGAACACATTATGCTAAGATAAATAAGCCAGGCACAACTATTATAGTGTTCTATTTATATGAGAGGCAGAAATTATAATGGTTTCAGGGGCCTGAGGGATAGAAGCATGGAATATAAAATTTTTAGATATGAATGGTAGTGATTGTTGCACATCAATGGAAATGTACTTGATACTTCATTACTGTAAACTTCAATCTGTTAAAATAGTAAGTGTTTTGTTAGGTGGGGCTTCCCTGATAGCTCAGTTGGTAAAGAATCTGCCTGCAATGAAGGAGACCCCAGTTCAATTCCTAGAGCAGGAGGATCTGCTGGAGAAGGGATAGGCTACCCACTCCAGTATCCTTGGGCTTCCCTTGTGGCTCAACTGGTAAAGAATCTGCCTGTAATGGGAAAACCTGAGCTTGATCCCTGGGTTGGACAGATCCCCTGGAGAAGGGAAAGGCTACCCTCTCCAGTATTCTGGCCTGGAGTATTCCATGGGCTGTACAGTCCAGGGTCGCAGAATCAGGCACACCTGAGTGACTTTCACTTTCATGTTTGCTGCCTACATTTTACCACAATGAGGAAAAAGCAATTTATAATTAATGTTTTGAATTTCCTTGATAGCCTATTTACTCAATGAAAAAGTGAAGACAGGGCCAAATAATTTTCCAAACTAATTAATTTACTTTAATTAACTTTTGCTTTAGAACACTTTTATATTTATAGAACAGTTGCAAAGTTAGTTCAGGCAGTTCTAGTATACTTCAATCCAATTTTCCCTATTATTAAAACTTTATACTGGTATGATATGTTCATTATAATAAATGAAACTGTTAGTGAGTGAGTGAGTGAAAGTCACTTAGTCGTGTCTGACTCTTTACGAGCCCATGGACTATACAGCCATGGAATTCTCCAGGCCAGAATAGTGGAGTGGGTATCCTTTCCCTTCTCCAGGGGATCTTCCCAATGCAGGGATTGAACCAAGATCTCCCAAATTGCAGGTGGATTCTTTACCAGCTGAGCCATGAAACTGTATAGACACATTATTATTGAAGTCCATGCTTTATTTGGATTTCCTTATTTTTTTAATCTAATGATCTTTTTCTTCCCAGTGCCACATCCAGAATACCACATCATGTTTAGTCATTATATATATTAGTGCACAGACACTGTGCAAACCTGCAGGCCTATGTCTTGGGCTGGGAAGAGCAGTGATGTGGCTAGGACCATCTTTGCTGGTATCCTTCTGTCCTGCCATCAGCAGGTCAGCTGGTATACTCTCCTCTGAGCCTCACCTCCCACATTGTGAAGAAGGGTCCTAAGATGAGGGAAAATTTCCTCTTTCACAGCACCCCCCTAGGGGAACAGTTCTTGTTGTTGTTTAGTCACTAAGTCATATCTGACTCTTTAGGACCCCATGGACTGTAGCCCACCAGGCTCCTCTGTCCCTGGGATTTTCTAGGCAAGAATACTAGAGTGGACTACCATTTCCTTTTCCAGGGGATCTTCCCAACCCAAGGATTGAACCTGTTTTTCCTGCTTTGGCAGGAGAGTTCATTACCATCTGAGCCACCAGGGAAGCCCCCAAAGCACTGCAGATCCTGCCCCAATATCCCACTCCGAATCCCTACCCTCATTTTTTTTTTGGGGAGGGATCTACCTAGTTTTCTGATGCTCATTCTTCAGCTTTGCTTGTATGAGACTGCCAGCATTCAGTAGTTTTTTTCGGGAATGTTTCCATATGTAGGTGTATTTTTGATGTATTTCTTGAAAGATATTATTCTGCCAACTTGATCTCCACCTTCTGGTCATCATTATGAGTTTTATTTTTATTTTTTAATAACATTTGTATTATGTCTTCTACATAATATTGATTTTAAACACTGTGGTACTAGTCTTTGGAAAATTCTAGCAAAATAAAACAGTAGCAAGTATTAGAGGATGTAATAGTTTTCACTTGAGAGTCCCTTGGACTGCAAAGAGATCCAATCAGTCAATCCTAAAGGAAATCAGTCCTGAATATTCATTGGAAGGAATGATGCTGAAGCTGAAACTCATTTGAAAAGATCCTGATGCTGGGAAAGATTGAAGGTGGAAGGAGAAGGGGATGATAGAGGATGAGATGATTGGATGGCATCACCAACTTGATGGACATGCGTTTGAGCAAGCTCTGGGAGTTGGTGATAGACAGGAAAGCCTGGTGTGCTGCAGTCCATGGGGTTGCAAAGAGTCAGACACAACTGAGCGATTGAACTGAATAGTTTTCACAAAGCCAAATAAAAGATTAATAACTATTAGAATAAAACATATACATATCTACATATATTTATGCTCAGATGCTCAGTTGTGCCCGACTCTTTGCAACCCAATGGACTGTAGCCCACCAGGCTCTTCTGTCCAAGGCATTCTCCAGGTAAGAACATTGGGGTGGATTGCCATTTACTCCTTCAGGGGATCTTCCCAACCCAGGGATCAAACTTATGTCTTTTAAGTCTCCTGCATTGTCAAGCAAATTCTTTATTACTAGTACCACCTGGTGAGCCCCAATAACTCAGAAAATGCCAGAGCTTATCAAAACTCTTTTTGAAGCACGTTCATTGAATTACTTATAAATAAACACTGAAATTGTCATGTAGGCTTAACCAGAATTCCTATACACAGATAAAAGATATCCCCTCAGTGAGCTTGGAAAGTATGGAAACCATGGCAGACGCTTCTACTGTGAAAGCTTTTAGATTAAAGAAAAAGACACACTGTTCTAATTGATTGAAACAAATGAGTGGAAAAGGAGTGGAGAGAATTCTCAAAGGAGTAGTTTTAAAAGACAAGAGTCATGGCAGTACCTTCACTAGGGCCATATTCCAGATGTATTTTATTCCTAAAGTATGAGTTTGTGGTCAACCATTTAAATAGATGTTGAATTTTCTTTATACTTGATAGTATTTTCATTTTTCACTCTTCAGACCTTTATAACCTTGTTCTTTTTTTTTTTTTTTTTCTTTTTCATCTTATATCTTGGTCCGTTTATAGACCACGGAAAAAGTCCACAAATGATAGTGAACTCTTCCCTTCAAAACTTCTGCTATGTAATCCCAGGATTTCTGCTTATCAGAAACGACATTTTGTATATATATATATCTTTTTTGTATATATCTTTCTTCTCAGTTGTGGTCTGATGCTATTTTCTCCCAGATAACTTTGTTTCCAATTCACTTTACATATAGGCAATGCTATTTTATTACAATCCCATTCTTTAGAATCTCTTCATGCTGCCTCTATTCAGCTACTTCATCACTTAGCTTCCTTTCAGAACAGTGAATATAGAGGAAAATTACTATAGAAAGCAATTGCATATAATTTTCATCTGAGCCTCTTTACTAGAGTAAAATTTAGATGTGTGTGCTCCAGTGATGAAGTCATGGATCTCCTGAACCTAGCCCATCTTCATCTGAGGAAATTGGGCCCCCTCAGTTTTACTTGTCAGCTGGTTATTAATTTGCTGGTATCTGGATTTATGCATACTCATAGCATGTCCTGTAGGTTCTTTTGTTCCTGTCTCCTATTCTTGCACCCATAGCTGTCTTGTCTCTGGGTTTTGTGAGACTGATGTGTTGTCGTACCCAAAGAGTGGTCACAGGGATATAGAGAACATGGGCTGTGCTGTTCTGTGAAGTTGCTTCAGTCGTATCCAACTTGGTGCAACCCTATGGACTGTAGCCCAGGCTTCTCTGTCCTGAGATTCTCTGGACAAGAATACTGGAGTAGATTGCCCTGCCCTCTTCCAGATGATCTTCTTGATCCAGGGGTCAAACCCAGATCTCCTGCATGGGCAGGCAAATTCTTTACCATCTGAGTCCCCAGGGAAGTCCATAGATAACATAGGACTCTTTGTACACATATTTCATTCCAGATTTAGGCATGATATTATCTTTAATTCCTTTCATTAAAAAATCAGAACAAAGTTAACTCATTTAAATAACTAAAACTAAATGTTTGCCCATAACAGAAAGGAATTACAATGAAAAATAACTCACAAGTGCTGCATAGTCTTCAAGTCCAACATAGGGATTTTTATCTCTTTCCCTTTTAATGAAGAGCTCGCCCTTTATTCCTCATGACAAATCATGCAAGCATCTCAGGTCTTTCTGAGATGCCATCTCTAACATGTTGGCCCAACTAACTCTCGACCTTAGAAGAGGAAGGAGTTGTGTTTTTTTGTTTTTGTTTTTTGCCTTTTTTCTTTTTCTCTCTTTCTCCAATCTGTGGTCTCTCTCACAAAAATAGGCTTTCAGGTCTTAAATTTTCCTGTTGTACATATGAATGTCCATTGGAAGATTTATTTCTTTGGGGGCAAAACAATTCACTTTACCCAGAGGAATATGGTCTGTTGCCATGACCGAATAAAAGGGAATCAAGCAAAGCGTATTCTAAAGTTTGCCCAGCTTAGCATTGAAAACATCTCAGGTAAGAATTCACAGGTTAGTCCTTTTTATTCTAAGGAAAAAAAAAAAAAAAATATATATATATATATATATATATATATATATATATCCTTTATATAATCTTTCTTCCATTACTAGATAAAGAAAATATTTTTGTTCTATTTTTACTATTCTTCATCAAAACACCAGTGTACCAGGAACAACACTCCAAGAAATCAAAGATAATTTATAGGAATAATATATTTCAGATCAACTTTGAGAAATATAGTAAAGGGACTTCTAAGATACATCAGATACAGAGTCAGAGTTCTATTGAAAGTTTATTCAACAGAACAGTTTGCTTCTTAAAGTATTTGTGTTTCTAGTCCTTTATTTTACTCATGCTTTTAACAATAATTCTGTGCAGTATATCCTTAATATTTTTATCTAAAATACTTAATCATGGAGCTAATTTTTAGAAAGATATTTATTACAAATATATTTTGGAAAAAAAATCCTCTTTAGATTTTTGTCAAATATTGGTCATAAAATTGAGAATTAGAAATTTTCTGTAGCTAAGAACTAAAAAAATAAATAAATAAAGATCAAGAGAATAAGGCAATTAGTAAAAAGTCCTAAATAAGTATGAATTTATACATAAACTCATATGCATAGTACTTAAAATATACTAATAAATTCTTATTAAATTAATTTTAATACCATATTAAGCTATAACCCTTAATATAGTATAGATATTATACTATCATATAGTATAGAAAAAAGTATTTAGAGGTGTACAATAGCAGTTTTGGTAAGCTAGCATAATATACCCTGAGTTTACTTTAGAATCCAGACGTATCTGGAGATTATAGTTTCCCCATCTCTTCACGGAGGACTCACAGATTTTTTTGGAAGAAGAAAATAGAGAAAGAGATTGTTGAAAAAAAAATGTGGTAGCTGTCTGTCACGTTTGTTATTAGCTTAGGCTCCTTTATTTTGTCCAAGTTCTAATAATAAAAGTCCAACCAAAGGAGATGTTACTTTAATGGCATATGATAAGAATTATTGGATAGGAGAGTGTTCAAGTTTAATGTACTGGAACTTACACAACTGGGAAGGAGAGTGGCTCAAACGAGAGCACAGCTGAAGTGAAGTCTTAACATTGGCAGTGGTGGTTTTATCTATTATCAATATACATATACATATAGTGGTAGAGAGACTTGGCAAGTATGTGTGTGTGTTCAGTTGCATTTGACTCTTTATGACCCCATAGCCTGCCAGGCTTCTCTGTCATGGAACTTTTCAGGCAAGAATACTGGAGTGGGTAGCCACTCCCTACTCCAGGGGACCTTCCTGACACAGGGATTAGACATGTGTCTCTTGTGTCTCCTGCATTAGCAGGCAGATTTTTTACCACTGTGCCACTTGGCAAGTATGCATGCATGTGTGTGTTAAGTCACTTCAGTCACGTCCTAGTCTTAACACAGCAACCGAGAAAGCAGCACAGGGCACAGGCTTAGTCTAGCATCAGTTGGACCCATATCCTGGATCCACCATTGGTTATCAGTATGATCTTGGATTAGCCCCAATTATCTTCATCTATACATTGATGATAAATTGATGATAGAACCGGTGTCCCAGGATGGCTTTTAGGAGATCCTGACAAAATGTTGAACACAGTGACTGACACACAGTAAGTGTAGTAAATTCCTTGCAACTGGTAGTCATTAATTTTTCTCCATTCTCAGCCATACCCCTTGGAGAAGAGAGCAGCATAGCTGTGACTCTGACTGCTTTTCCCAACATTGGTGCTTCATCAGATGAGGAATACCTCACCAAATCCAGGCAGCTTTGTACTTTCAGTAAGGTGCCTTCATAGGACCCTGAATATATTGGGTCATTAATAGGGTAGATATTAATGCAGCAACAGAGATCACAATAAGACTAGAGACAGAAACAAATAAAACTAAAGGGAGTAGGAAACACTCAAATTCCTTCAATTCAAACATAATACCACCTTTAACAGTTTAATCTGATTCTGTTGTATTTGCTACTACTATTTTCTTAGTTTATCATTTTATAGTATTTGAAATTTGGAAGCTTTACATTTCTATAAATCAGTTTTTATACATTTGTGGTTGATTTTATTTCTTCTAAATTGCAAGTTTCTAGGTTACATATTGAAAAATATTGATTTTTAAATGTTTTTCATTTTCCTTATGTTTCTTTCTAGATTTACTTTTTAGTCCAATGGTAATAACTGCTTTTGTCTAACACACTACATATCTAAGTCAATTATTTTCATTTTGAAGTACATTTTTTTCTTCTCTGTAGGTAAGACTTACAGTAAGGATATATGACAGCCATCTGATACCAACTCAATAAGTGAATGACAGCATCATTTTACAACAGGGCCAAGTGGCTCAGAAGTAAAGAATCTGCATGCCCAGGCAGGAGACAGAAGAGACACAGGTTCAATACCTCAGTCTGGAGAAGGAAATGGCACCCAATCCAGTATTCTTGCCTGGAAAATTACAAGGACAGAAAGGAGCCTTGTGGGCTATAGTCCACAGGGTCACAAAGAGTCAGACATGACTGAGCACTCACCACATATATATTTATTTAGTTTGATATAGTTTTCACATATTTTTTACAGCCCCCTCCATCATACACACTTACATTTATAACTATAAACATGGTTTAAATGTTAAATCATTTACCTCCAAAACATTCAAATATATTCTATTTTTATCATTATAGCTTTGAATATGTATACTTCTAATTTCAAGTGGCCTTATCCATCCTTAAAGGAAATACAAGAAAGGTTTCCAGGTGTCTTTATTCTTTATCTTCTTGAATGACTTCATACTATTATTTTAGAAAACAAGTGAACTATATCTATGAATATTTTATCATTTTCAAAGTGATCATCTCTAGTTATATTGAAGTATATAAATACTACATATTTTGACATTTTCCCTCAAAATTATCTTCTATAATTACATTTTGATAGATTAACAGATGGCTATGAAAAAAAATGGTATTTCTATGTTTAAGTAGAATGCAGTGTTCAAGACCAAATAATTGTTTGTGGTCCACAGAAGCATCTTGAATCCTCTCATAGGGTCAAGTAGTGTAAGAGAAAGTACAGATTGAAAATAAGAGGCTTAATCCTCTCTGGTGAGAAAAAAAAGGAAAGAAAGTTTTCCCTACTTCTGTTTCCCAGAGCTTTTACTTTAGAAAATTTATTTTTCCATCTCTTTGAAATGTATGTAAATCTTTTTAAAAGCTAAATAAATCTCTTGCCAGCTCAGTGCCCCAAAATGTCTTTTTCATGGACCTGGAAACACCTCCTTGAAATTTAATCATCTAGGAAAAAAGCAAACTGATTTCTCCATTTCTTTGCAAGGATGGGAGCTTAACTTTATCTGGCAACTTCCTAAATTGCAAAACTACCTCTTGTTATAAAGATACGAGAAATTAATTATTCTTTTTATAAAGGCAGTTAGCTAAGACAGATGGTCATCTCAATTTCCATGATTCAGATATCTGAGATGAGCAAATGGGGCTATAAAGACCTTACTTGAGAAAGAGTAAATTTGAATTCATGTATGAAATGGGTTGGGCTTCCCAGGTAGTGGTAAAGAACTCACCTGCCAGTGGTGGAAGAAAGGTAAGAGATGAAGTTTCCATCCCTCAGTCAGGAAGATCCCCTGGAGGAGGAAATAGCAACCCACTCCAGTATTCTTTCCTGGAGGATCCAATGGACAGAGGAACCTAGCAGGCTATGGTCCATAGGTTGGCAAAGAGTAGAACGTGACTGAAGCAACTTAGCATGCATACATGTAATGGGTTGTAATTTCTTGGCTGTATAAATGGATAAAATTCCTCTCTGTCTTTATAATCTTTTATTGAATTTCCTGAGATGATTACAATATTATGGTTTAATGGTTATTCAATATTAAAAATATATACTACCTTTGTGGAAAGGTTTACTGGGTTGGGAGATTTTGCTTTTAATTATATTTCCCCAACAGGAAGCAATCTGCATTTTACAGAAAAACAGAATAGGAAAAAGGATAGACTGAAGAGATGAGAGCCAAAGATAAAGAAAGCAATTGTAGAATCAATCTAAATATCAAACGTGAAAGTTAGTATATAAAGTGAAATATTCATGATTGACTGTCTTTCAACATCACTCCTAAAGTGATGGAGTAATAAACATGAATCCATACCTATAGCTAAAGGAATGAAACATAAATGTTTGGGCCAATGATAACAACTACTGTCACACAAGAATTTTAAAAGCAGTGTAATCAGCATCAGTTGACTTAGGCATTTGGTTAATATTTCCAAAATATTCAAAAAATTAAAATATATTGGATGTTTTGAATGTTTTAATATATACAAAGAGTTATTCTATAAAAGTAATGGTACTCAATGCTGTCATTTGTACAAAATAATGGTCTAAAATTGTCCTCTAGCCAGTCAAATTATACTTATGTAGCCAAGAAAAAATGACTTGATTTATGGTGGTGGTGGTTTAGGTGCTAAGTCTTCTCCAACTCTTGCGACTCCATGGACTGTAGCCTATGAGGTTCCTCTGTCCATGGGATTTTCCAAGCAAGATAAGTGGAGTAGGTTGACATTTCCTTCTGCAGCGGATCATCCCAACCCAGGGATTTAACCTGGGTCTCCTGCATTGCAGGCCAATTCTTTATGAACTGAGCCATCAGGGAAGCTCCATTTTATTTATGCAACCAAGCAACTGAAATGATCTAGAATGGTCTTAAGATTTCTAACTCTGATGCCTTCAAATGAGCTATTCTGCTCAGAATTTGTTTGCTATTCTTAGAAATAATGAATTTCAAAGAAATTTCAAGTATACTTCCTCACAAAGAAAAATATTAACCCTTTCTAAAAGATACTGGAATATACTTAGTAAAGTGAGCGATTCCAAAGAGCTTTATACTTTTCTGAGTACACAATCCTTATGCTTATCTTATGCTTATATCATATTTAAAAATAGCTAGGGTGAGATCCATTCACCATGATGCAAAGAGGGCTATTGGGAAAACTACTATGTGGCTCCCTAGCTTCACTGCTCCCACAGTGCATATAGGAGGCTCATTAAGATCTAAGCCATAAAATATTTTCAAATATGTTCAATTAGATGAACATTGACATTTTAAGAATCTGAAAACTAAAAAGGACAGGAATGGGTGAATTTAACTAAGATAAACATTATATCTACTACTGTGGGAAAGAATTCCTTGGAAGAAATGGAACAGCCATCATAGTCAACAACAGAGACCAAAATGCACTGCTTGGATGCAGTCTCAAAAATGACAGAATGATCTCTGTTCATTTCCAAGGCAAAACATTCAATACACAGTAATCCAAGTCTATGTCCCAACTAGGAATGTTGAAGAATCTGAATTTGAACAGTTCTGTGAAAATCTGCAAGACCTTCTAGAACTAACACTCAAAAAAGATGTTCATTTCATTATAGGGGACTGGAATACAAAAGTAGGAAGTCAAGATCTCGATACCTGGACTAACAGGCAAACTGGGCCTTGTAGTACAGAATAAAGCAGGGCAAAGGCTAAGAGAGTTTTTCCAAGAGAATGCTCTGGTCATAGCAAACACCTTCTTCCAACAACATAAGAGAACTCTTTCCACATGGACATCACCAGATGGCTAATGGTGAAATAAGGTTGAATATAATCTTTGCAGCCAAAGATGGAGAAGCTCTATACAGTCAGCTAAACCAAGACTAGGAGCAGACTGTGGCTCAAATCACAAACTCCTTATTACCAAATTCAGACCTAAATTGAAGAAAGTAGGGAAAAACCACTAGACCATTCAGGTATGACCTATATCAAATGGCTTACGATTATACAGTGGAAGTGACAAAAAGATTTAAGGGGTTAGAACTGATAGAGTGCCTGAAGAACTATGGATGGAGGTTCATGACATTGTACAGAAGGCAGTGATCAAGACCATGCCCGAGAAAAAGAAATGCAAAAAGGCAACATGGTTGTCTGAGGAGGCTTTACAAATAGTTGAGAAAAGAAGACACACTAAAGGCAAAAGAGAAAAGGAAAGATAGGCCCATTTCAATGCAGAGTTCCAAAGAAGAGCAAGGAGAGATAAGAAAGCCTTCCTTAGTGATCAATGCAAAAAAATAGAGGAACACAATAAAATGGGAAAGACTAGTGATCACTTCAAGAAAATTAGAAATACCAAGGGAACACTTCATGCAAAGATGTGTTCAATAAAGGACAGAAATGCTATGGACCTAACAGAAGCAGAAGATATTAAGAAGAGGTGGCAAGTTTACACAAAAGAACTGTATAAAAAGATCTTCATGATCCAGATGATTATCATGGTGTGATCACTCACCTAAAGCCAGACATCCTGGAATGTGAAGTCAAGTGGGCCTTAAGAAACATCACTATGAACAAAGCTAGTGGAGGTAATGGAATTCCAGTTGAGCTATTTCAAATCCTAAAAGACGATGCTGTGAAAGTGCTATATTCAATATGCTAGCAAATTTGGAAAACACAGCAGTGACCACAGGACTTGAAAAGGTCAGTTTTCATTCCAATCCCCAAAAAGGTAATGCCAAAGAATGCTCAAACTACCACACAATTGGACTCATCTCAAACATTAGCAAAGTAAAGCTCAAAACTTTTGGACTCTGCGTGGGGGAGGGGATGACTTGGGAGAATGGCATTGGAACATGTATAATATCATATAAGAAATGAATTGCCAGTCCAGGTTCGATGCAGGATACAGGAAGCTTGGGGCTGGTGCACTGGGATGACCCAGAGGGATGGTATGGGGAGGGGGGGGAGGGAGGTTCAGGATTGGGAACACGTGTACACCCGTGGTGGATTCATGTTGATGTATGGCAAAACCAATACAATATTGTGAAGTAATTAACTTCTAATTAAAATTAATAAATTTAAATTAAAAAAAAAAAACAAAAAAAACTTTCTAAACCAGGCTTCAACGGTAGGTGAACTGTGAACTTCCAGATTTTCAAACTGGATTTAGAAAAGGCAGAGGAACCAGAGATCAAATTGCCAACATCCATTGGATCATCGAAAAATCAAGAGAGTTCCAGAAAAACATGTACTTCTTCCTATTGACTATGCCAATGCCTGTACTGTGCAGATCACAAAAAAACTGGAAAATTCTTAGAGATGCCTCCTGACCTGACTCCTGAGAAATCTGTATGCAGGTCAAGAAGCAGCAGTTAGAACTGAACATGAAACAACAGGCTGGTTCCAAATAGGGAAAGGAGTACGTCAAGGCTGTATATTGTCATCCTGCTTATTTAACTTATATGCAGAGCACATTGTCAGGGGACATTGAACTTTAAGGGATCCAATATGTTTTCTTCTTTTGTGCGCCTTTTCTCAAGGACTTTCTGTTCCTTATCAGTTCCCAGAACAGGAACGAGCAGAGCTGCACACATATCTCAGGACTGAGATCATGGGAAAGAACACCTGCTTGGATTCCCTTCAGTGACTCCCTTCAGTGACTCTCTTCAGTGACCTTTTACTTAAAAGACTATCCATTTTTGTTGCAACTTATGGAATTTCATTCTTTTTAATGGCTGAGTACTCATTTTATTGAAGATATATAAGCATGAGTCTCTGCAAATAAAGTACACTGGTTTCACTCGAGACTTGGGTCCCCTGCATCCTTCTTCTTGTGAACTCCAATCCCCAGGTCCAGGTCTACAAAGACCATGACAGTACATCATGCAAAATGCTGGACTGGATGAAGCACAAGCTGGAATCAAGATTGCAGGGAGAAATATCAGTAACCTCAGATATGCAGATGACAACAACACTTATGGGAGAAAACAAAGAACTAAAGAGCCTGTTGATGAAAGTGAAAAAGGAGAGTGAAAAAGTTGGCTTAAAGCTCAACATTCAGAAAATTAAGATCATGGCATCTGGTCCCATCACTTCATGGCAAATAGATGGGGAAACAATAGAAAAATTGAGAGATGTTAATTTTGGGAGACTCCAAAATCACTGTACATGTTGACTCCAGCCATGAAATTAAAAGATGTTTACTCTTTGGAAGAAAATCTATAACCAACCTAGACAGCATCAAAGAATTGATGCTTTTGAACTGTGATGTTGGAGAAGACTCTTTAGGGTCCCTTGGAGATCGAACCAGTCCATCCTAAAGGAATCCAGTCATGAATGTTCATTGGAAGGACTGATGCTGAAGCTGAAAGTCCAATACTTTGACCACCTGATGCTAAGAACTGACTCATAGGATAAGACCCTGATGCCGGGAAAGATTGAAGAGGAGAGGAAAAAGGGACAACAGATGATAAAGGGACAACAGATGATAAGATGGTTGGATGGCATCATCGACTGGATGAACATGAGTTTGGGTAAGCTCTGGGAGTTGGTGATGGATAGGGAAGCCTGGTGTGCTGCAAAGTCTGTGGAGTCCCAAAGAGTCGGACATGACTGAGCTGCTGAACTGAACTAAAGTGGGATGAAAATAGATGCCAAAAAAAATAATAATAATAATAATAAAATTTCAAACCCTGTGCTTTGATTCATTTTTAACAAGAATTTATTTATATTAAATAATATACTGCAAGACACATCTGATATAGGATCATTATCCAAAGAACTTTCAAATTAATAATAAGAAAAAAACACAACTATATTAAAAATGAACTAAAAGGCCTGGACAGACATCTTTATCAAAGAATATATACAGATGGTAAGCAAACATAAAATTTTCAACATCATATGTCATCAGGGACTTCCAGGCAGATTCTTTACCATCTGAGCCACCAGGGAAGTCTTTGAGTCTAAGAATGGCTTTCTTAATCTGTTCTCAAAGTTACAAGTCTGTGTCCTTGGTAAAAATGTTGGCCTCATTTACTAAATTGGTATTTATAGCAATAAATTTTATACTGAAAAAGTGTGTACAGTTCAAAAAAATAGTCACATTTTCTATCTAGACAGAAGTAAGAAATTTGGTATAAGTTATAACTCCTCACAGCCTTTTCATCCATCTCAATATATCAGTGCCCACAAGACTGAATATTATGGAAAGTTTATTTCTAGAAGTTCTATATTTAAATGTATAATATTCCTGAAATTTAATTCTTCTTTGTTTATTTTCTGTTTAGACGAGCTTCTGAACATATGTATGGGCACATATGCTTTGTATATATGATACACACAAGCATATATATATATGCATAAGCTTATATTCACAGAATATCAGGAAATATCTTAAGATGGCACAGTTTATAACTATTCAAGATTATATAGTCATGTAATTAAAATACTGATGTTTTATAAAATAAAAATGATTTACTAAGTCTAATCTAAATTTTACAATTAAATATTGACATGACTAAAGTAGATAACATTTCTAGAAGTCATCAGCACACTTGAATTTTTGCAGGTGCCTTGTATGCAATGATATGCTTGATTCAGTCTATTACATGTTCACAGGTTTATTCATTATCTGTTAAAGCAATGTGGAGAAACTTAAATAAAGATCGATCCAGAGAAAATAAATTATAATAAAATTCTAAAAAGGAGAAATTAAATTTTGGCAACTATCTGGAAGTGGAAAATTCTGAAAGAGATGGGAATACCAGACCACCTGATCTGCCTCTTGAGAAACCTGTATGCAGGTCAGGAAGCAACAGTTAGAACTGGACATGGAACAACAGACTGGTTCCAAATAGGAAAAGGAGTACATCAAGGCTGTATATTGTCACCCTGTTATTTAACTTATATGCAGAGTACATCGCGAGAACGCTGGACTGGAAGAAACACAAGCTGGAATCAAGATTGCCAGGAGAAATATCAATAACCTCAGATATGCAGATGACACCACCCTTATGGCAGAAAGTGAAGAGGGACTAAAAAGCCTCTTGATGAAAGTGAAAGTGGAGAGTGAAAAAGTTGGCTTAAAGCTCAACTTTCAGAAAACGAAGATCATGGCATCTGGTCCCATCACTTCATGGGAAATAGATGGGGAGACATTGGAAACAGTGTCAGACTATTTTTCTGGGCTCCAAAATCACTACAGATGGTGACTGCAGCCATGAAATTAAAAGATGCTTACTCCTTGGAAGGAACGTTATGACCAACCTAGATAGCATATTCAAAAGCAGAGACATTACTTTGCCAACAAAGGTTCGTCTAGTCAAGGCTACGGTTTTTCCTGTGGTCATGTATGGATGTGAGAGTTGGACTGTGAAGAAGGCTAAACGCTGAAGAATTGATGCTTTTGAACTGTGGTGTTGGAGAAGACTCTTGAGAGTCCCTTGGACTGCAAGGAAATCCAACCAGTCCATTCTGAAGGAGATCAGCCCTGGGTGTTCTTTGGAAGGAATGATGCTAAAGCTGAGACTCCAGTACTTTGGCCACCTCATGCGAAGAGTTGACTCACTGGAAAAGACTCTGATGCTGGGAGGGATTGGGGGCAGGAGGAGAAGGGGATGACAGAGGATGAGATGGCTGGATGGCATCGCTGACTTGATGGACGTGAGTCTGGGTGAACTCCGGGAGCTGGTGATGGCCAGGGAGGCCTGGCGTGCTGCGATTCATGGGGTGGCAAAGAGTCGGACACCACTGAGCAACTGATCTGATCTGATCTGATCTGGAAAGAAGAGTCTATCAGAGCATAAATTAAGAGTATCACAGAATTTTCATCCTTAATTATTTTTTAGTATTTTTACTAGTATTTTTATTTCTGCAAAGTCTGAAGAGGCTCTTTCAAATGTATTTATTTTCAACTAGATCTTTATTTTAATTTTTAAATTTTATTCTTATTTTATATTGGCATACAGTTGATTTATAATGTTGCATTAGTTTCATTTGTGGAGCAAAGTGATTCAATTATATATATACACATATATTCATCCTTAATATTTTAAATGATTTCTTCTTCATGCAACTGAGCAAGAAAAGTAAAAGTAGGCTTAAAGTAGACTAACATCTGTTTTTCTTAATTTCTTTAATTAACCAACAAAATATGATTGCTAAAGGTTCTTTCCAGTTCTGAATTTATGTATAAATTTAACATGTAGATGGTAATGCAATTTTAATAAATAATAGCTGTCATGGTGCTTATATTACATATATATATATATATATATATATATATATATATATATGATTGTATGTGAATATTTAGATTTGCTATTTATGCACTAAGAAGAAAAACATTCATCACTCATCGTAATTTCGTCCCTGAACCCTGGACCTCTCAACCTACTGGCAGAAGTAAAATTTCTATTTGAATGTGTCATAGGCTTCTTCTCATGCTTCTCATTTTCAAAACTGGATATTTTCAGTCCCCTCCCCCCAAATTATTCCCTGCAAAGTTGTCTTATCTCACTTAACAGGAGTACCTCCTTACAGGTTTCCCTGCTCTCACTGTTCATCTGCTGCAGTCTGTTTTATATCTATTCGTTGCTGTTTAGTCGCTAAGTCATGTCAGACTCTTTTGTGACCCTATGGACTAGCCCACAGGCTCCTCTGTTACCAGAAAATACTTTTCAAGTGAATATCGGTGCCTGTTTCTTCTCTTCTCTCACCCAGTGTCCTCTGGACTTTGAGTTTTATTGAATAAAAGTTTATTTTGCCCATCCACTACATCTCTAATCTTCTGTCAGTTGTGCTGTGCTGTGCTTGCTCAGTCGCATTGGACTCTTTGTGACCCCCACAGACTGGCTGCTTGGTACATGGAGATTCTCCAGGAAAGAATTACTGGAATGGGTTGCCATGCCCTCCTCCAGAGTATCTTCCCAAAACAGGGATCAAACCCAGGTGTCCCACATTGCAGGCAGGTTCTTGACCATCTGAGCCACCAGGGAAGCCCAATTATCTTAGTATCTTCTCTCTTAATTGTTTTCTAATCCAGCCACACTGTTTTACTAGCTGATTCTTAAGAATTAAGGTCCCTATTTTTAATATAAATTTATTTAATTGGAGGCTAATTACTTTACAATATTGTATTGGTTTTGCCAAGATTCTTAAGAACCCCAGACATTCTCTTTCCTCAAAGTTCCTGTATATATTTTCTCTCCTTCCTGAAATACTTATCCAATCTGTCAAACAACTTGCTTTTGCTTTATTCAGATCTCATTCTATAAATAGACCTTCTCAAGTCACTGCTAGAGACACCCTATGTAAAGTAACACTCTGATGTCAATCTTATTTCCCATACCCGATCTCCTTTCATTTACTGCCTCCTTGGAATTATATATTCTTCTTTGTTCTCCCTTTAAAATATGAGCTACACAGCAAAGAAGCAACTTTTTGGTCCTCATATGTGCACTGTTCTCAGGGCCTGTAATTGTTTTTGGCAGAGTAGATAGTCAAAATATACTTGTTTATGAATATGCACCTTTGTTGTTCACTTGCTTGGTCAGGTCTGACTTTTTGCCACCCCATGGACTATCACATGCCAGGCATCCCTATCCATTACAATCTCCCAGTGTTTGCTCAACCTCATGTCCATTGATTCAGTGATTTCATCCAACCATCTCATCCTCTATCATCCCCTTCTCCTCCTGCCCTCTATCTTTCCCAATATCAGGGTCATTTCCAATGAGTTGTCTCTTCACATCAGGTGGCCAAAGTACTGGAGCTTTACCATCAGTCCTTCCAGTGATTAGTCAGGGCTGATTTCCTTTGGGATTGACTGGTTTGACCTCCTCGTTGTCCAAGGGACTCTCATGAGTCTTCTCTAGCAACACAGTTCAAAAACATCTTTGTTCAAATAGTTAAAAAAGAAAATTATTTGATACTCAGCCTTCTTTATGGTCCAATTGTCACATCTGTACATGAATACTGGAAAACCCATAGCTTTGACTATATGAAACTTTGTGTACAAAGTGATGCCTCTGCTTTTTAATATACTGTCTAGGTTTATCATAGCTTTTTTTCCCAAGGAGCACGTGTCTTTTAATTCCATGGCTCCAGTCACCATCCACATTTTGGAGCCCAAGAAAATAAAGCCTGTCACTGTTTCCACTTTTTCCCCATCTATTTTAGGTGAAGTGATGTGACCAGATGCCATGATATTAGATTTTTGAATGTTGAGCTTTAAGCCAGCTTTTTCACTCTCCTCTTTCACTCTCATTGAGAGATTCTTTAGTTCCTCTTCACTTTCTGCCATTAGGGTGGTGTCATCTGTGTATCTGAAGTTGTTGATATTTTTCCCAGCAATCTTGATTCCAGCTTGTGATTGATCCAGCCCAGCATTTCACATGATGCACTCGGCATAGAAGTTAAATAAATAGGGTGACAATATACAGCCTTGACATACTTCTTTTCCAATTTGGAACCAGTCCTCTGTTCCATGTTCAGTTCTAACTCATGCTTCTTGACCTGCATACAGGTTTCTCAGGAGGCAGGTGAGATAGTCTGGTATACCCATCTCTTGAAGAATTTTCCACAGTTTGTTGTGGAAGGCTTTCTTGTAGTCAATGAAGCAGAAGTAGATGTTTTTCTGAAATTCCTTTGTTGTTTCTATGATCCAACAGATGTTGGCAATTTGATATCCAGTTCCTCTGCGTTTCCTAAATCCAGTTTGTACATCTGGAAGTTCTTGGTTCACATAGTATTGAAGTCTAGCTTGAATGATTTTTAGTAATAACTTGGTAGCATGTGAGATTTGTTCTAGAATAATAGCATTAAAAAACTTTTTGTTTGAATATAAAATTTTAAATCAAGTAGATACAGCTATTATTATAAATCAATTTTAATATTTAAATATGTCAAGATCAAAGAAATACTTTAAACATAAGTTCTTTAGGAATTTAAAAATATTAAATGTATACTGGAAAAGAAATCATTTCTATAAATACAGAAAATAAGTAATAGGCATTTACAGTTAAGACAATTTTAATTGGATACAATGTTGGGTAATCAGATAGGAAGTACAGTGGTAGAAAGTTTGTGGAACACAACTGTGAGAAAAAATTTTGAAGGAACTTTAAGGAGAGCTGCATAGCTCACTAAAATAAAGTATCCTAAAGAGTGTGTTATTGCTTCCCAGGTGGTTTAATCATAAAAAATCCACCTGCCAATTCAGGAGACATAAGAGACCCTGGTTCAATGTCTTGGTCAGGAAGATCCCCTGGAGGAGGCTATGGCAATCCACTCCAGAACTCCTGCCTGGAGAATCTCATGGACAGAAGAGCCTCGTGGGCTACAGTCCACAGGATCACAAAGAGTCAGACACTACTGAAGCGACTTAACACACATGTAAAGAATGTAATAGGAAAATGTTATTTGGGTATTATTATCTTTTACCATTTTCAGGGTGACTCTTAGAAAGTAAATAAGTAGAAAAAGTAACATATAAAATGATAGATGACTATTTTAAAAGTCATCCAGAAAAAGTGGTTAAAATAAATGAAGACAAAATAGGAATTCATAGGAAATATGTAAAATGAGGTATATTGGTTGAAAAATATGCTTGAAATAATTATAATGCTGAATAATAATACAGAATATATGAAAAGTAGAGAAAAATATGAAAAAATGCTGGGACTTAGCCTTGACATAGGTTTAACCACACAGATATGCTCTTACATAGAAACATAAGGACAGATACACACATATATATGACACATAGAGGCGTCTCCTGAGATTTGGGCACATATATCTTATTACCAGTCTCTAACTGAATGTAGGTAAATTTATAGTCATGTTAAATTTACCACTTAACATTGTCTCATCTTCAAACCTGCTGTTTCCTGGTTTTTGTCTCTCTGGGGATAAAAACTACAATCTCCTGATCGCACCAATTGTGCAGTGATTTAACCATAAATTTAGTACCCATGTTGACTTCCCCTGATGCTGCTCTACATACCCAAAAGTGAAATTTTGTGAATTTGGAGATTAAAGGATATTAGTAGACATGATCCCATTTAACCATCTCTCTTAGCTACCCACTTGCGGTAAGTAAGCTTTCCTTGATTGCAATTTTCATTCTGAGAGTTTAGAGCTTTGGCTTGTAAAGCCAGAAAACTTCCATCTGGGAACAGAGTAACAGTTTCTTGAAACAAACTCTTTGTTTGAATAGACTAACAGGAAAGGAAAGGAGTCATCTTCCTGGCAGGGATAATTGATGCTAATTAATCTATCAATAAATTATGAGGAAGTAGAATTGTTATTATAAAACTGGTAGTAGGAAGAATATGTTTTCACTGAATTAACTCACTGGAGTTTCTCTCTTCAGACTCCTTTATTTTGATGGTAGATTGAGAAATAAAAGAGCCACCACTTTAAAAGAGCATGTTGAATAAGGGCTCAAAACCCTCTTGGAGAAGTCTGGCTCACTCCACCAAATGTCCCTCCTAGACCCTGAGCTATATTTGCTAATGGAATTATGCAAGGACTGATGGATATCAGTTGTAATTTCAAGACAAGCAAGAGCAAATGGGGCTGAAGTTCATCTTTCTCTTTTTAGATTCTTCTGGAAAAGGGAGGAATGCCAATCTTGGAAGAATTGTTTTTAGATAGGAAGTATTTACTATTGGAAAGTGATGGATCTTACTGGTGTACACAGTGGACCCTTTGGATTCTGCACCATCCATATATGCCCTCCAGAGAGGAGGTCCTTATTTCCTTAGCTGCCAGGAGAGTTAGTTAGTGACATCTTATGATTGAGTCCCTCTTTGGAAATTGTTTATTTAAGACAACCTATGTTCATTAAGTGGTTTATGTTTTAACGTGAATATTTGGCTCCTTCACCTCAGTTTAGGAAAGAACCCGAGTTCCCTGTGAGATTCACTGAAGCCTCTTTTGCAGTTGCATCTATTTTAACTTCTCATTCTGTCCAGAGCTACTTCCACATTCCCTGAGAGCACTGTTATCAGAGCATTCCTTAACAAACTCCCTGTATGAAACTATCACCATCTCAGGATATGTTTCAAGTGGACACATATGAAGGGCACATATGAAAATAATATTCTGCTGCTTCTTATATTTCAGTGGGTTGCTCTTGTAGAAGAAAAATGATTTCTCATAATTAGGATTATCCTTACCACTTTTGGTTGAAAGTTATATCAATTAGTTTATGATACAGGATACTATAACAAGGAATTTAACAAAGACAGCAAACACAAAAGAATAAGATTTTATTTTTCTTTTCTTCTGAGAGAAAAAGAGATTGGCCATTAAGGTTTATAAGACCAACATGCTTGATAATATCCAGCAACCAAGACTCTTCTTTCCTTGTGTCCTGTTCTCATTACCCCATGCTTTCCAACTTGTGGTCTAAGATGGATACTTCCATCATGACATTTTCCACCATGACTACTAGCTACTTCCACCATGACTTTTTTCCAGAAAGCAGGAAGTGGTAAATTGAAAAGAGAAGGTATATCCTTTCTCTTTAAAGATGATGATTCCTCAATTGCACACAATATGCTTGCCAGTCCCATTGGCCAGTACGTAATCATTAAACTACAAAGAAGTCTGGAAAAGGTAGTGTTTAGCTACATTTAACTGGCCCTAGGTAAAATCTTCCATTATTACACAAGAAAGTAAACCACCATATTGGAACAAGTGACAGTTTTGTCACAGATCTCATATTTGTAACTATTGCTTGATTTCTCTTCTCTAGACATCTTAATGTTTATGTTATTTCTCTTGATTATTTGCAACATAAGACTTGTATCATACCATGGGTTTCAGCTCTTTCGGAGAGTGACTACTTATATAAATAATTATTTTCCCTCCTTATTCACTCAAAGTTATATTCAGATATTTCATTTAGCTTATGAATTAGGTTAGGTTGTATGAACACAGCATCCACAAACATAGAAGCTTATTAACATTTGTTACCTGTGCTTATCAGCAATTTTATTATAGCATAATCACAGACATTCATTTTTAGTTGAATAGAACATGCTAATTTTTGATTCAAAATTGTTTTAAAGAACAAATGAGACAATTGTTGATTTTTCCAAATATCCTAAAATGTGGTAGACTTGTAATTTTCATAATCTCTTTGTATTTTATAGTAAAGAATTTTAAATACTGCAGAGCTCTGAAACAGATTTGTGTTCATATAAATGAGAATATATGCATTGCTTTCATTTATTTGAGTACTCTAAGTTCAGTTAATATAATAATTAAAATTATGCCTTAAAGTAAACTTGGAAATATTTACAGAGAGAAGACTAAGACATGTATTAGACTGAAAGACTGCAAAAATTCAATGGAACTAAGTAGTAGAGGAAATAAAGATCATCAAGGGTTGGTGTTTAGCAATAAAATAAGAAAGTCATAACATTTATTAAAAATTTTCTTTGTGCCAGGATGTTTATAAAAGCATTTCATGTTTTAACTCATATATTTCTAATAACAACCTTATAAGATGGTTACTATTGCTTCCCATTTTATTGATGAACAAGTAGAAATCTAGTGCTATCAATAGTTTTTCCAATGTAATATAAATAATGCATAGCAGAGGTGGGTTTCTAACCAACATCATCTGTATTTAAAGTCTATCAGAAAGAATCATCCTTGATGCTAGATGAGAAAATCTCTAAAACCTGTGTGTAGAACTTGCAGTTTTACAGCCAGAAAACACAGTTTAAAAAAAGAATAGGAGACATAGAATGATGTAATTTACCTTAGTACATTGTGGATATTGGCTGTCTTGTGGGGCAGTAGTTACTAAACAAAAATCTGTAAAAGAAGTGAGAATACACATAATTAGATTTGTTTCAAGAGTCTTAGATGGGCACATTGAGTTATCCTTAATTGCACGGGTGAGCAAGCTAGATGAGGAAAGTTTACAAAATTAATCAGAGTTTGATGCAAATTGCTCTATCTGGAGCTCAGTTTTTACACAAGTAAGACCGCATAGCAGCTAAGCAGAAGAGAATGAAAAAAAAGAGGGAAGAAAAATTGGAAATAGTGTAATATTGGGATTGCTTTTGCTTCTCTAAGAAAAAATGGAAATGAGAGAATCAGGGTAAAAATAATTATAATCTATAATAATTATGTTTATGTATATAACATAATAATAATTATCAGACATTGCTCCCAGATTCTCTCTTTATCAAAGGAAATGGCATAAGCTGCTTGAGGATTTGGGTGTGACTTCATCAGGAACTTAGAAGCAGCAGTAAGTTATCTCAGTTCAGTTCAGCTTAGTCCTGTTCGACTCTGCGACCCCATGAATCGCAGCATGCCAGGCCTCCCTGTCCATCACCTACTCCCGGAGTTCCCTCAGACTCACGTGCATCGAGTCAGTGATGCCATCCAGCCATCTCATCCTCTGTCGTCCCCTTTTCCTCCTGCCCCCAATCCCTCCCAGCATCACAGTCTTTTCCAATGAGTCAACTCTTCGCATGAGGTGGCCAAAGTACTGGAGTTTCAGCTTTAGCATCATTACTTCCAAAGAAATCCCAGGGCTGATCTCCTTCAGAATGGACTGGTTGGATCTCCTTGCAGTCCAAGGGACTCTCAAGAGTCTTCTCCAACGCCACAGTTCAAAAGCATCAATTCTTCGGCACTCAGCCTTCTTTACAGTCCAACTCTCACATCCATACATAACCACAGGAAAAACCATAGCCTTGACTAGACGGACCTTTATTGGCAAAGTAATGTCTCTGCTTTTGAATATGCTATCTAGATTGGACATAACTTTCCTTCCAAGGAGTAAGCGTCTTTTAATTTCATGGCTGCAGTCACCATCTGCAGTGATTTTGGAGCCCCAAAAAATAAAGTCTGACACTGTTTCCACTGTAAGTTATCTACAGTTCATCAAATCATAGACTTTGTTACTGCCAAATTCATTCTTGGAAATAGGATGGAGAAGAATGTTTAGCACTCTAGAGTCTAGAACAGTAGCTCACAAACTTTCTGGACATATGTCCAGAATATATCCTAGTTATTGTTTAGGCACTAAGTTGTTCCTGAATCTTTTGTGACCTCATGGACTGTGGCCCAACAGGCTCCTCAGTCCATGGGATTTCATAGGCAAGAATACTGGAATGGGTTGCCATTTCCTCCTCTAGGAGATCTTCCCAAGCCAGGGCATCAAACCTGCATCTCTTGCATCTCCTGCATTGACAGGCAGATTCTTTACCACTGAGACACCAGAGAAGCCCCTGAATATATCCTTATATACTCTTAAATATTATTAAGTACCTCAAATATCTTTTGTTTGTGTGAGTATGTTATATTAATATCTGTAAAATTGTATGGTATTAGGAATTCAAATTTAGAAATATTTAAGCCTAGTTATTCTTAGTTATTAATTCATGATAAACATAACAACATAAACATAAACCATGATAAACATAACAACAAAAAATAACATTTAAAAACACATTTTTTCCAGAGTAAAAATGTTTAATGAGCAAAGTAACTTTATTTTCTATATTTCTCATCTCTTTAATGTCTGGCAGCATAAGACAGATGGATTCTCATATCTTTTTCTGTATCCAGTCTTTTGTGATATCACCCATTTCATAACTCCTACTAGACTTTGTTGTAGTCTCCTGAGAGACTGAAAAAGAAAAAAAGGCAGATATCATCTTAATATTATTATGAAAAATGTTCACCTCCTGGACCTTTGAATTATAGCAGAATACATGCTGAGAATTACTGGAACAATACCCTGGCAGAGAGCAAATGTTTAAATAATGCTTTTGAAAGAATGAATGCATACTCGAGTGGCAACTTGTGCCATGAAAGTTTGTCCTGAAATAGCATTACCTGCCATATTGAGAAATAATAAATTAGACAAGTCCCTGTGTTCAGACTGCCACATTCATCAGAACTTTTCAAGCTAAGAATTCTTGAGGGAATTACTCTTATAATGACCTGAATTTTAGTGTAAGAAGAAAAGACTGAAGGAATAAAATTAGTGATATAAAACTTCAATACAAATATGTAGGAAGGAATGTCACTCAGCTAAAAAGATTTTTGAACTCTTAATAGTAAAGCTAGCTAGGATTCTAGTACAGATTGTAACCATAACCCTGAAAGATATCAAAAGATTTATTCTGATATAAGCAATATCTTATTGGCCATCTACTATATGTATATTACAGTATATACCATTTTGGTTTACATTAAAGTTTGAGGTACATAACACAAAAAGTATATAGAACCCCAATATAGATATTACCAAACTTTAGTGTCTTAATGTATGTGTATGTGTATAAAATTTAGATGAACTTAAATAAATTTAACTTGAAATTATTACAATATTAATATTTTACTATGAAAAAAGATCAATTTTCTACTGCAGAATCTTGATGAAATAGTTATTTAAAATAATTATTTTCTGTTGTGCCATTTTACTTTCTCATTGTAATCTTTGCATTAATAATATCAAAAGCTTAATGTCATATATCCTGGGAAGGGTGTTTTACTACTTCAACCTTTTCAATATTCCACATTTTGATTACCCTGCCCTTCCACTCCACTTATAGATTACAGTCTCAGTGAACTGTGGGGAAGAAATTATACTGCCAAGGGAAACACACACACAGGCACAACGCTAAAGATTGAAGTTGACATCTGTAAGAATTACATTATCTTACTTTATTCCCACTAAGGTTAAAGACTATTAATTATTTTGGTGGTCATATTTTGGGACAGATTTTGAACTAAACAAGCATACTTCTGTCATGATTCAAGTTGGTTAATTATATATTACATGTTTGTGTATGTGTGTGTGTGCACAAGTGCATGTGTGTAAAGAAGTAACACTTTATAGGATAGAGTATATTTTCTATTTGTTTGTCAAGCTTGTGCCATAAATTTTAAGCGTACAGAAAAGGCACAGTTGCTATGTGGTGGAAACTCTCCTGTCATGTTCAGAGAGATGTAAATGGTTTGTAAGAACTGCAAACAGCAGCTGTATTTGACTAAGTGGAAAAAAAAAAAGAACCAAAGAAAGTGAACATGGGTGGCAAATACCAATCTTCAAAGTACAAGGCAATTTCATGGAATGTAACATTGATGTTGATTGCTGAGAAAACGCTGTTATAATTAGATCAGAAAATCAGAAAAAGAGAGGTTTGATTTGAAGAGCTTTATCCTAGGCTGAAAAGAAGACAAGATAGGAAACTGAAGTGGCAGAGAAGAGTGGCAGAGAAGACTCTACAATACTAGCTCTGCACTTACATTCAAACCCGCCGGAAACAATCCTATGAAAGAAAGCCCACAGGTTCTACTTGCTCATAAATGCATTCACTCGGATTCTATTTTCTGCCTTCTCCTCTTTTCCCTTTCTCTCTATGCATTTGCAGGTGTATATATCTATCTTCATTAAAACTCAATCAAGGAGAACATTTGTATTTCTAGCTGAGAAGCAGTTTTCATGGCTTGGTAAGCAAACTGCTTTCTTCTGTGCATATTATTTTAATGTAACTCAGGGGATGGCATGAAATAAGACATTTATTTCCATGTTGTTGTTTTTTTTTTTTTAAAGCCAAGAGGTTTAGGAAATAGATAAAATAAGATGGATACATATGAGGACTTAAAGATGGACTGATTATTGTGTCTATTAAAACTTCAATAACTCATGCGTGAGAAGACAGTGCTTTCTGTAACCTTATGCATTCTAAGACATATTTTTTGATTCCCAGAAAAGTGATGACACATTTTCTTAAAGAAAGCATTCTTAAACTGTTTATCAGGGAAAAAAGTTAACATTCCAATATATCTGCTAATTCATACATATTGTATACACCTTTGCATTTATTTACAAAAACATTTATGGAGAGAGGGATACTTATTAAAGCATAAGGCATTCACTGAAATTTTTTGTCTGACTTGTGTTCAAGATTGCAGAAGAAAAAGGTTTTAGTGTTACTGTGTATTACTGGCTTGACTCAGTAACTAATAGATTTACTCAGTCTCTCTTTTAGCTAAATATTTAATTTTCCAGAATTGCCAATGATTCATTTATCCAAGATTGTATCCTGGTTCAGAAGCATTTGCTCTGCACTATCTCTTTGGGCTTCATTCTTTATTCTTAAGGCATCCGCTGAAGAAGTACCCAATGTATTTTCCATTGGCATAGTTGTTGTTGTTTTGTCACTAAGTCATGTCTGATTCTTTGTGACTCCATTGACTGTAGTCCACTAAGCTCCTTTGTTCATGAGTATACATTATTAATATGAGTCTTATAAAACATTTTTTAAATACAAAGAAATGATAAAGAAGAGTATGTCTGTTACATGAGTGTGGAGTGTAATGGAAATTTACAAGAGCAATGCTTGATCAATTACAACCTCCACTTGAAACCAATATCTTTAATAAACAAAGGTGACAATGTTCATTTTCCAAGGCAAACTACAAGCAAAGGGAAAGTAAGAAGAAATAGGATATTTTACATTTACTTGATGGTTAATGCACATTTCTCAGTGAATCACACCAAATACTTACTAAACATAAAATATATGAATTTCATTGTGGAGGAAGCTTACAGAATGCACCTGAACCAGTGAACATCAGATGTAATGGGACAGATGATTATCAGGGGACTAAAGATCACAATATACAGTATCACTGCCATAGTACTCTGGTTAAAGTACATAATAAAATCATAATCTAAAGCTAAAAATTATCAATTCAGAGGCTCTCTGTCCTACTTGTTCTTGAATCCTTTCTATTTCCTAGAGTTTTCCATTTTGTAAGGACGACTTCCTTCATGGCTTCTAGGGAGAAGTAGGGAATTAATCTACTTTTCTATTTGAATTCATAACCCTATATGAATTGAAATATTTTTTTAATACCTAAGACTTCCAAATGCTAATATTCCAAGCCTCAAAGTGGATTAGTGTATTTTAAGAGAACTTCTCTACCTAAAATTATTGTATAAACTGGCATAGCTGTTTCCTTACATCATCTGTATCAATTATATATTGTCACAATAATGCTGTATAACAAACTCATGCAACTTTAAGGACATAGAGAAACAAATGTTTACTCAGCTCAGGAATCTAAAGGGTTTATATTGTCAAGGAGGTTCTTCTGTCTGAGTTTGTGCCATATAATTCTGGTTCATATCCTTCTCATACTTCACCTGGGACTAGACTGGGTATGTCTTCCTGAAGTTTATAGCAAAGGGCAAGAGCAGAAGTGGAAATATTCAAAGGTTTTCCTTGTCTCTATTCAGTTCAGTCCAGTCACTAGTCCTGTCTGACTCTTGGCAACCCCATGAACTGCAGCACGCCAGGCTTCTCTGTCCATCACTAACTCCTGGAGTGCACCCAAACCCATATCAATTGAGTCGGTGATGCCATCCAACCATCTCATCCTCTGTCATCCCCTTCTCCTCCTGTCCTTAATATTTCCCAGCATCAGGGTCTTTTCAAATGAGTCAGCTCTTTGCATCAGGTGGCCAAAGTACTGGAGTTTCAGCTTCAGCATCAGTCCTTCCAATGAATATTCAGGACTGATTTCCTTTAGAACTGACTGGTTGAATCTCCTTATAGTCCAAAGGTATCTCAAGAGTATTCTCCAATATCACAGTTCAAAAGCATCAATTCTTCAGCATTCAGCTTTTTTTTTTTTTTTTCCAGCTTTCTTTATAGTCCAACTCTCACATCGATACATGACTACTGGAAAAACCATAGCCTTGACTAGACATACCTTTGTTGACAAAGTAATGTCTCTGTTTTTTAATATGCTGCCTAGG
Organism: Bubalus kerabau; assembly: GCF_029407905.1. Lineage (NCBI taxonomy): Eukaryota > Metazoa > Chordata > Mammalia > Artiodactyla > Bovidae > Bubalus > Bubalus kerabau. The sequence goes on from NC_073625.1 coordinate 60,856,746, forward strand.
TTGGTTATAACTTTCCCTCCAAGGAATAAGTGTATTTTAATTTCATGGCTGCAATCACCATCTGCAGTGATTTTGGAGGCCCCTCAAAATAAAGTCAGCCACTGTTTCCACTGTCTCCCCATCTATTTGCCATGAAGTGATGGGACTGGGTGCCACAATCTTAGTTTTCTGAATGTTGAACTTTAAGACAATTTTTTCACTCTCTTCCTTCACTTTCATCAAGAGTCGTTTTAGTTCTTCTTCACTTTCTGCCATAAGGGTGCTGTCATCTGCATATCTGAGGTTATTGATATTTCTCCTGGCAATCTTGATTCTAGCTTGTGCTTCTTCCAGACCAGCGTTTCTCATGATGTGATCTGCATATAAGTTAAATAAGCAGGGTGACAATATACAACTTTGATGTACTCCTTTTCCTATTTGGAACCAGTCTGTGGTTCCATGTCCAGTTCTAACTGTTGATTCCTGACCTGCATACAGGTTTCTCAAGAGGCAGGTCAGGTGGTCTGGTATTCCCATCTCTTTCAGAATTTTCCACAGTTTATTGTGATCCATGCAGTCAAAGGCTTTGACATAGTCAATAAAGCAGAAATAGATATTTTTTCTGAAATTCTTCTGCTTTTTTGATGATCCAGTGGATGTTGGCAATTTGATCTCTGTTTCCTCTGCCTTTTCTAAAACCAGCTTGAACATCTGGAAGTTCACAGTTTACGTATTACTGAAACTTGGCTTGGAGTATTTTAAGCATTACTTTACTAGCCTGTGAAATGAGTGCAGTTGTCTCTATTATGTCTTGTTTATTAACATTTCAAAGTGAAACACTTGACTGAGCCCAGAGGCCATAGTAGATGTAGACTACCCAATGTAGGGTGCCTTTAAGGTTACATGCTCAAGGTGTAGATTTATGAAACGGTGAATTGTTAAATCCAATGTATGAACTGTCAAACATAACAAACTTTTATTTTGGAGTTTAGAAAGATGTCTGTATTTCTTGAATCCTTCATCCATATCTATTGGTTTTAAGATACTATACCCAGTGTTGTTTAGTCTGTGTTTCTTCAAATAAAAGAAGATGATTAATTCTGAATAACGCATCCTGTTTCCATTTTTTTAATGTATAACTTAGCTCTCACAATTAATGTGACTCATTTGGGGGAAAATGTTTATATATATTTTTCTTATTGATCAGTAAACTAATTCAAGCCAATGTATTCCACCTAGGCAGTCTTCAACTGGTCTTTGTGTTTCCATTCCTCTTTCTCAACATTCTCCACATAGCAGTAACAGTTATCTTTTTACAGTATAAATCAGTTCTTGTCACTCTCTCTCAGTACTGCTGCATCTTCACTTATTTACTGCAATTTATAATCCTTGCCAGGACTTCCTTGGTGATTCAGTGGTTAACCACCCACCTGCCAATGCAGGGGACATTGGTTCAGTCCCTGTTCTGGGAGATTCCCCTTGCTTCAGGGAAACTAAGTCCAAGTGTCACAACTATTTAGCCTAAGAGCACTAGAACCCATGCTCTGCAACAGGAGAAGCTACTGCAATGAAAAACCTGTGCAGCACAACTAGAGAGTAAGCCCGGCTTGCTGCAACTAGAGAAAGCACACGTAGCAATGAAAACCCAGTGCAGCGATAAATAAATAAAATCCTTGCCGTAACTGAGCTCGTTCTTCTGGATTAAGTCACTACCTTTTTCCTGAGCTTCTTTCTTACCATGTCCCTCATTCATTGCATTCTGTCTCCTCTGTATTATCTTTTCAGTCATATTTACTTGTGTAATACAATTATACTAACATTATCCTGACTCTCTCATTTTTTCTTCCTTCTTAGTGGAGTGTCTTCTCCCAAACATTCATGAGAAAAACGATCTCTTCCATCTACCATCTAAAAAGATCTCTTCCATCAAAAGAAAAACACGTCTTTGCCTTGCCTTATCTCCTTATCCTTTTTAAACATTTATGAAAACATAAGATAATTATGTTAATTATGTCATATTTGAATCATATGGATGAATCACACAGTTTTCTTCTATTTTGTTTGCCTACTGATTGACCATATAGATTTAAGGCATCATTCAAAACACTGTGCCTAAATGTTTTAATAGCCACTGTCTAAAAAACGCTCAAAAAGCAGCAAATGAAAAACAAAGTCATGAAAAGTTATATACTTATTTAGAAGAGTGGAGTGGATGTTATAACTACTATGATATTCCAAAGCAATAGAGAGTAATAAACTAAATAACTTGAGAGTGTTATTTTTGAAATATTTGTTTTAATGTTGAGGGGATTTGTTTTGAAAGAACATTATATAATTTATTCATGATCCAAAACCAAATGTGGGCTGCTCTAGGAATACCTAGAAATAGGACTAAAGGCTCTGGGTGGTGTTGCAAGAATATCATGTCCACCCTGACAAAGATGAGATTAATCTTAAGGTAGCAGCTATGGTTACAAAAGTGTGTGAACTCTTCATTGAAACAATTTTTAACAAGTACAAATACATGGCATTAAGTTTCAGAACCTAATATAGGCCTGACAATCAAGTCCTTGTTTTCTGGAAGAAAGGCCTCAAGTCCACTCAATTTCCAGTAACAATGTTTTCACAGATCACTTTAATAAAGGGTTTTAATTTCCTTCATATGTTCACTTTTGGCATTCTAGCCTTAAAATCTAGATAAGAAAATTAACCTAATTCCCCAGAAGTCAAATTTTTTTTTGAAGTATCAAAGAATCCACAAAACCTCTTCTGGTCTAGTTGGAAGTTCTTCCATTTAAAAAATGTGATATTTACGTGGAACTCTTTTGAGTCTTTTTGTTTTCTCAGTTTCCCCTCCACTGGATAGGATTGAAGCTAGAATTTTCCCTTTTAATAAACGAATGAAAGGTGAACATGTTATTTGTAAGTTGATATTTAGTCCTAGAGCAAAAGTTGAAAGACTATAATATGTTATAAGCCTAATCCTAGGTAGCCTTATAAAAATATCTCTTTTAACTATCTTCTGAACCTATATTCACATTGGTTTTTAAGATATATTAAGTTATATATTTTTTCTCTTTCCAGAGCTGCTTCTGTGGGGCTACCCCCCTCTTTTTTTTTTTTTTTTTTTAATTGAGGTGTCATTCACAAAGGGCTGCATTTTTTGAAAGATTTCTTACAACTATGGCTGGGTATTTTACTCTTGTCTTCCAAGAAGGGCCATCATAACTTTATTGTGACTTTCGAAGTGACTTCTGAAGTCAGTTGGTCTTTAACTTTGGGGACTATTTTGCATGTAAGTGCTAATTCAGATTTAAGCTTGAGTCATCGCATATCATCCCATGAATATTGACAATGGATAGAATACCTTTCCTGTAGTTTCAGTTCTAGACTGAAAAGCTTGGGAAGAAACTTCATTTTCTTTTTTGCACAAATCAGAAAAATAGCTACTGTGCAGAGTTTCCTTGTTGACCTCAGCAGGTGAACTGGACTTCTAGTTTTAAATCAGACTAGATTGGATGGCTTTTATATTTTCACATGTATACATAGACTCTCCCCATTTTCATCAACATCCATTAGTTATTGAACTTTATGAACTGGCATTGAGACATTACAACAATGTTTTGTTGCACCAACTTTATTAATTTTTACAGTGCAATACATGTTATTTTTCAGAGACAAACCAAAGTTTAATTTCTCAAGGTTCATGCTGTTTACTTCAGCAGCATTTGATGGAAGATCTTTTATATACATTTGTAATAGATAAAAAATAAACCAGACTGCAAATCCTTTTTCTTTCTTTTTTAAAGCAAACCATGTACCAAGTTTTTTGGTTCAAATTGTGTAGGATAAGTTAAATTGCATTCTATTAACCAATATGCATATTTCTGTAAGTATAGTTATATTGAAATAAAGTTTTAAAACATTAAAAACAAACAAACAAACAAACAAAAGTGTGAACTCATTTGTATCTAGAGATTTACTGAGACCAGGGAAAGTGGGGTAAAATGTAGAGTAAGATGTGTGTCTTATTTTACTCACAAGAATGCTATCTTAAGGGGCTTAGAATTTTGCTTGATATTGGAGATGAACATTCCTTACTATCAGATATTTGTTTTAAAGTGCTATATGTAAGTATGAAATGAAATGTTTTATTTCTTTTAAAATTGATTTAAAAAGTTAGGTAGTTGGTGGAAAAGATCCTTTGAACAAACAATCAAAATGGCTATATATATACCTTTGTCATCCCCTCATGTCCTTTTCACAGACTAAGGTGAAGACCATTTGCATATTTTTCTTTTATGATCTTGTATCTTTCAGTGATTGTCATTATTCTGGTTTGTAATGACATAGAACTGAATATGGCAATTAAACATTCCAATGTGTTATCTTTCTTCTTAGATAGATGAATATGTCACCCAATATATTTTATGTTGAAAAAAAAACTCATTAAAATATGATGTCTGGCTGTTATTTAAAATGTTAAGTGCAGTCAGATAATGGTTTGACTTTTAAAACATACCTTACTAGCTAGAAAAACAGCCTGCATGTCAGAAAATGGCTTAATTGAAAACAGAGAAGATAGCAATGTCAATAAGTTCTGAAAAGCAAGGTTCACTGCAGGTAATCTATCATGTAGTGATCCCAGGAGATAATCAAGAGCTGACTATAAATGTAGAAAATACCTTGTGTCTTGGCAAAGCATTTGAAGAAAAATCTTTCAGGTGGAAAAAACAAGTAGACAATTAAATGGGAGGCCAAGCAAACACCTGGTCTTACACCTGATCTTAAAATGCACTCAATTAAGTTGAATAAGAAAGTTTTATGCAAGTACAGTTGAGTTCTTTTTTTTTTTTAAAGAAATCTAAATAGCAGATAACAATATATTTGTCTAAAGATTAAATTTTAGAAATGTGTCCATATTTAACATGTAAATCTTCAACCTTAACCCAGGCTACAGAACTACTCTTTAAAAACAATATATAATATTTGTTAATAGAACCTAGAAAAGTATTTACTAAAATTAAGCAAAAAAGATGAATAAGGAATATCACTATTGTAGTATTTCTATTTTATATATTCTAATGCTTATTGTATTATTATGAAAGAATACCTTCAATGAGGACAACAATTTGGCATATACATACATCTGTGTATGTATGTATATATATATATGTGTGTGTGTGTGTGTGTTTGTGTGCGTGTGTGTATGTATATGCAAAACAGCACTTTAGTGCCTAGAAAAGAAGAAAAAAATATCTTTATTAGACACCCAAACATTAGTTTCCATATTAAAAAACACATGGGTATAAATTAGGTGTTAAAACACCTCTATGAGCCACAAATAGATTTGGGGCTCTAATAAGTAAATTCCTTCCTCCTAATATTAATTTTTAATTTTTTTAATTTAAAAACAATGTCATCTTTTCCTGCTTAGTGGAGGTGGGCAGGAAAATAAAGTTTGTGACAAGAAGATCCTTATAGTACTTCTTACTGATTCTTTACTACTGTATCTTTATATTTAATAAATGTAGTTTGACCTGTAAGGAGATACTGCTTCATTTCTCTCATTTTTCTAGGGGAAAATATATCTTGGTATTCAAAAGGAATTTTGCAAAAGTTTTTATTTATCTGTTTGAAACTTATGGAAAAAAATATGTCATTAATCTGCCTTTCTTGTAGCCCAAACCGAAACTCAAATGACATTGACTAGTTACTTAGACCTTGGACCTTTGGTTTGTCTCTGTTCACAATAACTCTACTTTAAGATGGAAAAAATAAGACTGCTAACAACTATACATTTTTCCCAGATCAGTGTAAAATTCAGTGATAATGTCTGCCAAAATAGATTTTTCTAGAAATAAGTTAAGCTAGTTTTTGAGCAAAACCTTTTTTATATTTGGGATTCCCTGGTGGCTCAGATGGTAAAGCATCTGCCTGCAATGCGGGAGACTGGGGTTCCATCCCTGGATCAGGAAGATCCCCTGGAGAAGGAAATGACAACCCACTCCAGTACTCTTGCCTAGAAAATTCCATGGATGCAGGAGCCTGGTGGGCGACAGTCCATGGGGTTGCAAAGAGTTGGATACGACTGAGTGACTTCACTTTTTTTTTTAATAGCTTTATATCATATGCTTATATGTAAAAATTGTCAGAACAAAAGTTGTCATGACTCTTTCATAGAAAATACTTGTTCCTTAATGTGCTCATACATGTGTTTATCAGAGTATTTTTAGAGCATCTTTAAGCAAAAGCCATTTTTTCATTCTCATTGAAAACTTTAATCTGGTTGAATCCTTCTTATATATATTTTTTTTGGTACCATTCCCCTCACTTCTCCACAGATGCACAGGAAGGATATACTCCTTCTCTCTTCAACCTGCACAGACAGGTGCATATTATCCCCATTGGCAAATTTCTTGATATATCTTTAAGTTGAAAATTTACCATATGGAACTATTCCCACTTTTCCTGTCATATCACTACAAAACACTTGTTTCTTTACAAGTTTTCAAAACACAATGTTACTAAGATGACTCATTACCTCATTGGTGTACTGTACTCATGGACAAAACAATTTATGGCTTATTCTCAGTATTTAACAATGCTGATTGTAGTGGAGAAAAATGTTTTACTCCACCCTCTTAAGGTGCTTGACTGCGTTTGAACAATGAATTGACAAAGATAGATTAACAGAAGAAAACATACAGTTATGCTTGATGTAAGTTTTAAATGACACAGGAACCTTCATAGAGAAATGAAGACTCCAAGAAACAGTAAAACCAGAGTATTCTGATGCTAGGTTTGAGGAAGATTGGACAGCTGTAGAAGAATGTGGCAAGGTAAAGAGTAGGAGATGAATGCAGCACACTGGGGGAGGTTTAGCAAGGCCCGTTTGTTAAGATTATTTTCAGCATTCCTTTGCCTTCAGAAATAAGAACACTTCTTCCCTTCAAGTATAAGGATGACCTCTCTTGCATGAAGATTTGATGACCTGTTTTAGGAGATACAGAGAACTGTGTCAAAGTGACCTTACTGCTTCTCCAGTTTTTTGTTTTTTGTTTTTTTTCCCAAACTCCATCAACTGAAACTATTCAGTATTCTGGGGGGTGGGGGTAGCATGTCATGAACCCCTTGTGATAATTGCTTTCTTTTTATAACTACCTGAGATTGCAGTCCTCTGCTATTTCCTGTTCTGCAGGTTGGCTGATAGTTTCTCTTTGAGGTTCTCTTTGTAATTCCTTGAAAAGTCAGTCTGTAGATTATACACTTTCCTTTTTTTTTTTAATCAAATTTTATTTTATTTTTAAACTTTACATAATTGTATTAGTTTTGCCAAATATCAAAATGAATCCGCCAACTTCCATTCCTATTATTCCAGCCATCATGAGTGTCCTGCTGACTTTCAAATACCCTGATTAACATTGGTTCAGTTCAGTTCAGTCACTCAGTCATGTCCAGCTCTTTGCAACCCCATGGACTGCAGCATGTCAGGCCTTCTTGTCCATCACCAACTCCCAGAGTTGACTCAAACTCAAGTCCATTGAGTCAGTGATGCCATCCAACCATCTCATCTTCTGTCATCCCCTTCTCCTCTCACCTTCAATCTTTCCCAGCATCAGGGCTTTTTCAAATGAGTCAGCTCTTCGCATTAGGTAGCAAAAGTATTAGAGTTTCAGCTTCAACCTCAGTCTTTCCAATGAACATTCAAGACTGATCTCCTTTAGGATGGACTGGCTGGATCTCCTTGCAGTCCAAGGGACTCTCAAAAGTTTTCTCCAATACCACAGTTCAAAAGCATCGATTCTTTGGTGCTCAGCTTTCATTATTGTCCAACTCTCATATCCATACATGACTACTGGAAAACCATAGCCTTGACTAGATGTACCTTTGTTGGCAAGATAATGTCTCTGATTAAAATAATTAAACTTAAACTCTTTGCCTCCTGCCTCACCAACCTTCTTATTCAGTATTTTTTGTTTTAATGAATGATGCTGCCATCTGAATAATGGCTGAATTTAGATTTTATAGTGACTGATTATTTTCCTAAAGTGGATGCCATGGTCTATCAATTTATCTTCTGAAATATCTTAGAAAGAAATTTTCATATCTGTATCATCACTACCAGTTTACAAGTGATTAATGGACCTCTCGTCTTAACCAAGGTTCATAATTCTCAATATTATCACCAATATTCTGTTCCTACATCACCAACTTAATCACAGTATATTTGTTAAAAATATTTCTATGTTCCCCAGGGACTTCAAAATATTTTCAATGTAGCATAAAAAACACTACATAATTCAGACTTTTCATTTTATAAATCTCATGCTTTGATCCATTTCTAAATTCTATTTTCCCAAGTCCTTGTTTTATGCCATACACCTCTAAATTTGCAATTGTTTCCTTTCATGCTTGGAAGGCTGTCTGCAATCACATGGACCACATGAACCTGAAACTATGCTTTTACCCTCAGATTAATTGTTATATTTGGGAGGATAAAGGCTTTCCTGATGACTCAGTGGGTAAAGAATCTGCCTACAATGCAGGAGGCACAAAAGATGAACCCTGAACAAGCTTTCAATCCCTGGTTCAAGAAGAAACCCTGGAGGAAGAAATGGCAACCCATTCCAATATTTTTGCCTAAAAAATTCCATGGACAGAGGAGCCTGGGGGGCTACAGTTCATGGGGTCACAAGAGTCAGGCGCAACTGAGCAACAAAGTACACATGGCACATACTGTGGTATCCCTTTTCCTTCTGAAATATTAGGATAACACATGTACTTTAAAGTGTATATATTTATCTTTCTTGCTTCTGAGTTTGCTTGAACCTCATCCTTAATTTTTTGTTTTCACTACATAGTCACATAATATATTCTTAATAGCATGCTTATTGATTTTATGCATGTGTGAATGTATTATTAAAGAAAATAAAATACTAATTCTGACGTTTGTTAAGAAATGGTAAGGAAGACTATTCATGGGGTCTTTGCAACATAAATAGGGACCACTGGGGCTTCCCAAGTGGCTCAGTGGTAAAGAATCGACTTACCAAGCAGGAGACACATGTTGAATCCCTGAGTCATGGAAAAACCCTGGAAAAGGAAATGGCAACTTGCTCCAGTATTCCTGTCTAGGAATTTATAAGCACTGAGGAGCCTGGTGGGCTACCGTCCGTGGGGTCGCACAGACTCAGACGTGATTCAGTGACTAAACATCTGCAAATAGGGACAGCTGCAATGGAGTTTTGCAGTAAGCAAGGGAAAGAGATTGGGTTCCACTGCAAACACAAGAGAAAGTGGGGCTTTTATAGCCAAGGAGCAAGATGGGGTACAGTGAAATCTGTGTATAAAAAATTATTCAGAGGAAATATTAAAGGAGGATAGCTGAACTAGCAGGATTCTTGCTGAAGTCAGGTCAGAGTGACCAGACAGGACCTGGAGGATGATAGAGATAAGAACATTATAAGGTATGAAGGGTGATCAGATACTAAGAATGGAAAATTCTGGATAAAATGATATAGCAGAATTCATGATAAAATTGGATAATATGAAAATGAACATGGAAACCCAAAAGTTGAGGCCTACCTAGTTGGGAAGAGAATTCAGAAGACCCAGACTAGGTTTTGGTCAATTAGAGAATCTTTGTATAGCTACATCTTTATCTACATCTGCATCTATACCTATGTTCTGTACTGTGCTTAGTCACTCAGTCATGTCCGACTCTTTGCAACCCCGTGGATTGTAGCCTGCCAGGCTCCTCTGTCTGTGGGGATTCTCCAAGTCAAGAATACTGGAGTGGATTGCCATGGTCTCTTCCAGAGGATCTTCCCAACCTAAGGATCGAACCCCGGCCTCCAACATTTCAGGTGGGTTCTTTGCCATCTGAACCACCACAGAAGCTCATGAATACTGGAGTGGGAGTGGGTACCCTATCCCTTCTCTAGGAGATATTCCCAACCCTGAAATTGAGCCTGGGTCTCCTGCATTTCAGGTGAATTCTTTACCAGCTGAGCTACCAGGGAAGCACATTTATACCTATATCTATCTATATATTGATGTATATGTGTGTGTATATATATGCACATATATTGGATAAGGAAATGGCAACACACTCTAGTATTCTTGTATCGAGAATTCAATGGACGAAGGAGCCAGGTGGGCTACAGTCCATGGTGTTGCAAAGAATCAGACATGACTGAATGATTATCACTCACTTATATACACATGTGTATATATATATATATATATATATATATATATATATACACATGTATAGATAATGTGCCTCAGTACATATTACATATACAGACACAGTTCAGTTCAGTTGCTCAGTCATGTCCAACTCTTTTTGATCCCATACACTGCAGCATGCCAGGCTTCTCTGTCCATCACCAACTACCAGAGCTTGCTGTAACTCATGTCCATCAAGTTGGTGATGCCATCCAACTATTTCATCCTCTGTTGTCCCGTTCTTCTGCCTTCAATCAGTTATCCCTCAGTAATAATCTAGGGCTTGTTCCAGGAATCTCCAAGGATACGAAAACCTGGAAATGCTCAATTCTCTTGTATAAAGTGGCATACTATTTACACATAACCTATGCATGTCTTCCTGTATACTTTAAATCATCTCTAATGTCCCTGTAATACCTGATACAATGCAAATGCTTTGTAAGTAGTTAGCAGCATGCAGCAAATTCAAGTTTTGTTTTTTGAAACTTTTTGAAATTTTTCTTTTTGAATATTTTCAACCCATGGTTATTAACTCAGACAGTATTCTTTATGGAAAGGTTCTGCAATATAGATTGGCAGTTGGTCTACAATACAGTACTTGCTTGGGAAAAAAATATCCTTGAAGAAGCAAGCAAATAGCTAGACTTTCCTCATGTATAGTATGGTATTCATTTGTGAATGAGTGAAATACCTTGGGCATTTTATTTTTTTAATCTCAAAGTTGAGAATACAATGAAACACTTTTGCATTTCAAAATAGCTTGCTTTTCAAGGATTTTTTCTCTATTATTTCTGTACCCTCAGTGTTTTAGGTTAAAAATGATCATGTAGAATAAAACATATGCTTGTGCTATTGGAGATTCAAAAACTGCTGTGCTATATTCTAATGTTATCTTCTGGCACCCTGCATCCCTTCTGTTTATTTGGTTTGGTTGTTTGGTTTTTAAATATAAAATATGGTTCATTATTTGCAAAATTCTTTGTTGTCTAGAAATATTTGAACAACAAAACTAAATAAAAGATAATAGACCACAGAGAAACAACAACAAACAAATTCATTAGTTCAATCCATGGTTGGAGAAACTGAAGATATATATGGAAGGCAAAATGCAATCATATAGATGTATTAGATGTATTTAATCGATATGTAGAGAAAGTGATTGTACCAGAGGTGGCTAAGTAACTCAAGCAGAGTCAGAGCTCTATTTCTGGTGCTAAAGATGCCATATGTCTGCAACAAGAGAGGACACTTTCACAATGTGGAACAAATTGTTTATTTGGTTTATATTATATATCATATATATGTGTATATATATATATGTTTGTATTCATATTTTGCATATTTTATATTTATATTATACATATATTTATATCATACATATTATATATGGTATATCCTTATACATATATTTTATATTATACATATATGTGTGTATATGTTTGTATTATATATGCATATATAATAAGACTACCATAAAGTTGATAATTCTAAAGTGACACTAAAAGAAAAATATGTGTGAATACTCTGGAGTGAAAATATTCTTTCTTCAGTGACATTTAGGAGACAAACTAAATAAGTATTTTTGTGGTATAGCTTCACTTTTTATATAAAAATACTCAGTATAGTCTTTTAATTTCCAGATACTCTTTAAAACATTCTATTGAATCAACACTGTGATTCGCAATTAGTATCAGTTGCTAGTAATAAATAGTAACTCAAACCAACTTCTAAACAATTTTTAAATAAAATGAAATATGACAAACTTAGCTTATGAAGGAAAGTCAAAGGGACTATTCAAAATGAGAGGCAAATCGAACAGCATCATCAAATGTTTGCCTTTCAGCCCAACTTTTATATATGTTTATACACACACTCACACACGACTACATGCATATTCTCACAAAGCCACACCTTTCTCTCTCTCATCGCTGCTGTTTTTCTGTAGTAGCCACTCAGGCAATTTGTTCCACATTGTTTGTGAAAGTGTCCTTTCTCATTGCAGACACATGGCATCTTTAGCATCAGAAATAGAGTTCTGGCTCCGCTTGAGTTATTTAGCCACCTCTGGTACAATCACTGTATCCAAGGAGATGGGATGTACACAGGCCAGCTTGGGTCTCACATGCATCTTTATGCCATGAAAGGCAGGATCATAAGATTGATAGCTTTATCCTAATCAAGAAATGGAACAGCAGGGAGAAATGGAACAGCAGTTCCTCAAAGGATACAGAGAAGCTAAACATGGAAAACATATATTTCATTTGCTTATTTTCCAACGTCTTATCTTGGATAACATTGATAAATTGACAGATTAATGTTAATTCACTCAATAGGGTCAGGTTATTCCTGGGTTTCATGAGGCTTTGCTGATTTAAAAAAAAAATAACTCATTGTGCATTCTCTAAAAGATTTAACTTACTAGTCCAATGGAAATAATCCTGAGATATACAATGCAATTAAAATATATTAGTAACATTGTTTCATTCATTCAATTGGTTTGTTTTAAAACTGGAGAGGTACCTTAATATTTATATAGAACACATGAGGTAGCTTCTGGTAGCTTGTCTAAATTGCTGGTTTTATGGCAACTTGTAATTATTTCCCCCTTCCCAAATCTTTCCTAAAGGAACATGTAGCATCAGATTGAAGGGTCTAATCACTGTTAATATATAATATCCCCAATAACCTGAAAATTATCACATCCTCCAAAATGAGGCTAAGGACTACTAATCAGTTAAGTAATGTCAGTGCTAAGAAAAAAGCTAGTCAAATTTAATAGAATAATCCTGTGTTAGTTAAAAGTGAAAGGGCTATTTGTTATACGTCATGTATGAAAAGAAAGGCAGGTGGTTTCATTATGAATCTGAACTTCTTGAGGCTGACATTTATCTCCTTGGTGCATAATTTTTTAAAGCAGTAACCCATGCAATATAATACAAGGATGCTAAACTACATAAACTCACACACACAAGATACCAACTAAGAGCCCAATTCAATTATGGATAAATTACCCAAAGAGTTTGGCCATAGAGGAAACCTATTATCTTATACTAAATATGCAAATAATGTAATACACTCATTGAAAGAGGAAAGAATAAAGGTTCCTAGATCAAATGTCTGTCACAAAATGTCATGCATTTCCATATTCTTATCAAACTGTCTGATTTCATTATCAAAAGTACTAATACTATTCATTTTTGTAGCTATTAATCACTGTGGCACAGAAAACTAAAGTAAAAAGGGTGAGGTCACACACATGACCTTGGTTGCCTCTACCCAACATTCTTTTTAATCTGCACATTTTCTCAGACATGACCTTTAAATTACATAATATTTTGATAAAATAAGGGGTATAGTATACGAAAAGTAGTTTATGGTAAATAATTCAAGTAAGGTAATAATGTAATTTACAAAATAAAAATTATGCTGTCTCCTTAATCTCATATATATATATCAATATTTCCAGCAAAATAAATACTTTTTAATATAAAATAAATAAAAGTAAAATTATATACCTTTCTTTTCAATTCAAAATTTCATATGATAATGTTTATTTTTTTCTTTCAAGATTTTACCCTTCTTAAAACATTCCTGATCACATTATTATCTGTATGAAAATCTTAAATAGCTGCTATATCTAAATTAAATAATTGATAACATGTGTCTGTGTGTGGGTGTGTATATGTGTGTCAAAGTATGTGTGCTCTAGGGAAACTGGAGTGGGTTGCTGTTTCCTTTCCAGGGGATCTTCCCAACCCAGGGATTGAACCTACGTTTCCTGCAATGCAGCTGTATTCTTTACCACTGAGCCACCGGGGAAGCCCAGGTTACATGAACACTTTTCATTCATTTTAGCTTTTATCCAGTTGTGTTTTTTTTTTTTAATCCTCTAGATGTATACCATAGTTTCAAATTCCTTTGCTTTTAATTAACTTGTTTAATCAATTGGATTGTGTTTTTATCTATTGAACTACATCTAATATCAGAGAGGCAACAACAACAAAAAAACATAATGCCACATTCTTGGTCACTTTACTGGAAAAGCATGTCCTCTGAACTTTGATAACTCTGTACTTCTGTTATCACCTTTTATGAATCCATATATAATAGAGCATCTGTTTTTTATTTTTTATTTTTTTACCAGTCCATGTACTTGGATCCTTTGGTATAAAGATAAAGGAAATGTGAATTTGATTTGCTTTAAGAAACGACTAGCTTTAGGAGAGACAGACAGCTATAGAAAAGCTGATAGAACTGATTAGAAAGTGCTGTTAAGAGTTCTGAAAAAGAAGGCTATTACATCTAAAGGGGGTTTCAAAGATGGCCTAAAAAAAGATGACCTTTATGAAAGAAATACCAGCTAAAGAAAAGCACATGGGTAGGGAAATGGAGGCTCAGAACCCCCGAACATGTGCTAGGAAGAGCAACAAGTGTGAAGTTGGAGTGCAAAGTAAATTGTGTGCAATATGGTTGTCACTGGCAGAGGATGGAAATAGATGAGACTGAAAACAAGCTGCAGCAAAAATGTGTTCAGTCTTATTCTTTATACTAAATATTTGTGACATTATAAACACCAACCATGAAAGGCCCTGTTATACTTGACATGAGGGATATGAAATCGGCTAGAAAAAGTTAACTTTCAAAGCAAAATTGATAAAGAATTAGACACATACATAAAATGGGTTCACCAAAATGTCTGTTCATGTTTTTCCTTTATAGTCTAGGGGAAAATCCAAAAGAACTTTTATTGGTCAACCCAATATAAAACCAGGGCAGTAAATGAGAAAGATATTGGTTGCTGTCATGCCACTGTAAGATCATAAGACTATTAGCAGACTGGAATAAAAATAATTATAGGCAAACCTATAAGTTGTTCATTTTTCTTTGCAGACATGTGTTTTACACATTGAAAGTTTGTGGCAACCCAGCATCAAGCAAATTTGTCAGCACCATTTGTCCAAGGGTGTTTGCTCACTTTGTGTCTTTTTGGCACGTTTTGATAATTCTCTGATGTTTTAAACTATTTATCAGTAAAAGAATTACAGCTTGCTGAAGTTTCAGATGATAGTTAGCATTTCTTAGCAATAAAATATTTTAAATTGAGGCTTATATATTATTTTTTAGACACTCAATAGACTATACAATAGTGTAAACATAATTTGTATATGCTCTGGGAAACAAAATTCATGTGACTTTATTTAATGTAAGATTTGCTTTCTTGTAGCAGTCTGAAAATGAACGCTCAATGTCTCTGAGGTATGCCTGTAATCAACAGATGATTCATTTGTCAAGCTGACAAATTTGTTCTCTGATTGCTAGGTAGTAGTTTAAAAAAAATTAGGGTAAAGTTTCTTCCCAAGGTTTCTTGTTTCAATATTTGAGGAGACAATGGTGAGATGAGACGAGATTCACGTAAACATTTGAAATGAGGTTGCCACATAAAGTGGCAAGAGAATAGCAAGAAGAATGGGAATGTTGTGAACTCCCTCCCCTTTGAGTTTGAAGTACTTGCTCGAATTTTTTATATCAATAACCAAAGCTCAACTTTTTTTTACATCAATAAGAAATTGAGTCTATATCACAAAAAGATGTTCCAGTGAAGTACTGGCTTGCTTGGTATTCTAAAGAGTATCATAAAGGGGAGTATTTGATTAATGAGGGCAAATAAAGAAAAAAGATTTAAAGTAACATTTTAAATATTGTATATACTCCTTTTTTTCTACCTCTTTTCCATTTTCTTTCTAAAATAATCAAGAGTTTGTTTTGAGCTTACTTTTTCTGAATTGAAAAAACAAAAAAAGACAAGAATTGATTCCCTGGGTCCCTCCAAGTGGCAATAACTGTAACACAATGGTAGCCCAGAATAATAAGATGTGTCCTAGATGGAGATTTCAGGAGAAAGAAAAAAAAAAAAAACACAACTATTGCTGTTGCTGCTCCTGCTACTAAGTCACCTCAGTCGTGTCCAACTCTGTGAGACCCCATAGACGGCAGCCCACCAGGCTCCTCTGTCGCCGAGATTCTCCAGGCAAGATTATTGGAGTGTGTTGGCATTTCCTTCTCCATTTCTTGATTAAAAAGCCAAAAATCATCTGTCTAAAATGTTGTTTTTCATACTTCTCTCTTAGTTTCTTTTTTTTTTTTTTAGATCATACATTAATTTATTCCATCATTCATAACTCTTTTAACTGTTATACACTGTGGGGCATACAGAAATGAATAAGACACAGGTTGTACTCTCAATAAACCTGAAAATTAAATTACTAGCTTAACAGAAAGCTACTTTTCAATAGAGGTGTAAAAGCACAATTCAAGGGGACAGAGTAAAATGAATAGTTATTCCTGATTAGAAGGATCAAGGAGTGTTCCCTGGGGGTATTATTTGAGCTGGACTTTGCAGGAGTAGAATCAGAGAATGAAGAAGAAAATCAGACTCATGGAGGCATGTTGCAGCTAGAGTTTTCCCGAGCCAGATGCTGAGATGGAGTTTGGAATCAAGCTCTCTTGTAGGGAACAGCACCTGTGTCAGAAGACTATATCAGTATATATTTTTCAAGTATTTTAGGCTTTCTTGGTGGCTCAGGGTAAAGAATCTACCTTCAATGCAGGATACCTGGGTTCAGTCCCTGGGTTGGGAAGATCTCCTGGAGAAGGGAATGGCTGCCAACTCCAGTATTCTTGCCTGGTGAATTCCATGGACAGAGGAGCCTGGTGGGCTACAGTCTATGGGGTCGCAAAACGCTGGACACAACCGAGTGACTATAATGGAATTTGGGGACCCAGCTTGTGAACACTGGGAAAAAATCCACAAGGTAAGGATTATGAGTAGAAAATAGGTGAAAGCTAGGAGCTTGAGATCATCAAATGTTACCGTACAAGTATGAGTCATCAGTAGCCAACTTTCTGCTTATGTGATAAAAGGTATTCCACTGGCCATAAAAAATAAAAGATGTACATTTGAAGCAACAGGAAGGGACCTACAGATTACCATACTAAGGGAAGTAAGTCAAACAGAAAAAGACAAATATTATATAATATCACTTATATTTGGAATCTAAAAAAGGACAGTTACACTTATTTACAAAATAGTAACAGACTTTCCAATATAGAAAACAAGCTTATAGATATCAAAGGGGAATGAAAGCAGGGGAGAGGGATATATTAACAGTATGAGATTAACAGATTAAAAACTACTATATATAATATATATAAACAATAGAGTCTTACTGTATAGCATAGGAAACTATATTAAATATCTTGTAATAACCTATAACAGAAAAGTATCATATAACTGAACATATGCATATATAAAACTGAAAATATATATATACACATACATATAAATGAATCACTTGACTGTACACCTCAAACTAACACAACTTTGCAAATTAACTATACTACAATAAAAAAGAAAGTAGGAAAACATTTTAAATAATAATAACACTGCAGTCCTCAGTGGATAAAGGTCATGACTTTATCCTCTTCCCTACCTGGCTTTCTCCTCTTCCCTACCTGGCTTTCTCCTTCTGGCTGTAAAGATGAGGCCTTTGGATCACAAAAAAATGGACCATTTATTATTCACAGAGCATTTCAATGTGAATTCCTTGAGACCCAATCTGCACACAATTATGTAATAAAGGCACGGTATCACCTTCTGCAAGGACACACACCAAGAAGAGCTCCACAATTATAGCACTTTGAATTTACATAACCCTCCTTCCCTAAAGAGAGAGAACCAGATTTAAATATTTTGCTCTGTAAACACATTTTTCCCAGGAGAGGAGGGGGAAATCTCTAGCTTCTTCAACATAGATTGCAATACAATAGATCTAGAGGAGAATCTGAGAAGGAAATGGCATCCCAATCCAGTACTCTTGCCTGGAAAGTCCCATAGATGGAGGAGCCTGGTGGGCTGCAGTCCATGGGGTCGCGAAGAGTCGGACACGACTGAGCAACTTCACTTTCACTTTTCACTTTCATGCATTGGAGAAAGAAATGGCAACCCACTCCAGTGTTCTTGCCTGGAGAATCCCAGGGACGGGGAGCCTGGTGGGCTGCCATCTTGGGGTCGCACAGAGTCGGACATGACTGAAGCGACTTAGCAGCAGCAGCAGCAGCAGCAGCAAAAGAGGAGAATATTCTTTAAATCTGTCTGGAGCCATTCATTATCTCTAGATTCAAAGGTGTATTAGTTTTCTCTTTCTCCTGTAAAAAATTGCCATTCATTTAGTTGCTCAGAATAATGTAAATATCTTGTAGTTATATAGGTCAAATTCTAATGCAGATTTATTGGGCTAAAATTAAGTGTAGGCAGGATTACTTTTCTTTATGAAGATTCTAAAGAAGAATCTGTTTCCTTTTCTAGCTCTTAGAGTCTCCCTATATCTCTTGGCTCATAGCTCTCTTTTATCGTCAACAATGCTTGATCCAGTCTTTTGCTTATTGCATTATTCTGGCCTTGATCTCTTTCTCTCCTCTTTTTATATATTTAAGAATGCTCAGGATTAAATTGGGTTTCCCAAATAACTCAGTTAAAGAATCCACTTGCAATGCAGGAGACCCTGGTTCAATTCATGGGTCGGGAAGATCCCCAAGAGAAGGGAAAGCTTACCAACTCCAGTATTCTGGCCTAGAGAATTCCATGGCCTATAGGCCATGGGGTTGCAAAGAATTAGACACAACTGAGGGACCTTCACTTTCACATTCAGGATTAAATTGTACCCAGCTAAATAATATGGGATAATCTCTGTATTTAGAGATCATCTAATTAGTAACCTCAGATACATTCCCATTTGCCATGTAGGATTACATATTAACAGATTATGGGGATTAGAAACTGAGTATCTCTGGAAGCCATTATTTCGCCTACCACACATGGCATGTTTGTTATCCGGTTGTCTTTAAACCAAGATTGCCAGTACTTTTTACACAGAAAATTAAGCCTGAAAAATGGTGAAAATATTCACAAAGAATTGTCTTTTAAAAATCAGCATATATGTGGTTGATAAGGTTATAAGACAACATGATGCTAACTAGGAAGTCACTGGATGTGGAATTACTAATGAGAGACTTTAGTATTAGAGTTCACATGGATGAGAAGGATACCACAGAAGAGACAGAGGTAAGAAAGAAGCATTGAAGGTTACGGATAAGAAATTGACTATGATCTTTGAAAGCTAAATGAAGAAAGTGAAAGAACAGAATTATCAAGTTTTTCAAATGCTATTGAGAAATAGCCATCAAATTTGATAGCGAAAAAGTATACTACTTAATATAGGACATTGGAATAGGCTACAACTTTAGTTCAATTCAGTTCAGTCGCTCAGTCGTGTCCGACTCTTTGCGACCCCATGAATTGCAGCCTGCCAGGCCTCCCTGTCCATCACCAACTCCCGGAGTTCCCTCAGACTCACGTGCATCGAGTCAGTGATGCCATCCAGCCATCTCATCCTATGGCGTCCCCTTCTCCTCCTGCCCCCAATCCCTCCCAGCATCAGAGTCTTTTCCAATGAGTCAACTCTTCGCATGAGGTGGCCAAAGTACTGGAGTTTCAGCTTTAGCAACATACCTTCCAAAGAAATCCTAGGGCTGATCTCCTTCAGAATGGACTGGTTGGATCTCCTTGCAGTCCAAGGGACTCTCAAGAGTCTTCTCCAACACCACAGTTCAAAAGAATCATTCTTCAGTGCTCAGCTTTCTTCACAGTCCAACTCTCACATCCATACATGACCACTGGAAAAACCATAGCCTTGACTAGACGGACCTTTGTTGGCAAAGTAATAGCTCTGCTTTTGAATATGCTATCTAGGTTGGTCATAACTTTTCTTCCAAGGAGTAAGTGTCTCTTAATTTCATGGCTGCAGTCACCATCTGCAGTGATTTTGGAGCACCCAAAAATAACGTCTGACACTGTTTCCACTGTTTTCCCATCTATTTCCCATGAAGTGATGGGAGTGGATGCCATGATCTTCGTTTTCTGAATGTTGAGCTTTAAGCCAACTTTTTCACTCTCCTCTTCCACTTTCATCAAGAGGCTTTTTAGTTCCTCTTCACTTTCTGCCATAAAGGTGGTGTCATCTACATATCTGAGGTTATTGATATTTCTCCCGGCAATCTTGATTCCAGCTTGTACTTCTTCCAGCCCAGGGTTTCTCATGATGTACTCTGCATAGAAGTTAAATAAGCAGGGTGACAATATACAGCCTTGACGTACTCCTTTTCCTATTTGGAACCAGTCTGTTGTTCCATGTACAGTTCTAACTGTTGCTTCCTGACCTGCATACAAATTTCTCAAGACGCAGGTCAGGTGGTCTGGTATTCCCATCTCTTTCAGAATTTTCCACAATTTATTGTGTTCCACACAGTCAAAGGCTTTGGCATAGTCAATAAAGCAGAAATAATTGTTTTTCTGGAACTCTCTTACTTTTTCAATGATCCAGAGGATGTTGGCAATTTGATCTCTGGTTCCTCTGCCTGTTCTAAAACCAGCTTGAACATCAGGAAGTTCACAGTTCACATATTGCTGAAACCTGGCTTGGAGAATTTTGAGCATTACTTTACTAGCGTGTGAAATGAGTGCAATTGTGCGGTAGTTTGAGCATTCTTTGGCATTGCCTTTCTTTGAGATTGGAATAAAAACTGACCTTTTCCAGTCCTGTGGCCACTGCTGGGTTTTCCATATTTGCTGGCATATTGAGTGTAGCACTTTCACAGCATCATCTTTCAGGATTTGAAATAGCTCAAGTGGAATTCTGTCACCTCCACTAGCTTTGATCGAAGTGATGCTTTCTAAGGCCCACTTGACTTCACATTCCAGGATGTCTGGCTCTAGGTCAGTGATCACATCATTGTGATTATCTTGGTCATGGAGATCTTTTTTGTACAGTTCTTCTGTGTATTCTTGCCACCTCTTCTTGATATCTTCTGCCTCTGTTAGGTTATATCATTTCTGTCCTTTATTGAGCCCATCTTTGCATGAAATAATGTTCCCTTGGTATCTCTGATTTTCTTGAAGAGATCTCTAGTCTTTCCCATTCTGTTGTTTTCCTCTATTTCTTTTTATTGATCACTGAGGAAGGCTTTCTTATCTCTTCTTGCTATTCTTTGGAACTCTGTATTCAGATGCTTATATCTTTCCTTTTCTCCTTTGCTTTTCGCTTCTCTTCTTTTCACAGCTATTTGTAAAGCCTCCCCAGACAGCCATTTTGCTTTTTTGCATTTCTTTTCTATGGGAATGGTCTTGATCCCTGTCTCCTGTACAATGTCACGAACCTTAGTCCATAGTTCATCAGGAATTCTATCTATCAGATCTAGGCCCTTAAACCTATTTCTCACTTCCACTGCATAATCATAAGGGATTTGATTTAGGTCATACCTGAATGGTCTAGTGGTTTTCCCTACTTTCTTCAATTTAAGTCTGAATTTGGTAATAAGGAGTTCATGATCTGAACCACAGTCAGCTACCAGTCTTATTTTTGTTGACTGTATAGAGCTTCTCCATCTTTGGCTGCAAAGAACATAATCAATCTGATTCCGGTGTTGACCATCTGGTGATGTCCATGTGTAGGGTATTCTCTTTTGTTGTTGGAGGAGGGTGTTTGCTATGACCAGTGCATTTTCTTGGCAAAACTCTTTTAGTCTTTGCCCTGCTTCATTCTGTATTCCAAGGCCAAATTTCCCTATTACTCCAGGTCTTTCTTGACTTCCTACTTTTGCATTCCAGTCCCCTATAATGAAAAGGACATCTTTTTGGGGTGTTAGTTCTAAAAGGTCTTGTAGGTCTTCATAGAACCATTCAACTTCAGCTTCTTCAGCATTACTGATTGGGGCATAGACTTGGATTACTGTGATATTGAATTGTTTGCCTTGGAAACAAACAGAGATCATTCTGTCGTTTTTGAGTTTGCATCCAAGTGTTGCATTACGGACTCTTTTGTTGACTATGATGGCTACTCCATTTCTTCTGAGGAATTCCTGCCTGCAGTAGTAGATATAATGATCATCTGAGTTAAATTCACCCATTCCAGTCCATTTTAGTTCACTGATTCCTAGACTGTCGACATTCACTCTTGCCATCTCCTGTTTGACCACTTCCAATTTGCCTTGATTCATGGACCTAACATTGCAGGTTCCTATGCAGTATTGCTCTTTACAACATCGGACCTTGCTTCTATCACCAGTCACATCCACAGCTGGGTGTTGTTTTTGCTTTGGCTCCATCCCTTCATTCTTTCTGGAGTTATTTCTCCAGTGATCTCCAGTAGCATATTGGGCCCCTAGTGACCTGGGGAGTTCCTCTTTCAGTATACTATCATTTTGCCTTTTCATACTGTTCATGGGGTTCTCAAGGCAAGAACACTGAAGTGGTTTGCCAATCACTTCTCCAGTGGACCACATTCTGTCAGATCTCTCCACCATGACGCACCCATCTTGGGTTGCCCCACTTGCATGGCTTAGTTTCATTGAGTTAGACAAGGCTGTGGTCCTAGTGTGATTAGATTGACTGGTTTCCTGTGTGTATGGTTTCAGTGTGTCTGCCCTCTGATGCCCTCTTGCAACACCTACTGTCTTACTTGGGTTTCTCTTACCTTTGGTGTGGGGTATCTCTTCATGGCGCTCCAGCAAGGTGCAGCCGCTGCTTCTTACCCTGGACGAGGGGTATCTCCTCACCGCCGCCCTTCCTGACCTTCAACATGGGATAGTTCCTCTAGGCCCTCCTGCACTTGCATGGCCATTGCTCCTTTGACGTGCGGTTGGTCCTCCCAGCCACTGCCCCTGACCTCGGATGGGGGGTAGTAGTTCATATCATTTATCTTCTCCTACTCATATCTGTATCATTCTATCCCTGTTAATGCTTGCCTTTTTAAGGACAAATACTAAGTAAGTCTAAAATATTGAGTTAACCCACATCTCTACCATGCTTTATGTTTATATTGTAATTCAAATTCTCTTGATCACAAAGCTCACTATTTAAGGAAAATATTTAACAACTATATATAGCTAATAAAACACAAAAGTAAGAATCATAAATAAGGCTTTAAAAAAACAAATCACAACCATGATGATTGCACGATTGCAGGAATAATATAGCAAAATCTCACAATGCAAAACTTGAAGTCACATTTAGATTTTAGGCTTAGTTGTAGAAATTCAGACAGCATATTTTCACTGGGAAAACTGGAGGGAAACTCTTTGTTTACATTTTGTTAACTTAGCAATGTTTGTAATTTTTTAAAAAGTATATGACCTTTATTCTTTTACTGTGATTATTGAATGTTATGATGAACTAATTGTTCCCTGTTATCACACATGGAGGTAGTTAAATGTCACACATATAATTCTTGCATGTGTTTGCTTACAAATAAATGTTTTCATGCTTCATAAAAGTATATATATCATGGTCTCTAAAACATGCTCAGATGACATTTTCAAAAACTGTTCTTCTCACTTAGATTTATAGTAATTTTAAAGCCAAAAGAAAATTAAAATCTCTTCAGTGAGTACTGAGATGCTTTCCCTCTCTCTCTCTCTCTTTTTTTTTTTTTTTTTTCATTATCTTGTGGCATTATTTCAAATGAATGCCTGAAAGTATTTTACAAGTTTTAAAGGAAGCATTGTGTTAACTATAGCATTTTATTTTTTTAATTCTTTAAGAATCCAAATCCTAGTAAAAAGAGAAAGGTCCCTCTTTGACTTCTTCATGGTACTATTCTCCAAGAATCTTTTGTGGCTCTTTTGTTAATTTTTGAATCATTGCCCATCTATATTATTTACCATGTGTTGAAAATATATTGCTTAACAAAATAAATTAGGTTGATTTTGTAATAACATGATAATGGAAAATATTGGTAGATAAAACCTTTCTTTTATTTATTTTTTCAGTTGTCTTGTCATGGTAAAATACACTCAATGTAAAATGTATCTTTGTATCATTTTTAAATATACAATTTACTTATATAAAGTACATTCATGTTGTTGTGTAACCATCAGTATCATCCATTTCCAGAACTATTTTCATCTTCCAGAACTGAAACTCTATCAAGCAAATACTCCTCCATTTCTGCAGGCCCCCCCAAGCCCCTGATGACCACCATTCTACTTTCTATTATTAATATGATTTTAACTATTCTAAGTAGCTCATATTGGTGGAATCATATAGAATTTGCTATTTTGTGACTGTGTTATTTCACTTAGCAAAGTGTCCCCCAGTTTCATCTAGGCTGTTTCTTTATGACAGAATTTTCCTTCCAGATCTGTGTTGAAGTGCTATAGGAAGGCATTTTTGCCCTGTTTCTCATCTTGAGGGAAAAACACACAACTGAATATGCTGTTTTCTGTGTATGTGTGTGTTTTTTTTCTCTATGACTTCTATTAAGCTGAGTTGTATGTGTATGTGAGTCTGTCTCACAGCTGTGTCTGACTCTTTGTGACCCCATGGGCTATAGCCCACTACAGGGCTAGGATAGATTCCCCTGTCCATGGAATTCTCCAGGCAAGAATACTGGAGTGAATTGCTATTTCCTTCTCCAAGATATCTGGACCAAACCCAGGGATGGAAACTTTGTCTATTGCATCTCTTGCATTGACAGTCAGACTCTTTATCACTGTGCCACCTGGGAAGTCACATTATGCTGAGGTAGTTTCCTTGTATTACTAGCCTGTTGGGTATTTTTATCATGTAAAGGTATACAATTTTGTCAAAAGACATAAATTTAGTGATCAAAACAACGTTAAAAAAAAAACCCTCAGTTTCTAGGGGACCCATTTCTCATAATCAGAGTTCTCACAGGTGGAAATTTAGGTGCTGATTGGATCTGAAACCTCAGTACCGCTGGGGTTTCTCCCCAGTTCACTGGTTGTTCTTATAGCATGGAACTCTCTGTTTCTGTCATATTGCTGGTTGTTTCAGAGGAAATGCTCTCACGTTTTAAAAGATTCCAGTAGCTCCTTGGTGTATGTCCTCTTCACAAACAAATCCTAACGTGGTTGCTTGCTTCCCTCTAGCCCCACAACGTGTTGTCTGCTGCTGCTTTCTGTCTCTTTAAAGAGTTGTCCACTAGAGGTGACTTCCATTTTTTATTAACTCAGTTTGCCAATTATGCATGCATGCATACTAAGTCTCTTCAGTCATGTCCAACTATTTGCAACCCAATGGACAATGGCACCCCACTCCAGTACTCTTGCCTGGAAAGTCCCATGGACGGAGGAGCCTGGGCTGCAGTCCATGGGGTCACGACGAGTCAGACACGACTGAGCAACTTCACTTTGACTTTTCACTTTCATGCATTGGAGAAGGAAATGGCAACCCACTCCAGTGTTCTTGCCTGGAGAACCCCAGGGACGGGGGAGCCTGGTGGGCTTCCGTCTGTGGGGTTGCACAGAGTCAGACACGACTAAAGTGACTTAGCAGCAGTAGCAGCAGCAGGACTGTAACCCACCAGGCTCCACTGTTCATGAGATTCTTCAAGCCAGAAGATTGAAGTAGTTTGCCATGCCCTCCTCCAGGAATCTTCCTGATCCAGTGATCGAGCCAGCATCTCTTATGTTTCCTACATTGGCCAGAGTATTCTTTACCACTAGTGACACCTGGGAAGCCCTTAATAATTATAGACCTAATTAAAATTGCAGAATCCCACTTATCATATAGTGTTTGATATCTCATCATGTTTACATGTCTTAAGCATACTCAAGAGGAGTTTATACAGGGCATGTGTACTAAAGTGTAGGAATCTCTGAGCTATTTAAAAAAATCTGCCTGCCAGAATTTAAACAGCAAAAACTAATGGTTATAATAGGTTGATATATATCAAATAGGCATATAGAAACAAAAGAGAGCTTAATTATACTCTAACAAACTAATTTAATATTTGGAGATTTTTATGGCTTCAGTGAATTATTTGGGATATTTATAAATCATCAGTAATTAATAATAAGAAATGATAAAATTATAAATAGTTCAGGATGGGGAACACATGTATACCTGTGGCGGATTCATTTTGATATTTTGCAAATCTAATACAGTTATGTAAAGTTTAAAAATAAAATAAAATTAAAAAAAAAAGAAAAAAAATTATAAATAGTAATAAATAATCTAGCATTTTTTTTCTCCTTCCTTATACAATCTAATTTTAAGGTAACCCAAATAGCTTATGACAAGAAATTCTTTGTTGAAGGATTCCAAGTAATAAATTCAGAAAGAAGGATAGAATTGGAGACTTATCTTTTTGCAAATGTTAATGAAATAATGGATCTAAGCAACTATCATGAATCACTGTTAGTTGGAGAAGGATTATCAGGGAAATTGTCAATAAATAAAGCTGACAACCCTGAAACTCACTGATCCACATTAACAACAATAAAATTGTAATGACCAGAGAGCGTATGTCTCCCAAATGATGCAACAAGGAGTTTCCAAATGGTCTACAGGTTTATTTTTCCCGGTGAAATGGACCTGTCATCTAACCTCTAGGTCTAATGCAATATTACAGAATTGTGGGGATTAAAAATATGGGGAGCACCATGGTAATACAAGGGGCTCCCCAGTAGTGCTAGTGGTAAAGAACCCACAGGACAATGGAAAAGACAAAAGAGACTAGGGTTCAGACCCTGGGTCAGGAAGGTCCCCTGAAGGAGAGCATGGCTACCCATTCCAATATTCTTGCCTGGAAAACCCTATGGACATGGGAGCCTGGCAGGCTACAGTCCATAGGGTCGCAACGAGTTGGGCACAACTGAAACGACTTAACGTGCATGCTCAGGGTTGATGCAAATTGCCAAATCAAGAATGTGAGATAGTCAACAGAACATATTACTAGTTTCTTCCCCAAAATTGACAAAAATTTAAAGAAATGAGGATTCCTATGAAACAGAAGAGATTTAAAAGACGTAACCAAATGCAATATCTGAGTCAGTCTGGATTCTGATTCAAAACCCAAACATAGAAATATATTAATGGGATAAGTAGAAAAATTTGAGCATGGCCAAGAATTAGGTACTAAAAATTATTTTTATTTTTTTACATATTTTATGTTTATAATAATTCTATCTTTTAGAGTTACTCACTAAATAATTTACAAGTGAAATGTTAATATTGAATTTGCTTTGAAATTAGCATTGATAGATTCCATGTTGGATTCCAACATGCCGACAGTCACTTAACCCACATGATGGGATCCATTATTCTATTCCCTCTAGTCTTGTGTATGTTGGAGAAATAAATCTACAGCCTATGATTTGCTGGATTTGGTCCACAGGCCGTAGTTTGCTGAAATTTGCACCAAAATAATATCAACTCACTGGAAGGGTTTATTAAAACCAATACCAGTAGTAATTCAGGTTTTTAAAATATTATTTCTAAAATCTTATGACAAGATTTCCTGGACTCTACAATCAGAAAATTGATGATGTTATGGCTTCCCTAAAGAATATTGCATATAAGAAGTAGCAAAAAATACGTAAACACTTCTACTTACACAAAAGTGAACAGTTAATTTTTTTTTCTGTATAAAAGCCTCAAAATATTCATACTGACTTGTGTCAAAATGCTATTTTACTTTATTATATATTTGGGATCACATAAGTCAAAAAATTGATTATTACTTTTTAGGATTTTTTTAGTCACTGAATGAAGTTGAATTGTGCTGCCTAATGATTGCAGTTCTGGCAGTATTATCAGTTTTATATGTGTAACAACAAAAAAAGGAAGAGATGTTTAAAAACTTTTTTTGGCTTAGATTTTAAATACAAATGACTATTACTGTCAGTGATGATCAGCTCAATGTAATCAAAGTTCAAAACACAACACTAGTTTTGTGTCAGTCAGTTAATTACAAGACACCACAGTATATGGATGGATGAGGAGAGCTAAGAAGAGATTTATTGGCAGGAAGGAATCCACCTGCCAAACTGTCCTCACAGCAGGTGAAAGGAATTTTGTGGCCAGAGGGAGTTTGAGGAATTGGTCCACTAACCACCCAGCATGCTACCTATCCATCTTAGATAATAAGCACAAACAGAAATAGAAAAAAAAATTGTCACCCAGAGATATTTGAAATTTCAGGCCATCACTTATTTATTTAACTAGACAGACACTGAACACATATACACTTTTGAATGAATATACTGGAAAAAGATTCTCCACACCTTATCAGCATGGTTTAATTTGAAATATCACTGACAAAATGTAATTTGGGAATTAGTCAGTAAGATGCAAGAAGTCACAATATTTATAAGGCCCATATCTATGGCTTTCCTGACAAGATTGACAAAGATATTCGGAGAAGAAATAGTGAAAAATTGACACAATATATAATCTTGAGACTGTCCAATTTAGCAATTTAGAAATAATTATGGAAACCATAATAGAATGTGGGAGGGAGGGCAGAGAAACATAGAATATATATTATATTTAAATTACTCAACTTCAGCATTCAAAAAGCAATAAACTTTCTATTTAGCAAATGCATTCTATTTGCTTCAGTTGCTGTTTCATCTGTGTTGTCTGTTGGGTTCATCCATGGACCATCTCAGCCTCTTAAGCATCCATCTGTAAGCTATTTTTACCTGCATATGATTTATTAGTTATCATTACTTAAAACACATATTTCTACCCTATACAATTAATTTTTATTCTCTGATTACATGATAGTTTTCCCCCTGTTCTACCTCTTGAAAATTGAGAAAAAATAATTGACTTGTGGCTTGAAATCTTCATCAATGAAAAATACATATTGACACATGCTTTTATAATATTAGCTCAAATTCTAATATCATTTAAAACTTTAACCCACCAACAAAATTGAAAATTTAGTTTTCCATTATAACTGGAAAGCTTTATTATAGCTGACACCTTTGTGCCGTTAATATACCTGGATAAGATATGTTATTTGTTTTTATAGTCCATCAAATAAAAGAGCTTTTAAAAGAGTCATGATTCTATTAAAATGAAGACAGCAGCACATTTTTAGAATTCTACTAAGAAGAATTCATATTTTGAGGGGTTTTGTTTTGCTTTTCCTTTTCTTGATTTTTGTTGGTTTTGTGTGTCTCTGTGTGCATGTGAGTGTTTTTCAGTCTGGGAATCTAGATAAACCAAGCATATTTGTGTATTAAATGTCAAGTATTCCTTGTCCCCTAATTCTAGTGTAGGTGGTACTCAAACGTATTGAAACATTTCTATTTATTAGGACTGTATCTCACATAAATAACACTTTCCTGGTGGCTCAGATGGTAAAGCGTCTGCCTACAATGCGGGAGACCTGGGTTTGATCCCTGGGTTTGGAAGATCCTTTGCAGAAGGAAATGGCAACCCACTCAAGTACTCTTGCCTATAAAATCCCATGGATGGAGGAGTATGGTAGTTTATAGTCCATGGGGTCACAAAGTTTTGGACATGACCGAGAGACTTCACTTTCTTTCAGGTCTGTTTTATTTCAGTTCAGTTTAATCACTCAGTCGTGTCTGACTCTTTGCGACCCCATGAATCACAGCACACCAGGCCTTCCTGTTCAGCACCACTCCCGGAGTCCACCCAAACCCGTGTCCATCGAATCAGTGATGCCATCCAACCATCCCATTCTCTGTTGTCCCCTTCTCCTCCTGCCCTCAATCTTTCCCAGCATCAGGGTCTTTTCAAATGAGTCAGCTTTCACATCAGGTGGCCAAAGTACTGTAGTCTCAGTTTCAAGATCAGTCCTTCCAATGAACACCCAGGACTGATCCCCTTTAGGATGAACTGGTTGGATCTCCTTGCTGTCCAAGGGACTCTCAAGAGTCTTCTCCAACACCACAGTTCAGAAGCATCAATTCTTAGGTGCTCAGCTTTCTCTATAATCCAACTCTCACATCCATACATGACCACTGGAAAAAACATAGTCTCGACTAGATGGACCTTTGATGACAAAGTAATGTCTCTACTTTTTAATATGCTATCTAGGTTGGTCATAACTTTCCTTCCAAGGAGTAAGCATCTTTTAATTTCATGGCTGCAATCACCATCTACAGTGTTTTACTTAAAAAGAAAAATAAATATAGCAACAACTGTCAACACTCACTGGCAGGTAGTCTATTTTCAAAAAAAGGTTCATCCTACTGTCCAAGAAGAAAAAAAAAAAATCTACTAACTGTATTGTCACTTGAAAGTTTTCAAAGTACTTTTAATATTTTACCAATATGCTCGCTCAGTTCCTAATTATTTTTGGATCCTGCTGAGTAATTTTCTCAGCTTCTTATTATGGTGATTTGCATTCCTTCTCACATCTGGGTTCTTTTTATGCTGTTTATTTTTTATTGTTTGGATTGACATAGGAGCTTCAATTTTCTCTTTAGAAGACAAGCCAAAACTTTTCTTAAAAATGAAAATTTCCAGCAAAGTTATAAGTTGTCTCTAGCTGTCTTATGTTTGTGTGTTTAAAAAATGCAGCAGTAAGTACTGCCTTGTTTTTCCTTGTCAAAGGAAACTGGTTCTTGGATCTTAGTTTGTTTTTTTGTTGTTTTTTTTTTTTTGTTTTTTTTTTTGCAAAAGGGGAAATGCATATGTTTTATTTTTAGATTAGACAGATGGCATTCAGACAGTGATGGAAGGATCTTAAGAAAATTCATATATTTTATTTATTTTTCTTCTGAAAGCATTTCTAATCAGGTTATTTTTTTCAATATAGGGTTAGACTTATAAGACTTGCTCATTTTGCCCTAAACTGCAATGTACTTTACCACAAAGGTTTCAAGCATCACTGTCATGATGATGACAATGATGAAGATAATGAAATCTACCTGCAAAAGGCTTCTAGTGTTTCATTTTGTTATATTTGATATTTAAACTCTCAAAATTAAATAAGATTTCTATGATTAAATTAAAAAAATGAACCAGCAATCAGGACTTCTGACCTAGTATCTAGCCTAAATTTGGGAACTACTGCCTTAAAATCAGTCCCCTATTATTCATAAACATAATTATTTATATATTCCTCATGTAGTTCACATTTTTCCAACTGACTTAAAGCTCTATAAGGCCAAGCCACATTTATTTCTGTTTTCAGTAATATTTAAATAGACCCTAGCATAGAGAGAAAGAACACTTCAATAAATTGCTGCTCAATGAATTAATCACTAACATTGAAGCACACATTTGATACCTATGGCCACTAAATAGAAATGTTGAACTGTAGCAATTTCTGCAATAATTTTAACATAAATCACAATCTTCTCTTTGGAGGATTTAAATATTTAATTTATTTCTGATCGAGCTATAAGTAGCATACAATACTATATTAAAGTGTACAACATAGTGATTCAATGTTTTATATATTATAAAACTATCACATTGTTAAGACCAGTTTTATTATCACTCACTATACAATTGTTAAAATATTATTGACACTATTACCTATGTGTTTATTATATATCTGTTACTTATTTATTTTACAGGTGAAAGTTTTTACCTCTTTACCCCCTTTATCTATTTTATCCATCCCACTACCTGCTTCAACTTGGTCAGTCACCAGTATCTAAGAGTCTATTTCTGTTTACTTTTGTGTTTTCATTTGTTTGGTAATTTTAGACTCCACGTATTAGTGAAATCACAGTGTATTTATTTTTCCTTGTCAAACTTTGTCCCCTAGCATAATACCTTTCAGGTCCAACCATAGTGCCACAAGTGGCAGGAATTTATTTTATGGCTTTTATGTGACATATATACATATGACTTTCCTGGTGGCTCAGATGGCAAGGAGGCTGCCTACAATGCGGGAGACCTGGGTTCTATCCCTGGGTTGGGAAGATCCCCTGGGGAAGGAAATGGCAACCCACTCCATTATTCTTGCCTGGAAAAGCCCATGGACAGAGGAGCCTGGCAGACTACAGTCCATGGGGTCACAAAGAGTCAGACACAACTGAACGACTTTAATTTCGTACATATGCCACATCTTCTTTATCCATTCCCCTGTCGATGGACCCTTACTTAGGTTGCTTCCATATCTTGGCTCTGGTAAAAGTTCTGCAGTGAATATAGGTTCATGTATCTTTTTGAATTAGTGTTTCTATTTTATACTTATAAATACACAGGAGTGGAATGGCTGGATTATATATTATTTCTAGTGGCATAATTCTGATGGAACAGTTTTGTAGTGTGATTATGCTGATAGTTACACGGAGTTAAACTTGCAATCAGTCAGTTCAGTTCAGTTGCTCAGTTGTGTCCGACTCTTCGCGACCCCGTGAATTGCAGCACGCCAGGCCTCCCTGTCCATCACCAATTCTCGGAGTTTACTCTAACTTATGCCCATTGAGTCGGTGATTCAATCCAACCATCTCATCGTCTTTTGTCCCCTTCTCCTCCTGCCCTCAATCTTTCCCAGCATCAGGGTTCTTTAAATGAGCCAGTTAATCACATCAGATGGCCAAAGTATTAGAGCTTCAGCTTCAACATCAGTCCTTCCAATGAACATCCAGGACTGATCTCCCTTAGGAAGGACTGGTTGCATCTCCTTGCAGTCCAACGGACTCTCAAGAGTCTTCTCCAACACCACAGTTCAAAAGCATCAATTCTTAGGTGCTCAGCTTTCTCTATAATCCAACTCTCACATCCATACATGACCACTGGAAAAAACATAGTCTCGACTAGATGGACCTTTGTTGACAAAGTAATGTCTCTACTTTTTAATATGCTGTCTAGGTTGGTCATAATGTTCCTTCGAAGGAGTAAGTGACTTAATTTCATGGCTTTAATCACCATCTGCAGTGATTTTGGAGCCCCCCCAAAATAAAGTCTCTCACTGTTTCCACTGTTTCCCCATCTATTTGCCATGAATTGATGGGACCAGATGTCATGATCTGTTTTCTGAATGTTGAGCTTTAAGCCAACTTTTTCACACTCCTCTTTCACTTTCAACAAGAGGCTCTTTAGTTCTTCTTCACTTTCTGTCATAAGGGTGGTGTCATCTGCATATCTGAGGTTATTTATATTTCTCCCAGCAATTTTGATTCCAGCTTGTGCTTCATCCAGTTCAGCATTTCTCATGATGTACTGTGAATATAAATAAGCACAGTGACAATATACAGATTTGACATATTCCTTTTCCTATTTGGAACCAGTCTGTTGCTCCATGTCCAGTTCTAATTGTTGCTTCTTGACCTGCATACAGATTTCTCAAGAGGCAGGTTAGGTGGTCTGCTATTCCCATCTCTTGAAAATTTTTTCATTATTTATTGTGATCCACACAATCTAAGGCTTTGTCATAGTCAATGAAATAGAAATAGATGTCTTTCTGGAACTCTCTTGCTTTTTCAATGATCCAGTGGATGTTGGCAATTTGATCTCTGGTTCCTCTGCCTTTTATAAAACCAGCTTGAACATCTGAAAGTTCACGGTTCATGTATTGTAAAAGCCTGTCTTGGAGAATTTTGAGCATTACTTTACTAGTGTGTGAGATGAGTGCAATTGTGCAGTAGCTTGAGCATTCTTTGGCATTGCCTTTCTTAGGGATTGGATAAAACTTTATAAAAATATACTCAAATAAAAAACAAGTGCTTGTAAATACTGGTGAAATACAAGAATATAAACATTGCTTCTGGTTTAAACTGTGTACCAATGTCCTTTTTTTTTTTTTTGTTGACAATATTGTATGATTATGTAAGAATTGAGTGGTGGTAGGTTGTTTTTTGCTATCGTGTTTGACTCTTACAAGCCCATGGACTTAAGCCCACCCAGCTCCTCTGTCCATGGGATATCCTCAGCAAGAATACTAGGGTGGGTTGCAATTTCCTTCTCCAGGAAGAGTTGATTACTTAAAAGGGAACTGGATGAAGAATTTATGGTACATCTATGTGGTACTGTGGCAAATTTTGTACAAGAAAATATTTCAAAATAAAAATATTTTTTAAAGTTCTCGGTCATATTTTTTCTCTCACTTTCTGATAGATCTTATGTAATATTTGTATTGTTTCTTCCTTAACTCTTTAGTAAATTTCAGCCATGCAATCATCTAAAGTCTGCAGTTCTCTATGGAAAAAATATTTGTTTATGGATTCAGTCTCTTTATTAGATATATTAAATATGATCCTATGTGAAAAGTGGGCTTCCCATGTAGCTCAGTGGTAAATGATTCTCCTGCCAATGCAAGAGATGCAGGTTTGATACCTGGGTTGGGAAGATCCCTTGGAGAAGGAAATGGCAATCCACTCCAATACCCTTTCTTGGAGAATCCCATGGATAAAGGAGCCTGGTGGGCTACACTTCAAGGGGTCACAAAGGGTCAGGCATGATTTAGCAACTAAGCACAGGGAGAAAGGAGAATGCACAAATCAGGGTAACTTAAACATCTAAGCATCTATGTGAAAAATGAACAATAGACAGCATTTATGAAATAGACAAAGTCTATACAATTACCAAAACTGTCTAAAAGTTAATGCAGGAGACCTAGCTCAATCCATGAGTTAGAAAGTGAAAGTGTTAGTCACTCAGTCATGTCTGTTCCTCATATTACTGTATCAAAAAGCATCTCACAAATATACTTGATTTCATTCCTGGGACCCTCAGACATTTCCTGCCATCTACAGATATCCTTAAAAACTTAACTGAGCCATTGTCATTCTTCTGAATAAAATTCTGTTAAAGCTTTCCATTTACTTCAAATAAAATTTAACCTCATTACTATGATCTAATAGCTGTGCTTGATCTGGGCTCTCCATACCTTTCCAAATACAATTGTTCCCCTTTTCCCTGGTCTCACCACATTAATGCCCAATGGCTTCCTTTCATTTTCTAAAACGTGCTGCAGGGTTGGGGGCACAGACTTGTAGCAGTACATGCCTGGGATCTTTTGAGGAAGGTCACCATTATCTTCATTACCTCCACCATAGTTTGGCCCCAGGCTCAGACGGTAAAGTGTCTGCCTACAATGCAGGAGACCTGGGTTCAATCCCTGGGTTGGGAAGATCTCCTGGAGAAGGGAATGGGAACTCACTCCAGTATTCTTGCCACCACCTACCCCCCAAAAAAAGGGGGCTCAAAAAATATTGGGCTTCCCTGGTGGCTCAGAGGGTAGTGTCTGCCTACATTGTGGGAGACCCAGGTTCGAACCCTGGGTCAGGAAGATCCCCGGGAGAAGGAAATGGCAAACGACTCCAGTACTCTTGCCTGGAAAATCCCATGGACTGAGAAGCCTGGTATGCTACAGTCCATCACATGGACCACAGCCTTGTCTAATTCAATGAAACTATGAGTAACGCCATGTAGGGCTACCCAAGATGGATGGGTCATGGTGGAGAATTCTGAAAAAATGTGCTCCACTGGAGAAACTGAAGTGTTCAGTCATGTCCAACCCTTTGCGAACCCATGGACTACCAGTGTCCTCTGTCTGTGGGAATTTGCAGGCAAGAATACTGGAATGGGTTGCAATTTCTTCTCCAGGGGATCTTCCCAACCCAGGGATTGAACCCGGGTCTCCTGAACTGTGAGCAGACTCTTTACCATCTGAGCCACCAGGGAAGCCCACAATGGCACACCACTTCAGTATTCCTGCTTTGAGAATGCCATGAACAGTATGAAAAGGCAAAAAGATAGGACACTGACAGATGTACTCCCCAGGTCAGTAGGTGTGCAATATGCTGCTGGAGAGCAATGGAGAAATAACTCCAGAAAAAATGTAAAGATAGAGCCAAAGCAAAAACAACACCCAGTTGTGGATGTGACTGGTGATGGAAGCAAGGATTGATGCTGTAAAGAGCAATATTATATAGGAACCTTCAATGTTAGGTCCATGAATCAAGGTGAATTGGAAGAGATCAAACAGGAAATGGCAAGAGTGAATGTTAACATTTTAGGAGTCAGTAAACTAAAGTGCACTGGAATGGGTGAATTTAACTGAGATGGCCATTATATCTACTACTGTGGCCAAGAATGCCTTAGAAGAAATGGAGTAGCCATCATGGTCCACAAAAGAGTCCTAAATGCAGTATTTGGATGCAGTTTCAAAAACAACAGAATGATTCCTGTTCGTGTCCAAGGCAGACCGTTCAATATCACAGTAATTCAAGTCTATGCCCCGACAAATAATGCTGAAGAAGCTGAAGTTGAATGGTTCTATGAAGAGCTACAAGATCTTCTAGAATTAATACCCTCAAAAGATGTTCATTTCATTATAGGGGACTGGAATGCAAAAGTAGGAAGTCAAGAAACACCTGGAGTAACAGGCAAATTTTGCCTTGGAGTAAGGAATGATGCATGCAAAGGCTAATAGAGTTCTGCCAAGAGAATGCAATGGTCATAGCAAACACCCTCTTCCAAAAACACAAGAGAAGACTCTACACACGGACATCACCAGATGGTCAACACTGAAATCAGATTGATTATATTCTTTGCAGCCAGAGATAGAGAAACTCTATACAGTCAGGAAAAAAAAGACCAGGAGCTGACTGTGGCTCAGATCATGAACTCCTTATTGCCAAATACAGACTTAAATTGAAGAAAGTAGGGAAAACCACTAGACCATTCAGGTATGACCTAAATCAAATCCCTTACACTTTTACAGTGAAAGTGAGAAATAGATTTAAGGAAATAAATCTGATAGAGTGCCTGATGAAATATGGATGGAAGTTCGTGACATTGTGCAGGAGACAGGGAGCAAGATTATCCCCCCCAAAACAAACAAACAAACAAACAAAAAAACAAATGAATAAAGTAAAATGGCTGTCTGAGGAGGCCTTACATATAGCTGTGAAAAGAAGAGAGGCCAAAAGCAAAGGAGAAAGGAAAGATACACCCATTTGAATGCAAAGTTCCAAAGAATAGCAAGGAGAGATAAGAAAGCCTTCCTCAGTGATCAGTGCAAAGAAATAGGGTAAAACAACAGAATGGGAAGGACTAGAGATCTCTTCAAGAAAATTAGGGATACTGAAGGCACACTTCATGCAAAGATGGGCTTGATAAAGGACAGAAATGGTATGGACCTAACAGAAGCAGAAGATATTAAGAAGAGGTGGCAAGAATGCACAGAAGAACTGTACAAAAAAGATCTTCACCCTCCAGATAATCAAGATGGTGTGATCACTCACCAAGAGCCAGACATCCTGGAATGTGAAGTCAAGTTGGTCTTAGGAAGCATCGCTACGAACAAAGATAGTGGAGGTGATGGAATTCCAGTTAAGCTCTTTCAATCAAATCCTGAAAGATGATGCTGTGAAAGTTCTGCACTCAATATGCCAGCAAATTTGGAAAACTCAGCCAGCGGCCACAGTACTGGAAAATGTCAGTTTTCATTCCAATCCCTAAGAAAGGCAATGCCAAAGAATGCTCAAACTACTGGACAATTGCACTCATCTTCCATGCTAACAAAGTAATGCTCAAAAGTCTCCAAGCCAGCCTTAAATAGTACATAAACTGTGAATTTCCAGATGTTCTAGCTGGTTTTAGAAAAGGCAGAGGAACCAGAGATCAAATTGCCAACATCCACTGGATCATGGAAAAAGCAAGAGAGTTCCAGAAAAACATCTATTTCTGCTTTATTGACTATGCCAAAGCCTTTGACTGTGTGGATTACAACAAACTGTGGAAAATTCTGAAAGAGATGGGAATACCAGACCACCTGAACTGCCTCTTGAGAACTCTGTATGCAGATGAAGAAGCAACAATTAGAACTGGACATGGAACAACAGGATGGTTGCAAATAGGAAAAAGAGTAATTCAAGGCTGTATATTGACATCGGGCTTATTTAACTTATATGCAGAGTACATCATGAGAAATGCTGGGCTGGTTGAAGCACGAGCTGGGCTCAAGATTTCCAGGAGAAATATCAATAACCTCAGATATGCAGATGACACCATCTTTATGGCAGAAAGTGAAGAAGAACTAAAGAGCCTCTTGATGTAAGTGAAAGAGGAGAGTGAAAAAGTTGGCTTAAAGCTCAACATTCAGAAAACAGATCATGGCATCTGGTCCCATCACTTCATGGCAAATAGTCAGAGAAACAGTGGAAACAGTGAGATAATTTATTTTGGGGTGGCTCCAAAATCACTGCAGATGGTGACTGCAGCCATGAAATTAAAAGTCACTTACTCCTTGGAAGAAAAGTTATGACCAACCTAGATAGCATATTCAAAAGTAGAGACATTACTTTGCCTACAAAGGTCCGTCTAGTCACGGCTATGGTTTTTCCAGTGGTCATGTATGGATATGAGAGTTGGACTGTGAAGAAAGATGAGCACCAAAGAATTGATGCTTTTGAACTGTGGTGTTGGAGAAGACTCTTGAGAGTCCCTTGGACTGCAAGGAGATCCAACCAGTCCATTCTGAAGGAGATCAGCCCTGGGAGTTCTTTGGAAGGAATGATGCTGAAGCTGAAACTCCAGTACTTTGGCCACCTCATGCGAAGAGTTGACTCATTGGAAAAGACTCTGATGCTGGGAGGGATTGGGGGCAGGAGGAGAAGGGGACGACAGAGGATGAGATGGCTGGATGGCATCACTGACTCGATGGATGTGAGTCTGAGTGACCTCCGGGAGTTGGTGATGGACAGGGAGGCCTGGTGTGCTACGATTCATGGGGTCGCAAAAAGTCAGACACAACTGAGCGACTGAACTGAACTGAACTGAAGTTTAGATCATTGTAAATTTTAACCATACTTAAAATGAATATATAAGCCTATATATTTTTCTCTAAGCACTAGTTTATCTGCTGCCCCAAATTTTCGTATGCTGTGTTTTAATTTATTTCACGTGTGTGTGTGTTTGTGTGTGTGTGTGTGTGTGTGTGTGTGTGTGTGTGTGTATGTGTGTTAGGTACTCAGTTTTGTGTGCTTCTTTGCAACCCCTTGGATTGTAATCCACTGCTAGGCTTCTCTGTCTGGAAGTTTTACCTGGAATTATCCAGGTAAAAATACGGGAATGTGTATCCATTCTCTCCTCCAGGGAATCTTCCCAACCCATTTGTCAAACCCTTGTCTCCTGCATTGCAGACAAATTCTTTACCACCTGAGGTACCAGGGTAGCCCATTTCAAGTTCATAAAACATTCTGATTCCCTTTTTTTAAATTTTTACCCCATGTGCGATTTAGACTATCTTTAAAACCATATATGAAATATAATTTAAAACGATGGTTGAATTATAAGGACTAGAAAGTGCAACCTAAAGCAGATGCTAGCATAATGTTATTAATATCAGAAGAAAAATTTTAATAACATAAAAATATTAAAAAGCTAATGCATCATGAATTAATGCTAAAATGAGCAATTTATAAAGATTGTATAGGTGTCCTGATGTAGACCCATTAAACAATGTGACCCAAAAATAAATTTTTAAAAATAGCGAAACTTTGAAGGCAGATTTATGTGTTATGCCTTTGGTGTGTTTAGGTTAGCCTAGGTCTCTTTAAATAATGTATAAAAATATGGATAATTTGTAAAACATTAACAATGGACACATCATTAAATAATCACGTTCAAATAATCATATTAAATAATCAGATTTAAATATGCATATTATTAAATAATCATATGTTGTCTTCTATTGTTGCCCACATACTAAGCTGAAAATGAAAGCTTAATGGTAATCCAAAGAAACTGGATTGTAATCCTCATATTTTCACATTGATGAAAACTTGGTTATGATTTCAGATTGTCTGATAATCTGTAAATATTAATATATACTCACAAATAAACAACAGA
The DNA here is from genome assembly GCF_029407905.1 of Bubalus kerabau. NCBI lineage: Eukaryota > Metazoa > Chordata > Mammalia > Artiodactyla > Bovidae > Bubalus > Bubalus kerabau. Next base: position 60,896,614 of record NC_073625.1, read on the forward strand.
ACAAAGATGAAAGTGAAATGAAAATCATAAACAATTTGTACTGAAATAGTATAAACACAGTAGTTCTTGAGGGGTGAAGCAGGGGAGTAAATACAACGAATTTTGTACCAAAAGCAAATGTCTGAAAATACTCAGTTAAGTTGACAAAACCAAGTAAAGACTAAAAAATACTAAACAGCAAAAATGAATAAACTAGAAATCAAAGAAAAACTCATAAGGCCCACAGTATCAAAAGTTTTTCCCTTGTCTTGAGTCACAGAATACCTAAACCTTGATATATTTACACAAGAAAAAAGGACAAAACCCACGAAGATTAAAAAATATAATAGAAATTTAAAGTATAAATGTTAAAAACGTAATCAGTGACTACTGTGGAAAACTTAGGAAGAATAATGTTAAAGTTGAAATAAAATTATAATTAAAATTATTTGAAAAACATAAATATACCATAGTTAAGCTTATTGAAATATACATATGTATATTTCACATGTATAAAATATATGAATATAAATCTATAATAAATTACATGAAATGTATGTGTATACAAATTTGAGTGCCTATATATGTTTAGGAATACATAAAGCTTGTACTTGAGTATATTTTAGATACATGTATATTTATACTGTATAAATATGCATATATAATAATGTTCATATTATAAAATATACATTATAATAATATGTATTTCTCTGAAACAGTCTCTAGTATTAAACAATTTTATAAGTAGTAACTGCTTATCCCACAACATATAGATATAGTGATGAAAATTTCATAGACAAAAAGATCAGTTTGACAATAGAAAACGTTGATAAAAACATATAAGTGCAGAATCTTCACATATGACTGAGATTATACTCCCTTGATTGGGAAAATACCCTGGGGAAGGGAGTGGAAACTCACTCCAGTACTCCTACCTGGAAAATCCCATGAAAAGAGGAGCCTGGTAGGCTACAGTCCATGGGGTTGCTGAAGAGTTGGACACGACTGAGCGACTTCACTTTCACTTTTCATATTACCATTAAAAGAATAGAATACATACTGCTAGGACAACTGAAAAATTTATGTAGTAATAAATTGTTAAAAAAGTCACATGAGTTCAAAGTAGATTAAAGACTAAATTGAGAAAAAGAAAAATATTGGGATAAGAAAATCTAATGTGTTTTTAGTATTAGAGTATTGATTTATTATTAAAGCAAAAAAGGTCATATAATAAAAGTTCTTGATATGTTAAAATATTTATATAAATGTTGGAGAATAATTGCAAATCAATTGTTTAGGCACTGAAGACTTCAAAAATCAATTTCCACAAAACGTTTCACAAACTATTAATCTTATAAATATGTTAAGCCTATGAAATATAAAGTAAAAGCACTCAAAGAAAGAAAAATTTGGCCAATAATATAAACATTTGCACTTAATTGCAAATGAGGAAAATGCAAAATACAACAAAAATACCATTTCACACTGATCTGATAGTTCCTTTTTATAGTATATATGTTGCAAGTGTGAATTCTCATGACCTGTGAGATTGTGAATTATTATAGCAACTTAGGAAAACAGCTTGGCATACTTTATAACTTTCAATTCTCATTTCCTACCACATGCCCAAATAGACATGTACATTAACAGTACTATTGTAAGTTTAGAAACTGCAAAAACAAGAAAACATGCACTCTAAAGATATGCTGGGAAAGGAATGGATAGATTGTAGTATATTTATGCCCTGTTAATATTTTATGAATATACCACCCTCATAGTAGTATTCTGAATTGAGAAAGAGGGCTGAAGTAATTTTAGATGAATGAAAATAGGTGAATCATAAAAAAATTTACAATAGGCAAAAATAGCAAGTGGTAAAATGATATGTACAGCAAAATTTTTTTATAGACTATAAAATGATATAAATGAGAAAAACCTATATAAAGTATAATAACATAGGTAAATGGTTACCTAATAAATACAGTATGGTGACTATATCTCAAAAGAAGAATATATAATCTAATATTAACATTTGTTAAATCTACATAAACATTATTGGATGCTGTTATTTGAAATAACTCTGAATGTTTTCATTTTTAAACACTTCATCAAAAATATTTGTAGATGCTTCAAGAAAAGTTACCCTTTGGTAGAAGCAGCGGTAGTAATCAGTGAAACAAATATAGAATTGCATTAAAAGGAACATAAGAACTAAAGAAATTTTTCGTATGATTTTTGTTTAGTCATATAGTTATTGTGAAGGAAAAATTATTTTTGTATATTCTATTATATATTGATCTCTGGAAATGCCTATGTGTAGATTTTCAAATAGATCATCGGAAGAAGTGATAACATTTCTTTCAGGAACAGTGATAAAGAAATGGATAGCAATATCTGAGCTTGAGTGCCTTGGATACTTGAATCTGAGCTCAACTAACAGATGCCAGGAGGATACTGAGTTTCTATCTAACCTATTGCTCAATATTCTACATGGAATGGTCTTAACTAGTGGAAACAAGTAAAATAAGCATTTGTGTCACTATATGAATAAAGTTCATGGACACGAGCAGGAAACTTGAGAGAAACTATTATGTATTATTGCAGATATTACCAGGTACAGATATACAGATTTTGCAAAATATTTTAAATAGTAATAGTTCACTATCTTTGTATATTCTACTGTAATAAATTCTCACTAGCACTCCTCTCAAGGGAACTTTTCAGGACCATCCCTATTCCCTTTACCATTTTAGTTAATGTGGGTAGAGTTTGTTATCTTAGACAGCCTTGTTTACATCCTGTTCAGTCCTTTATTGGCCTTCTGCCAACTGGTTTTCCCTAATGACTGCAATATAATATAAGAACTGACTCATTAGAAAAGACTCTGATGCTGGGAAAGATTGAAGGCTGGAAAACAAGGGGACAAACTCTCAGAACTCTGCTAAATAAACATGTTACTTCTCAGTTATCAATTGGGCCCAAAAGTTAACTAAGACTATCCTAACTTTGGTACTTTTTGTCATCCTGTTGGTGAACTTCTGTTTCTTGTAGAAGAATAACCGAAAGCCAAAGATGCTTCCAGAAATAAGGGTAACATGAAATCAGCCAAAATGTAAGTTTTCCTGATCTCACTTTTCATAGCAGATTTCTATGTAGAAAATGTTCATAGAACCTCTCAAGCAGTAGCAAGTTCATTGTAGGAATTAGCATGCGATAGACCGCATATATTTTCTTGAAAGGGTTAGTGGTGACTCAGACAGTAAAGAATCTGCCTGCAGTGTGGGAGACCAGGGGTCGATCATTGGGTTGGGAAGATGCCCTAAAGAAGGAAATGGCAACCCACTCCAGTATTCTCTGGACTGCAGCACGCCAGGCCTCCCTGTCCATCACCAAATCCCAGAGTTTGCTCAAACTCATGTCCATCGAGTCGGTGATACCATCCAACCAGCTCATGCTCTGTCGAACTCTTCTCCTCCTCCCTTCAATCTATCCCAGCATCAGGGTCTTTTCAAATGAGTCAGTTTTTTGCATCAGGTGGTCTAAGTACTGGAGTTTCAGCTTCAGCATCAGCTCTTCCAATGAATATTCAGGACTGAATTCCTTTAGGATGGACTGGGAGGACCTTCTTGCAGTCCAAGGGACTCTCAGGAGTCTTCTCCAACACCACAGTTCAAAAGCATCAATTCTTTGGCACTCAGGTTTCTTTACAATCCAGCTCTCACATCCATACATGACTACTGGAAAAACCATAACCTTGACTAGATGGACCTTTGTTGGCAAAGTAATGTCTCTGTATTTTAATATGCTGTTGAGGTTGGCCATAACTTTTCTTCCAAGGAGCAAGTGTCTTTTAATTTCATGGCTGCAGTCACCATCTGCAGTGATTTTGGAGTAAAAAATAAATAAATAAATAAAGTCTGTCAGTGTTTCTTCATCTATTGCATCTTTCATCTATTGCATTTTTGCATCAGGTGGCCAAAATATTGGATCTTCAGCTTCAGCATCAGTTCTTTCAATGAATATTCGGGGTTGATTTCCTTTAAGATTGACTTGTTTGATCTTCTTGTTCCGCAAGGGACTCTCAAGAGTCTTCTCCAGAAACACAATTTGAAAGCATCAATTCTTCAGCGCTTATGGTCCAACTCTCACATCCATACATGACTACTGTAGAAACCATGGCTTTGACTATATGGGTCTTTATCAACAAAGTGATGTCTCTGGTTTTTTATATGCTATCTAGGTTTGTCTGGCTTAGAGACGCTTTAAGTCTGCCCCCAATGCGGGAAACCCGGGTTCGATCCCTTGGTTGGGAAGATCCCCTGGAGATGGAAACAGCAACCCACTCCAGTATTCTTGCCCAAAGAATCCCATGGATGGAGGAGCTTGGTAGGCTACAGTCCACGGGGTAGCAAAGAGTCAGACAAGACTGAGTGACTTCACTTAGACATTAAGTTTGTCATAGCTTTTCTTCCAAGGAACAAGCATCTTTTAATTTCATGGCTGCAGTCACGGTCCACAGTCATTTTTGAGACCAAGAAAATAAAATCTGTTACTGTTTCCACTTTCTCCCCATCTATTTGCCATGAAGTAATGGGAATGGATGCCATGATATTAGCTTTTTGAATGTTGAGTTTTAAACCAGCTTTTTCACTCACCTCTTTCACCTTCAACAGGAGGCTCTTTAGTTCCTCTTCACCTTAGTGTGCTATCATCTGCATATCTGTGGTTGTTGTCATTTCTCCTGGCAATCTTGATTCCATCTTGTCATTCATAAAGCCTGGTATTTTGCATTATGTACTCTGCATATAAGTTAAATAAGTATGGTGATACTGTAAAGTCTTGTCTTACTTCTTTCCCAATTTTGAAACAGTCATTTGTTCCATGTCTGGTTCTAACTGTTGTGGTCAGGATGATGCCAATGTAGTGATTCTGGGAGGCAAATTCTCCTTTATTGCCTCCTGGTTCCTGTCCCTCTCTCTTAATTCAAATGAATGATTTCTACATCTTTACTTTGATGTATTTATTATTTTTTCCACACCAGTACTCAGTAGTGGCCAAGAGTTGGAACACCTGAAACTCTTAAATGGCATAGAACATCTCAGTACTTTAAATTTGGTGCTCTTTGAATTTTCTTGTACTTTTTAAGATTCTACTTGAAATTCTTAGTGTATATAAAGTATGTAGCTGTCTAGAGTGCATATATATATATATATATATATATATATATATATTCTAGATAAAATGGGAATCATACAGCTGTCATTCTCTTTTAAATTTTTTTTCTGATCAGCTTTATATTTAATAGTATACATAGAAATAAGATAAATTCCAGCTATGGTTTGGAGGACTACAAAGTTGACAATGTATTCAATAATAGTGGTGTATTTTTAATAATGATTTTAAATTACTTTAACTTGTTTATGTATTAACATGTGACTTTTAAAAAATGGTGAAAATAATTAACACTCAAAAGATTTAAAACCAGAACAGTGTATTTATGGAGAATGTCTTTCTTCATTACCTATATGACCCTGGCTAGTAATGACTATAATTTTACCAGAGTAAATATTTTCAGTGAACTTCCATTTTTCTCATTGAGGAATAAACTTTATTACTTCCATCATATTTGTTTTTTTTTTAGATTTTAACATTAGCCATAATGCTATCATTAGCACTGCAAGCTTCCTATTATCCATTAACAAAAGAAACCTGTTGTTTCAAATTAAAACACTGATGGAGACACTATTTGCATAGACAGTGTGAAGGGGTGATTAGATTAATCAAAATTCTTTGATTAGGAGAATACTTGCTAGTGTCAGTCGCTGATAATTACTCAAAACCCATCATGTTCCATGACATTTTAACTGACAGATTTTTAGCCTATGTTTTCTCAGTTTCTTTACTTCCAATATAACATGTTTACTGTTTTAGATTTTATGCATATATTCTGGGTAGCTCATGCCTAGAAGCAATGAATCTGTGTTCAAGTGTAAACTTTCTACTTTTACAGTGGAGGGTGTGCAACTATTCTATAGTAGAATGACTTGGAAAATTGTTATATATTTCTTTATAATATTAAGGAAAAATAATGAATACATGAAAGCCCTAGAAATCTTCTGATTCATATTTTTATGAGATCAAAGACTCTTTTGTATTAGGACATAATTATATGTTTTAGAGTTTATAGGAAATTATTTCAGAGGCTGAACATTAATATTATTTAGCTAAATATTTACCTTCTTTAAAGTTATGGTTGTATATATAGAACTAGTACATAAAATAGAATGTTTTTCTTTAACAATAATATTTTGAATATGCTAATACTCCTACACATCTTTTACTCCCAGTGCCACTTAATTCATGGAGAAAATAGAAGATATCAAGCATGTTCATCAGAGCCACCAAGTCATGAACACACACTTCATGTGTTTGTGATGATAATGTCTTTCTTTCCTAATTTTACAAATGATAAACTACCTCAACTATTACGGTCTTCCTGTGCTGTGCTTAGCTGACTTCAGTTGTGTCTGATGACTGTTCGCGATCTGATGACTATAGCCTGCCAGGCTCCTCTGTCCATGTGAATTCTCCAGGCAAGAATACTGGAGTGGGTTACCTTGCCCTCCTCCAGGGGATCTTCCAAACTCAAAGATCTAGACCACTTCTCTTTTGTGTCCTGCACTGGCAGGTGGGTTCTTTACCACTAGCACCACCTAGAAAGCCGATTATGGTCTTCCTGTTCCTATGTAAAGACAACCACTTCATCAGACATTTCTGTTGTGCACATTACCCTATAGTCTTTGCAAGAACTTCACCCCAGCATCTATACCCCTCATTTACTTGCTACACTGATGGTCTGGTTTCACTGGAAATTTCCTATTAGAATATGAACATGCTCTAGATTTCCCAAATTAAATATACAACAAACCACACCAAAACACCCCAACACCCCACACAAGCTACCACTTAATTTCTGTCTTCAGCATTATTAGGCCAAAAAAAAAAAAATGCTGCACCTACTTCATCACTTTTCTCAGATTCTTTCCTGAAGTCTTTTAGTTATGTTTCTACAACCCACTGCACCTCCCCAAAAAAACTGCATAGAAACTGATTTTTGTTTTTATTTTGTGTTGACAATTGCAGTAGTTTTTTTCTGGAATTATTATACATTACCTCTCATTGACACTTGATCTCCTGATTTTGAAACTGTATCTACTATTGGCCTCCGTAATAACTCCTAATTTATTAGTTTATAATCACATAAATAATCTTATTTCCTGAAAATCCTGTATCATGCTACATTGATCTTAAAAAGATCATACCTCGAGATCAGTCAAGGTGATATAGATTGTTGTAAGGCTATGGTTTTTCCAGTGGTCATGTATGGATGTGAGAGTTGGACTGTGAAGAAGCTGAGCGCTGAAGAATTGATGCTTTTGAACTGTGGTGTTGGAGAAGACTCCTGAGAGTCCCTTGGACTGCAAGGAGATCCAACCAGTCCATTCTGAAGGAAATCAGCCCTGGGTGTTCTTGGGAGAGAATGATCCTAAAGCTGAAGCTCTAGTACTTTGGCCACCTCTTTCGAATAGTTGACTCATTGGAAAAGACTCTGATGCTGGGAGGGATTGGGGGAAGGAGGAGAAGGGGACGACAGAGGATGAGATGGCTGGATGGCATCACTGACTCGATAGACATGAGTTTGAGTGAACTCTGGAACTGGTGATGGACAGGGAGCCCTGGTGTGCTGTGATTCATGGGGTCGCAAAGAGTCGGACATGACTGAGCGACTGAACTGAACAGAACTGAAAGATAATATATGTATAACTGAGTCACGTTACTGTATAGCAGAAATTAACACAGCATTGTAAATCAACTATACTTCAGTTAAAAAAAAAAAAGAAGCTATGATAAGATCAGCTGAAAGAGTCATCTCTTCCAACTACATTTTTCTATTTATCACATTTCCAGTCATAGTTAATCATTGCAGTAGACAATGAGTTGATTTAATTGGAACTACAAACTGTGGAAAATTCTGAAAGAGATGGGAATACCAGACCACCTGACCTGCCTCTTGAAAACCTGTATGCAGGTCAGGGAGCAACAATTAGAACTGGACATGGAACAACAGACTGGTTCCAAATAGGAAAAGGAGTACATCAAGGCTGTATATTGTCACCCTGCTTATTTAACTTATATGCAGAGTACATCATGAGAAACGCTGGGCTGGAAGAAGCACAAGCTGGAATCAAGATTGCCAGGATAAATATCAATAACCTCAGATATGCAGATGACACCACCCCTATGGCAGAAAGTGAAGAAGAACTAAAGAGAATCTTGATGAAAGTGAAAGAGGAGAGTAAAAAGTTGGCTTAAAGCTCAACATTCAGAAAACTAAGATCATGGTATCTGGTCCCATCACTTCAAGGGAAATAGATGGGGAAACAGTGGCTGACTTTATTTTTCTGGGCTCCAAAATCACTGAATATGGTTATTGCAGCCATAAAATTAAAAGATGCTTGTTCCTTAGAAGGAAAGTTATGACCAACCTAGACTGCATATTAAAATGCAGAGACATTACTTTGTCAACAAAGGTCCATCTAGTCAAGGCTATGGGTTTTCCAGTAGTCATGTATGGATGTGAGAGTTAGACTGTAAAAAAAGCTGAGCGCTGAGGAATTGATGCTTTTGAACTGTGGTGTTGGAGTAGACTCTTGAGAGACCCTTGGAGTGCAAGGAGATCCAACCAGTCCATCCTAAAGGAGATCAATCCTGGTTGTTCACTGGAGAGACTGATGCTGAAGCTGAAACTCCAATACTTTGGCCACCTGATGCAAAGAACTGACTCATTTGAAAAGACCCTGATGCTGGGAAAAATTGAGGGCAGAAAGAGAAGGGGACGACAGAGGATTAAATGGTTGGATGGCATTGCTGACTGAATGGACATGGGTTTGGGTGGACTCCAGGAGTTGGTGATGGACAGGGAGGCCTGGCATGCTGCAGTTCATGGGATCGCAAAGAATTGGACACGACTGAGTGACTGAACTGAACTGAACAAACTTTCTGGAGCTCAGAGTGAATTTTTTTCTATTTTATTCAGAGGGCAACAAATTAACAGATATATGTAAATCACTACCAGACTCCACCTATATTCTCAGAATTTTATAACACCCTTAATAAAAAATTATCTAAAATAAACATTAATCTCATAGCACTTAATGTGTAACCCACAATAAATTTGACATATGCTTATTAAAATTAAATGCATTTCTCAAAAATTTGGAAACAGCTGTAATACTTTAAAATATATAAAGACTAATTATAATTATAAAATTTATAACAATATTGAAGAAAATAATGGAATGAAGTATTGAAATCATCAGAATCAGAGAAATAATGATATGTAAATCTGTTTAATTCAGTTCAGTTTAGTCACTCAACTGTGGCAACTCTTTGAAACCCCATGGACTGCAGCACACCAGGCTTCCTGGTCCATCACCAACTCCTGGAGCTTACTCAAACTCATGTCCATCGAGTCGGTGATGCCATCCAACCATCTCATCCTCTGTAGTCCCCTTGTCCTCCTGCCTCCAATCATTCCCAACATCAGAGTCTGTTCCAGTGGGTCAGTTCTTCACCTCAAGTGGCCAAAGGAGCTTCAGCTTCAGCATCAGTCCTTCCAATGAATGTTCAGCACTGATTTCTTTTAGGATCGACTGTTTTGAACTCCTTGCAGTCCAAAGTACTCTCAAGTTCTCCAACCCCACAGTTCAAAAGCATCAATTCTTCAGTGCTCAGCCTTCTTTATGGTCCAATTCTCACATCCAACCAAACGTGACTATGGATGTATCTATTCATACATCTCACATCAATAAATGACAAAACATGGCTTTGGCTAGATGGACTTTTGTAGGCAAATTAATGTTTCTGCTTTTAAATACGCTGTCTAGGTTGGTCATAACTTTTCTTCGAAGGAGCAAACATCTTTTAGTTTCATAGCTGCAATCACCTTCTATAGTGGTTTTGGAGCCCAAGAAAATAAAGTCTGTCACTGTTGTTTCCCCATCTATTTTTCATGAAGTGATGGAACCAGATGCCATAATCTTAGTTTTCTAAATGTTAAGTTTTAAGCTAACTTTTTCACTCTCCTCTTGCACATTCATGAAGATGCTCTTTAATTCTTCGCTTTCTGCCCATAAGGGTAGTGTCATCCGTGTAACTGAAGATATTAATATTTCTCCTGGCAATCTTGATTCCAGCTTGTGCTTCATCCAGCTTTGCATTTCACATTTGATGTGCTCTGCATATAAGTTAAATAAGCAGAGTGACAATATACAGTTTTGACATATTCCTTTCCCAATTTGGAAGCCGTCCGTTGTTCCACGTCTGGTTCTAACTGTTGTTTCTTGACATGCATACAGGTTTCTCAGGAGGCAGGTCAGGTGATCTGGTGTTCCCATCCCTTGAAGAATTTTCCACAATTTTCAGCATAAGGAGCACACATTTTGTTGTGATCCACACAGTCAAATGCTTTGACATAGTCAGTAAAGCAGAAGTAGATGCTTTTCTTGAACTCTCTTGCTTTTTCAATGATCCAACAGACGTTAGCAATTTGATCTCTGGTCCCTCTGCTTTTTCTCAATCCAGCTTGAACATCTGGAATTTCTCAGTTCACGTACTATTGAAACCTCACTTGGAGAATTTAGAGCAGTACTTTGCTAGCATGTGAGATGAGTGCAATTGTGCGGTAATTGGAACATTTTTTTGGCATTGCCTTTCTTTGGGATTGGGATGGAAACTGACCTTTTCTAGCCTAATGGCCACTGCTGAGTTTTGCAAATTTGCTGGCTTATTGAGTGCAGCATTTTAATAACATCATCTCTTAAGATTTGAAATAGATCAACTGGAATTCCATCACCTCCACCAGCTTTGTTTGTAGAGATGCTTCCTAAGGTCCACTTGACTTCATAGTCCAGGGTGTCTGGCTCAGGTGAGTGATCACACCATCATAGTTATCTGGCTCATTAAGATCTTTTGTTGTATAGTTCTGTGTGTTCTTGCCACCTCTTAATATCATCTGGTTTTGTTAGCGCCATACCATTCTGTCCTTTATTGTATGCATCTTTGTTTGAAATGTTCCCTTGGTATCTTTAATTTTCTTGAAGAGGTTTCTAGTTTTTCCTACTCTGTTGTTTTCCTCTAATTCTTTGCAATGATCGCGGAGGAAGGCTTTCTTATCTCTCCTTGCCATTCTTTGGAACTCTGCATTCTAGACAGTAGTTTTAGTAAAATGATTTTGACAAAGTCAAAATTAAAACAGGTTTTATAGTAAAAAGTTGAGATAAATGGATTTTTAAGGACCTTATTTTTGAATAGTTTAATAGGTTATAAAATCATCTAAGAAAATTATTAAAATATTTGCATAATTATACACCTTTTATAATTGAATTTGCTTCAATTTCATAGGATAAATTTAAGATTTTGTATCAATAAACATAAGGAGGACATATCTGGGATAAACATTTACAATGTATAAAAAACTAACAAATTAAATTCTGAAATTCCTGTATTATCAAATTATAAAAAATAAGTGTCTTTCTAAGCTATATGAATAAAAATAAGATATATAAATAAAATATCAAAATAATAATGTAAAGCTACGTAAACCTTGCTGCATTATTTTGCATCCAGTAACAAATAGGAAATATACCATTTTACTAATAATATTTAGCTGTTTAAATTTCGATTTGCATGTTTGTTATAATTCAGTGTGACCACTGAATTCCATTTTTAATCAGAATATTTGTGGCAAATCTCATCTTCATAATTGTTGTTTACATTTTATTAAAAACAATGGCAAAATAAGTGGGGAATTACATACATATATACACATACTTATCTGTATATAAATGTATGGTATTCTGCTTCTAAATCACAATAAAAATTAAAAGCACTATTTTTGTCCTGATTTCTCTCAATTATTATTATTTCCAGATATTTTATCAGAAGTAATATTAAAATACTGTTAATTTACTTTTTTTTTTTTTTGGTTTGTTTTTGAGCATCTATAAATTGTGTACATTCCCAGTATCATTCAAGACCAGATAGATTGTTAACCTGTCCACTAGTAATAACAATGCACATTTTTCTAAATAACACATTTATTTCTTCCTTCTTGTAAAACTGACATAAAATGATTCATAAGAAATACTTTAAAATTGATGTTCACTGATTAATTGATAAATATCTCATTTATGCTGTTAAACATTCTCCAAGTAGACATACTCTAATAGGGAAATTTTTGTTTTGTTTTTGTTGGTTTCCATTAGCTCAGTTGGTAAAAAGTCCACCTACAATGCAGGAGACCCCATTTCGATTCCTGGGTCAGAAAGATCCCCTGGAAAAGAGATAGGCTACCTACTCCAGTGTTCTTGGGCTTCCTTGGTTGCTCAATCAGTAAAGAATCAGTAAAGTGTGTAGTACAGGAGACCTGGGATTGATCCCTAGGTTGGGAAGGACCCCTGGAGAAGGTCATGGTGACTCACTCCTGTGTTCTTGTCTGGACAATTGCCATGGACAGAGGAGCCTGGCAGGCTATACAGTCTATGTGGTCACAAAGAGCTGGACAAGATTGAGCGACTAAGCACAAACAGAGCACATTTAGATATATAATATTTTGTGCCTAAAAGATTTTTAACTTATGTTGGGAATCTATGAGAAAATTATATTGCTTAAAATTCCAAGTTTAAGATCATTGCCTATGTGAATTGGAACTATGTAATATTTGTTGTTGTTATTCAGTCACTCAGTCATGTCTGACTCTGCAACCCCATAGACTGCAGCACTCCAGGCTTCCCTTTCCTTCACTGTCTCCTGAAGTTTGCTCAAACTCATGTCCCTTGAGTCTGCGATGCCATCCAACCATCTTATATTCTGTTATTCCCTGCTCCTCCTGCCTTCTATCTTTGTCAGCATAAGGGGTTTTTTTCCAGTGAGTCAGTTCAGGTGGAAAAATTATTGGAGCTTCAGCTTCAGCATTAGTCCAACCAATGTGTTGGCTTCCTTTAGGATTGACTGGCTTGATCTCCTTGCTATCCAAGGGATCCTCAAGAGTCTTCTCCAGCACCACAGTTTGAAAGCATCAGTTCTTCAGCACTCAGCCTTCTTTATGATCCAACTCTTACATTTGTTCATGGTTACTTGAAAAAACTGTAGCTTTGACTATATGGACCTTTACAGGAAATTGATGTCTCTACTTTTTAATATGCTTTCTAGGTTGGTCATAAGTTTTCTTCCAAGGAGCAAGAACCTTTAATTTCATGGTTACAGTCAGCATCTGAGGTGATTTTGGAGCCCACAAAAATCAAGTCTGTCACTGGTTCAATTGTATTCCCATCAATTCTTCATGAAGTGATGGGACTGGAAGCCATGATCTTAATTTTTTAAATGTTGTTTTAACCTAACTTTTTTCTCTCTTCTTTCACTTTTCATCAAAGAGGCTCTTTATTTCCTCTTTGCCTTCTGCCATTAGCTTGGTGTTATCTGCATATCTGAGGATACAGATATTTCTTCCAGCAATCTTGATCCCAGCTTGAGCTTAATCCAGTCCAGGATTTCAGATGATATAATCTGCATACAATTAAATAAGCAGGGTGACAATATACAGCCTTGATGTACTTGTTTCCCAGTTTGGAACTATTTCTCCTATGTCCGGTTCTAACTGTAGCTTCTTGACCTATGTGAAGATTTCTCAGGAGGCAGATAAGGTGGTCTGGTATTCACATCTCTTGAGGAATTTTCCACGGTTTGCTGTGATCCATACATTCAAAGGCTTTAGTGTAGTCAATGAAGCAGAAGTAGATGCTTTTCTGGAATCCCCTTGCTTTTTCTATGATCCAACAGATGTTGGATCCATTGTAACATTAATTTTAAACAAATTTCCATTGGGAAAAGAAATTTAAAACATAAATATTGATTGTTTGAATTAATTTGTTTTTAATTGAAGGATAATTGCTTTACAGAATTTTGCTATTTTCTGTCAAACTTCAACATGAATCAGCAATAGGTATACATACATCCACTCCCTTATGAAGCCCCCCCCATCTCCTTCCCCATCCCACCCCTCTAGGTTGATACAAAGCACCTGTTGGAGTTTTCTGAGCCATAGAGCAAATTCCCATTGGCGATCTATTTTACATAAGATAATGTAAGTTTCCATGTTACTCTTTCCATACATCTCACCCTCTCTTCCCGAAATTTTTCTGCTACTAATAAAGTGCAATTGGACTGAGAAAATCCACATAATTCATATACTTTATCATGGAAAAACTGGATAAGTATCAAAGTGAAATAAGACATAAAATTAATACAGACTCTCAACTTTGCACTATGGCACCAATAAATACTTCAGTTTTACTCTATGCTAGAACTCATTTGGCATCTATTCACCAATTACCTTAACTTTTTTTTTTCTTTGTTGGTATCATTTCTTGAGATTTAAAACATATATATTTAAAATATGTTTCATACAAAATAATCTCATAAGTATTATTGTTAAACAGTGACAGATGGATATTAATTCATGAAGGATAAAATTTAGCATGGTAATGATTTATAACAGTAATATGTTTACTTTTTTATTTGTTCTGTTCATTTCGTTATGCTTTTTTAACATCTATAATAATAATACTTAGATTTTCTGTTCCTATAGCAAAACTATAATATATTTTAAAGTGAAAGTGAAGAGGAACTAAAAAGCCTCTTGATGAGAGTGAAAAAGTTGGCTTAAAACTCAACATTCAGAAAAGGAAGATCATGGAATCCAGTCCCATCACTTCATGGCAAATAGATGGGGAAACAGTGGAAACAGTGTCAGACTTTATTTTGGGGGGCTCCAATATCACTGCAGATGGTGACTGCAGCCATGAAATTAAAAGGCACTTACTCCTTGGAAGGAAAGTTATGGCCAATCTAGATAGCATATTCAAAAGCAGAGACATTACTTTGCCAACAAAGGTCCGTCTAGTCAAGGCTATGGTTTTTCCAGTGGTCATATATGAATGTGAGAGTTGGACTGTGAAGAAGGCTGAGCGCCAAAGAATTGATGCTTTTGAACTGTGGTGTTGGAGAAGACTGTTGAGAGTCCCTTGGACCGCAAAGAGATCCAACCAGTCCATTCTGAAGATCAGCCCTGGGATTTCTTTGGAAGGAATGATGCTAAAACTGAAACGCCAGTACTTTGGCCTTCTCGTGCAAAGAGTTGACTCATTGGGAAAGACTCAGATGCTTGGAGGGATTGGGAGCAGGAGGAAAAGGGCACGACAGAGGATGAGATGTTTGGATGGCATCACTGACTCGATGGACATGAGTCTGAGTGAACTCTGGGAGTTGGTGATGGACAAGGAGGCCTGGCATGCTGTGATTCATGGGGTCGCAAAGAGTCGGAGACGACTGAGCGACTGAACTGAACTGAACTGAATTGAAAGTGAAAATGGCTCAGTCGTGTAGGATTCTTTGCTACCCCATGGACTATATAGTCCGTGTAATTCTCCAGACCAGAATACTGGAGAGAGTAGCCTTTCCCCCTCCAGGGTATCTTCCTTACCCAGGAATGGAACCTGGGTCTCCTGCATTGCAGGCAGATTCTGCACCAACTGAGCTATGAGGGAAGCCCTATAATATATTTAGCAAATCTTAATTGAGATTTGGAGAAGCAAATATAAGAAAACTTAAAATCTGGGTAACAGCTTCACTATTTTACGTTCAGGTCAGATATCCATAATATTTCTTTTCATAACAGTGCATAAATACTCATGTGATACATGTTTTTAGGCATGTTGAACATCAAGAAACTTTCTTTTGACAAATATCTTAGAAATGCATTTGTGAATTAACATTAAGACCGCCTAAAAGCCCTATATTCCCTTGATGGATACATTATTTATAAATCTGTCCTTCAGGTCATCTCGTGCTATCTAAAGCATATAAATTCTGCTTAAAAAAAAAAAAAGTTGTCAATACCTACTAATTGCTTCCTGAGTAGGTTTTGGTATTATTTCAATGAAAGGTATAATTTAGCAAACAGATTTAGCAAGCAGCAGATAAAACAATTAGTACAAAGATCTTTTGTGAAAGAAGTGGCTGGCAGTACACCTGCAGTGAGGGCTGAATTTGTAATTTAGAACACAGATTTAGCAAGTGGCAGATACAACAATTAGTCTAAAAATCTTTTTGTGCAAGAAATAACTCACAGAATAGGAAGAGGGAAGACACATTTGCATAAAAATAATATGTCAATTTCACTGAAAAGCAAATAGTTTTCCATCTCCACCTCTTAACCTTTTTCCTTTCCTTCTGATTTTCTCTCTCTTTGGATAGCACAGATGGTCAAGGCTCTAGAATATTTTGAAAGTCATGATATAAACAATGTTGTCACATGTAGTAGAATCACTAAATTTTTAACAAACAGTGTCCACTGGGTCACAATATCTATTGGATTATGGAAGGAAATAAAACCCATTCTCTTTTACCTAATTGGGTTTTCATTTCTTTGATTATAGCTGCAACTTCATAAATAAAATTGGTCTATTAGTCACATTTAAAAGTTTTGTAAACCTAAACCAACGTGACCTTACGGTATGCATATTTAGGATATCATTCATTGTTAACGTCTTGATATAGAAGCAAAGATGGCATTAAAATGAAACCAATGGACCAAAGAATGGATTCACAGTAAATTTCATTGGCTTTCATCAGCTTCAAATTTCTTACACTTAATTACAAAATAAAGACTGTAGTTCGGATGCCAGGCCCTCATGTGTATGACCTTGTACAACCCCTCAATTAAACTGTTGTGAAAACACAAAGCACTGTTTAACAAAGGCCTTACTTTTTGAGTTTGGGCTACTCTATGTAAAGTGATGAGAAGTCCTCCAGAATCAATGACTGTCACTATGAACTTCTCTTGACATTTACAGTTATATAGTCCTCGGCATTTATGGCCTATTAAACAATGTTGGGAAGAACTCATGGAGAAGGGAACAGCTACCCACTTCAGCATTCTTACCTGGAGAATTCCATGGACAGAGGAGCCTGGTGGACTATAGTCCATGGGGTCGCAAAGAGTGACATGACTGAGTAACTTTAACTCACTCAAACAACTTACTGATTTCAGAGATACTATGCCAGACTCCTCTCGGCCGCCACCACTGACCTCAGACATGGGGTAGCTCCTCTCGGCCACCACCCCTGACCTTGGACATAGAAATATCAATAACCTCATATATACAGATGACACCACCCATACGGCAGAAAGTGAAAGCAGAGAGTGAAAAAGTTGGCTTAAAGCTCAACATTCAGAAAACTAAGATCATGGCATCTGGTCCTATCACTTCATGGGAAAGAGATGGGGAAACAGTGGAAACAGTATCAGACTTTATTTTTTTGGGCTCCAAAATCACTGAAGATGGTGATTGCAGCCATGAAATTAAAAGACACTTACTCCTTGAAAGGAAAGTTATGACCAACCTAGATAGCATATTCAAAAGCAGAGACATTACTTTTTCAACAAAGTCCGTCTAGTCAAGGCTACTGTTTTTCCAGTGGTCAAGTATGGATGTGAGAGTTGGAGTGTGAAGAAGGCTGAGCGCTGAAGAATTGATGCTTTTGAACTGTGGTGTTGGAGAAGACTCTTGCGAGTCCCTTGGACGGCAAGGAGATCTAACTGGTCCATTCTAAAGGAGATCAGCCCTGGGTGTTCATTGGAAGGAATGATGCTAAAGCTGAAACTCCAATACTTAACTCATTGGAAAAGCCCCTGATGCTGGGAGGGATTGGGGACAGGAGGAGAAGGGGATGACAGAGGATGAGATGGCTGGTTGGCATCACTGACTCGATGGACATGAGTTTGAGTGAACTCCGGGAGTTGGTGATGGACAGGGAGGCCTGGCGTGATGCAATTCATGGGGTCGCAAAGAGTCAGACACGACTGAGTGACTGAACTGAAGTGAACTGATGTCAGATTCAGAAGCTTCCCTGGTGGCTCAATTGTAAAGAATCCACTTGTAATGCAGATGTGGGTGCAATTCCTGGTTCAGGAAGATCCCCTGGAGTAGGAAATGGCAATCCGCTCAGGTATTCTTGCCAGGGTAATCCCATAGACAGAGGATCCTGGGGGGTATAGTCCATGGGTTTGCAAAGAGTCAGAATGACTGAGTGACTCAGCACACACACAGCTTGAAACTCTACAATTGAAATTTACACAATTTACTCAATTCACACAATTCCTTCGTACAAAATATATATTGTATAATTTTCATTTGTTTTTATGCTCTCTCTAATCTTTTGTTTTTTGTTGTTCAATATTGTTCTTTTATAAATTTTAATTTTTTATTGTTCTGAAAGGAGGTGTTGGCATTTTTTCTCTCTCAGGGCTTTCAGGCAATCTGGAGTCAACTCTCTCACTCTAGAAAGGAAGATATCTTATACAATAGGTAAATAAATGGATGTGATTGTGTTCCAGTAAATTGTTAGTTATAAAAACAGGTGGCAGGCATGATTTGGCCCATGTTCTCCCTGCTTTAGGGAATCATTAATTAGTGTTGTGTGCATTCACTCATACTGTATTTACTCGGAAGAAGCTTCATTAACTATGTGCTTCAAGATTAATTGTTCACTTACTCTAGGGCAAGTGTATGAAATATGAATTTAGTACTGAGTAACAGTAGATCTCCCAAAACATTATCTTTGACTTTAGTGAAAAATATGCTAAGCATTTCTCTATTATGTGATAGTGGAAAATATTTTATTTATAAGACCATTTATGTTATAAAGCATAAATTATATGGATAGTTATATTAAACAATATTTATGTATAACACATGTTCAGTTTGCTTTAATTTAAATAAAATAATCACATTTAAGAATGTGTTCCAATATCAAATGGCAAAATTCAACAACACAAAACTGAAATTACGTTTGCACCACTCTGATAATTTTACACATGGTGATGCATATGTCTCAGTGCTACTCTCTTAGTTCTTCCCATCCTCTCCTCCCCTGCTGTGGCCACAAGTCCGCTCTCCATGTCTGTGACTCCACTGCTGCCCTGCAGATAGATCAGTATCATGAAAACTGTGAAATAGAGAAATCAAAAGCAAAAAGATTATAAAAATAAATTAATAAACTGCATATGCCACAATTAAGAAACTGAAAGCAACAATGCTATTTATTTCATGGTTTTCAGAAAAACAAGGTAGGGATCTGATTTTGTTATTTCTACTATTATTTTAAAATTTCTTGAATAAATAGCCAATCTTTTCCCAAAAAATTGATTGGTTTTTGATGTAGCACAAATTCTTTCAGTCAACAGCTTACATGATCAAATATGCTACTTACTCAATTGACCTAGTAATTATAGATCTTTGTTTAACTAAATGTTAAAACTATAGCCTACATTCTAATATAAATATTGTTTATAGAATTATTACTAAATAATGATAAGCATATGCTGAATTCAAACAACTTAAATTTTCCCATGATATGATTATGATTTTTCCTTTGACATTGTAAACTGAAATGGGTTATAATATAGCAAAGAATCCTGCTGTAAGTGTTTATTGTTTATATTTTGTTTCAATGTTTAAAATAATATTTTTGTATATATATTTTATTGATGATAGATTTGTCTTCTAAAATGGCTGAAACAATCAGCAAAAGATTTAGATATTGATCTTGGGACATTAATATCAATTAAAATTGAAAAAATCAGCTAATTCAGTACTTCATAATTGATATATTAAATAATTAAAATAAATAGTTCTTTATTTGAAGATAATACAATTAAAGGTTAAATTGTAGTTGTTATTAAAGCTACAACCTCAGATACACAGATACCACCAACCTAATGGCAGAAAGCAAAGAGGAACTAAAGAGCATCTTGATGAAGGTGAAAGAGAAGAATGAAAAAGCTGGCTTAAAATTCAACAAAGCTAAGATCATGGCAACTGGTCCCATCACTTCATGGTAAATAAATGAAGAAGAAATGTACAGTGACAGGTTTTATTTTCTTAAGTTGCAAAATCACTGTGAATGGTGACTTCAGCCATAAAATTAAAAGATGCTTGCTTCTTGGAAGAAAAGCTATGACAAACCTAGACAGTGTATTAAAAAGGAGAGACATTACTTTTCTGATGATGGTCCATATAGTCAAAGTTATGGTTTTTCCACTAATCATGTATGGATGTGAGAGTTGGACCATAAAGAAGACTGAGCACCAAAGAACTGATGCTTTCATACTGTGGTACTGGAGAAGACTCTTGAGAGTCCTTTGGATGGCAAAGAGATCAAACCAATCAATCCTAAAGGAATTAACCCAGAATATCCATTGGGAGGACAGATGCTGAAGCTGAAGCTTCAACACTTTGGCCGCCTGATGCAAATAGTTGACTCATTAGAAAGGGCACTGATACTGGGAAGGATTGAGGGCAGGAGGAGATTGCAGTGACAGGGGATGAGATGGTTGGATGGCATCACAAACTCGATGGACATGAGTTTGAGCAAACTCCAGGAGATTATGAAGGACAGGGAATCTTGGCATGCTGCAGTCCATGGAGTTGCAGTCAGACACAACTTAGTGGCTGAAGAGCAATCTCCTACCTGTCAGGAGAGTGAATAAAATTAGTTATTACTTTTAGCTCTTAGATTTATAAAGCAGAGGCCCTTATTTTGAGTAGTGGTGGACTACAATTGAAGTAGAGGTGCCAATCACTCATTCCCTTAACAGCCACCTGTAGGCCCAGGTGTCCCCCTAAGGGCTGAGACTGGCTCACAGTGGGCACCATATCGATTCTGCCTCCTGGACTTCAGCTTGTCTACTGCTGAGCTCCAATCCAGAAGCCAGGGGATTGAATTGATTTTTAAAGCATCCTCCAAAAGGAGCAAGTATGTGCCCAGCCAGAGACCAGTTCTTGTTCTCCTACAATGATTCCCCATTTTTCTGGCATCAGGGAGAGAGCCTGATCTTCGCTAATCCCCTTCTCTCAAGGTGGCCACATGAAAAAGGGCTCACTCCTTTTGGCTTATTCTTTCCACCTGAGAATGTTCTAGAAGCAGAGCCACTTTTGTTGGATGCTTTTCTTTCCTAGCAAATCAAAATGGAGTAACTCAAATACAAAGAGAAAGATCTGTTGCTATTCATTTCCTTCTCTCTAATAAAAGAAAATAACAAATCTTAAAAAAAATAAAAACTATAGATGAAAACCAAAGGAAATATTTCATTTAATTTTATCAATAATTTTGATTCAAAACATGCATAGTATTGAAGATTGAATAGTACCACAAATCACATAAAGCATTATTTATAGGAAAGGGATGCACAAGCAACAATGAAATTTACTTAAAATTTTCTAGATGAAATGGAGTAAGTTCCCAAATGACCAGAAATATAATCTTTGAACATCTTACCAATAGTGGAAAAAGTTAATATATTTATGTATTATTTGTCTGACTTATCAATTGTTCCATTTCTGTAAGTTCAAATTTCACCTGATTTTCACTTGTAGTACATTTATGAAGTCATCATTTTTACCTCATTGTAAATACTCTATTCTCAGAATTCCTATATCACTTCATATTTACTATTCTCATATATTCTTTATGTTTATTTTTCTCTTTATATTTACTATTCTCTATATTTCTGTTTTGTTATAAATGTTCATGTGTATATTAGATCTTCATTGCTAAATTCAAAGATCTTAGAGATCAGGATCCACATATTGCTATATTTACCTCTATACATCATCTAGTACATGTATTCATTTATTTCAAGTTACTAGCTGTGGCAAGCTAAATTATTCCCTCTGTCAAAGATGCCCATGTCTTAATTCCCAGACCTAGTGAATATACTATTTTACATGGTAAAGGAACAGAGGATCTAAGCGAGTTAAGGACATTAAGATGAAGTATGTACTTGGATTATCCAGATGGACTCAATGTAATCACAAGGGTCTCTGTAAGAGGAAACCAGTGGAGGGATTTGAAAGTACTATCTTCTAGCTTTGAAATTGGAAGATGGCGTCATTACCAAAGGAATACAGACAACCATTAGAAGCCAGAAAAGGCAGAGAAACAGACTCTCTCTTAGAATCTGTAGAAGGGATACAGCCATACATACACTTTGATTTTTGTATTTCTGACCTTTGTTCTGGTAAAAAAAAAAAAAAAAAAAATCTGCATTGTTTTAAGCTACTTCCCACTACTTTGTGATAATTTGATGTAGTAGCAGTATAAACTGAATACATTTTATTTAATTTGTATTTCTTTATATGTATCCGTTCAAACATGTTTTCATAATACATGAAATATATTAAATACATTATTTAATAGTTTGAATCAGAAACTGATTTTTATTTGGAATGGGTTGAATTCCAGATTTGTTCTGAGTAATTACTGTTGAGTTGCTCACAATACATATTTCAACAATAACAAAAATATTGTTATAAGACCTGGGACAGGTACATATGTTGAGAAGGAAAGAGCAGGTCTCTCTAAACCAGACTTGATGGAATAAAAAGATAAAGAATGAAGTCCGTTTGAAGAATGAAATGTCTATGCTAGACTAAGATGGAAGGCAGAGGAAAGGTTATAATAAAGAGTAAGTCATGTATAAATGTAAATAGCCATTCACATTCAGATAAAATCAAATTGATTGGTTTCCTTGGAACAGGTAATACATTGAGAAGAAATAGTACAATTTGAGAGTTAGGAATATGTCAGGCCATTGTTCACTATTTGCACTAATTTAAAATTTTCAATTTTACTCCAAAAGTTTTGAGGGTTACTGAAGATTTTTATGATAAATTAATACAAAATGAGTAAACAAAACAGTAGGAGTCTTAATTGGAAAATCGAACCATTTTCATTCAAATAGTCGTGTCACCATTTAATGAAATCACTAAAATGAAGGATTTTGTGAGAATAGAAAAAAAAATAATTTTTGCAAGAAATTCCATGTCTCTATAGTAGTATATACATAGATATGAGTGATCATATGCAGTTTGAAATAAATTAAGCTCACATGAATTTATCTGCCACACACATAAAACCACATATTCCCTTGGCATTTGACTTTGCACGTTTTAGATAATCATACATCATGTTCGAGAAACTCAGTTCATCTCTAGAACACCCCTGTAATTTGGGTGTACCATGTAGGGAGAATATAATATCTTCCAACTTTGTGATGATCTTTCTTTAGATTCACTCCTTATGGAATTCTTCCCTCAGCTTCTTTGATGTGTTCTTACTACAAGAAGAATGAATGAGCTAAAAGTAGTCTCAGGTTCTTATTTGGGGAGGGCTCCTTGCATTTGGCAGAGAAGGCAATGGCACCCCACTCCAGTACTCTTGCCTGGAAAATCCCATGGACGGAGGAGCCTGGTGGGCTGCAGTCCATGGGGTCACTGGGAGTCGGATACGACTGAGCGACTTCACTTCCACTTTTCACTTTCATGCATTGGAGAAGGAAATGGCAACCCACTCCAGTGTTCTTGCCTGGAGAATCCCAGGGATGGGGAAGCCTGATGGGCTGCCGTCTATGAGGTCGCACAGAGTCGGACATGACTGAAGTGACTTAGCAGCAGCAGCAGCAGCAGCCTTGCATTTGGAATGTGTAGAATTGGGTGTGTTCTGACAACTCTTCCACTGAGGGTTTTTTGTTTGTTTGTTTGTTTTTCCTCTTTTGTACTCTTTTTTGGACATTTATGTTTTAATGATAATTCAGTTTAGTAAATATAAGCATTGATTAACAAGTAAACCATTTTTAAAACAAGTGTAAGCTGAATGCATGAGTGGGAGTTGTAAATGAGCAGTGAGAAGTATCAATACTAGGACAGGAAAAGAAGAATGAAACAAATTCCATGCATGTCAATAATTAAGTTAGTGCCAATCTGAAAGGAAGTTAAAGGAGTTGTCTTAAGGTGTTTGAGAAGTCTTAAAATCAAAGACACAGAAGGATTCTCAATATAGATGTTAATGATTATAGATTATTGACAGGACCTGTGTAAGAATTCAGAATAATTGAAAATAGTGAGAGATACAAGGTCTGGGTTGAGACACTTTTAAGTGACAAGAAACTTGGACTAATGATCTGGAGGTGGTACTGGAAAACAAGAACACAATCAATATCATAACCACCAATATTGAAAGTTCGAGAAGATAGAGAAGCAGAACCTACAGTGGAAGCATCGGGGTAGAGTATCTGAAAGAGAAATATCCGTATTCAATATCTGCTGAAATAAGAGCTGTATCACCATGAGTTATGGTGCAAATAATTACAGGCAGAAGAAAAGACATGACAGTATTTTTTTTTTAAAAGAATAAAATGAACAAAAGCAGTTTTTATATAAGGAGCTATGAAAGCAGAGAAACGAGTATTTCATTTGCATAGTGGTAGATGTGATGAGCAGGATGATTGAAATACTTGATTAGGAGAAAAATGTATCCTGACATTTTAAGTTTGATTTACTCCATTGAGAAGAGAGGGTTTAATTTCACCTGGGTATCTAAATTAGGATATGGCCATCTGATTTAAATGATTTTCTAATCTTCTGCTAGAGTTAAAAAAATGCAAATTCAAATTGTTGTCATGAGACATGATGAAGTCATTTATATACTAACATATTTACAAGTTACAATTTTATTCAACCTTCAAGTCTTAACTCAAATAATTTGTCTTTAATGAGACCTTCATTCATCTCTGTTCATAACTGGGTTGAATTTTATGTCACAGGCATAGAACATCAAATTATCTGACAAAAAAGGAAGTTATAGTCAGAGAGCTGTTATAGAAATACAGAACTAGATAAAAAGCCAGATAGAGCTAGGGTAGGAATCAGTGTGTGTGTGTGTATGTGCATGGTCAGTCATATCTAATTCTTTGTGACCTCATGGACTGTAGCCCACCAAACTCCTCTGTTCATGGAATTATCCAGGCAGGAATATTGGAGTGGGTTGCCATTTCCTACTGCAGGGGATCTTCCTAATTCCAGGACTGAAGCTTCATCTCCTCCATTGGCAGATGCTTCTTTACCAGCTGAGCCAGCAGGGAAGCCCATAGCATGAGACCATGAGCATGCTCTAGCACCTGTAGCACTATGTAGAGTAAGAATATTGAGGTGAGGCTGGTGTAATGAGTATTTATTTGAGACTTTTTATTAAAAAGAGATTATTTGAAAGAAGAGAAAAAGCAGACTGCAAGCTTCAAGAAAACTCTATAATTATCTAAGAAGTATTCTCCTTCTTACTTGAAATGTAAGTTTTTGTATTAACAAAAACTATGTATTAAAGTTCCCCCTTGTCATAGTAGCAAAAATATAAACCTATCCTTATAAACATGCTTTCTTTGAGCGAAGGTCAATGGATTATCTTTTAAAAGATAATCTGCTTTTAAATCAGATACTCTGCTTCAGTTTCCTTTACTGGTATCTTATCCTTTAAGCAATTAATAAGTGTCCAAACACTACAAAGTTCAGTCCTTTGTTCTTTGCTCTAATTGCATTCACTCCCAACAATACTTTCTCTCTCTCCTTGTCCTTAAATGCCATTTAAGGCTGATGATATCTACAATATTTAGTCTCTCTCTCTTCTCTGAACTCGACTCAAATATCCAAAATAATGATCAACATCTCAGTTTGGATATTCATAACTGTTTTCGGACACATAACTCTCCAAATCTTCTCCTCCTGTATTTTCCATTTCAGCAATTGATACTAGCATCAAACCCATTAGCTCAAGCCAAAAATCCAAGTATTTGTCTTAATAGCTCTTTTCTTCTCCTTCTATGGTCTATATTTTAGTATTCAGTCCATCAGGTCTTTCTGCTCAAACTTCAAAAATCATATCTGCAATCCAAAACATTTTACATTTCTGATACTATCAATGCAGTCTAAGTCTAAACAAAATTGCCTATGGGATTGAACTTCTAACTGCTCTTCCAAATTTTAAGTTTAACTACTTTTCCACCAAAGCCAACCAAGTTGACAGATGCAGGCCCCCAAAATTGGAAAACAGAGCAGACTGTTATCTGCTTTCTAAATAACTTTCAAACATAACCTGGTTTACATATCTTTATGTGGTTTGGCTCTTTGCATACTTTTGGCATCATCTCTATCTCAGTGCTCTTTATTTCTATTTATTAAACTTATTTTACAACATCTAATGCAGTTTGACCACACTCATTTCAGATTCAAACTCTGGGCTGTATGTTAAAATGCTATTGTTTCAATCATTTAATATTACCATGACCATGAATGCCTGTTGTTATGTTATTGTAATGAGTTATGTTTTCCATTTGTGGCTACTGTTTAATGGAAGCTATACTTGATCACTGTTTAACTTCTAGAGATGATTCCTTCAGGAAAGTATACAATCTGCTGTCTGGCAGTTTTTTACCTGTGTCTTCATTTTAAAAATAAATCTTGTGTCATAACTCTATGCCAGACATATTTCTCTTCTAATATTATGTACTTATTGTTTTTTAGAAGTCACCGGGAAATAATAAAAGAGGATCTGTAGTTGTTTAAATTTAGGCACTAATGCATTTCTCATGGTCTTGGGGCATTGTCTGGACATGAATTTTGCAAAGTAGTTTTGACAAATTACTTTTTAGAACTTCGCATTAATTATGATAAGAATGAGTGACCACTAGGATAAAATACAGGTCATAGTGCAAAAATTTGTGTTGCTATGATTTTTTTTCTGAATGCATATACCAGGTTTTAAAACAAATGTGCATTTGTGAGAGAACTTTGGCGTAGAAGAAAAATACAACAGCTGCTTTTTAATCATATGTGGAAATTATGATTCTAATCTGTTACATTTAATAGCACAATACATTTGAGAGAATGAACAACCAACTATTCATGATACTAAGCATTTTTGCACAATAAGCATCACTAAAATAACTCACACTCTGTTTTTGAAAACAGATTGGCATTTTTCTCTACTGGGCTCATTTCTTTCCCTAACACATAGCACTAGCAAATAACCTTGAGCTTGACTGGATAAAAGGCTTTTACCATTGTTTCTGAGATTTTCGGGTTAGATATCCATGTCTCTATACTATGTCATATAGAGACATGGATATTATAGTATCAGTCAGTTCAGTTCAGTTCAGTCACTCAGTCGTGTCTGACTCTTTGTGACCCCATGAATTGCAGCACGCCAGGCCTCCCTGTCCATCACCAACTCCCGGAGTTCACTCAGACTCACATCCATCGAGTCAGTGATGCCATCTAGCAATCTCATCCTCTGTCGTCCCCTTCTCCTCCTGCCCCCAATCCCTCCCAGCATCAGAGTCTTTTCCAATGAGTCAACACTTCGCATGAGGTGGTCAAAGTACTGGAGTTTCAGCTTTAGCATCATTCCTTCCAAAGAACACCCAGGACTGATCTCTTTTAGAATGGACTGGTTGGATCTCTTTGCAGTCCAAGGGACTCTCAAGAGTCTTCTCCAACACCACAGTTCAAAAGCATCAATTCTTCCGTGCTCAGCTTTCTTCACAGTCCAACTCTCACATCTTATACATGACCACTGGAAAAACCATAGCCTTGACTAGATGGACCTTTGTTGGCAAAGTAATGCCTTTTTTTTTTTTTTTTAATTTTATTTTATTTTTAAACTTTACATAACTGTATTAGATTTGCCAAATATCAAAATTAATCCGCAATGCTTTTTAATATGCTATCTAGGTTAGTCATAACTTTCCTTCCAAGGAGTAAGCATCTTTTAATTTCATGGCTGCAATCACCATCTGCAGTGATTTTAGAGGCCCCCCAAAAAAGTCTGACACTGTTTCCACTGTTTCCCCATCTATTTCCCATGAAGTGATGGGACCAGATGCCATGATCTTAGTTTTCTGAATGTTGAGCTTTAACTCAACTTTTTCACTGTCCTTTAGAGGTCAACTATTGAGAAGTGACACACTTGAGGAAGAAATCAGGTATTAATACCCTCTTTCTTCAAATTCTTCAATAAGAGAACATAATGTGTCACTGGAGTAAATAGTAAATCTTAACATATGAAGTGTTTAAAACAGTATTGGCAATAGTGATACTTACTGACAATAGCACCATTCGTGTGTACATCTGTGGTATGGTATTAACATATCTTATTTTGAATAATTAATCCTCTAGGATTCCAGGATACTTACTTATACTCACCATCTAAGTCCAATAAATGTTAAAATGTTGTTACTTTAGAATAAATCAAAAAGAAAAGAATAATAAATATTGAAACAGATATTGAAAAGCAAAATTGTTATATATTTTACACACAATTTCCACATAATTAACACAATCTTGGACAAAATGTCTGAAACAACTGAGGAATTTGGAAATAAAAGGCATTTAATGAATTGGGAAGTGTAGGTATTTATGAAAACTGCTGAGCTTTGAGTAAGAACAATTGGAATCTGTCATGTTAGTTCCTACCTTAGTGGTTTAACCAGAGCAAGCTGACTGTAAAAATCTACATATTCATTAAATTTTGGCCTGCCACTTGCAACAGATTGTAAAACACACTACAACTAGAGGAATTATCAGTAATAATGGTAGTTGTTTAGTTACTAAGTTGTGTCCAACTCTGTGATCCCATGGACTCTAGTCTACCAGGCCCCTCTGCCCATGGATTTTTCCATGCAAGAATCCTGGAATGGAATTGCCATTTCTTTCTCTAGGAAGTCTTCCCAACCCAGGGATTGAATTAATGTGCCCTGCATTAGCACCCAGATTCTTTACCATTGATCCACTTGGGAAGCCCAATAGTGGTAGCTACAATAGCAAATAATGAGAACAATGAGAAATTTGCGGAGCCTAAATTATATCCTTGTTGGAGCAAACAGTAGTCAACTAACCTATTATTTTCTAGAAAGTTCCAGAAAATATGACAAGAAGAATTTGCTAAGCTTAAAATATACCTCTGGCTGACTGAAACAGCTTCATGTAGGTACAGGAAAGCCTAGAAAGGACACAGTTATCAGTACATTGGGCTCATCACTGTGTGTCCATGTGACTGTTTACATGAGAGAACATGATACACTCCTGTGAAAAGGAAAAGCCAGGGTAGACATGAAAAGAATTTGAAATTGAAAACTGCTCTACAACCTGAACATGGCTTGTTGGCAAAAGGCAAAAATCTTAACCAATTCAGACTGTTTGAGTCCAACTTTTGAATAATCATTGACTGCTCAGTAGGCCATGTAGATACAGGGTGGCCTCTAGACAGCCATCATCATGAGCAGTTACGAATGACCAATAAGCACATGAAAACTTACCTAATCTCAGTGTATATTAATGAAAAGCTTTCCAAAAGCCATATACCAATTCCCCCCTAACAGAATGACTATAATAAAATGATAGGCAATAGCAAGTGTTGGCAACGATATGATAGAATTAGAGTTCCAATATATTGTTGCTAGGAATGTCAAATGGCACAGTGACTTTGCAAAATAATTTGGCAGTTTACCAAAATGCTATACATAATGATTTCATGTGATCCAGTAACTCCATGCCTAAATATTCCAGTGAAAGTAAAATGATGGAAAAGGATGTGTATAGTAAGCAAAAAAAGAACAACATTGGCAAAACATCTAGCTTCCACTACTTTCAATGACTAACTTGACCCCCAGCAGAAAATACTGCACCATGGATTTGTATGATGTCACCCCTTGAGGATACAATCCAGACACTTGGTAACAAGTTAATCACCTCAGAATGGATGAATATTTAGTTTCCTAGAATTGTTGTTATAAATTACCACAAACTGGGTAGCTTTAAAAAATAGTAATTCTCTCCCTGTTCTGAGGCCAAAAGTTTAAAATAAAGATGTTAACAATGGACCACACCCTCTGAAATCTTCTTTTTGTAAAGAGTCTTTTATTGTCTCTCCCAGCTTCTCATGGACTGAGGTAATCCTTGGTTTTTAGCTATGTAATTCCCACCCCTGATTCTCTTTTCATGGAGCCTTCTTAAAATTAGGTCACTGCCTCCTCTGCCTGTCTCTTCTTCCTCTGTGTTTTCTCCTCTTCCTGGAAGGACCCCAGTTGTTGAATTTAGGGCCTGCTATATTCAGTGTTATCTCATTGTGATCCTTAAACTTATTACATTCATAAAAATTCAATTTCTAAATAACATCACATTGTGACTTCAGTTCAATTGATCAATAGTGTCTGACTCTTTGTGACCCCATGGATTGCAGCATTCCAGGCTTCCCTGTTCAACACCAAATCCTGGACTTTACTAAAACTCATGTCCATTGAGTTGGTGATGCCATCCAACCATCTCACCCTCTGTCATCCACTTCTACTCCTGCCTCAATCTTTCCAAGCATCAGGGTCTTTTCAAATGAGTCAGTTCTTCACATCAGGTGGCCAAAACTTTGGAGTTTCAGCTTCAGCATCAGTCCTTCCAATGAACACCCAGGACTGGTTTCCTTTAGGATGAACTGGTTGGATCTTCTTGCAGTCCAAGGAACTCTCAAGAGTCTTCTCCAACACCACAATTCAAAAACATCAATTTTTTGGCACTAAACTTTCTTTATAGTCCAACTCTCACATCCATATATGACCACTGGAAAAACCATGGCCATTACTAGATGGACCATTGTTGGCAAAGTAATGTTTCTGCTTTTTAATAGCCTGTCTAGGTTGGTCATAACTTTCCTACCAAAAAGTAAGTGTCTTTTAATTTCATGGCTGCAATCATCATGTACAGTGATTTTGGAGCCCAGAAAAATAAAGTCCAACACTGTTTCCACTGTTTCCTCATCTATTT
Source organism: Bubalus kerabau (assembly GCF_029407905.1). NCBI lineage: Eukaryota > Metazoa > Chordata > Mammalia > Artiodactyla > Bovidae > Bubalus > Bubalus kerabau. The sequence continues at coordinate 60,927,417 of NC_073625.1, forward strand.
GCCATGAAATGATGGGACCGGATGCCATAATCTTAATTTTCTGAATGTTGAGCTTTAAGCCAACTTTTTCACTCTCCTCTTTCACTTTCATCAAGAGACACTTTAGTTATTCTTCCCTTTCTGCCATAAGGGCGGGGGTCATATGCATATCTGAGGTTGTTGATATTTCTTCCAGAAATCTTGATTCCAGCTTGTGCTTCTTCCAGCCCAGCGTTTCTCATGATGTACTCTGCATATAAGTTAAATAAGCAGAGTGACAATATACAGCACTAATGTACTCCTTTTCCTATTTGGAACCAGTCTGTAGTTCCATGTCCAGTTCTAATTGTTGCTTCTTCATCTGCATACAGAGTTCTCAAGAGGCAGTTCAGGTGGTCTGGTATTCCCATCTCTTTCAGAATTTTCCACAATTTATTGTGATACAGACAGTCAAATGCTTTGGCATAGTCCATAAAGAAGAAATAGATGTTTTTCTGGAACCCTCTTGCTTTTTTGATGATCCAGCAGATGTTGGCAATGTGATCTCTGGTTCCTCTGCCTTTTCTAAAACCAGCTTGAACATCTGGAGGTTCATGGTTCACTTATTGCTAAAGCCTGGCTTGGAGAACTTTGAGCATTACTTTACTAGAGTGTGAGATGACTGCAATTGTGCAGTAGTTTGAGCATTCTTTGGCATTGCCTTTCTTTTGGGTTAGAATAAAAACTGACCTTTTTTAGTCCTGTGGCCACTGCTCAGTTTTCCAAATTTGCTGACATATTGAGGGCAGAATGTTCACAGCATCATCTTCCAGGATTTGAAATAGCTCAATTCCAATTCCTCCAATTCCATCACCTCCACTAGCTTTGTTCATAGCGATGCTTTCTAAGGCCCACTTGACTTCACATTCCAGGATTTCTGGCTCTAGGTTAGTGTGAGTGATCACACCATCGTGATTATCTGGGTCGTGAAGATCTTTTGTGTACAGTTCTTCTGTGCTTTCTTCTCACCTCTTCTTAATACCTTCTGCTTCTGTTAGGTCCATACCATTTCTATCCTTTATTGAGCCTATCATTGCATGAAATGTTCCCTTGATAGCCCTAATTTTCTTGAAGAGATCTCTAGTCTTTCCCATTCTCTTGTTTTCCTCTATTTCTTTGCATTGATCATTGAGAAAGGCTTTCTTATCTCTCCTTGCTCTTCTTTAGAAATATGCATTCATATGGGTATATCTTTCTTTTTCTCCTGTGTTTTTTGCTTCTCTTCTTTTCACAGCTATTTGTAAGGCTTCCTTAGAGAGCCATTTTCATTTTTTGCATTTCTTTTTCTTGGGGATGGTCTTGATTTCTGTCTCCTGTACAACGTCATGAACATCCATCATAGTTCATCAGGTACTCTATCAGATGTAGTCCCTTAAATCTATTTCTCACTACTGTATAGTCACAAGAGATTTGATTTATGTCAATCCTGAATGGTCTAGTGGTTTTCCCCACTTTCTTCAATTTAAGTCTGAATTTTGCAATAAGTAGTTCATGATCTAAGCCACAGTCAGCTCCCTGTCTTGTTTTTGCTGACTGTATAGAGCTTCTCCATCTTTGGCTGCAAAAAATATAATCAATCTCAAACTACCACACAATCGCACTCATTCACATGCTAGCAAACAATGCTCAGAATTCTCCAAGCCAGGGTTCAGCTGTATATAAACTGTGAACTTCCAGATGTTTAAGCTGGTTTTAGAAAAGGCAGAGGAACCAGAGATCAAATTGCCAACATCTGCTGGATCATTTAAAAAGCAAGAAAGTGTCAGAAAAACATTTATTTTAGTTTTATTGACTATGCCAAATTCTTTGACTGTATGGATCACAATAAACTGTGGAAAATTCTGAAAGAGATGGGAATACCAGACCACCTGACCTACCTCTTGAGAAACCTGTATGCAGGTCAGGAAGCAACAGTTAGGACTGTATATGGAACAACAGACTGGTTCCAAATGGGAAAAGGAGTACATTAGTGCTGTATATTGTCACCCTGCTTATTTAACTTATATGCAGAGTACATCATGAGCAATGCTGGGTTGGAGCAAGCACAAGCTGAGATGAAGATTGCCAGGAGAAATATCAATAACTTCAGGTATGTAGATAACACCACCCTTATGGCAGAAAGCAAAGGAGAACTAAAGAGCCTCTAGATGAAAGTGAAAGAGGAGAGTGAAAAAGTTAGCATAAAGTGCAACATTCAGAAAACAAAGATCATGGTATTCGGTTCCATCACTTCCTGGCATATAGATGGAGAATTAGTGGAAACAGTGGTAGAATTTATTTTTTGGGGCTCCGAAACCACTGCAGATGGTGACTGCAGCCATGAAATTAAAAGATACTTACTCCTTGGCAGAAAAGTTATGACCAACCTGCTGCTGCTGCTGCTAAGTTGCTTTAGTCATGTCCGACTCTGTGCGACCCCATGGACGGCAGCCCACCAGGCTCCCCTGTCCCTGGGATTCTCCAGGCAAGAACACTGGAGTGGATTTCCATTTCCTTCTCCAATGCATGAAAGTGAAAAGTAAAAGTGAAGTCGCTCAGTCGTGTCCGACTCCCAGCAACCCTATGGACTGCAGCCCACCAGGCTCCTCCATCTATGGGATTTTCCAAGCAAGAGTACTGAAGTGGGGTGCCATTGCCTTCTCCGATGACCAACCTAGACAGCATATTAAAAAGCAGAGGCATTACTTTACCAACAAAGGTCCATCTAGTCAAGGCTATGGTTTTTCCAGTAGTCATGTATGGATGTGAGATGTGGAGTATAAAGAAAACTGAGCACCAAAGAATTGATGTTTTTGAACTTTGGTGTTGGAGAAGACTCTGAGAGTCCCTTGAACTGTAAGGAGATCCAACAAGTCCATCCTAAAGGAAATCAGTCATGAATGTTCATTGGAAGGACTCATGTCGTGGCTGAAACTCCAATACTTTGGCCACCTGATGCAAAGAACTGACTCATCTGAAAAGACCCTGATGCTGGGAAAGATTGAAGGTGAGAGGAGAAGGAGATGACAGAGGATGAGCTGGTTGCATGGCATCACTGACTCAGTGGCCATGAGTTTGAGTAAACTCCGAGAGTTGGTGATGGACATGGAGGCCTAGCGTGTTGCAGTCCATGGGGTCGCAAAGAGTCGGACACAACTGAGCAACTGAACCGAACTGAACTGAACTCACATTCAGAAGACTTCCAATTTGAATCTTTGTTATAATTTTAATAGTGCTATAGGGACCTGGAAATAGTTAGTATCAATTCAGCCTCTATTGCAAGTTATTACTTGTATCTGAGATGAAAATTATAAACTTCCCTTTCAATGCACCTTTTTCAGAAGCATGGAAGGATCAGTAAATAAAAGGTCTTATATAGTACAGAGATATTAAGTATTGTTTTATTTAAATGTTCAGATGTAAAAGCCCCATTCTAATCAAATAACCATGTCATTCAATCTTGTAACTGGCATAAATTGTCTATAAAGCATATCTTTTTCTGCATGAAGTGCTGATTATTAGAAAATTTTAAATCTTACATGGTTCTGGAAAATATAAAGACGATTATAGGAGTGCTGGGTACATTATTTGTGAAAAGGGATTTCTTTCTGAAGGATTTGAAATATTTTCAGATATGTATATGGGCTAGTCTTGACTCAACCTAGCTTATTTGTTGGCAAGGGCCGTCATTTATTATGTTACTATTCTTTCAAATGTTTGGAGTGCTCATATATACTATTTTAAATTAATAGGTTATATAATGACTAGTCCCTTGGACTGCAAGGAGATCCAACCAGTCCATTCTGAAGGAGATCAGCCCTGGGATTTCTTTGGAAGGAATGATGCTAAAGCTGAAACTCCAGTACTTTGGCCACCTTATGCGAAAAGTTGACTCATTGGAAAAGACTCTGTTGCTGGGAGGGACTGGGGGCAGGAGGAGAAGGGGACGACAGAGGATGAGATGGCTAGATGGCATCACTGACTCGATGGACATGAGTTTGAGTGAACTCCGGGAGTTGGTGATGGACAGGGAGGCCTGGTGTGCTGCAATTCATGGGGTCACAGAGTCGGACACGACTGAGCAACTGAACTGAACTGAACTGAATGCACAAGGATTTTACCTTTTCTATATCCCAGCTCATAATTGTTACTTGTTTTCTTAATAACAGCCACCCTAATGGGTGTGAGGTGACATCTCATTGTGGTATTTATTTGCACTTTGCAATGATGAATAATACTGAACATTTGTCCTATACTTCCTATCCATTTGGATATCATCTTTAGAAAATTTTCTACTCAAGTCCTTTGCCCATTTTTTGTCTGATTACTTAACTTTTTTCTGTTGAACTGTAGGTGTTCTTTATGTACTCTGAATATTAACCCTTTATCAGATACATGATTTGCAACAATTTTATCCTATTTCATAGGTTGCCTTTTCACTCTGTTGATTGTATCTCTGGTGAACAAAAAGGTTTTAAATTTGATAAACACCCATTTTGGTGCCTGTGTACTCACTATAAGCCTTATAATATTATAAAAAAAAATACTTAGGATTACAAACAATCCAATTATATTGAAACATACTAATCAAAATGTTAAAATTACTAAAAATGTTTTATGCATGTATGTAAGTTGATTCATAAAATAACTCTACTGGCAGAATGAATAATATGAAATATAGTAAAATTAAAATAATAACTGAATAATCAAACTGTTATAATAAATCATAATAGTAATAAATATTATAAAGATGAATTAATATAAGCATATATTTATACATATTATATTATGGAATAATATAGAAATAAGTAATAAACTGATAATATTCATAACTGTACATATGTTTCAAAGTTATCTGATGGAACAATGATTCTTTATAAATATATTAAAAGCAGAAAAGTGAAAGTGTTAGTCATCCAGTCGTGCCTAACTCTTTGTTACACCTTGCACTCTATCCCACCAGTCTCCTCTCTCAGTGGAATTCTCCAGGCAAGAATACCAGAGTGAATAACCATTCCCTTCTCCAGGGGATCTTCCCGACCCAGAAATCAAACCCAGGTCTCCTGCATTGTCGATGAATTCTTTATATATGACTATATATACCATTTTAATTATTGACAAGTTATAGGCACTCCAATACTACTTTCATTTTATATAACTATCTAAGATTTGCTGTGTTTCAGTTAGCCTTAAAACTATTCATATTTTAAGAGCTTTGCTAATATTCTTTTCCTCATAGACTTTGATAATAAGAAACATGAACGTTTAAGATTATTCAGTATGAAACATTTGCACAATAGGCATACATAAATACTTAGCCTAGAAAATACACTTATTGACAATTAAAAATAAGTTATTGCAATAAAAATATTGATGGGGAGATATTATTTATTCATGTGTCTCATTCCTTGGAAACTGATTCAGCCAGAGAGCCAAGAAAAATACTGAATGAAATCAAAGTTTTCATGGTTTATGAACCAGGGAAGATGAAATGAATTAAACACAAAACTCCAGGAACTGCTTCTATTGAATAAGCAGCAGGGATTCTTCAGTTGGTCAGTTGCCCTAATGAATACAGTCTGTTAATTAAATCAAGACCCTAGCAAAATTACTTTTATAATGAAAGAAAATGGTTGACAGGCAGTAAGAAATATGTGTGAATATGTCTTTAAAAGCTTACAAAACAAAATAATAATGTTGTCAAGGACCTTTTTAAAAATATATAACTTGAAAGAATAATTGAATTATGAGTAGACAAGTGAAGAAGTCAGTTTAATTGCTCTTGACCTACTTTTAGCAATTGCTTTGTTGATATTCTCTGTAACTCTTAGAAATTTCTCTCCATTGTATGGATTTTTTTTTTTTCTGAAATAACTGCCTACACAGGCATTCCTTGGAAGGAAAGTTATGACCGATCTAGACAGCATATTAAAAAACAGAGATATTACTCTGACAACAAAGATCTATCTAGTCTAGGCTATGGTTTTTCCAGTGGTCATGTATGGATGTGAAAGTTGGATTATAAAGAAAGCTGAATGCCAAAGAATTGATGCTTTTTAACTGTGGTGTTGGAGAAGAGTCTTGAGAGTCCCTTGGACAGCAAGGAGAACCAGTCCATCCTAAAGGAGATCAGTCCTGAGTGGGCATTGGAATGACTGATGTTGAAGCTGAAACTCCAAACTTTGGCCACCTGATGCAAAGAATTGACTTGCCGGGGTCCAGCCCCGGTGGATCCAGGGAATTCGAAGCAGGGACGGCGTCGGCGAGGATCAGGAAACAACTGCTTAATTAAACTAATTAAGGATATAGAGTAATAGAATAAGGATAGCTCAGTGAGGAAATTCAGTGGAGAAAAGAGGCTGAATAATTCAGCCAGAAGGTGAGAGAAAAAACGACATGGGGAGACCAAGTTTTGGTGAACAAGGCCCGCACTTTGTTTTCCAAAGTAGTTTTTATACCTTAAGTTATGCATAGAGGATAATGGGGGAAGGGGTAGAGTCATGCAGCAAGCCAGGCTTTCTTCCTGCAAACTTATCATATGCAAAAGCTTAGGTGATTTGCATCATCTTCTGGCCAGGAGGCCTGTTAACATTTTAAGACCCTTTCTTCAGAAAGCTTATTTTTCTCTAAAGGTGATTGGTCAGGAGCCACCCTCCAAAAGCATTAGATAAAGTTGCATTCCTACAGAGCAAAGGTGTGGTGGGCTATAACAAGAAAAAGAATTAACTCAAGGGTCCCAGGTTACAAACATTAAAGCTACTACTTACACCAATTTTATTAATCAATACACTGCCAGGGACACAGCAGGTAAGGGATATGGAAACTTAGCAGCAAACATTGGCCCAACAAGTGAAAATCCCTTCACCAATACAATTTCTAATCAATCTTTTAACTGCTCAAAGGAATCTGTGTTTAGACAGTTTAGAACATCTCATGCCTCTCACAGTTGGGAGGCTCTGAGCAATCACATGTGGCCGGAAAAACCTATTCAGGCAGGCTAGAGGACTTCCAAAGGAGTTTGTAGGTTGAAACACTGTCACACCCAGGAATTGTTAACTGGAGCTGTAAGCTAACTCTTTTTTCAGAGAGAGGTAGTGGGGGACAGCCCCAGTAAAGTCAGAGGTGTAGGTGAAAGCACAAAGCAGAAAGTAGGCAGACTCTGGTTTTGGGGGGTAGATGCTCGAGAATTTCCAGGGGGACTCCTGAGGCTCGATCCCGCCTTTGCGTATGCCGAGCCTCCTTCCTCATGACCTTTGTCATGGGTGGAGCTCCTCACTCTGGCTCCCGGCAGTGATAGAATTCCAGTTGAGCTATTCCAGATCCTGAAAGATGATGCTGTGGAAAGTGCTGCACTCAATATGCAATATGCGGGCTCCCGGCATCGACTCATTTGAAAAGACCCTGGTGCTTGGAAAGATTGAGGTCAGGAAGAGAAGGGGACAACAGAGGATCAGATGGTTGGATGGCATCACTGACTTAATGGACATGAGTCAGAGTAAACTCTTGGAGTTGGTGATGGATAGGGAGGCCTGAGATGCTGCGGTCCATGGGGTCCAAATAGTCAGACATGACTGAGCGACGGAACTGAACTGAACTGACACAGGCATATCACTGGCATTTTATACCACTGTGTCACTCAGAGAATTAGATGGATGGCTATCTTGGGAAGAGTGGTGGCATAATTTTGTGAGTGAGGCACCTCTCTTTGCCTGAGGGCCAAACTCTGAGACAACTGATAGCCATTAGCATTCAGCAATGAAAGTGGGCAGGAAATAGGTGCAGCAGCTCTGTGAAGGTGCTCTGGGTAGGATGGAAGAGATTCTCACATTCCCTCTTTTATAAAACCCATATCAATTTGTTTGTCAGTAACACAATTTTTGACAGTTTCTGTGAAAAGCAATGAAAGAAAACTTTGTGTGATCAATTGTAATCTCTGCTGCTTCATTTGATCCTGAGTCTATGTCAGGCATACATCACCCTTCTTATTTTTCTAAAGTTTAGATTTCCTTTCCATGCACCTAACCCTTCTGCTGAAATCACTACAGAGTCACTAGATGGTGACTTTCTTGATGGGATAAACAGACTGGAATCATATCTCTAATGGGTCTCAGCTTCTTATAATCAAAAGACCCTGTAGAATTCGGCCTTTGGATAAAATCTTTTCAGCTAAATGGGTCATAGGAAACTGAGAGCTATCATACTGGCTCACTTGGGCATGCCTTCCTGCTAGTAAGTTGCTAATCAATTACAACAAGATTAAACTATAGAATTAACTTGAAATATGTGTTATAAAACTGAAATAAAAGCAAAGACTGTAATATATACTTGAAGGATGAAATATATGATGTAAAAACTATAATTTTCAGCTTGTAATCTGGATTAAAACTGCATATTATATTTGTTCAGTCTCAGAAAAAGTTTGGGAAGGGAGAAAAAAATCTATTGGATTTCTTTCTTTCTCTCTCTCTTTTTTTTTTTTTTAAACGGTGTAGAAATTAAGAGAGATGACAGTGTGTCGGAGACATAGCCTAGCATTTCAAAACACAGTAATTTAGCAAGGTTTCTAAACTGATTGTAAATAATAGGAGATTTCTAACTAGGACAATGGATTTGTAAAACAAAATTTAAAAAAAGAAAAAAAGTTATAACAAATTCATTTCACAATAGAAACCTGAAGAAAAAAAATTTAATTTATGATAAAAAGTTATCAAATATTTAGCAAATCATGTCAGATATTTAGCAACTTCAGAGAAGACATCCAACCATCACATATTGAAAGCTTAACACCATGGTATTTTAAACACTTATTAGGAAAGAAAATGCATGTTTCTTTACATAAAGCAACCCACCGATGGGGGGGGGCGGGGAAAGGACTATGAAAAGATGCTTCCCCTTCATGGATCACCACCTTGTGCTGGGGAAGGGCTTTGTGTAATTCAGTGAAGCTGTGAGCTATGCCATGCAATTCCACTCAAGATGAACGGGTCATAATGGAGATTTGACAAAATATGGCTTACTGGAGGAGGGAATTGCAAACCATGCCAGTATTCTTGCCACAAGAACCGTATGAACAATATGAAAAGGCAAAACTAAATGACACTGTAAGATGAACCCTCCAGGTTGGTAGGTGTCCAAGGAGCTACTGAGGAAGAGCAGAAGGCAAATAGCTCCAGAAAGATTGAACTGGGCCAAAACAGAAATGGCTCTAAGCTATGGATGTGTCTGGTGGTGAAAGTAAAGTCCAATGCAAGAAAAGAACAATATTACATAGAATCTGGAACACTAGGTTCTTGAGTCAAGGAGAATTTGTTGTGGTCAAGGAGGAGAAGGCAAACATGAACATCAACATCTTAGGAATCAGTGCACTAAAATGGACCAGAAAGGGATAATTTAAATCAGATGATCATAATATTTTATACTGTGGTCAAGAATGCCTTAGAAGAAATAGAGTAGCTCTCATAGTAAAAAAACAAAACAAAACAAAAACAAAAAAAAACAATGTGAAATGTACTACCTGGGTGTAATCTCAAAAAACACAGAATGATCTCAGCTTATTTCCAAGGCAAACGATTCAACACCAGAGTAAACTAACACCAGTGTAACCTAACCACTAATGCTGAAGAAGTTGAAGTTGAATGATTCTGTGAAGACTTACAAGACCTCCTAGAACTAACACCAAAAAACGATGTCCTTTCCATCATAATGGATTGGAATGTAAAGGGAGGACGTCAAGTGATGCAAAGAATAACAGGCCAGCTTGGACTTGGAGTAGAAAGTGAAGCAGGGCACAGGCTAACAGAGTTTTGTCAAGATAATACACTAGTCATAGCAAACACCATCTTCCACGATGCAAGAGACTACTCTACACATGAACATCACCAGATGGTCAATACATAATCGGACTGATAATATTCTTTGCAGTTGAAGATGGAGAACTTCTATACAGTACAGCAAAAGCAAGACTTGGAGCTTGCTATTGTTCAGATCATCAACTCCTCAATGTAAAAACAGGCTTATATTGGAGAAAGTAGGGAAAACCACTAGGCCATTCAGATATAACCTAATTAAAATTCCTTATGATTATACAGTAGAGGTGGCAAATAGATTCAAGGGATTAGATCTGGTAGACAGATAGACCGAGGCTTGTAAAACTGTACAGGAGGCAGTGACAAAAACCATCCCAAATAAAGAGAAGTACAATAAAACAAAGTGGTTTTTAGGAGGTCTTGAAAATAGCTGAGAAAAGAAGATAAATGAAAAGGTGAAGGGGAGAAATATACCCAACTTAATGCAGAGTTTCAGAAAACAGCAAGGAGAGATAAGAAAGCCTTAAATGAACATTTGTAAGATATAGAGGAAAACATTAAAATGATAAAAACTAGAGATTGCTTCAAGAAAATTGGAGATATCAAGGGACCATTTCATTTAAGGATGAACATGATAAAGGACAGAAACATTATGGAACCAAAAGATGAAGACATTTAGAAGAGGTGGCAAGGATACACAAAATAAATACACAGGAAAGGACTTAATATCCAAGATAATCATGATGCTGTGTCTTTCACCTAAAGCCAAACATTCTGAAGTGTGAAGTCAAGTAGGACATAGGAAGCATTACTATTAATACAAAGAAAGCTAGTGGAGGTGATTGAGTTCCTTCAGCTCATTAAAATCCTAGAAAATGATGCTATTAAAGCACTGCATTCAATATGTCAGTAAATTTGGACAACTCAGCAGTGGCCACAGGACTGGAAAAGGTCAGTTTTCATTCCAATCACAAAGGAGGACAATGCCGAAGAATGCTCAAACTACAGTACAGTTGTGCTCATTTCACAAGCTAGCAAGGTTATGCTCAAAATCCTTCAAGCTAGTTTTCAACAGGTGTGAACCAAGGACTTCCAGATATACAGACTGGATTTAGAAAAGGCAGAGGAACCAGAGATCAAATTGCCAAAATTTCTTGGATCTTACCAAAAGCAAGGGAATTCCAGAAAAACAGCAACTTCTCTTTCATCGACCATGCTGAAGCCTTTGACTGTGTGGATCACAACAAACTGTGAAACATTTTTAAACAGGTGGGAATACCAGACCACCTTAACTGTCTCCTGAGCAACCTGAATGTGGGTCAAGAAGCAAAAGTTACAACCCAACATGGAACAATGGACTGTTCAAAATTGAGAAAGGGGTACATCAATGCTGTATATTGTCACCCTGCTTATTTAACTTATATGCTGGGTACGTCATAGGAAATGTTGGGCAGGATGAATCACAACCTGGAATCAAGACTGTTAGGAGAACTACCAACAATCTCAAATATGGTGATGACACCACCGTTATGGCAGAAAGCAAACAGGAAATAAAGAGCCTCTTGATAAAAGTGAAAGAGGAGAGTGAAAAAGTTGGCTTAAAACTCAATTTTAAGAAAATGAAGATCATGGCATCTGGTCCCATCACTTCATGATAAACAAAAAGGTAAGATGTGAAAACATTGACAGGTTTTATTTCCTTGGACTGCAAAATCACTGTGTATGGTAACTGCAGTCATGAAATTTAAAGATGCTTTCTCCTTGGAAGAAAACCTACGACAAACCTGGATAGCATATTAAAAAGCAGAGACCTCACGTTGTTGACAAAGTGCCATATGACAAAGTATATAAAGCTATGATTTTTCCAGTAGTCATGTACAGATGTGAGAGTTGGACCATAAAGTAGACTGAGCACTGAACAATTGATGCTTTTGAGTTGTGGAACGGCAGAAGCCTCTTGAGAGACCTTTGAACTGCAAGGAGATCAAACCATTCAATCCTAAAGGAAATCAACTCTGAATATTCACTGGTAGGACTGATGCTGATCTCTAATATTTTGGCTACCTGATGCAATAACTAACTCATTGGAAAAGACCCTGATGCTGAGAAAGATTGAAGTCAAAAAGAGAAGGAGGTGGCAGAGGATGAGATGGTTAGATAGCATCACTGACTCAATGGATATGAATTTTTAGCAAACTCAGGGAGATAGTGAAGACAGGGAAGCCTGCAGCATCCATGCAGTCCTTGGCGTCACCAAGAGTCAGATACAACTTAGCCACTGGGGGGAGGGGGGAAAAGTGAAAAGATGCTTCATAAAGAAGTAAAGTATAGATGTCATTAATAATATTAACATAAGCAGAATCCAAATAACAAGGCATGAACTACAGCAAATAGGGTAAGTTTATAATAATGAATAGTTCAAAAGTGAATAAAGCTACAACTTCTAACTCTTGACCACTTGAGTAAGTATACCTAATATATGAAAATGAAGCTTATTTGAAACACCAGGAGAAATAGAAGGAAAATAATCTTATCTTTCTCATTCTGTTGGATCAAGAACTCAAGGCAGAATTAAGGTACATGAAATATTAATGAGAGTTTTATTTTGAGTATAAAATATTAGTTTACATATTTTTAAAAGTTCCTAAGACAGGCATCATTGCACATTTTATAACAGTGTGTCATGTTTGTCTAAAAGCTGAGTGAAATCAAGGATATATAATTGAAGTTTTAAAATGGATAAATAACACATTTAGTAAACATTTTTAATACTTGGGAAACCTATTTGACTACTATGACAGGGAAAATTATATATGGCTGAAATTAATGGAATTTTATTTTTTCCTCATATAATATTTTGATCATAAAACATCTTGGGCTGATAGGATGTTCCCATGATATTAAGGGACCTGACTCAGTCTATTTGGTTGTTCCACTTCTCCTAAAATAGTTTTCTTTTTGATTGAGATGATTTTTCTTTTTCTCAATCATTTCATATAGACTTTAAAGACAGTGAGAAATGTTGAAAAGGGAGAAAGATACATCCACAAGGTTCTAAAAATAAAGTTTATAAGAAAATTTTGATTTATATTTTTAAAATGTATATGACTTAATTGAGGGGCATGAAGAACATTTTCTTATCAAAATAAAACACTTTCAAAAGCACCTACTCATTTTTAAAAATATATATATGTTGGTCATCTTTGTATACTCTCTTTGGAGGAATGTCTATTCAAGTCCTTAGCTCTTTTTTAAAAATCAGATTATTAGGGAACTTTTTTTTTAGGCGTTCCATCTTATAAATTTTGAAGATTAATTTCTTATCATATATATAGTTTGGAAATATTTTCTCTTCTTTTGTAGTTTTCCCATTCACTCTGTTGATTGAGTCCTTTGTTGCACAGACACAACAAAGTTGTGTGTGTGTGTGTGCGTGTGTTTTTTTTTTTTTTTTGATGTAGCCCCATGTGTATTTTTGCTTCTGTTGCCTGAGATTTTGGTTATATCCATACAACTTCAATTTCAATAATCATCAGGGAAATATAAATCAAAACCACAATAGGATATCACCTCTCACCATCAGAATGGCTATTATTTTTTTAGATATATTTTTAGTTGGAAGATAATTGCTTTTCAATGTTGTATTGGTTTCTGCTGTAAAACAGCATGAATCAACTATAAGTAAACATATATCATTCCCCTCTTGAGCCTCCCTCCCACCCTTTCATCCTGCCCCTCTAGGTCATCACACAGCATCTAGTTGAGCTCCCTCTGCTAAACGGCAGCTTCCCACTAGCTAGCTATTTCACACATGGTAGTGTATATATGTCAGGGCTACCGACTCAATTTATCCCACTCTCTCCTTCCCCAGTTGTATTAAATTCATTCTTTATGTCTTAGTCTCTATTCCTGCCCTGCAAATAGGTTATTATTAGAAAAACAAAAGGCAAGTTTTGGCAAGATTGGAACATTTACATACTGTTGAAGAGAATACAAAAGTATCCAACTGTAATGGAAAACAGTGTGGAGGTGACTTATAAAATTAGTAATACGGCTTCCATATGGTCCAGCAGAACCTCTTTCAGGTTTTATTCAGAAGAATTGAAATTAGAATCTCAAAGAGATATTAGCATTCCTATATTATTTGCAGCACTAGTCACAGAAGCTAAGATGTAGAAACAATGTCCTTTGACACATGAATGAATAAAGAAAATGTGGTATATAAAAGTGTCATATATTGGAATAATATTTTCCCCAAAAAAGTAGGAAATTATGTCATATGAAATACCATGAATTAACTTTGAGGACAATACGCTAAGTGAAATAAACTAGTCGCAGAAAGACAGACACTGCATAATCTCACTTACATGAGGCAGCTAAGAGTCAAATTCTCAGATTCTAACAGTTGAATCAACAGGCTAATCAAAATCTGATTAAAAAGTTTCAGTTAAGCAAGCTGAATAAACTCTAGAGATTGACTGTACAATAGCACACCTATAGCCAACAATATGGCACTACACAATTAAAATTTTCACAAAAATTAGATCTCATAAGTATTCTTACCAAAATAAAATAATCTTTTTAAAGAAAGACAGAAATATAGATCAATAGAACAAAATAGAAAGCCCAGAGATAAATCCACACACCTATGGACACCTCATGTGAAGAGTTGACTCATTGGAAAAGACTTTGATGCTGGGAGGGATTGGTGGCAGGAGGAGAATGGGACGACAGAGAATGAGATGGCTGGATGGCATCACTGACTCGATGGACGTGAGTCTGAGTGAACTCCGGGAGTTGGTGATGGACAGGGAGGCCTGGCGTGCTGCGATTCATGGGGTCACAAAGAGTCGGACACGACTGAGCAACTGATCTGGTCTGATCTGATGGACACCTTATCTTTGATAAAGGAGGCAAGAATACACAATGGAGAAAAGACAATCTCTTTAACAAGTGGTGCTGGGAAAACTGGTCAACCACTTGTAAAAGAATGAAACTAGAACACTTTCTTAACACCATACACAAAAATAAACTCAAAATGGATTAAAGATCTCAACATAAGACCAGAAATTATAAAACTCCTAGAGGAGAACATAGGTAAAACACTCTCCAACATACATCACAGCAGGATCCTCTATAACCCACCTCCCAGAATATTGGAAATAAAAGCAAAAATAAACAAATGGGACCTAATTAAAATTAAACACTTCTGCACAACACAGGAAACTATAAGCAAGGTGAAAAGACAGCCTTCAGAATGGGAGAAAATAATAGCAAATGAAGCAACTGACAAAGGACTAATCTCAAAAATATACAAGCAACTCCTGCAGATCAATTCCAGAAAAATAAATGACCCTATCAAAAAATGAGCCAAAGAACTAAACAGACATTTCTCCAAAGAAGACATATAGATGGCTGGCTAACACATGAAAAGATGCTCAGCATCACTCATTATCAGAAAAATGCAAGTCAAAACCACAATAAGGTACCATTTCATGCTAGTCAAAATGGCTGCTATCCAAAAGTCTATAAGCAATAAATGCTGGAGAGGGTGTGGAGAAAAGGGAACCCTCTTACACTGTTGGTGGGAATGCAAACTAGTACAGCCACTATGGAGAACAGTGTGGAGATTCCTTAAAAAACTGGAAATAGAACTGCCTTATGACCCAGCAATCCCGCTGCTGGGCATACACACCGAGGAAACCAGAATTGAAAGAGATATGTGTACCCCAGTGTTCATCGCAGCACTGTTTATAATAGCCAGGATGTAAGCAGCCTAGATGTCCATCAGCAGATGAATGGATAAGAAAGCAGTGGTACATATACACAATGGAGTATTACTCAGCCATTAAAAATAATACATTTGAATTGGTTCTAATGAGATGGATGAAACTGGAGCCTATTATACAGAGTGAAGTAAGCCAGAAAGAAAAGCACCAATACAGTATACTAACGCATATATATGGAATTTAGAAAGATGGTAACGATAACCCTGTATGCGAGACAGCAAAAGAGACAGAGATGTATAGAACAGTCTTTTGGACTCTGTGGGAGAGGGTGAGGATGGTATGGTTTGGGAGAATGGCATTGAAGCATATACAAAATCATATATGAAACAAATCACCAGTCCAGGTTCGATACATGATACAGGATGCTTGGGGCTGGTGCACTGGGATGACCCAGACGGTTGGTACGGGGAGGGAGGAGGGATGGGGGTTCAGGATGGGGAACGCGTGTACACCCGTGATGGATTCATGTTGATGTATGACAAAATCAATACAATATTTTAAGGTAATTAACCTCCAATTAAAATAAATAAATTTATATTAAAAAAGAAACATCTATTCAGCATGACAGAAATGGAATTTTCTTTGAATTCTTATAAATGCTCTCAAGCTGCCATTTTTTCTTGTGATGAGAAAAATAACATTGTTCTAAGTGGTAACTCAAATATTAATTATTTAAAATAATAAGTTAATATTGATTTGTATTTTTTATCTTAGAATATTGGAGCCAAATGTGAATTTGTCAGACATTAAGGAGGTAAAGTCATCCATACTTTTTTTTCTGAAATGTCTACTGGTCTCTTGAATAGTGGACCATACAAAACATATTCCTATTTTTTTGCCATAATCTGTGACAATTCATGTGAAATAAAATCAGTAACAACTTGTGATTATTTCATTGTTATCAGTTCAGTTCAGTTCAGTTCAGTCGCTCAGTCATGTCCGACTCTTCCAATTATACCAAAGTCTATTTGCTAATTAGAACAGTTGTTGTTCAGTCATTCAGTTGTGTCAGACTCTTTGCAACTCCATTTACTGCAGCATGCCAGGAATCTCCAAATCATGTCCATTGAGTCGGTGATGCCATACAATATCTCATTCTCTGTTGCCCGCTGTTCCCCCTTCCCTCAATCTTTCTGGCCATCAGGGTCTTTTCCAATGAGTCAGTTTTTCCATATCTTGTGGTCAAAGTAATAGAGCTTCAGCTTCAGCATCAGCCCTTCCAATGAATATTCAGGGTTGATTTCCCTGAATTGGTTTTATCTCCTTGCTGTGGAAGGGACACTCCCAAGTTTTCTCCAGCACCACTGTTCAAAATCATCAATTCTTCAGTGCTCAGCTTTCCTTATGGTCCAACTGCCACATCTATATATGGCTACTGGAAAACCAACCATAGCTTTGACTATATGGACCTTTATTGACAAAGTGATGTCTCTGCTTTAAGAAACAGTAGGCACAGAATTGTGAACCGGTATCAAGTCTATCAGTTTTTCTCCAGCAGTTCCTTTTATTTTCTTCTTTATTAATCTACATTCCTGGGAAACTTGCAGTCATTTCAGCTTTGAGGGGACAACTGTGGTAGCACCACATTGTTTACCATAATTTGGCCTTTGCTACAAAAAACTTTCATCCTAAGGTATAAGAACTGTATGATACATCAAGGAAAATAAATTGGGAGGTACTTGCAACCCCAGCTACTTGCTAATCACCAAATGGTCAGAAATCACCCTCACTTTTTATGCATGACCACAAAAATTTTTATAGAACAGTGATTATTTTTTAGGTTAACTATTTAACAGGAAGGAAAGTTATGACCAACCTAGATAGCGTATTGAAAAGCAGAGATACTACTTTGCCAACAAAGGTCCGTCTAGTCAAGGCTATGGTTTTTCCCCTGGTCATGTATGGATGTGAGAGTTGGACTGTGAATAAAGCTGAGCTCTGATGAATTGATGCTTTTGAACTGTGGTGTTGGAGAAGACTCTTGAGAGATCAAAGAGATCCAACCAGTCCATTCTAAAGGAGATCAGTCCTGGGATTTCTTTGGAAGGACTGATGCTAAAGCTGAAACTCCAATACTTTGGCCACCTCATGCGAAGAGTTGACTCATTAGAAAAGACTCTGATGCTGGGGAGGCGGGGGGGGGGGATTGGGGACAGAAGGAGAAGGGGATTACAGAGGATGAGATGGCTGGATGGCATCACCAACTCGATGGACGTGAGTTTGAGTGAACTCCGGGAGTTAGTGATGGACAGGGAGGCCTGGCGTGCTGCAATTCATGGTGTTGCAAATCATCAGACATGACTAAGCAACTGAACTGAACTGAAACTTTCTATAAGTGATAGTAAAATGAGCATGTGTATAGCACCTACTTTTTGCCAGAACAAATAATATTTGCTTTATAAATAACAATTTAATGGGCATGACTATTTCACTAATGTTCTCATTTTTTTTAATGCAGGAAGTCAGCTCACAGAACTTAAGTGCATCCCAAAGATAGCATGACTATTAAACATATTTTGATATTCCCTTTCTATGTTATTCTGTATTTTTAGTATGGAATTAACACATATACACTGCTATTTTTAAAGTAGGTAATAATAAGAACCTACTGTGTAGCATAGGGAACTCTGCTCAGTATTCTATAATAACCTAAATGGGAAAGAATTTGAAAAATAATAGATAAATGTATAAGTGAGTCAGTTTGCTGTACACATGAAACTAACACAACATTGTTAATCAGCTATACTCTAATATAAAATTAAAATAAAAATATTTCAAAATTTTTAAAGTTTATGTGGTATCTACTACTACTTGTGTTTTATAAATTATAGGAAATTTGCATTCTCATTCTTAAATTTAATGAAATCCTAAATTATGTCAAACTTCATGCCCTTTTCCATTATGTTTGCTTCTCTTGTTCTTGTAAGAATAAAAAGTGCTAGGTGCTCAGTTGCTTCAGTCTGACTCTTTGGGACCCCATGGACTGTAGCCCACCAGGCTCCTCTGTCCATGGGATTTCCCAGACGAGAATACTGGAGTGGGTTGCCATTTCCTCCTTCAGGGGATCTTCCAACCCACAGATTGAACTCATGTCTTCTGTGGCTCCTGCATTGGTGGGTGGATTTTATACTGCTGGGCCAACAGGGAAGCCCAGTAAAAATAAAAGAATAAAAACAACCCTTATAAAAAATATCCTTTATAAAACCATATAAAAACAAACCTTATAAAAACATCTTCTACAAAAAAAAAATAAAATAAACCCTTAATAAGAAAAAAGACATCATTTCTGTTATTTTCTACACCATGATTTTAAAATGTTCTACTCTTTTTTGGTTTGTTCATTGCTTTAAATATTTAAATCATGTCTTTTCCTTTAAGAAATATCTGAAAAAAATGTCAATTGAGGTTTATTTACTGATTTTTAAAAGATAAGAAATTCTCATCAATAGTGTTTTAAGGTAACAATCACATTTTAAGATACATTTTCAGTATGAACCACTAAAAATTATTTTCATTAATAATCAAGGGAACAGCTAATAAGAATGGATCCCACCTCACCCAGTAATGTATTTTGGAATTCAACAGAAGAGGTGGAGAAGTAGAGAAAATTACATGATTCCTCAGCTAATAACCATTTTTCTAAATATGAACAATGATGGCTTAGAATGTTCTTTTTTAAAAGCATAGCAGCTGCAACTTTATTGCTTCCTTTGAATTTAATGTGCTGCTTGTAATATGATGTGATGCTCTGTTATTTATTTATTTTTTTGATTCTTATTTTCAAGGAGCTAAAGATTCTGACATTAAAACAAAGATGAAATTTTTGGTTTCATGTAGGTTAAACATGCTTCTATTCTTCTCATAAAATATACTTCAGGAGAAAAAAAATCAGAGAAAGAACCACATCTATTAAATTTAGGACAAGAGCAAAACACAGGACAAGGAGAGGGTCTCAAAACTACCTCAGTCCTACCCTATGAAATAATAAAGTCACATACAGAATATTTTGTACTACACACACACAACTTCTTAGATAGATGTCAACCACAACATTAAAGACCAGAATATGAAGAATGTCTTAGTAGAGTATTTCTTTCAATTGGGATTTTGAGCAAAAAGAAGAAGAAGGGTGGGGGGAAAGTCCTGTGATGTCTATTTCTTCCCCCATGCGAACTCCTCTTTGTCTGTGCAGATACTTCTTTAAATTATCTTAAGAATGTATCTCTAATACTTCCCCTACCCACTCTCCCCACCCTGGATCCTCTTTTTCTCCAAGGGAGCTCAGAAAGGTGGGGCTGTCAAAATGAGCCACTGTGACTTCAACTTCCTCAAGTTTAAACTGGTAGGGATAAGAGTCTTCTCATCTTTCAGGCTGGGCAAGTCCAGGCTATGGTTAGCAAAGCACTAGGTGAATTTCCAGAGTGTCTGGAAAACGATTGATGACTCTTTTTGTGTATATGGAACTTAAATGGGCTCCCACAGAGAACCCCATTTTCTTGTTTTTGTTTAGAATTCCTATAGGGAAAGGTCAATTATAAGTTAGTTCTACTCATTAAAGGAGCAATAAAGTCTCATTTTTCTTTTGGCAAGCTAGTTTTTAGTGAATTTCACAAAAAATACTTCTAAGTGACACTAAAATTTTTGCACAATGAGAATACTGTGGAATATAGAAAAATAACATGCAATATTTCTATGAAGAATATTTAAAGAAAAAAGGGGATAACAGCTGATACTTTTTGTTTAGTTTGATATTTTGTAATGAGAGAGAGAGTGACAATTTTTTTTCCTTATATCATCATATTTTAGATATAATGAAACCCAGGTAAGTTCAGTCAAGCACAGTTAAATGATACCCACAAGCAATATGGTATGATACTATTTCAACCATCAAGCACAAGGTTTCTGGAGTTCAACTCTAGATTAAAATACCAATTCTACTGTTAGAAGACCCATTGAATGAAACTGCCTCCCCTGGTCAGCCCCAATAATAACCACTTGTATGAATTATCTAACAATAAGAGGTCCTGGTAAGGACACAGAACTAACAAGCTACTACTTGCTATTTGGGAAAGATCAAAAGGAAACAGGAGACTCCAGTCCATATGTCCTACTAACCTCCCAGAATCTTTTGCTCCAGAATTCATCTTGGTTGAGAGATGTGTGCAGCACCAGAAAGGCCCCTGAGTCAGAATTTGGGTCAAGAAAAGTGACTGGCCAGAGACAACCTGGAAACTAACCACATTATCACAAAATCTGAGATGGCAAGCCATGTGGCAGCCATGAGTTTTCTTAGCCTCCTGCTCTCCTTCCCAATAAAGTCTCTTGCCTTGTTGACAGGTGTCTTCTCAGACAATTCATTTCCAAATGTTAGATAAGAACCCACTCTTGGCCCTGGAAGGAGTCACCTGTCTTGAACTACTACTATATCCTAGCTGGGTGACCTTGGACAAATTAAAAATAAAGAGCTATTTAAAAAAATCAACCATCTATACTATTTTAGGCATTCTATTATGAAATAAGACATTGACACCAAAACCACAGTATATTCATTACTAAAACATTACATTTCATAATCTGCCCTGGAGGTGAAGTCTCTGTGGGGAACTTAGGTCTGGAGGGCAAAACCCTAATGAAAGAGATTACATTTTTTTATGAGAAGAGACATAAGAGAAATTCTATCTTACCTTCCTTCTTCCCCTGGGTATGTATATGGGAAGAAGGCAGTCATTTGACACCCAAGAAGAAGGTTCTCACCAGAAGCTGATCATTCAGATATCAGTCCCAAACTTGAACTTCCCAGCCTCCAGAACTGTGAAAAATAAATTTGTGTTGCTTAAACCACATGGTTTAAGCCACCGTGTCCACTTTATTTTTTTATTTATAGCAGCTCTACCTGACCAACACAATTAGCCATTTCCAAGAACATATTCTGGAGCCAGTCTACCTGAGTTTCTGTCTTAGTTCTACTGCTTATTGACTTTGTTGTTTGCTTGATTTTTGGCTTGCTT
Source organism: Bubalus kerabau (assembly GCF_029407905.1). Classification (NCBI taxonomy): domain Eukaryota; kingdom Metazoa; phylum Chordata; class Mammalia; order Artiodactyla; family Bovidae; genus Bubalus; species Bubalus kerabau. The sequence continues at coordinate 60,949,017 of NC_073625.1, forward strand.
GTTTTAATAGCTCATGTTCTATATATCTTAACCTATGAAAAGTCTGGGAGCATAAATCAATGCTATTTCTGGCAAAGATTTATGATTTCTTTTAGCAGGGCCAGGAAACAATTCTAGATCTAGGACCATCCTAGGTCCCTTCCTTGTTCTTTGGCTTAGTTCAGAAAATAATCCTCATCGTTTGCTGCTGGTTTAAAATTCATTGACTTAAATATTGGCACGTGCCCTCAGGGAATATACATACTTTCTTACTGTTTCTTCTTACTATTCAGATTTTAGTCTGTGGCATTTTTCTCTAACCTATGAAATGTTTCATTAGCTTTGTCTCTAATGCTATCTACACACACACAAACACAATTTATACAAGTTCCATTTGAGAGCATAAAAAACTTACCCCTTCTTGTGTCAAAATTTTACATATTTTACCTAATGTTAATGCATTTGACCATAATATTATGTTGAAATAATGAAGGAATGATCATGCTTTTTGTACAAGTTTATATGCATATTCTGTCTTTACATACATTTTTTAAAATTTTCTTTAGTAAAGTTTAAGTAATTCATATTACTTATATATGAAGATTTATTTCAGGTATTAATTACTGAATTAATAAAGACAGAAGCTTATGATGAAATGGGAGAGTGAAATATTAAGAATAATGTATCAATTCTATGGGTTTCCCAGGTGGTGCTAGTGGTAAAGAACCCTCCTGCTAATGCAGTAGATGTAAGAGATGAAGGTTTGATCCCTGAGTCCAGAAGATCCCCTTAAGGAGGGCATAGGAATCTAATCCAGTATTCTTGCCTGGAGAATCCCATGGACATTGGAGACTGGGGGGCCACAAACAGTGATTAAGAGAGAGACATAAATCTAAATTAAACTGATTATAATACTTTCTTATAGAACTTTTAAATATATTTTTGAAAAGTTTATAGATTTGCAGGTAGCTTTTTGCCCTAAACTGAGCAAGTTTATTGGAAGTGTTTTACAGCAGCTTTACTTTTTAATTAATATATGTAATGCTCAAAATTCTCCAAAGCAGGCTTCAGCGATATGTGAACCGTGAACTTCCTGATGTTCAAGGTGGTTTTGGAAAGGCAGAGGAACCAGAGCTCAAATTTCCAACATCTGCTGGATCATGGAAAAAGCAAGAGAGTTCCAGAAAAACAATTATTTCTGCTTTATTGACTATGCCAAAGCCTTTGATTGTGTGGATCACAATCAACTGTGGAAAATTCTGAAAGAGATGGGAATACCAGACCACCTGATCTGCCTATTGAGAAATTTGTATGCAGGTCGGGAAGCAACAGTTAGAACTGGACATGGAACAACAGACTGGTTCCAAATAGGAAAAGGAGTACATCAAGGCTGTATATTGTCACCCTGCTTATTTAACTTATATGCAGAGTACATCATGAGAAACACTGGACTAGAAGAAGCACAAGCTGGAATCAAGATTGCAGAGAGAAATATCGATAACCTCAGATAGGCAGATGACACCAGCCTTATGGCAGAAAGTGAAGAGGAACTAAAAAGCCTCTTGATGAAAGTGAAAGAGGAGAGTGAAAAAGTTGGCTTAAAGCTCAACATTCAGAAAACGAAGATCATGGCATCCAGTCCCATCACTTCATGGGAAATAGATGGGAAAACAGTGGAAACAGTGTCAGAATTTATTTTTGGGGTCTCCAAAACCACTGCAGATGGTGACTGCAGCCATGAAATTAAAGACACTTACTCCTTGGAAGAAAAGTTATGACCAACTTATATGGCATATTCAAAAGCAGAGACATTACTTTGCCAACAAAAGTCCATCTAGTCAAGGCTATGGTTTTTCCTGTGGCCATGTATGGATGTGAGAGTTGGACTGTGAAGAAGGCTGAGTGCTGAAGAACTGATGCTTTTGAACTGTGGTGTTGGAGAAGACTCTTGAGAGTCCCTTGGACTTAAAGAAGATCCAACCAGTCCATTCTGAAGGAGATCAGCCCTGGGATTTCCTTGGAGGGAATGATGCTAAAGATGAAACTCCAGTACTTTGGCCATCTCATGCAAAGAGCTGACTCATTGGAAAAGACTCTGATGTTGGGAGGGATTGGGGGCAGGAGGAGAAGAGGACGACAGAGGATGAGATGGCTGAATGGCATCACTGACTCGATGGACGTGAGTCTGAGTGAACTCCAGGAGTTGGTGATGGACAGGGTGTCCTGGTGTGCTGCGATTCATGGGGACGCGAAGAGTTGTACACAACTGAGTGACTGAACTGAACTGATTTTTTGTAGACATAATGATATTGCACACTTAATCAGTTCAGTTCAGTCACTCAGTCTTGTCTGACTGTTTGCAACCGCATGAATTGCAGTATACCAGGTCTCCCTGTCCATCACCAACTCCTGGAGTTCACTCAAACTCATGTCCATCAAGTCAATGATGCCAGCAAGCCATCTCAACCTCTATTGTTCCCTTAACTTCTACCCCCAATCCCTCCTAGCATCAGAGTCTTTTCCAATGAGTCAACTCTTTGCATGAGGTGGCCAAAGTATTGGAGTTTCAGCTTCAATATCAGTCCTTCCAATGAACACCCAGGACTGATCTCCTTCAGAATGGACTGGTTGGATCTCCTTGCAGTCCAAGGGACTCTCAAGAGTCTTCTCCAACACCACAGTTCAAAAGCATCAATTCATCAGAGCTCAGATTTCTTCACAGCCCAACTCTCACATCTATACATGACTACTGGAAAAACCATAGCCTTGACTAGACAGACGTTTGTTGGGAAAGTAATGTCTCTGCTTTCGAATATGCTATTTTGTTTGGTCATAACTTTCCTTCCAAGGAGTAAACGTCTTTTAATTTCATAGACTATAGTGTAAACATTACTTTTATAGGTACGGGGAACCAAAAATTCATGTAATTTACATTATTACTACATTTGCTTTTTTGCAATAGGCTGGAACCAAATCTGCAGTATCTTGGAGGTATGCCTTTATTCACCCGTCCTTATCCCCCCAGGGCCAGATGAAGGAAACTCTGGGGAAACACCAGGTGGCTCAGTTGTAAAGAATCAGCATGCCAGTGAAGGAGATGGGGATTTGATCCCTCGGTAAGGATGATCCTCTGGAGAAGGAAATGACAACCCTCTCCAGTATTCTTGCCTGGGATATCCCATGGACAGAGGAGTCTGGTGGGCTAAAATCCTTGCAGTCACAGAGTTCAGTTCAGTTCAGTCGCTCAGTCGTGTCCGACTCTTTGCGACCCCATGAATCACAGCACGCCAGGCCTCCCCGTCCATCACCAACTCCCGGAGTTCACTCAGACTCACGTCCATCGAGTCAGTGATGCCATCCAGCCATCTCATCCTCTGTCGTCCCCTTCTCCTCTTGCCCCCAATCCCTTCCAGCATCAGAGTCTTTTCCAATGAGTCAATACTTCGAATGAGGTGGCCATAGTACTGGAGTTTCAGCTTTAGCATCATTCCTTCCAAAGAAATCCCAGGGCTGATCTCCTTCAGAATGGACTGGTTGGATCTCCTTGCAGTCGAAGGGACTCTCAAGAGTCTTCTCCAACATCACAGTTCAAAAGCATCAGTTCTTCAGCACTAAGCCTTCTTCACAGTCCAACTCTCACAAACATACATGACCACAGGAAAAACCATAGCCCTGACTAGATGGACCTTTGTAGGCAAAGTAATGTCTCTGCTTCTGAATATGCTATCTAGGTTGGTCATAACTTTCTTTCCAAGGAGTAAGCGTCTTTTATTTATTTAATTTTAATTTTATTTTATTTTTAAACTTTACAATATTTTATTAGTTTTCCCAAATATCGAAATGAATTTGCCACAGGTATACATGTGTTCCCCATGCTGAGCCCTCCTCCCTCCTCCCTCCTCATACCATCCCTCTGGGTTGTCCCACTGCACCAGCCCCTAGCACCAGTATCGTGCATCTAAGCTGGACTGGCGACTCGTTTCATACATGATATTATACATGCTTAAATGCCATTCTCCCAAATTTTCCCACCCTCTCCCTCTCCACAGAGTCCATAAGACTGTTCTATACATCAGTGTCTCTTTTGCTGTCTCATACACAGGGTTATTGTTACCATCTTTCTAGATTCCATATATATGCGTTAGTATACTGTATTGGTGTTTTTCTTTCTGGCTTACTTCACTCTGTATAATAGGCTGCAGTTTCATCCACCTCATTAGAACTGATTCAAATATATTATTTTTAACGGCTGAGTAATACTCCATTGTGTATATGTAGTATAGCTTTCTTATCCATTCATCTGCTGATGGACATCTAGGTTGCTTCCATGTCCTGGCTATTTTAAACAGTGCTGCGATGAACATTGAGGTACACGTGTCTTTTTCCCTTCTGGTTTCCTCAGTGTGTATGCCCAGCAGTGGGATTGCTGGATCATAAGGCAGTTCTATTTCCAGTTTTTTTAAGGAATCTCCACACTGTTTCCATAGTGTCTGTACTAGTTTGCATTCCCACCAACAGTGTAAGAGGGTTCCCTTTTCTCCACACCCTCTCCAGCATTTATTGCTTGTAGACTTTTGGATCACAGACATTCTGACTGGTGTGAAATGGTACCTCATAGTGGTTTTGATTTGCATTTTCCTGATAATGAGTGATGTTGAGCATCTTTTCATGTATTTGTTAGCCATCTGTATGTCTTCTTTGGAGAAATGTCTATTTAGTTCTTTGGCCCATTTTTTGATTGGGTCATTTATTTTTCTGGAGTTGAGCTGTAGGAGTTGCTTGTATATTCTCGAGATTAGTTGTTTGTCTGTTGCTTCGTTTGCTATTATTTTCTCCCATTCTGAAGGCTGCCTTTTCACCTTGCTAATAGTTTCCTTAGTTGTGCAGAAGCTTTTAATTTTAATTAGATCGCATTTGTTAATTTTTGCTTAAATTTCCAGTATTCTGGGAGGTGGGTCATAGAGGATCCTGCTGTGATGTATGTCGGAGAGTGTTTTGCCTATGTTCTCCTCTAGGAGTTTTATAGTTTCTGGTCTTACGTTTAGATCTTTTATCCATTTTGAGTTTATTTTTGTGTATGGTGTTAGAAAGTGTTCTAGTTTCATTCTTTTACAAGTGGTTGACCAGTTTTCCCAGCACCACTTGTTAAAGAAATTGTCTTTAATCCATTGTATATTCTTGCCTCCTTTGTCAAAAGTAAGGTGTCCATAGGTGTGTGGATTTATCGCTGGGCTTTCTATTTTGTTCCATTGATCTATATTTCTGTCTTTGTTCCAGTACCATACTGTCTTGATAACAATGGCTTTGGAGTAGAGCCTGAACCCAGGTAGGTTGATTCCTCAAGTTCCATTCTTCTTTCTCAAGATAGCTTTGGCTATTCGAGGTTTTTTTGTATTTCCATACAAGTTGTGAAATTATTTGTTCTAGCTCTGTGAAGAATAATGTTGGTAGCTTGGTAGGGATTGCATTGAACACTAAATTGCTTTGGGTAGTATACTCATCTTCACTATATTGATTCTTCCCATCTATGAAGATGGTATATTTCTCCATCTATTAGTGTCCTCTTAGAATTCTTTCACCAGTGTTTTATAGTTTTCTATATATAGGTCTTTAGTTTCTTTAGGTAGATATATTCCTAAGTATTTTATTCTTTCCATTGCAATGGTGAATGGAATTGTTTCCTTAACTTCTCTTTCTGTTTTCTCATTATTAGTGTATGGAATGCAAGGGATTTCTGTGTGTTGATTTTATATCCTGCAACTTTACTATAATGATTGATTAGTTCTAGTAATTTTCTGGTAGAGTCTTTAGGGTTTTCTATGTAGAGGATCATGTCATCTGCCAATAGTGAGAGTTTTACTTCTTCTTTTCCAATTTGGATTCTTTTTATTTCTTTTTCTGCTCTGATTGCTGTGGCCAAAACTTCCAAAACTATGTTGAATAGTAATGGTGAAAGTGGGCACCCTTGTCTTGTTCCTGACTTTCGAGGAAATGCTTTCAATTTTTCACCATTGAGGATAATGTTTGCTGTGGGTTTGTCATATATAGCTTTGATTATGTTGAGGTATGTTCCTTCTATTCCTGCTTTCTGGAGAGTTTTTTTTTTTTCTTTTTATCATAAATGGATGTTGAATTTTGTCAAAGGCTTTCTCTGCATCTATTGAGATAATCATATGGTTTTTATTTTTCAATTTGTTAATGTGGTGTATTACATTGATTGATTTGCGGATATTGAAGAATCCTTGCATCCCTGGGATAAAGCCCTCTTGGTCATGGTGTATGATCTTTTTAATGTGTTGTTGGATTCTGATTGCTAGAATTTTGTTAAGGATTTTCGCATCTATGTTCATCAGTGATATTGGCCTGTAGTTTTCTTTTTTTGGGGATCTTTGTCGGGTTTTAGTATTAGGGTGATGGTGGCCTCATAGAATGAGTTTGGAAGTTTACCATCCTCTGCAATTTTCTGGAAGAGTTTGAGCAGGATAGGTGTTAGCTCTTCTCTAAATTTTTGGTAGAATTCAGCTGTGAAGCCGTCTGGACCTGGGCTTTTGTTTGCTGGAAGATTTTTTATTACAGTTTCAATTTCCGTGCTTGTGATGGGTCTGTTAAGATTTTCTATTTCTTCCTGGTCCAGTTTTGGAAAATTGTACTTCTCTAAGAATTTGTCCATTTCTTCCACGTTGTCCATTTTATTGGCATATAATTGTTGATAGAAGTCTCTTATGATCCTTTGTATTTCTGTGTTGTCTTTTGTGATCTCTCCATTTTCATTTCTCATTTTATTGATTTGATTTTTCTCCCTTTGTGTCTTGATGAGGCTGGCTAATGGTTTGTCAATTTTATTTATCCTTTCAAAGAAAAAACTTTTGGCTTTGTTGATTTTTGCTATGGTCTCTTTTGTTTCTTTTGCATTTATTTCTGCCCTAATTTTTAAGATTTCTTTCCTTCTACTAACTCTGGGGTTCTTCATTTATTCCTTTTCTAGTTGCTTTAGGTGTAGAGTTAGGTTATTTATTTGACTTTTTTCTTGTTTCTTGAGGTGTGCCTGTATTGCTATGAACTTTCTCCTTAGGACTGCTTTTACAGTGTCCCACATGTTTTGGGTTGTTGTGTTTTCATTTTCATTCGTTTCTATGCAAATTTTGATTTCTTTTTTGATTTCATCTGTGATTTGTTGGTTATTCAGCAGCGTGTTGTTCAGCCTCCATATGTTGGAATTTTTAATAGTTTTTCTCCTGTAATTGACATCTAATCTTACTGCATTGTGGTCAGAAAAGATGCTTGGAATGATTTCTATTTTTTTGAATTTACCAAGGCTAGATTTATGGCCCAGGATGTGATCTATCCTGGAGAAGGTTCCATGTGCACTTGAGAAAAAGGTGAAATTCATTGTTTTGGCATGAAATGTCCTATAGATATCAATTAGGTCTAACTGTTCTATTGTATCATTTAAAGTTTGTGTTTCCTTGTTAATTTTCTGTTTAGTTGATCTATCCATAGGTGTGAGTGGGGTATTAAAGTCTCCCACTATTATTGTGTTATTGTTAATTTCTCCCTTCATACTTGTTAGCATTTGTCTTACATACTGCGGTGCTCCCGTGTTGGGTGCATATATATTTATAATTGTTATATCTTCTTCTTGGATTGATCCTTTGATCATTATGTAGTGACCATCTTTGTCTCTTTTCACAGCCTTAGTTTTAAAGTCTATTTTATCTGATGTGAGTATTGTTACTCCTGCTTTCTTTTGGTCTCTATTTGCATAGAAAATCTTTTTCCAGCCCTTCACTTTCAGTCTGTATGTGTCCCCTGTTTTGAGGTGGGTCTCTTGTAGACAACATATGTAGGGGTCTTGTTTTTGTATCCATTCAGCCAGTCTTTGTCTTTTAGATGGGGCATTCAACCCATTTACGTTTAAGGTAATTACTGATAAATATGATCCCATTGCCATTTATTGTTTTAGGTTTGAATTTATACACCATTTTTGTGTTTCCTGTCTAGAGAATATCCTTTAGTATTTGTTGGAGAGCTGGTTTGGTGGTGCTGAATTCTCTCATCTTTTGCTTGTCTGAAGAGCTTTTTATTTCTCCTTCATACTTGAATGAGATCCTTGCTGGGTACAATAATCTGGGCTGTAGATTATTTTCTTTCCTCATTTTAAGTATATCTTGCCATTCCCTCCTGGCTTGAAGTGTTTCTATTGAAAGATCAGCTGTTATCCTTATGGGAATTACCTTGTGTGTTATTTGTTGTTTTTCCCTTGCTGCTTTTAATATTTGTTCTTTGTGTTTGATCTTTGTTAATTTGATTAATATGTGTCTTGGGGTGTTTCGCCTTGGGTTTATCCTGTTTGGGACTCTCTGGGTTTCTTGGACTTGGGTGATTATTTCCTTCCCCATTTTAGGGAAGTTTTCAACTATTTTCTCCTCAGGTTATTTTCTCATGGTCTTTCTGTCTTCTTCTTCTGGGACCCCTATGATTCGAATGTTGTAGCATTTAATATTGTCCTGGAGGTCTCTGAGATTGTCCGCATTTCTTTTAATTCGTTTTTCTTTTATCCTCTCTGATTCATTTATTTCTACCATTCTATCTTCTAATTCACTAATCCTATCTTCTGCCTCTGTTATTCTACTATTTGTTGCCTCTAGAGTGTTTTTAATTGCATTATTGTTTTAATTGCATTATTCATTATATATTGATTCTTTTTTATTTCTACTAGATCCTTGTTAAACCTTTCTTGCATCTTCTCAATCCTTGTCTCCAGGCTATTTATCTGTGTTTCCATTTTGATTTCAAGATTTTGGATCAATTTCACTATCATTATTTGGAATTCTTTATCAGGTAGATTCCCTATCTCTTCCTCTTTGGTTTGGTTTGGTGGGCATTTATCCTGTTCCTTTATCTGCTGGGTATTCCTCTGTCTCTTCATCTTGTTTAAATTGCTGAGTTTGGGGTGTCCTTTCTGTATTCTAGCAGTTTGTGGAGTTCTCTATATTGTGGTGTTTCCTCACTGTGTGTGGGTTTGTACAGGTGGCTTGTTAAGGTTTCCTGGTTAGGGAAGCTTATGTCGGTTTTCTGGTGGGTGGAGCTGTATTTCTTCTCTCTGGAGTGCAATGAAGTGTCCAGTAATGAGTTATGAGATGCCTATGGTTTTGGGGTGACTTTGGGCAGCCTGCATCTTGGAGCTCAGGGCTGTGTTCCTTTGTTGCTGGAGAATTTGCTTGATATCTCTTGCCCTGGAACTTGTTGGCCCTTGTGTGGTGCTTGGTTTCAGTGTAGGTATGGAGGCATTTGATGAGCTTCTGCCAATTAATGTTCCTTGGAGTCAGGAGTTCCCTGGAGTCAGGGTTTGGACTTAAGCTTCCTGCTTCCAGTTATCAGTCTTATTTTTACAGTAGCTTCAAAAGTTCTCCTTCTATACAGCACCATTGATAAAACATCTATGTTAAAGATGAAAAGTTTCTCTACCATGAGGGTCATCCAGAGAGGTTCACAGCGTTACATGGAGAAGAGAAGAGGGAGGAGGGAGTTAGAGGTGACCCGAATGAGATGAGGTGGAATCAATAGAGGAGAGATTGGGCTAGCCAGTAATCACTTCCTTATGTGCACTCCGCAACTGGACCGCTAAGAGATGTTCACGGAGGTATACAGAGAAGAGAAGAAGGAGAAAGGAGACAGAGGTGGCCAGGAGGATAAAAGGGGGGAATGAAAAGGAGGGAGACAGATCCAGCCAGTAATCAGTTCCCTAAGTGTTCTCCACCGTCTGGAACACACAGAAATTCACAGAGTTGGGTAGAGTAGAGAGGGGTTAGAGAGGAGACACAGGCGACCTGGCGGAGAAAAAGGAGAGTCCAAAGGGAGAGAGAGCAGTCAAGTCAGTAATCTCACTCCCTAGTGAAAAATGGGTCCTGAAGATTGGGTTCTTAAAGGTACAAAATTGGTAACAAATACATAAAAGCAAAAATTAAAAATCTAGAGTAGAGTTTGGAATTTCAAAAATACAATGTTAATGAAAAGAAGAAGGAAAAGAAAGAGAGGAAAAATGAACAAACAAAAACAAACAAGGTCACGTAAATTATAAAGAAAATATAGGTACAAAATTGATAACTAATACCAAAAAGCAAAAGTTAAAAATCTAGAGTAGAGTTTGGAATTTCAAAAATACAATGTTAAAAAAAAGAAGAAGAAAAAGAAAGAGAGAAAACAAAAACAAACAAAGTCGCAAAAATTATAAAGAAAATACAGGTACAAAATTGATAACAAATACCAAAAAGCTAAAGTTAAAAATCTAGAGTAGAGTTTGGAATTTCAAAAATACAATGTTAAAGAAAAGAAGAAAAAAAAAAACAAGGTCAAAAAAATTATAAAAAAGGTATATATGAAGTTTGCTTTAAAAAAATAGTTTTTTTTTTTTTGCAAAGTTATAGGTTATAAAAGTGAAAATTAAAGGAATAATAGAGGACTCAAAATTAAAAAAAAATTAAAAGAAAAAAAGAAAGAATGATCGTAAAAGTAGTAAAAATATATCTAGGACTTTCTCTGGTTTTGTTGTGAGTATTGTGGGTTCAGTTCATTTTTGGCTAGTTCCTTGGTCTGACTTATATTTCTCAAGATCTATAGGCCCCTTCCTATGTATTTGGTACTAACCACAGGGTTTTAATCTATTGCCTGTAGCTTCCAATGTGGTTCCCTCTGTTATAGCTTGTTCTGTTTGCTGGTCTCTTCAGTGTCTGGTTTCTGCCCTGACACAAAGGGGACGGTGGTGGACACTTTTTTTTTTTTTTTTTTTTTTTAGGCTCACTTGTTCAGTCGCGCTGTGGGGAGGGAGGAATGCTGCAAACAAATAACACTGGCATGTGCTCACAGTGCCTCAGCCTCACTGGGTCTGCCCCCACTCACAGTGCGTGAGCCTCCCTGCCCACACTGCTCAGGCTCTAGGTTGCTCCACCAGGAACCATCCGTGGCCAGCCCTGGGCTGCCTGCACCTCCTAGGTCCAAGCCGCTCAGGTTCAGGCACTCGGGTAGTCCTCAGAGGTACAGACTCGGTTGGGCCTGTGTTTTGTGCCCTTCCCAGATCCAAGCAGCTCAGGTGATGAGTTATTTGGAGAGCACAATTGCTGCAACTTATCGCCTCCCCACCGCTCGGTTATCTAGGTGTACAACCGGTGCACCTTCTCAGGCAGATGTTGACTGTCCAGACCCCCAAGAAATTTTAGTTAGCAAAGAACCCTGCTTACAGTTTTATAGATAATGTCTCTCTGGGGCTGCGATTGCCCCCTTCCAGCTCTGGCTGCCTGTCACCAGAGGGGGATGGTCTGCAGCCCACTATCTCTGTTCAGTCCTTTGTTCCGTGCGCGGGCAGGTGGTGTCTTAGGTTAGGGCTGGCATTTCGCGTGATAGATATCCCACAGTCTGGTTTGCTACCCCAAATTTTTTCTCTCAGATAGCGCTCAGAGTATTCAGGCCAGATCCGTACTCTAAGCGATGCAGCCCACTCCGTGCCTCCCTGCCCAGCCCCCACTTGCTAGTGGCATGTGCAGGCATCTGCACTGCTTTGCCACTGGGGGAGTTACCGTAGGGCTCGCAATCTGCGGGTTTTAATTGTTTATTTATTTTTCCTCCCTGTTATGTTGCCCTCTGTGCTTCCAAGGCTCGGCGCAGATTCAGCAGTGAGAAGGTTTCCTGGTGTTTGGAAACTTCTCTCTTTTTAAGACTCCCTTCCCGGGACAGAACTCCGTCCCTCCCTCTTTTGTCTCTTTTTTTATCTTTTATATTTTTTCCTACCTCCTTTTGAAGACTTGGGTTGCTTTTCTGGGTGCCTGATGTCCTCTGCCGGCATTCAGAAGTTGTTTTGTGGAATTTACTCGGCGTTTAAATGTTCTTTTGATGAATTTGTGGGGGAGAAAGTGTTCTCCCCGTCCTACTCCTTCGCCATCTTAGCTCCTCCCAGTAAGCCTCTTTTAATTTCATGGCTGCAGTCACCATCTGTAGTGATTTTGGAGCCCAGAAAAATAAAGTCTGACACTGTTTCCACTGTTTCCCCATCTATTTCCCATGAAGTGATGGGACCAGATGCCATGATCTTAGTTTTCTGAACGTTGAGCTTTAAGTCAACATTTTCACTCTCCTCTTTCACTTTCATCAAGATGCTTTTTAGTTCCTCTTCACTTTCTGCCATAAGGCTGGTGTCATCTGCATATCTCAGGTTATTGATATTTCTCCCAGCAATCTTGATTCCAGCTTGTGTTTCTTCCAGTCCAGCGTTTTCATGATGTACTCTGCATATAAGTTAAATAAGCAGGGTGCCAATATACAGCCTTGACATACTCCTTTTCCTATTTGGAACCAGTCTGTTGTTCCTTGTCCAGTTCTAACTGTTGCTTCCTGACCTGCATACAGATTTCTCAAGAGGCAGGTCAGGTGGTCTAGTATTCCCATCTCTTTCAGAATTTTCCACAGTTTATTGTGATCCACACAAAGTGTCAGAAGCAATTTAATGGCTAAACAATGAAGCAAATCCTAAACATGCTTACCCTTTCTTGCCTATTCCTTTCTGTGGAAGCCACCGAAAGTTTTTAACATATACTTTCCCTCAGCCCTACTACCAATTTCCCTGTGTGGTCCTATGTGACATGGCAGGGCTCTGAATCTTGGGAACAGACTTCCTTTCAATGGCAGCCATTTCCTAATCTATTAATGTAGGTACTTTTTTTTTTTTTATTCCTATAGAATATCTATTGTTGTTCAGTAGCTAAGTTGTGTCCAACTCTGTGAGGCTCCATGGACTGCAGCACACCAGGCTTCTCTGTCCTCCACTATCTCCCAGTGTTTGCTGAAGTTCATGTCCATTGAGATGGTGATGCTGTTTAACTACCTCATGCTCTGCCACTGTCCCCTTCTCCACTTGCCTTCAATATTTCCCAGCATCACGGTACTTTGCAATGAGTTGGCTCTTTGCATCAGGTGGTCAAACTATTGGAGTTTCAGCTTCAGCATCAGCCCTTCCAATGAATATTCAGGGTTGATTTCCTTTAGGATTGACTGGTTTGATTTCCTTGCTGTCCAAAGAACTCTCAGGAGTCTTCTCCAGCAACACAATTTGAAAGTATCAATTCTTCAGTGCTCAGTCTTCTTTATGGTTCAACTTTCAGATCTGTACATGACTTCTGGAAAAACCATAGCTTTGACTCTATGGACCTTTGTCAGCAAAATGATGTCTCTGCTTTTTAACACTCTGCCTATATTTGTCACAGTTTTTCTTCTAAGGAACCAGAATTTTTTAAATTTCATGGCTGCAGTTACTGTCCACAGTGATTTTGGAGCCCAAGAAAAGAAAATTTGTCACTGCTTTCAATTTTCCCTCTTCTATTTTCCAAGAGTTGATGGGACCAGATACCGTGATGTTAAGGTTTTTTTGTAATATTGAGCTTCAACCAGCTTTTTCACTCTCCTTTCACCCTCATTCAGAGTCTCTTTAATTCCTCTTCACTTTCTGTCTTTAGAGTGGTAATATTTGCATTTTTGAGGTTGTTGACATTTCTCCTGACAATCTTAATTCCAGCTTGTGGTTCATCTAGCCAGGCATTTAGCATCATGTCCTCTGCAAACTGTATGACTTAAGTAAGCAGGGTGACAAAATGCAGGCTTGTACTCCTTTCCCAGTTTGGATTAGTTGTTCTATGTCTGGTTCTAACTGTTGCTTCTTGACCTGCATACAGGTTTATCAGGAGACAGTTTAAGGTGGCCTGGTATTCCCATCACTTCAAGAATTTTCCAGTTTGTTGTTATCTATACAATCAAAGACTTCAGTGTAGTCAGTGAAGCAGAAGTAGTTTTTTTATTTTTTTTTTCTGGAATTCCTTTCTTTATCCATGATCCCAGGAATGTTGGCAACCAACAGGTTACCTCTACTCAGAGTCAGCTTTTCTGACTTGTCAAACAAATAAGGAACAGGTTGGTGGCAAGCCCAGGCCAAAGTGTATCTTGTGTTAGAGTATATTCTTAAGCTACTCTACATTAAGACAACTCTAAATCGCTGTTCTTAATTGTTAAGTATATTCTATTTCATTTCCTTCATTCTCATGAGTGAAAACTGGGAAACTTTGGTATAAAAATATCTCTCCTTGAAAAGTAATTATGTTGAAATCATAAGCTTGTAAATGCTTGCCAAGTCCCTTAATTTTATGTGAAATTTGGTAAGGGTACACTTTCAAATTAAAGATGATTTTGGAGATAGGATTTATACTTAAATGATTAGAGTTTAGTTACATGGATGCATGAACACCAGTTTTATTTCAGATTCTTTTACTGAGTGAGTATAAAAATTATAAATTGAACAATGATATCTGTATCAAATACATAGGACACTGAAATCTTTCCTCACTCTCCTGAATTATTTTTATTTATATATATATATTTTTCTATATTTTACTTCCCTTGGAACAATGCTGTATATTGAATAATATAATATATAATAATGCTATATTTTGGGGGTATTTGAATGAGCACATGAATACCAACTTTTTAAGGGGTGTAGTAAATATTATATCCATTATGAATAATGTTACATATTTTGAGTGAGGTTTAAAAATAATGTTATTTTTGCTTTGAAATTGAACTGCTGATTTAAGATGTCTAGAAAATAAGACTCAGAATCAACAATTACTCTTATTCTAGCATCTTCTTCTAAGTAAAATCTAATACTTTTTTTTTAATCTGCAGAGCAGAGCAGATGTTGTAGCCAATCTGTAGCCCTGATAAGAACATAGGTTTTCAGCTAAAATAGAGAAAATGATGATAACCACTGAGGTAAATTCATGTGCTTCAAAAGGCTGGATGTTCTGACTGGAAAATATTTATTTGCACAGCCTTATTTCCTTCAAATTGGATCCTCATCAATTTCATTTTAGGTGTTTTCCTAATATAAAATATCAAAATTGCATCATATAAATTATAATATGAAAATGTACACTATCCAAAAGGAAGAAAATATATTACTGCCCTGCAAGTATCAAAACAGTAGCTGAATTGAATATTTTCCGGAAAATATTTCTGATCAAAGAAGATCAAATGAGAAGTCATTCTTAAACACATATTTTATTTTTAAATTCTGGAAGGTGCAAGATAATTTATACTAATCCCGTTATTTAGTCAGCAGAGATACAAAGCTAACACTTAAATGAATAGATTCAATTTTTTAAAATACTTATTCAAGAATTTATTTTTGACCGTGTTGGGTCTTTGATGCTGCACAGGCTTTTCTGTAGTTGTGGCAAGACAGGTTGACTCTCTAGTTGCAGTGTGCAGGGTTCTCATTGTGTTGATTTCTCTTATTGAAAATCACAGGCTCTAGGGCACCTGGCTCACTGGCTGTGGCTCCTGGGATCTAGAGCACAGGATCAGTAGTTTTGGCACAGGGGCTTGGGGCTTACTTGCTCCTTAGTACAAAGTCTTCCCAAATCAGTGATTGAACCTGTTTCTCCTGCATTAGCAGGCAGATTTTTCCCCAAATGAGTCACCAGGGAAGCCCTATTTTTTAAGGTTAAAGGTCAAAGATGTTTACCATGTGAATACCTTAAGATATCAATGAAACTATGAATTACAACAAATTGATTATAAACTTACTAAAAATTATGTCCAAGGGATTTTATTAAAATCAGAACTGAAACTCTAAATTCACTAGTATGATTTAAATAGGAAATACTAACAGTTGTATAATACATTTTCCAAGTTATAATTAACAAGCTTTTGATTTTGCATCAGTATTAAATAAAAATGACCAAGATATAAATTAGCATAAAATTTAATTTCCTCTTTACTTCATTGATACAGAAGTAGATTCTTTGCCTTCTGACTGTTCATGCTCATATTATTTTTTCAATGTGATTTTAGTTTGACCTCAGAACTATAGTGTCTTTTCAAGTGTCCACAATGAGATTTATCTGTTTTCACAAAGAGGGTATAAATTGGCAGAGAATAACTTGTTCAAATGTTCATAGGATGCATCTAACAGTAAGGAACTATTTCTGTAAAAACATTTCTTAAACCAGCTTACTCCACAACCATCAGAGGAAATTTCTTGCAAAATTTATTTTTTATCAAACAGCAAAAAACAAACAAACAAACAAACAAAAAACACCTGTTTAATCTCTTATGAATCTTTTAAAAAATTGTCACAGTAGCCAAATCCACACTTAGGACTTCTGAACTGGGATCATTTCCCCTATAATTTTCATTTGACAATTATTGATATACTGTGCTTTTTAACATGATCTGGTTTGATTCAACTATAATTAATGATACTTTTTTACCTTCTAAAAGACAAAAAATACACACTTGGATCCAGTTACTATAAAATCAATTTTGATGTCTATAGGCCCCTGAATATTGTCTTTTGGATTACTTGAATTTATAATCATATTGATGTAGTTGTGTGTAGTTTATAACAGCTTTCAGAACAGTTTGTCTTTCTTTGGTTTGTGTCACATTTGTTCTACAGCAAAGGCAAATTTTTGTTCAAAGATATTTAGCTTATAATCATATACACATTTTTATCATATCAATTTAAAGGCATTTGTGTTTCTATTCATAAAATAATGTCATTTAAAAAGCTCTCTCATAGTTTGGAGATATTCTATATATTGTTTAAACAATACCTCTTTCTTTAGAGAACAGAATCAAGAAACAAATCTATGATGTAGCAGGTGGTTATCTGCCTAACCATGCAGACTCTGACTGTGATTTGGAAAAATCCCTTCTACTACAAATCCCAATGAACAGGTTACCTTGACAACAGGTAATTTAAAATAACTTATCAGCAATCTTAAAATGCTCTTTAAATTTTATAAAAGAGTAATTATTTGGGAAATACAAATACTGTTTAAGATACTATTGTTTACATTTATTTTTAATTGGAGGTAATTGCTTTAAATATTGTGTTGGTTTCTGCCATGAATCAACATGAATCAGCCATAGGTATACATATTGTCCCTTCACTTTTGTCCTTTCACCTCTCACCCCATCCCACCCTTCTACACTGTCACAGAGCACCAGGTTTGAGTTTCCTGCATATATAGAAAATTGCCTCCGGCTATCTATATTGCATATGGTTTAAAAACTTTTTCTTTGCTCTTTGTCTCATTAATTTCAATTGATAACATTTCTGGTTTGTCAAAAATATGTAATTATGTTCTGAAAATGTTAGCAATGATTAATAATACTTCTTTAAGCCTATGCAGCATGTTGATTTCTCTAGAGTACTTTCTCACACTACAATTAATGATTTTTCTGTATTATTGGCAGATCTACATACATAATTATGCTCATTTAGCAGATGAAGTTTCAGAACCTCAAATAAGCTAAGGGACCTTGCCAAGATTTCCATGTGAGCAATTAGGTAAGCTGAAACAAAATATTCTAAATCATATATTTTTCTCCATTGACACCTGTAGAAGTAATGTGAGGTGTTTGAAAAAATAAATAAAATAGAAAATGCAAAAGATAGAAATGATATAAAAAGTATGCATGGCACATGGAAGGCCTCATGATTTGTTTACTGAATACACTGATCTTACATAGGATACTGCTGCTAAATCACTTCAGTCGTGTCCGACTCTGTGTGACCCCAGAGACGGCAGCCCACCAGGCTCCCCCGTCCCTGGGATTCTCCAGGCAAGAACACTGGAGTGGGTTGCTATTTCCTTCTCCAATGCATGAAAGTGAAAAGCGAAAGTGAAGTCACTCAGTCGTGTCCAACTCTTAGCGACCCCATGGACTGTAGCCCACTAGGATCCTCTGTCCATGGGATTTTCCAGGCAAGAGTACTGGAGTGGGGTGCCATCGCCTTCTCTGCTTACATAGGATATTCTTGTCCTAAAATGTTGTCCTAAGAAGTTTCCTATTCTCTAGACCCATAGCTCTGCTCTTTCTTTTCTCCAAGTTTTGGCAGAAGCTATTTCTGTTCTCTAATAGGTACTTTTCCCCTTTGGTGTGTGTGTCTTAATCATTCAGGCATGTCTGACTCATCATGACTCCTGGATCATGATGAGTAGCCCACCAGGCTCCTCTGTTCATGGAATTCTTCAGGCAAGAATACTGGAGTGGGTAGCCTTTTCCTTCTCCAGTGGATCTTCCTTATCCATGAATCAAAGCCAGGTCTCCAACACTGCAGGCAGATTCTTTACCATCTGAGCCACAAGGGAAGCCTCTCTCCTCTTTTAAACTTTTCTGAATTACTCCTGTTCATTAAAACTCGTGTTGCATGTCAATGGAAATTGTATTATGGCCTTTCTCAGTTTGGGGTCATTGCTCTTCTCCTGTTTTCTTATGGCAGCTGAAATATATCTTGATTTTGCTGCCAAGCAAAAGTCACATGATTGGTGATCTTGCCAACTTGACTGCATCTCTCACTAATCTGCTAATAATTTGATAACAAGATCTGTGTTTAAAGAGTACTTCTTAATAGATGTCCAGGTCTTGGTACGTTAACAGGTCATAGCTTATTCAGAATGACAGAGTTACTGAAAATTACAAAGGGACTTATATATTTTGTTGTTGTTCAGTTGCTCAGTCATGTCCAACTCTTTGCAACCCCATGAACAGCAGCATGCCAGGCTTCCCTGTCCTTCACCATCTCCCTGATCTTGCTCAAACTCATGTTCAGAGTGTTTGTTGCCATCCAAACATCTCATTCTCTGTCATCCCCTTCTCTTCATGCCTTCAATCTTTCCCAACATCATGGTCTTTTCTAATGATCTGAGCTTTCTGGGTAGTTCAGCTGATAAAGAATCCTCCTGCAATGCAGAAGACCCCATTTTGATCCCACTTCAGGAAGACCCTCTGCAGAAGGGATAGGCTACCCACTCCAGTATTCTTGGGCTTCCCTGGTGGCTCAGATAGTAAAGAATATGCCTGCAATGCAGAAGACCTGGGGTCAATGCCTGGGTTGGGAAGATCCCATGGACAGAGGAACCTGGTAGGCTACAGTTCCTGGGGTCACAAAGAGTTTTACTTATATACATTGATGTTTTTATTAGGATACTACTTTTGACTGCAAATAACTTGAAAGTTAAGTTAAAGGATACTCTATTGGTTTATATTTTCCCTCCTGAAGTCCTATATTAACCAAAGATTAGGCATTTTAGTTAAATAAAGGATAAAATATACCTTGTGAGTATTTTGAAATTACACATTAGAATTCCATTTGTTTTTCTCTTTATCCTTATAAAAATTCTAGATCTTAAAGTTATTATTCCTAGATTCATTAAAAAAAGAAAAGAAACATAGGGCCACCAATTAGATTTGAACATCACATACAAAGTTTACATAATTGTTTTGTGCTTAATTATACATAATTTGTGTTACAACATATATATGTTTTTATTTTTATGCATTAGGTATAGTAATATTAAAAGTGTTTTTCTTATAATGCAGTTTGGTATTGCAGTTTTTTCTTAGTATGAGACTTAAATGGGTTACTAATGTATTTAGGTTTAAGTCTATTATATTTTTATTTTTTATAGTAGTCCTATCTGATCTTTATGCCATTTCTCTCTAATATTTTTTTCAATTTTTCTTTGAATAAACAGAATAAAAATTTTGCTTTAGTAAATCTGCTTTTTCTTCTCTCTTGCCTTATTAGGTATAATTCTTTATTTTGTTATTTCAGTGATTATTTAAGAGTTTGAAGTATACATTTTACCTTGTCACAATGCACCTTTAATTGGTATTATATGGCTTCCCATATAACATAAGTACTTAAAATTTTCCCCTTTATTCTTGATGTAACTATTATCTTATGTTTTATCTATATATGCATATATTTTCATTATTTTATTTTTATTTCAACAGCTAATTATTTGAAAAAAGATTTAATAAGAAAATATTATATATATAATGATACATACATGTATGTTTATTATTTATCATTTCAAATATTCTATACTCTTCAATATAGATCTGTATTCTCATAAGTAAAAAGTTCTGTTTTTTCCATGCTCATTTTAAGATGCCTCATATATAATCAATTAGGCCAATTAGGTATGTAACAGAAAGAGACTTTGATTGAAATTATTGTTTCATGAGTAACAGGGCTACAGTTTATTCTGTATAACCAGAATAGAACACATGATTTCAGATCTTTGAACTATTTGAATAAAATAAGAAATGCTAAGAACTAGACATTTATGTGCATGAAAATAAATGTTATGGTCATAATTAACTTTATATATAATAATAACCATTTATATTTATATTTACAAATGTTAGGATGCTGTGTTAGTTCCATCCAAAATTTTCTAAAAGGATAAAGAGAGAAAAATGGAATTCCAAATGATTCCTCATATGCTAAATATAAAGATAGACATAGACTTGTTATAAGTGATAATTGATGCTGGAAGTAACTCAATCTTTTCAGAAAACTTAAAGATGAGTTTAATCCTTGAAATAAATTTTGGTGTAAATTTAAGATAAAGAAATGAATGGTACACTACCATATAAAATAGATATCCAGTGGAGATTTGCTGTATGACACAGGGAGCTCAAATCCAGAGTTCTGTGACAACATGGAGGGGTGGGACGGGGTGGGAGGTGGGAGAACGGTTTAAGAATGAGGGGACATATGTATATTGATGTATGATTCATGTTACTGTATGGCAGAAACCAACACAATATTGTAAACCAGTTATCCTCCAATTAAAAATAAATTTTAAAAATATATAAAACTTGTTCACAAATGTAAAAAAAGAAATCAGTGGTATTACAACAGTATATTGGAATTACCTGTTTTGTACTTGTAAACTTATTTCTTTCAGTTTTTATAATAGTTTTAACCAGTGAATTAATGTTTATGCTAGTTATTGGATTTAGGGTTTTGAGGGTACAAATATACACATTTTAAAATATAAATTAAAAAAAGGGAAATTTAAAGTTTTCATAAACTTTAAAAAATTTACTTGATTTTTTCAACTCAATGATCACATTCTCTTTTTCTTGCACATAAAGTTGAGTAAATAAACAGTAGATGGAAGAGTAGACAAAGTATAGTTTCTGTTGCATACAAAAGTCAAAATCAGGCAAAACTATTCTATGTTGTTAAAAGTCAAAATAACATTTAGCCTTAGCTGGGAAGTGAGAAGTAGGTAAATTGTGGAAGAGAACAGAAGAAAAGATTTATGAACCCTGGTAATGTTCTGTTTCTTGATTTGTATACTGGAAAGGAGTGTTTAATTTGTGAAAAAAAAAATCACTAATAATGCATACTCTTTTCTAAATGTATGTCACAGTATGTGACAGTTAATTTCATGTCAACTTAACAGGATTGTAAGATACACAGATATGTGATTAAACATCACTCTTGGATGTGTTTTAAGGATGTTTATGAATGAAATTAGTATTTGAATCAGCAGACTCATGAAGCGTGTTGCTATCTGAAAGTGGGAGAACATCACCCAATCTAAATCAAGGGCCTGAACAACAATAAAACAAAACAAAAACAAGAAAACAAACAAAAGTCGAGAAAAGAAAAATTTCCTTTCTCCCCAGTTGCTTGCAAAAATTTCCTTTCTCCCCAGTTGCTTACATATTCATATCCAAGCTGGAATTTTTATGATCAGTATCTCTAGTTCTCAAGCCTTAAGACTTAGACTGAATTACACCACTGACTTTCCCATGATTCCAGCTTTCAGACAGCAGATGGTAAAATTTCTCAGCCTTCCTAACTGCATGAGCTTTTTCTTAATATAACCCTCTTTATATTTATATATATATTTTCCAAGTGATACTTTTTTCCTACAAAATTCTAATACATAAATACAAGTTTAAATTATTCTTAATCAAAATACTGAGAAGCTTTATAAGATGTGGGCTTCCCAGGTAGCACTCAATTCAGTCCAGTCACTCAATAGTGTCTGACTCTTTGCGACCCCATGGAGTGCAGCATGCCAGGCTTCCCTGTCCATCACCAACTCCCGGAGCTCAAACTCCTGTCCATTGAGTGAGTGATGCCACCATCCATCTCATCCTCTTTCACCACCTTCTCCTGCCTTCAATTTTCCCAGCATCAGGGTCTTTTCCAATGAGTTGGTCCTTCGCATCAAGCAACCAGAGTATTGGAACATCATTTTCAGCATTGCTTCATTCAAAGAATGTTCAGGACTGATTTCCTTTAGGATTGACTGGTTTAATCTCCTTAAGTCCAAGGGACTCTTTAATAGTATTTTCCAATACCACAGTTAAAAAGCATCAATTCTTTGGCGCTCAGCTTACTTTATAGTCCAACTCTCGCATGCATATTTGCCTACTGGAAAAAACATAGCTTTGAATAGATGGTATGGATGTGAGAATTGAACTATAAAGAAAGCTGAGCATTGAATAATTTATGCTTTTGAACTGTGATGTTGGAGAAGACTCTTGAGAGTTCCTTGGACTGCAAGGAGATCCAACCAGTCCATCCTAAAAGAGATCAGTCCTGGGTGTTCATTTGAAGGACTGATGTTGAAGCTGAAACTCCAATACTTTGACAACCTGATGTGAAGAGGTGATTCATTGGAAAAGACCCTGATGCTGGGAAAGATTGAGGGCAGGAGGAGAAGGGGCTGACAGAGGATGAGATGGTTGGATGGCATCACCGACTCAATGGACATGAGTCTGGGAAAACTCTGAGAATTGGTGATGGACAGGGAGGTCTGGCCTGCTGTGGTTCATGGGGTCGCAAAGAGTCGGACATAGCTGAGACTTAATTGAACTGAACTGACTAGAGAGACCTTTGCTGTCAAAGTAATGTCTCTGCTTTTTAATATGCTGTCTAGGTTTTCCATAGCTTTTCTTACAAGGAGCAAGTGTCTTTTAATTTCATCGATGCAGTCAACATCTGCAGTGATTTTGGAGACTAAGAAAATAACATCTGTCACTGTTGTCATTGTTTCCCCATCTATTTGCCATGAAGTGATGGGACCAAATGTCAAGATCTTTGTTTATTGAATGTTGAGTTTTAAGACAACTTTTTATGTCTCTTTTATCACCTTCATGAAGAGTGTCTTTAGTTCCTCTTCACTTGCTGCCATAAGGGTATTGTCATCTGCCTATCTGAACTTATTGATATTTCAACCGGCAATCATGAGTCCAGTTCTGATTCATCCAGCATGTGATTTCACATGATATACTCTGCATAGAAGTTAAATACACAGGGTGACAATATACAGCCTTGACATACTTCTTTCACAGTTTGGAAGCAATCAGTTGTTCGATGTTTGGTTCTAACTGTTTCTTCCTGAACTGCAGATAGGTTTCTTAAGAGACAGGTAAGATCGTCTGGTATTCTCATCTCTTTCAGAATTTTCCACAGTTTACTGTGATCCACACAGTCAAAGGCTTTGGCATAGTCAATAAAACAGAAGTAGATATTTTCCCGGAACTCTCCTGCTTTTTCAATGATCCAATGGATGTTGGCAATTTGACCTCTGGTTCCTCTGCCTTTTCTAAATCAAGCTTGAACATCTGGAAGTTCACAGGTCACCGACTGTTGAAGCCTGTGTTAGAGAATTTTGAGCACTACTTTGCTAGCATGTAAGGTGAGTGCAACTGTGCGGTAGCTTGAGCATTCTTTGGTATTGCCTTCCTTTGGGATTGGAATGAAAACTGACCTTTTCCAGTCCTGTGGCCACTGCTGCGTTTTCCAAATTTGCTGGCATATTGAGTGCATCACTTTCACAGCAATATCTTTTAGGATTTGAAATAGCTCAACTGGAATTCCATTACCTCCACTAGTTTTATGCATAGTGATTCTTTGTAAGGCCTACTCAACTTCGCACTCCAGAATGTCTGGCTCTAGGTGAGTGATCATAACATCACGATTATCTGGGTGGTGAAGATCCTTTTTGTATGGTTCTTCTCTGTATTCTTGCCACCTCTTCTTAATATCTTCTGCTTCTCTTAGGTCCACACCATTTCTGTCCTTTATGGTGCCCATCTTTGCATAAAATATTCCCTTGGTATCTCTAATTTTCTTGAAGAAATCTGTAGTCTTTCCCATTCTATTGTTTTCCTCTATTTCTTTGCACTGAACACTGAGGAAGGCTTTCTTATCTCTCCTCTCTATTCATTGGAACTCTGGATTCAAATGAATATATCTTTCCTTTTCTTCCTTGCCTTTAAGTCCTCCTCTATTCACTGATATTTGTAAGGCCTTCTCAGGAAACCATTTTGCCTTTTTGCACTTCTTTTTCTTGGGAAGGGTCTTGATCCCTGCCTTCTGTACAATGTCACAAACCTTAGTCCACAGTTCTTCAAGCACTCTATCAGATCTAATCCCTCGAATATTTTTCTCACTTCCACTTGATAATCATAAGGGATTTGATTTAAGTTGTACCTGAATGATCTAGTGGTTTGCCTACTTTCTTCAATTTAAATCTGAATTTGGCAATAAGGAGTTCATGATCTGAGCCACAGTTACCTCCCAGTCTTGTTTTGCAGACTGTATAGAGCTTTTCTATCTTTGGCTGCAAAGAATACAATCAATCCAATTTTGGTATTGACCATCTGGTGATGTCCATGTGTATAATCTTCTCTTGCACTGTTGGAAGAGGGTGTTTGCTATGATCAGTGTGTTCTCTTCACAAAACTCTGTTAGACTTTGCACTGCTTCATTTTGTACTTCAAAGGTTACTCCAGGTATCTCTTGATTTCCTATTTTTGCATTCCAGTCCTCTTTAATGAAAAAGACATCTTTTGTGTGTGTTAGTTCTAGAATGCTTGTAGATCTTCATGGAACCATTCAACATCAGCTCTTCAGCTTTAATGGTCAGGGCATAGACTTGGATAACTGTTATATTGAATGGTTTGCCTTGGAAACGAATGGGGATCATTCTGCCATTTTTGAGACTGCATCCAAGTACTGCATTTCGGACTCTTCTGTTGACTATGAGAGCTACTCCATTTCTTCCAAGGGGTTCTTGCCACAGTTATAGATATAATGATCATCTGAATTAAATTTGTCCATTCTGGTCCATCTTAATTCACTGATTCTTAAAATGTTGATGTTTACTCTTGCCATCTCCTCTTTGACCACTTCCAACTTACTTTGATTTGTAGACTGAATATTCCAGCTTCCTAAACAATGTTGCTGTTTACAGCATTAGACTTTACTTCTATTACCAGTCCCATCCACAACTTGGTGTTGTTTATACTTTGGCTCAGCCTCTTCATTATTTCTGGGGCTATTTCTCCACTCTTTTTCAGGAGCTTATTGGGCACCTACTCCACATTCAAGGTCAGTAGGGGCAGCCATGAGGAGATACCCCTCATCCAAGGTAAGGAACAGTGATGGTGCTTTGCTGGAGCAGCTGTAAAAAGATACCCCACGTCCAAGGTAAGAAAAACCCAAGTAAGACGGTAGGTGTTGCGGGAGGGCATCAGAGGGCAGACCCACTGAAACCATAATCACAGAAAACTAGCTAATCTGATCACACAGACCACAGCCTTGTCTAACTCAATGAAACTAAGCCATGCTGCGTGGGGCCTCCCAAGATGGGAGGGTCATGGTAAAGAGGTCTGACAGAATGTGATCCACTGGAGAAGGAAATGGCAAACCACTTCAGTATTCTTGCCTTGAGAACCCCATGAACAGTATGAAAAGGCAAAATGATAGGATACTGAAAGGTGAACTCCCCAGGTCAGTAGGTATCCAATAACTACTGGAGATCAGTGCAGAAATAATTCCAGAAAGAATGAAGGGATGGAGCCAAAGCAAAAACAATACCCAGTTGTGGGTGTGACTGGTGATAGAAGCAAGGTCCAATGCTGTAAAGAGCAATATTGCATAGGAACCTGGAATGTCAGGACCATGAATCAAGGCAAATTGGAAGTGGTCAAACAGGAGATGGCAAGGGTGAACATCAACATTCTAGGAATCAGTGAACTGCATTGGACTGGAATGGGTGAACTTAACTCAGATGACCATTATATCTACTACTGTAGGCAGGAATCCCGCAGAAGAAATGGAGTAGCCATCATGGTCAATAAAAGAGTCCGAAATGCAGTACTTAAATGCAATCTCAACAATGACAAAGTGATCTCTGTTCGTTTCCAAGGCAAACCATTCAATATCACAGTAATACAAGCCTATGTCCCAACCAGTAATGCTGAAGAACCTGAATTTGAAAAATTCTATGAAGACCTACAAGACTTTTCAGAACTAACACCCTCCAAAAGATGTCTTTTCATTATAGGGGATTGGAATACAAAAGTAGGAAGTCAAGACATACGTGGAGTAACAGGCAAATTTGGCCTTGGAGTATGGAATTAAGCAGGGCAAAGGCTATTAGACTTTTGCCAAGACAACGCAGTGGTCATAGCAAACACCCTCTTCCAAGAACACAAGAGAACACTCTACACATGGATGTCACCATATGGTCAACACTGAAATCAGATTGACTATATTCAGAAATAGATGTTTTTCTGGAACTCTCTTGCTTTTTCATGATCAAACGGATGTTGGCAATTTGATCTCTGGTTCCTCTGCCTTTTCTAAAACCAGCTTGAACATCAGCTTGGCCACTGCTGAGAAGCACTATACAATCAGCGAAAACAACTCAGGAGCTGACTGTGGCTCAGATCATGAAATCCTTATTGCAAAATTGAGAATTAAATTGAAGAAAGTGGGGAAAGCCACTAGACCATTCAGTTCAGTTCAGTTCAGTTCAGTCCCTCAGTTGTGACCGACTCTTTGCGACCCCACGAATCACAGCATGCCAGGCCTCAATATCCATAACCAACTCCCGGAGTTCACCCAGACTCACGGTCCATCAAGTCAGTGATGCCATTCCGCCATCTCATCCTCTGTCATCCCCTTCTCCTCCTGCCCCCAATTCCTCCCAGCATCAGAGTCTTTCTCCAACGAGTTACCTCTTCGCATGAGGTGGCCAAAGTACTGGAGTTTCAGCTGTAGCATCATTCCTTCCAAAGAAATCCCAGGGCTGATCTCCTTCAGAGTGGACTGGTTGGATCTCCTTGCAGTCCAAGGGACTCTCAAGAGTCTTCTCCAACACCACAGTTCAAAAGCACCAATTCTTCGGTGCTCAGCTTTCTTCACAGTCCAACTCTCACATCCATACATGACTATTGGAAAAACCATAGCCTTGACTAGACGGACCTTTGTAGGCAAAGTAATGTCTCTGCTTTTGAATATGCTATCTAGGTTGGACAGAACTTTCCTTCTGAGGAGTAAACGTCTTTTAATTTCATGGCTGCAGTCACCATCTGTAGTGATTTTGGAGCCCCACAAAATAAAGTCTGACACTATTTCCACTGTTTCCCCATCTATTTCCCATGAAGTGGTGGGACCGGATGCCATGATCTTTGTTTTCTGAATGTTGAGCTTTAAGCCAACTTTATCACTCTCCACTTTCACTTTCATCAAGAGGCTTTTTAGTTCCTCTTCACTTTCTGCCATAAGGCTGGTGTCATCTGCTTATCTCAGGTTATTGATATTTCTCCCTGCAGTCTTGATTCCAGCTTGTGTTACTTCCAGTCCAGCATTTCTCATGATGTACTCTGCACATAAGTTAAATAAACAGGGTGACAATATACAGCCTTGACGTACTCCTTTTCCTATTTGGAACCAGTCTGTTGTTCCATGTCCAGTTCTAACTGTTGATTCCTGACCTGCATACAGGTTTCTCAACAGGCAGGTCAGGTGGTCTGGTATTCCCATCTCTTTCAGAATTTTCCACAGTTTATTGTGATCCACACAGTCAAAGGCTTTGACATAGTCAATAAAGCAGAAATAGATGTTTTTCTGGAACTCTCTTGCTTTTTCATGATCAAGCAGATGTTGACAATTGGATTTCTGGTTCCTCTGCCTTTTCTAAAACCAGCTTGAACATCAGGAAGTTCATGGTTCACATATTGCTGAAGCCTGGCTTGGAGAATTTTGAGCATTACTTTACTAGCATGTGAGATGAGTGAAATTGTGCAGTAGTTTGAGCATTCTTTGGCATTGCCTTTCTTTGGGATTGGAATGAAACCTGACCTTTTCCAGTCCTGTGGCCACTGCTGAGTTTTCCAAATTTGCTGGCATATTGAGTGCAGCACTTTCACAGCATCATCTTTCAGGATTTGGAATAGCTCAACTGGAATTCCATCATCTCCACTAGCTTTGTTTGTAGTGATGCTTTCTAAGGCCCACTTGACTTCACATTCCAGGATGTCTGGCTCTAGGTCAGTGATCACACCATCATGATTATCGGGGTTGTGAAGCTCTTTTTTGTACAGTTCTTCTGTGTATTCTTGCCATCTCTTCTTAATATCTTCTTCTTCTGTTAGGTCCATACGATTTCTGTCCTTTATTGAGCCATCTTTGCATGAAATGTTTCCTTGGTACCTCTAATTTTCTTGAAGAGATCTCTAGTCTTTCCCATTCTGTTGTTTTCCTTTATTTTTTTTGCATTGATCACTGAGGAAGGCTTTCTTATCTCTTCTTGCTATTCTTTGGAACTCTGCGCTCAGATGCTTATATATTTCCTTTTCTCCTTTGCTTTTCACTTCTCTTCTTTTCACAGCTATTTGTAAGGCCTCCCCAGACAGATATTTTGCTTTTTTGCATTTCTTTTCCATGGGGATGGTCTTGATCCCTGTCTCCTGTACAATGTCACGAACCTCATTCCATAGTTCATCAGGCACTCTATCTATCAGATCCAGGCCCTTAAATCTATTTCTCACTTCCACTGTATAATTATAAGGGATTAGATTTAGGTCATACCTGAATGGTCAAGTGGTTTTCCCTACTTTCTTCAATATCAGTCTGAATTTGGCAATAAGGAGTTCATGATCTGAGCCACAGTCAGCTCCTGGTCTTGTTTTTGTTGACTGTATAGAGCTTCTCCATCTTTGGCTCCAAAGCATATAATCAATCTGATTTCGGTGTTGACCAAAATAGAGTCTTCTCTTGTGTTGTTGGAAAAGGGTGTTTGTTATGACCAGTGCATTTTCTTGGCAAAACTCTTTTAGTCTTTGCCCTGCTTCATTCCATATTCCAAGGCCAAATTTGCCTGTTACTCTAGGTGTTTCTTGACTTCCTACTTTTGCATTCCAGTCCCCTATAATGAAAAGGTCATCTTTTTGGGGTGTTAGTTCTAAAAGGTCCTGTAGGTCTTCACAGAACCCTCAACTTCACCCTCTTCAGCATTACTGGTTGGGGCATAGACTTGGATTACTGTGATATTGAATGGTTTGCCTTGGAAACAAACAGAGATCATTCAGTTGTTTTTAAGATTGCATCCAAGTACTGCATTTCGGACTCTTTTGTTGACCATGATGGCTACTCCATTTCTTATGAGGGATTCCTGCCCACAGTAGTAGATACAATGGTCATCTGAGTTAAATTCACCCATTCCAGTCCATTTTAGTTCACTGATTCCTAGAATGTCGACATTCACCATTCAAGTATAACCTAAATCGAATCCCTTATGATTATACACTGGAAGTGACAAATCGATTCAAGGGACTAGATCTAATAGACAGAGTGCCTGATGAACTATGGACGGAGGTTCGTGACATTGTACAGGAGACAGGGATCAAGACCAACCATGGAAAAGAAATGCAAAAAAGCAAAATGGCTGTCTGAGGAGGCCTTACACATAGCTAGAAAAGAAGAGAAGTGAAAGCAAAGGAGAAAAGTAAAGATATAAGCATCTGAATACAGAGTTCCAAAGAATAGCAAGGAGAGATGAGAAAGCTTTCCTCAGCAATCAATGTAAAGAAGTAGAGGAAAACAACAGAATGGGAAAGATTAGAGATCTCTTCAAGAAAATTAGAGATACCAAGGAAACATTTCATGCAAAGATGGGCTTGATAAAGGACAGAAATGCCATGGACCTAACAGAAGCAGAGGATATTAATAATAGGTGG
This sequence comes from Bubalus kerabau, assembly GCF_029407905.1. NCBI lineage: Eukaryota > Metazoa > Chordata > Mammalia > Artiodactyla > Bovidae > Bubalus > Bubalus kerabau. The sequence goes on from NC_073625.1 coordinate 60,978,897, forward strand.
CAAGGATTCACAGAAGAACTGTACAAAAAAGAGCTTCACGACCCAGATAATCACGGTGGTGTGATGACTCTCCTAGAGCCAGACATCCTGGAATGTGAAGTCAAGTGGGCCTTAGAAAGCATCACTACGAACAAAGCTAATGGAAGTGATGGAACTCCAGTTGAGCTGTTTCAAACCCTGAAAGATGATGCTGTGAATGTGCTTCACTCAATATGCCAGCAAATTTGGAAAACTCAGCAGTGGCCACAAGACTGGAAAAGGTCAGGTTTCATTCCAATCCCAAAGAAAGGCAGTGCCAAAGAATGCTCAAACTACTATACAATTTCACTCATCTCACATGCTAGTAAAGTAATGCTCAAAATTCTCCAAGCCAGGCTTCAGCAATATGTGAACCATGAACTTCCAGATGTTCAAGCTGGTTTTAGAAAAGACAGAGGAACCAGAGATCAAATTACCCACATCCACTGGATCATCAAAAAAGCAAAAGAGTTCCAGAAAACATCTATTTCTGCTTTATTGACTATGCCAAAGCCTTTGACTGTATGGATCACAATAAACTGTGGAAAATTCTGAAAGAGATGAGAATACCAGACCACCTGACCTGCCTGTTGAGAAACCTGTATGCAGGTCAGGAATCAACAGTTAGAACTGGACATGGAACAACAGACTGGTTCCAAATAGGAAAAGGAGCGCATCAAGGCTGTATATTGTCACCCTGCTTATTTAACTTATATGCAGAGTACATCATGAGAAACGCTGGGCTGGAAGAAGCACAAGCTGGAATCAATATTCCCGGGAGAATTATCAATAACATCAGATATGCAGATGACAACAGCCTTATGGCAAGAAGTGAAAAGGAACTAAAAAGCGTCTTGATGAAAGTGAAAGAGGAGAATGAAAATGTTGACTTAAAGCTCGACATTCAAAAAACTAAGATCATGGCATCTGTCCCATCAGTTCATTGGAAATAGATTGGGAAACAGCGGAAACAGTGGCTTGACTTTATTTTTGGGGGCTCCAAGTTCACTGCAAATGGTGATTGGAGCCACGTTATTAAAGATACTTACTCATTGGAAGGAAAGTTATGACCAACCTACAGAGCATATTGAAAAACAGAGATATTACTTTGCCAACAAATGTCCGTCTTGTCAAGGCTATGGTTTTTCCAGTAGTCATATATGGATGTGAGAGTTGGACTGTGAAGAAAGCTGAGCACTGAAGAATTGATGCTTTTGAACTGTGGTGTTGGAGAAGACTCTTGAGAGTCCCTTGACCTGCAAGGAGATCCAATCAGTCCATCCTTTAAGAGACCAGTCCTGGGTGTTCATTGGAACGACTGATGCTAAAGCTGAAACTCCAATACTTTGGCCACCTCATGCGAAGTGTTGACTCATTGCCAAAGACCCTGATGCTGGGAGGGATTGGGGACTGGAGGAGAAGGGGACGACAGAGGATGAGATTGCTGGATGGCATCACTGACTTGATGGACATGAGTTTGAGTGATCTCCAGGAATTGGTGATGGACAGGGAGGCCTGGCGTGCTGTGATTCATGGGGTCGCAAAGAGTCGGACATGACTGAACAATTGACTGAACTTACCTGACTGACCTGGGCAGTTCATCTTTCAGTGTCTTAATATTTTTGCCTTTACATACTGTTTATGGGGTTTTCAAGGCAAGAGTGCTGAAGTGGTTTGCCATTCCCTTCTCCAGTGGACCACAGTTTGTCAGAACCCTGCAGCATTATCTGCCCATTTTGGTTGACCTTACATGGCAATGCTCATAGTTTCATTGAATTAGACAAGGCTGTGATCCAAGTGATAGTTTGGTTAGTTTTTTTTAAATGTGGTTTCCCATAACTTTTATTTTTTATTTTTGTTATTGAACATATATGTATGTATAGATAACTTTTATATTAAGTTTAATTTTACATCAATATAAATATTGTTTTCTTTCTATGTAAACTAAAAATGCTTGTTAATCATGATAATACCATTTCTCTCTACTGTCTTAATTAGCTCCTTAAATACAAAGTAAATTTTTACTTTTAGCAATAAGCCTTCTCTAATTATAAAATTAAAAGGAACAAAGTAATCTTGAAATAAAAATTTGTCACTTTGATCTTTATTATAGCATCTAGTATTGTCAACTTGATTAAAGAGTAATTACTAGTTCAGAGAATACAAAAAACAAAACAAAAATCTAAGGATGATTTTGATGAGATTCCTTCTAATTAGTTTTCAGATAAAAATCAATCTTCAATTTTGCAAATTTAGCCTGGGCTGAGAAGTGGGAAAGCCATCCTGTTTTCAGTATCTATAACTGCATCTAAATAAAAATTAAATTAAAAAAAAATTTACCCTACCAAAAGTGGTTTTGAATTGTTTGTTTTTATACATATCAAGAATAACTAAATTGATATTACTTATTGGAGCAAGTAGGTTTTCTCTCAAATTGCCAGTTGGATAAGAAACATTATTTTTGTTCATTAATGTCTCATGCACTCATAAAATAAATATCATGTGCTTGTACCCTTAAGTACTTGACTTTTAAAAGTTTAATCTTTCATGATCACTGCCTGACATATAAAATAAGTATATGAAAACATACTTTTTAAATTATCAATAACTATACAATTAACACTTTTAATACTGTAAACATATACAGAATATATATAAATGAAGAATAAAGTAGTATGAATATTCAAAAGTGAAGTTATATCTGGCTAGGAAATCAACAAACATTAGTAAAATAAAGCTTTCTGCAAAGAGTCAGACACAACTGAGCAACTGAACTGAATTGAACTGAGATGGTTCTTGAAAGAAAATTATGTAGTTTGAATGACTGGAGTTGGATAGGGAGAGGGTTTTAAATGATGTGGGTGGCAGGAGTAAATACATGCCATCACAGAGCATGGTAGCTGATCTCAGATAATTTAAGTTGATTGGAGCTTGAGTCACCTGGAAAGGTGTAATGTGAACCAAGACAGATTAGTTATGTTGAGAAAAACAATGAATTTCCTTGAATACAACATGGTTTAGTTGCTCAGCTGTGTCCCACTCTTTGTGCTCCCATAAACTGAAGCAACCTAGATGTCCATCAGCAGATGAATGGATAAGAAAGTGATGGTACATATACACAATGGAGTATTACTCAGCCATTAAAAAGAATACATTTGAATCAGTTCTAATGAGGTGGATGAAACCGGAGCCTATTATACAGAGTGAAGTAAGCCAGAAAGAAAAATACCAAATACAGTATACTAACGCATATATATGGAATTTAGAAAGATGGTAACAATAACCCTGTGTACGAGACAGCAAAAGAGACACTGATGTATAGAACAGTCTTATGGACTCTGTGGGAGAGGGAGAGGGTGGGAAGATTTGGGAGAATGGCATTAAAACATGTAAAATATCATGTATGAAACGAGTTGCCAGTCCAGGTTCGATGCACGATACTGGATGCTTGGGGCTGGTACACTGGGATGACCCAGAGGGCTGGGTCCTCTACAGGGAGGGAGGAAGGAGGAGGGTTCAGGATGGGGAACACATGTATACCTGTGGCAGATTCATTTTGATATTTGGCAAAACTAATACAATTATGTAAAGTTTAAAAATAAAATAAAATTATCGTGCATCGAACCTGGACTGGCAACTCATTTCATACATGATATTTTACATGTTTCAATGCCATTCTCCCAAATCTTCCCACCCTCTCCCTCTCTCACAGAGTCCATAAGACTGTTCTATACATCAGTGTCTCTTTTGCTGTCTTGTACACAGGGTTATTGTTACCATCTTTCTAAATTCCATATATATGATATTTGGCAAAACTAATACAATTATGTAAAGTTTAAAAATAAAATAAAATTAAAAATAAATAAATAAATTAATTAAATTAAATTAAATTAAAAAAAAAATAAAGTACTCTTAACATAGCAAAAAAAAAAAAAAAAAAGCATACCAGGCCTCCCTGTTCTTCATCATCTCCTGGAGTTTGCTCAAACTCATTTCCACTCAGTCAGTGATGCCATCCAACAATCCCATCCTCTGTCTTCCCCTTCTCCCACTTTCAAACTTGCCCAGCATCAGGGTATTTTTCCATGAGTCAGTTCTTCGCATCAGGTGGTCAAAGTATTGTCCAAGAAAATATTGCACAGGGGACATATAATTTTCATCTTTACATTTACATGAAATTAGTGACATCAGCAAATATATTACTATATTGTGATAACCCTAAGAAATAGGTCTAGAATTTCAAAATTTTCTTATGCAAGTTAGTCTAAATTTGCCCTTATCAAAATATTTCAAAATCTTCTTACTTCTTATATATAAATAATACAATATTCACACTGATGCATTTAAGATTCTTCTTGCATCCCTATTAGAAGTTCCCTTATTCACAAATTCACTGTTTTCAAAAGAATTTTATAGATATGCTCTTGTATTTGTATATATATTATCCCTCATATTATATCACCATATATTTCCTTTCTCCTTCAAGTTCCTTAAAGTTTCAATAACTGAGAAATCACATATTCAAAGACAATAAGGGCACATGTCCACACTAGAAGAATAATCTCACAAGGGTTCCATTATTTAAATATCAAGATATTTCTGCTTTCTATGCAGAATTTACTGAATCTCTTCTTATCGTGAACTTCAACCTGTATAGCTTTTGCCCATAGGTTTGTGCTGGCAATTCTTCTATATTACATGAGGAATGATTGCCATTCCTCATGTATATGATACACAGATACACAATAATTCATGATATCAAGAGATGTATCTCACATCTCAGCATGCAAACATATCTTCAAACTTATGAAAGTACTTGTTACTTCTACAGACCTCTGCTTTATACAATAACTCTGTTTCAAACAAGAGCATCTGCTTTATATCTGCATAGATAAAAAGACAAATTTAGTGACTTTACAAAGAGAAAGATTACCAAAGATGAACTGAAGTCTTCACATCTTGAAAAGAGAAAAAGTCATGAAGTCTTAACAACAGTGTTAAACATTTTCTGTCATTTTCTTTGGCTGAAAAAATAACGATGCTAATGCTGACCTTCATCAGAAAATAATGTGTCTCTACTTCTCTGAAGTACAAAACCTAAGTAAACACAAATATATATCAGAATCAAAGTGTCAAGTAGAGTAGCATGTGTTTTGGTTCTAAATATGTATTTGTATTTTCCCTGGAATCCATAAAGTTTCGGTTGACAAAGTTAGTCTACAAGTACACTTAAATTTTTTTTTTTAATTTTGTCATAAATAAAACTACTGTGATGGTTATAGGAAAGTATTCTATTTCATAGTCTTACTTGGATAGATAGAAATAAGTACTGGATTATGTTTTTTGCCTGGTAGCCATAGGTTGGTTTCCTGCTTTGATCACCAATTAAAATATTTCTGACTAATGAAAATGCACAAAATGCTTAAACTAATCTTTCTTGCATTTAATGGAATGCAAGAATAAATGAAATGTACTTCAGTTCAGTTCAGTTCAGTTAAGTTGATCAGTCGTCTCCGACTCTCTGTGACCCCATGGACTGCAACATACCAGGCCTCCCTGTCCATCACCAACTCCCGGAGTTTAATCAAACTCATGTCCATTGAGTTGGTGATGCCATCCAACCATCTCATCCTCTGTTGTCCTCTTCTCCTCCTGCCTTCAATCTTTCCAAGCACTAGGGTCTTTTCAAATGAGTCGGTTCTTCAAATCAGGTGGCCAAAATACTGGAGTTCCAGCTTCAGCCTCAGTCCTTCCAATGAATATTCAGGACTGATTTCCTTTAGAATTGACTAGTTTGATTTTCTTGCAGTCAAAAGACTCTCAAGAGTCTTCTCCAACATCATAGTTCAAAAGCATCAAGTCTTCAGTGCTCAGCCTTCTTTAAGGTCCAACTCTTACATACATACATGACTAATGGAATACAGCATTAACTTTTCAATCTGTAGGATATATGGAACAAAGGATTTTATCATCTGGAAAAATCTTTTCATTAAGTTGTCCATGGAGGATTGCCCATCTGAGGTTGAATTATATGCTGTATCCTCTTTCCACAGTCATAGAATTGACTTTCAACAGTTTATAATGAAATCAAGAAAAATTTTAGTGTTGCTTTTTTTGGAACTTGAGAAGTTCATATATCAAGTAGGTTGTTAAAACTGGTGGGCAATGCTTTTTTCACCTTTAACTGATTCATTCTTGGCTATTCTACAATAACTCTTTCAGACTTTCTCTAATTTACTCAAAATACTCTCTTTTTGCTCTCACTTCACTAATGACCACACTGTGCACTTATTAATAAAAGAGTGTCATCAGACCAAACTATTTTTCAAATTCTCTGCTTTTAATTTTTTTTCTCAATTCTCACAAATTGTTTTCTATTTTCTTCCACATTTAAAGTGTCATTATCTCTCCTCTTTAAGGACTTCTCCCTACTTACTCTCTATTCCCATCTTCTCCTTAGCCCCATTTCAATTCTCATGCATCCTGAGTCATTCAGTTTTCATGTCATCTTTTTCAACTGACAAAAAAATATTAATTTGAAGATTTCATTCATAAAAACACTTCATTCAAATTATAATTTGCTCTCTTTCAGTCTACTTGGTATTTCTCTTCAATGATTTCATGAAAATATGTTTTGATTTCAACTAGTATGTTTTCAAAAATTTATGTTAAAACTAACCAATGATATTGAAATTACTCAGTAATTATCTTCCATAAGCACTCTGACCAATCTTAATTATTTCACCTCTTAATTACAACTTTTTTGTAAATCTATTCTTTGACTTTTAAGACACTACATTTAACCTGGTCTCCATCCTAGGAGAACAACCTCAAATCATGAATTCCCCAAACAATTTGATAGAGTGAATTTTTTCCTGATAACTGTGACAATTTAAAGTTAAGTGGTGACATGGAAACCTGAGAGCTGGCTGTGCAGAACTAGAAAAATACTTCAGAAATGACTTTCTATTTCTATAGGTCTGCTCCTTTGCCTTCTTAATGCTACTTTGCAACAGATTATTGGACCACTTACAGATTGCATAGACATTTGAATCAAGTGAGTTGAGTACAAATTTCTGTTCTATCATGTGTTAACTGGACAAACTCTCTTTTTCCTTTGAGAACAACATAAACTTATAAAGCTGTTGTGAATTTAAAGTAAAATAATGCTGATGATGTCAAAAGATCATTGAGTTTCATAAATTCAACTTTCAACTCTTCTATTTTTATTGAATCTATAATTCCATTTATAGATGATCTGCTTGCATAGCTCTACCTCTAACAATGACAGACATCCTGAAAAATCTTCTTTGAAATCTCTTCTTTATTCCTTCTGGTTTTTCCAAGAAAGTTGGTTGCTTAATTATCTTATGTTTTTCTCATCATATTTTCAGTTTCCTTCCTGGTTGATTTGAAATTTGTGAAAATATGGTTACTTGTTTTTATGCATTTTAATATAACTTATCAAAATATTGATGGCATTACTATTGATTCCAAGTTTAACCTCCCAACACAAAAAGACTTTGCCCCAAAAAAAAGCAAAAATAATTTTATAAAGTGCCAAACTATCTGAACTACATTACTTAATGTCTATTCATATTGTAACCAACGGAATAGTGAAACATTAAAAATATTTGACATATTTGTGTTAATTAAAAGAAGGATAAACTTCAGTCTTCAATTTCAAGGACATGTATTAAGACTTTTAATCAGTCATAAGATGCAGTCAGAGAATAAATTCTGTTTGAATAATTAGAGAAAGTTTCCAGGGAGTAAATTCATTGACGTGTATCCTTATAAATAAGCAATATGATTTTTTTTTCCTGCTGATTCATTTCTCAAGGTTTTAAAAACCATTTAGTTAATAAGAGCAGCATATTTGCCTTACACAATAAAATAATTTTCTCTAGGTGTATCAAGTCAGTGGCTTTTAGACTTCCTTATTTATAAACATTAATTTTGAAGCACCTGTATGTTGATCAAGTAATTTATTATTTCTCTCTATACAATTTCTTCATCTATGGAAAGAATGAGTTGGAATAAGTCACCATGTGATTTATGTCTCTGAATGAACAAAAGAATTTACAAATTTTAGTATAATCTAATGTTGGGAGTCAAGTGAGAAAGCATAAGAAGGTGAATATAGAAATCATGGATGGACCTTATAGTTTAGGGTAGAACAGGGATTGAGCTATAAATTTAAAGAAGACTACAAAAAATATTTACAGTGTCATCTGGTTTATCCATTATGTTTCAGTATCACGCAAAACAAAGTAGTTCCCCCAAACCAGTAAACTGAGTGGTATTGTTTATCTTGATTTTTATATAACATTAAAGCAGCTGTGTTTTGAAATATATGAATAGATATCTTTTCAAGAGGTTCATTTATTCATCTCTTCACATTCTTCTTTAAGCCAAATAAATAGTTAATACCATCATAGAAACTTGATAATTTTATGTCAACCAGCCATGTAAATACTCATGAAATGACTATCTTAGAAAAGAATATGCTATCCAGTGCTAGGCAGTGAGATGTGAGAGAAAGTCTGATATTATGTGATTTGGGGAAATTAATTTTTCTTGCCTTTAAAAAGGCTATTGTTATTGTTGATTTTGATTTTATTTTTTTTAATTTAATTTAATTTAATTTTTTAACTTTACAATATTGTATTGGTTTTGCCATATATCGAAATGAATCCGCCACAAGTATACATGTGCTCCCCATCCTGAACCCTCCTCCCACCTCCCTACCCATACCATCCTTCTGGGTCGTCCCAGTACACAAGCTCCAAGCATCCAGTATCATGCATCGAACCTGGACTGGCGACTCATTTCATACATGATATTATACATGTTTCAATGCCATTCTCCAAATCTTCCCACCCTCTCCCTCTCCCACAGAGTCCAAAAGACTGTTCTATACATCTGTGTCTCTTTTGCTATCTCGTATACAGGGTTATTGTTACCATTTTTCTAAATTCCATATATATGCGTTAGTACACTGTATTGGTGTTTTTCTTTCTGGCTTACTTCACTCTGTATAATAGGCTCCAGTTTCATCCACCTCATTAGAACTGACTCAAATGCATTCTTTTTGATGGCAGAGTAATACTCCATTGTGTATATGTACCACTGCTTTCTTATCCATTCATCTGCTGATGGACATCTAGGTTGCTTCCATGTCCTGGCTATTAGGAATAGTGCTGCGATGAGCATTGGGGTACACGTGTCTCTTTCCCTTCTGGTTTCCTCAGTGTGTATGCCCAGCAGTGGGATTGCTGGATCATAAGGCGGTTCTATTTCCAGTTTTTTAAGGAATCTCCACACTGTTCTCCATAGTGGCTGTACTAGTTTGCATTCCCACCAACAGTGTAAGAGTGTTCCCTTTTCTCCACACCCTCTCCAACATTTATTGCTTGTAGACTTTTGGATCACAGCCATTATGACTGGTGTGCAATGGTACCTCATAGTGGTTTTGATTTGCATTTCTCTGATAATGAGTGATGTTGAGCATCTTTTCATGTTTGTTAGCCATCTGTATGTCTTCTTTGGAGAAATGTCTATTTAGTTCTTTGGCCCGTTTTTTGATTGGGTCATTTGCTTTTCTGGAGTTGAGCTGTAGGAGTTGCTTGTATATTTTTTAGATTAGTTGTTTGTCAGTTGCTTCATTTGCTATTATTTTCTCCCATTCTGAAGGCTGTCTTTTCACCTTGCTAATAGTTTCCTTTGATGTGCAGAAGCTTTTAAGGTTAATTAGGTCCCATTTGTTTATTTTTGCTTTTATTTCCAATATTCTGGGAGGTGGGTCATAGAGGATCCTGCTGTGATGTATGTCAGAGAGTGTTTTGCCTATGTTCTTCTCTAGGAGTTTTATATTTTCTGGTCTTATGTTGAGATCTTTAATCCATTTTGAGTTTATTTTCGTGTATGGTGTTAGAAAGTGTTCTAGTTTCAGGCTTTTGCAAGTGGTTGGCCAGTTTCCCCAATACCACTTGTTAAAGAGATTGTCTTTAATCCATTGTATATTCTTGCCTCCTTTGTCAAAGATAAGGTGTCCATATGTGCGTGGATGTATCTCTGGGCTGTCTCTTTTGTTCTATTGATCTATATTTCTGTCTTTGTGCCAGTACCATACTGTCTTGATAACTGTGGCTTTGTAGTAGAGCCTGCAGTCAGGTAGGTTGATTCCTCCAGTTCCATTCTTCTTTCTCAAGATCACTTTGGCTATTCGAGGTTTTTTGTATTTCCATACAAATTGTGAAATTATTTGTTCTAGCTCTGTGAAGAATACTGTTGGTAGCTTGATAGGGATTGCATTGAATCTATAAATTGCTTTGGGTAGTATACTTATTTTCACTATATTGATTCTTCCAATCCATGAACATGGTATATTTCTCAATCTATTAGTGTGCTCTTTGATTTCTTTCACCAGTGTTTTATGGTTTTCTATATATAGGTCTTTAGTTTCTTTAGGTAGATATATTCCTAAGTATTTTATTCTTTCTGTTGCAATGGTGAATGGAATTGTTTCCTTAATTTATCTTTCTGTTTTCTTATTATTAGTGTATAGTAATGCAAGGCATTTCTGTGTGTTGATTTTATATCCTGCAACTTTACTATATTCATTGATTAGTTCTAGTAATTTTCTAGTGGAGTCTTTAGGGTTTTCTATGTAGAGGATCATGTCATCTGCAAACAGTGAGAGTTTTACTTCTTTTCCAATTTGGATTCTTTTTATTTCTTTTTCTGCTCTGATTGCTGTGGCCAAAACTTCCAAAACTATGTTGAATAGTAATGGTGAAAGTGAGCACCCTTGTCTTGTTCCTGACTTTAGAGGAAATGCTTTCAATTTTTCACCATTGAGGATAATGTTTGTTGTGGGTTTGTCAAATATAGCTTTTATTATGTTGAGGTATGTTCCTTCTATTCCTACTTTCTGGAGAGTTTTTATCATAAATGGATGTCGAATTTTGTCAAAGGCTTTCTCTGCATCTATTGAGATAATCATATGGTTTTTATTTTTCAATTTGTTAATGTGGTGTATTACATTGATTGATTTGCAGATACTGAAGAATCCTTACATTCCTGGGATAAAGCCCACTGGGTCATGGTGTATGATCTTTTTAATGTGTTGTTGGATTCTGATTGCTAGAATTTTGTTAAGGATTTTCGCATCTATGTTCATCAGTGATATTGGCCTGTAGTTTTGATTTTAGAACTTTGTGTGTGAAGATATATTTCTTGCTCTTGCCGACCTTGTAACATTAATGAAAACTAAATAACATAATGATAATGACAGAAAAGAAATGCAGAATATACTTTGGTCTTTGATGGTAGCACTTAGTACTAACCTAAACAGATGTGGAACTTATTATCACAGAATCTGATTTGAAGTGAGGAAATAAATGTTTCTTATTTGGAAAGCTTTTTCAATTGTATTTTCTATTGTAAACAAAATCATGTCAACTCATGTTGGTTACTAAAACTGGAAAAGGAAGGTAAATGCAGGATACCAAAATGATCACAGATTTCAAATGAAAAAAAAAAAAAAAAAAAGCTATAATGTGAATGGAAACCAGAGTAACCACAATACCTAAGAAAGAGGAAATAGTAAACAATTTTGTAATGTTGCTATCAATGAAGAGGAGTACATTTGCTTTCTACCTGTCATTTTGCTAATAATAAAGATTTCAGAGAGGGAAGACTTGATGGCCTAGCTTATACTGTATACTCACCTTTTGATTACTGAATTAAAAGACATCTAACCCAGGAGAAAGCAGCAGTCATCCTGCAAGAGACTGACCGAGACTTGCCTGTGACTGTCCAGGAATTTCTAGTGGAGGAGTGTCTGTGGAGGCCTGCTATATGGTTGAGGACACTGAGTGTGGCAATGCATGCATGGGACCTTTTGAAGCAGGTTGCCATTTTCTTCATTACCATCGCCATAGTTTGGTCTCAGGCCAAACAACAGGGAGGGAAACTAGCCCCTCCCATCAATGAAATATTGGATTAAAGATTTAATGAGCATGGTACCATCATTCAGAACAAGAACCAGTTTCCCCCTCAGTCCCCCTCTCCAATCAGGAAGCTTTCATAAACCTCTTATCCTTATCATTCAGGGAGCAGAAAGAATGAAAACCACAATCACAGAAAACTAATCAAGCGGATCAGAGCCTTGTCTAACTCAATGAAACTATGAGCCATGCCATGTAGGGCCACCTAAGATGAATGGGTTATGGTGGAGAGTAATGATAAAATGTGGTCCACTGGAGAAGGGAATGACAAACCACTTCAGTATTCTTGCCTTGGGAACCCCATGAACAGAATGAAAAGACAAAAGGATATGACACTAAAAGATGAACTCCCCAGATTGATAGATGCTAAAAATCTAACTGGAGAAAACTACAGAAAGAATGAAGAGATGGAGCCAAAGCAAAAAACAAAACAAAACAAAAACACCCAGTTGTGGATGTGATTGGTGATGGAAGTAAAGTTCGATGCTGTAAGAACAATATTGCACAGGAACCTGGAATGTTAGGTCCATGAAACAAGGTAAACTAGAAGTGTTCAAACAGAAGATGGCAAGAGAGAACACTGACATTTTAGGAATCAGTGAACTAAAATGGACTGGAGGGGTGAATTTAACTCAGATGACCATTACATCTACTACTGCGGGCAAGAATCCCTTAGAAGAAATGGAGTAGCCATCATAGTCAACAAAAGAGTATGAAATACACATCTTGCATGTAATCTCAAAAATGACAAAATGAACTCTGTTCGTTTCCAAGGCAAACCATCAGTATCACAGTAATCCAAGTTTATGTTCCAACCATTAATGTTGAAGAAGTTGAAGTTGAACAGTTCTATGAAAACCTACAAGACCTTCTAGAACTAACACCCAAAAAGATGTACTTTTCATTATAGGGTACTAGAATACAAAGTACAAAGTCAAGACATACCTGAAGTAACAGGTAAATTTGGCTTTGGAGCACAAAATGAAGCAGGGAAAAGGCTAACAAAAAGTTTCCAAGAAAATGCACCAGGCGTAGCAAACACCCTCTTACAATAACACAAAAGAAGTCTCTACACATGGATATTACTAGATGGTCAATACTGAAATCATATTGATTACATTATTTGTAGCCAAAGATGGAGAAGCTCTATATAGTCAGCAAAAACAATACTAGGAATTTACTGTGGCTCAAATCATGAACTGCTTATTGCAAAATTCAGACATAAGTTGAAGAAAGCAAGGAAAACCACTAGACCATTCAGGTATGACCTAAATCAAATCCCTTACCACTATACAGCAGAAGTGACAAATAGATCTAAATAATTAAATCTGATAAACAGAGTCCCTTAAGAACTATGGACAGAGGTTCATGACATTGTACAGGAAGAAGGGATCAAGACCTTTCCCAAGAAAAAGAAATGAAAAAAGGCAAAATGGTTGTGTGAGGAGGTCTTACAAATAGCTGAGAAAAGAAGAGAAGTTAAAGCAAAGGAGAAAAGGAAAGATATACCCATTTGAATGCAGAGTTCCAAAAAATAGCAAGGAGAGATAAGAAAGCTTTCCTCAGTGATCAGTGCAAAGAAATAGAAGAAAACAATAGAATGGAAAAGACTAGAGATCTCTTCAAGAACATCAGGGACACAAAGAGAACATTTCATGCAAAGATGAGCACAATAAAGGACAGAAACTGTATGGACATAACAGAAGCAGAAGATATTAAGAAGAAGTGGCAAGGATACACAGAAAAACTAGACCCAGATAACCATAATCGTATGATCACCCAACTAGAACCAGACATCCTGGAATGTGAAGACAAGTGAGCTTTGGGAAGCATCACTGCAAACAAAGCTAGTGGAGGTGATGGAATTCCAGTTGAGCTATTTCATACCCTAAAAGACGATGCTGTAAAAGTGCTGCACTCAATATGCCAGCAAATTTGGAAAACTCAGCAGTGGCCACAGGACTGGAAAATATCCATTTTCATTCCTATCCCAAAGAAAGTCAATGCCAAAGAATGCTCAAACCACCTCACAACTGCACTCATCTCATACCCTAGCAAAGTAATGCTCAAAATTCTCCAAGAAGAGCTTAAGAAGTACATGAACCATGAACTTCCAGATATACAAGCTGGATTTAGAAAATGCAGAATAACCAGAAATCAAATTACCAACATCCATTGGATCATCAAAAAAGCAAGAGACTTCCAGAAAAACATCTTTTGCTTCTTCATTGACTCCACCAGAGAGTTTGACATGTGAATCATCACAAACTGTGGAAAATTCTTCAAGATATGGGAAACTAGACCACTTTATCTGGCTCCTGAGAAATCTACATGCAGGTCAAAGAGCAACAGTTAGAGCTGGACATGGAAAAACAGACTTAATCCAAATTGGGAAAGGAGTATAAAAAGGCTGTATATTGCCATTCTGCTTATTTAACTTATATGCAGAGTACATTATGAGAAATGCAGGGCTGGATGAAACACAAGCTGGAATCAAGATTGCCTGAAAAAAATATCAATAACCTCAGATATGCAGATTGCACCACCCATATGGCAGAAAGTGAAGAAGAGCTAAAGAGCTTCTTGATGAAAGGTAAAGAGGAGAGTTAAAAAGTTTGCTTAAAGCTCAACATTCAGCAAAGTAAGATCATGGCATCTGGTCACATCACATCATGGCAAATAAATGGGGAAACAATGGAAACAGTAACAGACTTTATTTTGGGAGGCTGCAAAATCACTGCAGATGATGACTGCAGCCATGAAATTATAAGATACTTGCTCCTTTTAATTAAAGCAATAACGAACCTAGTGAAAGTGAAATTCGCTCAGTCTTGTCTAACTTATTGAGACCCCATAGACTACAGTGTCCAAGGAATTCTCCAGGCCAGGATACTGGATTGGGTAGTCTTTCCCTTCTCCAGGGGATGTTCCTAACCCAGAGATTGAACCCAGGTCTCCCTCATTGCAGGTGGATTCTTTAACAGCTGAGACACAAGGGAAGCCCATGCCTAACCCAGACAGCATATTATAAAGTAGAGATATTATTTTGCCAACAAAAGTCCATCTAGTCAATGCAATGGTTTTTCTAGTAGTCATGTATGGATGTGAGACTTGGACTATAAAGAAAGCTGAGCACCGAAGTATTGATGTTTTTGAACTGTGGTGTTGGAGACTCTTTTTTCTTTTTCTTTTTTTAATTTTATTTTATTTTTAAACTTTACATAATTGTATTAGTTTTGCCAAATATCAAAATAAATCCGCCACGGGTATACATGTGTTCATCACCCTGAAACCTCCTCCCTCCTCCCTCCCCATTCCATCCCTCTGGGACGTCCCAGTGCACCAGCCCCAAGCACCCAGTATCGTGCATCGAACCTGGACTGGCAACTCGTTTCATACATGATATTTTACATGTTTCAATGCCATTCTCCCAAATCTTCCCACCCTCTCCCTCTCCCACAGAGTCCATAAGATTGTTCTATACATCAGGGTCTCTTTTGGTGTCTCGTACACAGGGTTATTGTTACCATCTTTCTAAATTCCATATATATGCGTTAGTATACTGTATTGGTATTTTTCTTTCTGGCTTACTTCACTCTGTATAATAGGCTCCAGTTTCATCCACCTCATTAGAACTGATTCAAATGTATTATTTTTAATGGCTGAGTAATACTCCATTGTGTATATGTACCACTGCTTTCTTATCCATTCATCTGCTGATGGACATCTAGGTTGCTTCCATGTCCTGGCTATTATAAATAGTGCTGCGATGAACATTGGGGTGCACGTGTCTCTTTCCCTTCTGGTTTCCTCAGTGTGTATGCCCAGCAGTGGGATTGCTGGATCATAAGGCAGTTCTATTTCCAGTTTTTAAAGGAATCTCCACACTGTTCTCCATAGTGGCTGTACTAGTTTGCATTCCCACCAACAGAATAAGAGGGTTCCCTTTTCTCCACACCATCTCCAGCATTTATTACTTGTAGACTTTTGGATTGCAGGCATTCTGAATGGTGTGAAATGGTACCTCATAGTGGTTTTGATTTGCATTTCTCTGATAATGAGTGATGTTGAGCATCTTTTCATGTGATTGTTAGCCATCTGTATGTCTTCTTTGGAGAAATGTCTACTCTCAACAATTATATGCCAATAAAATGGACAACATGGAAGAAATGGACAAATTCTTAGAGAAGTACAATTTTCCAAAACTGGACCAGGAAAAAATAGAAAATCTTAACAGACCCATCACAAGCACGGAAATTGAAACTGTAATCAAAAATCTTCCAGCAAACAAAAGCCCAGGTCCAGACGGCTTCACAGCTGAATTCTACCAAAAATTTAGAGAAGAGCTAACACCTATCCTGCTCAAACTCTTCCAGAAAATTGCAGAGGAAGGTAAACTTCCAAACTCATTCTATGAGGCCACCATCACCCTAATACCAAAACCTGACAAAGATCCCACAAAAAAAGAAAACTACAGGCCAATATCACTGATGAACATAGATGCAAAAATCCTTAACAAAATTCTAGCAATCAGAATCCAACAACACATTAGAAAGATCATACACCATGACCAAGTGGACTTTATCCCAGGGATGCAAGGATTCTTCAATATCCACAAATCAATCAATGTAATACACCACATTAACAAATTGAAAAATAAAAACCATATGATTATCTCAATAGATGCAGAGAAAGCCTTTGACAAAATTCAACATCCATTTATGATAAAAACTCTCCAGAGAGCAGGAATAGAAGGAACATACCTCAACATAATAAAAGCTATATATGACAAACCCACAGCAAACATTATCCTCAATGGTGAAAAATTGAAAGCATTTCCTCTAAAGTCAGGAACAAGACAAGGGTGCTCACTTTCACCATTACTATTCAACATAGTTTTGGAAATTTTGGCCACAGCAATCAGAGCAGAAAAAGAAATAAAAGGAATCCAAATTGGAAAAGAAGAAGTAAAACTCTCACTGTTTGCAGATGACATGATCCTCTACATAGAAAACCCTAAAGACTCCACCAGAAAATTACTAGAACTAATCAATGACTATAGTAAAGTTGCAGGATATAAAATCAACACACAGAAATTCCTTGCATTCCCATACACTAATAATGAGAAAACAGAAAGAGAAATTAAGGAAACAATTCCATTCACCTTTGCAACGGAAAGAATAAAATACTTAGGAATATATCTACCTAAAGAAACTAAATACCCATATATAGAAAACTATAAAACAGTGGTGAAAGAAATCAAAGAGCACACTAATAGATTGAGAAATATACCATGTTCATGGATTGGAAGAATCAATATAGTGAAAATGAGTATACTACCCAAAGCAATTTATAGATTCAATGCAATCCCTATCAAGCTACCAACAGTATTCTTCACAGAGCTAGAACAAATAATTTCACAATTTGTATGGAAATACAAAAAACCTCGAATAGCCAAAGTGATCTTGAGAAAGAAGAATGGAACTGGAGGAATCAACCTACCTGACTTCAGGCTCAACTACAAAGCCACAGTTATCAAGACAGTATGGTACTGGCACAAAGACAGAAATATAGATCAATGGAACAAAATAGAAAGCCCAGAGATAAATCCATGCACATATGGACACCTTATCTTTGACAAAGGAGGCAAGAATATACAATGGATTAAATACAATCTCTTTAACAAGTGGTGCTGGGAAATCTGGTCCACCACTTGTGAAAGAATGAAACTAGAACACTTTCTAACATCATACACGAAAATAAACTCAAAATGGATTAAATATCTCAACATAAGACCAGAAAATATAAAACTCCTAGAGAAGAACATAGGCAAAACACTCTCTGACATACATCACAGCAGGATCCTCTATGACCCACCTCCCAGAATATTGGAAATAAAAGCAAAAATAAACAAATGGGACCTAATTAACCTTAAAAGCTTCTGCACATCAAAGGAAACTATTAGCAAGGTGAAAAGACAGCCTTCAGAATGGGAGAAAATAATAGCAAATGAAGCAACTGACAAACAACTAATCTAAAAATTATACAAGCAACTCCTACAGCTCAACTCCAGAAAAACAAATGACCCAATCAAAAAACGGGCCAAAGAACTAAATAGACATTTCTCCAAAGAAGACATACAGATGGATAACAAACACATGTTGGAGACTCTTGAGCGTCCCTTGACTGCAAGGAAATCCACCCAGTCAAACCTAAAGGAAATCAGTCCTGAATACTCATTGGAAGGACAGATGTTGAAGCTGCAACTCCAATATTTTGGCTGCTGCTGCTGCTGCTAAGTCGCTTCAGTCATGTTTGACTCTGTGCGATCCCATAGATGGCAGCCCACCAGGCTCCCGCATCCCTGGACTTCTCCAGGCAAAAACAGTGGAATGGACTAAAGTCCACCAGGCCCTCCATCCATGGGACTGTCCAGGCAAGAGTACTGGAGTGGGGTGCCATTGCCTTCTCCTTATTTTGTCCACCTGATGTGAAGAACTTCATCAGTTCAGTTGAGATCAGTCACTCAGTCGTGTCCGACTCTTTGCGACCAAATGAATCGCAGCACGCCAGGACTCCCTGTCCATCACCAAACCCAGAGTTCACTGAGACTCACGTCCATCAAGTCAGTGATGCCATCCAGCCATCTCATCCTCTGGCGTCCCCTTCTCCTCCTGCCCCCAATCCCTCCCAGCATCAAAGTCTTTTCCAATGAGTCAACTCTTCCCACGAGGTGGCCAAAGTACTTGAGTTTCAGCTTTAGCATCATTCCCTCCAAAGAAATCCCAGGGCTGATCTCCTTCAGAATGGACTGGTTGGATCTCCTTGCAGTCCAAGGGACTCTCAGGAGTCTTCTCCAACCCCACAGTTCAAAAGCATCAATTCTTCAGCGCTCAGTCTTCTTCACAGTCCAACTTTCACATCCATACATTACCATAGGAAAAACCATAGCCTTGACTAGACGGACCTTTGTTGACAAAGTAATGTCTCTGCTTTTGAATATGTTATCTAGGTTGGACACAACTTTCCTTCCGAGGAGTAAGCATCTTTTAATCTCATGGCTACAGTCATCATCTGCAGTGATTTTGGAGCCCAGAAAAATAAAGTCTGACACTGTTTCCACTCTTTCCCCATCTATTTCCCATGAAGTGATAGGAGTGGATGCCATGATCTTCGTTTTCTGAATGTTGAGCTTTAAGCCAAATTTTTCACTCTCCACTTTCACTTTCATCAAGAGGCTTTTTAGTTCCTCTTCACTTTATGTGATAAGGATGGTGTCATCTGCATATCTGAGCTTATTGATACTTCTCCCTGCAATCTTGATTCCAGCTTGTGCTTCTTCCAGGCCACCGTTTCTCATGATGTACTCTGCATATAAATTAAATAAGCAGGGTGACAATATACAGCCTTGATGTACTCCTTTTATATTTGGAACCAGTCTGTGGTTCCATGTCCAGTTCTAACCATTGCTTCCTGACCTGCATACAGATTTCACAAGATGCAGGTCAGGTGGTCTGGTATTCCCATCTCTTTCAGAAATTCCCACATTTTATTGTGATCCACATAGTCAAAGGCTTTGGCATAGTCAATAAAGCAGAATTGGATGTTTTTTCTGGAACTCTCTTGCTTTTTCCATGATCCAGTGGATGTTGGCAATTTGAGCTCTGGTTCCTCTGCCTTTTCTAAAACCAGCTTGAACATCAGGAAGGTCATGGTTCACATATTGCTGAAGCCTGACTTGGAGAATTTTGAGCATTACTTTACCAGCATGTGAGATGAGGGCAATTGTGCAGTAGATTAAGCATTCTTTGGCATTGCCTTTCTTTGGGATTGGAACCAAAACTGATCTTTTCCAGGCCTGAGGCCACTGCTGAGTTTTCCAAATTTGCTGGCATATTGAGCGTAGCACTTTCACAGCACCATCTTTCAGGATTTGAAATAGCTCAACTGGAGTTCCATCACCTCCACTAGTTTTGTTCATAGTGATGCTTTCTAAGGCCCATTTGAATTCATATTCCAGGATGCCTGGCTCTATCTAGGTCAGTGATCACACCATCGTGATTATCTGGGTCGTGAAGATCTTTTTGGTACAGTTCTTCTGTGTATTCTTGCTACCTCTTCTTGATATCTTCTGCTTCTGTTAGGTTCATACCTTTTCTGTCCTTTATCGAGCCCATCTTTGCATGAAATGTTCCCTTGGTATCTCTAATTTTCTTGAAGAGATCTCTAGTCTTTCCCATTCTGTTGTTTTCCTCTATTTCTTTGCATTCATCACTGAGGAAGGCTTTCTTATCTCTTCTTGCTATTCTTTAGAACTCTGCATTCAGATGCTTATACCTTTCCTTTTCTCCTTTGCTTTTTGCTTCTCTTCTTTTCACAGCTATTTGTAAGGCCTCGCCAGACAGACATTTTGCTTTTTTGCGTTTCTTTTCCTTGGGGATGGTCTTGATCCCTGTCTCCTGTACAATGTCACGAACCTCATTCCATAGTTCATCAGGCACTCTATCTATCAGATCTAGGCCCTTAAATCTATTTCTCACTTCCACTGTATAATCATAAGGGATTTGATTTAGGTCATACCTGAATGGTCTAGTGGTTTTCTCTACTTTCTTCAATTTCAGTCTGAATTTGGCAATAAGGTGTTCATGATCTGAGCCACAGTCAGCTCTTTGTCTAGTTTTTGTTGACTGTATAGAGCTTCTCCATCTTTGGCTGTAAAGAATATAATCAATCTGATTTCACTGTTGACCATCTGGTGAGTCCATGTGTAGAGTCTTCTCGTGTTGTTGGAAGAGGGTGTTTGCTATGACCAGTGCCTTCTCTTGGCAAAACTCGATTAGCCTTTGCCCTCCTTCATTCTGTATACCAAGGCCAAATTTCCCTGTTACTCCAGTTCTTTCTTGACTTCCTACTTTTGCATTCCAGTCCCCTATAATGAAAAGGACATCTTTTTTGGGTGTTAGTTCTAAAAGGTCTTGTATGTCTTCATAGGACCGTTCAACTTCAGCTTCTTCAGCGTTACCGGTTGGGGCATAGACTTGGATTACTGTGATGTTGTATGGTTTGCCTTGGAAATGAACACAGATTATTCTGTTGTTTTTGAGATTGCATACAAGAACTGAATTTTAGACTCTTTTGTTGACCATGATGGCTACTCCATTTCTTCTGAGGGATTCCTGCCCGCAGTGGTAGATATAATGGTCATCTGAGTTAAATTCATCCATTCCAGCCCATTTTAGTTCACTGATTCCTAGAATGTCAACGGTCACTTTTGCTATTTCTTGTTTGACCACTTCCAATTTGCCTTGATTCATGGACCTGACATTCCAGGTTCCTATGCAATATTGCTCTTTATAGCATCAGACCTTACTTCTATCACCAGTCGCATCCACCTCTGGGTATTATTTTTGCCTTGGCTCCATCCTTTCCTTCTTTCTGGAGTTATTTCTCAACTGATATCCAGTAGCATATTGGACACCTACTGACCTGGGGATTTCGTCTTTCAGCATCCTATCATTTTGCCTTTTCATACTGTTCATGGGGTTCTCAAGGCAAGAATATTGAAGTGGTTTGCCATTCCCTTCTCCAGTGGACCACGTTCTGTCAGATCTCTCCACCATGATCCGCCCATCTTGGTTTGCCCCACGATCATGGCTTTGTTTCATTGTGTTAGACAAGTGAAGAAGGTACTCATTGGAAAAGGCCCTGATGCTGGGCAAGATCAAAGACAGGAGGAGAAGGACATGACAGAGAATGAGATGCTTTGATGGCATCAGCGACTCAATGGGCACTAGTTTGAGCAAGCTCTGGGAGTTGTTGATGGACAGGGAAGCCTGGCCTGCTGCTGTCCATGGTGTCACAAAGATTCAGACACAACTAAGCAACTGAACTGAATCAACCACTCCACACGATTGTATCTAAGAACAGCAATATTTTCTTTAAAAAATATTATTAAAGCTGGTATAATAGATAATGCATAATCAAAAGCAACAAATTTCACAACATTTCTTCCAATGTGTGAGATACCATGCTAAACACCAGAATTGTATCATGTAGTCCTCAGTTCTAGTCCTTATCCTCTTGGAGCTTAGAGTCAAGAAGGCACAAGAGAAACTGAAATAAAGTCCATGAAAACATGATTTGAATGCTGAAGTAGATAATGATAGTTCTTGAATGGTCCCAGTTGAAATGAAAACTTCTATGACAGCACAATATTTTACTGTGGAAGATAGGAAACTGGAATTAGGAAGACTTGTGTCAAATGTTTCAGACAAAGGAAAAAAAAAAAAAAAAAACCTTGCTAGATGGTGTCAGTTCAGTTCAGTCACTCAGTTGTGTCTGACTGTTTGCAACCCTATGAATCGCAGCACGCCAGGCCTCCCTGTCCATCATCAACTCCCGGAGTTCACTCAGACTCACGTCCATCAAGTCAGTGATGCCATCCAGTCATCTCATCCTCTGTCGTCCCCTTCTCCTCCTGTCCCCAATCCCTCCAAGCATCAGAGTCTTTTCCAATGAGTCAACACTTCGCATGAGGTGGCCAAAGTACTGGAGTTTCAGCTTTAGCATCATACCTTCCAAAGAAATCCCAGGATTGATCTCCTTCAGAATGGACTGGTTGGATCTCCTTGTAGGCCAAGGGACTCTCAAAAGTCTTCTCCAACACCGCAGTTCAAAAGCATCAATTCTTTGACTCTCAGATTTCTTTACAGTCCAACTCTCACATCGATACATGATCACAGGAAAAACCATAGCCTTGACTAGGCAGACATTTGTTGGCAAGCAATGTCTCTGCTTTTGAATATGCTATCTAGGTTGATCATAACTTTCCTTCCAAGGAGTAAGTGTCTTAATTTCATGGATGCAGTCACTATCTGCAGTGATTTTGGAGCCCAAAAACATAAAGTCTGACACTGTTTCCACTGATTACCCATCTATTTCCCATGAAGTGATGGGACCGGATGCCATGATCTTCGTTTTCTGAATGTTGAGCTTTAAGCCAACTTTTTCACTCTCCACTTTCACTTTCATCAAGAGGCTTTTTAGTTCCTCTTCACTTTATGCCATAAGGATGGTGTCATCTGCATATCTCAGGTTATTGATATTTCTCCCGGTAATCTTGATTCTAGCTAGTGCTTCTTCCAGCCCAGCGTTTTCATGATGTACTCTGCACATAAGTTAAATAAGCAGGGTGACAATATACAGCCTTGATGTACTCCTTTTCCTATTTGGAACTGGTCTGTTGTTTCATGTCCAGTTCTAGCTGTTGCCTCCTGACCTGCATACAGGTTTCTCAAGAGGCCAGTCAGGTGGTCTGGTATTCCCATCTCTTTCAGAATTTTCCACAGTTTATTGTGACCCACAGTCAAAGGCTTTGGCATAGTCAATAAAGCAGAAATAGATGTTTTTCTGGAACTCTCTTGCTTTTTCCATGATCCAGCGGATGTTCACAATTTGATCTCTGGTCCCTCTGCCTTTTCTAAAACCAGCTTGAACATCAGCAAGTTCACTGTTCACGTACTGCTGAAGCCTGGCTTGGAGAATTTTGAGTATTACTTTACTAGCAAGTGACATGAATACAATTGTGCGGTAGTTTGAGCATTCTTTGGCAATGCCTTTCTTTTGGATTCGAATGAAAACTGACCTTTTCCAATCCTGTGGCCACTGCTGAGTTTTCCAAATTTGCTGGCATATTGAGTACAGCACTTTCACAGCATCATCTTTCAGGATTTGAAATAGCTCAACTGGAGTTCCATCACCTCCACTAGCTTTGTTTGTAGTGATGCTTTCTAAGGCCCACTTGACTTCACATTCCAGGATATCTGGCTCTAGGTTAGTGATCACACCATCGTGATTATCTGGACCATGAAGATCTTTTTTGTACAGTTCTTCTGTGTATTCTTGCCACCTCCCAGATGGTGTAGTGGTAGAGAATCTGCCTCCACTGCAGGAGACATAAAAGATATATGTTGGCACCGTGGATTAGGAAGATCCCTTGGAGAAGGGAATGGCAACCCACTAGGAAATCCCATGGACAGAGGAGCTTGGAGGGTTAAGGTCGTTAAGGTTGCAAAAGATACTGAGACAACTGAGTATGCATGCATATATTAGTGTGTTTTTACAACATGAAATTAAAAGGCACTTACTTCTTGGAAGGAAATTTATGATCAACTTAGATAGCATATTCAAAAGCAGAGATATTACTTTGCCAACAAATGCCCATCTAGTCAAGGCTATGGTTTTTCCAGTAGTCATGTATGGATGTGAGAGTTGGACTGTGAAGAAAGCTGAGCACCAAAGAATTGATGCTTTTGAACTGTGGTGCTGAAGAAGACTCTTGAGAGTCCCTTGGACTGCAAGGAGATCCAAACAGACCATCCTAAAGGAAACCAGTCCTGAATATTCATTAGAAGGATTGATGTTGAAGCTGAAACTGAATTACTTTGACCACCTGATGTGAAGAGCTGGTTCATTTAAAAAGACCCTTATGCTGGGAAAGATTGAGAGCAGGAGGAGTAGGGGATGACAGAGGATTAGATGTTTGGATCACATCATCCACTCAATGGACATGGGTCTGGGCAGGCCCTGGGATTTGGTAATGGACAGGAAGGCCTGTTGTGCTGTGGTTCATAGGGTCACAAAGAGTCAGACATGAATGAACTACTGAAGTGAACTGATATGATATCAATGAAATTTTCAAAATGGAAATGATACAAAAAAGCATACAGTGTAACGTCATTCCTAGCACTCAGTTGAATTTTCTCTCATCCCAATTAACAACTTTTCCCACATTCTTTAACATGGCTTTTTGTTGTTGTTCATTCACTCAGTTGTGTCCAGCTCTTTGGAATCCCCTGGACTACAGCACACCAGGCTTCCTGGTCCTTCACTACCTGAAGGAATTAAAAAAAAAAAAAAAAGATTATTTGTCTTTAATAGCAAAATTTCATCCTGGAAAATTGGGGAAATCCAGAATACAAAATACAGAAAGGACAGCTTTGAATCTTTATTAACATTTCGTTTATCAAAGCATGAGTTGTATCTGCCCCCCTTTCCATGTCTCCCGTGTGCATGTAGGTCTGTCAGTGGTGTGTCAGTGTATCAGTGGTGTGTCTGCCTGTCAATGACATGTTAGTGTGCAGGTGTGCATGCATAGATAGCTCTTCTAGGCTTCCTAAGGGGTCTCTCTAACTGCTAATCTGCCCTTCCACATAATCCTGTTCTTGAGAACAGCTCTTCATGGAGGACCTTTGGTGAGCCTGGGGGTGGTAAACTTTAAGGTTCTGCAACATAACCGTGAGGTAGCTGTGGTCTTCTTCATTTCCAGATGTGAGGAAAGGGCCTCTGTGGGGCTGGCTCATGTCACAGAGGCCATACAGCTGGTGAACCACAATTCCAATGACCTGAAGACACCAAGGCCTGGGTTCTCCCTACCCGTGGCCTTCAGGTAGTGGCCTTCATTATCTCCTGGAGTTTGCTCAAACTCATGTCCCTTGAGTTAATGATATCATCCAACCATCTCATCCTCTGTTGCCATTTTCTCCTGCCCTTTGTCTTTTCCAATGAGTCAGCATCAGGTGACCAAAGTACTGGGCTTCAGTGCCAGCATCAGCCCTCTCAATGAATATTCAGGGTTGGTTTCCTTTAGGATTGACTGGTGTGATGTCCTTGCAGTCAAGGGACACTCAAGCATCTTCTCCAGCACCATAGTTGGAAAGCGTCAATTCTTCAATGCTCTTTTCACTCAGTTATGTAAATGACATGTACATTTTTAACATACTATAGCATCACTTGGCTATGCAATTTTATTTTGAAAACATTCAACAATTTTTTTGGTCAGTTTCTCTGCTGTCATGATCTAGTCAAAAATGTTTAATTGTATTAATTCTTCCAGTATAACATTCAATAACCAACTGGAATTAAATATTAAACATTTATTAACTAATGAACTAATCTTTATGTAATTGTACTAATAGAACAGAGGGCATAGGGAAGCCTTCAAGTTCATAGACTAATTTAAATGAAAATGTTAGCACATTCTCCAGTACTCAGGCATTCTCATCTGAGCAAATTTGTTTCTCTTTCCATTCTGAATTATCAAGTTTCTCCATCCCTTTCTGAAGACAACTTTGCCTTTTCTTCTTTAATCCCTATTAAGATACTAAAATTCTGTCAGACTTGAGAATGAAAGGTACCTAAAGTAGATTTGAGTGTAATTTTTTCCTGATATTCATGTTTACAGTATTATATTTGGTTAAATAGATCCTGTTCATAATATAATTTGTGACACTGTATCAACTTTATCTTAATAATTCTATGTGCCTTAAAACATCATAATAATGACAACAAACTTAAACTCAAAGTTAAATTTAACAGCCTTTTAGAAATCAGAGCAAAAGTGAATTTCTGTAGTTTGTACAGCTAAGTGCAATGTGCGCTGAAAACTTTTCTACATTTTTGTAACTCCTCAGAAATATACTGCACAGTCATCCTCATTTTTGTCATTTAATTTTAAATGTGTCAAATCTCACAGCTTGTCTCACCACAATGCCAAATTAACGATTCTGAAAGAAATGTTAGTACATGAGACCATGAATAGACATTTCTTAAAAGAGAATAATGCAGCTTGCTCTTCAAAACATCTCATTAAAACACTTGTTTCAAACCAGAATATTTTGTATAGAAAAGTGATATTTCCCTTCTATGGTCAACTTTTTCCCCCTCTTCTTAGGAATGACTTTAACTGTGTTTTATTAGAGATTGACTATCCTATTTCTGTATCTTAAACTGAAGAAAATTTACATCAGTATGTTAAAGTAGAATTTATTAGCAATTTCACAACAGCATAACCTCAGAGATGATTATGTATACTTTTTAATTCTGTAAAAAACATATTGTGGATTTTTACCTTAAAATTAAAAAAAAAAAAGTATTTCTATTTCTACAGTTAAAATTTTAAATCCTAAGTATTAAGTAGCCAGAAAGATTAAACAACAAAAAATGAGACCATAACTCAGTCACTAACTAGCTGAATGACTGGAGTCCAGTCACTAAAAATCCCTAGGTCTCAGTTTTATGGGAAAATAAAAGTGTTTGGACATAACTTTTGAGCCTCATTCCAGCTGTTTAATTTCTTATATTGTTTTTTAATACTTAACAATTTTAAATAAAGTAGTTTCATAGTCATATTTTATACACATATGCATTTATATACAGGTATTTGTTTGCATGGAGAAGTCAATGGCACCCCACTCCAGTACTCTTGCCTGGAAAATCCCATGGACGAAGGAGCCTGGTGGGCTGCAGTCCATGGGGTCGCTAGGAGTCGGACACGACTGAACGACTTCACTTTCACGTTTCACTTTCATGCATTGGAGAAGGAAATGGCAACCCACTCCAGTGTTCTTGCCTGGAGAATCCCAGGGACAAGGGAGCCTGGTGGTCTGCCGTCTATGGGGTCGCACAGAGTCGGACACGACTGAAGCGACTTAGCAGCAGCAGCAGTAGCAGCAGCATTTATTTGCATGCATAATACGTGTACATCATATATATTATATGCAAGCTTATGAAACTCCTGTTTCATGAAGCTCAGTTCCAAATAGTATTATAAACAATTCTACTAATTAAGATTTAAGATCTCTTTGCAGTTCTTTTCTCCTCAATTATATCCTACTAAGAAAATACAGTCAGAGTATGGTATCCAAAATTTACTAGACTCAATTTAGTTTTTGTGTTGGTTCTATTACCAAGTTGAAAACTATGTGTACATAGTTATCATTTTTGCATTATAAATTATATTAATATTTTACTTGTAAATACTATTATAAATTATAGTACTTGCTTGATAATTGTATTGTAATAATTGTATAAATACAATGTATTAATTTCATTAATACATTAAATTAATAGTTAATTGCATTAATACAATATAATACAATGCAATAATAACTGCATCCATTATTTTATATTTCTATTTTGATTATAGAAAATGTTTTCTTTTGCTAGTTTGCCTTGTCATGTCATTGACTGATAGTGTTTGGGGGATTTAACTGTGCTTTATGTCCCTGAATTTGCACCACTTGTTTTCCTCTTTCTCTTCAAAATCATGTAGACCAAAGATGGCTCTGTGTCCAAGTGTATTTCGTTTTGCTGAGAAGCTATCCCCTCCCAATATTATTGTCTCTTGCCCTAACATTTTCAAGTCCATTTCTTTCAAAAATATATGAACTGACTTATGAGATTACAAACTTTTAAGCATTTCCCACACATGGAAGGATGTTCTATATCCAGAAAGATTTGTGTGTGTGTATCTGATCACCTCTGGGCCCTCTCTGCACTCATTACTATATGCTCATTTATTCACTGGACATATTTCCTGCCTCCCATGCTTCTAGGAATTAGGAATGCCACCGTGAATAAAATAGATGGAAATGTCTTTCCTTAGGGTGGCTACATTATAGTTTATTATATATTTATACAAATGTAATTCATATAAAAAGTCTGTAACTAATCAACCTGATAATAGCATTCTTCCCATGCTCTAAAAAAATGATCAAGGGACTTCTGTATATTTTATTTGAATGTTCTAAATGCATTACATTTTTTTTTGTCCTATGTAACTGGAAAGGATAAATCACAGATAAAATAACATTTTTATTATAATTTTATGATAATAAAAATAAAAATTTTTATTATCGTTCACTATTACTTTAAGGCAGAGATCTCATCCAGACATGTGTATGATAGATATTTTAATTTTTTACATTAAATATCTTCTTAGAAAATCACTGGGTTATTTTTATTTTATTTTATTTTTTAAACTATACATATTGTATTAGTTTTGCCAAATATCAAAATGAATCCGCCACAGGTATACATGTGTTCCCCATCCTGAACCCTCCTCCCTCTTCATACCATCCCTCTGGGTCGTCCCAGTGCACCAGCCCCAAGCATCCAGTATCGTGCATCGAACCTGGACTGGCAACTCGTTTCATACATGATATTTTACATGTTTCAATGCCATTCTCCCAAATCTTCCCACCCTCTCCCTGGATTATTTTTTAATTTAAATTTATTTATTTTAATTACAGGCAAATTATTTTACAATACTGTATTGGTTTTGCCATACATCAACATGAATCCGCCACAGGCGTACACGTGTTCCCCATCCTGAACCTCCCTCCCACCTCCCTCCCCGTACCATCCCTCTGGGTCATCCCAGTGCACCAGCCCCAAGCATCCTGTATCCTGCATTAATTCCTATTTTAGATATTGTAATACTGAATTTACAGTGATGATCACTCATAATATCAGTAATCTCAAATAATTTTAAAAAGTGAAACTGTATGTTCCCCCCCTCCAAGGGAGATGTTAATTGCCCTTCAGGATTTTTCTAGTAGTATTGCTAAAAGCATTCTTATAAATAATGAATATAATAAATAGATATATAAGAAATCTGTCCAGTCTCATAAGAATAAGAGGCTATGCTTCATATATCTGGAGAGATTCAAATGAAGTAAATAAATCTGCATAATGAAGTCTGAACAAACATCAGAATTTATTTAGAACCCCCAAATAGTCAAAATACATGAGGCAATGGACTTTATTCCACTCTTAGAGGCAATGCTACCCAGAAATAGCACCTGAGTCTCTGCTCCTTCATTAATGAATGTGGAGAGAAGACTGCCTGTAATATTAACTATAATATACAAGTTAGATAGAATAATTTCCCTCTTTGCAGTTGTTACCATTCTGTTGGTAAATTTTATTGTTTCCAAGATCTGCACAACCTCTTCCCATTCGAATTCCCATTCTAGCTTATTATTCATTCCTATAAAAATCTTCCCTTCTAACCAGACAGTGATGTTCACAGTCCCTTACTATGACTTTTGAGTGTCAACATTATCCTTAATTACTCCCACTCCCACTGTCCCCTTCTTAATTCCTAAGCTTTCTTCAAATTTTTGCCCAAGCCCCACTTCCTAGTAACATGCCCAGTCTTGTTTTTCTTTTTTCCTCCAGTGAAGATGTAACATGGTGCAAGCAGGCTCAAGGTGTACAATGAGTTTTTTTGATACTTTTATGTATTGCAAGGTGATTACCACACATAGCTTTAGCTAGCACCTCTGTCAAACCATTGTTGTGAGGACATTTAAGTTTCTTAGCAATTTTGAAGTATTTTATACTACATTTTTGACTATACTCACTAAGCTGTGCATAATATCTCCAAGATTTATTCATCTCCTAGTTGCAAGTTTGTGCCCTTTAATGTGTATTTCTTAAAAAATGTGACAGGGTCTTAAATTATTTTATGTGTTGTTTTCATCCCTGGTACTTGGTACTTCAAGATTTCACATG
Organism: Bubalus kerabau; assembly: GCF_029407905.1. Lineage (NCBI taxonomy): Eukaryota > Metazoa > Chordata > Mammalia > Artiodactyla > Bovidae > Bubalus > Bubalus kerabau. The sequence goes on from NC_073625.1 coordinate 61,009,286, forward strand.
AATAATTGATCAAGAAAGTATAGTTGAACTAAGTCATAAATGTTGCAATTCTAGCAAGCAAATTATCCTTGAATTTTCTAATAAGTGAATCCCTAGGAATTTCCAAAGGAGAATCAGACATCACATCTTTCAAGATATGTGTGGTCAGAGACCAGCCCTTTTCTGACCTGAAATAAATGTATTTTAGCATAGCCACCACTGAGTAAGAGGTATGAGTCTGCCCCAAATATTATTTTGAATTAAAGGGATCATGCTCCTCATTTCTTAAGAGTTATGCTCATCATTCCATAAAAGAAAATCAATGAATAAATTAAACTTTATTGTAAGTAAAACTATAAACTAAGTGGATTTTATGCTTCAATATTTGCTATTCTGATACTCACCTTTCTTTGGAAATACTTTTTGTTAATATCAAAAGAGTAAATACAAACTGCAGTAGTCTGTTAGCAATTAGCTGTTTAAGTAATGAAACACTTTCTCTGCAGTAGATCTGACCCTATCTGTTCTGATTTATCATAGAATTTGTCATTTGTATTTTTTGAAAATAAACATCAGATAATTATAAAATTTATTTTTCTCTCATCAAAAACCAATGGTTCTAGTAATTGCTTTGAAGTTTTGGGAAGATATCACGTCATATATTTCCCAAAATATTTGCGATAACTGAAGCAACTGAGCAAGTGTGTTGTATGAGAAAATTAAAGTGCACTGGGGTTGCTTGCTGATAGTAGTAATATATCTCATTGGTTACCTGTCTTTTACTATCTTATTAATCACTTGAAGTAATTACTACAAGTAACCCAGCCTATTGAAAAATTTTGTATGAAATCTGTGACTCTATGTCATTTTGCAGATGATCCATATAAACACAAATTTGTTGTGTTTCCAATGTCATAACAAGTGAATTTAAGAGGCACTTTGGCAGCAAATTGTAAAATACATTATATGGTTTTGCTTTGCAAATTTATGTATTTATCACTTTAGTTTGAGACACTAAGCAAAGAAAAAGGGGAAGAAATCTCCATATATTTATACAGGTATATATCATTTTATTGCATTTTGTTCTAGTGCATTTCAAGATACTGTACCTTTTACAAGTTGAAGGTTTGTGGCAATAAAGAGTTGCCAGATAGCAGTCTTTTTGAACAATTACATGTTCTTAAATTTTAGTTCAGTCTCTCAGTTGTAACCGCTTTTTGCCACCATGTGGACTTCAACACACCAGGCCTCCCTGTCCATCACCAGCTCTAGGAGTTTACTCAAACTCATGTCCATTGAGTTCTTGAAGCCATCCAACCATCTCATCCTCTGGCATCCCTTTCTCTTACCAACTTCAAACTTTACCAGCATCAGGGTCTTTTCAAATGAGTAAGTTCTTCACATCAAGTCGCCAAACTATTGGAGCTTCAGCTTCAGCATCAGTCCTTTCAATGAATATTCAGAACTGATTGCTTTTAGGATGGACTGGGTAGATCTCCTTGCAGTCCAAAAGACTCAAGAGTCTTCATCAACAACACAGTTGAAAATCAATTATTCAGCGCTCAGCTTTGTTTATAGTCCAACTCTCACATCCATAGACGACTACTGGAAAAACCATAGCTTTGAATACACAGACCTTTGTTGGTGAAGTAATGTCTCGCTTTATAATATGCTGTCTAGGTTGGTCATAGCTTTTCTTCTAACGAGCAAGCGTCTAAAAAGTAAAGTCCATCACTGTTTCCACTGCCTCACCATAATTTTGTCATGAAGTGATGGGACCAAATGACATGATTTTAGTTTTCTGAATGTTGAGCTTTAAACCAACTTTTTCACTGTCCTCTTTCAGTTTTGTCAAGAGGCTCTTCAGCTCTTCACTTTCTGCCATAAGTGTGGTGTCATATGCATACCTGAGGTTATTGATATTTCTTCCAGCAATCTTCATTCCAGCTTGTGCTTCATCCAGCCCAGCATTTCGAATGATATACACTTTATATAAGTTAAATAAGCAGGGTGACAATATAGAGCCTTGACATACATCTTCCCTGATTTGGAACCAATATGTTGTTCCATATCCAATTCTAACTATTGCTTCCTGACTTGCATGCAGATTTCTTAAGAGGCAGGTCAGGTGGCCTGGTATTCCCATCTCTTTAAGAATTTTCCACAGTTTGTTGTGATCCACACAGTCAAATGATTTGGTACAGTCAGTAAAGAAAAAGTAGATTTTTTTTTGAACTCTCTTGCTTTTTCGATGATCCAAAATATGTTGGCAATTTGAACTCCGGTTCCTCTGCCTTTTCTAAATCCAGCTTGGATATCTGGAAGTTCACGGGTCCCCTACTGTGGAAGCCTCTGTTGGAGAATTTTGAGCATTAATTTGGTAGTGTGTGCTGCTGCTGCTGCTGCTAAGTCTCTTCAGTCATGTCCGACTCTGTGCGACCCCAGAGACGGCAGCCCACCAGGCTCCCCTGTCCCTGGGATTCTCCAGGCAAGAACGCTGGAGTGGATTGCCATTTCCTTCTCCATGGTAGTGTGTGAGGTGAATGCAATTGCATGGTAGTTTGAGCATTCTTTGGTATTGCCTTTCTTTGGGATTGGAATGAAAACTGATCTTATCCAGTCCTGTGGCCACTGCTGAGATTTCCAAATTTGCTGGCATATTGAGTGCATCATTTCACAGAATAATCTTTTAGGATTTGAAAGAGTTCAACTGGAATTCCATCACCTCCACCAGCTTTATTCGTAGTGATTCTTCCTAAGCCCCACTCAACTTCTCACTCTAGGATGTCTGGCTCTAGGTGAGTGATCACACCATCGTGATTATATGGGTGGTGAAGATCTTTTTTTTTTTTTTTTGTATAGTTCTTCTGTGTATTCTTGCTATCTCTTTTTAATATCTTCTGCTTCTCTTAGATCCACAGCATTTCTGTCCTTTATTGTGCTCATTTTTGCATGAAATATTCCCTTGGTATCTCTAATTTTCTTGAAGAAATCTCTAGTCTTTCCCATTCTATTGTTTTCCTCTGTTTCTTTGCACTGATTACTGAAGAAGGCTTTCTTATCTCTCCTTGCTATTCATTGGAACTCTGCATTCAAATGGGTATATCTTTCCTTTTCTCCCTTGCGTTTCAGTTCTCTTCTATTCACAGCTATTTGTAAGGCATTCTTAGACAACCATTTTGCCTTTTTGCACTTCTTTTTCTTGGGGAGGGTCTTGATCCCTGCCTCCTGTACAATGTCACAAATCTCTGTCCATAGTTCCTCAGGCACTCTGTCTATCAGATTTAATCTCTTGAATCTATTTGTCACTTCCACTTATAATCTTAAGGGATTTGATTTAGGTCATACCTGAATGATCTAGTGGTTTGCCTATTTTCTTCAATTTAAGTCTGAATTTGGTAATAAGGAGTTCATGATCTGAGCCACAGTCAGCTCCTGGTCTTGTTTCTGCTGACTGTATAGAGCTTCTCCATCTTTGGCTTCAAAGAATATTTTCAATCTGTTTTCGCTATTGACAATCTGGTGATGTTCATGTGTAGTGTCTTCTCTGGTGTTGCTGTAAGAGGGTGTTTTCTGTGAACAGTGAATTCTTTTGGCAACACTCTGTTAGCCTTTGTCCTGCTTCATTCTTTACTCCAAGGCCAAATTTGCCTGTTACTCCAAGCGTTTCTTGACTTCCTACTTTTGCATTCCAATTCCCTGTAATGAAAATGACATTTTTTTGGGGGGGTGGGGGGAGGGTGTTAGTTCTAGAAGATCTTGTACGTCTTCATAGAACCATTCAACTTCAGCCTCTTCAGCGTTACCGGTCAGGGCAATGACTTGGATTACTGTGATACTGAATGGTTTGACTTGGAAATGAACAGGCATCATGCTGTCATTTTTGAGATTGCATCCAAGTACTGCATTTAGGACTCTTTTGTTGACCATGATGGCTACTCCATTTCTTCTAAGGGATTCCTACCCACAGTAGTAGCTATAATGATCATCTGAGTTAAATTAAAATTTTCCAGCCCATTTGAGTTTGCTTATTCCTAAAATGTCAATGTTCACTCTTGCTATCTTCTGTTTGGCCACTTCCAATTTGCCTTGATTCATGGACCTATCATTCCAAGTTCCTATTCAATATTGCTCTTTATAGAATAGGACTTTACTTCTATCACCAGTCACATCCACAACTGGGTGTTGTTTTTGCTTTGGCTCTGTCTTTTCATTCTTTCTGGATTTATTTCTCCACTAATCTGCAGTAACATATTGGATACCTACCGATCTGGGGAGTTCTTCTTTCAGTGTCCATTTTTTAAAATAGGTATGTACATTGCTTTTTAGATATAATGTGCTTGCACAATTAATACTCTAAGCATAGCTTTTATATTCAGTGGGAAATAGAAGAAATTGTATGACTTACTTTTTATTATAACATTCACTCTAATCCAGTGATCTAGAACAGAATCCACAATGTCTCTTGGGTAAACCTGCATTGGGAGATTGAGAAGAGATGTGGTGGGGGAGATCCTTGTTTTATAAGTCATTCTTCAAAACTTCAGTTACCTCAGATATGCAGATGACACTACCCTTATGGCAGAAAGCAACGAGGACCTAAAGAGACTCTTGATGAATGTGAAAGAGGAGAGTGAAAAATCTGGTTTAAAACTCAACATTCAGAAAGAATATCAGTCTTATGGACTCTGTGGGAGAGGGAGAGTGTGGGATGATTTGGGAGAATGGCACTGAAACATGTAAAATATCATGTATGAAACTAGTTGCCAGTCCAGGTTCAATGCACGATACTGGATGCTTGGGGCTAGTGCGCTGGGATGACCCAGAGGGATGGTATGAAGAGGGAGGAGGGTTCAGGATGGGGAACACATGTATACCTGTGGTAGATTCATTTTGATATTTGGCAAAACTAATACAATTTTGTAAAGTTTAAAAATAAAATAAAATTAAAAAAAAAAAAAAAAAAAAAAAGAATATCCTGGCAACTGATCACGTTATTTCCTGGCAAGTAGATGGGGAAGCAATGGAAATTGTGACAGACTTTCTCTTCTTAGGCCCCAAAATCACTGCAGATGGTGACTTTAGTCACAATATTAAAAGATGCTTGCTCCTTCGAAAAAAAGCTAATACAAATAAAACAAAGACAGTCCTTCATTGACAAAGTTCTGTCTAGTCAAAGCTATGGTTTTTCCAGTAGTCACATATGGATGAGAGAGTTGAACCATAAGGAAAACTGAATTCTGAAGAACTGATGCCTTTGAACTGTGGTGTTGGAGAAGTCTCTTGAGAGTTCCTTGGACAGCAACAAGATTAAACCAGACAATCCTAAAGGAAATCAATTCTGAACATTCATTGGAAGGACTGATACTGAAGCTGAAGCTCCAATGCTTTGCCCACCTGATGCGAAGAACTGACTCATTAGAAAAGAACCCGATGCTGGCAAAGATTGAAAGCAGGAGGAGAAGGGGACAACAGAGGATGAGATGGTTTCATGGCATCACTGACTCAATGAATATGAGTTTGAGCAAGCTCCGGGAGATGATGAAGGACAGGAACGCCTGGTGTGCTGCCATCCATGGAGTGGCAGAGTCTGACACGACTGAGCGACTGAAAAACAACTTTAAAACTAAGAATACAAATGATAAAAATTTATTCTTTCATGAGTTCAAAATCATGTTCTTTCAAGAGCAACAAAGATTTTACCTTTGCAAATCTCTAGTGTTGAATGTAGGCTTACAAGTTTTAGGGCCTATTGCTTGGGAAGTGAAAACAATTAGAGGATGAGTTAATCCATGAATTATTCCAGTGTTTTGACATTATGACCCACTGCAATATTCGGACCTCTTGATAAAATCACTCTGAAATGGTTGCCACTAAACACTAATGCATGCTGCATTAGGTTTAATCAGCTGGAGATACAAAATCTGTTTTTATATACCATATGAATAATTTTCAATGGTGTTTTTAAGAATTCTGTTTTGTTTTAGTATACTAAAGTATTCCTTTGCCAAAAATCTCAAATATCTTATGCTTAATTAGTAACCATGCAAACACGTTTAAGTTAATCCAAAATTGTAGATTTAGTGAACATTTCCAACTTAAAAAATGCTGTTGATTACCTCCTCATTGTTAATGCCATGTTCATCCTTATTCCATTGTCTAAATGTAAAACAGGTCATTTCTTTGAATAGTCAATAGCAATTTGAGTTTCTAGAAACTGCCACTGTTTGTCTGAATTTTCAAATAGATTTAAGTAAATTATATTTTTAGGATCAATTTAAATCAATGAAAATCTACATTTGTTATGAATTTGAGTTGTGGAATATTTTCTTTTATAATTTTCAGAATTACAATTCTTTAACTTATTGTATAGTATTGGGTTAGCTAAAAAGTTCATTTGGATTTTTGTAGAATATTATAAGAAAACTCAAATGAATTTTTTGGCCAACCAATACGTGTAAAATTCAATTGTCTTCTCATTATGTAGTAGTGTTGTTGTTGTTGTTGTTTCTTTTTTCCTTTAAATATGTCTACTTTGATAACAATGTAGAGAAGTTCATAGTGCTAAAGAGGATAGGCTCAACAAGATAATTGTGCTATTATATGCTACTATTAAGATTTATAAACAGGAACAGAAACTTGAAGCAAATTAGAATGAAAAAGGATAGTCTAGTCAGACAGTATGTTTTGTGGATGATTTTCTCTCCTACTTTTGGCTTGTTGCTCTAAAAAATACAAAGATGTTAAGTGTACATCATTGATCTTTACCAGCCTTGGGGCACAGCTGCAGTGATCCTCTAATTAAGACCACAGTCAAAGGGGAACCGAAGGGTGAAGAAGGATGGAATATTTTCCTCCTCATTTGTAGCAAACTAAATGGTGAAAATTAGTTTATCAGCTAAGTTTTGCATATGTTATCTTTAGTACTCACCATATGATTTCAAATTTGTCAATATCCACATTTAAGAGATCAACGAAACAAAGGATGAAAGAAATTAGTTTATTTGTCCAATATCCCTTGAGTAGTAATCTCCAAGGTTGATTTTGCAAGTTTGTTCCATCTGCTTCCTGCCACCCCACCACTACATGTCCTAACAATCCCTATCTAGGTCAAAGGTCCTCTTCCCAGCTTTGATGTATTTACTTGATACACACCTTTCGTTTTCAATGATGTTGATTTTATTTAAAGATATACAATCAATAACATTTACAAATATATACATACATACCGGTACCAAAATATGTTTTTGCTTACTTTGCTTTTTTTCTCGGTAGCTGATCCTACCCCTAATTTTGATCTTAGGCAGCTGCTAGTGATTTGTTTGCACTTTATTAAATATAGAAATTACGCCCTATGGTATATAGTGTTTTGTGTCTATATTCACTCATCAGAACAATTTTCAGATTCATCCATATTGTGTATTTGCCAGTATTTTATTCCTTTGTATGGCTGAGCAGTAGTACACTACATGAATATAGCATATGCATTTGTTTCCATACAAGTTCATGGATATATGGATAGGTTCCAGTTTTTGGTTAATTATGAATAAAAATTCTATGAAGATTGCATGCAAGTGTTTGTATGTAAATATTTTGCCATCTTTCTTGTTTAAATATCTAGAAATAAAAAGACAATATTGTATAGTATATAACTTTAAGAAATAATTTTCAAAATAGTTTCCTAAAGTGAAATATTGTATATCCTAGGGCCAGTAGTAATTTAGATTATAAAGTTTTATCATCACAAGATTAATTTTATAAATTATAGCTATTCTGATGGATATATATTGATATCCTACTGTGCTTTTCAATTTGAATTTCCATAATACCTGATGATTTTGATCCTCTTGATATTTTAAATAAGTTGAATACCTCTCTCTTGCATTCTGCACACTGTGAATATTATGTTGTGGCACTAGGTTAGAAGTGGATATATTTGTTTTAGTAGATAATTAATTCATTTAGATTAAAAGTACTCTGTTTTGTCTGTGGTGGGTGACATCTCAGCTCTCAATCTGGACAGCTTTTAGCTGACCATGCATATATGTGTATATGTGGTTCAGAGGTAACCCAGGGAGTAGGGTATTTGTAATTCACAGAATTTGAGATCTCCCTTTTAAGACTCTCTTTCTAGGTTAACCCCCTTATATCTGAGCATCATTGGTTACATCAAGCTTTTTCCTCCAATTTCCCTGGCCGAAAAGAATGGAGTTTCCGTAGATGAACTGCATCATAGTTACTTAAGACATGAAGGCAAAGCCACAGAGTGTGAAATATCCCTGTGCCAATCTTCCCTGAAGTTTCAAAAATCCTCCAAATGCTGCCTGCTTTCATTCTCTCTACAGACCTCTTGTTACTGGTTTAGATGCCAGGTCTCTTCTTGGGGCCCCAGTTGAACTGAACCACCTCCAATCTCCCCTTTCCTCTGTCCCAAAGTTCTTTCTTGCTTGCTCAGGTTGTGTTTTCATTAAAGAAACTGAGTTCAGCACAAGCAAGATAGGCTTTTATTCAGTGTACAGAGACTGGAAAGAGGAGTGAATGTTCTAAAAGCACCATGTCCCTGATTACATGCAGGGACAGACTTCTTACACAAAAGTGTGAGGGGGTTATAGGGGATGGTGGTCTTTTGCCATCCTGACTAGTGGAAATGGGTGGTTATTTTTCATGCAGTTCATGCCTCGCTTCTGCACTTGTAGAGCCCTTCTGATGTCTAATGGTCAGAAGCAAGCTGAACCAATATGCCCTGGCAGGCAGATATTACTACAATGAGATGGTGATGAACTGGAGAGTGACCTTTGTCCCAATTTTGAAGTTCAGTTAACTTAAATAATTTTCTTGTGGTTAAGCCCTCATGCTCCTATCAGGTAAACACAGTTAGAATATAGAATTAAGATTTTCCAGAAGTTTGGCTGGGGGTGGTTTTTATTAGAAATTGGGTAGAGGGAGTGTTCCTGGACTTCGTGCCTAAGACAGATGTGCTTGTTTTATAGAGATCGTTTCCTTCAACATGTGATAGAAATCCTCTATTTTCTCTTCTGGGTGGCATACAGGTAATTTTAATTTCTTTTCATTTTTTCATGATTTTCTCCCAAAGCTATATAATCATTATCTGTGAGTGGGTGCCCTCATTAGGAGCTTTGTCCTCCTCCCTAGGAGGTTTCTTCCACATAAAAATGAAAACTCTCTATAAATATTCTTGTAAGGTAGTTAGTATAATTTTCAAGATACATAAAACTTAATGGATTGCCATAAGACCTGCAATTGTGTGTTTCAGATCTATTGAACAAATAGGTAGAATTAAAGAAATAGCTTCAGCAGCCAGTGTGTACCTAAAGGGAGTCAAAGAAATACATGTAAGATATCAATAAATTGACAAAATTTAATATTGCTTAAGAAAAAAAAATCAATGTTATGCCTTTTTCTGTCACACAAGTGATGATGCCAGTTATTTGCTCAACCACTATCATAAGCATGGCTGTGTTTCAGTGACTTATTAATATTTAGTCTTTATATTATCTTCTTAGTTTTAGATATATGTTTTCATATGTAAGTTTTGTTGAGGCAAATTAATTCCATCATGCTTAATTTTTTATGGCTCTGGTGTCTAATTTGGGGTTCTATTTGCATTGTGGAGTCTTAGAGCATCACCTGATATTGAAATAGAATGGTTTAAGGACATATACTTTGAATCACAATCTCCTTCTATTTAAAGAAAAAAAAAAAACTAAAAGAACTGAGAAGCATATATAAAATAACTATTTTTAGATGACAACAGACTTCAAAGGACTGCAGTTTCTAAGAAAAGGGCAATGTATGATGTATGTGTGTATTAGTCAGTCAGTGGTGTCCAACTCTTTGTGATCCCACGGACTGTAGCCTGCCAGGCTCCTCTGCCCATGGGTTTTCCAGGCAAGAATACTGAAGTGGGTTGTTATTCCCTCTTCCCAGGAACCTTCCTGACTCAAGGATTGATCTCAGGTCTTCTGAATTGCAGATAGATTCTTCAACTGCTGAGACACCAGGGAAGCCCCTATAAACTCTATCTATAGTTTCCCTATATTTCTGTTTAGAAGCATTTTTCCAGAAAACTAACTCAGAAAAGGGAACCCAAGTTGAGTCCAGCAGATTTGTTGTGTGAAGGAGAAACTATCAGGGTTCAGAAGGTTGAGATTACAGGAAATAGGAAGGCAGAGAGGTGGAAATAAGACTTTAGTCAGCAAAACTGGAAAACAAAAACAAGAAGGTCCCAGACATATGCTATCTATGAAATAGACGTGCTTGTTCTGTCCTTTTGTACTGGAAATTATATTTAATAATCATTTCAGATCTTTGCCAAATAATACCTAAATTATGTTTCCTTATCATTATGCTACATTTCTTTGAGATTTGACTCTTCCACTCAATTTTAATAGCCAACAGTGTGTTCATTATTACTCTGTCTTTAAGTTTAGTATCTCATTATAATGGATACAGAATTGCAGGCATTATCTTTTCCTCCAAAATAAATTGCTTGTAGATAAATCCCTCAGAGATAATTCATGTTGTGCATTTATAGAATTACAATGTAGAGTAGTATACATGCAAAAAAATCCATTTTATTAAACTGATATATTTTTCCCCCTATCACCTTGCTCTCATCCTGTGCTTCAGCACATAGACTAGTTGAACTAGATAATCACGGAGAGGGTAACAAGATGATGTGTTCAGATTTCATCAGAATTTGAGATACTGTGTGGCATATCACTTAGACTGGGCTTTATTGATAAATTCAAGATGTCTACATAAGACGTTATTTGTTCCAGGTCAAAGAGACAGTTCACCTATGAAAAGGTAGAAACACATATAATGAAAAAAAATATGGCAAAGTTTTTCATTGAAGTGTGTCCATATTCAGATATAATGGAAAATATAAACCAACATATTTAAAAATAAAATTGTACTAATTAACTTACATTAAAATTATTATGTTACCTGAAAGCACAAAGGTTTCTAATGGAAAATGTTCCCCTCTGAATTACAATCATTTTCTTGAAGAATCCTGGGCTTGAATGTGATAGATTTGAATCACTTGTGATTTATTGTCATCCTGTTCTTTTGTCTCAATGTACTCATTTATTTCTTTATATTTAAAATATCCCCAGTGTGGTCCTCTGTGATGACCTAGAGGGGTGGAATGGGGTATGGGGTGGAGGTTTAGTGTGGATAATGTATCCATATAGCAGATTCACTCTGTTGTACAGCAGAAATGAACACAATATTATAAAGCAATTATACTACAATTTAAAATAAATAAATAAATCAGATTAGATTAATAAAAAAAGATCAGAGCAGAAATAAATGGAAAAGAATAGTATGAAAGTGAAAGAAACAATAGTAAAGATTAATAAAACTAAAAGTTGGTTCTTTGAGAAGGTAAACAAAATTGACAAATCTTTAGCCAGACTCATCAAGAAAAAAAAGAGAAAAGAATCAAATCAACAAAATTAGAAATGAAAAAAGAGAGGTTACAACAGAGGATGACAAAATACAAGGGATTATAGAAGACTGTTATGAACAACTATATGGCAATAAAATGGATAACCTGGAAGAAATTGACAGATTCTTAGAAAAGTTCAATCTTTCAAGACCAAACAAGGAAGAAATAGAAATTATGAACAACCCAATTACAAGCATTACAATAGAAGCTGTGATCAAAAATCTCCCAAAACACAAAAGCCAAAGACCAGATGGCTTCACAGGAGAATTCTATCAAACATTTAGACAAGAGCTAATGCTTATCCTTCTAAAACTCTTTCAAAAAATTGCAGAGAAAGGAACACTTCCAAACTCATTCTACAAGACTGTCATCACCCTGATACAAAAACCAGACAAAGGCAACATACACAAAAAGAAAACTACAGGCCAATATCACTGATGAACATAGATGCAAAAATCCTCAACAAAATTTCAGCAAATAGAATTCAGCAACACATCAAAAAGCTCATACTCCACTATCAAGTTGAGTTTATTTCAAGGATGCAAGGATTCTTCAATATATGCAAATAAAACAATGTGATACACCATATTAACAAATTGAAAGATAAAAACATATGATGATCTCAATAGATGCAGAAAAAGCCTTTGACAAAATTCAGCACTCATTTATGATTAAAACTCTTCAACAAATGGGCATAGAAGGAACCCACCTCAACATAGTAAAGGCCATATATGGAAAGCCTAGAGCAAACATTCTCAATGGTGAAAAACTGAAAGCATTCCCCCTGAGATCAGGCACAAGACAAGGGTGTCCACTTTCCCCACTATTATTCAACATAGTTCTGGAAGTCCTAGCTACAGCAATCAGAGAAGAAAAAGAAAAGGAACTTGGTTCCAAAAAGAAGAAGTAAAGCTCTCACTGTTTGCAGATGACAAGATACTATACAAAGAAAACCATAAAGATAGTATCAGAAAATTACTAGAGCTAAACAGTGAATTTAGCAAAGTGTCATGATACGAAATCAATACAAGAAATAACTTGCATTTCTATATACTAGCAATGAGAAATCATAAAGAGCAATTAAGGAATCAATCTCATTCACCATTGCAACAAAAAGAATTTAATATCTAGGAGTAAATTTACCTAAGGAAACAAAAGAACTGTACACAGAAAATTGTAAGACACTAATGAAAGAAATCAAAGACGACATAAAGAGATGGAGAGATTGTCCATGTTGCCGGGTAGGAAGAATCAATATTGTGAAAATGACTATACTACCAAATGCAATCTACAAATTCAATGCTATCCCTATCAAATTACCAATGGCATTTTTCACAGAACTAGAACAACAAAAAAAGACAATTCATATGGGACGCAAAAGATCCCGAATAGCCAAAGCAATCTTACAAAAGAATAATGGAGCTGGAGGAATCAACCTTCCTGACTTCAAATTATAGTACAAAGCTACAGTCATCAAGACAGTATGGTACTGGCACAAAAACAGAAATATAGACCAACGGAACATGATAGAAAAATCAGAAATAAATGCATGTACCTATGGGTACCTTAGTTTTGACAAAGGAGGCAAGAATATACAATGGGGCAAAGACAGCCTCTTCAATAAGTGGTGCTGGGAAAACTGGAGAGCTACATGTAAAAGAATGAAATTAGAACACTTCCTAACGCCAAACACAAAGATAAATTCAAAATGGATTAAAGACCTAAATGTAAGACTGGAAACTAAAACTCTTAGAGGAAAACAGGCAGAACACTTGAAGACATAAATCAAAGCAAGATCCTCTATGACCCACCTCCTAGAGTAACAAAAATAAAAACAAAAGTAAGCAAGTGGGACCTGATTAAGCTTAAAAGCTTTTGCACAGCAAAGTGAAAAGTGAAATCGCTCAGTCGTGTCTCACTCTTTGCGACCCCATGGACTGTAGCCTACCAGGCTCCTCTGTACATGGGATTTTTTTAGGCAATAGTACTGGAGTGGATTGCCATTTCCTTCTCCAGGGGATCTTCCCAACCCAGGAATTGAACCCGGGTCTCCCACGTTGTAGACAGACGCTTTACCATCTGAGCCACCAAGACAACCCTTAGAATGGGGGAAAATAATAGCAAATGAAACAACTGCCAAAGGATCAATTTCCAAAATATACAGGCAGCTTATACAATTCAATACCAGAAAAACAAATAATCCAATCAAAAAGTGGAGGAAAGACCTTAACAAAAATTTCTCCAAAGAAGACATACATATGGCTAGCAAACACATGAAAATATGCTCAACATCACTCATTATTAGAGCAATGCAAATTAAAACTACAATGAGATATCACCTGACTCCAGTCAGAATGGCTATCATCAAAAAGTCTGTAAACAATAAATGCTGGAGATGGTGTGGAGAAAAGGTAATGTTCTTGCTCTGTTGGTGGGAATGTAAATTGATACAGCCACTGTGAAAGGCAATATGAAGATTGCTTAAAAAACTAGGAATAAAACCACCATATGACCAAGTAATCCCACTCCTAGGCATATACCCTGAGGAAACCAAAATTGAAAGAGATACATGTATCCCACTGTTCATTGCAGCATTATTTAGAATAGCTAGAACATGGAAGCAACTTAGATGTCCATCGACAGATGGATACATAAAGAAGTTGTGGTACATATACACAATGGAATATTCAGTTCAGTTCAGTCGCTCAGTTGTGTCCGACTCTTTGCAACCCCATAAACCACAGCACGCCAGGCCTCCCTGTCCATCACCAACTCCCGGAGTCCACCCAAACCAATGTCCATTGAGTCAGTGATGCCATCCAACCATTTCATCCTCTGTCATCCCGCTCAGCCATATAAAGGAATTCATTTGAGTTAGTTCTAATGTGGTGGATGAACCTAGAACCTATTTATGCAGAGTGAAGTAAATCAGAAAGATAAAGATAAATATCATATTCTAACATAAATATGGAATCTAGAAAAATGGTACTGAAGAATATATTTACAGGGCAGCAATGGAGAAACAGACATACAGAATAGACTTATGGACATAGGGAGAGGGCAAGAGAGGGTGAGATGTATGGAAAGAGTAACATGGAAACTTACATTACCATATGTAAAATAGATAGCCAATGGGAATTTCCTGTATGGCTCAGGAAACTCAAACAGGGGTTCTGTATCAACCTAGAGGAATGGGATGGGGAGGGAGATGGAAGGGAGGTTCAAAAGGGAGGAAATGTATCTAGACCTATAGCTAATTCATGTTGAGGCTTGACAGAAAACAACAAAATTCTGTAAAGCTATTATCTTTCAGTTAAAAAATAAATAAATTAAAAAAATAGACAAATAAATTTGGAAAAAAAATATCCTCTAATGTCAGTCAGGGATTCAAACTTGTAAGAAAAATGAAGCACCTATATTACTACCAGTGCATGAGCTACAGTGCTAAGGTAATTAGAGTTAAAAGTTTGGTAGTGGTGGATGCATGTTGATGTATGGCAAAACCAATACAATATTGTAAAGTAAAAAAAAAAAAAAAAAAAAAAAAACAAAGTTTGGTAAATTACTAGGAACCTAAGTACCAAAGCACATTACAAAACAATAGATTCTATAATTTTAAATCCTTTTTATTGCTTGGTTACATACTGGAAAAACTTGGCCCTACCAGTCTTTGTAGGCAAAAAACAGGATAAAATAATTCCTTTTCATCTGAGTATTTTAAGAAATGAAATTATCATGTAAGGTACTTCCTAGAAGAAGGTCTTGTTATCTTTTGTCAGCATTCTCCCTTTAATGAACTTTGAAAACATTTTGTTTTTCAGACATCTTTCCTCTAACTTTTTGTTCTCTAGAAAATAAATAAATCCCATGGATGGAGGAGCCTGGTAGGCTTCAGTCCATGGGGTCATTAGAGACGCACACGACTGAGCCACTTCACTTTCACTTTTCATTTTCATGCGTTGGAGAAGGAAATGGCAACCCACTTCAGTGTTCTTGCCTGGAGAATCCCAGGGATGGGGGAGCCTGGTGGGCTGCCATCTATGGGGTCGCACAGAGTCGGACATGACTGAAGCGACTTAGCAGCAGAAGCAAATAAATAGAAAGTTCACCTGACCCTGATCATCTAATAATAAACTATTTTCAATGTCAAATTGAAATTGGAGAAGCACATTAAAGTGTGTTATTATTTTTGATATATTTTTCCTTAGAAACTAAAACACTTTTTCTTTTTTTCACAGGGTTTGTGGATGGATTAAATAAGGTTCTGTGTATATCCTTCCTAATATAGGCCCTGATTTATGGTTTCAGAAATATTTTTTCCTTTCTTTTTTATACTAAAGTTATTTATGTGCATGCTTTGTCTTTCCTATAAACATGTAATTGTGAGGTTAGACATCATATCTGTTTTATTTGCATAATTTCTCAAAGCTGATGAAATGATGCATCTCATCTCTAAAATACTCAGTGAATGTTTACTGGTGAATGTTCATGTGACATTGGTTATAAGCTTATTGGTAACCAAATGATCATATATACAATACTTATGTTGATTATGTGGTGGAACTTTTGAAGCAGGCATCTATATTCCAATTTAATTAATGAATAATAAATGCTGTTTAAGGTTCAATGATAGGCTAACAAGCAAGGTCATGTGGTTTGAATGTAAGCAGTGTTTTGAAGTTTAGAAAATATATTCACATTATATTATTATATATGACATGATTTACAAGATATTAGTATAGATATGTGTGTCATATACTATTTTCAACTTATATTCCATGAATAGAGTATGCATTTTATTCATAATTAATACCTTTTTATTCTATACATTATTTTACATGAATCACATGGTACAGAAAACCAATGGTTAACTTATCTTGTGATGTCAGAATGCAATCATCTTGATATGAAGTTGCTCCATCGTGTATGACTCTTTGCAATCCCATATACTGTAGCTTACCAAAAACAACTATTAATTGTTATCAATCATGTTGATAGATTTTTACTGATACATTTTATCTGAAGTGCCAATAACGGGGCTGGTACAGAGTTGATGCTCAATAAATCACTGTGGAGTTAGTTAATAAATTGAAATCTTTACAAATTCCATATTATAATGGAAAATCACTAATATCTGTATAATTTTGATAGTTGATTTCTCAAAGACATACTGCACCACCCTGCCCATAGAAATATTATCCTCCTTCACTGAACCTAAGAAGTGGCCCGTAGTCACTCCTGATCTGCCCTTTATTTCTTACTGCTGAGATGGTTGTATTTCTGGTGATGTCTATGAAATAACCAAATTCAGAAATTTTAGAGAATAGAGAAACTACACATTGAATAGAAAATTATCAGCATTATATCCAAACATATTATATTGTAATGACAAAGTAATGCTGTTTTATTGGGAATATACAAATAAGTGTCAGAATATACATTCCCACTCACATACAGAAAAACGTGGGCAAGTTTACTTTTCATGAATAATTGATTAGGCATATTACAAATATATGCTAACTGACTTTACTGACAACAAAATAGAATGTTTTTCATGTTTATATTTTGCTTTTCTTTGTAGGTGTTTTAAACTGAATAACATGTGAAAAAGTCTGTAGCATACTTTATCCTTTAATATCTGAAGACCAGGAATTCTTTTCTATTCTGTTCATTGCTCTGTGCTCACTATCTACGATTTTTGGCTTCAGCTCCATTAAGTAAAAATTTGAAGTCATTACTTACCTCCTTACAATAAGAAGAAGCTTATTTATCTCACTTCATATTATGCGATACAATAAGCCTTACTTTCAAAAAACCTTACAAAGGAATCCTAAAAGGCAAGAAAATATTGCTTAAAAAGATACTACAAGCATCAAGACTCAATATAACACTGATGTTGGAGTTATATGAAAGGAAATATTTAAAAATTGTGTGTGTGTTTGTTCATGTGTGTCTCCGTATATGTGTGTATTAAGGTGGTAAAGGAAAAAGTGTGCAACAGGAAAGAATGATAGCTAATGTAAATGATAGGTAATGTAAAAAGAGAGACAGAAACTCTAGTAGAGAATAAAAAATAAAGATTGGAAATCAAAAACCATCTGATAGAAATAAGAAATTCCTTTGAAATTTCCAAGGAAAGACACATTAACTTTAAAGATACGTTAACAGAAACTTCCCAAATTTAAATTCAGAGGAAAATAATAAAAAGAAAAATAGGACAAAGCATTTAAGAACTGTGAGATAATCCCAAAAAGTGTAATGTATAAATAACTGATACCAGAAGATGAAGGAGAGAATGGAGCAGAAAAAAAAAATGGAAATAATGATTCAGAAAACTCCAAAATTAATCACATACACCAACTCAGAGATCCATGAATTTCAGAGAACACCAAACAGGAATATGAATGACTCCAAGAAGATAAGAAATGAATGATTGAATAAGAAATAAACAATTGGGAGCAAACAGACAAATGTTGAGTGAGGAAGAATTCTTAATAAGCTACTCTGTCCTTAATGAGGGAAAGCAAAACTCCCATCCCTGAAATGTACGTTACACACAGTGACTACTTTTCAAAGAATACTCTGTGGAATGTGGTGGTAGGGAAGTGTAGCTGTCCAGTGGAGAAACCTGACATACAGTACCTTAGTCAGATGGTCGAGGGCAATATAACCAGTGATATATCATTTTGATAATATATACCCTTGATATGATGCCATGAAAAGTGGCATTTTGCTTCTGTCATCTTCCTCTTGAAAACACATAACCCCTGGCTAATCACTAGCAAGATAACAGAAAATTCCAAGCTGAGGGACATTCTACCAAATAACTCTCCAATACTCTTCAAAACTTTCATGGTCATCAAAAACAAGATAAGAAACTGTCACAGCCAAGACAAGCTTAAGTAACATAACAATTAAATACACTGTGGCATCTTTAATGGGATCTAGTCTATGGGGTCGCACAGAGTCGGACACGACAGAAGTGACTTAGCAGCAGCAGCAACAGAACAGAGAAAAGTAGCGTTGGACAATAACTGAACAAATCTGAATGAAGTGGGAATGTCAGTTAATAATAATACATTAATATTTGTTAATCTAACAATGCATATTACTAGTATAAGATATCCTGCAAGTTTGAGGAAAAGTTCTTCTTCACTGTAAAGTTTTGTGGTAAACCTGAAAAGTTTTCCTGTATTTAGTTTATTCATAATCTGACAGGATTGATACATTTTAAGCAAGCAAAGAAGACACTTTCTCTTTCTTAAATTTTTATGTCACTATCACAAAACTTTATTCAATTGACTCACATGCTTGTCGACAGTGGCTTTTTTCAATAGCGCATCAGTAAAAGACAGACACTGCCTTGAACGTTTTATGTTAATAATAATGTCACTTTTATTGGTGTGTTGCCCATGATATCCAAAGTGCTTTTCCATCATTCTTACATTTAATTACAAAAAGAATATTTTAGAAACTCAGCGCTCTCAAAACTATTCCTATTTGTATTTTGTCTTTCATATAATTCCTATTTACCAAACCGCTCTTCCGTGCAGATGCTGTACTATGTGTCTCATATTCTTCCTCCAGTATAGACAGACTCTGTCCCTAGGCAATGAGAATGTTTGGCATTGACAGCTCACATGCAGATGCAGTCTGGGGCACATTATATGCTCTCATGGTGTCAGTTTGCATCCATACAGAGATCCATCTAGTATTAAGAATTCCAGGGCCATTTCCTCAATAAGAAAAATTTTGAAGTCACATCCCAATTGTAATGATTTCTGTAGTATTATGAGTCTTCTTTATAACTGTATTTTAGTTCAATCTTTCCATTCTTCCAATTCAGCTCATGAGTTTAAATAAACTCACCAATAAATTTCTGGCATCCTTGTTTCATAGTCTAACATGCGAGAAAATCCTCCCCCAAACCAGAGATTCAGGCAGCTTATTAGATCATCTAATTTGTGCAGAAACATAAGTTGCTCAAGGTAATAAATAAACCAATGAATAGTGAGAAAATACTTAAATGGTTGGTCAAATACCAGAATGAAAATTTTTGGTTGCCAGGTGTCTAGAACTATGAATGAGCATATTGGATGGATCTCTGTGAATCAGAAAGTGTTATAAAGATCTTTGTATAACATTTTAGTTCTGACAGTGCACATCCACCATAGAAGAGTCAATCACTAAACAACTCCATGGAAACATGACTTTGCAAGTTGTCATTAGCAACTGGCTACAACAGAGTATGCACAAGCGGCATATATGGAATAGACAGTTGCAGAAATTTCTACTTACTCCAAACGATTTAGTTAATGCTGCTACTGAATAACAAAGCTCCAAGGAAAAAGGCTAGTAATGCCTTAGATATAATCCCATTATTCAAGGAGATTTTCCAGGTACTTAATAAAAATTTGCTTACATGGGACACTCCAAATCTAGAAAGGAAGCTGATTTATCATTATTAAGCCTTGAGTTTGCATTTTCTCTGTGCAAGACCTTGGACCCTCATTACTGTATAAGGATTTACTGAACATTTAAACCACTGATCTAATGATTCTGCAAATCGATTCTTTGGACCAAAAGAGACATTTGAAAACAGGAAGTGTGATATCAGAGTGTGGCCGTGTATCCACATATCTACCATATATGCACTGCCAGAGACCAAAAGGCAAGGAAAGGATGCAAGCTATTTATTTCTTCTTTAACTGAGTGAGCAGTAAAGGTGGAACAAGACTGGCAAGTGTTATACAAGTGCATATTAAAGATATGAAAGACTAGAACTCAGCATTTTTTAATGTTACCTTTTCCTTTTTATATCCAACTCATTATGCATTTGTTACAATTTGTGTAGTGTCTTCAAGTGTTTCATTAGTGATTTCCAAACTTTAAAAAAAAAAAGCAAACAGTATTTTCATTTTTTTGAACAGGGAATAATGTTATTTATTATTATTTTTTGTCTTTTCTTTCATGGAAAGTCATTTTATTTTAAATATAATGGTGTGCACAGGCCAATCTAAGACTTACAATGTATTCCTCTCCCCACTCCCAATACCCCCCTGGTAACCATAAATTTGTTCTGTAACTCTGCCAGTCTGTTTCTGTTATGCAAATAAGTTCATGTATATTATTTGTTTTAAGATTCTGCATATAAGCAATATCATATGATATTTGACTTTCTCTGTCTGACATACTTCAACTAGTATGGTCTTCAGATTGATTCGTATTGCTGCAAATGATCTTATTTCATTCTTTTTCATGCTTGAGTAATATTCCATTTTATACATGTACGATACATTTATCCATTAATCTATTGATGAAGATTTACGTTGTTTCCATATCTTGGCTGTTGTAAATAGTACTGCAATGAACATTAATGTATCCTTTAGGACCATGTTTTCTCTGGATAAATGCCCCAAAGTTGCTGGGCCATATGGTAGCTCTACTTTTAGTTTTTTAATGAAAGTCCTTTCAGTTCTCCAAAGGAGCTGTGGTGCTAGTGGTAAAGAATCTGCCTGCCAATGCAGGAGACTCAAAATTTGCAGTTTCAATCCCTGGATCAGGAAGACCTTCTGGAGTGGGAAATGGCAACCCAGTCCAATATTCTTGCCTGGAAAATCCCATGGAGAGAGGAACCTGACATGCTACAGTCCGTGGGGTGGCAAAGAGTTGGACGTGACTCAGCAACTGAGAACATACACATATTTAGACATAGTACCTGTACTGTTTACATTCCCGCCAACAGTGTAGAAAGTTCCCTTTTCTCCACAGAGTTCCAGCATTCATTGTTTGCAAATTTCTGATGATGTTCATTCTGACTGGAGTGCAGTGATGTCTCATTGTAGTTATTATTTGCATTTCTCTAATTAATAAGGGCTTCCTGGGTGTCTCAGATGGTGAAGAATTTGTCTGCAACATGGAAGACTAGGAGTATCTTTTCCAAGTGCCTCTTGGCCATTTGTATGCATTTTTGGGGAGCATATCTCTTTAGGTCTTAGGCCTATTTTTTTGATTGAGCTGTTTGTTTGTTTTACTATTGAACTGCATGAACTGTTTGTAAATTTTGGAGACTAATACCCTTGCCAGATGCATCATTGGTAAATATTTTCTCCCATTCTTTGGGTTGACAAATTGGAGAAGTAAAATTGTCACTGTTTGCAGAGGACATGATAATATACATAGAAAAGCCAGAAGATGTTATTTACATTGCATTTTCCAATATATTTGTACTTTTCTTATTTTAAATAATAAAAATTCAAACTATTATATTTTTTTGTTTTATGTAGTTCACATATACTGTAAATGTGAAAATACACAGAACATTCATAGAATTTCAGCTCCCAGGTGTAAAGCCCAGATAACATTGTTCATAAGCATAAGGCAACATGATGTTCACATCAACAGGTTTTATAATTTTGAAAAAATAATAAAACTTCAATATTTATCAATGATATGAGGTAATGAATGTAAATATAATTATAGGATAGATTCTTACCCAATAATAAAGAATGCAAGGTACAGATACATATGCTAGATGAAGAAAAACCAAGAGGAAAAAAATCAAGTCTTTGTAGAATCTCCACAGTATGTTTCATCCATAAAGAGCTCCCCAAATAAGGAAAAAAAGCAAAACAAAACTAAGCAAACAGGTAAGCAAAACTACAAAGAAAATCAGAGAGTAATTAACAATATATAGAGTAGCAGTTGAACACATCTGAGAAAAAAGGAGGATAATATGGTTTGGAAGGAATAGGCAGTAGGTTTAAGAGGTCCTAGAATTATTTTGATGTTTAATTATTATTGATGCTTTTGTTGTTGCAGAAGACTCTTGAGAGTGTCTTGGACAATAAGGAAATCAAACCAGTCAACCCTATAGAAAATCAGTCCTGAATATTTATTGGAAGGACTGATGCTGAAGCTGAAACTCCAATACATTGGCCACCTCATGCCAATAATTGACTCATTGGAAAAGACCCCGATGCTGGGAAAGATTAAAGGCAGGAAGAGAAGGGGACAACAGAGAATGAGATGGTTGGCTGGCATCACCGACTCAGTGGACATGAGTTTGAGCAAGCTCCACTAGTTGGTGATGGACAGGGAAGCCTGGTGTGCTGCAGTCCATGGGGTTGCAAAGAGTCAGACACGACTGTGTGAGTGAACTGAACTGAAGAATTATTTTATTTCTTCAGTTAAATCATATTTACTCCAACATTAGCCTATAATTTCAAATTGTACATTTATTTATATACTTCCCTTGTTGCTCAATGGTAAAGAATCTGCCTGCCTGTTCAGGAGACGCAAGAGACACAGGTTTGAACCCTGGGTTGTAAAAGTCCCCTGGAGAATGAAATGGCAAACACTCCAGAATTCTTGCCTGGCAAGTCCCATGGGCAGAAGAGACTGGCTGGCTATAGTCCATGGGGTCACAAAGAGTTGGCCATGACTAAGCATGAGCACAGGATATACAACTGTGTCTCCAGGTGGAGTGTAGTAGGTGTAACAAGTTACTGCTGGCCACCTACTCTGTGTCCAGCACTGGCAAACGCTTATACCACAATTAAAAAAAAAAAAAAAAGTAATGTAATTTCTTTGCAAAAATTTTTAAAACTTGCAATTAATTTATTTAAATACATATTTGTTGACTTTTGTTGGGTGCTAGAAATAATAATAGTGAGAAAGGGAAGCAGAATATTTATTTTCAAGAAAGCTTATTTTAATTGAAGCAGGAATCATGTACTGAGAGAATGCAATTATACTACTATGACAACTGTGTTGGATGCTATGCTGTGTGGAGGCAGGCAGGGGCCAAGTGAATATGGGGAAATTATTCCTGCTATGGTAGCAGAGTCAGCCTCTCTTACCAGATATCTTAAGAGTGCCAATGAATTAGCCCCATGGGAGAATATAGTACCATTTCCAGGCAAATAGTATATGTGAATCCACCTGTTTATCTTTTAGAATGTGATATCAATAGATTATTTGAAAAGTTCATGAATTATGGAATACTAGTATAGCTGCTGCTGCTAAGTCGCTTCAGTCGTGTCCTACTCTGTGCGACCCCATAGACGGCAGCCCATCAGGCTCCCCCGTTCTTGAGATTCTCCAGGCAAGAACACTGGAGTGGGTTTCCATTTCCTTCTTCAATGTATGAAAGTGAAAAGTGAAAGTCAAGTCTCTCAGTCCTGTCCGATTCTTTGCGACCCCATGGACTGCAGCCTACCAGGCTCCTCCATCCATGGGATTTTCCAGGCAAGAATACTGGAGACTAGTAGCATATTAGGGATTATGTCAGTACCTAATCAGACCAATGAATGGTGAAAAGGAATTTTTGGGTTTGACACTAGGGATTTTGTCATAGGAACCTGGTGCAGGCAGTGAGGATGGATTTTTATTTATTTGAAAAATCATAATGGTTAGATTTTTTGCATATTAAAAATACATCAATAGGACTAGTAGTCTGCACTATAGTCATTTCACTACAGTAGTTAAGTGAGAAGTCGCTCACTTAACTGACAAGAGTCAGTTGTGTCTGACTCTTTGCGACCCCATGGACTGTAGCCTACCAGATAGTAGTTAAAGGAGAGTCCAAAAGAAATCTCCAAAGACTGGCTGCATTAGAAGATTTGAAGTTTCAGAAGGAGATATTTGTAGTGACCCAGAGTATGGACAGGACTTTCCAAGTGGCTCAAAGTTAAAGAATATGTCTGCCAATGCA
The DNA here is from genome assembly GCF_029407905.1 of Bubalus kerabau. Classification (NCBI taxonomy): domain Eukaryota; kingdom Metazoa; phylum Chordata; class Mammalia; order Artiodactyla; family Bovidae; genus Bubalus; species Bubalus kerabau. The sequence continues at coordinate 61,033,456 of NC_073625.1, forward strand.
AGAGACTCAGGAGATGTGGGTTCAAATCCTGGGTCGCGAAGATACCCGGGAGGACGGAATGACAGCCCAGTCAGTATTCTTGCCTGGAAAATCCCATGTACAGAGGAAACTGGAAGCCTGCAGTCCATGGGGTTACAAAGAGTTGCACACAGTTGAGCACAACAACAATAGATTATGGGCAATGGTTATCGTCCTACTTGAGCCAGTTACCTATTATTGTAGCCACAAACACAAGCAGCCATCCTTCCCCCCTACACTTGTACACAGGCATGTGCACACGCACACGCACACACAAACACACACACACACATTTCTAGAACTTGGCACTATTAGCTGGGAAGAAGTTTTCATAGATGCAGAAGAAATCATCTAAGAAAAAATGGCAGAAGTTAAAAAGGCAAGGAAAAGAAGAGGAGCCAAACAGTGGCAAATAAATGGAAAGAAAGGAGATGAAGTAATTCCAGTATCATAACAATGATACATATGACTCTGACACAGAATTGTCATGGCTTTTAAACAAGCAATAAATTTAACCCTCCTCCTCTGTCCATGAAAGCAGAAACCACAGATATGGAATACTAAATATGGGACTTGAGCTTCCTCTGTTTGGGTATGCACAATGGATCCTGGAACCAATCCTCTGTGGATACTGAAGGATGATTATTGTATATGCTGTTCCATAGAAAAATGAAAAGAACTCCCAACCTCTAGATGGAAATCTAGTGTAAATGGTTAGATTTTTATTTTGCTTTAATATTCATCAAAAGTGAGTACATAAAATCCTGGAAAAAACATTCCACAGTATTTAGATGAAAGTGCAGATACACTAATTAACATCCATCATGTTATATTTTAAACATTTGAATTGCTTGACAATAGTAGATATTTTAAAAGTTGAGACAATTAAAATGGGGAAATACTGATATCTAAAGCACTTTGAGTTCCTTAGACTGATTTAAATTGGTATTCATCAAGGGTTTACACTAGTATCTTTGATTATCTAGTATCTCTGATGTCCATTAAGATCCATGTTTTGGTGTTACCTTAATGTCTGAAATCTATAAATCACAATTAAGCAAATAAACAGACTTGAATTAGGCCTAAGTTTTGAAAGAATATATTCACAAAAATGTCTACAAATAGAATAACAGGTTGCCCATCTGGTATAATGCTTGGTTAACCCAGTAATTTTTTTTAAACATATGAGAAAGATATTTAGGGTAACACAAAAATTGATTTTAAATTTTGCAAATGGATTTGACATTTTAAATATTACAAGTAATGTAGCATGTAACATTTGTAAATTATATAACATGTTACATAATGTAAAATGTTACAATTTCTCTATCAAATTTAGGAAATAAGAAACCAATTTTGTATTTTTCTCTGCAACATGAGATTTGACAATCGAAGCCTAGTTCTGAAAGTCATATAGTTCTTTCTCTCTTTGTGTGCCTTACAAAGAGCTAGATGAGTACTTAATGCTCTCAGCAAGTTTAGAGAGTAGTTTTTTTTTCTTACAAAATTGTTTAATTTTTAGTGGAGTATATTTGTTTTAAAATATTATGTTAGTTTATGCTATACAATAAAATGAATCACCTATATTTACACATGTATCCTGTTTTTTGCATATCCTTTCCACTTAGATCATCACAGAGTATTGAGTAGAGTTCCCTATTCTTTACAGTAAGTTCTCATTAGCTAGCTCTTTTACACACTATTGTTGTTGTTCAGTCACTAAGTCCTTTTAGACTCTTTGCAACCCCGTGGACTACAGCATGCTAGGTTCCCCTGTCCTTCATTGTCTCCCAGAGTTAGCTCAGATTCATGTCCATTGAGTTGTTGATGCTATCTAAACATCTTGTCCTCTGCCACCCCATTCTCCTTTTGCCTATAATCTTTCCAAGCATTCATGTCTTTTCCAGTGAGTCAACTCTGCATCAGGTGTCCAAAGTATTTGAGCTTCATTTTTAGCATCAGTGCTTCCAATGATATTCATGGTTGATTTCCTGTAGGATTGACTATAAAACATGTGTTTATCTTCCAAGAAACTGATTTTGAAGCTGAAACTCCAATACTTTGGACACCTCATGCAAAGAGCTGACTCACTTGAAACGACCCTGATGCTGGGGAAAGATTGAGGGCAGGAAGAAAAGGGGACGACAGAGGATGTGATAGTTGGATGGCATCACTGACTCAATGGACATGAGTTTAGGTAAACTCCAGGAGTTTGAGATGGACAAGGAGGCCTGGTGTGCTGCCGTCCATGGGGTTGCAAAGAGTTGGACACGACTGAGTGACTGAACTGAACTGAACTAATCATTTATATTAGAATGAACTGATATGTCAATAGCATCATCTTTAAACTCTTGGGACTTCCATCTTCTCTATGAGGTACTCAATTTCATGCTCTAACAAAATTGCTGATTTATATTCTCTACTAAATAATCCTTCTTTGTCCAAAAATAATTAAATGGGCAGTGTTTTCCAAAAAGACAATTATAAGCTGCTATTGGAAAGAGACGAGTTGCTTTCATAAATGTAGTATGGCTTTGTTTTTTATTAACATAGCTAACATTCCTCACCAAATTGAAATGTATCAATGTATTATGTAAAGATATATGAGCTTAGAAGTTTTTGCAGAGTAGATTTATTTTCTATGCTTTCACAGTGATTTTAGCGCAGAATTTAAATTAACCAAATCAAAACTTCTATTATTTTCTTTGGCAAAACATATCACACTATTTGCAGCTGATGATGCATTTATATAATTTTACACATAATTCCAGCCAAACAAATGTATTTAAATTCCTAATACATACCCTCAGTTTTGTCTTTTATTATTTTTGAAAATCCAGTAGCAATGTTGTGATTGTTATTTAATTTCTTGATGCCTTTCATTTTTGAGTTTACAAACTTCTAGCTCTATTATAAGCTTTTAATAAGACCAAAATGCATGGTTTTAAGAACCTAATTTCAAATATGTATTGAGTGATATGACAAAAAGTAGTAAATGAATTACTTTTCTATAATGTAATTTAAAAGTTTTAGCTGTATTGTGTACCTTATTTCTACTTTTAACTTTAATGAGTTGAATTGAGTTAGGAAGGGGACCAATAGTGTTTGTGTTTTGGGAAAAATACCATTTCAAATACCTGCTTCTGAAATAATTCAAGCATACTTTTAACCTAAATTAATTCTGTGTGTGTTTTCCCTATGGCATATCCTTCTAGATGTGTGAGTGTTCCATCTTCTTTTGTCTTTATGAAGATATTGGCTTTACAACATATTTCCTGCTTTATTTTTAATATTTGCTGCATTTTTTAATTTAGCTTAATTTTATTCTCTTTTATAGTATATGTATTTCTAACTTCTGGTGATCTTATTATAAAACTGCAAATTCAATGAGTAGAACACTATATGAGACCACAGTACTCTTTTACTTGCACAGTGAGGCTTATTATAAGGGTCTTTAAGGGTGATATTACTTGGTTTTTCCTTGAGAAGAATTGTGTGTCATTACACAGATGTTTTTCATTGGTTTTATTAGTTTCCTTATTAGATAAATCTAACATTCTTCTTAAAGGAGGGAGAAAATTTGAGTGTCAGAATGCTAGGTGAATGGTAGGAGAATAATAGGGCTGAGAGAATGAGCACACCACTCAGTTAATATATTTTCTTTTTGTCCTTTTATTTGCCATATGAGATGCCTATGTCAGTCGTGCCTGATTTTCTTAAGGTTGTATTTTCCCTGGTGGAGAATTTTCTAGAAGTCTATCTGTATCCTTTAAATATTCCTCTTCTTTTAGATCCTGCAGCTCCTATGAGGGGTACCTAGTGTCAAAAGAACCTCAACCTATCTTAAGTTCTTTAGGTCACTCAGAGATTCCTCCTGGTTTTTCGCTTAGCACTGTCAAAGTCAGTTATCAGCGATATATTTGCTTGTCAACTTTCATGAAAAATGAAAGTGAGATTTACGCCTCCCCCATTTCAGATCCGGAGAAGGCAATGGCACCCCACTCCAGTACTGTTGCCTGGGAAATCCCATGGATGGAGGAGTCCATCCCATGGCTGCAGTCCATGGGGTCGCGAAGAGTTGGACACGTCTAAGCGACTTCACTTTCACTTTTCACTTTCGTGCATTGGAGAAGGAACTGGCAACCCACTCCAGTGTTCTTGCCTGGAGAATCCCAGGGACGGGGGAGCCTGGTGGGCTGCCGTCTATGCGGTCGCACAGAGTCGGACACTACTGAAGCGACTTACCAGCAGCAGCAGCAGTATATATGTATGTAAGTATATGGGCATCTCAGCTGGAGATAGTGCTAAAGAACCCAACTGCCAATGCAGGAGAAATTAGAGATTCAGGTTTGATCCTTGATCAGGAAGATCCTCTGGAGGAGGGCTGGGCAACTTACTCCAGTATTCTTGCCTGGAGAATCCCATGGACAGAGGAGACTGGTGGGCTATGGTCCATATTTTGCAGAGTCAGACACAAATGGAGTGATTTCAGTTCAGTTCAGTCACTCAGTAGTGTCCAACTCTTTGTGACCCCATGGACTGCAGCATGCCGGGCTTCCATGTCCATCACCAACTCCTGGAGCTTGCTCAGACTCATGTCAATCAAGTCGGTGATGTCATCCAACCATCTCATCCTCTGTCTTCCCCTTCTCCTTCTGCCTTCAATCTTTCCCAGCACTGGGGTCTTTTCAAATGAGTCAGTTCTTCACATCAGGTGACCAAAGTACTGGAGTTTCAGCTTCAGCATCAGTCCTTCCAATGAATATTCAGGACTGATTTCCTTTAGGATTGACTGATTTGATCTCCTTGCTGTCCAAGGGACTCTCAAGAGTCTTTTCCAACATCACACTTCAAAGGCATCAGTTCTTTAGCACTCAGCTTTCTTTATACTACAACTCTCACATCCATCCATGACTACTGGAAAAGCCATAACTTTGACTACCTATACTTTTGTTGACAAAATAATGTCTCTGTTTTTTAATATGCTGTCTAGGTTTGTCATAACTTTTCTTCCAAGGAGCAAGCATCTTTTAATTTCATGGCTTCAATCACCATTTAAACTGATTTTGGAACCCAAGAAAATCAAGTCTGTCACTGTATCCATTTTTTCCCCTTCTATTTGCCATGAAGCAATGGGACCAGATGCCAGTGATCTTCATTTTTTGAATGTTGAGTTTTAAGCCAGCTATCTCACTCTCCTCTTTCACTTTCATCAAGAGGCTCTTTAGTTTTTCTTAACTGTCTGCCATAAGAGTGGTGTCATCTGCATATCTGAGGTTATTGATATTTCTCCTGGAAATCTTGATTGAAGGTTCTGCTTTGTCCAGCCCAGCACTTCTCATGATGTACTCTGCATATAAGCTAAATAAGCAGGGTGACAATATACAGCCTTGTCATACTCCTTTAGGAATTTGGAACAAGTCTGTTGTTCCATGTCCAGTTCTAACTGTTGCTTCTGACATGCATACAAATTTCTCAGGAGACAGGTAACGTGGTATGGTATTCCCATCTCTTATAGAATTTTACAGTTTATTGTTATCCACACAGTCAAAGACTTTGGCATAATCAATAAAACAGAAGTAGATTTACTTTCTGGACTCTTTTTGCTTTTTCAATGATCCAACAAATGTTGACAATTTGATCTCTGGTTCCTCTGTATTTTTAAATCCAGCAAGAACATATGGAAGTTCTTGGTTCATGTACTACTGAAGCCTGGCTTGGAGAATTTTGATCATTACTTTGCTGTCATGTGAGATGAGTACAATTTGCAGTAGTTTGAACATTTCCTGACATTTCCTTTCTTTGGGATTGAAATAAAAACTGATATTTTCAAGTCCTGTGGCCACTGCTAGGTTTTCCAAATTTGCTAGCAAATTGAGTGTAGCACTTTCACAGCATCATCTTTTAGGAATTGAAATAGCTCAACTGGAATTCCATCACCTCCACTAGCTTTGTCCGTAGTGATGCTTCCTATGGCCCACTCGACTTTGCACTCTGGGATAGCTGGCTCTAGCTGAGTGATCACACCATCTTGGTTATATGGGTCATGAAGATTTTTTGTATAGTTCTTCTGTGTATTCTTGCAACTTCTTAATGCCTTCTGCTTCTGGGCTAGGTTGATGCCATTTCTGTCCTTTATTGTGCCCATCTTTTCATGAAATGTTCCCTTTGTATCTCTAATTTTCTTGAATAGATCTCTAGTCTTTCCCATTCTATTGTTTTTCTCTTTTTTTTTTTTTTTGTTTGCATTGATCATGTAGGAAGTTTTTCTTATCTCTCCTTGCTATACTTCAGAACATTACATTCAGATGAGCATATCAGATGGGCATTCCTTTTCTCCTTTGTCTTTAACTTCTCTTCTTTTCTCAGATATTTGTAAGGCCTCATCAGACAACCGTTTTGCCTTTTTCATTTCTTTTCTTGGGGATGGTCTTGATCCTTGCTTCCTGTACAATGTCACAAACCTCCATCCATAGTTCTTCAGGCACTCTGTCTATCAGATCTAATCCTTTTAAGCTATTTCCCACTTTCACTCTACAATCACAAGGGATTTGATTTAGGTCATACCTGAATGGCCTAGCAGTTTTCCCTATTCTCTTCAATTTAAGTCTGAATTTGGTAATAAGGAGTTTATGATCTGAGCCACAGTCAGCTCCCAGTCTTATTTTTGCTGAGTATATAGAACTTTTTTATATTTGGTTGTGAAGAATGTAGTCAATCTGATATTGGTATTGACCATCTGGTGATGTCCATGTGTAGAGTCTTTTCTTGTGTTGTTGGAGGAGGGTGTTTGCTATGACCAGTGCATTCTCTTGGCAAAATTTGTTAGCCTTTACCCTGATTAATTTTGTCCTCCGAGGTCAAACTTGCCTGTTACTCCAGGTTTCTCTTGACTTCCTACTTTTTCATTCCAGTCCCCTATGATGAAAAGGACATCTTTTTTTGGTGTTAGTTCTAGAAGGTCTTGTAGGCCTTCATAGAGCCATTCAACTTCAGCTTCTTTGGCATTTGTGGTTGGGACATAGTTTTGGATTACTGTGATATTGAATGGTTTGCCTTAGAAATGAACAGAGATCATTCTGTCATTTTTTAGACTGAACCCAAGTACTGTAATTCAGACTCTTTTATTGACTATGAGAACTACTCCATTTCTTCTAAGGGATTCTTGCCCACATTAGTAGGTATAATGGTCGTCTGAATTAAATTTGCCCATTCCAGTCCATTTTAATTCACTGATACCTAAAATGTCTATGTTCACTCTTACCATCTCCTTTTTAACCACTTCCAACTTACCTTGAATCATTGACCTTGTATTCCAGTTTCCTGTGGAATATTGTTCTTTACAGCATCAGGCTTTACTTCCATTTCCAGTCATATCCACAACTGGGCATTTTTTTTGCTTTGGCTACATCTCTTCATTCTTTCTGGAGTTATTTGTCCACTCTTCTCCAGTATCATATTGGGCACCTAATGGCCTGGTGAATTCATCTTTCAGTGTTATATCTTTTTGCCTTATCATACTGTTCATGGGGTTCTCAAGGCAAGAATATTGAAGTAGATTTTCCATTCCCTTCTGCAGTGGACCATGTCTTGTTAGAACTCTCTGCTATGACTTGTCCATCTTGTGTGGCCCTACACAGCATGGTTGTAGTTTCATTGAGTTAGACAAGGCTGTAGTCCATGTGATCAGTTTGATTAGTTTTCTGTGATTGTGATATATATACACATATGAAATTGAAAGTGAAAGTTGTTCAGTCCAGTCCAAATCTTTGCAATGCCATAGACTGTAGCCTCCCAGGTTCCTCTGTCCATGGAATTCTCCAGGAGTTATACTGGAGTTGGTAGCTGTTTCCTTCTCCAAGGGATCTTCCCCACCCAGGGATAGAACCCAGATCTCCCACATTGCAGGCCAATTCTTTACCATCTGAGCTATCTGGAAAGTCTTTGTGTATATATATATATATATATATATATACACACACACACAGTATAGATGAATAGCTTTCCTGCCCCTTGTTTTTGGGTGAGCGAAGTGGGTTAGTAACACTCTGATGTCTACTAGATAAAATGATGCTGAACAAAATTTTAGATACTATAGATATTGGCCCTTTCAGGGTTCATATACTAATCTTCATTATTTTAGCCTCCTCAGGAATACCTTATGGAATTTTGTATGCTAGATGAATATTAAGTGGATCTCCTAAACCTAAGGAAAATACTACTTGATATTATTAGGATATTTAAAATTTTTTTCAATGTTATTTTAGCTTTCTTATTTCTGAAATAGATTAAAATGCCCTTGTTTTTTTGTTTTATAAATAGCATTTTCTAAGATATGATATATATCACATGATACCTTAAAATTTTATTTGGTAGTTTTTTTTTTAAGTTTTTAATAAGAAATTTATGTTCTGTAGGATTATTTAAAGATTTCCCAATCTTTAGAAACTTCTGGATGCTTCAGAGATAATCCACACAAAACAAATAACATAGCATGGAAAAATACATTGACGAAAAAAATGTAATAAATTAGATCTGCAGTGAAATGTTAACATTGCCAGGGGGATTAAAAGAAAGAACAACTGTTTATGTAGCTAGATTATTTTAGGCTCTCTTTTTGTAATGATTTCTTGGCTAAATCAGTTTTATAAACTCATTGTATTCTCTGTTCTTCCTCTGTTTATGTTTTTCTTTTAAAAGTTATCAAAATAAACTATTGCTTGTAGCCATAACTTACTCAGATACTTTAATGTAGGATATTACAACCTTGTCTCCTGTGGTTAAATGTGACTCATGCATTAAATCAAGAATTAAGAATGGAATGCGTCCTCTTGATGCAGAAGAGGTCACTTCACACGAGGACAAGACCGAAATAGACTGTTAAGCAAAGTTTTTCTAGAGGGCAGATAGCTGTGACTTCTTTTTATCACCATGGAATATCTTTTTTGTACCTTTTTATTGTTGTAATTAACATACAATATTAAATTAGTTTCAGGTGTACAACATAGCATTTCAATATTTTTGTACACTATGAACTAACTGATCACCTCAATAAGATCATTACCATTTATCACTATATGAATTTGTTGCAATATTATTAACTATATCCCCTGTGTATATATTATATCACTGTAATTTATTTATTTTATATCTGGAAGTGTGTACTTCTTATTATACCTCATAAATTGGTGCAACAACAATGGAAAACAGTATGAAGCTTCTTCAAAAAACTAAAGTAGAACCACCTACATGAGCCATTATTTCCATTTCTGGGTACTTATCCAAAGAAAATGAGAACACGAATTCAAAAAGATATATGCACCCTTCTGTTCATTGTAGGGCTAGTTACAATGTGCAAGATGTGAAAGCAACCTAAATGTCTTCATGAAATTTTAAAATGTAAATGTCACTTAGACACATATGTACCAACATGCTTAATTGAAAACAAAATGAAGAAATAATCTTGCCCAAGATTGCAGAACTTGCCATTAACATGGTCAGTTTATGAATCCAGAAATTCTGATGTACAGGTCAATTGCTGTTGTATTTTTTAGTGATTTACAGATAATATTTATTTTAAACAAAAATAAATTCCATTCAAACACTTTCAGTTACAGTCATTATGCCAGTGTCAGAAAGGTCTTTTAACAGACATATTTACAAACACTTCAAATAGATAGAAGAAACAATAAATTACTCAGATGTGATACATATCCTTTTATTTAACTAGCTTTAAAATATATATTTAAAGCACATTTTAAATATATGTTAGGTATGTATGTGACAAATGTATCAGAGGGAATTTCAAATTTATATTATTAATATGACAATACATTTTTCTATTTTTTTAAAAGAACTTACTTAGTAAGGATTTAAAATTATAGAGACTAAACCCTAGTTACTGATTTTCTTCCATATTTTCTCTTCACATATGAAATATTTTCTCCCATGATATAGTCCTCCAGGCTCCTCTGTTCATAGAATTCCCCATGTGAGAATACTGGAGTGTGTAGCCATTCCCTTCTCCAGGGGATCTTCCTGACACAGGGATCCAGAGACTGAACCTGGTCTCCTGCATTGCAGGCAGATTCTTTACTTTCTGAGCCACCAGGGAAGCTACATGTCTTTATATATATAGTTTTATATATATATATATATATACATATATATATACACACACACACACACACACACTCACACACATATACACATATATATGTATATATATATTTACATATATAATTTTTAGAATATATTTAGAATATATATTTTTTGTATTTAGGCTTTGCCATCTTATGTCATATTAGTTTAATTATGTATTTTTAAACTTATACTTAATTTGCCTAATTTTTTCTAAATTCTTAAGCTTATTTTTTGTTTCACTTTTGTTCCCCCTTCACTGTTTATATATCTACTGCTTGATGTCAATTACTGTAATTGTTTCAGGGACCCCTTTTTATTTCCAATTTAGGCAATTTTGGTGTATTCCCTATATATTTAATCATTTAGACTCACGTTCCTCCTCATTTTTCCTGCATTTATTAATTCTACCAATACAGGTGAATGATTTTTATAATCTCTAGCTTGTATCTGGAGATTATCATTTAGTGTAGCCTTTTTCTTTTGGAGCTAATGGCCTCTAGCATTAATTTACATCCAAAATCATTTAAACTGTATGATCTTAAGAGAAGAATCTCCATAGAGTTATCTGTGTCTTTCCTTGAAATGATACAGAAATAAATAACACATTTGTGACCTCTAGATTTGGCAAATATATTATTGAACTACTATAGCAAAAAGGAAATTAGTTTTTTCCTACCTGGGGATTTCATTCCACTCTGAAACAGAAGTCATTTTAATAAAAAATAATTGATCCCTTGGAGTATATTCAGACATCTTGAGTTACTGAATGCGAGATTAGTTAATCTTATGTATTTGAAATGAGATACATTGAGACGATAAAACAGAGCAGACTCAGAAAGAAAGAGAGAAGGTTAAGAGTCAGAAAGCATCATACCCAAGTCATTTTATGTATTTAAAAAAAAAATAACAACATGAGACATTTGGGAGACAGTTCTCTATGGTCCTTTCTTATTTCTCTATCTGTTTTGAGAGACGTTATTGACATTTTTAGTTCTGGAAAACCTTTCCAAGGATGTTTGCATTGCAAAATACTGTGAAAAATATAGTCCCTCCCTCTAGAGCCAAGAAAAGTTGTGTTTGTTGTCCAGGATAAGAAAGCTAATGTTTTCTTCTGTTACAAAACTTGGACAGTTTTGCTTGAAGTCCCTTTATATCAGCCGGCATTTCTTAAGCTTGGGCTTCCTCCGCTAAGGTCCCAAGCAATTAAACGTTCAGCATTCAACTAGACCAACCTGTGCTTCACCCTGGTGGAAAGTGTGAGGCAAATCGAACTGATACAAAACAAACATGAATCTCTTACTTCCTCCCCTGGCATGAGTGTTTTACACTGTTTTTGTTCTGAACCAATAAGCTTTTGTCTTCTGCTGGCATCCACGAACCAGTGGCAAGCTAAATTACTAGTCTAGGTTAAAATCACAGTCTCTTCACAGTTCTTTAGACAATTTTCTTCTTAAAGATCTTTTAATTTCTGTTATGAATTAGGAACTCCAAAATTTATTGGATTTTTTTTTTACTTACATCTTTCTCTTTTCCTTTCTTCCTTTTAAAAAGTTGTTTGTGTTTTTATTTTTAATGAAAATCAGAAAAATAATCTCAGTAAGTTTTCTAAAATCAGATGACGCAGAAGGACAGTGCCTGCCCAAAGTGGTATGATAAAATACATGACTATTAAGAATTCTGCATGTATATTTTTGAGATTAATTCTTTGTCAGTTGCTTCATTTGCTATTATTTTCTCCCATTCTGAAGGCTGTCTTTTCACCTTGTTAATAATTTCCTTTGTTGTGCAGAAGCTTTTAAGGTTAATTAGGTCCCATTTGTTTATTTTTGCTTTTATTTCCAATATTCTGGGAGGTGGGTCATAGAGGATCCTGCTGTGATGTATGTCGGAGAGTGTTTTGCCTATGTTCTCCTCTAGGAGTTTTATAGTTTCTGGTCTTATGTTTAGATTTTTAATCCATTTTGAGTTTATTTTTTTGTGTATGGTGTTAGAAAGTGTTCTAGTTTCATTCTTTTACAAGTGGTTGACCAGTTTTCCCAGCAGTATTTTTTAAAGAGGTTGTCTTTTCTCCATTGTATAATCTTGCCTCCTTTGTTGAAGATAAGGTGTCCATATGTGCGTGGATTTATCTCTGGGCTTTCTATTTTGTTCCATTGATCTATATTTCTGTCTTTGTGCCAGGACCATACTGTCTTCATGACTGTGGATTTGTAGTAAAGCCTGAAGTCAGGCAGGTTGATTCCTCCAGTTCCATTCTTCTTTCTCAAGATTGCTTTGGCTATTCAAGGTATTTTGTATTTCCATACAAATTGTGCAATTATTTGATCTAGTTTTGTGAAAAATACCATTGGTAGCTTGATAGGGATTGCAATGAATCTATAGATTGCTTTGGAAAAATATATATAAGCAACACTTGCTGCTCAATTCCAGAAAAATAAATGACCCAATCAAAAAATGGGCCAAAGAACTAAAGAAACATTTCTCCAAAGAAGAAATACAGATGGCTAACAAACACATGAAAAGATGCTCAACATCACTCATTATCAGAGAAAAGCAAATCAAAACCACAATGAGCTACCATTTCACACCAGTCAGAATGGCTGCGATCCAAAAGTCTACAAACGATAAATGCTGGAGAGGATGTGGAGAAAAGGAAAGCCTTTTATACTGTTGGTAGGAATGCAAACTAGTACAGCCACTATGGAGAACAGTGTGGAGATTCATTAAAAAACTGGAAATAGAACTGCCATATGACCCAGCAATCCACTTCTGGGCATACACACTGAGGAAACCAGAAGGGAAAGAGACATGTGTACCCCAATGTTCATTGCAGCACTGTTTATAATAGCCAGGACATGGAAGCAACCTAAATGTCCATCAGCAGATGAATGGATAAGAAAGCTGTGGTACATGTACACAAATGAATATTACTCAGCCATTATAAATAATACATTTGAATCCGTTCTAATGAGGTGGATGAAACTGGAGCCTATTATAAAGAGTGAAGTAAGCCAGAAAGAAAAACACCAATATAGTATACTAATGCATATATATGGAATTTAGAAAGATGATAACGATAACCCTGTATGTGAGACACCAAAGGAGACACAGATGTATAGATCCATCTTTTGGACTCTGTGGGAGAGGGCAAGAGTTTTATGGTTTGGGAGAATGGCATTGAAACATGTGTATTATCATATGTGAAACGGATTGCTAGTCCAGGTTCAATACAGGATGACTGGGGCTGGTGCACTGGGATGACCCAGAGGGATGGGGAACACATGTACACCCGTGGCGGATTCATGTCAGTGTATGGCAAAACCAATACAATATTGTAAAGTAAAAAAAAAAAAAAAAAAAAGAATTCTGCAAAGTAAAACAGTGATATGCAAAGTGAACATGAAAGCATAAATCACATGATACTCACAGAAACATTGAAAGTGCTGTGGAATTCTCTTTCAAGTAAAGAAAAATGTCCAAATCTACTATGATACTAGATGTTAAAGAGGAAGTTCATACATTTGACCTCTATGTTTCACTCTTTTAGCACAAATACTGAAACTATGTGGAGATGTCTTATATATTAAGTGAAAGTGAAGTTGCTCAGTCGTGTCCGACTCTTTGCAACCCCATGAATCACAGCACGCCAGGCCTCCCTGTCCATCACCAACTCCTGGAGTTCACCCAGACTCACGTCCATCAAGTCAATGATACCATCCAGCCATCTCATCCTCTGTCGTCCCCTTCTCGTGCCCCCAGTCCCTCCCAGCATCAGAGTCTTTTCCAATGAGTCAACTCTCTGCATGAGGTGGCCAGTAACTATTAGTAAGTCTTCTCCCCAAAACTGAACCTTTAATTTATGAATCTACCTGGATTAGAGGACAGAGAATGAATTGCCTTTCCTTTGTAACAATTCTAAAAAGAAGCAATAACACTAAGTTAAATCAGACAAAATACTCTTTAGCGCCTTTTTCAACTTTTTAGATCCTTCCAGTCTGCCAGGAATCATTGTCAGAAACTATTATGTAAACAATTAGATAAGGAATTATCAGAACACATATTTTAGAACTGTTCAAATTTATTGATTTATTTGCTATAATATTTTACAAAAGTGTGAACATTAAAAAATATAAACATACAAAAATATATTTATAATAACCTATATGATATAAGATCTAATGTTAACTGAACTCTTTTAAAAATAACTGAGAAAAAACCCATTTTACAATTACACAATGATATTTTTTCCCTTCCATTTTTTGTCATTAACGTCTTTTGGGATCCTTTCAAAAAATATAGGTTTGTTTAAGCTATTCAGTATAACTTGTTATAATATTCATCAGAACAGACTTTATTTTTAAATTGGTTTCTATTAATATTATAAAAGTTTGTACCTAGATTAGACCCAAGAGACGTTCTTGTCCCAATTTCTTATTGTACTTATAATAAAATAAAGGAATTGAAAGATGAAAAAAAATGTCCCCTAATCTCTTTCTGTACTCTAAGAATGCTACAAGTTGTCATTAGGATTCAGTCTAACATGTCATCCTACATTGGACGTACCACATTGTGAATTCAGGAAAAATATCACGGAATTATTTCTTACTCTCAGGAATTTTCATTTATGGTTCCTTATAATTTTTCTCTGATACTTATAGTCAAGCCAAAACATAAAAAACATACACTAAAGTTTCCAAGGTTACAATCACTATGGTGAGTAAGAATGATAATACTTGCAGTTCTTATTTAGCAGTTAATTTATGCCACAATGTAACAGACTTGAAAAATCACACACACACACACACACACACACACACAGAGGAAGGCTAGATCATAAAACCATTAAATAAATTATAAACATTTATTAGGAAAGTGAAGTGTCAGGAGAGTACCAGGAGGAAGGCAATATCTTCACAGAGTACACATAGCCTCAAAGACACAACTGAGAAAATATCTAGGCCATCATTAGTTCTTAAAAAAGTTTTTTGAGTATTAATTTAATTTTTTTGTTATTTGGAGAAAAATAGAAATGTAAATAAAAGAGATTCTTAACTTTGAGAACCTATTAGCTTCAAAAATGCATGCAAACAAAATAACTATTTTATTTAAATGAATTCTTGAAAATCATGTATACAGCAAAAGTTGAA
The DNA here is from genome assembly GCF_029407905.1 of Bubalus kerabau. Classification (NCBI taxonomy): domain Eukaryota; kingdom Metazoa; phylum Chordata; class Mammalia; order Artiodactyla; family Bovidae; genus Bubalus; species Bubalus kerabau. The sequence continues at coordinate 61,048,764 of NC_073625.1, forward strand.
TCCTGGTGAACTTTGTATTCAACAACAACAGCAAAAGCAACACATGATAAAAATCTAGTCCAGAATGAGATGTTTTATCACTTGGAAAACCTAGAAAATAGAGCTTAAGGTGAAATTTAAATGGTAATAATTATTTTCCGAGCTGCAATCTCATGGCACACCCTTTTAAAATCCAAGTGTTGAGATACAGATGTATAGAACAGTCTTTTGGACTCTGTGGGAGAGGGAGTGGGGGGATGATTTGGGAGAATGGCATTAAAACATGTATAATATCATCTAAGAAATGAATCGCCAGTCCAGGTTTGATGCAGGATACAGGAAGCTTGGGGCTGGTGCACTGGGATGACCCAGAGGGATGGTATAGGGAGGGAGGTGGGAAGGGGGTTCAGGATTGGGAACACATGTACACCCATAGCGGATTCATGTTGCTGTATGGCAAAACCAATACAATATTGTACAGTTAAAAAAAAAAAAAAATCCAAGTCTTGACTGACAACAATAGAGCGGGAAAGACTAGAGATCTCTCAAAGCTGGCTTAAAACTAAACATTCAGAAAACTAAGATCATGCCATCCAGTCCTATCACTTTATTGCAAATAGATATAAAAAATTGGAAACAGTGACAAACTTTTTTTTCCTGGGCTCCAAAATCACTGCAGATGGTGATTGCAACCGTGAAATTAAAAGATGTTTGCTCTTTGGAAGAAAAACTATGACAAACCTAGACAGCATATTAAAAAGTAGAGACATTACTTTACCGACAAAGGTCCATTTAGTCAACGCTATGGTTTTTCCAGTAGTCAATATGGATGTGAGAGTTGAAATAAAAAGAAAGCTGAGCGCTGAAGAATTGATGCTTTTGAACTGTGGTGTTGGAGAAGACTCTTGAGAGTCCCTTGGATAGCAAGGAGATTAAACCAGTCATTCCTAAAGGAAATCAACTCTGAATATTCATTGGAAGGACTGATGCTGAAGCTCCAATACTTTGGCCACCTGATGCAAAGAGCTGACTCATTGGAAAAGACCCTGATACTGGGAAAAAATGAAGGCAGGAGGAAAAGGGGATGATAGAGGATAAAATGGTTAGATGGCATCACCGACTCAATTGGCATGAGTTTGAGCAAGCTCTAGATGATGGTCAAGGACAGGGAAACCTGGAGTGTTGCAGTCCATTGGATCACAAAGAATTGGACAGAACTGAGTGACTTAAAAACAGCTTGACTGACAAATAGATGTCCTCTTGTCCATTGCAAGCAGGAGAATTGCATGGACTTCTTCTGAAGACTATAATAAAGACTGTGATGCTACAGCATGAGGCAGTGGTATATGCAGTTAGAGATCTACTGAAATAGAAGCCAAAGCCCAGGGACCAAAGGAGAACAAGCCAATTTGGACCAAGTGAAATGGAGGTACAGAGACACCAAAATTGGGTCCAGCATAAAGTTCTGAGTTTGATATTTGTTTTGTTTTATTTTTACATTCATCCCAACAGTATCTATGTATCTCTCCAATTTACTGTATGATTTCTAACCAAAGGTTTAACATTACTTCTTATTTATTTGTTGTGTGTCTGACTCTTTTGCAACCCCATGAACAGTAAAACCCACCAGAGTCCTCTGTCCATGAGATTTACCAGGCAGGAATAATGGAGTGGGTTGCCATTTCCTTCTCTAGAGGCTCTTCCCAACTCAAGGATTAAACTCATATCTCCTGCATTTGCATGTGGGTTCTTTATCACTGAACCATCAAGGAAGTCCTCTTCTTATGTACGAAATGAAGTGAAGTGAAAGTCACTCAGTCGTGTATGACTCTTTGTGACTCCATGGACTCTACAGTCCATGGAATTCTCCAGGCCAGAATACTGGAGTGGGTATCTGTTCCCTTCTCCAGGGAATCTTCCCAACCCAGAGATTGAACCCAGGTCTCCCACATTGCAGGCAGATTCTTTACCAGCTGAGCCACCAGGGAAGCCCAAGAATATTGGAGTGGGTAGGTTATCCCTTCTCTAGCAGATCTTCCAGGTCCAGGAATCCAAACAGGGCCTCCTGCATTGCAGATGGATTCTTTACCAGACAAGCAACCAGCGAAGCCCCTTCTTGAGTACACTTGTGACCAATGCAGTTTTCCACAGTACTTTTATGTGTCCAGATAGTATATATCTATCTCTGTTAGGGGGATCCATTTATAGGGCTACCTCTTTTGTACATCAGAATCCAATATAAACTCTGTATCACTTAGTATGAAACAAGGATAAATACCCCATCCTCTCATCAAACATGGAGGGCCATGCTGGTATCTGGGTGATCTGTGGGACAAACAAGCAGCTTTCTTTTTTTTCTCCCCAGTAACAGGATTCCTCAAGCTAGTTGCTCTTCAATAAAGTTAAAGCTGATTGTACTTTGCACCATTTTTGAATGTAATCTAGAGATTAAAAATAAAAAGCAATTACTTTTGAAATAATTATATGAAAGTGACATTTTATATAAAATTATATTATCCTATATTATAATAAAATATATAAGAAGAAAATTAATAATTTTCTTACATAATTCATTTTATTTATCAATATCTTGCCACATTTAGGCCATATTAATAAAATATGAGGGGGAAACTATTTTAAGAGTGAAGTAAATAATTGTATCCTATGGCTTCAATAATTTGAATAGTATATAAAACCAAAACTTGTGAATTTTAATCTAAATTAATCTATTTAGACTTTGTATGTCAAAATAATTTTTTTTTATTTTGACATACATAATATAAATGAGTTAATATTTCCCTCCCATTTGCCAACATAAGCTTGGCATTGATTTGGCTTAGTAAGAGTTCTAACTTTGTTAATTAATGTTATTATCAAGTGAACAATAGATTTTTTTTATAAAGAGGATTTTTATTTACTATAATTGTTTCAGAAGATACATATAGAAACAATTCTAAAATATAATGAGTATATTGCAAAAATGTATATACACAAAGTCAACATATTTATGTAAAATTATGCAAACCTCAAAACCTCAATTTTTAAAATAAATGAATGACAGACAATTCTTATTACAGGATAGAAAATACTAAATTTAAATATAAAAATAAGCATAAATGTATATTTACATACACATATATTCCCTTATTGAACCCACAACTTTCAAAATAAGAATATTTTAGAATATATTATTGATTCATATTATGTAGGACATAATGTATCTAAACTTTTTTCTTGTAATTATATTTTTTACATTATTCACTGTGGCTTCCCTTGTGGCTCATAAGGTAAAGAGTCTGCCTGAAATGCGGGAGACCCAGGTTCAATCCCTGGGTGGGGAAAAGCCCCTGGAGAAGGAAATGGAAACCCACTCCAGTGTTCTTGCATGGAGAATTCCATGGACAGAGGATCCTGGTAGACTACAGTCCATGGGATCAAAAGAGTCAGACACAACTGAATAACTAACACTTTCACATTATTCATTAATCAATAGTTTGCAAAATTAATTATATGTGTACATATGTACTTATATATATTTCAAATCATGCCTATTTGAATGTTTTTATTCTCTCTGATAATAATTTAGCTGCAATCTTGAGAAAAATTTTATGACTGAGAAAGATCTTAATTTGGTTTTTATTTTTTCAGTGAGAAAGTGAGGGGCCAGACATGCAATAGCTAATTTTTGTATCCAATAATTTCAGTAATAATTATTTCATTGTTATAAAAAATTCCAGGTCATAAAAGTCAGAACTTAAAAAATAAAATTTGATCACTTCCTATTTTTCCCTTCAAAAAGTAAACACATCTCTATCACCTTTGGAACTGACCTTACTCTATTTTTATTGCAGCCTACTTTACAACTTTCAAAAAAAAAAAAACTGTTAAGTATGACAGGGTCAATGATGGAGCTTTGAATTCCTCTGACTTTTCTGACTTGTAAGGTATAGTTTTGTTGTTGTTGTTAGGTGTTAATACCAATAGCAATTTGAAATATATAATTTTGGATGTCTAATAAATTAATCAATCATATTCAATTATAAAAAACCCATGCTATAGAGCAATGGTCTGTACCATGCATAAAAGTAGAAGGTAATAAGTTGCTTTCAATACCATCCCAATTGATAGGCCAGGAAATTGTGACTTCTTTGAAATGTCCAAATAACTTGGAACAAAGATAAAAATCTTTGAGGAGGTAAGACAATGGGAAATAACAATTTCTTTTTTCCTGGACTTTTAACTATAGCATGTGGCCTTGGGGCTTGGCTTTATAAACCAGTAGCAGTTGGCAATTTTCACTTTTCTGCTCCTAGACTTCTCATTCTCCATACTCCTCTGAGCTATTACAATACGTACAGATGTTACTGCATTTCTCATGATGCATTATAATTCATTTGTTTAACTCGTTCATTTTATTAATTCGATGATGAATGATTCAAGGTAAGGGAAAAAATCACAGAAAACTAAGTAATCACAGAAAACTAACCAAGATGATCACAATATCCACAGTCTTGGGTAAGTGAAGGAAGCTTTGAGCCATGCTATGCAGGGCCATCCAAGATGGATGGGTCATGATGGAAAGTTCTGAGAAAATGTGGTCCACTGGAGAAAGGAATGGTAAATCATTTCAGTATTATAACCTATAGAACCTCATGAACAGTATGAAAAGGCAAAAAGATATGACACCAGAAGATGAGCCCCCCAGGTGGGTAGGTGTCCAATATGCTAAAGGGAAGACAGAGAAATAGATCCAGAAAGAATAGAGTCTGGGCCAAAGCAGAAACAATGCCCAGTGTGGATGTGTCTGGTGGTGAAAGTAAAGTCCAACGCTATAAAGAACAATATTGCATAGGAAACTGGGATGTTACGTCCATAAATCAAAGAAAATTGAATGTGGTCAAACAGGAGATAGCATAAGTGAACATCAACATCTTAGGAATCAATGAACTAAGATGGACTGAAATGGGCAAATTTAATTCAGATGACCATTATATCTACTACTGTGGGCAAGAATCCCTTAGAATAAATGGAGTAGCCCTCATAATCAACAAAAGAGCCTGAAATCCAGTACTTGGGTGCAATCTCAAAAACGACAGAATGATCTCTGTTCGTTTCTAAGGCAAACCATTCAATATCACAGTAATCCAAGTCTATGCCGCAACCACTAATGCTGACGAAGCTGAAGATGAACTGTTCTATTACGATTTCCAAGACCTTCTAGAACTAACACCATTAAAAAAAATGTCCTTTTCATCATGGGAGATGGGAATGCAAAAGGAGAAAGTCAAGAGATAATCTGGAGTAGCAGTGAAGTTTATCCTTGGAGTACAAAATGAAACAGGGCAAAGGCTAACAGAGTTTTGCCAAGAGAACACACTGGACATTGAAAATACTCTCTTCCAACAACACAAAAGATGACTTTACACATAGAAATTACCAGATGGTCAATAATAAAATCAGACTGATTACATTCTTTGCAACCAAAGATAGAGAAGCTCTATATAGTCAGCAAAAGCAAGACTGGGAGCTGGGAACTGACTGTGGCTCAGATCATGAGCTCCTCATTGCCAAATTCAGACTTAAATTGAAGAAAATAGGGGAAACCACTAGGCCATTCATATATAAACTAAATTAAATCACTTAAAATTATACAGTAGAGGTGGCAAACAGATTCAAGGAATTCAAGCTGATACAGTGCCTGAAGAACCATGGATGGAGATTTATAACATTGTACAGGAGGTGGTGACCAAAACTATCCCCAAGAAAAAGAAAAGCAAAAATGCAAAATGGTTGTCTGATGAGGCCTTACAAATATCTGAGAAAAGAAAAGTGAAAGGCAAAGGAGGAAAGGAAAGATATACCCATCTGAATTCAGAGCTCCAGAGAATAGCAAAGAAAGATAAGAAAGCCTTCTTAAGTGAACAATGCAAAGAAATAGAGGAAAGAAATAGAATTAGAAAGACTAGAGATCTCATGAAGAAAATTGGAACATTTCATGCAAAATGGGCACAATAAAGAAGAGAAATGGCAAGGACCTAACAGAAGCAGTAGAGATTAAGAAGAGGTGGCAAGAATACACAGAAAAACTATGCCAAAAAAAGTCTCAATGACCCAGACAACCACGATTCTGTGGTTATTCACCTAAAGCCAGACATCCTGGAGTGTGAAGTCAAGTGGGTCTTAGGAAGCATCACTATGAACAAAGCTTCAGCCTACAATAATGGCTAATTCAGACTCCAGATGTTTTAAATGGTTGATAGGTTTTACTAAACATATCCAGAAATTCACACTTTCTCTTCTCTGAAAACAGAGTCTCAATTTTACTAGTTGAATGCTGAAGAAAATTATGTGACTCCTTTCCCCAAAGACCTCACACCTATATAGAGTTTAAAATGCAAATGCAAAGCTACTGTCACCTTATAACATGACATTTTCACTTACTCTTATGGAATGCCATAGGCAATATTTTAGATACACATTCACTTTGAGTGATAAAAATTCTCAGTACAGAGGCCAGTTCTGTTGCTTATAGAGAAAGTCTATGCAACTCATCTTCATTCATCTGGATACTTTATTTTTCAAATTAACAGCCAATAATTTGACAAGTACTGACAACAGATTTTAGAAGAATCACCTCTGCTAGGTAATATAAATGGTACTAAAATCTCACATCAACATCTGGCTAGAAGAATATGACATATATGTCTAGACACATTGTTTAGTGATTGTACTTGAATTTTATGTTTATTTGCTAGCAGCATTCAGATGAAATGATTCAAATGAGATGATTATTTATTTATTCTTCCACCTGAATAAAATCGACTTAAATGTCTTAGAATATTAGTTATCTATATCTAAACAAATGCAGTTATTTGACTAATAAAGCAAATGGGGCTTCCCTGGTGGTTCAGATGGTAAAGAATCGACCTGCAATGTGGGAGACCCAGATTCAATACCTGAGTCAGGAAGATCCCCTGGAGAAGAGAATGGTTACCCATTCTATTATCCTTGCCTGGAAAATTCCATGTTCAGAGGAGCCTGGCAAGCTACAGTCCATGAGTCACAAAACGTAGGACACAAGCAAGCAACTAATATTTTCACTTTTAATAAAAAAAATAAACTACTAAATAAGCTAGGCAATCATTGAAGCTATAAACCTGTTTAAAGCTTTCAACATTCACCATGAAGAATCTTGGCCTTAGGAAATGACAGTGAGTGCTGACTATGTGCTTGGCACAGTTTTAAATCCTTGGGATATATGTTGCCTATTAACTTGTGCCACTTTTATAACTGTCTTATCATGGAGGCCCTCTTATTATCTCCACTTTACATATGGGACAACTAAGGTGCATAGGAAATGAGTAATCTATCCAACATTACACTGTTGTTGTTCAGTTGCTAAGTTGTGTCTGGCTCTTTGCAAACCCATAGACTATAGCATGCCAGGCTCCACTGTCCTCCACAATGTGTGTCCTCCTCCACTGGAGTTTGCTCAAATTCATGGTTATAAAATACTGCAAGAAAAATTCAAACATGGTGGTGTGACCCTAGGATTAATTAATTATTAATTAATTATCTATCAGAAATTATTATCAGAACCAATGAAAACATCTTGAGATTTAAGCACATTGACCTTTGATCAATGCAACCTGAATTTTTACACTAGCACTATTATGCATTATGTGTGCAACATATCTGACACTCAAAATATCCTTGCTCCACAGTGTTAACCACATTCTTCATATCTCCTCAATACAGGATCTCTTCTTTGGTGATGCTGATGTATGTAGTGCTCATTCTATATGCACCTCCTTCAAATGCACCTCCTATCGTTTATAGCTCCCCATAATTGATAATGTTACTGTAATAATATTGGGGCTTCTCAGATGGCTCAGTGACAAAGAATCCTCCTGCCAGTGCGGGAGACACAGGAGATGTGTGTTTGATCCCTGAGTGAGAAAGGTCTCTTGGAGGAGGAAATGGCAACCCACTCCAGTATTCTTGTCTGGAGAATCCCATGGACAGAGGAGCCTGGCAGACTACAGTCCATGGAGTCACAAAGAGTTGCACATGACTGAGTGACTGATGGTGCACAAAAAGAATGATAGTGAATGATAGTAAATTTAAAAAGCTTATTATGGGAACTATTCTGAATACTTTAATAGTCTTAAATAAAATATGCTTCCTTTGCTCTGATTTTGCATCTATGAGCAAACCAACTGCATAAAAAATGTGGAGTTAAGAATGTGATCTGTATCAGCACTGTCTGTTCTGCAACATTAAAATCTATTATCCACATATTTTCATTTGTGGATCGAATATCCTCATGAAATAGGTAGAAGCCAAGAAAAGAAAATATTTAAACTTATATGTACTTATAAACTTCATTTATAAATTATATCTTAATATAGGCCTACATAGGAAATAGTGAGAGGTATTTATTAAGCTTTCATTAAACGTGAACTCCAAAGTGAAGAAAAGAAGCTAAAGAAAAAAAAAAAAAAACAATTTAAATCAAACTAGCATTCCTGATTTTTAGAGAACTGTTCCCTTTTCTTGATACATCTTTTATCCAGTGACAGGTTGGTGTTTTTATAAATTTGGAATCTTAACCAAGTACATGAGTTAACGAAGACTTTCAAGACAGTGGCCTAGCCAAGTGCTATCTGTGATGAATGACAAATATCCTTAATGTCCAATCCCATTTGGGCTATTCTTGTGTAAAATGCAGCAAGTTTTAACTAGAAAAAAATAAATAAAAATCACAAATATATTAGCTGGACCCATTAAAAATCATTGGATTTTGTTACCATAAAATTCCTTCATAATAGTGATAAAAATATTGTAAATGTTTCCCTTAGTACCTGTACTATCTGTACTTATATAGTTATAAATTGAGAATTGACTCAATAGACCAACCATACTATGAGTAGCATAGGTCTAGACCAGGCAGCAGGAATTGCATACAAACAATAAATAATTAATTAACAGAACATTATCTTTACAGAACAGGCATTTTCATTGTTGTTCATAGTGGTTTTTTGCTTTGATGATTGTTTAGTTTGTTTTGAGGTTGCTAAAACTTAACCATCTAGGGAAAGACTTTTATTCATAAATCAGATCTTCATCCTATTCCTTCCCCAGTGCCCCTTATCATTGTCAATTTGGTAACCAAAGACATGCATATGCGTGATAGTTGATAAGATAACATGTAGGCAGTATTCTCTTGTGTGATGACATCTCAGACTTGCATGGGAGTGGAGGGAAACCTTGGCCTCTTTAATGCTACTGTTTATACAGTCATGTTAAAAATACATTAGTCAAAGTTGTACAGGTTATTTTCTTTCTCATTAATTAATGTAACACATTCATAGAGAAGCACTATAGAATAAGCAGTTTATGCTTGGTGATTTATATTTCCTAAAGAAATGTAAATTTCATCTCACTCTATTAGCTGTAAGCTGTATCTGCATTTTAACTGCAGACAAGTACAAACTGATATCCTTAATTTTGCTTCTTAAATTGTTGCTAAAATTGAAGCTTTGAAAATGCTTTAGAAAATTCATGGTAGTAGCCTGAAGAAGAGTAATTTTAGTTTTGGGGTATTTCCTATTTTCTGTGGTCCTTTCTTACTTTTGTCTTATGTCTAAGCCTAAGAACGTAATACAGAACAAATGAGATAAAGTACAACACCTATGGGACTAACATTTTAACACCTATTAATTTTTTAAACAATAATTTGAATTGGATGGTATGTGAATGGGGACAGATTTGAGAAAGGTCAAATATTTTAAGACACCAATTGAAATATCCACTGTGAAAGGTTTTACTGACAACTTGTACTTTACTGCATTGATATAAGCATTTGTTATTTCAATGACATTTTTTCTTTGATTAATGAAATGAGCAACAAATTATGAAATTATACAGATCACTGTATTCCTCTGTATTAATGATAACACATCTTAAATCATTTAAAATGTTTTCTGTTTCAGAAATTGTACTGGGAAAATTGTGAACAGATACAAATATTTATAAATTTATATAGCTTGCATGTATTATATGAGATTCAGTATATGAGCAGTTTATTTTCACCTATGGAGTGATATTGAAAGGATACTAAACAAAATATTTAACAAAGTTAACTGATTCTCTTTGGTGTATGGATATTCACATATTTTTACTTTCTATTCATATTTTGCATGGTTTGGTTTTTATTTTCCATTGAACAGCTGTACAGTTTTTAAATGAGGAAAAATAATTATATTTTAATTTGAAAAACATAAGTATGATTTCAGCATGTTAGATAATTGTGACAGATTAACATCAGTATGATTTCCCTGGGATAGATGAAGAGGGTACTGTTAATCATGCTCCATTATGTCGCTAAGCAATTATTGATGAACTCTACTGGTAAATAGTTGTTCTTTCCAGTACCATGGGAACTTGACACAAGTAGCTAATGAACAATTGAAGGTTGCTAGTCAGTATTAAAATATACTATCAATATGAAATACACACTTTATTTTGAAAACAAAACATGAAATAAAGAATGTAAATGAAGTTCATTTTAGTTCAGTTCAGTCACTCAGTCGTATCTGACTATTTGCAACCCCATGGACTGCAGCATGCCAGGCTTCCCTGTCCATCACCAATGCCTGGAGCTTACTGAAATTCACATCCATCGAGTTGGTGATGCCATCCAACCATCTCATCATCTGTCATTCCCTTCTCCTCCTGGCTTCAATCTTCCCCAGTCTCAGGGTCTTTTCCAATTAGTCAGTTCTTCCCATCAGGTGGCCAAAGTATTGGAGTTTCAGTTTCAGCATTAGTTGTGCAATGAATATTCAGGACTGATTTCCATTAGGATTGACTGGTCCAACTCTCACATCCATACATGACTACTGGAAAAACAATAGCTTTGACTAAGTGGACCTTTGTTGGCAAAGTAATGTCTCTGTTATTTAATATGCTGTCTAGGTTAGTCATCACTTTTCTTCCAAGGAGCAAGTGTCTTTTAATTTCATGGCTGCAGCCACCATCTGAAGTGATTTTGGAGCCCAAAGAATAAAGTCTGTCACTTTTTCCATTGCTTTCCATCTATTTGCCATGAAGTGATAGGACCGGATGACATGATCTTTGTTTTCTGAATGTTGAGTTTTAAGCCAGCTTTTTAACTCTGCTCTTTCACTTTAATCAAGACACTCATTAGTTCTTTTTCACTTTCTGCCATAAGGGTGGTGTCATCTCTATATATGAGGTTATTGGTGTTTCTCCTGACAATCTTGATTCTAGTTTGTGCTTCATCCAGCCCAGCATTTCACACGATGTACTCTGCATATAAGTTAAATAAGCAGTGTGACAATATACAGTCTTGACGTATGCCTTTCCCAGTTTGGAACCAGTCTGTTGTTCCATGTCAAGTTCTACCTGCTGTTTCTTGACCTGCATACAGATTTCTCAGGAGGCAGGTTAAGGTGGCGTGGAATTCCCATCTCTTGAAGAATTTTCCAGTTTGTTGTGATCTACACTGGTTTTAGAAAAAGCAGAGAAACCAGAGATCAAATTGCCAACATCCACTGGATCATGGAAAAAAGCAAAAGAGTTAAAAAAAAAAATCTACTTCTGCTTTATTGACTATGCCAAAGCATTTGACTGTGTGGATCACAATAAACTGTGGAAAATTCTGAAAAAGATGGGAATACCAGACCACCTGATCTGCCTCTTGAGAAATTTATATGCAGGTCAGGAAGCAACAGTTAGAACTGGACATGGAACAACAGACTGGTTCCAAATAGGAAAAGGAGTATGTCAAGGCTGTATATCGTCACCCTGCTTATTTAAATTACATGCAGAGTACATCATGAGAAACGCTGGGCTGGAAGAAACACAAGCTGGAATCAAGATTGCTGGGAGAAGTATCAATAACCACAGATATGCAGATGACACCACCCTTATGGCAGAAAGTGAAGAGGAACTAAAAAGCCTCTTGATGAAAGTGAAAGTGGAGAGTGAAAAAGATAGCTTAAAACTCAACATTCAGAAAACGAAGATCATGGCATCCGGTCCCATCACTTCATGGCAAATAGATGGGGAAACAGTGGAAACAGTGTCCGACTTTCTTTTTTTGGTCTCCAAAATCACTGCAGGTGGTGGCTGCAGCCATGAAATTAAAAGACACTTACTCCTTGGAAGGAAAGTTATGACCAACCTAGATAGCATATTCAAAAGCAGAGACATTACTTTGCCAACAAAGGTTCGTCCAGTCAAGGCTATGGTTTTTCCTGTGGTCATGTATGGATGTTAAATTTGGACTGCGAAGAAGGCTAAGCACCGAAGAATTTATGCTTTTGAACTGTGGTGTTGGAGAAGACTCTTGAGAGTCCCTTGGACTGCAAGGAGATCCAACCAGTCCCTTCTGAAAGAGATCAGCCCTGGGATTTCTTTGGAAGGAATGATGCTAAAGCTGAAACTCCAGCTCTTTGGCCAACTGATGAGAAGAGTTGACTCATTGGAAAAGACTCTGATGCTGGGAGGGATTGGGGGCCGGAGGAGAAGGGGACGACAGAGAATGAGATGGCTGGATGGCATCACTGACTCGATGGATGTGAGTCTCAGTGAACTCCGGGAGTTGTTGATGGACAGGGAGGCCTGCTGTGCTATGATTCATGGGGTTGCAAAGAGTCAGACATGCCTGAGCAACTGATCTGATCTGATCAGAGCTGCTGAACAGACGACGCACAAACTGCAGAACAATTATACCAAAGAAATTCTCGCACTGTTAAGAAAGTTCTAGGACCCACAACATATTTCCCAACCTGGGGGTCTGGCAAAGGGACTGAGAACCCCCAGGGATTTTGACTTTGTAGGCCAGTAGGATTTGATTACAGAACTTACATAGGACTGGTGAAACACACTCTTGGAGGGCACAAACAAAACCTCATGCACACCAGAATCCAGGGGAAAGGAGCAGTGACACCACAAGAGACTGACCCAGACTTTCCTGTGAGTGTCCAGGAGTCTCCAGGGAGGAGTGGTTCAGCAGTGGCTTGCTGAAAGATCAGGGACAATGAGTGTGGAAGTATGTCATGGGAACTTTTGAAAGAGGTAGACATTATCTTCATTACCTCCACCATAGTTTGGTCTCAGGTCAAACAACAGGGAGGGAACTCAGCCCTGCCCATCAACAAAAAATTGGATTAAAGATTTACTGAGCATGTCCCTGCCCATCAGAACAAGAACCAGTTTCCCCCACAGTGAGCCTTTTCCAACAGGAAGTTTCCATAAGCCTCTTATCCTTATCCATTGAAGAATGTAAATTATCTCAATAATTCTATATTGATTTCCTCTTGATATATAATATTTTAAATGTATTAAATGAAATATATTATTAAAATAATATATATTTTAGAATATATTATTAAATTTCACTTGCTTCTTATAATTTTTAATGAAACTCCTAGAACATTTAAAATTGAATATGGGGCTTGCATTATATTTCTGTTGGACAACACTGATTAGAGTGCACAATGATCCCATTCTCAATGTTATACAGCTACCTATGCTATGCTGGCAAAACTTCACATTGATTCAGGGTTGCTCCCTATAATTCTACTTTTGAGGAAAGCAGGGCGGGGTTTAGAAGTGTCCTATATGGTAAGCCTAGGTTAACTTGGCACAAGTGTTCTGTGCTCCGTGTCATTACATGTCTGCACATAGAGAGGAAGGAGGATAGTGGCAAGACTGTGTTAGGAATCTATTGATTGAATCTACAAGCTAATACTCCTTGGTTCTTTAAGGTTACAATCTAGCTTTATCACTTGAAAGTATGTTTAAAATACATTTTCTTAGACTTCATGATATGCTGAATAGTCATACAACATTTTTCTCTATTATTTTACAGTTATTTTGATGCAAGTGATTACTCATAGAGCACAATATCAAAACAGTACAGAACAGTCTCTGCATAATTATTATATAGGTTTGATTTTGGTAGAAAAAATCATGATTAACTTCCTAAGTTTTGGTTGATCTTTGGACAATGAGGAACATTTTATCAGTGCTATCAGTGCCTTCCTTTTCCTTTCAAGATATAGTAGAGGGATGGAATGGGGAGGGAGGGGGGAGGAGGGTTCAGGATGGGAAACGTATGTACACCTGTGGCAGATTCATTTTGATATTTGGCAAAACTAATACAATTATGTAAAGTTTAAAAATAAAATAAAATTAAAAAACAACAACAACAACAACAAAAGATATAGTAGAAAATCCACTATTTTTTCATTCTCATAATTGGCATACTAATCTATTCCAGTCTGTGTATTTCAGAACATCTGGTATTTTTTAAGTTTCTTAAAAATAATTATTGTGTAAATAGAGATAGACTAGTTTGTTCTATTTTCAATGATAGCTACATTTTTTAAAGCAAGATTTTCATCTAAATCTCAGAGTTACAACATTACTGAAGGGTTTGAATTTAGAAGTTATAAAATGTGCCAACTTTGGGAAGCTTGTTATCAGCACTTATTTATAATTGGCTTGATTAATTTATATAAAACAGGTAAACATATAAATCAATTTGGATCATCTTGTAATTTTTTTTTTCATTTTAGTGTTAATGTCATGGATCATATATTATAATATTAAGTTATGGGTAAATATTGCTAATAAGCAGTTTAACCTAAAAGATGAAGTAGCAAAGCTGAGACTAATGTGTCCATTAAATTATAGCATTTTCTGCTTGCTTTATTTGTAGTTACATAGAAAGCTTCATGAATAAAAACTGGATGGAATATATAAACATTTTTGAATTGTTCATTCTAAATATTAATATATTCTTAACACATATATATGTACATACATAAATATTACACCTCCAACGATTTTAAGACATCAATATATTATCTTAGAGTTGAATGAAAATAATATCTTAAAAGTAAAACTATACTACAGACATATACAGAAGTTGCAAATCTCTCCATTCTGGCAAAATAACTTGTTTTATAGCAGGAAGCTTCTGCCTTCTTCACTATCTTAGGCCATAGATATGTTTCTGTCTTTAATTCTTCAAAGTCCAGCTTCAAATTAAAAAAAAAAAAAATCTAGGTTACAGAGAGAGGTGAAATTCAAAGTATTTGCATGGCTTTTGCAACTTGAGATGTAATTAGCTATTTAAAAACTTTATGAAACCCATAAATTGTATATTTGTCCAAAGAAATCATCCTTGGAAAACAACATTACCTAAACATCTGTCTTTACAGCAAGATCAGTTTAAGATGACAGCAAACAAGGAAGATATTGCTTTGGGGCTAAACATTACCTTTTAGCCTAGTCAACACTTTGTTCCTATTGAGCCCTATTTCTATTGCTACTACTTTTTGCTTTCAAATATATCGCATACTTTTATTACTAAGGTTTTAACAAAAGCATGTATCATGTCTCAATGTTTCTTCACTTTATATCAACTTAAAAAACTCGTACATGAGCAGCATTTAATATTTATCTATTCAGATTACCAAAAGAACCTGCTAGAAATTGCACACAGGAAGGTTAAATGGATACATTTTGAAAAAACATTGAGCTTAACATTTGTTCACTTATTGATATGCTGTATGTCAAAAGTTTTAAAAGTCTATTGTTTATCTACATACTAGCAACAAAAAGAGAATCTAAAATAAAAAGATACCTCTTAAGTGCAGCAGATAAATATCTGATACTTAAAAATATATTTAACAAAATATGTACACTGAAAAATGTAAACATTATTGTACAAAGTTACATAAGAACTAAATAAAGGTAGCATTCATGGATTGAAGTGCTATATTATAGAGATATCAAAGACCCTCTCTAAACACACCTCAAGATTCAATGCAGTTCTAGCCAAAAACTCACAATCGATAATTTAATCTACTATGTGTGTGTGCATGCTCAGTTGTGTCCAACTCTTTGTGACACCATGGACTGTAGCCTGCCAGACTCCTCTGTTCATGGACATTTCCAGACAAGAATACTGGAGTGGGTTGCCATTTCCTTTTCCAGGGGTTCTTCCCTACACAGGGATCCAATCCACATCTTCTGTGTCTCTGGCTTTGGCAGGCAAATTCTTTGCTACTGTGCCACCTGGGCTCTCCAAAGTGAAAGTGAAAGTAGCTCACCCTGTCCCATTCTTTGTGACCCTATGACCTTAACCCACCAGGCTCCTCTGTCCATGGAATTTTCCAGGCAAGAATGAGAGAGTTGGTTGTCATGCCCTCCTTCAGGGGATCTTCCCCTCAGAGTTATTAAACCCGTGGCTCTGAAGTCTCCTGCACTGGGGGATGGGTTCTTTACCAATAGCACCACCTGGGAACATTCAGTCTACTATTGCTGTTCAGTCGCTCAGTCATATACAACTATTTGCAACCCCATGAACTGTAGCAAACCAAGCTTCCCTGTTTTTCATCATCTCCAGGAGATGCTCAAGCTCATGTCCATTGAGTCATTCATGCCATGCAACTATTTCATTCTCTGTCATCCCCTTCCCCTTTTGCCTTCAATCTTTGCCAGCATCAGGGTATTTTCTAATGAGTCGGCTCTTTGCATCAGATGGCCAAATTATTGGAACTTCAGGTTCAGCACCAGCCCTTCCAATGAATATTCAGGACTGATTTTCTTTAGGATTGACCTGTTTATTCTCCTCGCAGTCCAAGGGATTCTCAAGAGTCTCCTCCAACACCACAGTTCAAAAGCATCAGTTCTTCAGCACTCACCTTCTTATGGTCCAACTCTCACATCAGTCTACTATATGGACTAATTAATTGAATATTAGAAAATATGTAGGAAAATATGTATCTTTTAACTAAAAATCTGTATCCCTTGTAAAGTAATTATTATATAATCATTTACTTAATCTGATTTGATGATTGAAGGAGTAAACTTCATCTACTCACCCCATCTTATGTAAGCAGTTGATGACACTTGAATTTTTACATTTGTTGTTTCATCTCTCTAAGAGCTTTTGTATACCAATTATTTTTTATGCCCATTCAAATCCATGCCTCTGAGAATGGTAGCTACCTTATCTGTGACAATAACATGAAGAACAAATTTCTGACCAGGATTTTTATGAAGGAATAGAAAATAGAGAATAGAAGAGAAGAGGATAGGAGCCGAAAGGCAGTTGATTCTAAGATGACAATTTGCATTTATAGAAAAGAAATTAAAATGCTCATGAACTGAAGATAAACTTTGACTTTTACACAATTTTATCCACTGACAATGATTTTTGAAATCCATTAATTATACCTGTGTAATGTGCTATTACTGTACTCTATTAAATATATTGTTCTTCATCTGGGAGTCTCAAAGTATAAAGAGAAAAAAAAAGCATTTTTGTGGTAAAAGTAAAAGTTGTCATTTGAACTGTCATTAAACAATTGAATAAAACACATTTCATGGATAAAATGATAAATGATTAGCATTCATATTTAATGGTGTTTCCCTTTTGATTCTTCTTAACATCAGTTGTACAGACCTGTCCATTCTCATTCTTCTTCTGTAAATATCATTTTTTAATCTAAATTAATATCATTTCTATATTCTTACTTTTTACTTAAAGTATACTTTGAACTGAATATATATATATATATATTCAGTCAGTTCATTCACACAGTCATGTCCAACTCTGATTTCCATTAAGATTGATTAATTCAATACCCTTGCAGGTAAACAAGCAGGGTGACAATATACAGCCTTGATGTACTCTTTTCCC
Organism: Bubalus kerabau; assembly: GCF_029407905.1. Lineage (NCBI taxonomy): Eukaryota > Metazoa > Chordata > Mammalia > Artiodactyla > Bovidae > Bubalus > Bubalus kerabau. Next base: position 61,066,492 of record NC_073625.1, read on the forward strand.
AAGTTGGAACCAGTCTATTGTTCCATGTCCAGTTCTAACTGTTGCTTCCTGACCTGAAAACAGATTTCTCAGAAGGCAGGTCAGGTAATCTGTTATTCCCATCTCTTTAAGAATTTCACACAGTTTGTTGTGATTCACACAGTCAAAGGCTTTGGTATAGTCAATAAAACAGAAGTAGATATTTTTCTGGAATTCTGTTGTTTTTTCCATGACCTAACAATTCAGTTTAGTCACTCAGTCATGTCAGACTCTTTGTGACCCCATGGACTGCAGCACACCAAGATACCCTGTCCATCACCAGATCACGGAATTTACTCAAATTCATGTTCATTGAGTCAGTGATGTCGTCCAACCATCTCATCCTCTGTCAATCCCTACTCTTCCCGCCTTCAATCTTTCCCAGCATTAGGGTCTTTTCCAATGAGTCAGTTCTTCGCGTCAGGTGGACAAAGTATTGGAGTTTCGGCTTCAGCATCAGTTCTTCCAATGAATATTCTGGACTGATTTCCTTTAGGATGGACTGGTTGGATCTCCTTGCAGTCCAAGGGACTCTCAAGAGTCTTTTCCAACACCACAGTTCAAAAGCATCAATTCTTTGACACTCAGCTTTCTTTATAGTCTAACTCTCACATCCATACATGACTACTGGAAATAGCTTTGACTAGATGGATTTTGTTGGCAAAGTAATGTCTTTGTTTTTAATATGCTGTCTAGGTTGGTCATAACTTCTCTTCCAAGGAGCAAGTGTCTTTTAATTTCATGGTTGCAGCCACCATCTGCAGTGATTTTGGAGCCCCAAAAAAAGTCTGTCACTTTTTCCATTGTTTCCCCACCTATTTGCCATGACGTGATGGGACCAGATGCCATGATCTTAGTTTTCTGATTGTTGAGCTTTAAGCCAACTTTTTCACTCTCTACTTTCACTTTCATATTGGCAATTTGATCTCTGGTTCCTCTAACTTTTCTAAATCCAGCTTTAACATCTGAAAGTTCTTCATTAACATACTTTTGAAGTCTGCCTTGGAGAATTTTGAGCATCACTTTGGTCGCGTGTGAGATGCATGAGATTGTGCAGTAGTTTGAGCATTCTTTGGCAATGTCTTCCTTTGGGATTGGAATGAAAACTAACCTTTTCCAGTCCTGTGGCAGTTGCTGAGTTTTCCAAATTTGCTGGCATATTGAATGCAGCACTTTCACAGCATCGTCTTTTAGGATTTGAAATAGCTCAACTGGAATTTCATCACCTCCACTAGCTTTGTTTGTAGTGATGTTTCCTATGGCCCACTCAATGTCCCATTCCAGTATGTCTGGCTCTAGGGGAGTGATCACACCATCACTGTTACTGCATCATAAAGGTCTTTTTTTGTACAGTTCTCCTGTGTATTCTTGCCACCTCTTCTTAATATCTTCTGCTTCTGTTAGGTTCATGCTGTTTCTGTCCTTTATTGTGTCCATCTTTGCATGAGACGTTCGCTTGGTAACTCTAATTTTCTTGAAGAGATCTCTAGTTTTTTCCATTCAATTGTTTTTCTCTATTTCTTTGCATAGATCACTGAGGAAGGCTTTTCTTATCTCCCCTTGCTATTTTTTGGAACTCTGCATTTAAATGGATATATCTTTCCTTTTCTCCTTTGCATTTAGCTTCTCTTCTTTTCTCAGCTATTTGTAAGGCCTTCTCAGACAACCATTTTGCCCTTTTGTTTACATTTCCTTTTCTGGACGGTCTTGATTCCTGTCTCCTGTACAATGTCACGAACCTCCGTCCATAGTTCTTCAGGCATCCTGTTTATCAGATCTAATCCCTCGGATCTATTTGTCACTTCCACTGTATAATCATAAGGGATTTGATTTAGGTCATACCTGAATGGTCTAGTGGTTTTCTCTATTCTCTTAAATTTAAGTCTGAATTTGGCAATAAAGAGTTTATGATCTGAGCTACAGTCCACTCCCATCTTGTTTTTGCTGACCGTATGTATTTATCATATAATTGTAATTTTTCACAACCCTTTATGCACTATCTCAGAATTGAGTACCATTAATTTCAATATGGAGGTACAAGTATATATATGTAAAAAAATGGAATTTTAATTTATGTAGAGGTATATCTATCATCTATTTATCTTTGGTGGTGGAGGTTTAGTAGCTACCACTAAAGGTACTGTTGCCCAAAGGCTTCCCTGTCCTTCACTATCTCCCAGAGTTTGCGCAAACTTTTTTCCATTGAACTGGAGATGCCACCCATCCATCTCATTCTCTTTCACCCCTTCTGCTTCTGCCCTCAATCTTTCCCAGCATCAGGGTCTTTTCCAATGGGTCAGCTCTTCACACCAGGTAACCAAAGTATTTCAGCTTTAGCTTCATTTGTCCCAATTAATATCCAGGGTTGACTTCTTTCCAGACTGACTGGTTTGATCTCCTTGTTGTCCAAGGGACAAGACTCAAGAGTCTACTCCAGCACCAAAATTTGAAAGCATCAATTCTTGAGTGCACTGCCCTCTTTAAGGATCAACTCTCACATCCATACATGATGACTGGAAAAAAAAAAAAAAAGCAGCTTTGACTATATGGACCTTTGTTGGCAAAGTAATTTCTCCATCTTCAGTTGCAAATAATAAAATCAATTTGATTTCATTATTTATCATCCAATGATGTTCATGTGTAAATGTCTTGTGTTGTTGGAAGACAGTGTTTGCTATGACAAATGCATTTGTTTGGCCAAACTTTATTAGCCTTTGTCCTCTTTCATTTTGTATTTCAAGGCCAAACTTGTCTGTTACTCTGGGTATCTCTTGACTTCCTGCTTTTGCATTCCAGTCCCCTATGATGAAAAGGACATTTTTTTTTTTTTTTTTGGTGTTAGTTCTATAAGGTCTTGTAGGTCTTCAACATCACCTTTTTCAGCTTTAGTGTTGGAGCATAGGCTTGGATTACTATAATGTTGAATTGCTTGCTAGAAATGAACGAAGACCATTCTCTCATTTTTGAGACTGCACAAAAGTACTTCATTTGGAACTGTACTGCTGACTATGAAGGCTACTCCATTTCTTCTAAGGGATTCTTGCCCACAGTAGTTGATATAATGATCATCTGAATTAAATTAACCCATGCCCATCCATTTTAGTTTAATAATTCCTAAAATGTTTGTTTTCAACATTGCTCTCTCCTGTTTGACTACATCCAATTTTCCTTGATTCATGGATCTAACATCCCAGGTTCCCAAGCAAGATAGTTCTTTACATTATCAGAATTTGCTTCCACCATCAGACAGTCACAATTGGGAATTGTTTCTGCTTTGGCTCTGCCTCTTCTTTCTTTCTGGAGTTATTTCTTGCTCTTCATCAGTAGTATATTGGACACCTACCAACCTGGGGAGAATCATCTTCTGGTGTTATATCTTTTTGCCTTTTCATACTGTTATTGGAGTTCTCAAGACATGAATACTGAAGTGGTTTGCCATTCATCTATCTTATACTGATACACTACACTTTATCTTCAAGATTATTCAGGTTTTAATCATAGTGTTTCTATTCAATCACCTTTTCCTGAAGATCTTTTTTGGAAGAAGTTGACATTTTCTATTAATTTGAAAAAAATGACTTTCCAGTCTTGCTAGGCATTCTTCAACCTATCAATTCATCCCATGGCCTTTTATTTTGAGTCCATAACTTTTAATATCATGTTCATTTTATTGTGTTAAAACCCTGATGAGTTTATTCTTGAAAGATTCTTTCAGATAGAGTAATGTATAATTTTATTACTTTAAACTTACAATTTAATATCTTTATTTAGCTTTGGCACTTGGCTTATACTTTGACTTGGTTTATAATTGCAGGTTTTATGGGAATAAATTCAGTTGAAATTAAGAGGAACTCCTCCAAAATATTTTAAACAAATAAAATACTTAGTTTGGCTCTGTACCAAGAAGTCTGAGATGATCTGACAGTTCACTGATACCCTCAAGGAAACAGCTATTGCTCATCTTCTAGCACCTTTACTCTCAGTGTTTGTAGCTTGACTTTCATGGTCACAGGATGATGATGGCCTTCTAACTTCATCTCATGTCCTAGACAGAACAAGTAAAGAACAGATTTCTTTTGGTGTTTAACCTCATTGTTGAGGTGTGATTCACAGGTTCCTCTGTGTGTGTGTGTGTGTGTGTGTGTGTGTGTGTGTGTATTCAGTCACATGTCGTTCTTTATGACCCCATAGACTGCAGCCTACCAGGCTCCTCTGTCCATGGGATTTTTCCAGGCAAGAATACTGGTGTGGGTTGCCATTTCCTTCTTCAGGGGATTTTCCCAGCCCAAGGCTTCAACCCATATCTCCAGCGTCTCCTGCATTGGCTGGTGGGGTGGATTCTTTACCACTGCAACACCTGGGAACCCTTTCCTCTATACCCTATCCTGAGCTAATTGTAAGCCAAACTAGCATATCAAGTATACTTTATTATCCCACTCTTCAGTTAAAACAAACACACCTAGGCAATCCAAGTATTTCCAAAATTATTTTGTCTTAGAAAATTAGGTGAGCTCTCATATTATCTTCTAACAGTCTATGTTTCTGTCAGAATATCAGAGTGATTCTTTTGACATAAGTGATAACATACACATTTTTTTCTGGAAATTTTAAGATCTTTTATATCCTTTTGAGGTTATCAAATTTCTGAAAGGTATATCAAATTGTAGGTCAATTTTAATTCCGTTTTTTATCATCTGTGTAAATTTCTCATGTTGAAAAATAATCCTTCTTATCTTAGAATTTTTTAAGTCTGTGATTATATCTTCCACTCATTTTGTTCAATTCTTTTCTTTTCTTTTTTTTTTTTTCCCTGCTACTATGTTAGGTGGATGCATAACCTGTTTGACTAGTCCATTATGTCTTTTATACACTTTTATACACTTTACTCATCTTATTCTTTGGTCTTTTGTTTCCTTATTCCTGAACAAATCCTTCCTTTTTATCTGCAATCTTGTATTGATTGAAATATATATATTTTCAATTGTGGGTCAATTGCTAGCTTTAAAAATTTTTTTCTTTTGTCTTATTCATAAGGACATTTTCCTCTTTTGTAAATTCAATCATTTTTCAAATCTTTAAGAAGACAAACATTAGATTTTTTTTAGTTTTATTTCGTTTCCATTAATTGTCATAAATTATTCAGAACTGTAGTTCCGTGTGTTTATCTTATTTCTTGCAATGTTCCTCTTGGATTTTCTTAAATGTTTGGTAACTCTCTGTTGCCTGTTTGGTCTTAAAAGTTTTCTTTGTACATCTCGAGCAGGACTCAGTTAGGCCATGATCCTTCCCCATATACATTTTTTCTGCCTATAGCAATCCTTATTCAGTCCATGACCTTACCCAGAAAAGGGAAGGGAATACATTGAAATATCAGTGAAATAAACAGAATTCTAATATCACTCCAGGATTTCCCTCTCTGGTATACATGCCATGAGCAAGCCTGAGTTATATGTACTTTACTTCTGAGATTAAGTCATATCATACTACAGGGCTTTTCCAGTGGCTCAAGGGTAAAGAAGCTGCCTGCAATGCAGGAGATTCAGGAGATGCTGGTTTGATCCCTGGGTCAAGAAGATACCTTGGAGTAGGAAATGACAACCCACTTCAGTATTCTTGCCTGGGAAATCCTCTGAGAGATGAACCTGGTGGGCTGCAGTCCTTGGGGTTACAAAGAGTCGGATAATATGAGCATACATGTTAGCATATTACATAGTTGTCCTTAAGAAAGAAAGATGAGGGGCTTCCCCGGGTGGCTCAGGGGTAAAGAATTCACCAGCCACAGAAGACATGGCTTTGGTCCCTGGTCTGAAAAGATCCCACATGCCCTGGAGCAACTAACCCAGTGTGCCACAACTATTTGGTTTATGCTGTAGAGGGGAGAGCTGGAAATACTGAGTCCACATGAGGCAGCTACTGTAGCCCACATGCCCTAGAGCCCATATTCCACAACAAGTGAAGCCACTGCAATGAGAAACCTGGGCACAGCAATGAAGAGTAGCCCCAGTTAGGAGCAACTACAGAAAAGTCCATGAAAAAAAAAAAAAAAAAAAGAAATGAAGACCCAGCAGAGTCAAAAATAAATATATAAATATTTTTTAAAAGATAGAAAGATGATATGGGTGATCTGGACCAAAATCTAACTATACATGCCCTTTGAAGCCATCATTCTCTCCCATTGATTGCAGATGTGGAAATTAGAGATTTTAAGCATGAGAAGAATTTGAAACATCAAGTTGGAGAAGCCATGTGGAAAGTACATCAGGTACCAGTTATTAGGTGAAAACAACTTCAGGCTGACATTCAATATTGAAACAAGGAATCTAAATTCTACAACCACAAGAAGCTTGGTTCTTACTACAATATGAAGGATTTTGTAATCAGATTTTCCTTAGAGACTCTAGGTGAGAATTTTGCCTAAATGTTACTTTATTTCAGTCTTGTATTACCTTGTGAATACTGAGCCACAGTGGCTAAACTTCAGATTTCCAACAGTGGGAAGAAACTGAGAGCATTTTTAAGGCACAGGATAGGAAAAAGAAGTTTAAAAAACTATATTTCCCTGAACAAGATGTTGTTAGAAATATGAATATTACAGGCATGGCTGCCAGTGAGAGCTTTGGTGGAAGTGAGGAGCATATTAGAGAAATCCAGAAGTGGACATGGAACAACAGAATGGTTCCAAATAGGGAAAGGAGTACATCAAGGCTGTATATGATCGTCCTGCTTATTTAACTTATATGAAGAGTACATCATGAGAAATCCTGGCCTGGATGAAGTACAAGCTGGAATCAAGACTTCTAGGAAAATCATCAATAACCTCAGATATGCAGATAACACCACCCTTATGGCAGAAATGGAAGAAGAACTAAAAAGCCTCTTGATGAAAGTGAAAGAGGAGAGTGAAATTGTTGGCTTAAAACTCAACATTCAGAAAACTAAGAACATGGCATCTGGTCCCATCACTTCATGGCAAATAGATGGGGAAACAGTGGAAACAGTGACAGACTATTTTGGGGGGCTCCAAAATCACTGCAGATGGTGATTGCAGCCATGAAATTAAAAGACACTTACTCCTTGGAAGGAAAGTTATGACCAACCTACATAGCATATTAAAAAATAAATACATTACTTTGATAACAAAGGTCCATCTAATCAAAGCTATGGTTTTTCCAGTGGTCATGTATGGATGTCAGAGTAGGACTATAAAGAAAGCTGAGCACTGAAGAATTGATGCTTTTGAACTGTGGGGTTGGAGAAGACTCGAGAATCCCTTGGACTTCAAGGAGACCCAACCAGTCCATCCTAGAGGATATCAGTCCTGGGTGTTCATTGGAAGGACTGATGTTGAAGCTGAAACTCCAATACTTTGGCCACCTGATGCGAAGAGCTGACTCATTTGAAAAGACCCTGATCTTGGAAAAGATTGAAGGTAGGAGGAGAAGGGGATGACAGAGAATGGGATGGTTGAATGGCATCACCAACTCAATGGATATGAGTTTGAGTAAGCTTCAGGAGTTGGTGATGGACAGGGAGGCCTGGCGTGCTGCACTCCATGGGGTCGGAAAGAGTCAGACATGACTGAGCGACTGAACTGAATTGAACTGAAATCATTTTTTCAAAAGCCCAAATTTTATATAGATAGATAGAGAGAGAGAGAGAGAGAGAGAGAGTTTAGTAGATATCTGACTAAATTTAAATAGTGAGTTCTCAGAAGAAAGTGAAAAACATGTTATTAGAAAATGTAGGAAGGTAAATTATTAGCATTCTTTATCATGCTAAGAATATTTTATTTTAAGTGATCCAGGCACTCTGCTATTAGACTATACATACCTTTAGCTATGTAGTGAATTATATGTATACTGTTAATTATAAAGTAACTTAAATTCAATTTTTATTTTTTAGAATGAACTTTAGCCAAGACTCAGAAAACAGTCATTTCTATAAAATAAAATATAAGTACCCATAAGTATGAAAACATATCATACAGAAAGACAGGAGAAAGAATGACAGTATGAGGAAATGCCTGAATCTCTTTACCTTTTTTTAAAACAAAATCATTATCTAAAATTCATAGCTAAGTACATATGGAATAGACTTATTATGTAAATATTAAAGACATGCAACTGAAAACTACATATAATCATACAAATATCAAACTAGGATGAGAGTAGGAGAGAAACAATGGAGATTAAAGTCAGTTGCATCCTTACCTTTCATAGCATAAAGTGAGTATATTTGTGTTAACCTGAAAGCATTAAGACATAGACATTTAAGCTTATCGTGAAATGTAGATGTAACAATCCTGAGGGAAGGTGTGGGCTTGAGTCAGTGGCTATTGTTTTTGATAGTAAGTACTTATGCATGCATTTACTTGATAAAATAAATGTTATTTATTTCAGAAAAGTTTTTGAACAGATTTAATAAAACACGTCTAAATCTTTTCTGGATTCCAGCACATGATACAGTCCTAGGTCATGTCTTCTTGATGAGATGTAAATTAAGAGTCTTAAGAGTAAAAAGGGACTCATATTTTAAGGTGAAAAATTCAATGCTAGTGTTCATATTCTATTTTATTTATTTATTTTTTTGAATAAAATAACAAATTTTAATCATTTCTTTTCATGTAGCAAAATCATGTAATTCTTTTCTTTTTTAATTTTATTTTATTTTTAAACTTTACATAATTGTATTAGTTTTGCCAAATATCAAAATGAATCTGCCACAGGTATACATGTGTTCCCCATCCTGAACCCTCCTCCCTCCTCCCTCCCCATTCCATCCCTCTGGGTCGTCCCAGTGCACCAGCCCCAAGCATCCAGTATTGTGTATCAAACCTGGACTGGCAACTCGTTTCATACATGATATTTTACATGAGACACATGTACCCCAATGTTCATATTCTATTTTAAATTCTTCTAGAGTTGATGTATTTAAAATTTAATATATATTTTACAAAACATACTCTTTTAAGAACAGAAAAATGTAGCATTGAAACATTTCAATATTACTTTATTCCCATCTTTTTCAGAATTTTCCACAGTTTATTGTGATCCACACATTATATGCCTTAAATTTTCCACTTGTGTGTGTTATGTGCTTTGTCGCTCAGTCATGTCTGACTCTTGTAATCCCATTGATCATAGCCCACCATTCTTCTCTGTTCAGGGTATTCTCCATGCCAGAATACTGCAGTGGGTTGCCATGCCCTCCTCCAGGGCATCTTCTCAGCCCAGGGATTGAACCCAGGTCTCCCACATTACAGGTGGATTCCTTACCATCTGAGCCAACAGGGTAACCCCAAAATGCTGAAGTGGGTAGCCTAGCCTTTCTCCAGGAGTACTTCTTGACCCAAAAGTTGAACTATGATCTCCTGCACTTCAGGCAGATTTCTTTTACCAGCCGAGCTACCAGGGAAGTAATGAATCCTTATTCAAGTGCTCCAAATATTTCGTGTCTCAAGATCCATCTAAAACATAGAACAATAATGGTTTACTAACTTACTGTAAAAGAAAATTGATACTCAAATGCATTTATTATAGCATCTGGAATATAATGTTTTTAAACTATTTTTGAGTATTTTACTCATCCATTTAAGTATTGTGTAAATGGCAAAACTCTATACAATGTTAGGTAGTTGTTAATATTGGTTTAGTGGAATTCATCCAAATTAGAGTACATTTATTTAAAATTAACTGACATTAAAAATAACATATGGAGACATTTACAAGGGATGAATTTTTGGTATTTTATTTAAAAACTACTTAAATGATATAAACTTTTATTAATTATAGAAATGTTGGGCTTACAGCCCCATCCTCAATTCTAGAATATGGTTATAAAACTTTTCAATATATAATTCAAATTGTATATTTAAATTTTTTTTTATAAATGTGACATAAAGAAAAATAGAATTCTACAGGTATGGTACACAAGGCATTTATACTGTAGCAAGAGGGCATAGCTTTTTATATTGTTAAGGTCTTGCTAATGAGCAAACAGCTTGCATTTTATGAATTACCATCAGTGATGTTTGCCCTCAAAAAGTGGGGAAATAGCATATTAATTCTATATCAACCTACCCTAAATAAAAAGAGCACACTATGCCTAAATAACCATGCATGTTTCAAAGACTTTTTAAATTAAATTATGAGGTGTGAAAAAATACTTGGTTTTAGTAACTCTAGTACCTAGGCACTTAGAAAATAATCCAACATCAAGATACTTGGAAATGATCAAAAATATAGTGTGTCAAGCACTGAATATATTTTAAGTGTTTTCATATCTAAAACTACAATTTACTGTTGCAACACTGCCATGTAGTAAATCGGATTATGGTTTGAACATTGCAATTGAACAAGTAAGAGATTAGATCAAGTATCTCTGTAATTGATATTGACATCAACCAGGCTGACTGTTTTCCAAAATGTGGAAGCTGTGACAATAATAAAAATAACATTTATATCCCAGTGTTTTACATGCATTATTTCGTTTTACCATAGCATAGCAATCAGTTATTTTTCAGTCTATAAGCCCATTTAACACTTAATGCCCAGATCCACATTGCACAGAAGAAAAATAAGATAAAAAATAAAGCCAGCAGTTACTCTAAATCCAAATAAGTCACTTCTGAATATCTTTGTTCTCTGTACTACCACTTATTGATCACTATACCTATGATAGACTATTTATTTCAAATTGTAAAGGAAATAGTTTTTTAATTTTTTTTTTTTTTGGAAAATCCTGTCATATACTCTGACTCTTTAAAACAGAGATAACATCCTGCATTAGCTCCACACAGTGTAAAGATTAATTGAAAATTTTCCATTTAAAAGTTACCATATTCTAGGAAATAATAACATTTATGAAAAAAAAAAAAAAAGTCAGTGAAAATGAACCATCCCCAAAACAATTAGATTAGTGTTTTGTGACTTATGATACATGGACTTCTTTAAGAACTAATCCCGTTCATTTCAAGTCACTTGTTCAGCTTTGAGAATATAAGCATTTTCTGCCATTGTTTTCTAAAGGGCAGATCATGCTGTTTCTATTTGGTATACTATTTTCAAAATGTCACAAAATGGCAAAGAATAAAGAATCAGACCAAGAGAAACACATTTTGCATATTTAATTATAAAAGAGAGAACAGGAAAAAAAGATATTCCCAAGGCTTTTGAATAACTTTTGTCTAAAATATGTGTGAATATTTCATTTATGGCTATAAATAGAGAAATAATTATCTTGATTACCTGTGCACAGATATATAGTGTTTAAGCATATTTTGATTTAAACCATTTAGAAATACTATTCTAAATGAGGTTAGAATGAATCTTGTTTCTGAGTTTTTGCTTCTCCACCCTCCCACCCATATGTATATATAAAGACAGATGATTTGATGATGACTGATTTGGCTCAAAGGAAGGCAATGCCAAAGAATGCTCAAACTACCACACAATTGCACTCATCTCACACGCTAGTAAAGTAATGCTCAAAATTCTCCAAGCCAGGCTTCAGCAATACGTGAACTGTGAACTTCCAGATGTTCAAGCTGGTTTCAGAAAAGGCAGAAAAACAGAGATCAAATTGCCAACATCCACAGGATGATCGAAAAAGCAAGAGAGTTCTAGAAAAACATCTATTTCTGCTTCATTGACTGTGTCAAAGCCCTTGACTGTGTGGATCACAATAAACTGTGGAAAATTCTGAAACAGATGGGGATACCAGACCACCTAACCTGCCTCTTGAGAAATATGTATGCAGGTCAGGAAGCAACAGTTAGAACTGGAGATGGAACAACAGACTGGTTCCAAATCGGGAAAGGAGTATGTCAAGGCTGTATATTGTCACCCTGCTTATTTAACTTATATGCAGAGTACATCATGAGAAATGCTTGGCTGGAAGAAGCACAAGCTAGAATGAAGAGAGACAGAGAAATATCAATATCTGCCAGGAGAAATATCAATAGCCTCAGTATGCATATGACTCCACCCTTATGGCAGAAAGTGAAGAATAACTAAAGAACCTCTTGATGAAAGTGAAAGGGGAGAAGAAAGTGAAAAAGTTGACTTAAAGCTCAGCATTCAGAAAACTAAGATCATGGCATCTGGTCCCATCACTTAATGGGAAATAGATAGGGAAACAGTAGAAACAGTGGATGACTTAATTTTGAAGGGCTTCAAAATCAGTGCAGATGGTGATTGCAGCCATGAAATTAAAAGACACTTAACTAGGCAGCATATTAAAAAACAGAGACATTATTTTGTCAACAAAAGTCCATCTAGTCAAGTCTATGATTGTTTTCAGTAGTCATGTATGGATGTGAGAGTTGGACTATAAAGAAAGCTGAGCACTGAAGAACTGATGCTATTGAAATGTGGTGTTGGAGAACACTCTTGAGAGTCCCTTGGACAGCAAGGAGATCCAACCAGTCCATCCTAAAGGAAATAAGTCCTGGGTGTTCATTGGAAGGACTGATGTTGAGGCTGAAACTCAAAACTTTGGCCACCTGATGCAAAGAACTGACCCATTTGAAAAGACCCTGATGCTGGGGAAGATCGAGGGCAGAGGAGAAGGGGACAAGAGAGGATGAGATGGTTGGATGGCATCACCAACTCAATGTACATGAGTTTGGGTAAACTCCGTGAGTTTGTGATGGACAGGGAGGCCTTGGGGTTCTGTGGTTCATGGGGGCTCAAAGACTTGGACAGGATTGAGCTACTGAACTGAATTGAACTATGATCAGATTGTTTTGGGGAAACATTTAGCAACTTTCTTTCTTCCGCTTGCTTAAAAGTACCTTTTTTCTGTTATTTCAACCATATTTATGCTTCCCAGTATATTTATGCAACTCTTCTCATGATAACCAAAAGTTAAAGTCCCATGACATTCAAACAGATGTCTATTGAAACGCTATTCACTGTTAAATTATTGCCCTACATGTAACACAAGTCAAATGTAGCCCAAACTGAACTCTACTTCTCCAGTCTGGAGTCTGCTTTTTTCTAGAATTTTGTCATCCATCTATCCCATGATCATTTTCTTTCAAGTTAAAGTCCTGAGAAACAACATTAATCCATTCACTTCAATCACTGCTTTGTGAATGAGTCTTTAAATTTTCCCGATTTCAAAATATACCCTTCTTAACCACTTTGCTCTCTAAATGCACACTTCATCTTTCCATGGCTAAAATTGTGTCAGATGAGTTCAGTGGCTCAGTCGTGTCTGACTCTTTGTGACCCCATGATCGCCATCTCCAACTCCTGGAGTTCACTTAAACTCATGTTCATTGAGTCGGTGATGCCATCCAGCCATCTCATCCTCTGTTGTCCCCTTTCCTTCCTGCCCCCAATCCCTCCCTGCATCAGGGTATTTTCCAATGAGTCAACTCTTAGCATGAGGCGGTCAAAGAATTGGAGTTTCAGCTTCAGCATCAGTCCTTCCAATGAACACCCAGGACTGATTTCCTTTAGAATGGACTTTTTGGATCTCCTTGCAGTCCAAGGGACTCTCAAGAGTCTTTTCCAACACCACAGTTCAAAAGCATCAATTCTTCGGTGCTCAGCTTTCTTCACAGTCCAACTCTCACATCCATAAATGACCACTGGAAAAACCATAGCCTTGACTAGATGGACCTTTGATGGCAAAGTAAGCTTTCTGCTTTTCAATATGCTATGTAGTTTGGTCATAAGCCTTCCTTCCGAGGAGTAAGCATGTTTTCATTTCATGGCTGCAATCACCATCTGCAGTGATTTTGGAGCCCCAAAAAATAAAGTCTGACACTGTTTCCCCATCTATTTCCCATGAAGTGATGGGACCAGATGCCATGATCTTCGTTTTCTGAAAGTTGAGCTTTAAGCCAACTTTTTCTCTCTCCTGTTTCACTTTCATTAAGAGGCTTTTTAGTTCCTCTTCACTTTCTGCCATAAGGGTGGTGTCATCTGCATATCTGAGGTTATTGAATAGTCCTGGAGTGGATTGCCATTTCCTTCTCCAGGGGATCTTCCCAACCCAGGGATCAAACCCAGGTCTACCGCATTCTAGACAGACGCTTTACCATCTGAGCCACCAGGGAAGTCTGAATTTCTCCCAGCAATCTTTATACCAGCTCGTGCTTCTTCCAGCCCAGCATTTCTCATGATGTACTCTGCATATCAGAGACTTAAATAAGCAGGGTAACAATATATCGCCTTGACGTACTCCTTTTCCTGTTTGGAACCAGTCTGTTGTTCCATGTCCAATTCTATCTGTTGCTTCCTGACCTGTATACAGGTTTCTCAAGAGACAAATCAGGTGGTCTAGTATTGACATCTCTTTCAGAATTTTTCACAATTTATTGTGATCCACACTGTAGTTTCTTGTTAATACTAATAAATATCTTTCAGCTGTACTCAAAGTCTCTATCACCTGTTCCTACCCTCTGCCACAGCGTATTGGATTTATTCTCTGCAAATCAACTATGACACAATAGAAACTACCTATCTTCTTTAACTTAATATTGCTCCTAGATTGCATTACAAATATCATATAATGACATAAAAAGTTCATGAAAACCTGGTCTAGCAGTGCTCTCATATTATTTTTTCTGCTTTTCCAACATGCCTTATGAAGATGACACTATTTTCCTAATAAACTTCTCACTTGTCATTAATTGAATAATGTATGGATAACACGCATCTGGTCCTATCACCTCATAGCAAATAGACGGGGAAACAGTGGAAAGAGTGGCTGACTTTATTTTTCTGGGCTCCAAAATCACTGCAACTCATGATTGCAGCCATGAAATTAAAAGACACTTACTCCTTGGAAAGAAAGTTATGACCAACCTAGACAGCATATTAAAACGCAGAGACATTACTTTGTCAACAAAGGCCTGTCTAGTCAAGGCTATGGTTTTTATCCAGTGGTCACGTATGGATGTGAGAGTTGGACTGTGAAGAAAGCTGAGAGCCAAAGAATTGATGCTTTGTTGTGATGTTGGAGAAAACTCTTGAGAGTCCCTTGGGCTGCAAGGAGATCTCACCAGTCCATTCTAAAGGAAATCAGTCCTGGGTGTTCATTGGAAGGAGTGATGCTGAAGCTGAAACTCCAAAACTTTGACCACCTGATATGAAGAGTTGACTCATTGGAAATGACCCTGATGTTGGGAAAGATTGAGGGCAGGAAGAGAAGGGGATGACAGAGGATGAGATGGTTGGAATGCACCACTGACACAATGGACATGGGTTTGGGTGGACTCCAGGAGTTGGTGATGGACAGGGAGGCCTGGCGTGCTGTGGTTCACGGTGTTGCAAAGAGTCAGACACGACAGAGCGACTGAAATGAAAACATTTTTTATACTGTTTCTTTCCACATGTGTGTTTCTTTTTCTGAAATAGCCCTTCTGCATTCTTCACTCAAGAAAATTCTCCTTTTAAGTTCTATCCATTACTACATTTTATCTTCCTTCTGGCTTTTCTTAATATTTTTTAAGCAGTCAAAATTTACATAAATTTTGCAAGTATATAGAAACTTTTCTCCTGAACATTTGAACAAGTACTATATCATTCAGAGGTTAACCACTGAAGCAGAATCAGTAGAGGATGAATATATTTGAATATATATTACAAGTACTCAGCTATGTGATTTTGGAGACCTATTAAGGAAGTCTGAGATCCGCAAGGCTGGCAGTCACGAAGGGAAGATCATTGTTGTTGTTCATTCACTAAGTCATATTCTACTTTTTGCAACCCCATGAACTTCAACACACCAGGCCTTTCTGTCATTCACAATCTCCTGGAGTTTGCTCAAACTCATAGCCATTGAGTTGGTGATGCTCTCTAACTATTTCATCCTCTGCCGCACACTTTTCCTTTTGCCTTCAAACTTTCTTAGCATCAGGGTCTATTTTCTAATGAGTTGACCTTTCACATCAGTTCAGTTTAGTCGCTCAGTCATGTCTGACACTTTGTGACCCCATGAATCGCAGAACGCCAGGCCTCCCTGTCCATCACCAACTCCCGGAGTTCACTCAAACTTATGTCCACTGAGTCGGTGATGCCATCCAGCCATCTCATCCTCTGTCGTCCCCTTCTCCTCCTTCTCCTAATCTCTCCCAGCATCAGAGTCTTTTCCAATGAGTCAACTCTTCACCTGAGGTGGCCAAAGTATTGGAGGTTCAGCTTCAACAGCAGTCCTTCCAATGAACATCCAGGACTGGTCTCCTTCAGAATGGACTGGTTGGATCTCCTTGCAGTCCAAGGGACTCTCAAGAATCTTCTCCAACACCACAGTTCAAAAGCATCAATTCTTCAGTGCTCAGCTTTATTCACAGTCCAACTCCCACATCCATACATGACCACTGGAAAAACCATAGCCTTGACTAGACGGACCTTTGTTGGCAAAGTAATATCTCTGCTTTTCAATATGCTATCTAGGTTGGTCATAACTTTCCTTCCAAGGAGTGTCTTTTAATTTCATGGCTGCAATCACCATCTGAAGTGATTTTGGAGCCCCCAAAAATAATGTCTGACACTGTTTCCACTGTTTTCCCATCTATTTCCCATGAAGTGATGGGACCAGATGCCATGATCTTCATTTTCTGAATGCCGAGCTTTAAGCCAACTTTTTCACTCTCCTCTTTCACTTTCATCAAGAGTCTTTTTAGTTCCTCTTCACTTTCACATCAGGTAACCAAAATGTTAGAGCTTCAGCACTAGTCCTTCCAGTGAAGATTGAGGGTTGATTTCCTTTTGGATTGACTGGTTTGATCTCCTTGCAGTCCAAGGGACTCTCAGGAGTCTTCTCCAGCATCACACAAATATAAAGCATTAATTCTTCAGTGCTCAGCATTCTTTGTGGACTAACCCTCACATCCATACATGAGTGCTGGGAAAACCATATCTTTGAATATATGGACCTTTGTCAGCAAAGTTATAGTTCTGCTTTTTAACATGATGTCTAGGTTTGCCATAGCTTTTATTTCAAGGAGCAAGTGTCTTTTAACTCTAGGCTGTAATAACCATCCACAGTGATTTTGGAGGTCAAGAAAAGAAAATCTTTTCAGCTTTTTCCCTATCTATTTGCCATGAAGTGATGGGATTGGATACCATGATCTTATTTTTTTGAATATTGAGTTTCAAACTAACTTTTTCACTCTTTTCTTTCACCGTCATCAAGAGGCTCATTTTTTTCCCTTCATTTTCTGCCATTAGACTGGTATCATCTGTATATCTGAAGTTGTTGATATTTCTCTTGGTAATCTTGATTCTAGGTTGTGAATCATCCAGCCAGGCATTTTGCATGATGAAGTTAGCATATAACTTAAATACACAGGATGATGGTATACAAATTTCTTATACTCCTTTCCCAATTTTGAGCCAGTCATTTGTTCCATATACTGTTCTAACTGTTGCTTCCTTGATCTGCATACAGTTTTCTCAGGAGAAAAGTAAGATGACTTGCTCTAATTTGGTTAAAGGCTTTAAAACTGGATTGTTCATTAATACAAGGGAAGAGAATGGGAAGAGGAAGAGACTATTAACTTCATAGCAAAATCTTTGGTAGATTCTCTGGAGGTTACAGTAGTTACCTGTAGGAAATCAATGTACCTTTTCAAATTATGCCATCACTCAAATGTTAAAGAATCTGCCTGCAATGCAGGAGACCTTGGTTCGATCCCTCTGTTGGGATGATCCCCTGGAGAAGGGATTGGCAACCCACTCCAGTATTCTTGCCTGGAGAATTCCATGGACAGAAGAGCCTGGTGGGCTACAATCCATGTGGTTGCAAATGATTGAACACTATTAAGAGACTAACAGTTTCACTTCATAAACAAGGTAAATGTGCCATTTACCCTTTATGCTCCCACATTATATATTTTAATTCTACCTGTTATGAACTTCATAATACATAGTTAGTGTCTTGCTTTAAAAGACCAGTAATTCTTTAAATAAAATACAGATAGATATGTGATAAATTGACATTTTATTTTTGCCTGAACATATACTTTTCATGGTATTCATTCTGTCTTGTATGATCTTGTATATTCCCTTAGTTTGGAGAACTTCCTTTAGCTTTTCTTAAAATATGAGTATGCTGACAACATATTTCAATTTTTCTGTCTGAAAATCTGTTTGTTATTTTAAAATATTTTTGGATAAATATTTTTGAGGTCACATTTTCTTTTTTCTATGTCATTCGTTGTTTTGTGTTTATCCCCAAATTAATTGATCTTCTTTGTATTTATCCTAAATGGGCTTTTTCATTCTCTTATATTTGTGAGTTGCTATTTTGAACACTTTGGAATCCACAATGCTGCAAGGTTTTGATACTGGCACATTGTGAGCTTACTAGACTCCAAGTCTGTAAGACTAAAATTACTGAACATGGTACTAAGTAAAAATTGATTGAAACTTGACACATTTGAGACACTGTGATACCAGAAGTAGCCAAATTCATGAGTCTCTGATAGTGCCAGACTTGAAAACAAGGGGTAGGATTTGAGTTTTTCGATTATAATCCCAACTTTTGCTTCCTCAGAAAATTCCCATCAAAGAGAATTACCTGTTGAAGGGATTAACTGTGTCTTGGAGGTTCTTTCAGATTAAAATCTCACATATCAGCCCAGAGTTCATCAAAATGTGTCTATTTTCCCAATTGCTATCTTTCTTAGGCTACAGAAAATGTCTGCTCTGATTTCAACCTCAACAACTGAACCAATGTATAAATGTTCCTCTTGTCCCTTGTTCATCTGTCAAGGGTGCCTCCTAACAGAGTTGGTTCTTACATATTTGTGTTCATAGCTTCTTATTACAGCTTTAAAGAAAAGCATTTCTTTTTTTAAATATTATGATTTCTTGTTGCATCTGTAGGCATGAAGGTTATCCATAGCCATCTAAACATAACCCAAGTGGAACTGCTTCAGTCTTACTTTAAAATGTTTTCCTGAGTTAGATTCCCTGATCCTATGGAAATAGGATGACTATTAGAAGTGATTGTTGATTTTCCTTATTATAAGATTTACTGTTGCTATTGTTCAGTCACTAAGTTGAGTCTGACTCTGCCATCCCATGGGCTACAACAAGCCAGGCTTCCCTGTTCTTTACTATCTCCCAGAGTTTGCTCAAACTCATGTCCATTGAATTGGCGATGCCATCCAACCATCTCATCTTATATAGTCCCCTTCTCTTGCCTTCAATCTTTTCCAACATTAGAGTCTTTTCCCATGAGTTGACTCTTCACATCAGGTAGCCAATGGATTGGCATTTCAGCTTCAGTATCAGTCCTTCCAATGACTATTCGGGGTTGATTTCCTTTAAGATTGACTGGTTTGATCTCCATACAGCCAAAGGGACTATCAAGAATCTTGTCCAACACCACAGTTTTAAAGCATCAATTCTTTGGTCCTCAGCCTTGGTCTAACTCTCACATCTGTACATAACTACTGGTAAAACCACAGCTTTGACTATATGGACCTTTGTCAGCAAGGTTATAGCTCTGCTTTTTAATATGCTGTCTAGTTTTGTCATAGCTTTTCTTCCAAGGAGCAAATGTCTTTTGATTCCATGGTTGTAATCACCTTTCTCAGTGACTTTAGAGGCCACAAAAATAAAATCTATCATTGTTTCCAATTTCCCACCATCTATTTGCCATGAATATATGTGACTGGATGTTTTGATATTAATTTTTTTTTAATGTTGAGTGTTAAGCCAGGATTTTCACTCTCTTCTTTCACCCTCATCAAGAAGCTCCTTTGTTTTTCACTTTATGCCATTAGGGTAGAATCATCTGCATATCTGAGCTTATTGATATTTCTCCTAGCAATCTTGATTCCAGTTTGTGCTTCATCCAGCCCAGCATTTTGCATGATGTACTCAGCATATAAGTTAAACAGCAGGGTGAAAATACACAGCTTTGATGTACTCCTTTCCCAATTTGGAACCAGTCTGTTCAGTATCCGATTTTGACTGTTGCTTCTTGATCTATATACAGGTTTGTGAGGAGACAGGTAAGGTGGGCTGGTATTCCTATCTCTTTAAGTGTCAAAGATAAGGTGTCCATAGCTCCGTGGATTTATCTCTGGGCTTTCTATTTTGTCCCATTGATCTGTATTTCTATCTTTGTGTCAGTACCATACTGTCTTGATAACTGTGGCTTTGTAGTAGAGCCTGCAGTCAGGCAGTTTGATTCGTCCAGTTCCATTCTTCTTTCTCAAGATTGCTTTGGCTATTTGAGGTTTTTAGTATTTCCATACAAATTGTGAAATTATGTGTTCTAGTTCTGTGAAAAATACCATTGGTAGCTTGATAGAGAGTACATTGAATCTATAGATTGCTTTGGGTAGTATACTCATTTTCACTATATTGATTCTTCCAATCCATGAACATGGTATATTTCTCCATCTATTAGTGCCCTCTTTGATTTCTTTCACCAGTGTTTTATACTGGCAAGAATATACAATGGAGAAAAGACAATCTCTTTAACAAGTGGTGCTGGGAAAACTTGTAAAAGAATGAAACTAGAACACTTTCTAACACCGTACAGAAAAATAAACTCAAAATGGATTAAAGATCTAAATGTAAGACCAGAAACTATAAAACTCCTAGAGGATAACATAGGCAAAACTCTCTGACATAAATCACAGCAGGATCCTCTATGACCTACCTCCCAGAATACTGGAAATAAAAGCAAAAATAAACAAATGTGACCTAATTAAAATTAAAAGTTTCTGCACAACAAAAGAAACTATAAGCAAGGTGAAAAGACAGCCTTCAGAATGCGATAAATAATAACAAATGAAGCAACTGACAAAGAACTAGTCTCAAAAATATACAAGCAACTCCTGCAGCTCAATTCCAGAAAAATAAACGACCCAATCAAAAAATGGGCCAAAGAACTAAATAGACATTTCTCCAAAGAAGATAAACAGATGGCTAACAAAGACATGAAAAGATGCTCAACATCACTCATTATCAGAGAAATGTAAATCAAAACCACAGTGAGGTATCATTTCACGCCAGTCAGAATGGCTGTGATCCAAAAGTCTACAAGCAATAAATGCTGGAGAGGCTGTGGAGAAAACGGAACCCTCTTACACTGTTGGTGGGAATGCAAACTAGTACAGCCACTATGGAGAACACTGTGGAGATTCCTTAAAAAACTGGAAATAGAACTGCCTTATGACCCAGCAATCCTACTGCTCGGCATACACACCGAGGAAACCAGAATCGAAAGAATCACATGTACCCCAATGTTCACCGCAGCACTGTTTATAATAGCCAGGACATGGAAGCAACCTAGATGTCCATCAGCAGATGAATGGATAAGAAAGCAGTGGTACATATACACAATGGAGTATTACTCAGCCATTAAAAATAATGCATTTGAATCAGTTCTAATGAGGTGGATGAAAATGGAGCCTATTATACAAAGTGAAGTAAGCCAGAAAGTAAAACACCAATACAGTATACTAATGCATATATATGGAATTTAGAAAGACAGTAACGATAACCCTGTATGCGAGAGAGCAAAAAAGACACAGATGTATAGAACAGTCTTTTGGACTCTGTGGGAGAGGGAGAGGGCTGGATGATTTGGGAGAATGGCATTGAAACATGTATAATATCATATAAGAAATGAATTGCCAGTCCAGGTTCGATGCATGATACAGGATGCCTGGGGCTTGTGCACTGGGATGACCCAGAGAGATGGTATGGGGAGAGAGGAGGGAGGGGGGTTCAGGATGGGGAACACGTGTACACCTGTGGTGGATTCATGTTTATATATGGCAAAACCAATGCAATAGTGTAAAGTAATTAGCCTCCAATTAAAATAAATAAATTTAAATTTAAATAATAATCATAATAACATAATTTTCCATAGTTTGTTGTAATTCACATAAATAATTTAGGGTAGTCGATGAAGCAGAAGTTTTGTGTTTTTTTTTTTTTCTGAAATTCACTCGCTTTTTCTATGATCCAATGGATGTTGGTAATTTGATCTGGGATCCTCTGCCTTTCCTAAATCCAGCTTGCACATCTGGAAGTTCTCGTTCATGTACTGTTGAAGCCTAGCTTGAAGGATTTCAAGAATTACCTTGCTAGCATGTGAAATGAGCACAACTGTGAAGTACTTTGAACGTTTTTTGGCATTGCCTTTCTTGGAGATTGGAATGAAACCTGAGCACTTTCAGTCCTATGGCCATTGTTGAGTTTTCCAATTTGCTGTCATATTGAGTGCAGCACTTTCACAGCATCATCTTTTAAAATTACAAATAGCTCAGCTGAAATTCCATCACCTCTGCTAGCTTTGTTCATAGTAATGATTTCTAAGGCCCACTTGACTTCACAATCCAGGATATTTGGCTCTAAGTAAGTGACCACACCATCATGGTTATCCAGCTCTCCCACTTTGCAGGTAGATTCTTTACTGTCTGAGCCACCAGGGAAGCCCAAAGTGAACACGGCTCAGTCATGTCTGACCCTTTGCGGCCCCAGTGACTTTAGCCCCCCAGGCTCCTCTGTACATGGAATTTTCCAGACAATAATACTGGCATAAGTTGCCATTTTCTTCTCCAGGAGATTTTCCTGATGCAGGGATCAAACCTGGGTCTCCTATATTACTCAGAGAAGACAATGGCAACCCACTCCAGTGTTCTTGCCTGGAGAATCCCAGGGACGGGGGAGCCTGGTGGGCTGCCATCTCTGGGGTCTTACAGAGTTGGACACGAAGCGACCTAGCCTGCATTACAGGCAGATGCTTTACCATCTGAGCCACCAGGGGAGACTAAACTTTGATTCATTTTGATATTTGGCAAAACTAATACAATAATGTAAAGTTTAAAAATAAAATAAAATTAAAAAAAAATTCCATTCTGAAAAATTTTCTTGGCACTGCTAGAGACTAAAGGAGTGGTTTGTAGTTTTCATGTGCTGTATTTCTTCTATGTGCAAAAGGCTCACTTAAAAACCTGTTTTAAAACTCACAGAGCCCTGGTGTATTTCATTATCACAATTTCCAGATGGGCCATGGAACATGTCATTAGATGAGAAATAAGATTTAAAAGTTTCTACTAGAGAAAAATATCAGTGCTATTAGGTCTGCAAAGGAGAAGGCTCTGAGTATCATGACAACCCTTTCCATACACATGCAAAGTTACTAAAAATGTAACATCACCCAGCTATTTTCCAGCTATACTAGTGGACTGCGACTTGGAAAGGCTATTACAACAGAAGAATGGATGAAAATTAACTACAGAACAAAATTACTCCAAAGATAAGTGCCTTTTAAAATGACCTAATACATTTTCCTTCCTTAAGAAGAAGGCTGACATCACAGAAGTGGAGGGATCTTTCTGTGAATGTTCCATTAGGGAATCACGGTAGATCCTTTTAAATTCTGCAAGTGCAATTCTCATAGTTGTGAAAGGGATAACTAGTGAACTGAATGTAATGAGAAAGAAATAGTCTAGCGCTGCATACATCTTAAGACCTTTTAATTTCCCAAGTGACCATATGACCAATGGTCAAAAATAATATTTAAATGCTATATTTGAATATTGAAACATAAGTTTGTTTGTATTTTTGTCTTTGGGATGATTTAAATGCATAGCTTAACTGCAGAAGTTTAAACGTGATGCAATATGAAACCAATTGATATATACCTATTGTCATGATAGTAAAGTTTTAGAAATAGCACAATTATTATTTGACATTACCCAAGATCTTGCCAAACATAAACACATAGCATTTAATGGGAAAATATAAAAATATACACTAGTTGAAAGTGAAAGTGAAAGTCACTCAATCGTGTCTGACACTGCGATTCATGGACTACACAGTCCATGGAATTCTCCAGGCCAGAATACTGGAGTGAGCAGCCCTTCTCTTCTCCAGGGTATCTTCCCAACCCAGGGATCAAACACAGGTTTCTGGCATTATACGCAGATTATTTACCAGCTGAGCCACGAGGGAAGCCCACTTTCACTTTCATAATATTCATCTTCTTTTATAGCTTTTAATTTTCTGTAAAAATATCCTTTTTTTTTTTTTTTGGTATTCTCTATTCTTTTGAACGATAATCTTACTTTTGTTCGAATTCCTACAGTTTTATGTTTTTAGAAGGATACAAAAAAAAAAAAAAAAAAAAACCTGGACATTTTTACAGATAATTAAAAGCTATAAAAGAAGATAAATATTATGAAAGTGAAAGTCACTCAGTCATGTCCTACTCTTTTTGACCCACTCTTTTTGTACTGTATCAGTTCAGTTCAGTTCAGTTGCTCAGTTCAGTTCAGTTCAGTTCAGTCGCTCAGTCGTGTCTGACTCTTTGCGACCCCATGAATCACAGCATGCCAGGCCTCCCTGTCCATCACCAACTCCTGGAGTTCACTGAGACTCACGTCCATCGAGTTGGTGATGCCATCCAGCCATCTCATCCTCTGTCATCCCCTTTTCCTCCTGCCCCCAATCCCTCCCAGCATCGGAGTCTTTTCCAATGAGTCAACTCTTCCAGTGAGGTGGCCAAAATATTGGTGTTTCAGCTTCAGCATCAGTCCCACCAATGAACACTCAGGACTGATCTCCTTTAGGATGGACTGGTTGGATCTCCTTGCAGTCCAAGGGACTCTCAAGAGTCTTCTCCAACACCACAATTCAAAAGCAAAATTCTTCAGCTCTCAGCTTTCTTCATAATCCAACTCTCACATCCATACATGACCACTGGAAAAACCATAGCCTTGACTAGACGGACCTTTGTTGGCAAAGTAATATCTCTGCCCTCCAATATGCTATCTAGGTTGGTCATAACTTTCCTTCCAAGGAGTAAGCATATAGTCCATGGATTTCTCTAGACCAGAATACTGGAGTAGCCAGTTCCCCAAGGGAACTTCCCAACCCAGGGATCAAACCTAGATCTCCTGCACTGTAGGGCAGATTTTTTACCAACTGAGCCTTAAGGTAAGCCCAAGAATACTGGAGAAAACAACCTACCCCTTATCCAGTGGATCTTCCCAAACCAGAAATCAATCCAGGGTATCCTGCTTGGCAGGTGGATTCTTTAACAACTGAGCTATCAGGGAAGCCCTAAAATTTAATTAAATTTAAATTAAATGAAGATTTTAATATAATTAGGAAAAATTAGGAAAGCTTACTCTATTGAATGCTATTCTTTCTGCTCCACAAAAAAATCAGGCTTATTAGAATAGATTAGTAACTGTTTGCCAAATCAACATTGTTAATCACATCATATGTGAACATTATGTATGTATTGTCTTTCTGTGGGATAAAAGTCATATTCTAGCCACTTTATCCCAAACTAATAAAAAGTAAGTTTTTGGTATTCAAATATGTACAACTTCACAATACAGTGAGAGACAGGAAATTAAAGTTTAAAGATTTTTTAAAATTTTATTAGTATTTAGCTAGAGGGAATAAAGACATTCCATATAAATGTTTCATCAAATCAATCTATTTAAAGGTCTCTTTTTATTCAGGTAATAGGAAAAGTGAAAAATAAAAGTGGATTAGTCCCCACTGAAGGCCATGGTGCTTGGATCCTGCTTTCAGTTCAGTTCAGTCGCTCAGTCGTTTCCGACTTGTTGTGACCCCATGAACCTCAGCAGACCTGGCCTCCCTGTCTATCACCAACTCGAGGAGTATACCCAAACTCATGTCCATTGAGTCGGTGATGCCATCTAAACATCTCATCCCCTGTTGTCCCCTTCT
Organism: Bubalus kerabau; assembly: GCF_029407905.1. Lineage (NCBI taxonomy): Eukaryota > Metazoa > Chordata > Mammalia > Artiodactyla > Bovidae > Bubalus > Bubalus kerabau. The sequence goes on from NC_073625.1 coordinate 61,092,207, forward strand.
CCTCCCACCTTCGATCTTTCCCAACATCAGGGTCTTTTCAAATGTGTCAGCTCTTCGCATCAGGTGGCCAAAATATTGGAGTTTCAGCTTCAACATCAGTATTTCCAATGAACACCCAGGACTGATTTCCTTTAGAATGGACTGGTTGGATCTCCTTGCAGTCCAAGGGGCTCTCAAGAGTCTTCTCCAAAACCCTAGTTCAAAAGCATCAATTCTTCGGCACTCAGCTTACTTTATATTCCAACTCTCACATCCACACATGACCACTGGAAAAACTATAGGTTTGACTAGACAGACATTTGTTGACAAAGTAATGTCTCTGCTTTCTAAAATGCTGTCTAGGTTGGTCATAACTTTACTTCCAAGGAGTAAGAGTCTTTTAATTTCATGGCTGCAATCACCATCTGCAGTGATTTTGGAGCCCCAAAAAATAAAGCCTGACAGTGTTTCCACTGTTTCACCATCTATTTCCCATGAAGTGATGGGACCAGATGCCATGATCTTCATTTTCTGAAAATTGAGGTTTAAGCCAACTTTTTCACTCTCCTCTTTCACTTTCATCAAGAGACTCTTTAGTTCTTCTTCCTTTTCTGCCATAAGGGTGGTGTCATCTGCATGTCTGAGGTTATTGATATTTCTCCCGGCAACCTTGATTCCAGCTTGTGCTTCCTCCAGCCCAGCATTTCTCTGCATATAAGTTAAACAAGCAGGGTGACAATATACAGCCTTGATGTAATCCTTTTCCTATTTGGAAACAGTCTGTTGTCCCTTGTCCAGTTCTAACTGTTTCTTCCTAACCTGCATACAAGTTTCTCAAGAAGCAGACTGGGTGGTCTGGTATTCCCATCTCTTGAAGAATTTTCCACAGTTTATTGTGATCCACACAGTCAAAGGCTTTGGCATAGTCAATAAAGCAGAAATCAATGTTTTTCTGAAACTGTCTTGCTTTTTTGTTGATCCAGTGAATTTTGGCAATCTGATCCCTGTTCCTCTCCCTTTTCTAAAACCAGCTTGAACATCTGTTAGTTCACAGTTCACAGTTTATTGCTGAAGCCTGGCTTGGAGAATTTTGAGCCTTCCTTTACTAGTGTGTGAGATGAATGCAATTGTGCAGTAGTTTGAGCATTCTTTGGCATTGTCTTTCTTTGGGATTGGAATGAAACTGACCTTTTCCAGTAAAACTCACAAAATATTGGATTCAAAGCAGTGAATCATTAAATCTCAATTTAGGGTCATAAATGAGTGGAATAATATATTTTCTAATTACATCATGAGACTATTGCTAGAAATAAATGAAAGAATAATATGAAATATTTAAAACCAGTAAATTTATCAATAACTACATAATATTATTATTAAGCCCCTACTCTCTACTGGAGAATACTTCACTTTTATTTCAATAATCATTGGATCAAAGAAAGATTTTAAAAATTGAGGTTAGTGTACATTTTGAAAAATATATGATAGAGAAGAATGATAAAGAATAATGAAAACAGAATGGAATATCAGTTGGCCATTGGAGAAAAAAAATAGAAAAATGTGCATTGTGTAAGCATTATGTATGTTAAAATCATAATATAAACACATTCAAATCACTAGAATATTATAATGATAAATCAAAATTATGTCCATGCTCTTAGATCAAATTTATAATTTGGAACTAACAATGATAGCATTCTCAATTTTATTTAATAAAGTAACCACAATGTGTTTAAGAAAACCATATAAGCTTATGAAGTTATAAGCAAAGTATGACCAATATAATATATTTGCTACAAATGTAAAAAATATTTAATATCAATATTTCATTTAAATTTTGATATAAACTGAGAAGAACAGAATTTATGTTCCAAATACAAATAGGTAAGGAAAATGATCAATATATATAAAGTGTTCTAAACAATTAAAAGTTAATAAGAAAAGAGAGAGAAATAGTAGTATAAAGTAGGGAGAACTATAGGAACTAATTAAAAAGAGAGTAGGACCATTCAGGAAAGTTAAGCTAGTTCTATTTAACCATGTAGACTTAAAGAGTATATAGTGGTAAAAAGTTAACTTTAAAGTGTGAGCAGATGTAGTTTCATGGAAGTGCTAGTATATTATGGTGTCCTTTCCCTGAAAACAGTGGCGTGAGCTATCTGATGAAATAGAATGAAACTCATGTTTGCAATTTCAAAAGATCACCAAGGAAATTTAAACCAAGCAAAATTGTAGGAATATGTGATAACCCAGAAAGATAACTAGTAGTAAAAATCACTATTTCTCTAAGGATATTTCTAATGAGAAAATTATAGATGCAAAATAGTTGAAAGGCAGCTTAGCTGCTTAAGAAAAATTCTGTCAAAGTCCAAGGAACTCCTAGGTGAAGTATCTGATAAGAGTTTCCATATACCCACACCTATAAATGAGACATAAATCCAGGATTCTAAAAGACTATATTAAGGGTAAGATTGAATGAAAATTATAAGTCTTCACATGGACTTTCAGGCTTGCTTAGTCCTACATAGTCTGAGAATCTAAATTCCTGAACTTGGATTGAGATATTCTGTTCTAGGGGAATATCTAGTAGATGTTCTGTTCTGGTAGACACTGAAATCCTGACCAATAGCAAATGGAAAGTCTCTTCAGTAAAAGTAGCAGTCATACCAGATTTCAAATGTTTTCTACAAATGATTTTCAAAGAAATGGCTGGAATAAGATAAAAGATAACCAGAGAGACAAGGGGGGAAAATTGAGCAAAACCCAGCAGAAACAGTCCTGTCATGGATTCAAATTTAGAATTATTATACAAACAATATGAGTGAACTATGTCTATAATATATGAATAAGTAAAAGTGAGATTAGAAATAGCTTCAGGAAAGAATACGCTACGAAAAATTATTGCAGATTAAGAATAACTACTTGAAAAGGAAAACATAACTAAAAGTAAGAATTCAATACTGTGATTAATGGTGGTTTAAACAGAAGAAATTAATTAACTAAATATAATAAAAATAAAACACTGACAGCTTTGCTCTGATCACTTAGCCAATGTTCTTAAAAAATAGTAATAGCTTCTGTTTATATTGTTTTATTTTATAGTATTCTTATGACAAAAACAATCACAATATTGTAATTATCCTCTAATTTAAAAAATAAATAAATAAAATATTTAGTTATATGTGTTATGTATAGTAAGTATGCAATTTGTATAGTAGAGTCAAACATCTCTTAAAGCTAATTTTCCCCAAATACATAATACATGTATAGAAATTTAGCAAAACTGAAATGCAAAGTGTACTGCATCTGTCGAGTTTATTTTCATTATTTCAAACAGATATAAAGTGAAGGTCGTAGTTTATTTTGAAAGCAAGAAAACCAAGAAATATACTGCATCTGCATTCCACATTGCCTATTTTTTCTTAGAAAAACAGTAACAAGAATTAAAACACTAGAATCTGTTTCCCTAGTAAAAATACACAGTTCGAAAGCAGCTAGAAATTATATATATAAATAAGGTGATAAAGAATTTAACATAGAGATACAATTTTATATTATTGATCAAAACTTGCAAACTCATACTGTATATCTGGGGATTTTATGGAACTCCAGTCATGAACTATGTTTGTAGTGATCACATTTGTCTTCTTCCTGCCACGTATAGGAAGCTTTATGACTGTAAAATTCTTGGGTCATTAATGATAATAGTCAAGGCTCTCAAAGGTATCATGCTATTCTCATATTTGTGACTTCTTTTCCCATAGTCGAAAGGGTATTTTACAGCAGGTATCATGAATATATATTTTCTTCTCAGATCTTTCTTCCTTTAGCACTAGTGCTTCTATAAAACCAAGTTTTAAAATCAATGTTTTGGTGGCTTCCCATATGTATTTGTAATTCTAGAATGTAATTTGTTTTAGACATTATAGAGATATTTTAAAAACCTTTTATCCAAATACTTTTGATCACCATTATTTGTCAAAAGACAAAATATGAACCATTGAATCCCTTGAACATAATGCATTACTAAATATTTTGAAAATAAATTGTCCCCACACTCCCTCACTTTTTTCTGTTCTGTGATAGTGCATGTTTGTGTATTGTGGACAAACCATCCCAGGACTTTTATATAAGTATTGTGCTTGAGTTTTTTGTGGATTCATTAAATAATACAAATTTAGTCATTTTAAATAATGTTGAGGGAACTACTTTTTTTGTCTTGTTGTCAGTGGTCTAATAAATTAGAAGCATGACTGATAAACATTCTTATCCTTTCTTATCTGATTTATAGGAAGAAAATCATGAAAAAATAAAATTTTCCTTTTTCTGCTACAGCTTATGCTTTATACATGATTATCCCACCCAAGGAGAAACTGTTCAATTCTTCATAATGTATGTTTCTGTGTGTGTGTCTATGTGTGTGTACATGTATGTATGTGCGTATAGCTGCTGTTTGAGGATGACCACAAGGAAAACTGAGAGGGATAAAACTTAATTAATAGCCTAAGAGTTAATATTCTCTGCCTAATAATGAGAGCTCTCATTCATATATTATTCAGCTGAAAAAAGAATTTTAATTTGAAAGAATCAACCATTATTGGGAAATGCAACTAGCAGAGACATTACTTTGCCAAAAAAGTTCGTCTAGTCAAGGCTATGGTTTGTCCTGTTGTCATGTATGGATGTGAGAGTTGGACTGTGAAGAGGACTGAGTGCCGAAGAATTGATGGTTTTGAACTGTGGTGTTGGAGAAGACTCTTGAGAGTCCCTTGGACTGCAAGGAGATCCAACCAGTCCATTCTGAAGGAGATCAACCCTGGGATTTCTTTGGAAGGAATTATGCTAAAGCTGAAACTCCAGTACTTTGGCCACCTCGTGTGAAGAGTTGACTCATTGGAAAAGACTCTGATGCTGGGAGGGATTGGGGGCAGGAGGAGAAGGGGACGACAGAGAATGAGATGGCTGGATGGCATTACCGACTGGATAGAGGTGAGTCTCAGTGAACTCCGGGAGTTGGTGATGAACAGGGAGGCCCGGCGTGCTGCGATTCATGGGGTCGCAAAGAGTGGGACACGACTGAGCGACTGATCTGATCTGATCTGATCTGAACTAGCTACTAGATTTGAACTTGACTAATTTTTAATATCTGCAACAAAGCAGAAAAGGTTACTGTACCTTAGGATATCAATGAACTGTGTTGAACAGACATACTGCTTCAAAGACAATAATAAATGATTTAATAGAAATTGGCCTGGCACTGTAAAAAGTTAGTTGGAATCCAGCTCTGTCTCCAAGCAGGAAATATTCCTCCCTGGACAAAGATATTTAGATTCCCTCTTTACATAGCTTCACAATGAGGAAGACCCACTGTAGTAGTTCCAAAGAATAATTACAGAAGAAATAATTACGTATTCCTCATGAACATTGGCTAGTGCAGGCCTCAGACTAATGGACAGAGACTGAACACTTTATGAGTGTTAAAAACAGAAGGGACCCCAAGCCGAGTAAGAACTACAATAAAGCCACATCAGTTGAAGAATACAAAATTACTTATTTTAGCATTATCATAATTTTAATGCAGACTTGTAACCTGGCATCATACCTTAATCTATTGTACTGTGTAGGAAGAATTCTAGGAACTGTCTGACTGGCTTTGAAGTCAGACAGCCTGGTTTGAGACTCTTATTTATCTAGTGGTGTAATCTTGCAAATGTCACTTAGTTTATTTGATCTTTTTAAATATCAATGCAATTGTGAAAATTAAATTAGCCATGTAAAAGTGCTTAAAACAGCATTAAACATTCTAAATGCCTTTTATCCATATATGTATAACTAAATTTACTTGCCATTATGCTGGTAAATTTATGCAAAATAATTTATAAATCCTTCTCCCGAACTAGGTAAATAAGGACTATTACAGTGTCCATTGATATCATAGGGATATAAGGAATCTGAGTCAGAGAAAGCTCCTGTGACTTACTCAGCTCATATAGTTTGAAAGTGACAAAGCTAGCGTTTCGACTCAGAACTTGACTATATTTTTTTGTTAATTTAAAAATGTCTCCATACTGTCTAGCAATATCTCCATACTGTTATTTTGAAAGTTATAAAGATTAGATGATAGATTGATAGACAAACAGTAATATAGCAGACGGACAAAGACATAAGTAGGTTAACAGAACAAGGACAATTTAAAAAGAACAGTGTTGGAGAATCCATACTAGTCCAGGATCTAGCAATCTCTCTAGTGTTCTCCCTATAGATTTTAGGACAGTACACAAAATAGCATATTTTCACATTGCTAAAAAAAGAATGCTTTCACCAATGCTAAAAATTATGGAGTGTTTCTTAGCCCTTACTAATAATCGTATTTCCTTCATTTTATAGTTCAATCACAGTGTGACTTTTTTGGTTACTTGGAAAAGGGTAACTGGAGGTATACTGGTATCACCATTAAATTACTTGTGACAGTAGCCGTATATTAATACAAATGTCTTTCCCCCAAGGACATGCCTCTGAAAATCCAATACAAGAATTAAAAGCAAAGAATTCTGAATAGTCTGTAGAAGAAAATATAAAACGTAACTGCTTCAACACCCTTCACCTTAAAACACAGCACTGACATTTTGGTTCAGATAAAAATTTTACCCTGCAATAATTCAGAAATGATAGTAATAAAGGTAAGTGAAGGGTTTTTTTGTTTGTTTGTTTGTTTTCCCTATTGAGTATATTGAGATCTGAATATACCAATAGACGTAAATAAGAATAAAATATTTCATCTACATTTTTGTATATTTTCCCTGCACTTATTTTTTGCTAGAGGAGTTTTGCAAGAATAAATGATAAAAAATGAGTTGTGTTTGTGTGTTTAGTTGATTCAGTTGTGTCTGACTCTTTGCAGCCCCAGGGACTGTAGCCCACCAGTCTCCTCTGTCCATGGGTATTCTCCAGGCAAGAATACTGGAATGGGTTGCCATGCCCTCCTCCAGGGGATCTCCCCAACCCAGGGATCAAACCCAGGTTTCCCTCATTGCTAATTACTTTCAAATAATACTGAATAAATGAAAAATAAAAGGTCTGGTGATGATGCATTCATATAACATAATTCAAATTTCATCTCTTTAAATTTGAGTTATTGTTATCTAGAATCTGGAAAATATTGATCTCATATAAAGCTAAGATCCTAACATAAATATTGTGGGGACAATTCCAAAATTATCTTAACCATAGACCCAGTTTTTGTTGCTAATTATTTGTTTTGTTATGGATTTTATTGTTTGCTTTTTTAGGGCAGCCCAGGTTGTTGGCTGAGATGGTAAAGAATCTGCCTGCAATGCAGGAGGCCTGAGTTCAATCCCCGGGTTGGGAAAATCCCCTGGAGAAGGAAATGGCAACACACTCAGTCAGATATGACAGTGCTAACACTTTCACTTTAAGGTTCATAAGAGTTACAGTGAAACACTAATAAAAATAATGATTATTTCTAATAATCTAACCAGAAATAGAATCACTTCTGTTTAAAAAAAAAATGTGTGCCTTTATAGACAATATATTATATGGTTTCCCTATTCTTTATTATTTACCTATTTATCTACATACCAATCATTTAGTGACCTATTTTATATACTGCTTGTAGAAACAGTTTGGCAATGACTTAAAATAGAAAAATCACATACTGCATATATCAATATTATTTTTTCTCTCTTTTGTTCTCTTAATACTATATTAAGCATATCTCTAAAATAAATTTGTTCCTATAAACACACAAGAATGTTCAAGGGAGCAATATTTAGAAGGTAAAACCTGAAAACAACTTACTGTTCATAAATAGAACAGTTGATGTTTAAAGCGCAGTGTAGTCTTGTCATGCTATATTATATGAGTTAAGATGAATTTGTTTTTTTTGTTGTTGTTGTTGTTGCTTAGTGGCTAAGTAGTATTTGACTCTTTTATGACTCCATGGACTGTAGCCCACCTCACTTTTCTGTCCCGTGGATTTCCCAAGCAAGAATATTGGAATGAGTTGCCTTTTCCTTCTGCAAAGGATCTTCTTATTTATATTCTTTTCTTTGTATAAACATAGCCATATATACTATGGTTAAACTCTAAAAAGTTATGATGACTAAATTATATCAAAATAGCCATTTAGAGTTTCACCGTAGTCTATATGATCATCTTTTGTTTATAAAGAGAAAATAATCAAAATGAGAAGAGTATCCTTTGTAAGTATATATATGGATGGCTATAAGTTAAATTTTTAGAAAGCAAAATAATTATTAGTATTAACTTTCAGATAATGATCTTATTATGTTGGGGTAGGATGAGGAAGCAGGAAATAGATTGGATATATATATATATATATATATATATATATATATATATATATTCTTTCCCAGCAGCATTTCAGCTCTTGTCTGTGTGTGTGCACAGGGGAATGGTTTTAAAGGTTCTTAATTACATCATTCCTTTCCAGTAATTTAGTGTTAAAGAATCCACTTGCAATGCAGGGGACGTGGTTTCAATCCCTGGGTGAGAAGATCCCCTGGAGGAGGGCATGGCAACCTACCCCAGTATTCCTGCCTGGAAAATCCCATGGACAGAGGAGCCTGGCAGGTTAAGGTCCATGGGTTGCAAAGCATTAGGCATGACTGAAGTGAATGAACATGAATATGAATTACATCCTTAAAATACCTAAAAATAAAGCAGATTATGCATAAATTTAGGCTGAGTGTGCTTTTTTAAAATTTTATTTTATTTTTGGCTGCACTGAGTCTTCACTGTTGCATGTAGATTTTCTCTAGTGGCAGCAAGCAGGGCTATTCATTGTGGTGTGCAGGTGTCTCGTTGTGGTGGCTTCTCTTGTTGCAGAGCATAGGCTGTAGGGCAAATGGTGTCAGTAATTGTAGCCCACAGGCTCAGTTGGCCTGTGACATGGAGAATCTTCCTAGATCAGGGTCACCAGGGAAGTCCATTATGAGTGTCTTTTGACTCAAGAATTCTGATAACTGCTCTTCTCAACATAAACATTCTCAGCATAAACATTCATACAGACCACAAAACACACAAACACATAGATACCCAAAGTCACTTATTGCTAATGACACCTTCAACACAAGTGTGAATCAGCTACACTAAATGTGATTTAGCCTGAGAACTATTGGCATGATAAATCATAAAATATTTAAAGGATGACAAATTATCCTCCTGAGTTGCAGAATGTTTGTTTCATGTCTCACATTGAAGTTATGAAAGGGAAAATCTGAGTTCAGTTTTAGAAGTAAGTAAATATTTAAGGGATTCACTTACCTTCATAATATGACTGTAATGTTCCACTTTACAGCAAACTATTCGGTCACATTCACAGTGGTAAAATGGGTGATTTAGCAACTAACAGATATAATCGGTCTCTTTTATTATATACTATTTCTATTCTTTTATAAAATATGTGTTGACCTTAACGGGTGAACTTTCACTTTTACAGCATTTGAACATGTGCATCTCAAATAATCAGTACTTTCTCATGGGAGCAATTAGCAATTCTCTTTTAGAGCTCAGAGCACAACAAAGTGTAGAAACATTTTATGTAGGATACTTTGTCCTTTAATTAACAAAAGTGACTATAAACTATCCAGCATCAGATACAAATGAACAGACCAATTCAAATATGTATCTGGATTCAGACCGGTTTTAATTGAACCTCATATTATTTATATTTCATCAACACAGAAAGATATACCCATTAGAATGCAGAGTTTCAAAGAAAGGCAAGGAGAGATAAGAAAGCCTTCCTCGGCAATAAATGCAAAGAAATAGAGGAAAACAACAGAATGGGAAAGACTAGAGATCTCTTCAAGAAAATTAGTGATACCAAGTGAACATTTCATGCAAAAATGGGCTCAATAAAGGACAGAAATGGTATGGATCTAACTGAAGTATAAGATATTGAGAAGAGGTGGCAAAAATACATACAAGAACTGTACAAAAAAGATCTTCACGACCAAGATAATCACGATGGTGTGATCACTGACCTAGAGCCAGACATCCTGGAATGTGAAGTCAAGTGGGCCATAGAAAGAATCACTATGAACAAAGCTAGTGGAGGTGATGGAATTCCAATTGATCTATTTCAAATCCTGAAAAATGATGCTGTGAAAGTGCTGTACTCAATATGCCAGCAAATTTGGAAAACTCAGAATTGGCCACAGGACTTGAAAAGGTCAGTTTTCATTCCAATCCCAAAGAAAGGCAATGCCAACGAATGCTCAAACTACTGCACAATTGCACTCATCTCACACGCTAGTAAAGTAATTCTCAAGATTCTCCAGGCCAGGCTTCAGCAATACATGAACCATGAACTTTCAGATGTTCAAGTTGGTTTTAGAAAAGGCAGAGGAACCAGAGATCAAATTGCCAATATCTGCTTAATCATCACAAAAGCAAGGGAGTTCCAGAAAAACATCATTTCTGCTTTATTGACTATGCCAAAGCCTTTGACTGCACAGATCACAATAAACTGGAAAATCTGAAAGAGATGGGAATACCAGACCACCTGACTTGCCTCTTGAGAAACTGTATGCAGGTCAGGAAACAACAGTTAGAACAGTACATGGAACCACAGACTGGTTCCAAATAGGAAAAGGAGTATGTCAAGGCTGTACATTGTCACCCTGCTTATTTAACTTATATGAAAGTACATCATGAAAAATGCTGGGCTGGATGAAGCACAGGTTGCAATCAAGACTGCCAGGAGAAATATCAATAACCTCAGATATGCAGATTACACCACCCTTATGGCAGAAAGTGAAGAACTAAAGAGCCTCTTGACCAAAGTGAAATAGGAGAGTGAAAATGTTGGCTTAAAGCTCAACATTCAGAAAACTAAGATCATGGATTCTGGTCCCATCACTTCATGGCAAATAAATGGGGAAATAGTGGAAGCAGTGGCTGACTTAATTTTGGGGGGCTCCAAAATCACTGCAGATGGTGATTGCTGCCATGAAATTAAAAGAAGCTTACTCTTTGGAAGGAAAGTTATGACCAATCTAGACAGCATATTAAAAAACATGAAAGCTGTGGTACATATACACAATGGAGTATTACTCAGCCATTAAAAAGAATACATTTGAATCAGTTCTAATGAGGTGGATGAAACTGGAACCTATTATACAGAGTGAAGTAAGCCAGAAAGAAAAACACCAATACAGTATATTAACACATATATATGGAATTTAGAAAGATGGTAACAATAACCCTGTGTACAAGACAGCAAAAGAGACACTGATATATAGATCAGTCTTATGGACTCTGTGGGAGAGGGAGAGGGTGGGGAGATTTGGGAGAATGGTATTGAAACATGTATAATATCATGTATGAAACGAGTTGCCAGTCCAGGTTCGATGCACGATACTGGATGCTTGGGGCTGGTGCACTGGGACGACCCAGAGGGAGGGTATGGGGAGGGAGGAGGGAGGATGGTTCAGGATGGGGACCACGGGTATACCTGTGGCGGATTCATTTTGATGTTTGGCAAAACTAATACAATATTGTAACGTTTAAAAATAAAATAAAATTTAAAAAAAAAAAAAAAAAACACAGACATTACTTTTTTTAATAAAGCTCAGTCTAGTCAAGGCTATGGTTTTTCCAGGAGTCATGTATGGATGTGAGAGTTGGACTATAAAGAAAGTGGAGTGCAGAGGAATTGATGCTTTTGAACTGTGGTTTTGGAGAACACTCTTGAGAGTCCCTTGGCCTGCAAGGAGATCCAATCAGTCCATCCTAAAGATCAGTCCTGGGTGGTCATTGGAAGGACTGATATTGAAGCTGAAACTCCAATATTTTGGCCACCTGATGTGAAGAGCTGACTCATTTGAAAGGACCCTATGCTGGGAAAGATTGAGGGCAGGAGAAGAAGGGGATGACAGAGGATGAGATGTTTGGGTGGCATCACCAACTTGATGGACATTGGGTATACTCCAGGAGTTGGTTATGGACAGGGAGGCCTGACGTGCTATGGTTCATGGGGTCGCAAAGAGTCGGACATGACTGAGGCTGAATGAACTGACACTGTTATTAATTGTTATTTAATGGAAAATTAAAGTAGGTAATTTGACTTGTTTTTACATAGTAGCCATAAAAATAATCAAACAAATAGAATATGTCTTGTATGAAATGATGTTTTTCCCTTTTCCTTTTTAATCACGGTAAAATTCACCAACTTTATTTTAAACTTAGTTCAATGGCATTAAATGCATTCACATTGTTCAGTAACCATCACCATCATTCATTTGCATAACTGTTTTCCTTTGCAAAACTGAAACTCTGCATCTCCACTCACAGCCTAAGACAACTTATCATTTGTCTTTTATAACAGACTTGTCCATGCTTACTTTGATAGTGTCTATGTATCTATTCATTTTTGCTTATTTGTTTCTCAAAGTTCTGGATGTTAAGAAATCCAAGATCAGGGCAGTAGCCGATCATGTGTCTACGAAAGACATTCTTTTTGTTTGTAGATAACTTTCACTTTAAATCATCTCATGGTGGGGCGGAGATTGAAAAAGAAAGAGAGAAGGAGAGTGAAAGACAGATTGTATTCTCCTTTTTCTTTCTCAGGTTTACTGAGGTATGGTGGTTTGGTGGTTTAGTCACTAAGCCATGTCCAACTCTTGTGACCCCATGGACTGTAGCTAGCCAGGCTCCACTGCCCATGGGATTCTCCAGGCAAGAATACTGGAGTGGGTTGCCATTTCCTGCTCCAAGTATTGAGGTATAATTGATAATAAAAATGTATGTATTTAAGGAATACATTTTGATGACCCAATTATCTGGAAATCATATAGAAGCACAATTGTTTTCCTTTAATCATGTTGTTATGTTCTCTTAAAAATAGGTTGATATGAATTTTAAAGTCATTGTTATAATGAAAACTTTTGAAAAATTTGTTTCTAAAATATTAAAATGTATAATTTAAAATGCCTTTAGCACCAATTTCTTCAGAATGAACAGAAATGTACATATATAGAATACTAAAATTTGAATAAATATTTCAGTATTTTTTGAAATTGAGTAATGGTTCAGTAACAAATAGGAATTTTGTGTCAGATAAAGAATATTTCAAATAAAAGAAAAACAGTTTAATAACTTTCTCTGATGATAATTTGAACTTTTTTTTTTTTTTTTTGCTCAGTTTACTCTTTAAAAATAAATTGAATGGAGATTATAGAGGATGTTTGGTGATAGTTACAAATAATTTGGTGAAAGAGTATAAATCCTATTCTAAAATAAACCTGTGGGTATTTTTTTAAAACCTCTTTTTTGAAGTTGAAATAATTCATGCTAATTTATTTGTAAGATTTTCTTTCTATTACACCTCACAAACTGAAGTTTCACTTAACCACATATCTGTAACTTATATTTAATCTTGGGTGTAAGATAGCCAACTTTGTGTTACACAAGACTAAATTTTCTTGTTTTCCATTTTAAAGTATTTTGTTGATTACTATGTTAATCTTCAAGACAGTGAAATTAAAATGAGTCCGAGAATGCACCTGGTAATAGAAATAACAGTGAGGCAAAAGGTAAAACTGTTGCTGTGGATATCCTACCTTATTGCTATTTAAAATCAGTAAACATTTTACTCTTTAAAAATGAGACTCAGTAATCAAAAGCTCTGATAGTCTCTTGAAGCACCAGGATAATTCACGGGCATCTAAATTGACATCAGTGTTCTCTCCATAGTAATTCTCCCCATTTATCATTTGGATCATCTTTGCATCAACGTTTTACAAACAACAATTTTTACAGTTGCTTAATGACTGAATTTTTGGTGCCAAATGTTATATATTTGCTACAAGCTTGTAATAGAACTAATATAGTAACTACATGCATGTTCTGTATATCCCATTTAATGCCTTCAAAATAAAGTTAACAACCTCTTAATAGAGAAAAATAAGCAGTTCTTACTCTATTGCTTCCTGAAGAATTTTCCTGAGAAGACTATCTCTACCATAAATTTCATCTTTAATTAGGAGGCCATCAGTCTATTTTATGGGTTTTGATGGATTTATGGCTCCCACTGTGGAAGTGAACTGAGCCTTGCAAAGCTAATCTTCCTAGCAGGAAGAAGCCTCTAGTACAGGACAAATGAAAGACACCTAAGTAATAGAGAATCCCTATGTTCTTCATCAAATGTATGAGGAAGTGTTTAGTAAAAGAAAAATAACACACAATATCAAAGAGAAGTATTATTTTATACACCAAATAATGTCTCAAAAATTTTCCATTGTGAAGTATGTATAGAGAGTAGATACACACAGCAATTCAATCTTGGCCTTATTCTTTAGGTACTTAGATTTCTCAGAATTTTTTACCAATTTTTTCAAGTTTAAAAAAAAATCCATAATAGCCTAGCAGGATTGTAGTTATTCAGCATTTCATATTTATAAATCATGTTAAGGCATTCGTAAACATTCTTTTCTCTTCCCTTACATAATCCATTTAACTATCCCTTAAAAGAGCATAAGCAGACATTCAAAGAGCAATGAAGTGTGAAAAATAGACACTCCCTTGGAAATATTTTATAACCTTTAAATAGTTGATGGAAGAGACAATCTGGAAAAAATACTGGAGAGATGTATATGTCTGATACAAATTTTAGAAGTGTAACTTAAGGCATTTTCTTTTGTTCCTTAAAACTTAGTTTTGCTTGGCACCTTCTCCATATTTGACCTTGTATTTCCCAAATTCTATACAATCTTTCTTCTTTACACTAATGAATATTGAGGTCACAGCATAAAATCACTTTGTATATTTTTCATTTTCTTTCAGATCAGTTCATTTCAGTCGCTCAGTCATGTCTGACTCTTTGTGACCCCATGAATTGCAGTACGCCAGGCCTCCCTGTCCATCACCAACTCCCGGAGTTCACCCAAACTCAAGTCCATCGACTCGGTGATGCCATCCAGCCATCTCATCCTCTGTCGTCCCCTTTTCCCCTTGTCCCCAATCCTCCCAGCATCAGGGTCTTTTCCAATGAGTCAACTCTTCGCATGAGGTGGCCAAAGTACTGGACTTTCAGCTTTAGCATCATTCCTTCCAAAGAACACCCAGGACCGATCTCCTTTAGGATGGACTGGTTGGATCTCCTTGCAGTCCAAGGGACTCCCAAGAGTCTTCTCCAACACCATAGTTCAAAAGCATCAATTCTTCGGCACTCATCATTCTTCACAGTCCAACTCTCATCCATACATGACCACTGGAAAAACAATAGCCTTGACTAGACGGACCTTGTTGGCAAAGTAATGTCTCTGCTTTTGAATATGCTCTCTAGGTTGGTCATAACTTTCCTTCCAAGGAGTAAGCGTCTTTTCATTTCATGGCTGCAGTCACCACCTGCAGTGATTTTGGAGCCCCACAAAAAATAAAGTCTGACACTGTTTCCTCTCTTTCCCCATTTATTTCCCATAAAGTGATGGGACCAGATGCCATGATCTTAGTTTTCTGAATGTTGAACTTAAAGGCAACTTTTTCACTCTCCACTTTCACTGTCATAAAGAGGCTCTTTAGTTCTTCACTTTTTGCCATAAGGGTGGTGTCATCTGCATATCTGAGGTTATTGATATTTATCCCAGAAATCTTGATTCCTCCTTGTGCTTCATCCAGCCCAGCATTTCTCATGATGTATTCTGCATAGAAGTTAAATAAGCAGGCTCGACATACTCCTTTTCCTATTTGGAACCAGTCTGTGGTTCCATGTCCAATTCTAACTGTTGCCTCCTGAACTGTATATAGGTTTCTCAAGAGGCAGGTCAGGTGGTCTGGTATTCCCATCTCTTTCAGCGGATTCATTTTGATATTTGGCAAAACTAATACAATTATGTAAAGTTTAAAAATAAAATAAAATTAAAAAAAAAAAAAAAAGAATTTTCCACAGTTGATTGTGAGCCACACAGTCAAAGGCTTTGGCATAGTCAATAAAGCAGAAGTAGATGTTTTTCTGGAACTCTCTTGCTTTTTCCATGATCCAGCAGATGTTGGCAATTTGATCTCTGGTTCCTCTGCCTTTTCTAAAAAGCTTGAACATCCGGAAGTTCAGAGTTCACATATTGCTGAAGCCTGGCTTGGAGAATTGTGAGCATTACTTTACTAGTGTGTGAGATGAGTGCAATTGTGCGGTAGTTTGAGCATTCTTTGGCGTTGCCTTTCTTTGGGATTGGAATGAAAACTGATTTTTTTTCAGTCCTGTGGCCACTGCTGAGTTTTCCAAATTTGCTGGCATATTGAGTGCAGCACTTTCACAGCATCATCTTTCAGGATTTGAAATAGCTCAACTGGAATTCCATCACATCCACTAGCTTTGTTCGTAGTGATGCTTTCTAAGGCCCACTTGACTTCACATTCCAAGATGTCTGGCTCTAGGTAAGTGATCACACCATCATGATTATCTTGGTCTTGAAGTTATTTTTTGTACAGTTCTTCTGTGTATTCTTGCTACATCCTATTAATATCTTCTGCTTCTGTTAGGTCCATACCATTTCTGTCCTTTATCAAACCCATCTTTAGATGAAATGTTCCCTTGGTATCTCTAATTTTCTTGAAGAGATCTCTAGTCTTTCCCATTCTGTTGTTTTCCTCTATTTCTTTGCATTGATCGCTGAGGAAGGCTTTCTTATCTCTTCTTGCTATTCTTTGTAACTCTGCATTCAGATGTTTATATCTTTCCTTTTCTCCTTTGCTTTTCATTTCTCTTCTTTTCACAGCTATTTGTACGTCCTCCCCAGACAACCATTTTGCTTTTTTGCATTTCTTTTCCACGGGGATCGACTTGATCCCTGTCTCCTGTACAGTGTCACAAACCTCATTCCATAGTTCATCAGGCACTCTGTCTATTAGATCTAGTCCCTTTAATCTATTTTTCACTTCAACTGTATAATCATAAGGGATTTGATTTAGGTCATACCTGCAAGGTCTAGTGGTTTTCCATACTTTCTTCAGTTTAAGTCTGAATTTGTCAATAAGGAGTTCATGATCTGAGCCACAGTTATCTTCAGGTCTTGTTTTTGCTGATTGCATAGAACTTCTCCATCTTTGGCTGCAACGAATATAATGAATCTGATTTAGGTGTTGACCATCTAGTAATGTCCATGTGTAGACTCTTCTCTTGTGTTATTGGAAGAGGGTGTTTGCTATGACCAGTGTATTCTCTTGGCAAAAGTCTATTAGCCTTTGCCCTGCTTCATTCCGTTCTCCAAGGCTAAATTTGCCTGTTCCTCGTGTTTCTTGACTTCCTACTTTTACATTCCAGTCCTCTATAATGAAAAATACATCTTTTTTGGGTGTTCATTCTAAAAGGTCTTGAAGGTCTTCATAGAACTGTTCAACTTCAGCTTCTTCAGCATTACTGGTTGGGCATAGACTTGGATTACTGTGATATTGAATGGTTTGCCTTGGAAATGAACAGAGATCATTCTGTCGTTTTTGAGATTGCATCCAAGTACTGCATTTCAGACTCTTTTGTTGACCATGATGGCTACTCCATTTCTTCTAAGGGATTCCTGCCCTCAGTAGTAGATATAATGGTCATCTGAGTTAAATTCACCCATTCCAGTCCATTTTAGTTTGCTGATTCCTAGAATGTCGACGTTAACTCTTGCCATCTGCTGTTTGACCACTTCCAATTTGCCTTTTCTTTAATTCTGCTTATTTCCCACCATAGCTTTTATTCAAAATCTGTCATACTGACCTTTACTTGCAATATTTAGTTGTCAAAAGTAATATTTTTCAATTTCATAAATAGATATTTTACTTTTTACCCATCTTTACATTGTAAAGTTATCACTAACTTGACTAGTCTTTCCAAAATAATTATGCTTGTTTTATAAATATAATTGAAATCATTAGTTTGTACTGTTTAGTATGTGGTTTTTCTTACTCAATTTTATTTGCATGAGATTTCACCCTTGTGAGTTTATGTGTGTGTGTGTGTTTGTTTTCATGTAGAAATTTATTTCTCTTATTGATCGATGGTATTAGATAAAATAAATTGGAGGCAATAATTAATTATTTTTATTAATCATATTTAATGCAGTCCATGGGGTCGCTGAAGGTCAGATATGACTGAGCAACTTCACTTTCACTTTTCACTTTCATGCATTGTAGAAGGAAATGGCAACCCACTCCAGTTTTCTTGCCTGGAGAATCCCAGGGATGGGGAAGCCTGGTGGGCTGCCGTCTATGGGGTCACACAGAGTCCGACACGACTGAAGTGACTTAGCAATAGCAGATATACTTTGCTTTATTTTTCCTAAAAAAATTCTTTTAAGAATTTCAAATTTATGGAAAAGCTTCAAGAATATTTGCCATATTTTTTGGCTTTGTCTGTCTCTTTCATATATGTGTTGATTTGTTTTACTTTTGCTGAACCATTTAAGCAGATGTCGTAGATGTCATTCCATTTTAACCTAAATACTTTATCATATTTCTCCTGAAATAATTAAAGTGTGTTTCATAATGGTAACAACATTATCACATACAAAATGGTAAATTTTCACAGAACTTTTATCTAATATTACATTGTTGTTGTTAAATTGTCGCTAAATTGTGTCCACCTCTTTGTGACTCTAGCCTGCCAGGCTTTTCTGTCCATGAGATTTCCCAAGCAAGACACTGGAGTGGGTTACCATTTCCTCCCCCAGGGGATTTTCTGGACCATGGATTAAAGCCTGTATTGGCAGGTGGATTCTTTACCACCGAGTCATTCCTTATCACTGGGAAGTAGATTCTTTACCACTGGGAAGCCCATCTAATATTATACCCATATCCAAATTTCTCTAATTATTCAGTATTGTTATTTTTCCTTTATAATTTTGTTGTTGCTATCATTGTGGTTTTAGTCTGTTAAGAGAGAGGATATATATGAATAACTTAAGATAGCATCACCAACCCAGTGAACATGAAAGGAGACAGTGAGGGACAGGGGAGTCTGGCATGCTGCAGTCCATGGGGTCACAAATAGTCAGGTATGAGATAGTACCTGAACAATGATAACAACTATAAATTAAGATATTGCTTTACAATTAAATGCCAAAATTACTCAGTTCCCTGTAATCTAGAACACTGCCTCTAATTTCTTCTATTGTTTGTCTTTTACATTGTGTCCAACATATTTGATGGAAATAAAACAAGGCACAGCAAAAGGAAAAATATAGTGTCCTCTGAAAGCCCAGTTATTTTTTAAAAGAGTCCCTATATAAAAATCGGACGACCCAGAGGGATGGTATGGGGAGGGAGGAGGGAGAAGGGTTCAGGATGGGGAACACATGTAAACCTGTGGCGGATTCATTCTGATATTTGGCAAAACTAATACAATTATGTAAAGTTTAAAAATAAAATAAAATTTAAAAAAATAAAATAAAATGAAAAGCACAGCAACTGTCCCTACTGAAAAATCATCTTTCATCTCTCTAAGATTAAGAGAAGATTTTAAAAATTAGGATCCAGGCTACTTGACATCTTCCTCCAGTGTGGTAGCTGCTGAGTTAATCCCCTGTGTGTCATCAAGACTTCTCCTGCCATCATGGTTTATTGGCTTATAGCATGTTCTTCCTTCAGGCCCTAAGGTCCAGTTACTTTAGGGAAAATTAGAACACCTGAAATCACGCTATCAATACAGTCAGATCCAGGATAGAAGGCATTGTTTTTTAATTTTAATGTTTTTATAAGCAAATATCTTACATAATATTGTCAACATGTTTAATATGAAAACAATCAATGTAAAATACAATCTTTTAATTGCTTTATTTTTGTATCATTAACATTTGTACTGTTTCTAATAACACCAACTCTATTCTTTCTCAAGGAACATGGAGATCTTTATAATTTCCTGATAATACCTAAATTTATAGGATGAAACAGGAGAATTTAGGGCATGTTTGGGTCAAACTACTGTAACCATGATAGGTTTTGCTTTCATTCTGTTTTTATTAGCATTTTCTCAAGACATATCGTTCATTTTGCTTCTTCATAATTGTTTTCTATTTGCATATAAGAATCTTTATTACTTCTTTTTTGTTTCTGATTTCAAACTGTTGTTCCAGAGAGTAAAAAAAAAAACTTTGAATCCCCTAATAAAAATTCATGTGAACAATTTTTTAAAAGAAGAATAAAAACATTGATATTACAGTTCTCTGGGGGAGGGTTTTCTTCATAATAATGTTGACTGTTTAATGGAGTATATTTGAGTCTTCTACATTTACTTTATGCAAACTTGGGCGTGAATTCTGCTTACTTTCCTGTCGTTTGAATTACAGATTCTGTGTTGAGTCAAAATATGGTCTAATTTACCACATAACATTAAATACTTTCTTCATTGAAGGATGCCCCAAATGTTAATACAAGCTACATGATGCTTCCCTCTGTGAGTATCAGGAAGTATGCAGAGGTGCAAGCAGATAAATAGCAGATCTATGCTAACTTTACACAGTCTTGATAGCCCATTGTCAAGCAGTTCTGTCATTTAACCTGCACGAGAAGGCAATGACACCCCACTCCAGTACTCTTGCCTGGAAAATCCCATGGACGGAGGAGCCTGGTAGGCTCCAGTCCTTGGGGCCGCTAAGAGTCAGACACCACTGAGCGACTTCACCTTCACTTTTCACTTTCATGCATTGGAGAAGGAAATGGCAACCCACTCCAGTATTCTTGCCTGGAGAATCCCAGGGACAAAGGAGCCTAATGGGCTGCCGTCTATGGGGTCACACAGAGTCGGACACGACTGAAGCAACTTAGCAGCATCAGTATCAGCATACTTGGCTATGTCATATACTTCTCCCATCAGGAGGCTTTCATAAGCCTCTTATCCTTCATCAGAGGGCAGACTGGATGAAAAGCATAATCACAGAAACTAGCCAATCTGAACACGTGGACGACAGCCTTGTCTAGTTCAATGAAATTATGAGCCATGCTGTGTAGGGCCACCCCAGACTGATGGGTCATGGTGACGAGCTTTGACAAAACGTGGTACATTGGAGAAGAGATGACAAGCCATGTCACTATTCCTCCCTTGAGAACCCCATGAGCAGTATGAAAAGGTAAAAATATAGAACACTGAATGATAAACTCTCCATGTCATAGGTGCCCAAGATGCTACGGGAGATCACCGGAGAAATAACTTCAGAAAGAATGAAGAGACAGAGCCAAAGCAAAATCAAAACCCAGTTGTGGATGTGACTGGTGATAGAAACAAAGTCAGGTGTTATAAAGAGCAATATAACTTAGGAACCTGCAATGTTAGGTCTGTGAATCAAGGCAAATTAGAAGTGGTCAAACAGGAGACGGCAAGAGTAAACATTGACATTTTAGAAATAAGCGAACTAAAATGGACTGGAAGGTGTTAATTTAACTCATATGACCATTATCTACTACTGTGGGCAATAATCCCTTAGAAGAAATGGAGTAGCCATCATAGTCAACAAGTGAGTCTGAAATGTAGTACTTGGATGCAGTTCCAAAAATGATAGAATGATCTCTGTTCATTTCCAAGAAAAATCATTCAGTATCATGGTAATCAAAGTCTATGCCCCAACCAGTAATGCTGAAGAAGCTGAAGTTGAACGGTTCTGTGAAGACCTACAAGATCTTCTAGAACACCCAAAGAATATGTCATTTTCATTATAGGGGACAAGAAGGCAAAAGTAGGAAGTCAAGAGATACCTGGCGTAACAGGCAAATTTGGCCTTGGAGTACAGAATGAAGCAGGGCAAAGGCTAATAGAGTTTTGCCAAGAGAACGCACTGGTCATAGCAAACACGCTCTTCCAACAACACAAGAGAAGACTCTACACATGGACATCACCAGATGGTCAATACCAAAATCAGACTAATTATATTGTTTTCAGGAAAAGACGGAGAAGCTCTATACAGTCAGCAAAAACAAGACCAGGAGCTGACTGTGGCTCAGATCATGAACTCCTTATTGCCAAATTCAGACTTCAATTGAAGACAGTGGGGAAAACCACTAGACCATTCAGATATGACCTAAATCAAATCCCTTACAATTATACAGTGGAAGTGAGAAATAGATTCAATGGATTAGATCTGATGGACAGGAGTGCCTGGTACCCTACAGATGGAGGTTTGTGACACTGTACAGGAGACAGAGATCAAGACCATCCCCAGGAAAAAGAAATGCAAAAAAGCAAACTGGCTGTCTGAGGAGGCCTTACAAATAGCTGTGAAAAGAAGAGAAGTGAAAAGCAAAGGAGAAAAGGAAAGATATACCCATTTGAGTGTGGAGTTCCAATGAAGAACAAGGAGAGATAAGAAAGCCTTCCTCAGGGATCAATGCAAAGAAATAGAGGAAAACAATAGAATGGGATAAGACTAGAGATCTCTTCAAGAAAATTAGAGATACCAAGGGAACATTTCATGCAACGAAGAACACAATAAAAGACAGAAATGGTATGGACCTAAAAGAAGCAGAAGATATTAAGAAGAAGTGGCCAGAATACACAGAAGAACTGTAAAATAATATCTTCATGACCCAGATAATGACGTTGGTATAATCACTCACCTAGAGCCAGACATCCGGGAATGCGATGGCAAGTGGGCCTTAGGAAGCACGACTATGAACAAAGCTAGTGGAGGTGATGGCATTCTAGTTGAGTTATGTCAAATCTTGAAAGATAATGCTCTGTAAGCACTGTTCTCAATATGCCAGCAAAGTTGGAAATCTCAGTAGTCCCCACGGGACTGGAAAAGTTCAGCTTTCATTTCAATCCCAAAGAAAGCCAATGCCAAAAATGCTCAAACTACTGCACAATTGCACTCATCTCAAACGCTAGTAAAGTAATGCTCAAAATTTCTCCAAGCCAGACTTCAACAGTACATGAACCATGAACTTCCAGAGGTTCAAACTTGTTTTTGAAAAGGCAGAGGAACCTGAGATCAAATTGCCAGCATCCGCTGGATCATCGAAAAAGCAAGAGAGTTATAAAAAAACATCTATTTCTGCTTTATTGACTATGCCAAAGCCTTTGACTATGTGGATCACTGCAAACTGTGGAAAATTCTTTAAGAGATGGGACTACCAGACCACCTGACCAGCCTCTTGAGAAATCTGTATGCAGATCAGGAAGCAACAGTTAAAGGTTGACATGGAACCACAGACTGGTTTCAAATAGGGAAAGGATTACGTCAAGGATGTATATTGTCACCCTGCTTATTTAACTTATATGCAGAGTACATCGTGAGTAACACTGGGCTGGATGAAGCACAAGCTGGAATCAATATTGCCAGGAGAAATACCACTAACCTTAGATATGCAGACAATACCACACTTATGGCAGAAAGTGAAGAGGAACTAAAAAGCCTCTTGATGAAAGTGAAAGAGGAGAGTGAAATAGTTGGCTTAAAGCTCAACATTCAGAAAACTAAGATCATAGCATCTGGTCCCATCACTTCGTGGCAAAGAAATGGGGAAACAGTGAAAACAGTGGCAGACTTTATTTGGGGGGGGGTTCCAAAATCACTGCAGATATTAACTGCAGCCATGAAACTAAAAGACGCTTACTCCTTAGAAGAAAAGCTACGACCAATCTAGACAGCACATTAAAAAGCAGAGACATTACTTTGCCAACAAAGGTTGGGCTAGTCAAGGCTATGGTTTTTCCAGTAGTCACATATGGATGTGAGGAGAGTTGGAGTATAAAAAAATGTTGAGTGCTGAAGAATCGATGCTTTTGAAAAGTGCTGTTGGAGAAGACTCTTGAGAGTCGCTTGGACAGCAAGGAGAACCTACCAGTCAATCCTAAAGGAAATTAGTCCTGAATATTCATTGGAAGGACTGATGTTGAAGCTGAAACTCCAATGCTTTGGCTACCTGATGCAAAGAGCTGACCCTATTGAAAAGACCCTGATGCTGGGAAAGATTGAAGGTGGGAAGAGAAGGGGATGACAGAGGTTGAGATGGTTGGATGGCATGGACTCAATGGACATGAGTTTGAGTAAACTCCGGGAGTTGGTGATGGACAAGGAAGCCTGGCTTGCTGTGGTTCATGGATTCACAAAGAGTCGGACATGACTGATTGACTTAACTGAACTGAACTCATACTAGGCTGTTTTTTATGACCTGTATGTTTTTCACTGGGGAATATGTACATATTTGCAGGTAATTAGAATAATTATTTTTACAAAATAGTAGGAGTTACATAGGTAATCTGTTGTTAAACAGCATAGTTTGCCTTGATATTAACAGAAAATATTCTGTGAAGATATTTATGGAACACATAATTTGATAAAACAGAATTTTAAAAAATGACAGAGGATTTGGTGCTGGTGTGGAAGAAACTAGATTAACTTTGGATTGAAAATTGCTAAATCTGGAAAAATAAAATTGCTAAAGCTGAATGATGAGTACATAAGGATTCTTGCCAAGTTTCTTTACTTTTATACGTGTCTGAGATTTTTCATTAAAAAATAATTGGTTAGAAATTTCCTTGGTTGTCCAGTGGTTAAGACTTCACCTTCCAAAATAGGGGGTGAGGGTGTGATCCCTGACCAAGGGGCTAAGATGCCTTTTGGCCAAAAAAAAAAAAAAAAATGCAAAATACAAGCAACAGAAGCAATATTGTAACAAATTCAACATTAAAAAACAAACAAACAAACAAAAACAGGTTGAATGGAGACGAGGGGAGTGGTGCTCTTAGTTTAGAAGGGGACTTTTCTCCAGTGAAAAATTATACAAAAGATTCTTGGATTTTTGATACTAGCCTCTGGGTCCAAGGGCTTCCCTGATAGCTCAGTTGGTAAAGAACCTGCCTGCAATGCAGGAGACTCTGGTTTGATTCCTGGGTTGGGAGGATCCACTGGAGAAGGGATAGGCTACCCACTCCAGTATTCTTGGGCTTCCCTTGTGGCTCAGCTCATAAAGAATCCATCTGCAGTGTGGGAGACCTGGGTTCAGTCCCTGGGTTGGGAAGTCCCTGGAGAAGGGAAAGGATACCCATTCCAGTATTCTGGCCTGGCAAATTTCATGGACCGTATAGTCCATGGGGTCACAAAGGGTTAGACAGAACTGAGTGACTTTCACTTTCACTTTCTGGGTCCAAGGTGCTGTTCTCAGTGGTAATGCAAAACAATCACAATCACAACTGTTAGCCTCAATATAAGTTTCTTTGTCATTCAGTGCTGCTCTCTGGCATGGTTATTTTGCTAAAATACAAGACAGGAATATATGCAGTAGTGGAAGCTTTTCCTTCAAGATAATGATATAATATCAAGTCATTCAATGAAGGATCAGGAGGGAGTCTAGCCCTAGACAAGCAACCAAGTGCAGAGATTAGATGAAGGGGTACAAGAGAAAGACACCAAAAGGGAGAAGTATCAAAAATGCCAAAATAAGGGGAAAAATAAAATTGGACAAAATTCTACTTTTCTATGCTTATCAAGTAGTAACAACTGACTCCATTCTGCCTGTTTGGAAGATTTTCAAAGAAAATAAAGGCATACTGGAGACTGCAGAGGGTAGTCTTTTGGGGGGAAAAAAAATAGGAGCCTACATTAAGTTGAATTTTGTAAAAGTTTCTTTTTAAATTATAGCTTGTTTCTATTAAAGGTTTAAATGGAGTAAAATGTTCTCTGGTTGGGAGGAATTATTTTTGTTTGTTTGTTTGTTTTTTGGCCCTTAGAATCACAAATAAATTGATCCAGGAGTTTCATTTTATTTTTGTTGTCTCTGACTCTCATTATCCTTCCAATTTCATATTGGCTCTGGGGAACACTAATTTCCTATTCACCCTCAGGCTCAAACTAGTTATGGGCTTATGGTAGGAGTGGATTCTAGAACAGGGTCATGTCTATTTGAGAATATATATGCTGTAGACATTAAGCTGAAGGCTAATGTCCCAGGCTTTCCAAGACATCTGCTCACCTTATTAAAATGTTCTTTTTTCTTTCCATGTTAATAGCTGCCTTGCTTCTGATCAGTACACATCACAGGTCCTGCCTACTCAATTTATGTTTAGAAATCATGACTCCCATGGTACTGTCCTGGCTGCCTGCCCAGAATGTGTTATTGGTGACCCTGTTGTTCTCTTCTTTAAACACCAAGTTAATTATGATTTGTTGGGGCCTCTGATGGTATCTGATGACCTTTGAGACATCATACACTCCCTCGCTAATCTTTTAACAAGTAGATCCGATTCTATATGAGAGAATCCCATCTAAAAATGTGCCAAATCAGGTCAAAGGAAAGCTAAGTGGTCCCTTTTGATGAAGTGACACTCCAGACAATATACTTGCATGGATACCCCCCTTTGCAACCAGATTGTATTAGATGTTATTTCAACAGAATGGTACACTCTCTTTCTCATCTCTGTTTAGCAAGCTTAATTAAATATGAACTAGAGTACTAAGGCTGGCCAAAAAGGACTTTTACAATATCGGCTAATTTTTGCTGAGGAGTCTGGGATTTTTACAGGTTTAAATAATATTCCAGTCCTACATTAGTCTGTTTATTGGTTTACATTTGACTTTCATCTAGAAATGCTAAACATCAGAAATAATTTTAGAAAAAGGTATAAAATTTTGTTTTAGTTTTAAAGTGCTCCAAGCATATGTATTAATATATAATATATGTATTTGTCCTGAAAAATAAGTTTTCCAATAAGTATTTAATTTTTAAAAATTGCAGAATCTAAAATAGTAGCAAGTTTAATAGATGGATTCATATTCATGTGATAATCACATGTAAATTACTGGAGAAATTTAGAAAAATATGTATCATCTTATTTAATATTTTTGTACAAAAAATCAGAGAATTTGCTATTGGTGTATAGAGATTTCCTGATGTAGTACTTTTTTTCTTGTTGTAGAGTAAAATTGAGTTTATTCAATGTGAGTATATTTTTGTTTCAGGCATTCCTAGATAATGGAGTACAACTATTTTGTATTGAAATCATAAAAAAACAGAAAAGCTATTTTGGACCTCTCCATTTTATTAAAAAGTAAGCAAAGATACATAAATTAAAAAGAGATATACCTTCATCCATCATAAGCTAAAATATATTTATGTTTATCTTACATTCATGACATTGATAAATCTGAATGGGTGAAGAATAAACATGCATTGATTATTTACTGTAATTGTATTAATATTATTTGAATACATAATCTGTAATATGATCTTATATTCATGAGAAGTCCACTGATAAACTCCCTTCTCCAGAATATGACACTTAATTCTAAAAAAAATATAAAAATAAAAATGATGTTTAGAAAATGTTTGAAAGGTAAAATAATACAAATAAGATGATTATATTATGACCCATCTAAGGGGAGTTAACAGGGCAATAGTAGTTGAGACAAAAAGAAAAGAAAAATATATGAATTTAAAAGACAACAGAATATTGAGGTAATAAATACTATCATGCACCTTTCACCAAGTAATGTTAACACTTTCCACTTTAAGCATTTGTTTGTCAGGACAAAATTATTCAGAAAGAATTGACACTTTCTGTTTTCAGGCAGTTCCACAACTAAGTGAATTGTAGCAGAAGTGGCCCTTGAAAGCAGACCCTCAGTTTGGGACACTCAGCTGTCAATTGACCACAGCGTCTCATTGCTGGTAGGAAGTAGGGGATGGTGTCCTAAGGTTTATCATAGCACTGTGGCCCTGAGATGGTCACTTCTGAGTGACTGGGATGAGACACAGATAAAAGGGGAATGGTTGAATTACACTCTCATTCTAGCCTTTAAATAGCATGAAAGCAAGAGTGTTGGGGTCCTTTAATGGACCAGGACTTGGTTGTCTGGAGGCGACGATAAGAAAGTTAAAGAGAGAAAGAGGCTTATACTCCCTGGTTTACATAGAAAGCCAATAAAGTCCCTGACACAGGACTTGCATCTCTCATGAAGGCACCGGGTGCCCTCTCAAGACGGGGTGAAGGCACAGAGTGCCTTCTCAAGAGAGTCTTAGAAGACCGGACAGGAGAGTGAGTAAAACAAGTCTCTGTGCTCCAAGGAATCAGCCAAGGAGAGAGAGAGAAAGAGAAAGAAAGACATGGGGACCCAAGCTCTGATGGAGCAAAGGTGCTTTAATGATTTTTCTGTGAGTATATATAGGCTGTAGTACAAGAAGTTTCTTTCATCAATGATAAAGATCAGAAAACCAAATGTACAGTAACCGTTACCAAGGGAACAAGGGATGATGATGGTCACAAGGTCAGGAGACAATCCACATCTTAAGAAAGGGGATTGAGGCTAAGCAGTTTTGTCATAAAGAGAATGTTTACTAAAGGAGATTCAAGCATGTCTCACACAATGACCCCAGTTCCTGGGAGCAGCGTGCTCTTCCGCTTAAAAAGAAACAAAGGACTTGTGAGAAACAGCACATAGGAATTCTCCTGTTAAGCATTCCCTGACACAAGAGTAATGATGAAGATTTAGAAGTTGGCTGCCGGGGTCCAGCCCCAGCTGATCCAGGGTATTCGAAGGAGAGACGGCATAGGCGAGGGTCAGGAAACAACTGCTTAATTACACGTTAATTAAGGATACAAAGAGTAATAGAATGAGGATAGCTCAGTAGGAAAATTCAGTGGAGAAAAGAGGCTGAGTAGCTTGGTTTACGCGGGGGACCAATAAAACTTCAAGACAAGAAGCTTGCACCACTTACGTAGGCCGCAGGCGTCCTTCCGTTCTCCCGAAGGAGAGGAGACACTGAGGCCTCCCCGGTCGGATCTTAGAAGCCCAGGCATAATTAGTAAGCATGGTGGGTTCCGCGCTCCAGATGGAGACTCAACCAGAGTGAGAGAGAGAGAGACATGGGGAGACCAGTCTTTTGAGGAACTGATCCCAATTCTTTATTTTCCATGGTCTACTTTTATACACTGAGATGTTATGCAAAAGTCACGCGGGGTCAGCAGTCCTGACTTTTATCAAAGTCAGGTGCTTCATACAAATGTATACAGAGGTCTTAGGGGTGTTACATCATCTTCTGGCCAGGGGGCCTGCTGACAATTTACGACCCTCTCCTTGTGACAGCGGTCAGTCAACCAGGACACTTATTTCTTCAGGGGTGATTATTCTTAAAACAGACGCCACCCAAATAAAGTTACATTCCTATAGGGTGAGGGTGTAGTGGGTTTTAGTTAAGGAAAGAATTTACTTAGCCTAAGGTCTAACGTGATTAATATCAAAGGTTAATACTTATTTCTTCTATATATTCATTAATGTGTGTAAGGGCAGGGGATGTGGAGACTTAGCAGTAAACATTGGCTCAACAAATGAAAAAACCCTTCACCAATACAATTTCTAATCAGCCCATTATACTTATACTAATGGTTTTCTAACTTCTCTAAAGAACCTGTTTTTAGAAG
The DNA here is from genome assembly GCF_029407905.1 of Bubalus kerabau. Classification (NCBI taxonomy): domain Eukaryota; kingdom Metazoa; phylum Chordata; class Mammalia; order Artiodactyla; family Bovidae; genus Bubalus; species Bubalus kerabau. Next base: position 61,121,557 of record NC_073625.1, read on the forward strand.
GTTTAAAGCATCTCGTGCCTCTCACAGTTGGGAGGCTGTGAGCAATCACATGTGGCCGGACAAGCCTGTCAGGCAGGCTAGAGAACCTTCAGAGGAGTTTGTAGGTTAAAACACTCCTATCACGCCCAGGAATTATTATTAACTGGAGCTCTAAGTTAACTCCTTCTCTGAAAGAGGTGGTGGGGGACAGCCCCCCGTAAAGCCAGAGGTGTAGGTGAGAGCACAAAGTAGTAAAGTAGGCAGGCTCTGGTTATGGGGGTAGATGCTCGAGGATTTCCAGGGGGACTCCTGAGGCTCGATCCCGCCTTTGCGTATGTCAAGCCTCCTTCCTCATGACTTTTGCCATGGGCGGAGTGCCTCACGCTGGCCCCCAACAGTTGGCTGTTTTCTGGGGGCTTCCCTGGTGGGTCAGAAGTTAAGACTCTGCACTTTCAGTGCAGAAGGTGTAGGTTCAATACCTGGTTGGGGAGCTAAGATCCAACATGCTACACAGTGTGACAAAGAAAGGAAAAAATTACTAAAGTTGGTTTGTTTCTAAATCAAAAAAGCTTATGTGGCACTTACTACCTGCTGTGGAAGCCAAAAGGCTTATGTAGCATCATTTATTGAGGCCCTCAAGTTTTGTAGCCACTGTCTAAACTTCTACAAATCAGGCCACAGATTTAACTGTAAAAGTAAAAGAATGGTAAAGCAAACAGTATAGAGACATGATAGATTCCCCATGATAAAACCAGGGCCCAGTAGAGAATGAGTGAGACATTTGTATGGCTGTATATGGACACTTGAACCCACTGATTCCCTAAAGGGCTCAGGGCTAGCACATGAAGCACACACCTCCTTGCTGAAAGAGAGCATCCTCTCCTGCCTGGAGGTCTTAGAAAAACTTCACCTGGATCATTCCTCTTAAACAGGATACTTGTCTTACTCATGACCCATTCCTATGCTCACCATTGTCTTACGATGAGTTAACTAGGTTTAGACCTCAGCAAGGCTCTAGCTGAAAAGCATACTCCCTCCTGGGGATTCTGGATGCTTATTTATAGAAAAATATTGCAGGGCCTGACATTATGTATCAGCAAGGATAAATGAGATATTTGTGAGAGTGGATCTTCTAGTTTTTTTTTTTTTTTTTTTTTAATTTTATTTTATTTTTAAACTTTACATAATTGTATTAGTTTTGCCAAACATCAAAATGAATCTGCCACAGGTATACATGGATCTTCTAGTTTTGGGGCTGGAAGGAGGTGAAAAATATAACTGAAGAAAATTGGGTTTATGGTTGTTCTCTTAGTTTCCCATCATGTGCATGCTCAGTTGCTAAGTCATGTCTGACTCTTTGTGACCCCATGAACTGTGGCCTGCTAGGGTCCTCTGCCCATGGGATTTTCCAAGCCAAAATACTGGAGTGGGTTGTCATTTCCTCCTCCAGGGGATCTTCCCAACCCAGGAACTGTATCCATGTTTCCTGCATCTCCTGCATTGACAGGCTGATTCTTTACCATTGAGCCAACTGAGAAGCCTCTCACTTTCCCATTAGTCAACTTTTGACATCTAGTCAAGTTTTGACATCTTGTCAAGGACATCTTGAATTAGTCTGAATACACTGCTAAGACGGCTGCTTGAAGCTTGTAAACAACAATGGCCTATATGAAATGAGAGCATATCAATTTCAGCCTTGCAGAGTACTGAGAAAGGGGACAAGAACTGCAGGGAAGAGGCTTTAAATAATAGATTTTTTACATAAGACTAGAGATCTCATTATCTGACTGTGTCCTTCACTAAGTCCCAGAGGACACTGATTACACAAAAGCAATAAAGACTGCCCTGTAGAGAGGGCACTGAAATCATTAAGGTCAGGAATAGCTGTGCTCTGTAGCATAGCTGACAGTAGGAAAAGTTGTTTGGAACTGTGCTTCTTCGTTTCAAGGGGGATGGAATATTCCAGAATGGTACAAGACAGATGACTGCATCTGCCTGTAAGAGAAGAATTAGAATAATATTGTAATGGAAATAATGAAGAGTAACAACCAAGTTCATTGTTCCACAATGAGCTACAGTGTTTACTGATACATGGAGATGGGATTCCCAAGTGGCTCAGTAGATAGGCCAAGTGATGTGCCTGCCATTCCATTCTTTAACCAGAAGAGTAAATCAGAAGTAATACTGGTCTCTGAAAGAAATTCAGAGATGAGTGACATCCTCAAAAATTTATTATGGTTGTCCCCATTATGTTCATACTGAATGCCCTGGTCTCTAGTAATTTCTTCATATGCAGCCCTCAGTTGAACACTTGAGTGAAACTTCACAGGTCTATGGAGTCATTGTTCTGTGTGTATCTCTCTTCTCCATTACCCTTACCTATGAATGTTGGCTGTCTTGGCTTCTTTAGGATCTCAACTCTTTAGAATGAATTCAAGATATGTTCGGGATCCTACCTGGGTTCCCCCTTGTGCTATGGCCTGGAAATTTTCTCCAGCTGTTGATCTGTGACAGTTGAAAAATCTCACCTCTTCAATCTCTCATGGATCATCATCCTTTGTTGCCTGATTAAGTTAAATGCCTTGAATGTTCTTGCTTCATAGTTTGTCTATTTTTTTAGTTTTTCTTTTTTTCAAATGGGCTGATAAATATGGTTCTTGTTACTTCCTCTTGACTAAAAGAAGAAGTTAGTGATAGAGTTGATTCAATGTGAGGTATGAATGGCTGTGAGGGTAGTGAACTATAGCATAATCATTTGGTGTACTGACAACATGCCTACTGGCCATATCTTTAATCCCCTTCTGCTGTGTTAGAGAGTTCTAGGGCATGCTAAAACATCTTATCACAAGTTGTGCTTAGTTTCTCACTATTGTATTTCAAAGACTTTTTTTTTTTGGAAGTCACTCAGCCCACAAATAGGACAACTGGGGAATTAGATGCTACTGTCTTTCAGAGAAGGTTCTTTATTCTAAATGAATGGAGGAAGTGAGTCAGTGCGAAAATATTCATTTTTTATTCCTGAGAGGGACAAGTCTATAGTGTATTGTACACAGAATGAATCACATTCTTCACAGTGGCTTCTGAATCACTAATACACATTTGAGCTTCCTTCTCTTACTCTCTCAGAATCATTTTTTCCTATTTCCTTATATCATCCCCCAAACAGGTTACCGGCACCAAAGTGTTTACCTTAATCTCTGCTTTTAGAGAAACTCTGAATTCAAATGCATATAATTGTGTACTTATGTTGCAGTTTATCAGAAAGCCCTGGGACGTCACTAGAAAAGGAGTCAACATTGCTCCAAAATGGATATAGAAATTCAAAATGCTATATAATGGACTATTACTCAGTCAAACCTTTAATTCAAATCAATTTGTTTAAACATTTCCAGAGTTAAAAAATGAAATCAATTCTTTAAATATATTTAGATGTTTATCTATATACTTATAGTTTGGAAACTCAAAAAAAAAATGTATTTTTATTCATTATTTTAGCCCAGAAGTCCAAGTAGTTTATTCTAGAAGAATCTTCTTTTCTTTCTGACTCCTTGATCTATGAAAATCTTTATGCTGCTTGCCTTCAAGATAAGATGTTTGACTGGTTGCATCATTTTGGGATTCACAACATGGGATTACTTATTTCTTCAGATTTCTGTAGAAGTCCTACTGCCTACTAGCATTTATGTCAGGGTGAAAAATTTTGTGCTAACCTGATTGATTTCCATTTTTTTTTTTTTAGTAGCTAAAAGATTTGTCTACATATTTGTAGGAATCTTTGTAATATTTAAAATTATAACTTCTTTTAAATGTGATTTTATTACTGGCCTAAAATTAAATCTATATTTCATTGTTGCAAAAAGTGAACTTAATTCAATCTCTATTGTTTTTATTCATCTTAGTGCATTGATGGTGCTTTTAATACTCAACTGATTTTACTGCATTAAAAATTATTTAGAAGCATTTATCAAGGTTTATCATTTTTTAACAAGTTTATAAATATCATATTAATATTTTAATGAGCTGACATAGGTCATACACTGAAATATTTTTACTCTACATTTCACTTGAAATATCATTCACAAGCAGTGCAATTTTATTTTATTATATTTTATTTTTAATTTTATTTTCTTTTTAAACTTTACATAATTGTATTAGTTTTGCCAAATATCGAAATGAATCCACCACAGGTATACATGTGTTCCCCATCCTGAACCCTCCTCCGTCCTCCCTCCCCATACCATCCCTCTGGGTCGTCCCAGTGCACCAGCCCCAAGCATCCAGTATCATGCATCGAACCTGGACTGGCAACTCATTTCATACATGATATTTTACATGTTTCAGTGCCATTCTCCCAAATCTTCCCACCCTCTCCCTCTCCCACAGAGTCCATAAGACTGTTCTATACATCAGTGTCTCTTTTGCTGTCTCGTAAACAGGGTTATTGTTACCATCTTTCTAAATTCCATATATATGCATTACTATACTGTATTGGTGTTTTTCTTTCTGGCTTACTTCACTCTGTATAATAGGCTCCAGTTTCATCCACCTCATTAGAACTGATTCAAATGTATTCTTTTTAATGGCTGAGTAATACTCCATTGTGTATATGTACCAAAGCTTTCTTATCCATTCATCTGCTGATGGACATCTAGGTTGCTTCCATGTCCTGGCTATTATAAACAGTGCTGCGATGAACATTGGGGTACACGTGTCTCTTTCCCTTCTGGTTTCCTCAGTGTGTATGCCCAGCAGTGGGATTGCTGGATCATAAGGCAGTTCTATTCCCAGTTTTTTAAGGAATCTCCACACTGTTCTCCATAGTGTCTGTACTAGTTTGCATTCCCACCAACAGTGCAAGAGGGTTCCCTTTTCTCCACACCCTCTCCAGCATTTATTACTTGTAGACATTTGGATCACAGCCATTCTGACTGGTGTGTAATGGTACCTCATAGTGGTTTTGATTTGCATTTCTCTGATAATGAGTGATGTTGAGCATCTTTTCATGTGTTTGTTAGCCATCTGGATGTCTTCTTTGGAGAAATGTCTATTTAGTTCTTTGGCCCATTTTTTGATTGGGTCTTTTATTTTTCTGGAGCTGAGCTGTAGGAGTTGCTTGTATATTCTCGAGATTAGTTGTTTGTCAGTTGCTTCATTTGCTATTATCTTCTCCCATTCTGAAGGCTGTCTTTTCACCTTGCTAGTAGTTTCCTTTGATGTGCAGAAGTTTTTAAGGTTAATTAGGTCCCATTTGTTTATTTTTGCTTTTATTTCCAATATTCTTGGAAGTGGGTCATAGAGGATCCTGCTGTGATGTATTTCAGAGAGTGTTTTGCCTATGTTCTCCTCTAGGAGTTTTATAGTTTCTGGTCTTACATTTAGATCTTTAGTCCATTTTGAGTTTATTTTTGTGTATGGTGTTAGAAAGTGTTCTAGTTTCATTCTTTTACAAGTGGTTGACCAGATTTCCCAGCACCACTTGTTAAAGAGATTGTCTTTAATCCATTGTATATTCCTGCCTCCTTTGTCAAAGATAAGGTGCCCATAGGTGCGTGGATATATCTCTGGGCTATCTCTTTTGTTCTATTGATCTATATTTCTGTCTTTGTGCCAGTATCATACTGTCTTGATAACTGTGGCTTTGTAGTAGAGCCTGCAGTCAGGTAGGTTGATTCCTCCAGTTCCATTCTTCTTTCTCAAGATTGCTTTGGCTATTCGAGGTTTTTTGTATCTCTATACAAATTGTGAAATTATTTGTTCTAGCTCTGTGAACAATACTGTTGGTAGCTTGATAGGGATTGCATTGAATCTATAGATTGCTTTGGGTAGTATACTCATTTTCACTATATTGATTCTTCCGATCCATGAACATGGTATATTTCTCCATCTATCAGTGTCCTCTTTGATTTCTTTCACCAGTGTTTTATAGTTTTCTATATTTAGGTCTTTAGTTTCTTTAGGTAGATATATTCCTAAGTATTTTATTCTTTCCATTGCAATGGTGAATGGAATTGTTTCCTTAATTTCTCTTTCTATTTTCTCATTATTAGTGTATAGGAATGCAAGGGATTTCTGGGTGTCGATTTTATATCCTGCAACTTTACTATAGTCATTGATTAGTTCTAGTAATTTTCTGGTGGAGTCTTTAGGGCTTTCTATGTAGAGGATCAAGTCATCTGCAAATAGTGAGAGCTTTACTTCTTTTCCAATTTGGATTCCTTTTATTTCTTTTTCTGCTCTGATTGCTGTGGCCAAAACCTCCAAAACTATGTTGAATAGTAATGGTGAAAGTGGGCACCCTTGTCTTGTTCCTGACTTTAGAGGAAATGCTTTCAATTTTTCACCATTGAGGATATGTTTGCTGTGGGTTTGTCATATATAGCTTTTATTATGTTGAGGTATGTTCCTTCTATTCCTGCTTTCTGGAGAGTTTTTATCATAAATGGATGTTGAAATTTGTCAAAGGCTTTCTCTGCATCTATTGAGATAATCATATGGTTTTTATATTTCAATTTGTTAATGTGGTGTATTACATTGATTGATTTACAGATATTGAAGAATCCTTGCAATTTTATAGAAAATAAAAAAAAAATCAGAACTGTGTTTAATACTTTCAATAGCTTTGTGTCTCATGTGGGTTAAAAGCTAAAGTCTACTGAGAAACGAAATATTTCCTGCCATATTAGTAAACAAGGATGTCAAATCATCAGTGATTACAGCCTCCCAATCTGAGCTGGTGAGTCCTATGGGCACTCAGGAAGGAGAATACCTATGAACGATCAGGACTGCAGCCACTCCCTATGGTGAATCTCAAGGGAGTTCAGACTGTGAAAAAACAAGAGATATTGGTACAGAAGAGCTGAGATGCATATCAAAGGAATGATTTCAGGGAGCCCAGACTCGTGCATTTTTCCATACATAGAAAAGTGCTAGATCCCTTAACTTGAGATATCTGGGTTCATTTAATTAGCAATAATATTTTGATGTTCAGACTACCTGCCCTTTGTCACCAAATTTCTATATAATCTGACTCTTTCCCTTTCCTCCTTGGAGCAACTCTCTCCAGGCCACTTGAGATGCTATCTATTTGGCTTGAAATTCTAAAACTTCCCACCAAATAAAATATAGATTGTGACTATTTTTTTAAGTTGACATTACCTGGCCCCAAAAGCACTTATGATCTGACCCTCTCCTAAATCCTCACTCAACAACATTTTAAATGCATTTCCACAAAACTTTCATTTTCTCACTATGCTCCTGTGACTCCAACTTCTCATAATTCCATACCAGCTCAAAATCTATGCAATATACTTTTTTCTTTTCACAGAATGCTTCATTGTTTGATGTCTGTGATTTATGTCCCTACATTATTCAATTTTCTATTTAAAATTCCCTTTAAAAGTTATCTTCTGACTACTTTGTGTAAACTAAAATTCCCTCTTCCAGATAAATCAGATCTGTCACTGTCTAGGTACTTATTTTTATTTGGAGCACATTTCACAACCTGATATATTATATACCTTTAACTTTATTAGTTTGTATTCCTTATAAACTTAACCAATTACTTTGCCTTTGCTCAGATCAATATGCCAAGACAAATTTAACATTAGAAAATTTAACAGAGGAAAATTTTCTTATCTCTCCTTGCTATTCTTCAGAACTCTGCATTCAGATGCTTATATCCTTCCTTTTCTCCTTTACTTTTTGTTTCTGTTCTTTTCAGAGCTATTTGTAAGGCCTCCCCAGACAGCCATTTTGCTTTTTTGCATTTCTTTTCCATAAAGATGGTCTTGATCCCTGTCTCCTGTACAATGTCATGAACCTCTGTCCATAGTTCATCAGGCACTCTATCTATCACATCTAGTCCCTTAAATCTATTTCTCACTTCAACTGTATAATCATAAGGGATTTGATTTAGGTCATACCTGAATCGTCTAGTGGTTTTCCTTACTTTCTTCAATTTAAGTCTTCATTTGCCAATATGGAGTTCATGATCTGAGCCACAGTCAGCTGCCAGTCTTGTTTTTGCTGACTGCATAGAGCTTCTCCATCTTTGGCTGCAAAGAATATAATGAATCTGATTTCGATGTTGACCATCTGGTGATGTCCATGTGTAGAGTCTTTTCTTGTGTTGTTGGAAGAGGGTGCTTGCTATGACCAGTGCATTCTCTTTGCAAAACTCTACTAGCCTTTGCCCTGGTTCATTCCGCATTCCAAGGCCAAATTTGCCTGTTACTCCACGTGTTTTTTGACTTCCTAAGAAATAGAGGAATACAACAGAATGGGAAAGACTAGAGATCTCTTCAAGAAAATTAGAGATATCAAGGGAATATTTCATGCAAAGACGGGTTTGATAAAGGACAGAAATGGTATGGACCTAATAGAAGCAGAAGATATTAAGAAGAGGTGGCAAGAATGCACAGAAGAACTATACAAAAAAGAGCTTCACAACCCAGATAATCACAATGGTGTCATCACTCACCTAGAGCCAGACATCCTGGAATGTGAAGTCAAGTGGGCCTTAGAAAGCATCACTATGAACAAAGCTAGTGGAGGTGATAGAATTCCAGTTGAGCTATTTCAAATCCTGAAAGATGATGTTGTGAAAGTGCTGTGCTCAATATGCCAGCAAATTTGGAAAACCCAGCAGTGCCACAGGACTTAAAAAGGTCGGTTTTCATTCCAATCCCAAAGAAAGGCAATGCCAAAGAATTCTCAAACTACCGCACAATTGCAGTCATCTCACATGCTAGTAAGGTAATGCTCAACATTCTCCAAGCCAGGCTTCAGCAATACGTGAGCCATGAAATTCCAGATGTTCAAGCTGGTTTTAGAAAAGGCAGAGGAACCAGAGATCAAATTGCCAACATCTGCTGGACCATGGAAAAAGCAAGAGAGTTCCAGAAAAAAAAAACAAACAAACAAAAAAAAAAAACATCATTTCTGCTTTATTGACTATGCCAAAGCCTTTGACTGTGTGGATCACAATAAACTATGGAAAATTCTGAAAGAGATGGGAATACCAGACCACCTGACCTGCCTCTTGAGAAACCTATATACAGGTGGAAGCAACAGTTAGAACTGGACATGGAACAACAGACTAGTTCCAAATAGGAAAAGGAGTAGGTCAAGGTTGTATATTGTCACCCTGCTTATTTAACTTATATGCAGAGTACATCATGAGAAACACTAGGCTGCAAGAAACACAAGCTGGAATCAAGATTGCTGGGAGAAATATCAATAATCTCAGATATGCAGATGACACCACTCTTATGGCATAAAGTAAAGAAGAACTAAAGAGCCTCTTGATGAAAGTGAAAGAGGAGAGTGAAAAAGTTGGCTTAAAGCTCTACATTCAGAAAACGAAGATCATGGCATCCAGTCCCATCACTTCATGGGAAGTAGATGGGGAAACAGTGGAAACAGTATCAGACTTTATTTTTCTGGGTTCCAAAATCACTGCAGATGATGATTGCAGCCGTGAAATTAAAAGATGCTTACTCCTTGGAAGGAAAGTTATGATCAGCCTAGCTAGCATATTCAAAAGCAGAAATATTACCTTGCCAACAGAGGTCCGTCTAGTCAAGGCTATGGTTTTTCCAGTGGTCATGTATGGATGTGAGAGTTGCACTGTGAAGAAAGCTGAGCACTGAAGAATTGATGCTTTTGAACTGTGGTGTGGGAAAAGACTCTTGAGAATCCCTTGGACTTCAAGGAGACCCAACCAGTCCATTCTAAAGGTAATCAGTCCTGGGTTTTCATTGGAAGGAGTGATGCTAAAGCTGAAACTCTGGTACTTTGGCCACCTCATGCGAAGAGCTGATTCATTGGAAAAGACTCTGATGCTGGGAGGGATTGTGGGCAGGAGGAGAAGGGGAACGACAGAGGATGAGATGGTGAAAGGCATCACCGACTTGATGGACATGAGTTTGAGTGAACCCCGGGAGTTGGTGATGGACAGGGAGGCCTGGCATGCCACAGTCCATCGAGTCGCAAAGAGTTGGACACAACTGACGGACTGAACTGAACTGAACTGAATTTAAGAGAAGCATGTTTTTAAAAGTTATTGAAAACTGTATTATCTGGCCAAAGCAGTTCTTCTGCTCTGGGGAAATAGATAAGTTATGACTTCCTAGTGTCTCACTGAACTATCAAAGTGTAATCGTGGTTACAAGAAAATAACAGAAGATTGTTTGAAATTAAACATTGTGTATTATATAAATCAAGAGAACCTTAATAAATTCCCTATCCTCTTCACTATAATATAGCAAAGAGGTACTTTCTAAATCAAAGCTTTTACTATGTAAGTGGTAAAATAAATCAAGCCATTAACCAACACAGCATTAAGTTATTAAATCATTGTTGAGGAAAATGTCACTTCAGTTAGAAACCTCCTTTGTAAACATAACACCATTAGGGTAACTTACCAACATCAAATAAAGACTTTCAAGAGTGTTGAGTGGATTTATAAATAGTGTTTCTCCAAAGGAAAATTTCCCTTTATAAAAATGACAACATTCAGCAAAGTAGAAGCTATTCTGTAACACTAGTCATGTAAAAAAAATTTAAAAAGTAGAATTCAGATGATAAGCTATTTAAAGTATAAAGAGTTTTAATGTGATACTTTTATCAGAGAAACACACCAAAATATCACAATAAACAAAATAGGCAATGACAAATCTATTCTTTTTTTTTTTTGACTGTAAGAGGAATGTTGATAAATCATTGATCTTTTTAAACTGTCTTTTGAAAGAAACCATATTATCAAATGCATTGGTTACATTACTTTGAGTTGCATTTATGCACTATTAAAACACCACACTTTGAATTGTCTCTTCACCCCAGCAACTTTCATTGCTGCTTCTTATTTTCCTACTGTGGCTGAAACTATTATCTTTATGAAGGTATTATAATATGAAAGGCATATTTTCATATAGACATAACAAACTGCCCCAATATGTCACAGTACAAGTACTCTATTCTAGAGTAGATTAGTGAAAGCGATAAAGACAGTCTTGCTTTTGCTAAAGAAAAGAATGTCAGCGACATTAACTGTCCAGTTGGAAAAAGTGGAAAAAGCATGCAACTGAATATTCCCAAGGACAATCTTTGATGATTAAAAAAAAAAAAAATGGCCAGTCACTTAAAGACTGTAATATGAATTCCAAATGCATTCCTAGAAATTGTCACAATCAGTACATTATCCCTACATAAGTTTATTATTTAGATAAGGTAATTCAAGAGCACAAAGTGATATTTGTACATAGTTTTCTTTGAACTCATGAAGTGTACTTCAGAGGTCTCTATTCATAATCATATATATATATATATATATGTAGTAATTATTTTGTGAACATCTACTCTATTTTTGCTTCAAATGTCATTTGCCAAAGTGAAAATAAAAGTTGTTGTTAGTTATAGTTTCACTTTTGTTTATCTATCTGTGTGATTTTCTCAGCCAATAACATATATAGGCATAACCCGGTGAACTAAAACACATGCAAAAATGTTTATTGAGTTTTTCTTTTATTTAGCTTGACTTCTTGATTTATTTTCCCTGTGTTAGTATAAAATATAGGAACATACAAGTTTGTATAATTTTACCTAATAATTTACCTTTGTATATGGTCTCTTTCCCCAAGATTATGAGTATACTAAAGGCAAGAAGAAAGACAAAAAATAGTAACTTCTGAATCAAAATAAACCATTAGCACAAGGGAAAATATAAATATGGAAAGTTAAGCATTATAGAAAAACACAGCTTTAAGTAGATTACAGAATTGTTTAAATTAACCCTATTTGACTGTTAGCTTCCCGAATGCCAATGTGAAATGTGCATGAAAGTTGCTAAGTATTATCAAACTGTGTGCGATGCCATGGACTGCACAGTCCCCGGAATTTTCCAGGCCAGAATATTGGAGTGGGTAGTTGTTCCCTCCTCCAGGGGATCTTCCCAACCCAGGGATCAAACCCAGGTCTCTCATGATGCAGGTGGATTCTTTACCAGCTGAGCCATCAGGAAAGCCCAAGAATACTGAAGTGGGTAGCCTACCCCTTTTCAGTGGATCTTCCTGACCCAGGAATTGAACTGGGGTCTCCTGCATTGCAGGTGAATTCTTTACTAGCTGAGCTACCAGGGAAGACTAAAGTGAAATGGAGATGTGATAATTCCTTGAAAGTGTTAGTCACTCACTGGTGTCCAACTTTTGGTGACCCATTGGACTGTAGCCCACCGGGCTCCTCTGTCCATGAAATTTTCCAGGTAAGAATATTATAGTGGGCTGCCATTCTCTTCTCTAGGCGATCTTCTTAACCTGAGGATCAAACCTGGGTCTCCCACACTGCAGTCAGATTCCTTACCACCCGAGACACCAAGGAAGCCTGATTATTTCATTGGTTTTAATGAAAAAAGAGGAAGACAGATATTTTAAGAAAAGCAAATAATTACCATATTATAAATATCTCAACTATTATTTCTACACCACATCTCATATGTTGACAATGATAAGGATATAGTGCACTGTTATCAAAACTATTGCTGGGACAAAGTCAAATGTGGACTTAATTTGAATTTAATATCATTTTTGATCATGAATGCAAAAATTATCACAGTGTTATTTTGGGAGAGCAAATGATAATACTGTTTTAGTATATTACTTTTTGTATGAAAAAACGTGCAGTACCTGTTAGATAAAGGAATAAATGCCTTTATTGTGATCAGATTTTCTATGAAATTATATCCATACTTATCTTTATGCTGCTTAAGAAGCTGGATAGGAGAAGGCCATGGCACCCCACTCCAGTACTCTTGCTTGGAAAATCCCATGGACGGAGGAGCCTGGTAGGCTGCAGTCCATGGGGCACTAAGAGTCAGACACGACTGAGCGACTTCATTTTCACATTTCACTTTCATGCATTGGAGAAGGAAATGGCAACCCACTCCAGTGTTCTTGCCTGGAGAATCCCAGGGACAGAGGAGCCTGGTGGGCTGCCGTCTCTGGGGTCGCACAGAGTTGGACACGACTGAAGCGACTTAGCAGCAGCAAGAATCTGGATAGGAAATAGTTTTTAAGAAGCCTATTCAAAACCGGGGCCGAAGAGATGTGCTAGGTGTGTCTGGCTGACAATTATACCCTCAGACAAAGTGAGGGTCATTTTCTTTCATAAAGAAAATGTGGATCTGATAGAGCACACAGATGATTAATTAAACATCTAAAATTATGAACTATGCAACATGTTCAGATAATTTTAGCTTGACAGTTTTCAAAATTCACAACCTAACCAGTTGTTTATAATGGCATAAGGGTGAACTAGATCAGTAATTCATCCATTGAAATTTAATTTTATGCAACATTGTTTCTTAATGATTCCTAGAAACACTGGTTGCAAAATGCATTCAGTAAGTTAGTGAAAAATTTGACCTGCTATGTACAGTCATTAACAAATACTGACTTTATATGGAAAGTGTATATAAAAGGGGAGATCAGTTTTGTATAATCATTAGAATTTTTTGAATAGTTTTATAGCCATTACCTTTTTAAACTCACAGTTAACTGCATTAACTCCTGGTTAATGCCTAGCACAATACATAGGATTTGCATATCCTGATTATCTATAATGAACAGGCATGGTTTCTGAGAGTGTTGTACTGATAATACTCTGTGGAGAGGGTTGGCAAACTCTGATTTGTAGATTTGCCAGTTTCACAGTGTAAATACTGCCATAGCCAATTTCAAGCTACCAATCAGATGTCATGGAAAATGGAGATGGAAAGAAATACTCAGTAGCACTATTTTATATGGTATTTTCACCATACAGATTTTAATACAGACTTTATCACACAAATAAACATTGTTGATATTTAAATAGCCTCAAGAATTATATAAAAACAACATGTAATTACCAGTCAATTCTAAAGGAAATCAACTTCTGAGTATTACTTGGAAGGACTGATGCTGAAGCTCCAAAACTTTGGCCATCTGATGCGAAGAGCCAATTCTTTGGAAAAGACCCTAAAGCTGGAAAAAATTGAAGGCAAAAGGAGAAAGGGGTGGCAGAGGATGAGATGGTTAGATAGCATCACTGACTGAATGGACATGAGTTTGAGTAAATTTCAGGAGATAGTCAAAGACAGGGAAGCCTGGGGTGCTGCAGTCCATGGGGTCACAAAGAGCTGGACACCACTCAGACTGACTGAACAACAGCAACATGTGATAAAATAATTATAAATGATGAATTTTGAATATTTACTGATTTATAGGTTTATATTATTTAATTTTTACTAGTAGCTATGTTTAATATTTTAGTGCCTGTGTTTATAAATTTCCTGGAAATTTAATAGACTCTTCTGAGCCCATAGGAACAGGTTTTTAACACCTCTTGCATGCCTGCATGCTAAGTCACTTCAGTCATGTTCAACTCTTTGGGACCCTATAGACTGTAGCCCACTAGGCTCCTCTATCCATGGGATCAGGCAACAACGTTGGAGTGGGTTGCCATTTCCTCCTCCAAGGGATCTTCCCAATTTGGGATCAAACCTGGTTCTCCAGCATTATTAGGCAGGTTCTTTATCACTATCTCCGCCTGGGAAGCCCTTTTAGCACATCTTAGGCCATCTAAGCTCAGAGATCAAAGCGTCTGCCGGCAATGCAGGAGACGTGGGTTCAATCCCTAGGTCGGGAAGATCCCCTGGAGAAGGAAATGGCAACCCACTCCAGTATTCTTGCCTGGAGAATCCCATGGACGGAGGAGCCTGGCTGGCTGCAGTCCACGGGGTTGCAAAGAGTTGGACACGACTGAGCGACTTCACTTCACTTCAGGCCATCTTAGGGAATGGCTAGCCACTCCAGTATTCTTGCCTGGAGAATTCCATGGGCAGAGAAGCCTGTCCATGGGGTCACGAAGAGTCAGACATGACTGAGCAAGTAACACACACATACAGACCATCTGAATTCAAGAGAATAGGATTAAAGAAACATTTTTAATGAGAGGAAGTAGTAAAAAAAAAAAAAAAAAAAAAAGAGAAAGAAAGAAAAAGTCAAACATATATATTGACCCCTTGATTTTGCTTCAGGAAAATTACTAGGCCAATCTCTCCATTACTCGTGTGTGTGTGTGTGTGTGTGTGTGTGTGTGTGTATACTTCTTCAGTAGCTCCTTTTTTTTTTCCTTCCTTTTTTTCTTTTCTGGCCATGCAGCATATGGATTCTTACTTAATTGACAGGGATCAAATCTATTTGCCCTGCAGTATAAGCACAGAGTCTTCACCACTGAATCACCAGGGAAGTCCCCTCCATTACTTTTAAGAGTTTATAGAATCCACTTGCTGCTTCATAAAACTAATACCATTTATGGAAGTAGAAAATAGAGGAATCCAAGACCAATGTTAAGGACTGTAAATCCTAAGAAGTGCAGTACAAGTTCTTCTACAACCCCAAATTAGTCTCACCCATTTTCTTTTTCCCTTGGACCAGTAGATATGTGGGGCAAACCAACTGCACATTGAAGAGACAGATGTTAAACATGAAAATAATTTATCAACATCCCCTTCTTGCAGGGACTTCTATTTCCACAATCCCTTGTATTAAAGGCATACAAAAGAACAGACATATTCTGCCATGCCCAGGAAATGACTTCAAGAGCACTAATTAGGCAAATCAACAGTTTATTTTTCCTCCATCTTCTCTCTCTGCTATGAAATGGTTCTTTGTGTCTGCATCGAATTCATATTTTGAAATCCTAACTCCCAATGGGTTGGTATTTGGCAGGTAGGAGCTTTGGGAGGTAGTTAGGTCATGAGGGTGTTAGTGTTAAAGACCTAGAGAGCTCCCTTGTCCTTTGTGAGAGTGAGAAGATAGTCACTTACAAACTAGGTGCTCACCAGACACTGAATCTCTCTGCACTATTATCTTGCACTTGTAGCCTCCAGAAAGGTGAAAAAGTAATTTCCATTGTTCATATGTCCCCATGGCTATGGAATTTTGGTTTGTGCATCCTGAAAAAACTGAGACACTCCCAGACACTGTTACAGTAAAAGAAAGACAAAGTTATAGAGAAGGGAAAAAAGTGAAAGACCCGATTGTTATCCATTCTATTAAAAATTCCTCAAATCAGGCTGGTGATGGGCAATAAGATATAAGAATTTGAGCAAAAGAATTTAAACTAAAAGGACTAATTTATGTACAAATTTTCAGGGGATCAAGGAAAACCATCCTGTATGTAAATATGTGGAAGGAAAAGAAAAAATGATAATTCATGTTTGAAGACAATGATGGAAGGAAAACAAAACAATATATATAGAATACAGTTACAGTTACATTTCAATCACTTAGTCATGTCTGACTCTTTGTGACCCCATGAACCACAGCACGCCAGGCTTCCCTGTTCTTCACCAACACCCGGAGTTTACCCAAACTCATGACCATTGAGAAGGTGACGCAATCCAACCATCTCATCCTCTGCCATCCCCTTCTCCTCCTGCCTTCAATCTTTTCCAACATCAGAGTCTTTTCAAATGAGTCCGCTTTTCACATCAGGTGGCCAAAATATTGGACATTCAGCTTCAACATCACTCATTCCAATGAACACCCAGGACTGAGTTCCTTTACAATGGACTGCTTGGATCCCCACGCAGTCCAAGGGACTCTCAAGAGTATTCTCCAACACCACAGTTCAAAAGCATCAATTCTTTGGCATTCAGCTTTCTTTACAGTCCAACTCACACATCCAGACATGACTACTGGAAAAAACACAGCTTTGACTAGAGGGCTCTTTTTTGCCAAAGCAATGCCTCTGCTTTTCAATATGATGTCTAGGTTGGTTATAACTTTCCTTCCAAGGTGTAAGCGTCTTTTAATTTCATGGCTGCAATCATCATCTGCAGTGATTTGGGAGCCCATAAAAATAAAGTCTGACACTGTTTTCACTGTTTCCCCATTTATTTGCAGTGATATTACGGGACCAGATGCCACGATCTTAGTTTTCTGAATGTTGAGCTTAGTCAATTTTTTCACTCTCCTCTTTCACTTTCATCAAGAGGTTCTTTAGTTCTTCGCTTTCTGCCATAATGGTGGTGTCATCTGCATATCCGAGGTTATTGATATTTATCCCGGCAATCTTGATTCCAGCTTGTGCTTCATCCAGCCAGGCCTTTCTCATGATGTATTCTGCATATAAGTTAAATAAGCAGGGTGACAATATATAGCCTTGATGTACTCCTTTTCCTATTTGGAACCAGGCTGTTGTTCCATGTCCAGTTCTAAATGTTGCTTCCTGACCTGCATACAGGCATCTCAAGAGACAGGTTAGGTGGTCTGATATTCCCATCTCCTTCAGAATTCTCCACAGTTTATTGTGATTGACACAGTCAAAGGCTTTGGCATAGTCAATAAAGCAGAAATAGATATTTTTCTGGAACTCTCTTGCTTTTTCCATGATCCAGCGGATGTTGGCAATTTGATTTCTGGTTCCTCTGCCTTTTCTAAAACCAGATTGAACATCTGGAATTTCATGGTTCACATATTGCTGAAGCCTGGCTTGGAGAATCTTGAGCATTATTTTACTAGCATGTGAGATGAATGCAATTGTGCTGTAGTTTGAGCATTTTTGACATTTCCTTTCTTTGGTATTCTAATGAAAACTGACCTTTTCCAGTCCTGTGGCCACTGCTGAGTTTTCTAAGTTTGCTGGCCTATTGAGTGCAACACTTTCACAGCATCATCTTTTAGGATTTAAAATAGCTCAACTGGAATTCCATCACCTCCACTAGCTTTGTTCATAGTGATGCTTTCTAAGGCCCACTTACTTCACATTCCAGGATGTCTGGCTTTAGGTAAGTGATCACACCATCATGATTATCTGGGTCTTGAAGATGTGTTTTGTATAGTTCTGTGTATTCTGGCCACCTCTTCTTAATATCTTCTGCTTCTGTTAGGTATATATCAGTTCTGTCCTTTATCAAGCCCATCGTTGCATGAAATGTTCTCTTGGTATCTCTAATTCTCTCGAAGAGACCAATATATGGAATATTTATATATAAAATATATTTGTGTGTGTATATATATATATATATGTTTATTTAATACTGCAATCAACAAATTTACCTTCCAGAAAATATGAAATTAATAGTTCTGTTAAACTATAAAAATACTTATATGTCTCCTCACAATAAGTTGGTCTGATATAAACTAACTCTTTACTGCTAATTAAGAAAGAAACCTAAAACTTAGATGGAGTACAGAGCATGAAAGTTGCTCTGGAATGAAAGAGCTACCGCCTGAAAATAAGAGTGAAACATTCATTTGGCCTATTTAGACCAGATCTCATCCATGAATATATTTGCTCTTAAATTTTAGTAACTATAGCTCCTAAACACATATTCAGAAGATCTTTTTATTTGTACTTCCATGTAAGACATTTTGTGATGAGAAAAAAAAAATATAGAAAAGAACTCAAATGAAATGCTTCAATTTATAGCACATTGATTTCATATTTAAACATTCACGCCAGTCAGAATGGCTGCTATCCAAAAGTCTACAAGCAGTAAATTCTGGAGAGGATGTGGAGAAAAATGAAGCCTCTTACACTGTCGGTTGGAATGCAAACTAGTACAGCCACTATGGAGAGCACTGTGGAGATTCCTTAAAAAACTGGAACTAGAAATGCCATATGACCCAGCAATCCCATTGCTGGGCATACATAATGAGGAAACCAGAATTGAAAGAGAAACGTGTACCCCAATGTTCATTGCAGCACTGTTTATAATAGCCAGGACATGGAAGCAACCTAGATGCCCATCAGCAGAAGAATGGATAAGAAAGCTGTGTTACATATACACAATGGAATATTACTCAGTCATTAAAAAGAATACATTTGAATCAGTTCTAATGAGGTGGATGAAACTGGAACCTATTATACAGAGTGAAGTAAGCCAGAAAGAAAAACACCAATACAGAATACTAACACATATATATGGAATTTAGAAAGATGGTAATGATAACCCTGTATGTGAGACAGCAAAAGAGACACTGATGTATAGAACAGTCTTATGGACTCTGTGGGAGAGGGAGAGGGTGGGGAGATTTGGGAGAATGGCATTGAAAGATGTATAATATCATATGTGAAACGAATCACCAGTCCAGGTTCGATGCATGATACAGGATGCTCAGGGCTGGTGCACTGGGATGACCCAGAGGGATGGTATGGGGAGGGAGGTGGGAGTGGGGTTGAGGATGGGGAATACATGTACACCCATGGCGGATTCATGTTGATGTATGGCAAAACCAATACAATATTGTAAAGTAATTAGCCTCCAATTAAAATGAATAAATTTATATTTTTAAAAATAAAAAAAACATAAAACCCTGACTTAAATATGAATAATATTCCATTTACTATCCTGAAATAAAGTTCATATTTATTAAACTTATCCAAGCACACAATTTTAAAAAATCAAAAATTGCTAGTAATTTGTAATATTAAAAATTGTTAGAGAAGTGATTTATAATATAATCATAAGGGTCAATTATGAAAGAATACATCTAAGTCATCATAAGATGTGATGAAGATTCCCAAGTACTTGTAGTTATATGAAAAATCAATAAGAATGTCACAGGTCTATAGATGGATACTGGTGTAATTGGTTACTCACATACCACAAGCACAAGTGATAAAAGTCTCCAATATGATAAACCACTTGATAAAATTTTGAAATTTTTCTTGACTTAAAGGGAATTTTCATTTGTGGAAAATTCTGTATACATTAGGATTTCAAAAAATACTTTCTATTGATATCTATTTTAAATAAGTTCTAAGTCAGATAATTATAATAAGGTTTTTTGAATGTCCTGCGGTCATTTGAAATATGAGTGAATTATTAGGCAGGACTGTCTTGCAGCCTTCTATCCTTCTTCTCCACTAAACACTAGAGGACAGCGATACTCTCCAATATTTGTGACAACTAGAGACAACTCTAACAGTTGGGAAGCTTTTCCCTATTAGCAGTACCACATCCACTAAAAACCACTAGTTCAGTTCAGTTCAGTCACTCAGTCATGTCCTACTCTTTGCGACCCCATGAATCGCAGCACGCCAGGCCTCCCTGTCCATCACCAACCCCTGGAGTTCACTGAGACTCATGTCCATCGAGTCTGTGATGCCATCCAGCCATCTCATCCTCTGTTGTCCCCTTCTCCTCCTGCCCCCAATCCCTCCCAGCATCAGAGTCTTTTCCAATGAGTCAACTCTTCTCATGAGTTGGCCAAAGTACTGGAGTTTCAGCTTTAGCATCATTCCTTCCAAAGAAATCCCAGGGCTGATCTCCTTCAGAATGGACTGGTTGGATCTCCTTGCAGTCCAAGGGACTCTCAAGAGTCTTCTCCAACACCACAGTTCAAAAGCACCAGTTGTTCAGTGCTCAGCCTTCTTCACAGTCCAACTCTCACATCCATACATGACCACAGGAAAAACCATAGCCTTGACTAGACGAACCTTTGTTGGCAAAGTAATGTCTCTGCTTTTGAATATGCTATCTAGGTTGGTCATAACTTTTCTTCCAAGGAGTGAGTGTCTTTTAATTTCATGGCTGCAGTCACCATCTACAGTGATTTTGGAGCCCAAAAAAATAAAGTCTGGCACTGTTTCCTCTATTTCCCCATTTATTTCCCATGAAGTGATGGGACCGGATGCCATGATCTTCGTTTTCTGAATGTTGAGCTTTAAGCCAACTTTTTCACTCTCCACTTTCACTTTCATCAAGAGGCTTTGTAGTTCCTCTTCACTTTCTACCATAAAACTGGTGTCATCTGCATATCTGACGTTATTGATATTTCTCCCGGCAATCTTGATTCCAGCTTGTGTTTCTTCCAGTCCAGCGTTTCTCATGAGGTACTCTGCATATAAGTTAAATAAGCAGGGTGACAATATACAGCGTTGACGTACTCCTTTTCCTATTTGGAAGCAGTCTGTTGTTCCATGTCCAGTTCTAACTGTTGTTTCCCAACCTGCATACAAATTTCTCAAGAGGCAGATCAGGTGGAAGTATTATTGGAGAAGGCAATGGTACCCCACTCCAGTACTCTTGCCTGGAAAATCCCATGGATGGAGGAGCCTGGCAGGCTACGCCCATGGGGTCGCTAAGAGTCAGACACTACTGAGCAACTTCACTTTCCCTTTTCACTTTCATGCATCGGAGAAGGATATGGCAACCCACTCCAGTGTTCTTACCTTGAGAATCCCAGGGTCAGGGGAACCTGGTGGGCTGCCATCTATGGGGTCGCACAGAGTCGGACATGACTGAAGCAACTTAGCAGCAGCACAAGCAGTGAGTATTATAATGGGAATCAAAGTACCTAGGCTATGGTCCTAATCTATTAAATAGGAGCAAGTGCCTTAGCTAATCTGTTACTTAGAAGATAACTCCTAGTGTCAAAATTATGATTTTTGACATTATCCAATTAAACAAAATCAAGGAATCAACAGGGTGTAACAAGCTTAATTTCCTTTTCCTCCAAAGGAAATCTTAGATTCATTATACTTAAAATTTATATATGAATATCAACAAGACAGCCATAATGTGTGGTGGTGATTGTGTTTCTGCAGTTTGCTGAGGCTCTGTTCCATAAACCACTTAGAGCCAAAAAAAAAAAAAGGTATTGATTTCTGTAAGTAAATTAGGTTTTGAGAGGAAAGTGTTTGTCCATGTGATTGCTCAACCATTTAACAAATGACAACTTGCAGTACATTAATTGTTACCTTGGTTAATTCATCCCATGTAGATATACTGTTAACTACCTAAAAACACCAAGAGAAGTGCAGGACATAATTGCATCTTAAAAGTATATAAGTATAACCTTCTGTATCATCCTAGGCTTCTTTTAAGATTACAAAATAAAACATGTAATTTTCAATAGCTTTTAAAGCAATGGCACTTTCCAAATAGGCAGTGACATTCCAGTAATATTTTTGAAAGCTTCACATGAATTAAAAAATCAAAATGAGCTATGTTTCTTCATTGATGCATGTTATTTCCATTGCACAAATCTAAAGATTTTTTAAATGTGCATCCTGATTGTTTGTACTGATTCATTTGATATAAGAGGAAAAATATTTTGGCTTCACAGATTCAACCTCAGTTATTACTCCAAAATTACTCTTTTATTGATCAATGGATGCTGTTGTTGTTTGGTCACCCAGTCATGTCCAACTCCTGCGACCCCATGAACTGCAGCACAACAGGCCTCCCTGTCCCTCACCATCTCCTGGAGTTTGCCCAAGTTCATGCCTATTGCATCAATGATGCAATTCAACCATCTCATCCTCTGATGCCCTCTTCTCCTCCTGCCCTCAATCTTTCCTAGCATCAGGGACTTTTCCAGTAAGTCAGCTGTTCATATTGGGCGACTAAAGTACTGGAGCTTCAGCGTCAGCATCAATCTTTCCAGTGAGTATTCAGGGTTGATTTTCTTTAAGTTTGACTGGATTCATTTCCTCGATATCCATGGGAATCTCAGGAGTCTTCTCCAACACCACAGTTCAAAGGCATCAGTTCTTTGGTGATCTCCCTCCTTTATAGTCTAGTTCTCATAACTGAATGACAACCACTGGGAAGACCATACTACTGCTACTGCTAAGTTGCTTCAGTTGTGTCCGACTCTGTGCGACCCAATAGATGGCAACCCACTAGGCTCCTCTGTCCCTGGGATTCTCCAGGCAAGAATATTGGAATGGGTTGCCATTTTCTTCTCCAATGCATGAAAGTGAAAGTGAAGTCGTTCAGTCATGCCCAACTCTTAGTGACCCCATGGACTGCAGCCTACCAGCCTCCTTCATCCATGGGGTTTTCCAGGCAAGAGTACTGGAGTGGGTTGCCATAGCCTTGATTATATGGTTCTTTGTCAGCAGAGTGATGTCTCTTCTTTTCAACACACTGTCTAGGTTTGTCATACTTTTCCTGCCAAGAAGCAATCGTCTTCTGATTTCATGGCTGCAGCAACATCTGCAGTGATTTTGGAGCCCAGGAAGAGGAAATCTGTCACTGCTTCCACATTTTCCCTTTCTAATTGCCATGAAATATTGAGCCTGGATGCCATGATCTTAGATATTTAATATTTTGTCTTAAGCTGGCTCTTTTTCTCTCCTCCTTCACCCACATCAAGAGAGTCTTTAGTTCCTTTCAACTTTCTGTCATTAGTGCAGCACCATCTGCATATCTAAGGTTTTGATGTTTCTCTTGATTCCAGCTTGTAACTCAACCAGCCCAGCATTTCTCATGATGTGCTCAGCGTGGAAGTTAAACACTTCTAGAATAATTTCAAACATCATCCCTTTTATCAAACTCTCTCCTCCTTATGGCTGGAACAGATTAACAAAAATTTGAATGCAAAATGAAATCATAAGTTAGGGTTCACATATCATAAATCAGGGGGCTGTATAAGTTAAAGTGGCACAAGTGGCAAGAAAAGATATATTTTGAAATAACTATGGATTCATATAATAAAAGTTTATTTTTCTTCACTTAAAGTGAAAAAGAGTTATTCCTGATCAAGCCCAAAAGGCATTGGAGGTGGGAGAGTTCTCTGCTATAGAATTACTCAGAAACAGTCTTCACCACTCTTTCCAGGGTCACCCTGATGGTGAATTTAAGCTAGAAGAAATAAAAGGGGGTAAAGAAAAGACTATTTCTATTTCTGCTTTATTGACTATGCCAAAGCCTTTGACTGTGTGGATCACAATAAACTGTGGAAAATTCTGAAAGAGATGGGAATACCAGACCACCTGATCTGCCTCTTGAGAAATTTGTATGCAGGTCAGGAAGCAACAGTTAGAGCTGGACATGAATAACAGACTGGTTCCAAATAGGAAAAGGAGTATGTCAAGGCTGTATATTGTCACCCTGCTTATTTAACTTATGTGCAGAGTACATCAGGAGAAATGCTGGAGTGGAAGAAGCACAAGCTGGAATCAAGATTGCCAGGAGAAATATCCATAACCTCAGATATGCATATGTCACCACCCTTATGGTAGAAAGTGAAGAGGAACTAAAAAGCCTCTTGATGTAAGTGAAAGAGGAGAGTGAAAAAGTTGGCTTAAAGCTCAACATTCAGAAAATGAAGATCATGGCATCCGGTCCCATCACTTCATGGGAAATAAATGGGGAAACAGAGGAAACAGTGCCAGACTTTATTTTTTGGGGTCCAAAATCACTGCAGATGGTGATTGCAGCCATGAAATTAAAAGATGCTTACTCCTTGGAAGAAAAGTTATGACCAACCTAGATAGCATATTCAAAAGCAGAGACATTACTTTGCCAACAAAGGTTCGTCTAGTCAAGGCTATGGTTTTTCCTGTGGTCATGTATGGATGTGAGAGTTGGACTGTGAAGAAGGCTGAGCACTGAAGAATTGATGGTTTTGAACTGGGATGTTGGAGAAGACTCTTGAGAGTCCCTTGGACTGCAAGGAGATCCAACCAGTCCATTCTGAAGGAGATCAGCCCTGGGATTTCTTTGGAAAGAATGATGCTAAAGCTGAAACTCCAGTACTTTGGCCAACTCATGAGAAGAGTTGACTCATTGGAAAAGACTCTGATGCTGGGAGGGATTGGGGTCAGGAGGAGAAGGGGACGACAGAGGATGAGATGGCTGGATGGCATCACTGACTCGATGGACGTGAGTCTCAATGAACTCCAGGAGTTGGTGATGGACAGGGAGGCCTGGCGTGCTGTGATTCATGGGGTTGCAAAGAATTGGACACGACTGAGCGACTGAACTGAACTGAACTGAAAGAAAAGACATACTGGTCTCCCTAATAGGCTTGATGGGACAAACTTTTTCAGTTTATCTTCCATGGTTAAAACCCAGCCACTTGGCCATTGCTGACTGCAAGAGAGGTTTGGGAATATAGTTTACCTGAGAATAAGAGAGACAGAGACACTCATAGAGAAAGGTGATGGGGAAAGGAAGAAAAGGAGGGGGGGAAGGGGGAGGAAGAAAGAAAAGGAAGGAAAGGAAATCAGTTTTTGAGATTATATAGCCTTCTCTGCTACTCTCTTGTGTGCTAAAACAAAACAAAAAGTTAAAAAGCACAGCTATAAGCATTAGGAGATTTTACTGGTTTTTGAACCAGAGAAGGAACATGATCAGTTGTACATTTGTGAGAGATCACTCTGGCACTTGTGCATAGGAAAAAACTCGATGGTGACACATTTATGGAAAATTATATTATTTAGCTATTAATTATTAGCAAGCCTAAGCAAAATGAAATTAAACCTAGCACCAGTATCCTCATCTAAATATTCTTTAACTGGAGAAATGGAATGCATAATTGGAAGATCATTTCAATGGGAGTGTTAAAAAAGAAATAATAGGATGTGAGAGTTGGCCTATAAAGAAAGCTGAGCACCAAAGAAGTGATGCTTTTGTGGTATTGGAGAAGACTCTTGAGAGTTCCTTGGACTGCAAGGAGATCCAACCAGTTCATCTTAAAGGAGATCAGTCCTGAATATCCATTGGAAGGACTGATGCTGTAGCTCCAATACTTTGGCCACCTGATGCAAAGAACTGACTCACTTAAAAAGATCTTGATGCTGGGAAAGATTGAAGGCAGGAGGAGAAGGGGATGACAGAGGATGAGATGGTTTGATGGCATCACCGTGATGGTCATGAATTTGAGTAAGCTCCGGGAGTTGGTGATGGACAGGCAGACCTGGCATGCTGCAGTCCTTAGGGTCACAAAGAGTTGGACATGACTGAGCCACTGAATTGAACTGAACTGAATAGGTCCCACATCAGCCAACTAATACATAAAACCTAAGATAGCTACAGTTTCAGCCTCTCCCAGGCATGGAATTTTAATCCTATTAAGCTGGAATTTCCTGATCAACCTCCTGAGGTAATCTGCATGGTAGACTGCTCTTTCCTCAAAGGATGGTGACCTTGCTCAAAATAACACTTATATTTCACTTCCTCCTCTCTCTCCCTTTCTTTTCTTTAAAAACCTACTTTGTACATCTCTTCATGACTTCTGTTTGATAGATGGGATGCCACCCCGTTCATGAATTGTTGAATAAACTCCATTAGAACTTCAAATTTTCTCAGTTGAATATTTTTAAGAGATCAGATATTTCCATCATTTTGCTACTGACTTTTTGTTTCTCAAGTACTGGGATTCCCTGGTGACTCAGATGGTAAAGAATCCACCTGCAATATGGGAGACCTAGATTCGATCCCTGGGTTGGGAAGATGCCCTGGAAGAAGGTATGGCAATACACTCCAGTATTCTTTCCTGGAGAGTCCCTACAGACAGAGGCTATGGTCCATGGGGGGTCACAAAGAGTCAGACACGACTGAGTGACTAAGCATGCACAGACTCTCTGAACCTTAGATAAATGAAAAAAAATTGACCTGTTAAGTCAGTAGATACCTTCCAACCTTTGTATTTTACTGAACCTTGAGAAGAGTCATACAGAACGAGTTAGGACTGCTCTAACACAAACCCACAGGACTTTTTGAGGAACACAAAAACCAGTTGGGGTAAAAGGATTCTGATTCTAAAATTCCAATATATAAGCAATGAAGGCAGGTGGGGGTGTTGGTGTTTCCACCACCAGCAGGCAA
Source organism: Bubalus kerabau (assembly GCF_029407905.1). Taxonomy (NCBI): domain Eukaryota; kingdom Metazoa; phylum Chordata; class Mammalia; order Artiodactyla; family Bovidae; genus Bubalus; species Bubalus kerabau. Next base: position 61,148,144 of record NC_073625.1, read on the forward strand.
TTCTCAGGACACCAGCTGAGTGTCCAACAACTCAACTAAATTCTGACACTATCTATCCAGAGATGGCATCAGATTCTACCCATAGGTTAAGGAGTCAGTCCTACAAGACTGTCTTTTCCCCAGCATCCAGGCTAATCCCAAATGCAGTTTGTCACCTGGACTTCAGAGATTTACAAATCAGAGATTCCCATGACCCCCTCCTTGGTTTGATTAATTTGCTAGAATGTCTCACAGAACTGAAAGAAAGATTTTTGCTTCCTGAGTTACGGGTTTATTATAAGAAGATATAACTCATGGGCAGCCAGATGGAAGAGACACATAGCACAAGGTATGGAGAAGGATGTAGAGCCTTCAAGCTCTCTCTGAGTAAGCCAATTTCCCCAAATGTCCACAAGTTCACCAAATTGGAAGCTCTCTGAACCTGCCCTTTGTTTTATTTTTGTTTTGTTTTATTTTTAATGGAAGCTTCACTACATAGACATGAATGATTAAATCAATGGCCATTGGCTCAACCTTCAGGCCCTCTCCCTTCCCCTGAGGTGGAGTGTGAGACTGAAAAGTCCAACCTTCTGATCATGAGGTTAATTCTCTTGGCAACCAGTCCCCATGCTTAGGTGGGGTTCAAAAGTCATCTTGTTAATATAAATCCAGTTTTAGTGGAAAAGAGCTTCCTATAAATAACAACTCACCCATCATGTTTTAGCTGTGAGGCAGTTTTAGGAACTGAAAATAAGAGAATTATTTGCAATACAAAAGACCCAGGTTTTATTCCTGGGTCAGGAAGATCCCCTGGAGAAGGAAGGGGCAACCCACTCCAGTATTCTTGCATGGAGAATCCCATGGACAGAGAAGACTGGCAGGCTATACAGTCCATAGGGTCATAAGAGTTGGACACAACTAAGTGGCTAAACCAAAAATAAAAGACTAAATATTATGACAAAATATGCTCCCATTGCTCAAAGGATTCTAAGAGTCTGGGGAGCTGTGAGCCAGGAACTGTGGACAAAGGCCAAATAAACAGAACTTGGAGAGTAACATTGACATATATACACTACCATGTGTGAAATAGCTAGTGGGAAGCTGCTGTGACCCATAGGGAGTTCAGTTCAGTGCTCAGTGATGGCCTAGAGAAATGGGATTGGCGGGGGAAGGAGGTTCAGGAGGAAGCGGATATATATATATATATATATATATATATATATATATATATTATACATTATATATATATATACACACACACACAAAATAGCTGATTTATTTTGCTGTAGAGCATAAACTAACACATTATAAAGCAATCATACTCCAATAAAATATAAACATATTTTGTCATTTGAATGAATATATATGTATATGTATATATATAACAGAGTAACTCTGAAACGGATGGCAACAAAGTTTATGGTGGTAAATACAGCCTGAGGTGAGGATTTGAGAACATTTGATTTGCTTTTAAAATATATAAAAGGCAGGAAGAAATGAAATTCATTGTCCATTGAATATATGACCTGAGTCAAGTCAATTATAGAATGTCATGTCCATTTCCTCCTCTGTAAAATGGGGATAATGATGCTGCTCAGTGCTCAGTCAGGCCTGACTCTTTGTGGGCCCATGGAATGTAGCCTGCCAGGTTCAACTATCCATGGAATTCTCCAGGCAAGAGTACTGGAGTTGGTAGCCTTTCCATTCTGGGAATCTTCCTGGCCCAGGGATCAAACCCAAGTATCCCACAATCAATTCAGCATATTTTCTAGTAGATAGTAAGTAGCTAATAAAGGCTTTACTAATAAAATTATTGAAATAGAAGTTGATATTTAGTAGATGAATTTGTATATCAAAGACATTAACCAGGCTTCTTTGATGACTCAGCTGGTAAAGAATCAGCTTGCAGTGCAGGAGACACAGGTTCAATCCCTGGGTCAGGAAGTTCCCATGGAGAAGAAAATGGCAACTTGCCTGGAGAATCCCATAGACAGAGGAGTTTGGGGGGCTAGAGTCCATAGGGTCAGAAAGAGTTGGACACAACTGAGGGACTAAGCTCTCACAAGCACGCACAATATTATTCAATATAATAATGACACTGCTTCTCAAGATAGTTAATTAGAATATAATATGGCTTACTGGTAAATATGCTGTGAAATATTCTATAAACAAACAATTAACTATTGTATAATTAAGTTCAGTTCAGTTGCTCAGTCGTGTCCAACTCTTTCTGACCCCATGGACTGCAGCACACCAGGCCTCCCTGTCCATCACCAATTCCCGGAGTTTACCCAAACTCATGTCCATTGAGTTGGTGATACCATCCAACCATCTCATCCTCTGTCATCCCCTCCTCCTCCTGCCCTCAATCTTTCCCAGCATCAGAGTCTTTTCAAATGAGTCAGTTCTTCACATGAGGTGGCCAAAGTACTGGAGTTTCAGCTTCAACATCAGTCCTTCCAGTGGATATTCAGGACTGATTTCCTTTAGGATGGACTGGTTGGATCTCCTTGCAGTCCAAGGGACTCTCAAGAGCCTTCTCCAATACCACAGGCCAAAAGCATAGATTCTTAGGCACTCAGCTTTCTGTATAGTCCAACTCTCACATCCATACATGACTACTGGAAAAACCATAGCCTTCACTAGATGGACTTTTGTTGACAAATAATGTCTCTGCTTTTTAATATGCTGTCTAGGTTGGTCATAACTTTCCTTCCAAGGAGTAAGTGTCTTTTCATTTCATGGCTGCAATCACCATCTGCAGTGATTTTGGAGCCCCCCAAAAAATAAAGTCTGCCATTGTTTCCCCATCTATTTGCCATACGGGATGTCATGATCTTAGTTTTCTGAATGTTGAGCTTTAAGCCAACTTTTTCACTCTCCTCTTTCACTTTCATCAAGAGGCTCTTTAGTTCTTCTTCCCTTTCTGCCATAAGGGTGGTGTCTTCTGCATTTCTGAGGTTATTGATATTTCCCCTGGCAATCTTGATTCCAGCTTGTGGTTCATCTAGTCTGGAATTTCTCATGATGTACTCTGCATGTAAGTTAAATAAGCAGGGTGACAATATACAGCCTTGACATAATTCTTTCCCTATTTGGAACCAGTCTGTTGTTCTGTGTCAAGCTCTAACTGTTGCTTCCTGACCTGCATAAAGATTTCTCAAGAAGGAGGTCAGTTGGTCTGGTATTCCCATCTCTTGAAGTATTTTCCATGGTTTATTGTGATTCACACAGTCAAAGGCTTTGGCATAGTCAATAAAGCAGGGATAGATGTTTTTTCTGGAACCCTCATGCTTTTCTCATGATCCAACGGATGTTGGCAATTTGATCTCAGGTTCATCTGCCTTTTCTAAAGTCAGGTTGAAAATATGGAAGTTCACGTTTCATGTATTGCTGAAGCCTGGCTTGGAGAATTTAATTGTATAATTAACTACAAACTATTCAAGGAGATATCCAAAATTTTAAAGCTTTTAAATATATAAATACATCTCAGTATATTACATCTGTAAATTGAACTCAAAATTAATTTTATGTTAACAAATTATTTTTAGCAAGTTGTACAATGGATAGAACAATGCAATTTTCCAGCTTTTGAAATATGCTTTCTTTCAAACAGTGATAATGAGGATAACTAAAGAGCAATGAAAGGAAAGTAATCACGTTATCTGTTCAGTAAATCACACTTTACATGTGGTTGGGAAATTAGCAGGTCCATTTTCTATGCTAATAAATCCTAATATTTAAAGAAAGCAAGTAGAGATGGATTATCAGCTCATTGCTGCTTGATGCATTACATGAAGATTTAATTTTTATGGTGAGCAATTCAGGCTTTAAACAACTGCTCTAGTGATACTTTAAGATAAGATGTCATCATATCATTTATAATGTGGATGCCATATTCCTGCATAGTTTTTCATAATGAAGTTACTGGCATTTTGGATAATGTAGCAACTTTAAATAATTGCAATATTGCATGTCTGTGAGTTACTCACAAGATATTTAAATGGCAAAAGGGAACGAGGATTGTTAAATGATCATAACATGTTCCCAGCAAAAGCTTATAAAGCCATTTAAAAGGCAACTACATTTGTGTCAAGACAAAAAAGTCCCACGAATGTCACTTGTGCTTAATGATAACTCAGCTATTAAAAACATTCTCTATTGTGTAATCACAGAATTCTATTGCCCAGTAATTTATGACCTAATTTTCAATTTTTAAGTAAACATTGCTTGCTTTTTGAAACAGGCAATTGTTTTCATGTTATACTCAATGTATGACTTTTTGAATTTATGAGTTAAAAAAATTGTTTCCTAGTTTGAAATCTATCTTTACAGAAAAGAGATTAAAATTAACTCAGAAGAAGTTGAGATTATTTGCAAGAGTAGACTGTGGGCTTTGGGCAAAGGGGGCTTTTTTAGAGGCATAGATCACAGCAAGTATTTTTACCCATTTTACACAATGCATTCTGTTAACAAGTAGAAGGTGACACTTACCTTGCTAAAACATATTTACCTATTATTATAAACTTTTTGTAACACTATATTCTACATGAAAATATTTCACCCCCTTTTTAGGTCAAGAATAGATTAAATCCTAAAGCTTGTTATCTGGATGGTGAGCATTGTACCATCTCAAATAGGATTTTACTTTTCTTTTGCTTCCAATGTCAAACCTCTCTCCTTATCAGTATCTATCCATCTCACTCTCTTTCTTTCTTGCTGCTGCTGCTGCTAAGTAGCTTCAGTCGTGTCCGACTCTGTGCGACCCCAGAGATGGCAGCCCACCAGGCTTCCCCATCACTGGGATTCTCCAGGCAAGAACACTGGAGTGGGTTGCCATTTCCTTCTCCAATGCATGAAAGTGAAAAGTGAAAGTGAAGTCGCTCAGTCGTGTCAGACTCTAGCGACCCCATGGACTGCAGCCTACCAGGCTCCTCCGTCCATGGGATTTTCTAGGCAAAAGTACTGGAGTGAGGTGCCAGTACTTCTCTAATTGTTATTATACTTGTAAGCTTTCCAGGTACTCACACAGCCACTAAAGTTTTCTAATGTAAAATATTTTCATAATTTTTTCCAAATAACATTCTTCATATTGTTTCCATCACAAAGTCCTGTTCTTCATACATCATTGCCATCTGCTTGTGGATGTTTCTCAGGACATCTGCTGCCTATCAGAGTCATTGTTTATTCTCCCCCCCTTTTATTGTGTCAGAAAGTATTGAACTCTATTTCATAACTTCACTATAAATATAGATCCAAAGTGCTTAATTTTCTCGGCCAGATGACACCCAAAATCTATTTGTCTATCTTTACATCACAGATGTTGGTCTATTGCTTACAGTATTGTTTCTTCCTCAAATGAGTTAATCAACTGAGGCTCTTTGATTGACAGAATCATGGTCTAACTTTATTCTTATTATCCACTGAATCTTTTTTGTTGTTGTTGTTTGTTTTCAGACAGAGAATAAAAGACTTTAAATCTCCCTTAATCTGTGTCTTTATTTCATCCCTAGAGTGATCATGCAAACAGGTTTTCCTGGGGAACACTTGGTTTGTTTCTGTTTTGCCAATGCTTCTTCCAATTTAGGTTTTGTGTAAGATTTTTATTTTTAATGACACAATATTACTAATAGCTGCATTAAATTGAGGCAATGTAGATTCTGCTCTGTGTGTTTGTTCATACAGATTCTGCCATGATCTCATCTGTTAGTGATAGAGATGTACACGCAGTGAACAGAGTTCTCAACTGAGTATACATTATAAAAGATGTTTAGTAATAATTCATCTGTCTTTCTTTCTAAGAGCTTTCCTAACTAATCACAATGAACATTCCTTTTGCAAACATGCCACCCAGAATGCTCACTTATAATAAAAGCAGTGCTTAGGCTCATGAAGCAAAAAGCAGCTAAGATCCTCTATCTTCTGGTAGTAGAGAGAGAGAATATGTCACACAACTGTCTTTACAAGTCTCTTGCCCAAGTCATTCATTTGCCATGGTTTGTTCAGTGCTATGTAAGGCATCAGTCTGCCATTTGGTAAAAGCTAATGAGAAATGGAAACATTATCAATTAGATTCATATCATGAGTGTCAAAAATAGATGGTATTTTGTTCCTGTGGTATATGAAGAAAATAATCTAAATACTCTTGCTACATTGCTTTGTCAGTTTATTATTTTATTATAAATAGTAAACTTTTACTATTTTATTGCTAGGTATGCTTTTCTTTTTTAAAGATCCTTAGGCAACAATTAATCCCAAAGAGTTAAACTGCAAAGTAAATGGAAAATTAAATGCTATATTTGTTTCTTGAAAAATTTGATGTTGTACTTTTAATTTGCATAGTATCTTTATTGACATTAATCACACACCTAGGGTAACAAACTGATACCACAGCAACATGAAAATGAAAGCCAAAAGGAACAAGATACATTGGTTTCTACTTTTAAAGTCAGTATTTTAAGAAGTTTATCTTCAAAGGGGACAATTTAAAGAATGTTAGCCACAGAAGATAAACTTGCATATCATCCTGTGAAGCAAGAATTTTCATTTAGATCAAATGATTGATTTCATAAACTATTTTTTCTCATATAACCATTCAGTTGCACATAGAGAATTGAAGTGATATAAGCTAATGTGCTATCTGGGCTTCTCTGGTGGCTCAGTGGTAAAGAATCTGCCTGTAAGGCAGGAGACACAGGTTCAGTCTCTGAGTCAGGAAGGTCCCCTGGAGAAGGAAATGGCAACCCACTCCAGTATTCTTGCCTGGGAAACCTCATGAACAGAGAAGCCTGCTGCTACTGCTGCTAAGTCACTTCAGCCATGTCTGACTCTGTGCAACCCCATAAATGGCACCCCACCAGGCGTCTCTGTCCCTGGGATTCTCCAGGCAAGAACACTGGAATGGGTTGCCATTTCCTTCTCCAATGCATGCATGCATGCTAAGTCGCTTCAGTCATGTCCGACTCTGTGCGACCCCATGGACTGCAACCCACCAGGCTCCTCTGTCCACAGGATTCTCTAGGCAAGAATTTTGGGGTGGGTTGCCACTTCCTTCTCTAACAGAGGAGCCTGGCGGGCTACAATCCATGGGGTCACAAAGAGTCCGACATGGACTTAGCAACTAAACAACGACAACATGTTAGTGTGTTAGTTTCTTAAGCAGAAGAACTTCAGGGTTAAATGAAACCCTCACCATCATCACGTGCTCCTAGTAGAAAATCAATTAAGTAAATTCCAATAGTGGATTGCTTTTTTTTTTTTACTCATTCAGTGAATCCAAGCAAAACCTTTGGAATTTATCCTGTTAAAGAAGAGATGTTTGACATTACATTGAATGCTATAGTAAAGTGTAAACAATGTTAAAATTTCAGGATTGAAGTTAAAATTATTAATTCTTGCATTAATAATTAATAGCAAGTACTAGGTTAATAAATCTGTACAGGAGGAATGTACTTTAAATTGATTGTGATGAACATGCCATTTATATCATGTCTAAATAAGCAAGCATCAACATTTTTTAAAGTAAATGCTGTAGCTGTCAAAATTTATAAGAAAAATATACATAGAGTACTGTTATAAATTTTTTGCAATGAAGCTGATGATGAATACAAAAATGTCCTAAACATTGCAAACATACTTTCTTTACTGTACATTAAGTTGCAAATCTTAGAAAGTCTTTGAAGTATTACTTTATAAATCAACCTACAAATCCCATTAATGATTTTTAATGTTATTGCAAATGACTCCTCAAAATTGTTTCATGTTTTTTTTTTATAAACTAGCTGTGATTCTTTAATCAAATTATTCTGTAAGTGCAACACTTCAAAATTTTCATTTTTGAAACTACTAGAAAAATTCAATTACTGGAAATAATGATTGCAAATAAGAAAGCTCATACTTATATCTATAAAAGCAAACAAAAAATAATTATTTAGACCTGTGGGAAAAATCATTGGCTAGAGCTACTATTTTTATTTGGAATAATTTATATTCAATTTGGAATGAAATGAAATGAAAAAGTTTCAGCATCTTTATTTAGCAATGTATTCAAATAATAGAAATAAATCATTTGAGCAGTTTCATCTGAAAAGATCTTTCTTCAAAAATGGTTCTGTGAATAAAAGCAAAATGACCCACTTAACAAAATATTTAGACTGAAATATTAATATTGTCAAATAAAGTAGAATAGAGAATATCTTCCAGCAGAAATTTCTGTGAGTTTTCCAAGTATATTAAATTCTGTAGAGAATAATGTCTCCATTGCTTCTTATGGTATAGAAAGTAAAATCAATTATCATAATTTTAAATTTATTAACTGAGAAGCAGATTGTAGCCAATTATGTGAACACAAAACAAAAAGGAACCATATTTTTAAAAGGATCTTTTTTTAAAAGTGCAGGTGATATAGTCTTACAGACAAACATAGCTAAAATATGAGCATATGAGAATGTTTGCAGAATAATTATTTTGCTTATGTTATATTTTAATGTTCAGATAACCAAAATGATGTCCTTTTTAAAAAATTTGGGAGAATGGCATTGAAACATGTATAATATGTATGAAACGAGTCGCCAGTCCAGGTTCGATGCAAGATACTGGATGCTTGGGGCTGGTGCACTGGGACGACCCAGAGGGATGCTATGGGGAGGGAGGAGGGAGGAGGGTTCAGGATGGGGAACACATGTATACCTGTGGTGGATTCATTTTGATATTTGGCAAAACCAATACAATATTGTAAAGTTTAAAAATAAAATAAAATTTAAAAAAAATAGCTTTCAGTTATCTGTTCTATTTATTTAAAATAAAATTTTACTGAGTTTTTCAACACAACTATACTGTAGGGTCACTAGTATAATAAAAGCAGTTTGTCAGTCAATAAAACAATTATCAATCAATAAATAGAAATTTTCAATATATTATTTTAGTTATCTTATCACCTTGCTGTACTCTCAAAGGTTTCTAGTGTGGACAAATTTTGTATGATCTCTTTATATATTGCATCCATAAAAAATCAGGAGATTCCTACATCAGGAAATTGCATTGGTTCAATTCTCAGTATCTGAATACTTCTCCCCATCTCTGATGCCCCCATCCCAAAGCCTGTATATGTGTATTCTCTTCACATATGTCTGTAGTAATCTGCTATCACATCTCCCTCTATTTATCCTGTTCCCCTAAATTCTGTTGTCCATCTAGCAGCTTGTGACCCCCTGAACTGAAGCCTGCCAGGCTCCTCTGTCCATGGAGTTCTCCAGGCAAGAATACTGAAGTGGATACTGGGAGAGGATTTTCCTGACCCAAGGATCCAACCTGAGTCTCCTGCATTGAGGCAGATTCTTTACTGTCAGAGCCACAAGGGAAGCCCATAAAAAGCTGCTAGAGTATGCCATTTTAAATGTAAACCTATTCAGAAAATTATAGATGCTCTTGATTTCATTCATAGTAAGAAGTTGGAGTCTTCACTGTGACCTTCATGGTCCTGTAAGAGTTCACCCCATTACCTCTTGAGCTTCATTATAATCTGATCTTGGATCACTCATGTTAATCACATAGACCATTGATGCAATAGATATTCTCTAAGTAAGGGCATTGTTCTAGGTGTTCTAACACCAAAAATTTGTTTGACCAGCTTCTTACATCCTTCAGGTATTGATTCAAATCTTACTGTCAGTGATCTCTACCACCTCCTATTGCACCTCCCGTATACACTTATTCCAGATGAACTGCTCTTCCTAAGGCCAAAGAGTTTCAGATCCACCTAACTCTGTTTCACATAATATTGCTTGTCCCTTCCCCATTTTCTGTCACTCTTTCCATCTTCTAATACACCATAAGATTTACTTATTTTATGTAACAGTTATAAGCTCTCACATTATAAAATGCCTGAGTGTGGAAACTTCTGTTATTTAATTAAGTTCCATGCACCTAGAATCATGCCTGCAATATTGGCAGTTCTCAGGACATGTTTTAAAAAGGAATTCACATTTTCTTGAGCATTGATAATCATAATTTATTATGAACACATATATGTTTTGTGCACAAAAATATGCATATATTGTAATTTGGTGGCACAGAAGATGACCTTGAAGATATATATAGATGTAGATAGATATCTGCATATATAATATCCATATCTATATATATTTTCAAGGTCATCCTTCATGCTACCAAATATTAATCTACTGTCCAAGAAAGCTGATTCAAATAAAATTTGGAAAAATGTCCAATATCTGTATCTTGCAAAAGCTCATTTGCCAGTAGCAATGTATTTAATATTATAATAATTAAGGAACAGAGTTGAGGATTCTCCTTTTTTGATAAAAATATTACTCCATTTAACTTTGACAGTCTAAGAAAGTACAAATTCTGTTGTTTGTAATTATTGTATTTTAATAACACTTTGAAGAAAGTTTTGAACATATAATTCAGTAACTGAAAGATATCACATAAACTATAAAATTTAGAAATGGAGCTCAGGAACATAATGGTTCAAATTATATACTGTATAGTGACTTTTAAAAAATTTTCCTGTGGCGGATTCATTTTGATATTTGGCAAAACTAATACAGTTATGTAAAGTTTAAAAATAAAATAAAATTAAAAAAAATTTTCCTACTCATAAATGCAATATAGTCAAAAAAGAAAAAGGAAACAACACAGCCAGCTAGAGGTGCGTTGTTGGGTGTGGAGAACCAAACAGAACACTCACCTACTTTCAAGATTTACTATTATTTGTTAAATATTTTAGAAATTGAGTTAAGACTAATTATTCTTAACACATTCAGCTGCTTACTGTATGAATTGCTATTATATTTTTTAAATTATAATTCAGAAAACACTGAAACATTTCAATAACCTGGCTATCAGTTCCTCATTATGTGAAAAATCACAAACAGGAGCAGTAGAAGACATTGCTCAGTTATCCTTAAACTACAAAATATCTTAACACATATGTATTTGAATAAATTCCACATAAGTTTTTCTTTCAAGAAGGTTCAGAAGTTACAAGTATGAAATCAAGGTGCAGTAAAGGTCTTGATCTCTTTGAAATCTCTAAGGGAAGATCCTTATTTTTTCCTCGCTTCTGCTGTTTGCTGGTTATTCTCATCTTTCCTTGGTTTCTGGATGTTTCAGTCCAATCTCCATCTCACATGACCTCTCCTCTCTGTGTTTCTATGCACTAATTTTCTCTTCTTGTGAAGGGCTAGTTGTTGGATTCAAACTTATTCTACTACATTATAACTTAATCTTAACTTGGTAACTTCTGGAAAGACTTTTTTACTAAATAAAACCCCATTCATCAGAACTTGGGGTAAGGAATTACACTTATCTTTCTTGGATCCACAATCCAGTGCACAGCAACAAATATGATAGATAAGAATGAGTACAATAGAGAAAAATAGTAAAAAGTACATTGTAAGAAAAACTGGGTACACAAGTAGAAGAAGAGAATATAAAAGTAGGAAAGTGACTGATATTCCAGGAAGACATGAAAGAAAAAAAAAGGCCAAGATGATGACAAGAATCTTAGATTCATAAATTTCAAATATAGGAAGACAAATACCAAAGTATAAAACACAAAACCCATCTTAATTTAAACCCAACAATTGAAATACATAAGCCACTAGGAAGACAGCTGTCTGCCTACGTTCATACTTCAGTCCAGTTCAGTTCAGTCACTCAGTCGTTTCAAACTCTTTTTGAACCCATGAACCGCAGTATGCCAGGCATCTCTGTCCATCACCATCTCCTAGAGTCCACCCAAACCCATGTCCATCGAGTCGGTGATGCCATCCAATCATCTTATAGTCTGTCACCCCCTTCTCCTCTTGCCCTCAATCTTTCGCAGCATCAGGGTCTTTTCCAATGAGTCAGCTCTTCACATCAGGTGGAAAAAGTATTGGAGTTTCAGCTTCAACATCAGTCTTTTCAATGAACACCCAGGACTGAACTCCTTTTGGATGGACTGGTTGGATCTCCTTGTAGTCCAAGGGACTCTCAAGAGTCTTCTCCAACACCACAGGTCAAAAGCATCAATTCCTAGGCACTCAGCTTTCTTTATAGTCCAACTCTCACATCCATACATGACTACTGGAAAAACCATAGCCTTCACTAGATGGACTTACAATGTCTCCGCTTTTTAATATGCTGTCTAGGTTGGTCATAACTTTCCTTCCAAGGAGTAAGTGTCTTTTAATTTCATGGCTGCAATCACCATCTGCAGTGATTTGGAGCCTCCCAAAATAAAGTCTGCCACTGTTTCCACCATTTCTCCATCTATTTGCCATGAAGTGATGGGAGTAGATGCCATGATCTTAGTTTTCTGAATGTTGAGCTTTAAACCAACTTTTTCACTCTCATCTTTCTCTTTCATCAAGAGGCTCTTTAGTTTTTCTTCCCTTTCTGCCATAAGGGTGCTGTCATCTGCATATTTGAGGTTATTGATATTTCTTCCAGCAATCTTGATTCCAGCTTGTGCTTCTTCCAGCCCAGCGTTTCTCATGATGTACTCTGCATATAAGTTAAATAAGCAGGATGACAATATACAGCCTTGACGTACTCATTTTTCCTATTTGGAACCAGTCTGTGGTTCCATGTCCAGTTCTAAGTGTTGCTTCCTGACGTGCATACAGATTTCTCAAGAGGCAGCTCAGGTGGTCTGGTATTTCCATCACTTTCAGAATTTTCCACAGTTTATTGTGATTCACACAGTCAAAGGCTTTCATTCCCATTACTATTAACTGGAACCCTGGGCCCTGACATTTTCTAATTAAAACCAAAGCCAGTTGGTTCTTATTTTCTAAAGTATCTTTGGGTTACGAGAAATAACATCAAATATTTTTAATTGAAAATTTAATCATACCTCATAAAGACATCCAAGGGACCTTGTACAATATCATGGCTCATGGTTCACACCTTTCTTCATTCAGCTATGTTAATTCAGCTAGTCTGGTACAAAAGAGCTAAAAAAAAGGTAGTAATGTTTGCAAACAATAAATCTTTCATTCCTTCTTTCATGGAAATGCAGGTATCAATACTGATCATAGAAATGCGGCAACATACAGTTACAACTTCAAATTTAAAACATAAAAGAGAGTGTGGGAGCTGACTGGAATTCAGTGCAGACTTTTGTGTAATTATTTTGATAAAAAATCTTCAATTTTACTATCAGTGTGACATAGTGAAAAATATGCTGCATATCTTTAATATATTAATTGACCTGTAGCTACAGATGCATAGATCTCAGTGAAATGCAGTTTTGAAAAGTTATTTCAGGCTATTTTAGAATAGGGAACCACTATACCAGTATTCAAAATTAATTTTAAAATTCTGAAGATAAATATGTTATATGAATATGTTAGATTTTAAATGAATTTTTTTTTTCAGTTCTAATGAGGTGGATGAAACTGGAGCCTATTATACAGAGTGAAGTAAGCCAGAAAGAAAAACACCAATACAGTATACTAACGCATATATATGGAATTTAGAAAGATGGTAACAATAACCCTGTGTACGAGACAGCAAAAGAGACACTGATGTATAGAACAGTCTTATGGACTCTGCGAGAGAGGGAGAGGGTGGGAAGATTTGGGAGAATGGCATTGAAACATGTAAAATATCATGTATGAAACGAGTTGCCAGTCCAGGTTCAATGCACGATACTGGATGCTTGGGGCTGGTGCACTGGGACGACCCAGAGGGATGGTGTGGGGAGGGAGGAGGAAGGAGGGTTCAGGATGGGGAGCACATGTATACCTGTGGCGGATTCATTTTGATATTTGGCAAAACTAATACAATTATGTAAAGTTTAAAAATAAAATAAAATTAAAAAAAGAGAAAAAAATAAATGAATTATTATAATAAACTTTTCTCATATATCAGAGCACTCATGTCAAATTAATAAAATGGCAATCTTATATCACCTAGTGAAGACAAAGCCAAATAAATGGTACTATATAGAAATGTGTGTGCTTATATTTCATCATACTTTACATAAATCCATGTCTATGTATCAATTCATGTGCATGCATATATATATACATATATGTATATATATGTATGCATGAGTATGTATATTTGTGAGTATTTTAACAAATACTAAATTTCTTTTATTGGAATCCTGCTTGCCTATAGAGACAGGATGGTTTGCACCTGCCTGACGGGAGACAGAGGAAATCCATCATTGTCCAGCTGGACCTAAGATTAGATGTATGGATGTCTCAGTCTAAGTCAGGTGTATCAGTAGATTCACTTGGCCCCATATTTAAATTTTCATTTTAATTAGTGAAAAAATAACATTTTGATTACCATCTTTCTGGTTCTGGGATTATTATCTCAATAAACTCTTCACTTGTACAGCAAAGAAGGTATGATTAATCCATTCTCAAGAATTTCAAAAGTGTATACTCCTGCTTAACAGAAATCCAGATATACAGATTTATCTAAATCAGAAATCTCAATGTTATCTTAAAATTCTTTCCTTATCTTCAAGCTAGTGAACCTTATTATTCAGTCAACAAGTTGTATTGAATTGAACTCCAAAATAGAATTAAAAAAAAAAATAAAAATCTATCATGTTTTCTCTATCCCCACTGCTATTGTTTTGGCTTTGTTTTCACCTTTTGTTGTCAAACTATTGAAATTACTTTCCTATTTCTAGTCTTTCTCTTATCTACACAGCTTATAAGATATTAATAAAACCCAAAAGTAATTATACCACATTCCTACTTAAAATCCTCTGCTCACCCCTGAAGTTAAAAGTCCAAACCTCCTGGATATCTGTTTGAAGACTCTCAAGAGGGCTTCCAGGCTTCCCAGTTGGGGCTAATTTTAAAGAACCTGCCTGACAGTGTAGGAGACTTTAAGAGATGTGAATTCTATCCCTGGGTTGGGAAGATCCCTGGAGGAGGGCATAGAAACCTACTCCAGTATTCTTGCCTGAAGAATCCCAATGGACAGAGGGGCCTGGTGGGCTACAGTCCATGGGGTTGCAAAGAGTTGGGCACTACTGAACAACTTAGCACACACACACATGCAAGAGGTTTTCTACATTTGTGTCCCATCACTTTTCATATCACTCTACATAAGTGTCCTAGATAGAATTCCTTGAAAATAGTGTGCAAGGAACGAGCTTTCTCCATTTATTCATTTAATTCCTATTCTCAGAAGTCTAGATTTTCACATGCAGTAACACTTTCTCCAGTTTTCTCTCTGGGCAGAGTGTATGTTACCTTCCTGTTCATATGCCTTCCTACTTATGGCTGAAGTCTTAGGACTCACTATATTCTGATTATCAACTTATATCTATTATCCTCCAGGTGATACCAGGTAAATAGTTCAGGCAAAAAAAAATTTCATTATTCACCTATGTGCCTGCGTGCTAATTTGCTTTAATCATGTTCGACTCTTTGCGACCTTAAGGACTTTAGCCCACCAGATTCTTCTATCCATGGGATTCTCCAGGCTTAAGTACTGGAGTGTGCTTCCATGCCCTCCTCTAGGCTTATTTATCTATGTAAGATCCTATTCTAGTATAAACATAGCATATTAGGTGGCCAATATTATAAATATTTTTGGAGGCGGCAATGACACCCCACTCCAGTACTCTTGCCTGGAAA